>NW_026555285.1:19917500-22417500 GCF_021234165.1 Pteronotus mesoamericanus | reverse complement strand
TGTAAATGTACCACAGTTTTTTTTGATCTGCTCACTCATTGATGGGCACTTAGGCTGTTTCCAGCACTTGGCTATTGTAAATAGTGCTGCGATAAATATCGGGGTGCATAAGTTCTTTTGAATCAGTGATCTGCTCTAAAGAACAAAATAAACTAACAAAATAGAACCACCGGCATGGAAATGTGGAACAGACTGAAAGTGACCAGAGAAGAGGTAGGAGGTGGATAATGGTGGAACGAAGGGGAAGGGGCTGGAAAAAGAACATGTATGACTGGCCCACAGACTAGGACGACAGTGTGGGAATTAACTGTGGGAGCTGGGGTTGCGATGGGTGGAGGAGGGCAAAGGGGGAAAAATTGGGACAACTGTAATGGAATAATACAAATGATTTAAAAAGTCCTTATATTAAAAATAATAAAGATGTTAGTGTGCATGACCAGATATTCCTTTTTAATTTGCTGTGGTTGACATTTGACTCCCGAATCCAGCTTTGGTTTTAATTTTTGTTTCTTTTTTTTTCTCTTCATTTTCTCTCTTTTTTTTTAACAAAAAGTTCAAGAGTAGATATAGATGGAAAATTGCAATTCTGTTTTGTTTTAAATTTGAATGTTTTTATTGATATGCCTGAGAATAAAATAGACACATGACCATTTGGCTCAAGTACACATTTACCTTAGGGGGATAATCAAATGTGTTTTTATATTTGCTAACTCTGACTCTTCCATTCTAATTCCAAACAAGTGTCAGTAACAGCACCAAATTTCTTTTTCCAGCTTTCTATTTTTAAGCTCTGCAAAAAGAAAAGGGGGTCTGAATTGTTCACTCCTGTCTAAACCACTTGAATATCAAAGATAAACTGCTGGCAAGAACAGAAAGATGCAGGCCAACCCCAGGCATAACACACATCTTTTGCAGGTTTCTTTCTAGCACAGTTAACAACACAGTCTCACCTTAGGTGTGTTTATAGACGTGTCCAGCTCAGATCAGTGGAAGACCATAGGACGGTATCTAGGCTGATTATTTGGGAGAGAAAAAAAATTGAACACATATGATGCCAGGCTTTGTTCTAGGAGCCACCAAATGCATGCTCATTCCTACCCCACTGTGGCTCTACAGGTTGGATGATATTAGTACTCCCAACATAAAAAAGTGAGGCTTTCAAAAACATAACTTGTCCAGGGTCCATGACTTGTACACAGTAGTACCAGGATTTAATTACAGGTATGGCTCATTCCAAGATTTTCCCACTCAGTAAAAAGCTACTGCTTTAATGAGTGGTGGGATTTAATACTGCCTTACACCTTGGCAGCATAATTAACAAATCTTGCAGCCTGCGATGAAAAATTATTTTGTCCAGGTGTATGCTACCTATATCTATGTATCACTTTTTGTTTTTGTCTTATTTTATTCCTATAAATTTGTTGGGTTTAGTGGATAAAGATTACGTTTTAATTTATAACAAAATTACTCTCACATAGTTCAATAAATATTAACTATAGTCTGGTGATTGATATAGATAATACATAGATGTTAGTTTTTAAAACTTTTTATTAGATACTAAAATGTTATCTTTATATATTTAAAATTTTATGATTTAACTTCAAAACTCAATTTGAAATTTACTTAAATGTTATCCCTAAGCTATTCTTGTTAATGAGGGTAACTTAATTGTACATATTTGGTAGAATCATAAAAGAGATAGTATGGGGAATCTAATGTGGATATAGATTTTTTAAATACATAAATCAAGTCTTAAATTAATTAAAATATCTCTAAATCTCCAAGGTCTTTTGTATTCTTCATTTATATAAACCAAACCCAAGACCCTATCATTTATAAAATGAAGCCATAATCATTCCAGCAGTAAAACTTATAAATACATCCATTGAGTTATAATAATTAAAGTCATAATAATATAAGGAATCATCAAGGAAATAGCAACCAAAAAAATTCTACACTCTATTGAAAATTTATTCTTAATTTATACATATCATCTAATCTTACAAAGCTATTTTCTAACTGGTATATTCTGCACTCAAGCTTTTTACTTAAAACATGAGATAAAAGCATGAGATTAAAACATGAGATCTGGTGGCCTCATTTCTTCCAGTCCTCACCTTGACTATCATGGACAATATAATATTGGACAAATTATATAATCTTTACAGATCTCAGTGTCCTAGTCTATAAAATGAAGGATCAGGATATTTTCCACTTCTGAATAACTAGGGTTATAAGAATTAAATATGTTGCCATTAGTAATTATCTGATTTGAGTATATCTTATTTTTTTCTCAAAAACCCTGATTATTTCACAAAGGTAATAATAATTTAAAAATTACTATAAGCAATAACAGTAGCACTTCAATGATTTTTGTTATGAGGCATACATATGAGAAGCTTGTTGTCCAGCTATCTTTCTCTTCCACAAAGACAAAGAGACGCTTAGAGGAAAGGTAAATTAGTTCAGTAATTTGTACAGAACTGTTTAGCTAGTCAATGATAACAAGGAAGCATGTATAATAAAGTTTCACAAAGATATTTTAAAATAAGATATGTGAAAAACAACATTTTTGGTTTGCTAATGCTGTGTTTAGAAACAGGACTGAACACTCCTTTAATACATTTCAGTCAGTGATTACATGGTATCAGCCACTAAAATCTTCTTGGAGTGGATACACTTCCTTTATTCAAAGAATGTTGATGATTCTAAAAGTAGAGGCATACATTTTGCAAATATGCTGAAATTACTGATCCACAAATGATAATGGTTTTATTATTAGAAAAATATAAGATCTATATTTACATGTCTCCTTGCTTTCAGTAATATTTACCTTTGTAAGCAAAATGGTAATACTTACCATAGAATGATACCCAAATATATTTTCAATGACTTATTTATTTTTTTAATTCCATTGTAATTGTATAAATGTTTCATTTTCTCATAGTTTTCTCACTTTTGGTTTTAGATCACTTACACATCATTGTTCACTTCCAAATTCAGAATTTAGAATCATTTACTCAGCTGAAACCTTTTATGTGCCAGGACCTATGAAGCATTTTCATATACATAATTTTACTTGTTACAATTAAATAAAGATGTCACTGCCCACATTATGAATTTAGTATGTGGTGAGGCGAGGGATTGAACCGAGACTCTTTCAGTCCAAGTCTAGTGTCCCCTCCCTTGCAACAAAGCTGCCCCCCAGGCCCACAGTTCTTTACTTCTTTGTTCATTTGGTCATGTAATTATTTATGATTATACGTAAGAATCAAACATTGGCAGTTGCTGATGAGTGCATGTGCCATTTAGGATCATTGGTAGAATTATAATGAGCGGAAGCTACAATTTGTGTAGGAGGGGTGTCCAGCCTGTGGCCCATGGGCCGCATGCCGCCCTAGATGACTGTGAATGCGGCCCAACACAAAATCATAAATTTACTTAAAACATTATGAGATTCTTTTGTGATTATGTGTCACAACGTATTTAATGTGTGGCCTAAGACAACTCTTCTTCCAGTGCGGCCCAGAGACACCTAAAGTTTGGACACTTCTGCAAACCTTAAGTCAGGTCTTCAGCATGGGTTCCTCAGATATTCTGAAGAAGCTACTAGGCTTCCATGACGTGTTAGATTCTTGAGACTAAAATTGAACAATACAAATGTCTTTGAAAAAATATATTTTACTAAAGTGTTTATCACATACATGGGGATAGTTGAGACAAGTTGTGTGACAGTGTAATTACTGCCCATCTCCTCTGGACAGCCCTATAATATTCTGATATTCTGTAAGAGACAGCAAGTGTACTTGCTCATGTTCTCAGGTTTAGATTCTTAAAATTCCTATCCTTAATTCTTTCTCACCATTATATTAGCTTTAAACTTTTAAACTAGTTAGATACATACTATGTACTAACTTAGCCTACCTACCCATACTTTCTCCAAATATTTTTGTTTACCTATGACTACCTCAATAGGTTTAAACCTTCTCTGAGAAAATAAACCTTTTGTGTGTGTGTGTTCTTATTCCACAATCTGTAATTGAGTCAGACCATATGGGACAAGTGATTTTCACTTGGTAGAAAATTTTAAATGTTTAATAGATAACAAATAGTGTAATGAGACTGAAGAGTTAATATAAATACATTATGGAAAAAATACCATAAGATGATTTTTTTGTATTTTTGAGTGTAAAGAAATTATAAGTATATTTTATTGATTATGCTATTATAGTCATCCCATTTTTTCTCCCCGTTATCCCCCTCCACCCTGCATTGCCTTCTCTCCAGCACTACCCCACCTTAGTTCGTGTCCATGGGTCATACGTATAAGTTCTTTGGCTTCTCCATTTCCTATACTATTCTTAACCTCCCCCTGTCTATTTTGTACCTACCAATTATGCTTCTCATTTATTTCCTCTCCCTTCATTCTCCCCACTCCTCCTCCTTGCTAATAACCCTCCATGTGATCTTCATTTTTGTGATTCTGTTCCTGCTCTAGTTGTTTGTTTTTGTTTTTCTTTTAGGTTCAGTTGTTGATAGTTGTGAGTTTCTTGTCATTTTACTGTTCATAGTTTTGATCTTCTTCTTTTTCTTAGGTAAGTCCCTTTAACATTTCATATGATAAAGGCTTGGTGATGATGAACTCCTTTAATGTTTCCTTATCTGGGAAGCATTTTATCTACCCTTCCATTGTAAATGATAGCTCTGCTGGATAGAGTAATCTTGGATGTAGGTCCTTGCCTTTCATGACTTTGAATACTTCTTTTCAAGCTTCTTGCCTGCAATATTTCTTTTGACGAATCAGCTGATAGATTTAAGGGAACTCCTTTGTAGGTAACTGTCTCCTTTTCTGTTGCTGCTTTTAAGAGTTTCTCCTTATCTTTAATCTTGGGCAATGTAATTATGATGTGCTGTGGTGTGTTCCTCCTTGCATCCAAATTTTTTGGGATTCTCTGTGCTTCCTGGACTTGCATGTCTATTCTTTCACCAGATTGCGGAAGTTTTCTCATTATTCTTTCAAAAAATTTTCAATTTCTTACTCTTTCTCTTCTCCTTCTGGCACCCCTATGATTCAGATGTTGGAACATTTAAAGTTGTCCCAGAAGTCCCTAAACCTCTCCTCACTTTTTGAATTCTTATTTCTTCATTCTGATCCAGTTGAATGTTGATTTCTCCCTTTTGTCCCAAATTGTTGATTTGAATCCCAGTTTCCTTCCCTTCATGGTTGCTTCCCTGTATATTTTTCTTTATTTCACTTTGCATAGCCTTCAGTTCTTCCTTTGTTTTGCAACTGTACTCAATCATTTCTGTGAGCATCCTGATTACCAGTGTTTTGAATTCTGCATCTGATAGATTAGCTATCTCCTCGTCACTTAGTTGTTTTTTTCCCCCTTGAGTTTTGATCTGTTCTTTCTTTCTTTTTTTTAATGTTCAATAAATTTTTTTCTTTAAAAATTTTTTTAATTAATTAATTAATTTTTTCAAATACATTTGTCTCTGCCTTCTCCCCACCACTTCCACCACTTTCCCTTGCCCCCTCCCTCGTTCCCTCCCTCAGCTCTTCCCCTTTGGATCTGTTCTTTCATTTGGGCCACATTTCTTTGTCTTTGTGCACAAGTCTGGATGAATGTTTCTTCTTTAACTCCTTGGTTGTCGGACTTTCATAAAGTTCGATCTTTTAGCAGTTCTAGTTGTTTTTTGTTTTTAAATTGGTTGTCATCCTTCTTTTGGTTGTACAAGGAAGTGAAGTATATCTACCTATGCCTCCATCCTGGCTGGAATGCCTCTTGAGTGTTAAATTTTAACCTCATAATTGTTAAGTTCACAGTGATGTTTTAGTTTAAGATAAACCGTCAAGTAGAGAATATTTTCCTGATATAAAAGGTTTTGTCTCGTTAAATAAATATGTTCTTTGGGTACTCTCATCAATGTAATTCAAATCTTCTATATGTATGTATGTATTTATTTATTTTTATATTCTTTTGAATTAGTGTTTTGACTTCTTTGGTTTTTTTTTTATTTTTTCAAATACATTTGTGTCTGCCTTCCCCCCACCACTTTCCCTTGCCCCCTCCCTCCCTCCTCATGGAGTCATTTTTTTAGAGAAGCACAAAACTCTTGAATATATCAATAGTGCTCAATAAAATCTATCTGTAAATATTGATTGGGAAGACTGAAGAAGTATCCTTCACCTTTCCCCATCCCTTGAGGTCCAACACTAAAAGTTAGTTTATTAAATGTTTTATTGACATTTGAAACTATTCTCATATATAAGGAATAATAGCATGTTTGCTTTCCCTAGATGCTGAACTGTACAAACAAATGCACAAAAAGGGACATTGTATGTGATCAATATTATTTTTTTGAGGGTATCTCTTAAGTCCTGCCACTTATGATTTTTTTTTCTTATTGAGAGAATAGTAGAATTACTTAAATACACTTCCTCCTGATCTGATTGTTGACATGTTACCATAATTTATTTTTATTTAGTATATTTTATTAAGTTTAAAATTTTCTTCTTTCATTTTTGGTTGTAAGAGTTACATTTTATTAAAATTCACACTTCTGTGTTAACTACTATGCATAATTGCATTTTTTTTAATTCATTTTAAAACTACCACGTTTATAGAAACATTATCATCTTATTTCTTTTTCTGGCCAATTTCTCAAAGTCGTATATTAGAACATTTTGTACTAAACTATCAAATTAGAAAAAGGTAGTTGACATTGTAAAGATGATGACTTTTAATACATTTTAAATGAGATGAAAGTTTGAAAATCGTCTATTCTTTCCTGTAATTTGCAAAGAAAATATGAGTGCAAATATGTCCAGACCACCCATAAATAAGCATATTTAATTCTGCTATTGGCACGTGGTTATGTTGTAAGTTTTTATGTAATTGATCATGGTTGACTATAAAAATAAAGGGCCATATTTCCCTTCATAATATGGAAATATTTCATAATATTTCATAATATGGAAATATTTATTTATTAATCCCATGCTTTAAGTTCGACATGCTTTTTATTCCCACACCCAAAACAATAAAGCTTATAAGTAAACACCATATAATGACTACTAACTTCTTTCTGGAAATGGTAGGCAATAAATTCAAGTAGATAGAAATCTTGGTACTGATATTTCCTAAACTAAGGTAATTTTCTGTATACTTCATTGAAGAAATCTTTTCAGTGAAATGCTGGAGAAGATAAAGTTCATTAGTCAGTGACCCATGAGAACCGGAGAGGGTTCTCCACTGCCACTCGATTAGAATCCTCCTCATTCTGTCGCGATGGTCACAGCAGTTTTCTAACTGGACTCCCTGCTACCAAATTCTAATCTGTTGAGTCAACACCTACATTTCTACCACATGAAAAGTAAAATAGTATTTTATTCCCCAGCTTCATACCCTTTTATTTCTCCTATCAGCAATGGTATAATGTTAAATATCTTAACACTGTACCAGTTAGCCCCCAACAAAATCTCCCGATTCATTCCTTGCCTCCCCCTCCCCCTTCTCTCGTATTCAATATCTGTTTTCTAACTGACTAACAGGCACCGAGGATAAAGGACCCTAAATCCTGCTATCAATAACTTACAGTGCACTCTACTTAATAGGCAACTTAAAAGTAATCTCTGGAATGTCTGGAAAGGTCTTCAGCTAACCTGTATCCTTCCCCACTGTACCCATGCACCATTTTGTAATTGTGGAATAATTTATGAATGCTTCTTTTTTTAAAAATTTATGTGACTTATACATGTTATATCTTTAGAGTTATTCACAAATACAATCCAGAAATATGTGTTCAGCATTAATTTGGTATTGACTGCTCATTACCAAAAACGAGACTCCTAGAGGCCTTTCCCCGTGGCAGAAATCTCCCACGCCCGTCACCGGCTCCATACTTTGCATTGAGTTTCTGTTTCTCACCTGGTATCAGCTCCCTTTTCCACTGCTCCCGTGGTCTCTTGCAAAGCTTTGGAAACACAGCACCACATCAGCCCTTTGTGGAAAAGGAGTTAGCAGTGGTGCTGTGTCTATGGATATGTTTACAGGTTGTTTTTTTTCCCCTCCTTTTATTCTTAAAACCTGAATCAATATTTGCATTGTCTGAGTGGACAATTGGCTGTTTGCAGATATGAACAGCCATCAACACTTTTATATATATATATAGATCTAGGTTTTTAAACATTGACAAATAAGACGTAATTTTAAGACTAGAAGAAAATTTATACCTGGAACAATCAGATCCAAACCTTCCAAAGCTTGACTCAAAGTCACACAAGCCAGATGAAAATACAGAAAACAAGAAAAATGAAAGTGTGAGCCAGCCTTTTAATTCGCATCTAAAAAACACCCAGGATTTAAAGAGCTATCAATGTAATAAATGTTGTTTACACAAGGAATAAATCAATTATATTCTTCTTCTAGTAGACTGCTAAAGTCCTGCCTTAGGAAAGAAACATTGCCCATATATTTTACCTTATTCTTCTCATTTGAAAAGAGCAATGTGGTGTCTATAGAGGGAGGGAGGCTCCTTCTTGCTGTGTCATTGTGGGGCAAATTCAGAAGCAGAACTGCGACCTCCATAACATTGTTTACACAGCTTAACCCAAAGCAGGGTCGGCTAATTTTATCTTCATAAGATGTGGAAGTGTGCAATTCAAACCCAAAAGTGTTTGACCTCTGCAGACTTTAAAGTTTTTGGTTCTAGAGACAAACAACTCTGTTTTAAATTTAAAGAATAACAGAAAAATGCACTACAAATAAATTGAGAGATATAGCTTAAAGAATAAAGAATTTGTTGTGGGAGAAAACAATACATGGTATTATTACTACTTTTATTTCAGTGAGTACTAACATGTGTTTGGGATTTATTATAAAAGACATGATCTGAATTACATATCAAACCATATAAAATTTTCCAAAATTAATTTAATAAATATTTTGAATATTATGAGATAGTTAAATAAATAATAATTATTTTGTGTTGTAAGTTTTTCATCTATTAGTAAATACATATATTTAGTACTCTCATCTTACATATCTAAATTGGTTTAACATTATTTTCTCAAATTATTAGCTGAAATACTTTTGTTTACATTGCAAAAACATATGTTTTCTCTAGTGGCTCTCTAATCTTAACATTTCAATTCAGTTTCATTTGACAAATTTATATTTGACACCTACCATATGACACATAGTACTCAGGTTATGCAAACTAGCAAGACAAAATTCTCTGTCCTCAATGATTCAAAAGGTGTCCTTAATTCCTAGCTTTAAATAGCAGTAGGTTTTAAGAAGGTTTCAGGTGTGTCAACTAATAATTTGTTTTATCCTAACAGCAGTTAACATGTAAGCTAAAAAACCCAAACTTATATATGTGTGTATGTGTGTGTGTGTAAATATATATTTACATGAAGAGACTAAAGTGTATATTTAGTATAAAAGGTGCATCAGTTTTACTTTGAGCAATGTGATTCCTACATCAGCGTGTACTGGACAGAGATCTCTTTCATGGTGATCATAAACTAAGCCCTTTAAACTTGAATAGATGATAAATTCCTTTTCTAAGACTTCTACAGTATAAGATACCTTTGAGTTGTTCACTCATTTATGAAGGTTTAGGTTTGGTTCCTTGAATTGGGGGAAAAATTGCAATTCATGATACCAAGAAATGAGCATAGACTTCTTGCCATGCAACATTGAATTTGTGAATCTAACCTGAATATATAATGTGAGTTTCCTAAATTCACTGGCAAATTCCTCTTTTATGAAATCACTGAAGCTCAAGGCTCTATTAGATACACTGTTGACACTTGGGTGCCTTAAAAATGTACCTGTTCACTGAAAAATGATAAAACAGAACATTTGTAGAGTTTAACAGTATTTGGAACCTCCTAGTAACATTGTACAACTTTCATTAGGTACTTGCAAGACATTGACAGGAAGAACATATTTATAATTGCATAGCTTGTCAGCAGACAGTACATATATATGCAAGACCTAAAATCTTAAATAGGTTCTGATCACTTACTGCAGCATGATTCTTGCTCATAAAATCGGAGGTTATTATTGGATGCTATTTATTTTTTGTCATTTTACTGGTGACAGTTTATTTTATATTACAACATTCTACAAAAATAAGGTATAAAAGAATTAATGAATTGCAGATCCTAAGTAAGGAACTGTCTTGGTGATATAATATATTACCTGCTGCTTTAAAGGAGTGTGTTAGTAAAACATAAAGCTGTTATTTGATCTTGCTTTTTCTAAGGACTGTAAAGCCAAAACTGTAGTTGTTTCCTATTTGATCTTTTCATCATGGTAGTGTGCTGGATTGAGATAAGAGCACAGAACTTGGAAAAAATTCTTGGTGTTCTGCACTCCACTTATTAGAGATGAATACTGTTTTAAGTAACAGTATGGAATGGCTTGAAAGGAAAAACAAAGGCAGCTCAAGGGATAAGATAAATGGAGATGGGGCTACCTTGACGGCCTTGGAAACTGATTCCAATTCTCCAAAGTAACAGTTTCTATGCTCATCATACAGGCTCTGTCCATTTCCTAGCATGTGACAAGGGATACTGGAAGATATAAGTCATGGTCTGTGACTCACGAGTTGTGGCTGGAATGGTCTGACAGAGTTTTAAACAACTGCTAGGTGTCCCATTTGTTTTTTGTGTTTTATTCTCCCCAAGAATTATTATTTATTCACATACTATGTGATATGATCTAATTGCAAGACCACAGGATGACTTCCAATTTTGGATCAGAATTTAAAAAAAAAGGATGGAGGGCTTTAAGATAGACTAATGATCCAAACTGATTTCTCACCCCAAATCTCATTCAGATTCAGCCTACCATATTTGGCACTTACCTAGAGTTAAAGAGAATAGGTAATTAAGTCATATCATTGGATAAATATATTCTCATTTGGATCAGAATTTTGAAACATAGATATGTGCATTTTAGGCATTGGTTGAGTGTCAATCAAGTTTTTTTATCAATGGAAAATGATCTAAACAAACATATTTAGATATAGTCATACTCTGGAAGTTATCTCTCTGTCTCTTTGCCCCTATTTTTCTGTCTCTCTGTCTTTGTCATTCTCTCTCCTTCTCATTCTCTACCTCTCTGACTATTTAAAAAAACAATCTGTGACTATAAAAAAGAAACTGTGTGTGTGTGTGTGTATGTGTGTGTGTGAGAGAGAGAGAGAGAGAATATTCTTTGTGTAAAGCAATATCAATTAAGGAGATAGCTTTTTAATTGTAAAATAAGCATATGTCTATATGAAATACTAATGAAAGCCTTATAAAATACTTTTTAGTTGAGGTAAAGATTACTATCTGGAAAAAGAGAACTTTCATGACAAAGCCATTGACTAGTTTTTTTGAGTCTGCCAGAAACTGGAAGATTAGATTCTAGGATGCAAAAACAAATCAATATGGCTCTGTTTATCTGATATTACATTTAGCCCGTGCTAACTAGTCCAGGGAATTGAAATCTCTTTACCAGCTAAGTTTGAGCCGTCTGAGAGCGCAACTAAACATCGAATTTTTAAGCATCTTTTTGGACCCTCTTTTCACATACAAGGAAGGTGCTGGTGAAATGAATTTATATGCCATTCAAATTTATGTTTAAATCTCAAAATCATTTGGTTAAAATTCTATTTTTAAGTCCTAGAAAACTAAACTTTTTTGATATTAGTTATACTTTTAAATAGTCACCCTTAATCCTTGACTCACAATCTGACTTACGAATAGTGGCAGAATATGTTCCCATGTTTTTAGAGATCCTTTTGCATGAACCAATTCTTAGGTACATCCAATATAAAGAAAAATATCACATTTCTTTAAATATCTTTCACATTGGATTCAAACATTTTGAAAGAGATTTTGGGAAAGAGAGGAAGCTGAATGTTGGGGAATATAAGATGGTAAATGGGTCCCAAGATGTTACTTTAAAACACATTATAAAGCTTAAGGTTAGATGCTAAAAGTTGAAATGATTAATTTCTTAATCTAATGATCTTATTCACAAAATAAGGAGAGTTTACTTCTTTCAAGTGCATGTTTTAAAAGTGTTAAGAACTATGGACAGGAGAAACATATCATTTGCACTCACAGGTTAAAGGAAAATTGTGCATCATCATCCATTTTGGAATAATGTAAAACATTATAAAATATGGCTAATTAACTACAAAATATTTATTTTGGTGATTACTAATTTTATTTCTTGAAAATGTTATCTGAATGTATATGTAGGTTTTCCTCTCTGAGATGCTACATCTCTACATATTTATGAAGAATGGTATTCTTTCCAAGGGACTTGCATGATCATCTGTTTGTGAAAATATATAGTGATTAACAGGATTTTGAAATAAGAATTCATGAAGTTCACTAGTATAAAGAAGAGTATCATATAAAATGGAAATGTCTTCCTTCAGAGTACAATGAACATTGAAAACTTTTCCTTATCATGTAAAAATCACAAGACTTGGATAAGAGACATGACTATTTTACTTTTAATTCTTGAAAATAATTTGTTAACAGCGAACTATGTAAACTTCTCAGAGCCCAAAATACAATATTTGAATCTTCAAAGTCACCGCATGTGCCCATTAAATATTACTGAAAATTTTTATGAAGTCATTATGATGGAGAGTAGAAAAAAAAACTTTATTGATAAAATCATAAATTCCACACTATCATTGTACTTTGGTAACAGTCACTGTGAGACCTATATTAATCCAATAAATGAAAAAGCTAAAACCAGTTTACTGAAAGTAAAATCATTATTCAATATAGACTAATTCTAATCCCAGTGAGTAGGGTGTGTAATTCTTATGAGTATGAACATAGTCATACATCTCACAGTTTCATAAATACAAGTGATAGATTTCTCATTCCTTTTAGTCTAGAAGAGTTTGTTCTGTTGGCAAACACAATTATTTAAGGGAAATATATCTTAACTTTGAGTGGTCATGGATAAAAATCGAGACAACTGTAAATTAATGAAATCCTTTGATAGAAGGCTCTTTGATATTACATTTGCAATAATCACCTTCTCTTTAGATATGCATTCCAGGGGATTTGACTGGCATCCAGATAATAGCAAGCTGACTTTTAAAAACTGCCCAATATCAGCTTGGGGGGAAAGAGCCATAATATATCTATTTAATTCATTCAGTTATTTATTCATCAAATAATTGGTGCAACCACGCACCAGGCACATAGTAGGCTTTGGAGACAGACATCTATGGAACAGAGGGCTGTATCATAGAAGCTCTGGTCAAAATCACAAAAGTGATAGTTGTGGAAAAGGAGGTTTTGTCAGTAACCTACCAAGAGACTCAGAGGAGGAAGCAGTAAGCTCTTCGTAATTTTATGGGAAATTTTACACTTAAAATAACCTTTGAAATACATTTGAAGGATGAGTAGAAATCAATCAAAAGGTGGAGACTTTTGTTGCTTAATTAGTTGGATGCAAGAGAAAGTGTTATAATTGGTAACAATGTACAGACAAGAGGAAAAAAGGGTAAAAATAAAGCTTTTGGTCTGAGGACTTTTTATTTATATTTCTGCTTTTGAAAGGAATATATCCATAAAGACCATTTTCCCCAAATTCTGTATTAACTTTAGAGTGTAGAATGATAAATTGTTATTTAAAAATTAATATTAATTAGACTTGATTTTTGTGTCTTAAGGATCATTAAATTGACAAGCTACAGTCTTTCTTGATGGAAAGTAAAGTACTTAATAATTATTAAAAGTATAAATATAACTACCTTGCCATTACCATTTAAGTTGAAGAATAGAGA
Source organism: Pteronotus mesoamericanus (assembly GCF_021234165.1). Lineage (NCBI taxonomy): Eukaryota > Metazoa > Chordata > Mammalia > Chiroptera > Mormoopidae > Pteronotus > Pteronotus mesoamericanus. The sequence goes on along the minus strand of NW_026555285.1, from coordinate 22,403,673 downwards.
AACTGTGGTATTGTGTAGCAAAGCTGATGTTAAATGATACAGCTTAATATCTTGTCTTATTCGAGAAATCTGTTGTTTTATTCCCAATAAATTAATATTGATATCAATAGGTTATGTTGTCATGTAACATGCACAATGGTGTTGGAAACCACTCAGTTTTGTTTTTAATTCAGAATTAAGAATTAATTCACTTCTGCCAATCAATACAGGCATATTTCTATGATATTATGACTTTAGAACTCATTTGCTAAGCAGAGACTATAAGTTTATTTAATCTATAACAAATTAATCTGACTATAAATACTTCAAAATACTTTCATTTGTGTTAGTAAGGCCATGTTTTGTGAGAACAATGAAATAAATCATTATATTTTAGTTATATTTAGTAAGCACTTAGTTTCCTTTCTTTGATGTTATGAACCATTCATCCAACTAAAACTTAATTCATCATTTCACCCAAAAAAACTAAGGCATATTCATTATGTTAGTCAAGGACTTCATGCAGTTGAGTAGAGTGAGAATGCAAAGAACCTAAGGATACGTTATCTGACTTTCAAAAATTAAAACAAACACCAACATTTAAGAATGGAGTGAGGAATAAATTTCACAAGATTTTCTATTGATATAAAGGGTTGACTGTCAGCTTTATAAGATAGCAGTAAGTTATAATGTTAAGATAAAAATGTATAATGGCATAGTACTATTTCCTGAACAGTGCAGATGGTGCTGCTTTGGACTAATGAATAATGTACAATGTACTTGCAAAAAAATGTATAATTTGTATATGTGTAAGAGAATAATATTTTAGACCATTAAGATTATTTATAACCAACATTTTTTCACTCTGGTTAAAAGATATCTTTTATTCCCTTTCTTTATCAGACATGTTTCTTAAAACAAAATAGAAGACAACGGTTCTAACAGTTTTTTATTTGCTACATTAAACACATTTAAATGCCTGTCCACCAAAGACTTTTACATTCTATGCTTTCAAGATTGAGATATTATTATTCCCCAGAGTTCTAAACCTGATTTTGTTTTCTATTAAATCCTAAAAGACATGTGATATTTGAAACCACTCAGAATTGAAAGGTAATTTAACCCATTTAACGCTTATTAAAATATCTGACTACCCTTTTCTAATTGTACTGTTAGAATCCATTAAAAATCCGTAATCACTTTATCGCAAGCTATACATTCTAATTATGAATAAGGGTAATAAGAAAAGACAAAAGTTCTGAGAAACTGTTGATCATATCACCATAGGTCTGATTAATTATTTCCATGACATCATCAATACCTTCCTTAGATAACTTTGGATGGCTCTCTGGTTAGTTTATTGGACTCAAATGGGGGAAAAGGAGGATTCCTATGGTGAGTCAATGGTTAGATTAGTACTTTTGAAGCACTGTTATTTTAGTGGGGATTGGACAAGGTAAAGGTAGACAGGAGGAAAAAATATGTAGTGGATTTCACTAATTTTTTTGCTTTTTTTACATTTTCTGCTAAACTGGTGTAAATATTCTTCTTGTTTTTTTACCCCCAAATATGTCTCAGTTCTCTGTTTTTGCACTGTCAAGATAAGTACACAATTAACGTTAGATTTTATGAACTTTTAAAACAGAATCCTTAAGAGTAATCGAAGTAAATATATAAATATGTTAAAACCAGAGGTCAAATATTCATAATGTCCATAGCTGGGGTGCACCAATAGTAAATTCTTTACTTCTATGTTAATCATTTCTATAAGTTTCGTGTTGTGAAAAGTACTATTTATCCTCTGATCAGAGGTAAATTTATTTGAATATGATTTAGTTTAGATTATGTGTATGAAATCAAAGTCATGCAAAACATCAGCATATTTAAGGGGGAAAAATGAGCAGGTATATTTAATAATTGTTACTACTTAACAATAAATATGACTAAATAATCAAGTAGTACATTTCAGTAGAAACATTATATCCTTGAAATGTTATGCTTTTTTGTTTAAACATCATGTTGCTAGGAAATTGTGTTTTAATTATTCTTATCCAGAAACATTTTAGTGTTCGTAGTGATCTTAATTTAGTGTTGCATAAAGGAAAAATGAAAATTTGAACAAATTAGAATGATTGTTAAAAATCCAAGAAAGTGAAAAGACTGATAATAGGTCATAAATGAAACACTGGCACTCACAAGGTATATGTATAAAATAGAAGGGTATGTTAATATGGAGAGGCGTGGTGACACTGTGTTGTCGGGGTTTTTGCTGATCTGGATGTGAACTGAGCACATCGCTTCCCCAGAATTACTGCTGGAATAACCAGGTAGCATTCGTAGTTCTTAGAAAACAACTAAAACTAATTAGCAAGTTGACTTTCTATATGCCATCCTTGTAAATGACATGGCCCTTTCCCCTGAGTAGATACGGTATGTCTGAGCATTTCAGATGAAACATGAACACCAAGGAGTCACGTTTTCTTAGCAGATAGGCAGTGGAATACAGTGCTTTTAAACCAACCTTATGTGGATAGAAAATGCAATGAACTAAAAGTCAAAAGAGCCTTTTACTTACTTTACGTTTATTTTGGTGAAGTGTTCATATAAAAATGCCATTTTTTCTGTTTATTACATATCATTATCCTCATCAGATGAATGTTCATAATGTAATTTTCCCTTCTTTTCTGAGTCTTTTTGATCAGCAGAAATTAAGGCCTGAAAACATTTAATGTGAACTACCTTATGCTCTAAAGTTATAGTACATTTTCCCTCATAGAGGAAATAATTAAGATTCTTTTATTTTCCTTATATCACAATTGAAGGCTGACTTTCAGTGATAAAAATAATCACAAATCCTCACTGTTAAACAGCAATTTTCTGATACATATTTAGTTCTTATCTGAAAACAGTTTTGTTCCTAAAAAAAAAAAAGAATAGTTTATTAAGTGACCAAGAGAGTAAGTTCATAAAAATCATCATCGTAATTGAAACAGCAGAAATGTCATGTGCATTTGCTTCTATTTTAAGTTTTTTAGTAGCTTAGGTAAGAGCAATTGGTCATTCCCTTCTAGTTTCAAAGAGTGCTCGGTTTTTATGTTGTTTTTCTTTTTTAAATTCAATTTAGTGACTATATTGCATCAGCAGCCACCAATTCTGTCATTCCTGAAATTAATGTCATCCCCATTTCTTGGTCTTATCAGATAGCTTTCTGCACCCCTGAGCAAGGTAACCTACTCTGGCTAATTAGATTCACTTCCAAGCATTTGACCTAGGAGTGCACATTGGATTTGAATCAGCGTCATTTTCCAAAAGTACATTTGTTTTTACAGTGTGTTTAGAAGATGAAAAGTTTAACAATTAATAGATTTCCTAGATAAGAGTTCACTTTTAAGCTTAGCTTTAAATGGAAAGGTTGTGATAGTTTTCCTCTATTCACCTGCCCTTTCTGATCTTCATATTGTATAATAACTTATTTTTAGAAGAAATTATTGGAGTGCCTAACCTGCACCCTTTATACAGGAACCTGTGCCACGCTACAGATTTTCTTTCTTACGCATTCCTTATTATACTGAATTTTCCCTTGGTATAGATGGCAAAGCTCTAAGTGAGGGTTTAATTACAGCCATTTAGAGACAACTTAAAAACTCCTGTGTAATTTACTGCAGTTCTAAAGTAGAGTCTGGATGAGAGTTTGAAAGTTTTAAATCTACTAATAGAAAAGATGCTCACAGAAAGGTTTGTACAGTTCACAATGTTTTTCAGGAGAAATGAAAGAATCAAGAATTTTTTCATAAGTAAAATGGCATGACTAGGGCTAGCTTAAAATTTTAACTCATTTATTTATGCCTTAAAACTTGATGTCTTAATTGACTAACTTTATGTTTATCTTTTCTCAGATGGCCTTCTGAGAAACTTTTGCTATACTTCTGATTTGGATCCTTTTTTGTGGTGTTTTGCTTTAACAGAGAAAACTGCTTTAAATAATAAAAAATGCAATATTATTTAATTTTAGTACTAAAATTAAATCTTGCAGAATCTGACAAGAAAAAATCATCTTGAGTTATTTTTAATTCATATAAAAGTTATTCCAAATACATGACAGGTTTATACTTCTAAGTGAATAATAAGTATTCACTTATTATTTGAGAACATATATTTTAATCAAATATTTTGTGTGATTATAAAACAAAGAAATATTTATCCTGAATGTTTGATTTACTGTCAGATGCTTAAGTTTCATTTTTTAAATAATGAGTTATCATTCTTTGTAAACTATTAATGTAGGTTTGACTGCTGAAGAACAGAAAGTTAAAGACCTGTTTGAGTTCAGGAATGACAGCACTGTTCCTACGAGAGAAGCTATTGATAAGACAATGGTCTTCAGAAGTGGAAATATTTTAACTGCTACTTTAAAAATACAATTTCAAATTCTATTCCTCAAAGGAATAAAGTGATCGTCTTTTTTTCAGGTGTAGGGATAGTTTTGCAAATGTTATTTACACTGAGAGAAAAACACTTCGAATTTTTCTTACTGAAGGGTAACATACATATATCTTTCTTAGCTTTAGTCAGGAATTTATTTCATGGTCCCCAAATGAAAAACAGGTAATATCATCTTTTTTAAACCATGGAGGAAAATGTGATTTCCTTCTTTTAAAACAACCACAGTCCCATCTCTTTTTTCCCCCAAAATACATACCTACTACTATACTTTTTACTGTCAATTTGCTATGGAGGATTGTATTGCTTAAGTCTTACCACATCCCACGTTCTTCAGATTGTTTACAGTTGTTTCAATGTAATGAAATCCCTGACATAGGAAAAGTATATGTAATACCTTCAGGGGACATTGGAATGGGCAAGTGTTTTGAAATTTTCATCTTGAATTTCCAAAAACAGAGCCATCATTTTATCTAGTTTGACTGTCTTATTATCCCAGTATTAGAAACCTATTTATCATAGGCCCAGCGATTAACCAAATCAAATATTTTTCTCAGGATTAAAATGTTTATGACTGCTTCTACATCCTTTATGACTAAAGAGCCAGTTTACTCAAAAAGAACTTATGTCTATCTGTCCATATGCTACATACGAATCCCTGATCTCAACTGTATGTTTGGATGACTTTTGATTTCACTAGGTCCACATATGCATTCTACTGTAATCCTTCTTGACTGATCTTTGTATTTTTTCCTACCTGGAAAACAACAACCACATTTTTGTACTTTGTTTAATGTTTATTTATTTTTAAGGCACAGGCCATTTTCTGAACCGTTTTCTTACCAAAGAGCCAAAATAAACTTCTCTCCTTTTTAAGAAACAACTCTGGAAAGCTAATTTCCTGTATCAGCTTTATATATACATTGTACAAATATAATACAGAGATATTTTAACCTTTTCATTTGTCTGTGTTCCATTTCTCCAAGTAGATTCTCCTATTTCCTTTTTCTTTCTCCCTCTCTTTTTTCTCTCCCCTCTTCCCTCTCCCTCTTCCTCATCTTGCTTTCCTTCTTCCTCCTCCTCCACTCCCTTTCTCCTCTTCTTGCTCTTCTTTGTCCTCCTCCTCTTTCTCCTCTTCTTCAGCAAGGACATTAGGGCACATCACAAGGTGAGTTGTGCTCTGCACCGAGGCAAAGCCCCCTCGTCCCCACAGATGAATCTCAGTTCCCCTGAGGAGTATGGCAGCAATTCCTAGTCAAACTCACCTAAATCCTTCCTTCTCCGATACATCAGTGTGATTATTCTATCTTTGTGATCATTTAACAAAGATTTATTCATCTAGTTAGTCCAGTTAGTGTGCCAGGAGTGGAATTCTTCTTATCCTATATTTCAGCTTTGACCGTAAAGATTAGTTAACCTAGCACCTAAACTATCTTAAAACGTTATGCTGGGTTCTGACCTGATACTGACACTAACATCAGGGTAATCCAGCAGTACATTTTGGTTCAACCTCTGTTTTGTCTATATGCCCATCACGGTTGTAATACACAAGAAACTGTCATGTGCAACCTTTGCATCACAGCTATAGCTGCACATACTTCCCTGCCACTCCAGAAGGAACATCAGAATGCAGTGAAATGGAGAAAAGGAGAATGCGACCCTAATTTATATTTCAAATATATATTTAAAACATTTAGACCTTTAAGTAACATTAGTAACACAGTCCCTGCAGTTGTAATAAAAATTCTTATCTCTAGTGTCACACTGCTGTTGAAAACTATCATGTTGTCACTCTGAAAAACTTCTAAGATGTACTCAGCTGCCCACCCTTCTCACTCTCTTGTGCTGTGCAGCGCACATGTTGGGACAGATGGCCAGAGAGAGGTGTGTTATCTATGCTCATGCAGCAGTTTCTCTGTGCATTTTACTGTTAGCATATGACTCTACTGCCCTTATTTCCTTCACAGGACAGTGTTAAGCAAGGCGGTCACATCTGGTGAGCAGACTGCTGGGATCTTTGTTGCTGAACACTTTGGTAGGGATTGCCTGTCCAGTGGGAAACTTCGAAGTGCCTGTTCTGCATGGTTTCCCTTGAGAGGCAAAGGCCACGTATTGACAGCTTGAAGGTCACTTGCTTAATGAACTTCTGCCATCTTCCTAATTCAGCTGCAAACTGCAGGTTCACAGTAGTGAATGACCTACACTCTTGTTTTTTAAATCTCTAAAATTGCGAAACTTCCATGTTAGTCTTGGCTGTGAATGAGAGAAGAGAACCCAAGCCTAGTCCTCTCATGGGTACACCTTCAAGTGGTTAATACACATATAGTTATAGCAAGTCCCTCTTTAATATTTAATAAATACTTATTTATGAACAATTAAGGAGATGAGGATATAAAATATAATTTCATAACCTCAAGAGGCCACTAGTCTAACTGAGAAAATGAGAAACGATAACTTTTTTGTAGTGTATACTGTGTTCAAGAGTAGGGTAAGTGGGAGTTGATATGTTCTTACTTATCTGGGATGTACAGAACCATAGTATTACTCTTGTCAAATATGGTGCTTTAGAGTAACACTGTGCATGGTGATATTTTTATCTGTTAGATAACATGATATTCAAAATGAATTATGTTTTATTGTCACACTGTAATTGCATTCAGTGATCACATCGAAATCTAGAATACACAGCATTTACCCAATATTCTAGTGAAAACTCATCTTGATAAACTATTTTGTATTTAATAAAATAATAGAAAAGCATGCTGTTTTTTTAAATTTATTATTTCATTGGTCAAATGCAGTTGTCTCCATTTTCCTGCTATCACTTTCCCCTGCCCCAGCCCCCCACCTCCCACCCTCAATCCTTTCTCCTCTTTGCACCTGGGTCCTTTATACATCTTTCATGCCTTAACCCTTCCCCGTCTTTCTTACTGCATTTGTTTACAAGGCTAAAACTATGATCATTCTGCATATACACAGAAGTGATTTTCGTATGCTCATTTTGTACCTGAAATATATGAAAAGTCTCATGTAAAAAGTGCACATCTACCCCTAACACAGCAAGGCCTAGCTACTTTCTAGAATCTTAGTTCTTTAGTTTAGTCTTTGAAAACAAAGCCACATTTTGTTTTCAGGTTTCTCATTTAGCTTTGAAAAAATTTCCCCCCACAGCTCCATGATACTTTCTGATGAAGTCAGTATGAAAATGTATAGTTCAAAACACACACACACACACACACACACACACACACACACACAGCCCCCCCACACAAATGTTACTTATTGTCCCAACTCAAAGTACTGTTTTACAGAGAGCGTAACTTCAGATACAAGGCAAGCACTTCTACCTGCAGTGAAGGAACTAACAACTCTAAAATGAATTGGAATGGATTACTTCTCACAAAAATCAGGGCTTGGGCAAGACGTTGTGAAATTTATTACATCTTTGAAATGTTGAATGAAAAGAATTCCACTATAGTTCCTGTGATTAAATCTATTTTCGTTTAAGCACACAGTTTGCACTTCTCTTCATCCTCAGGGCTTTTCAGCACAATTATTTCTATAATCAATCCTCTAAAGAGGAATAGAAAGTGTAACCTGGAGTCTCTCTTTGAATGAATCTTTCTCTGTCTCCACAATTTGATTTCTTTGAAAAATGTTTCCCAAATAGATTTTAATCTATTATATTAATGAACAGCGTTGTACATTTAGGATCAGCTTATGACACAGTTAGAGCTTTTGCTGAAATATGGAATTTAAAATTGTCATTGGTGATTTTGACTATACCTAAAAATACAGAGAGAAAGAAACATTAGGAGATAAAAAGAATATCAGGAACAAAGGTAAGGTGAAAGAATGGTAGGCACAGATATGAGAAGGTAGGTAGTAAGAATCATTTTAGTTCTCTATAAATCAAGTAGTCAAATTTTAAGAGACATAATTTCATCTCTCTTTGTAGATATTTAGTCACTGCAACTGTTTGTTTCAATAAACTCAGTCACCTTGCTTTATTCTTGGGAAGAAAAAGATTTTCTGGCTAATTCCTTCAAAATCCTTTATATCATTGACTCCAGCCAACTTTCGCTTACATCCCTAGACAATCAATTGGTCAATTTATATATTGAATTATGTCTGTGCCTAGCTTTTGGCATGCAACTTCAGGCTCTCTGAGCTTCTTTAGATTGCAAACAAACAGAAAGAATTTTCAAGAGTAACACTCTTTTGTTTTGTTTTTCAATATGCTGAAAACACTTGTCTCTCAAAGGCGGTTTCTGGACCAGCAGGGACAGTATCACCTGGGAATTCCTTCTGAACGCAGTCCTGGAGCCCCTCCCAGACCTCTGGAACCAGAAACTCCAGGGACAGAGCCCACCAGCCTGGGGTGTCAAAAGCCCTCCAGGTGATTTTGACCCTTTAAATTTGAGAACCACAGGCCTTAAACATGCTCATCGCTCAGTGAGACAGACAGAGCAGGTGACCACTAAAAATGATATGACTGTTCACTCCATGTGCATGGAAAACTAACAATCTGGGCTTATTCAATCACAGTGACTGCCTACATATGACAAGATAACCTTAGCAAAGCACAGCATCCTTGCCTCCTATTACACCCTGAAGGGCACCTTCATAAACAGCTTTCTAATGTTTCCAGTGCAGCTATTTTTTCATTATTTTGCTACTATTTATTATTATGTTTAGCAAAAGACGTTTTAGCTGATACTATTGGCCCAGGTACGTGGTTGATTGTTAAATACATTAAAGTAGAATAATAAAAACATTTTAATTTAAAATCTTTAAATGCATAATTATTTGTCAGTTTTATGCAATGCCAAAGTCATTTTTGGTCAGTCTTAAGGGACTTGAATTACTTTCCTGATTAACTCATGATTTATCTATTTTATGTAATCTTTTAAGTACAAAATTCTCTAAAATTTAAATATAGATTAAAAAAATTGATACAACACTTTTCTAAAGTTTTATAACCTTTATCCCCCAACTTCAACACGTTTTATCCACACATAATTCATAAATACTTTCTGTTTTGTTTTTGTTTGGGTAACTTGCTTTTATTTTATCTTTCAAGAGAAATCACTGTAGTTTTCATAAAAAAATAACTCTATTTTTCACTTAAATTTTAATGACGTTTAAATTATTTAAATTACATATGTATAAGGTGAACAATTACAATAAAAATATCATATCATTTAAATTAGGTAATTAAACAATTACAATAGTCACATCAAGTTTCAGAAAAATCAAAAGCAAATTGGTAAGCAGGCAGTGCAGTAGTTGAGAGATAGTGGAGAGGAACGAGTGAACTGGAGCGGGCTTCTTGGCTTTACCATTGAGCATGCGAGGGCGTTCACAACTCAGCTTTTAGACAACCTTTTAGCTGGTGAGTGGTTTAAAGCAGTTGATAGGTGACCTCTGCCGTATTAGGGTGTGGGCTAATGAGCCAGGTTGTCTGTCTCAACTTTATTATATTTCTTCTATTTCAAGTGATAGTAAATTTGGGAGTGTGAACTTTTTTCCTGTATTTGTGCATGGCTCTAATATTTAGGAAACTTTGAATAGTATGACTCTACAACAATTCAGTCAAGAGGATGCTCTGCCTTTATTTTTGTTTGTGTTTTGGTTGTAAGTTAAACATCTGTTTCTCGTTAGATGCACAGCACTCACAGAGAACTGAAGCATGTTTGTGAGTTTTTGGGGGTTTTTTTAAGTATCTCATTTGGACTTTCACCCTAATAGAGGCTCCAATTATGCCATGGTGCTATAGATTAGTGGTGGGAAATGAGGGCGGGTTGTCTATTCTTGGCTCAGAAGTAAAAGTTTTAAACTCTAAAATACTATATTTATTCAAATCATATTTTATATTAAATAATATGTAACCCCATTATTATAAATGATTTTCAATTTGTTACCACTTTCTTAATATTGCGTGCAGCTTAATGAGTATTTGCTAGCATGGTTATATTCACTTTGCAAGTCAATAAGAAACTTTGCAATATGAACTTTAAAGTCATGTAATAAGTCATAGTCACTAGGTATTAAAGAAACAGTTCAGTTACTTGTCCTGATTTTATTTTATTAAAATTGTAATAAAATATACAAGTGTTGCATTAGTGAAAGAGAATAGAAAGGCAAATATAATTTTTCTTGTCATGTTGATCAAAATAATGCAATAGCCTAGTTTTAGGCAATAATAAAAAGAGGATAAAATTACAGGGGAGCAATAATATTAGGTGAACATCTGATTAACTTCAAGGATGGGAACTAAAAATTACCGACGTTGCTAAGCAAACATACTTTTTGCCAATAGTGTCAGGTTACTTCCAAGAATTTTGGTGATAAAATTAAGAATATCACTTATCAGTAGGTACCTGAGTAATAGTATGGAATAACAAAAATGTTGTTTAACTTTGGCATATACTGACCAGTTTTGACAAAGTAACAATGCCATAAAGTTGAAGATGAGATTTCTGTTATATTTTAGTGACTAGCTAGATGTTTTTTTTTAATAATCACCTGTTAAACAGTATTCTCTTAATCCCTGAATGGCTTTTAGAATATTCATAAATAATATTTAGCATTTTAAATCTCTTTATCTAAAATTGTCAATGTTTTGTGAAGCAGCAGCATACTACAAGGAAAGAGTATCAGCTGGTTGATTACATTTCGATAAACTTATTTCTCTGGTCTAATTGCTCGCAATGAGAACAATAGCTGTGATGACTTCTAAGCAATCTTTCAGCTCTAAACTATTCTGACTTTTCTGTCCCATTGGAAGAAATGTAGTCTGTTGTTCAGCACAGAAATATACTCTGTTCTATAGACATATGCCCTCCAGTTAGGGACAGTTTAGATTAAGAAGATGAAATACCATTGGGGTGTGATCTTTCTGGTAAACCACCTGAGTGCATTTTGAGACATGGAATTTGGTTAAATGGTGTTAAAGAAAATGCGTGGGCACAGCAGCTACAGAGAATTGGCTGGAAACCACCCACCATTTACTACTGTGTGCTTTGGGGCAAATTACTTACAGTGTTGTCATCTAAAAAATGAGAATAAAAGTCTATCACGTAGAATGGTTGTAAAAATTGAATAAAATGTGTAAAGTGCTGAGCTCAGTGATGAAAACTGCTGTTCCCTCTCTCCCCAGCTTCCTGTCAGCTGCAATCTAAATGAATGAGAATTCCCTAATCAAATTTCTAAAAGTGGTGTTATTCCATCACTTTTAAATTCTCGTTGGTGCTTCTTTTTTGTCTCCTTTTTATATTCTGTCAAATTCACACTAGCCTCCTATCCCTTCTATTCCTTCCTCTCTCTTGCTATGTAGAGAATTTTATTGAAAGATCAACATGTTAACAATATGTGGCAAAGAGGAAATAAGTGCTGGACTTTATAAGCAAATTATGTTAATGCAAATGCACAGACCTGGCAAATGAATCCAAACTTTTGAGTATGAATTATTTAGTCTCTTCTCAGCACTGATCACAACGCCCTGTGTGAGGCTGGTAACTAATAATGGTCTGGCCTGCCTTTGGCAATCCTGGCAATCCTCTCTGCAGCAATTAACCTAGAAATTGCTATCATTGTTTACACAAAACCCATCTAGGAGGTCAGCGGATCGTAATAGCATTTGCCTTTCTTGTATACCGAGCACTAATAAATGCATTATTTATATCGCATAGTAATCCCATGAGATAAGCAGGTATTATTATTTATGAATGGTTTTAATAGCATCATTAAATGATTTTCCAAGATCTTATAAATCTTATAAATAGAAAGTGTCAGAAGCCAGGACTTGAAGTTATTCTGATACTCACATAGTGAGGACTCTTTGAAAACCTTTCTTCAACAGGTTCCAATATTTAATTTAATTCATCTTTTAAAATAGTACCACCTACCTTACACAGACCAAGTTGTTTCTGCCTTGTTAATGTTGCTATTAAATAAACACTGCTAATTTTTAAAGGCTATTTCTTTTTACTTTCTCGTTCCCCTATGCACTGTATTGAAGAAGTAATTCCGGTTACGAATTTGTGTTTTCTTTCTTTGTTCTTCTCTCTCTTCTTATTTTTCTTTACTTTCCATTTTTTCCTATTTTTAAATATAAAAAATTAATTGACATAAAGCACACAAAACATAAAATTTACCATTATAAACATTTTGAAGTGTACAGTTCAGTAATGTTAGGTATAATCACATTGTTGTACAACCAGTCTCCAGACTTGTCTTGCAAAACTGAAATTCTAAACGCATTAAAAAACAATTCCCTATTTCCTCCACCAAACACCTGGAAACCACAACTGTACTTTCAACTTCGATAAGTCTGACTACCCATAATACCTTATAAAAGTGAAGTCATACATTTGTCTTCATGTCACTTATTTCACTAAGCACAATGTCATCAAAGTTCACGCGTGCTGTATCATGTGTCAGAGTGCCCTTCCTTTTTGGCCTTAGTAACTACTATATTTTGTTTATTCACTCATCCATCAATGGGCATTTGTGTTATTTCTACCTTTTGGCTACTGAAATAATACTGCTATGAACATGGGTGCACAACTATCTCTATGAGACATTACTTTTAATTATTTTGCATATATACTCAGAAGTGATATTGCTAGAGTATATGGCAATTCTATGTGTGTGGGGTTTTTTTTTTTTTGAACAAACACCATACTATCTTTTGTGAGTGAAGACCTCAAAGAAACAGAATTTATTTATTAAAAATTGTATATTTATTCTTACAGGTTTAAACTTCAGTTGCCTTCAATGTGCTCTCCATTTGATTCAATATACCTATCTAGACATTTTTTCCACTGCTCAGAACAGTTTTTGAACTCGTTGATTTTGATGCCTTTTAGTGCTCCTATCATTTTTGTCTCACCTCTTCCACATTGGAAAAACATTTCCCTGTAAGGACTTTTTTCATCCATGGAAACAAAAAAATAGTCCCTCAGGCCGAGATTGCATGAATGGGGAGAGTAGGGTATGGCAGGGGGAAGAGTGGTTGTCTTGCTGCTTCTGGTCAAAAACTACTGAACACTCGGCGCAGTGTGGGAAGGTGCACTTATACTTGACTCATCATGAAATGGGCAAACATTTTGAAAGAGTCTTCAAAAAAAAAATTCCCTGAAGCAGAACACAGCCTCTCACAGAAATGGCAGCTGGTACACTGATATGAATGAGTTCCTAGAACAGTCCCTTAGGTGGAGAAGCCTGTGCTACAAGGGGCCCAGCCTCCAGAAGGTAACTGTGGTTTCTTGGGGCTCCCCTCATATAGCAATTGTGCCAGCCATCAATAGTTCAAGATATCCCAGGAACCAGGCTGAATGAGAATCATCCAGGACCGTCTGTCTGTTACTCATCGCATCCAATCATTGATCATGTTTTAGATAATCTACCTCTTCAGAATGACCTCATGCAACTGTGCTTACAGACCAAATTACCTCATACCCAGATAATTGTAATTATGTGCTTAGGCACTTGTCCTGCCAATGGTCATTTCCTCCCTTCAATAGGCTTTTAAATTCCTGCCAGATAATATTTTTATGACTCTGATACTGTTGCTACTTTGCTTGATTTAAATTCTTCCCTATCATTGGCTACTATATAAAATCATAACTGCTTCGTCTGGTGATCAAGAATTGCTACAATTTTAACCTCTTTTCAAACTTTGCTTTCACTATTTCTTTTTACCAAGTCTGGATTCTAGTCCGTTTGAATTACTTCTAGACATACTTCCTATACTTTTAACTTCTGATCTTCTTGCTTGTTCGTATGCTGTTCACGATCTGGAATGTTTTTAAACATACTTTTTCTCTCTCCCATCCAAATCTTTAATGTCCTTGAAGCCTTAGCTAAAATTCTGAAACCACACCTGATTTCATGATTTTATACAACCTCTCCAATTAGCTGATGGCACTTTATTGATTGTTCTCCCATGGCATTTATCACTTTCTATGTTGTACAATAGTTATTAATGTATCTTGAAATGCATACAAGATTTAGGTTCCAAACTGCAACGTGAGGGCGGCTTGTGTTTGTATGTGTGTGTGTGTGTGTTTTCATCTTTTTGTCTTCTCTAGTGAATACCAGAGTCTGTGCACACAATTAGCAATCAATACATTTGTTTTGAAAGAATGAGTCAACAAGTAAATTAACATAAGAATTGTGAAGCGGGACAGACACAGTTTCTTCAGGTTCTTAAAAGGAGTGAGAGTTTTATATTTGCTAAGCAATGAGAAAACAGAGAGAGATATTCAAACACAGCTGGCATTTGAGCCTGAAACCAAGTATTATTTAAGGCAAACTCCTTGCAACTATTTTGTGTGTGTGTACATCGAGGAGATCTTTGAGGAAACAAACATGTTGGCTTCTGAAATACATCTTTGAGGGAAAGTTGAAAGTTATGGCAGTAGGATTTTGCTTATTAATGAGAAATCGTATTTTATTTGGTTATTTGCATTCTATTATGTTATTATCTATTATCTTTCAGTATATTAGCCTGAAAACTAAAAATTAGCTCAATTTAAAATTAATTTAAGAACTACTTTAATCTATTAGATGCTTAAAGTTATAGTCATTTTACTTTAGCAATATTAAACCATTGAAGGAAAATATTTTTTAAAGTTTAATTATTGTCAAGTAAGGGTAAAAGATACATAATTTTGAACATACTTATATTTTGCCCTAAAAATATTTTAGTACCCAGACTTCCTGTAAAGGGTAAGTCTTTCATTAATTGAAACAAAATGCCTCCTTTGAAATATAGAAAACTTTTTTTTTCTATACAAATTATACAAAAGTCAAGTAGGCATTTTGGTAAATTGTATGGATGTTTAAATAATAAGAATGTGTGATCCCTAAACATTCAATAAAATTATGTCATGTTATAATGACAAGTTAACTGAAAAGTCACTGAACTAACTGCCTAAAATTCCTTAAGTTGATTGACACTATTCTTAAATGATTCTTTAAAATTAATAACTTGGAAAAATTTGAAAAATATGATCTGTATGAAAGGTTCTTAAATATGGAGGAAATTTTACAAGTTTTGTACTATTTTTTAACTCATAATATTACTTTTTTAAAATCACCTTTTATCACCAGGAATGACAGTCTTATAATTAAAAGAGAACATTTATGATTTTCTCTCCAAAGCTCATTATGTTATAATCAATTAAGTCTGTGTCATTAACACTTCCATAACTTCCTAAAAGCTGTACCAAATATTATTTTGTGAATTAACCCATTCCCAGAAGTTATAATTGAATAACACAATTCTAGTTCATAAACTCAAAAAATAGTGACAGTTGTAAAAGGAAAATTGTACCGGGTATGTGTTAAAAATAGCAAGGAAGACTTCAGTGAAAAGACTATTGCAAAAGGAGAGAAAGCTGTACTCACTCTGCTGAAATAAAAGGGGGATGCTCGAGTAGAAAAGTACAAGGACTTTAGAGGGCAGGTTGGATTAAGTCATTTGTGTTTGCTATTTTAGGCCAAGTTAGGTCCTTGCCCTCCCACAGGGGCTAAGAGATAGAAGTCCTATTTTTCTTGATGATTACATTTCAAAAAGATGGCCTCAGGGTCCTGAGAAAAGGTATACCTGGGTTGTAGAAGATTTATATCTCAAAGGGGTACAGAAAGAATTTACCTTGGGAAGTTTTCTAAAGTAAATGCTACAAGACAAAGGAAGTTAGGGGCCTAGAGTTCTGAGGAAGCCTGACTAAATATTCATAAAGCTGAGGAATTGTTAAGTTCTTTTTGACACAGTAGATGTTGGCTACTGAGTAAAAATTTCAAATCTGTTCTTTGCTACGTTTTTCACTAGAGTGCCTCTGACCCAATATGTGACAGGAATTCTTTTCAAAGGATGTACTTCCACTGCTATCTGGGGAAAGTTAGTTTTCAATACATTTGACAAATAAAATGTCATACCCAGAGGATTAAAAATAGACAAGTTTTAGGTGTTTCTGTCAACCATTTCCAAAGACCAATTTTTCTATCAAAAGCATGTCTTGCTGGGCCGTTCCCAGCACCCTCCTACCATACACCATGCTCACTTACTTGCTAATTCAGAGAGCCCCTGTGTTATTTCTAAGTGTTTACATTCATATTTTATGACTAAACATTTTCCAAATATTATTTTTCCATATTAGAATCATTTATATAATGACATGTAAAATAAAAAAACTACTTTCCAAAAAGTAAGTGGTATTATGCTTTCCTAGGTAGCATGCTATTTTAAAGCCAAAGTGATTATCAGAATGAGAGGAAGTATTGAAACTGCTCTCTACCTGTAGAAATTACCATTTTACTAAAGAAAAGATACATGGAGGAGATTGTAAATTTAATTCTAACCAACTTAAAAATCCCAATTAAAAAAATACTGATATGATTCTAATCGTACCTTATCAACTAATTATGGAAAACAAAATTGTGTTAAGTGTAAAATTGTATGTCAAAGTGATACAGATAAACCTTTAAATATATCTGATTTATACTAAATAAAGTGAATTAGCAAGTAAGAAAAGAGTACAAATTTAACCACCTCATTTTCTGAGATAACCATCAAAGTATCTACATAGTTACAGAGAAGGGCACAGATGTTCACCCTAAAAAAACCTGTAATTAAGACACATTTATCTCTGCAGATGCAGCCATTTTTAAAGTCTAAAAAGTACTCTTGTAAACACACCTCTTATAAAGTCAAACCAAAGAAAAATCTTTTTGGACTCTCTTAGTTTTAACAAGAAAACCAAAACAAGAATTCTAATCATACAAAAGTTTAATTAATCTTAGGATGTACCAGGCTCATTTGATTATAATTACATTCACTATCCAGTTTTATTGTTTTATAATTAAATCATTATTTATTGAGCTTCTGCTATTCTTATCAGCTAATATTTTTAGATACTTACTATGTGTAAAGTGCTTTGAACACATTTAATTTAAGAACTCTACAAAGTTCTATGAGAAATTATTGAAAGTATGACACTTCTCTTCCCTTTTAAGAACATGCAATTTAATTAGGTAAATAATATACTTGCACAAAATGTTTAAAATATACTGAAGACAATAATAAGAATATCAGAGCTTATGACTAATTTTAAAAAACAATAAATGTTATTAGGAGTTTTTAAATTAGAGCAATATCAATCTGGTATTGTACAAAAAGATAGAATCAGAATTACTGTGAATTGCAAGATATTGTAATGGAAGAGAAAAATACCAAAAATTCTTGAAAGAAGTCTATACATTTAGGTACAGGCTTATTTCATAGAAATAATCTGTTGGCATTAGGTGATACATTAATACAATTAAAAATGATTATAACCAGGGAGCAAGCTTTCTAATTCTGCAAATGTCAATTTTGTGATAACAAAAATCATATATTCAGCAAAAAAAAAAAAGTTTTGTTTCAACATGATCTTATGGATATGGAAGGAACCTTGTCAATCATCTAGATTTAATCTGTAGCCAAAGAAAAAAATGATAGATTTTCTTTACCTTTGTTTATCCCCTCATTTTGATTTGGTGACTCCTAACATTAATATATCTTGATAAAACTTTCACTAAAATTTTCAGTACTAAAATTTAAAACTTTTAAATTTTAAAACTTAAAATTTTGAAACTTTTATATTAACTCCTAAAATGATACTCTTGAAATTTGCAAAAGTAATTTTATGCCACCCTCCTATGACTCCTATATGATTATGTGAATCCTATATATTAATTATATTAATTTGTTATATAATAATTATTTAAATCATGTGCTATTCAATAAACATTTATTGGGCTCCCTGTTATATATCATGAGGTGTACTAGACACTCTTGATTCAAAGATAAGTAAAATTTGTCCCTGAAAAGAGAAAAATAGTTTACATGGAATCTAAATGATTTGTATCTACTATCCACATACTTGAAAAAAAATAACATTGATCACTTTTTTCTATTTTTGTAATTTAAGAAAGGCATTTTCTCTCTATCATCCCTACCAGGGTGCAAGAAAGATAAAGGAAATAAAACATAAACATAACTGTATTAATTAACACAATAATCACATATTTAAAAGAATAAAAATAACACCTTCTATGAAGGTGTCTATTTCTGCTTCTAGTACTGTACTATAATTCTTATTTGAATTGGACGTCACAGTTTTCACAGCTACTCAGCTTTTCCTGATTTAATGTAGCTGGTGACAATGTGCCAGTTAAAACATCATCTGCACATGTTCATAAGTGTCTCAGGGAGAGAACCAACTGTTTCAAATACCCAAGATGACTCAGAAATAACTGTCAAAGGACTGTGTTCTCCAGAGGTGGCACATCACTTGGACTACACGAGCCATTAGATGACATTTCTCCAAGAAGGAATCTTGTCATTTTGCTCCCTGCCTGCTGTAGGGGCTTCACTCTGTCATGTGATGAGCCAGAAAATAGAATGAAGGAAATTCCTGAACAAGAGCATAAGGAAAGGGATGCATTTTCAATCCAACTGTGTGCAGTTGAATATGCAGGAAACGGAATTAATTTGTATTACTCCCTTTAATGACAAAGGGTCAATTCTTCAAAAAGGGAAGTCATGATAAATACCATAAGTAAGCATGCTGCCATCCTTTATGAAATGAAGAGCTAAAGAACTAAAGGGTTAGAAGAGTTTGTAAGAAATACCTCTTGAGCCTTCACCTGGTTTTGAATTTGTCATCATCAGAGACTCTATGATACTTGTGTCCTTGATTCACATGGCAATTGTACAATTATATTCTCTCCTGTTTTCAGCATAATCTTTACATCTACTTTGCAGAATGTTAACAAAATCAATGTTTGACTCATATTTGAAGGATGTAGAAGGATCTAGCTATTTCCTCTCTTCAAGGCTTTCTTATATACAGGTCATATATATATTTTTTTACCTTAATCTTCAGTGGGGTTTCACTCTCTATTTAATTCCATTTTCTATATACACTGGCAATATACTTCTAGCTTTCAGAAAAATTAGGGAATTTAATGCAGTGGGTAGAATAGAGATATTCCTAATAATTTCCCCATATATCTTAAGTATGTTAGTTCTCCAAAGAGAACTTTAAATAAAATAAACTTACTGCTGGGTAAGATCATGCTTCAGACAGCAACTGGAATAAAATAATTTTCTTTTCATTCAGTATTAACATCTTTAATGATTATCAATTACCATCAATATTAAATTTCCAAAGACGGGGGGGCTTGCAGAAGATACAGAGTGATCAAATCAGTAACTGTGATGGCAGGTCTGGGCCACCTCCTCTCTTGCTCCACGGCTCAAGGTATCTGCGTACCTGTAGACAATAATATCAGTGATAGTTGATCAAAACTGCTCCACTGTATGAATATGTGTTTAAATAAAATAAACACAAAAGTTAAAATGAAATAAGAAAATAAACTTTGTTTCTTCAGAAACTGTAAAAGTAGTAGGCCCAACATCATTATGCCAAGCCTCAGTGTGTGTTCATAGAGACATGTATTTCAACACACACTGACATGGAGATAAGAATGATTATGCAGGAATATGTATATGTTCACATATACAAATATAGTCACTCATATTTAAGTACATCTTCTCACATAAAATTCAGTAAAAATTGAACTCTGCCATCTGGGATTTATGTATTTTGGTTATAGAATTCAGTGTGGAGTCTGCCTTAAATCTATAAAATAAGCAAGTAAGACTTCATAATTTTCTCTTAAATTTTAAGGAATAACACCCCCAAAATTATTATTTTAATACCAAACTTCTATTTTATAATTTTCTTTATTCTAATTTCACGTTGTTTTTTTTTTCTTCTTTTCATTGCTTCTGGTAGGTATAGTTCTCAACTGATTTCTGGTTAACGTTTAGGCTGGATATTGTAGTGGACAATCTTAACCTTGATTTTTTCTTTTTCTGCCAAAGGACTTTAAAAAAACATGAAAATATATTGTATTTTTAATTTTGCCAATTGAGAAAAAGCAAAAAATCTGATAAAATGTTAATAAATAAAGATAAAATGTGTATGAATTTTAATTCATACTGAGAATCACACAAAAAAGATCTTTACCTAATCATCTCTTTTTAGATGGAGATATAAACTAGATAAAATATATGGCTTGTGTAATATATTGGTCATAGCACAAGAGCTTTAATTAGATGTGATATGATTATCTTTTTATTACATTTTGTGCCTGAGTTGATTAGTCTTGACCAGTTTCCAAGATCTCTCTCTCTCACACTCTCTCTCTCTCTCTCTCTCTCTCTCTCTCGGTTTCCAAGACCAAGTCCACACAAAGAGAAAGAGAGGGCAAGGAGGGATGGGACAGGACAGGAGGAGAGAGAGGAGACACACAACAGAGAGAACACACCAGAAAGACAGACAGAAGAGAAAGAGAAACATGCATACATACGTCCCTCCACTTTGGGAAATTTTAAGATGCTAATCATTTTATTTCATATGTGAAAATTCCCAAAGGACACATCCATGGATACAGGCTTCTTAAAGAGAATAATGGCTTTCTCTGTCATATGTTCTCATCACTGACTTACACTCCCAAAATCCCAGCCAGATTCATACAATGTTGGGATCATCCTACAATAATGACTTTGGGAATAGCTCCCTTTGACTAATACTTAACCTAGATAATTGTTGAAATGTAGCTCTCACACCAGAATACTATATGAAACAACAATTTTAACTAAAAGATAGATTTCCATTACATTTACATGTCATTGAGAAATAGTTCGCTTTAATTTGATAAACTGAGTCAAAACTCATAAAATATTTAAATTATTGTTAAAACATGCAAGCACTCTATCCGTTTGAAAATGGTATCGATTTTATTGAGAGATAACACAAGAAATGAATATCATATTTAAAATGTATTGTAATGATATTTAGCACTCTATAGCAATTCTAATAGAAATCAGCTAAAATTCCCAAAATAATGTCAGAGTAAAAAGATAAATCTGAAACCTTGACCAGGGATTTAAAAAAAACTCAAATTATTTAATGAAAACCATATCAATTTAAAACCTGACATTGCAAAATTAAGAAATGTATTTCTTCTAAGTTCAAAAATTAGAATTTAACATAAGCCAAGAAACAACATCACATTAGGTAGCTTAGTCATGGATTTTGGATGGCTGCTCAAGCTTAATGCCATTAATTGGAGGCATTGTTTGTCACTGCACGTAGACCTACACATTTTTAAACTTTGAATTATTTGTAGATTGTACCCTAATTAAATCACATTTTCACATATTTCTAGCTGCATATGAATACTATTGTATTGTTTTAGATCTATTTGCTTTAAACTTCATTAATTTGAATTAATTATTTACACACATTTAACCCACACGGCATACATACACAAAAAAACGGGAGCAGTGCCGTTTTACTAATTTAATTAGAATTATACTTGGAGTGATACTTATTTTACTGCCAACACTGGGTGTTGGAGTAAAAGGGTATAATTACAAGATTAGTGCACAACTCTTCCTGTTGGATGAGTAAAGTCATTGTGGTCTGCAGATCCAGTCCGCTTAATAGATACCACTGATACTTTTGTGTATAGTTAATGCCCCATTGACTTAATAGAAACCCACTAGGGCTACGTTATTATGCAGATTACCTCATCAGCCATCCAAGGCTGGGCTAGATGAGAGCACTTGAGGAAACACAGTGGTAGCCCCACTTCATTTGCTCTCTGTGACCCATTGTGCTCAATGGTGTTCCATCAAAAATTAGCTCAGCTGGTGAAAGCAAAGGTTTAAGAGGTTATTAGGTACTCAGTCAAATACCGTATCTAATCCAGCATAATTGCTTGAGATTTGGTTACTATTAGTTGTCCTTCCAACTCCAAAAAAAAATTGATGTATTAGAAAGGTATTGATGAGGTTAAAAAGAGCCTTCATTTAACATTTATTTCAATTCACCTTGAATTCCACTAGTGCTTTAATGCAATCAATCACTGAGACTCTGGAACATGATTTATGGCAATTTTCTCTGATTTTCAGAGAACCTAATATTACTTTCAATTTTTAATGTACAATTGACTCAAGCCACATTCATTACTCATAGGTACAAAGTCTGAAACCAGCATAAAAGGAAAGCATCTTTCAAATATTGTCAAATAAAGATTCTAAATAGTTGCTCAAATTATCTGATGTCTCTTTTAATTAACTTTCATAAACATAAAAAAGAAAGCCTCTGAGTTTTAAATTTAAATTAAAAGTCAAGCTGTTTTAGTAGAGTGTAGGCATATTGCACACCAAAACATCCTTTGAGACTAACAGTTAAGGTTTAATAAACACTCTCCCCATTTCTGCTGTGGTGTGAGTTTCATTTTGCATATGCTGACCTTGGTTTAGAATATGGAAAGTTTGTTATTAAACTTACAAGCCACCTTCAAGGTGGGCATCAGCCTTTTCAAACAACCTCTGTCCACATACATCTCATTTTAGCAGCACGTCTTTTCAGCTATCACACTAATATTTAAGGCATCGAACAAGGACATATGCAAAACAGGACACTGAGTTCCAGGACTGATAAGTGTCTTTTTAGTGGGGTCCTCCCCAATGCTTCCTACTAGCTGCCAGCATCTCCCAGGTAGATCAAATGTCTTTTCACCTAAGACCAAAGTACCTTTTCTTAGAGCTAGCCAAACAAAGCTCAAACTTTTTTTTCCTATCACATCTAAAGTATTTAAAAGAGATGTAAATAACTGCCCTTACCCTAACCTGTATCCATCTATTATACATTAGAAGTTTACATATTTATACCTTTAACACATGGAATTATTTATACTGGTCTTTATAAGCTTAGAGGTAATTCAGAGATTCTGAACACTGAATACTCCAAACAATGGTCAAATGAGTGAGTTGAGTGGTTAAGTAGATAATTTCTAAAGATGGCCCTCTATTTCCATTCAATTCACGCCTTCTTGTTCTGATACCTTCAACTTAAGACAGAAGAAATAGTTTGGCTTTGTCCTCACTCTGGTAGATTTGCCACTGTGTTACCAGACAGTCTCGGTGTTTTCTCCTAGAGTGTAATTCATCTTCATTGTTTCTGTGCCGACAGGATGGAACCTGCTTACACATTTTACAGCTAGCAATACTTTTTATTGTTGTTCTGAAAGGACTCCTGAGGGCTTTCTATTTTATTTTTAGGAACATTCTGATTTTTTTCCCCTTTATGCTGTACTTTTCACTATTATGAGTGATGACCCCAGAATACTGGGGAGGAAAAACAACCAACACCCACCAAACTCTGCAACTGTCATAAGTTTTGATGCAATCTTCCAATGCTTTGATTTATTGCAGGTGCTACATTTTAACTATGTTATAGCTAATGAAGAATATCAACAGTCATTGTAGAATGCTGACATTCCTTCAAACTAAGAGACCTACGGGATGCCTCAAATGTCTTTCAGAGGAAAAATGACATAAAAGAGTGCAATGTTTTCCTTGTGCATTTAGGTCTTGAATTAATACTTTAGGCATTTGAAATGTAGTCAACTGTAGGATGAAACTGTGAAATTATATCACTCAATGTCAACTGTATTTTTTAAAATATTTTCTTTTACTCCTAAGATATCCTTCAGGGTTGATTATACTTGAGTAGCTGAAAAGAAGCCAAAGAAGCCAGTTAGAATGAAATTACCATTAACAAGTATATTTTGGCCTGAAATTTAGGACTAATTTATATAACTTCAGGAAAAAAAAAAAGTATTTACTGAACAGCAGTGGAGAAGGGAACTTTGTGAAAACAAAACAAAACGTTTATAACATTGAAAATAAAACTGAAAATGAATGTGGCATTTTGTATGCCAACGTTTTAGGGACTTCTACTTGTAAATCACCTTAAGAAAGGTCATTTGTTCTCATATGCAAAACAGGACAGGCAAAGAAACTAATGGTTAGGTTGAAGATGGAGGTAGACCATAGTGTACCAATACACCAATTTTGTGTAGAAGAGACAGATTTGCTCTCTTATACTCTAGCATAATCAAGTTTTGTACTAATGTTGACACTCAGTCGCCAACTGTTTTGTACTAGGTTATTAAAAATAAATTTAATACTCTTAAACCAGTGCACATCCTGAAAAAATATTACTCATGTGTATTAATTATAATTTTTAAAATAAAAGTTCATAATTATCCAGTATAAAAAAGTGAATTTAACTACTTTTAAAACATATTCACACTGTTATAAAAATGAGCATGCTATTAACATTTAGTAAAGTTTATATTTTCCTTTAATTAGAAGCTTTGTTTAAATTAAAAAATATATTAATAATGTTCCCTGGCGAGTGTGGCTCAGTGAATTGAGTGCCAGCCTGCAAATCATATCGCCATTCGATTCCCAGTCAGGGCACATGCCTGGGTTGCAGGCTAGGTCCCCTGTTGGGGGCGTGTGAGAGGCAACCTATCCATAGATAGATGGTCTATCACACATCAATGTTTCCCTCCTTTCTCTCTCCCTTCCTCTCTCTTAAAGTAAAAAGTAAAAATAAATAAAATCTTTAAAAACTACTAAAAAAATAATTAATAATGTACTACATGCTGGACTAGGGAAATGATAAAATAATATCAAAGTATTATTATATACTCCTCACTCTAAACACAGTTGGTCAGTAATTTAATTATATTGCTTACATTGCATCAAATTTTATCTTAATTAGAGTTTTAATTTATATTGCATTATTCAGTGTATTACTGATGAGTATTTTTATCTAGTTGAATAAACACTACATTTATTCCATGAGAATAACATTAAAAATTTTATGAGGCCTCTGTACTGATGAACTTATTCAGTGATATCAGGGTATAACTTAAACATATGTTATCTAATTATCTTTGAAGGGCATCTGTGCTAATATTCCGAGTTGTGTGTTCAAAGCTGAAGCTGTTTATCGTTACCTAAATTTTGTTTTCCATTTGTAGATAAATTATTGTGAGAGCATACAAATGAGTTTCAATCCAAACATACCTCAGTTATCTAATAAATATTGGTTGTAAGACATTTCCCTTCTTTACGGCCTTACAGTGTAAGGAATAAATATCTGAGAAGATGTAATCATGAGAGATTGAATCTTTTCATGCAATTTAGCAACTGGAAGTTTTAACACATACTATCAAATATGCATGTATGCTTATGACCTACCTTCTTCCATGAAGAGTCTGAGGGATTGAGAGCTTCATGGTTTAAATTACTCAAAGAATTAATCGGTGAGTTGTTTCACCAATTTTAGCATCTATGGCTAATCTCTGTTAGAATAGACAATGTAACCACTACCTTCACTCGGAAAACATTCAGTTTTCCTAGCAAGGTTTATTTCCCTAACATTGCCCTGAGAAAATCCTCTGATTCAGAAAATCTGACTTCACCAATATCCTCATTCAAACCTTTTCTTTGCTGTTTATATGCTGCTATTCTCTCAACTCTCGACAGAAACGCTATTCACACTTCTCTTTACCCCTCAGAACCTTCCCCACTCACGAAATCCATTATTAATGCAACCTTCCCTTATGACAGTCTTGCTGGGTCTTCTAAATTTATCTCTCTTAATTCACCTGAAGTCTTGATCATGTTTTGTCTTGTCATACTTTGTGTTCCTTTTCTCTCTTTTGAGAAGCTGCTAGTTCCATAGTGTAAGAGGGTGCCTTGCTTATCCTTAAAGTTTGTTCTGCACACTGGGACAAAGGAGTGAAAAGGGTGGTCTTGGAGAGCGTTGCCAGACTTGCTTTCCAACTCTGCCTTGTGACCACTAACTCTACTAACTCTGTGACCTTGAGCAAATGACCCAAGGACCATGTACATATGTCTCCCCCTGTGAGAGCCCTGACATAATAGGAATGTTGTAATAATTAATAAGATACTAAATTTATGCAAAAAGCTTTATCTCATTTGGTAGGTGTTTAGCATATATTTGTTCAATGGGTAAGTGACTTGGCTGACTAACTGCTAAGATCTCCTTTTGCTCTGAAGAAATAGCCCTTAATTTACTCTAACTGGACCTGATACAATTGCTATTATAGTCCTGACACACCATCATTGCTTCTGCGCTTTGTCTCATTTGCCTTTTGTAAAGAAGTCATTGATACAATGATGACTTTTAAACCTCTTCATTTCTTTTTTAGCAAAAGGACTGACAAAAAAGAAAATATTGATGAAAGAGACAAAGAAAAGCTATTATAATTGTAGAACAAAAGATATGAACTTGCATAAGTGGTATGTAGAAGAGATTTGAAGAAAACAGATTTTGGTTTATCAAAGACAGAAGTAGAAGAAGTATATTGTATAAATTGATGACCTTGTCAAATGCCTAAGGAGGAAAATTTATTTAAACAAGAGTGGTTTTCAAGCTAACCTTTAAAATTCAAGGCTTCTGTGAAGGCACTTCAGGGATTTTGTAAAAGTTTAATTGACATTTCAGTTTTAAATGTTTCATATGGTTTTAAGATTGTAATTTTAAAAGGACCCAGTTAAACATAGTGTATTTTCAAATAATTAATAAATTTGAGCCCTCTAATATTATTTTTGATATGATGAATTAGTTTCTATTAATAAATATTTTCATTTTTAATGCAGAGAATCCATTTACCCTAATAATGTTTCTGTTTGCCTATAGTATCTGTTGATTTCCACACAATTTTTTATTTAATAAAACTATTTTTTACTGCTTAAAAATAGTTTGAAAATATCTGGTTTGGGAGTACGTGGGGGAGGACACCCACTAGGAAATATTATTAGTCAGAGGGGACATCAATTTGGAGTACATATTTCCATGTAAATTTTCTCCTGAAAATAACCCAGAAGAGGTTACTTGTGTTATTTGCAGGGTTTCTTTTTTTTTTTTTTCCCCTCTATAAAGTCCCCATGGACACTCAATTAGCCAACACTAAATCACTGCTCTTTGGGGAAATACAGGGTTCCTGTGAGCATCTGGTCCCAATATTTTAATCAAACAATTAACACATAACCTTGTTCTATGTGTGTTTCTGTTTCAAGACACTTTATTTAATATATAGTGGAGTCATTAACATTAAACTCATGGCCAACAGCATCGTAGCCCAAGCCAGAACAAAGCATATTGAACACACTCACTTTTTCTGTAAGGCACATCATAGCTCTTACTCTTAGGAACACTACAGCACTTCAGTCTCATGCTCGGGGTCATTTTAAACTGAAATTACTAACAAAAATACAAAAAAAAATGGGGCGCTAAATTGACCTCAAAAGGACACTTTTTGAGCTGAAGGAAGAAAGCAGAAAGTCACCTTGCTGAACATTAGTTGTGAATGAGGATATCGGGCAACTCAAATTTTCTTCTGCTCTGTGAATAAGCATGTACAATGACTGACTGAAAAAGCATAGTCACTGATTTTTTTGTAGTTACAAAGGCATTTTAGCAAGTAGGCGAATTTGCAAATATGGCAACTGTGAATAAGGAGGATTGACTGTAGTCACTTCCTAATCAAACTGAGGGATTAAGAACATCATTCCTTGGGTTTAGGTTGTAAATAAGGTGAGAAACCACTATGCATAGTTAAGCAATGACACTGAACTGTGAAAACCTGCCTTCAGCTTGTGCTTTAGCCTTGTCACAACAGTCTGGCACATCGACCAGCAGCAATGACAGCACCTGTGAGCTTATTAGATACGCAGACTCTCAGGCCCCACCCCAGACGTACTGTATCAAATATACATTATAGTAATTTGTATGCACATTACCATTTGAACACTATTACTCATGGCATGAAGTAAATGAATTTCTGATTAGTGAAGTGATGATAATAGTGTTTGCCTTGTCTGTCCAGGTGAAAATTGAATGAGGCAAATGTATATGAAATATCTAGGTAAGCTCTTAAATACTATAGAAATGTTGAGATGGAAGCATTGAGCACTAATGGTAGTTGAAAGAGAGAGGGGCATTTTAATTATATAGCTAAATTATCTTTGTCTAATAAAAACCTTTCCACTCTTCATCTAGTTTTATAATTTCTTTTAAATCCATTTTCATTAGTTGCAGCTCTTTTCCATTCTTGTTTCTTACTTTTAACTCTATTTTAAAGTATTTGTTACTTTCTACTATTACTTACATTTAGAAAAAGGCAATATGACTAACTTTTTTCTAAGAAGAAGCTTTGCAACCGATAGAGGAAATAAGATTTTTAAGAATGCCACTCTAAAGATATTTTGGGCATATAAATTTTCTCATTAAAAACAAAACAAACAGAAAACAACTCACCTTCATCTTAAAAGCAAGAGAGTTTCTTTAATGGTTTGCTGTGGTGTTAAATACCATCATATTTTATTTCTGCCCTTTTGAAATGATTAAAAGAATGTCTCTTTTTAAAAATATGGCAGAGGCTTCTAACTACAGAAAAAATCTGGAACATCAGAAAGAATCTGGTACTTAATCTTCTGTTTTCTTGGGTAAAGTTTAAAAAAGAAGAAAGAAATCCAAACCAAACCAAAGAAATTCTCTCAGACCAAGTTCAAAATGCAAGTGGTTATGAAGAAAACAAAAGAGAAAAGGGGAAAGGAGGGTTGATTTTATTAAAACATTATCAAAGTTACTCAAAAGCATTTTTTTTCTTTGTTAATGTGGAGTGCTTAATGGGCTGCAGTCTTTTAACTAGAGGATTTTCCTTTTCCTTTTCCTTTTTTTTTTTTTGCCATGTGTCTATTCACAATATTTAGTCACCTACTGACTGATTTGTGCCAGGTGGAAATTTTCCAAGCATGTGCTATTTACAGTTCTCTATTTATTAATTTCTGGAGACAGATAAAAATTCACCAGCAAAGAATTCTCTCTTCTACACACAGGAATGTACTTAAGTATCTGAGACTCAAATACAGGCAGAGCCCTGAAATGTATTGTTTCACATACAACAACAACAGCAAACTTTATTATGTTTTTACAAAGTTGAAAAAACATTGTATTAAGTAAGCGTACAAGACTTGACTTTAGTCTTGATAAAAGTCAAAAAAGGTAATCAACTGTATAGATAGAGAGGAGTTATCGATAAAACCAAAAGTGGTACAGAATAAATAGCAACACACATAGATATAGATAAAATAATCTGAAATTGGTCAAAATGAGAGTTGAATTAAGAGTGATATTTAAACACATCATTAACGGCATTCTTAAGTTATTAAGATACACGGTATGAAGCATTTGTCTAAATTAATGTATAAACTATCTCCCACTAGCAATAGACATTTTATAAACATTACTTCTTAAGCACGCTCTCAAAGTTTAGGCAGTAATATTTTTATTTTTCAACCTTTTCATGCCTTCAAGGTTTTATAACACTATTGATTCAGCACAAGTAGATCATTATGTTTTTTTGAGGACCGCTCACTTTTCTACCACTATGTAAGTGCAGTTGCTGTAAAAATGTATTTTAAAAACTGTACTTAGATCACACGAAAAATCAAAAGAGGGGAAGGTAAAGGAAAGGATTTTATTGAATCTCGAGTCAATAGCATTTGACCTTATCCAGCATTTAATTGATTGGCTCTTCAAATCTGTAAGATGGAGGATTACCCTCTCTGGTTAGAGAGGCTGTTTTACAGCCACTATGTACATTTGTATTGATCATAACTACATTAGGTCATGGTTATCATTTAATGGATAGATCAGAATGGAATAATCTATTTAAATATTTTGCAGCATGGTGATCTGTTTGTGATAATCACTGTTAACTCTCAGTTTTATTTTGAAGTTGTAACCTCCTCAAAACACTTCCAGCTATTGGTTATAAAACAGATGTGTGGGACAAGTGCCACGATGAATTACTGTAATGGAGTGAACACTTGTGTCCCCCCAAAATTCATATGTGAAGCTCTAATCCACAGGTGTAGCTTGGAGACTAGGCGTCCAAAGAAGCATCGAAGGTTAAATGAGGGCATTAGTATGATTAGTGTCCGAACAGGAAGAAATGCCAGATAGCTTGCTGTCTTGCTATTCCTCTCCACAAGAGCATGAAGAAGAAGTCTTGGTAGCATGCAGAGAGCAGGTGACAGCCCTTAGGTCATGAGAAGAATCCTCTGAATCCTACTTGTTGGCACCTTGATCTTGGACTGCCCACCCTCCATAACCAATACATGGTTTTCGGTTGTTTAAGCCACCCAGCCTGTAGTATTTTGTTATGGCAGGTGAAGCAGATTAATGCTGTTCTCCAGACTGTAAAAAAAGAACAGGCACATGTATGGGCATGGATAATGTAAAAAAACAAAAAGTCTGAATTAGATGGTTTACAAAGGAATAAAGAAGGTATCTTTGTTTCATGTCTATTAATTTGTGATTAAAGTTAAGAAGCTCTTTTGAGTATGTTTTCCTGTATATCATCAATTTTAACTTTGAGGGAAAGGATACACCATAAAAAGTTTAAAAGGTGAAGCTTGTTTATTTTTTATTTTGTCATAGTGAGAAATTACACTGGACCGAAATGAGAAGATATAGCTTGGACTATTGATTTAGTTAACTTTGTGCTTTATGATTCTGAGCATGACAGCTAATCTTTTTTAAAAACAATTTCTTCATGTATAAAATCTAGAAAGTACCCTATGTAGTTATTATTAGGATTAAATGAGGTAATATGAGCTAACTTAGAACAGTGCTTGTCACCTGAAAGTACTCAAAAATATCTGAGGATTTTGGATGCTGTTCTTATTTTCCATTATTTCATAAATATAGGCCTGATTAAAGAAAATTTTGTGTTTTCCTTTTAAGGTTAATATAAATCAAACATACCACTTTCTTCTTTTACCTATTCACTGCTTTAGATACACAATAAACAACCAGTTTCTTAGGAAAGACAGAAGTAGCCTCATGACTGATAGCTTTCAGTGCTGCTGGAGGTAGAAGACTCCTGGCATGAAGATATAAAGTGTGTCAAATTACTTTTTTTATTTATTATTAACTCCTATCATAATCCCATTATCTTTTAGAGCTCTTTAAATGTACTTGTGGAAGACGCACCTAGCGAAACTGGGCTTGCTAGCCAAAACTTGGTTACCTTACCAAAGAAGTATAATTTTAATAATTAAATTATGGGGTTGCAGGGAAGCTTAAGTGAAAGAATGAATGTGTACAAGACATAAATCCCGGCCTGAAACAACCAGAGCACAGGAAAGGGGAAGCTTGCAAGTGGGGTGAGCTGTTTGAGTACTGGGAGGAGGGGAAAGAACTAGGCTGTCAGGAAACAAAACATAATTGGTTGAAGTAGAAGTCAAATGTGACCTTGAAAATATAATTTCTGTCAAAGGGAGAGTACTGATTGCAAGGATTTAAAGGAGGATCTAGAGGAATCTATAGGCATCAGGCTGGGGAAACTTGGTAGCAAAAAAGAAAAGTAAACTGCAACATGTTGTACAAGCACTTTGGGAGATACAAGGACATGGTTCAGGAAAGTGTTTTGTTGTTGTTGCTCCTGCATTTTGTTTCTTGGTTTTTGATAAGGGGACAGTTACCACACACTTCTATGGGGGAAGGAAGCCGCAGGTAGGGAAAATGAACAGAACTGCGTCTGCATGGTCCGGGAGGGAGTGGTGATGATTTATTGATCAAGGTCCAGTGGCGTGCCGGTAAGCCAGCCAGATCCCATGGTTGCAACAGGAAAAGAGGTAAAAGAAAACAGGCAAAGATGAGGGGCAAAGCAGGAGACAGGTTCTCTCTGAGAGACAAAGGAAGAAACAAAATAAATGTAAACCAGAGGAAATAAAGAAAATTAGGGCTTTGGTAGTCCCAGTTAAATAACAGATGGTGTCATTTGCCAAGAATGAGATGCTTAAGCCTGAACTGAGGCCTCAGGAAAACCTACCATGTTGAATTCTCCTGTGAGTCAATAAGTGATGATTAAAGGAATTGTTGAACACCAGTGAGGGTCAAGTTGAGGTTGAACAGTACAGATTTGTAGAAAAGCCTGTCAACAGTGGTTCCGGAGTGACTTCAGCAGTAGCCGGCAGCTCAGGAGAGAAGCAAAGGAAACAAACGGCTGAAGCTTTTGCAGGGCAAAGAATTAGCAAGG
Organism: Pteronotus mesoamericanus; assembly: GCF_021234165.1. NCBI lineage: Eukaryota > Metazoa > Chordata > Mammalia > Chiroptera > Mormoopidae > Pteronotus > Pteronotus mesoamericanus. The sequence goes on along the minus strand of NW_026555285.1, from coordinate 22,371,186 downwards.
TGGGCACAGCTGAACGGTAGCAGGACTGGGCTTTGTAAGATGCTTGCAGGAGCATCTGAAATGGCTGACCAAGGGCTAAAGGCTGGGTGAGAGAGCAGGTGGGGACAGAGAGGAGTTAATAAATCAGGGAGTTGAAGTGCCTAAGGTACTGTAGGACGCAGTTAGGGTAAAGAATATGTTTAGTAGGCATAAGAAAGAAGACAAAGTAAATTTTGTTGGTAAATAATTTCAGATGTCAAGTGTTTTGGGAGTGGCACAATTGTTTTGCTTGTTTTGACATTTGTTTTGTTTCTAATTTGCAGTCTCAACCATAGCCTAAGGCCTGAAGCATTTACACATTTTAAGTACACTGAATGACAAGGGAATTGTAACTGTTAAAGATATTTTTTTTTTCCATCTAAACAGAGCGACACACTAAAACTATTAAAATTCAAGACGTAAATGCGAAATACTATTGCATTCTATTTGTGTATTACATATGTTCAGAAACATGAATATATTAAAATGCACTTGGTATGCAATTGAACAGGAGCTTTAATATATTTTTCTTTGGAGACATTCTTAAATTTTCTGTGCTAGGTACATTTTATATCCCTGTATAAAATTTATATAGCTAGCCGTAACTTATAATTGTAACACATAGTACATTTTTAGTTGTAATGATGTGTTGCTTTTGACACAAAACCCCTCAAGGCCTCAAAGAGTTAATGCAGCCCCATAATCATAAATTTGGCATGATGAAATGAGTTTATTTGTGAGGATTTAGCATTTTTTTCACTATTTTTGTTTGCTTTTGTTATGAACCTTTTGGACTCATATGCGTTCATTTAGAATTAATAAAAGTATGCTTGTCGGGTGTTTGTGATTTATACATGCCCGCAGCTGGGAGGGGCCACCTGCATTCCTCAGGGTTAGTTCCTCCTTTTAAGTATGTGTGGAGCCACGGCAATAGAGGTTACCTGACACAGAGCCTGCATGGGACAGCGCTGGGGTGGAAGCAAGGACCCCTAGGCTGTATCTCCTGGACTATATAGCTCGTGTAGTCTGTCTTATTGAGAGGGATTTTAGAAGTAACACTTCCATTTTTGCATTTCCGTAAGTATTCTTCCAGAATCTCCGGCTGCCCCACCAACCCCAGGGGCCCCGATGTGAGACATTGCTGCAATAGCCTCGTCGTGATGGATGGTTTATATAACACGGTCAACCTCTGGTATTGATTAGAAAGTTTCACCTCACAAAATAACCCTCCTCACCTTGCTTTCAAAGCCGAGAGGGAAAATGCCCAATTTTATTGCAAAATATTATTTCGAAAACCACCATTTCTAAGCTTTTAGAGTTTATACACGCTGAGCATATCATAGACCCGTTTCTACTGGTCAAAAGTCCTTACTCAAGAGTGAATCTTTAGGGGTCACGTGCTCACCATACAAGGGAACCTAAGGTGAATGATGACATGAGGCTTAACATTCTTGCTGTCTGGGGGTCGGGGGAACAATAAAAAATGCTTGCTGTTTTGTTTTTACTATAAGAAAAGGAAAATACTCCATATTAATTAAATGCATTTGGCTCAGTAGTGGAAGTGTGACAAATAGAGATGTGCCAAACTGCCTGAAAATAATTTGGGTCATCTGCAAATCACTGAGCCTGCCAGTTTGCAGACAATCCCTAGTCTTTGTGGTCTGTCACATTCCTTCCCCATTAGCTATTTACCATCTGACGAGTGAAAGAGTGCACTAATTTATTCCTTGAAAAAGACATTCTGTTTCATCAATGTTTTCTCCCCTCGAAGCTTATTGTTTTGTGATGTACATTGCAGTACTATTGTAAATGCTCACAAGGATCTTTCTCTGAAACAGGGAACATTACAGTAAAAGACGTGGAAAAAAAATTAACTCTGTCTGGTCTGCTTTACCATAAGAAGTGTTTTAAGATTAGCTCATACTCCGGTTCTGCTTCAGGACACCTGAAGGAGGATTTATGGCAGTGGGCACAGCCTATATTAGTGCGTTGGATAGCAGGCAGCTTCCTTGCTCTGTGACGGAAGTCTAAATCAACCTCATACTCCTGAGTTTACAGGAAATTCAGGGTAAACATTTTATTTACAAACTGGGAGTACTTGCCAAGATAGAATTTAAAAAAAAGAAAAATAGCAACTGATTAATCAGCATGCAAGCCTTCATCTTGAAGGGCCTCTCTGCCCAGTCCTTTTCAACCTTCAGGAGATTGGCCTCGTGTGAGAGGGATGTAGAATGGAAATGCCTTTGATAGCTCCGTGATTGAGTCTATCATGCTTTGGAAAGGGACAGGACTGGGTTTAAGCAACCCTGCCTGATAGAACACAGAGTTACATGGCTGGAAAAAAAATTACCTCATTATAGCTCAGCGCTGTTGCCCTTTGGAGTAAAATGAGAGAAAAGCTTGCTCTGGTACTTCTGCTGATAAAATTTGCTTTCTGGAACACAACCAAATCCCAGCATATATCATCTGAGAGAAATAAAGCAGTCAAAAAATTGTATTCCTAAATAGGCCTGGAACATCTTGGCAACTGCTAAAGCAACACAAATAAGGAACAGTGCCCTACTAGCTCGACCCTTAAATTATGCAACTGTTCATTACCCGAATTATACATTGCAGGCTGCCCTTTGGAAGATGCATGGAGCACAGAGCTGGAACAATTTCTGAATTAGAGTACAATGAGAAAGACCGACTAAAGTGTCACATGCATGTAGTGGAAGATAAGAAAGGCCAGCTTAAGTCCTTGGCATTTTAAAGAAGGCAATCAAGAAAGCCTTTGAATTCCTTAGTTTTCTTTCTCAGCAGGTTATTTGCATTTTGGTGTTAGCTCAACAAAGCGTCTCATTCATGTGTCAGCAGTCCTGTGCCGATTTTCGGCTTGGGAGGCGTGCACGTGTGTTTTGGTTTAAGCCCCACGGTATTTACAGATAGGACAGTTAAGAAACGTGAATAACTGCAGCAGCAGGCCTGGCATATTTAGAGAATTGTAATGATGATATTTAGTATCTCAAAGAATAAAGACATCATAAAAATAAAGCCATCACAGAGCTTAAGGGCAGGACTCCAGAATTCATTTTGCCCCCTATAATGAATTTTATATCTGCAAAAGTGAAATATGTTACAGTACTGAGCTTGAGACTTCAGTAGCATAGTTGGTTTATTTTGCTGTGATAAGATAAACACGTCTCTTCACTATACTATACTAGCAATACATATATGTGCTGTTACTTGATTGTGTTAATAATATATAGGTACGTTTTGAACCACTATCAATTTAAGAGTTAAGATATTTTATTTTTTCATCCAGGTTATAATTTTTTGGACAAAAGTTAATGAAGATGCTGATACTTTGCATCATATTTTAAACTTAAATTGCCTGGTCAAATTAGTTTCTTAAATTTCCTCTTCAATGATTATTTGGTAAGTGATACAAGACTCCCTCTTGCAAATAAAGTTTATGTGTGAGAGGTGGGCAATATATTAGACAAAATTAGGTGATTGCAACATGTTTTTATTCTTTTGCTCCCTCGTTAGGCAGTCTGGGCCCCCTTAACCTCCTTCACCCCTTTCAAACTAAGTGTTGGAGACACGATGCCAACTCCCTAAGGAGTTGCCCAAACCCCCTGCAACCTGGGAGGATGTCCCTTCATGTGGCAAAGGAAACCTTGCAGATGTAATTTTGATTATGGGACTTAAAATGTGGACATTTTACCAGATCATGTCGCTGGGCCCAACCTAATCACAAAGGCCTTTAAGCCAGATAACTTTCTCTGGCTTGAGCCAGGAAATACTAGAGGGGAGAAGGGGAAGTCAGAGAGATTTGAAGTGCAAAGACTCTGACTTACTGTTTTAAAGACAGAGGGGGCAAGGGGCCGGGAATGCAGGCAACTTTGAAATGTGGAGCGTGGCTCCCAGCTGACAGGCATCAAGGAAGCAGGGGTGTCCACCCAATACCACAAGAAATTGAAGTTGACCAACAGCTCAAATGAGATTGGAAGCTGATTCATCCCCAGAATTTCCAGGAAGGAATGCAATGCTGTCCTTATCAGGGGGCACTCCAAGAAAACCCGAATTATCTTCTAGAGGGCAGGCTCCTTGTTGCAAGGCTTCCCCACTAAGTGAATATTCTAGAATCCCATCTGTATCAGTGCCCCAGCTGGTGGTGGTGTGAGAGGCAGCGTTTTGCTTCTGTGATTTTTCTTTTCTTTTTTTTTTTTTGAAGTCTCTTTCAACACATTTGCTAATTTCATGATGGGTGATTTACAAGCACACATGCCCACACTGTGCTGAGTGTTCAGCAGTGTTTGACCAAAATACAGCATTACCTCTGTGCCCCACTTCTTCCTATTCATCTGATCTTGCCCGGAATGACTTTTTTTTTCCTCCCTGGATGAAAAAGTCCTCAAAAGGAAATGTTTTGCCAATGTGGAAGACGTGAAACAAAAAACAGCAGAAACAATAAAAGGCATCAAAATCAATGAGTTCAAAAACTCTTCTGAGCAGTGGGAAAAAAATGTCTCGATAGGTGTATTACATCAAATGGAGAGTGCTTAGAAGGTGACTGAAGTTGAAACATGTAAGAATAAATACACAATTTTTTATGAACAAATTTCATTTTGTTTATGGGGGGGGGTTCCTCTCATACCTCAATTTTGGTTTTGTGAAACTCTAAGCAGAGGACCCAGTTCAGTCGCTCTATACCTAGACTTTAACCTTACAGAACTGTGAAATAATAAATGGATTTTTAAGCCATTAATATGGGGTAGTCTATTATATTAACAATATAAAATTGATGCATCTGTCCTTTGGTATTCTTTCAGAAGTTACCCTTCTCAGGAATGTCTGCATTTTAACCATTATTTTCATTTACAGTATTAAATACCGATTACCAGTGACAGTAAGTACACATACCGGTGAAATGGTCGTAGGTTCTTTGTTTATTCTTTGTTTGCTTGCTTTTTGGGGAGTGATAATTAAGAGCGCTTTCTGATCACCAGAAATGTAACAAGTCAGAAGGCAGTAGAGTGTAATACTTGATTAAATAGACTCTGGAGACAGACTGAAAGGGTTTAAATCCTGATTCAGTCAGTTACTTATCTATGTGGCCTCAGGCAAGTTACTTATCTTCTCTGTGCCTCAGTTTCTTTATGTCTGAAAAAAGAACACCGAGGATCTTGTTATTAAAGTAAATAAGTTAATATGTGTTATCATAACATCCAGCATATGATAAGTGTTTTATAAGTATAAATTATTTTGGTGATTATTACAATTATCCATCTTTGTAGTTATAAAAAGTTCATTTAACTATTTCATTAGGGACTCTTGGGAATTGTCACATTTTAGTAATTTTCTCTAAAAATACAATAATAACAGTCCTTAAGTTTAAAATTTTGAAGAAAAATTGATATTTAAAAAAAATCAAAACATGTCTTTAAGCGGTGTTGTTTCAACCTTGATGTGAGAACCGCTCCACAATATAGATATTTAAAAATCCTTATGCTCAGATTAATTTTAATTCCAGTGAGAAATGAATTAAAAGTTTTAATAAAGATTTTTTTAAAAAAATAATGATATCAAGCTTCTCCCTTTGAACCTGGGAGGGCATTAGTAATGAGCCTGCTGTCCCCACCCAGCCCAGAGGTGAAGTGGCAAGGGTCCTCTCTAGTTCTGTCAGGTTTGCTGATACTTTGATCTAACGAAGGTGGACACTTTCCATCCCCTGGAGCTGCTAGCCCTGCGTAAGTAAACGCACACCTCAAGTGTGCAAATTTATGTCTCCTTGAGCGCCATGGGCCACAGGCTGTCCTCCTACCTGCCTCTGTTCTGCCCTGACCATGCCCTCATTCTGGAGATTTATGACATTGCTACACAGAAGTCCTGTTCCTGCTGGTGCGAGAGTCCTAGCAAACCAGCTCAGTGTAAGTGTACACCTTGTACCCCAGAACACACATAGATGTAAGATGTTTGTTTTCTCCTTGGGTCACTTGTGCAATCAAAAATCAACAGTCATTAATTAGACTGGTGCTTCTCAGATGCCAGTGTGCATAAGAATTATGGATGAGTTAGTTAAAATGCAGATTAAGATTCAGGAGATCCGAGGTGGGGCTGAGAGTCAACACTGCTAACAGCCTCCCTCAGTGAAGCCACAGAGACAGCTCTGCATAGCAAAACTCGGAGCAGCATTTAAACTTTAGAGAATTTTCTTCTTAAACTAGTCATTGTCATCTGTGAGTAAGCAACAATGTCTAAATATGCATTCTAACTCTTAATCATTTGAAAGCACATACATTTTTCTATGATAATATAGATTTGGTATCTTCTGTTATGTAAGGACAACTATAATCAAGATAAATTAAATAATTTCCCTGGATAAAAGTATAAATCCCATAAGGATTTGGATTTTAGTATCCTTACATGCAGAAAACCTAATAATAAAACAATCTCTAGTAATTCAGCTTTTGGAAAAGAATAAATGTCAGTTCACCTTTGAGCTCCTTGTAGCAAGTTGGCTAATCACGCAGATGACCTTGAGCAGGTCACCTAAGCTTATTGTTGGATAAAGTTTGTTCCTGCCAATAGAGTTTGAATGTAAGAATTAATGAATTAGCTATGTAAATAACTTAGGAAAAAGCTTAAATAAATTATCCTTTTCAAGAAATTTAGCAGGTATGAAATGGTAAATATTTGGCATATCCTTATTGAACAATATCTTTAAGAGAAAGCTTAGCTGTCACTGTGAAGTCACCATTTTGTGGGCACAGCTAAAATGCCAAAGAAACTGTTGAATTTGTCATTAAAAGTAGATCTATCCTTGCCAGTGTTCCCTGTCATTTAGATTTACTCTAAGCCCACTGGTAAGAGCAGGAAAAACAAACCACATAATGAAAAAGTGTCATCATGAGGATTATTTCCTCAAGAAAAAATACAGGATCTTTCCTGTCTCCGAATTCTAATTTTCTTCTAGCTGAGATAATTTGCTAGAATCTGACTAGTTGGAAACAAAATAGAAAAGATGCCCATACGTTTAAAACATGAAGTGATTTTTACCAAATTAATTTTGGTTTTATATATAAGTTTAGTTTGATCTATTTGAAACAAATATGGCATCATTGCATCATTTATTTACTTGGATGACTAGATATTTGTAACTACTCTAGAGTTTTTGGTTAAAGAAAACAATGAATATGCTTTAGATTTTTAAGAGATGGTGAGGAAGTCAGCTTTAAAAAGAACAAAAAGTGTGTGCTGAGAGAAACAAAAAATGATTAACTTATATGATGAAAGAGTTTGTGAGGATGGAAGAAATCTTACCCTTCAAGGTTCTTTTGGTTAGTCTAATTAAATCTATATCACACAAATTAACAAGCTAATTTACCCACATTTAATTATATACAGACATATGGGAACCCCACATACATGAGAGTCAGACAGCCCCACATATATGAGAGGTTCAGGGACAGAAAGGTGAAACGGCTCTCTAAGCTAAGGATGAGGTAAGGCTCTGTGGGGCTTCAGAGAGTTGGAAGGTCATTGCTGGGCTATGAGAAGGGCAGATGTTCAGTAATTAGTAGTTTTCTCTGCCATATGGATAGGTCAAGGAGTTATCTCTGATAATCTCTTACTATGGGGAAGGCCCCTAATTTAAATTCTAAGTAATTAAGGAAGAAGGAGAGGCAAAGTTTTTCTAGAGCCCCCAGGCTCTCAGTTACCTTTAGCTCTTATTAATCTGCATACCACAGAGTCACACCTTCCAGTGACTTGTTCTGAACCCCTACAGTTGGGTGTGAACTAGAAAAAGCCACAGGTTCTCTTGTTAAAAAAGCGCCTTCAAACTATATAGATAAGACTCTCTTTCCCATTTGTCCTATGAGTCAACCACAATTACGTGTTCAAAAAGGTTATAATTAGAGAAAGAAAAGAAAAAAATGGATTTTCTTTGCTCCTAAATGTTTGAAAATAAAGCAATGGCATGCACTTAGCAACAAAAACTACAGTGATAATATATTTGCTTAGCATCTTTAGTCTGAATATCTCATTGTACTGCACATATGTCACTGATTTTTAATAAAATATTTGTGATGTGAAGAGGAAAGTAAAAATATCTCTTTTATGGAAAAAAATAAATAAACTAATTACTAATGCAGCTGGAACGCCAGAGGACTGAGGTTATTCTAAGACTTAGGATAAGCAAGGAGATGTAGAAAATTTCTCTTAGGTTCGTCCTTATGCTTCTTTTGGTTGTCGTTACTATATATTGTAGAGATTTGAAGTGAATCCCGAGTCTGTTTTAGCTCACCTGTGATCACGAAGGCTGTAACGGCAGACGACATGTATCCTGTCGTCTGTTCTAATATACTTTTAGACTACCGCCTATGTGAAAAGCTCAAGTCTTGAAACTAAAAGATGTGCATGTTTGTGGTGAAAGTTTTCATTAATAATTTCAAATCATATGCTGCCCAATATCTGCCACTGTTTCAAGTTATGGCTATCTGGAGTTCTCATGTTTTTCTGCCAATGTGAAAATTGGTTTTGCGGGATTGTTTATTGCTGCTTCTTTACTGCGTTTTCCCCCTCCACCAAGATAATATTTCTGTTCTGCAGAAACAATGGAAGCCTAAAAAGATAGAATGTTTTCATGTCAGAAAAATTAAAGTTATAAAGGAGATAGATTTCCAGAATTAAATTAGAATTGAACAAGTCTGTTATGTGTACATCCATCAGCCCAGTGGTCAGGAACTCATTTCCACTGAAGCAAACTTAGCTAGAGGGCAGAGAGAATGTCTACACAGAGAGAGCACCCCGGCTGCCACATCTTTCACAGCAAATTATGCTGAGAAGAGAAAGCACTCACCTGCCAATAAATAGAATGTCTTTTAAAAAGGCATTTTCCTATTTTAAAATACCATTAATTAAATTTACAAAATATTCTAAATAAGCATGAAAATAAGCATTAAAAAGTTTTGGGATAGATTGATTTTCTGTCATATTCAGAATATAATGTTGATGCTTATGTATCCATTTCTTGACATATTAAAATTAATGAAACACCTATATTGATTATTAGTTATCAAAATGTTAAATTAATATTCGCTAGTGGTACTAGATACTGTTTATGATAAATATTGTTTTTAATATGTCAGGTGTATATCTGTACATACTTGATTCAGTGAGGACAGTTAATTTTTGTCCTTCAATCTGGCGACACAGGAAGATTGATGTCAGGGAGGCAGGAGAGGAAGTAGAAAGAGTAGAAACATTAATTGGGTAACTACTGTGTTCTGTGAACTATTCTTCATGACTTTATTTGTTTTAATAATCTTCACAGTAATTTTCAAAGGTAGGTATTAGCATCCCAAGCAACACAGAATTGAAAACTGCCTGGCTGCCATATTAATTTACCTAAAGTCACAAGGTTTTCAGATAGAATAGAGTATGTCTGAAGCCAGGTCCACCTGAATCCAATGCAGAGGACAAAACTGTTCATCAGTTGTTCGCATTCCCTTTATCTACCCTCATTATGTATGCTGTGAACTCTTTTGCCATAGTCTTAATTATACATTGATTTTCTAAAATCAGGAGCATAGATTTCCCTCCCAAGGTCGTTCTAAAGATTTATCTGACTACATTCCTTTTCTAGTAAATAAATGCTTCTCAAATAAATTGGAAACCACTGCCCTTTTATTTGTGTAATTATATATAATGTAATGCCTACTATTATATTGTGTTATATTAATATGCCTATAATGCATTAGCCTATAGGTAAGGATTTTCTTTACCTTAAGGAAGGTTAAGAAAAGATTTGAGGTTGGCAACAACATCAAATGCACTGTAAAAATTTAAAATGTCCTTAACTGACTTGAATAGTCCTTGACTTAGATTCAGAAATTAAAGTTATTAGCAAACATTAATGGCCAATTATCTGTATTTTTGCTGCTTTGCTCTTTTACCAATACCCCCTGGTGAGTTCTTATTCAATGAGGATAGTTGGAAATACTGAATTGCAGAATTGCAATCCAATAGCATATGTCTTTGGATGAACCAAAGTTCTAAGAGCAATGTGACTGTTATAAAATCCAGAGAGACGGGCTTCATACGTGTGTCACCAAGGGCTCACCAAGGCGGAAAACCCTTTACTGTGGATCAATCGATACTTAGCCCTTTAATGCAATCCCCTAGTTTCTCCAAGTATAGTTACATTGTGGGTATGCATGTCTCTCCACAGAACAAATCAAATAGCAGGAAATAATTTTCAGAGCAATCTTAAGTTTTTAAATACATGTAAATTGAATGAAAATTCATGATTATTATGGAGCCTAATTTTTACCTCATGTCATTTTTGTATTTTTTATGAAGTGCTTTTATGTTTGATATTGGAAAGGAACCAAATATGACTTTATTATTATTACATTCTTATGGTGATTTGTACACATAGTAATTAAGCCCTCTGTTTAGTGTTTAATGTTGATTTATATTCATATAATCTTCAAGCTTTATTTTAGGAAAAAGAATATTCCCTAAGGTGGGGGGAGGAGACCTTATAAAAAGAATATTGTCTAATTATGCCATAGTATCATATATAGCAGTAAATGATAATTTTGTTATTTCAGTTCATTTTATTTTATTTCTAGGTTTTAGATAGTTTGCATATAAGGTAATTTATTTAATCAAAACCACTTACATATAGTTTCTAAGAGATCTGGATAAATTGCAATTAGGAGGAAACTGATTCTTATGAGATACAGGAGGCAATATTCTGAACTGAGGTTGACAAAACCACTTAAAAATAGAATCTTTACCAACTTGCTTCACAAAGATAAAAGAACAACATCAAATTAGAAAAGCCACAAATTACCAATATACCTTTTAGCATTTACAAGCTATAAAATATATACATATTCAAATTTAACTTTAGCCTACTTGTATCCAAATAACAAAGCTCATTTATCTTTTTCTTATACTAAGCTACAAAAACATTAAACTATTTTTTTCTCTATTCAGTACACATCAAAGATTATTGGGCAATTTAGAAAGTATCTATAGACTATTTTATATTAATATATTTGTCATATTTTTATTAATTTATATTAAACTATTTTATTCATGATCTCCATTGTTAAAATAACTGAGAGCTTTGCTTTTTCCAGCTCTGAAAGTGAATGATATAGGACAAATCAGGTCTACATTGTGATTTTGTCTTCGCAGACCAAATCTTATCACACTGCTGACAGTCCAAACATATGTTCTCAGTTACTATAGTACCATGGATTTTGTAATAAACAAACATCTTGCAACATAAAGCCTTTAGATGATACTGAAATATAGGAGAGGTTGTTTCATATTTATATTTTTAAAGTGGAATTTCTAATTTCATGATGTTAAAAAGATCTCAAGTAGTACTCAAACCTGTGAGCAGAGTCAATTCTTATGTGTAGACCTCTTAGCTGGGTCTTTCATATCAGTGTGTGTTTGGGAAGGGTTCCTTTTCTGTCATAGAGCCATCACTACATGCTCTCTATTATCTTTAGAAGGAGGGTCCACAGTCCCAGAGTCTGATGAGGGATATAGTTGAACAATCTGTTCTTACAGGATTTTTCAGTGTGTGCTCTGTCAAAATCAGGTCATTGGTGCATTGCTCTTATGCAGCAAATCTTAGTTGATGGTGACAATATAGGCATCCAGAAACCATGTTTTCAAATTAAGTAGAAGACCTTTGTAATTTTTACTAACATTTTACTGGCTTAGAAAGAGAAAAGTCAATTTCTTCTTGTTTATTTTTCAAGATCATTAAAAACTGCCAAGAAGAAAGGTTGTAGGGTCAAACCACATGTCATAGTAAGGGAACATATTATGTTGCCTACCACGGTGGCCAAAACAATGTTTTTTATTCAGACAACACTGGTTTTAAATTCTCGTTTGGCCACTTAGCTCAACTATTTTGTGGCAATTAATGTCTTTGACTTTCTATTTCTTCTTTGCTAAAATAAGAATGAAAAGTTTATTAAGAATTTAAAAAGATAATGCATATCGGATACTGGGCATGGTGCCGGGTATATAAGTACATTCTCAAAAGATGTTAATGTTTTTTGTTTTTTTAAAATTTATGTTGGCATTGATTATTATTGTTGTCAATGTTATTATCTAGCATGCTAGGAAATGCATAAATATTAAGTCGATGGAGAACATACAGAGAGTCTGAGCAAATTCTGTATTAAGAGATAAGAGATAATGTGGAGGAAGAATTAAGATCCAGAAATTTAATACTTTAAAGTAAGCTGGAGTGAAATGTCCCCCTAATTCTTTCTTTTATATTTCCTGGTGGGCTAATGTGTAACCCTGCCACAAGTTTTATGTTCTGAAATAAATTTGGACATCTAGATATACTGCCTGGGCTTGAATTCCAGCTCCAAATCTTAAGTCTGGTTCAGGGATGTGTGCTAAGGAAATATTTTTCCCTCTTCCCATTCTTCGCTTACGTTGTGAAGATTTGGGCAAGACTCTTATTCTCCTTTATCATCTATTACGTGTAAAAATACCTACATGTCATGGATGTGTGTGTATATGTGTGTGAAACTCAATAATAAGAAATCAGTAAATACAAATGTATTAGGAAGCATTAAACTGTTATTGGGGGGAGTTTCTAGGATTACAGGGACATTGTTAGAGTTTCTACACACAAACTAAATGATGAAGGTGCATGCTAGCATCTATTCTTTATAAAATATAAATCAAAAGAGAAAATTTTGTTATAAGAATGAGGTTTTGTGCCCTGGTTGCACTCATTCCACCAACTGAATATCAAAACGAAGGCACAAAGAATAGTTGAATCGCATAATTGGACAAAGAACATTTTCATTTCTGTTTTTACTTTTTCTATTTTAGTAAAGAAGACTTACTTACTATGAGGAATTGTATTAGTCAATGTTGTCCAGAGGAACATTAATAGAACAATAGTACGTAGATAGGTAAATGGGTAGATAAGTAGATGAAAAAGTAGATAGATTTATTTAAAGGAATTAGCTCAGGTGATTATGGATGTTGCTAAGTTGAAACCAGCAGGGTAGGATGGCAGGCTAGAAAGACCCATGGAAAAAGTGGTGCTGCAGTCCAGAAGCAGAATTCTTTCTTCCTTGGGGGAATTCTGTCTTTTTTGTCTTACGACCTTCACTTGACTGTATGACTCCCGATCACATTATAGTAATACTCTTTACTCAAAGTTAATTGTTAACCATATTTTAAAGTATTTTCTTATTGACATGTAGACAGGTACTTGTCCAAAATATGGGTGCTTTGACCTAACAAAATTAACACATGTAATCCACCATCACAGCATTGTATCCATTATTTTTCAGAAGTGAACTTAAATCATTTTGTTGACTAATCATTCTGTTACTAATAAATACTCCAAGTACCAGAGGAAAATGTGCAACAAAATGAGCCTTCAAAATGTATATTTCTGAAGAATATACCTTTTCCTTAGATTTTCTCTTCCCATTTAAAACATGCAATTTTTATAACAACAACAACAAAAAGAAACAAAATCAGAAATAAAGATCTTTGTTCTTAGGTCATTCCATTTTAAAATTTCCTCCCAAAGTAATTTTTCTGGTTCACAGAAGTATCTGGCCCTCAGAGACCTCACTGTTTACTTCAAGACAGAGGAGAAAAAGCTTTGCAAAGGGACAAGCTGCCAGGGCTGTTTTGTGAAGAACATGGCACCCCTGCTGGTCCAGCCTTCATGGGGGGGCACCTACTCCATCATTTTTAACTCAGTGCTCTATTGGTGTACAAAGGGTTTTGCACATTTCTGATATCTCCTGCAGTTAATGTCTGGGACCAAGTTAAAAATAAAATCTTTATCTTATCCTTTGACAAATATTCTGAGACGATTATGCTGTTTTGGTTCCTAAAACTCTACGCACACTGTAAGCTTATTTCTCTTACCTAAGATCCTTGTGCCTGGGCCTTGTCTTTTTTAGTTTACCCTGTATTTGATGTTCCAAATGGAAACACGTGCTAGTAAGAAAGTCTTCCTTGTAATAGGAAACCCGTACATTTTCAATTCTATCATAATTAAGAGTCTTTGTGGTTGTAAATGCCACATTTAGGTTAAATATAAACCAAGCATCTGTCAGAATCACTGTAAGAGAGCAAATAATGCCATAGACTCTAGGAGAGTATAACTCGAATTGCACTGAAATGAGCTTGCCATCTCATTGAGCAGTGGGAAACATCGTCCCTGTCTAGTTCTATGAAAGAGCAGACTTAATAAGTACATACATTTTCACAGATAATAAGTTATATAAATACACACACACACACGTAAACCTTTCTTTAGAGTTGCCCTAAACAGTAGGTGATTTTCCAACACGTGCTGCTCTTCTTCTCTGACTCACCTTCCCCAGAATGGATTTCCCATGGACCTGATCCCAGGAGCCACCTCTGCCAGGAAGCTTTCCCTGACCACTCCTCCCCTGCAAGGCCAGACCTCAGTGTCTTTATGGCATGCAGGTATATCTCTGACATAGCATTTGCCCCCTTACCTATTGACCTGTGTGCTTTACCTACGAGACTGTGAGACATTTGAAGGTCTTTGCTTCTTGTAGCACCCAGATCTGAGGCCTGCACAGTCAGTATTTATGGAGTGAATGAATTAACATAAAGCAATAAATCAATTAACACCTGGTGAATTTTATTGATTCAAGATTTATGATAGAACTCTGTAGATTGTGTTAATAAAAGGGCTTGGCAACATTCTCTCTTGACAAAACAGAGACAGTTGATTAAGGCCTCTCTCTGACATGGTGCACTCTGCCTTTCATGCAGCTTCTTTCTTTTTCTTTCTGGTTCCCCTCCACCACTCCTTAGTGAACACAGCAGTATCGCTTCATAGTGGAGAGTTACTTAGCACTCCTGAGTAATTACTTAGCACTCCTTTTAGCAATTTGGAAGGCACTGTTCTCCTTGGTGAGCCAAGGAAGCATAGAGAGCTCTTTGAATCCTGTTCTTAGCGGGATCACTAAGAGCATCCTTCTCTTTGCTTTTTAGAAAACACCTGCTGGCAACTCTGATTCTCTATTATTGTCTTTCACTGTACACTCTTACTTTGCTTTATGGCATTTATCACCATTTGTAATTATTTTAAGTGCTTGGTTATTTCACTTGCAGTGCCAAAAAGGTAATGCAGAATCTTCCCTTTTCACCTCCTCTCCATTTTCGTTCCACCATTCTAAAGCCTACACCCCCAAATAAAACATAGAAGTTAGCCCTGGCTGGTCTGGCTCAGTCGACTGAGTGCTGGTCTTCAAACCAAAGGGTTGCCGGTTCGATTTCCACTCAGGGCATGGGCCTGGGTTGCAGGCCAGGTCCCCAGTAAGGGATGCTCAAGGGAAAGCTACACATTGATGTTTCTCTCCTCTTTCTTCCCTCCCTTCCTCACTCTAAAAATAAATAAAATCTTTTTAAAAAATAGAAATTAAATAACAACATTGTTTCTCAGGTGAAGTCCCTTAGCTTACTTGCCAAGTAACTTTCTGTTCCTAAGTTCCCATAGAGAGAAAGTGATGCTTGTTTACTAATTTATTGCCACTAAGCTACAGTCCACATGAGGGTATCTATCCTGTCTTGTCCCTAAATGTGTCCCCTGTACCTAGCAGAGTGTCTGAAACAACTAAGAAATCATTAAAGTTTGCTGAAATATAAATTTCCAGCCAACTCATTTGGTTTGATAGCCAGTTTAAATAAGTTTTTTCAAGTCATAACTTATTTTTAATAAATTTATGCACTTTTAAAATGTATTTTATCAAATTCTTAGAGAATTCTTTAGTGCACATAGAGATGTGTAATGATAAATTCCAGCAAATGTTAAACCAAATGGAGATTTGTTGTAACCCTTTATTTTCCCCTGACACTCATATAGTTTGAGGCCAGAGAACTCCCATAACAGCATTTTAATATGTGCTGGCCAAACTACATCTCTTTCATGAGTGGATTTGCCAAGGCTGGACTTTTCCCAGTAACCATCAGATATGACTCTCCTCAAACTTGAAAAGTCTCCCAAGTCATCTGGAAATCCTGAGGCCCTGTTTTCCCTATATTTTGCATGCAGTATAAATGCTTGTTTTAATTAAATGAATAAATTCCAGGAAACACAAACACATGTGCACATAAACACACATATGTGAACTCTCTCTTCTGAGCAGAGTTCAAATTTTGTGTCAAAACTTCCAGGGACTAACTCAACAAATTACTCATCAGGATCCCCGAACTATACTTTTCTCTTAAAAGGGAGTAGTGCTTGCCTTGGCTGAGTGGCTCAGTTGGAGCATTGTCCTGTACATCAAAAGACTGTGGGTTCAGTTCCCTGTCAGGGCATATGTGTAAGTTGCAGATTTGATACCTGGTCCGGGCGCATGTGGGAGGTAGCAGATTGATGTCTCTCTCTCTGTCTCTCTCTCTCTCGCTATCCCCCTCTCAAATCAGTAAACTTATTAAACAATAAAAATAATTAAAATAAGGAGAAGTGTTTTTTGAGACATTATCTCAGACATAAATAATACATCCCATAACACACTTTTATTTACAACAAAGTACCTGGCCTTAAGATGTGAGCCTCATTTTTTCCTAGAAGTATCCACTTTGCTTTAAGTATGGTAGTCAGTTCAGAAACTATCTTATGCTAAGTCTGGATGTGAAGAATATAGGCCAATTGAACTTGAATATATAACATACAACAGGCATTTGTTGCATGTTTTTTAGAGAATTGTATAATTATGTGCATATATTTCCTCAAGTGAAAAATAAAACCTGAAAGCCTTTGAGATTTATACTCTAACTCTGCTATTCTAGAAGAGTCCTGGAGAGCTTTCTCTAGACCTTATTTTGTCTTTGATCTTTTCTTTTGAAGTGCAGTTTTGTTGATTGCATTTCCCTCCTTTTTCCTGAGCATGGACTAGGGTGGAAAAACAAATGGAGCGCTGGCAACAGATCTGTCCAGTGGGCCATCGTTGAATCACAGTAGGTGCTGGCAGAAAGGATGAGTGTCTGCAGCATGGTAACGATGCAGCATGGGCAAGTGCTCCTTTTTTGCCAAGGTGCTGAATTTTGCCTCAGGACATGCTGAGGTAGACACTTGTGTAGACAACTGCTTCTAAATATGTCACTGTATCAGCAGGAAACAGAAGATCTTCCCACTTCTCTTTTTCAATTCGGAAAATGGGTCCTATGAGCAATTACGTGGTGAATTAGCAAGTGTCCTGAATAAGCAGCAAGTGCCAAGCAATTGGACAAGAGGATTTTAAAGAGCAAAGGAAAACAGGACAAAAGTATCGAAATAAGCACTGAACAGACTACGCTCTGATTCATGTCATATGCAAGTGGCCTGCCGAGAGAAGAAGTGATGGAGTTTCTCAGGCAGCCCTGCTATCGATCACTTGCAGCATTTTTAATCCTCTAATTGGGTTATGTTTATTAATTAACCCTAAAAAGATGAGAGTCTAACTGTTTAATAAAATGTTTATATTGAGAACAGCTGCTAGATGCTTTTCATGGTAGTTGTGAAGTTTTTACATTTTTTTCTTCTAAAAATCCAGTACATAATGAAATGAGTGCGTAATGAAAAATACCTGTTTTGCTTCAGTAGGCGATAGCTAAGATGAGAAAAGGAAATTCACACTTGTGGTTTTGGCTCTATCGTTCCTGAAAGGCTTGTTTTTATACTCTCCATGCAGCCTCCCTTCAACTTCCGTGTCTGTACTTACGTTCACACATCCTCTATAATACACATGCACACACACAGACGTACACTCGTCTATTAAGAGCTAAGCAATAGCAAGGCTTCTTTTGTTTGTCAAGGGTTAAAAAGGGATCCCTGAACATTTTATTAAAAGCCCATTCCATGTATTAGCCCCAGGCAAAGACGTGAGAGAGCACCATGAATCACGGTGTTCTTCATCAGCTGGAGACATTTCTCCTTGTGTGCTACACCCTCTCAAGGAAGAGGGAGCAGGAAAAACATCGAACATAGAGTCCTTTGGGCAACAGTATTGAGAGATGGGAGTGAAGAGGGGAAGTGGGATAATAAGTTGAAATTATGTATTTGAATGGAATCTAGATAGAGAAGCTCCCAGAATCAGTAATTTTTTTCGAACTGTTTAATATACCTTTCCTGTATTACAGTACAAATCAGAATAAGTGTTAAGCATTTAGAATCTACCAATCATGCAGTCAGTCACATAGACAAGTATGGTTGTGGGCTTTGACTCAAAGTTACAGTTATGAAATGACTGAAATTACATAGATTTCATTGTAGAAAATTTATCTTGGTCGAATGATGTATGCTTTATTACGTCATTTATTAACTATTGTCTATCTTCATCCATTATTACTTTACACGTTCCTAAGTGCATGTAGTTAACATAAAGAAAAAATATAGATTTATCTACAAAAATAAACTATTGTTAAACATATTTTCTTGGAAATGAGAAAAGAAAACAGTAAGAGGAAGTATGGTAGGAAATGACATATGTGAATGATTTACAAAGCTGACAAATTAAAATATTAACTAATCTTTTAAAGCAAGTTTTAAGAATTCTTTCTTTAAGGTATGTTACAGTTTAAAAATGAACATTCAGCTTTTAGGGCCAGTCTTCAGGAAAATGTGCTTTGATATTTCTTTGAAGCTCAATTCAATATCTTTGTCTAAGGGGGAAAAAAAATCACATCTTGACTGCAGAAATCATACTGAAACACTAAAGTGCTTGCTGGTTCAGCTGCTGTCAGTCACACTTGTCACACTCAGTGACTGTCCTCAATCCAGGCAAAAAACCCATTCTCAGTGAACACTGATCAATTGGAAAGAATATAAACCACCCCAGTGCCCTGAAGACAGAGAGACGTCACCTCTCACACAGGCTATTTGAGTGCTCAACGGGGATGGAGAACAGCTCAGGAGGGCTCTTGGTACACAGAAGTTTTTATCACAAAACTACATTGTAAATCTGTATGAAAAATAAAATAGAGTAATTAAATGATATGCTAATGTCTTACCTCAACTATTGCCTCATTTACTATAAAGGACAATATCTTAGTACTAAGGCACCTCTTACTTTCATTTTGTTTTTTTTTCTTTCTGATGCTGGTAAAGTGCTCATGAGTTTAAATGGCATGAGTCATGAATCATGAACAGACTCATGCCATTGAACAGACCTGAGTCAATATTATTTGTCTGAAAAAATACCTTTAGTGTGTTGTCTGTAATTACACAACCAGAGGATAAAAGTAACCAATGATTGTAATTTGGTAAAGCATTTTGTTTATTACCTCAAAAATATTTTGGAGAGAGAAAATATTTCTGGCTTTGATGAGAGTAATTCTAAGAAGATTAAAAACTGACTGATGAATTTTATGTAACAACTAATTATAAAGTATCCTACATGCATATTTGATACTGATGGGCTCTTTGAAGGGTCAGTGATATTTTATTAATGTTTTAAACATTGATCTTTAATGAGTAACTAAAGGCTTATTAATTATATGTCAGATGTTGCCAAATCAGTTCCAAGTATTGGGAAAAATACAAATAGTTTTAGAGAGATTAAAGAGACAAGCAGAAATAAATAAAATTAAGTTCATTTCAGGATGCACATTTGAGGAAGACAGAGTACAAACACTTGGATATGTTAGTTATACATTTTTCATTTTATTTGCATATTGATTTCATACACTTGTTACCTAATACATTTTTCCAATCGATTATGATCCTCACCATAATCTCATAATGAATCAGGTTTTATAATGCATAATCTTAGAGATCCACTTAGGTACAGAGAAATTAGATAAGGCCCCCAATGCCCACCCTCTATGATGATATAGGTATTTAAACTTTGGTGCTCAGAAGTGGGTCCAGAGCTCTTTTGCCCACACTACCCTACTTCTCATGAAACCAGCAACCCGCCCAATACGTGTCCCTCTTCTTGTCCCAGGCCCATATCACTTGGGGGTTTCTAAAAATGGGTAGTAAATGGCATTTGGTTCTTGCTTCAGGGCCATTACACCTTAAGGATATGTTTTGCATATTTACATAGTTCATTTTTTTATTATTCCAGGGTTAATATATTTAAAAGAATGACTAATATGGTACATTCAGGGAAAAAAAGGAAGGTTTGGGAAGGGCATATTTCAGGATAAAATAGTCTATTTTTTTAAATCTTCACCCAAGGATATTGGGTGAAGATTTTTATTGAAACAGAAAGAGAGAGAGAGAGAGAAAGAGATAGGGGCATTGCTGTGACCGAGAAACATTGATCAATTGCTTCTTGTATGCACCCTGAATGGTGATTAAGACTGAAACCTTGGTATGTGCTGTGACTGGGAAAGAAACCTGCAACCGCTTGGTGCATGGACAATACTCCAATCAACCAAGCCACCTGGTGAGGGAAATACCTTTTTTTCTTCTATTCTGTATCATGCGGTCTCACATTCTCCTACTCATAGACACAAGCTGCCCCAAACCAAAGTACAAGCATATTCTCTCTCTCTCTCTCTCTCTCTCTCTCACACACACACACACACACACAGACACACACACACACACACACACACACACACAAGAGTAGTCTGTTACTCTTTTCTGTGCCAAATATAGTATAAGATGCTGTGGCTTTCTGATAGAGGACAAGGGATTTATGTTAGCCAAAACACCAAAAGCATCCCTGATAACAGAACTCATATTGGCCTACTTATGGGGTTGTCCTGAAGGTATTTCCTTAGCATCCAAAGTAAACAACACACATTCCATTTTTAGAATTGTGACTTGGTATGACTATTTCAGACATTGGTAAAGTGATTTTTAAAGCTATTTCTAAGGCTTTGAATACAGATGAGTGCCTTAATTATTTAAAAAGTAATTATATCAAGAAAGATGATTTTGACTTATTTGAAGAGAAAAAGTAAAAGAAACAGTATTTACAGAGACAGGAAGCTCAGTCTAAGGTGCTGCATTTGTCCGAGTGAGAAATGGCAAGTTCTCAACTAAGGCAGTGTGCTGAGGTTGGATGGACAAGAGGAGGCATTCATTTTATAATTTTAATACCTTACTTTAACTTAAATTGAATACATTTATTTTTATCTACAAAGTTTAAAAATTAAATAGAATTTATTTGTTATTAATCTTACCCATGCAAGTATAATTGTCATGAATTAAAAATGTATTATGGGTCTGTGCAATTGCCCTGGTATCAATGGGTGTTTATAAGAAAATATAGATGGCATGGCTGTTAACCACAAAGGTTTTATAATTGGGAAATATGAAAGGCCAGAGAATATACAGCAAAGAGAGCACCCATGGGGTTACATACCTGTAAGTGGGAGAGGATTGATAATTATATGTTTAAGTTTTATCCATCCATGCCCTGGTTTAAACCAAATGAAGATGTAATCAAGGTAATACAGGAGGAATATAATTTACTTGTCATGGTATTTAGAGCAGACTAGCTGAAAATGTGAGAAGCATGGGGCTGATAAAAACAAGGCTATTAGAGTTCTCAGAATGTGAATCAACCAGAAATGGACAGAGGTTTGATAGAGTAATGAGAGGAATAATGTACCTGAGACATATTACAAGGAAAAAATAAGCCACAGTTTCTGTCAGATTTCCGAATAAGAGGTAGGAATGATTTGCCAATTTTGTTTCATTATGGCCCTAATGAACCTCTGATTCGAAGCTATTTCATTCCAATTCAGTCCCACTCCATGAACACAGGATCACATAGTTAATCTAATTCTCTGACCTTTTTTTTCTCTTTTTGGTATTTTTCCAAAATACCTTTATTCATTAGTGGCACCCAAAAGTTTTAGCTTTAAAAATCATGAATAAATTGAGTGACCTCCCAATAATGTATTCTTGGATTACATTACATATGTAACAGCAAAAGTGACCCTATAGCAGATACATACAGTACACCAATGCAGGGTCACAATGACAGTTCTTAAGAATCATTTTTCTAAGTAAATTCTAGAATAAGAAAAAAGACATCCTTGTGTTACTCTGAATGCTGGCTTTTTCAATAAAGGAAAATCAGAAATTTAACCTTGTCAACACTTATTCTGGAATAAACTCACTTAGTTTAACTCAACACAAATGTTATGTCTGCCCTTAAAAATTTTTGGCTTCTGGAAACGTTTTTTCTCCAATATCATTGGCTGACACCAACTCATCACAAGTTGTGAGACGTCATAAGTACATTTATGCCTTAACACATGGAAGAGGAAAGAAATCTATCAAAAACCTGAGATCAGGGCTTATCCTTCCATATTCATACACTGGTTTTCTGAATAATAATTCTCCCTTAGGAATGGCCACAAAATCCAAACCCAGAATAAAAAAGCAAACATTGATTCTAAGTCACAACTCAATGGTGCTAGAGAACACATTGCAAATATCCACATGAAGTTCGCACTACAAAGACCCTCCCTGTATGGTTTTGTTTTTTTGTCCAAAATTTGACAAAAAAAAAACTCTAGTGTAGTACAATTCTAGATAAATATATTGTTCCTATCATATGATATTTTTAGGAGCCACAGTCATAGCACCTATTTGTAACTTAGTCAAAGTGGATATGTTGATATCTAGTTTCCCAGAATGGCAGTGAAAGATAATAGATGTACTAAGTTTGTGTATCTGTTCAGATTTTCTTAATTTAAGTATGAGGAAGTTTTCCAGGTTCTAATGACCAGCCCAGAAACATTGGAGACAAGTAGAACATTACATTGATAAACTTGTCACTTCCAGTCACTTAGTGAATTCCACTCGAGGGTTCTGAATATTCCCAATTTTCAGACAGCATGTTTCTGTGCTTACAAAGTTACTTTCTTCTATTTGCTTAGGAAGTTTAACTTTCTGTAATATTTTGCCTAATAATCAGTGTTTGGGTGCCATCCTTGTACCATTGTGCTACCCTTTCAAATGTTTCCATTCCATAGAATGTCCAATGGCTGCACCTTTAATTTGGACTATCCTAAATGGCACATTTGGTTTTATTTTATTCTGGCCATGCTTGCTTAAGTTGCCATTATTAGTCTAAAATTAATGTCCTCTGTCAACAACAAAGAAGCAGCAGGATGCAGCACTGTTTTTTAGAATTAGTTCTAGATCATGGCCTGGCTCTAAGGAGCTGTGTGGCCACTGCCAAGTGTCTTTACCTCTCTGAACCCATCCTGCCTGATGGAAATGATGACACTGAGGGAAGCCTCCCTTCTCTCTCAGACAATTCTAAAACACCTAGTTTTACCTACAATATTCACAAATATATTTTCCATCTTGTGAAGGGGAGAACAAAGCAGGATCGTGGAGGGAGATGGCATATATCACAACCGTGGTGGCTTCTTCCCAGACACCATGTTTTATGTGGTCTTTCACAGTTTGCTGTTCTATTGTGTTAGTACCCTGCTCCAGTCTCTCCTTTCTCCTACTTTACAATCCTTTAGGAAAAATGAAAAGAAAGCAGACAGGAACTTAGTCCGAATTATGACAGAAAAGTAATAACTATTTAAGAGCAAAATCCCTTCATATGTATGTATATGCAATTCAGTGATACAACTTTAACTACACTTGCTGGACCAAGATAGTGAAACACAGAGGAGAAAGAGCCTGTTAAAATAGCGACTCTGCCAGTCGTTCCTCCTGAGCAAATATATTGCTGGGGGTGACATGAATGCCTGTTCCCTCAGATCCCTCCCGCCTCGTATAATTTGAGCAACTTGACACACTGAGTGTACTTCAGAGGTCGTTTTGACTCTACCTGAATGTTGCCTTCAATACTCACTTTACACATACTTAAGATATGATACCAACATGGGTTTCAAAGATATAAAACAAAGATAAAATAAAAATGAGTTTATCATAAAGAACCCATAAAATCTGTACTTTAGAAGCAGCAATTCAAGTTATAAGAGTGAAACCAAAGAAATTAAATGCTTTAATTCCTTAAAATGAAGGCAAGCAACTCATTGTTTCTTTAGTGATACAATGATTTATGTTATTATTTGTGCTGTATTATTATTATTACTATTTGTAATCATGCTCTTTACACACACACACACACACACACACTCGCATGCGCACACACAAACACTTCGATTGTCTGCCCTTGCCACTAGGTGATTCACTATTCTGAAATTGTTTCTTAATAAATTAACCACGTGTAAGTACATACAACCGGTTAAAGTGTAATGACAAACTCCTTCTCAAAGAAAATAGTTTCATAATAGTTCCTTTCTTAAAATTAATTTCTGAAGTAAAGCCAAATGTTCTGGAAAGCTTTGGTATGTGTAAAAACTCTCATTTAAAATGTCTATTAGAGACCAATTTTTTTTTATTGTCCTACATAATCCAGTCATCAAACCCCAGAGGACCAGAGGGCAAAAAGACAAAGGAATGTAGGTGTCTTGACAATCATTTTGTATGCATCATTATTATCGTCCTCACTGTGATTCTGTCAAGAAATGGAAATACTGAATATGTTTACACTTGGAAATGTAGCAAAATTTTCTTTTCCTCTTTATCTTAATAATTTTCTGAATAGTATAACAATAGACTTTTCTGAAGACTATATTTTTGCTTTTCAAAATGAAAAGTTACATTGTATCATAGTTCACATTGTAAGAATTTTCCTGGTATTATTAAAACAATTAAAAAAGAAAAAGAGCCAGAGAGCTTTACCAGGCCATAGGTTTTAGAATCCTTTGAGACATAAAATACATAGGGCATTTTATACATCTAGTTTTGTTAGCAGAGCTTAGAATGACACCATATGTTCATATGCAAATGAAACTAAAATGTTCACTAAATACTAATTACGAAATCATTGGCTCTCCTTCAGAAAACTTTATGTTATTTATTCCTAGAGTATATAATTGTCATTGTCTGTATAGCACACACTTTTCTATCTAGAAATATAAGTTCTTGAATTTATATTAAGTTCTTGTATGCATACAGTCATCAACAAGTATGCTGTTAGATAAACAGAGGAAATGGGACCACGCCTTGTTCTTTAATGACACAAAGGAAGCAGATGACTCGAAAGTCATGTCAGTGGAAGGTGATCAGTCATAAACAGGGTGCATTGCTAGCTTACTTCAAGTCCAGCTCGGTTTCCAGTTTTTAACTCATTAAAGTGCTGCCACTCAATTTGAACTTAGCTGTGTCAGATTTTTGATTCATGCCTTTAAACACATAGGCAGCATCTGTATGTAACAAACTGAGTTGTGGCCGTTTTAACGATCAATACTAATCACCTTAGTTAAAATAATCATAGGTTAATTTACACCTGCCATTGATATTACAAGAGAAATTGAATGGATTGGCTTTCCTTCATTCCTTCCATATATTTTGTTTAATATTCACATATTATGATCCAGAAATATATTCTTATGGAATTCTTTTAAAAAAATTCATCATATTCTTCAAAAAACAGCAAAAATAATATGACATTAATTTAACATTAATTCCAAATAGCAATAATAATCACATAATCAATGCTCCCTAAAATATGTACTTCAGAGTACATATATGAACCTGTTAATGCAATTTGGGTCATTTATTAATCTCACTTAAGATTTGGATCTATTAATAGTTAGTGAGACAGTTATATTACAGGCCTACTATATATCCAGTCCCACTGGCACTATTACTAGGTACAAAAGACATTGGGTATTAAGCTAGAGAAGAAACAAAGAAAAAATATCAAAAAAGAAAATATCTAACCCATAGTGAGCTACAGTGAAAAGACATTAAGCAACCTGGAAGAATAAAACACTAAACAGCACCTTTAAATCTTGTAGGGGTTCAGAAAACACACATAGAGATTGCTCACCTTGTCATGTAGCAATTAGAGAGAGTAAGTTAAAAAAAATAATAAGTGCCCTGTATACTTACAAACACAACATGTTCATCTATAGTGACCATTTTAGTTAAACAGACAAATGAAAACTGCTATGAATTTCATGCATTGACCTGACCATCTTAGGGATTCAAAGGGCTCTTGAATAGGCAGCCAGCCAGACTACACACTTTCAAACAGCCGTAGCTTCTAAAATAGCAGTGCTGACCATTAACCAGATATTTTATATAACTACAAAAATAATGTCAGTGTCACATCAACCTTCATCTCTGCTCAGTCATCTAGATTCAATTGTACTTTCTAGTTCACTTTTTAAAATTAATTAGCATATCAACCCTTCACCTCCTACCAAAAAAGCATATTTTAAAAAAACCATAGAATATTTATCAGAAGCAGAAAAATCTAATGGCAAATTAATAGCCTGTATCTGAGAAAAACTTTGACTATGTCTCCTGGTTCATGATGTTGGGTTTCTTCAACTTTTTGTAAAAATTATTTTAGTTATTCTATTACTGTTGTCCCCATTTTTCCCCCTTTGCCCCTCTTTGCCCAGCACTGCCCTTGCCCCCAGCTTTCTTTCACTTTATGCCATAGAATTTGAAGAGCAGTTTGTAATCACTAGTACACGCTGATGTTTATAGTCCATTTCAGAAGCCAAATCAGGCAGGGTCATGTAGCAACCCTAGGTATGCGTCTTAAGCTCTGCCTAAGGTGGTCGTAGTATATTCAGTTAAATGGAAAGTACATTTTAGTGGTTGTAAGAGTAATTACCAGAAAGCAGTGCTTTTGACTTAATGAAAAACATTCTGAAGGAGGAGGAAATATGGTTCATTAACATTGCTTCAAGGGAAAATGTTCAAGCTATATGTGATGTTAAATCATCTATTTAATAACACCATTTCATCTTCTCTCATCTATGTCATCTTTTAGTAAAGCGAGGTTTACAGGATATAATTAATGCTAATATAATATAGTTATATTAACTAAAATAGTACTACTGTAAACTTGGTGGCTCTAAGATAAAGAGATTAGGGGTAGTTAGGTGGATTCATATATCCACATATTTCCCAAGTAGTTTATTAGTTATACATAGTTGTAAAATATGCTGTTTGTTGGGAGTTCTATTTACAGTCCATTCTGACAGGGAGAATATGCAAGGGTATTTCACCAGATAAAAAAAATACTCACAGTGATTGATTTTGAACCAAAGCCATACAAATTGTTCTAGATGACAACTTAACTTTATAAATCTTGCCAAAGGTTCACAGATCTTGGAACCTTTGGCTGTCATCTAGATTAAAAAGTAAAGGTTCACTGTGCAGTTCACTTCTATTAGAGAGAAACAAACTGACATCCTAAGCAGTATTGATAATATTTGGCAAGGGCCAGCTGTCTTGTGATTTTATTGATCTGGTACACTGAGGCACAGAGGCCAACTCCAGAACTCTAATGGGAATCAGATGTCTTAACCACATTGTCCTATATTAGAAAACACACATACACACATGCAGAAACTTAAATTTATAAATTAATTAATAATGTTTACTTCTAATAAAGATAAACTAGGTTAATTAATTTGTAATGACCCATGTGTACAAAGAATACGGTGTTCAGTGACTTTATCAAGTGCACCATTTCAAAATAGTTTCCCTAGAATCTTAAAAAAGAATGAAATATTTCACTCATTCTCACTGGCTCTCTTTACATCAACTCATAAGGCTGTTTTGAGTTTTTAATGTTACTTGTTCTGTGTTAATATTTAAATAATCGGCCTACATATTATCTACAGTTAGTAAGAAGTATCGTTTCCAAACTGATCGCATTTGTCGGGGTTAGTGGTAGATGGCCATAAAGTATTTTGAAATTTTGTTTAAACCAGTTAAGACTTTAAAGTTTAGATCCCAATTGGAAGGTTATCTCAGAGGACGTTTATTGGCTTTATATCTTCTGATTTCCAGAAAAACAAGCAAAAAAAACCTTCCCTGCCTTTGCTTTGATCTTTTATATTACAAGTTACCTTGCCTAATCATTTTCTGGTTTCCTGCATATATTCCTTTGAATCTTTCATAGTTCTTTCTCCATTCCAGGCACATGAGCCCTCCCCTTTCCTTACCTTTTAGGCCTAAGGGTGGTAACATTTTTCTGCTTTCTTAGGTCCTTGCTTCCCTAACAACTCCTTGTGTGTTCACTTTCCCTGGCCCATGTCCCACAAAGAGTCCCTTCATTGAACTCTTTTTAAGGAACCCTTTTGAGTTCCATTTCTTGACTGCCAGGACGTGGGAAGAGACCTAAGCTATGGAAAGAACCCAGGGGGAAGCGGACTTTCACACTGTGATCTGACGGATGCCTCAAAGCTTCCTCTATCTTAAAATCGCATTCAGGGGCCATCATGGCTCAAGCACTCGTGTGTGTGTTTGTACTGAAGCAGCTCTATAAAGCTCTTCGTGAAGCGGAGAGATTCTTCCGGAGGATAACACTTAGCGTTGTGATTCATAATATCCTTAGATTAATGAGGTTATCGGAGCATCCCACCACCAATTGTGCCCAAGAGACAGGTCGTTTTGATGGGACAGATTGAAAGATAATAAAAACACATTGAATTGCAAAGGGACAGCAGGTCTAGATAGGAAGCAAACCTGATTAGCCATAACTCCTCCAAAATAATTATTAAAATAACCCAGAGGGAGAAAAAAGACAACCCCTCAGAAAACAAAGTCAAATTTTGCTCACAAAGAATTATTGTTTTAGATATAGAAATAATAGCAATCCATCTTCCCTGTTTTGTCTTCTTCTATTCACTAAAAAACTGTATCCTGAGAGGAATACTCGTTTATCTAAAATTTTGAATGTAAACATCAGCTTAATCTTGAGAAATTTTAAAGTACTGTTGATTAAATGTTGAGTACATTGATGATTCAATGTAATATTTCCATCTCAGAAAAATGATACATGATTTATATCTCATAATACAGAATCATAATGATGACTAATGATCCCTGAGGATAAATATGACAACATTATATTTATTGAATAGTTGGGACTTATGGTCAACTACCAATCATGTAGTGCTATATTAAAGAGATGCAACATGTCTTCTGTCATCAGAAAAGCATAGTTTCTGGCAATAAGCAGTGCAGAAGACATTACAGAGAATCTTAGAAAAATTTATAGAGATGTTATAAAATTCACATGTAATATTGTTTTAAGGAAGAAGTTTACCTTCAAAAGACTATATTAATGAAGTGATTTCTCTGGATTTGCAAGGTGCGTTCAGAGATAAACATGCATTTTCGATGGGAATGGGCGATCTTATGCACCACCCTGAGAGGGCAAGTTTTCTCTCCCCAATACTCTATTACACAGGCTATTTTCAATAATGAAGTAATGACATTTTCAACAGTTCCCTTAGGTAATCCTTTCAAAATATAACATTATTCCTTGCTTTTGTAGAGTAGTTTTTCTCTATATACAACTGAGTTAAAGCAATGAATTTCACTGCGGTAGTCTATATGTAATCTAATATGGCATATTAGCCTCTTTTAAAATCACCTTTTCTCCTTAACTTTGTGAAAAGTAATTTTATCTCTTATAGTTATAAGCCAATATATTTATAGAGAGTCTAAACTACTTTTAAGGTTTTAAAACATTTCATGATCAACTTAATTTTTGCTAAACATTGTCTCATTTAGCTGAGTATACCTGTAACAAAAAAGAGTTGAATCCTGCACAGTTATCTGTATCTCATTAGAGCTCTGCTTTAGAATAATTGCTAATAATTACTTTGGTGTCCTCGGGCTTTAAAGAATTATTTTGATATAAATCCTGTGAATATGGACTTCTAAAGACATCTAAAGAGCTCTTTTGGTTAAAGGAATTATGAACTTCCTGGCATGATTAAATAGTTTGGTGGGATATAGGAAGTAACCTAATTATGTTTCATTTTGGGGCACTCCACCTGCTTCAACTCCAAAAACTTTAGCACATAGGTCATTTTGCCCTTATTAATGCATTTAAATATTCTAAATCTTATCTTATGGAAATTTTATGCTATGAACTTTTAGCAGTGATTTTACATATAGATAAGAACTGATTATTAAATGGTAACTTTTTTAATGTAAATTGTCACATGATATTTTACATATTTTTTTACATTAGCTCACTGATTTGGGGCTCAGCACAAACCTTTTTTTATTTCTTTCAAACTATATCTAATAAGTATTTACAATGTGCCAGGTTTTGGTAGCAGATACTGGGGTTGCAGTTATCAAAAAGCAAATTACTTGGCTTTGTGATGCTTACATTCTACTATGAGAGCTAGACTGTTAACATATAAATATAGTGTTACAGGTAGTCATGAATGCTATCAAGAAAAGACAGCAGGGTAAGGGGATAGAGAGTAACTGGGTAGAGCCTATTATTTGTTTTTGTAAGGTGGTCAGGGAATGTCTCCATGAATAATTGAATTTGAGGACACAGCTGCCTAAAGTTAGAGAGTGAGTTACTTTAAAGCCAATGAGAAGGAGAGTCCAGGTACATAACAGCAAATGTGAAGGCCCTGAGACTTCGTTAATCTTGGTGAATTTGAGGCACAGCTAGGAAGCCACCATAGCAGAAGGGGGAATACAGTGGGGTTGGGGTAGAAGTTGGGAGGTGTGAGATCAAGAAGTTGGACAGACGTTAGATCATGTGAGACTCTTGGAGCCATGGAAAAACATGGCTTTTACTCTGATGTAACTGGAAGGGAAGGAGCTTTAAATATTGTGTTAGTTCACATAGTCCCCAAATGCATACACATACCCTAGTCCTCAGAACACGTGACTATGTTATCTTACTTGGCAAAAGGGACTTTGCAGACCTGATTAAATTAAGGATTTTGCTATGAGGAGATTATCCTGGACTATCCACAAGGGCACAGTGCAATCACAATGGTCCTTGTCAGAGGAATTCAGAAGGAGTTGGAGGGTGTGATGTGATAAGAAAAGTGGAGCTTGGAGTAATGTGCTTTGAAGATAGTGGAAGGGCACAGCAGGCAGGGAACAGAAATGGCCCCTAGGAGTTGGGAGGAAAAAATGTTCTTCTCTCAAACTTTCCAGAAGGTACTATTCTTGTTGACACCTTCACTTTAACCCAATAAAATTGACATCAGACTTGACTTTTGGAACTATAAGAGAATAAGTTTATGTTGTTTCAAGCCACTAAATTTGTGGTAATTTCTTACAGTAACAATAGGAATCTAATATAAACGTGTTAGTTATATAATTAAAATGAACAAATATAGTTATGAACTAGAGAAGAGAATATCAAAAGAGTTAAAGAAGGGAGTACTACTAGCAAATAATAGTGGCTTGCGCTGGTGGGTTTACAGGAAAGTAAATAGACTAAAGAAGTTGCTGGTTAATTGTATAACTTGAGTAAATAAAGGACAGATGTTGTATTTATTCTCTATTGCTGAGTAACAATATTACCACAATTTAGCAGCTCATAGTAACAAACTGTATTATCTCAGTTCCCATCTATCTACTATCTGAAGAATCAATATTGACTTTAGATACTTAGAGCATCTCAAAGCCAAAATTAAAGTATCAGTTAAGCTGGACTCTTTTCTGGAGACTCTGAGGAAGAATCTGCTTTCCAGCTTGTTCAGGCTTTCGGCAGGAATTAGTCCTGGTGGTTGTAAGACTGAGATCCCTGTTGTGTGCTGGCTGCCCAGCAGGGGTTGCTCTGAGTCATCGAAGGCCACTCTCAGATCCTTTCCATGTGGTCCTTGCCATCTTCAAAGTCAGCAATGGCACAGTCCTTGTTCTTGGAATCTGAGCTCCCTTCTGCTACCAGCTGGAGGAATCCCCTTGCTTTTCAAGGACTCATATGATTATGTTGATTATGTTAGTCCCACCCAGGGATCTCTCTTTTGATTAACTAAAAAGTTAACTCTATTAGCCAATGAGTTACTGTTATATCTGCTAAACTCCTTTTGTCGTTGTCTGAGTTTGGGCTGCTATAACAGAATACCATAAACTGTGGCGTAAATAGCAAACATTTATTTTTCACAGTTCTGCAAGCTGGGTCTCAGATGAAAATACAGGGAAATTTATGTCTGGTGAAATCCCTCTTTCAAGTTAGTAGCTAGCTGCCTTCTTGCTGTGCCCTCACATGGCAGAGACAAAGAGATAGTCAATTCTCTGGTCTCTTCTTATAAGGGCACGAATCCTATAATGAGGACCCAACCTTCATGACCTCACCTAAAACTCATCCCTTCCCAGAGGTCCCCCGAAATGCTGTCTCATTGGGTGTTAAGATTTCAACATGTGAATTTGGAGGTGGGGCACAAACCTTCAGTTCATAATAGCAGTATAATTTAACACAATCATTTGTGATATCATATTCATAGTCCCAGGGATTAGAGTGGGATAGGAGGGGTGAGCCATTTTATATTTCTACCTCACCGCTGCCAAGACTGGTTCTTCTTTTTTTTCCTTTCTGAATTGAGCAAGCAGGTGAACAAAGTGCTATATACAAGAATGGTAAATGCAGGGAGAATAGCAAGTTTAATGAAAGGAAAAATAGCAAGAATTACATAACTTGGGTATGTCACTTAGAAATCCAAATAATATGAAGGAGTTTGTAGTAAGATATACTGATATACACCCCTCCCTCCCCAGGAGAAAGACAAGGGCCTGAGAGTATTAACTTGGGAGTCACTAGTATATAAGTGATATGTAAGACTACAAAATTGTATGTGCTCACCTAGAGAGGATGCTGTTAAAGAACAAGGAGCATTCCAATATTCAGGAGTCTGAAAAAGGTTGTGGTACCCTAAAAGGAAGCTGAAATACAGAGGGTAGCGATAGGAACAATCAGAAAATCGTGGCAGCACCAGGAAACTTGTTAGAATTGAATATTTTTGGCACTCCTCCTCAAGACCCTACAAAATCAGAATTTCTGAATCGGGTCAAGCAATGTATGTGTTACAAAGCCCTCCAGCTAACTCTAACACATGCAAAAGTTTGAGAACTTTGGTTTAGACCACTGGGAAAGGACAAATAGAGACAGGTATGTATGTCCTCAATGTCCTTGCGTCTCAACCTGAAGTCCTTGAATATTTGCAGCAACAGCTTTTGAGAGATTGTTCAAAATAAGGGGACTCAGGACTCATCTAGGATTTACTGAATTTTAATCTGCATTTTAATGATTTTCCCAGGTTGTTCACATATACATTAACATTTGAGAAGCATTCCTCTATTCTGTGTTAATTCAAGGAGTTAGGAAGACAACAAAGCTATTAGCACACAGACCCACACACCCTTGCAAGTCGCATGCACCATAATTGATATTTTAGTCCTTTTAAAACACAATCCTTCACACATATTTTAAAATGTATTAATTATTAAATCTTTAAATCATTAATTTTGAGCATTAGGAAAGTATTTCTCCCAAACTTTCCAATGTTTTAATCACCTGGGATGAACCTCTGTGCCCTCAGAATACGTTGAGAATTAGAATCTCTCGCCCAGAGACCAGGGAGGAACCAGGCTGTGGTTGTAAGTGTCCCAGGTAAAAACTAGCAGAGAACTCTGGGCAAATGAAAATTAACCTTGCCAGTTTAGTTTTCTTACATTCTAATTAAATACACCCGAAATATGGGAACTAAATTGTCTGAAGGCAAATTACTTCACAATATTGTGTACTACTGGCCTGGTTCCAGAAGTGCAGGAGACAGTTAAAGAGGACAAAAGATTATATGTCACTTCATTTTTAACTTGAACCTCTGAAAGTAACCTGTAAAGGATTACTGCATTCCTTAACATCTTCAATTTGCTTTTTAAAACATGTGCATCAAATATTTATCATGTTTTTGAGAAATAATGCAAATTTTAAGAAATTTTAAGAAATGGAGAATAATTCAGAAAATGACAGTATATGAATACGTTTTTAAAGTGAAAGACCCCGAAGATAATTAAAAGAAATGGTGAACTAAAAAGAAAACACATATGATCCACAATAATACAAATAAGGAGTTTCACATCAAGCAATTTGTTCACACTGTGAAAGTTAATTTAAATAATCAATGAAAGTCTGTCCACGTGGACACGGCCATTCAAATGATTTCTAGGCCAAATAATAATCATGAATAGATGCAATTATCAAAGATAATTTTCTCTTCAACTGTTAGCTTTAGCTGATGAGAAGAACACAGCTGATATTCATGTCATGCAGAAGAAAGCAAAAGATTTATAAGGGAGCTCTCTTCATTCCTTGTGAGCCATAACGTCTGTCCAAATAGCAATATTCTCTCCGGCAAAGAATCTGCTGCTTGGGCTGGCCACGTATTACTCTGTCTGAACTGTCTCCAATCTGCAAATGTTGACTTTTCATCTGTGACCAAGGACAAAAATCTGTATGAGAAACATGTAAAACATTTAATCCTTGTTTACTTGTTAACCAAGGTTTTGTCAAATCCTGCTAGTGTGGGCCTTTTGCATTTGTTTCTCAAGGTGACTGCAGATGCATTCACAATGTTGTTTAAATCTGAGCTAGAAGGTAAAGCCCTGATTAAACTATTAGGTGTTTACTTAGATTTAGAAATATAAATCTTGGTCTAAATACATTTGCTTATTCTAAAATCTAAACATGACTTAAATCATAGAATAATCTACAGGAACAATTGATTTATAATTTCTTTGCCCTGTCTTGAGTATCTCAGTAGTAAAACAAATAGAACATTGAAAAGTTTGATTATCTGTGACAAACCACTGTAATGTTTACTGGGAGGGTAAAGATGGTAGAGGTCATGCGTGAAAATCTAGTCTTTTACTTTCAATTTATATACGAGAGTCTAAGAGCTAAGGAATCTAAAGTTAGTTTCACAAAGTTCATACTAATTTATTGCTTGAATCTACTTCTGTTTGCCTTAGCTATAATGATCATATGACCTGGGATTTGTGGGTTGGTTCTGATTTTAGATATTCTAAGCAAACATTTCTTGAACCTAACTTATGATAAAATAAAAACTGTGGAATGAATGAATGGAAAACATTTTTTTTTCCATAACTATACTAAAATTTGCCAGGTCTATTTTTGAATTTAGACTGTTCACATAATTATACTCTTTTATTTCATATGAAAATCTAAGTTACAATGACAGTGAAATTTATGTACTTTTTCTGTATAACAAGAAGAGATGATAACTCATATTTATGCCCGTGTAACATTGATTTAAAAGTATTGACTGGGCATAGTATAATGTGATCTGAAATAGAAATGTATGAAAAGGGAATGTGGATAGTGCTTACCAATACCCTCTGTTTATTGTGCTCTCATATTTGAAATTAATTTTCACATATTTAGACTGGAAGCAAGTTAATTGATTTGATTTTAATAGCAACTGTTCAATAAAGGTAGAAAATGATGGTGGAATAGTAGATAGCAGGGGTGTCTATCTAGTGAATTTTCCTGATATTTTTTCAGGCCCCTCTAAATTCACACAGAGATTTAGCTTTACCTTTCCATTCAAGATAATATGCAAAAAATGATAAGATATAATTATGCAGTTACACCTTGTCTCAAACAAGAAGAAGAAGAAGGGGGAGGGGGAGAAGGAGAAGGAGAAAAACTAAGGGTGAGAATGAGCTACTAAAAACAATAAATAGTTTTGTATTGATTCCTGAGAGATATTAAAATAAATTTAAAATATAGTGGGTAAGAACATTGGTTTTCCTGAAATTTTATTACAGGAGGATTGATTAAGACTTGGAACAAGTAAGAAAACTCAGGTTTTTGGTATATTAATAGCCGCAGTTGCAAACCAAAATTATAAGGCAAAGTCCTACAGAAAAGATTGATGTTTCATCACTGTGCCTAGATATCAGGGAAACTGCTTCAGTGAATCTAAATCAGTGAATATATCTGTAACGGAGGAGGTTGAGTCCGGGGACCTCATCTGCCCGCTTGGATAAGCAGAATAAACCCCAAGGAGGACTGAGTGGGGCGGGCATAGCCTTCATTACTCACGTTACAGGGAGCACCGATGGCAGCAGATCGGAGAAGCAGGACCGCCCCTCCTTGAGTCCGAGACTTGTTTTAAAA
Organism: Pteronotus mesoamericanus; assembly: GCF_021234165.1. Classification (NCBI taxonomy): domain Eukaryota; kingdom Metazoa; phylum Chordata; class Mammalia; order Chiroptera; family Mormoopidae; genus Pteronotus; species Pteronotus mesoamericanus. Next base: position 22,335,193 of record NW_026555285.1, on the reverse strand, counting down.
GTTTCCTGACAGAGAGAGCACATGTCTTGCATGTGACTCTGAACTACGTTACCTCAGCCTGTACGTGCAAACAGAAAAGGTCCAGAGGCAGTCACGGAAGAGGAAGCCACTCCCAAAAGGGGATAAGGAGGGAATTGTAATCCATTCCTAAAACAATATCCATCCCTTTTGGCCAGGGGCCCTCCAGCCAGCCTTCTAGGATGGGTGTCGCAAGAGCCATGGCCAGTACAACCCCAGAATATCTTTCAATTTAAGGTGTTTAGTGATGCACAACTTTTTGCATACTACACTTATGCTAGGGTAATATCGTGGGAAAATAGAGCACAATTGGAACTTAAGAACAATCTTTTTTTTTTGTTTAAAAATAGTGAAATATATTCCTACCACAAAAGGACATTATGATATGACAATTATGTTTTGCATGCAAAAGGTATATTTCTATAATAAAAATTGAATAAATTGAAAAATTGAGATTTATGAGTTTGATCCAACATGATACAAAAATGACATATTTTACAATTCAGTTTTGGCCAAACCTTCTTATAGTATGAAACCTAACCAGAAATAGGGAGGTCTCATGACTTTTATTATTATTATTTTTAACTATCAGTTTCTAGCTTGGAATTAAAAGAGTTTCAAGTCATCAGGTTGAAAAGCAGGTGGTCAACAGGCCAGAAGCTACTTGTAATTACAACAGTGAGTTAATCAATGAAAGAACAATTCAGCTTCCAGGTATAATAAAATGAGATCAAGGCTCACTCAAGTATCCTACCATTTAAGTATAGCTGGAGATCAATTAACTTGGATTGTTTCACATTTTCAACCTGCATCTTTAAAAGTTAGCAATTCAGGCAGCTCTGTGACAGCTGTTGCCTAAACCACAGGAAAGGTATTTTGCTTGGTTTTGATTGGGAAGATGAGTTGTGCAAATATGGAGAGGGAAATAGAATGAAGCCTGATATAAATACTAACTGAGACAAATTTCAAGAAGCTTTTTGTAGCGTGCTTTCATTTTTGCTGTCAACATTTTAATGCAGAGACAGATGGCTTGTACAATTTTATCAGCACTTGTGTCTTTATACATTCAAAAATCGGAAATGATAAGCATACTCATGGATTGCAGATTGTGAAAGAGAACAAATAGTTTAGGTTTAAAAAGTCATTAAATGTTTTAGTGTTAAAAAGAAAACATGACAGAGGATTTTAATTATTTTTAAGAGGGGAAAAAACAAATTGGTGTAATGCTAAAATTATTTATAAGCAGTTTGGAATCCTGATCTGGGTCCTAAATAGATATTGTATGATGTAGAACAAATAGGACAGTACAAAAATATAAAAAAAAGAATTAGAGGATCAGGAAAAAAAACATTCATGAGTGTGCTCACACACGTAAAATCTCAAGACATTTACTGAGAATCCAGCACAGTCTCTGATTCATGTGATGCATGTTAGGTATTCAATAAGTGCTTATTAAGGCAATGTATGAATGAAAAACACATAGAGTAATTTATCAATAACATTACATAGAGTGATAGCATTAAAAATAATGTTGAAGATGAAGAATATTGTATTGCATATACACTTTGCAATAGCAGTAAAATTTTTCTGATATTTTTGAGTACTATGTATTTGATGGGAAATTATAGATTATTTTTCATCATATTTTAGAAAATGACAATATTCAAAATCAGTGTCTTTCAAAGAATGTTTGTTTTCTTTTAAAAAGGTCTAAAATTTTATTCAGTTCTTCTAAAAATTAGAGAAGCAAATTCGAAACTATTCAGTGTATGCTTCAAATTACCAACTATTAAGAGACAGGGACTCTTTTAGGGAACTGGTGGGATGACTGTGTCCCTTTGAATAATTTATCACCAAAGAAAATTTAATTTTTCTTTTTACCAACTCATGAAACAAACTTTATAGAAAACAACTTGCAAGCATTATTATTTTCCAAAATAAAACTCATTTTTTGCCATTTTAATATCAAACAACTACTAGGAGTTATACAGAGGCTCAAATAAAAAAAGAAAGATACTTTTCTCTGTTTCATGTCATGTCCCAAAATAAAAATATAACAAAGTATATTTTCCAGCAATATAACTCACACAACTCACATTATCAATGACATAATCAATTAGCTTATTGATGTTTTTAATTTAAAAAAATTATTGATTCATCTTAGAGAAAAAGAGGAAGGGGGAGAGAGCGGGGGAGGGAGGAGGGAGGGAGGGAGGAAAGGAGGGAGGGAGAGAGACTCTGATTTGTTGTTTCACTTATACATTCATTGGTTGTTGAAATCCACAACCTTGGAGTATCAGTTTGACACTCTAACTGAGCTATGCGGCCAGGGCAGTTAGAAAAAAAGTTTTTTTGAATGTTTATGAAACTTCCACTTAATAATTTCGCCAGAATTCGACAAGGGGGATAACATTAGGAATCATCTATTCTTTTCTGGAATCTATCCTTTTCTCTTTTTTTAATTGTTTTTTTCCCCATTATCATTTATCCCCCTTATACCCCCGCCCCCGCCCCTCACAATCACCACACCGTTGTCCATGTCCGTGAGTCCTTTTTCTGTTTTGCTCATTCCTTCCATCCCCTAAACCCCTATAGCTGTCAGCCTGCTTTGCATCTATGAGTCAGTCTCTATTTTGCTTGTTAGTTCAGTTTGTTCATTAAATTCAACATATGAGTGAGAACGTATGGTATTTTTCTTTAACTTTTTCTTTAAAAAAATGACTCTCTCATCCCAGTTCTGAGGCTCTGGCAAGAGGTTGGTCAGTTTCCCTGCTTGAGTTAAGTCCATACCTGAACCACTTCTGTCCAGAACTCTCACACTCCTAGGTCGCTATGTACCTACCCTAACTGTCCAGAGGTCAGGTACGAGATCACTTGGGATATCCCCTATGCTTTGTTAGCTGAGAAATTGCTCAAATTAGTCAATTCACAGGGAGCCTTAGGAATTTAGCTAACCCCACCCTACTGGTCATACAGAAGCTGCCCCTTCAGTTCCACCTCACCATCATGCTGTTCTTGCTGTTCCTGGTACAAAACCCTGTGCGGTCCGGCCTGCTGGCCTTTTCTCCTCTGGAACGCTAAAACCTGGCTTTTACATGTGTCATTGTGTTGTGTTATGTCCCACTTTTGATGGATCTGCAAATTTTACACAACAATCAGGTACCTAAAGGAGTTACCTGAGAGTCTATAAAACTTCTATAAGTCTATTTATAGACTTTATCAAAAGTGTCCAAATATATGTATACATAAATGAATCATAAGATGTTCAAATCTCACAGAGCAATTAATATTAATTGATAGAAACTAAATGTTTTACAAGGTAATGATTTTGAATTGTACATAGAAATATCAACCATAAATGTTTTAAATTGTCAATTATCTTTAAGAACTTTCAGGAAATAGCAGAGATGGCATGCTTAGAACTGACAAAGTCCATCTGCTGCCTTGTATAGGGACATGCCTCCCTAAATCAGTTAACAGGGGTTTATACCAGGAACAGTTAGGGAGTTAACTCCCTAAATGTGTCTCCCATTCCTTCCCAATGACACATTTCCACCGCTTTCAGTTCACTACTTTTAAGGCCATTATTTGTCTCCGAAAATAGGCCAAAAGCTCCATAGGGATAGTGTTGATGTGTGTTTTGTTCACCGTTTTATAAGTGGTGCCCATCACAGTGTCAGCGTATAGTACATGCTCAGTCAATATTTATGGAATACATAAATGTTATAAGTTCTGAAAATAAAAAAAAGAAAAAAGAAAAAATACACTCTGTTAAATTGTGTCACTCAGTGCTGAAGACTTAGGGTCCACATGTCCTTACAAAGACACAAATACATTATCTTCAACCTTTGCATAATGTTTTTTAACTTAAGAAGAAGGCAATGTATGTTCAAATCCATATTAAAAATGTTTGCATATTCTCAGCTAAAAACCTGGTTCTATCAGCTGAAAAGTTTTTTGCTCCCCTGGCCCCTTTGAAAATAGTGTCAAGAAAAGAAATACTTATTAGTTGTTCTGTAAAAGTAAAGATTAAGGTTTGGCTTCAAGATATATTACACATCAAATTGGTGATTATCTATCTTATCTCCATTGATGTCTAGAAAGGGTCGAATAAATTTAACAGAAGTTAAATAATTCTTTTATTAACTATCACAAAGTGTTGCTAGGCAGAGATTTGTTGTTAAGGAAGGTTTTGGTTTGATGTTTATGAAATCAGCACCTATTATGATTATATAACACCTGCCTTTAAAGGGGTGATATCTGTAATCATTTCTCAGTACATTTTCAATCTCATAAAATTTTAATTGGCATTTAACATTATTCACAGACCATCATTATTGCTTAGGGCTATGAAGAATCAGAAAACTGATGTCTTTTTTTTTTTTTTCATCAATGGGTTTTAAATCTAGTTGGGAGAAAACAAAAATAAAAATGGATGCTCATTAATATACAGAACCTCTTCCTCCAAAAGAGAAAACTGGTATTAAGGTAAGGGCTGAAGGAGCTCAATAAGGAAATTTGGTATTCATCAACAGGCGGGATCTGTGGAAATCTTTCAGGTACATATGAGACATGTATAGTTGTAGAAGCTTGCTGTGTTACATGGGAAACAAGTTGACCCTTCAAAGAGTCAGTAGTTAAATGAAAACAGGCCAGGTGAAAAGCATCTTCTAAGTCTGTGATCCTAATATGAGGAGGATGGAATGGTTTGAGGAAAATCTGTTATTTCTGTGAGTAGTGGCAGTGAGCACACGAAAGAAACCTAAAAAGGAGAAATTGGTTAAAACTTTAAAAATGTGGGCAAGATTTAGAGGGCAAAGAAAGACTCATAGAAAAGTTTAAATTAAATATCCTAGAAAGGAAGTAATCATTGGAGGTTTATGCTAGAAATAGGTTTAAGTAATGAACATGTGTTTAAACGAAATAAAACTGTTTGCTTTTGAAGGATAGGGAATATGATTTGGATGGGAAAGAATATTCTGCTAAGTGAAACACGCCAATCAGAGAGAGACAGATACCATATGATTTCACTTATATGTGGAATCTAGTGAACAAGATAAACCGATGAACAGAATAAAAACAGAGACATGAATACGTGGAACAGACTGACAGCTGTCAGTGGAGGGATGAGGCGGGGACTGAATGAAAGAAGGGGAAGGTAGTAGCTAAAGGACTTATATGCAAGGGCTGCGTGGAGGTGGGCAAATGATAGGGAAAATCAGGGCATTGTAATAGTGTCAACGGTAAAAATAAAGTTAAAAAAGAACAAAACTTAAAAAAAGTCACTTGAAAAAGAGATTAAAGTGCAGATTATAGATTTTCAATAAAACGAATACAATTTGAGTTTGTAAGAAAATATCTTTCAGCCACATTTCTTTTACATCCAGTGTTCATTCTGATATTGCCTGTGTTTTGTGGTCTCAGGTATTTGCTATGAACTATCGCCTCTCTCAGTAGGCATCATTTAACATGCAAGAAAGTACTGAATAGTATTAAAACAAGTAGATGGTAATATAATAAAACTCCACAAATACTAGGCACTTAAAATGATAGTAGTGCTTACTTGGATTTTAGCAAAAACCTACATTTCAATTATTCGGTTATTTAATTGTTCATTAGACAAACTTGCTGATAGGTTTTCTGCATTTTCTTGTACACTTTTATTCTGATGACTCTGCTTTTCAAATTGCTTTATGCCTCAGGCATTCTTACCTATCCACTTAACCTCATTCGTAAAATCAATTCCTAATTTCCAAGCTATCACTTATCACTTGACTGTTTAATCAAGGGAAAAACAACAAAAACAACAAAAAAAACAACTTTTTCCTTAACTGTTTGACTGTTATTCAGTAAGTAGGCTGATCTCTTTACACAATCACAAAGGAGTTTACTTTTGAAATCATGCTCAAAATGTTTTTCCTAGATTGCCTGATGGTAAAAATTAAATGAATGAACGAATGAATGGACGAATAAATACATAAATAAATAAATAAATAAATAAAATATTTATGATGGCTTTTCTCCCTAAATATTAGACTCTGTGTGGTCCAATTTGCAACTTAGCTGTAGTTTTACCTTACAAATCTTGAATATAGGTTAAGCTTAGAAGGAAGCAAATGCTGTCTTTGGAATTAAATGGCTTCTTTATTTACCTGGATTTCAGAATGCTTTTGTCAGACCAAATGTGCCTTTAGTAATAGCGTGGAGTAAAAACAGTCTTTAAAAATGATTATTTAATTGTTTTAAGTGTTGCAAATTATTTTCATGTAATTTTATATACAAAAACAAATATTTACATGGAAAAACAATATCAGATATGTAGCCAGAGTATTTATTTATTGTATTTTTAATAATACATTGTAATAATGTATTTTAAGTAGTGCTTTTTCATTTTGTTTTCATGAAGTCGTAGCATTTACATCTTCTTTAACATGAGACATAAAATGCCAATTCTTTTTGTTAATAATTAGGACATAAATCAATTATAATATATATGCCACAGAAAGCTGATTAGATATAATGTATCATGGGTATATCTGTTTGTGTGTCTTTGTGTCTGTCTATTTACTTATCTATATTTCTCTCTCTTTTTCTGGATGTAAACAAAGGCTTAAAGAAGAAAAGGGATAATTCTTAACCTCTGTAACAAGAAATTCAATTTTTCTATGTTAAAAAAGTAGGGGAAAATATTTTTGAATAAACAGAATATACTTTGTATGAGAAAATGAGATCATCAATACACTTTTACTCTAGGAGATCCTTTTAAATAAAAGTTCTAACCATTTCCTTCTCCTATTTTCTCTCTCTCTTTTCCTCTGCAGATGGGCCTCTGGGCCCCCGGGGATTAGCTGAAGCTACAGAGATGTGCACTCAGGAGTGCTTGGTTTTGGGTCACTCTGATAATTGCTGGATGCCTCCTGGCTTGGGTCCATATCAACACCCCAAATCTCCTCTGTCAACTTTTGCACCCCAGAAAGAATGGGTCAAGAAAGACAAGCTTGTGAATGGGCACACCCTGACCAGAGCCTGGAAAGAAGACAGCAACAGGAACCAGTTCAATGACCGTAAGCAGTATGGCTCCAATGAAGGCCATTTCAACAATGGCAGCCACATGACAGACATTCCTCTGGCCAATCTGAAGTCTTATAAGCAAGCAGGAGGTGCTATTGAGAGTCCTAAGGAGCACCAACTCTAAAACCCAACAAACAAACAAACAAAAAAGACCGTATGGGACATAATAACTTTAATCTAAGTAGACATGCTAATTCTGTGTGTGTCAGAGCTTTATGTATGCTATAGATCTCTACAACTATGCCCCTTATAGCAGGGATATTCATAACCTTGTGTTAGCACCATGGAGAATACAGTGTTTTACAACATAAGAGAGGAGATAGTTCCACTAGCCTTGTGATCTTGTTTACTAGAATTGATTAAACTCTCCAGACATCTCTCCATTGTGCAAATATTCTTTTTTTAATTGTATTTTATTTTGACCCTGGACTGCTGCTATGAACAATAGAATATGCATTTGGAGAGTAAGAAAGTTCCATGGATTAGAGTGACTGACAAACATATCCAGTTAGAAAATTGTGCTCTTTCCGTCATTGATTTGTGCTGGGACTGCTATACTTGACATTATACTTCAAATGAAACTTAAGATAAGCATTAAACTTATTGTGCTGTTAACAACGTTAGTGGACACTTGTAAGTCAGTGTTAAAGTATTTGTAAATAGAAGCAAGTTATTATTAACAACTTTTGTGTACTTATAACGTTCACCTAAAAATGTTGTAGCATAATTCTGTGTTTTATGGTTACTTCCTTCTTCTTTTTTTTTTTTAATTTGCCTTTGTCCTTATTTTGTGGTTTCTTTTATTGAGGTGTTTCTGCGTTAGTAGTCTGTCTTGACACACATTGGTCAAAGGATCTCAACACTCGTGTTTTTTAGAAAAGGTTCTGGAATTTGCTTCTTTTCTGATAGTTTATAATGCTGTGATTCTGTATAAAATAAAGATTAAAAAGTAAAAACTACATAAAAATGACTTCTTTAAAAGCTTGGAAATTCAGAACCTATTTTTTTTTATATCCTTATTTTCAAAGTAGGCAAAAGCAAATCACTTAATTAGTAGTATTAAGTGAAAGAGTAATGGGAAAGTGTTATTGTTCAGAAGTGATATAATAACTTGTACTTGTCACTCATAAAAAAACTAATGTATCAAAATTAGCATATATTAAAGAAAAATACTATTTAAAAATAGTTTCAATTGGGCAAATGTGTGTCTACAACTTTGTTGAAATGGCAGAGTTTGTGTTGATCCTCATATACAATATTGTTGTTGTAACACAAGTGTTAGACCATAGCCACAAAATATTTAATGTGTTGTGCCTTCATGATGTAACAGAACATTCTCCAGGTAGGCTAGTTGGGGAAATAAAGGGATAAATCTCTAATTATTGCTGTTTAACTGTTTGTTATCATAGTTGGTCAATGCCTGGCAGGTACTGCATCTTGTCACTTAGGTCAAACCAACGGAGTGACAACTAATGTTAATAAGATCTCAGTTGCACGTGCTAACAAATCCAAATTTGACCATTCTTAGCAGGTTTTTGTTAAGGCATGACAGACGATTTAACAAATAAATAGCATGCAACAAAATGTCTTTATTGAAAGAAGTGAAAGTTATCTTAATGCCACAGTTCAACATCAGTTTAAAAGTGAAAAAAAAATAAAAATAAAAAATTTAAAAAAAGGTTTGTTAATCTGCTAGTTAATTTGTTACCAAAAGTAAAATTACTTTGTAAATAGCAATTCACATTTTTTCACAATATAATGGAAAATAATGGGTAGGGGTGCATTGCTTATTGCAGTACATTTTTGTCGGTTTGTGAGGGGTGTTTGATGACTTTGACAGAATAAATATCTAAACAATTATCCTTGTTACTGCTTTGCCAGTTCTACGTTATTTACAAGTATTCAGCTCTTGCAATAAATGTTCTGAATTCCTGATTGTAGTGTGTTAATTCTTGGTCACCATCCAAAGTGATAATTTCTACTCTAATTGTTGGATAAATATATGTTGATAAACTTAACTTTTAATTAGAAATTGAGGGAGATTGTTAGAGGCTTAATACCTTTGTTCTGAAAATACAGTTCCAAGTTAAACTAAAATTCCCCTAATGATCTATGAAATCATTTTCTAGGAAAATTCATGCAGAAAACTGGTTCCCAGTCTGGTCAAGATTCATGCAAATTTCATCAAAGCAAAATACCAAGTCAGAAAGGAACTGGGCAGGTAGCACTGGTTAGTTAGTCAGGTTATCTCCTTGACTCAGTGCCTTCAATAAGAGTTCATGAAAACTCTCAGATATTTCATTGTTGACCATGGCAGAAGAGGACCACTCTGGGATTAAGGCCTTTAAACAAGGGCCAAAACTTCATCTATACTTCTTCCAGGTTAAGAAAATTTGCACAGAAAGCTTTCAAGGATAAAAAGACACGCTCACACATATACCATGTGATTATATTGACCATAAAGCAACTGGATCAGTGTTCACCCTTGTAAGAGTTTTAGGGTAAATAAGCAAGTTCCACTCTTCTTCTAGAGCTTTTAGAAGAGTTAGGAAATAAGAGTCAGGAGTCGGAGACACGGAGGTAAAGATAGTTTCTTGGACCAGTGCCTGTAAGGGAAACCCTAACCCTTTTACACAAGACGTACCGGTTATTCTGAGGCACACCTATAGCACCTCTCCCCCGTCCTCCACAGGCACAGAACCTGCCCCAGGACACAGAGAATGAATGTATCCTGAAAGCAGGCCTCACTCTGAGGGAAAAAACGTCCATGCCTGCCCAGGTGTTTTGTTTTTCTTTTTTCAATTTTTACATTAAGATGTTGTTTCTCTCTGCCTTGAAGAATAAAAGGTGAAAGAAAGTAAAATAATTTCTCTCATACTTTTTCTTCCTAGAGTGAGTAGAATAGAAATGGCTTTTTTTATTTTTATAAAGAATAAAAAGTCAAAAAACAAACAGACAGTAAAACAGAATCCCAGAATTTTGGAAAAGAAACTCTCCATCTTCGTTGTATTTCTTCTGATAAATACAATAATTTTTACTCTTATCAAGACATTCAGTTGTATGTTCTGTGAAAATTTTAAATTGATGCCATCACAAACCGAATAAGAATTTGCTCAACTGAATAAAATAATATCCATAATGATTATTTCTTAAATATCATCCACATCATTTTATTGTATAGACATTGAATATTATGAATCATCATTTTCCTGGAAATCAAAGACATTTATGTTTCCTAGGTAAGCACACCTACATGAAATGTATAAAAATAATGATTGTTAGAGCGATTATCAAATATCACAATGCTATAAACTAACTCATTTTATAAGGCAGGTAGAGAAATAAACTTCATAAATCTGAATATAACCAAGAGCATCTCTACACATACACTAACATAATACATAGATTAAAATAACAGTCATTCATTAATAGACTGACTAGTCATTTCACTGCACAGATGCTCTTTAGCAAATCTCATTCAGCACAGAGTGGTGTTCCCAGCTCCCCATCATTCTTGAGCTAAAGCTACAAATGCAGCTGAGGCCCAGAAGCCATTCTAGTATTTATTAAACTCTTTGGCTAGAAGCCAGGAATGACTAATTATTAGTAGAGAGGAATTTTGGCAGGTAGGGATGAAAGGGACGCCTTGTCAGTTTTAATTCTACTGTGGATGCCAGGGTGATCCTTTGTGAGAGGGCAAAGCAAACTATGAAAAGGAGGGGTGGTGCTGCCATGATAGAAATGCTTCATTGTCCGGCTTTGTTTTAAACCAAGCTGGTCTCTTCCTAAAAGATGCTCCTTCATTGGTTCTCTGAAAGAGTCTGCTTTCAAATTCTCCTAGTGTCCTTAAAGGCACAGTGACCACATAATGAATTCTCTATGTACTGTTCTTCCTCTTTCACAACTACCAATCTAAATTTTAGTAGATAACAATCAGGCTTTTCATAGTTGAAATAATATAAAATTATACTCTTAGGGCTAAAATATCTTTATAAAGTATGCACTATTAAAACATGAGTATCATAATGATAATTCACATGATTTCATTCAAAATATAAATTACAAACTGGGACTTCTGATCACCGTTTTTATAGGCTATTGTTTCTTCCTTGACACTTCATGACTTGGGGTTACCACACAGGCTGCCCACACACTCTGCCGCAGTCACTCCGGTGCTGCCACCCCTGCGGAAAAGGTACGACTTCCACCATCAGCCTATGGAAACTGCTAAAGTTTAGCAGCTACCATTTTAAACCACATCTTATTTCTACCATAAACAAGTTTTACATTTCTTCCCCCCCACCAAAAAAAAACACTATATCACAGAAAAAAATAAAACTGACAGAAAATTATGAAAAAAAACTACGAAAAAACCCAGGAAATTGAGAGAAAAATAATGTGTGTGTCCATATTTTATAAATGGTCATAAATTCATGTCACCAGTTCTATACCTTCTTCCAGGAGTTGGTCATATATTTGTCTATGAGATGACTGGGAACACAAGAAATTACAAAAAAGAACACTCCATTTATCAGTAAATTAAATAAAATAGGTTTTTAAATTTCAGGTGGATCGCCTTCTACTTTTATGATTTTCTCCAAAGTCTGATAACGAATGGACTATTAAAAACAATATATCTAAATATACTCCTTCTTTCAAAGTTTAGTATTGCTAAGTAATAGTTTATATATGTCATAAATCTCATTATAGAAAATATATAAGATTTTATTTAAAATTATTTTTCTTAACCTATAGTAATTTTTTAATTGTTAAATTATACAGTACTTCAATACCCTTGCTTACACCCTTTGGGAAACATCACAATCATGGCATCTCAGCTGGTCCTCAGACCACTCATCACTGAGTTCCCTGAAACATGCTAATTCTCTTCTCTTTGCACTGTGAAAACAAATTTTTGTTTTCTTAGAAAAAGCTAAAGTTTCAAAAGGGTGAAATACATTCCTCAGCTGCCATAGCCAAGGGGACAAAAATCCCTATAAAGCACATGCAGTCTCAACGATGTATCCTCATTCCCCAGTCTCACCTTCTTGTTCAAAGCATCCTTAATAAAATTCTGCTCAGAATCAGAATGACAAGTGCCGAGTTGGGGAGCTACTGCGGGTCGCTGCTCATCCCTGGTCCCAGCGGCAACTGCCCTGGGCATGGTGGAGTGCGGCCCTCTGGGATCTGAGGGTTACTGTCTGAGGCCACCTGAGATGGGATAGGGGACTCTCGAATCATGCAGAGCCCGTCCCTGAGTTGTCACAGACAGAGGGATTAAACACAAGTGGCCATAAACACTTCTCTGTTTGCCCGGAGAGGGGACATTGTGGCTCTTCTCTCTAATGGGGAATGTCCCGAGCCCCTTTGTGCAAAGGCTTTATTGAAAGGGTTATCAGTGGGGCTAGAAAATAGGAATTCACAATTTATCTCATTACATCCATATGTATGTGTTTATAGAGAATAGATGATGTTTTGAAGAAAACAAATGGCAGGAACACACCGATTTACATGGGTCCAAGAGAAGACTAGTAAACAAGAGAGACAAGTAAACATGAAAGCTTAGTAAACATAAGCGTGCCTAAGGGTATAGGGCTAGGGTCTGTGAATAATGTAAATTTCCTTCCCTGTATGAGCTGGCTATAGCTTTTGAGGGAAGAACAAAGCATCATTTAAAGAATTTACTTTTAGGCCTGATTTTCCCTGGGAACCGCCAGATCTAGATTAGGGCTGTCTTCAGTCCTGTTTCTAGCCTGAGCCAGGTGGGGAGAGGGAGCCGCCAAGAGACAAGGAGACTGCTTTCAGATGGAATGAGGACTCTGGTAATGACCAAGCCAAGCAAGGGGTGCGGGCCTTTTTGCCCTTTCTCTGTGACCCACAAGCCCATGTCTGCTACCCATACCCACCGATGTCTGTCTTAGGTCATTTCTCCTCATGAGAAAGCTTACCCATCATCAACAAATGACAATCACAAGGCCAAGCAGGGGGATGTGAGGGAGCCCCTGCCAGGGAGACAGGTTTTGCCTCCTCAGTGGCCTGTTTTCCCAAGGCCTCCTTGATTATTTCCAGAGTTGGGGCCCTCTAGCCTGTCAGTGAGGTCACAGTTCTTGAAACCAGACAGGGCGTTTCCAGACAGACAAGTGCCCCTGGATATAGCAGAGGTTACAAAAGATTGTTAAAATCTTTGCTACCCAGTGCATGTGGGTCAGATGGGTTTTAGTAAAGTTTTGTAATGACAATTGCTGTACAGTATTTTAAAACTTATTCACCATTGGTTGGGACTATCCCAACCAATCAGTAGGGAAGGGGGTTTTAATCAGGGCCCAGAATCTTTTGGAGTAACTGAGAGAGAGGGCTGACACAACATGAAGCAGAATAGAATGTCCTGGGAAAATATATCCAGCTGCACAATTGTGAGACTGAAACTCAAAAACATGGGAAACTTATTGCAATCTTTTGTTTTTAATGCAGCATTTAAATATCTTTCATAAGGCTTTGTCTTATGTATTAATACTTATAATTTGTACTTATAGATAGTGTATATATATAGATATATATCTAGTTCAGCATAGTTCTAAGGATTTACATGCATGAATATTAAATTTTCTCATGTACTTTTTAATTGAGTATATGCTGTTTGTATCATTACATTACAGATGAGGGGACTGAGACACATGAAGTCTAACTGAATCTACCCTAGATCTAGAGCAAGCAAGCAGCAGTGCTCATCAGGTGGTCTGCGCTCTTAACTACTATGCAATATGACCTCCTTATGAAAGATTCCAGCATATATTGATTCTGAGACTGAATCATAAAAAAAGGGATTTTTAAAAAAAGGGATAAAATGATGTATTAACTTGTTCTGAAATAAATATCCCTCTTCCATTATTGGTTTTACCCAATAGATGACATATTTATATGTTGGTTTAAATATTTTATTTATTAAATATGTAATGATTGTCTATTTAGGGACAAAATATGTGACCTCTAAAATGACACACAGGTTTAGAGTGAACTGCGTTGCCAGGAAATCTAACTCAGGTCCCTGCCACGAGATAATACTGCTGAACTCCTTTCACGTGCCCTAGGTGTATTTATTCACGGCTTGCACCTTTTTACACATAGCATTTGCCTTCTGTTCCCTACCTTGGAAAACCAGGTGAAGAACAAAGTGAGGCACATACCAGGCTTCCATTGCCAATAACGAGAGCATTAGGAAGAGACCGAAACAGTCTGATAATTAACTTTACCATGCTTATTTTCTCCCTATCACGGAAATGCAGACCCCATCGACATCAAAGGGAGCAATGTGTTCACCTGGTGAGGAGGATGGAAACCATAAACATCACAGAGAAAGCTGCATGTTAAGCTTCAAAGAATAAATGCCCTCTCTTACAAACAAGAATCCTAGGCTACCAATGTGAAATAAATTACTGTACTTACAGTGCTAAGGTCATACCATGTAGTAGTACTTCATTAGTCCACCCCTTCACACAGGAATGACTAACCATAGAGTTTAAATGTCAGCTCCTTTTAGTTTCCAATCTTGTAGTGCACTCTTTCATAACACAGTGCAATAACAAAAGACAAAGTATTAAATACAAGTACTCAGTTAATAGTAGTTTAGTAACATCACAATATCATTTAATGAGCTGCTGTTCCATTAAGCCACTCTTACAGGATAATGTTTTATTTCCCTGTTATATTGTGATCTTTAAATATTTGTTGTAACATAACTGGTCATGTAAATAATTGAATATTGAGTTCATAGGAAATACCTATTTATCTGCACACAGTAGTCAGTATGTGAAAACCAACAATATTAAACTTCTTGAGAAAGAAAACACAAGGCATTTTCTTTAAAAATGTTAACCTGGGAATCTTGGTATATTTCATCATTGATAGATAGATGGAATTAAAGATACATAGTTATGTAGATGGCCATATGTTATTTTTAGAATTTATTACTAATAACTCATATGGTTATTTTTTTTGTCAGTTTGTTATTGCTTATACAGTTCCAGAATTCTAAGCAAAAATTTCCTCTATTACAAATCTCCTTTTCCCTGTGGGATGGCATTTAAACTATCTAGTGTCAATGAAATACAGTATCACTAGGGAAGAGATTGCATTGGTTATGCATTCTAGGGGATCATGAATTAATTCAAACTTAGATGGTACAAAGTGAAATACTTAACTATTTAGTTCATGGTTGATGCCTTCAGCAATATTTAGTGGAAGTAAAGTTCTTTATAAAATTTAAATATTTATTAAAATTAATAATGGAAGGAGGATAAGGAGATTAAGCTTATAAATCCTACTTAAGTGAAAAAAAAAAATTAAAGGAGATAATGGTCCTGCATCTCATCAAATTGAGAAATTTTCATTTTGCAGTATAGAACCTGACATTCTATATATAACTGACACAATCATATTTTGATGAAGTAAAACAGGGAGAATAAAATTCACTTCAGAGGCTTACTGTGAAGATTAAATGGGGTGATTCATTAAGAGAGTTGAGAATAGTGCTCCACAAATATGTTATTATTGTTTATAGTAGTAATAGTTCATTTAAAACCTTTCCCAGTAAAAAAAAAATTAAATATATTAATGATATAGAAAATCATAAATGCATTTTTCTTTAATCCTACACTTATACACTATTATCATCAAGATTTTCACTAATGAAGTGCCTTCGACTCTCAGAGAAGATCTTGCCCCTGACTAGAGAGCAGAGGTAGATGCTGTTAGTCAGTAACTCTCTCAACCTTTTACCAAAACGGGTAGAAATTTAACTCTATCTCTTTGTTTCTTTTCTTTCTTCCTTTCTATTAAAACTCTTACTTTTTTGAACCCGTATCTTTCAGGCTTATTTTATAATTATTCTATTTTTTTCCTATAGTTGAACCTGTACAGATTGAAAAACTTACAGAAACCAATTCAGTATAGATAAATGAATTGAACAAGAAACAATACTTACTTCTTTTGAAAGACACGATGACAACTATTTGGCCACCATACCTATTTCCATAAAAATTACTGATCCCAGCAATTGCCAAATCTTCTAAATTTTCAAATGAAAACTAAATTCCATAATTTGTGGAAAATTTCTCTCTAGAATATGTTATGGGCTTAAGGCGAATAAATAAATCTGTGGACCAATCGTTGCCCAAGGTAGCTGGTCTGTTAACTGGTCAGTCAGTTCTCTCCTAATTTCTGTAAGTTTAACCTCTCTTTTTACCTGCTCATGAGCTTATACATTTTCATAAATGTTTTAAAATGCTCAAGTCTCTCTATCTTAAAACAAGAAATAATGAACAAATAAATACACCTTCCTTCCTCTCATTTTTTTCACTGCCTCATTTGTTTTATCTACTTCACAGTCTTCTTGAATGGACACCAATTCAACAACACACCACAGCCTTTTTTATTTTCACCTCTAACCACTCCAAACAGATTTCTAAAAATTCTCTTGCCCAAGCGTCTTCCTAAGTCAGGCTTCGTACAGCTTTTCGGCAGTGTCCGGCATCTTCTTAGAGCATCCTGCGGCTTTATTTTTGAACCAATGAACTCTGTTGACTTTTCCCCTATACACTCATGGCATATCTTAATAACCTATGCAAAACTCCTTCTTCTTCCCATGTTTTTAATGTTAGCTTTTCCCAAGCTTCTGTCTTTTCTCACTCTGCATACCCACGGTGATCCCAATCATGTCAATGGTTCAATTACAAGTGCCCCATATCTGCAAATGTAGCCAGCTTTTTCTTGGCACACCAGATCTGCGTAAAGAACTGGACGATATAATACCTCAGAAAATCCCCTAACTCATTACCACTCAGCATCTCTGTCCAGCTTTTAGGGAAGTCAGATATGTTTACAGACTCTGTCTGAATCTGGAAATGTAGCAAGAACCAGAGCCTCTGTGCCTGGGTACCAGAGCTGCCATGGGGTCCTGCTGCGGTTGCCAGGATGGAGGTATGTGAGCACAGCCCTCACAGGGGGAGATCAGGGGAGCTGATCATGTTAGGACATTATCTCAGTGTGACAGTCCTGTCAGCTCTACCACAAAAAGCTACTAAAAACATTAAACCACTAAAGTCACTGAGGGCCTGGGAGTTGACTGGGGCTGAGCAAATTTGGGATATTGCTCAGACTGGATCTGATACAGGAACCATGGTGGGAGCACAAAGCCTTAACGTACTTTTCTTCTTCTTGACTTGAAGTCCTGAAAAGCTCTTCTCCACAAGTAGCCAGTGTATTTTGTCTAAAGTGAAGTTTGAGCATATCACTCTGGGTAAAAACTGTTTGGTGTTTCTATGAGGAAGCACCCCCAAAAACTGGAATTATCTTCTGGAGGGCAGGCCCTTTGTAGTACAGGCTTCCCCCACTAGCTGAGTGTTCTAGGAAACTATCTGTATCAGCGTACCAGCTGGCGTTGTTGCGAGAGGTTGCATTTGGCTTCAGCGAGGTGTTTTTTTGTTTGTTTGTTTGTTTTAAGACTATTTTTGAAGACATTTACCTGTTACTTGATGGGTGATTTATGAGCACACCTGCCCACACTGTGCTGAGCGTTCAGCAGTTTTTGACCAAAAATGGCAGGACCCGCATGCCCTACCCTCCTAATCTACCTGATCTCATCTTGAGTGGCTTTTTTTGTTTTTGTTTCCTGGATGAAAAAAGTCCTCAAAGGGAAACATGTTGTTGATGTGGAAAAGGTGAAACAAAAAACAGCATAAGCACTAAAAGGCATGAAAATCAACAAGTTCAAAAACTGTTTTTAGCAGTGGAATAAAACATCTTGATAGGGGTATTGCATCAAATGGAGAGCTCTGGGAAGGTGACTGGTTTAAACATGCAATAATAAATACACAATTTTTTATAAATAAATTCCAGCCCTGGCTAGTGTGGCTCAGTGGATTGAGCTCTGGACTGCGAAGCAAAGGGTCACCTGTTCGATTCCCAGTCAGGGCACATGCCTGGGTTGCAGGCCAGGTCCCCAGTAGGTGGTACATGAGATGCAACCACACGTTGATATTTTTGTCCCTCTTTCTCCCTCCCTTCCCCTCTCTCTAAAAAAAAATAAATAAATAAAATATTAAAATAAAAACAAATTCCAGGTTTTGAGGGTACCCCCTTGTATATTACTCTCAGTCTACAAATCGATGTCCCTTAAAATAGGCTGCTGAATCCAGCATGCTCAGCTAGATTGCTAGACCAGCCTCTTCTCAAGCTCCCCCAAAACATGGATCACTTATTGATCCTGCTAATGTGAACTCCTTCATGTTTCCTGAAAACATCTTGCTCTTTTCTTTTGCTTTTCAGCCTTTGTGAGTGTTTTTTGTTCTGCTGGTTTATTCTTTCTTTTTGTTCTCTCCCTTAGAGTAGTTGACTCCTTCTCACTCTTCAGGTCAGAGATCAAAATATGACCTCCTTTAAAAAGACTTTTTGGCTGCTCTCACTCAGATGCTATTGCCTTATCACAGCACTTACACTATATTTGTTCTATTTACTCTCTGGTGTCTCTCATTAGACTCTAAACTCCTTGAGAACAAGTACTATATCTCTGGATTCACCATTGTTTTCGCTGAGCCTTTAACATGGTGGGGGTTCTATAAATGTTTTTGAAATCAATAAATGTTCGTGGAATCAATTCATGACTGCAATCTAATTGTAGGGTCCTATAGAAAGTGAAGTGTTCTGAGTTCTTGCAAATGCACATTGGTGTTATTAAGAGAACTTGGAAGATAATCCAACTGCTCGATATAGAGGTATTACAAGGTATTATAAAGGTATTAAAGGTATTATTAAACCAATTTAGGAGGACATGTCTGCTTTCTTCTCTGATATACTGTGTGTTTTATGCCCTCCCCCCCCTTTTTTTTTTGGTCTGGGAAAAAGGAAACCTAATTTTGATAGAAGCTGATTTAGATTTTACTTCTTTTGTCAGAGTTTAGCTGACACAAAGGTAGAAACAAAAGTGATCATTCCTCAGTAGGAGAGAGATGGATTTTTTTTTTCCCTTGCCCAGGTACCTATCCTGTGCATTCTTTTAGTGCCTTATCAAAATATTATCACATTGAATTGTAATTATCAGTTTATTTATTGGCTACTCCTACTAGCTGGGAATGATTTGAAGACAGAGACTGACTCCTTAGCCCTGTGGAATAAACACCTCATACAGGACTTATAATATGGTAACATTTAATACATTTAGAGTGTGACCTATGAATAAAACTCTTCTGCTTCTAGAAGTAGCAAGCAGTACTTGGCTTGAACTTTTTGTCAGAACCATTTGTCAGAAATTTTAAAAATATATACATCTGCTATGGTTTTGAATAAATGGTCTTTACGTATTACTTCTTTTGACTTGCTGTTATACAATACTTTGTGACATGATATGTAGCATATCTTTATGGAAAGTATATAGAATATATAGAATAATATAAGGTTGGAAAATAAATATTTACAAACCAAAGCAGAAGAGTGAAACTCAAATTTTAAAGTGTAATTATTTCACTGGAAGTTATTTTAACATGATATTAAGGAAGATATTAGACTAGTTAATTACAACTTGAAGTTTAAAACCTCCTGCTCAAAGTTCTTTTCTGATCTTTTATTCTTCAACTTTGTATAATAGCATAAATATTTCAAAGACATTTCCAGCTTTCAAATTCCATATGAAATACTCAAGAATCATGCTGCAATTGCTAAATGGTACTATGAAATAAAGTGGTTGGGATGTGAACATGAAAAAACCTATAGTCAAATACAGTTGTTCAAAGTTTTTTGCATTAAATACTGAATTATGAGTTATCAGTCATTCTTTAAAGGTGCATTTTATTTGAAATACTAAAAGATATTTCATAAAAGACAGTAATTTGCACTTACTCAATGCTCCAATATATAGAAGCAATAATGCTTATGCAGTGGAGATAAACTGCTATTTTAAATTTCCAAGAGTTTCTTCTACTGCTCAAAGTGGAATATGGATTTTAAAATTATTAAAGCTGACAGGATGACAAATATGCAATTTATAAACATTCTGTATTTTAGGCTGGTCATTCAAATTGTGCTTGGGAATTTCTTTTCTTTTATTCTTCTCAAGTCAACTTGAGAACAACATTGATTCACGCAGATGTCAGGCAATCTTAAGTCAGCAATGAAGTTTAAAAGAAGACTATCAGATGGAGTTGTTACGAAGTCATTAGGGCTCAGTTAGAGCTGAAGGAGATTACAATCATGTTTATTCATCCTCTCCCCAACCCCCAGACACACACACAAAAGACAGTGGGAATTTGGCCCTACGCAAACATGATTCAAAAGGAAATATAGTCCTTGAAGTGGAAAAAAAAGACTGCTAAATTCTAGACTACCCAGGGGAGAGCAAAAGTAGGTTTACATTTGTGAGAATGGGAAACAGAATTTATTCTTGGATTATTATTTATTAATTATTGTGTTATTCATTTGTATTACAACTGTAAACCTACTTTTGCATACCCTGGTATTATCAGATACCTGTATTTAATATGTCTCTTCCTGCATTTAGCTCTTGATGTTATAGATGGACTTAGCAAAGTGGTATTACATACTAAAAACTGGTATTAACTGTGTTCAAGAACAGCGTGGAATCATTCCCTGGTCCTGGAAATGGCAGCATTTGGAGAATCAGTTGACAAACAAGAGGGTAACAGAGAATCCTTGCAGGCAGCTACATGCAGGCATGGCAAGAGGCAACCAGGATCCATTTGTTGGACGAGAGAAGCAATCTTGGGAATCCTCAGAAAGAATATAGAAGGTAATCTATGAAAGGCTTATATTTTCTGTAATAAAATAAGCTTAGGGGTGTGGGCTATGTTAATGTTGTGTTAGAGGGAGAGAAACTGCTTTGGCTGAAGAATGGGAAGTGGAAGCACTTTGCTTATGTGTGCATAGCAGATTAAATTAATTTACATAAACAAACATTAGTGCACTCTTAAAGAGTTAAACCTCCAAAAGTTTGCTTAGATATTGAATGCTAGAAATCTGGATCATTTTTCTTAAGGGAAGTGTTACATGATACTTATACATGTTTGTTAGATGCCTCCAACACATCTTTATTTTCTTTCTAATCCTCAGCACTTGGATATCACATTACTACCTTTTCCACGGCCACAGTCTCCTGCTTCCATTTACAAAGCTTATTGATGCATCATGGGGTCCAAATAGTCTTGATTGCAAACCCACAGCTCTTTCAAATTAAAAAAAAAAAATTATTGACAGAGTAAGAAGAGGCTCTTGACTCATTTCCATCATAGGTCTTCCTGCTCCACTTTTTTTTTTTTTAACCTCAGTTTTTTAGAACAATATAAAATTGCTGTGAGTTGCTATGGTTGAATTTTGTATACTGAGAACTGTAGCTGCAGCAGACCCTGGGTTTCCTTGACAATTCAAAAGCACAGGGAGTTAGAAATGGCTGAATGGAGCTGACTGGTCTAGCCAGTACCAACTGTGAGGAAAAGGAGAAGGGTTAATCTTGGGACTCTTCCTGAGTCATGATGAGTAGTCGAGGTAGGGTGGGCAGAAGGGCAGTGGAAAGCTGCAGCCTCTGGAAGCGGATTCGTTAGAAAAAGCATTAAAGAGAGAAGATTACAAGCATTAACTCTGATGTTAGGAAATTCTTAAAAACTATTATTGGGAGCATGACTTGATATAGTTACCACTTATACCACACAGTAAGCTTTTCTGTTTCAGCAATAAATATTTCTTATAACACTGCTCTTAATGCTTGTTTTATGCGTGCTAACATGAAAAACCTTTCCCTAACAATTTTAATTGAGTAATTATAATGTGGTGCAGAGTGAGAGTCCCCTGAAAATAAGAGAAAGCCCTTATAACCCTTGGTTGGGGGAATGGGAAGTGGGTGATACCGCAACCAAAATACTTTGCATAACAATGGCAAGTTAATAGCTGTGCCTTTCCTGAAGGAAGAGGTCTGCTGCCCAGGGTGAAAAGTGTAATGACTCAGAGCATTCAGGGACTCATGACACAGCTCCAGGAGCTTCTGTCTGCATGAGAGGCAGGGTGCAGAGGCCCACCCCAGAGGTCACTGGGAACTCTTGCTCTGACTAAAGATGGCAGTTGAAAGAAGGTAAAAGCTACAGGGGAACTGGCAAAAATGGCACATTGTAAGAAGGGCTAGATATGAGGTCACAAAGGAAGTTCTGTGCTGAGCTTTTAAAGTGAGGGTGAGCTGAGAGAGAAGGAGGAAGAAGCCATGTGATCTAAAAGGGTATAGATGGAAGTCAGCTACAAGGCCTGGAGTGTAAGGGGGAAGCCATGCAGAGCTGATGTTGCTGTGTGACGACCTGCCTAACAAAGCATGGATTCCTGGGAGATGCTTGGAGCTGAACTGGGACTGCGAATGCTACTTCTGCTTCTCTGAAGGACAGATGGAGAAGCCACTCTCTTGGGACGTGTGCCTCCCTGGACCCCACCATGACCCAGTGTAACAGAGCACATGTTTCCCTGAACTACTACATGGAGGCTGAGAACAGTGCACCCCAGATCCTGAAGGAGAGAGCTGCCTGAGAAGGTGGTGACTAGGAAACCTACAAACGTACATTCCAGAGAGAATGGAAGCCTTTTGGTGTGGTCAACTTAAGAACAGATAAGGATATGAGGAACTTCTAGGCATGGTTTTGGCTTATAGCCTTTTGGGGAACAAGGGAAGTGCTGGTTCTCATGGGAAAGGAGAGCTCTGAGCACGAGTGCTTCAGCCTCCTACCAGGGTCGAGACCCTATTAACAAGAACCTGTTTCTTTCAACACCAATTGTTAGGTCATGTATCAAGGTGCCACCTGGATGAGCCCCAGTTTACTTGGTTATATAATCATATTTTGTTCAAGTACAGTTCCCATTTTTTAAATCAGAAAACTTATTTTGGTATACCAAAATACTGTCATTAACTTCAATTTGTGCTATTTATTTTCTTTGGAAAACGAATACTACATCTCATCTCTGTGATATTGATTATTTAAATGTTCATTGCTGTTAACATTTATGGAAACTTACACCACATCAATTCCTTTAAAATATAATCTTATCTTTTATGTGCAATTGCATATGAAATATTAAAAAGATCTTCTGTAATTACTGACATGTTGTGGCTTTAAATATCCAAAATCAAATAAAAAAAAATAGGAGACAATCTAGTCAAGATTATTTTATTTAAAAGAAAATGTTCAGTAATACAGTTATTAAATTACTGCTGCTTACTTAATCATATTAACTATCCAAGCATTTGAGAATAATTCTGCATTATAGTAGTTGTTTTAGATTTTATACATCATATTCATTTAATTAAAACTTAGAAATACATCCTACATAAATAAAATGTGATTTGATATTTTAAAAGTTGACATTTTAAACATTTTTACTAAATAAAAAAACAACAAAATAAGACAAAAATGTTTGCTTTTGTTTTAAATTAGTGTGCTATTTCTAGCCATAAAATGTTGCTAAAAATAGCAGGTAATTATAGTTCTCAACATCTAGACCACACTTTCTGTTATTTTGTTATATGCCTAATATGCTTCATAGTTGCCATATATTCAATTCTCTAAAGATAGGCTTTATAGCTCTCAACAAACTTATTGTCATAAGTTCAAGTACGCTAAGTGTCTTCATGACAATTTCAGGCATAAAAACTTCTCTTTTGTTACAGAAATATGTTCTGATAATATTTTTGGAAAACTGACTGCACATATGATCCTCTTTATTACTGAGGCTGAACTAAGTCAATAAATTCTGAACTTTTTGCTACACAATGGAATCAAGCCACAATTCTATGACATATTAATTTAGTTAAATTGGAATGCATATAAAATATGGTTCAATAAGAAAAGCTTTTCTTTGGTTATAGAATATGGGTTTAATATATGGTATTTGTGATAAGTTTACATATTCAAATTTATAACATTTGGTCCTGGACCAAATTTAATCATAATAAATTTATGTTTTCGTCTGCTGCTTTTAAAATGATTTAACAATGTATGAGATTGGATCAATGATTGTGCTTTTAAAATATTTTTTTTCTCTTAGATACTCTTGTTTTTTCTTTATACCAAAGTTATTCCCTAACCTTTTCCTTGTTCCTATAGGCCTGATTTTTTTCAACAATAGAACAGGTTTTCTTTACTATCACTAAAGTTGAGACTGGTCTCTGGTACAAAGTACTATCAAATGGTACAAAAGGGAAAAATTCCAGAGAACCTCTGGTATTACTTTTTTTTTTTTTCTTTATTAAAATAGAAGATGTCTTGATTGGATGCCATCACCTTGTTAGGATGCGTAGACCACAGGAATCATCAAGATGCTCACCCAGAGCCCTGAGCATATTGAGTCTGTGTGCTAACCCGGCAACTGCCAAACTAGGGACCTCCTAATAAGTGAACAGTCACCATCCTATGGCTCAAGTCACTGTCATGTAAATGTTTGATTAGTTATAAGAGCAACTCTCACAGACAAGTAACTTCAGAGATGCAGCTTGATCTTATCTACAGTAGCTATAGCTTCAACTCTAACAGTTTTGTACAGTTTAAAAATAAACAAGTTAAAACAATGGAATAAAATATAGCACGTGATATTTTCAAACCAAAGAAGAAGCTTTATGAAAAATGGATATGCCATATGGGGGTAATGAATACTAGCTTCCATTTTCATTGCATCTGACTCTCATACTGTGATAATCTTAGCCTGGGGCAATTCACTTGCTGCCCAGAGAGTGGGTTGGAGCCAGCGTGATTTGGCTAAAAGAACATGGAATGAAAGCCAAGACACCAGAAATGTAGTATTAGTTTTAATCTAATATTTAAGGAGTAACTAATTGCCTTTAAGAGACATTACAGATACAAGAGTATTAGCCTATATTAGCAAACACAATAGACATTTTGAAGTTGCATTAAAATAAACTTTGTATTCAAATTAGAAATTCTTCGTTCAGATAAATTATAGATATTAAATTTACATATAGTTAAGATCAATGCTGTGAAAACTATTCTTTGCACTTAAACTGGGTGCTACATAAAACTTTAGGTAGTGGAATATGGTAGAGGGGAAATGCTGAGGAGAAACCAATATACAATGAGTAAAAGCATAGTAAATGCTTTTATTAAGCCAGAATCCTTGTGAACAGAACAAAATAACAATGATCTGGAAGGAACTTTTCCCTTTTTATTGAGGAACACCAACTGTAACTCTGTGGCCAAATAGATGATTCTAGTCCATGAATAAAATGCATTTCTTTTTTACCTGTGATACTTATATACTCTATCTCTTTTAATCTTCTAATCATTTAAAAGAAATACTTTTTTAAAAAGATTTTATTCATTTTTAGAGAGGGAAAGGGAGGGAGAGAAGGAGAGAAACATTAATGTGTGGTTACATCTCACATGCCCCCTACCGGGAACCTGGCCCACAACCCAGGCATGTGCCCTGACTGGGAATCGAACCATATACCCTTTGGTTTGCAAGCCAGCACTCAATCCACTTAGCCACACCAGCTGGGATTTTTGTCTTTTTATCCTCTATGTCACATATAATACTTGATTAATAGTAGATGCATAATAAATCTTTCCAAATATATCAACAAATTACCAAGTTTATTAAAAATAAAAATATAAATGAAAATAATGAGATACAATTACTTAATATATGAAATTATTTTTTTTAATCCTCACTTGAGGATATATTTATTGACTTTAGAGAGAGAGGTAGGCAGAGAGAGACATCACCTTTTTGCCTTCCATATGTGCTCTGATTAGGGATCAAACTCACAACCTTTTGGTGTATGGGACAACATTCCAACCAACTGGCCACCTGGCCAGGGTTCAAGTTAGTACTTTTTTAAGGAAACTCTTTGGTATAGGAGAAAACACGATGAAGTTGGCCGCTTTTATCTATTGCCATAAGATTGCCATAAGGGGAATAAATTGGCATAAGTTTATATTATTTACACATATTTTCTCATCAGTTAAAAAAATAATTCATAGATAGGGGTTAAGTGAAATAATATACATAAGTATCCACACAAGAGTTAGTGCACAGTGAAACTTAAATCCTGGTAGCTTACAAAAAATAATAATAATTGTACATATTTTTATATTTCTTATAAATTAGACCATAAACTCTAAACATTTGGGTACCATGTTCATCATGTCTATCTTGTACCCTGATACATCATCCAGTGCCTGTCATATTGCCATTCAGTGTTTATTAAATTAATAAAGTATATTTAGTTTCCCTAATTGCTAAAGAGAAATTTCATATGCAAAACTATACTGGTTATCAGTGGGGAAATATATTTTACATTCAATGAAAGAGGCTATGTAAGAAGTAGCATGACATAGGAAGAAACTACAGGCTCTGAATTTGGAAGAAACACTTTGGAACTCTAACTTGCTATACCATTTGTAAGTTATTCAACCTTTCTGAGCCTGAATTTATATTTATGTGCTTCTAGAGTGAAGATGACCTGTCTCACTGTGTTTTTGTTATCTTAAATCAGACTATATTCACTTAAAAGTGTTATATACTTTACACAATCATAGTGACACAGCAGGCTAGGATTCCGGTCTATGGCTATCACAATTAAATATAAAGTTTCAGATTTAGAGACTTTAGAGTCTCTACATGTTCTAGACAAGGCTCTTTCCCAGGCTCTAAACAGGTAAGATTTTAAGATTTCTGTTACATGGTTTGTAGTATTTTATCTCTACCAAACTCTCTTTTTAAGGTTCTCTTTTCCTTCAATGACTACCATGCCTTATTTCACGTTGCCCGCTTTCCGCAGGAACCCTAAGGTTTATGTCAGGAAGTGAGTAGGAAGAAGAGAATGAGTCAAAGCCAACAAGAGAGACCCGTGTGTCCGGGCAAGGATCTGGTCGGCACCATGAAGAGCTCCCTCTTCTCAATACAGCAAACAGCCAGATACTGTACATTTCATTTTTCTCTCCCCCACTTTTTTTTTTAAAGTTTGTGGTCTTAGGAAACCCTTTGTGTTTTTGTGTTTGTGTTTCTAAATTTCAAAAGAAAATGAGAAAAAGCAAATACAGGGAAAGCTTTTATTTGTATATTGTCCCTCAAAGTTTCTACATATCACATTTATTAACAACTTAATTTTTAGGATTATAAAAAATGATGTTTTATTACTGATATTGCTTTATAGTCTATGAGTGTTTATAAATGTAGCAAAGTATGTTTGGTGTGTTCATGGATTTTAATATTTACATAACACCTTTTACCTAATGAGACAGTGTTCAAATGTGTTACCTCATTAATTCTTACAATTTCACTGGAAACTCAGGATGTGAAGTTAAAAAATTTAAGTAGATAATAATGGCAAATCATTTTTCACATTTCTAATATGTCACACTCTATATTTTGAAGGTTATATTTACTAATCTGTTAAATTCTCACAGCAACCTTCTGAAGTGGAACTATTATCCCATTTTACAGATGGGTAAATTGTATCTGAGATCATTTAACTGCCAACATCATGCAACCGTCAGGTTATAAATCCAGTAACCTTGCTCAAGAAAATAAAATAATTTATGAAATGTAAACTAATGATAATATTTAATCTACAAATAAAAAATATGAGTTTTGATTTAGTAGATCCCTTTATGGAAATTATAAGTAGAGGTTAAGTGAGTTTTCAAAATTACGTTTTCTAAACACGACATCAAGACCCAGAATGAATAAAGTGTGTCCAATGATTCTTTCATTCCAGGAAACAGCAGATGCCAGAAATGTCAGTGTCTCCTCTATTATATATATAGTTTTTCTGATGGTTGGTTTCATCCCACAGTTCTGTGGGCTACATTGTTAACTATGAGTTGTTTTCTTATTTTATGTCTTTTTGGAGTTTTTAATATTCTTTATAACCTGACAATTCTTATAAATAGGGTAATTTAAATGCAGTATTGTGGCAATTGTTTATAGAGTTTATTTTAGCTGTAGATAATGGACATGTCTTTCATAAAAAAGTATCATTTTATTAAGCTGAAGGTGGGCTTTGTTCCCTTGATGGTTTTCTGACATTGAGACTGACAAAAAGAGATGGATTTGTATTTTAAATTCTTTGAAGTTGGGACAATTTAAATGAGGGCAATTTTAAATGTTGCATGGAGACACAGCAAATTCCTTCATTGCCTGAAGCAGATAAAGAAAAAAAAAAGTTGACTCATTTGAGTTCTTTTAAAGCTGTGTTAAAATTGTAATGATGGAATGTTTATATGTGTCAGGAATTTTTAAGACTTAGTGACATAATTAACTGAAAACCAATAACATTAATGCTGGTTGATAATATCAACATTTTCATTAAGTTTTAACTTTTTGAACAATATCTGTAAGTTGGAGTTTTAGAAGGTAAGTTTTGAAGGTTATTTTTTTGGCAGAATCATCCCTAAATTGGTGCACATTTAAAAAAATGTTTTATTTCACGTATTTCTTTCCCATGTTTTATGCAGGTTAAATCAGATAAAAAGTAACATTTGTAAAACACTTGAACAAAGAAAGATAGAATAATAGCCTGAAAGAGAATACATAGAAAATGACTGGGTCACTTTTTTCTCCATTTCCATTTCTGGGCTGGTTAATATCCAAATTTTTGACTCCAATCCACAAAAAATATATAATATATTGTAGTTTGGTACACATATCCAAGTGCACAACTGGAATAAAATTTCATGATAAAATATATGTAATGTAGTCAATTTGTTATTTTTTTCTGTTATATTTACCCCAGATTATTTTATTAAAAACCAAATGCTGGCCATTACCAGTAATTAAACTTCATGATTCACTATTTAAGTTTTTTAAGTTCTGAAGAGGAAGTTGACCTTCCTGTGTCCCTTGATGCTCATCCTATGTCATTGTTAACTGTGAGAAAGGCCTAACTACAATTTTGGGTCATTAAATAGTTGTATTCTCAGATGATCTGTTTTATAAAACATTTAAAGTCCTGTAAAGTTAAAAATATAAATATTGCTATGGCTTAAGTTTATGATGCCTTCCCTTTACTAACACTTTTCATATGCTTTTAAATTTGTAAGTTTTGAAAACTTGAAACAATTAACTGATTCAGGTATTCTTTGCTGATAAACATGGCTATTTCCAAGTAGTTATAAGGTAGTTGAGCTATGTTTGTTGAAGGCAAAGGTTTGTTTGTTCCCCCCCCCCCGCCCCCACCGCCAACCCTGAGGCAGAAAATTTAATTTTTTTGAAAACATGTTAAACAGTTGCTTATGAATGCACCACTTGTTACATTTATTAAGGATTGGTATAAAACTATTTGTTATCTCTTACTACTTCCCTTCTCATTTCTTAGGAAATTACTTCACCCCTAGAGAGATCAGCCATAATCTTAAATTAGCTGAAGCTACTAAAGTCCAGATACTAAAAATATTTACAGAACAGCTGCAAATCTGCAGATTTGTTACCTGCAACCAAATGCAGCCTGATGCTGATCTATCATCTGAAGTCTCCAGTGTCTTAACCTTGCCTTTGGCCCCTTCCCACCAGACTCACACACACACACACACACTCTCTCTCTCTCTCTCTCTCACTGGCGGACCAGGATGCTATGTGGACCTGTAGTCTGCTTAGTCAGCTTTACTTGGTCTCCCTCTCTAGACAGATGATTGATAGATGATGATAGATAGATAGATAGATGACAGATAGGAAGGAAAGGATATAGATATATCTGTCTGTCTATATCTCTATGAAACTGCATTTTATTCATAGAATTCAGCATTTACAACTGACTTAATTCTTTCTTAAACAGTTATATTTTAATGAGTGGTTCTAGATTGAAGTTTTTTTCCCTTGTTCTCTTCATGTGTACAGAACCTGGCTGAGTTACAATGTTTGCTGCTTGCTGCAACAATTTATTTCTTACCTGTTTGTATACCTCCCTATGTTTTTAAAATCTACAAGACAAGTATTGACTTCACTTATTCTCCTTTCTTCTTCTTCTTCTATTTGCATTTCCTCTCTATACGGCACATCTTTCTCTTTAGCAATAGGCCATGAGGTTGATTTCTGTAAATGAATCATAAATTTTCTTTTGGGTTATATTTAAGATGAACAGATACATTCCTTTTGAGAAGAGTCTAAGCTGAAAACTTGATTTGTCATCTTCTCCATTATGTGCTGAAAAATATTGTTTACAATTACGTTTTGCAAGTTAGATATTTTTCTAAAACTTTGATCTCTCAGACTCTGTCATTTTGGTTGACATTTTCAGTATTTTAGGTGATAATATCAAATCTTGCCTTCAGATGACGCATTCTAACATATTTTTATTGATGCTGGACAAGCCTCTTAATATCAACAATTCAATTAATAAAAAATAAAGTAGTGCCAAATTGATCATTTTTACAGCTCTATCAATGTGTAAAGGATATTTTAAATGAATAGTATGGATGCCACTCAGTCCAATGTATGTCAACTTTTTCATAACCAGATTACTAGCATTGAACCCAAGGCCTACAGTTAGAAGTCTATTAATATGAGGTCTGTCCAGAAAGTACCCATCCATATACTATGAGAAATAGAGACATTTATTGAAGAAACATTGTATTAGGACAATGATGCCTCAGTCCCCTTCAAATTAGGCACCTTGAGGCCTCAACAGTTCTCCCAGCATTGATTCCACTGTTAAAAACACTCTGCAAAAGTCTTCGTTGGTATTGCCATCCGATTCCCTATCATATTTTCCTGAATCTCATCAATGGTCTGAAATCTCTATCCTTTCAAAGGTAATTTTAGTTTGGAAGAAAGCGTGGTCACAGGGCACCACATCTGTTCATTGGTAGCCCTTTGAATCAAGTCATTAGCGACTGCAGCACCATGTTTCTTCTGCTCTGGTAGCAGAAGCTACAGAACGAAATATGCCACGACATATCTGGTGCCAAGATCCTGTGGCAGAATCTCGGACACAGTAGTTTTTGGAATCCCCAGATCAGCTTCTAGTTCTTGCATTGCCAGTCACCAATCTTTGCTGATTATAGTCCATACATATTCAATACTCTCAGGTATTCTGCTTGTTGCAGGCCTTGCAGAACATGGATCACTTTCAACAAATCCTTGACCATCTTTGAAACATTTGTGCCTCACTTTTATTTGCAGTGCACTCATTGTATCATCCCCAAAAGCCTTCTGAATCATCTAAGTAATTTCCACGGAGGAATGTTTAAGCTTAATACAAAATTTGATGTACATTTGTTGCTCTACTCTCAGTTGATTTTAATGTGATGGCCACACAGTACACATGCTCACTAAATGGCATCTATTGCCCCCACTGCCTAGTACAGTGAAGTCATCATTGTTCACTCATGCACATTCCAGTCCAGTCTCCTTGGCTGCCAGGTTACATCGATGTCATGCAAACCATTCTCGTTATATTAACAATGGCTGTACTTTTTCCAAATAGATCTCATATATTGGTAAAATTGATTAAATGAATTTTCACGTCCTTAATTCAAATGTCAAAAGTAAAACAGACACAATGAGAATTTACTTGTCAGTATAAGTAGAAAAATGTATAATCTTCTTTTGCATAGTAATCTATTGTGTTCTCAGGAAAAGAAAAACAAATAATTCAGTACAACAATGTAATATGTGCTAAGTAATGCTCAAGCTCCCCTATTTTCAGTTTATTTTTCCTTAGAGTTTTAAGTGTTACAAAAGATACTGATATTAATTGTAGCAAAGCAAAGCTCTATTTTTCTTCCAGATATACGGGATGCTTCCATGAACACAAATTAGAACACTTGAGAAATATTTGTGGTAATCAGTACTACTTTTGTGCTCGTTCAGGCTTGTTAGCCTCTTTGATCTAGGAGTGTGCTAGCAAGGGCTAAGTGAGTCTGTGTGCTCCATCTCAGCCCTCCTTCTCCACATCCTTTGGAACACTGAGTCCTACATAGTTTCTGTATCCTTGGGATATTGTGCAGATCTCTCTTCCCCACTTTTGAGGGAAGGATTATGCCAATCATTCCTGTCTCAGTCAGCCTTCTTCCTTCAAGGGTCACTGTGGTGGAGTGACAATCACAGCGTGAGAGTTACCCCAGGAAGAGCAGCTTGGGAGAATGTGAAACAATGAACTAATGCTTCTTAGGAGAGGCTCGATCTGCCATGTAAATCTTCCTCCACCTCCCTGGAGAATGTTTGTACAGGCTTCTCTCTTACACTGTGTGCTGTACAGTCAGATGCTGGGTCAGGTAGCATCTCTGCAGGTTAAAGAAAACAAGTTTTTTGAAAATAGACTGGGGTTGACTGTGTTTTCAGTGTCAGCCTGCGAGTAGCCTGAGTATGCCCCGGTGACAGAGAGTCTCATTGAAATGCTTGTGAGGAAAGGAAATTGTAAGGCTGCTTCCACAGAGACTCTGCGGGCAAACTTCTGGACTAACTCCAGTCATTACACATTTGGAAAGGGTTTCACACAAAGGTATTTTGTGCATGAATGGTCTAGAGGAATAGGTTTCTGGACCAACTGGTGTGTAGCTAATTTTAAAAAGTCAGTTTACCATAACAATTATTTTATGGGCTGCAGAGCAGATCTCATTAAAGAAGGAAGGGAATCGTGAATTAAAGGAGAAGCAAACACATTAATATGCCTAATGTTGCCTCTCTTAACATGAACATTGCAAATAGGATTAACAATTTAATACAACTTTATTTTCTTTTTATTTGAAAAATAAAAATGACTGTTCAGTAAAGATTTTCAAATATAGTATCTCTAAACTTCTTCATTTGGTTTCAAACATTTATAGAAAATACTACCTTGGCCAAAACCTCTCTGAAGGTATCCTAATTATTTTATTAGTTTACTCAATTATCCTAGCCTCTTTTGTTTTTGAGAAGTATTTTGAAATTCCTTGTATTAGTATTTTATTTTTCCATTGGCCACCCACTTTCTCCTATAATCTGTTATGGAATTAGTGTGAGTTGCTTAAGGCTGTTTGTTCTTGATAGTTATTAGAGGAAATTAAAGTATATATGCTCCATCATATCTTTTGCTGAAAAAAGGTTAATATTTTCAGTCTCATTATTTGATTTATTTCAATATTCTGTTTTTTTGCATATTTTTTTGAAATGAGATGTTCAATACATTTTTCTTTCTTTTTTTGTTCCTTTCTCATCTCCCAAACTTTTCCCAGATGTTAATATACACTTTTAATTGTGTTTGTTTATTTTTTCTTTAGGAAAGGATCATAAGTATCTTTGCAATACAGGCAAGGTGCTGAACACTTTTAAGATGCTTTCTCCAAGTCATACAAATAGTTGTTCTTTTTTACGAATTTTACTATTAAATCTCTTCGTTATGCATTCATTAACCCAAAAATATTAAGTGAATATTTACTTTATCTTAGTCAGTGATGGATTCAGATTTGTAGGAATCTAAGTTATATATTTTGGAGGCTGCCTTTGATAAGAGACTATAGAATGAAACATTTTATAAGATGACAAATGTTTAACACAAACATATGAATTTGTGAACACATTGCTCGTGCCCTACCCCGAAGGTCTTGGAAATTACCTGTATAAGGAAAGAACCTTGAAGCCTAAGACTTTTCTTATCTTTATGAAAAATCTACCTTTAATTTCAAACACTATAACTAGTGCTGGGAAATCAGAGATGAAGAAGATACATTAGGACCACATTATTGAAGTTCAGAGTTTAGAAGGAAATACTGCCTTCTAAAAAAACCTCATATTTTATCAACAGTTCTATTATTATTCTGCTCTGGGCAACCTACTTATTCAGCTTCTCCCATCTAATTTTCTTTCCAGTTCTATGTACCCTGGCTTCTGATACCCAGCTCATTGTATGCAAATTTCCCTATTTTTTCCCATCACATCACATATTATTGACTCCAACTTTAGCATTAGTTAGAATTTAGCTTAAACCAGTATTATTGCTTTGCTTGTGGGTAAATCATTATTCCACTGCCTATTACAGATTCCTGAAAAATAGGACTCTAAGTATTCCTCCAACTCCATGACTACTTTAAATAATTATTTATAAGCAGCGATGATTTAGTCATACCAGGTAAGAAGACATTTTTATAATCAGAAATCAGTGTTTTCATGACTCCTTCTTCAACTCTTCTGGAATTCTGGATACCATCAGATGTCTCCAAAGAGATCTGTGTGTCTTCAAGAGCATGTAACCTCCTGGCTCCTGTTAGTACTTCTCTCAGAATCTGGTTTACTGTGATTGGATCTGTAGTCATTGCCATTGTCAAAGACCATGGCTTCTCCCCAAGATGTCACCAGAGTCATGATGCCTGATGAAGTCTACACTGAGGTTCTAATGCTCAACATCAAAGACGCTAACTTCTGAACCACAGAAAATGTCCAGTTTTGACAAAACCACTGGAACACCTTCCAGTACTACAGAGGTTTATTGATAACCTTATGTAGTAATGTCCCAGGTATGCAGTAGAGCCAACAAAAAAATAAATATCACCGCCATCACTCAGTTTTTTTCACCTCAACATTTTAAACAAAGTTTTCAAGCATAGAGAAAAGATAAAATAATTTTTAGTGAATACCTGTATAACCACTACTTTCATGCTACAACTAAGAATTACCATATTTGCTTAACTACATCTCCATGCATCATCACGTTGTTTTTTAATGCATTTCAAAGTATATTTTTTTCCTAAATACTCCAGCATGCATAGCACTAAAACTGGAGTTAATGTGTATGTTTTGGAGGTGAGGACTCTTAAAATAACAATTCTTCTCTTTTCTTTCTTATGCAATAAAAATCTATGAATATTGCTTTCTCTTCAAACTTAGTTTTTTTCGCTGCAACTCATTAAAAAAAGGACTTAATTACCATATTCATCGTCTACTTTTTTAGGTCAATTTCAGCTTTTATTATGGGTAACTATAATATCTATTATCAACCCATTTCTATGGGTACAACTTAGAACTTGTGATCACCTGGAAACAATCTATTTGTGAGATTATTGGGAGGCAATACTCCATGGTATTTCAACACATCATCTTAGCTTATCTTGTCAAAGATGTTTGAATAGCAAATTGCCTTCACAGTAGAGAGAACATATCCCTCTGAATTTGTTTCCTGACTGACATATAAAAAGAGAATATTGCCCTCCCTAAATACATTACATTCTAGTAAAGTCTTCTTCCTCTACCCAAAGGATATTTTGCTTGCATTGCCAGTAATAACACAATGATTTTCTGGGGAGAAGTTTTGCCAGGACTGTTAGGAACTTTCTTTTATACTTGGTGTTTCTTAAACTTGGTGTTCCTCAGCATCACTCACTCCAAGTCTCTTAATTTCATCTGGGCCTGCCCACCCTTGATTTACTAAATTACACTCCAACATGTCATCCACTCCTGCCTTCTCTTTCCTTCCTCCTAAATGCTTGACTCACATCTTTATTTGTTTTATTGCTGTTATCTTAAAATTCCTTGAATACTTTGTTCAACCTTATGAACTTTCTATCCAATTCTGCAAGTTAATGCCTTTACACTTGTATTTGAACTTTTGAACACGGTTAGTTTAAAAAAAAAAGGGAAAAAAAGTATTAACAACTTTAAATATTTAAAGAATATGATAACTTTAGCTGGGTCGTTCGTCCTACTAGCATTTTATTTTCTTTTGCTTTAACTACTTCTTTTCCCCACTCCCCACATAATGTGTAGAATCTACCAATGTTCCCCATGACTTTTACAATGAAATACAGACTGCTGAGAATGGTTAACTTCATGAATGATTTGGTCCCTGAGTACAAGGCTAATCGTGCTCCACTCACACATGCCAAACAGCTTGAATATCTCTAAGTAGTATACGGTCTTTCCTATCTTGAGGACTGCAAATGCTGTTTTCTATCTGGATTAAATTCTTCCTCTCTTTACTCAGTGGAATTATACTAATGTTCCCAAACTTGGTTCAAATATCACCAAGTTTGACTTTTCAGCAGAAAATAAAATTATTAGAAAGAACGTGGCTTGGGAGACAGACTTACCTGCATATAATTCTTTACTTAGCTTGGGGCTGCTACTTATGATCTATCAATTTTGCATTCCCATAAAATAAGCATAATCATATTTTTTAAAGTTTGTAAGATTAGAGAAGTAAGAGTTAAGTTATACAAGTAATGGCTATCTCATACACAATGCTGTTACATAATTTAAGTTTAACTTTGTGACAAGTCATATTGCAAAAAAAGTTCTCTTGTGCCTTTTCACTGAATATATTCTTTTTTGACCCAGTGATTCCACTACAGGGATTATATCCTAACAATCCTGAAACACCAATTCAAAAGACCCATGCACCCCAATGTTCATAGCAGTGTTATTTACAACAGGCAAGTGCTGGAAACAACCTTAGTGCCTATCAGTAAATTAGTAGGTCAAAAAACTGTGGTACATTTACACAATGGAATACTACACAGCAGAAAAAAAGAAGGAGCTCCTACCCTTTGCAACAGTATGGATAGATCTGAAGAATATTATGCTAAGCGAAATAAGCCAGGTGGTGAAAGACAAATACCATATGATCTCACCTATAAGTGGAACCTAAACAGCAGAACAAACAAGTGAGCAAAATAGAACCAGAGACATGGAAATAGAACAAACTGACAGTGATGAGAGAGGTGGGAGAAGGGAGATGATGGAAAAAGAAGGGGAAGGGTCAAGTCAAGGAAAATGTATATAGGACCCATGGACAAGGCCAAAGGAGGAGGAGGATTGAATGTGGGAGAGGGGGGTGGGCAGGGCAGAAGAGAGTAAAGGGAGAAAAATGGGGACAATTGTAACTGAACAATAAATTTTATTTTTTTAAAAAGATGTAACAGCTGGCTTATGAACAGTTTCTATACACAGTAACTTTTAAAGTGAAAATGAAAGATACTTATTTTGTGATGCAATATTCATTAAATAGGTGTCATATGACAAATTTATTTTAGAATTTAATGCTTTGAAACTGTTTTTTATCCCTGAAAAGTTTTTATCCCTTCCCCCATCATAAAATGCATTATGTAACTGTAGAGTGTCAAATCATTTCTCAGACACATTCTTTTCTCTTTTACATTGCTTTGATCTTTCTCTTTCTATTTTAGTAACTTTTTATTTCCAACTTCAACATTTTTAGAAATAGATATTCACAGGGAAATAAAAAGGAAATAACTAATTCTATTTAAAGTATGGTACATACCTTCCAGTAATTTGTTATTCAAAATGTTCAAAATCAGCTTATATTAAAAATAAGTAGAATTAAAGCACTGAACTTGAAAATAAAATTTAAAAATAAAAAATGACTTTCATGGAAAGATCTATTATTTAAAATGTTATTAATTACAATAAAATGCATGTTGTGTTATTAAACTAAGCTTTTAAATAAATCATTTTATTTAAGCCTCAAATTATCTGTCTTAGTCTGTTTGGGCTGCTATGACAAAAATACCATAGATTTGGTGGCTTAAACAACTAACATTAGTTTTTGACGGTTCTGGAGACTGAGAAGGCCAAGATCAAGGTGCCAGTAGCTTTGGAGTCTTGTGAGAACCTACTTTATTACTCACAGACAAGTGTCTTCTCATTGTGTCCTCACAAAGTGAAAAAGGCAAGAGATGCCTCTGGGCTGCTTTTATCAAGGCACTAATCCTATTCGTGAGGGTTCTGCCCTCATGACTTAATCACCTACCACACACTCTCCCTCCAAAAACCATCACATTGGGTTTAGTTTCAACATATGAATTTGGAGAGACAAAAACATTCAGCGACACCCTAATGAGACAAGTTAATAACAGGACCCTATCCAATGGTCCCACAAATTTGCCCAGAAATTTCAAAATCACAAGGCTCTTTGTCATATGACAACTGCACATTTGAGGAAACATAAAATAGTAGTTAATTACTTGGGCATTAGATTGCCTTGAAATTCTTATCAGTTTATTTGCTTAGGGAATTTTGGAAAGATGCTTAGCTTTAGGTGTCTTTTTTCTTCATCTGTAAAACAAGGAAGATAGAATACTTACTGAACAGTGCTGTCTGTTATAATAATTAAACAAGATAACAGGTATGTAATACCTGTTCAAGAAATAGCTGTTCAATAATATAATTTTTTACTCTATTTTCTGAAAATAAAAACAGTCCTCAGTTATCAATGTCTGCCAAGGCCATAAAAAAGGAACAAGTTATCTATTGCACAGAGTCTAGAATGACGTTGGAGGCCCAGAGCCAGGTAGGGAGACTGTCTTTGCAAGGCAGTATAGAGATTATTACAAAACATGTGTTTTGATGAGGATAAGTAAGTAATAAAGACATGATTTTTATGAAATGGTAGAACAATGGCAACTTTCTGGGCCGTTCACAAAAATCTCTACAAATTTTCTCTCAAAAGCTCTATAAGAAATGCTCATTTCTATGACAGTTCAGAAAGGAAAAAAAAAGTTTTATGATTACCAACAATTTCATCTTTATTATTTTGGGACTTTTTAAGTTTAAAGTATCTTCCATGTGGAATAAAATCTGAATCTGGATTGTGGAGGTAAGAAGGTAAGAATGGACACGATTAAAGATGATGTAAAAATATATAAGATTAATGAAAACTTTGGTATAATAGAAGATATAGTACAAAGCAAAATGATCTCCTGAATAACTTATATTCAAAAATATTTAATATTGATTGAAAAATGTTGTTCATTAAAATGAATCTCTGAAATGGTCCAGTGACAACTTCTTTAACATCACACATAGGAGACATAATAAAATATAACCTAGACAGTACAGAAGTCAAGAAAAAAGAGAATTTAACATTGACTAGTTATTTTTCCAAAAACGATGCAATTGGATCATATGTTAAATATTAGAAGTCAAATAGAAAATAAGTGGACCAGAACTTTAGGCTATTACGAGCTAATATCATATATAATTAGACATCATATTGGAGTTTGTAAGGTGAATGTTATTCTTCTTAATTTGGGAGTTGTAATTTATTATTTTATGTAATTCCAATAATGCTGACATTAAAAACCAGCACATGTTCTCAAATCTCTCTTTAGCACTCCATTCCCAGCATTACTAGGGCCAAGCCCTCTCCTGCAAAGCTTGCTGGTGAAATAGGCGGAACGTCTGCGTG
Organism: Pteronotus mesoamericanus; assembly: GCF_021234165.1. Taxonomy (NCBI): domain Eukaryota; kingdom Metazoa; phylum Chordata; class Mammalia; order Chiroptera; family Mormoopidae; genus Pteronotus; species Pteronotus mesoamericanus. The sequence continues at coordinate 22,295,940 of NW_026555285.1, read as the reverse complement.
CAGGCAGAAAACCTGAATTCAAACCCTATTTCAAACCCTTTCAATAATGTAGTCTTGGACAAATAACCATGATCTCTCAGAGCCTGGGTGTCCTTATTAGTATAATGGGAATTATGATCCATGTACTACAGACCTAATACAGTTGAATCTCTCTGTATGCCCTAGGAGCTCAATAGATGTTTAAAGCTATGTATTAAATAATTGAGCCATTGTGTGGAAAGAGGAGGAGGGTAAAGTTTATTAAACCTGTGGCCTCAGAAAATTAATAAACTACTCTAACCTTCAGGTCTCTTATCTGTGAAAATAGAGATATAGAAAATATATTGTGAGCATTAAACAAGATATGTGTAAAATGCCTAAAAGAGCTCTTAACATAGAGTGGGCTCTCAATAGCCGAGGACTACATCTGTTTCCAAATTACCTGGTAGAAACTGTCCCAAGAGCTTGCTTATACCTGGTTTTAAAAGTAAATTTAAATAAATATTTAAGCATTTAGCTTCTGTTTTTAAAAATTATAAGTATTCATGCAAATTTATATAGCAGAGTATAAAAATCCTGGTTGCATTAGCTGCGTTTGCTTTTCCTACTTTAGAACAGAAATTTTTCCTTTACTCAAGGAAGGGTGAAGGGATATTTGTTATTGTGTTCCTAGGATGAGACCTTTTTTCTCCTGAAACAGAATTAACAAGTCTGATAATCTGCATAGTAATGACAACAAATATAATTAAAATCATAAAATAGTAAAAGAACTAACAATATATAGGTGCTGTCTTAAGTGTTTTACCAAGTGTTTTACATGTATTACCAAGTTCAGTCTTCTCAACAACCTTATAGGAGCAATTTTTATTGCTCTCACTTCATTTTTTTAATTTATTGTGTTTCCCATTACCATTTATCCCTCTTATGCCCCCTCCCCACTGCAGTCATCACACTCTTGTCCTTGTTCAGGAGCCCTTTTTCTTTTTTACTAGATCCCTCCACCCCCTCACCCCTTTCCCAGTGCTGTCAGCCTGCTTTCTATCTATGATTCTATCTTTATTTTGCTTCTTACTTCAGTTTGTTCATTAGATTCGACACATGAGTGAAATCATATGGTATTTGTCTTTCTCTGGCTGACTTATTTCACTTAACATAATATTCTACAGGTCCATCCATGCTGTCAAAAAGGGTCAAATTTTCTTCTTATTTTTCACCGCGGCTGAATAGTATTCCATTGTGTTTGAGAAAGGACCCCTTCCTCCGCCCCCCAAAATGGAATTTAGTTATAAGAAATTGTGTATTTATTCTTCCATGTTTAAACTTCAGTCACCTTCAAAATATTCGCCATTTGATGCAATACACCTATCGAGACTTTATTCCACTGCTCAAAACACATCTTGAACTTAACTTTATTTTGATGCTTTTTCATGCTTCTGCCATTTTTTTGTTTCTCTTCTTCCACATTGGCAAAACATTTTCCTTTAAGGACTTTTTTCATTCAAAGAAATATAAAAAAAGTTACTCTGCGAGATTTGGTGACTAGGAACGGTGGGGTTTGGGGGTCATTCCATTTTTGGTCAAAAACTGCTGAACACTCAGTGCAGTGTGAGAAGATGCACTTATAAATCACCCATTGTGAAATGGGCAAACATTCTGAAAGAGTCTCCAAAAATTATTCACTGAAGCCAAATACAGCCTCTCACAACAAAGCCAGCTGGTACAGTGATATAGATGGGTTCCTAGAAAAGTCAGCTAGTGGGGGAAGCCTGTATTACAAGGTGCTGACCCTCAAGAGATTACTGACTTATTTGGGGGACCCCCGTGTAAATGTCTGTACTTTCAGAGATTTTTTCTATAGTTTATTACTGTCCTCATTTTAAGAACAGTACTTCAAGAACAGAGAGATAAAGTATCTTGTATGAGGTCACACAGTATCCATTTATCAGACCCAGAGACCTCCCAGCGAACCATTTATTCTTTCTTGGCCAGCAAAAAAAAATATCTACAGAAGTCAAGAATTTATTTATTCACATATGTTTTCTTTTAGATGTGGGCAATTTATTTTTCTTTTTAAAGTCTTATATAAGGAATGGGCAACCAAAGAATGTTTAAAAAAACCTGATAGGGATCTAGGAAAACTAAGACACACACTAAAGAGAAATAATAAAATAAGGCTGCTATTTAATACAGGCTTCTCGAGATGGATAGATAAACATTGTCTGAGATGTTTACAACATGGCTGTAATGAAGTTCTGCCACAATAATTGAACTGGCAGTTTAGCTGAGGCTTGCAACTATTCATTAGAGATGAGGGGCTGTGAGTTGATTAAGGAAATATTTCAAGGAAATCTCTGAGTCATTCTTACCAAGTTTTAAAAAGGAGATTGAGAGCATAAAAATGGGTGTGATAGGCAGAATAATGGCTCCACGAAGATGCCCACGTTCTAATATCTGGAATCTGCGCCTCCTTTGTAGATGGGACTCAGCTAAGGATCTTGAGAAGGGGAGATGGGTCTGAATTATCCAGGCGGTCCCAACTCATCACAAGGTCCCTTCAAGAGTGAGAACATTTGCCAGCTCTAGTCAGAGGAAAAAGTGGCTGTGCGATTTGGAAGGAACAACATTGCTGGCTTTGAAGATACAGGAAGAGGGTCACGTGCCAAGAAATATGTGTGGCCTCTAGAAGCTGGAAAAGCAAGGAAACTGATTTTTCCCTAGACCCACAAACAAGGAACGAAGCCCTTCCAACAGTAAGATTTTAGCCTTGTGAGATCCAAGTTGGACTTCCATGGAACTCTAAAGTAAAATTATATATACATATATATGTGTGTGTGTGTGTGTGTGTGTATAAACATATACACACACATATACACTGTATATATAATAAAATATATGTGTGTATATATATGATGTTTTAAATCACTAAATTTGTGTAATTTGTTAAAGAACAATATAAACTTTGTACAATGAGGAAAATGGGGAATTATAGCTTTGCCTCATCTCTAGCACAACTGAGATTATAAGTACAAGAAATTTTATTTTTGCCTTCTTTTGTATGCTTTGACTGATATTTCCCCTATTTCCTTCACTCTCAGCCCCTGGTAACCGTCATTCTGCTCCTTATTTTTATGAGTTAGACTTTTTTAGACTTCTCATGTAAGTGAAATTGTATTTTTGTCTTTTTCGGTCTGGTTTATTTCACTTAACATAATGTCCTCTGGGTTCATCCATGTTGTCACAAAGAGCAGACTTCCTTCCTATTTTAAAGCCGGGTAATACAGGCATACCTCCGTGACATCGAGGGTCCGGCTCCAGACCACCACGGTACAGCCAGCATCCCAATGGAGTGAGCCATAGTCTTTTGGCTGGAACATGGTCTTGCTTTCAATTTGTAAAAAGTGCAGCACTTCTGAAGCATGATAAAGTGAAGTGCAATGAAATAAGGTGTGCCTGTATTCCACTGTGTGTGTGTGTGTGTGTGTGTGTGTGTGTGTGTGTGTGTTTCTATATCACATTTTCTTTATCCATTTATCCGTTGATGGTCACTTAGGTTGTTTTCATATCTTGGCTATTGTAAATAATGCTGCAATGAACATGGAAGTGCGGATAACTCTTCAAGATAGTGATTTTATTTCATTGGATGTATAACCAGAGGTGAGATTGCTGAATAATGTGATAGTTCTATTCTTAATACTTTGAAGAACCTCCATACTATTTTCCATAGTGGCTGCACCAATTTACATTTTCACCAGTAATATATGCGTTCCCTTTTTCTACATACTCACCAACACTTGTTATCTTTTCACTTTTTGTTGATAGCCATCAAAGTATGTGTGAAGTGAATCTCACTGTGGTTTTGACTTGCCTTTCTCTGATGATTAGTCATATTGAGCACCTTTTCATATATACTTGTTTGGACAATTTGTGTCTTCTTTGGAAAAATGTATATTCAGGTCTTTTGTCCATTTTAAGATGAGATTTTTTTTTTCCTGCTGAGTTCTATGAGTTACTTACAGATTTTGGATATTAACCCCTTAGCAAATTTATAGTTCACAAATACAGAGATACCTTGGTACTCATGGTTAATTTGCTCTGGAACTTGTGACAAGTGTCAAAACTGACAGGTACTGAATGATGAAGCATTTTCTCTTGTAGGGTGGTGCCTTGACTCATAAAAGTTCTAGCAAGTGTAATGAGTCCCGAGCAAGCGCAGAGTGCTGAAACTTTTTTTCTCATAAATCACGAGACAGAGTTTGATGAGTTCTGAGGCTAACCTGATGATTACCAAGGTGTGACTGTATTTTCTCCCAGTCTATACATTGTCTTTTCATTTTGTTGATTCTTTCTTTTGGTGTGCAAAACGTTTTAGTTTGATGTAGTTCCATTTGTCTATTTTCATTTTTATTGCCTGTGCGTTTGGTGTGTTACATCTAAAAATCATTGCCAAGACTAACATCAAGCAGCATTTCCCCTTGCTTCCTATGAGCACAACAAATGTAAGCTCCCCGAGGACAGTGACTATTTCACCTAGAGTTTTATCCCTAGACCCTAGAATATGTCCTTGCTCATAGCTGGATGAGTGCATCAGAGGTTTAGATGCCGGAAAAAAAATTGTCGCTGACAACTTATTTAGAGATCTGGGAGTCACTGAAGAAGCCAAGAGCTGTGCTTGGCAAAAGACTTTACCCCACTACTGGCTGTCCATACTTTCAGTGAAAGAGTGATCCTGCCGGAGATGGGAACTATCCCCAGACCACTTATCCATTGGAGCCATAAGACGCAGCCTGTCATTCATCGGAGATCTCATGCCTCGTTCACGGTGACTGAGATTGTGAATGTCCATATCAATCTCCTCAGCCACTCCATTGAGCTGATTACCAATAATACCCTGGGATACTAATATACCCTAAAAGACCTCACTGTACAATTACAACAATCCAGCCCATCTACTTAAATTTAAGGGGCAGTGTATGGGCATTTTAGAACGCACTGACTCGGGGATGAAAATAGGAGACACTCTTGTTATGAGAACATACCAAAAAGTTCAATGAAATGAATCGCACTTCTTTTTCAATCTTCTCTTGGATTTTTTTTTTTCAGTCATTTCAAGCCAAGATGCATGTTTTACCTGTATTTGCCATTCTTCATGAAGCTTTGCAAATCTGTCTATGCTGCTTCAGCCCTCTTGAATCAGGAAATTTAGATTTATGTTAATCCTCACTCGAGGATTATTTTTTATTGTTATTGATTTTAGAGAGGGAGGAGTGGGGAGAGACAGAGACAGCGAAACATCGATGTGAAAGAGAAACACTGATTAGTTACCTCCCCTAGGTGCCTCCACCGAGGATCAAACCCGCAACCTAAGTATGTGCTCTGGCTGGGAATAAAGCCAGCAGCCTTTTTGGTATACTGGATGACGCTCCAACCAAACCGAGCCTCTAGCCAGTGTTTTTGGTTTTTATTTTTTTCTAAAAAAATGCTAATAATTCTCACTAGAAATTGATACTTCAATGTAAAAGTTTTCTCCAATTTTCACAGACATTTTACCCAATAACTGAAGAAATTCTTGAATCAGATTTCTAAATTTAATTTTTCCATTAGTTGATTTTAAAAAGTGTTCAGAACTATACCAATGTGCTCAGATTACTTTAAATGAGGAGTAGGGATTATTGCTTTCTTTTTTCTACTGCTGTCACATCTCTGTAACTTATAAGAAAACCATTTTTGTCAATGTGTAATGCCTATGTCATTCACTCTTTCTTGAATTATCAGTTAATTAACTTCATGGAGTATGGCTTTTCTTGGCAATTTTCAACTTTCTACACATCACTTTCTCCCTATCCCTAAATTCAGCACTTCTTCAAATAGCTGATATGTTTGATAAGTATAATTTAACCAAATTCTTTCTAATACTCTTTCTAGAATGTATTTAGGTGCTCAGTTATTAACAGAGAAGAGATATAACACATTTTAAGGCAATAAATTGTGAATATTTTTCTAAATCACTTACATCTCATTTTTCTGTTATTCATTGTGTCTAGTGGATAAAGAGTGAATGTTGTTTGTTCAGACTTCTTTTGTTCTTGCTGCCTGTAGTGTAGAGCAATGTTGATTTGGTTAATGTAAATTTTATTTTTAAGATTTTGTTTACTTATTTTTGGAGAGAGGGGAAGGGAGAAAGAAAGAGAGAGAGAGAAACATCAATGTGTGGTTGCCTCTCACATAGCCTCCACAGGAGAGTTGGTCTGCAACCCAGGCATGTGCCCTGACTGGGATTTGAACTGGTGACCCTTTGGTTTGCAGGTTGGTGCTCAATCCACTGAGCCAAACCAGCTAGGGTGTTAATGTGGATTTTAAAAATGCAGACATGGGAGTTTGTTATACAAACAGAAAGTCTGGCATCATCCAGGTTTACTGAATCGGAATCATTCAATAATATCTTCAGGTCACACACACACACACACACACACACACACACACACACACTGTTCTAGAACATAATCCACACAAACCAGTATGAATACGATTAATTATTTGAAAACATTGAGACTGTGATACTTCTCAGTCACCAAACAGTAAGAGAGTATCTACAGGAAACATTTCCTTCATACTCACATCATTTCACTGTTTGCTCTTCTCTGAATCACCCTGCCTTGTTCCCTCACTCTTAATCTTTTCCACTGGGTCCTGGTCATGCTATTAGTAGTGATAATAATAATATTAACAATAATAATGATGGTGACAATGATGATGATGAATGTTGCTTCCAGCATTTGTGACTTACGTAACATCCTGTAACTCTGCAAACAAATATAGAAACTGTTCTCAGCCTTTTCAAACTGCTGTTGCTAATTCTACACTACCTGGTATACCTGAGAATCTTGACAACAAGCTCAACTACTTTTTGCTCTGAGATTCAGTTTTTAAAAGAACTCTTTTACTCTCAAGGGAAAAAACCCTGGTCTTTTGAAGCTTATGACATCCAGCTAGTCAATCAGTCCATTACCCCATTATTTCTCTTATCTTCTTTGTCCCTTTCTTTTTAAATTCTTCTAAGGCTTTGAAACTGAACCTCTGTTTTCACTGATAGAATTTTGTCATCCACAAGATTCAACAGCAGCATCCGTAGGCCTTAATATTAATGGCTTTTATCTCTATGCTTTTTAATCTCTCTTTCATGGACACAACTGGACCTTGGCATTTAATCCAAAATTATTATACCTCTTCAATCAACATGATTTTTAGAGAAATGACTCTATTACGTTAGAAAAATCATTCAAATTTCCCTCCTAATTTTGCTCAATTTCCATAGTACATTATTATCATTTTCTTGCAAAAAGTTTAACTTATCTTAATTCTTTTCCTCTATCATGCATGTTTTTTAAGATCCCAATTGTGTTCAACCCATTTTAGCACATTTTGAGCAACTGCATCTAAACACTACTTTAGAAAAAACTACTTTAGACTCCCTGGTTTCTCTTTAAATTCATTACCACAGACTTCAAAAGGCCACTCAATTGATTTAAAATTCTACATTTTTTTTCAGTCTCTGAGAAAGCAGTTTGATAGTTTCTCCTCTTTGTTCAATATCCTTACATTTTCCCTCCACTTCACTCTCAACTAATGGCTTTACCTAGGTAAAAATGAGGCAATAAATGTCTACAGAAAATAACTTTATTATCATCCTACCTCAAACTGTAAAAATAATGCATGAGGGTTCTTGACCATCGATTTGTGCCCAACACTTCATGTATCATCTCATTTTTATCCTTACCACAAACTTATAAGGAAGATTTCTCATTATTACAGATGAGTAAACTCAGGAACAGAGAGGTTGAATAACTGAGGCCGTACTGGAGCCGAGAGTTAAACCAGGTGGGTCTCAAGTCTTGAGCACAGATGTCAATCTGCTACCAAACCATGAAATGATAGTCACAGGCTTGTTTTATTTCTGTAAACTACTCCAAAATTGCTACATTCTAGACTGTGTTTAGTGGTGTTGTGGATAATATTTTTACCAGAAGACATCTACCAGAAAATGGTAACTGTCATTGTGTTTCCGTTCAAAGTGTACTGAACTTGTCAGAAGCTGAGAGTTCTAGTCTCTATTCTGCATTTATCAACTCTTTCATCATAAGCAATTCTCCTATTGTCGTTGGAGCTTAGTTGTATGATTTGGTAAAGTGAAGAGGATTGAATGAGTACTAAGGAACCTCCCATCTCTAACACATTAAGATTTTTAATGACCATCTGTACCAATCCATTTCTGGCTATAGAGTACATCAAAGATTACCAGAAAATCTTTGATGGTCTACCCATTGAAATGTTGGGTCCATGACCCTGCATCTTAAATCTGTGCAGGCTCTGTGAGTTCTCTAACTTGTGATAAAACAGAAGTGACATTGTGTCATATTCTATCTCTTGGAGCACTCATACCTGAAGCCCGAAGCTGCCACATTAGAAGTTTGACTATTCTTCTGGAAAGACCAGACAGAAAGGCCCTAAAATCTTCTAGTGAGAGAGAGAGTAGCTCCTATGTGGCCACTATTTCTGCCAAGGCTGTAGAAATGTGAGTGAAGCCACCTTAGATCCTTCAGATCAGTTCAACTTCCAGATAAATATCACACGTTAATCACATTTTGTGTCATTTAGGACAGAAAAATGATCCAGCTAAGTGGCACCTGAATTCCTGGCCTAAGCTCATGGATACGATAAAAGGATTGTTATTTTAAACTACCAAGTTTAGTGTGGTTTGTAATGTAGTAGTCAACTGGAATGAAGTTTAGTTCTACTCATAGGTTTAGACTGTTAAGTTTCTTTTTTCCCTGCCCCAATAATTGCAGAAAGAACAGAATAACAGCTATAAACAAAGTGAGTGATTAAATCTTCCACAAATTTGAGGGGAAAAAGTTTTTGCAGCTGGACATGAGTCTTGGATCCTCAATGCCTGTACATATCTTGGCCCAATTAAGAGTCTCCTAAAATGATAGCAGGCAGGAAACCCAACAGGCAGTGAAGGAAGGTGCTGACAGAGGCAAAAGAAGGCCTCATAATTAGGAACTTGTGTGAGGAGGCTAGTCTGGGAAAATAACATTTCTCACACCAGGTTTAGTATCTGCTGAAACACTATAATCAAAGCAATTTATTCTTCTGTCTCTTCCTTACTCATCGAGTATTTCCATTTCTCTAACCTTGGGGAATAAATTCTACCCTGATGGCAGTGGCCTGAGTTTGAAGATATGTCTAGGCTTCACTCAGGGGCTATATAACAATTAATTGCATGTAATCAATAAAACTAGTTAATAGCATATTAAAACTGATTATTGGAAAGTTTCATATAGATGAGTTTATTAATCACATATTCAAAAATTTTCCAGTGAGCCAAGGCCCAACAGACAGAGAAGCAGTTAACACGAGTGAGAATCAAAACAATCTACTGTGTGTGGACCAGTGGCACTAGTGGAGAACTTTGAAAAGCCATCTATATCTGAAAACTAAAGTTAGACCATGGAGGAAGCACTTTCAAAAAACAGGAAATTCTGAACTCTAAAGAAGCTTTTTCCACTGTGCAGCTGCTCCAAAGTGGGTCCACAGCCAAGTATCTGGTAGCAAATTTGGGGTTACTTTGATCAGTATGACCAATGCTTGAGAAGAGAAGCAGAAGAGAACAAAGAGCAACTGACCTTCTGGTACCACTCTGTTCATCTGTCGCTATGTCTGATTTTGATGACCTTCTGAGAGAATGACTTTTTTCTTAAGCTCCTCAATCTTTCTCAATTCCTCTTTTGGCCAGTTCTAACTTGTAATCTTACAGAGTATGAGATCCCGGGAAAATGTTTTCACCTTTAGCCTGGTTAACCTCACAGAATTCAGGACTCTAATCATTATACAGTTTAGGTGGGTTGACGATAACCAGTTGTTTTCTGATTAAAATAGTTAACACTTCAGGGCCTTCTCCCTACTCCTATTCTATACAGAATGTCACAAACAAGAATTAGAAAAAGAACATGTTGAAGTTAAAGGACACATTTACATGTTTATGATACCTGCTGGCATTGTGAAAACAATTGGTGGATTATACCATAGCTGAAGTAAAGGCATACATCTTCATTAGTGTTTGTGCAGATTATAACTTCTTTAAGAATTATAAAATACCCTCCTACATCATCGGGCCTCTTACTTTAAAACCGTAGTTCTAAAATTTAGACTTGTTTTATACAAAGAAAATAGATTTAAAATACGTCAAGCTTGCAGGCTTCACCTTTAATTTGGAGATGTCTACACTCTGGGTCATTTAATCTTTGCTCTCAGTTGGTGGTCTGATCTAAATCTTTTAGGTTCTTGGGACCTCACTACATATAGCACCTGTTTCTACATCTGGAATATTAGATCCTAATCCCAAAATGTCACCTTACCATTATCTAGGACCAGATGATTTAAAAGATTGTATTCTATGCATCCTAAGATGTCAGCTCTGTCTAATTTTCCCATCACAAAAGGATGAGCATTCAGAATGTCAAAGCAACACCGGAGTTTTCTAAGGGGTCAAGGAGAAAGATTATTCTTTGGAAAAAAAAGAGGAGACCTAGGGGACACCTAGAGTTTGCAAATAAAATTTGATCATATCATTTCAGAGAGAAATCAATATATTTAATTTAGATATATATGGAATGCTGACCCCTCTAAAGTACTCTAAACACCACTGATCAGTTTGGACGTAAAGACAACTCTGGACCCCGCTCCTCGTCTAGATGAGAATGTCTGTTGTATTGACCAGGAACTTGGGTGATCTGCTCCCTTACTGCTTCACAGAATGAGGCAGTTCCTCACTTTCAATTTCTTTCTGCAAACTGAATGCAAGATTTTCACTGCATCTATTCTATCTTTAGAAATGTAAATCTTCCTGAAGGAACTAGAATCATCATTTAAAGCCTTGCACTTAGCTACAGGATGATTCAAGCAGAGACAGTAACTCCCTTACCAGTGATCCTTAATTTTGACTTAGAGATTCTGGCTCTATAGGAGACATTTCTGTGTCTGTGTTCAGGCAGTTCCAGGCTTCCCTGATGAGACTGATAGAAAAGGCATTGACTTGCATCAATTGTGATGATAGGTTTTATGACTGGACTGAGATCCGAAATTCATTTTACAGACCACTGAACAATTTCTAAATGCCTGCTCACCTCAGTTTCCAAGCATTCACTAATAATTTTAGTCCTGGGGTGGATTTTATGAATACTGGTCAAATGCCACAAGATTAAAAATATGAATTATTGGAGAAAAAAGGATGATTTTGCTTTAATATGTGACTACATTGTCCTCTAAATTATCTTATCGATTTGTTGTGGTATCTTCTAAATCCATAAAAGCAACTAATTTCACATACTAATACTCTCACTGCCATTTTAAATTAAGGATTTTATAATGGATTAAAATAAAATAAAAATATAAGTGCATGTATCATATAATTTATTTTCTCTTTGGTATTCCCTTTTTTATATGTTTAGATGGTTAAAAAGAAAACAGTTTGCCACAATGAACACAGCTAATAGAGACATTAAATGTAATATCGTAGATACTTACCATCAAAATTATTAGTGTACTATGAATTTTTGCCATGTAAGTCATAATATGGTCACCACCTAAATTTGAATTATAAAAATACATTGATAAGTTAATGATGGTAGGCAGTGGTTTAGAAAACAAGGAAGTTTTTTTATTTTTATTTTTTCCTGTGTAGCAGCCCAGGGTGGAAGTTCCATACTGGCTCCACATCGGAATCCCAGGCTGCTATATACAACATTGTCTTGCCATGACAATTACAGTCATCCAGAAGGGGTAAAAAGTATAAAAGGAGATAGTAGAAAGATTATGGAGAATTTTTAAAAGAAAGGAGTTAAAAGCAATAAAATTTATAAGTAGGAAAAAAATATATATATGAGGTTCCTTGTTAGGAGGTTTAATTTCAGCTGACAGGAACCTAACTCAGAATGGCTAAGAGAGGAAAGGGGCTCCAAAAGTATCAGAAGTTCTCATTCTTCCTCTGTCCCTGGGTTCTGTTTTCCTCTCTATTGCCTACATTTTTAGTAGACTCTCTACTCATAGTTACCTCCGTGGTAAGAAGGATACATCTTCACAGTATCAACAACACTATAAAAGAATATTTTTTAATTTTTTTTTTGGAAACCTTAACATTTGGTATCCTTACCTATGTCTGACCATATCTAAGTCACATGACCATTTTTGCAGTAAGGGGATATATCTTAATTCCACCAGAACTATCTGGTCAGAGAATGATACATGCAGGTTCCCAAGAAAGTTGGGTGCTTAGACCTTATGAAATGACAGGCCATACATTCATAACCACCAGAAGTCCTCTGCAAATGAGGAAGAATGTATTCTTGAGGTAATATAATAACTTTAAATATTAAAAAAATTCTATAACTGTACTTTTTTTTTGCAGTCAAACATAATTTTAAAATCCTGTATTCACTTGACACTAGTTATGATTAACAGACTTTTTGTATTTTAAGACCAACTTGAAATCTATATTTTTTAAGATGAAAGTACCTAATTTTCAGATCATGGCTTAGGCTACACCGAAAAATTTCTGTGGGTTGATTTTTGCCTTTTAGGCTACCATTTTGCAACCTCTGGCCTAAGCTTATCAATGGGAGGAGTTGGAAATTTCCAGTCAAATGGAAGTGTTGAAGGCTGCTAGTTTGTCAATAAGAGAAGCGAAGATTTTCCGAAGTGGTAAAAAAAGAATTATCGTTTCTCAAAATTTCAGAGTGACACCGGACTCACCACCAGTGTGGTAAACAATGAGGAGCTTGTCTGGGAGTAAATGGGGAATATCTGTGATGATTTAAACCCTTAGAACTCTAATCTTGGAGGATATAAAAGTCTCTGTGGCAGAGCCAACTGCACTTGTTCATGATGTCCTGATCAAGGAGCTTTAGTGACAGGTATGAGAGGCAGTGGAGTCCATTTTTTTTCTGGGGTATGGTGGCTATAGATTACTGGTGAATCTCAAGAAAAAGAGAGTGGACCATGAAAAATGATTAATATTGGCCTCATGCCACTATTGGTGAGCTGCAGATTTGAATCATACTTTTAAAATGAAAAAAAAAAAGATGACTCATACTAGAGATGTCATGGAACACTCATACCTGATACATTAGCATAGCTCAGAGACCTGAGCATGGTACACTCATAGATCTAGCGATGTTTTAGTGATCAGGATTCATAACACCTGGTAACGATACACACATACACACCATTGAGACAGATGGAACAGATAAAAGTGTGAAGTAAAGTGTAAATCATAGGGCTAAGAAAATAGCCAATATTTTTGGTAATTCCAGATAAATGGAAGCCACTGCAATGTTAATAAGTGAAGAAAATTTACAAAGAGAAAAAGTACGATAATTATCCACTATAGTCTTAAAATGAGCATTTTAAAGTAGACAATATCTGAGATGAGTGACATCCCCAAGAGATATACTGGCCTCTTCTACTAATGAGGAGCTTGATCCTACCTTGTTTTGAAGGCATGTTCTTTCATCTCTCTGGATTTACACAGGGCAAAAGTGCTGTAACCACACTCAAATCACCGTCGCACCTAGTTAGTGACTCTTCTCACTGACACAGGTCTGTGTCCCTGACCTTATCCACCTTCCATATTAGGAGAAAATGAAGATCATTACAGTTCTTTTTTTCCACTTGCTGTAAACCTTCGCTGAGTGATAGAGGCCGTGTTCTCAGGCGAAAAAGGTTGGGGCGGCAATCTCTTGCCTCAATAATCTAGTTTTAAACTGTTCACAAGGAACATGTGTGTAACTTCATTCTCTTTCTCTGTTATTTCTTTCTTTTCCTCTGTCTAAATCAAAGAAATTCATGTAGACTTTATTGCTTTTTGGGTATAGGTAAACAATATTGATTATATAGTTGAAAAGGTATTCTTATGATTTGATAAAAGAAGATATAATGAAAAGAAATGCTAACCAAGAGAATTCTTGAATGATAAAAATATACATATGGAAAATATTAAAATGTTTGTATCTCTTTGAAATATTCTTTTTATTTTACAAATCTAGGATAAGGAATATGTATAACATTTAAATGAAAGTGCATTATGTAAGAATTAAATTACATTAAAAATACCACACTAGATTTTGCCTTTATTTTTAAACCCTAAATTAACTCAAGTAATGATTTTTTTTTATGATTAAATCGCTTGCAGTTTAGGCAATTTATTTTATGTTTTCTGGAATGAAGTTTTCATAGAGTTATAAATAAGGAAACAATTCAACTATTTAAGGTAAAAAAATCCATTTTTAGTGTATGTGATTTTACATTCAAGAAGAAACATGCATTTTTCCCACAGAAAGCAAAAGGCTCAATACTTTTGAAGACTAAAGTCAGATAATGCCACCTTCTACTTTCAGATGCATTAACATTTTATTACTTGAAAAATGAAGTTTGTCTTCCATTTATCTTTGTTCCTGGACAGAGATCATGGTGCCTGACCTCTGCTTGCTGTAGCAGTGCATCTGCGCCACAGTGTCTCTTCCCCTCCGGGCAAAACAGCCATTGCCCCACAGCAAGAGTGCCTGGGCTCCATGAAAGGACTTAGGACTGCACCGACGCCTCAAATATTTAGAAACAAAAAAGACTCAGGTGCAGCTTCAATTCTGAATCTTGACTCAATAATGAATTGGATGTGAATTTACAGGTTTACAGGTCAGGCTGACTTATTAAATTTAGGATTTTTTTCATACTTATTAGAATAATCAGATTTAAGTGTACACACACACACATACGCACCATATATATATGTGTGTGTATGTATGTGCATATATATATGGTGCGTGTGTGTGTGTGTGTGTATGTGTATACTTCTCAGTATCATTTGTGAAGTTTTTTTTTCCTTTACTTTTTCTTTTGCTGAGCAGTAAAATAGAGGGTTTTCCAGCCAATTAAAAGATGCAAAACTTCATAGGTTACAACGATTAGTTGACTGTTTGTCCTTTTACCACATGCAGCCCAAAAGCACTGCATCCTGAAGGAGAAAAATCAGCCCTGTTGTGAAACTGTTGCCCAGCTAAGTGTTCTGTGGAGAAGAACGTGGCTGTGAATAGCCAAAGGTCATTATGACTTAAATGCACACACCAAGGTCATCTGGAGTTGGCTTAATCTTCTCCCCATTTTCAAGAGTCTGTTTCACAGTCACTAAGACTGACATTCACACTTTCTTCCGCCTTTGTCTGGGCTTGGTTTGGCCTCAGCAACGCACAGCAGGCCCACTGCAGCGCAGCCTGGGGGAGCTCCGTCTGACTGTCTAGGATGTAACCAGTTTAGCCGCATATTGAAGGCTGATTAGTTTAAGAAAAATAAAGGAAAGAAAGAAGCAATAATCTTTGGCTGACAGAACAGTCTAAGAATGCTAGGGAGTGTATTTTGAAGAACTTCTGAAGAGAAATCCAACAAACTTTTAAACAGATATTAATCTATTCTAGAAATTCTGTAAAATAATATCTTTGGATTTCCTGGCATTTTTGAATGAACTTCCATTTCTTTGTTTTGCCAAGATAACAAAACAAAAAACAAACCTAGGCTTAGGAGGGAGATATTTTACTAGAAAAACTTTTGTTTTGGAAGGGTCAGGGGCTGAGTAGGAGAGCGCTGCAATAGCAGTCTCTGATCCTAGATCCGCAGGTGCATGAAGGTTAGGCAAGAGAGTTCTTCTTTAGGGAGAAGTGAACTGGGTATAGGGAGGTGGGATTAAAGGGTGGCATTATGCAATATAGTAGATCCGAGAATGTTTTACAATAAGGCCAGCCTACTATCATATCCCTCAGCTGTTTGCCGGCTCTGGCTAAAGGTGACTCAGAGTTTCTCCTTGGGAAAGAAAGAGGCTTAAAAGAAGTTTAAGAAACAGCATTTTGTTCCAATTGATTAGTGGGGACAGTAGACCAGATAATGCTTTATGAGGCCAAAAATAAGGATTTGGAGGATCTCTGTCTGGCTTTGTTATAGGTAAACAAGTGAGATGTCCAAGTTTTAAAAGGTGTTAAATATCACTGGCAACCTTAAAAAGTGCTATAGCTTTAATAAAAAGGAGAAATAAAAGTAATTTATAATGAAATAATATGTATTCTAACATGTAAGTACTTGGATATAGATTTACTACAAGTAAAAATAAAGTACATGAGGTTCTTGCGTCTACATACCAAGTCATCCAGGGTGAGATAGCTACACAAAGCAGACTTAAACCGGTGCTTCTTTGCTGATTTAAAATCTGTGATCAACATGGCTGTTAATGACATGATCAATTATTATATATAATGATGAACAAATTCTGGTACTATTCCAAAACAACAAGCAAACAAACACAAAATAATGTTCCCTAAATATAAAAGTTAGATTCATTCCTGGATGATGCATTTTTATTGACAACATGTGAAAATATTTGTGTCCATATATAAATTAGAGTGGGTTGTCAGGCTCACATAATTATAAATAGTTGTTTCACTTACATAAAAACAGGCGACAGGGGCAATATTTTTCTCATGTGGAACCTGAACTAGAAGGCCCCGATTTCCCCCTCAGCAGGACTAAACTTCAAGAAAGCTTCTTCCTGGCTGTGAACCCCTAACTTTCCTTTTCTGAAAGCATTACTTTAAAAAACTTGCAATTGTATATTCTTATTCCTCTTTGAGATGTAAATCTTCCAGCCTTTTGCCAGCTTTGAAATCCAGAAATATCTTTCTTAGGAAAATGGAAGCCATCTCTTTGAAATTTAATCTTCAAGGAAGACTGAGCCACTATCTGTCATTTTCTTTGGGAGGGTGGGAGCAAAACTTCCATAAGCAACAATTAGCAAAAACAGATAGACCAATGTCATGTTCCAGCCAGCACTTAAAAATGCTCATACTTTTTGTTTCAGGGGAGTTAAGTTCAATCTCTTTCTCTCTCTGCAACCCCACTGCAAAATTTTTGAATAAAGTCTTCCTTGCCTGTTGAATTGGTCCAGTGCAATTTTTCTTGGACAGAGTCTTCTGCACATTGTAAGAGATCCACTTGCCAGACCCCTGTCCACTAAATATCACAGATTTACCTCACAGTTATAGCGTAACCAAAAACCTCCCACTCCATTTTTCAGGATTTCTTCTGCATATGCTATGCCGTTCTAGGGGATTGGCTGATTTAAATGTTATGTTTCTGAGGTTTGAAAACTAGAGTTTATTAAACTGTTTCTGTATGACCTGTTTGTATGTAACGCTGAGGAAGTTACTTAAATTCTTAAAGATTTAGTTTCCTGCTCTTTATAAATACATGGACAACAGTGTGGTGATTGCGGGGGGAAGGGGAGTATAAGTTAAACAAAGAAACATCTCTCATAGTCTTTATATTAATGTTATGTTGAAATAGTAATATTTTTGATAAATGGGGTTAAATTGAATGCATCGTTAAAATAAAAAGAGATCAATACATAGTAAAGATGCCCGTACTCTATACAACCAATGCAAACATGCCTGAAATTAGAACTACTTTATAAGTAATTTACACAGAATTATCACAGCACACTATTTTTCAAGTTATCTCAATTCAACTGCATTTGAGAGAGAGCAGGAGGCTGAAAATATTTAGTGATTGGCTGGAAGCAGGTGGATAGAGGTTTCCTGGACCTCCTGCAGGAAGCTATTGAAGAACTAATTAAGGGCCAAAGAAAACATTGCCTAACTGAAAGTTAGATGTAGCTGGGAGATAAAGGCAAAACAAACAGAAAAAAAAAAAAAGATGAAAGCTTGTCAATTTTACTAAAGAATTCTAAGCACTGAAAGTCTTGAGTAAATTAATTTCTAAATATCCTTTCAGGGGACTTTATATAAAAGTATACTCATAAATACATTATGCATCTATCATATTTAGATTGATTTAGAGTTATATGGACCAAAACAAGTTCACTATACTTTATGGATGAGCCAGGATTTTCAGGAGTAATTTTGAAAATTACAAAAATTTTGCAAGTTTTTCTGCATGTATTGACTTTAGACTCTAACCCTGCAAGTATTACATGACTTTTCTGTAAACAGACTATTTAACAGCCAAGAGTTGCTGGCCGCTTAGTGTGTGCTCCACTCTGGAGTAAGCCATTTATATTCATGAATTTATTTAAATTCCACAGCTTTATGATCTAAGTACTATTTCACAGGCTTTTGTTAATTTCTACTCCCTTCAACAATTTTCAAAACATATTTACTGATTGTCTAATATAGAATGTATACAATATAAGGAATAAACTTGAAAAGATTTGTCTTCAGAGAATATACTGTGTCGAAAAGGAGATAAGACAGTGGAAAGTCAGCCTCATAGGAAGTGCAATAGAGATAAAATCTTACGTAGCGTTTTAGAAACCACAGAAAATAAAAATGGCTGCTAATTAGGGAGGTCACAGATGTGGCCTTGGAGCATGCCATATGTTACACTTGGTAACAAGGGATAGATGAAGGCGAACTGTGCCAACTACACTAGTTTTACAATCTGAAGATCCAGCCTCTGGTACAGAGTCACTTAACTGCCCTTGCACTTCATTTTTTAAAGATCTGTAATGGGTATAAAATAGAGGCTGGACTGGGATCCCGAACTTCTCTACATGCACTGGCTGTGCATACAGCCAGTATGCACAGGTTCTTTATATGGGTTGCTATTGACAGCATTTATTTTGATTGGTCAGTGCCTGCATTGTATTGGTTGTTAGCTATTCTGAGTATCACCCCTGCTTACGTTATAAAAGTTTTATGAATATAAAATTATTTTATGGCAAAGTACTTTATAACATATCATATAAATGATAATAGTTATATTTGCTTAGTACTTTGTCCATTTACAGTTTAAAACAGTTTGCAAGTGTATTTTATGAAGTCAAAAACCCTGCCTCACTCACCTTTGATTCCCTAATGTCCATCTGCCCTAAGTAAAGGGGTTTTATACTTTGTGACCCTGTCTACCTTGTCTCAGTTGATTTCAGAAGAGGGTTACATAAGTAAGAACAGGGACCTGAGACTGGTAGCATGGCTTGTAAATGATTTGCATAAATCACATATCTGTTCTTGACAATTTGAACTGAGAATATAATTTAATAAATTGACTGCTGATAGAGAAACAAAAGAGAGAAAAAATCTAAAAATAAATCATCCCAGATCCATATATATATATAGGTAAGGTCTCCAGAGCTTCCTTGAGTCTAGAAACCTTCCTCAACTTGGCCTTGAGTAAGTCCTGGGCTTAAATTGTGTGGACTGCTTTTACTGCCTCTAAAAAACATGAGCTGCAACTGTGTTTCATGAATCTTTTATTCTTATAGAAAAATTATCCTAATTAAAATAAATGACCAATTTTCTTTCCCAGTTCCTAGCAATGTGCCATGCATACACTAGGCAATCAAATATCCAAATAGAAAATGTATACCTAAAATATTTTCTATGAGTTTTTGTTTGAATTGTCAATATTACCATAATATGTGCATATATATTATTTTTCATATATATGTACATAAGAAAAATAAATGTATGAAATAGGGAAGAATCTTAAAAAACATTAAAATGAAAGTTTTCTCTTTTCAAAATGTCTTTGTGACATAATATTCCCTAAAGACATATAAATTGACCTAAAAACTTTTCCTTTCCTTACTCTTCTAAAATATATACCGTAAATTGCCCTTAGACAGCATTTGTATTCCCGTTTAACTTGATAAACACCTTTGTAGTTCACTGCCATCTTTATTATGCATGAAATGTGACTATATGGAATATACTGTGACTCTATGAGCAATAATGTATTGCCTTGAGGCTCACATAGATCAAAATCTGATGGCTAGATTGAGAGGTAGGATGAAATGCAGGCTGAGCAAAATTATTTTCAGTTGAGGTTTTTTGACTTGACAGAATAAAGGTTTTATGACCATTTGGACTACTTTATAGTGAGTATCATGCATCCATCAAGAAGGCTGATGACCAACTTATTCCCTATTGGCTCTAACAATGTGTTCATCTGTTTCCATTTCTCATGATGAGATTTTGTCATTTTATTATTCCATACTTTGTATAGTGCAACTAAGCACATTTTTATCACCATGATACTTGGTGATAACAAGATACCCACAATTTCCTGTTCTTAATTTGTCTCTAATATATAATTGTTCATTAAATAATTAATAGTCTCGGCTCTGGCAGGTATGGCTCAGTGGGCTGAGTGCCAGCCTGCCAACTCAAAGGTCACAGTTCAGTTCCCAGTTCTTCACTCCCCTGATAGAGAGACATGATAGCAGGAGCTGGCGCAGCTTCCTCAGGTCCAGAAGTGAGAAGTTGTGTGTGAAGAGTGGCAGTGCTGCCGGGAGAGTTGTGTTCT
This sequence comes from Pteronotus mesoamericanus, assembly GCF_021234165.1. Lineage (NCBI taxonomy): Eukaryota > Metazoa > Chordata > Mammalia > Chiroptera > Mormoopidae > Pteronotus > Pteronotus mesoamericanus. The sequence continues at coordinate 22,275,546 of NW_026555285.1, read as the reverse complement.
TCTAAAGCATAATATGAAAGAGAGACACGTGGTTTTCTAAGCTTCTACAATTTTGGTCTCCTTGTTACAGCAGCTCACACTGTAGTGTAATAACATACTAACATGTTAAAATTGAACTTTCATTTTATATCTCCATTCACATTCTCCCTTTCTCTTGAACAGGCGTTTCCCCGTTGTCCAGCTGAGAGAGCCTTAGTTATTCCCCTTTTCCTATGTCATTACGGCCGTCTGTCATCCTCTCTGCACTCTCTTCTTCGTCCCTTCAGCACCATGGCCACCTCACTTTCCGCAGTCATCCATAGGCTTCTTAAAATCAGCCCATAACTCTTATTAACTTACCTATTTCTAAAAATCAGGCATGTAACTAATTCTTATATCTTCATCCTCAGCACTTAGCACATTGCTCGGCACACACTATAATTCAAGAAATGTGGCTTCAATGAACAAACACAGACAACCTCCAGAAAAGGAGATCACAACCAGCGAAGAACAGTGGGGGCCGGCACTGGGACCAGGAGGGAGGAACTGTGTCACTTTGAGACTTCCCTGTGGACTGAGACGGGAGAACTCCAGGGCTCAAGCCTTGATTGTTATGCATGTGTGCCTCAGGTTGTTTTCTTTTTCCCTTAATTTTCATTTTAATTTTTTAGCGCCAGCTGCCAGAGCCCACTCCTCCCCTGCCAGCTGCCTGCCTGCGATCCTGGCCAGCCGCCAGCAGCTGTGCTTGTGGAAAGAGGCCTCCCCCAGACACTCAAGGCAGGCCACTGAGTATCATCCTTTAAGCTCTCTTGAAAGATAGCTCATAATTTTTAGCATCTAATCATTAGGTTAGTTATCCTTTGAACAGTCATTTTTCTTCCAGAATTAAAGTGCTTGTGGCTCTCTAAAGAAATATTTAGTTCAGATCAACTTGTTTTCATGAATTCATTTACATATTCTAGTCACACTTTAGATTTTTGTTTGTAATTCTTAAGTACAAAGGTGTTCCAAAACCTAAAAAGCAAAACAAAAGTAGGTACTTCAGTTGAGTTACGAAAGCTTGTTTCTCTTATTTCTTGTTGCTTTCCTTAGCAAATGCGATAGTTCTCTTCCCGCCCCCCTCAGGTGTGTATTCATGATTCTATCTGTAGTAGTGACTGTAAGTTGTCACCTAATGGAATCAGTTCAGTGACCTGTACAAACTAAATTAGTACTCTCCACCTAGTTTCTACTGGATATGTGTCTAAATCACAGTTGGTTATCTTGTTAGCTACCTCAGTTAAAAGTTCAGTGAGAGAATGAACCTACCTAGCCTTTCCTCCCCAGGGGATGTTCCTTACCATATCGGAGGCTCATTAATAGAACTTTTGCATTGAGATTGACTAGAGTGTACTTGTTCTAACAGGTTTTCTTATTTTGAAACATGGTAAATGTCTACTGAAAATCCAATTGACATTTAATTTTAAATCATCTTCTGTATTTGTTTGTAATTTACTCAGGAAGTATGCATAGTTCCCATCTGTTGAAATATTGATTCTGATTTATGATTTAGTAAATTAAAGAATGGTTGGTTTGCATATTAAACTTCACAAGTGACTCATAATACATTACATTTATATTGCCCTTTAGAGTTCTACAAAGTCCTTCCATGAATGCTATCTGTGAGCATATTGGGGATAAGAGTCATGTTTAATTCATCTTTATATCCTTAGCATCTAACCCAATACTAGTACATGAAGGCTACACAATACAGGATTTTTAATAAACTCATTTGAGTTTTTCAATAAGTCAAAAAAGATGATGAATGTGATAGTTTTAAAATATGTCCACAACATATTTGATACTCCTTATATTAGATTTCTGTTGTTGCTATATAACAAATTACCATAAAATTAATGACCTAAAACAACACAAAGTTATTATCTCAGAGTTCTTCAAGTCAGGATTCCAAAATAGGTAGAAAATCTAAGCAAAGCTCCATTATTCTGGAGGCTCCGTGTGAGAATTTATTTTCTAGCCTTTTCTAGCTTTGCCTTGGGTTGTGATCCTAACTCACTTGACCTCTGACTTGTTCTTATAACCCCTTCTCTGATTCTGACTCTCCTGTTCTCTCTTATAATGACCTTTATGATCACATTGAGCCCACCTGGATAATCCAGAATAATTTCCCCATCTCAGGGTCTGTAATCACATCTGCAAAGTCCCCTTTGCCATGTAAAATATCATATACACAGGCTTTGGGATTAGGAAATGGACATCTTTATGGGGAGTGGGATAATATTTAGCTTATCACATTCTTCAAAAGGAAGAGTCTAAATCTACTTCTCTTAAGTATGGCCTGGCCTTAGTAATGTGTCTACTGCATAAGATGCAATGGGAGTGATACTGCATGGTTTTACAGGTGAGGTCGTATCAATCAATATAAATATACAGCTTCTACCTGGCTTTCTCTCTTGGAAAATGAGTTTTGGAACCTTAATATATGTTAGTCATATATATATGATTAATGTTTAGAAGATTTTATATATTTTTTAGACAAAGGGAAAGGGAGGGAGAAAGAGGGAGAGAAATAATGAGAGAGAAGAAATATAGATCAGCTCTCTCTCAGAAGCCCCCTAGTGGGGACCTGGCCTGCAACCCAGGCATGTGACCTGACCCAGAATCCACTGGACAACCTTTCAGCTTGAAGTCTTTCGTTCACCCACAGATCCACACTAGCCTGGGCTATATATTAGATAGATAGAGAATAAGATAGATAGATAGATACAGAGCTAGCTAGCTAGCTAGATGATAAATAGATAAAATGAGGTCATGTTTATGATCTCACTTAACCTTAATTAGTTCCTTAAAAGCCCATCTACAAATTCAGCCATACTGGAGGGTTAGGGCCTCAAAATTTAAATTTTGTGGGAATACAAAATTCAGTCCATATTTTCATCATAAGCTGTGACGTAGATATTACTATTACCATTTTACAGGAAAGCATATTGAAACAAAGGAAGCAACTTTTCCAATTAGCAATATAAAGCATTATTTCTCGATTATGGGGACTGATTGTAACACAGAGCAATAATACTAAATTATTAAGCATATTGCCACTTGCTGGGTTCCCACAGATTTTATAAATAAATCCCTTTAAAATGTTCCCATTGCCTCTTCCCTTTTGCCATTCAAATTATCAGCTTATAGGCCATGTTATAAAAGCTTTTGTGTCTTTGTACATGGTTCTGTGTTTAGCCAACTTCCTACATATTTTCCAAAGTTTATTTTATATGTCACCTCCTACAAGGAACTAACACTTATGCATTCTCAACTGCATATTTTATTGGGAGTAACTCTTTTTCTATGACCTGCCATATTCCCTTGCCTATCTCTTAGCACACTGATTTGTTATTGTTTTCTCTATCACCTCCCCAATCATTTATGAACTCCTCAGTTTTTGTGACTGGTCTTGGCATTCCCTAGTAGATAGCACAGTACTTGATACACAGGTAAATCTCCCTAAATGTTTGTTAAATGAATCACCTAAGTTCTATCTAATAAGTAGGTGTCATTCCTTTCTAGCAGCAGAAGCTGTAGTTTTGTTGTTCAATCTGTTCCTAGTTACCCTAGTGACAGGGAAGTTCTCTGTTCCAAAATTTTTCTTTCTTAAAATGTGTAATGTGTATGTATAGATTTGGAAATGATTTTTGCATTTCAAGCAACAGAGCCCATTCTTTTGGAACAGACTTTACCTAGACAGCAAGACTTGAGAATGCAGACCTTACAGAAAATTTTATTCTACCGTTAAACTTTGGAATGTAATTTTTAAAGTGCAAACAGACTCCAGGAGCTATATTTAGTTTCTAAATTGGCATTTAGTTGGAGCATAGTATTGAAAATTGTCATTCAATTTTCTGTTAGCTTGTCAGCTGGTATATTGTTCAATAGCTTCAAGATATATCTGCTACCTTAGTAGGCTAAGTACCTTAACAATGATCTGTGACTAGTGGAATTAAATTTTGTGTAGAATAGATCTTCTTATATAATAATGATCATAAAATACTGTTCCTTTAAATCAAGTATGTAGTAAGAAAAGTTCATGATATTTTCATTTATAAAGGAATAAAGAGTTTAATAAAAGGCTTTAGTGCTATTATGTGATAGATAGATAACAATATGTTCATTTTGTTTATCTGAATAATAATTACATACTTTATGAGTTCAATCATCAACCTAGGAAAACTCATTCAGTGGCAATACCTGGAATCATGTATTTTTCATTTTGCATTAATTAACAATGGTACTCATAATACAGGTTGCCAAGACAAAGACATTTTTCAGCTGTTAAATTTCATTCTTGTTTATAAAACAAAAGTTACTTCAGAGTTCCTTAACCTGGAACTTACCAGTTTAATTGTAAAAACCAAATGTCAAGTTGCCTTTAAGCTAACACTTAACAAAGAAATTTTTAACAGTCTTGTACGTTATACTGTCTTTTTGTGTTTCAATACTCTGGCATAGGTTTTAAGATGAAAGCCTCTCCTTCCCTCATTGTTATGTTTTATTGCAAAAGTAAACACTTCAGAAATATATTAAATGTGATTATTTTTTTCTTTTCTGATTTTAGTGTAATATACCCAGGTTAGTCTTTCTTTGAGACACAAGACAAAGCAGATTTGTGTCAAGGAAAAAAACAAAAGACAGAGAAAAGAGCACTAACATTAATAAAGACAAATTTAAGTTTATGCATCATTTATAAAAGTGCCTCTGAGAAATACTTACAACATCAACAGTTACTTTTTTCTTTCATTTTTCAAAGGGTGAGAATTTTCTTCCCCTTGTTTTAACATTGTTGTTCTCATACCCTTAGTGGTACTGAGGGAGCAGAAGTGTTTAATTTGATAGGATTGCCATAATGAAATACCACTAATTGGGTGGCTAAAACAACAGAACTTCATTTTTTCAGTTTTGGAGACTGGAAGGCCAAGATCAGATGCTAGAAGGTTGGGTTTTGCCTAAGGCCTCTCTCCTTGGCTTGCAGACAATCACCTGCCCGCCTGTCTCCACATGGCTGCCTCGCTGGTGCCTCTCTACACGTTCTAATCTTCTCTTTTTAGGAGGACACTATTTGGATTAGATTAAGGAACACCTTAATGACCTCGTTTTAATTTAATTACTTCTTTACAGTCTTAGCTCCCAATATAGTCACTTTCTGAGGTATTGGGTGTTAGGGCCTCAATATAAGAGCTTTGGGAGGACAGGAAGTGTCAGTAGATTAACACAGGCTGTGTGATCTCTTTCCCTTTATGTTTTGTGATATAAATTACTTTTATAAGAAAGAATGTTTGGGAGATCTACAGATATCTACATTAAAAGGATTATTTTGGTTTTCTTATTCAAAGGGCATATCAGTTTGACTTGTTAAGGATAATAGATTTTATTTAAATAATAACTGTATTAGCATATTAATTAACTTTATAAAACTGTACCTATTTATTATAATTCTTGTGTAATTATTTACATATTATGAATTTTATTTATTAAGGCGGTCAAAAAATAAAATAAATAAAACAAAAGATTGTCAGATGAGATTTACCTATCACTCTGGCCTATCATGATGGGAGTAAGAAGAAGAAACAATTCAATGTGATCTTTACATTGAATGATGTCTTTACAGACAATATACATCTCAAGGAGCATAGCAGTAGAACTATAAATGAAAAACTGTTCTCATATGAGGCTTTTAAATATAAATCTGAATACTATCAAATATTTTAAAATAATTTCCAGAAAAGTGAAAAATAAAACTATGACTTGGGATTTCTTTTTAATGAAATAGAAGATCTAATAGACTACTGTCTTTTAAAAAAATCTTATAATATGTTCACTATGTAGCCCATTTAAAATTGGGTTATCACCATTTTATAACCGGTCAGAATGGCATCATAAACAAATCAACAAACAAGTGCTAGTGATGTTGTGGAGAAAAGGGAATCCTAGCACACTGTTGGTGGGTATGCAGACTGGTACAGCCACTGTGGAAAACATTATGGAATTTCCTCAGAAAACTAAAAATGAAACTGTTTTTTGACCCAGCAATTCCACTGCTGTGATTATACCCTAAGAATCCTGAAACCCCAATTCAAAAGAACCTGTGTACCCCAATGTTCATAGCAGTACAATTTAGCCAAGTCCTGGAAGCAACCTGAGGGCCCATCAGTAAGTGAGGGGATCAAAAAACTGTGGTACATTTATACAATGGAACACTAGGCAGCAGAAAGAAAGAAGGAACTCCTATTCTTTGTAACAGCATGGATGGATCTGGAGAGCATTACGCTAAGTGAAATAAGCCAGGGGGTGAAAGACAAATACCATATGATCTCACCTATAAGTGGAACCTAATCAACAAAACAAACAAGCAAGCCAAACAATCAGAGACATGGGAATAAAGAACAAACTGACAGTAACCAGAGGGGAGAGAGGAGGGAATAACGGGGGAAAAGGGAAAGGGTCAGGTCAAGGAACATGTATAAAGGACCCATGGACAAAGCCAAATGGGGTTGGGATCAAGGGTGGGAGGTGGGGATGGGTGGAGTGGGGGGAAGAGGTGGGGGGAAAATTGAGACAACTGTACTTAAACAACAATAAAAAAAGTATTAAAAATAAATAAATTGGGTTATCATAAGGTATACGATTATCCATTGGCTTAGTAATTTAATTATCTTCCATAGAAAATGATGACAATAATTGATTCATTCAATAATATATCAAGATAATTGTATGTATAACTCAAATTATGGATTAGCTCAGTGTAAAACAACACCTCAAAGACTGACATCATGGAGTGCCTGAATAATACAGGTGTAATTCAGTGTTTGATCTTCATGCTCTGACTAGACAAAGGCCTCTCACTGTTCTTTATTTCCCATCCTTATTAAGGGATTGCACGTCAGGATCTCAGATGTTATTTAACCTGTTATAGCTACATTTTCCTACCAAGACATCTAGTTTTTTTTTTTTTCATTTATGGTATCTTAATACATTTGTTTTCTTAAAAGTACATGTGATTCTCTTACAAATTATTGTTCTTGGTTGAGCCATTGAAAGGGTACCACACAATAGGCATTGGGCTATAGACAAGCAAAAGGAAAACCTCTTGCTCCTAAGTTTCTGGGACCTACTTGTGGAGATGGAAAAGTAAACTAACTCTGCAAGACAATGTGATAACTGAAGAATTAGAGGTAAACATATGATGCTTAGAGGCAAAGACTATAAATACTTAGGCTTAGGAGTTGGCTTGATGGTTAGCATCACAGAAGATGACAATATCAGAAATAAATTTTGAAAAGAATGGAAAGAGGTGCAAAATGAAGAATTCTCAGTTAAAAATTATTCAGAGTTTCTGAAACATAACTATTAGAGCATATTCCAGGCTTAAAGAGGAGAGTTAAAATAGCTTGGTACCACGGAGTAGGGACACAAATCCGAGAATTGAGACTATAGAAGGAAGCAAGACACCTTTCATAAAAAGCCTTATATGTTCTACTACGGTCTTTAAATGTTATCTTTTATGAAATGGGAGCTTTGGAGTGGATGATGCTGGGGTAATAGTTTTTGAAGATGTATTCAATACAAATTATTATAATCTTAGTGGCTTCAAACAGCACACAGTTTCCTTGGGTCAGGAGTCCAGACATGGCTTATTTAGGTTCCCTGCTCACAAAGATTCAAAGAAGGTGACAGCTGAATTGCATTTTTCATCCGGCTATTCAACTAGGAAAAAAATCCACTCTCAAGTTAATTTAGGTTGTTGGCAATTTATTTCCTTGTTATTGTATGACTGAGGTTCCCGGCTTCTTACTGGCCGTCGGCTGGGGGCGGCCCTCAGGCCTTAGCAGCCACCCTTGCATCTCTGTCCCGTGGCTTCCGTGCAGGCAGTTTGCAGTCACAGCATGGCTGCTTGGTTCTCCAAGGCCAATAGGGGACCTTGTCTGTCTCTCGTCTGCTAAAATAAAGTTTTATTTACCATAATATAGTCACGGGAGTAAAATCACATCACTGTTGCCATATTCTGTTGGCTACAAAAAAAGATATAGGCTCCTCTCGCACTCAAAAGGAGCACATAATACAAAGATTTGCAAAAATTAAAATATTAATAAACTATACGAATTGGTTCAGAATCACTCTTATAACCCACATCAGTAGCAACAGCATTTCCTGTGGACTTGTCAGAAGTTCAAATTTCTGGCAAGTAAAGAGAGGGAGGAAGGAAAACTGGCAATGTCTTTAAATCCTAGATCCAGCCAGAACTGATCCAGTCAGCCATTGTCCTGGATGTCCTATAAATGTAAAACAATACATTTATTTAGATATTTGAAATTTGAAATTGAAATTTAATATTTCAATTAGGTCTATGTCATTCATAGTTGAAAGTGTCCTAAAGGTCTTATTGAACCAAACTCTGGAAATGGGGTCCAGCATTCTCTGTGTTGTTTCCAAGTGATTCTGAGGCTTGCTGAATTTTAAGAACCACTGATCTGCATGGTGGATCTTCCTGCCCTCTTAGGAGTAAGGTTTCCTGTATAACTTGATGACACTAATAAATGAGCTAGGGAATGTTTTCAAAATCAGATTATTTCCTCCAGGATTAACAAATTATCACTGTGAAAGACAGCAAAGAAGAGAAACTGAAAAGCAAGAGTCACTGTGAGAAGCTAGGCTAACGCACTTAAATCATGTACAACTGTGTATGATTAAAAGATGGGAATTTGAGGAAATGGGTGGTGAAAGAAATTCCTGAGCTAAAGCACAGAAAGATACAGTGAATTCTTATCTGTTTTCTATATTTTGGGGCTTGGCTTGAGCATTGCTGATATAAAAGGGGAGTATACAATAAATGCTGGTGTTTTTATTCAGAGAGACTTTATTGAATGAAATGACAAAAAGATGAAATATATCCACATACAAGGGGCATATGGAGAAATAAATCAATAAATGTTTTAACAAATGCAGGAGGGAAAACTGGAGGGATGTATCTTGGAAGTTTAGGAAAGGGAGAGTTACAAAAATACAGAAGGAGTACACAAAAGTGTCCTTAGGGCACTTTCAGTTATGAGCCTTTCGGTTACAAACCTAACTGAACCCATTTGAAAAAAATAAACATCTGGATCAATTAATTTACTTTTTAACATTCATGGGAAGTCCAGGCTGATGGCTGACTGGATCAGTTGTGACTGGATCCGGGGTTTTAAGATGTTATCGGGAGTTTCTCTTTCTCTCTCTCCCTGCCCCCCGCCCCCCACCTCCTGACCCCAGCAGTTCCAAGTTCATCTTTTATTCCAGTAGGGGTGGAAGTCAGGGCATGACTTCCTTTTCCCCAGCATCCATAAAAATTCTGAGAAAAGACTGATTGGCTTTGCTTACTTAGATCACAGAACTACTCCAAGAAGGGAAAATTTGCCCTGGCCAGCTTGCATCTCCTCCCACTATTGCAAAAAAGCTGAAATAACCAATTAATTGACAGTCCACCAGAAACATTGTTATTGTCAGTGTGATAAGTTCTGAGAAATGTCTCTTGGTTTTGACAATAAAAATATCATTGATACCAGAGCTATTTTAGTAGCTAGGCTGCTACAAAAAGGAGATTGCACCCTGACTGATGTGGCTCAGTGGACTGAGCCTTGGACTATGAACTGAAGGGTTGCTGGTTCAATTCCCAGTTAAGGCACAGGGTTACAGGCCAAGTCCCCATTTGGGGGAGTGCAAGAGGCAACCAGTTGATGTTTCTTTCACACATCAATGTCTTTTTTTCCTTTCTTTCTCCCTCCCTCACCTCTCCCTAAAATATATCTATATCTATATCTATCTATATCTATATCTATATCTATATATCTATATCTATCTATCATCTATCATCTATCTACATAAATAGGTATAGATATGTTTTTAAAAGGGAGATTTCATTGGTCTAAGACTTATAAAGAAAAGGAGGCGTGGTAAATAGCTCATGTCCTGTCGATGGTGTCACGGCCTCTGAAATGGCTTTTCACTCAGAAAGTCATCATTAAGACCCTAGTCAGAGTTGTCTTCCTTTAAGCTCAGTCATCGCCATGGTAAATGAGAATTTAAAGTTATTTCTATTTTCTCAACTGAAATAACCACCATTATACCAAAACAATAGATTTCCTCTCCTGGCCCTGTGTTCCTCCAGCTGCACCCTTACCCAAGAAGCATGAAGTTTATATGGGTCAAGGACCATGCCCCAATTTCTACCCTGTGTCCTGGATTCCAAATTCCCTGTCCAAATGTCCCCAAGTCCACTCACAGGGCTTGTAAATTTATCTTCTCCATGTTGTTCTTGCAGAGAAAAGAGCATACCATAGTTGGACACAACCCTAGGTCCTACAAGTAACTTTTTGCTGTCTGGAGACAAATAAAAATGTGGAGATAAGGACAATGATAAAGAAACACGCCGGTGTGAAGTATCTTACAGTGCTACCATCAGGACATGGGGCATGAAAGAACTATCCTTGGCCTCCACATTCTGACAAGAAACTTGAAGAAGTCCAAGAAATTTGAACTTGGCCTTTCAGGTCATTATGGACATATATTTGTCAAAGCAGGGGACTAGTCTATATTTTATTTAACACCTGTTAGTTTGGTTTTTGACTTTTAAATATTTAGATATATGTTATATAAACTTCTACTTATATTCTGGCCTCATGCTTCACAACTGTTAAGGGCTAATTATATATCTACTAGGGACAAGGGAGAGTATATATTGTGATCTTAGTCAATCTGTTAGTTACACATTATTTATAATTAACACATGATACTCTGTGCTATAAAGTTCTGGGTCAAGGTTTGTTTTCAGTAAATGGCCGTGATTATGCTTCTGCTTGTATCCATGCCTGTGGGTAATTCTTCCCACACTGATGCTGGCCTTGGCTATGGGACTTGCCTTGGCCATTGAGACAGTATCGATGTAAGATAAACAGAGACTTAAAAAGTGTTTTGCATTGGGCTTCTCATCTCTCCTTACTTGGAGATTTCTATCATGTGATAAATCTTGAGTTAGAAAGTTGGATGGTAAGAGGCACGTGGCCAACTTATTGTATTATAACAGTGTGCTATCGGATGTGTGAGTGAGGCCATCTTAGGCTACTCAGTCCCAGATGAGCTGCTACCTGACCGCATGGATCAGTTGAATTAGACCAGGCCAGAGCAGTCCAATAAAACCTGAGAAATGGTAAGTATTTGCTATTGTAAAGTCACTAAATATTGAGGTGGTTTTTTATACAACAAAACATATACTGTTTACATTTACTATAACATGTACCTAGGATTTTCATTCTTAATTCATTACTCATTTTCTTCTAGTATATTCTAAATTCAACATGATATACCAGATCTTCTAAGGTCTAATCTATGCTTGCCTCTTTTGATTTATCTGTTATACCTCTCCCCATCTCTAATCCTTACATCTTATCTAATGTTATTTATAGTGCTTGCAAGCCTCCAAACATCTCAAGTTGTTTTATAAGTCATTAACTTTGTTTTTACCTCTTACTACCGTTTAAACTGCTCTTCTGTTCCATGTGTTGATCTCCATCAAGATGTAAATATCTGTTCATATATTTCAAGGCCTATTTTTCATCTTTGATTTCTTTTTGATCCACTCACACAGAATAGTACATTCTCACCTTCTCCCATCATACTATAAATTTTTATTGTACCCATTTATGTAAATGCATTGATCTTTTTTTATTATGTTGTAAGTGAACCAGCCTCTTAACAGCGTGAACAATATTACCTAGTTTTTTCGTTGTTCTTAACCTCTAATAGAGCTTATGGTATGCACTTAATGAAGATTTATTGAATGACAAATGAAAGAAGGAGGGAAAAAGTAAAAAGAAAAAAAGAAGGGAGACAATGTATACAGATTTGTTCTTAGCTTGTTCCCAAGAATGAGATGGAAGACAATGACACAAATCAAGGAAAGAAAATACGTTAAATTTAGTTATCTTTTCATAGTTGTAGATTTCTGTTTGCAGTTGTACCTTGTACTTTTTTTTAAAAAAGTTTTCTTGAGAGGCTTCATGTTTTTTTAATTATGAATTAAAAGGCTCAAAATAGAGACAGGGGGATTAGCTTTTAAATTAAGTATCTTGAAGATGACACAATTAGATTTATTAGACTCCATGGCAGTCTATATGAAAGGATATTTATTATTCCTGATATAAGATGTGAGGGTATTGGTGTGTTTACATGTAGAAAATGGAGAACGTTCTCTACTGCATGGGCTCTGCTTACTCCATGAAGTTTTAGGCAAGCAGGGATGATCTTCTCTTAGAAATGAAAGGAAAGAAGGGAGATACGGGGAAAGGAGAAGTTGAGTAAAGGCCTGGAACAGCCAATTATTTGACCTTGAGAGAGCGTGAACTGATGTTTAAAGACTACCGAGGCAACTTGAATTTTTCCATTATCTTTCTTTGTTGGCAAACCTATTTATTGTGCTCTTCATTTTTTCTTGTCTGTTTGTTTGTTTCTTCTTTACCAATCATATTTTCTCATGTTGTTTCATAACTTTGTTTATATTTTTGGAGGATAGAATAGTGTCTGAGTTTATGTAATTCTTTTTTAAATATGCCTAGAAATTTGTTTGCACTTATAATTAGTTTATGACTAAGGATGCTTGGTTTAAAATGGTTTCACAGTTTGTAAACCTTTTGATTTTAATATGATATCAAAACTTCCCATAATCATTTTGCTTTTAGTACTTTTATCCACTTTGTGAGAAATTTAACAGTGAAGATTTATTCAGCTTGAGTCGTTTAGCATAGGCAAGGATTAAGTAGACAGAGTTGTTGTGATAGAATTAATATCCTCTTTATTCCTTGGCCTAGAAAGATATGAATAATTGAAATCTGGCCCTTACCCTCACCTTCAATGAAAGTATTTGCAGCTTCTCAAGAAAGGATGTACTTGTTTCAGAGCTCGCTTATAAATATCTCAGTAGGGTATGACTGCATCAATGCAAAGCTCTAGAATAAGTACTTCAGAGAAAAACGTTTTGGGAAGAATCACAGTGAAATGAAAAATATCCAGATGTTGGAGTTAATAAAAAAGCCTGGGTTTAAATCTTAACTTTGCTTCTTATTAACTTTTTGACCAGGATCATGTTTCACACTCTCTCTTAGGGGTAGTTTTTGGATTTAATATAATAGGGTTATAGTTAACATGAACTGAAATAGCACTTCTAAAGTGGCAAGCAAAATGTATTGCATGCAATAGGTACTTGACAAACAGCTTGCTCCCCTTTCCTTTACTACTTTCAACAGCAACAAAGAAGAAATGTATAAATATATAGTAATTTACTTGGAAATAGGTATTTCTTTATGAAGACACAAAAGTTTGCATGAATTCCGCCACATGCTGGGGGTGTTTAACTTTAAATATTACATATAAACACAGTATACATTGATAATTTATGTTCAAATATTAAATTGCTTTGACTCTTCCTTAAAGGTATCTGCTCTTGCGGTGTCTCATTTACTTCTCTGTTTTATGTTTTAGTAAATTCATAATAAGTATTGGAATCTAGTTGGGGAGGCAAAATATCCAAAAGCTTATTCAAGTATGTGAGGCCTCTTCAAATATATTTTGTCCAAAAAGGAACAAGTAGTGGAAAATGTGCACAGAACATTTTAATAGTAAAAAGTACAATGTAGCATGTGTGTATTTCAACCTGCGAGACATTTGGAATGAAGTTTCTAGGTATATTCAGGATACTAAAAAGAGAGAAGGAAAGACGGAGAGAGAGAGAAAGGGAAGAAAGGAGGAAGGAAGGTGGGGAGAAAAGAGAGAGCTAAACTTAATCATCAAGCTTAATAGGCATTCCTAAGAACAACCTATCACCTAATCACTTCCTTTCAGCATTAGCACACCGCATTTTAGATCTCTTTTCCCCGCAACATAGAAAAAAGAAGTGTCATATCAGTAGCAAGAGGGACTTCTTTAAGACCAGAAAGTCTAACCAGACCTCACAAGATGTCAGGACTCTGTTGGCATAAAAGAGAGGAGAAGCCCTTTGGGGACTGTTGAAACAGCTCTCTTTTCTTAAGCCCTGCTCTTTGGTCTCATGAAAGCAGTTTTTAGAGTTTGATTCTGGATCCCTGAGCCACTGAAGAATTGTCTAGATTCTAATTCTAGAGCAAGAAATTGCTCTTAAGTATCTATCATAGACCAGTGACAATAGAAAGAAGGTAGAAAAGGTCCTATACTCAGGAATTTTCAATTTAGTGGCTAAGACAGATTAAAAACAAATTACACTAGTGAGATAAAAGTAAGACTAATGCAAAAGACAGGATATTAAAATATAAATAATCATGCCTTCTTAATTCCATTACCTAAAATTTTCCATGATATTGAGTAAGCATAATTTTACAACTTTAATCTTATCCCTAGATGTTTAACCTTGTGATTACATATAATTTGTTTCCTTGAAAAACCTGATTTTGATGGGCAGGGAGGAAAAAAATATCCAGAAGTTTGGATGAAGACCAATAGTGAGGATGAAGCCCTCTTTCTTTGTAATAATAACTACTTTGATGTATATTTGGAGAAATGCAGAAAGCATCAGGTCCTGTGATTTTTCAGCAATTAATTCAGGTAGGAAGAGTTGAGAAAGCTGACTGGTATAGAACCAAAGATTTAAAAAGTCTCAAATCCTGAGTTTGAATTTTAGCTCTGTGTCTTACAGGCTGATGATTTTTGATAAGTTACTAAACTTTGCCAATCCGCAGTGTCTACATCTGTAAAAAGTGATATTATAATAATACCTACATCATGGGATTAAGAATTAAGAAAGGTGATCTACATAAAACACCAAGCACATATATTGTTGTCCCCAGATAATAGCTAGTTTTACTAATAAGAAATGGTTTGAAAACTGTAGTAGTAAAATCATTTTTTTAATTTATTCCATTTTTAAATATTTCTCACTGTATGTACCTGAATATAAGGATATCTGAACACAGGTCTGGCTGCCTGCCAGTGTGAAAGCCAGTGCTTGAGAGGCAGGTGCTGATGTAAAGGAAAGCGGTTTATCCAGATGCTGGTCATCTGGAAGGCGGGGGACTCATCACAAAGCCCATCTTCTGAGACGATGGGGCTCACGTCCCAAACTCAATCTCCACATCTCAGGGGAGGCAGAGGTGTTTATAAACAGGGAGAGGGGAACAGGACAAAGAGATCAAGGGAGGGAGTTGAAACGTTCTCTATGCACAGATGAGCACAGGCCATTCCAATAAGGCGACGGATGATCTGGTGTGCGTCCTGGTTTAGTCATCCCGGCTTCACATCATCCAGGCTCCACGGTTGAAAGTCAGCAAGTCTCCTGGAGCTGGGATGTCTAAGGGTCAGAGTCTGTATCTATTGAAGTTAATTCTAGGGTTCTTATACAAACATGCTGTTTATCTACAAGCTACATATTAGTCAGATTCAACATTTACAGAAACAATGTCAAAAGAATGGTGGGGTGGGTTACAATTCCGCTGTTAAAATTCCCTACTCTTACACAAGCAGTTTGCAACTATATAGAGCATGATAAAATGTTGGGAAAATAAGTACAATTATTTTTAAAAGCATATACTGTGAATGTATATCAAAAACTTGTCTTTTTTTTTATTGCTGTAGACCTTTTTCTTTGAAGTCCTTACTTCAATTACATTTTACTTTTACCCTTATTTTTCCTTGACTGTTGCTTGTGTATAATATTGTCCCTGGGACATAGGAAGCACCAAGAAACCCCTCGCTGAATGAATGAATCACTAAAGTATGAGATAAAGTATGAGCTCACTACAATAGAAATACAGAAAAGGTAGAGTCACACATTCTGTAATATAGAACAATAATTGGCCTAACTATGGATATGTGGGAAAGTGCATTTTGTTCATGATTTCTTTCACACTTATGTTAATATCATATTATGTTAATATCATGATATTATGTTAATATCATGATTTCTCTCACACATGTTAATATCTCACACTTATGTTAATATCATCAACAGAGTGGGTAATTATTATGGGAATAGATGTAAAGAGTTATATACAATTCAATTAAAGAATATCTTTATCTCACCAATGGATGAATGAATAAATAAAATGTGATATGTGTACATATATAATATAAGTCATATATATTAATATAATGGAATATTATTCAGCCATGAAAATAATAAAATCTTACCATTTGTTTCAACATGGATAATCTGGAAGGCATTATGCTAAGTAAAATATGTTAGACAGAGATAAATACCATGTGATCTCATATGTGGAATCTAAAACCAAAAACAAGCAAACCTTAAGCTCATAGATATAGAGAACAGACTGGTATTTGAGAGAGGCAGGGTGTATAGGATAAGTGAAATACTTTAAAGGAGTCAAAAATTATAAACTTTCAATTATAAAATAAATGTCATGGGAACCTAATGGCAACACGATTACTATAATTAATAATACTACATATTTGAAAGTTGTTAAGAGAGTAGGTTTTAAAAGCTCTTATCACAAGGAAACTATTTTTGTAACTATGTAAGATGGCAAGTGCTATCTAGACTCGTGGTGATCATTTTACAATGAATAAGAGTATCAAATCACTTTGTTGTACACCTGAAACTAAAATAATGTATATGTCAATTACACTGCAATTAAAGCTAAAGAGATATTACCTAAAACCTCTTCAAAACATTACAGATACACATAATTATAAAATTGAGTGTAATACATGCTGAGGTTAATTGATTAGAAGACAACACTAATTTATCTGTCTTTCCTATAGCTTTTCCACTTTGTGTATCATATACTTTGTAATATGACTTTGTTGCTCCTCTCTATCAAAATGAGAAAGTGTTCACACTTGCTTTTGCCAAAAGAGCACATGGAGCGTGACCTTGTTCTAATTCCACGCCTGGACTGTGAATGGATTTGCAGGTTCCCTCTTTCTTTAGGAACCCTGATACTGCTATGTGAACGGATCCAACCTAACCTGTATGATCAGATACCTGACCTGTGTTAGGCACACCTGATGGCAGTTATCACCAGGTCAGTGAGCCTCCAAATGATCTACCAGCTGATGGCAGAAACCTAAGCCAAGCAAAACAAACAAACAATCAAAGGAACAAAATCAGCCAAGCCTGGATTATATCAGCAGAGTTTCCAGGCTTATCAATTGTAGAAATCTACATACAATGATACATTCTTATAATTTTATAACTTGGATTTTAGTGTAGTTTATTACACAGCAATATATAACTGATTCACTTAGATACTCATATGGAATCAGTTATATAATATGTGCATACTTACTTACACAGTATGCATGAAATATGTTTACAGATTTATATAGATATGTACATAGGGGGACGCAAAAAATGGACTTATCTTCTGGAGGGCAGGTCCTTTGTAGTGCAGGCTTCCCCCACTAGATGAGCATTGTAAGAAACCATCATATCAGTGTACAAGCTGGCATTGTTGTGAGAGGCTGCGTTCAGCTTCAGTGAATTTTTTTGAAGACTCTATTAACAAGTTTGCCCATTTCATGATGAGTGATTTACAAATACACCTGTCCACACTGAGCTGAGTGTTCAGCGGCTTTAGAACAAAACAAGCACCCCTGCACCCCACCCTCTTCATTCATCTGATTTTGCCCCAGCGACTTATTTTTTTTTTTCCCAGATGAAAAAAGTCCTCAAAGGGAAATATTTCACCAGTGTGGAAGAGATGGAATGCAAAATAGCAGAGGCACTAAAAGGCATCAAAATTAATGAGTTCAAAAACTGTTTTGAGCAGAGGAAAAAATATCTCGATAGGTGTATTGTATCAGCTGGAGAGACTTTGAAGGTGACAGAAGTTTAAACATGTAAAAATAAATATACGATTTCCTATAAATAAATTCTGATTTTTCTGGGGTCCCCCTTGTATATTTATATGCACACATATAGATATGTGTGCATATAAATAGGGGAGGTAGAGATAAGGTAATAGTGAGGCTGAAAGAGAGAGTGTATAATTTTGGGGAACTCATTTTTTCTCATCTCTCCTTTGACAGTGCCATTGGAAAGAGAGAAAAACTAACTCTAGCTTTAATGAGCTAAGACTATTGCTCATTAATTTCCTGTAAATAGCAGCTGCCACTCAGTGGTCATGCCAACTGTAGCAAATAGAATAGAAACAGAAGATGTTTGAATCTCTCTGAAGGCTATCAGTGAAGATACAGGCTTAAAGCCCTAGTGAGTAAACTAATCTTGGTATCCTAAATGTAATCTCAAGCAGATGTGGAATAGCCAGGCTCCACGGATGTCATAATTTTAGACCTTTTTCTCTTTTGAAAAAAAGATGGCTGGACCAAACCTGTTAAGAAATAAGTTTAGTTATAAACATATGAAAACCTTACATTTTTGTAGTATTCTAATATTTCAGTCTAACATTGATTGTTATTTCCAACATTCTTCTAGTATTCTAATGCAAACTACCAATATTATAAGATTGTTTAATCATAAGTTTGTGAGTTCTATATAGAAGTTTAATTTCCATTCTTCATCTTTTATTCATTTACAGGTATGAAACAGAAAATAATGTTCTAAAAATTATGATTTTGATAAAGGTGGGACATTATTGAGAAACTTTTTTCAATTAAAAATGCTCCACTAAATAGAATGCTTTAAAAGCATAAGAGAGATAAAAAATAGTAAATAATTATTTGGTAAATTGTGACAACTGGATAGGCAACAAGGAAATATGAAGAAAACCTGAGAGCCCTTGGCAATCAAGACACAACCAAGTTACAAATTGTACCTTAGTTTTAAGACCTTGCAAAGTAAAAGTCAAAATATAGACTACTTGGTAGATCTGTTTGCTCATTAAAATGAGATCAGAGTAAAGAGTTAACCAGAAATAAAGCGGTCCCCTGCTCCACCTTGTTTCACCCAGGAGACAAGAAAGAAAATTTGCCTTGGCAGTGATGAGGGTGGTGGGGAGAGAAAAAGAGAGAGAAGGAGGGAGAGATTGAGAGAGAGAAAGGAAACAAGGAAAAATCTTGGTCAGCTCTGTGAATAATGTGCAGCCAAAAATTCTCATCATTCAAGTTGTTCAGAGAACTACCTCAAAGTAAAGTGCTTAAAGTGATGCAGTCCTGGTCACCTGTCAACAGACAGCACAAACACTAAATTATAATGGAAAAAAAATCTATTATAAGCCTTCAGAAACACCCCCAGAATAATATTTCCAAAGCAATACACAGTGCAATGGTTGAAGTATTTTTTAAACTTGCCATTTGAAAAGGTATATAGGACAACCCTGAAGGGGGAAAATAAAAAAAAAACAAACAAACAGAAATTATAGGTCTCTGTTAAAATGAGAAGTAGAGGGTAAGGGCTAGGGAAGATGCTGCAGATATAGAGAATTTTACCATAATCAGAGGGCACGAAAAGATGTAGGAGGTGGAGAAGTAGGAGAAAGGGTCAGGAAAGGGGTTATAGTAAATAACTTGTGGTAAAGACCTGGGAATTATGATATTCTTATGGGAAGTAACATAACCTCAAAATACAAGAAATTCTGTGATTGATAGATCTTGATGTTCTCATGGTAGAGTGTTACAGTGTTCATGAATGTGGAGATTTTTCTAGTAACAATGTGAATTCTTGGGGTTGGGTCTGTTGCTTGACCCCTGCAGACCCAAGATCAGAGCAATCTTCTGCCCCACACTTTAGGACTGCTTCTTAACCTCTAATAGTTAAGGAAGGAGTGAGGAGGGAGGATAATGCAGGGTGAGAGGTCTTAACCATGCTTGGGGCTCCTTCCTGACTCCCAACGATGGAGCTATGACAGGTCACCCTAAAGTTCTCTAACTTAAAGTTTCACTTTTAAGAAGAACTACAAAATATAGTCTAGATATATTTTTATTGCTCTTATAAAAATATTTGAACTTATTTTAACTGTTTTTTTGCATATGTGTAAAAGATCATTTGATTTCTGAACAGTAAAGTTACTGTTACAATCTTTTGTAGATCTTTGATTTTTAAAAAGTATATATGTATAATTTGAGAACAATGCCATTTTCATTTTGCTGAATTGTCATACATTTTCTTGCCATATTGTTTGGACTAGCATTGCTAGTAAGACATTGAAAATTAGTGATGATAATAGACATCTCACTTTTGTTCCTGTTAAAGAAGATTGCATTTATTATTTTATTACCGTGGGGGGGGGTACTTTTTTTGGTAGATGCCTCTTAGCCAGTTAAGGGAGTTCCAAGCTGTTCAAATTCAGCAAGACATTTTATCATGAACATTACTAAATATTTAAATTTTCACAATTTTAAGAAAATGCATACTGTTTGCTAGGCAACAGAATTGGATTGAACTATTTATTCTAACAATGTGCATAAATGGACATACTTTTCCTGGCCAATCAATCAGTATCAACCCTATACTTCCGAAAGTCAGCCAATCAGAGGAAGATTTATTCAAATAAATTTGTTTCTGAGAATCAACTAATCAACTACACTCTCTCCTCTGAGTAACTAAATTTTACCAGATGATGACACCCACAATACCTGCCTCCAAAAATCTACCAACTCCAAATTTTTTTTGACCTTAAATACTCTATGTAAGGTTAGCATTCTCTTCTTTCCTGGAGACTGTGACTTACTAGCATTGGTTATACTTACTATATAGTAAGCAATGAATTAAGTTTCTCTTTTTACTTCAGATATTGAAATATCCTCATTTGAAAACTATATACTATATCTATATGATGACCATACTTTACAAAAACCGTTTAACTTATTAATATGATGAACTACATGGGATCTTTGTTTTTAATGTTAAACTATTTATATATTTCTGGCATAAGTTGAACTTAGTAATGATAGTGTTGTTGTTTTATTTGTAAATATAAAGTAATGAATTCAAGTTATTAACACTGCAATTATTATTTTGCATTGAGATTGGCATATAATCTTCTTTCTTAAACTCTTCTGTCAATATTTTTTACCAAGATGTTTCAAACTTTAAAATTTGAGTTTTTCTGCATTTTGAAAAAAATTACATGAAATTTGAAAAATTCTGGAACAAGTTGTGTGGGCTTGATTTAGTTGGTAGATTTATAGTTTTGTTATCTCTTTTATATCACTTCAAAATTCTTTCAACCTTATCACTGCTACGGTGACCATTTCAATTAGATATTGATTTGCTTTATGCAGGGACAATTGGGGAACACTTCAAAAGGAACCACTACTTGTATCTCTCATTTTCTACCATAAGGCCACCTTCACAATGACTCTTCCTCAGCCATGCACGACCGAGAAATGCGGAGAAAACAGTGACCGTAGGGTTACCCTTGACCAAAGAGGAAGGAGAGTAAAAGGATATATGCTCCCTTCTCCTCTTTGTATCCCTGGTGAAGAGTTCTGAGATTTACCATCTTAGATTCAGCATCATTCATCTAGAGCTGGGGATACTTTTATCAGTCTCTGAGTTGGTTGTCCATCCTCTCCTGTTTTCTTCCACCTCTCCTGAACTCCCAATCCACCGCATCACATTTCTACATAAGTACCATATGTGAAGCTTTATGTCTGTTTCTGAGAAAACCCAGACTATCACATGTTGCCTAATGTTTATCCTATTTGTCTATTTGTTGTGTTAATTATTTAAGTTGATTGAGTATTGTGTAAATAATTTTGACTCAGTTTTCATTTTTTGTCCTGAAATTGCTCATAATGCTGTTTTCATAATGATAGTTTATTTAGTCATTTATAAGTATAAAGAAAATTTATATTCTCTTAAGGAAGAAAAAAACTTCACCGATCAAGCTATGACACTGTTGATTATGATGAATCCTGATTTCAGAGATGTTAAAATATATAATATATATATTTTAAAATTTCAAATCTTAACATTGATTTTTGAGACTTTTATCCTTTCAATTGGTTTGCATAGTTAAGTCTTAAAAATAAGCTTTTAGGTTTATTGGTCCACAATTTTTATATTTTAGTTTTCTTATTGTGGTTTATTGTCATTAATTCCTTAACTGTTACCTTTATCTTCTTGAGATAGTTCTTCCATTCCTTTTCTAGTTTTACATTTGTACTCTAACCTCATTAATTCTCATTAATCTTTATCTTAATGTGAGCTTATGAAACTAAAAATTCTCTAAATACTACTTTAGTTGGATCCAAAAAAATTCGATATGTAATTTTGATAGTCTATGACAAATGAGCTATTTATATACTTACTTTAAAACTTCCAAACTTAAATGTATGGGGCATTTAAAAGTTATATTTTTAAAATAGAATTATAATATTTACATTTTGATTAGGAAACATCTCTGAATGATATTCTTTTTTTTCCTTTTTGTTAAGAGTAATTTTCATGACAGTATATTGTCATTTCAGAAACATCTGTAAATGTTCCATGTAGGCTTGAAAATAAGTTTATTCTCAAATTTGTGGATGCAGGTTTACACCACTCTTTTTTTCTTTTTTGGACCTCTCCTTTTTGAACTTCTACTAGAAGTATGTTGGGCCTTATTATACTGCCCCTTTTAGCTCCTTTTTCATATTTTCTATATCCTTGGGTCTCTATATTTTTATTTTTTGTAATTTCATAGCACATATTCCACTCCTTGAATTCTCTATTCATCTAATTTGCTATTTAATCAATCAATAGAGTTTATATTTTTGGTATATGAAGTCTGTCCAGAAAGTATCCAGCCATTCAGCATGAAAATAGACATTTGTTGAAGAAGATACAAGATATAAGAAACATTGCACATAGAATAATGATGCCTCAGTCCCTTTCAAAGTAGGCACTTTGAGACCTCACACAGTCACACAGTTTTCCCAGCATCTCTCCCACTGTTCAAAACACTCTGCAAAATCCTTTGTTGGAATCACCATTAGGTGCCACATTGTATTTTCCTGAGTCACATTGACAGTCTGAAATCTGTTCTCTTTCAAAGGTGATTTTACTTTTGGAAAAAGCCAGAAGTCACAGGGTGCCAAATCTGGGCTGTTGGTGAGCTGAAATAACCTGGCTGATTTGATGTTTTGCCAAAAAACTCTGCACGAGATGTGATGCATGAGCAGGCGTGTTGTCGTAATGAAGCGGCCAATCAACAGCTGCCCATAGCTGTGGCCTTTTGAATCATCCCAATAGTTTCTACAGAGGAATGTTTAAGCTTAACACAAAAGTTGATGCAGATTTGCTGCTCTATTTGCGCAGTCATTTTGAATGTGACAGCCACACAGTACACGTGCTCAGTCAAAGGAGTCCACTGCCCCCACTGACTAGTATAGTGAAGTCATTATTGTTAATGCATGTACATCCCAGTCCACTCTCCTTAGCTACCAGGTTTCATTGATGTCACAGAAATTGTTCTCATTATTTAGCAATGCTGGACATTTTCTGGACAGACCTCATATATTGTATTGACAGAAACTCAATTTTGAGCATTTTCAGCCCTACTTATTCATTATCAAAATGTTTTTATATCCTTAAGCATTTTAGTCATTATTTAAAAGTCTCCATCTAATAATTCTATTACATAGAAATCTTGCTTTTGTCTTCAAATTCTTGCTATCATTTGGGGCTGCAGTTTCACATTTGGTGAGACTTATCTGTGGGAATCCTTTCTAGTCTAAATTAAAATTGTCCTTCTAGAACACTTTTTCCATGTTTCTGTCACTTCCGATCCCACTTGAGATCACTTTTTAGATTAATTTTTTGGCTTGGTTCTTTCTGGTTCACACAAAGTTAAATATTCAAACTCAAGGAGGTAACAGTCATATTCATTAACTCTCGGGAAAGACTTTTTTTTATTTCCACATTAATCCCAAACATGGACAAATGAGTTGCTTTGCTTCCTAGCTGTCAAAATTGATATTTTCCTAACTTACCTGTCCAATGATAGTGAAGTTTTTGAATGTCCAAGTAATTGATGATGTAATCATTTAAATATTTTGAGTTTTAGTTACCCACCACATAAGGGCTCATGCCTTACCTATTTTATGTCTATTAAAATCCAAACTTCTGTTACTGAGAGCAACATACCCAATCCCCACCCATCTCCCCTTCAGATAGCTGTGGTCCCTGTTTCTTACACATCTCGTTTTCAGTTTCTATGATATTTCTGACCCATCCATTCCACATACTTAACTATAGCTTGAAATAACTCTGTTAGTTTGTATGTGGAAGTATATTCAGGACAATTTACTTAAATGCTGAAAAATAAAATCCAAATGTAATAATTTCTTAAATTTATTTCAAAGTTTAATAAAGTAACATCCTCAAATGCTTTACTTTTACACTGATGTGGGGGGATATCTTAATCACATCCCTTTACATAGTAGAACTGCACAATGGATGGGGCACATAGATCCCTAAAAATCAATCTACTACAAGTCATTGTACAATATGGAAATATTCAATAGCTTTGCTCGTAAAAGAGAATGTAATTGCAGGCCTTTCTATCCAACCCAAATTAGCAGTTGCTATTTTTCCACTCCAGAAGAATGCATCTAATAGCAGTTTACTGCAACTTCATCATTGCAAAATGTCACTAGTATAGGGAAAAAATCTCCACTTATATAATCAGGGAAACACTATGTTTAGCTCATTTCTCCAGGCTCTCAAACTCTAAATTTGATATTTTTATGTATAATTCAAAGTAAAGATTTGAATTATGAAGTTATGAAGAAATGATTCATTACATAGACCTTTGATTCGTTCACTGCCACTAATGACTGTAGCCACCATTTAAAAGTGTCACTTTGAAATAAATTTTAGACAAATATTATAAATGTGTAATATTATAATGTGTAAAAATCCTCAAATAGAAAACGAATGTTCACTTGATTCAAAATTAAATACACAAATATAGAATTGGTGATTTGGGCATCTTTAAAAATAGTCGCTTGTATAATTTTGTTCAAATGAAGTATCTAATCATATTTTTTAAAAATATCTGCAGTGAATACTTATTATGACAGCTACTAATTTATTCTCTTTTGACTTCAAATTCACTCTTTCCTGCCTTGTCTTGTGTAATTGGAGCTGCTCCACCTCCAGGCTTTTTCTCTTTGATACCTGGTACAATGTTTATTATGAGAGGGTGTTAAAAGGAGTCTAGAAGGAAGAGTAGAAGGAGCTTTTCCTTAGGGCTCTGATGTTTCTTTTTCTCTCTGCCTCTCTGATGGCCAGTGGCCTGAGAGACATCCGCTGGGCCTGCACCTGCAGCAAAGCTCACCAGTGTCCTGAAGGGCAGCCTCCTGCCAACGTGTGTGTGGGAGACCCAGTGGCGCATGCCTTCTAGCAAGTTACATGTCACTGCTGAGAAAAATCATTGATTTGGTAAACAAAGATAGATGCCCAGTTAAACTTTAATTTCAGATTAACATACTTTTTGAAATATTTGAAATATACCTATATTAATCTTTTATTATTTATCTGAACTTCAAATTTTGCCTGCATTCTCTATTTTATCTGGCTACCCTTTGTCCAGTGGGAGTTTTCTGCTTGCCGTCCCCAAGCAGAAGGCATCTCACTGGCAGTTCCTTGCCCAGCAGCCGTGGTCTGCAGAACCTCTGCAAACTTGATTGTTCAGTGAATCACAACCACGCCTTCTCCAACAAAGTTTGAGTTTCAGCCTGGGTTTTGATATGGGTGGGGTGGGGTGGGGTGGGTGGGTAGTTGTTTCTAATTTCTTTCGTCTTTGCATATTCTCTCTATGACTTAGATATAGCAGGTGTTCCCTACTATGGTTATTCTTGTATTTTTTTATTTGTCGCCTTCTGTTTAGTAGTGAATCGCTTTTAATTAGTTAATCATTCTTTATATTAAATTTTCCCTATGCCAATGACTATAATGGATCTATTTCCTAACTGGATCCTGACTGATGCAGAATCTGGACTGGAAGTGGCCCTAGGAGATACACCTTTAAAGATGAGATTTGGGGATCAGCTTGATCATGCCCATGGGCTTCAGCACGATTCTTATATTCTGACCATGGGGACAGAGGATGCTAATAATTCAAGGCTTGCACTGATATCACAGTTAATCAAACTACCACCTGTTGTTGATTCAGATGAACCACCAACTGGCGTCAAGAGCTTTGGGAACCTAAGTGGCTGTAGCACTTGACCATTAAGCAATTGTGATACACATAAGCATGGTGGTGTAAGAGGCATCTGCGAGCACTGGAGCATTTACCAAAAAAAGAAAAACAAAAACAAAAACAAAACAAAACAAAAAAGCTCAAGTCCTTTCACTCTCAGTTCATGATCTGAAAATCAGAAAGTTTTCATGACAGCCCTCACAGAATCTCTTGTTTATTTATTTGCTATAGAGCTGATATTGCTCAAAAATCAAACAATTGTGTAGGTTGCTAAATAACATTGTCATCTGAATTCACAATGTCACCAGGTGGCAGTTTTCCATCTGAGTGTTGCTTTGACTGGGAAAGAATGGAAGCAATCTTGGAATTGAAAAGGTTTGTTTGGACTCAGATAAAATAGGCATGTCAAGCTCCTAAGTCAATCTGAGGTCTCCCTGCCGGTGGAAGAAGCTTTTCCTCTTGTGTCAGAGGAGACTCGCCACATTTTCTTTGAAAACACTGTGATAACCTGCCCTTCTCTAGATGCTTTGAAAGAGAATGTCTTTTTTTCTCCTCAAGGCCCATTACAGCCATTCCCTGATGACACTATACACACAACCAGAGTCAAATATCAGAATGCTGCCCGTGGTAGGAAAGAGACCCCGTTGCTCTCTTCCTCTAGCATGTTTCAAGCATCTGAATGAGCAGTTTCCTTGCTAGGACCATGTGAAAGACACGGTGGTAATCACCCCCAACAATTTCACTGTCATTTTTCTCAAAGACTTCTTAGTGTGTTTTGCTGGAAGCCCAGCAAGTGGCTTCCATGGGACAAGTATGCTGGAAATCCAGTGTTTTTCGTGCTCTAGTGAGAGTTTTGTCAGCAGCCCAGCACATGGCTTCCTTGTTCTTCGTGTTCAGGAGAGCCAGGGCTGTTCATCATCAGGAACATAGTAGGCGTTTTCTTCCCACCAGCTAAAATGAATTGCTTCATAAATAGGCTTTTAATAACATGATGGTGAGGAGTGAGCGTACGAAGCTTGGTGTCGGTCTTTCAGGGAGCCTCTGCCTCTGGACTGTGGAGTGCATAAAAGTTTCTCAGTTTTTTACCCCATTCCCTGCCCCCCCCCCTCCGATTTAAGTGAGTCTGGAAGGCTAGAGTGGGTTAGAGGTGGGTATTTCCCCTCTCCAGGTGAAAGGCTACAGCCAGCTGGAGTTGGTTAAAGCACACCATGTTTCAATGGACTTTGCTTTATCGCACTTCACAGATACTGTGTTTTTTATACGCTGAAGGTGTGTGGTAACCCTACGTTGAGCAACTCCATTGCTGCCCGTTTCCAACAGCTTTTGCTTACTTCATGTCTCTGTGTTACATCTTGGTAATTCTTGCAATATTTCAAACTTTTTCATTATTACTGTATTTCTATAGTGATCTGTGATCAGTGACATTTGAGAATTTTGTGCAAGGAAGACCCAATCAATGGGGCAAACCTTGTTTTACTTTAAGAAATTGCCGCAGCCAATCTCCCCTTCAGCAACCACCACCCTAGTCAGGCAGCCGCCATCAGCATTGGGGCAAGACCCTCACCAACAAAAAGATTACAACTTTCTGAAAGCTCAGGTAACCCTTAGCATTTTTAGTAATAATGTATTTTTTAGGTAATGTATGTACGTAACGCTATTGCACACTTAGTATACTTTGGTGTAACGTAACTCTTGTATGAACCAAACAAAATATTTGTGTTACTGACTTGCAATATTCATTTTATTGTGGTGGTCTGGGCTGGAACACTAGTGTCTCCAAGGTATGCTTATATCTCCCTTCCCCCAGGTGAGTTAGGGCTCTGAAAATACCCCAGTAGGTTAGGATATGGTTAATTAGTTTCTCCTGAGGGCGGGCTCTGTTAAGAACACAGTGTTATGGAGTATTTTTAAATGTTTTCTTTTCCCCTACCACTGCCAGAAGCAAGAGGGGGTTTTTCTCTGATATTTACTATAGGAATATGGTCGAGTTCTTGGAGGCCTGCGTGTGCTGTTCTTTCTCTCCAGTCTTGGTGTAGCAGTTCATTCCTTGTGGCCTCCATGTAGGCTCTCTTATGGATCAAGAAGAGTTGTTTTTTCAGTCTGTTTATCTTTTTAGTTATTGTTAAGATAAAGGGGCTACTTCCAAGCTCTTTACATGTGGATCTGGAAACCCTAAGTCCATAGGACTATTTACATTTGTTATCTTTAGAGTTCTCATTAACTGCTTTTAGTAATCCCCTTTTATTATTAAATTCTTCAGATAATTGACGTGTTTTCCTTCTCTTGACTGGGCCCAAATGTAATTATACAATAGTCTCTCCTTCACTGAGGTTTTGCTTTCTGTGGTTTCAGTCAACTGTGGTCTAGAGATATTAAATGGAAAATCCAGAAAGAATTAATAAGTTTTAGATTGCACACTGTTAATATTGTAATAACTATATATGGTGCCAGTTGGGTACTGGAGATACCCAAATATCAAGGAGAATGTTGGGAACTGTCCTGCCTGGTTTCAGGGACTGTAGCCTCATCGACAGATGAAAAGGCCCCAAGGCTGGAGCTGAGCAAGGAGGCCTTGGGAAAATAGGCCACTGAGGAGACAAAACCTGCCTCCTTCACATCATGCTGCTTGGCCCCAGAGGATGGCTGGTTAGTCAATGACAGGTGAGACCCCTCAATGGCAGGGGCAACCTAAGACAGGCACAGTCACATAGGGGCTATCAGGGAAGGACTTGGGGGACACGGAGAAAGGGCAAAAGACCCTCACCCCTTGCCTTTGATATGGCCAGAGTCCTATTCTATCTGAAAAAAGTCTTATCTCTTGGCAGCTCTGCCTGCCACCTGACCCAATCAGTAAAACAATGCTAAAGTCAGGTATAGCCCTAAACTGGATCAGGCGGTTCCTGGGGATGATTAGGCCTGGAAAAGGAATGCATTAAATACTATGAAACTTACTTTGTTAAGAATGCCCTCAAGTTAATGAGTACTGATGTTTGGGGTTGAGCATAGACTGTGATCAGTTTCCCTTGTTTCAGAGCTGAATGGGCACCACCCTGTTTACCAGACCCTGACCTGAGGTAAATCTCTGTGTTCCTTCAATCATAGCCTTTTGACATTGATTGATGAGCTTTGCATACATGCTATATACCAGTGCATGTTGTTCTCAATAAAAGCCACTTCAAGAAAAGGGCTTGTGGCATTCTCCATTAGAGGGAATCGTCACCCCTTTTTCCTGGCAGATCGAGAGTGTCTGGAATTATTTAATTCCTTCATCTGTGGTAACCCAGGGGGACTCTGCAAAGAACAGGGTACCTCCCTTAGGGGATCACTTTGTAAACTATGTGATTGTCTAACTACTATACTATTCTAATGAAACTAATACAAAATGATATGAATGTAAACTGTCATTGAAGAAAAATATATATTAGAAAAGAAATCTCCTACACCCTGCTGCATCTGTCCTGGGCGGTGACTCAGATGTTTGTCCAGCATTGCCACACTGCATAAGCTCCAGGTCCATTGATCGATTAGTAGCCATCTGAGTTATCAGATTGACTATTATATTATTTAAGGCATGTGTTCAAGTAACACTTGTAGTAATCTAATACAATGTCAGAATGCCTATTTATTCACCTTGCTTCATCTCATTATGTAAATATTTTTTCATCTCACAAGAAGTGTAAATAGATACAATAAGATATTTTAAGAGCAAGGGGATCACATCCACAGAACTTTAATTACGATATATTGTTTAAACTGCTCTATTTTATTATTTTTAATCTCTTACTGTACCTAATTTATAAATCAAACTTTATCATAAATATGTATGTTTAGGAAAACAAAGTGGAGCAAAAGTAGGTTTACAGTTTTGAATGTGAAAAACAGAGTTTACTCTTGTATTTTAAATTAATTATTATATTATTTTCCATACAAACAACTGTAAAGCTACTTTTGCCCCACCCTGTATAGGGTTCAGTACTATCTACAATTTCAGGCACCCACTGGGATGAAGTCTTATCCCGTGTGGGTGGGGCGAAAATACTCTAATTATATTCTGTCCAGATTTAAACACCCCTGATATCTGGAAAGCTACTTGATGGCTCTCTATTCCCCCACAAATTTACAAGGTGCAATTTCAGTTAGACAATACATGTGGTGGCTTCAGTGTTCAAGGTTTTGTAGCTGCCACAGTAGAAAAGTTGTAAATTTGTAATAACTGCTGTGGAGTTAGTCCCTTAGGGGCAGGGAGGTGGGTACCCACAGATCTCAGACACTGTGCTTGAGGTAAGTTTGTGCCCCATCATGGTTTTTCAGCCACTCACTGTATAATCTTTCAGAGATCAATTTGATTAATTATCTTCTATTTTACATTAACTAAAGTTGGCTTTTATTGTTCACAACCAAAACTCTGACTACTACAGCACCAAAAACCGAGATAAATTACCTGAGTTTTTAATAATTACTTGAGAAACTTCCGCCAGACCAATAATTTAAATCCATCAGTGATTTGACATACAGTCAAAATTTTGACTCGTGACCAATTTATTTTTACTATTACTGGAACTGGCTAGGTTAAAAAAAATCCTAATATCTGGCTACAGAAATCTTCTTATCATGTGGCTGTGCCCACTTTGAGAGTTTGGTTTCAAAGTTTCAGCTATCTGACACATCTCGTATTAGGAAGGAGCCAGAAGGAGAAATAGATAAGCTGATCTTTTAGGAAGTTATTATAAATTTGATAGCTGGGTGTCTGGGTATGTGTGCGTGGAGGGTGGTTACATGTTATAGGTGGATGGTGAAAAGGAAGGCTATGATGGAGAGGAAGTGACAGAGGACAGGAAGGGCGAGGCTGAGCAATACAGAGGAAAGCCGATGGGCCCGTGATAGAAGTATGGCCAGTCATAAATTTATGATGGCAGGAGAACTTCCAGGATTTTAAGGACAGGGGCATTGAATATCAGTTTGTAAGGTTTTTGTTTTTCCTTCAAATGGATGATCTCATAACTACTAGTGTTTACTTGAGTTAATTATTTCAAATACATTTTATAGTTTTACTTATAACATTTTAAATTAAATATCGCATTTGTATTTTTAAAGTTTGATGGAGTAATAATCCAGGTCGCTCTAATACATATAATTATGAAAATAATCTATTCGTCTTTCCTGCAACCCAGAGCTCTGTTTTTCTCTCCTCCACTCCATTTTCTCTCAGAAGCCTGCTGATTTTCCACATGAACATATTAAATAGGTAACCATTTACTTTCCAAATGGTTTTATTCAGCGTGCTTTCAGAATTTTGTCTTACCATTTCAATAATACTGAAAATAAACATGTAGATATGGAAAATAATTTTAATAAATATAGTCATTCATTAACAATGTATTGATGCTCCAAACTTGGACAAATTAACATGTTTATAGATTTGGCATTGAGAGATTTTGAAAATGCCAAGAAAATTACACCATTGATTCAGAGTTAAATTAACCTCTCTATCTCTATTGCATAGTCTGAATTTGTTTCACAAACAAACAGTTTTTAGATGATCAGTACAGGGAATTCAATGGGAGTTTTGCCCAGGTAACAGTGCAGAATAGAAAAGTTGTTTGTGGAATAAATAATAGATTCTCAAAAAAAAAAATCCTAAGTATAAAAACACAAAAGAATTTTACCATTGTTTATAAAAAATGAGACTTCAAATTTAGAAACTATAAAAATATGTATTGACCATATCTCAACATGTAGTATATATTCTATGCTTTTCAAGATACAGTAAAATTTTTAAGTGACATTAATGACCACTTATACCCAATGTAGCAGCTGAATTTTAGAAAATAATGGATCGATACATATCATGCATATAGATGAGGATTCTTAATGCAAACTTAAAAATACATATGGATATTAATTTAACAATTGTGTGATTGTTTGGATAGAGATTGGACACTGGTAAAAAAATATCATTTAGAAAAAAATAAAAAAATATTAGCTTTGTTAACAGATGGACAGCAAAGAACAGGGGCAATGATCAGAGAATGTCCACTTATTTAAAATAAGAGGAAATATTATCACCTATAAATGAACCTACAAAATGCATACATAGCAAATTCAGTTAAGGTTATACAAAATCACCTCAGAGAGACTGATTCAATATAAGGAAAACTTTACAGTAAATTAATGCATGGGCTAATTCATCTGTAGGAAATTTAAGCTTGAAGTGGGAGTTTGTTTAGAAGAAAAGAAGAAAAGAGAATCAGAGAGATTAAGATCAGCAGCACCAGTCCAAGCCTTTGATGAAGCCAGTGCTTTGAGCTAGGTTGCATGTCTTTTCCCAATTTACATGTCAGATTGCTACACATATACTACAGTGAATCAGAATTCACTGTTTGGAAAAGTGTGATTTGGGCATGGGCTTTGAAATTGCTCCCCAAGTAATTCCGATACCCACTTCTTGAAAAAATTATTGTTAAAATATTTGAATATTTGTGGGGTAGAATTGAGTATGTTGTAGATATATTCATTTAGTTAACGGACTAAATGTGCTCATAATTTTTCAAGTCATAATGTCTTCACCTTTGTTTACAAATTTAATCCAATATAAAAATTGTTATTAAGTATCTGCTATGTGAAAACTGAAAATCCATATTTGTAAAACACGTTTTAAATTTTTGTCTTAATATGTGACTATGCACATATTTTCTTTTTTTCAAAGAGAGGAAACACAAAAGAAGTTAACAGCTTTCAGACAACCATGCTCTAACTGATATAACTGTCCAGGTTTATTTTACAAACGATAAATGTTCTTTAAGAAAAAAAAAATGTATCAGTGTACTTTTTATCTTGAAAAAGAAAATTAGTAGTTATATTATTGGTATTATTAAATCAAGAGTGGGATGATAATAATATAACCCTAGCATGTAACACTAGGGATTCCATGTTTAACAATATAGTCAATGTCCTCATGAATTCAAGCTTTTATCCTAAAACTCAATTTCCCCCCCTGAACTCCAGTTCCATATTCTCTAGGGTTCAAATGACAATTCTATCTAGAACCCTTTCAGTCCTAGTGTTCCTCATCCTCATAAATTATACCACCTTTATTCAGGTGCTTCAACCAAAAACCTAGTTGTCAACATTGATTTCTCTCTTTGCCTCAAACCTATACCCAGTCCATCAGGAATTTTCATTTACTTTCCCTTTAGAATACATTTCCCTGGAATGCAGCCAGTAGCCATCCTAACCTAAATCACCATTACATCTCTCAGAACTCCTCCAATATCCCCTAACTTGTCTTCCTGCCTCTACACTTTCACCTCCTTTAAAGGCAGTCCCTCAGGCAGTTGAAAATATCACATATAAATCTTTAATTATCACCCCACTGTCCTATACCCTACAAATGGCAATATATATATAAAAGCAAACTCCTTATCCTGGTCTACTAGTCTATTCTGGGGGTCTCTGACCTGACCACTCTGCATTCTTTTCTCACCTCTAACTGTTCCCTTACAATCCAGGTTTGACTCAGTGTCCTCTCTGTCTGGAAAGCTATTCCTTCAGATAGTGGTGAGCTCACTCATGCTCGTCATTTATGTCTCTGTTTAACTGTGCTTCCTCAAACTGGCTTTACACCATCCTAAGTAAAATAGTCTTCCTGAAGTCACTATCTATTCCTTTATTTTGCTCATATGACTTTATTACTTTCTGATTACCTGAAATTACATGTTTCCTTGATTACTTGTATAAAGTCAGTTTTCCTCATGAGAGTATAAACCATGAATCAGACTTTTAAAAATATTAAATTAATTTTAATTTTAATCAGATTGTATTAATATTCAAATTATTACTGAAAACTATTATTACTGAAAATTATTATTACTCAGAGTTTAGAATGGCACCTATAAATTAAAGGAAGGGAAGGGGAAAGTCAAGGAACATATAGCAAGGACTCATGGACAAAATCAAAGGGGAAGAGCTGAGGGAGGTAAGGAGGGAGGGGGCAAGGGAAAGTGGTGGGGGGGAGGCAGAGACAAATGTATTTGAAAAAATAAATTAAAATTAAATTAAAAAAACAAAAAAAAATAATAAGTATATCTTAAATGAATGAATTTGAAATGAAGAATGTTACATAGTGTCACCTTGCTCAAAATATTAGTCACCTCTTTCACGATGCCTCAATTGCCTAAACTTTTTGAGACCCTTTGTCTGTTCTGCATTAATTTTCATTATTGGCAATTTTCTAATTTGCAATGAGAGGGCACATCGTCAACGTACTTATTCTTTGACATTCATTCTCTGCTATCAAATTCTGCCACTACTCACCTTCTCAAACCTATGTCATATGTGAATTACTAGCATTTTCATTGTAACTACTGATGACAGATAAACATTTTAAAAGACTTTCAATTTTTATTTTACACATATTGAGTGGCTATCATATATTTATAAGTAAATAAAAATCCAGTACCCCCTTTTTCACTGTGCCCCCTCAACACAAGTGTTATATTGACAGCTAGGACATAAGGAAGGTACTGTGGGGTGGGGGATTGGTGAGAGGGAATCAAAAAACCAAACAAACATGTTTTTATAATCCACTAGTTTGTGAGGAAAACTGTGGGGATGTACATGGAAATATGGGATGTTAATTCCTGAAATTTTACTTATAGATATATGTAATTAGCTGGTTCTTAATTCTTTACTTGCTGTAGTCACTCATACATTTTTAAAATTAAAATTGGATGTCCTTTAAAGTCACTATAGGTTTACTTATTTCTATACAATTTATTGAATGTTCACCTTTGCATTTGAGTGTTTTAAGCTGAATAGTCCTTGAAACTTACTATTTGTCAGAAGGCATATGCTTTTGCATGCCAGATGGTTTGTGGAAGAAATGTAAGACATCAGGATTACT
This sequence comes from Pteronotus mesoamericanus, assembly GCF_021234165.1. NCBI lineage: Eukaryota > Metazoa > Chordata > Mammalia > Chiroptera > Mormoopidae > Pteronotus > Pteronotus mesoamericanus. The sequence continues at coordinate 22,240,509 of NW_026555285.1, read as the reverse complement.
TTTTAAATATCTTTAGGTGTTTGCCTGAAGCATTTCAATTCCCTTAAAAGGAGAGATAAATCATAATATTGTCTAAGAACATTTTAACTTACTTTTTATTAGGCAAAAATTATTAAGTCACTAAAAGGCTTTCAAAAATGATTAAGACATTTAAAGGTAAAATGAACTCTTTGCCTTTTTATTGCTTATGAAGAGAGCTGGGCAAAGTTTATATTAATGTGTTGAAAAAAGAGGCTAGGTATAGGAGAAAGAAGGGTATGATATCCTTGAATACCTCTCACAGCAGGGGAAAAACTTAGTAGGTGCATCAGTTTCCTAAGGCTTCCTTAACAAAGTAGCACACACTTGGTGGATTAAAACAACAGGATTTTGCTGTCTCATAATTCTAGAGGCTGAAAGTCTGAAATCAGAGCATCAGCAGGTTTGTGATCTTTCTGAAATCTGTAGGAGCATCCTTCCTTGCTGTTTCTGATGATTTGCTGGCAACCTTTTGTGTTCTTTTGCTTGCAGTTGCATAGTCCCAATCTCTGCCGTTGTCCTCACTTGGACTTCTCTCTAGATGTCTGTGTCTTCTTTTATAAAGACCACCTGTCATTTTGGGTAGGAGTCCACATTACTCCAGTATGAACTCATCTTAACTTATTTACACGTACAACAACCCTGTTTCCAAATAAGGCCATATTTGGAGGTATTGGATGTAACAACTTCAATGTTTCATCTTCTTCTTTTTATCCTTCCCTCTTCCTTCCCTCCCCCAACTCAGTATCCTCCTAGAACTCTATTCAACAATATATGTGACTTAGGAGAAATATTAACAAGAGTGTATTGACTACATAGAAAATGTACACAACAGAAGAGACATAACGAAAGGTTTCCCAAAATGAATAAAGGAGTTTAGATATATCTTGAAACAGATGAGAATATAAACAGTTGGAGAAAGTAGAGATTGTATGTGGGAAACTGTGAATATACATTTAGATGCGAGAGTAAGTTGTTTGTGAATATCAAAAAGGGAAAAGCTTTGAAAAGCTGGGTTGGGTATACTTTAGGAAGAGGCTTGGTAACTACAACAATGTATAGTCAGCACATACCACATCAGAAGTTGATGTGACTGTATGTTAAAGATCAGTATAGTAGAATTTTGTTGGTTAGATAAAAATAGACTGAATGTAGGCAGATGGGGTAAAAGTCCAGGTTAAAGAAATGATACCTAGGACTAGGATGGTAGAAATGAGAATGAAAATAATGTGCTGAATTTTTTCTCATCCACATTTGAATCTCTTTGTAATAGAATACACATAAAATATAAGGTTCATTTTTATTCTGGGCACATTTTTCTTTTTTGTTTAATGACAAATGACAGAACTCAAAAGTCATTCCTCAACATTTGATGTTTATATTATTTCAGGAAAGTTTCGCACCAAATTGTGTAAAGCAGTTAATTTAAGACTATTGCAGAGTTAATTTATTTAGAGAACACATTATTAAAATTAACCAGTTTCCATCTTCATTTATATTGTTATAATTTATTTATAAAAGTTATAGTGTAAAAATATCTATGTGGTTTTTATAAGAAGCAGATTGTATTTCTACTTCCTTTCCCGCACCTAAAAGGTTTTCTTCTCAGGAATCAGTGCTCCAAAAATATATTTCAGGAAAGATTTTATCAAATCAAGAAAATAATCTACTTAATCACAGCTAAGAATAAACTTGTGCTAATGAAAACCACATGCCAAACAAAACCTTATAAATGTATTCATTCATTCAAAAAGTTTTATTGATTACCTGTGCTAATTAAACCACTACATCAAACAAACTGTGAAATAAAAATGCTTTCCAACATGGCCTCTCCTTTACAGTTACTTGCATTCTATAAATGAATACAAGAGTCTTAAAAAAAAAAAAGTAAAGTTCAAGGAGAAGAGTGATTATTGCAATAAATGTGGGATGGATAATTAATGTGTGTGTGTCAGACATACCGATATCCTTTTTGTCTTTGCCATTAGAACTCCTATATTGTTTAAGTAGCAGAAAGACATATGCTAGTTGATCTTGATTAATCTAAGGCTAACCAATCATGGTAATTCTATTCTGTCTTTCCAGGGATAGGTATGTGAATGGCTACGTAACATGATTCTACCTAATACATATGACTGGGCTAGACACATCTGTGAAAATTGTTTCCACTCTTAAAAAAGAAAATTAAAAAATATATATTCCTTTATCTCACCCTACTGGCTTTTCAAAGATGTCATCTTCCTTTTATACTTAGAAAACGGGAGCCATCTTTGATTTATGAAGTTTGCTAACACTGAAGGGACGGTAGACTGGAAAGATGAATTCAAATAAACTGGTGTTTTGATTATTTGAGCTAATGAATTTATCAACCATAGAAACATACTACCATGAGATTTCTAATTCTGTGCAATAATACATTTTTATTATTTAAAAACTAATTTTGTTTTGTGAAAGAGAACTGATGTGAAGCCAAAGATATCCTAACAAAATTCAACGTAGATGATATTGGGACTAGTTCTTAAAGAAATATTATGGTTTTAATACATGGGTAACTAACAGGAGATATAACATGGCAGAAGGACTGAGATAAAAAAAATCCTTAAATGTCAAATAGTTTGCTATGTGAAAATACCTTGTTACTGTTATGGTTTATCTCAATAAATGAGAGAATGATACTGTCTTCCATTTTTATTTATATTTTAATCTAAAAATTTTTAATTCTCTTATATTTAAAGCCATGCAGGATCTTATAAGTGTTCTTTGCACGATGAATGATATATGTTAACTCTTATAAAAACAATCTTTCTACCTTGTGCTTTCTTATTTCTTTAACTATAGTTTAAGAATGATAATTTAGTACTTTACAGAATATATTTAAAATTGGATAAGAAGACATCACATACATAAATATGATACATAAATTTTAATATGAAAGAGGATAAAGTAAGCAAGAATCAAGCAAAATCTAAACTGTTTCTGATGTTAATTTTTATTGTCTCTAAAATAGCCATTACTGTCAGGATAATGGATATTTTTCTATGCTTAAAAAATTTTTCACTCATTTATTTGGAACACTAATATTGTTTCTATGTTGATCTCTTAGATGGCTAAAAATCCAATTAAATTCCAGGAGATTGAAATGGAATATTAATCTAAGCTTTAAAAAAAGGAGAAGCAGGCTACCCTTTTCTGGCAATACTTCCCAACAAAGCTTAAGTCGTATACATATTCTGCAATAAACGCTGTTGTAGCATATAAAAGGGGTTTAGGAAGACTGAGGTGGTGTGCTCAGGAAAGGCTGACATTCTGGTGACTTCGGATCAAAACTGCTGATTATATTTGTGGGCCTTTCAAAGTCTCTTGTTTTTAGTAAAGCCATGTGTGCCTGCAAACGATGTATAATATGTGTTATTTCTGGATGAATGCACTTAATTATCTCTAAAAATCATTTCACCAACAGATGTCTCCTCCTCCTTTCCTTGTACTAATCATTCTCTGCAGTTGCAAACTTTTTTTTTCTGAGTCCTTGTGTTCCCTCTCTTCTTCATTCTGAAGGATTTCTCCTCCAGGGCAATTCTCCTCAAAACCAGAATGTGTAGCAGCACAAAAGACACCATAAAAGCTTTGAAAATGTTCCCTAGTGCATATTTTAATGTAACTACCAGATTTGTCCAAACAGAGAAAATGAATTTCATCCTTTTAGTAATTTTTGCAATAGCACCATAACCCAAGCTTATCAACTTACCTATCTTTTATTTATTTATCCTTCTAAGTGCTGTCATTGTTTTGACTGATTAGAAAATGAAGAGAACTGTACCAATTTTATTTTTATTGTTGTTCATTTCCATTTTGATATCTCATTTTGCAAATCATGCCAATTAAGTTGTTTAGGTATTAATATCAAACAGGGCTTATTGGGGGATATATCTACTCACGTACTAGTGTCTAAAAAAACATATCACCTGGGTTTAGAAATGCAAAGAAGACTAATTGTGATTGTACACACATTAAAGTTTTATTAGGCCTTAAGCCAATATTACTAACACATTTTAGATTTCCTAAGATCTTGGCTCATTTAAAGTGATTATTATAGACATATTTGTCTTCTAATTTCTTATTTAACTAAGGATTTAATATGGTCCAATCAAATGAAAGCTGCTTAGTGTTGAAAGATGACAGTGTGAAAATAGAGGGCCCTTTATGTATGAAGACCACACACCTAAGCCTGTTGATTTTTATAGTCGTTTTAATAAAGGATAAGGTTTTAAATTTCACTAATTTACATTTTATCTATTTAGTCATTATCTCAGTGCTTTGTATTGACTTTGGTTCTTAAGTAGAAATGTCTGCATGTTGCTCTAAGAAACTTTCTTGTTCTTTTCTTTTCCTTTCTACAAATCAAGAGCCTACAACAAGTGATTCTCATCTTGAAATTAGCACTGAAATTATGGGTTTAAAAATCTCCTGAGATGATGGTTGTGAATATATAACCCTGATGGTTAAGGCAGATTTGTATTTCCTTGAAATACTATTTGAAAATTCCATTAGATCTTGGAAGAGATGTAATATTTTCAAATTTGAATCCATTCAAAAAAGTACTCCTAAACTACCAGCCAATTTAAAGAAAAAAGGTTCAACTGGAAACTCTAAAGAGATTAAAATCTTTTATACTAAGTTTGATATGGCATAGATAGAAAGGAATGAGACCTTGAGAACATAATTTAAATTCATAAGTCTTAATTTACTTCTTTGTACAATTACAATGTTTACCTATTTTTTTCCTTTGAGCTTTATTATTCTATCATATGTTGATCTCTATTCAATAGATTCATAATTATTTTATAGTGCTTACTTTTTTCAAAAAAAACATGAAAAGACACACACAAAAGAACATTTGATTAAATTAAAATAGGACTTGAGGAAATGAGGATTAAGGCAAAAGACCAACATTATCAACATTGAATTAATAAAGTTTTTTTATTGAGCATTATCACTGCCTCTGAGTTTCTCACCAGTCATTATGTATAAAAATGAAATTATAACATCTAGAATAACAATCTTCATAGTGAGATGCTGTAAAAATTTTAGCATTTCTAATTTTACTTTTAATTCATCCATGTTTTAATGTCCATTTTGTATGCTTTATGATATAGTGGGTTGGCCAAAAAGTTTTTTTTTCTATAAGATGGCTCTAGTAACACTTAGTTGTCTTTAACTTCATTCACAACAATTTTGTTAGATTGTATTGTGACATCTGTTGTATCAGCGTACATTTTTAAAAACATCAAAATTGGTGAATATTTGTATAGCCATTTTAATATTGAAGATGGAAGGAAATATGCAGCATTTATGGCATATTACACTATATTATTTCAAGAAAGCTAAATATGTAACTGATATGCAAAAACCAAAAAAAAAATAAAGATTTGTGCAGTGTATGGAGAAGGTGTTATGACTGATCAAACATGTTAAAAGTGGTTTGCAAAGTTTTGTGCTGGAGATTTCTTGCTGGACAATGCTCCTTGAACTGGTAGATCAGCTGAAATTGATAGCGATCAAATTGAGACATTAATTGAGAACAATGAGCCTTATACCACATGGGAGATAGCCAACATACTTAAAATGTCCACATCAATAAAGTTATTGATGAAAATGAAAAATGTGTCTTTTATTATATGGGAAAAACAGACTTTTGGCCAATCTAATACGTAACACATTAAAACAGTGTTTAAATATATGTATGTGCAAGCATGAGTGGTCAAGAAATTTTTAACGATCATATAAACATTTGGAAGATGCAGTTGCTGGGGGAAAAATTCCTTAGCAAAAACACCTCTGGTAGTTCCAAGTGCTGAGAGAAATTCATTGTGAGAAGTAACATTCAGAAATATAATCGACAAGGGAAAGGAAAAGCACGAATGCCTTCAGGAGTCAGCCAGGTAATACAAATGCTTAAAGCAGCAGCTTGAACCATTTGTATTGCTTTAAGAAAGCGAGTTTTATGGCCCTGTGCAAATATGGACAGTAACCTACCTGCCTAAAAGTATTCAGTTGTGAGAATATACTCTTTTAAAATTTTTTAGTGTTTAAATAAAAACATAATTTTCTGTCAAATTATACATTTTGTGTTTTAGTTACAAAATTTCTTTAGGTTATATAGAATTACTTCATTTGTCTGATGTTTATGTTGCTGCTATAGAGTACACTCGCTTATAAACCAACACTCTTTGGTTACCCATCTTTTCAAGTTCAGTAACATGTTCGTTCTCTTTCTTCTGGGTATCCAGTTGACAATAATATCAACATGTTCTTTTCAATTAAGCTGAGATTTATTGTTTAAGTTAATGTGTATATTCTCAAAATGAATGAATGAAAATGTACCTAGTGATATAAATGTATTGATTTTTTCTGGAATTTGAAACATTTGTGTTATATACTTATAAAAAGTGTAGCCTTCAGTGAGAATCCTTAATAACATAGTTTATTCTTATATTATGATATTTACACACAAGCTAAAAATGTCAAGGATGAGAAGAAAAATAAAAGGGTGTTTATATGATGTTGATTCTCAAAAGAAGAAAAAACAAAAACAAAGACTTTCTAGAAATGTTTTTAACCCAAGGAAACCGAAGTTAGAAGGTATGATCAAAGCCATATTACTCTTTATTGTAAAAATGAAGATATGTTGCATCGTCATTAGAGAGGAGCCTGGAGGTAGCCACCCAGAGCTGATTGTGTGTGCTGTGTTTAATAAGGTTGCTGCCTAAAGGACTTCATCACAGGGAAGTCTTTATTGCCCAGGAGACCTTGACATTAGGAACGTTATTGGAAGGGTTTCTGTCTACACATGTATCCAGCTATTTACCCACCTAGAGTTAACATAAAGTTTTTTTCTAAAGGTTGATTGGTTCAGCCATCACTTTGATTTCCTGTCACCTGTCACTTTTTGCATTAATCACATAAGTAGGTTTTGTTGTTATTTTTTTTAAGCAACTTGGATGAAGGAAATAGTTTTTCACTTGTACTAAGAGGCATTTTTCATTAAACAACCTGATCAACATTGCTATTTTCAATTTATATGCTAATAAAGTGTACTTTAGAACTTATAAACATGTGTTACCCAGTGGGATTTTATTCCAGGATCCAACATAATCTGTGGCCTCAGAGGGTCTCTTCAGGTTATAAGAGCAAGAGAAAAGTGGTTGTCGATCGAAAAGTATCAGGCCATAGTCACAGTGAGTAGAAGATTAGAGCGAAAAATGATAAATTTAAGAAAGGTTAGAAAGAAATGTACATATAACAACCATCATAATTTTTTCTGCCATTAATTATTCAGGACTCTTTTTTCAAAGATTACTATATGTCATATGAATAGTATAAATGCATGTTTATCTCTTGAAAATCCCTTATAATCCTTTGTTTACAACTCATGTAATTTACTGTAATACCTAATAGATATTACCTTGGTCATATTAAATGTTCCTAGACCAGCTATTACTGCAGTGACTGCAATACTTTTTAAGATGACACCTAATTATTATTTCTGCTCTCACTAATGAAAATAAGGAATTCCTTAAGTATAGAATATTACATTTGTTTTTACATGACTGCTTTTCCCAGAAAAATTTGATGGGCCCAAGGTGAGAAAATGATTCAAGGGAAAACAATGCAGACAGTCCTGATTTATGATGGCGACTTAAAAATTTTTGACATTACAATGGTGCAAAAGCAACACACACATTAATTAGACAACATGTTTGATACTTTATTATAAAACAGGCTTTGTAGGAGAACTTTGCCCAACTGAAGGCGAATGTAAGTGTTCTGAGGATGTGTAAGGTAGTTTAGGCTAGGCTTTGATGTTTAGTACATTAGCTATTTTAAATGCATTTTCAACTTACAGTACTTTTAACTTTTATGGGTTTATCAGGACATAACTCATAAATCGATGAGCATCTTATATAGATCAACTAAGTTTTGTACAAAGAGGATTAAAATCAAGTTTCTCACCAAACAAACATAATGTAATTAGTTGGCTGAATCTGATCTCTTCTGAGAAATTTAACTGTGTTACACAGAAAAGAAAACACCAGCATTTGGTTATGATAATACCACCTGAGGAGAAACCCAGTGACCTTGGGATAAAATAGACAGTGAATTAGCAGAAGCCATGAGTAAAGGTGTAAGTCAGAGAATTCATAAGTAAACAGAAAAGGGAGGTTGATGAGAAATCAGAAACCAAAGATAGGTTAAAAGTTCAGGTTGCTGGAATTTCTTCTTCACTTCAAGGGCTGTGGAAACATAAAAAGAAATTTGAGCGTCCAAAAGAAAGTCCTCTAAGCACCTGCTGCTGGTAGAATGTGTCTGACATAGTTCTGGTTTTGGGAGCAGATAAGAGAAAGATATAATGTATCAGAATTCTAGGGATGAAAACAACTCGGGAAACTGTTCTACATATGGATGCCTTACATAGAGATTCTTCTCTTCAATTTGATGCCCGAGTGGTTTTGGAAATGAAAACGAGAAGCCTATGCTTTCCAATGTCAGTGAAGGACCCATCACTCAGGGAAGATAATCCACTTTCTTTTTATTTTGTGTCCTCTGTTTTAGATGATTCTTATTAAAACTGAAGATTTTTTCTGTGCTATATTAAATTGTTGTCTTCTGTTGCTTCCAATTTATGCTTAAGTAGTTTAGTTAATTAAGACCCTACATTGCCGTATTCTTGAGTAATTTGTATAATGTATGTATGGAGTAAGCGAATGAGTGTGTATATATTGTATATGAATGAATATATGTATAGATGTGGTATATTGATATTATAAGTATCATAATTAATGATTTTTTGATTTAGATTACTTATATTTTCAAAGCATTCCCATGGTAGATATTCCTACCATTCAGTAATAAATATCTGATTTCTTTTTTCTTCTGGGCAAACAGAAAAATTGTAATTACCCATCTTGAAGAGAAATCAAACCATATGACTGCCTGTAGCCAATGATACTTGACCTGAAATTACATGTATCATCAGTTCTAGATGGAAATATTTCATTAGCAAATATCAACTTTCAGCTTGATTTTTCTTCTGTTTTATAGAAAAAGAGTCACAGGTTGACATGTTGGCAAAATATTCAGTATCTGAAGACCAGCTGCACTGGACAATTTTAAAGAGCAGTAGCAGGCTGCGTGAGTCAGAGAGAGAACCTGGCTGTTTTCAGCCTCTGAGATTTCCAGGTTGTTTCGTATCATAATATAATCTAGTCTATCCTGAAATAGCAGTAAAGGAGGAGAACCATTACAAAAATTTTTAGGTATTAAAGATAAAGACCTTTGAGAGGTGAGAGTTATTCCCCAAATGTTTCCAAATTTCAGGAACGTAATTCAAAAGGTGAAGACTTGTGTTTTCTTAATTATGTAAAAATCTTTAATGAAATATTATTTTTTAAGTAACAATAATCACTTGTGAACTAATCCTTCAGAGCAATATATATTAAAAAAAATCCCATTTATAATCAAGCAAAATCTTTTTCTGCCTAATATTTATGGTTTTATAAATAAATTCTATACTATTTTTAAAGGAACAATAAAGCATTAATTTGAAAATTGAAGTTTAACAAATCAGATATGTAAAAATTTTCCACATCTTATTCTCTCACTTAATCTTTTATTCCACGTGAACTTCTCATATTTGTGGCTGGAAATGTTTAGTAACTAATTTCTGCTTAGTCGCTTAAATTATTATTAAATTATTATTTATGTCAGTTAAGTTATTTTTTACTTATTTTGCATGGTGGTAAGATAGCTTCTTTTCTGCCCTCCTGAATCTACTTCTATAATTAAATTGATCAAAATAAAATGAAAAATATAAGTACTTTATCTTTTTCTGAAATTGATTTGATTCTCATCAAATCTGATTGCAAAGAATATGGAGTAGTGCCCATTGTTCCATTTACTAAGAACTGGCTTAGAGAAAATTATGTAAGTATATAAGCAGCCATGTGACTTGCTCTCATTTCATTGGTCAAAGCAAGTTATATGGCTACTTGCACAGATTATACTCAGAATAATAACGAATAATAATGACAAAGGTACTTGTTCTTGAATTTGTCAGATGTTTTATATAATGTTGGCTGTTAGTGTGAGAAAATATCAGTTTAATCATGATAATTTCTTTTTAATTTACTAAGAATTTTTATTGGAAACACATGTTGATTTACCAAAAGCTTTTTGAATTCTATTAAGAAAATCAGATAGTTTTTAAAAATGTTACTGTGATTAATTCTATAAATAAATCTCTTTATTTACCAATCCTAGTCCTCCTTCAACACACTCTATATTTGGTCATAGATTCTCCTTTTTCTCCTTAGCTGCTCTTCCCCCTCTACTTTTTTCCTCCTTCATTTTCCCCTCCTTTTTTATATCCTATCGTACAAGTTCAATCTGCTAGTATTTCATTTAGGGTTTTGGTATCACTGTTTACATGTGTGAACCAAGCACATTCTGGTATGGACAATAGAAACCATGCCAGATATTTTAAAAAGAGTTTTATACAGGAAATGCAGAAAGAGAGAGAGAGAGAGAGAGAGAGTTACCTAAAGTGAGGTAACAGAGATGTTAACTAAGAAAGTAGCTATAAATCCTTAGGATAGGAGGAACAAATGGAAGTTACAGGTGTTAGCAGAGCCTGCAATGTAGTAAGAGGGCCCCTAAGAGCTGGAACCTAAATCTCTCAGGAGAGATTGCTTGTACCTCAGGAGCTTGGCGGGGCGGGGGGTGGGGGGAAGCCCACTAAAAGAGCAGCAAGTCTGAAGAGGGGACAATGGCCATCTACTCTTGGTGCTTCTGAAGGAGCGCAATTTGAAAAAAATTCTGTGATACAAATAATATAAAATAAAATAGTAAAATTAAAAAAAGACCTGGAACATATAGCAAGGACTCATGGACAAAACCAAAGGGGAAGAGCTGAGGGAGGGAAGGTGGGAGGGGGCAAGGGAAAGAGGTGGGGGGGAGGCAGAGACAAATGTATTTAAAAAGTAAATAAATTAAAAAAAAAAAAAAAAGACCTGGAACTTGAGGTACCTATTTTTGCTGAAGTGAAAAGCCGTTGATGAGATCATGCTGACAAGTTCAGCAAGCAAGAGAGTGTGAGGCATGCTCTTTCTCTCACCTGCCTGCCAGGTTCCCTCTAACACCAGTGATCGCTGAAAGCTTCTGGGGAGCTGGCTGACAAAGGCGAAGTGTAGTTTGCAGAGGGCCAGCTCCAAGAACACTGGAGTGTATAGAAAGGTGACTTTAGAGTTGAGAAACAATAGCATAATAAGTGACTGATAGGAACGGGTTTCTAATTTCTATTTTAAGTGTTATTAGTATTACACAAAGTTTGTAAAATAAGGAAGTAAGCATTTTATATTTTCTTTGCTCTAGAATGATTTATAGAACAAGAGAATTTTCTGTCCATTGAAAGTGTAGACACAATTTGAACCAACTCTTGGGGATCAAGGACATTTTGGAGGGTATTCAGCAACATTTATTTCATTTCAGCCATGGTTGCTAGCATGTATATGTTTTATATCTTTGCTTAATTCTTGGCTGCTTTCTGGCACGATTTGGAAAAGATGTCCATTGCTGCTCTCCCTTGTGTTCCTTCCACTTTCACAGAACATTGCCACATATCCTGTGTGATACTGATCTTTGAAATTATTAGATAAAATGATAATTTAGAACATAAATATGTCATATCGCAGTAACACATACATTTATAGACAGATGTATTGACAGACATATATAGACAACACACATAAATTTACTCAAATAATCCAATTTTGAATAATAAAATCTATGTATAATACACTTGATTGATCAATAAATCATAGACAACAGTTTAAATATGATTGCTCTATGTAGGTCTTTGTGGATCTTTTCTAGCAGGTGCTTAAAGGAGCTTACTTGAGTTGGATGCCTTAATATTTAAAGATCAATATTAACCCACTTGAGATAAACAAAGTCTACTTATATTTTGTTTAGTCAGTGTCAATTATTGCTGGACTTAAATAGGAACTATTTTTGAGGAACATAAAAAATCTTTTGAAAGTAATTACTTTTCTTTTTTAATCGCATTGATCTCTATGCTCCATGCCCCCTCTGGAACACTTCCCTTCACAATCCTTTGGCCATCACGTCTAGAGATTTCAGGTTACACTGCCTTCAAAGAATTCACTTCTTTTCTTTGTTTACAGCCTCCTTTTTTCAAGTATTTAGATATCTTGGATTAATTCGTATTAATTTTAAAGTCTCTAATGTGAATTCGATAATATAATGGAGTTAAACCTTCTAGTGCTTTGGGGTAGATGCTTTTAATTCCTCTTAGTTTCATGTGCATTTTCAGAGCATATTAGAAAGGAAAATAATTGTTTATTTCTTTGGAGAAAAGAGTGTGAAAATATATACATGCACTGCTATTCTTTTCTAAACCTTTCCAGGTTTATAACAGAAAAACATAGTTTAAAAGATGTTTTATCATGATAAATAATAACTGAAACTTAAATATCAAATTTATTTAGACATATAAAGTATGTTCCTTCGAGAGAAAAATATGGAAATTTGAAAGGGAGAAATATTTATACATTTGATTTTATTAATCCTCACAAAAGCATAAAAACAATTGCTTTTAAGCATTTAAATGTCAAAAGAGGAAATTTGATTTTACCAAGAGTGTTCTCAGAAGAAAAATTTGCCATTGATCCTGTCTTTTATAGTAATTTTTTTGGTTCTAACAGCATTTCGCCTGCTCTACCAGTAGAATTATTCTTTTCTTCTGTCTCAACTAGGAGTGTTCCAAAAACATAACTAACTACAAAGCTAATCTCCCAACGCATGTGTCAAAACAATGTGATACATGCTTGAGTGCAATACCAGAAACGACGCTCTGGTGATGTTTCTAAAGCAATACTTAATTAAGTTGTTGTTCATGCAGTAAATACAACATCAGACTCTTGGGTCCAGCGTTCTGAACCAAGGGACAGCACAGCTTCACAGCCTCTGATAACAGGACATGCCTTGAGCAGGACAAAAATATTCACCCAAAAGGAAAAGCAGACATTTTAGTAGATTATCTGATTAAAAACTAATGTTATAAGCCCATTTTATTTTAGAGGCACTTATAGCAAATAGGAAAATTATTGTGATAGTTGATAGAGGTGTCAAACTTATTAGAGAAATAAAATGGAGGAGTAATCTCACCTTTAGCTTAAAAGATTAAGCGAAAGTTGTTTTAGAACTATAAGTAGGATGGACATAGTCTTATTTCTTACTTTGAAAGTAAGTTTAACTCTTTGCACTGAGACAGGACAATATTGGCCTAAGCACAGTTAAAATAATTATACAGGAAATAAAATTCTAGTAAAATCCACTATAAAAATAAAATATGTTGGTTTTAGAAGGCAAAATTGTTCTTGTCTGCTGTTTATTTAAATCATTTTTTGCTAGTTTGTCTAAAATTAAAACAATACAAATTTAAGGTCTATGATGCTAAATATATGCTGAATATTTTGCCTGAGTAATGAATGTTTTATCTTAATTTAAAAAATCATTTTAGAATCAAGTTAAAATTTACAATGCTTTTCTTTGTAGCCCTCATTAGATTATATTACTCATTCCGTATTTGTATATTTTGATTAGGCATATGAATTATATTATAGAAGTAACACCTGTTCAAAACAAATATTCTGATGAGATAATATAATAGTTATCTCTAAGTCTGTAGTTAATAAGTAATTTTTCATGTGTATAAGTTCTGATTTTAACCTTGCAATGCATTTCTTTTTTTAAATTTTAGAAAAGTGGTCCAGATGTTGAGTTAATGATACAGTAAACATGCCGGGTAACAGCAATGTTATAGAAACACAAAACTGTCTAATGTATTTATACAAAAGGACAAGCATGAGATTTAGCAAGGTCAGAGGAGAGTTAAGCAGAATATAAGATATAGATTTAATAAAAACCCATTTATAAGTTCAAGTTGGATAATAGAAGCATATTTTGTGCAACAGACACCCTGTTCTTCTCAAAACACATGCACTCAGGCACAGCAAGAGCTATTAAAACATTGTTAAAAGCATACAAAACCTGGAAAATGAGCCTTTTCTTCATATATAATGTAAAAATTAAGTTATAATTTAATATAATTGTTAAAAATAAAAAATATTCTGATTTTTCCCTAATAAACTATTTTCACATTTTTTTCTGAAGGGTGAAATAATAAAAATTCCTTTCATCAAGATTTTAAGTGTCTTGCTTGCTAATGCCCCACAGAAATGCTGATATGCTAATTAGTTATCTATCATTGCTCTAGAACGTGCGCCCCTTCTCCATCTCACTTCAGTATAGTAGGGCCTACTTGTTCAACTTGACTTCTGTTATACTTGGAATCCATTCTTCCACTGGTAAACTACTCTCCCTACTGAGCCTGTCTGGGTTGCCTCTTCTTGGTTATCCCTGTTTCTAGTTTCATTCAAGGATGAAATTACTAGCCTATATACCTAAGAGTCTATTTACCTCTCCAACCTTGGCTGGTTCAATTTCCTTCAGAAAGCTACTTCACTTACATTATTGAATTTACTAATTGGAATCTCCAACATTCGTATAGGCTACTCAGAATGCTACTGCTTCTCACCAGCCTTTCATATTCATTTTCCTCATGGACTTTCCAGTACCACTCTGAACAAATATTCTGAAAACCAGCTCTGCTCCCTTTTTTAGGTTCCAAGCACTGGAAACCACTATTAACAGAGCTAATTAGGAGCAACACAGCCAAGCTTCTTTCTCTGTGTCCTAATATGACATTCTTAGTTTTTTCTCTGAAAAAAAAAATGTTGTCTATATCTGCCCCTCCCAGCCTCACCCACAACTTCACCTTTTTCTATTCTAATATGTAGATACATATTTTGTTCTAAAACAAAAAAAACAATGATATCAAAATACAAACAATAACCCTGACTGGTGTGGCTCAGTGGATTGTGAGCTGGCCTCTGAACCAAAGGGTCACACTGGTTCGATTCCCAGTCAGGGCACACGCCTGGGTTGTGGGCCACGTCCCCATTAGGCAACCTGTGAGAGGCAACCACACATCGATGTTCCTCTCTCCCTCTCTTCTCCCTGCCTTCCCTTCTGTCTAAAAATAATAAATAAACAAAATCTTTTAAAAAATGCAAATAACCAAGCTATAAAATTATAACATCTAATTTTTCCCATAATTATTTTATTTTATATTTTATTTTACTTTCTATTTTTGTAATTACTATAGCCCCAGATCTCAGTAAAATCTTTCATACAAGGTAGCACACATTTAATAGTATTTTTTATATAAACTAAAAAAAGGAACTAATGACTTTGACTTCGCTCAAAGATAATTAGTATTAACAGTATATATTGAATATGATCTACTCTTTATTTATCCTTAGGCATTGGTGGTTATTGGTACACATTTAGCTTTTCCATAAGAAATGTAGTTTTTATTTAATGCTGAAAATATATTGTATATTTAACTAATTGCTACCAATGAGCACTTTAAATATCCTTAGTTGAAACAAAAATAGTACAGAAAAATAGTGAGTTAACTAAATGCCTGTGAAATAAAATCTGGATAAAAATTAAGGAAATAGGAATGCATCTAATAAAATGAAGTAATAAAAGTATTGTGACATGTTGATTACCCATAGATTAGCTTTTCCTTCCTCCCAAAGCCCAACATATTTCTCATTAACTAACGTTATAGTTCATCTGGTACACTATTTCCCATGTACACAGCAAATGTAAACTTAATTTGAGTTTTTTCTTAAGTAACATACAGTTAATAATGTGGTTCTGTTATAAAAAAATAGTTATGTCCCCAAATTAAAAACAAATGCCTTCTGGATTATTAATAGTTTTGGATAATCCACACTTATGGGAGTTGAGAATTATGTGTGAAAACATTCCCAAAATATGCCAATTACTTAAAATAAAATATAAGTCTTTTCTATACTTGTAAGCATAATTTTGATATTTGTATTCTGGATATTTATGCTATAAATCTGCCCCAAAATTTGTGTGCTATTTAAATTAAATATGATAGACTGAATAAATTAGAAAGATTTTTATTAAGCAAGAATAACAAAAATAATGATGTTTAAAAACAAAGCACATCTCTATATTTGCTATTATACCTTAGAAAATGACATTACATAAATAGACATATTTATTACTTTTTTAAACACAACCCACTGAGAAATCCTTTGATTCCTATAATAGTTTAAGTTAATACTTTAATCTTTTTTTACTAAAAAAGCTGAATTCGCCTAATATTTGCTCACATTGTTGAAACGAATAGTCACTCTGATATCTGATACATATGCAGTTAATTTAAAAAAGAAAAAAACTGACTTAACATATCTTATAGTTCCTATCTTCTTCAAATAACTGATTTTTTACACTAAGAATATGGTTGGATGTTAGAAAAGTTTCCCAGAAAAATATTTAGTATTTTTAGAGATAAAATAAATCAATTTTAGTGTGATTTATCATATGAAATGTAAATATATAAACCATATCAATCACCATTAGGGATCTTCACAGCTTTCTCACAGACTGATTGGCTTGTTATCTCATTCACTTGCTGACTCCAGAAGAATTCATCAAGTCTACTGCATACCCAGGATTGTGCTCGAAATTACCTACTTGTGAACATATGCGCTTGGTTCTTTACAGTAAGTTAACTATGATAGAACTGAGCACAGGGTGCTGCAAGAGCAAATGTAAGGAGCTTTCTACTTGGGAAACAGCTGAGTAGAATTCTGCATGGTTATAGTAAGATTAACCCTTTCTTCTTGATTCTGTTGGTCTTTCCAACATATTCTCAGATCTGCCAGATTTATTTATCATAAACATTAACCTCAGGTAACTTTTCAACCTAAAATTTTTCCTACTGGTTTTATGGCAAAATCCACATTTCTTTTATGGCTTATAAGATTTTTCATAATTTTCCTGTGCCTACAACTACAGATTCATACCTAAACAGTCCATAAAATATTCTCCACCATAAAACCAACAACATGAGTAGTATTTTCCCAAATTTATCTTTGATTATTCTTCTGGCTGGAATGTTTTTATCCATTTTGTTTAATCTTGCTCATGTTTTTAGACTCACATAAGGTTTCACCAAATGAGAAAATTTTTCCTGATTCGTCATGTGCTTAGATAGTACTGTACGATGCTTCCATATTCTCTGGCACTTCCCTTTGAATATTTTTATTATATTGTACCACAAAAGCTGCTCTGCCAAACTGGACTTGGAAATATTTAAAGATAAATAGAGTTTTATTTATGTCTATATTTCCAGGTTAGCACACTGTCTGGCACATAGTAGGCAGTCAGTGAAAATCTTAAATAATAATTGATTGTGGGGCAGCACTAATTTTTTAATTTTTTTTTATCATCACATTCATTTATCCCAGGGAGACAAGAATGGAAATTTATAAGCTTTGGAGATTAAAATGCCTCTGTGCTATCTAAGTGATATCGTCACCTTCAGACTTTTCTTCATTAAACTTTTTCTCAGACTGTATTAGGAGAACCTGTTTTGAGTCCACATGTCCATGTAGTTTTTTTTTAATATGTAATATATAGCACAGTGTCTAGGAGATAATATTTTCTCAATAATATTATCTATTTATTTATTTAACCAGTATGTATTTAGCAGATTCTATTGAGCAGGGGACATGTATTAAACAATCATCAACACAGTATTTGCAATATTACAGACTGAGATAAGTTATAAATATCTGTATGAGACAGAAACCTGACAAAAAAGCTAGGGTACCAGGCAGGGTTTCCCTGAGTATTTCAGTGGAAGAAAAATATTAATTTAGAATTGGAGTTAACTAGGTGAAGTCAGACAAAGGCAGAGGAGTTCAAACAGAACAGAAGTGTACAAAAAATTAGTGGGAAGAGGAACGACATAATCAAATAGTGAGAAGAAGGACAGTATGAATTTTAAAAAGCAAGCTGATACATGGGGTGAGATTAGAGAGAAGAAGTAGAGAGGTAAGGATTAGACCATTAAAGACTATTGACCACAGAATGGATTTGAATTTTTTCTAGAAGCAGTAAGAGCAATTAATAGGTCTTTAACAAGAGGTGTCATCATAATATTTTATTTAAAAAACAGCAAATGTGTGAGGGACAGAATGTAATGAGGCAAGAATAAATATAGAGAGACCAGGAGTCCAAACAAGAGATGAGGTAGCCAGACCAGGGTTGAAATAATGCATTGAAGCCAATGAAATGGATTTTAGGAAGAAGAAATAAAACCAGTAAGATTTAATAAGAGATGGGTTGTCGAAGGTTAAGGAGAAATCTGTGTCAAGTCAATAGGGTGGATATTGGACTATTTTCAAGTAAGATTAGAAAAAAAAAAGGAATTAATAAGTCTGGCATAAATCAAAAGAGATAATATGATGAGAGTATTAATAAAGTTGAAATATTTTGAATAGAAATTTGAAGTTAAAAATGAAACTATATATAATTTGAAAAGAGTTGATGAAAGGGATTTCATAGCAAGGCTGAAAGAAACAAATGAAGTACAATTTTCAGAGGTTACCATAAAAGCAAAAATCCTACTTAAGGTGTTGAAGTTTGAGCAATGCTATGGGATGACCAAGACAAATGTGAAAATTTTAAACCCAAAGAAGAGTCATGTAAAGTTAAAATCAGTTGATTAGAAAGTACACAATTGAGGATACTGGCAACTGAATTGAAGAGTCTGATAAATCATTGAAATTGTTATTGAAGGAATTATAAATGATTAAGCATAAAGAAAGGAAGCAAGTGGTCTAGGTCTTGAAGTCATCAGCAGAGATGGAGAAATTTCATGCATCATTTAGGAAAGATGCAAAATGATATGGAATGACTTTAAATAAAAGGTGATAATTAAGTTGGAAGTAAAAGGGCTAATATTTCAGTGTAAGGTGGCAGCCGATCAATAATCTGGTATTTGTATTGCAGCCTATGGGCAGAGCTCATACAATTCTACCTTCAGTTGAGTTGAGGACAGCGAGAGATGGTGATATTGCCACTTTCATGCCATACCAACATCTTATGTTTAAACACTCTTGATTACAAATAAACAATTAAAATTATTTTTTAACAGAGAAATTTGGGAGCTCTCATAGTTGAAAATCTACTTTTGTGTTCCAGTGAATCAGTCTTTCTCCTTTGCTCTGTAAAGTGTCAATAACAGGAAGGCTCTATAACATGGTGATGCTGATAATTTTGGCAGCTTGTCTACATAGGCTCTGTTCTCATACAATTCATTCTTCTCAGATACTACAAACAAAAAATTATGGAGAGAACTTCTGTTGGCTTTGTTGCATTATATGCTATTGTCAAAATACTCACAGTGACCAGAGATGTTGTCTCTGCTTGGCAGACCTCGCTCCATGCCTGCCCTTTTGTTAGGGATGAAGAAGGGGTGACTCCTCTTAAAACACATAGTATAATGAACACTTTTGTAAACAGGCTGCTACTTTCAGAGCAAGGGTGTTCTCAAAGACTCAAAAACAATATTTATACACAATGTACTTCAAAGTCAGCATTTCTGCACTGAACTTACTTTTCTCTACAAGTCTACAGGGCGTGGCAAATGTACATTCTTTTGTATGAAAAATAAGACAATAATTAGTAAATAATACAAAAATAAACTCTGTTTCATGTACTCATGTTTATGCTCCACCCTGTATTTCTTCTCTACACTGTATATTTTTTATCCTTACCCAAGGACATGTCCATTGATTCCAGAGAGGGAGGGAGGGAGAGAGAGACAAATAGAGAGAAGGAACATCGTGTGAGAGAGAAACATTGCTCTGTTGCCTTCCATACATGCTCCAACTAGGGATCTAATTTGCAAACCTAGGTTTTTCCCCTGACTGGGAACTGAACTCACAACCTTTGGTATAAGGAACAACACTCCAGCCAACTGAGCCACTGGGCCAGGGCTGTAATATTTCTAAATAAGTTATCCCTTCATTACTTTTCTTCTGTTGCCCAAGCAGATTACCTGGGAGTATTTCATGAATTATTTCTTTCACACAGGAAAATTAATATATATTTAAAGGAAATTAATTTATATACAAAAATTTAAAGGAAAATATTTAAGTTAGTGAGCTTTATGATATATGAGGTCTGTCCAGAAAGAGTCCCATCACTGTAAATATAACAAGAACAGTTTTCATGACAATGAATGTAACCTGGCAGCCAAGGACAGTGGACTGGAATGTGCATGTGTGAACCAGGATGACTTTATTGTACTAGACAACAGGGGGAATAGACACCCTTGAATGAGCATGTATACTGTGTGGCCATTGCATTCAAAATGTCTGAGTGAGTAGAGAAATGAATCTGCATCAAATTTTGCATTAAGCTTGAACATTCCTTCCCAGAAACTATCTGGATGATTCAGAAACCCGCAGCTATAGGCATCTGGTGATTGGCAACTTTGTCATGACAACCTGCCCACTCATGCATCATGTTTTATGCAGAATTTTTTGGCAAAACATCAAATCACCCAGGTGACTCAGCCCCACTACTGCCCAGATTTCACACCCTGCAACTTCTGGCTTTTCCCAAAACTAAAATCACCTTTGAAAGGGAGGAGTTTTCAGACAATGAGATTCAGGAAAAGTCAACAGGACAGCTGATAGCAATTGGAAGAACTGTGTGAGAAACCAAGGTGCCTAAATTGAAGGAAACTGAGGTGGCATTGTCCTATGTGCAATGTCCCTTATATCCTGTACCTTCTTCAATAAATATCTCTATTTTTCATAGCACATGGCTGGATGCATTCTGGACAGACTTCATATACAAGGAAGATTCTTTAAGTATTTGAATACTGTCATGATGTTAATGAATTTTTTACATTTAGAGACTAATGAATCCCATAATATGTATTACTATGATTGTTTTTTCATAAGCTATTTTCACATAATGGCTAAAATGATAGGATATGAAGTCTACAAATGAGTCAATTTCAGTGTACTCTGATATTGGACACACTTTTTAATCTGTAAATTGAAGACCATTAGAGAAACTTACTCAGAGATATAGTGTGAGAATAAAACAACATAACATATGTGATTTGCTCTATGTAGTGTCTGGTTCATGGTAAATCTTTAATAAATATTAGGTATTATCCTCTTATTATTAGGACTTGCCTCTGCTTTGGAATTTGGTCTTTTCTGTTTGTTATAGCATAAAAATGTGAAACATACTGTTATTCCTGTTTTTACTGTTTTGTTTTTTGGTGTGTTTGTTTTAGAATGGCCTATGTTTAATAGCTCTAGCTAAATTTTAAGTTATTTATATATACATCAAAATAATGGAGAATAGAAAGCTGCATGGTATGTGACTACAGACTTAAACACTTTACAGCATTATCCTATCTTTAAGCTCAAAGAAGGAAGAGAGAAAAAAGGAAAGCTAACATGTTTCAGAATCTAAAAATAGCAAGAAGAGTCAGAAAATAGAGTAAAGAAGTAAAAATAAGGGCATCTTTTGGACTCTATCTTTTGTGTTGCTCCAGCAACCTGAGTCTCAATTTTCATGGTTATTCAAATGGTTCTGCTTATCTGTTCTCCTTTTTTTGCCTTTCTCTCCTGTTTAAATTTAATAGTATGACTAATACTGTGCTTCTGGCACATTGTAGTAACTAATCAAATCCAATTTAAATTGTTTAATCAATAAAACAAATATGATTTCTACAAACTATTAGTTTAGCTTTTTTTCTTCCATCTAAGAAAAAAAAACTCTACGTATACACTTTATTAGAGCTTAACAAGAGAGCATAAGTAAAAATACTTGTTGCAATTGGTTACTCTTCTTGTACAGTAGTTCTAAATCAAAAAAGAGAGAGAGAGAAAGAAAGAAAGAAAGAAAGAAAGAAAGAAAGAAAGAAAGAAAGAAAGAAATCCATTGTTCTTCTGAGAATGAGTTCAACAAATGTATAGTACAAAGTCCAACTCCAACTATCTTCAAATTACCATGGGCCCATGCAATGAAAATCATTTAAAAAATGTAAAAAAGTCACATTATGTAAATAAGTGTAAAGAATTGGGGACCTATTTTCTCTTTCTCTTATCTTTCTTTGGTGAAGAACTATAATTAGCGTAACACAATCTTGGTCCTCTTACCATAGCTTCTTCCCTTATTCCTCACTGGCACAAGATGAGTAAATTATCTGACTGATAACTTTTAAAACAGGAATTGGATCAATGTGGTCAAGGTCATCCCTCTTCCTTTTCTTAGAGATCTGCCTCCTTCCAAAGAAAATGAAATCTACTCTATGCTGGTCCCTTTTGTAAGCTTGGCACAGTGTCTGTCAACTATCCCACTGACATTTTGAAGCAGGACATTTTTGTTGTGTGGACTCTCTTGTGCATTATAAGATGTTTATCAGCATCCCTGGTTTATACTCACTGACATCAGCAGCACTATCCAGCTTGTGACCATCAAAACTTTCTCCAGACATTGCCAAACGTCCACTGAGAGGGGGCTCCCCTCCAGTGCAGAACCACTGCTTTGAGCCTTGCTTTCCAAGGGAACTTTCCCCGAGGTTGAATAGGAGAGTCAGTCTAATTTTAATTAAGCTGAACCAAATTGTACAGTAACTCTATCAGTAACATAATCAGTACTTTAATTTCCATCTATGTAATGTCTTTGTCTCTCTTAAACAGTCTAAATACTGGAAGGAGTGTTGGCTATGGGTCTTCTACAATTTTTTCAAGTGTCTATCTTTTTCCTTTATTTTTATTGTTGACAATATTGCAGATATCTCCAATTTCCCCCCTCTTTCCTACTTCTGCTCCCTTTCCCCTCTGGCCATCGTTTCACTGTGTTGTCTGTGTCCATGGGTGATACATACATATTCTTTGGCTAATCTCTTCACCTTCTTTTATCCAGTCCCCTGCCCCTCTGACACTCTCAATCTGTTCCATGTATCCATGCCTCTGTTTCTATTTTGTTCATCAGTTTATTTGTTCATTAGATTCCACATATAAGTGAGATCATATGGTATTTGTCTTTCTCTGACTAGCTTATTTCACTTTTCATAATAATATCCAGATCTCTCCATGCTCTCACAAAAGGTATGCAGAGTGAATGCTGCATAGTATTCCACTGTGTAAATGCATCTGCTCATCTACGGATGGGCGCTTCAGCTGTTTACATATCTTGGCTCTTCTAAATAACACTGCTATGAACATAGTGGTATATATATTCTTTCAAACTGGTGTTTCAGGACTCTTAGGATATATTTCCAGAAGTCGGATCACTGGGTCATAAGGCAGCTCCAGTTTTGAAGTTTTTGAGGTCTTTTTATAATTTTAATTATGTAGAACAAAATTAGATTGTGTTGTTTGTTTGAAAAAGTTAACTATACATACAGTGTAAGCCCACTGATAGGAGGGGAGAGAGAAAATATTTTATAAAATAATCTTAACTTCCCTCTCAATATTCATAATTTGTTCAAGAGCCACACATTTGTTTGTAAAGCACACTTAATTCTTTAGATATGTAAATAAAATGGCAAGTTTTTGAAAGGGATCAGAACATGGTCAGATAAAGACTTATATTTTCCTAATCTCACTTTGCCAGGGAATGATCTCATATGCTGTTGAGATTAATGGAAAGAATTAGAGATTTTGATGTCAGACAAACTTAAGTCATTTATTACCTCTGGGACTGTACTTAATATTAAAATTTTCTCTGATTTTGTTTTCTTATCTCTAAAAGAGGCTAATATCAGTACCCTTATTATATGTATATTTTTATTTTTGAGGATTACATTAAATGATGTGTGTCAAGTACTTATCACAATATCTGGCATATAGAAAGCACTAAAATATTGTAGACATTTTTCTAATTCATACTTAAAATGATGACAGCAGTACAAGTATTTGTTCATGATGTTCTCAGGGCAGAAAGATGAGGGATCCTTGAGACTCTGAGATAAGCAGATTTAAGAGAGATTCCTTAGCTCCTCAAACCACAGAGTATAATCTGGTTGCTCAGCAAGCATAGAAGGATGATGCAATAAAAGAGGCCATGAGACCATAGCTTCAGTGAATAACACAGTGCAATGACAACATGGAAAATGAAAGAGTGACTGGGGACATGTTCCAATAAGTTAAAGAAAAAAGTCACAGAAAACATTAACATCATCAGTTATCTCATTTGGGAAAAACATCTCAGTTATTAAAAGTACATTTTGAATTGAAATGAATGCCAAAGGTGTCAAAGTCCTGCAAACAGTCTGCTTCTGAGGTCTTTGAATTATTTCATCAGAAAATAACCAAAGAAGGTAAGAGAATAGGATGACATCACTTCGGCAACAAATGTGAGTATTACAGTATTTTTTCTAGCCATAAAAGATTTACAGCCCTTTTGATTTATAAATGGGTAAATACTGCTGCATAGTATGCCATTGTGCCCATGTACCACAGCTTTTTATCCACTCATCTAGTCTTACTTTTTGTGACAATGTGGATGGACCTGGAAAGCATTATGCTAAGTGAAATAAGCCAGTCAGCGAAAGACAAACTCCATATGATCTCACTAATAGGTGGGATCTAGTGAACAAAATAAACTAACAAACAGAATAGAAACAGAGGCATAGACATGGAACAGACTGAGAGATGTCAGAGGGGAGGGGAGAGGGCGTTACTGGATGGGAGAAGGTGATGGGATTAACCAAAGAGCATATATACATGACCCATGGACGTGCACAGTAGTGTGATGATGGAGCAGGGTGGGCGCAGGCTGGGGAGAGGCAGGCAAAGGGAGAAAATGTGAGGTCAACTGTACTAGCGTAAATTATAAAATCAATAAAAAGAAGAAAAATTATTGTTAAATAAACGTCACCATCACTGTGCATATTGAAATTATCAACACATAGACTATATGGTTTAATTTCCTAATAACTATTTTGGTGATCCTCAACTGACGTTTTAAAGGACCTTGTTCAAGTGTTGATAAAATGGAAACAGATAAACCCAAATGGACATAACCAACCATGTAAATTGAGGTGTGTGCTCGAGAAACAACTTCTCTCAGTCATGTCTGAGAGCTATAGTGAGTCTCGATCCACTGAACAAGGATCTGTATCAGACAACCCATAGTTGCAGTGGCAGCTTAGAGAGACATTTTCACATTGTGCTAAATGGGACCAATGACCCTTGGGGTACACCTTTTCCCAACCTTTTCGGCTGGTAAGACTTTGAAATAAAGGTTGATGACAAGCAAAGACTTAGGTAGGTGATGCGAAGTAGAGTCCTGGTGTTCTTACTGCTTTTTTTTCTGCCTGTGAAGAGTTTTACTTGGTCACACTAACTCATTTTGAAAGTTCTTTTGTGAGGACAGTAGAGAGTTGTCATAGAGAAAATGTTTAAAAAAAAAGAGAGAGAGAAAAAAATAACAAAACTTTAAAGAAAATTTCCTATGCATCCTACCCTTTGGAGAGTTTTTCAAAAGGAAAGTGACATCGCAGGTTGTCTAATTTTCAATTTTCTCAATTCTCTCTTATGTTTGGTTTTTATGCAATTCAACTCTCAGGCACAAATATGAGGTTCTTACAACTTTGTTATGCGAAGGAGTTCTGCACTTTGTGGAAACAGAAAAGACAATGCGATTACCTTTTCTTTTATCTTAAGACTGCTCTCACAGTTTGAAGAATTTCTAGTACTATAATACAAATTTAACAAAGTCATTTCCCCACCTTCATTTTACATGGGAACAATGTTAAATACAAATCTAGAGAGAAGCTAAAGTTTAGTTTTAGGAAATATTTTTCACTTTAAATGAAAATCCTGAAATATCTAAGTTAATATATCAGTAATATAAAAATCTTGCTTTGTGTACATATTAATTTCATCATTGTTTATGTAAATTTATGGTTTTGAGTAAAACCATCATGTAAAACAGCTGTTTCACTATTAGAATTTCCTCTTATGCAACTATTCAAGTATAAAAATTATTTTAAAACTATATTTTTAAAAATCTCTACGTAATCTTAAACCATTCTGAACATAATTGTAGTATTATTTACACCCAGAAGGATGAAGGGTTAGGGATGGCTGGAACCTGAAAGTATTTCTAATTGCAACATGCCTTCTGGTTCCTACAGGCTTGAATAGGCAGGTTCCTTTAGACAGTGTTCAATAGTCAACACAGCACTACTTGTTCTTCACCGCTCAATTCAAATGCCACTTTTGTGAAGCCATTCTCTGAATTCCAAGGGTAGTTTATAAATGTTTCCAGAGTACTTTGTAAATATATAATGTATCAATTTCCCTGGTTTAAAATACTGTATGTGTGACTAAATTGTCTGTTAGGTGTTATGAATCTTTGTTCCTGTTTGGCTTCTTCTTTTATTACTCATTCAACAAATAGTTGCTAAATAAATGCTGAATGAAATATTTATTCATTTGGATAGTGAAGTTGACAGAAAACAAGATTTAGCTACTGATTCGGAAAGAGAAGTTTTGTCCATTTGTTTGCAAGATACGGAAGATCTGAAAAGAAATTTTTGATTCATGATATTAACATTTGTTCAGTCATCCATTTCTAAACCTAAAAGTCATCCTATAAGAGCTTCTCTTTATTTCTTATGTACAATCAGTTTTAATTCTGACAATTCTATTCCAACTCCAATTTTGCCCCCTTCTTCACCATACCAAATACAATGGCTCTAGTTCAGGACCTAGCATGTAATTTCATCAAGAAATTTCTTGCGTACAGATTTCCAATATACACAATTCAAATATGCCACTGCATATTTGTTTTAAATTGTAATATTTTTCTTAGTGTTATCTGATTTTAATTCTATCATATTTTTATTTATTTCTTTGTTAAAATGTCCTCACTAAATTCTTACTCTGTATCCTAAAGGATAAAGGCCAGTGATTTTCAACTGATGTGCAGCAAGAATTTTTAAAACATAACTATTAAGTCAGAGGCACTAACTTGTTTTCCCTTAGATTGTTAAATAAAATAATGCCAACAGCCAGCACAACAATAGAGTTCTGGTGTAAATGCCCTCTCTTGAACTGTAAATATATAGGTCATATAATAGAGGCATGTCTTAATGATTAAGTTGCATAATAAGGTTGTGTCTGATTGGTTAATACTTGGTACTACCAATCTTTATTTACAGGTATAGGTACTTGATTTTTTTGAAAGTCACTTTGGAGCAGGAATGGTAGGTGATTTCTATTATTATTTTTTTTGGTAAATCAATTAAAATTATACCTATTTTTTATCACATTGGCAAAAAAAATATTTTTTGGTGTGCCACAGAATTTTAGCAATTAGTTTATATATGCCATGAGAAAAAAGAGGTTGAAAACCATTGAGATAAGGGATATAAACACAAGTTTATATCACCAAACACCTGTCATTAAGGTTATTATATCTAAATAAAAAGAAAACAAATATAAGTCAAGGACAACTGGGAAATTATGGAAACTTTATAAATTTTTGTGGAATGACTAAGTAAAGTTCATGTTTGTAAGATAAAGATCATAAGCAAAATGGTTATGTAGAAATAAAGGAAATCAATGCATACTGAAGTACAAGATGAAGTTGCCCATAAGAAGAGGGCTACAAGTCAAAGATTTGGGATAATTTGGACAAGTGGATCGTGGAAAACAGTATAAATGACAGAAACAATGACCTCATATGTTAAGACCATTAAAGAAGAGACATAAACACAAGGGCAGAACCTGGACTTTTCACATAAATTTCCAGAAATAACTATACTACATAAAAACATGTATCTTTCAAGTTCACATATTTTGCTGTTTTCGTCATGCCCTTGGATTTTGCTATACACCTTGGCTCCTAAAGGCTTACTAGGACAGAGCACTGCTTGATTTGATTTCTCTGTACCTGATCCAGTCATGTTTCTCACTCATCATTTTTTATGGATTAGATTTTGGCATGCATTATATGCCATGGATTAGGGTGCCATACGTGTACTATGAATAAATTTTCTAATTTTGATAAGGATTGTAAGTTGGAGCATGGACTACAAGCTGGCAGCTCAGTTTGAAAGGCAGAGACCTTGTATAATCCAGTAAGAAATATTTCCAGCTAAAAAACAAAGCAACAGACCTTTTACCGGCTAGGTCAGAAAATGGCATCTGTTAAGCTCACCTGGCAGATTTGTTGCTTTTGGCCCACAAGGGAGCTGATGAAAAGGAAAGTGCAGAACACACACAGAGAACATGGGCCTGCATAGAGAGATGTCAGTAATTAAGGGAATTTGCTCGTGCGCTACAGATGGTAGTCGCCAAACCACATAATGTGGATGGATCTGTATTGTGTACTTGGTTTCTTAGGAGAAAAAAAAAAAACTGTCACTTTTTTTATTTTCTGAGCCTGGCTGTGGCTCCAAGGATATTCAATGGAACTGATCTGCATTCAGCTATGAGCAAGAATAGACGTCTGCATTCATGAGTACGATGGGCTTTTCTTTTAAAGGATAGAACTGAACTGACTTTGGCAACACGTTACTAGATGTTCATTTACAGCAAGGGGGAGTTGACACATGATTACTTTGCCGATACTTTCACTTAACACTTGTGGGTGGACATGAGTGGGAAAATTGCCCAATTTTAGTTTTCTGTTAAAAACTGAATCTGCTGGATATGCTCATTTAACAACAGTTAGATTCAGTCTTCTGAAACAGTTAAGAGTGAACATAAGGGTGAAGAGACATCAATGAAAAGTGACTAAACCTCCTCAACAATGAAGGGAAGTAGTGGCAAATATCACCCATATCAGCCCATCATTCTGTTTTCTTACCTATTTTTTCCGGGCTGAAGCTTTATTCTCTCTTCTAGAGCTATGTTTTATTCTGTGTCTTTATTCTCTTCATTACTCCCATTTTACTTTTTTAAGGTATATTTTGTTGATTATGCTATGACAGTTATCCCAATTTTTCCCCCTTTGCCCTCCTACACCCAGTACACCCCTTCTCTCCAACAATTCCCCCTTAGTTCATGTCCATGGGTCATGCATATAAGTTCTTTGGCTTCTTGATTGCCTATACTGTTCTTAACATCCACCGGCCTATTTTGTATCTGCCCAATTATGCTTCTAAATCCCTCTACTTCCCCCCTACTCCCACCTTCCCCCCAGCTGATAATCCTCCATATGATCTCCATATCTATGATTCTATTCCTTTTCTAGTTTGCTTAGTTTATTTTATTTTTGTTTTTTTAAGATTAAGTTGTTGATAGTTGTGAGTTTGTTGTCATTTTAATGTTCCTAGTTTTGATCTTCTTCTTTTTCTTAAATAAGACCCTATAACATTTCATATAATAATGGCTTGGTAATGATGAACTCCTTTAGATTTACCTTGTCTGGGAAGCTCTTTATCTGTCCTTCAATTCTCAATGATAGCTTTGCTGGATAGAGTAATCTTGGTTATAGGTCCTTGCTTTCCATCATTTTGAATACTTCTTGCCAGTCCCCTCTAGCCTGCATCTTTTGAGAAATCAGCCAAAAGTCTTATGGGAACTCCTTTGTAAATAACCCTTTGCCTTTCTCTTGCTGCTTAAGATTCTCTCTTTTTCTTTAACCTTTCACATTTTAATTATGATATATCTTGGTATGGACCACTTTGCATCTAACTTGTTTGGGACTCTCTGTGCTTCCTGGACTTGTATGTCTACTTCCTTTGCCAAATTAGGGAAGTTCTCTTTTATTATTTTTTCAAATAAGTTTTCAATTTCTTGCTCTTCCTCTTTTCCTTCTGGCATCTATATGATTTGGATGTTGGCCCTTTTGGAGATGTCCCAGAGTCTTCTTAAACTCTCCTCCTTAGCACACCTATTAAATTGTATTGGGTAAAGCCTTGGTTATTCAGCAGGGTCAGGCAACCTGCATAGCCGCTTTGTGGCTCCCCGTGTCAGGATGGGATAGATGAGGGGGCAGTACCTCTGCTGGCTGACTTCTGGGGGCTTGCTTGGCACTCACCCCCTTTCCAATTACTGCACCCACTTCCCATAAATGTAACTGGCCCCCTCTAGCTGCTATCCTGATTGTGGTTCTCAGAGTGGATGGGTTTGCATATATGCCAGGCTCTCCTGAGAAACCAGAAGATTTTTTTGTTTTTTGTTTTCCCCTGTGGCCCTTCCCCCACTGGATTTATAGCCAGATGTTATGAGGCTTTATGTTTTTCCCCAGTACTGGAACTCTAGGCTGTGTGGTCTGGCCTGAGGCTGAGATCACTTGCTCACAAGGTGTCCCCCTGATTTTTATCCACCACTCATAAGTGTGGTATCACCCATTCCTCCAGCTGCCACCTCCTGGCTGCCTTGCAGCCCTTTGCTTGCAGCAGCCACACTGTGTCCTCTATGCCCAGCCTCCCTCCTACCCATCTGGATGAATATAGCTTCTTGAAATCCTTGGTTGTTGGACTCCTGTACATTTCTGGGTATTTTTCTGGGTGATTTTCTGGCAGTTCTGTTTTTTAAGATTCTATTTATTTATTTTTAGAAGGGAAGGGAAGGAAAAAGAGAGGGAGAGAAACATCAATGTGTGGTTTCCTCTCATGTTCCCTACTGGGGACCTGGCCCGCAACCCAGCCATGTGCACTGACTAGGAATTGAACCTGTGACCCTTTGGTTTACAGGCCGGTGCTCAATCCACTAAGCCACACCAGCCATGGCATGTTTTTCATTTTTAAGTTAGTCGTGTTTCTTCTTAAGGTTGTGCACCGAGGTGAAGTGTATCTACCTACTCCTCCATCTTGACTGGAAGCCCCACATTTTAATTTAAAGTGATTGATTGAATATTGACAATAGAAGACCCTTGGCCAATAGCTTTATTCTAAAATAAATTGATGTTTTCTGTCTTGCTTTGCTTCATTATTTGTTATTTGTGTAATCAGAGAACGAATAAAGGTGTTTTAGTACCATGATACTGTTGGAGACACTCACATACACGTAAGGATTTGAGGTAATGATCAGGTTCGTTGTATCTAAATTTTACATTCAATGGAGAAAATAGAGGAAATAAAACACAGTAGATAAGGAGAAAAATAATATATCTTAATATTTTATAGAAGAGTTAAAAGCTATTCAGAGTCAACAGCTGCATGCAGAATTTAGCAGACTGTTCAAATGGAGAAAGATGGATTTGTACATCTGTATCTACTCTGGCCGCAGTCTGACTCTAGTGCTTATGACTGATATTCCTCAGCCTCTAGGGCCACATTCAAATGCTTGAGCAGAAACAAAACAAAAATGGTTGAGCTCAGAAGAGAGCATTTATGAGAGCTTTTCAAACAGCTCATTTAAAAGGTTTTCAAAATATGGTTGTAATATTGCTCAGTGACTTCATTCCAAAAACTCTTAAAAGCACTCGCCTCAAAAATTTTATAAACACAGTTCTTCGTAGTTCTTTCTTTTGTAGTTCCACATTATTATTTTCAACAGTGAAATATGGAAGTGAAAAAGATTGGCCTTTGTGATCAGCATGAGAACTCAAGTCATACTTTGGTATCCAGGAACCAAAATCATTTAATGCTATTATGCTAGTCTTTATATGTTTATATATGTATATGTGTGCTAATACACATACACACACAATGCTAATATATATAAACACACACACACACACAAATAAAAATGTCAAAAATGTCTGCTGGTCTTATTGAGATTGGTGCATTTGTCACTGGGATCTGCCAGTCAGTTCTCCTAATTGCTAACATCTTTTGGGTTCTATGTCTGTGTTTTGCACTTTTCTTCAGCTCTCATGGACTAACACAAAGAATGTGAGAGTTTAAAATAGCTTTAACTGTTGGATTATTCTATGGATGTTATATTTTTAATGTCTGCTTTTTCTAACTCTTCAGCTAGAAAGTTTTATTTGATTCTTCATCACTAATAATTGCAGAAAAAATAAAGACGATTCTCAGTTTTAATACTTTGTGATATTGGTTAGATTTTGTGGTTATTTATAAATTATATATGTTAGTTTTTAAATTTTTAATTTAATTATTGAATAAGTAATCATTAATACAGTTCAAATATATAAATTAAATTAAATTAAATAAAAATTTACTTATTTGCTTCCCCCACAGAAAACTACTGATATATTATTTCCATGGATAATGTTCTAAATGAAGATACTTTGTAAATTAATAGGCATGTGAAAAGCAAAAATATAAGGGATAAATAAGGTTAACTAGTTTTACATAAATAACACTTATATAAAGCAACTTCTGAATTTTGATATTATGTTCATTTTGTAGTTGATAATATATTGACAATTAATATAAAAATAAATATATCTCTTTTGGCATATTTTGAAAAATGCTACAAAGTCACAAGTCTGAACTATGTTGTATTAACTGTGTCATGGTGATGGATAGACTCGAAGGTGGCCCACTATGCCCTCTATCTCCTAGTATTTATGCTTTCAGAATTCCCTTCCCTTGAGTGTGAGAGGAACTGTGATTTGCTTTTAAACAACGGTATATGGAAAAGGCGATGGCATGTCACTTCTATGATTATGTTGGCTAATTAATTTTATGAGCTGATTTGCTCTAGTCTCTTTGACATCTTGATGGAAATGTAATTAGTTATATTAGAAATGCTTATATGGGAACTATCTGTGGGCGACCTCCAGGAACTGCAGGTAGCCTCTCAATTTTAAGAAAATCCTTAAACAAAAGCCAAAACAAACAAACAAACAAACAAATGACAGGCCTCAGCTTTATACTCTCAATAGTAAATAAGTTCTACCAACAATCTGAGGGAAATATGAAAAAAACCTGGAAGTGAAATCTTCTTCAATCAGACCACAATATGAGAACATAACCTGTCAAATACCTGGATTATAGCCTAGTGAGACCCTAATCAGAGGATCCAGTTAAGCCATTCCTGGAATTCTGACCCATAACACCTCTGAGATAATAAGTATGTTGTTTTAAGTTCCTAAATTTGTGATATTTTGTTCCAGAGTAGTAGACAACTCTATACCTATAAGTTTACACTTAAAGACTTATCAATGTACGAACAATTATGAGAGTTGACGAAAGTACAAAATGAAGATGAATGTAAATTAACAGAAGAAAAAATCTTTAGCAGGAAACACCAATTTGTATTCATATAAGAAAACATGTCATACTGTCACAAGTTATATCTCCTAAATACAGATCAATATAATATGGTCATTTTTGCATAAATGTTAACATATAAGGACAATGAAGTTAAAAATAGGAGCAAATATATCTTATATGGTTTTCACTGAAATTTTATTTAGAGTTAAAAATAAGAGCTATTGCTAATGATTCTGCCATATATAACTAATATGTTCTGAACTCATGACCACACAATATTGGCTTTTTACATTTTATCATTTTTAATATCTATTATATTTAGAATTTATGTGTTGTTTTAGTGGTATACAATAAATTATGTTTGGTATTTTAGTATTCTTTCTATTCTCCTTTTTCTATTCTCACAGGGAGAAAAATTATGATATAAATGAAGGACACCAATGGTTATATGGTGCTTGGATGTGGATAGGGAAAAATTTTAGAAAAATAAATAAAAGAACTGTAAATAGAGAGTGAGTCAGGCAAGCATTTCCTTGGCTTTGACTTCTACTCTCTGAATTTTATACACCTGGGCCCGTCACACTAGCACAACTCTCCTGCTCTTCGTAAATCCACCAGATTGAGAGTTGGATCCAAAATCTGCGAGTATGGCTTCTTTTTTCACATTTCTCTCTCTCTCTCTCTCTCTCTCTCTCTCTCTCTCTCTTTCTCTCTTTCTTTTAAACCAAATGTAAGAGCTCAATGATGGAAGAGCTCAATGGTATGGACATATGGAGTTGACCAAAAATTTCGTTTGTTTTTTTCCATAAAGTGGCTCTAGTAGTGCTTCGTTGTCTTTAACATCATTTGAAATTATTTTGTTAGAGTGTATTTCAACAGCTGTCATATCAACATGCATAAAAAAGTATCAAAACTGATAAATTTTTGTATAGCCATTTTAATATTGAAGATGGAAGAAAATATGTAACATTTTTTGCATGTCATCCTTTATTATTCAAGAAATGTAAAAATGCAATCTGAAACAAAGTTGCAACTGAATGCAACTTTGTGGAGTGTATGAAGATTCTTAGATCAAATGTTTTTGAAGTTTCATGCTGGAGATTTCTTGCCCCAGAATTGGGTAGACCAGTTGAAGTTGATAGTGATAAAATCGAGACATTAATTGAGAACAACCAATGTTCTACCACAAGGGAGATAGCTGACATACTCAAAATATCCAAATCAATAAAGATATTGATGAAAATAATAAAAATGTGTCTTTTATTTTACCAAAAAAACTAAACAGACTTTTTGGGCAACCCAATTAGAAAAATGGCCCAGGACAATTTTTTAGTCTGTTTTAGTTTAGGCTTTAGTTTAGTGAGTCAAAAGTAGAAAATATGTAGGCTAAATCAGTCAAGGATCCCAAACATAGTTTTTCTTTTTTCAAATAACCTTTCTGTTAGAATATGTTTCGATTTATAGAAAATAGTAAATATAGGATAGTCCCATATACCTCACACTAAGTTTCCCATATTATTAATCTTATACCTCAGTTTATTGATAAAATTCATGAACCAGTATTGATACACTATAACTAACTATAGTCAATACTTTTTTCCAGATTTCCTTAGTTTTTACCTATTATTTTTTCTTTAAGAATCCCATCTAGAATATTACATTGCAATTAGTCCTCATGACTCCTTATGCACATGTGGGCCATAGAATCTCTCACACTTCTCTTGTTTTTGATGATGATGACATTTTTGAGGAGTACAGCTGAGGTTTGCTGTAGAATTTCTCTGAACTAAGATTAGTCTGATGCTTTTTTTTATGATTGTCCTGGGTTATGCGGTTTTGGTTGGAAAACTACAGAGATAAATTCTCTTCTTGTCACATTATATAAGGGATAGATAAATCAACAAGGGGTATTTCTATATTTCATTATTGATGTTAATCATAGTTACCAAGCTGAGGTAGTATTTGCCAGGTTTCTCTGCTGTGACGTTTTTTTCCTTTGTTTTTTTTTCTCTTTCCAAAGTGTATTCTTTGGAAGCAAGCCACTATTCATCCCACATTTAAGCTGTAGGAAGTTCTAAACATAGTTTTAACACTGGTAAGTATCAAGGTAGGATTATTATATTGGGTTCAGTAAAACGATATAATTAGAATATATGCATAGGCATAGACATATAATAAATATTTTC
This sequence comes from Pteronotus mesoamericanus, assembly GCF_021234165.1. NCBI lineage: Eukaryota > Metazoa > Chordata > Mammalia > Chiroptera > Mormoopidae > Pteronotus > Pteronotus mesoamericanus. The sequence goes on along the minus strand of NW_026555285.1, from coordinate 22,205,148 downwards.
AATAATCTGTTCACTTTATGTATATGTTTTATCTATCTATATATCTATAGAGAAAATATTATTTTCCAAGTTGTATACACTTCAATGGTATGGATAAACTTAAAGACCCAGAGAGAAATAGAAAAGCTTTAAATAGTGAATTTTAAAACTATTGAATAAAGCTTTGTTAAGTCAATAATAATTGCGTTAGCTGTAAGAGAGACTGAAAAGGAAGAACACCACGAAAAGAAAAATGATTCTCTGGATTGGAGAGGTCTATATCAAAATCCTAGAAGCTGTATATACTTAATAATGTCTTAGAAGGTGTATCTTAGAAGGAAACTGTCTTATAAACTGTATGTACTTAATAATATCAAGCCAAAAAAAATAAAGGGTCATTGGCAGTCACCCATAAAAGAAAAAAACTAAGAAAAATCTTAAGGATTTTCACAACCCGAACATATATGATATACATGATATACATGTATGATATATACACACACATACATATATGCATATACATGCTAGATACTTTGGTGTACAATTATGAATTCATATCAGTGTAGAACAGATATCCAATTATGACAAGAGGTAATTATAAAATTTCACTTGCAAATTAGGGGAATTGATACAATATATCCAATGTGAAATCCATGTCTAACAACAGAGGAGATACATTGATCTCATGAGAGGTAAGGCAGACTTGAGAGCTAGTTTGATCAGGGATTAATCTCTGTTTATTTAAGATTTCTTCCTTTTTGTCCTCTTCTTTTGTCCCTGTGCTGATTTCTGCATGATAAAAAATAATTTGGAATAGCAGCTTCTTCATTTTCCTCTGGGTTTGGAAAAAACACGTCTAACCTAGCTATTGAAAGGATAATCCTGTAATTTGTTCACAGTTGAAATGATCATTTTGGCTAAAGCAATAGAATCTGTTAGTTGGTTTAACAGAACTTTCTACCAAACTGGGTTCCTGAAGCAGAAGGGCTCAGTGTAAACCTATGCATATCCAAATAAAAACATGCAGAATGTTAGGAAGAAGGCAATATAGTAACCTACAATATCAAATGTTCTATATACTGACATATTAAGGAGTATATTTTTCTGCCTATATTAATATCCTATTAGCTATGGAAGAGTTACCATATCTGTTCTGCTTATTATCCAGAGAATATGAAAATGATCCACTTACTTAACTATAATTTAATTATCAATATATCACAGTTTTTAAATCAGACCTTGTCATATAATAGATATGTAATTATCTTAGAACTTTTAACAGGGTCTCAGAACACTAAAATCATAACCATTTGAACCTGGTATTATCAATAATATACATACTTCAAATGCATGGATGCATGAGAGAACTGTGAAATCAAGTGTGTAACTTTTTCTACTGGAAATATTTTATTTTTTATTAAATGTATTGTGGTAACATTGGTTACTAACATTATACAAGTTTCAAGTGTACAGTTTTATGGTCTATCATTTTTATATTCCTTTGAGTGCTTACAGCCCAAAACCTAGCCTCCTTCTTTCACCATACATTTGACCCCCTTTACTTTCTTCATCCTTTCCACTTTTCCTCCAATAAGCACCATCTTGTTGTCTGTGTCTATGAGTTTTTTCATTTCTTGCTTTCTGTTTTGTATTGACACGAACAACATTTGTGTTTTGTCTGTTTCTCTCTGACTTATTTTGCTTAGCATTGTACTCTAAAAATCCATCCATCATGTTGCAAACTGTCTTTCTTATGGCTGAGTAGTAGTCTATATTGCATACATCCTCTTCTTTATCCAATCATTGGTTGAAGGACACTGAGGTTTTTTCCATATCTTGGCCACAATGAATAATGCCGCAATGAACATACAGGGACATATATCTTTACATATAAGTGTTTTCAAAATTTTGGGGTAGATACCCAAAAAAGGGATTTCTGGGTCATATGGTAGCTTTGTTCTTAATTTTTTGAGGAACCCTCATACTGTTTTTCATAGAGGCTGTACCCGTTTATGTTTCCACCAGCTTTGAATACAAAAATAACATTTTGGTGTTTAGTTTTTTCATAGCTCATTTTGTTTCATAGTATATGATTTCCAGGATAGAACTAGAATAAATAAGGAAATTAATGTTGTCTTCATATGAGTAAAATACAAATACAAATTATTTTAATTTTAGACAAATTACGGGTCTGGCAATGAGACAATTATAGGTTTATTTAATTTATTTATCATTTGTAAGTGTTCATTGATGTACTACAAATATGACATACTGTTATCATTATTACTTAGCATTTTATACTGAATTTTAGAAATGCTATAATCATTAATTAACTATACTTTATAACACTCTTGTGAGGTAATGTGGTGTTTATAGAGAATTAAGTTCCAAATAATTCAGATTTCTTCCCTAAAGGAATTATCACTTACAAGTGAATATATTCTAAATTAGAGATTAGTGATATGTGGAATTTTTGAATTTATTGAATTGATATATGCAAGCATAGATGATAAGTCAAAAAGTATGTGTATTATGGCTATGTCCCTTATACCATGTTATTTACTATTATGACTTTTCCATACTCTGGAAAACTTGCACATATATTTGCTTAGACTTTTTTATTTTTCTTTACATCATAGATTACAATCTTGGGAAAACTTTAAGTCAACAACTTCTATTTTGTCAACATCTTTCAGTAGCTCTATTCCATTTCTAACAAAGTCCAGGTCTTCCAAATAATGATATTGCTTATGGACTTTGAAGTCCATATCACAGTTATTTGCTCTCACAGTATGATGTTGTCCTTCTTTGTTGGTTAGAGCAATTGAGGAGCTCTATAAGACATAGATACCCCAATTTGCCATCTTAATGGTGATAGGAAGACTCATAATATTAACATAATTTATTAACCTTTTCTTCTACTATGCTCAAACTTTCCCCTAGGAACAGAATAATGTTAAAGACACTATCTTATATAAACAATCCAGATCGATATTTTCAAATGTGTCTTTTTGAAAAAGAAATTCAAAATGTATAATAGGAGAAGAATATCTCTAATGAAGGAGCTACTTTCTTAAGAAGAAAGGATTTTGGAAGAAAAAAAGGGGGCACCATCTAGAAGAGAGGAAGTTTCTCACAGGCAGCACTAAGTCTAATGCATACAACTTGAACTTTCACAAATTGACTAATACTCAAGTTATACATTTTTAATGAATTATAGCCAGTGCTGCAGGAATTACAAAGAGAAGAATGTGTTTTCGCATTGTTTTCTATAATTCCATAACTCAGATAAGAAATATTCCTCTGTGAAATATGTATATGTGTGTGTAATTACATATATATGTGTCTGTGTATTTGCATGTATATGTATAAGAATATATAGCTACATTCATATATATGGACATCAATATAGGCATACATATATGTATATACACCTGTATCTGTCTATAAATATATATATGAATAAATAGATAGGTAATATCCATATTGGTATATCTTTAACCATACGAAATGGCTGATATTTGACTATTTTTGACTTATAGAAAAGGCAATTTCATTCCTCAAGGAAATATTACCTACCAGAGAAATTTGATTAGAATTATAGTGACAACACCAGGTGTCAAGAAATAAATATGGCTATTGACAATTTGGATTCTCATTTTAATTCTAATTCATAACTTATTAATTATTGCATAAATATACCATATTTATGATTTTGAGAAGGTCAACTTTCTAGGAAATAGTTTCATCATTTGTAATATAAGGAAGGTTATTTAAGCTTGGATCTTTTCTCCTTAGCTTCAAATGTTTTTATGCTCATTTATTAATTCACTCAACAAATATTTTGTGATTTCTTTTGATACCAATTATATTACAGGCAATTTTCTAGACTTTGAAAGTATAGCAGTGACCAAAATAAGCAAAATCTCCTTATAAATTATAAATAATACCTGTTTATCCATCAATTATCTGAAATTACAGAGATATTCTCTTAAGAAAATACACTTTTCATGACCTTAGAGTTATTCTGAATACAAAGAATACCCTCTAAATCCAAAGGATACTTGCTCTGTAGTAGATATAGGACATTTTCTACCCTACATGTTGTACACCAGGAAATTTGGAGAATGCACTCAGTACTGCCACTTTTGAAAATCTGCATCTCAAGATAATTCTGAAGTTGGTCTGCAAATTTTTATCAATTTCAATAAGAATGCAATGAGTTGGAGCAGCAGATGTGAAAAGAAAGAAGAGTCATTACTAAATTTTCACTTGCTTAAATTCAGGGTATGGCATCTCAGTAGTCTCTAAGGGTTTGTATATGAAATATCCTGGTTTTACATATTATTAAAATGCTTTACCTGCTTGTGATGCAACCAAGACATTTGTCCAGAAAAACTAAAGTTTGTATTCTATGATCCTCCTCTTCCCTTTGACCTTTTTGCCTAGCAACTGCACTTACTGCTGGGGTGTTTAGAGAGCTTCAAAGGTTACAATAACCATTTTGACCTAATATTTTTTTCTTACACCAATTCAGACATAAGAATTTTTCTTTTCCTTTTTTCTCTCCTGACACCAAATACATGGTATCTTTTCCATCACTACTTCTCCAACACTCTGAGACCAAGCAGCTGTCCAAGAATTCAATCCAACTCTGACACTATCAGCCTGGAGTTAGCATCAGATCCCACAAGTTAAAAGACCCAGACTGTCTCCACTTCAGACACCGTTTTTAAGTCCTTGTCCATTGGTATTTCTCACCAGGTACCTAATAATAAATCAGGAGTTCCCATAATCTCTACTTAGGTTTGATAATCCTTAAGAGAGGCTCTTGGAACTCAGGAAAGCACTTACTATTACTAGTTTGCTGTAAACTATACAACTCAGAACAACCAAATAAAAGAGGTAAGGTTTGGTGGGCAGAGTATGGGGCTGCCTGGCCCTCTCCTGGCACTCCACCTTCCCAGCACCTCGATGACTTTGCAGACCCAGGAGATCCCTGAACCCCATCATTTAGAGATTTTTATGAAGGTTTCATTATGTAGGCATGTTTTGATTAAATCTTTGGCTATTGGTAATTAAATCAATTTTCAGATCCTCTCTCTCCCTAGTGGTTGAAGGTGGGACTGAAAATTTCAAGTATCTAAGTAATCAATGTTTGGTATTTCTGGCCACTAGCCCCCATCGTAAAGGTACCTGAGATCTCAGCTCACCAAGAGTTGCCTCATTAGAACAAAAAACAACTTCTGTCATCCTTATCACTCAGTAAATTCCAAGGGTATTCAGAGTTCTGTGCCAGGAACTTGAAACAAAGACCAAATATTTTTGTAATACTACAACCACATGCAGAAGACTTTTTAAGACTGTGCATTGCTGCAGTTATACCTGTACTAAAGATTGAATAGTTTAGACATAACTGGGAGTCACCTTTTCACCACTAAATCTAGGTACAAAGGCAGTACAACTCTAATAAATTGTTAAAAGTGTGAAAAAAAATTAAGGAATACACAGATTAGTTAATGATCCTTGTACAATAATAATTAATATGAATATTTCCATGATTCTTTAAAAGTATATACTAGTAATTATAACTTGATAAACTGAAAAATTAGTTCTCTTGTAATTCTCTAATATCATCTTTGCAGTCTCTTTTCTCTATTCAATTTATCATGTCAACTTATTTTATCTAAAAGAATATTGAAAAATGAAGAATGAGAGGAGACAGTAGTTTTTATTTATTTATTTTTGATTTTGAAGTCTTGTAATCAATTTTCCCTTACTCTTTTATAAAATGCTATACATTTAAAATGTGTTATTTTCCTTATAACTATTCTACATTTGCATTTGAAAATGTCTAAATTTATTGTTCCTGAAAAATTGGTACAATTTGGTGGAAGTAAGACTTAATGCATGAAAAGTTTTATGATATATTTGGTGTGTAAATAAATGCTGCCTAACAAAGGTATTAGTGCTTTCTTCCTACAATGGAAAGAACCGTAAAGCCAAATTACTTGAGGGTTGAGTTTAATAAAAATGGGCCCCGCACTTTGAGAATATTAACGTGCCTATGCTGTTTCTGCTGTGATCACCAAATAATTTGGTTTTAGCTCTATTAAAATACTAGTTTAGGAAGCTATGAGACCATGGTCTCAACCACTTGTTTTTAGTCTAATCATGATTCACTGATTTAGTTGTTTATTACAGCTTAGCATACTGTACCAAAAATGTAATTTTATGCATGTTTGGTGTTTTTTTTTTCTCCCTGCTTCATCAAGGACTCTATAAAGAGAGATACTTTAAGGACAGCTTTATCACCCATAATAAATAAATAACCTTTGGATTATGAAGGGTAACTTTACTTTTGGGTGAAGAGTGATGTAGATCACTTAAAATGCTAAGAGAAGAAGATCTTAGAATGATGAATGAGCTCTTTTACTATATGAAAGTTTTTGTGATGTGATTGCAAAATGAGAAGCTTCCAGATCTGGTAAGAGTTTGGGGAATATCAGGGTATGTGGAGTTAATTGAGACTTAATATACAAGAAAAGAGGGTTACCTAAACAAACAAATAATAATTTAGAATTTCAGGGCCAGCTGAGAACATTGAAGGGAGGTAGTTTTAAGGAAATGGATAGGTTTTGCAACGGGCCTTGTGAGAGTACTCATTTCTGTATACATGCTAAATGTTCTAGACTTCTCTTGGTGTCTGGACCCATTGACCAGCATGTTTTACTGTCATCAGTAAACGACCACATTGTGGTCACTGTGGGGTATAATGCACTCTTAGTTGCTTGTTCATATGTGAGCCAGGAATTTTGCTCTTCTGACTTTTTTAAAAATAGAATTTACCTTGACCAGCTGCCCTCTCATCACTCCCTCATGGTCATTACTATAAGAGATTATGAACTGTAATCTTCCCGGTTGCATTAAATTGGTAACTTCTAGGGTAAACAAAAGATTTTGGGGATAGACTGGCGCCTGTTAGTGGTATCTAGTAGTGAAGAAAGGATAAGTGCTTACTATACATTAGAGATGTAATGAGAAAGATGAGAGTACCCCGGGCTCTGTGGAACTCACGTTAGGGTGAGAAAAGATGTTCTACTAGGCTCTGGTGGTTAAAAGGAAGAGAGTCATTCAAGTTACTCTAGTAATAAAGAATATGTTTTAAAAGTAACTGTTCACCCAAGCAAAAAATGCATGATTATGCCAAAAGCAGCTAGAAATCATTATATTCATACCATTGAGAACATTTAGACACCTAAGTTTCTCTGGGAATTTAAGACAGTACTGAGAATATCAGCTGTAGAAGATTGAACAGAATCATTAATGATTATGGGGGCCCTGCTCTAATATGACTCATGACCTTCTAAATTTCTGTTATTTCTCCCTTTTGCTACAAGCTTACTTTTTCTTACTCTCCACTGTGCATAAACACTTAACCTGTCACATAGCTCCTGCTTACCTGTAACTTTTGCTTCCTCACAGCTCTGGCATGCCATAAACATTTATGAACCTGGCTCCTCCTGGCCTGTCACGACTACCTCAGAGTTTCCTTAAATAGAACGTGTCAGCTTTATTCCCTGCCAAAAACTATCTTATTGCATCCACATTTTCCAATTCAAATTCCTGAAAAATAAAACATGATCACGTATTTCACCTGAGTTTTATGTTTAGTCTATTGAACAGGTAACCTTGGACTTGGTGCTCATCTGTCATCTGATTTTCTGTGAATTAAGGAGTCAAGTGATTAAAAACAGTGTAGTTTAGACTATTTTTTATGAATCAACAGTAGAAAAGCTTGAGATGATTGACTTATTTTCTAGGAAATAATACTTTAAGAACAGTGTAAAGAGTACCAATGATATGATCATGTAAAGTGTATAATGGGAACACAAGGAGATAATAAACAACCAAAACTAAGGAATCAGAGACATTTTGTATAAACTGTATACTTGATTAAGAGTTGAATAACCATTTTCTAGGTTATTAAGTAAGCAGAAGAGCTTCACAAAATAAGAGGAGAATATATATGAATGTACAGAGATAGGAAACTATAATTATTTGACAAACTGTAAATAAATGGTCTGGTAGAGGAGAAGGTAAAAGCAGAAAGTCTGTCATGAGTAGTCAAGTACAATGTCACTAGTCAGCCAGGGAATGACACCGGTGGGCGGAGGGAGGGTCGAAGGGGGATGCTAAAGCTGTAGAAAAGAACCAGTGGTCCTTTTCTCGCTAAAATCACTGTCATAGCGGGGACCTTGTGTGCATCTGCCGAAAACTGCAGGGCCTTTTAGGACCTCGTTGTTGTTCAGCATGGGGGGCTCGGGTTGGCAGGCTCCCTGCACCGCCGTACTTCCACTTTGGCCAAACCAAACTCGTGCCTGAGTGTCCCCATAAATTTCCTAACAGCAAGTTTCCAGAATTTTAGCATGACCGTAGATTCTGCATGCTTGAGAGTAGGGCCATTGCTTATTATGTGAGCAATGAGGAACAGCCAGGACCTGGATGTTCCCCACTTCAGGTATCATGCACTTGGCAACAAACAGGCCACAGAGAATGCAAAGGAGGGGGTGAGGTGAATTCAGAGGCTGCTGGATGCTCACTTGAAGATAAATACTTTTCTGGTGGGCAAACGTGTGACACTGGCAGGTACCACAGTTGTCTGCACCCTGCTGTGGCTCCGTGAACAGAACCTGGAACCTTTATTCTGCCAGGTGTTATTCAACACTAGTTGCTGGCTCCGCAGCTGCATCAAACAACGGCCACCTCCGATCTGTCTTGTGGGACGTGAAACTGTGTGGCCCAGTTTTAAGTTAAAAAGCTTGCAAACAGCCACCCTAAAAAGAATACCACAAGGAAAGACACGGAAGGGGAAAAGAAGACTGTGTGGGAGGAGAAGCAGAAGCCCAGGCTGACAAGAAAGAAAAGGCAGCTACTCCCGCTCCTGAGGGACAGATGGGGAATGTGAGCAGGCACTGGCTGCTGAGCCAGAACTAGCAACACCTGTGCTCACCTGCCAGAGACCTTTTGTGTCCCATGGCTTTTAGCACAAATGCTCCAAAAAGGACATGCTCTCTGCGGTACTACCATATTCTGAGGACCATTTCAGGGAGGATAGCTGAAATACTTCCTTGAACTACTTCTTCCCTAAAGAGCTCACCTGGATCTTCATGAGTTATACCTTTATTACTGAATTATTCCAGTGATTGGACAAGATGAGGAAGAATGTGTTTGCTAGCGTCATCCTTTATGGAATCAACAACAGTTCCATTTTGGGAGTCCAGGTCTGAGGCCACAAGCTGACCATTCTGCCGAGTGCAGATTGACAGCTGAGAGAGGGGTCACATACATGGCACATGAGTGGCAGAGACTGAATCCTGGTTGCGAGGAGATTCAATGTGTGGGCAAAGCCTTCAGTTAGGGCGATATATTCTAAGTAGGACATTTCTCTTCATTGCCAAACTTCCTGCACCTGTCCTTCAAAGAGATTGGGGTCATTACAGAAACTGGACATAGAAAAATAAAATCAATGGGCCACAGTGATAGGCTCTTGATTTCAAAACTTGTGATAAAACATTAATAATATGAATATTATTTTTACATCATCATTAAAATAATCATTATTTTACATTTTAGTTATGGGATTTTATTAAGAAAGACAGCTGAAATTTTATGATGTCTAAAGCACAAAGAACGGCTCAGTGATCATTTATCAGATTGCTAAATGGGTTATAGGCTGGTGAGGGAAAACATTACAGCATCAGGGGCTACAGAAAAATATTATTTCCTTTGCTTCAAAAAAACTGAAATTCACCCTCTCAGTTATTGAGGATCTAAAGCGCCTTTGCAGTCAAGAGGGTATAGAATTCATAAATTTATTGTAACGTCTGAGATATATAAAGAGTGATGTTACATACAGACATTTGATTCATTTATTCATTTATAAAATACTTATTGACAAACTGTTTCTCTGCCTTGGCACATAAATTCTAGTGAGGGTGATAAAGACAAAAATAAAGAAGTAAAATATATATTGTTTGTCAGGTACTGATAACTATGATCAAGAAAAATAAGATGAAAGTCCCCCCAGGAGCACTGGAGTTTCCCCCCACTGTGCACCCCCCTTCCTCTCATCTCCTGCCCATGCCAGTAGAAAGGCCTAGGAAGAGAGCAGTTATTTCTTTATTCCTTGGTTGAAAAAGGACCTAGAGCTTTAATCAGACCATCCCTTTTCTTCTCACATCTTATATATTACCCTAGTTTAGGCGCTTTCAAAGTTTGTCGAATATGTATAGAATAAAAAGCGTGTGAATATGCAATTGGTTTGACCTCTACAATTTGTATTCTGATGTCGTAGAGATGTGATGGAGTTTAGGAATATGCCTTTTTAACCACACCCTAGGTTATCTTTATGCAAGTGGTGTGCAGAACACAGTTTCACAAATGCCAGTGTAGTTATTCTCATTTCCAAAGCAATAAATTGGACTGAAGTCAAGTGATAGTCCTGAAGTGAGCCAGGAGGACAAGTATGAGAAAGAGACGCCAGAGATCTCATGAACAAACTTTTAGTAGAGCTGCCAGGTGGCATCAGAAGTCCTAAAAGATGGACAGATGACTTCTAGTATTTCAAAGAGCTGACCAGACACGGGAAAACATCCTGGTCAAACTTGTGCCATGTCTGGAACCTATCTTTAATATAACTCCCTGGAGGATACCCTCGGTGGGCATGTCTACTTAGCAGTTGTAACTCTGGGGTTAACCAACCTGCATTAAAGAGGATTTCTTTGACTTATTTAATTTAGGTTTAAACAATGATTTTCTACTTAGAGCATCAGAAACAATCTTTAGGATATATACAATAGTTTTGTTTTTATCTTTCTTTAAACTCAAGTCTAAATTGAAATTCAGAAGTTTTTACTTTATGTGTTTACAAATTGGAAAATGAAGGCCAAAGCATAACTCTTACAAATTCAATCATGCACAATGTCAACTTAGTTTTGTGGTCTTTTACATGTTTCCTTTAAATATATGGATTTGTATTCAGGTTATGAAGTCATATATTCACTCTGAAGCAGTACCTAATGCAATGGTCTCAGCCACATTCTTTCTGTGTTTAAAGTGATTAATCTACATGTGTAAAATGTTTATGTTTTGGACATTAAGAATTAGTTTCTTCCTTAAGAAACTTGCTAGTATTTTTATTCTCAGTAGGGAAAAAGAGTTGCAATTTTTCTATTTTAATATTTGAATAACTAAAAGCTATGTGTGTATGGTATAACAATAATTTATTATAAATGAGAAATGAACTGGCTAGCTTCAATAATAATTTTTGTTATAAGCTTATTTTTTACATCAGTGTTTTATTTCAAATGTGTGTTTTGGGAGGTACATGGTATTTTTAGAGATCAGAGAGCTTTACAATATTAGAAATGTTTAGAGTCTTCTTTCCTCCTAATTACGGTCAGGAAGTTCATTGGTTCTATACCTTCTTTGACTTTCCCTTTTTCAGAAGGATGGAAGCGCTGATAATAAGCTCAGATTAATGAGAGTAATGGGCTAAGACTGACTTACTGTAACAGCTGGTAGGATATGGACTTTGCTTCTGGAAATGCAATGAATTTAAACACTAACAACAAATGGTCATATGTACCCAACATATATCAAATTCACTTTATTTATAATATTTCCTAGCCTTCTAATCAGTGTTATAGGATATTTGTTTCACATCAAGAAAAATATATCAAAGGTAATTTTATTTTTTTTTAAAGAGGACATTTGAGGTAAAGACCATACTTTAGATAATTAAATGATTAGAAACTGACATGAATTTGAAAATAGTTTAAACCTTTAGCTTAACTGATTTAATTAATTAATTGAATTCAGCTTATACTGACATCAGTAATATAGAACTAGATGGCTTAAAGAAAGTAGAATACAGAAATTTAGTAAAGTTAAAGACACAATGTGGAGCACAAAATGAGGTTTTCATAAGAATAAGTATCAGAAATTCTATTTCTTTGCCAGGAATGGGCCAGAATTTTGACATAAATCAGTGAATACAAGAAAAGAAACCTAGTTATTTACAACATCTATAAAATTCTTAAAATTAAAACAGAATAGTTATTTAGGAAACACAAACATATCTTTTTAAAAAACATTAAAAGTGATACAGTAAAGTTAATTTTCTAAACACTGTAAGGATATTCTGCTTGCATAATTCACAAATTTAGTAGGAAAATATATAAAAATGAAGTGTAAAAAAACAACAAAATGTTGGTGTAGAGTAGTGAATAATATAGTCAAGGCCCAATGCCAAATGTAATTGTATTTTTAATCATAATGTCTTCCAAAAGCCCAGCTTGAAATTTTACCTGAACTCTTCTTCTTATGGACTTATTCTAAGAATTTTTTCTACTTATTTTTTATTGTTTATTCTATTACAGTCGTCTCATTTTTTTTCCCTTTTGACACCCTCCACCCAGGCCTCCTCTCTCTGCCACAGTCGATCCTATCTCCATTGTCGATGTCCATGGGTCATTCATACATACTTTTTGACTAATCCCTTCCCATTCCTCTTATTATTCCCCTTCTCCCTCTTCCCCTCCTCCAGCTACCAGTCTGTACCATGTTTCCATGTCTCTGGTTCTATGTTTCTTGTTAGTTTGTTTTGTTCATTAGATTCCAGTTATAGGTGAGGTTATATGGTATTTGTCTTTCACCAACTGACTTATGTCACTTAGCATTGCAGTATCCAGTTCCATCCATGCTGATGCAAAAGGTAAGACTTTCTTCTTTCTTTCTGCTGCATAGTATTTCATTGTGTAAATGTACCACCTTTTTTAATCCACTCATCCATTGATGGGCACTTACGCTGTTTCCAACATTTGGCTATTGCAAATAGTACTGCTATGAATATAGGGATACATAAGCTCTTTTGAATTGATGTTTCAGGATTCTTAGGGTATATTCCCAGCAGTGGAATCACTGGGTCATAAGGTAGTTCCGTTTTTAGTTTTTTGAGGGAATTCCATACTGTTTTGCACAGTGGCTATACCAGTCTGCATTCCCAACACTGCACTAGAGTTCCCTTTTCTCTACATTCTCTCCAGCACTTTTTGATTTATTAATGATGGCCATTCTGACAGGTGTGAGGTGATATCTCAATGTAGTTTTAATTTGCATCTCTCTGATTAGTGATGCTGGGCATTTTTTCATATGTTCATGGGCCATCTGTACGTCCTCCTTGGAAAAGTGTCTATTCAGGTCCTTTGACCATTTTTTGATTGGATCGTTTGTCTCCTTGGTGTTGAGTCCTATGAGTTCTTATATATCTTGGAGATTAAATCCTTGTCCAATGTATCACTGGCAAATATATTTTCCCATGTGGTAGGTTCTCTCTTCATTTTGATGATGGTTTCTTTGGCTATGCAGACACTTTTTAATTTGATGCAGTCCCATTTGTTTGTTTTCCTTTATTTCCCTTGCCCTAGGAAATATATTGACAGAAATACTGCTATATAGGATGTCTGAAATTTTACTGCCTATGTTTTCCACTAGGACTTTTATGTAATCACAACTTATATTTAAGTTCTTCTGGTCAATTTTGAATTTATTCTGGTGTATGGTGTAAGTTGTTGGTCTAGTTTTATTTTTTTTTGCATGTACCAGTCCAGTTCGCCCAACACCATTTATTGAAGAGGCTGCTTTTACTCCATTGTATGCTTTTGCTCCCTTTGTCAACTATTAATTGACCATAAAGCTATGGGTTTATTTCTGGGCTCTTTATTCTGTTCCATTGATCTATGTGTCTGTTTTGGGTTTTTTTTTTTTTTTACAATACTAGTACCAAGCTGTCTTGATTAAAGTGGTCTTATAACATAATTTGATATCAGGTATTGTGATCCCTTCAACTTATTCTTCTTTCTCAAGATTGCTGAGGCTATTCAGGGTCTTTTTTTGTTCCTTATAAATTTTTGGAATATTTGTTTACTCTAAGAATTTTAAACTCATACGTTTGGTGTGACAACCAAAAGATATAAATATGATTCTATTACATGAAGTTTTTAACACACAAAATCAATAATGATTTAAATTACAACCATGGTGGCCTGGGAATAGGTTTGGGAGAAGATTGTGTATGAAAGGGCACAAAAAACCTTTGACAGTGATAGAAATATAGTGCTCGGAATGGTGGTTACATGGCTGTATATAGTTGTCAAAACTCATCAAATTATATATTAAAAAAGTGTGCATTTTAATATATGTAAATTAAAACCTAACCAAATGGTTTAAAAACACAATTTTATATAAATTAATTCAATTTGTACTTTGACTATTTTTTGCTATGACAATAGTTTTTCATACTGAAACGTATTATATTGTAATCATTTTATCCTCATGTTTAGAGAACAGAGACTGTGTTTACCTTGTTTCTTGCCATAACACTAGTGTCTGACTCATAATTCATACTTAAAAATATTTTTAAATGAACATAGATTATACAATCCTCAGAACTCTCTTAATTGATAAGCTTGAAACTTTTGAGCTATCAAAATTTTTTTTATTTAGAAATGAGAACACTATAAACAACTTAACTTCAACAGTCTCTGATTCCCAGAGTGAAGTATATATAGTATTGTGACTATACAGCCACGTGCATATCTACCTATATTTATATTTCATGAATGTGTGTTAGTGTATAATGTTATTAGCTTTAAAAAACAGGTAGATTTTATGACACTGTAATTTGATATTATAAGCTTATTGGACTATATTCACATTAGTGTCATAAATGCAAATGAACATATTGTTAGCATTTAAAATATATTTGTCACTACTTTGTGTATTAGCATAGCTTTTCTATCAGTTTTTTTATTTGATAATGAAATGAGAATAATTTATACCTGAACTCAATGGCACCCTAAATATTTACATGCCTTCCACTTTTCTGCCATAAAAGGAACTACGTGCGATACATTTCCAAGGCAACAGGGAGCAGTGTATTTCTAGGGCAGCCACCTTTGGCTGTAGAGCAGCCGTTCCATCCCACAAAGGACAAAGTGGAATGTCACAGACCTGGGGGGCCTGTTAGTACTGTAACCTATGTAAGCTTCAGTTTCCTTAATTTTCAATAAGGATATTGAGCTAAATTTTCTTAAAGATTTATTCATATCTAATCTCTGTAATTCTATTATCATTAGAGATTCTTTTTTTAAAGACCTCAACCCGAAAATTAGAATATGAAATAAAATATAAAGAATAAAATTATTTTTTAAGATATTTAAGATGGCATGGTAATGCCTTTTAGCCTAACACTTATTTTCTCATTTTATATCTCAGAAATTTTGTATCTCTGTTGAAAACATAAATAATACCTTAAAAATGGACATTTGAAATAATTTCTCTCAAGCTAATACACACTGTATAATGAAAAAGGGTGACTTTTTTCCTATCTTACGTATCTTCTGTTTCATATTATTCTTAAAATTCAGCACAATAGTACGATTTAGTAGTTCTTCAATAACTATTCGCTCTTGTCATAAGAGGACAACATTGAAAAAAATCATTGTCATTTACACTATTAGGTCACAATTATACCCTTTTATAAATAGTTTATAAGCATTTTAACATTAAAAACAAAAATTAATAAACTTGTATAGATATCAGTAGATATTATTAAACCAATCACAAATAGTTTTCTCATGTTTTTGTGTAAGCTTTCAATATTAACAGTTTGCATACATGCAAAATAAATTTTTAGCAGATGGATATCCTATGCAGTATTGAATACCTCATTAATTATTCAAGAATTTGTCGGTCTGGTTACAGGATCAAAAATGTTATTAATCATTAATACTGTTTGCTTAAATGCATTAGAAAAAAAGCATTTACTTCTCACAACAGAAATACCAAATGTATAGATTACCTCTGCTTAAAAATTGCTTTCTCATTTCATCCACTTAAAAATCAGTGCATGTCTAGTCTTCAAAGCCACATTCTACCAGGATTGCTAGAATATTGCTTTTATTAGGCCTTTAAATAAATCAATTTAAATAATTAAGTTTTTTTCTCTCTCTCTCACACACACACACTTTAAATTGATATAAATATATAAAAAGTATATATATATACTTTAAATTAAAAATTTTGTTCAAAAATACTGTCTTTGAACTATACTTCCAAAAAAAAGAGAAAAAAGGTAAATTTGGTAAGCCTTTTACCATTTTATAAACCTGGAAACAGTTTCAAAGAGAATAAAAAGGTTAGGAATTTGAAAGCTATGTTCTGGGAGCTAATGGTGAAATAAGGATTGAGATAAACAAAGTATCAGAAGAAAGGAACATTGGTATAACTTCAGCCAAGTGCTTCATTTTTTAGATGAGGAAACGGAGACAAAGTGAAAAAAATATGACTAGTTCAAATTCCCACATGTAGTAAGTATGAGCGCTAAATGCAAGAAATTAAATTCCTGACTCCTTGGCAGTGGTTGGCTAAAGCATTACATGATTATACAGTCTGTATAATGCTACTTCAAACTCAGTCTGCTTGTATTGTGTAATTATCTAAAATTACTTTGCTTATAAAAACATCACCTTAGGGTAAATTGTTTTGCCCTTTTCTAGATATATGCTCTATGCTTCTTAAATGCCAAGCCATGCACAAAGAAAGCACAGGATTCCTTGTGCCCGCCAGGAAGAAATTTTGTGCAGTCTATACAAAAATTTTAACTTAGTAATTTTATTTTTATTTGCATGGCAATAAGAAAATACAACAAATTAAGTTTGAAAATATCTGCTAAAATATTTAAAATCATTTTCTTATTAAAGCAATGATAAGTATTATAAAGTATATATGATTTATGAGCCCTTGATCAATTTAATTTCCTGGAAAATCATAAGACTGAATGATTCTGAGAAAAACTAATTAATAAGGTGATTATTTTCTCCACATATTCTGACTTATTCATAGTGCTGGTGGGTTTCTCAATGGCATTATTTGTGTAACTAACTACATCCATTTCTTCTTTAATCTCCATCATGTATTAAGGATCCTAAGGTGCATCCTTGGATGATTATTGATCCCTGTAGGACAAGTCAATGAAGGAGCACTAAGCAATGAAGCAAGCTCTTTAGCTTCCCCTATTATTATAGGGATTTGGTAAGATAGAATACATTACATACCAGTGGACAAAACTTACCCACATATAGATAGAAGATGATAGATTAGACAGATAGATTTTAAAAATCGTATAACTTGGATGTCATAAAAAGAAGGAAAAGTAAACAAATCAGAATATTAGTATATCATAGACAGAGTTTAGAAAGATTCTCCTGAGATGCTTTTGCAAAGAAGAGAAACCTGGCTTATAAAAAGAGCTGAGGAAAAACTCCAGGAAAGCCTAACATTTTAAATGTCTGAGGCAAAAGTAGGTTTACAGTTGTTCTTAAGGAAAATACAATAATTAATAAATAATAGTACAAGAATAAATATTTTGCACTGATAACTGTAAACCTACTTTTGCCCTGCCTGCTTATGTTATCTCCAGACATGGCTTATTTCAGCTAGTGAAAAATGCTTAAAATCGAAAATAAGAAATTAATGTTAAATTCTGCTGGAAAGAGACCGATTAGAAAAACAACATATTAAAATGTTCAGAAATCTTGAACTAATCAAACATATGGAACTTCTGATTTTAAAGTACTTAACACATTTTTTTTAGCAATTAATCGGATAGTAACATAAAAACAGTAACATAAGTTGCGTTGAGTCATTTGTACACCCATCGTGATAGAGCTGTGTTTTAGTACGGAAATTTCAAAAGCACTCTCTTAATGAATATTTATTACTTATTGCCTGTATATAATTGTCAGACTAGTCATTAAGTCAGAGTAAAGGTACCATCTCTCTTTTATTTCTGGAATTCCCACCAGGTAGCAGAAAAAACATTGAAAATTAGTTCTTTGACTAATTAAAAGTTATGTGGGTCTTTCAAGTTTTTACCAACAACAAAACCAATAATAGTTACTATTATTTACTAGAAGTGAGTAAGTAGCTTAGATTCAGGATTCTGTCCTTCCTATTATTAGAATCATTCTATTGCCTTGTGTTCTCTCTTTACATGGTTGAGTCCTAGCACAGTCTGTTAAATATAAACCCTCAGCTAGTAAGTTCAAAACATTTGATCCGGTCCTAGTTTAAATTTGCCTGGGGACCAGTCCTCATGTGTCCCATATATCACTGTTTCCTATTTTGAAGAAGAACTTGTAATTATTTGGATTTTTCAATGAAATTTTTCAGTTATTATTCGATATTTTTCAAGGTTTATGTTTAGCTTTAGCTGTATGCTTTATTACAATATAAAATGGCTGGGTTGCTGAATTCTAATAGTATGTTTGGAATTTGAAAATAACCAACTGCAGTGAAAATGAATATCGGAAGATAATGTCCACTGGATAAGGAGATCCTCTGAGTTTTTGCTAAGCACACTCAGTATGCAGCGTTTCAACATGCTGAGCTTCACTGGACACTGGGGCTGGGTAATTGGCACCACTGGTTACCTTAAGAACCATTACCTGTCAATTCCTAGGTCTCAGGGTAGCAGGCAACAGTGTTCACTGTGCACAGTTGTTATCCAACTGGTAAGTAAAATCTGGTGGTGTAGAGATTTTCTCTAAATTAAAACACAAATTCATACAGTCAGAGGAAATTAAGTGCCATGGTGTTTCTTTCTTTATTTTAAATTGGGGAGGAAGAAAAGATTTGCTTACATAGAAAACTCCCCTGAAAACTTTCCTTTTATGTGCTTCAGAGAGTAACAGTATACTTACATTCAGCAAAGAAGTGATGTTACTCCAACTTTTGAAATACCTTTATTTGGGCTTCCTCTAAGAAGATAATGGAACAAGGCTTTATTTTGCAATCAATATTCTTGTTAAAGGACATTATGGCTTCATGGAACTCAGTTAAAAGAACCCCTCAGAAAAGTAACTGAATAAGAGCTGATACCTGACTCTTTCTTTTCTCTTAATTTAAGACAGAAACATCAAAGTTACCAGCCCTCAAGCAGTAGCAGAAGTCAAGTGTTGCCATTAGACTACAAAGCAGTCTTTCTAAATTATTAACTTTCTGACCACAGCTTCGAGCGAGCTTCTATGTAAAATCCTTAATATTAATCAGGCAAAGAATTATTTAAAATATATAAAAATATTTAAAATCTTATTTTAAGGAACTGTAAAGTGTGCCTTTTAACCTTTTCTAGCTTAGAGCCATTGATCATTACAAACATCTGCTAAAGGTACGTGTGGCACCCTTGCATCATTGGAGTAATTTTCAGTTTTATTCATTTCTTGAGTTGGCAGACTCAAGGAAGCATTCATACCCAGGAGAGGTAAACATTTCATCCTCAAAAATTTCTTAACTATCAGATCACAAGCATATGTCACGTCACTTGGTTGGTAACCTGTGGCATGTGGGCGGATGTGATTTTTTTGTCAGACTTAAAGAGGGACAGGATGTGTTAGCCTTCTAATCCTTGAATGCCTAAGAAATTTTTAAGGATTTTAGTTACCACCCTGACTGGCACAGCTCAGTTGGTTGAGCGATGATTGATGGTTTTTTCCCTCTCTTTCTTCCTCCCTTCCCCACTCTCTAAAAATAAATAAAGAAGATCTTAAAAAAAATAATTTTAGTGATATGTCAACCTGCTTTTTGGCATTAGACTGAACCCAAGAGCAGCCTTCTTTTTAGACTGTGTGAAATGATCTAATTGGTAAGAATATAGAGTTCCTCATTAAGTGAGGGATTCGATTCTCTTCCAGGCTTACTCCTCTCTTTGCTTGATTAGCATGGACTTAGAAGGTGGCAGAGTATTACTTTATCTAAACTTTTGAAGGAGCCACTCTCCTTATGATTTTCTGAAGTGTGGTCCTGGGAGTAAATATCACTGAACATTTGTCCTTTCATACGATTTCTTGTGTCTTTATTTTTTTTCATGAAAATATTTGAGAAATCCAAGAAACCACGATGGTCATCTCCTTACATATTATTTTCCTGTTGCATGTCTTGTTCATTTCTGCATGTGAAACTGAATATTGACTTCCTAAGCTGGACATTACTGACTTTGATTGACAGCTGAGCTGACTGATACATGTAAGTATTTGGGAGTGAGGGTTATATGCAAGAATTAAATAGTCTTTCTCTAAGCTTTAACATTCTTTGTGCTATGTAACTGGATCCTCCCAAGACTACGAATACCAAATTCATTTTCATTACATTTAATAAATATTATTTATTTATGAAGTTAAATATATATAATTTAGTCCTCAATCTAGGATATGTTTTCATTGATTTTTTTATGGAGCAAGGAAGGGAGATAGAGAGAAATATTGATGTGAAAAAGAAACATTGATTGATTGCCTCTCACATGCCCCCCACCAGGGGATCAAACCCATGACCTATATATGTGCCATGTCTGAGCATTGAACCTGCAAACTTTTGGTGTATGGGATGATTCTCCAACCAACTGGGCCACCTGGCCAGGGCAAATATTTATATTTTAAGGAGAACTCTTCACAATTTTAACTAGTAAAAAAAGGAAATTTTATCAATATGGCTTTCTTGTACAGATAATGTGATGTTTGCCCTGGCTGGTGTGGCTCAGTGGATTGAGCACTGGCCTGTGAACCAAAGGGTCACTGGCTCAGTTCCCAGTGCAGGGCACAAACCTGGGTTGCAGACCAGGTCCCCAGTAGGGGGAGAGCGAGATACAACCACATATTTATGTTTCTCTCCCTCTCTTCCTCCCTCATTCCTTTCTCTAAAAATAAATAAATAAAATATTTAAAAAAAACAAATAATGTGATGTTACAGGAGTTAGAGCAGGGTTTAGATACTATAAACAAAATTCAGAAAAGACTGGCTTCTATCTCTAATGACATTTATTTACCAACTGTGTGACTTTGGATAAATCATTTGTTCTCAGAGCTTTTATATAACATATTAGACATAAATCTGTTTCATTTCATAGAGTCAGTGAGTGGACAAAAGAGGAGGCTGTCTAGTAATAGAAAAAGGTAAACACCTTCAAAACTGAAGGAAAGTAAAGATAAAAGTGTTACTATTCTAAATAATATGAGATCTAAAATATATTATGAAATATATTTGTATTTAAAAAATTATTTTACAGTTTGAAATAAAAAGTTACCAGTTTCTTCTTGGTCAGCTCTATATGACAGAATTAGCACAAATGCTTTCTATGTAATTTGACAGAAGTGACACTGTGTGAATTAGATTAAATATGATAACCTGAGAGTTCACAGTGCTTTCCTCTCCACAGCTAAATCCCCCTGAGGAGTGACTATTAGAGAATGGGTTGTACAAGTGTATATTAGTCACCTAAGAAGAAAAACTATATGTATTGGCATCATTTGAGATAAATGTGTTTACTCCCATACAAAGCAAAATAAAACATTTCTCCTGACTTCATTCATCATGATAAATGGTTCCATTAGCTTTCAAAATATGTGTAAGATACCAACTGATTACATATGCCAAGACCTTGTAATACTGTGGATGCTGGGGGCTTAAATGATTTTATCACCTTAAATATAAAATATAAATATATAAATACAAGCTTTGCACACTATCTCTATATCCATGAATTTGGATTTTACTTTTTAGAATCTTATTATTTTTGCATCCAAAAAATTAAAGTGTAAGAAAGAGTTTTAAATCATTTTTAATTATCTTCTTCAAAGGCAAAGCATAAAAGAATCATTCCAAGGTGTTTGATAGCATGCTATTTGATAGCATAGTTGCCACCATCACTATTCCTAATTATTCATGACATTTTGTCCATTATAACATGAGAGTCCTCGGAGGATAGAAATAATCAGCTGGAAGTGAGGTCTAGCTAATTACCTGTATTGTGCAAAAAGTTGTGGTATTATAGATGAAACATCAATTATGGAAATTGGTGATAAACTCTGATAGTAGAAATATATCTTGGAAATGACTCAGCCACAAGTTTAGAAATGTCACCACCTCTTTCTGCTCCTCTATATACCAGTAAAGTCTCATTTACCACAAGGAATATATGCAAGAGTAGTTTGTGTATTACATCATAGAGAACTAATTTACAAAGTATAATCACCTTTTAAGGCTGAAAATATAGTGGTTTTTAAATTTAATTATTCATGTGAGATAATTACATGTGTCTGTGTGTGTGTGTATGTATATTTCCTGTCTACATTGAAAAACAATGGTAATTGTTATTTAAATTTTGTTCACATCAAACACAAAAATGTTGGTTAACTTTAAAACATAATTTTATAGTCATAGTTGTAAATGTTGTATGTTATTAACCCAGAATTTGGACCATATTATGTTTTTGGATTTGAATGTGAGTTGCTGTAAAGTCATTTGCATTGGAACTTCATTAAGCCACCATTGGGCAAAGGTTAACTTATGAAAATAATTACCTTACCTAAAATACTGGAAATAAAGTTAGTGTTTCCACATAGTCTTACAACAATGGATAGGAAAATAAAGATTAATTTTTTTGACTGGAAATTGTATCTATATTTTGTGACTTTTAACATAATTATTTTTATTTTCTTGCTTAAAATCCCCTCTTCAACTCTTCTTTGAATCTACAGATTATGTTTCTGAATGCAACAAAATGACTGGTTTTTGAAGACTGCTGTACATACAGGAGAATGTAAATCTTTTCAACTGGAACATCCCCATTAACTGACTATATCTACAAATGGGAAAATAATAACCAACAAGCATGGTCCGATTGCCAAGCTCAGCCTGTTCTCTGGACCTCAAGGTCAGTGGCAGCATCTCAAACAGAGGACATGCTGCTAACCTAGGGAGCATGCACACATGGGGGTGTTTTGGGCCCTCTCAATGACAATGGGAAAACTACAAGGATTTAGGGGGGATAGCAGTTCTAATTTACAGGACAGTCTGTGCAGTGACAATTTGCTCCATCCCAAGTAACTGCATGCCAGGCCAGTGAGTGCTCAAAATGAAATTTCACGTGCAGTAGATCCCTCTTTATCCAAGGTTTGATGTTCTATGGTTTTAGTTGCCCACAGTCAACCAGGATGCAAAACTATTAAATGGAAAACTTCAGAAATAAACAACTCATGAGATTAAACTGTGCACCATCCTGAATAGGGTGATACAATCTCATCCCGTCCTGACCCACTCAGCTTTGCACTACCTGGGGTGGGGATCGTTCTTTTGTCCAGCCTTTTCATGCTGGATATGCTACCCCCTCTTAGTCACTCAGTAGCCATCTTGGTTATCAGATCAACTGTCACAGTGTCACAGTGCTTGTTTGTGTTCAATTCACCCTTATTTTACTCAATAATGGCCCCCAAACTCACGAGTAGTGATGTTGACCATTTGAATGAGTCAAAGAGAAGCTGTAAAGTTCTTCTATTAAGTGAAAAGGTAAAAGTTCTCAATAAGAAAAGAAAGTCATATGTTGAGGTTGCTAAGATAAAATACTCTGTCCCTGAAATTGTGAAGGAAAAATAAATTCTTTCTGGTTTTGCTGTTTCGCGTCAAACTGCAAAAGTTATAGCCACAGAATGTGATAGTGATTAGCTGAGGGTGGGAACTGTGTTCCAACTGAGTAACATACTAATCCAGAGTATTGAGCCAATATGAAGACTTCAGTAAGGGATTCCCTGAAATGAGTGACGTGAGACCATTGCTGCAAGGAAGGAATGTTTACACAGATTCAGGAATGTTTTTGGACTGAAAAAACTATAAAAATTACTGGACAGGCTTCATCTACCAATGAAGAAGCCACTGCCACAGAACAGCAGAGTTGAAGAAATTGATTTAGGGGAAAGGTATGTATGGGAAGGAATAGTATATAAATGTATAGGTATACATAGGAGAAAAACTATATATATATATAGTTTTTCCACATACATATATATAGATTCTATATATATATGAATCATATATATATATGATTTGGTGTTATCTGTGAGAGTCTTGGAATATATTCTCCTGGATGAGGAGATCCACTGTACAGAGATAGTTCTGAATTCCAATTTCTATTTACATGTATCTAAAAACACAATAAAGTCTTTATAATATTGATACACAGACTAATATAATTACATGTGAATGACTCATAAAATATATGAATATGCATAATGTACTTCCATGTATCCTCAAATTTACTGACAGTGGTTTGCAATAAAACAAAATAATGCAAGAAAATTATGTTTGAAGATCCCTGCTTTAGAAAAGCAAATATCTATTAAATTATAGATGATAACGAGCACATTCTCAGCATTATCGTAGAGCTTAATGAGTTTATCAAGACATTTCTTTGATTAACTTCAGGATTAAGGAACGTAAATTTTTTAGGGAGGAGGTTGTTGTTTTTCTGCAACTTTTCTCTTTATCCTAGAGTCCAAATTTCTTTTGCTTGACTTCTTTAGGATAGTTGAATCAGTGAATCTTCAGTCAGAAAAACAGATTAGATATGTGTGTGTGTGTAATACACATTCACAGAACTTATAAAGGGATTTGACTTTGTGCAATTTTGTGATCTGTTCAGTAGTCCCTTTAAGGTTGTTGTCTGAACATCTGATGCTAGAGTTTAAGGTCTGCAGAGCAAGTGGACACATTGCAACGCTAGTTCACGAGTCGTTGGGAAGATGAATTGTGTCTCCCCCTTTGAGGCTTCAATGATATATAGAATCTATTCTCATCAAGTAGGGATATATTCTAAATAAAATTGAGTTGCATGATTTGTAATGGGCCAATGGCAGGCCTATAAATACGATCTGAGTTGCAAATGGTTATACACTCTTAGGCAAGTATATTTTCAGTGTTCAAATATACAATTAATATCTATAGAATTGATTTCTTAGATAGTAAATTAATTTAATGCAATATGTTATTTAGATTCATTTAAAATTTAGTGGCTAAAGTAATATAAGGAATACTTAAGTGATAGAACATGACAAGCAATGCAGCAGTTCTGATTAATGTACTTCTTTGGTGTTTCCAATCTGCACCAGAAGGGCATTAATCAACTTTACTTCACAGCTTCCTATGCCTTGTTGTAATTATAAAATTATTTATTATTATTAATATTTTAGAAATATATATAATTTCTATATATATTTAGAAATTAATAATTTATATTAATAATTAATAAGTGTTTGTATTCTTATTGATAAAACCACACCTAACACCTAAAATATGAAGCTAAATATATTTTTAAATACTGTATATATTTATTATGGTAGAGAGCTCTATTTTCAGTTTTACAATTCAATAATTTTAATTGGTAGTATGTGTTCTATGCAGTCAAGACTAAAACCTAAACTTGGAATAATAAAAAATGAGAGGACTTAGACTGAAATATTTCACACACAGGCAAACATACACACTCACATGTATATACATATATAAAACATGTATTATATACATATACATTCATATGAGTGTGTATGTATAATTTTATATGTAATTTTATTATGGATTTTAGTCACAGCTATTAAATGAACACTTGAACTTGCTTGCCTTATATAACTTACCAAACTGCTATAGAGCTGTTTACTTGTTTTTATTTGCTCTCATCAAACTGCAGGATATAATAATTGAGGACAGTTTATACAGATATATATGTGTGCTGTATAAAACCTTTGAAATACAGTATTTTGAAAAAAGACACCAGCTTCTAGTACCTTACCTAAAACTTAATTCTATGGGTTATCAAGCCCTTTATCTTTAAAATAGGGAACCTAAAGGAGATAAATTAAAAATATCTTCCTTTCTAAATATGTATGAACTGTGGTTCTATCTAGATCTAACTTTCCTTCTCCTTTTTATTAACTAAACATGGAAGAGACACATAAAGTGAATTTCATACTTTTAAAGAGGAGAAAGCAGCATGGGCAACGTGGCAGCTCTGCCCAGTGTGAGAAGGGATCATCCTGCAGATCTGCGGTGAGCCTATTATAGGCACCTGAATTCTATTAATCTTTTCTAGAAGGCTATTCTACTGAATGTTTATCATTTTTCTCCTATATTGTCATTTCAGGTTCAAACTGCTGAATACATCCCTCTTACATTGTTTAAGTAAAATCTGTAAGAGGAGAGGACAACTAACTTCCTTTTTGCTTAAATAAATCTTAAATTATGTCAATTTTTTTGGCAGAGAATGGCGCTTGTTTCCTCCCCAAAACATTTAATCACAGAATAAACTTTTCCAGATTAAAATGGAAGCCAATTGATCCTCTCAAGGTTTGCTGGAAAGGGCTCCTCTGAGCATTTTACTATAAATAGACTCTGAGAAGCAGATTAGCAAGCAAGAGGGATTTATGGATGCAATCTAGAGATAAACACTAGAAGAATGAAAGGGGGGAAATCAGGATAGAGCAGCTATGATGCAGTATCAGTGACAATCTCAGATGATCCACAGGGAGACCTGCAGAAGAGATGGACCTTTAGGGTTGTTCTGTGTAAGGGCAAAGTGGGCAGGTAACTATGGCTGCATGAGAATCAGTCATTGGCTTCAGGTTGTTCCAAGAAGGCCCCCATGACTTTGAGGAGGAGGATTCAGGCAAGGCAGATCTGAAGAAGGATGTTATCTTAGATCTGCCAGAGACCTTCTCACCAGCTGGGGGACTATGCTCTTCAGTCTTAAAGGGGTGGGGCAATAGACAATGTACTACAGAACCTTGTCACCTCTGCCTCATGCATTTCCACACTCCTTTAGAATATCTATTTTCATTCCCTCCATTTTGAATCTGAATAAACTGAGCGAATAAATTAAATCAATTTTGTTTAAGACAAACTTTTAAGTTAATAAATAATGTTTGATCTACAAAAATACCAGATAATGAATAAGATTATTTTAATGACAATAAAGAAAACAGAAGAGTCCAAAATCAAATCAAATCAAATCAAATCAAATCAAATCAAATCAAATCATATAAACCAAATCAAAAGAACTACAGATAGCCCTGGCTGGTGAGGCTCAGTGGATTGAGTGTTGGCTTGTGAGCCAAAAGGTCGCCCATTTGATTCCCAGTCAGGACATACGCCCAGTGGAGGATGTGTGAGAGGTAACCACACATTGATGTTTCTGTCCTTCTCTTTCCCCTTCCCTTCCCCTCTGTCTAAAAATAAATAAATAAAATCATTTTAATAAAATAACTAGAAATAATATAACAATATTTACATAAATGAGGAAACTATTATCTAAGATAAGTAATTTAAAGAATAATTTTTTTCTTCTTATTGGTTTTCACACATAATTTTATAAAAAAATTTGATTTGATGGAACCCTACTCAGGAATGCATTTTGACCAGGATGCTTCTGCTTAGCATACTCGGGATGTACCAGGATTCATGCCAGAATGGACAGATTTCATTAAGCAGTCTAAAAACACTTGAAAATAATTGGACATAGTATTAGAATGAGACCAGGCATGTCCATTCTGAATTACAAGTTAACATTCCATTTTATCTCAATATAATGTTAAATAAAGATCTACGCATGTATAATGGGAAAGAATTGATTGCTACAAAAAATAAAGTTAAAACTGAAGCCTTTCTGTAAAACATTTTTTAAAATATTTGGAAAATAGCCTGTAAAAAAGTCAATAAAGGTTAAACTTAGTGGAAATGCAATTTCAGTGGTGTTTTTACATTAAGTATTGCGTTAAAATTAGCCTATATGTATAAAAATCATACAGGCACTTAGTCCCATTACAGAATTTATTAAATCATAGCAAAATTAGTTGCATGTAGATACTGCTTCACAAAGCTGCACATTCATTGATGCAAGGCATGATGTCTTTATAAATGTGAGACAAAATCAATCTTGTAGAAATTGTTTGGTATTATTCAGAGTGCTGATGTTTAAATAATTCCTGGTAAATAAAATGGCCTTGGCTTTAAAATAAATAAATAAATGCATACATACATAAGTAAATAAATAAATAAATACACGCATGCACGCACATACACACACACACATATTTGTAGAAGTTGTTCCAGGATTTGTTTTTCTTTCACTAGGTCTTGAACTTCTTGAGGGGAGGGGCTGTGTGGGATTTGTCTGCATAGCTGCTGTACCCAGCACAGGAGCTGGCACACTGTGGGTATCTAGCCAATGGCCATGAAAATATCAATGAAGTAATAAATGCATTGTCTAGTGTCTGGATAGAAAAGCAAGATTTCCCACACTAGTAAAGAAGACAGCATAGTGTTTTTCAGCCACTTTCCAATCATGGATATTTCAGAATATACTATCTTATATGCATATACCCTTATCCCTCCTAAGAGCACAATGACAAAACAATGCTGGTATTATGGATAGTCATATAAATATTATAGAGACTTTAAATCTTATCTGAAGTAACAAATCATGGCAACTTTAAATCTCATCCAAAATAGCAAATATATGTGTGTGTGTATTTTTATGTAAACTTGATAGAAATAACTTAAGAAACCTAAAAAAGTAATTCATTCTTGTCCACAAGGAAATCCTTGGTTATATGCTCTCCAGTAAGGGGGTAAAAATTTGTCTTTAGCATTCTTTTAAAATAGTTAGCTAAGATGAATTCAATTTAGATTCTAATGGTATAAAACACTTCAGACTAGATAATATAGAATTAGTAAAACAATATTAAAACCATATTTTGAAAGGAAAGCTTATTTCAGAAGATTTAAAAAATAAAATATTCAATACAATATAATAACAGAAGAATAAATTAGGTTGAAAAAATATGTTTTTGGATGCCCAAGACACCAATCAAGATGTGCCACCTGTTCTTGACTTCAAATATTTCTTCAATTTTCATTCAAGTCAATCTCCATGTCCCATAGTTGACCGCTGTTTTGATTTCTATGAATGATTAAATTTTAACTCGATTTACCTTTCTCTTGTTAATTTAGAAATGCTGAAACCATAAAATAGTTATAAGTTAATTTGATATGCATTAATATAACAAAAGGAAATTATATGACATGGAAGCTTTTATCTGTATAGGAATAAATGTGTGGAAAAAAGGCAATGTTATTTTTTGCAAATCTTAAATAAAGTAATAAGACAATTAAATCACTATGTAAAATGTTTTTATTCAAGGATTAGATTTAATTTTTCAATCACTTTTATATTGTTTTGTATGGCTTAAGTTGTTTTATATGTTTAAATTGTTTTATGTGGTATTATAAAATACATGCAAAGTTTTTAGAAGCAAAATTGGATATATTAATTTAATGAAATAATTCAAGGTAGGCTGATTCATAAATTAAGACTGTATAGTGGGAAACTAGGCATATATAAGTAGAATAATACCAGGTAAATAATGGAACCTCTTTATATCACAACCACAATGCATTAATAAATACAGTGCTGGGGGAAGAAAGGAAAACAGTGGAAACTTTCTTATAAAGAGTCATTTATTTTTGCAGTTATTAGGGGATTATTTTCATATGTTTGGCTATTTATGCCACTGGCTAAAGCATTTTATTAGCTATTATATTAATCATGTAAAATTTTGCTTTTAGTATTTTTTCAAAATGGAAAGTGCTGGAGTCAGAAGACCTGAGTTTTTATATTGACACTACCATTTGCTAAATGTGTAATCTCTTTTTGTACAATGTCCTATCTTAAAATGAAGATAATAATTATATCCTCCTCAGAGGATTTCTTTTTTAGCATTAAATGAGATAAATAATGGATACAAAGCTATTTCCACAGTGCCTGGCAGTAGACAAGTCCTCAATAAATGTCTGTTGTTTTTGTTGCTGTTGTCATTGCTACAAGGCATGCAATAAAAAATAAAAGAAAGATTTTACATGGAGGAATTTATCTTAATGCCTAATCATTAAAAAAAAGTATTCCTTCTTTCAAAGAGCATTGTTGAGAGCTCATGTATGAAACACTGTGCTAATTGAGTGCCAGAATTGATGTTCTATTGTCTCTATTCTGGAGAAGTGCCTGGTCTTGTGGGAGAAGCTGGCATGTAAAGTGGTATTACAATATAATAAGACAAATGCTATGATAATGGCACATTCCAAGTTCTATGTATGCAACCCAGTAGATAACTGGCCTCGACTTGTGACAAAAGATACATAGAGCATTTTATTTGTTTTTGCTTTTTATTTAATCCTTATTGTATTTTCCCCATTACCAATTAGCCCCATTACACTCCCTTTCCCGTAGCATCCTTTCCCTAAGCTACCCCTCCACAAGCTGTCTTATGTCTTAAAAGTCGGCAAATAAATTTCCAAACATAAGAATAGAAAGGAAGAAGCCAGAAGGAGGATATTCCTGGCACAAGATGTAGAATAGACAAAAACAAAGGGAATATGAATAGGCCTGGACCATCTAAAGAATAGCAAGGGCCATGCAGGGAAGCACGCAGGAGAAGAAGGGAGCTGGAGAGGGGTTTTTGATCCTGTCATGGAGGGCCTTGGATATAAAATTCATCCTGTCACCTTCCTTATTGTTGTCAATACAGTAAACAACGCTTATCTCTCCTTATATCCCAACTGTAGAGAACAATGTCCTAAAATTAATGCATACTTGTTTAATTTCTAAGAATCTAGAATTATTTTACTCAGAAGAATGGACATTGAATACAAAGGGATGAAATATTCATTTAATATTTGACAGTTTTTGATTGCGCTTCTCAACCTGATTAATTTTGGCACAATTACATTTGACAATTTTAATAATCAATTAAGGACAACAAATCACATATTGAAAGCAGCTGAGACTTCACCAATCTTTTTTAGAATCTAATTTTTACCTGCATAATTAAGCCATTACTCACTGCATTTTGAAAAACACTCATCTATGGCAAAAGTGATTTGTTCAGTGCAGTTTAATGTTTTCAGCAAGTTCCCAGTTGACTCTACTGGCTCAAATAGAAATACTTGCCTCTTCTCAGCATCAAGGCAAATGTAAATCATTCTCATATATAATTTATGGCATTCTATAACACACCGTAGCAATTTCTCGTAGCCGAGAGGGGCCCATGAAACTCCAAGTATTATCACAGCATTTACAAAACCTGTTAGATACTAAGCAGCCAGAGCACTTCCTTGGCAACACGTTGGCATACTTTGTCTCATTTGATCCATACTAGCTATAGTTGATTTGACCAAGCAGATTTGAGTAGGGCCTAGAATAATACACTTTCAATAGGCTGTGGTGTGATTCACCATACTGGTCCCCAAACCATACTGTAGGATTTAAATGGGATATAATTCAGCCAGCTCTGAGGTTTATCTTTTTAACATTTTTTGGTTGTTGTTGACACTATTACAAATGCTCCTGTCCATCCCCCTTTGCCCACCTCGACCCAGCCCCTGCCCCTCCTTCCCTCTGGCGATCACCACACTGTCTTCTGTGTGTATGGGCTATGCACACAGTCCTTTGGCTGATCCTTTCACTCTTTTTCATCGAGCATTCCCTCTCCTACCCCTCTGGCAGCTGTCAGTCTGTTCCATGCATCCATACCTCTCTCTCTATTTTGTTCGCCAGTTTATTTTGTTCATTAGATTCCACGTATAAGTGAGATCATATGATGGGACTATTTCACTTAGTATTATGATCGCCAGGTCCATTCATGCTGTTACAAAAGGTAATAGTTCCTTCTTTTTTATGTCCATGAATTATTCCATTGTGTAAATAAACAATGGGGAGGGAAGTATGGGCTGTGATAAGTTACATGGCAATTCATACCCACCCTTTTTGAGAGTAATTTATATACATGAAGAATACCACAGACAGCGTGTAAATGTAATTCTTATAAACAATGTGTAGAGAGAAAAAATGTGAGAGTCCCTAGCATAGAGTTCTTGTGTTAGTTTCACAATGCACCAGAATAAGGCATCAAGGAGCCCAAATCAGTGTAAACAACTCCATGGTTACTTAATTTAGAAAAATCATCCATGGCAATTACTTTTAAAAAATTAATGTTTTTAAAAATCTAAGAGCATCTAATATTTTGAAGAACTTTTATCTTCTGTATTTCATCAGATTTTCTTCTGTAATGTCAGTTTAATTACTACTAAAACCTCTAAAAAGTTTGGACATTTAAAGACCAAGATGGCTGTCTGTCTATATTGTTTCTAGAAAAGGAATTCAAATAGAAAAGAAGCAGAACACATATTTAAGAATACCCAACAATTGTTTGAGATTTTATTCTCAAAACTTTAATTTTACCAACTAATACATTAATTCAATTTCAAATATTACAATATTACATTTTTGTTCTACATGTAAAAAAGATAGTGAAAATGTCTAAGAATAGATAAGTAATACAGTAATTAGCGTCATGTAAAACCAATTTTAATGCAGACCCAAAAAGGTACTCTGGATTTCTTAGTAACAAGGTATCTTATGTTGCACCAGAGTGCTTAGTAAAAGTATTATGCATACCATTAAAGTATCCTCATACCCCACACAAGTATATACTTTGGAAAATTTAGTTCCATAACAGATTCATAAAATCAAGATTTAAAAAATTACATATTGGTTTGTCAATCACTTGTAAATCTATTTCAGTCTTCTTTTTCCCCCTCCGTGAACAAGATGACTGAAAGATAAATAGTTTGTGAGGTGCACATTAATATGTGGACCCTTTTTCCTCTAATGGCAGAAAGACGAGGCTCATTAAATCTCTTCTTTATAACAAAAAGAAGGAAAAACTTTTCAATGTACTGTACCTCCTTAGTAGATGATGCTATTTGGAAAGATCATTAGAACTTTTGTAACTATAGAAACATATTGATTCATCATTTAGATAGTTTTTCTTTAATTTTAGTTTATTATAAGCTTAAAAGTAACATCATCTAATTTAGAAGTTGGAAAAGTTTTATAGGTGAATTAGCAGCACATGTGCATAAATCCCTGGACAGTTCAAGCTGGTCTTGAGATGGCATTTAAAGTTTTGGCAAAGTTCAATTAATCTTTTTCAACATACACCACATGGTCTAATTTGTTTCATTTTAAGTTTAATATTGAATTCTAGCAAGGGTTTTGTACTTCTGTAGATTTTTAATTTTTTTTTTACTAAGACTCTTCCTTAGTTCAAATATTGAGCATATTAATTAAAACAACCACATATCTATCCACCTATATCCATGATATATGCAATTTGTAGCATTACAGTTAATAGTAAATTGTATGCCTGGATTTTGCACTTAACAGAATCCGACAATGGGCTCTGTTTAAGTGTGAATGTCATAATTATTTAAAGCTCTGCACATTTGGCATTTAGTATATGAACGCATGCCCTTCACAGTGCAGGTATTTTCTGTGAGTTGTGTATGAGTGTACTTGTGGATAAAGCTTTGGTGGCACTTGAGCACCTAATAGAGGTTTGGGGTACAGAGACTATGAAGTGGTTTAATGAATCATGAGATTTTTTAAAAGTAGCATTGATGCCAGGCTTTATAACTGTGAAGTGATTTGCATTCTTATTTTCAGATAAGAGAACTTGAACCCTAGAGTGGTCAAATAAATCATGAATGACTACTTCAGAGAGTGAATAGAGAGTTAAGTATATTTCCCAGCACACCATTTACATGGAGATGTTTTTAAAATAAAGGAATTCGATAGGGTAATAAACACTAAAATGTTCTTGTATTCACTGAGGCTTTATCAAAAAGAGATCATCTAAATCATAATGCATTATTTCTTGGTGGTAGATACTATTAAGTGACATTTGTTCTGGGCTGGCAAGATCCATTTTTAAAAAACTTTTATTTTTATTGTTGACACTATACAGATGTCCCCATCCTCCCTCTCACTGGCCCCCTTCTACCCGCCCCTGTCCCTCCTTCCCTCTGGCTATCACCACACTGTTGTCTGCGTATATGGGTTATACATAGATGTTTTCTGGCTAATCACTTCAGATTCATTTCTTATCTGTTGAGTTAATTAATAGAGGGCA
This sequence comes from Pteronotus mesoamericanus, assembly GCF_021234165.1. Classification (NCBI taxonomy): domain Eukaryota; kingdom Metazoa; phylum Chordata; class Mammalia; order Chiroptera; family Mormoopidae; genus Pteronotus; species Pteronotus mesoamericanus. The sequence goes on along the minus strand of NW_026555285.1, from coordinate 22,171,204 downwards.
TTTCTCTTTTGCTAATTATATGTTGTTTGTCTGATCCCCTCTACATTGAGTTCCTTGAGGAAAGAGACAATGGTTTGTTAATATGTTTAGTCACATAAAATGCCTCCACATAATAAATAATAAATAATTATTTGTTCAATATATATCTTGATACAATTTGAAAATTCTGGAAGTACTTCATCTGCAGTGAAAAAGAATTAATGGATGATTAGAATCACATAGAGGATTTCTTCAGTAGTCACTGGATAGTATTAATGGCTCCTACATAATGAGCCGTAGAACTCTGAGCACAATTTATGTGGCCTATGGTGAGTCTTTCTGTTGTATCCTTTGATAATGAGGATCATTTATAGAGTTGAAAGAATAAGTTGAATCTTTTCACAGAGACAATGTGTGTTGTTAGCTGATCCTCAAGTCAAGAAGCCACAGGTGCTCACATGCATTTTTTTTCTTCCCATAACTTAGCTATGTGGATATATACCTGATGTATAAGCGCAGTGAGGTGCGGGTGAGCACTCATGCAGTTTTTTTTTTCTTCTTGTTAACAAGCCATTACCGATTGTGTGTAGCTTTTAAGTTCTTTCCTCTTGGTGAGAAATAGAAAGGAAAACTGACAAGAATTTTAGAGAGTAATAACTATTAAATTTTCATTTGTATGATCTTAACAACATGTATTAAGGACTAACATTATTGGTTCAGTTAAATCAACATATAACCTGATGCTACTGTGATTTTGTTTAGATTGTACATTTGTTATTATTTTCCTAGCCTTTTTCTTCTAAGGGAGAGTATGAGGGGGGTGTGTGTGTGTGTGAGTTACATGTTCAGGTTGGTTCTTAAGTGAGAAGCCTACTCTCTGAATTTTGAAAGTCCAGAATTTTGTGATGACAATTTCCCAGGAAAGTCTATGTTCTGAGATTCCTGTTTAAATAGCATGCATCTACAAAGGATTGAAATCTCTTAGACAACTAAGGTACAATTTATAATTAGAGTGTGAGCAATTTCACTAAGAGGAATTTAGTGTTTACTAAGTGTCAGGTAATAGGCTTGGATGTGAACACCGGAATAATCTCTCACTTTTAAAGAGAATTCTTCATTCCTAGAGCACTATTTTCCTTTCAAGTAGTAGTAAATAATAATAATATAACTTTATGGTGCGTTTGAAACCTGCAGTTCATTGAATATGAGGATATTCTGAAAATTTGTAATATCTATAACCTGCTGGATACTTTTAATCTATTTCAGAATAAATCTTTATATAAATAGATATCCAAAACTGCCAGATATCACTTTTACTTAAAAACATGTAGAATAAACAAGAATGGCAGTTCTCCCAATTTATTTTTGATATGTCCAAATAAACAAATGGTTGCAACCCTAGTTATTCCATCACCATTTTTTACTATTTTATTTTACAATACTTTTTGAATATGCAAGTTAATATTTATTGCTTAAAGATAAATTGTATCTTGTAATGTCACCTAATTTCTAAAGTCAACAACATATTATATCTAAGGAAATTAGATTCCACCATAGGAAGAGATAAAACTCTACTGTGTGTGCAATGTACCTCAGTGATTGCTTATATTTGATATTATAATTAATATTACATTAAAGCTTTTAAAATTTTGTTCTTTTATGAATTTACTAAATAAATTACTTGTGTGATCTGTACGAATGCTCTTCTACATGATCACCCAAACAACTTTAGATTTACTATCTAAAAAAGGCTCCTAAAATATTATTGTTTCTGAGATATATTGGCTTTCCTACTTTTTTTGTGAGTACAGTCATGCATACCAAAGTTTTATAAAGTTAAAAGCCTTAACATTTTTATTATCATGACCTCAGTTAATTGACTATTAACTCTTCATATTAAGGATAACATTATTTATGCCACAAGATTAATATTCATCCCAGAGTTAATAGCAATAAAAGGAAGTGTAATAATTTATAGTTAAATGTATTATGATTATTAATATAATGGAATATTACATATAGAAGATATTTGTGACAGAATGTTGAGAAAATCTGTATACACAAAAACACATGTCTATGCACACATGCATCTATATCTCGTTTGCAACGTGTAGGTATAAAACACTGGAAAAATATTCCAATATATAAAGCAGCTGTTGTCTATAGATGGGGAGATAATAGGACTATCATTCTGTGTATGGCGCATAAATGCTGCTGCCAAGATCTTAAATATTTAGTGAATTCACATTCAGGAAGAAGAATTATCTTTATATTGTCTCACTGTCCCCATCTGCTCTACTTTTTCTATAGAGAAAAGCAAATAGACAGATGTATAAGCAGGAAACCTCTCTAGAAACATTAAATATTTAACAAAGTTGAATGCTATGTAATTTATATAGAGATTTGCAGTTTACATGTTTTAACCAATCTTTATTTCTCAGCTACATTTTTTTTTGCCTTGTATGGATAGGCCTTTAAATATACCCATGCAGATAAATTTATTTTATTTTTAACTTTGTTCTTAAATGACATACCAAAATAATTTCAATTACCCTGGATACCACCAATTTCTAATTATTATATAGACCACTACAAGGCATATTGCCAAAATCATAAGATGCTTTTTTATTAAACAGATATACTAACATTTTAATTGTATGAAAATATAAAATAACAATTAAACATTATTTTAAAATGTGTATATCGTGATTTCTTTATTCCCGATTCCTCCCTCTTTCAATATTTATTACTTATGTATCCACATAAATTACAACCTATCCTACACACATTTTACACAGAGAACTATATTACAAGACTAAGCATCCGCTTGTAAAAAATGGTAAGGAATACAAATCAGACAATGAGGTTTAAAATGGAACAAAAATGTGCAGATTTTTACAATCGCTTTTTCTCAAAAAAAAATTGTATTAAGATCTGGGTAATCGAATGAACATCAATGCATGCTCTTATATGATTATTTTTTTATAGAAGTAAACTCTACCTCATTTTTTTCCCATGTAATTATTAGCATTAAATAGACAGCCAGATATTCCTCCAGCAATATAGGTTTATTTAGAAACAAGAAAGAACTGTCATTCAGGACATGTGGTCTAATGATGAATCACACCAAAATCCAGAGAAACAAATGAGAAGAACACTCTTTCACGGACTTATAAATGAAGAATATATTGAAAACTGAAAGTTCCAAGTAGGGTGACTTTTCATTGGCTGAGCTATGGTAGTCTCCTATGAGTAAAACTATTACAGGGCAGGAAGAATCTTTTCTTCCTTTTTCTGAGGTGGTAAAGAAGTATCATTTCCTGTTGGAGAGGAAAGTTACTTTCTCCTGACGTGGTAAGTAATGTGTGAGTGACAAGTGCATCCAAGTTCTCTTTGCTAGCCTCCCAAATCCATTTTAAGTGATATTTCTATGTATTGATTTTCATAAAACAAATTTTAGTAGTGGAAATTTATACACACTGAGGTTACTAAATAATCTTGGATAACATTTTTATGTTAACTGTAAAGTTAGAAACAGATTTCATGTAGCAGTTTTTATAGCTATTACCAATGAAAACTGATACCATTGCTACTTAAACACATTTTATAGGTACAGGAAACACAGCATCAAGATTGAAAACTGTGGGATCTAGTTCACCTTGTCCAATAAAAATGAGACTATTTCTGGAAAGCAGACCTGTAACTAGTGAAGAGACTATGGAATGCTACTGTTATTGATTCTTTAATTTAGATTAACTCAGGAAATACAATGTACTATTTAAAAGAATTTGAAAGAATTGGATTTACGTTTATGTTGTGCAATTTTGCTACTTATATTTTACCTTGGAGACTTTAAACTCCTACAGACTTCAATTTCTCTATCTTTAAATATTCTCTGTGTATATATACATACACACATATACATACATACACATACAAACATACTAGTTCATACTTTATAACTTTAGGATCAGAAAGAAATTGCAAATTTACCTGTCATTTTGCATGTGTTATTCCAGAGCTAGGTCTTTATTAAAAAATAATAGTCCTAGTACCCTCTTGTCAATTAAAAGTTATTCACATAACACAAGCATGTTTTATATCTCAAATAGTACTTTTCACATTGTTATGCATGTGACTATAATTTTTTTAACTTTTAAAAATAAAAAATAATAACTTAAATATAGTCATTTTTAGTAACTTAAAATTATTGGCTTTTCATTGTTGGCCTCAGTTATATTGGAATTGTATTATCCCTATATCTTTAAATGTATGATATTATTCTTTTGTTTTAAAAGTGTATATATTGCACAAGGCTTGCATTATTTGTAGGAGCTTTACCCTTAGTCACCAGTTTTACTTAACCCAATTCTTAAGATATTGCAGGACTCTCTTTAATCTTATACATGAGTATTCTTCATTATAATATCCCAAGTCAACACTAGTCAACATATCCATTCTGTACAGCATAATTATTTACATATTCTATCCAAGAAGAAATCGATAGTCAAGGAGGATAAAAACATACTCTTTGGGTGGTTTAGCGGTTGAGGGGAGAAGGGGAGAAATTGTGATCATCAAAGAAGTGAAGAGAAAAGAGTTACAGCATAAATATTACCTTGGCTAAACTGACATTTTAGTAAAAATCAGTGTTGTTCAAAAGATTTAAAAGTGTTTTAGAATCCCAGAGAATAGTGTTCAGTTTATTCTCTGTTTTCTCTGGTCTTTAAACACAGGCTTGATAGACACTTGGGGACAGTATATGGGAAATTCAACTGTGATTAAATGGCAGAACAAGGTGATCTTAAAAGCGTCTACATGCTTATGTGCAGTCCTGCACGGGTTGCGTGTGACTCTACCCTCCAGCTGCCACAATGAATTATCTCCGAAGCAGGAAAACATATCTCTCAATGACACTCTTGTCCTTGCTTCAGCCCATTTTTTATGTTGCTCTCCATGTTGCTGCCAAAATAATTTTTCCAAAACATTAATTTCATTATGTCAGGACTCTTCCCCTATCCTCCAAATGCTCACATTCTACCCCGTTTTCCTACTTATAGCACAAATGCACATTTAGAAACATGCTTGACAAAGAGTCACCATTAAGAATTCACCTTAACGATTCACCATTTTTCCAATATACCATATGCTCTTATTCTGTACGTGCTGGGCTACATGCTATTTGCCAAACTTGTATTCTCCAAACATCAGTGCCTTTGACAGAATGTTTTATTCTTGCACATTAGGCAAATTCTAAAGGATTCCTCAGTGCATTATAGAATGTCACCTCTTTGGGAAACTTTCATGACCACAGGCAGAGTTAGGCCCTTCTTTGGTGAGTTCATTAATATTCAGCACATGTCTCTTTTTTAGCACTCATTGCACTGTAATAATTGTGTCTACCCTACTTAAATATGAACTTTTGGAGAGTAGGGTCTTAAAAAATTCTATAATGCATTTCTTCAGCAGAATGCCATGTACATGTACAGTAAGCCCTCAATAAATATTTGGTAAAAGACACAGTTAATTTATCACCTAAATTTTCACTAGCTTTCCTGTGTTTTTCTAAATATCTCAGATTTCATATAGGCAATAGGTATATGTAAAATGACTGTGAGACTGTAAAGTATAGGTCCAATAAAATTTGGACGTGGGATTACCATACAGACAATTTGACTAGGTATGTAAGATAAAGTTGACTTTCTTTTACCATTAGGTCAAAAGTATCATTGTGGACAAAAATAAGTGACTACTCAAGCAATAGAAGACAGACTATACAAGGTACTTGTGATTTTTTTATTAGATTGTTTATTGAACTGTCAAAGGGATTTACCTAAGGAGAAGAAGATGGTGAGCAGGAAAATCTAGATAAGCAAGAAAAGAGAAGAAACAAAAATTAGTTTCTTTTAAAAACTAGCTATCAGAGAGATACAAATCAAAACCACAATGAGATACCACTTCACATCAGTCAGAATGGCCATGATACACAAATCAATAAGCAGCAAGTGCTGGCAAGGTTGTGGTGAAAAGGGAATTCTAGTGCACCCTTGGTGGGAATGCAGACTGGTGCAGCCTCTGTGGAAAACAGAATGAAATTTCCTCAAAAAACTAAAAATGGAACTGCCTTTTCACCTGGTAATTTTCACTGCTGGGAATATACCGTAAGAACCTTGAAACACCAATTCAAAAGAACCTATGTACCCCAATGTTCATAGCAGCGCTATTTATAATAGCCAAGTGCTGGAAACAGCCTTAGTGCCCATCAGTAAATGAGTGGATCAAAAGGCTATGGTACATTTACGCAATGGAATACTACACAGCAGAAAGAAAGAAGGGACACCTACTCTTCACAACACCATGGGTGGAACTGGTGAGTATTACACTAAATGAAATAAGTTAGGCAGTGAAAGACAAATACCATATGATCTCACCTATAAGTGGAATCTAATCAACAAAAAAAAACAAGCAAGGAAAATATAACCGGCAACATTGAAAGAAAAAACAAACCGACAGTCACAAGAGGGAAAGAGGGAGGGGGTTAATGGGGGAAGAAGGGGAAGGGTCAAGTCAAGGAACATGCATAAAGGACCCATGGACAAAGACAAAGAGGAGGAGGACTGAGTATGGGTGCGGGGGTGGGTAGGGCAGGGGAGAGTAATGGGGGGAAAGTGAGGACAACTGTAATTGAACAACAATGAAAAATTTGAAACAAAAAAATTGAAAAAAATAAAAACCAAATATAAGAAATTTGAAGATAAATGAGATGGTTGTTGAATGAGATCATTTTTATAAGCTAATCTCCTAAAAAGGTCCTATTTTATTTTTATATATCTAATTATCTATTCATCCACTCATTTATCATTAATTTTTCTATCTCTATCTGATTATGATTTTTATGTTGAAAAGTAACAAATTTGGTGAAAATTTCAAACAATTCAAAGTAATATATAATTTAACCTTAAATCTTATTCCATTATCACACCACCTCAATCCCCATTCCAAAACAACATAGCAGTGTTTATGTACATTCAAAAATTTTTCTAGACTCATGGAAACCAAACTTTCATGTGCATAAATGTATAGAACGTAAACTGATTGCAGTTTTAGCTTCATAATGTATCTGGAGATTATTTCATACCAGTATATTTTAATAGAGGTTTTTTGTTTGTTATTTATCAGCTCAGTAGTATTGTTCTCTCATAGGATTGGAAAAAATATGTTTACTAAGTCCTTTACTAATGAAAATTAATGTTGTTTTTTATTGTTTGAACTTACAAAAAAAAGGCTGCAAGAATCCTCCTTCTAAATGTGTCTTTGCATATTTGTGTGGGATGTTTGTAGGTTCTATTTCTGGAGATGGAATTTTTTAGATTTGTAGTTATTACAACTTCCTGTTAAATAGCTTCTGATATTTTCATTTGTAATAATGTATTGGTTCTTATTCTTCTATTCTTTGTTCTATATTGGATGGTTCATAGATATAAGGGGTCTATAAATATTTATATAGAAACTCTGTAATTAGCTATATTATCCCGTACTTTTTTTATAACCTATAGGTTTTATGTTGGACTTTAAATGTGTATAATATTTAAATACTAATTTATCCTTGCAATTCCTTATTTTCTTTTACTTTTGTCATTCCTGATTTTCATGGAACTGCTTTATCATTAAATGTGATATGATACTTTGATTTAAAAATTATGTTAAATATTTAAAATTACGTTAAACCTCATATTAGACATTATTTATTTAATTGAATTCTATGAAAATATATTTAAGTAGATGTTCTGAATAATATTGGACCAAAATAAGTACTTTTTCTAGAATTGTGGAGAATATCTTCCATTGACTTATTTATATAGTAAATTATATTAACAGAGTCCTTAATATTAAACCAAAACAGAATAACCTTACTTGGTTTTGATGTATTAGCCTTAAACGTGTTGCAACATTATAACTCTCTGATATTTTTTTGGATTTGTGGACTGATATTCATAAAGAAGAATTTCAGTATTTTTTGTGTGTATAGTTGTGTATGCATGAAACTATCTTTTGTAATATACTTGTAAAATAATTAGAAACTTGTCTTTTTAAAACTGTGGTTTGAAATATTGCTAGTAATATTAGAATTTATATTCCTCAAACTTTAGTAGAGTTCACCTGAGAAAGTCTGTTTAGTGTCTTAATTTTGGAGTAAGAGTAATTCTTTAAAAATATTTTCAGTTTTTTACATAGTACTTATTATATATTGATATTTCTTGGGTCAACTCAAGTGATTTGTAATTTAATAGAAAGGCTCTGACTTTTTGCTGATTTTAAATAGGATTTGCACCACCATATAATATCTAATATACATTTTTTTGTACATAGTTTAAATAAAAATTTTTTCAGGATAAGAAATTTCCCATCTAATTGTAGTTTAATAAAAAACACTTTAATATGCTGACTATGCATAGACTTTTACTGAATGTTTTCTTCAGAATGCATTAATATATTTATGTGTTCTTTTCAAATTTGTTGTGATGGTGAATTAAATTCAGCGATTGTGTAGAGCATATCCAACCAACCTGCATTCCTGGAATAAACTCAGTTAAATTACAATGTATGATATTTTTGCACACATTACAAGATTTTATTTACTCATATTTAATTTAAAATTTTCACATTAGTATCATGAGCATTTAAGTTAATTGCAGATGTTTTTTCATCAACTTTTCTTGTTAACTTTTAATATTCTGTGGCATCTGGTTAAATCCTTTGACTCATCGTATCTTCATAACTTTTTAAGGTCTGGAGAATCTGGAGTTATATCTCCTATTTTATTTCTAACTATTTTATTTATGTATTCCTATTTCACTTCTTCTCATTTCTCTCCCCCCATCTCCCTCCCTCTCTCTCTCTTTCTCTCTACCCACACCCTCTCCCACACCCTGCCCTTTTTTGATTAGTTTCACCAGAAACTTGTCAGGTTTATTAGACTTCTCAAGGAAACAATTTTGGCTTTGTTTATAGCAACCATATGTTTGTTTTCTATATTATTACTTCTACTCTTACCTTGACTATTTTTCTCTAATTTCGTTAGGATTGATTTAGTGGTCTTTTATCAATCACTTAGGAAATATACTCTATGAAGATAATTACTTTTCTATATGAACATTTAAGTCAGGGACTAACAAATATTTTTCTGTAAATAATCAGAGAGTGAATATTTTAAGTTATTTGGGCCAAATATAAACTTTGTTCAATATCTTTGTATTTTGTCACAACTATTTAAAACTATACAAAGAAATCCTTATCATTATAATTGTATAAAAATAGCAGGCTAGATTCACCTATAAGCCAGTTTATTGAAGCCTCATTTTTTTAAGTTTACTCTAAGGAATATTCATAGTTTTCAGTGAACAAGATTTGAAATATATTTTATTAATTTCACTTTGTAAATATTTTTTCAATTTCCAGCAGCATTGTGACTTTGACTCACGAATAGTTGAATATTTTTGCAATTTCTTGACATATTTTTTCTAGTTATTATTTTATTTTTGCTTTCTAACCTATTCACATTCTGTGTAATTCCAAATCCTTGACATTAGTTGAAGCATGCTTATCAGCAAGAGAATAGTCAATGTGTGTTTGAAAAAAGAGTGCACTCTGTACTTGTTGTTTTCAGTATTTTATAAAGCATTTTAGATCAAGCTTTTAAGTATTCTCCATCAAAATTTTTATATTTAGAACTTTCCTAAAACCATGGAAACAAGCAGCATCCGGGCTTTGCACACCGCATCCCCCTTGCTCAGTGACCCCAGGCCTGGCACTAGCAGCAGCTGGCCTGGTTTCAAGCATGGCCTCTGCTGGGCACCTCCACGCCCAGCACAGTAGCAGCCATCTGCAGAGCACTCTGTGGCTTGTACAGGGTGGCTGCAGGGCGGGCGCAGTGACTGACCTTGCACCTCCAGGGAGGCCCTAGAGCCAGTGCACCCAGTGGGCAGCTTCAGACCACACTGGATTACAACCTTAACACCTGCAGAGTGACACACTCAAGGGTCAGTCTTAGTGATCACCGAAGTCCCTCTGAAGCAGGTCCTGCTCTACAGAATCATTGCCTACAGAGCAGCTCCACTGCAGTCGCAGTTGATTGTTACAGCAGATTGGACTGGGGATAAATCCCTCCCAGGGATGCCAAAAGCAGTCCAGGCCCAATTGCAATTAAACAGGGCACGCAGCCCACACAGGAGTGTACCTGGAATGTCCAGCTTGAGTGACTGGGGAAGCTATACCGCTGGGCCCTACAAGACACTTACTACACAAGGCCACTCTGCCAAGCCCAGGAGTCATGGAAGCTCTACCTAATACATAGACACAAACATAAGGGGACTGCCAAGTGAGGGGAGAAAGAAACAGGTGTGAAATGAAAGAACAAGAGAAATCTCTAGAGAAAGAACTAAATGGACTTCCGGTCTAGATGGAGGCATAGGTTAACATGCGTCACCTCCTCCCGCAACCACAGAAAGAATTACAACTAGATCTCAAGGCAAGTAACACCCAGGACCATCAGAAAATCAAGGTGTATGGAAGTCTGTCCAAGGATTTAAAGAAGTCACATTCATTCAGATGGGTAGGGGGGCAGAGACACCTTACGGGCAGAGAGGTATGGAGCTGCAGCGTGGCTCAGAGGTCCCACACTCATACGTGATAGAAAAAAATAAGGAGGGATACTTTGGGAGTGAGTGATCCCAACACTAGACCAAACTGCACAGCCCAGAGTTCCAGTGCCAGGAAGATAAAGCCCCATAACTTCTGGCTGTAAAAATCAGTGAGGCTTTGGGTGGCAGAAGAAACTGCCAGATTTTCAGGAGATTACACTTAAAGGTCCCACACAGACTTAAAATGTATGCAGACCCACCCCCTCTGGGATTTAGCACCAGGGCAACAGCTGAAAGGGTACCAGGCATACAGGGTGAGTGCTGGCAAACCTCCAAAAGCCAGTCAGTGGCATTGTCTCCTCTCTGAGCCTTCTTTACACACAGAGCCCCAAAACAGTGAAGTGGATTATGCTGCCCTGGTGATTTGCTAGGCCTCTGCCCCACACACTTTACATGGGCCTTTTCTACAATAGGCTATGTTAATAAGACAGGGGGTCAAAGCAGCTTCACCTAATTCACAGAAACAAACACAGAGAGACTGCTGACTTGAGGAGACAAAGAAATATGGCCCAAATGAAAGAGCAGAAAAAAACATCAGAAAAGGAACTAAATGAAGTGGAGATAACCAACCTATCAGACACAGAATTCAGAGCACTGGTGATCAGGATACTCAAAGAACTCATTGAATATGGCAACAAAATAAAAAAATAAAATAAATGAAGGTTACACTAAGTGAAACGAATAAAAGTCTACAGGGAATTATCAGTGGAGGGGATGAAGCCAGGATTCAAATCAACAATTTGAAATATAAGGAAGAAATAATCATTAAGGCAGAACAGTAAGAAGAAAAAAAAATTTTTAAATGAGGATAGTATAAGGTGCCTCTGGGATATGTCCAATGTTACCAACATCTGAATCACAGGGATAATAGAAGGAAAAGAGGAAGAGCAAGAAATCGAAAACTTTTTGAAATAAATAATGAAAGAAAACTTCCCTAATTTGGTGAAGGAAATAGACATACAAATCCAGGAAGCACAGAGAGTGCCAAACAAATTGGACCCAAAGAGGACCACACCAGGACACATCATAATTAAAATGCCGAAGTTTAAAGATAAACAGAGAATCTTGAAAACAGCAAGAGAAAAACAAAGAGTTACCTACAAAGGCATTCCCATAAGACTGTCAGCTGATTTCTCAACAGAACCAGAGGGGAATAGCAATAAATATTGAAAGTAATGAAAAGCAGGACCTACAACTAAGATTACTCTACCTAGCAAAGCTACCATTTAGAATAGAAGAACATATAAAGTCCTTCCCAGACAGGACAAAACTGAAGGAGTTCATCACCACCAAAACAGTTTACATGAAATCTTAAAGGGTCTTCCTTAAGAAGAAAAAAATATGAAGACTAAAATGTCAATAAATACATATCCATCAACAATTTAATCTAAAAAACAAAACTTAAAGAACTTTTGAATTTAACTAAATCTTTAAATAATCAAGTTTTGCACTGTGATGATATTATTACCTGTTTCTTCTGATAACTTCTATTAATTTTGAAGTTACACTACAGTTGTGTGTACATTAAATACATTTTGTTACATGATGAATTAAAATGTTATCATTATAAAGTAATCCTATTATCTCTGGTACCTTTTTTTGTGCTTTAGCAGCTTTTTGCCTAGTATTATTATACTACAAGAGCTTTTGCTGTATTTAACATTACCTTATATTACTTTATTCCTTTTATTTTTTAACCTTACTGTATCCTTTTGTTTGATTTTTTTCTCTTGAAAATAACATATATCTAGGATTTATTCTTTAATCTCATTATTGGATTTAGTTAATTTACATTTTTTTCATTGCTGATATGTATTATTTATTACATCTTATTTTGTACATTTCATCTGTTGTACTGTTTCTTTAAACTATTTCTGGGTATAGTTTTACTGTACTTTATCCTTCTTGGGATTAATTATACTTCTTAAATATGTAGCTTGATATCTTTCATCAGTCTGCAAATTTTTCAGCCATTTTCTCTTCAAAGATAAGTCTTTGAAATTTATGAATAATAATATAAATAAAATCAAGTTGGATATGAATTCATTGTTAAACTGGCTATGAGTAGTGGATAAATAATGATTTATAGACTATTATGTTTTGTATATATCTTACGAATTTCATAATTAGTAATTGTTAAAGTGTATACACCACCTGCTAGCTAAATATCCCTTCTTATGCATACTTATAGAAAAGCTTGAAAGCCTTTTTCCCTCAGCTATTTTGTAGCAGTGGCATAGTCATTCTGACTGGTTAACAAATTCATTTATATATATTATAAATTTTCATATAAATACTTATATATTATAACTATATACATTAATTATATATAATTCTTTACTTAAGTATAATCTAAACACAGGAGAGTACAAAAGTCTTTTACAACTCCATGAATTTTACAAAGAACATACCCATGTAACCCAAATGGTTTATGAAAGATTGCAGATGGAGAGTCGGCCAGGAGAGGGAAATGTAGAATCAGAAAGAGACCTTAAGCAATGCCATATTTTTGCCCAACAGCATACAATATTTTTCCTCTTTGTTTACATCTACAACAGCACTCCACAAAGGCAAAGTTTTACAAAATGCTATTATAAAGTCAAAATAAAATCCAGTTTTGCCCTGGCCAGTGTAGCTAAGTTTGTTGGAACATCACCCCATAGACCCAACTGTCACAGGTTTCATTCCGGTCATAGCATATACCCAGGTTGTGGGTTCAGTCTCCAATCAGGGCACCTATGGGGAGGCACTCAATCTTTCTCTCTCACATCAATGTCTCTCTCTCTCTCTCTCTCTCTCTCTCCCCCCCTCCCTTTCTCCTTCCCTCTCTCCCTCTCTCCTTTCCTTCCTCTCTCTTAAAAAAATGAAGAAAATGTCCTTGGGTGAGGATGATTAAAAACAAACAAACCCAGTTTTAGTTATTAGTATTCAAGTAAGCTTCTATTAAAAAGACCAAAGAGCAATAGCTAATGCATATTAAAGTTTAATTTCTCTTTCAATTAATAGCTCATTCCTGAAATGAAAATTGTTTGATTATTTCAGTGATCCAAGATCCTTCTACCTTATTAATTTGAGATCACAACACATTACTTCCATATCAATCAAAGAGAGCCCAAAGTTTCATTCTTAAGTCTATATTTCAACCATAATAGAGGATAGAGGAGATGGTGAATATATCTCCTGCCCTTTAATGATGTGACGTAAAAGTTAAACTCATCACTTCCCGTTAGCCTGCATATAGTCACATGGTTCACCATTGCTGAACTATAGGCTAAGAAGTACAGTCTTTTGTTGTATGGCCATGTATGCATATAAAATGTAGTGTCTTTATTAGTAAAAAAATTAGAAAGGATATTGGAGGGAAATCAGTTTCTGATTCACCAAATAAAACTAAACATGGATTATTTGGTAAATTGATCTGCTTCAGAGGAGCTATAAGGATATTTAGAAATTACATGCACATAAATGTTTACTTAGTTCATGGAAGACACACACCACATTTTGAATGATTGAATAAGTGAATGTTTCAGCCATCAAAGATTGGGTTAAAAATAACAAAAACACAGCACGTCACACCGATTTAATTCAATAAACATTTATTGAAGAAATATAGACCCGGATTTGTGTTAGGCAACTGGGTTAGCAAACATAAATAAGACATAAAACCTGCTCTAATAAGGTAAAAAATTATAAGAAGAAGGATTTCAAATTAATTATATTACAAGATCTAGAAATTATAAATATTCTTGCATTCTCACATGACAATATCACAACTTCTCTGTAGAGTTTAAATTCTATTGGCTTACCATTGTGAATAATCACCATAAGTTTGCTGCGATGCATGCACTTCTTCCTAAACTGGTGTAAATCCAAAAATATATTATTAACCAAATTCATGAATCTGACGTACAAGCAGAATGTCAATGGATTTCTTTGCAATAAAACATTCTTGCCACACAGACCACAAGACTTAGTAGTGACAAGATGGATATCTTTTCTGTCTAGGAAAAACATCACAGGGAGACAAATCACAATAAAAAGATCACTTAATGAATGTGAAATTTCAGAATTGCATGAGATAAATTAAATATTTAATATTTGTAATAGCCAAATAGGTTCATTTTACTATAGATGTTTCCTTACCAATTTGACTGAAATATTTGTAATAGTTTGGTGAAAGATTCTTCTATGAATGTTTCAGAAATAGTTTCACCACCATATAACTCCCATGCAACACTGTACCACTCTACACCCAGTTCTGAGTTTCTGATTTACACACACACACACACACACACATATACATATATATGTATATATAAAAATATATATACACATATATAAAAATATATATGGTTTATATCTTTTTTTATTGTTCAAATACACTTGTCTCCATTTTCCTGCCACCACTGTCCCCTGCTTCACCCACCCCCACCTCCCACCTTCAATCCTTCCCCACTTTGGCTTTGTCCATGGGTCCTTTATAAATGTTCCTTGATTTTCCCCTTCTTTTCCCTGTTACCCTACCCCCCCTCTAGTTACTGTCAATTTGTTTTTACTTTCAGTGTTGCTGGGTATATTTTTCTTGCTTGCCTGTTTGTTGATTAAGTTCTACTTATAGGTGAGATCATATGGTGTTTGTCTTTCACCCCCTGGCTTATTTCACTTAGCGTAATGCTCCCCAGTTCCATCCATGCTGCCATGAAAGGTAGTAGCTCTTTCTCTCTTTCTGCTGTATAGTATTCCATAGTGTGAATGTACTGTAGTTTTTTGATCCTCTCATTTATTGATGGACACTTAGGTTGCTTCTAGCACTTGGCTATTGTAAATTGTACATCTCTGAACAGCGGGGAGCACAGGTTCTTTTGAACTGGTGTTTTGGGATTTTTAGGGTATAATCCCATTGCAATTCCACTGCTGGGTCAAAAGACAGTTCCATTTTTAGCTGTTTGAGGACATTCCAAACTGTTTTCCACAGTGACTGCACCAGTCTGCATTCCCACCAACAGTGTACCAGGGTTCGCTTTTTTTCCAACAAGCATTGTGGATACATCTGATTTTCTTCATGGAATTTTGAATATTTTCAAAGCTACTTTCTATGTTAATTTTATTATTAAAATTTATTAAAGGATATATTAGTATATTACTCATAAATTTAAAGTGCAAGGCAAACAGGGCTGAATACTATATTTAATGTACAATAAAATACTATGGAAATGCAAGGAGGGAATATATTTGATTAAAGGCATCAAGATAAACTCTCTGTATAAGCAATTATATTTGAACGAGGCTTTGAAGGATTAATAAGATTTCAAAAGTGGGGCAAGTTCAAAGAGCAATTCAGGTCAAGTAATCTGTGCAAATAAAGAGCATGAAAATTATAAAACATTTTTAGAGAATGGTAAATAATATGCCTAGAAGATAGCAGTATTTTAATATAAAATGACAGTGAGATACTATAATGTTATTTATAATAATTATTTATAATATTGATTATAAAATATTTTATAACAATAAAATATTTTGCCGCAATTTTAATAATGATTCAGGACTTGTATTTGTATTAGAAGATCAAGGAGGAAATTCGGTAAGATGAATGAATAGAATGTTCTCAATGTAAGAGACAGAAAAAGCACAGAACAAATAGAAAATAGTTTAGCTAGCAAAAGATGTACTTATCTTCAAGAACTATTCAATAGAGCATCTTAAGTTTTACCTTTTCTTTTTCTCTCTCTTCATCATCAGATTTCCTGAATAGAGCAGTATGTTAAGAGACAAGATTTTCTGGGTCCATCATATATAACGGTATTTCTTTCAGTATAAAATGTATTGGAGCTAAAAACAGTCATATTAAAAAACAGATTTTAAGTCTCCCCAATAAATACAGTGCTGTTTCTGCACATGAACTCCTAAATCTAATATTAAACACTCAGTAAATGGAACTTCTGTAGAGCACTTTATCAAACCAATAAGAGAAGTTGCCTTCTTTGGGGCATTCTATTATTACAGGCTCATCCTTTACTTTATACCAAGGAAATACTGTGTATGTGGATAAGACTAAGAGACAAAGAGGAGTTTGACTGAAACATTTTGATCAAAAACACTGTTAAAATAGAAAATTATATTGCAACCAACAGTGATGTGTCTTAAAATTCCTTCCTTAAGATGTTACTTGGCAAAAGCAATCAGTTGTTTAATTTAAGCTTGATATCTAAACATGATGGCTCAGAAACACGTCATGGGAATGTGCTTGAAAAATATTAATATTACATAGGGGTTCAGAAATTTTATTATCTAAGAAATGTCATTATATGTCTTTTTGCCATACTGTTTGGAGGAAGGTCATAGGTACACATGATGCCCAACTCAAGTGGCATGGACAGTTCAACAGGTGAACCTCTGCAGGGAGTGGCAGCAGCTAGTACCATGTTCCTTTCTCCCAGCTGTGGCCAGCTGCAAGATGGCCCACTCTCAGATACCTCAACAAGATTTGTGTGGCAAAACATTATTTTTGGAAGATCTTTATCCGTTAAAAATGGCATCCATTATTTGTAGTTTTTAACATTTTATTGCACTTGTTCTAGACTGATTTACAACAGCTTTAGGGATGCCACTTTAAAGTATTGGACCTTCCTAGGAACATCATTTTAGCAAAATACGAACAAAAGAGAACTTCAAGTGTTAAGGGAAAAAGTTGATTGTAATGAAGAATATATTGGTTTCCCAAGTTTCAGGTCCATGTACATCCACTCGAATACTGAGGATGAAGTAGGCCAGGGCCATTACTAGGGACAGGAGAAACGTCATAGATTATCCATATTACCGTATGGCCTGAATCAATGACCACGTTTCAGAATTAGAGAAATAACCAGATAACCCAAGGAGCAAAAAAAAATTTTAAAAAAAGAAGTTAAAAATTAAATAAGTTAAAAACCTTCGTGAAGTTCTTAATAAAACTACTTTGTAAATTTACCCCTAGACTCCAAAAATGAATCATCTGAGGTAATTCTGTTTTTTGATGTTTCACCTAGATATGCAAAATCTGTATAATGTGAGTGAGAGATTTCAGGGGTTGGACAAGGGTATAAGTTGTAGATGAGCCTGGAAATTAAATAAGCAAATATTATAGAGGTCTCTGAGAGATCTGGAGTTTTCTACACTAGCTCTAGATAATAAGTGATTCATCAGTTCAACAAAACCATCTTGTCCAATAATGATTGCCTGATCATTTCCTTTTTTCATTGTAATGGCATTAATTTTGCTATATTTACATTATTTGGAGACTACACAGCATCTTTGACCACTAAGTTTTTAAGTCCTTTCCATTTTTTACAGGTTTACTGATATCTCTCTAAGGAATGTGTTTACACAACACCTTTGTTTAGGAGTCAACACCTTTGGTCATACCAGCAATGCAGTAAATGAAAATTAGAAAAGGAAACTGCTTCTGCATGTATAGATTACTGATAGAAAGAAGGCTACAGAATCACTAGGGATACTTTAATTATTCATCATAAGCAAACATTTACTGAGTACGCATGCATGCTAGACACAATTCTAAGTGCTTTGTGCTTACTACTCACAAAAATCCAGTTAGGTACTATTACTATCAAAACTTACAGGTTAAAAAATTCAACACTGGGAGTTTAAGTAACTTGCTCACCTCAAAAGGGCTAAGTGGTGGAGCTGGAAATTTAAACCCAGACATTCTGAATCTGTGGGCTTTATATATAACCGCATAGTAAATTCTTCTGACATCTAACACTATTATTTCTGAAGGCAATTTTATAATAAAAATACCTTAAGGTTTTTCACATACATGTTCCCATTTAAAATACTAGTTCAGTCTCAGTAGAAAGTAGTCTTAATTCACCAATTTCAAGGTAGTATGTGCCACTGCGTTTTAAATTTGCTCTCATGTCTATTGTGTTTTACCATTTTATGAAACAAGCCGTAGGCGGGAAAAGTATCATTTCTGTATGTGTCTCCTTCAACTGCATATGATACAGTGCAACTCATCTGGCCGCCAACTTTCTTGTTTTTAGATGACCTTTTCCCCATTGATTTTATTTACTTTCAAAATGACATTTCAACAGAGGTGTCCACCTTCATTTCTACTCTCCTTTGACATTTCTGTGACTTAGAGTGCAAGGAGCTGCTTGCCAAAACCTTGCTAGATTGATGTTGGGAAGAAAAAGGAAAAATCTGCAGATAGCAGATGTTTCTTTTCTTCTTGTTGTGCCTATTACTTTGAAAAAGTGACACTGCTTAGAAACAGATTTCAGATGTTCTGTCTTTTTGGCAGCAAGAGTAAATGTGTTGCCCAACTAGGAGAAATGTAAGTATTGTTTAAACAAGCAAATTGAAGATGGAGGATGGAGAAATGAATAAACTCTTAGTAATACTTTGCTTTTTTCTCCTTCAATGAACAATTTAATACTAGAAATCCATGAGTTTACTGGGTTGAGTACCTTATACTACATTTCTCTTTGTTCTTGTCTAGGTATGGCTAATAATCCAAATAATACTTGAACTGATCTAGCTTCACTTTTTTTCTTACTTAATGAGTGGCACTTAGAAATATGTTAAGCCTCAAACACAAGTATATATGGTTGGGAAGGGGAGCTCATTTCTAAAGTCATAGATGAATAATTTAGCCAAAAATACTATGAAATCATTACTGTCATCACAGAGAAAACAATCAGGTTTCTGTTAATACACAGGGGTCTTGAACAAATTATAACATATATTCCTCTCTCCCCAGGAAGGCTAATTGGAAAAATATTTTCCCCTATGGGAAAACAAATTATCAAAGGGCATCTGTGCTTTTGGCATGCAGACAAACTTATGCAGAACTTTGAGCAACTGAGCATGGCTGGCTTGAAGTTCCTGCTTGAGCCCCTCCCGTGTGCATTCGGTCAGTGCAAAGTGCGCACCGAAATTACATAGACTTGTGAATAGACTAAAGTATCTATACAGAGATATTTTCAAAATCTCCTGATTTAATATTCTCATGAAAATTTCCCACATTTACATTCTGTTCACTGCATGAATAAGAAAATGGGTTTAAAGAAAACTCTGGATGAGAAAACCATTAACAATTTAAGACTAACTCAACAAAGTGTCAGAATGCCATGTAAGTGCCATGATGCACGTAGCATGTGTCTTCCTTCAGATTTCCCCATCCTTCTAAACTTATCAAATGAGAGGCATTTTGTCTAATAGATCCAGTTGGTTTAGGGACACCATTAAAGCCATGCCATCTGTGTTTAAGAGGCATTTGCATATAGTTTCTCTTTCCATTTTTCACTTACGTAATGAAAATAAGTAGCTGGTTAATTGAGACTACTGTTGTTAGTATAATAAAACCTTTGAGACTTTGATGACTTTTACAAAAGTGTCTACCCTTCGCAATGCAAATATGCTTTTGGGAAATGATGGTATTTTTTCCACATAGAGCCCAAGATCTTATGGGAAAAGGGGGACAGAATCAACAAGAATTCTCAGAGTCAAAACTGGAAAAATGCATGGGTTGTTGGCAACGTTGTGTAAAATCTAGTGCCAGAGAGGCATATAAGTACAATGAAATAAAATTTTATTGAAAAAAAGAAAAATCAAGGTTGTAAAATTAGTTTTAAAAACATAATAAGTAACTTTAGTACAGTATTGCTTAAAGAAAAATGTTTGACTAATCATACAACTTCAGTGATGCTTGAAGCACCTCATGGTATTTGAGCTTTAGGAAAATGTGATTGTCATGCAATAATTAAGAGAATTCCAATTTTGAAGACTAAGAATGGTTTCCAAGGTTCTGTTCAAGAAAATGAACTACCAGTGCCATACCTGTAATAGACAAAGTGCCCATGAGAGTATGCTGCTCATTAACAGTACTGTAAAACAGTGAAATAAAATAGCAGAAATAAGTTCATTAAACAGCAAATGTCTCTCTTCTTGGTGCATTAAAGCAGAATAGACCCTAATTTTTAACTCAATAACTTAATAAAGGTAATTTTTATAAACAATTGGGTAGCGGCAACGTTGATGAGAGAAACACTGCAATTTCAGAAATGAGGCAGGTAATGACAAAAATGATTACTTGGAAAAAAGTATGGCTAAATTTTACCCAGATCAATGATGCAAGTCATACTAGATATGTAAAACATATATCATTATTGGTATAAATTTCTGTGCTCTCTTACTTATCCTGCTATTCTACAGGATCACAAATAATTGTGTCAATCCCTGTACCATTAATACATACTGTGTGATTATAAAATAAAATAAAAAACTAGAAAACTGATATTTCTATCTTTGATAAGACAATCTGTCATTATAAAATTCTACTCTAGAACAGAAAAGAGTTTGGCTTGATCTCTTTTTATTATTTTATTCACTGCTATCCCATCCATCTCACCCTTATGTCTCTATCATTCAGGTAGATAATAGTTAGATAGATAAAATATTTAACAGATTCTAATTGTCAGTACATTTTACCCAAAAGTTTCCATTACAAAATAAGTCAAAGTGAGATGCTAAAATATCTATGGTACTCTTATTGAATTTAGGGTGCTAATTAGTAGAATATGATGTTCAGGTAAAAGACTAAATTATTTATTTCATGATACCATTAGATTATAAATTTAAGCCTAATAGCCTTAAAGCACTGGCGTGTTTCAAAAAATGTTACATTAACATTACATATGTATGTGTTTTTATTTTTTCTTGAATGTATTATATTTACTGAACCTGATTGCTTCAATGTGTTGAATAACAATTATAAAATATATGAGCTATCAGTTTAACCCTGTTAAGCTTTAAACTCAAACAAATCTGTTGAATTTCAACCATTTTATTAAATTACTTGTTAACAGTTTGCAAGATGGTAATATATGTTTAATGCTATAATATATAATAACCTATTTGGAAATATTCAAATAAAAGTCTAAAATATAGCATATTTAAAAATAAATTTAGACTTTTGTTAAGTCCATTCCATTTTTCTGAGAATTAAAATATTATCCAACGTTGACCTCACATTGTTGTCTGAATCCAATTTTCACAAAAGATGAAGTATTATAAAAACTAAAGTTTACAGACACTATAGAAAATAATATTTAGGTTCCTCAAAAAAATTAAGACTAGAATTATTATATGATCCAACCAACTCTCTTCTGGATATCCACTCCCCCAAAGTTGAAAATATTTATTCACAAAAATATATATAAATACTCCTCTGTTTATTGTAGCATTATCCATGGGCCTAGACATGGAAACAATTGAATTGTTCTTTGATAGATGATTGGATAAAAAAAGATATGTTACATATATACAATAGAATACTACTCAGCTTTGAGAAAAAATAAACTACTACCATTTGTGACAACATAGATGGATTTTGAGAATATCATGCTAAATGAAATGTCAGACAGAAATATTTAAGAACCATATGATTTCACTCATGTGGAATATAAAACTGAAAGCAACAAATGAACAAGAAAAACAAACAAAAACTCATAGACACAGAAAACAGTATGGTGGTTACCAAGGGGAAGGGATTGGGAGGAAACAGTAAAGGGTAAAGAAGGCCAAATAAATTTGTGATGGAAGAAGATTTTACTTTGGGTGTTTGGCACACAATATAATACAGAGATGATGGATCATAGAATTGTACACTTGAAACCTGTATAATTCTATTAATCAGTGCCACACCAATAAATTTAATTCAAATTATTAAGATTTCCACATGCAAACTGTAAAGTAAAATGCACTTAAATAATAGTACTACATATATTCCTGAGGACAAAACAAGTCATGAATAATCTGTGAAATTAAATGTAGATGACATAATAGAATTCATTGATAAATTAATGACTTTTTGGTCAAATAGAAACTGTAAAAATACAAGCAAATCTCAAATGAAAGAAGTTTGTCATTACAAAAAGATACTATAAACGTATAGAAATCCTCCACAAAGAGTAAACTGAAAGTCTGTAAATTTAAAAATATAGTAACCATAGAAAAAAAATGCATTGCATGCCACATATCACTAGCACCTCACCCTGCAGTTGGCACATGGTTAACAAACAGTAGATATTAGGTGAGTGAGTGAATAAAGTTTTTGATTCAAAAAGTAAATGAGGCATTCAGATCTGGTAGAAATAGTATGACCATGGCAAGAACTGCAAGAGAGAAAATTATATGTTGTGTGGGAGGCTGCAGAAATAGATAATATCAGAAATAGTAACAAAAAGTGAGATCATTGGAAAATTAGAAATAAAAAAGTATTAGGAAAAAGAACTAATAGCATTAAGTGATTACACATTTTTTTTTTTAACATTAAGGAATGTTAGTCATTTTTGAAAGGCCAAGGAAGAATTTCCTGTGGAGAACTTGATGTCCCAGAAGAGGGGGATTAAAAAGTTAAAAATTTTGAGCTCAGGCATGTCCTAAAATTAGTATTTTATTAGTAACACCAAAATTAGTAATACCAAAAGCATTTTTATGTCTGTGGATACTATAAATAACTGTTTGTTGACTGGCATATCTGTTACTTATTGAATTGGGTTTTGGATTTTAGAAGCATAAACTTTGAGAAAACTTAAATAATTCCAAGAGATGAGAAAGGAAAGGAAAATAAACTTCTAAAGTATATGGAATAAAGAGAAACCAGTTAATTAGAAAAAAAACAGAAAACATTTAAAAATATATCAAAATATATCATAAGTACCCTATGAATAAATATTGTAAAAACTATATTAAATTCACTCATACTACCCGATTTCAAAGCTACACAATTCCCACTCCCTTTTCTAATTTGTCTCTGTTTCCTTTGTTTAGAGAAGTAAGAGTGGAGAGGGTGCTTGGAGTTGCAGCAGCCGTCTAACAGCTGTGAGTAAGGACATCATTCATATGCTCATGGTATCGAGTAGCAGTATAGGGTATATTGAAAATGGGTGAATTTTCTCAATCACAGAATCAACATATGGACTACCAACTTCAGAAATGAAGTAAACAATACGTGTTCTCACTTATTGCTTATTATTTAAGCCAATTCTAATGATGTAGTATCTTTTGGAGTATTCACATACTTTAGAAAATATACACAATAATTACATTTTCATGTTATTTAAAAATTAAGGGTTGTTTTTGACTTTTATGGAAAATAACTTAAAAAGAACTTGTCTAAATGCCATGTTATGAGGAAAAAAACATAAAAGAATTTAAAGTTAACTTGAAATCTGTCCTAGGATAACTAAAAATCATTGACAAATTACAAAATTAAGCATGCATATTCATCTATTTATAAAGTACCTACTTTGAGCCAGACTCTCCTTTGCTTCCTGGACACAGAGCAACAAACAAGGAGTGAAACAAAAAACAAGTTAAAAAAAAAGATAGAGAGAGAGATGGATATATAGATGATATGAATATGCACTATATAGAAATTCAACTTAAGTAAGAAACACTAACATATTAAAAGAACAAAACTTGACAGGAAAATCGACATCCTAAGAAAAATGAAAGAAGAAAAAAAAGCGCTTAAATAGTTAAGAGTTATGTGGTTTTAGTAATTTAAATAATACAGCAGTTAATATAGTGAATTTTATTTCATTATTAATCTTGCATCAAAGTTTGATAGAGTGTTAATGCTGTTTTAGATTTTGTATCATTATGCAATTCAATGTTTGAGCATACAGTGTCAACATGATACATATCTGTAAATATGGAGTGTAACAAAACATTATGCCATGAATAATGATAGCACTGAATTGTTTTTCAAAATCATTTAATTCAAATCATCACAAAATTTCTGCTCTAGAACATACCCATAAACACAGTGTTAATATATTAAAAGCCCTAAGATTAATAAACATAGCAATAAAAATTGACACAAACACATTAAGCTTAATAGTAAAACAATGAAAACATAGCTATTAATCCTTCGATTGGCTATTAAATATGAGAACATTAGCTTATTATTAGTAGTATTTACTTTAGTAATTAATATCAATTTTCTAATGTCATTACCTCCAGTGCTAAAATAGATTGGATTCTTTTAACTTTTCAGAAGTCATCACTCGCAATACACATACCAGTAAGAACAAGAATAACAAAGGT
Source organism: Pteronotus mesoamericanus (assembly GCF_021234165.1). Taxonomy (NCBI): domain Eukaryota; kingdom Metazoa; phylum Chordata; class Mammalia; order Chiroptera; family Mormoopidae; genus Pteronotus; species Pteronotus mesoamericanus. Next base: position 22,146,410 of record NW_026555285.1, on the reverse strand, counting down.
GATGCAAAAGAATGCACATATTTTATTCTTAGTTTAAATTGATTTTGATGAGTAACCATGAGCAAGTCCAGTTAGCATACTAACTTCTGTAAGAGTAATTGACTTAATTTGTCTTTCGAGATGAGACGAAAGTTCTTCGACCGGCAAAAATAAATTTAAAAAATAAATAAATAAAAAATGGTAGCTTCTCCATATTAATTCTCTCAGCTAAATGTCGATGTTTGCCCAGGCATTTTTAGGGGGAGAAGAAAAGAGTGCCCCCTGTCAGACCGTCTAAAACAGAGCCGCAGACTAGCTCCTGCCTTCTGTGGAAGCATGAGAGGACCACCATGGCACACCGATGACTCCAGCTACACTGAAACTCCTGAAGCTATTTTCATGCCTAGTTCTCTAAATTATGCTTCCTTTGCTAATAATGTTTACTAATTTTTCTAGCTGATAATCTCTTGTTTTTCTAGATGTACCTCATAAATCATGTCTATGAAACTTTCACTAATTTTTAGCTGAGTTAACTCTGTCTCTTATTATGCTTCCATAGGCCTTTGCTTCTTTTCATTATTATATTCATTATATTAATCTGCTAATGTTACTCTTCCATGCTTCGAGGTGTAAAACATTCTTTATCCAATTTAAACCTATGAATCTTCCTGCTTCCTACTAAATGAATATCCTTTATCTCCTATTTCTTCCCCCAAAGATGACTTGGTATACATCTCAAAGAGAAATTAAATGTTACTAGGTAAGAGTGCTTTAAATTTCCTACCACCAAATGAAACAACCCATATAAACACACCCATAGACTTTTGCTAAAATGAGGATCCATCTTTTGATCACTATAAAGTCATTCTAAGCCTGTATTTTCGGATTCATCTGCTCTCAGGAACCCTATAACATTGCATAATTCCTTTTTTCCTTTGGGAGTTCAACTTTGCCTCTTACCTCGATCATTCTTATCATTACTTAAATATGCTCTTTTATAGATACCATTTGTGTCAATCACTATATGTATGCATGTATATGTATACACTATATATTTATATATGTATATACACATATATATAGTCTCATATCATTTAACCTATGAAGAATAGTCAATATTTTCCAACTATTTTTCATCTTGAAAGATCCCCTTTCTGTAGGCCTCCATGACTATGACATCACATTCTTTGTATATTTCTAATGTCTTATTTGGACGACAAATTTTTTATCTCCTTTGGAGGTACAGCTTTCTGTAAGTAGGCATTAAATACTAAAAATACACAAGTTCTCTCATAGACTCTTCTCAATATGTACTCTCCTACTGCTATTTCTTCTATGACCTCCAGACTATTTATTAAATTGTTCCAAACCTAATCTGTGAGGCAACCAACTATCATCTTGACACTCCCACTTGAATGTTTCAAAAGTACCACAAACCACCTAAGTCCCAAAAGTAACTAAAGATTTTTCTTTTTCTTGTCACTCCTCCAAACATGGCTTTCCTTCAATTATTTTTATCTTAGTGAAAATAGTCACTTTTCTGCAGCCTCATCAACAGTGTCCTAGGGTTTCCTTTTCTACACAACCTTGCCAGCATTTGTTTGTTAATTTCTTTGTGATGGTCATTCTGACCTGTGTGAAGTGGAATCTCATTGTGATTTTAATTTGCATTTCTCTGATGGCTAGTGGTGTTGAGCATCTTTTCATATGTCTCTGGGCCCTGTGCACGTCCTCCTTGGAGAAGTGTCTGTTCAGGTCCTTTGCCCATTTTTTAATTGGATTGTTTGTCTTCCTAGAGTGAAGTCATGTTAGTTCTTTATATATTTTGGAAATCAAACCCCTGTCCGAGGTATCATTGGCAAATGTATTTTCCCTTACAGTAGGTTCCCACTTCATTTTGCTGATGTTTTCTTTAGCCATGCAGAAGCTTCTTATTTTGATGAAGTCCCATTTGTTTATTCTTTCCTTTATGTCCCTTGCTTTAGGGGACATATCGGTGAAAATATTGCTGCATAGGAATATATGCCTATGTTTTTCTCTAGGACTTTTATGGTGTCGCAACTTACATTTAAGTATTTTATCCATCTTCAGTTTATTTTTGTGTATGATATAATTTGGTGGTCAAATTTCAGTTTTTTGCATGTAGCTTTCCAGCTCTCCCAATGCCATTTGTGAAAAACAGCTTGGAATTTCCTCAAAAAGCTAAAAATGGAACTGCCTTTTGACCCAGCAATTCCACTGCTGCAATTATACCCTAAGAATCTCAAAACACCAATTCAAAAGAACTTTTGCACCCCAATGTTCATTGCAGCACAATTTACAATAGCCAAGTGCTAGAAGCAACCTAAGTGCCCATCACTAAATGAGTGGGTCAAAACACTCTGGTACATTTGCACTATGGAATACTACACAGCTGAAAGGAAAAAAGAGCTACTATCCTTCACAATAACATGGATGGAACTGGAGAGCATTATTGAGTGAAATAAGCCAGGGGGTGGAAGACAAATAACATATGATCTCACCTATAAGAGGAACCTAATCAAAGCAAGAAAAATATAACCAAGAACATTGAAAGAGAAAACAGACTGATAGTAACAAGAAGAAAGGAGGAAGATGGGTAATGGGGAGAAGAAGGGGAAGGGTCAAATCAAGAAACAGATATAAGGACCCGTGGACGAAGCAAAAGTGGGGAAGGACTGAGGGTGGGAGGTCGGGTGGGTGGGGCAGGGGAAAGTGGTGGCAGGAAAATGGAGACAAATATATTCAAACAATATAAATAAACAAATAAATAAATAGAAAAGTCACTTTTAATTTGGTTTCACAACCAGAAACTTAGCTTTTCTTTTTATATTTACCAACTATATTATAAAGAATACAGATGAACAGCCAGATGAAGAAGGTAAGGTTATAAAGGTCTTAAAGCAGGAGTGTGTGCAAACACTTCTATCCATGTGGAACTGGCGAGTGCCCCCTTCCAGACATGTGGATGATTTCTCCAGTCCAAAGCTCATCAAATGTCCTTGTTTTAAAGTTTTTGTTTATTTTTTAAAGCTAATTTTTTATTTCTCTATCTATCTTTCAGTCCCTTGCTCTTTTAATCTATCAACTAGTGTTATGGATTTTATGTGACAATTATTTGTCTATTCCATTCATTTTCCTCATTTCATTCCCAGTCTATAGTTTAATCTACCATATTTTTCTTTTTTTTAAATTTTTATTGTTATTCTATTACAGTTGTCTCAATTTTCCCCTTTGCCCTTCTCTACCCACACCACCCTTCTTCTCACACTTCTCACACGGCCAATTCTCACACTGCTGTTCATGTTCATGGGTCTGTCATACATGTTCTTTGACTAGACTCTTCCCCTTCTACCATGTTTTTCTTTTGGACTGCATCCATACTCTCTTTACTGGCCTTTCATTTTGTTTTATCCTATCTCTACTTTGAGACACAATGATATTTTTAAAGCCTGCTAATCTAACTATGGTATTCCATTTTAAAAATATTTCTGCCTTTAATAAACCCTGGAGAAAGTCCAATATTTGTAAACTGGTGTATTCTGCCTTAATTGAGCTGTATATTTTTTATTTAGCAACCTTATCTTTATTTCTATCTTTATTGAGGTATGTTTAGTATATAAAAAGTACAAATATAATGTTTACATTTTGATGAATTTGAATATATCCATACACCCATGATATCATCATCATAACAGGAATATAAACATGTACCTCACCTCTGAAAGATTTCTTGTGTTCCTTGTTTTCTTTTTTCTTTTCATGTTTGTGTGGTAAAAACAGTCAATGTGAGGCCAAGCCTCTTAAAAGTTTTTAAGTGCATAGCATCATATTGTTTGAGGTCTTATCCTGATCTCTCCTGCTTCATCTTGGACCATTTTTCTTTAATTTGTTAGAGGTCTACTCACAACAAATTCTTCCTGTTCATTAAATGTGCCATGTATCCTCCTACGACATGTTATGTCTTTTCTCTGGAACATATTTCTGCCACTTTTCATTCAGTAAATGCACACTCATCCCACACATATCAATTCAATTGTTTTGTCTTAATTGAAGCATTTCCTGACCCAGATTGCCAAGTCTCTTTAGCCATATGTCACCTTTCTTCACGGCTCTTATCACCTTTGGCATTCTATATTCTCTTGGGTTATTATTTATGTCTGTTTCTTTCTATATACCCTAAACTCCATGAAGACATAGACTATATCTATCTTTCTTCTGCATCAAGTATAAGGGCCAAGCACAGTGATTGAAATATAGTAGGTAATCAATTATATCTGTTTTATGAATATTATTTTGAAATTTTAAATTTATATTTTTCATTCTTTCCTTAAATTTAGGGACAATGAAGTTACTCATTTTTTGAATTCACAGTACAGTAGAAAGGCCCTCAAATCTCTTAAGGGAAAAAAATCATTTTTTTGTAAAGGTAGGTTGGATGGAAATGTAGGTTTCTCTTATCTCATAAAAGAAAAATATATTTTTCTTATTAGAAATATATTAGGAAAAATGTCATAGAGTTATTGTAGATCCTTTAGAAAATGTTCATTGTTTATTATAACTACATTGACAATACAATGACACTGAATTTAAAACGACTCCTTTTCTCTTTGTTTTTGATTTTTTTTTTCCATTGCTATATTTGAATTTCAGAAATAATTTAAATAACTTACGTAGGGCTGGTGCTGTGAAGAAGTGAAAGAATTGCCACACTGAAAAAGGTTGCCAATTTTTGGTATCTGACTCTTAAATAACTCGCTCTCGAACTGGCCAGTGGAGGGAAGCAGCATGGCCTGTGCTTTCCTAAGCTTATTAGTAACACCCAATCCCTAATGCAACCATTATGAAGAATTGGAGGAGCCAGTGTATCTAATATTTAAATTTTATTTTCTCTCTTTAAACTTAAAAAAAGAAATGATAATACCTTTGTATGTTTAATAGTGCAAATGAGAAACAATTGTGATCTTGTAAAACTTTACTTAATCCCTCATCTATAAAACGACCTCCTATAAATGTGCTCCATTATAAAATGAGTCCTATAATATGCCAGATATGTATATTTGAATATCATGAAAATTGCTAATCTACTTAAGCTATGTTTGAATTGAGATATAGAATGTCAAAATTTTCACAGATATTTTTAAATAAAGCTGAGAAAATATTTTGACAGTCTAGACTGAAATGTGTTAATTAAAAGTCAAATACTATTCCATTATGTAAAATATTTTTTTAACTTTCATTTTCCCAAATATCATCCTTATTACAATTGGAAAATGAACCATCTGTACCCCTGCAGTTTGTCTTGGAGAGATAAAAATACAAGGTTTCCAGTCTGGTGTTCCCCATGTGTGTAAAGTCAGACTGTTAATGGAGCTATCTATCACTTCCAGCTCTCCTCTGTGAGCAGGGAGCAAGAGATGACCCAGCTGAGTCAGCTCAGATAGTTTGTTATTCATAGGCTGACTGACTTCAGAGCCATTATGGTGGACTCGTCACAGAGATGTAAGGCTCAGATGAGCAAAGGTACCTGAAATACCATGTCAAGTCTAGAAATGATGTTTGCATATTAAGTCTTAATTTAAATGGTGTAGTTGGAAAAAAAATCATTAATTTTATTTCTGGGTAAAAATAAAAACCTCCTTTGAGATTATACTTCACAGCCTCAAATTCCAAAATGGATTTAGTCATTGCTATTATAAATAGTAAAAAGTGGGACAAATAGCCATTAATTTCAATCATTTATGACATAAATAATCAATCAAAGCAGATAGAAGGAACACTTGAACTTCATCAGCAGCTCCTGAAAATATCTTAAACCAAATTACAAAATTATAAAAAATGTGCATTATATTCAAAATCTACATACAAGATAATTAATATTTTCCAATATATTTGTACTATTGGTTATTTATTAATTACTGAAAACTTCACATCGGAAGATATCATTGACTACAGAAGCTAGTTGCCAAAACTGTGCCTCATCCATGTTTTCTCATAATTTACCAAATCCGAGTTTAGTTAGTGAATATGGGAACAGATTAAAAAAAATATTTAATAGATAGAATGATGTATATATTCCTAAATTCCCTTCCTCCCTGCCTAATCCAAACCCATAAAAATTAAACCTTTTTTTTGCTTTTGAAGTATTTAATTCTTGGGTGAGGGACTTTATGTCACTTCTTTTCCTTTCTCTAGATTCCATCATTTTTTAATAAAGTAGAGATCCGGGCATGTGCCATCTTTGACATGTCAGAATGATTATTTCTAGAGAACTGTCAAATTAGATCAACTTTCATCCCTATGTTAAAGCCTGAACTGGAGTATTTAATTCAAGGACTGCCTTCAAATTTGACAGTATGACACTAAGAATCCAGTGATATATGTGAGATATACACCTAGAATTTGAATGAATCCCCAAATATTTGGAATCTGAATATAAATGCTACTAAATATGTTAGTTCTAATAATAAATTAATATAAACACTTTTGGTGTAGAATGAGTAAAATTCTGAAACTTTTTCAAATTGACATTTTCCTATAGGCAATTTTGATTTTTTGTGAGATTATTCCTTACACAAAGTGTACAGCACCTGGTATTCCCAGGCAGTCTTCCATCCAAGTTTTAACCAATACCAACCCTGCTTACCTTCCAAGACCAGACAAGATCTGGCGTGTTCAGGGCAGTATGGTCTTACACTCATTATTCCTTTAGCCTACATTAAAAGCAACATACAATCTATCTTCTATATTTTTGTGTTTATTGTTATTTCAAAATATATTTTAAAATAAGTTGTTTTAAAACTACTTTAAATATTTTTTGAAATTTCATATAATTTTAAATAATCTGTACACTTGAAATTTTTAGGGTCCTCCCCACCCTCAGGATATAATATATAACAGAACTACATGTTAACATCAAAGAACACAAAAACCCAGATCACCATGGGAGAATGTGGGCACTAAGAATAATAGTAGCATTTTTTTTTTCAATCGAAAGATTACTTTTTCCTTAAGAAAAGCCTTAATCCTTTTTTTCTTTTTCTTTTTGTCTTTTTTTTTTTTTTTTTTTGCTCTGACTGGTGTGGTTCAGTGGAGTGAGCTCTGGCCAGCCTGTGAACCAAAGGGTTGTCCATTCAATTCCCAGTCAGGGCACATGACGGGGTTGCAGACCAGGTCCCCAGTAGGGATGCATGAGAAGCAACTGTCCATTGATCTTTCTCTCTCTCTCTTTCCTCTTCCCTTCCCCTATCTCTAAAAGTAAATAAATAAAATCTTAAAAAAAGAGAAAAGTTTTAATCCTTTTTTAAAATGATGACTATAACCTAAGCCTGCAAACTGATATAGAAGAGAACATTAATATAGAATATTTGTTAACCAAATTTCAAATAAATTGAGATGTGATTTGCTTAGTCTTGCAGTATATATTTATGTTTTAATACTTTTCATAATGAATTTAAAAATATTTATAATGTACCCTATAGAAAACACTTAAAAATCTCAGGAAGAAAACAGTAAAATATTATTCTAGAGAATATTTCCAAATAATAAATTTAATGAGGATATATATACATATTTCCTCATTTAATTAGACATAATATATATATTCCCATATAATATCAGAATGAATTAGCTACTCTTTCATGATGCAAAAGGTATACTTTAAGACTATTTTTAAAATATCAGGAACTTACATAAAATAGATAAACCTAAATGTACAGGTTAATAAATGATTGTAATTGAAAACCATGCTAACACACCACTAATGAAGAAAATAAATATTTCCAGCACTCAGAGGCTCCATGTGATTCTCCCTCTCTTATAATCTTTATTGTATTTCTGTTACTGTTTATTCCCCTTACACCCGCCACCCCCAGCAAACATCACACTGTTGTTCATGTCCATGAGTCCTTTTTCCTCTCTGCTCACTTCCTATGCCCTCTAATTTCCCCTACCCCCACCTAGCTGTCACCTGTTCTCCATCTATGAGTCTGTCTCTGTATTGCTTATTCCACATAAGAGTGAAATCTTATGATGTTTGTTTTCCTTTGACTGGCTTATTTCACTTAGCACAATGTTCTCCAGGCCCATCTGTAATGTTGCAAAGGGTAAAATTTTATTTATTTTTAAGGGCTGAGTAGAATTATATTGTGTAAATCTCCTATAGTTGTTTTACCCACTCATTTATTGATAGACACTTGGGCTGCTTCCATAACTTAGTGATTGTAAATAATGTTGCAATGAATATAGGAGTGTTTATGTTCTTTCAGATTAGTTTGTGTTCCTTTGGATATATTCTGACAAGTGGGATTGCTGGGTCAAAAAGTAAATCCATTTTTAATTTTTGAAGGTATCTCCATACTGTTTTCCACAATGGCTGCACCAATCTGCATTCCAACCAACAGTGAAAAAAAGGTTCCCCTTTTACCACATCCTCACCAGCATTTGTTTTTTCTTGATTTATTGATGATAACCATTCTGACAAGTATAAAATAGTATCTCATGTGGTTTTAATTTGCATTTCTCTGATAATTAGTGTATTTAACATCTTTCCATACATCTATTGGACATCTGTATGACCTCTTTGGAGAAGTGTCTATTCAGGTCCTTTGTCCATATTTTAATTGCATTTTTTTATGTTGAGTGTTGTAAGTACTTTATAAATCTTGGATATTAACCCCCTATTAAATGTATCAGCAAATATGTTCTCCCATTCTGTGGGCTGTCTTTTTATTTTGTTGATGATTTCCTTTGCTGTACAAAACTTTTTAGTTTGAGGTGGCTGTCTTCTTATTCATAATAATCTCATACCCTGATTTTTACTGTTTTTAATTCTATGTTCTTATTTATGGTTTTATTACAAATGATGCAGCACAGTATACACAAGTTCTGTTGCAAAAATCCCAGCCATTGTTAATGTAATGAAAATGGTTTGCATGACATCAATGTAACTGGGTAGCCAAAAAGAGTGGGCTGGAATGCACAAGCATGAACAATGATGACTTGACTGTACTAGTCAGTGGGGGCAGTAGGCACTGTTGAGTGAGCATGTGTACTGAGTGGCCATCACATTCAAAATGACCAAGTAGAGCAACAAATCAGCATCAAATTTTGCATTAAGCTTGAGCATTCTTCCATGGAATCTATCTGGGTGATTCAGAAGGCTTTCAGGGATGATGCAATGAGTGCGGCACAAAAAAAGTGTGTTACAAGTGCTTCAAAGATGGTTGAGAATCTTATGAACATGATCTATGTTCTGGAAGGCCAGAAGCAAGTAAGACACCTGAGAATGTTGAACATGTATGGACTATAATCAACAAAGATTGGCGACTGACAGTGTGGGAAGTACAAACTGATCTGAGGATTTCAAAAACTACTGTGTACAAGATTTTGACATAGGATTTTGCTGTGAAACATGTCATGACAAAAAGCTTGTTTCATGCCTTCGGCTACCAGGGCAGGCGGAACGTCGTGCTATATTTGCTAATGACTTGATTCAAACTGCTACTAATGAACCAGATTTCCTCAAGAAGGTCATAACCAGAGATGAATGGTGGGTCTACAGCTACGATCCAGAAAGGAAGGCCTAATTATCCCAATGGAAGTCACCTGGTTCTCCACGCTAAGAAGGCATAGCAAAGTTGCAGCAAGATCAAGACCATGTTAACTGTGTTTTTTGATTGGGAAGGTGTTGTCCATCATGAGTACACCCCTCTAGATCAAAAATTAATAAGGTGTACTACCTCAATGCTCTTCGTTGGTTGAGAGATGTAATACAATAAAAATGGCCACAGCTATTGGCATGGCGATTGGCAGCTTCATCACGTCAATGCACCCACTCATACCTCACCTTTCCTGCACATTTTTGGTGAAACATCCAATCACCCAGGTGACTCAGTCCTGCTGCAGTCCAGATGTGGCACCTGGTGACTTTTGGCTTTTCCCCAAACTAAAATCACTTTTGAAAGGGAAACAATTTCAGACTGTCCTTGAGTTTCAGGAAAATACAAAGTGGCTGGTGTCTATTTCAACAAAGGATTTTGCAGGGTGTTTTGAACAGTGGAAGAGACACTAGAAGAACTGTGGGAGGTCTTAAGGCACCTATTTTGAAGGAGGCTGAGGTGTCATTGTCGTATGTACAATGTTTCTTGTACCTTGTATCTTCTTCAATAAATGTCTATTGTTTCATAGTACATGGCTGGATACATTCTGGACAAACCTCATCTATACATCAGTCTGAGTTCAAAAAGAAAAATAGAACTAGTAAAGATGTAGTTTGGGGAAAAGTAGGTTTACATTTGTGAGTATGCAAAACACCAAATTTACTCTTGTATTGTTATTGATTAATTATTGTATTATTTAGTTGTATTAAACTGTAAACTTATTTTTGCCCAACCCTGCATATTAAAAATTTATTGCAAGAAATAGATTTACAGAAGTGTGGGGGCTGTCTAGACCAAGTCAAAAATCTGAAGAGCTGACCCTCAGGAAGGAGAGGCTGGATGAATATAAGCTGCTAATCATTGGTATAATTATATCTTCATCAGGTAAACCTCAATAGTGCAGTCCTTAAGGCTGCTCAACTGATTGAGACATGGCACTCATATTATCTAAGATAATCTCCCTTAGTTAAAGTCAACTGATTATACACTTTAACCACATCTACAAATATATCCTCACAGCAACACCTAAATTAGTGTTCGGTTGAAAAACTGGGCACTATTGCCTAAGTAACTTAATGTATGAAAAAAACCATCATAGTATATACCTAAGTATACATGGTTTAATTTTACCTATTTTGAAACTTTAATTGAACTTATTTTTACCTATATATGTGCATGTGTGTGTATATGTGTGTGTATATGTTTACCTTTTGTTACTCAATATTTTCTTCATCATTTAGCAGTTATTTTTAAAACTATTTTATTTATTTTTAGAGAGAGGAGAAGGGAGGGAGAAAGAGTGGGAGAGAAACATCAATGTGCAAAAGAAACATCAATGGGTTGCTTCTCTCACACCCACATTTTCGGACCCGGCCTGCAACCCAGGCATGCACCCGAACTGGCAATTGAACGAGTGAGTTTTCGGTTTGCGGGACAATGCCCATCCCACTAAGCCACACCAATCAGGACAAGATGTAGCTATGTTATTGCTTGTAGTTGCCGTTTCTTTACTTTTTATTATTTGAATACACTATAACATTTATTTATTCTATAGTTAATACGTATTTGTATAATTTTCCATTTGAGGTAATGTTTCCAAGACTATTCTTGAATGTCAGCATCTCAGTACATATGAGGATAAATATCTACAACATATATAGCTTGAAAGGTATCATTAGGTCATAGGATATTTTAAATGGAATTGCCACAATGGAGTCATTAAAGTCATGGGAACTAAAATGGAACCGGGAAGTCACAAAAAGTTTTGCCCTATGCTCATCCAACCTATGAAATTTTGAACAAGATGTGAGACCACTTTCTGAACTTTACTTCCTCTTCACCATGACACCCAGACCATCTGCACTCTTCATCTTGAAAGGAGCCACTCTGGTTTGCCAGCCAGCATCCTTCACAGGTGACCTACCTGAGGTTTGAACTCTTGGACCTTCATGTTTGCTTTAAAAGCATATCCTGGAACTTGCTTACCTCAGAATCTCACCACTAACTTTGCCCATTCCTTTTTAACTAGCCATCACACCAGGTTAGACAGGCAATAGGAAAAGTATCTTTTGTTACAAAGTTGTGTTTTTTGCCTTTGTAAGCTCTGGCCCCCTTTATCTTCCTCAGGGTACATTTCAAGTTTTCCCCGAATCTGGGTCTCCTGGGTTTAATTCCTTTAAAACCACAAATAAACTCTTAATTTGTCTTTATAATAAGGTTTGTATTGGTAGGTAGTATGCAGATTTTCTTCCTAACCAGTGTTAAAAAAACATTACCCTAACGTGTCTTAAAACAGTATGAAAACTCTTAGACAAATATAATAGGAGTCTACTCCATTGCAATAGGGAAGAGAGATTGAGCTTAACTTTGAATACAATAACACATGGGGATTTATAACAAGAAGCAGAGAAAGTCATTGCAAGGAAAATTACTGAGAGAGGTATCATCTCTCCTCCTATTAATCTGCCCTACCAGGGTTCTTGGTAAAGGCAAAACAGGGACTTAGATATCACGGGTGGAACATGAGGAACTTGATCAGATATCAAGGGTGGTCATATATCAAAGGTGGGGTTCTGACTAAACTGATTTAGCAGAATTGTTGCTAAAGGCAAGCCAAGTTCAAGACCCAGTCTAGAAGGGAGCTCAAAAGAGACTCACTAAATTTTGGTCAAAGAGAGAGTTTTTTGTCACCACATAATACTAAACTCTTTTCCAAAGTGAGTGTACCAAGTAACACTCATCAGCAACAGTATATGAGAATTCATTTTGCCCAACAAACTTGTCAACTGTTAGACTTTTCATATTAGCCATAGCTGTGGGGATCTATTGATATATCACTGTGATTTAATTTTTAATTTTTTATTACTAATTGTGGGTGCTAGACTTCCATTTGTTTATAGGCCATTTTAATTTTAACTTTTATAACATGTATATTTAAGATTTTTTTTTATCTAATGGCTTGTATATCTTTTATTTATTATTTTTGGGGATTCTGTATATAGTTTAGATATTATCCTTATATGGTTGTTTGAAATGTAATCTCAGCCTCCCTGTGGCTAACCGTACTCTTAATGGCTATATTTTTATGAGTAGAAGGTCTTAATTTAATACATTCGCATTTATCAATCAGTCACCAAAGAATTTCTGCTCTTTCTGTCAGTTTAGGACATCTTTCCCTGTACAGATATTGTGGAATTTTCCCCTTGTATTCATTTCCCTTTGCAGTGTAAAGGTAAGTTTATTATAAGCCTAGTGTCCTTATCCCTGTAAAATAGTTTTGGTTTCTGGTTTCTTTTCATTGTATTTCACTGGGTTATTATTCTATCCGATATATTTGATTTACTTTCTATTCTCTATGTGCTAATATCACAGCATCTTAACTAAACTGTGTGTATATATATTTATGCCATATATATACCATATGTATATTGTAATATGTAATTGAATAAATTTTTGCACTTCTTTCTTCTTCTATGATAGGTTTGGACTCTTGACAACTCGAAATTCCATATAAATCTTACAAGTTTGTTTAATTCCACAAATAGCCTGTTCAGGTTTTGTCTGGAATATCCTTTGATTCATCTCTGAGTTTGGGAATTGATATTGGATTGGTGGGTGTGTCTCACCCTTGACTAAGTAGACTTTCATTAAATAATGTTTTTATTCCCTAAACTTCCCCCTTTGAATACATTTTCTCCCTTTGGTTCTTCCTGTTTAACAATATCTGCAAATTAATAATAATAATAATAATTTAAAAAATTAAAATAAAGAATATCATTCAGCTCTCAGACTTTTTGGGAGGAATCGACAATAAGGTTTGCACCCCACAACATCTCTGGTTCCACTTGTCTAAGGAAATTAAATGCTGGATTAAAAAAAGGAAACCTTTACTTAAACAATTCGTGAATTAACTTGGATGTTTGGTTTAGGAAATTATCTCTTTTACACTAAGAAATTATAGTTATTTTCATAGTCTTTGATTTTTTTTTTATTACTGTCATCATCTACAAACCAAGCTGCTCTTCTATGTGATTTAGGCAAACATGAACCATTGACCTTCCCTTCATTGTCAAGTGCTTGAAATATTCTGTACTCTAGGATTTTCCAATAATATTGTGGCAGACTCTCTGGATATTATTAGGTGACAATGTTTCAAAAGGGGTCAGTAAGGTCAAGTGACAGAGGGTGAGAGCAAAAGTAATATTATCACTCAAGGTACACAGGTAGAAGTAATAAAACAATTTGAGGCTCGTAAAAAACTGAAATAAATTGATAAAGTGTCAGAGATTACATGCTCCACAATTTTTAAATCAGTGCAAACAAGTAATCCTGCTGTAAATAATTTAAATCTTGAAGCATATGCTTATCCTGAGATTTATTTTGTAAATGGTTTTGCCATTGAGAATTTAAAATGCCTGTGTAATTATCATTTTCTCTCTAATACATATTTAAATTAACCTTTAATTTTATCATTTAAATTTTCCAGCGGCAATTTTTACTTTTGACAAAATAGATCTCTCTTTTAATGATGGGAATTGGTACAAAGCAGGATTTGATTAACAGAAATCTACCCTCCATTAAACAATCATGAAATGTTTCTAATCTGTTAATAGAGCTTGGGGTAAGCCACTTAGAAATATAACTATGTTTAGTATTTTTTATAAATTTCTATTTCCTGACTTTCCAACCCATTATAAAATAACCGCAGTCATTTATGTTAAAAATGTGAAAATAATTATATTGTTTCAAAGAGAATTATTATTGCTCTTATGAACTATTATAAATTTAAATGACTCAATAAATGAACATGCCCTATAGTAACCACCTTATTCTCATCTACTTTCTAAGAATATTATATATAGCTGTAATAAGGAAGATGGTCATCTTAAGTATTATTTGCAAGAAATAACCATTTAATATTCTCAAATGAATGCAAAATGTTCACTCTGTCTTTTGTGAGGTTTTCACATTAATTTAACTGGCAAATTATCAATTAACTAAAAACTAAATGCATTAAATATACATCTTAAATTACAGAATTATTTTAAAGGTAATTGCGTCTCTTCAGGGTGTCTTTAAACATAGTTAATTACTATTGTAATGTGGAGTTACGATTTTGCTGCATTTTTAATAAGGGCTCAAAACCACCTTTGGAATTTGCCCCCCTGTGTGTCTTCACCAGCTATTTAAATCATTTTCTAATTACATGCATTATAAGGGGTTTAGCAACTAAGGCAAAAATCATTAAACCTCCATTTTCATGTACAGGGCTTCTCATTTCTAATCAGTGCTTTTCTTCCCATACTATTTAAACCATTTGTTTTCTTTATTTTGACTTTCACATATCCTGAAATAAACCTTCAGAGAACACTTGTGGTTAAATTTTAGTCACTATTTTGTAAAAATTACATAGTCTTAAGGCTCTATTTTAATAAAAGATGAAAACAGAAAGAAACTATGGTTTATCTCTAATCATCACTTATTAAAAGATATCTTCTAAAATCACTTGGGCTGTTCTGATATCTATTGAATAAAATAAAATAAAGGGACAATTTGAGGGTGGACCCAGTTTGTGAGTTGCAAGCCTCTTTAGGTAGCATAAAAACAGAAATTTCATATAAGGGTTCTAGGACAAGTACAAATGTAAAATGAGACTTAATTTTCATTTAAAAATAAGGGGATAAACTGTCCCCTCCTTATTCTTAGAGCATTTACTTTAGGAAAACTTGCAAGTACATCCTTCTCTCTTTGAAATGTCTACATATTCTTTTGATAACTAGATAGGCCTTTTGTCAGCTTTATGACCTAGGAATGTCCTAGTCAAGGACCTGAGAGCCATCTCTTGTAAATGTCAACATCAAGGAAAATAATACCTCTACTTCACAGTTTCTGTGGAAGATTATGAGCGTAACTTCCTGAGCACTTGGCTTTAAGTAAAGATGTAAGAAGTATGTTTATTCTCTGAATAAAGCCAAGTAGCAAAAAGATAATAACCCCAATGACCACATAAATTTAGGGTGAACTATAGAAGACAAATAGTGATGTCAAGCCTTTTTACTTGAGGACTAGTTATTATTTATCTTGAAAATATGTCTTTTATGGGTGGTGCCTGCTTGGCTACACCAAAGGGTAAGATTTATTACTGTCTTTGCAATCTCCCAGGGAATTGCCTATAATGTTCCTCACATTCTTTTCTTTTTTATAAGATTTTATTTATATATTTTTAGAGAAAGGGGAATGTAGGGAGAAAGTGAGGGAGAGAAACATCAATGTGTGGGTGCCTCTCGTGCACCCCCAACTGGAGACCTGGCTCACAACCCAGGCATGTGCCCTGACCAGGAATTAAACAAGCGGCCCTTTGTTTCACAGGCCGGCGCTCAATCCACTGAGCAACACCAGACAGGGCTACATCACATTCTGTATAGTGCTTATTCAATAATAAAAGTGTTTTATTCATCCACTACGTGGAGAGGACTTCAGGTTTGGGAAAATAATTTGTTTATTCCTCCCTTCATATTATACTCTGCTCTTGCAAAAGTAGACTTCAGTTTACCTAAGCAAGAAGAAACACAGATGAGGGACAGGAACTGACAGGGCAGGCCAATGGGACCTGGCGCCATCCAGGGACTGCTTACATCATGGAAACCAAATATCTCTTGTCTCTATGACCAAGAAGTAAAACGATGGGTATGACCTATGTCCGTCCAGTGAGGGCAGAACGTTTCACATTCATTGCTACAGAAAATAAAAATAAGTCCATTCGCAGAGTAGTAGCATTCTTACATGCAGATTTCTTCTTCCTAAAAGTGAAGCCCAGCAGTGGGCATGCTGGGGCATATTAAAACTGCAACTCTCTGTGATAGCATTAAAAC
Organism: Pteronotus mesoamericanus; assembly: GCF_021234165.1. Classification (NCBI taxonomy): domain Eukaryota; kingdom Metazoa; phylum Chordata; class Mammalia; order Chiroptera; family Mormoopidae; genus Pteronotus; species Pteronotus mesoamericanus. The sequence continues at coordinate 22,129,882 of NW_026555285.1, read as the reverse complement.
GGAGGTGAAGAGAAATAAAAGCATCTCACCTCCAGTTGTGCTGGAAATAAAAATACAAGGTTAGGAATATTCACCCTCTTTTGAGAACTGAGAACATGCTGTGTGCCCATATCTGAGTTAGCCAAGGATCCTCCCAACCTCTCCTGCTACCAACTCTAAGATAATAGTACCTACTCCTAAAAAAAAAAAAATCTCATCAGTGAAATAAACATAGAACTTAAAAAACAATGGGAGATCATCGTAGGCAACATAAAAAAAAAATGGTGGAAGGTAGTACCTCAACAAGCTCTTTAAAAATAGCTATGACATGAAAAGAAAACTCAAGTGTTCCTTGAATAGCTGGATAAAAGTGTGGTATATGTATGCAATAGAATATTATTATATGAGGAGAAAGAAAAAATCCCGACATGTGCAACAACATGGATGACCCTTGAGGGCATCATGCTTTGTGAAATAACCCAGAAAAAGATAAATACTGTATGGCATAAGTTTTATGTGACATAAAACGAACAACAACAGAACAACTCAGAAATAGAGAATAGAAAACTGATTGTCATTGGGTGGAAGAAATAGAGGTTGGTAGAAACATGCAAACTGAGCTTTAAGGTGAATAAATTCTGAGGATATAATGTAAAATATGGTGACTATAATTGTATTATATAATTGAAATTTGCTGACAGAGTAGAACGTGTTCTCACCAAACAGACAGATACATAAAATGATGTATGTGTTAATTTACTCAATGAAAGAATTCTTTCACAAAGTATTATGTATGTCTACTCACCACAATACATACTTTAAATATCTAAAAATTTTGTTAATTAAATGAAAGCAAAATTTTAAAACTAGATAGGATATGAAAAAGATGTGAGGAGAAAAATGTAGTCATAAATTTGGGTCAATAGCAGAAAAAAATAACTTAGAGGAGAAATTGAGCATAAAACATTCAGAAGGAGTCAGAGGTTCTCTCTCAGCCCATGCTGGGAAGCAGTGAGATCTAAAATTGCACATGTAAAGTAGAGATGGGATTTTGAAGAGACAAGTGAGTCATGGCAGTGAATACCTATCGGCCCTTGTCTTCTCTGAAAGCCACTCATCTGTTATGAAGAAAATGTTCTCTGTGTTTTTATATAATCCTGCTTGCTGTGTTTTGTCGATTGATGTTAGGTTCATAAACAGACTCCTTGTGGAAGAAAGAACATTGTGAATGCAAATGTTAAACTACCAGTGTATTTTAGTAAAATTAAAATGTTAGCCCATACTCCAAATTTGTTTAACCCTTCGTAAACCTTAAAGGAGATAATTTAGAAAGAAAATTTGAGAATAAGTAAAGACAACATACTGAAAGTGTTTCTATTCTCGGGAGAGCTGCCCAGCCCCCGCATTTAGGGAAAGAGTTGTTTAAACAAGAGTGGAAAGGTATGCTTAGAAGTCAGTAGCCGGTTAAAAAAAGAAAAGAATTGCAGTCTACCTGTTACAAGAAGTGAGGATATAATTCTAACCATTATTTCTGAGCCATCAAAAGGCCTTCTGGTGCTTAGAGTTAGACAAGGAAGTGGCCGGCTATCGCACAGTGGTGGTCTGGATGAGAGGTTACAAGACTAGATATAATTTAAAGGACTTTTTGCAACACTAAAAGGGAGTCCTCATAACTACAGTTAAATCTGGGAAAGCATGGATAGATTGCTTGAGTTAAAAAATAATTAAAAATGGCTTTAGTCGGGAGCAGATTAGCATCACAAGTATTTTAATATTTTATGTTTTTCTTTTCTCTAGGAGGCTAACTATCCGGCCAAAGAAATCTACAAAGTTTGGTCAGTTTTCTATTACAAGGTATTGTTGATTTGTGGTAGGATTTAGCAATATTATAATTACCACCAGAACAATGATAATTGTTTGGAAAATAGATAATAAAAGTATTTGAATTATATTTAATGTTAATAAATTTTGAGAATATATATTTTTCTCACATAAATAGTGTATTATTTTAAATTTCAAATAAATTTTAAAATGTTTCTAAATATATTAGACCTGCTTAATATTCTGAAAGAGCAATCCTTACAAAGAATTCCATTGGAATTAATTTTTTATTGAGTTTATTGGGGTGGCATTGGCTCACTAAACTATGTAGGTTTCAAGTGTACAATTCAACAAAACATAATCTGGACATGGCATCATTTGCCCATCAGCCCAGATAAAGCCTCTTTCCATCCCATCTATCCTCTATTTACTCACTTCAACCTGCACCCCTTCTCCCTTTCCTCAGGCTATCATCACTCTGGTGTATGTATCTATGTGTTATATGTGTGTGTATATATTATATAATATATGATATACATGGTCTGGCACAAATAATACCCCTTTTATTACAAAATCATAAGTACGTAATTCTGTAACATAACAGTATCACACTCAAGCACGCCATATTACATTTTAGGTGAAATGTTCAATTCAAACTATAAATCATTATATCCATATTATTACCCTATGAACAACATTCAGGCAGACATTACTTCTGCCTGACCCTGTATATTAAAAAAAAAAAAAAGAAGGTCTGTCTGGAAAGTATACAGCCATGTAACATAAAAAATAGAGGCATTTATTGAAGAAGATACAAGGTACAAGAAAGATGTACAGAGGACAATGACACCTTAGTCCCCTTCAAGGTAGGCACCTTGGGACCTCACACAGTTTTCCCAGTCACCATCAGCTGCCTCATTGTATTTTCCTGATTCTGATCAATAGTTGGAAATCTTTTCCCTTTCAAAGCTGTTTTTAGTTTTGGGAAAAGCCAGAAGTCACAGGGCACCAAATCTGGGCTGTAGAGGGGCTGAGTCACCTGGGTGATTTTATGTTTCACCAAAACACTCTGAACAAGACATGATGCATGAGTGGGCGCATTGTCATAATGAAGCTGCCAATCACCAGTTAGTTGCCCATAGCTGTGGCTGTTTTAACTTTATTGCATCTCTTAACTAATTAAGAATATTGAGGAAGTATTTCTTATTAATTGTTTGACCTAGAGGGGTGTACTCGTGATGGATAACAACTTCCAAATCAAAAAACACAGGTAACACGGTCTTGATCATTCTGTCATACCTTTGCCATACCTTCTTGGGTGTGGAGAACCAGGTGACTTCCATTGACATGAGTGGACTTTCATTTACGGATCATAAGCATAGGCCTAAGATTCATCTCTGGTTATGACTTTCCTAAGGAAATCTGGTTCATTGGTAGTGGTTTGAATCAAGCCATTAGTAACAGTAGCACGATGTTCCTTCCGCTCTGGTAGCAGAGCCACAGAACGAATTTTGCCATGACAGATTTCTATACAAAATCATGTGTAAAAACAGTAGCTTTTGGAATCCCCAGGTCAGCTTCTAGTTCTTGCACTGTCAGTTGCCGATCTTTGTTGATTGCAACCTATAGACGTTCAACATTCTCAGGTGTTCTGCTTGTTGCAGCCCTTCCAGAACCTGTATCACTTTCAACAGATTCTAGACCACCTTTGAAGCATTTGTGCCATATTTTATTTGCACTGTACTCATTGTGCCATCCCTGAAAGCCTTCTGAATCATCCAAATAGATTCCACAGAGGAATGTTCAAGCTTAACACAAAATTTGATGCAGATTTGTTGTTCTACTCACTCCATCAATTTGAATGCGATGGCCACACAGTCATGTGAATCTACTGCCTCCACTGACTAGTACAGTGAAGTTGTCATTGTTCATACATATGCTTCCAGTCTACTCTCCTTGGCTGCCAGGTTATATCGATATCACACAAACCATTCTTGTATATTAACAGTGGCTGGACCTTTTCTGGACAAACCTTCTATATGTTTGTTTTGCTTAATCCCTTCCTACCTTCTTTCATTCAACCCCCACGACCCCCTGCCTTCTTGCAGCTGTCAGCCTGTTCCATATTTTTATGCCTCTATCTTTGTTTTGTTCATCAGTTTATTTTGTTCATTAATTTCCATTTTTAGGTGAGATCATATAGTATTTGTCTTTCTCTGATTGGCTTATTTTACTTAGCATAGTAATCTCCACTTCCATCCATACTATTATAAAAGGTGAGATTTCATTTTTCTTTCTTTTTGCAGCTGAGTAGTAGTTTATTATGTAAATATACCACAGCTTTTTTATCCACTCATGTACTTATGGGCACTAGGGCTGTTTCCTGATCTTGTCTATTATAAATAATGCTGCAATAAACATAGGGGTGTAATATTATTTTCAATTAGTGTTTTGGGTTTCTTTGGATATATTCCTAGAGGTGAAATTGCTGTATCAAAAGGCAGTTCAGTTTTTAATTTTTTGAGGTAACTCCATACTGTTTTTCACAGTGGCTGCGCTAGTCTGCATGCCCATGAACAGTGCATGAGGGTTCTCTTCTCTCCACACCTTTGCCAAATTTTGTTGTTGGTTGATTTACTGATGATAGACATTCAGACAGGAATGAAGTGATATTTCATTGTGGTTTTAATTTGCATCTCTCTGGTGATTAGTGAAGTTGAGCATTTTGTCATATGTCTATGGGCCACCTGTATGCACTCTTTGGAGACGTGTCTCTTCAGGTTCTTTACCTTTTCTTTAACTGGGTTGTTTTCTTGGTGTTGATTTATATACATTCTTTATATATTTTGGGACTTAACTGCTTATCAGATGTAACATTGGTATATATGTTTCCTATTCAGTGAGTTCTCTTTCTATTTTGTTGATAGTTTCTTTTGTGTGCAAAAGCTTTTTAGTTTGATAGTTCTGTTTGTTTATTTTTCCTTTTGTTTCTCTTGCCCAAGGAGAAATATCAACATAAATATTGCTACAAGAGATGTGTTAGATTTTACTGCTTGTGTTTTTTTCTAAGATTTTAATGGTTTCATAACTTATATTTAGATCTTTTATCTTGAGTTTATTCTCAGTGTAATTTGGTGGTCTAGTTTCATTTTCATGCATATATGTGTTCTATTTTTCTAACACTGTTTATTGAAGAGACTGCTTTTACCCCATCGTATGTTCTTGCCTCTGTTGTCAATTATTAATTTACCGTAAAGGTCTTGGATTATTTCTGGGCTGTCTATTCTTTCTCATTTTTTTTATATGCCCATTCTTGTGCCAATACCATGCTGTTTCAATTACATGGCCTTGTAGTATTGTTTGATATAGTGTAGCATGATTCTTATAAATTTCATTCTCAAGATTGCTGAGGCTATTTGGAGTTGTTTGTGATTCCATATAAATACTTGGAATATTTATTCTAGATCTGTGAGATATGCTATTGGTATTTTAATAGGAATTGCATTGAATTTGTAGATTTCTTTGAATAATATAAATATTTTAATGAAGTTAATTTTTCCTATCCATAAATAATGTATATGCCTAATTATTAGTATCTTCCTCAATTTCTTTCTTCAAAAATCTTACCACTTTCTGAGTATAAGTCTTTTACTTCCTTGTTTATTTATTCCTAGGTACATTTTTATTGTTATTGTTGTTGATGCAGTAGTAAATGGGATTGTTTCTTAATTTCTCTTTCTGAGAGTTCATTATTGGTATATAAAATGCCATTGATTTCTGAATAATAATTTTGTATCCTACTACTTTGCTGAATTTACTTATTAGATCTTTTTTGGTGAAGTCTTTAGGGTTTTCTATGTCATATGTAGCTTTTAAACTCTATAGCTATATAAGCATATAACAGTTAACATTAATATAAAATTTATATTAACCAATATATATTTATACATTTTTATATAATGAAGTAAAATTCATTATATTATGTTTTCCATAACAATGAGACAGACATGCTATACCCATGTAGTGTAATAATGATAAATTAATTTGTTGCAAATAAGTTACTTAAATAAAACTCAGTCATTTCAGCCTGTAAAAAGTAGGTATCAAACTAACTCTCAAAACATTAATAGAATTAGATGTATATATTTTATTCAAACATAAAAATATTTGTATATATATTAATAACTCTGCCTTTATATATCCATATTATAACATGTACTATTATTAATATTATTAAAATTGTCCATTATAGAATCTTATCAATGAGACAATAATACTATGTATCTATATACACATCTGATTATATGCATTCAACTATTTCATCCTGACAACAATCTTAAGGACAGGAAATAGTTGTTTTAGCATTTAATCTATTCTCTTGCATAAAGAAATATCCCAATAAATATATAGGGTATGGCAAAAGTAAGCTTACAGTTGTTTGTATGGAAAATAATACATTTCATATAATACTGGGTTGGTGATGATGAACACCTTTAGCTTTTTTTTTTTTTTTTTTGGTCTGAGAAGTTCTTTATCTGTCCTTCAATTCCAATTGATAGCTTTGATGGGTAGAGTAGGATTGATTGTAGGGTCTTGCCTTTTATCACTTTGAATATTCTTGCCAATCTCTTCTAACCTGCAAAATTTCTTTTGAAATATCAGCTGACAATCTTATAAGAGCTCCTTTGTTGGTAACTAACTGGTTTTCTCTTGCTGCTTTTAAGATTGTCTTTGTCTTTACATCTTGAAGAAGAAGAAGAATAAGAAAAAGATGAAGAAGGAGAAGGGGAAGGAGGAAGAGCAGGAAGAGGGGGAGGAGGAGAAGAAGAATATGAACATTAGAATGGCAATAAATACATATCTATCAATAACTGAATCTAAAAAGAAAATAAATGAACAAAGAGAACAGAAGCAGAGTCATAGATACAGAGAACATTTTGATGGTCATCAGATAGGAGGGATGTTAGGAGGATGGGCAAAAAAGGTGAAGGGATTAAGAAGTACAAATTGCTTGTTACAGAATAGTTATGGGGATGTAAAGTTCAGCATAGGTCATATAGACAATAATAGTCTACTGATTGTGAATGGTGTCAGAGGGATGTGAGATTTATTGGGATGATCACTTATTAAGATATGTAATATCTAATCACTGGGGTGTACACATGGAACTAATATAATGTATGTAAACTATAATTTAAATATAAAATAATATAATAATTAAGAAATAATAATACAAAATAAACTCTTTGGTTTTCATACTCACAACTGTATATCTGCTTTTGACTCTCCCTATTTATTAAGTGAATACCCATTTTACTATTGATAAAGCCAAGGCTCAGTTAGATGATTCCATGAAACTAGTGTGTGGAGAAGAATGCAGGTCTCCCAGACTCTAAATTCTATGCACTTTCCATTATAAAATATTTTCCCTTCTCTTTTTCTGTATCTATTTTGAAGCATTATTCAATTATTTTCTACTAAGGCAGTTTTCTTGGCTGTCACTTCTGTCAGATGGGTTATAGTACCTTTCTTGTTTCCCTTTTTATTTGGAGCACTTCTCACACTGAAAAACAATCACAATTATTTTTAGATGATGCCAAGATTCAGTGCCCTAAACTTTCAGTTTTGTGATTTTTTTCCCTACCTTTAGTGACTTATCTTTATTCAGTATTCTCCTACACTGGATCTTATCATCACCTGGAAACTCTCAACCAATTAAAACTTTAGTTGAAACATTCCTCTCCAAAACCACAGAGAAGCTTATTCATTTCAGTTAATACCAAGGTAATTATTTTCAACTTCAAACAGTCATCCTGTTATGTGAACCCTCTATTTTCTTCTGTTTATTTCTCTTCTTATGCTCCTTTTTCTTCCTCTTCTATCTAAGGTGCCAATATTCAAATATTCTTAATTCTTCTGTACACTAGTTCTTTAATTTATTGTTCTTTAAGCATACTCTCAGAGAAAACAAAGTGTCCATCTTCTCCATGCATACCTAGCTACTAAGCACTTACTGGAAACACCTATAAAATGATGCGTATTTGTGCAACTGCATATTTATGGCATTCAATCTTGCCTGGCACCTTAATCATGACATAATCTTTTCATAATTCTTACTTCAGATCTTGATCCTATTCTTTTAAAACAGCTTTTTAAAAAATTCACATGTCTCCATAAATTTCTCTTAAGTCATTTTTAAATTCCTCTCCTTCCCTTTTCTTCTACGTTCAGCACTACTTACAATAGTATAGATATATGTTTATTTATCTATTTTTAAATTTATTTATTTATTTTATTTCTCACCCAAGAATATGTTTATTGACTTTAGATAGAGAGAAGGAGAGAGAGAGAGAAACATCCATCAGTTGCCTCCAGTATGCACCTGACCAGAGATCCAACCTACAACCTATGTATGTGTCCTCATCTGGGATTGAACGCTCACCTTTTGACGTATGGGATGACACTCCAACCAACTGGGCTACCTTGCCAGGGAGAGTTCATTGTGTGTGTGTGTGTGTGTGTGTGTGTGTGTGTGTATTATAATATATAATAAATCTTCATATTAAAATAGAAATCATTTAATGAATCAAACTCTACTACTGTCACAAGACCAATATATGTGCATCTAAACTGTTATTTAATGCTTCTTTGCCAACGAAGGCAATTCTACTTCGTAATGTTATGCCATTTTTCTCTTCTTTTGTATTTCCATTCTTGTCCTCTCTGCTGGCTCATTTCACTTTAGGACTGTTATAGGAAAGACATTGTGAACATCACTCATTCATGGGGCTATCAGGAGTCAAATCCGATTCACTGGTATGAAGCACATAAACACACCATTATCCCATTAAACTCCCTCAATTTGTTGACTCTCTACCCTTCACCATAGCTCTCTTCTTTTCAAAGCATCTCAAGAATTTTCAACACCATGGATTTTTCTATTTCCTCATATCTCTCATTCAAACCACAGAAATGACAACTGTTTCATCATTGAAGTAAAATATTTAATCAACTTTTCCCATGGTGTCTTATCAGCAATAAAAATTAGTATTCTTTTTGCTTCACTTACTGGCAGAATTTGAAATTGCTGGACACTTTATATACAAGAAATTATTTGTCATCCTCCTACTTTCCTTTTTTATTATTTCCAGTTTCCTGTGTGAGCTGTTCATTCTGTACATTCTATAAATGGTTCTATAAATTTTTTTTTATATTTGTCACTTTCAACATAGAATATTTACTAGTACATTCACATCAAATGGCACAGTGACTAGTGTATGAGAAGTACATGGTAAATATTTGTTGAATAAATGAATGAAGATTATTTTGTCAGTACTTTCTGTGGGCAATGCTAATAAGGTTCAGATAACTTCTTTTTGTTTTTTTTTTCATGTTTTAAAGACTTTATTTATTTATTTTTAAATAGAGAGGAAGGGAAGGAGAGAAAGTTAGAGAAACATTGTATTCTCCCCAACCAGACACCAATATAAATAAATTCTACATTGGTTATATAGATATCTTATATCTTACCATATACCATATCTTTTAGGAATCATATCTATATAACCAATGTGGAATTTATTGTCCATATTTTGATAATATTAAAGATTTGAGTATATTTAAATTTACCACAAAATTAGAAACAAGGGTAAATTGATCCCTGAGGCACAGGAAGATTTTCTGAAATGCTGATATGCTGTCACATAAATATTATCAATATGTCTCTTAAGTCTCTTATGAATTAAATTACCATGAGATGCAAAACAAAACAAGAACAAAAGAAATGAATCCAGCATATAAATGCCTTCTTCAAATGAGCCTTTGTTCTTCTACAAGGCCATGGATTAATTATAATTCTTATTCTAAGCATCTGGTTCACTGCTTTGATTTAATGAAAGGTTAGTTTGACCCCACACTCAAACTGCCTTTATAAAGTAGTGGAAGTAACAATTACTAGCTAGAGATTATTTATCAAAAGCAGAATTTTCAATGAATGATCATTCCTTATCAAATAAATAACTGACCTTGAAAAGCCAGATAAAGTTGACCTGAATTTTATCTATTATAGATATGTTAAAGAGAATAATCTTTTCTCTTCTAAATGAATGCTTAGTTGCTCCATAAAGATAAGACCATACACTGTTCCTTTAAAGTGCTTACATATTAACTTGATAAAGTGAATGTATGAAGTTTCTGAGCATAGACTCTAAAAGTTCCTTATTTAATCTAGATTAATATTTATGTGATAAATGTAATGTTACTGCCTTTTTTATATCATTTTAATGCTTTAGGAACTTATAAGAAAAGTTGTGGATTAGAATGTGCCCAAAGAGAAAACTGAGAGAACTTGATTGTTAACTGTGTTAATTGTTCAAGATTTGTTTGTATGTGTGAATCTCTCTCTCTGTTTTTATTATATATATATTTGTGTGTGTGTGTGTATTGTGTGTATGTATATATAGACATAGCTATCCATACATACCTCATGTGTATAATAGAAACAGGCTTGCAATAATTAATGGAAGAGAATTACATTACAAAAGAAAAATAATCAAATTAACACTGATTGAAATAATATTGCTAATGAAAACATGAGTTTTCTGACCATTCTCCCTTCCCCAAAAGGAGAGAAAAACTCAGTTATTTGTAAGCTCTTGCTAAAGTTTTCCAAATATTACTGAAGATATAATCTGATGGTGATTAGTAGGCAAGTACAATAAAGTTGGATCAGCCTTACATAAACTATAGCACCAGGAGATCTTGCATCTTTTGTAATCACCCCCAACCAATACCCATCATTTTTGCTTTGTCTCAGAGAAGAAGGATTGAGGGATCAAGGCTTGGCAGGGAGAAGCCACAAGCAAGGTACTGTCCCTTGTATCATGCCAGTGAAAGCAGAAGGTATTCTCAGATAAGAGTGTTAGCTAAGGTGTTAGGATAATCAGCTAATTAACAATGTTGTATGTAGTGGAAGGAGGCAGAGTCTTATTAAGCTCTCAAGTGGAAGAATATAGAAGCTTCCAGGTCCTGAAACACCAGAGGTTATCTATCAACAAAACTGCCAACAGCTGAAGGGATTGTTTGCGACTCTTAAGTCCCAGAGTAAATATTGCAGTTCTGGAATAGCGGGGACTGGTGTTCTTATTCTAAATGAGAGAAGAATGGCTAAAAATATAAACAGAGTGACAATGCCCCAGAGGTTGAAAAATCTATTTATTGTCACATGTTTTAGGTAAATGTTTTAAAATCTATTTCTGAATATGTTGCTCTGAAGGGAAAGCTCTATTTCTAGTGCCAATTAAGACCTGGTTTCCTAACTTGTACTTTTTATTTTGCCACTAGCAGTACAACTTCTGAAGGCAGCGGCAGTCCTCCATTCTCCAGATATCACTCACAGGCAAAGCAGGCTGTGAAGCTACCCAATTGTCTATCAAAAAATGCATGGCTGGACAAGGTACTGAGTTCACAGAATCCACTGTGGGCAGTTACTGTTCTCATGGTCAAGGCTTTCTTCCTCAATTGTCAAATGTTAGTTGAGGGCCTACCAAGTGCTGCCAGTCCTCAGCTGCCACCTAGTCAGGATTTTATTATGCAGGTTTTTACTTCTTCTTCACCATTGGGGATGATTGTCTGGTATGAAGCAAATTGGAAATGGAGAGGAGCCAAGGGAGCAACCCCTTACAGATCCATTTCTGTAGAAATTGTCTAGATAGTAACGGCCCAAGGCAGCTAGAATCTCTAATGACAATACGCTTTAGGTTAGCTTTAAAAACATTGTAGGAAGGGATAAGTGTTACCAATGCGTTGGTATAGAGTAGCCCTCCTGCCCCCACCCCTGCTCTTGCCCATGGTTTCTCTTTCCACAGACTCAGTTACCCTCATTCAACCAAGGTCTAAAGTGAATAATTCCAGAAATCAACAATTCACCAGTGTTAAATTGTGTGTACTCTAGAGTGGTGTGATGAAATCTTTCTCTCTGTCCTGCCCAAGATGTGAATGGTCACTAGGACTGGTGATCCCATGCTGAATACTCCCCGCAACTACTAGTCGCTTTGATCACTTTGTAGCCACCTCAGTTATCAGATTGACTGTTGGTATCTCAGCGATTGTGTTCAAGGAAATTTTTTTTCTTTACTTAATAATGGCCCCAAAGTGCAAAAGTAGTGATGTGGATAATGCAGGTATGCCAAAAAGAAGCTGTAAAGTGCTTCCTTTAAGTAAAAAGGTAAGAGTTCTTGACTTATTTTATTTCATTATAGTTGTCAATTTCTTATAATTTATAAATTGAACTTTATCATAGACATGTACATGTAGGAAAAAAACATTGTTTATATAGGGTTTGGTACTATTCATGGTTTCAGGCATCCGCTGGGTGTCTTGAACATATCCCCAGTGGATAAGATAAAACTACTACAAAGAAAGACAAGTTCTGGTCTAAAGAAGCTATGAGTTTGTGATTCGAAATTGTTTTCAACTTAGTTTATAAAAAGAAAATGATTAGGGTCAAGCTTTTAAAAACTTTCACAATATCTTCAGAAAGGGACAAATCTAAGATTACAAACATATCTATATTGATCTAAGCCTTCTTTAGGTTTTCTTATTTTGAAATATTGGAAAATGAATTCTATTAGTAATTGTGTTACCTTACAGAATAAAAAAGGAATCAAGGTATTCATAAATTGATAAAATTATTTCAAAATATAAATATCATGGTATAAGCAAAAAACAAAATATAAACTTTTATTAACCGATTTATATTTTGTATCTTTATTATATACAATGTGATGGCTATACCATTTCTATGCAAATGTGTGTATTTCAGAAATTTGATTTAATATTCTTAATAAAATAAGATATTTTATTTCTTACTTTATTTTAAAGAAATAAAGATATTTCTTTTTTTTTTTTAACTTTGCGACAGTATGGATGGAACTGGAGAGCATCATACTAAGCGAAATAAGCCAGGGGGCGAAAGACAAATACCGTATGATCTCACCTATAAGCGGAACCTAACCAACAATGCAAAGAAGCAAGGAAAATATGACCAGCAACACTGAAAGGAAAAGAAATCAACAGAGACAAGAGGGAAGGGCGGGGCAGGGAAAGGGAAGGGAAGGGGAAAGTCAAGGAACATATAGCAAGGACTCATGGACAAAACCAAAGGGGAAGAGCTGAGGGAGGGAAGGTGGGAGGGGGCAAGGGAAAGAGGTGGGGGGAAGGCAGAGACAAATGTATTTAAAAAGTAAATAAATTAATTTAAAAAAATAAAATAAAATGGGGATAAGTTAAAAAAAAGATATTTCTTATTAAGAATATAAATTAAGAATTTGTATTCTTAATAAAATAAAATATCAAGACTATAAAATGCAAACATCAAAGCTTTTCTTGTTAAATAATATTTGTTTAGATTTTTAAGCAAAATAACCTGAGAACTTTTTTTTTAATAGATCTAAATTTGTGTATATGGTATGTACTTAATGTTTCCTAGGGCTTTGATGGAGCAAAAGCCTTTCTGTAAAATGTTTCAAGAGACTATCTTGATTATTAAAATTCTTTGTGACTTCAGCATTTAGCTTAAATTCTATCTTTAGTGACAGTATTCTGTATCTAAATGAATGAACTGTATCTCTCTATATCAAACATATATTTTGGTAGAATTACTAGCCCAAGAGAGGGTTAAAATTTTATCAACAGTTCTTTTTGAATGCATACAATGTGCCATATATTGGTATAACTTAAAAATGTTTTCTCATTGAACCCCAAAATAGAGTAAACTAATTTACCATTATTGATTTTTTTAATTTTGTAGTTTTAAAATTACAAAACAACAAGGATATTGTAGCATGAGGTTATTCAATATTAATTAATGAACCATGCTGTGTATATAATTCAGCAGGTACTTTTTTTCTGGTAATCCATACTTACAGTTTAGATAATTAAGTAATATATGAAGGTTCTGATCACAGTGATTCTCTACCAGAAGTCATTTTGCCTCAGAGGGGCATTTGTTGATATCTTGTTTCTGAAGACATTTGTGGTTGTCACAAATGGCAGGATGTTATAAGTATTTACTCAGTTGAGTCCAATGCTGCTAAGCCTGCTACTATATGCAAGGTAATCTCCAAAAACAAAGAATTACCTGACTCAAAATGTCAAAAACACTGTGGTTGATAAATCCAAAATTAGAAGAGGTATGCACAGTATTTGGGACCTAAAAGTAATATAAGAATAGGTATCTAACAGTAGAGCCTTCACTTCTATAGTTACTGATGTCAGTGACTAAATAAGAATATTTATATATATATATATATATATATTTAAAAAATTCCAGAATGACTCATCCAAGTTACCACTATAGACATTGGTACATGAAAGCCTTTCTGTCCAGATTTAATAAGTACTCACAGACCTACCTCTTTTCAGAGACCACATTATCTTAGAAAGTTAATTTATATATTCTACCTTTAGGGAATGATATTTACCTTTGTATGGTTATGCTAGCTGTTTTAACAAATAATCCCTAAAACTCAATGGCTTAACCCAATATTATTTCTTGCTTAGCCAAGAGTTCAAGGTGGTTGTTTTACTTCAGAGGGGCTTTACTCCACATTGTGATACAGGGGCCTAGATCAGCTGCATTTTATGGCTACAACATTTTTAGGATCTCAGAATGTCTCTTCAAACTTGCAAGAGAGAGCACAATACACTTGTTTTTCAAAGCCCTAGCCCGAAGACATATGCATCACCTATGCTGACATTTTATTGATGAGATGTGGTCACCTAAGCTCACCACCATTCAAGAAGTGCAGAGCAGCTACTTTTTACTCTACACGTGGCTAGTTTCACTTTATACAAGGGAGACTATAAACCTTTGGTCTCTAGCTGATTTTTGTTACCAGAATCCAATTCATTTATTCTATTAACAAGTTTTAAATGCCTAGTAATTGCTAAGCACTCTACTAGATTCTAGGGACATTCAAAAATGTTTTATTCTTGTTTCCAAGGGATGTACAATTTTATAGGGGCCTTTAATCATTTCAGAGTTAATTCTTCTGAACTGGAATCCTGCAGAGATGTTTCAACTTACAATGGGGTTACATCCTAATAAACCTATCGTTAAGTTGAAAATATTGTAAGCAGAAAATGCATTTACTACATCTAATTTACTGAACACTATAGCTTAACCCAGCCTACCTTAGACATGATCAGAACACAACATAAAAAAAGAAAGGGCAGCACAGTACACTGTGGAGTATCAGTTGTTTACCCTGGTAATTACATGCATGGCTAGGAACTGAGGCTTACTGTCTCTGCCCAATTTCACAAGGGTATCCTACTGCATATTGCTAACCTGGGGAAACATCAAAATTTAAAATATGAAGCACAGTTTATACTGCATGCATATCACTTTTGCATCATCATGAGGTTGAAACATCCTGATTCAAACCATCATTAAGTGGTGGTTTGCCTGTACTAGAAGAAACTCAGCAGAGAACCCTGAGATGTATCTATGGTTTGGTTCAGTGTAAAGTTTTCTCAGTGCTGGTTATGGATTGAATGTTTAGATCCCTGACAAAATTATGTTGAATTCCTACCCCCAGGTGCAACTGAATTAGGCTGCGGGGCCTTTAGGGAGGTATTTAGGATCAGAGGAGGTCTTGCTGGTGGAGCCCTTCTATATACAATAAGTAACTAAAGAGGTTGCTTCCCCTCTCAGGTCTTTGTCACGTGGAGGTAACATGACAAGTTAGTAGTTCAAAACTTGGAAGAGGTTTCTCACCAGACACAGACCATGCTAATACCCTGATTTTTGACTTCCAGTATCCAGTACTGTAAAATGTAATTTTTGGTTGTTTATAAGCCACCCAATCTATGGTATTTTTGATATAGCAACCAAAGCTGACTGTAACAGTATCATTTATATTTATCTCTAAGTGCACTTAACTTCAAAGAAAGCACATAGGGCCTGATCAGTATCCCTGATGGAAAGATGTGGCAAGAATTTCTAAAAACACAGGACCTTTTTATTAATAGTGGGCCCCTCTTCACACAGGGCAATTCTGGATTCTGGAGTCTTATAAAGCATCTACAAAATTACTTTCAAGAGTTGAAATATGCAACTATCTAAGAAAAGGATCTCTGTTCTAGTTATTTATTCTTTTCTTTGGATGTGGGTACATAAATGAAAATAAAAATAAATGAAATAAGGCTTGAAAATGTGGCAACTTAAACATGTGTTCCACAGAGAAAGACACCCAATTTTGCTATCCTCTGTGGTTACAGAGACATTTATTTATTTATTTGTTTACCCAAAAGTTAACTCTACTCTTTCAAACTGGTGTTTCACAAAGGTCAGTCCTTAGCAATAACAACTGGCTTGTTGTTTTCCACTGTGGTGGAGAACTTTATCTGCCTATAACAGTCTTTTATCTTGTTTCAAATAATAACAGATTCTCTTTCTAATTCAGTGTCTTGCCTCTCTGATTGAAAGATCTAATTTTCCAACCTCTTCACAGGATAAATGTGGCCATGAGATATACATGGGAATGTGGCTTCTATTAGATAATGGTTTGAAGGGAGCAAACTTAACTTACATATAGTTTCCGCCCATTGTTTTGCTTTTTTCTTCTAGTCAACAACTTAGCTTTGACAGGTGCACCTCCAGCAGTCATATTGGACCATAAGGAATATGAAAATTTAGCCATATACCAACATGATATAGGAAAAAGATGGGACTCTGGGTGTCTCGTGAATACTTTGATTCTGCCATACATCACCTGGATATATATCTAAACTTTGCTAGTAAAAGGGAGATACATTTCAGTCTTGCTTAAGCTAAACTGATTGATTTGTTCACTTTTTTATGGTTTATTATTTTTATTATGCTCTTAAAAATTAATTTGAGAGAAAGAGAGAGAGAGTGGAAGGGGGAGAAAGAAATATTGGTTTGTTGTTCCACTTATTTATGCATTCATTGGCTGATTCTTTTTTTTTTTAAATTCTCACTTGAAAATATGTTCTTATTGATTTTAGAGAGAGAGGAAGGGGAAAAGGGGACAGGGAAAGAGGGGGAGAGAGAGAGAGAGAGTCATCAATCTGAGAAACATCAATTGGTTGCGTCTCATACTCACCTGGACCTGTGATCAAACCCACACTGTAAGTATGTGCCCTAACCAGGGATCAAACCCGCAATATTTTGGTGTATGGGACCACATTCTGACCAACTGAGCCACCCGGCTAGGATCATTGGTTAACTATTATGTGAGGGAAGGACCCAAAAAATGGAATTATCTTCTGGAAGGAAGACCCTTTGTAGTGTAGACTTCCCCCTCTAAGTGAGTGTGTCAGTGTACCAGCTGGTTTTGTTGTGAGAGGCTGTGTTCAACTTCAGTGAATTTTTTTGAAGACTCTTACCATGTGTTTGCCAATTTCATGATGTATGATTAACATGTGCACCTACGCACACCAAGCTGAGTGTTCAGTGGTTTTTGACCAAAAATGACTCACAGGCCCTACTCTTCCTATTCCCCCAATCTCTCCCCAAGCAACTTTTGTTTGTTTCCCTGGATGAAAAAAAAGTCCTCAAAGGGAAAAGTTTTTCTGATGTGGAAGAGGTAAAACAAAAAACAGCAGAAGCACCAAAAGGCATTAAAATCAAAGAGTCCAAAAACTGTTTTGAGCAGTAGAAAATATGTCTTGATCGGTGTATTGCATCAAGTGGAGAGTACTCTGAAGGTGACTGAAGTTTAAACGTGTAAGAATAGATACACAAATTTTAATAAATATATTCTGCTTTTGGGGGTTTCCCCATATGTGTTCTGATGGGGAGTTGAATCTGCAACCTTGGCATAACAGGACAATGCTCTGACCAAATGAGTACTTGGCCAAAGTCTCATTATTCTTTATTCTATCAGATAGTCCTACCAACATGAGTTAAAGTGCATTATGCCTATACTTCTTTCAAACTCTAATTAGTCTTCATGTTTTCCCAACATCTTGCTTAACTGCAGTGGGATTGAGTGAACCTTTTGAAAACTAATGTAAAAGTTGCTATTTTTACTGCCCCATGTTATGACTCTTTCAAATTTAGGTTCTTTATGTATTTAAGAATAGCATAAGCTGAAAGTACACATATCATCATTGCATAGATCAGTGAATTTTTAGAAAGTAAATATACTCATAGAATCATTATCATCACCTAGAAGAACATTTTGTAATCACTTCTAATTTCTACATGCCACCAAAGGATAACCGTTATCCTGGCTTTCAACACAATAGGTTAGTTTAATCTGAACATTATATAGATAGAACTATAGAGCATGTGCTTTGTTTTAGTTCTGTTTTCTCCCTTCAATATTGTATAAGTAAAGTTCAGTTATTCTTTTTCATCTTGTATTTATTTTTTTTCATTGTCAGTATTTTATGGTATTTTTTGGTATAGGATGCACTATTTATTTTTTTTTAATTTTGTTTTGGTAAGCGATGTGTTTGTTTCCAGTTTGGAGGTATTATAGTGTTGTTACTTAAATTTTTTATGGTCTTTAGCATAATTTTTCATTTATTTTTTGTTGTATAGCTAGAGGTAGAATTGCTGTATCATAGGATATAGCATTGCTTATTTTTAGTAGTAATACCAAATAGTGTTTCAAAATGGTTATGTCTGTTTATTCTCTTACCCGCAGTCTCTAAATGGCATTTTATTATTTGACTATTTATCATGTATTGCCTATAGAAAGCTAACAAAGGTAGGTATTATTATGTTTATTCTCCTCTAGTAACTTAAAACTTATTGAGAAAGGGTGCACGATTTCTATCTACATATATTTCTAAACTGCAACTTTTAAGGTATTCATCTGAGATGAGAGTCACTGTGTTACACTGGAAAAGTATATTAATTTTTTCAAGATATTTCTAATTTTTTAAATATTTTATTTACTTATTTTTAGGGAGAGGGGAAGGGAGGGAGAAAGAGAAAAACAACAATGTGTGGTTGCCTCTCTAACGTCCCTTACTGGGGACATGGCCTGCAACCCAAACATGTGTTCTGACTGAGGATCGAACCAGCAACCCTTTGTTTCCCAGGCCAGCAGTCAACCCACTGAGCCACACCAGCCAAGGCTATTTCTAAATTTTATAATGAATGAAGTAATTTTCTTGACACTCCGGGGCTTTTGATACAATCTGTTATTGACTACACAGATAAATTTTAGTTTGTTAATTAAGTATATTTATACAAATGGGTATATGAAATTACTACAAAAATTGAGTATTATTTCAAAGTACTAGGTAATAAATGCTTTCACACAGCGTACATCTTAATGAAAAGTAGGTGGCAAACACTAGGAAAGCTGAGCTGGTGATGACTAAAAGTAAAGGAGATTCCCCCACAATATAAGCCATTCATTATTGAGTTACGATTGTAACTGACCTTAGCTGGCATAACTTGTCATTATAACTTTCTAGACTTTCTATTATCCAACCACTTTTGTCCCCAATACTTTCGGCTTTATATATACTATAAATCCATGGCTTTGTTGCAATAGCATGACTTTCTGGAGTCTGTGAAAGTGGTGTTTCAGGTGTACGTCTCTGAAGCAAGAAGAAAAATCTTGGCACTAGCCAGACGGAATATGGATCAACAATAGAGGTGATCAATCATTAGTATTCAAATTGAACAGGTCCACAGCAGAGATCCACACCAGTTTTTTTCTGAGAATTTAGAGTCAAAGACAATGTCATGTTTATGAAACATATCAACGACAATGAAGATTGGAAAAAACTGAGCTATAGATACAAAGCTAAGTTACATCAGAAACTCTGTGTAAAACCCAGATCAGTGAGAAAAGATATAAGATGGCATGCATGAAACAGACCCTGCAAGAATTGAGTAGGGAGCAGGTCACAGACCACAGGGAGAGGAAGCAAATATGATCCTCCCTTGGGGAAGAAGTACTCTGTGAAAGCAAGGGAACTGTGGATAGTTAAGAGAGCCACGTGGAATCATTCCAGTTAGACTGCCTGGGCCTTGCATATGGTTATTTGACTTGGGACGGGGAGAAAAATCAAAGGAAGAAGAGAGAGTTGGAGGAGAGGGAGGAAGTGCATATACATTGGTAAACATTGAGTTTGGCAAAATAAGTTTAATGTAGTCACTACCTTCACTGAATTTATGATCTAGCAGAGAAGACGGATCCTTGTATAATGAAAAAATAATGTAATGGGATAAGTTTCATAGTAACTCTATAAGAAGCATCCTGATAAAGAGAAAACAGTAAGATTCAAAGAAACCTGGATTTCGAAGCTGAGCCTATGACTTCTTTAATTCAGTTTCCTCATCTGTAAAATGAAAAGAATAAGAGCAACCTTATATAAACTTCTGTTATGATTAAAGGTTATAATCATTAAGTGGCTTTAGTAACACCTGATATTATTTTATTATTATTGTTTTTAACCTGTGCCAGGTAATAGTCGAAGTTCCATATGTGTATATGTGTGTGTGCGTGTGTGCATAAAAATCAATTTTACTTTTCTAACATTCCCATGAGGCATATATACTTATTACCTAATTTGATACAAGGGGGCCAAAACACAGAGAGGTTCAGACACCTGACCTAAATCCCCTACATAGGACATGGTTGAATCGCACTCAAATTCAAGTTTTAGACATCTACACAATTAGTACATGGTAGCTTAACAAGTAAAAAAATAAAATCCAGTGGAAACACAGATATATTTCCCACATTTTCTTTGTTTATGAGTATAAAAGGACCTAGAGTATCAGAGACCAAGTGTTGGTAGTTAGCATACTTAACTGAACTCTAGAAAAGTAAATGGTAGATAAAAGCTTTAGGAATAACCAGATATTTGAATACCATCAGGTTTCAATCTCTTGCTCTTACCTTTACTTCCCTCTATTTGTTCATTTCTGTATAATACTTGAACTTCAGCCAGTGTGATCCCAGTGCATGTGTCCTTATTGCCTATGTCCAAAGAGAAAAGGCATGTCTTCCCATCAAGTTCTATTCGAACAATACCAGGAAAGAGCTCTGGTTAGCTAAGGTTGGGTTAATGTGCAATGAGAGTTATGCCTAGGCAAGTGTGGGTACAAAAAGGACCAACACAAAAAGGTTACTGGGTTTATAGATGTGAGGTACATGATTATTAAATTTTTTTGTCTCTTACAAACGGAAGAACTGAGTAAATTTGCACAGGGAAAGGGCAAGGGTGATCCTGGAGGTTATTCAAACTTCGCTTTATTCTATCATGTAACTTTAAATGAATTAATTATATCACTAATTATAGTTTTACTTGGTACACTTTGGAAGACTTCAATATATTATAGATAGCATCTGATGGAAGAAATTTAACTAAAATAAAGGTTTTGCTTAGATGATGGATAGGCACAAAGATGTAAAATACCTTGAAATATAGTCTTAATTCTTCACAAAAGGTTATCTGAATGATTTTTTGATTATTTCTTTCTTTTAAAAAGTTACAATTTATGTGGTAATTGTTCTTTTAACTACTGACATGATTAATACCTAATGCATGAGAAATATAATTTATGGTTTTATTTGGGATGTACTCAGGTACCTGCATAGCAATTACTGGTGTGACATTTTTGTCTGCACTATAAAGCTCTGCACATCGTTCCTTTCACCAGTGTAAAATTGAAGGAAAGAGGCTCTTTCCTTGGGGAGTACCTGCCCTGATCCTATCTGGTAGAATGAAAATATGATTGCCTTACTGACACTATAAATTATGCTTTCCCAACTCTAGGATCCTTCTGCAATAGAAATCTACACCGTTAGCGTGACTTCTTTGCTCTGTAAGAAGTTGTTTCACCTTTACAATACTTAAATGGAAAATCTTTCTTCTCTTTTCTCATTTCAAATTATATGGCAGTTGAAGATCACAAAGGAGCATTTCTTATGAAACAGATGATGTAAGGTTTCTCCCTGTTGTAATAAGAAACATAAGGATCTGATTCAAATGGTGAGTGAATATCAAAACTCTAAAGTTGAGTGAAACTACATCAATTTCTTCCTTTGAAATAAGTGGTTGCATGGCTCTCTTGGGTAAACTTTAACTTTTTCCATTTACAAGGAATTGGAAAAACAAATAGGCAGTAACTGTCACTTTGTTGAAAGTTAAAGTGAAATCCTTGTTTGTGTTGTCTCCGTAGACATTTTTATGCCAAAGGTTATGATTTCTCCATGGTTCTTGTTATACCCGATCACCTCACATACTTTTGGAAGAAGCTCTGCTCTGGTATCTGGTTTTTCTCTTTAACCGATAACATTCAACTTCTTTTTATTGTATGTTTTTTTCCATTTTTTCTACCTTTCTGTAATGTCACTTGCTTTGCCTTCTAGTCATTATTTTTGGGGGAATGAAAGGGAAAAAAGACATTTTTAAATTCACCTCAAAATACTTTCCCATCAAACTCTTCTTGAAAAACCTATTTTTCATGACACAATTGCAGAGTAAACCTATGGGTAATACCTTATTTACACAAACTGAAGGCTGTTATATCTGTGTTTGGCGACCTTGAAACTGTATTGTGCTCAGTGCCCTTTTTATAACCTTAATTACTGGGGAATACAGATCTTTAAAGAAAGACTAACATTTCACTTTAACATCCACAATAATCTATTATAAAGCCAGCTAAGCCAGTCCCCAAATACAGAGAAATGTTATTACATGCTCAGCTAGCTGTCAAGGGGCCATGAGTCAGTGGCTTACAGTTATCAAAAGTAACAAGGTTGTTCAGAATTTCCTCCAACAAAGCCAGCCAGCTTATGGACGGATTAAGCTCTCTTTGATTAGAACAACTGGAACATGTCCTACCCTTTTAATTAGCATTTTCTTTTGCTTGGTGGAGGCTGGTAATTTGACACTCACATTAGGCATCTCAAGAAATGATGGGGTATTTTGTCCCACTCATGAGCATTAGAGCCATGGTGTATACACTTCTGCATCAACTAAAATTTGAGCTGCTGAAGGATTTATGTTCAAAACCCTGTAAAATCCCAAGGGCACTATACTTCTAATAGACAAAATGTAATAACCCTCTGATATAATGTGTGGCAGGAGACTCAGTTAGCCTTTAGGCATAGTATATTACCCTAAGGCCATGCTCTTTGCTTTCTATCTTTGGGAACAAAAAGTTTTGTGTCAGCTTTATTGATATTTTATAGGTTTACATTTTAATTCATAACCTGAAGGCAATTCAGTGAAAGAAGACTTCTACTTACTTAGTTAGAGAGTAAATATACTTTTTCTGTGACCATACTACACAGAGAACAGTGGCGAGGTGGAATGAAAGAAGGAGATAGTATGCTGCCATTCCTCAAGAAGCACATGATCTATTTAAATATAAATTTAGGCATAAATATCTCCTTTGCCCAATTTACAGACTGTCTATTTACATCATTTTAGTATTTCTAAGTACTCATCATTTCTCTATTTTTACTTTTTCCATTGTTTCTTATCTTACTCCTTTTCTCTCCTCCCTCCCTCACTCCCTGCTCCCCCAATAAATGAATAAACATTGAATAAGAAACTTTCCATTGAAATAATTGCTCTGCATTTCTCCTGCTTAAGATACATGAAGAAAATAAATGGTAAAAGTCAGAAGCAACTTGCAGAAATAGAGTCTGTTGTTTCATGCAGGTCTTAATATAATTTGGGGAAAATAGAATATTTTTAAAAAAGCTCAATTAGAAACAAACAGGCTATCTAATTAAATAGCTAATACATTTATGTTATTTCTAAAAGGATGTTCTATGTTTTAGTTCTAAGCTATCCAAGATAGATTTAAATTTCAGAATATTCTTTTAAAAAGCATTTTCAGAGAATTACATATCAATGAAAGATTTCTGCATATTTTAATCTTTCAGATGTATCTAAGTATTTCTGGTGCTTACACTTGTACAGTAATCTATTCAGTCAAATGTTTCTCAGGTGCCAATGTTTACGAGAAGCACAGAAGATAATAGAGAAATATAATGAAATTCCTGTCTCTCTCAAGAAATAAATAGGATCATGGTAACTTCTAGTAAGGAGCAGCTCACTTAATTTGCAAGCAAAAGACATTGTTGGTTATTACTGGTTTATTTAGAAGCCATAGCTTTTCTGTATTTTCGCTTGTTTTTGTTTGTTTGCTTACATGTGGAGGTGAGTTGGAAGGAGTACTTTGGGTGAGGAGCAGAGAGCTTGATTTATTCTTCTAATTAAGATGACTGAAGTTTGAGTATTCTCATTTAAGAGATCTTTCTTTGTGAGGTGGAAGGTGAAATCCTAAACTCAGAGTAGAGAGATGGATTTAGAGATTAGGTGGGAGTAGAGAAGGTTTGAAAAGGCTGTTGCAGATAATGGGAAAAGAGCTGACAATGGAAGTACAGGAGAGCTCCTGAGCCACCATGAGAGTTTCATTTTCAAGTTGTGAGACTGTCCTCCAATAGCTCTCAGCACAGCAGATGTACATGAATTGTTTGATGGAGGATTAAAATTTTTCCAAGCTTATGTGATGAAAGAAAAGTGGTGTAGAATTTGTTTAGATTAGAAATGGATGTATTGAAGAAAATACTAAGAGCAAACACACTTTTCTACAATAAAGACAATGTCAAAATTATTTCCTAAATTACATGTACTTTTGATATTAGAGTAATGTATGGGACATGGCATGTCCTCATCATGCTAGAACTAGCATAGTTTTCCCCAGCTTTTTACATTTTTCCTTAGTTTTGAATTAGAATTGAATTCAGAGGAGCATACAAATAATTCCTGAAAGTTACAAGTATATAGTTTTCTTGTATGTTTGTTTTGTTTTTAATTCCCATTGCAAACAATGATATAAGTCACCTACAAAAATAGTTGTTCCAAAAGTTATTATGTGGATTTAGAATCGTTAGATTTGTGATCGCTGAAATTATTTTTTAACCTCTTGGGCCACACATCTTTGAAGAATATACAGTCTGAGTAGTATCATACGGAAGAATTTCCCTTCGCAAGAAAAAAAAAATGCTATAGAGAACAAAGTTATTTATTTTATAATCTAACTCCCTTATGCAACATGTTAAGTCACTTAGAATGGGACCAATGGGACAGATTAATCCTACAGATTTGATTTGTTTGGTCATACTAGTTTTTAAAACTTTTTCAGTTTGAAAAGATTCTCAGTAGACATACACTTTTTAGTTTACATATTTTTCCATCACTTTTCACAATAGTTTGCACTTCAGATTCATCTATTTATATTGCTTATGTCTATAGGGATCTGGAATTGGAAATACAGCTTTAAGGCTACATTTTGCCTCATTACATAGTAAGAGAATAGTAGAATTACATTGCTATTAACAATAGCAAGAATAAAATGGAATAAAGAAAGCTTCTTTGTTTTAATTGAATAAGAATAGTGGTCACAATTTGATGATTTACAGAAATTTTAAAATAACACATATTCTTCACAAAAATAATAAAAAACATGCTACTATCTCCATTTTTAAAATGAAAAAACTGAAGATCAATGAGGTTACAATCTTTCCATTGATATGCAGTTTATAAGAAACTAAACCTGGATTTAAACACTTAAATCCAGTCTGTCTAGTGCTAGCGCTTATCATATTAATCAAACAGCTCTATCATACAACTTAGGTTTTTCAAAAGAAAATTTCTGTAGTCTAATGAAAAAGCAAGTCTTAGGAATTGCCTTTATTTTTAAACTTCTTGTATAAATCTTGAGGAATATAAGTCTTATAGTTTATATAGGCCTTAAAATGTCATCTTATTGGGTCTTCACAAAAACCATGGACCTCAAAGAGATTAATTGGACAAAGGTATAGTGCCACTAGGTACTAGAATTTGCATTTCAACATAGCGCTGCTGCAAAATAGACACCACAATAGCACTGACAAGCCAAGATTAAAGAATGCTTTCTTAGACGTACTACATTAGAAGAAGAGGTTCCATTAACAGGTCATCAAACTTAAAAATTCTATTCTGGCCTTGTGAAATCTGTAGCACATGTGTTAAGATTACAGATCTAGTATGAAGTATAATTAGATGAATCAATAGGTGTTAAACAAACATGTCAAATCTACTTTTAACCTACTGCAAGAAAAAAACAAATCTCATGGTCATTGTATATACAGATAGTAGAGTTTTTTTCCCACTCATGCATGTCTCAAAAATATTAAGTCAAGATGCTAATTCTATTATTTTTCATCTAGATGCAATTTCTGATAAAATTATTCTATGTATTATGCAGGCTCAATCTCACTTTCTAAGATATCTACACAAGCTTTCTCAGTATATTTTACAGTATTATTTTAGCTATCTTATTAGTCTAAGCCTTACCAAATTAGCATTTTAAGGATGGCTAAGTTTATCCCATTTCAACTGAGTGAAGTCTGCACATTTGGATGACTACATTATATGTAGACTGTACAATTTTTATACATCTGTCTCCTAGGAAACATTGAAAATAGTACTGTTTGGTTGCTTATAAAGATGTTGTTGACAAAATTCAATCAGCTTCTTCATTCTTTCACAACAACTTCATTATGCAAAACATATTCTGTTCATATTTACTCTTGAATTTGCATCTACCTGGTATCTGGGCTCAGAAAATACAATTTCATGCCTTCATATTTCAGGCAGGCCAGGCTTTCTTTGTCAATTTCTTAAAATATCACATTATCGATATAAGAAAGATGCATTTTATGAAATTCTTAATTGACTAGATTATCATGGTTATTGATTTCTAATGGAACTTAACTGAAATTACATATAGTTTAGTCATTTTTTATATTTGTGATCTTAGTTAAAACTTCTTGGTTTTTGGATTCATATTTACAAAAGTAGTAACTAGAATATTGTGTTAATTAAATGAAATAATGTGTGTTAAGTAAACAGAAAAATTTTCAGACTATATAAATAGCTCAAAATATTATTATTTCCCTATTGACAGACTATGTCTACTTTAAAAGGACCAGAGGTCAAGTGAGAATATAAGAACTCATATCCCTTCAGGAAAATGTGAATTAGGTGTGAAAGGATAGCTGATTGGATTTTTTTTAAAGAGAAGAAACTAATAATCATTGAGTATCAATGATATGAACTGATTTTGAAGCTTTGTATATATTTTTTAATCTAATCACAAGAAACTATCAGCCATTGTTTACAAGGAATAAAGATAAAACATCTGTCTCACCCAAGATCACACCTGAAATCAGTAATTGTAGGTTGTAGGATCAGAAATTTGTATACTGTCAGCAACATTCATGAACATGAGGAAGTAAATTACAGCATGAGGAATATAGTCAATTATATTGTAATAAAAATGTACATGTCAAATAGCTATTAGACTTATTGGGGTGATCACTTTGTAAGCTATGTAAATGTCTAATAATGATGTTGTATACCTGAAACTAATATAATATTGTATGTAAATTATAATTAAAATTAAAAAATTAATTCATAAACATCTTTCAACAAAAGAAATGGTTGCATTAGGAGAAAAAGGCATTTCTGTATTCCGTTTCCCACATAAGAGGATAAAATATATTTCTTTATTTTTTCAAAAAATTGGAGCATTCTTCTCTTCTCTGCTTATTAGGTAAATATATCACAAATCTAGATACGATTTTTCATTAACAGTTATTAATAGAGTGATTCCCCCTAGCAGAAGTATTATAAGAAAGTATACTTTTACTGTAAATTGCAGAGAAGATTTTTGAGAATGCATATGTTCTTTGAAAAATCAAGCTAAAGTTTAAATACTCTTATATCCGTCACCTCTAGGACATATCTTGAAGAACTATAAAAATCTGCAGTAGATATTCAGCCTTGACACCGCATAAAACCAAAGTCTTTTGGCTTCAGCTCTATCACGTAAAGATCTGGGAGGTCATTATTTTTATTCTCACAAACTAAAAAATCAATTATTTTTCCTTGACCTATAAGAGAACTGAGTTTGCAGAGCAAATTGAAACCTTGAAATTTGGAAAGACAGGCAGATCTTTAGCATCACAGTTGTGTTCTGCCCACCTGGACTAGAAGCGGCTGGAGCCAGGGACAGATAGAAATACTTGATGTTAATGTTCATAAATGCGGGAGGCTAAGTGTAGAGCAGTTTGAGAGCGAGAAACTCCCGGGGCTGCTCTCTGGATGGTGGCATACTTTTGTGAATTTTCCTGCAGGAACCCCACCTGGTTCTCATGTGCATGACTCAGCCAGCATGAGGGTAAGAGGAATTAATCATTGTGAAGTACTCCTGAGCCCTCTCTGTAACAAAGGACTACTCTCCAGAACGAAGAACTTTTCTTAAAGAGGTAACACAGGAAAGAAACATAAAGACAAATACCATATGATCTCACCTATAAGCGGAACCTAACCAACAATGCAAAGAAGCAAGGCAAATATGACCAGCAACACTGAAAGGAAAAGAAATCAACAGAGACAAGAGGGAAGTGGGGGGGCAGGGAAAGGGAAGGGAAGGGGAAAGTCAAGGAACATATAGCAAGGACTCATGGACAAAACCAAAGGGGAAGAGCTGAGGGAGGGAAGGTGGGAGGGGGCAAGGGAAAGAGAGGGGGGAAGGCAAAGACAAATGTATTTAAAAAAGTAAATAAATTAATTAATAAAAAAAAAAAAAAAGACAAATGTACTGTTGTACCCTTGATGGGATCCTAGAAATAAAAAAGGAGATTGTTACAAATAAGAAAATTTGATATAATATGTATTTTATTTACTATGAAATATCAGTCTGGTTCATTAATTGTGGGAAATATAATTGTGAGAATTTATTCTAATATAAATGTTAATAATGGGGAAACTAAATGTGAGGTATATGGGAGCCATTTATACCATCTTTGCAATTTTTCTAGATGTCAACAATTATTTGAAAATAAAAAGTTTATTAAAAATCACTAAGGAAATATCAGGAATGGAAATCAGGTCTAGGTGACCCAGAGAACATGATAATATTGTTATCCTGAATGTACTGCTTAATTTCTACATAAATTCAGGTCCTCATCTTTTTAGTAGTGGGCAACGAATTTTTTTTCATTAAGAATACTCCAACAGTAACAGAATAAGAGATAATAAAAACTATTAATTTTCTTCCTTCCTTAATTTCTTTCCCTTCCTTCTGAAACCAAAAAACCGGCATTCGTGCTGCCTGTCACTACCAGAACCAATAAGTAGAGACAGGGATTGAATCTTTATGGGAGCTTTATTCAGATGGCTGGTGACCTGAGAAGACCGAGGGTTATGTACCCTAACAGACTGTGTCACATTTCTTTTCAAGCCAGCCTTTTTTATAAGGGGGCAAAAGTGTAGGTAAGGGATTTAGAGTTCAGGAGAGAGGTTAATCAGACAAAAGCTGCAGTCTAGCAATTTCCCTAATGTCCTTTCATCCGCTGACCGGTAATTTTCTTTATCTGTGTCCTGTGTCCTGGGCAGTGGAGTGTCTTTCCCAGGAACGCAATGGCTCAAATACCACCATGATTGCTTATGGTTTCTCCTGGAGCACAAAGGTCAATCGCTTGTGGTCTCCTGGAGTCAGGGTGGGCCATACCTTCAGTTCCTGAAACAATAGCTTTTTATATGCATTAACTACTAGGCTTATTAACTATTACCTTAAACTAAAATTTTCCAGTTTTCCAATTCCCCTATCACTGCCTTCTTTCCTTTCTCCCTTCTTTTTCTTCCTTCTCCTCTTTCTTTTTCTCTCTCTCTTTCTTTCTTTCTCTTTCACTTCCTTGTGATTTCTTTTTTTTTAGAAAAATAAATTGCATGTTCATGAGAGATGAAAGATTCCAAGCAGTGACGATGTCTATTTCTCTCAGTGGTGCACCTCTAAGACCTATCAGAAGGCCGTCTACATGGTAGATACCCAAGCCTCCGTCATATGTTCCATGAAAAATTAACTAATTAATAAAGAATATTAAGGGTCACTACCCCTGCAATAAATGAACCGAATCTGTAAAATAAGTACATTCTTCAGATAATTGTACAGTAAGTCCCCGCTTAATATTGTTAATAGAAAAATAAAATAATTTTACCATAGGGTAATTGATACAAACAAGAGTTAAGCTCCTAAGACATATTTCTGGTCAGAGAAATATCACCAAACTTCTAAAGAAAGATCCAAAACACTTATGGTAAACATTCAAATAAATGTGAACCATACATGTATTTAAGAAAGAATAATAAAAACAAGTAAGACAATTCTTCTTCTCCTTGTTTATTCTGTTTAAGGGTCACCTGTGGCCAGAGCCTCTCTCAGCAGCTCAGGGCACAATCACTCCCCACCATACACACTCACTCAGGCTGGGACAAGTTAAACATGCCAAGTCACCTAACATGCACATCTTTGGGATGTCGGAGAAAATTGGAGTCCTTCCAGCAAAAATGCAGATTTGGGGACACTGTCAAACTCTACATAGGTAGTGGCCCTAGCTATGGTTGGAAATCAACTTTTTCTTTTCTCTCGTCAATGTTATAACAAAACAACATTAAGTAAAACAAAATTATTTGAGGACCTTCTGTATTTTTCTTTACTCTTTATTTTTTTACTGTTATGCATAGTCTTACCCTTTCTAAAATAAATGATTAAAACATCAGTTTTAATTTCATAAACAAATGAATGAAAAGAAGCCAGAAAAAGTTAATAGATTTCCTCAAAAATCTCATAATTACTTAATGAAAGAACTTAAACTAAAATCAAAGGATATTGGCAGTTAGAGATTTTTCTGTTATATAACAATGTTTCTTTTTTAGAATTAGGTGTATAGTAAGAAAATGGTGCTATTTAATAAAACATTTTGATATAAACTATTATTAGATAAAATAATTCAGGTATAGCTCTTATAAATGGGACTCAGTTAACACCAGAGGAAGTTGTTAAAGATATGAGAAACCGTGAGCTAAAATTAAAACATACTGAGCATCCAAGGTCTACAGAAGTATTTTTCCCCTAAAATTTTTAAAAGAAAGATGTTTTTGAGTCTGATTTTAAGGCATGACTTATGTAAAATCATGCATATGAATATATTGCATCTTCTTTTTCATGTTACTTTAAAGAGAACTAAATATATGTTTTCTAATATAATATAATTGAAACTTTGACTCAGTTTCAGCAGTTCAAAAAAGTGACAATATATATTTTAAAAATAATTTTAGAAGATTTTATTTATTTATTTTTAGAGAGAGGGCAAGGGAGGGACCAAGGGAGGGAAAACATTGATCAGTTGCCTCTCTCATACACACCCTGACTGGGGACCGAACCCACAACTTAAGCATGTGCCCTGACCAGGTATTAAACTGATGACCTTGCATTTCACAGGGTGATGCCCAACCAACTAAGCCACAATGATGAAGACTATTTTTGAAATCTTAATTAGGGTTATATCAGTTCCTTATCATAAAATATGGTATGTTCTGCCACAGAATTAATGATTTTGAAAAATTTTAAAATCATGTATCAAAAAGAAGTCAATTGTTACAAATAAATACTGGAACCTAAATAGAATAGCATTAAAAGCTTAATCCAAAATATTGGTTAAACTACCTAAACTTCAGTTCTGATCATTTGTGTGAATTGAGATCTTTTTATTATTGTTAAAAATTACAAATAAGGTGTAAATCAGGTATCTTTGTTTTTATGCTTTTGTTTCTGGTATATTACCTCTGAGAGTTAATATTTTCTCATTTTATTTGGTTATTTAACAATATTAATTATTTTCCTACAAAAATAAAAAATATATTGTATCCTAAAATCTATGAGGGAGAAAAACAATAAACAAGATGAGAAAGTAAAATATGTAGAAGGTTAGTTACTTATATATGCTAATCAGGAAAAATAATTGAGGAAGAAAATTGAAATTTACACAAAAAAGGACAAAGAAGTTCTATATGAAAAAATACCTTTTGTAAATACTAACTGATATGGAGGTGAATGATTCAGGAAGGTAGACAAAAGAAGGAGGAGAAGGAGAAAGAGGAGTAGAAGAAGAAGAAAAGGAAGAAAAAGAAGGAGGAGGAGGAGAAGGAGAAAAGGTGAGAGAGAGGGGGAGAGAGAGAGAGAGGAAGGAAGGAAGAAAGAGAGGGAGGGAGAAAGGAAGGAAGGAAAAAAGAAAAGAAAAAAATGGAAGGCCCAGTGATTGGAGGTTGCCTGGATTGTTTGATAAACCGCAAGAGAGCCAATATGGTTAAAGGGGGTTTGGAGGGAGGGACAGCAGAAGGAAATGAGATTTCAGAAGTAACAAGTTGGGGGCAAATCATGTAGATTCTTCAAGGTCAGTGTAAAAAAATCTTTATTTTCCTTCTTTAAGTGATGTGGGAAGACGTTGCTTATATTTTGATGGGATCACAGGGGCTGCAATGTTGAAAAGGGACTAAACAATACAGAATAAAAGATTTTTAGAGATAGCATGAAAAGTGGTCTCATGTTGAATTTCTTTTGAAGGAGAACCTAAAGGATTTTCTGGTGAGTCTGAGGAGCAAGTGAAAGGTGAGTCAAAAATTAACCAAATATTTTAGCCTGCGTAACGAAAACTCAGGTGGCCATTGGCTAAGCTATGGGATATCACAGAGAAGGAGTTAGGAAGGATTATTAAGGCTCAGTTTGGACATGTCGCATTTGGGATAATTACTACAATCTAAGGAGAGTTAATAATTAGATAGCTCAATATACGTGTTTGAAGTACAGAATAGAGGACTAGAATAGAGATATAAAATTAAGGATTCATCACCATATAGATATTTTTAAAACCACAAGACTGGATGAAATTACCCAGGGAGTGAATATAAATATTTCAGAAGAAATTTAAATAGAATTTCTTGGAGAAATCCACACTAGAGAAGTTGGGGATGGAAAAAGTAAGCAGCAAGACTAAGGTCGGTGAAAACAGGTGAATGAGGTGCCCTGGAAGCTAAGTGGAGAAATTATCTAAGGGAAAAGAGAGTGATTCCTTGTGTCTAAGGCTGCTTCTAGGTCAAGTAAGATAAGGGCTGAGAAATAAAAATTGGATTTAAAATCTATTAGTTGAGGTCTTCGGTAACTTCAGTAAGAGCAGTTTCTTTGCAGTGATGTTGGGAAAAGAAAAACCTGATTAGAATGGGTTCATGGCAGAAGGAGAACAAAGAAATTGGAAGCAGCAGGTAGAGATAATTATTTCAAGGACATTCACAGTAAGGGTAAAAAATAAGATGATAACATGAGGGGGAAATAGGTTAAGGTAAAATGAATTGCCTTTTATTTTATTTTTTTTTCAGATGGGAGAGATAATATCATGTTTAACTGCTTTCATCATTTTTTTATGCTTGCTGCAACAAACTTCCACAACCTGGGTGGCCTAAAACAACAGAAATCTATTCTCTCATGGTTCTGGAAGCCAGAGTCTGAAATCAGTGTCTGCAGCACTGCCGTCTATCTAGAGGTTTTGGAAAGGATGCAGCTTTGCCTCTTCCAGCTACTGGTGGCTCCAGGCATCCCGTGGCCTCCTTGGCTGCGTCACTCCAATTTCTCTCTCCCTGGTCACATTGCTTCTTCCTTTCCCTGTGCTTCTATCTTCTTATCATTAGCTTTAAGGCACACCTGAGTAGTACACAATGGCCTTATTTCAAGATCCTTTACTTAAGTATATCTGTACAGACATTTTTTCCCACCGAATAAAGCAACATTCACAGGGTCTGGGTACTAGGATGTGAATCTGTTTTTTTCCGGGGGAGCATCATTCAACCAAGTACAGAAACTGATGGAAATGATGTCCAACAGAGAGAATGATGATGCAAAAGAAAAGCTGAGATTTCTTAAGTCAATACAAAATTGGGCAAAAGCAGGTGAAGAGTTGTAAAGACACAAAACAATGAATTTATACTTGTATTATTATTTATTATTATATTATTTATTTGTATTACAACTTTAAACCTACTTTTGCTCACCTCTGTATTTTCAAGAAACTAAGAAGATATGGGAATTAGTTCATGAGTTGAGTACATGGTAGTTGTCCCATTGCAACAGGAAAAATTCTAGAAGATATGAGTAAGTAGGTGAGTAAATGGGACAATAGCTTATAGAACTCTTAAGATTGCTTCAGTTTTCTCAGTCATGAAATGAAGCTATTATTTTTTGGGTTTGTTTTTGCTTTGCTTTGTTATGTTTTGTTCTATTTTTTAGAGAAGACTCTGAACTAAGAATTTTTGTTCAAGTAATTTATTAGGAAAGTACTGTCCAGAAAGGCCATGAAGAGAGAGGGAGTAGGAAGTCAGGGAAGGAAAAGAAGTCAAGAAATAAGACAATATCAGGAATACTCCCATTAATCTTCAACCTGATCTTTTAGGACAATTCTGGAGTGAAATTATCTTGACTAAAGGCAAATGAGCTGGACTCTCACACAACAGCATGCATCAGTCACCGAATAAATGTTTCTAGGGATGGAAAATGCTCAGTACTTCTGTTACAAAACAGGCTCTATTGATTAGCTTGAGCTAGTTCCCTGAGAAAAAGTCCCAGTTGCTGGCTGTTGAAATGAAAACACTGTGAAGCCAAGTGCTAAACAACAAACAAACAAAACCCAAAGTGTAAACAGAATGTTTCTCAGAGGGGTTGGACACTATTTAATACAATTATTGATTAAAAGGAAGGATGAGAGAGAAGATACTGGAAATTAAGGAGATAGAAAAAAGAATGAAATAATTATCTAAGAGGATAAATGCAAAATTGGAGTTGGGTAATGGAGTAAGACTGTTGGAGAGGACTAAGAATCTACTACATTTCAAGAGAGAGCAGTCACTAAAGTATGAGTTTTCCTCAACCACATTCAGCATGGGTTAGAGAGAAAGATAGATTTAACCAGGGTTGTGGTTTCACCAAAAGAGTATGACAAAAACAGAGAGATGGAAGAAATGGTATAGGCAAAAAAAATTTTTACCATGGAATTTAAGCTGGGTAAAGAGAGAAGAGAGGACATGTGGAAGGTTGGGGAACATGAGTTTTCAGATAAATTGATTGAGTGGATTGAAAGCCATTAGTGTTGCAGTGTTAGTTGATGCAAGCTAGAAAAACAGGAAATGGCAATAGGGGAGTTGAATGTTTTAAATTATGATTAGAACGATAATGAAATTATGGTATGATGGAGTAAAAGACAGGATCACAGAAAGGAATGCCTAAAATAAAATGGATAGAATGACTGAAAGAGAGAAGGTCATACCAGCTTGTATTAAAAAAACAAACAAACAAAAAACTGGTGATATTTTGTGTAGCCATTTTATTACTGAAGATGGAAGAAAATAAGCAACATTTTTGGCATATTATGCTTTATTATTTCAAAAAGGTAAAAATACAAATTCAAAAAATGAAATTCAGAAAAAAAAAGATTTTTGCAGTGTAAGGAAAATGTGCTGTGACTGATCAAACATGTCAAAAGTGGTTTGCAAAATTTTGTGCTGGAGATTTCTAGCTGGACGATGCTCCATGGTCAGGTAGATCAGCTGAAGTTGATAGTGATCAAATCAAAACATTAATTGAGAACAATCAACATTATACCATGCAATGTACTCAAAATGTCCAAATCAAGTGTTGAAAATGATTTACACCAGCTTGGTTATATTAATTGAATTGGCTTGGGTTTCATATAAGTTAAGCTAAAAAAACCTTCCTTGACCATATTTCTGCATGTGATTATCTATTTAAATGTAATAAAAATGTTCTGTTTTTAAAACAAATTGTGATGGGAGATGAAAAACAGATGCTTTACAATTATGTGGACAAGAAGAGATTGTGGAGCAAGTGAAATCAACCACCACCAACAATACCAAAGGCCAGTCTTCATCCAAAGAAGGTGGTGTTGCATGTATGGTGGGATTGGAATGAAGTCCTTTACTATGAGCTCCTTCTGGAAAAATAAAAATAAAAAGATTATTTCCAACAAATGCTGCTCCCAATTAGACCAATTGAAAGCAGCACAAGACAAAAAGCATGCCAAATTTGTCAACAGAAAATGCATAATCTTCTATCAGGATAATTCAGGACCACATGTTCCTTTGATGACCAGGTTTGGCTAGGAAGTTCTGATTCTTCCGCCATATTCATCAGGCATCACACCTTCAGATTTCTATTTATTGTGGTCTTTACAAAATTATCTTAATGAAAGAATTTTCAACTCCCTGTAAGACTGCAAATGACAAAAAGATAAAAAGTTTTGGGAGGATGGAATTATGAAATTGCCTGAAAAACAGTAGAAGGTAGTGGAACAAAATGGTGAATGCATTGTTCAATAAAATTATTGGTTAAAATGAAAAATGTGTCTTTCATTTTTACTTTAAAGTAGAATAAAAATTTTGGTTAACCCATAAAATGTCTAAGGAATGATAGTAAACAGCTGGTAGATGACTGTGATGGGAGGTATAGTTTGATTATGTGATCTTCAAAATTGAATAGTCTAAAGAGAAGGGAGGAAATATTTTAGATACTGTAATGATTTAAAAACAAGTTACTTCCCCTCCCAACACAGCAGTATGAGGGCTTTAGGAGGAGAATAAACCAGTTCTTGAAATAGCTTCAGGAGAAGTTCTAAATCAAAGGGAGCCAAGCTTCAGTTAATGTAATAAGAAAAACTGGGGAGAAAGCAGAGAATTTGATGACAATTCATGATTTTCAGAAGATATAGTGAAAGTTTTAGGAGACAGGAGGGAATTGTACAGAAATAGTAGGAGAATTAGGGTTTACAAAATGAAAGGTCAACTGAGGGTCTTGGGCTGCTTGTGTTACTGTCATGAACAAGTAAGAGCAACATGATGGCTTTCATCCAAAAAGAAATAGACTGATAGTGTTCACCGCACCACGAATGCCGAGTTGGGATAAGGTCTTACTAAGATAAGGTACAGATTCAGGCTTCCATTTGACTTGACTTTTGCTAAAGGAATTGTAGACAGACCTGCCCATGGAATATTGTGCTCTGCAGAGAGGTGGCACCGGTTCTAGCATGAGGACTCCCTCTTGATGCTTGCTGACAATGACCCTCAGAGAGGGTTCTTAACTCTAAACACTGAGCCTCTTTTGGGTTTGGCCATCCATCTATAATTTGAAAAAATAAAAACAGGTTTAATTTAGGAAACATTTTAATATGTTGCGACTAGAAGTACTTAAACTTTTTATTTTTGGCAACAACTTTTAAATGACATGTTCCTATATTATATGTATTTTATGGTAAATTTAAATCATCCTCCAGTTGATTGAAATAAGAAAAAAAGGCAACAGTGTAGAACATTCAAATGAAATATATATGTTTCGCTTCCATGTCCCACATTTTTGCTCTTTTTCCTATCGTAATCAACTGGGCAGTCATTTAAATTTACCATACAATTGATTTTATATACTTACTTTTCCAAACCCCAATCGGAGATCTTTCTTCTATAACTAGAACATTACCCCATGTTATTAATTCCTCTAAGTACTGTAATTAGAGGAAATCATTTTTTCTCCTTGCTCTATTAATTTTGACTCTGCAAGTGTTAGTTCTCGAGTTGGATGAGTTGTTCCTTGGTGCTAGCTATCAAGTGTACGTATTTTCCTCGGCGAAATGTCTTAGGCTGCCTGGAATACCCTTTGCACAGCCTGCATGTGGGTGAAGGCCTGGCAGCAGGCGCTGCAGCTTGGGTTGATCTGTGTCCAGGAGAGGGGCAGAGGGCTGGGGGAGGCAGAGGGTCTATCACTTCAGGAGCAAATCTTCCGACTAAGAGTACCCATGTCTTCCAGGGAGTAGCCAGATGCCCTGCGCATTGCCCTGTCACCCCTGTCCAAATGTTTTGCCCCTATGCTTTTGCTTGTAGGTGTGTGACTCTGTGGCTACTGCCTGACCCAAGGTAGCAAAGTACAGGGGAAATTTCCCGACTGCGTCTCCAGGGGTCATCCAGCTGACAACAGAGTTGGCTGCCACTGCATCGCCTCCTGTCTCTTCTGTCCGTTTTTCTCCATGAGCCCTTACTTCCAGAAGAATATTTTGGCACATGTTCTAAGCTACGAAGTCCTTCTTCAAATTCATTTTGTCTGTGTTCTATATTTGAAGGATTCTGCATAGTTCATGAGGTACCAATTTTTCCCTTTTTCATTTTCCAATGAAATTAAATTTTGAAAATTTTATTCGTTTCTAGAAATTTGGTGTTGGGTAGGCAGGCTTACCATGTGTTTGTCTAGCCTTTGACTAGAACTCGAGCCTGTCTTTCAGAAAATGGTAGGGACTTTTATGAAGCTAAG
This sequence comes from Pteronotus mesoamericanus, assembly GCF_021234165.1. Classification (NCBI taxonomy): domain Eukaryota; kingdom Metazoa; phylum Chordata; class Mammalia; order Chiroptera; family Mormoopidae; genus Pteronotus; species Pteronotus mesoamericanus. Next base: position 22,091,817 of record NW_026555285.1, on the reverse strand, counting down.
GAAAGGGAAATGTTTTATATTCAGGGAGAAATCCATAACTAACTTGTCTAATTTGAGCTTTTATACATATTTGGCAAAATTGCTATCACAACCAGTTATAAGCAAAGTGTTGTAGATATATATCAGCCGCTATCAACCTCTAGCAATGTTCTTTATAGTATAATTTAGCAGCATTTTACTTTTTCACAAATATTCACTAACAAAATGTGGAATATATATAAGAAAGAAGGCATTTGCGATCACTTCCAGCCACTAGTGTGTAAATTGCTGACATCACACTGGATTTTGTTTTATTTATTTACTTTCTTATCCTCACCTGAGGGCATTTTTTTCACTGCTTTTATAGAGAAGGAAGAAGGGAAAGAGAGAAACATTGATAGGAGAGAGAAGAATTGATCAGTTGGCTCCTGTACGTTCCATGACACAGGATCTTAAGCACATGTGCCATGACCTGGATCATAGTGCCATATGGGACTGAGCCTGCAACATAGGCATGTGCCTCACATAGGAATCGAACCCACAACATTTTCGATATGGGACAATGCTCCAACTGACTGAGCCACACCAGCCAGGGGAGGAGTCACACTGGATTTTTTAAAAAACGAGATCTTTATTTGAAGTAGTTATTTTTATAATAAAATTAATAGAAAAATCTTAAATTATGGATTCAGTCTTTTATTTCTGGACCAGTATAAGGGAGAGATGAAAAGCAATTAGGTTGTTTATCTATCTGAAGTGTTGCATACCATATTAATTTAAGGAATAATTTATTCACATAAAAAGCCACATTGGGAGTATATTTCTAGTACCTGTTATAATTCTAAGGACAACAAACACAAATGAACTACAAAAGCAAATGAATCTAAGGAGAAGTCATAAGGAATTCATTTTTTAAAAGTAAAACACATTTTCCTAACATATAGCAGATTTGGAAAAAGTATATTTATGATATTTATTCATTTATTTGCAGTGTTCTTAAAACTTCAGTCCACTGGTGTGGCTCAGTGGATTGAGTGCTGGCCTGCAAATGAAAGGGTCACTGGTTCGATTCCCAGTCAGGGCACATGCCTGGGTTGTGAACCAGGTCCCCAGTTGGGGGTGTGCAAAAGGCAACAGATTGATCTCACACATCAATGTTTCTCTACCTTTCTTTCTCCCTCCCTTTCCTTCTCTAAAAATAAGTAAATAAAACCTTCAAAGAAAAAGAACTCTAGACCCTTTACATCTGGATCTCTTATCCCAGAGGTGGTAATAAATGCTAGGTTGAAAGGGTCAAGCCAAGAAGAACATATTGAGGAGACTAGAACCAAGAGGAAAGGTTCTAAGGGAGAAGAGGAGGAAGGGAAAAATAAATAAGAAAAACTCATTGTGCACATGTTTTGTGACCAGAGCACTTAACATAATTTATCTTGTGTAATTCTTGCAGCATCTCTGAATAGCAAACAAAATTGTGATGAGTTTGTCTTTCTAGCATTTGGCAGGTCACCTTTTAATGTTGATGACAGCTTTTAGTATATGAAGAGAAGATTCAGGGATTTTGAAAGATTCTATGACAGCCAGAAAATGTGTTTACTTTAAAAGCTGTCTACATCTTGAGCTGGTTGGCTCAGAAGATAAAAATTATTGTTGGGGAGAATATCTCTTTTGTCTCCAAAAACTATTAATGGTCCTATTTATTTAACAAAGTTATAGTTAGTTATACAAATAAAATGTAGATGGGAAAAACTAAGCAAAATAAAAAATAATTTGCAAAATATAGTTATATAAGTTTTGGAAATGGCTGTTAACATTGTAGGGATAAGAAGAAGCTAAGTAAGAAGGTCCCAGAAATAAGAAGGAACAGGGCTCACAAAAGACTTAGTGAGTGAAACTCTAAATTGAGTATAAATATATAAACTCTATATATACACACATATATAATCTCATATGTATATGAGATGTGTATATATAGCCAAGTATATATAATAGTTTTATTGAATATTCAACCTTCTCTTGTTTCATGCTTCCCATGATTACTCTAACTCTAGCTAGGTGCTTATCAACCTTCTTTCCTTACTGGGAACACATGGGAAGTACATATTCCATCCTTCTTTTCACTTAAGGCAGCGTCACTGATTTTGCAATGGCTAAAAGTGAAATATATCCCTTCTTATACTGGCTACAGAGAGTTTAGAGTCACCCTCCATGCTTGCTTTGCTTGTTGTGTAGCCGAATGTGGAAGATTCCCTGAATGATGTGGTGGAGGATATGGGTGGTCCTTTGGAGGCAATGGAACAATCATGTGAATGAAAGTTGGCTCTCAGGGTTACTTCTTGGTGGAAAGCCACCCAGAAGATTCAACCAACTCATATAATTGTGAAAAGAACTGAGACTTTTGGTATCAAGTCACTGAGTTTTCGGGGTTGTAATAACAAGTATTGTTAGCACCAAGTAGTTGCAATATATTTATAGTTATATTTGTCATTACTCCAAGTATTCGGCAAAATGTTTTACCCAGAATCCTTTGGGGAGCGGCATGATAAGTTAATGGCCTGGAAATTCTATAGTTACCATCAAGAACATAAAAAAGGGGAGTCAGATGGTTCTCACTTGGTGCTGAGAATGATAAAAAGGAACCAGACAGCAGAGCAAAAAACAACAAAAACAAAACAGAAATGTTGAGCCCATACTGACACAGAGAAAGAAAACCACATCTTTTATCCAAACTGTATTGAAAGAGATTAATCCTTGGAGGATTGTGGTGAGTTGAGGCAGGGAAGGGCATTCATTTCTGCTTTTATGATATAAGGACTCAACCCACTTTGATGTGTATTAAATTAAAGTATGCCCCAGAAATTCCAGAGGCATGATGACTCTTGGATGATCAGAAGCTTCACAGCTTCTTCACGACTTTGGGATCTTCACATAAAGTGGGTTGCATAATGCTACAACGTGTCTTTTTCAATATTTATGATGTATCAATTCGAACATGCCACACTCCATTTGAATCACAAAAATTTTACTAAGATAGCAGACTCCCAAACTTTGTTTAAGATTTACCTTTTGTACAAGGATTTACCATCAGCTTCCTTCTTATATGGTCTTATAATCAGGATACCATCTATACTGGACCATAGTGATGCCCTGTGAAATGATATAGGTGTTCAAGGCCTTAGCAAATGAATTTTATCATAGCATCAGAGATACAACAGCCCAGAAGATATTATAAGGATATACTGCTAACTAATGCAGGAGAAATCAAATATCTTTTGATGTTCTGCTTTCCAGAAAAAGAAAAATAGAAACTGTTAAATAGGTAAAAAGTCTTAGTTCTAAACAGTCTGTGGTTTTAGTACTAAAAAAATTTCCCATCTTTAACAGTAACTTCAATTAGAATGACTGCCTGATTAACCCTATGATAATCCACTGCCACTTTCTTAAAACTATTTGTCTTCATATAAGTCAAACCAAAGTTAAATAGAATGTAATAGAAATTAGAACTACTGTTTATTTCAAAGCTTCAATGGTGAAACAATGGAAAGTCAAATTTATTCTTTTTTACCATACTGGTGTTCACCCATAAATCAAGGAAGTAAAAGTAAGGACTCTTCCAGTGTTGAGTATATATTTACTATAAACTTGGCATTGGAGGAGAAAAATGCACAAGATTTCTTAACTGACCCTGTGAGACACAACTAGTAACCTGAAATCCAGAAGTCCCCACCCTGACTGAAGGATCGACAAGGGCATTTGTGATTCTAAAGGATGAGGATTGACTCAGGGCCAGTGTCCAAGACTGTGACAGAGTTCTGGATATTTTCTCTTCCTAATGTACAGATGCCCTGATCATATAGCTTAAGATTCTTTAGAGGAATACTGAAAGTGAGCTTTATATCATCCTTGAAAGTTATCACTGGGGACCTCAGTGTTCACCTTAGTATGCTACCTGTGTGTTTGAACTTACATGGCTCAAGTGTTGCAATTGGGTGCAGACCCGTGACTGTGTACTTTTAGCAATCAAACGAGATCCCCAGATTCTAGTCCTAGAGGACTTTTTTCAATTACATTGAAATCTTAATGGCATGTCCATGTATTTTCAATCTTGAAACCCTATGATCAAAAAGCTACCACAAAAGATCTTGATGTAACCAATTGTCTCCAAATAACACTCCAACTCTGCTGCTAGCTTTGCTTCTAGTGCTTACGTGCTGCTTTTTTGACCATTGTAAATTCATTATACAACCAAAAACATTGAACTTGAGGTAATTTCAGTGGCAGCATTTCTCATCTTCATCTATGTTTACACAGAATAGCCATTTAAGCAAATATTAAAAAAAAACAAAACTATTCCCAATGAAATTCAAATTTTCTGATGTCTACTTATATCAATAGATTCACCCAAATATGTGTGTGTATGTGCGCATCATATATATATATATATATATATATATAGTCTGTTCAGAAGGTATCCAGCCATGTAAAATAAAAAAATAGAGATATTTATTGAAGAAGATAAAAGATACAAGAAACATTGTATGTAGGACCATGACACCTCAGTCCCCTTCAAAGGGGGCACCTTGGGACCTCACATTGTTCCCCAAATGCCATCAACTTCTCTGTCATATTTTCCTGAATCTCAATGATGGCATGAAATCTTTTCCCTCGCAAAGATGATTTTAGTTTTGAGAAAAGACAGAGGTCACAGGGTGCCAAATCTGGGCTGTAGGGAAACTGAGTTACCTGAGTGATTTCATGTTTTGCCAAAAAGCTCTGCACAAGAGGTTATGTATGAGAGGGTGTGTTGTCATAAAGAAGCTGCCGCTCACCAGTTGCCCATAACTGTGGCCTTCTGAAGCATCTGAATAATTTTCATGGAAGAATGTTAAAACTTAGCACAAAATTTGATGCAGATTCATTGCTCTATTTGTTCAGTGATTTTGAGAAGGATGGTTACACAGCATACATGCTCACTCAATGGTGCCCACCGCCCCCACTGACTAGTACGGTGAAATTGTCATTGTGGAAGCATGTGCATTCCAGTCCACTCTCCTTGGCTGCCAGGTTACATTAATGTCGCACAACTAGTTCTCGCTGTATTAACAATGGCTGGACTTTTTCTGGACAGGCAATATATATACATATGCATAAATACGCATATGTGTGTGCGTGTGTATGTATGTATGGGTGTGTATGTAAATTTGGGGTTGGAGAGGATAAGTAAAATTATCTTGAACTACCTTTAAAAGAGGACGATACTTGGGCCCTATCTTCAGAAAATATGGTTTAATTGGTCAAGAGCAGAATATTTTAAACTGGTAATTTTAATGTGCAGCCAAGAAGGTGATGCGCCTGGAGGCAGTGTCAAATGGTGTAAGTGGGGCATGAGAAAAACTTACACCCCTTGGTGAGACAACTGTCCCCACATATGGTCATTACAAGTTTTTCAACAAACAAGTCATTTCAATATATATGAAGAAGGACTCTTTATACTAGGAAGGAAAGCTCAGTACAGTTTTTCATTTGGAGTTTTCTGAGACAACTGAATGATGCCGTCTATTTCTTAATTTGCACTCTTTTTAAAAGTGTCTCAATTTTTATATAAAAAGTCCAAAAATGCTGCAAATGCATTTTATGGTATATGTCAGTACCTTTCAAGTTCAGAGTCTACATTTGACCCTCAGCTACTTGAACTCTGTTTCTATAAGAAGAAGCCTGGTGATTCTCTGACCATGTTTTTATTCAACAATTTAATTGAGTGATTTTTTTTTCTCAGCTCTCCATCAAAGTTAGAAGCAGCCAACTCATATTATTCTTTGAAAAACATCAATTTCAATAGCCACCCAAAAGTTTGCTCTCAATAGGCATTTCATTCCAAGTGCCTATGTTTAATAATTTAAATATTGTTTCACCTGTTTGTTTTGTTTTTTTTAATTTTGTTAACTGGATCCTCATTGCCTTCAAACTCTGGGTCAGAAAATTACTCTAAATCCCTTTTTTTAAGCTTATTTTTCCAGTAACCATTTATTTTACCAGTCACTAATATCATTCACTGTAGTTAGTTGCAGACAACATGATTTCTCGTTAGATTTTTAAATTTTTTTAGAAAATAGTAAGTAACTTATGGAATTTCTAAGAGTGTCTTAAAATTTGAATGAAACATAGGAATATACACCTAGTATAAATGTTCAACCATATCACAGTATTGTTCATATTGGGCAGGAATTTGGCATTCCTTTGACAGAAATATCCCTATACATACTGCAATGTGTGCTTACATCGTTGCATTTATGTCCCCTAGGAAGTTGACAGTGGATTTTGGGTTTTTTGTTTTATTGATATTCTATAATTTATTGAACTTGAATGGAAATATATATTTATAAATATATATTATAAATATATATACACACATATATATTTAGTTTCCCTGTCCTCTCACTGAAATTAAACATCTTATTACGTTTTGAATGTAAAGTAAAAACAATAATAGTATTAGCACTACCTGTGACTACTAAAGAGGACCACGGCGCAAAAATAGTTAAGAACCCCTGACTTAGGAGAACTAAATGCCTGTAGTCTCAAGTCCTGATTTCCCTGAATGGAGATTTGAAATGTGCTCACTTTTAGCCCTTTACATATTATATCAGGACTATTTGGTGGAACCCATATCACATGAGAAAAAAAATGATAGCTATATCTAAGACATATAGGGACTTCTTATATTCTTAACACAAATAGACGTTTAGAAGTTAAAATAGTTTTGGAGTAAGCAGGTTGCTATATTAAAGGATGCAAACTATTTCCCTCTCAAACATTTAGAACAAATGGCTATTTAAATAATTTACACACATGTCCTAGCTATAGAAGTTAAAATTCTTTAATAGCAAACAACTGAATCTAACTAAGAAGACTGTTAGCAAAAGTGTATTTATTCGAAGGTGATTAGGAAGCTCACTGAATTGTAGGAAGTAACAAAAAGCCCTGAAGAATAGAAAGAATACCCCTATTACACTTGCTATTTCCTTTAGCTACTACATTTGAACTTTTGAAAGAGTTATTTGCTTTAACAGTATGGAATACCTGAAGTATTCAGGTGCCTTTGAGCACTCAGTCAGTGAGGGGTAAGAGGGCCCTGGTCTGCTCTCCATGTGACAGCCAGTGACACCATGGGAAAGACATGGCCTCGTTGTTGTTGGGTGATCCTCGAAGTCCTAACTCTAACTGGTCTCCGACACCACGCTTGAGGGCATGGGGTGGGGGAAAGGCGTGAAAGTGAAACCCCCCATGAGGTGTCTATTCATACCTTGGGAGGTGGGAAGGGGGCTGGTTGACAGCTGGAGAGGATGCAAGTTTCCCAGCAATCTGGTCAGCCTTTGACTCTGCTCCGGCAGATGTTTTGGGGCACCACCTTACAGCCTCTCCAGAATGGAATTCCAGCCTCTCCGCTAAGATTTTCCAGTTGTGCATGATGAAGGTGAGACCATATTTATATTCCTCTGATATTGGCTACAGCAGAGTAGTGATTGTTGAAGGTTTTCTGCCTTCCAAGGTAGCTCCTTCCCAATTCTTTGGTTAGAGAGAATAGTTGTTTTCCTTCTTCTGAATTACCAGCTTCTCCAGTATTCACGTTGGAGTGTTTGCGGCAAAAGAAAACCCTACAGACTCACCATGGTAATTAATATTTCTCAGATAGCAAGGTTCTTAGTTGGTCTTGTCTAATTTTCAGTCTTCCTTTGTTTGTTTTATGTATATTGTCTAAGGTTTTTAGTTGTATTTAGTGGAACAAATAGGGAAAATTATGTTTTATTCATCTTCCCAGAAACTGGAATAATTTATATTTTCAACTTACTATCATTTAAAATGACAGTCTGGCTGCAAGCAGATAAGTTAGAATTATTTTATATATATAATTTGTTTTTGCCAATATTTACTGAATCATCAGTTAAAGGCAACCTATTCTACACTTACTGTTTACTAGCTCACTTAGACTTCCCAGTTTAACAAACTAGGCCAAAAGAACTTACTTACCCTGGGTCACACAGCTTATAAGTGTGAGAAGCAGGATGTGAAACTAGAAGTTTGGCTCCAGAGCCCTTTTAATTACTTCTCTGTACTCTCTCTCCCATCACAAGATGGATTTCAATGGGTCTAGTGAAGGCTAGGTGCTTGCCTTGGACTGGATGGTAACAGTTTTGAAATGTAGCATCTGGTAAAGAAAGAAGAGAAGAAAGAGTTGCTAAGAAACCAAACACAAAAAAAAAGCACCAAGGTTTCATGTCTAATTGGTACCATGAATGAATTGCAAACTTCCGTTTTCTTATGCATGTGGGGGATATGCATGATTCGGTTATTCATGCATATCCCCCACATTTCTTGGAGCACATTTTTCTCTTATTATTTATTGCCCTTTACTTAATTTCTTTTTCAGTTTATCAGCACATTTTTTAACACAAATTTTCTAAATCTTATCTGTTTATGTCTGATATTACCAAACTGTTTTATATTGAAAGTGGCTATATTCTACTCTATTCAAAACGGAAGAGAAGTGGAGAGAACATTTCAGCATCTGAAAGACCACTTTAAATGTCACCGGTGATGACACCGTTCTGTTATAACATGCTTTGGAAACCAGTTGTCCCAACAGTACAGCAGTAGTCTCCTCGTACTCCTGAGGGATATGTTTCAAGACCATAGTAGATGCCTAAAATTGTGAATAATACCAAACTCTACCTATGTTATGTTTTTCCTATGCATACATACCTATTATAAAATTTAATTTATAAATTAGGAACAATAAGAGATTAGCAATTACTAACAATAATATAGAATAATTTAGAACTTTCACCTTTTCACCTAAAAGAAGCACCTTACAGTTTCTCTTTGGCATGTCTGAATGCCAATATCACTATTCCTGTGCTCTGGGGCCATTTTTAAGTAAAATAGGGTCAATCAGATAACCAAGACGGATACCAGGTGACCAGTGGGTCAGTCTCAGATACAGCGTGGATATGCTGGATAAAGGGATGATTCATATCCCTGGTGGATCAGAGAGGGGTGGTATCAGATTTCATTATGCTACTCAGAATGATAAGCAATGAAAATTTTATGAATTGTTTATTTCTGAAAATTTCCACATCATATTTTGAACCACAGTTGGCCTCTGGTAACTGAAACCACAGAAAGTGAAACTGTAGATGAGGGAGACTAGTGTATTCTGACATTATGTCTCAGGTATTGCATGGTATTATTTGTAACAAAAGATACATGTTTAATACATTTTGCCAATAATTGGCATTAGTTCTTCATAATTTATTTTCTGAATTTAATTATATACATTTATTTTTTATACAAATTCTTTGTTACTTTTAAAAATAATTATGCTTAAATTGACTTTAACATTTCCTTCAACTCATCCCCTTAAATTGAATACCTACTATATCAAGTGCTCTTCCATAATGAAGGGAAAGAAGGTATGTTTCCTGCACGTAAGGTAACATTACTTTGATTATTGATTTTATTAACACAGCACACAAGCACACACACACATATGAAATAAAATAGTAATTGGTACAGTGTTAACTTGCTATAAAGAGATATACCAGGTCTGTCCAGAAAGTATCCAGCCATGCAAATATGAAAAAGAGACATTTATTGGAGAGGATATAAGATACAAGAAGCACTGTACATAGGACAATGACACCTCAGTATCCTTCAAAATAGGCACCTTGGGACCTCACAGTTCTCCCAATCGCCATCTGCTGCCCCATTGTATTTTCTTGAATCTTACCTACAGTCTGAAATCCCTTCCCTTTTTAAAGGTGATTTTGGTTTTGGGAAAACCAGAAGTCACAGGGCACCAAATCTGGGCTGTCGGGGGCCAGGAGTTACCTGGATGATTTGATGTTTTGCCAAATAACTCTGCACAATGTGAGCAGACATGTTGTTGTGATGAAGCTACCAATCACCACTTGGCCATAGCTGCAGCCTTCTGAATCATATGAACAGTTTCAATGGAGGAATGTTCCAGCTTAACACAAATTTGATGCAGTTTTGTTGCTCCATTCACTTAGTCACTTTGAATGCAACGGCCACACAGTACACGTGCTCACTCAATGGCATCTACTGCCCCCGTTGACTAGTAAAATGAAGTCATAATTGTTCATGCATGTGCCTTCCAGTCTACTCTTCTTGGCTGCGAGGTTACTTTGGTGTTGCAGAAACCATTCCCATTATAATAACAATGGTTGGACTTTTTCTGAATAAACCTTGTACATATGTATATGTAAATATCTATATAGAAATCTCTCTATATATACATATGTATTCTTTTGGATATATATATTTCTTTAAGAATAAATGTGTGTGTATATATATATACATATATAATGTTATTTAGATATATACATATAATATATACACTTACATAACAATATAGATATATGTGAAATAAACAGTTGCATTAGTGTGTATATATGATAGAGAGATTAGATTTTCTGTTCATTGGAGAGATTTATATACATTTGTATATAATTAAATAAATATATTTGTATAATCTGTGTGTATACGGCAAAAATAATAATAGGGATAGTTGCAATACATCACAAAGTCACATACAATGAATATATTTAGAGCCAAAGAACAAACCTTTTTTTCTTTCACTTCTAAGCTGGTCGGCAAAGAGTGAGCTGGATGCTTATAAAACTTTATGTATGGTTATGATTTATTAGACGTCTTAAAAAATATATTTGCATTTTTCCCCATACCTTGCTTATTTGCTTTTATTTTTCAGTTCAAAATACTGTTAGACTTAACAGTGGTTCCCATGATGGAGAACTTCTGTGTGAAGGGTAACGATAGGCTTTTGAATCAGTTTGGTGTGCTTGAATGAAAACAAAGAAAATCTAATGGTGTCTTAGATCATGGGTTGCTTATGCTACAAAAAAATCTACAGGAAGCACTTCCAGCTTTCATGGGTTTCCCAAAATGTTGTTAAGGACACGGAGATATTTTTTTCCCAATCTGCAACAATTTGTTCTTCAGCACGTTGGCATTTCAACATTACTGACCCTGCACGGCTTTCACAGCTCCCAGAGTCGCGCCTTTATGCTGGCATACTCAACTGGAAGGAAGAGAGGAGGCTGACGACATCAGGCCTGATTTTACCAATTAAAAAATGCCCTCTATATGCCCTCCAGCATTTTTTTCGCACACCTGAAATGTGCCTTTGTTTTTGAAAATACTTAATTTTCCTTAGATGAATAAAGTTGTAGTTTCTAAACATAGGTGAAATTATTTAAGTCATTTTCGTTGTTGATAAGAATCTTTAAAAAAAAGTGTTTGCTGGACATAGGCAAAGTTCATTAAATGTTACTTATAATTAGTTAATAAATAGAAAGGATCAAGAGATATCTAATTTCCATTTGGTACCTGTGTACTAAATATGTATAACATTCTACATATGCATGTGACTAAAATATAATATACAAGCATCTAAAATATGCAAGTACTAAATATTCATGAGGTCTTATTCAACCCTCACTGGTAACTCCCATTATAGTCCTAGGAGTTCCTTGCTAGAGGAACACGAATAAATGCTATGACTGTGCATAAGGATTGACTAAGATACCATTTTGGCCATATATAGTTTTTTATTTGTTTGTTTGTTTTCTTTTTTTTCCCCTGTATAAGTCCATTGAAGCAACCATCTTTGGCTTCATTTTATGTCTTTTGGCCCAGCGGCTGGAGTTGCCACTCTGGTCCTTATATCGACATCGTCAGCAAAAAAGGTTGAAGTGATAGAGAAAGAGATGGGACATATGAACACCGCAAACCCAGGATTCAGGTAACGTGGTTCTTTCATCTTGCTTGCATTCTATCCTAAATGTGTTAACTATTCTCACTTTTTTCCCTTGATTTTAATTGTATTTTGACTTACTTTTGGTAATTCTTGTGATTGGAACGTTTTAATTTGATTCGTAAACCTTTCTCTTCCATGGCTCCTGGGAGAGTGTGCTTGTAATATATGTGGAAGCTAGCATTGCATTAAAGTTATTTCTCATGTGACAACATATCTAGCCAGAGATGGGTTCCAGAGCCATTCCAAGTATCTGGGGGTACTGGAAAAGTATAGATCTGTCAGAGAAAACCCACAAACTCACTTGCTCTATCTGTCTTTGTTCAGTCAAGGCTTATCTCTTGCAATTAGTCACAATATTCCGAACAAAATAGGGGTTCTATCAGACAAACCTTAGAGTGCGAAAGACTACTGAGAGTCAATATTATTAACTGCTACAGAATTATCCTCTGTAAGTTTGTGTTTAATTTTCTAGTTATTTTTTTTCCATACAGAGCAAAAGGAAAATTGAGTAATAATGTTATGCTTTTGTAGATGAGGAAATGTGAGTGTGGAGATATATAAATGCCCGAAGTCACATAATAGTTATTAGAAAGTTAAGACAAAAAGAACTTTATTTTGTTACAGATTAGGACACATACTAGAATCAACCAATGAATGCATAAATAAGTGGAACAAAGAATCAATGTTTCTTTCTGTCCCTTACCCTCCCTCTAAAATCAATAAATAAAATTAAAAAAAAAAACTTTATTTTGCATTAAGTCTATTACTTTACATTTTATTTTATTTATATTTATAGAAAGTAGTTTCCTCAAATTTTAACATTTGTCATTAAGAACAGTTCCTGAAGTGTAATTCCTTTATTTTCCTCCAATGAGGCAGGCATGGCACAGAGCAAGGCCTGTGTGAGCAGAACTGACCTCCGCCTCCCTAGGGGTTGTTGTTCATATTAGGAATTTTGGAGGTGCCCGATCTGTGCATAAGTTCTGAAGTTTAAAATAGGGGTAAAATTAGCTTACAGCTTTTTTTAAAAAAAATGAGTATGTAGTAATGTACATAAAATGCCTAGCACAACACTTGCCTCTCTCTCAGGACTAAATAAGAGTAGTTATTATCTTTATTAATATTGTTGTTGGAATTAATGAATTTTAATGTCATGAGAAGAATGCAATTTAGAAAGAACTACAGGTTTAGTCTAGAATAAAAAATCTTTAAACTTATTAAATGTCATTTAGGGCACCTTTATTAGCCACTTAGAAAAATTCACTTTGCATTCCTTTCAAATAAACTACCCTGGTGCATTTAATATGCTATTAATTTGCAAAGCTGATGAGCAAGAGCAAGTGATTTGGGTAGTAAAATTGTAAAAGTAGTGTGTGGACATTTAGTAATTGTGCTGAGGGATTAAGGCAATTAGGGAAAAAAATTCAGCCTAAAAGTGCCATTGAAGAGCATTTTTTAAACATTTATTATTCAGATGACTCATCTAAAATGGATAACTGCTCTGACTGATTATTGCTTAAGACTGTTTAATTTCTTTAAATGACTTAATCACTGAAAACTTCGTGTATAAGTTTGGATTTCAGGTAACTATTGAAGGAGAAAGAAAAGTTGCTTGACAGTAGATACCAGTTTGAAATTAGAAATTAAAGGAGAACAATAAAACATGCACATGAGATTTCTCTCAAGGTTAATGATAACTCAGTTTTAGAAACAATATATTCAGACATGACAGGCTCTTAGCAAGACAAAGGTAAGTTAAGTTTATTTTTGGCGCATCGAGTCTTTATTTATTACCCTTTGTTTTACTTTGTGAAAACCCTCACACCCTCTCATCCACCTCCATTTTATATTACCAGTATCAGCCTTCCACTAATACTAGCCCTGAGAATAAATTGTGTGTGTGTGTGTGTGTGTGTGTGTGTGTGTAATCAGTGTGCTATCCAAGAGTATTTGCATTTTAAGTCCAAATGCCAAATGTGGAATTAAAGTCTGTATTTTCATCAAATTTATGTTTAGAGAAGAAAGAAATTTTTTTGGTGTGTTCTTTTGTTTCTCAGGAGGGGGAAGAAGGGTAAGGTGAGAGGAGGGAATTTTCAAGACTTTAAATCAAAAGCATCTAAATAGGGTAATCATATGTCTTAGTTTTCTCAGAAGAATACTAGTTTATCTCTTTGTTCTGGCATAATTAATTGCTTCTTGTTTGACATTAAAAAAAATCTCAGGGTTTAGAGAATAAATTATATGACCAACAACTTATAAAAACATACTATTTATTATGACCAATTAATGCACCAGACAAAATATTATAAACACTTTAGTATATATTTGTGTGTACATATGTGTGTGTGTGTGTGTGTATATATATATATATTTGTAAATATAATGTACCAATTAATATACAATACTAATTCCTTTAAGCATGTTTGTAGAACTCTTTCCCCCTGGCATCTTGTTCACATAAAGCAAGACATCCGTAAGAAAAATCCTCTTGATTTCTTTCTCTGCCAAAAAAGTAAATTATAGTATTGGTATGTGTTTTCCATTGGTCTATATAGTTTATATGCATTAGCTTAATTTTATTTAAATTATGACATTATGCATGGTATATATAGGTATATCAGGTAAAAGTTATGGCTACTGTAAAAGAGAAATTAAATCTCCAAATTTCAGGATTTTAACTTAATAAAGATTTGTTTTCCACTTAAGAAAATTCTGAAACTGCTTGCTAAAGTCTCTAGCACAGCTCCTTGCAAGTGGCAATTCAAGAATCTTGCTTGTGTCTTATGCCTCCACAGTCTTCACATGAATAGTCCAAGTGTGCTTCAGGAGAGGAAGAAAGTATATGAAATGTTACAAAACATTTTCATTGCTTCAACCCAGAAGTGACACTTGTTACTTCTATCCATGATCCCTTGGCCAGAACAGGTCACAGTTCTGATCATTAAAAATCTTTTACTTCATTATTGTTAAAGAAAACACAGTTCCCTCCCCATGGAGATAATTCCAAATTCTATCTCAGCATTGCATCCAGCTCAAAACTTCAGAATCTGGTGACACAATGTGGCCTCTATGCTGAATCAGATGTCACTCCATCCAGTTATCTGCCTCTATATATGATATTCAAAGGCAAAAAGATGGGATAATTATAATAATCACTTCTGTTCAGAAAGAACAGAAAACATCAAGATATTGATCCATAGCTATTTTTAAGTCACACTGGGAAGTATTATACGTCTCAGATCTGAGGATGTAGTACGTATTTCAATTATACCCAATTCTGCTCTCTGGGAGGTTATCCCTTGTATACTGGTTTCTGTGACTTCTAGATCCAGGGTTTGGGGACTTCTTTCTCTTCTATTATATCTTTTGAAAACAACCAAGATGAACTTTTGGAAATATGCTTTTCTTGAGGTTATGTAGCTTTCTAGACCTGCTTCTTGTTCTAGATTTTTTGATTTAACAGAGTTAACTGATTAAAAGGTAGTTAGCAGATAGGGCAGAATAATGAGAAAACATGTTTTCTTTAGATTAGGTTTTTTATTAGCAAGCCATTTGAGCAATAGGGATAAGGCCACATTTCCAGATCACTTATCAGGTAAAAGCTGA
Organism: Pteronotus mesoamericanus; assembly: GCF_021234165.1. Classification (NCBI taxonomy): domain Eukaryota; kingdom Metazoa; phylum Chordata; class Mammalia; order Chiroptera; family Mormoopidae; genus Pteronotus; species Pteronotus mesoamericanus. The sequence goes on along the minus strand of NW_026555285.1, from coordinate 22,076,378 downwards.
GATCTTGATCCCTATCTGTGGGTCTCCTAAATGTCTTATTTTTAACTTAATTCTGTACTGAGAATGAAAATAAAATATGCACTTCCTAGAATCTCTTCTCCTCAAGGCTGGTTAAACTACTCTGAAACACGTCTATCTTAAAGGAAATCTTTTAATAAATATAAATTTTTGAATGCTAGAGTAGATTAGGCCCATTACTTTCATTATTCACAAAGGTTATTAGAAAAGTAAAAATATTTTATGCATGTTAAAATAATTATTTTGTACATTTCTAATAAATTACTGTTCAATGTAATTCTCACTAAGATTTTATATGTATGTAGATATTAAATAAACTTGAAAAGATAGTATTTAAAACAAATTTTTAAAAAATTAACATATAAGCACCCCATGGCATCATTTTCGTTATTGTTACAGAGCTCACGGAAACTGTAAGTGAGCAGACCAGGGCCATCCACGCAGCACCTTGCTGTAAGACCTAACAATTCATGGTGGAAGGAGCACGTCTTTATTTACAACATTCCAACCTTGCGGGTGCTCAGAGCACCTCAGCTTGGAGCTCTTCTTACCAGGAGTCCCAGCACTTCCCACGCTCCACTCCAGCCTACTAGCCAAAAGCCCCCAAATTTTCTCCTGTCCTTTTCTTAAGCAGGCTATGCGGAGTTGTCCAGTCCCTCTGGAAGATACCAAAGTCGCCATCCTCCCGCGGCAGCCCCCTCCCTCAGGACCTGGGATACATGTCTACCAGCCTCCATTTAATAGTTCGGAAAAATATGTGCTGTGTTTCTCTGGATCGTGGTGAAACTCAGGAAAAGCACAAGTCTTAATAGTTCAGATAAAAATTCGAATGTAGCAGGAGAGAACCTTGCAAGGAAGTCCTTTGCAGCTCGCCAGGCTACATGGCCTCCTTCGTTACTATAAGCTACATCCTGCACGACAGATGCCCTCCTTCTCCTTTCTATTTCATGTGGCCAAAACACCTTCCAAGCCACACAGTCAAGAGGCCCTGCGTGAGTGCTGCACTTGTGTTTAAGTCCTCACCCTGCTCCCCCTCTGTAACCTCATTTCTGACTCCTCCCACAATCGGCTACGCCTGCCAGTGCTGTCAACCTGCCTTTCTCCTGGGGCCATTGTTAGCCCAGGCAGGCTTGGTGAAGTAGGAGAATCTCCTTCCTGCTCTTGCTTAGGCTCAGCGAGCCCCTCCAGCTACCTCACTAGTCAAAATGAGTCAAAGTCTTGCCCACCTCCCTGGCTCCAAGTGTTTGCCACAGCTACTTACCACGGCCATGAAGGTAGGAAGCTGTTACTAATAGCGCAAAATGCCTCTCAATCAGTCGGTCCACTGAGTCAGACCACTCCCCATCCATGAAGGGATGGCTGTGGGAGTTTTGGGGCTTCTCAGCCTACACCCTGTTCTGCACCTCATTCTATACCCATTACATTATGAGTTTTAATGGTCTTGATCTTTTTGATCTAGTATTTCAGTTTCGTTTTAATACACTTTCTTTGAGTCTCTTTCTAGTGCCTATATAGTATTACCATCTTGCTTAACTAATGGTATCAATTTTGCCTTTTAGATTCTTTATTGATAATGCATACTAGCTTTTGGAGACACCTTTTTGCCATTTTCATAATTCTATAATTATGATCTTTTTATCATCACTATTTTCTGGTTTATATCATTAATGAGAATTAGTGTTTTGTTGTTGTTGCTTTTACATTTTTCTCCCAGAAAAAAAAGGCCTAATCTTAGAGTCTTAAACTTGTGTAGTAAACTGGCTCATTCAATTAATTCTGATTTCAATCACAATTTTTATAAATGTTTCAACAGCATTGAAAATACTGTCTATATAAAGGAATCATAGAAGAATATATTTATAAATTCTCAGTCTTCAAGTTTGTAATCTATTTTAGTGTTGACTAAAGATATTTTGATGTACACTTCTTTGGATTTTTCCTTTTAAATATATTAAGAACCTTTCGTGTAGGCAGAAGAGTGGCATTTATAACAATGTCTTCACAGTTAATGCTAAGACAATTTTATTAGTATAATAATAGCAATGACTTGTTTTTATGAAGTGTTTTTTTCTAGAGTTGTTATTAGGCCACTGGGCTAAGACCTTAAAATAGATTACATTAATCATCATAATCACTAAATATAGACAACACACCACCTCCACTTTATCTAAAGAATCAAACTCTCAAGGAGATTATGTAATTTTACACAAGGAACACAGCCAAAAGGCAAAGACAGTATTTTATTGCAATTCTTTCTAACATCAAAGCTCCTTCTCTTAAATCCTACTTATACAAAGTTATATCATGTAGTCTCATTAGTCTAAGCACAGTGGAGCTTGGTTTGCTATAGCCGAGGAAGTTATATACATATATATCAATAGGTATAATTTTTTTACCTAAAAGTTAGCAATATATTGACTAATTTGTCTTCTAAATTATATTAAAAATCAGTAATTTTCCAAGAGTGTTTGGAATGAAAAGAACTGTAGAGTTGGGAGCTAATATTCTCCTGTGTTCTTTAATGTCTTCCCTCTAACAGTTAAGGGAATAATTGCTTTTACAGAGCTACTTAGTTCTAAAGTTTTCCTTTGCCTATAGATAGGCATCAACAGATGATTGTCTGCAGGTATTTGCCTGGGGTAAGCTATTGAATGTCAATGCAAATCAGGGCAGCTTCCTCAACTGTAGAAAAGTTACTGGCAGGAACCTTGCAGGCATAGGTATATTTTAAGACAGAACTTCACTTTGCTAAATAAGTTTATAACACCAAATAACTATTTTGACCTTGATATAAGTTGTTTTATAATTTCTTTATAATATACTTTATTTTAAAACATATTACTAGGAAACTAAAAAGTCAATGATTGTGTATATGGTTTAAAACACACACAATTTTAAAATATATAACTTACAGTTTGTTTTTTTATAATATAAAATATTTGATATAATACCCATAATGATTACAGTTTAACATTGCACTGTTTCAAATACAAACTTAAACAAACTGTACAATTACATTTTATAAATTTATTTGATAAAAACAAAATCCTAAATTGACTTAATCATTTACATATTTTATCTCATTGTGTTTTTCAAAAGAAATGGCATAAATTTCTAATGATTTGGGACCTAGCCACCTGCCATTCTAAAGAATGTTTCTCTCTTCACAAGTAAGGTGATGTGCTGATTAACTGTTAAAATTTGGGGTAAGGTGTTGAGGAATAAAATGATAATGTGGTATGGTGAAAAAAAAACAATCATTTTTCTAGTTAGATGTATTTATCTTACTATTCCTAGTGAGACAAAAAATTGATGAAATTGTTATGCGAAGAAGAAACAATGTCACCTTTTAAATTACAATCTGGATGAGGATCTAGGAAACCAAGCAGTCACATTAAAATAGACTTTATTATTCTTGGAGAAAATCAATATTTGTGCCAAATGAACAGCATCACAAATTATGTGTGTGTATACACATGCACACACATACATATGGTCTGTCCAGAAGGTATAGAGCCATGTAATATGAAAAATAGAGACATTATTGAAGATACAAGACACAAGAAACATTGTACATAGGACTAATGACAGCTCAGTCTCCCAACTAGGCACCTGGAGACTCCACACAGTTCTCCCATTTGCCATCATCTGCCCCATCATATTTTGCTGAATAACATCAATAATCTGACATCTCTTCCCTTTTAAAGGTGATTTTAGTTTTGGGAAAAGCAAGAAGTCGCAGGGCACCAAATCCAGGCTGTAAGGGGGCTGAGTTAACTGGGAGATTTCATGCTTTTGTCAAAAACTTGGCACAAGATGTGATGCATGAGGGGGGTATTGTCATGACAAAGTCAATCATCAGTTGTCCATAGCTGTGGCCTCCTGAATAATCCAAATAGTTTCTACAGAGGAATGTTCAAGCTTAATGCCAAATTTGATGCTGATTCATTGCTCCATTTGTTCAGTCATTTTGAATGCGTTGGTCACACAGCACACATGCTCATTCATTGGCGCCTGCCATCCTAACTGGCGCAGTGAAGTTGTCATTGTTCACACATGTTCATTCCAGTCCATTCTTCTTGGCTGCTGGGTTATATTAGTTTTGTGCAAACCATTCTCGTTATTTTAACAATGGCTGGAACTTCTCCAGGCAGTCCTAGTATACTTGTATATATGTATATAAACATTATATATATACACATATGTATATACACACATATATGTATATTTCAGTTTAAGATAGCACCTTGTTAGCTCTTAGACTAAGTCTCTTCATGTTACATAATTACCAAGACATAATAAGAATAAAACTCATAACATTGAAAACTAAGACTGACAACTCATCACCAGAACATGCAAACTCTTTTGGCTAATAGCATTGTGCATATTTGAAAGTAGTCATGAGACATGAATAAGGGGAAAGATTAGACATATATAAATCTATTCCCTGGAATCACGGAAGGATGGACAAAATAAGATCAATTTCTCAGTCACTGAGATATTATAAAGAAAAAGTTGACCATCCAAGATGATGGGGCACAACGCAGTAGATTCTGGATGTACACATTTCACAGGAAAACATGTTTTGATGAAAGGAGAAGCATTTACAGAAAAAATTCATTTTCTAGGAAATTCACAGGTGCTTTATTTTCTTTCTCATTGTTCAAATTATTATTGAACAGATCTGGCATGACAGTAAAGGAAACTCACACTACTTTAATTTTGGTAAATGCTGAGGGGTATGTCAAGAGGTGTATACACCAGTCAGCTTCCTAGGTGTAGAAAAATAAGAGGATAAATTTGGCAACGCTCTGGGTAATAAATACCACAAGTATTGCCTCCATAGCCTTTTGGTTGGCAAAGATCATTCCTGGTTATATCTCTCCTCATCCAAGAATGATTAACAAAAAATAATTAGTATGTAACTAATTAGTATATAAAAAAATTATTCAGAGTAAAGAAAAGACTGTGCCATACTAAAAACTCAAAGAAAATATTTCTGAAAATGGTGTAATAAATGTATATGAATTTTAAAACAATTCTTTAGAATCATTAAAATATTTCTTCCCTATGTAAAGAGATAGGATGTTACCAGAAAGTGTAGGATTGGCACTGAATGTGAATTTATTGAGAGATATGTTGCAAGGAATCTAGAAACAAACAAAATGAATCTACTGGATAACCATATAATTGTAAAATACAAATCTGGGAAAGAAATGTATGAGGCAGAAGAAGGAAAGAAAGGTTAAATTACAAGAGTTGATAATTATAGGAAACAGAGACTAGTGATCCAGTTTAAATTATTCTAGAAACTCAGAAAGAATCAATAGCCATTAGATTTAACTCTGGAAAAGAAAAATTAATATGAGTCCACTATTTCACTGGTTTTATTGTGAATCAGGAATAATCAATCAATAAATTCTCACTGTAGGCTTACCATGTACAATTTTTTAACTGTAAGCTTTGGGTCCTATGTTTAACTAAAAACCAAAAATTCCAAAATAATATATTTTTTAAAGATTCTATTTTTTTTTTATTTTTAGAGGGGAAAGGAGGGAGAAAGAGGGAGAGAAACAGCAATGTGTGTTTGCTTCCTGCATACCCGCTACTGGGGACCTGGCCCACAATCCAGGCATGTGCCGTGACTGGGAATAGAACCAGCAACCTTTTGCTTTGCTGGACGGCACTCAATCCACTGAACCACACCAACCAGGACCCAAAGTAATGTATTTATAAAAAGTTAAATTTCTTTTGGCTTAAAATGTTCCCTGGAACATCTAAATGGTATGACATATCTATATATCATAGTATATATAGATATATCATATGGTATATCTATATGTCATCTATACTGTGGCACAAAAGTAGGTTTACAATGGTTAGTATGGAAAATAATGCAATAATTAATACATAATAATATGAGAATAAACTTTGTTTCTTTCATGTACTCACAACTGTAAATCTACTTTTGCCCCACCTATATATAATTTTTGAAACGAATTTTCTTTTAATTATTGTTCAAGTACAGTTGTCTCTATTTCCTCCTCACTGCTCTCCCCCACCCTAACCTCCCACCCTCAATCCTACCCGTCTGGCTTTGTCCCTGGGTTGTTTATATGTGTTTCTTGACAATCCTTTTCCTTATTTCCCCTTTATTCCCCTCTCCCCTCCCCTCCAGTTACTGTCAGTGCTTTATTTCACATATATTGTGCTTGCGTATTTGTTTTGTTGATTAGGTACCACTTATAGGTGAGATCATATGTTATTTGTCTTTCACCATCTGACTTATTTCACTTAGCATAATGTTCTCCAGATCCATCTATGCTGTTGTGAAGGGTAGGTGCTCCTTTTTTTATGCTGTATAATATTCCATTGTGTATATGTACTACAGTTTTTTGATCCACTCATTTACTGATGGGCACTAGGTTGCTTCCAGCAGTTGGCTATTGTAAATTGTGCTGTTATGAACGTTGGGTACATAGGTTTATTTGAATTTCTGTTTCTGGGTTCTTAGGGTATAATGCCAGCAGTGGAATTGCTGGGTCAAAAGGCATTTTCATTTTTAGTTTTTTGAGGAAATTCCATACTGTTTTCCACAGTGGCTGCACCAGTCCGCATTCTCACCAGCAGTGCATTAGGGACAAGGCTCTATTCCTGGAAGAGAAATAATCCAATTAAAAAATGAGCAAAGGACCCGAAATAAAATTTTTATTTGAGAATTATATATTCATAAAAGTTTTAATTAATATGTAAAGGTCACATTTTAATATTCTCAGGAATACAAGGTGTCAGAAGTATACTGTGATTGCGTTCCTAGAAAAGGGTGCTCAAATACATATGTTAGTCCCCAATAGCACAAATTAATATTAATAACTCAAAAATTGTGACAGTGCTTTAAAAATGACAAGCATGGAGTGCTGATACGAGTGAGCTCTGCTAAGTAGTAACAAAATAAAATTGTAAGTATCCTTATAAAACAATAAAATCTTAATATAACTATTGAAATATTGCATAATTCAGAAATTAAACTACTATTATAAATTTAAAAACATACAAGTGCCCTGGCTGGGTGACTCAGCTGGTTGGAGCATTGTCCTGTGCACCAGTGTTGCAAGTTTGATCTCCAGTCAGGGCACATACCTAGGTTGCAAGTTCTATCCCAGGTCCAAGCATAGCGGGAAGCAACTGAGGGATGTTGCTCCCTCACATCGATGATTCTCTCTCTCCCTCTCTCTCTCCCTTCTCCTCTCTCTAAAATGGGTTGAGGATTAATATATATGAATGTTTGTACCCTTTTACCAACATCTCTCTATTTTCTCCATCCCCCCCCCCCAGGCCCTGACAATCATTTTTCTATTCTGCTTCTATGAATTTGGCTTTTTTTCTAAGATTCCACATAAAAGTGATACTATGCAGTATATGTCTTTATCTGCCTTAGTTCATTCAGCATTATGCCTTTAAGGGTGGGGGTGTTTATGTATGTATTAGACAAAAGAAGTCTTCTGGCACATGGAGGGGTTTAAGACTCTAGGTAGCTAACTTTGGGACCTGTTACAATGGGGAAGACTTCTTGATTTGCTGTGTTTCCTTAAGATGGTAAGTCTCTTCACCTGATGCTTCAGCAAGCTTTTCAAACAGGACTCCCTGCTGGGCCAGAACATCTAATTCATTTTCGTAGCAGAGATGGCATTCCAGATATCTTCTGCTCTTCGTTTGTTTATCCAGAAACTCCTGAATTCTAAGAGGTCAGGAGATAATTCCAATAAGACTAAATTTTCATGTTTTCCAAGAGTTTGTTTAACATATGTTCTTCACCTGCAGAGAGACTTCAGAGCTCATATGCCACTTTCCCAGTTACAAACTTACAACTACTAAATAAGATCTGAGGATCTAATGTATATAACATGATGGCTAGAGTTGATAATGCTGCACTGTATAATTGAAATTTGTTAAGCTGTTAGAACTTAAATGTTCTCACACACACAAAAAATAAGATAGATATGAGTTGATACATATGTAAATTAACTGGATGGGAAGAATCCTTTTAATAATGTTTACATATTTCAAATCATATATTTTAAATATCTTATAATTTAAAAAAAATTCTACCTTAATACAGCTGAAAATAAATTAGACCTGAATAAAAAATATGAGAATGATTTTAAAGAAGCAAAATAATAATAAAATAATCTTGAAGAGTGCAGGACCATAAAATCATGCTAAATTACTTATCTTGAAGGTGGGGGCTTATTTGTTGCTGAGTTAGATTATAATGATATTATAAAGTATCATATGTAATTAATACACGTAAATAAAATTTCAAATCTCAATGTGGTGGGTAGTGTTCTGGGAGAGAGAAGGGGAATGCTGATTTCTAAAACACATAACTTGATTAAGCAGCCACTGAATAATTGGGGAAATAATTAAAAATATCTTACTAAAATATTTCAGAGGTAAACAGTTTTCAAGTATCTCAGAAAAAAGTAATCAGCATGCAAAATATTCCGTATCATAAAAAAAAAAAGATTAAAAAAATACCGCATTCATTTTGGTGTAGCACAGTTATATCGTAACTCGACCAAGATTGAAACCACAAAGGAAAGTATATAAAGCTCAGATTTATCTGTAGGGCATTGTCTAAGATGGTGTTCAATGATTGTGATCTTCTGGTATTTATGTCCTTTTGTCCCTCCTCTTCAAGGGCTGGATTAGTGAATTAGTGACTCACTTCTAATAGAAAGAATATAACAGAAGCAATAAGATGTCACTTCTGAGTTCAGGTTATAAAAACACTACGGCTTCCAATTTAGTCTCCCTCCCTCTCTCATCCGTCACTCTAGGGTAAGCATGCAAACCTGTAGAGAGGCCTGTGTGGTAAGGAATATCTTCAGCAAAAAAACAGCAAGGTCCTGTGTCCTGCTAAGGAGCTCGTAAAAGGTTTGGAAGTGAATTCTCCTCCAGTTCACTCTTGGGAAGACTGCAGCCGCTGCGCGCGTCTTGATTGTAGCCTGCTCGGAGAAGCAGGGCCAGAGGTACGCATCTAAGCTGCCGCTGGCTTCCTTACCCTCAAAAACAGAGATAAATGTTGAATTTTTCTTTTTAGCCACTACATTTTGCATCATTTGTTACACAGTAATAAGCAATTATTAGACTTAGTTAGAAAGTACTAAGGAAATTGTGAACACCACTAAGTAGAAGAGTATTTTTTTTAAAAATTGTTATATAGAGTTTACAACAACAACAAAAAAAGAAAAATATTATATATAGATGGAAAATGCAAAAATATATGAATAATTAGTATATTTAGAGTGTAAGGGAATAAAGCCATGAAAACAAAATGATATATTGAATATTAGTATATATGCAGATCTGTACTAAAATACTGTCTATATGGTATATATATAATATTTAAATGTGTATATAAGAAATGGAGGATTTAAAAATAAGGTTAAAGCAATATCCCAGGGGTAATAAAAGAAAGGAATAAACAGCAAATGATAAAACAGGGCATAAAAGGAAAGATAAGCCCAGAAGGCCCGATTTCTATATGAAAGAGTTGCAGCAAGAAAGAACTGAGAAAGTGTTCTCAAAGTTCTATTTCAGAGATGCTTCCCAGAGTGGAAGGATATATATTATCAGATCAGGGAAAAAATTAAGATCTCAGTAAAATAAATTAAGAAGATTCATAGCAAGACACAGTATTTTGAAATTTTAGAGCTTCTGAGAAAATATAATAACTTCAGAACTCATAGGAAAAAATAATCAGAAGAGACAACTAAAATATTATCGGTTCTCTCAACAATAGCCCTGGACACAGAAAGTATAAGGGTAAAATAAAGACATTTTCAATGTAAAAGTTACTAAATGATTCTATTTCATGTCCCACCTTTATGTCTTTGGAGTGGTCAATTTCTTTAAAGATTCATATAATAAACATTTTAGATTTTGTGGACCATAAGGTCTGTGTTGCAACCAGTCAGCTCTGGTGTAAATAGCTATAGAAAACACATCAATGAATGTATGTGGCTGTGTTCCAATTAAGCTTTATTTATGGACACAAAAATTTGAATTTCATTCATCAAGAAATATTATTTTTTTCAACCATTTAAAAGTATAAAATAATTTTTAGCTTGTGAATTGTATAAAAATTGATGGTGGGCCAAATATGGCCTTCAGACCCCATAGTCTGCTGATCTCTGGTCAATGGAATATAAGCTTTCCTAAGACAGAATTAACCAAAATAACAGAAAATTATAAAAACCAGAATAAAGAGGAGCCAACACAGAAACAAGGCAAAAAGAATATCCAGAATGAAGGAAAAAGGAGATCCTAGGATAAATGTAATGTAACTATATCAAAATTTCAAGATCTACCAGTCTAGGTTGGAGCAGGGCTCCAGTGAGATTTACCAAGGAAAACAAAAGTGAAATAAAATGAGACAAAGCCGGTAGATTCTCCAGTGTGTTTTTTTTTTTTTCTTCCAGAAGAAACTTAAAAGTTTGTTGGAGCCTTGGCTATAAGGAATCATGACAAGTATAGGAAAAATATAAAAAGTAAAAAAAAATAGATAATTATTCATAAGTTAAAACAAACAAAAAACACAAATGAACAAATGGAAGTATCAATCAAGAGATAAAACTTAAGTGTCATAACTGTATAGATTTGGACAATAATTTAAACAATCACAGAATATTGATTTAATAAAAAACACAACACAACTATACTAGAGAGACAGAAGTATGTGTTAAGGTGGTGATAGATGATTAAGTAGTTAAAATCTGAAAATTTAATAATAGCATTGAAAACATATATCACCAAAAAAAAAAAAAAATAGGTTACAGTGGGAAGTTCCTACTTTTGAGCTACAGGGTAAGGAGAGCTGGTCATGACCACTGTTTGTTTATACCTGCATGTCATGTAAATCTTTTTGAAATAGTGTTTTAATGTCAATCATTTTATTGACAAAAACATTAAATAAAAAGCAAGACAAAATCTATTTTTGTTTTATAAGTGACTTTAACCTGGATGGTATATTAATAATTATACTAATTACATAATAATTATACTATTTTTCTTAGCAGTAAAAACTATGAAGTGTATTGCAGCAATAACTGCAAGGGTTGGAGACCGTTTGCAAAAAACAAAACTTGAAGTAACTTTACATTTAAAGAAACAAATCAACAGAGACAAGAGGGAAGGAGGGAGGCGGGGTGGGGACAAGGAAGGGAAGGGGAAAGTCAAGGAACATATAGCAAGGACTCATGGACAAAACCAAAGGGGAAGAGCTGAGGGAGGGAAGGAGGGAGGGGGCAAGGGAAAGTGGTGGGGGGTAGGCAGAGACAAATGTATTTGAAAAAATAAATTTAAATAAATAAATAAATAAATAAAAAGAAAATGTTTGAACTGGCTGTTCCTTTTGCATGTAATGTTCTTCCCCAAGATGTGCGACTGGCTTGGCGCCCCTCCCAGTTTCAGGCTTCTGCAAAATTTTAATTTTCTTACTGGGGAGTTTCCTGACCACCCAGCCTGCACAAATACTTCCTGCCCTTCTTCCCTGCTTTGTTTTCTTCCATAGGTCTGATAAACATCACACATAGCATGTTTTATTTTTTTGTTCTTGTTGTTTGTTTTTCCATTGTTTCTCTGTTCTCTTTAGAATATAAACCACTTGATGGCAGGAATTTTAATCTGTTTTGCCATTCCTATATTCCCAAAATTGAGAGCAGTGTCTCACATGTGGAAGCACTTAATACATATATGTTCTAACAACTATGTTTTAGTAAATTAGAAGCAGTGAGCAAAACTGAATAATGTAAGAATTTCAAATTTCCAAAAATTAATCTAGACATGTAATAAAATGTGTATCACTTCTCCGCAGGGATTTTTGTTGGAACTTGTTAAAGAAGTTCTTAACCTCAATGTAATTAGGAAGCATTGTAGTAGAGGTAGCAGGGACCAGTCAGGGTCTATGGTGGCTGTTATCCCTAAGTCAGTGAGAATCAAGATACTTTGAGAAATAATAAAAAAAGAATTTCCCTTAATGAAGAGAGTTAGTTTACCTAAAAAATCAATAGGTAGGCAAATGGAACAGAATATTCAGCCTTGAAAACAATTGTAGTGTGGACAGTCCTGATGAGTGAGTTATAAAAAGGGGTGAGAATTGGTGGATAATTGGGAAAATTTTAAGTTAAACTATCTGCTTACAACATATACCCAAATGTGTTCCAGAGGTTTAAACAAGTTAAATCACAATGTTTGTATAAGCAAAATAATACAAGTACCATAAAATATAGGTAAATATCCTATATACACAGAATGGAATAATGTTTTACTTGGTCTTTTACTAATAAATCAAAAGTCATGACAACCAAAACCAATATACCAGTGATTAATAAAAATATATTTGAACCCATATTTTTATTGAAAAGTTTGAAGAATTCTTCCAAATATAGAGTATAAGATATTCAACTTTCAAAGTGACAACAAAGGACTAAAATAGAAAAAATATTCAGTTTTACTAGTAATTTTAATATGCAAATTAAAAAATAAGATATTGTGTCCCCTTTCTAACTAAGCGTATTATTAGTAATTAATATAGTCTCATATACTTGTGATGGGAATAAAAATTGGTTCGAGCTTTTTGGAGGAAAACTTGGCTCTTTGATAACTATTTTTACTTCTAAGGAATAAATCCTAGGAAACTAATCAAGAATTAAACTATATGTTCCAGAAAATTCTTTAAAATCTTAAGATTGAAAAATAATAGAAACATAAAAATAAAAGAGTAATTTACTAAATTAAATAACTTAACATATTTATGTTAAATAAATGAAGATTTACTGATATTGCATTTCCTGCAGCCATTACAAATCATGTTTTAAAACATGTCTAAAGACATGGAAATGCCTCATGTTATAATATTCACAAATACCAAAAGAGTGATTCCACTGCATGTTTTTGAGAATGGCCTCAATTGCTTTTTTCATTGGCGTCACATATGTAATGCATTATATTTATATAGCTGTCTATCTAATTGTATTGCATTGTACATAAAGAGGAAAAAATAGTGTTCTCTTTCAATTTCTCTCTCTCTTTGTCTCTCTCTCACACACAATTTTTTAAATTGATGGCATCTGGTTATTAGATTGCTGCAGATGACTTTTAATTCTTTTATACACTCTTCTGCATTTTCATCTTGCATAGTGAAGATAAAACATTTTATTATTCAATAAAATAGTTGAATAGAAGTGCCATAAACTTTTCCTGAAACTGACTGCAATACCATCACCAACTCTCACAATTTAAATGATGGCATTTTCATGACTGTCTCAAATAAGGGATGGAGAAAATAGAAAGTTGCAACTAAGGGTTGGATGTCACTGCTTTCCTTTGCTGGAAAGCTCTTCCATAGCTATTCACTGTTTATAAATGACAGCACAAAAGAATAATTGGAAGAGTTGTCTGGTACAAAGAAAAAGGTAAAAGTCTCTGAAAGTCTTCTGCTGGAGAGTTATTTTTAAAAATCTTTAGTGGTCAGAACTACCCTTCCATATGGCTTGAGGTAAAAAATGCACTGGAATCTCTATTAGTTTTTCAGAAAAGCTCCAAGAACAACCACCCAACAAACAAACCAAAGCACACACAGAAGATATAACATTTATATTTTTTACTGTGCACCAATTTGAGTTTTAAAATGTTTGAATTTACCATTGTCCTGAAAGAATAGAGAACTGTAAGGAGTGTTTTTTGGAATAAATGCTTCTCGTGACCCAGAGGTGCCAGATTTAGGCAGATTGTCTTGAAAAGAGTGTCAAGTCTTTATCTACTATTATTTTTCCTGCATAGCCTATCTACTCTGTTCTTTTCTCTTTTGTCACATTTTGTGATATGATATGCTTACGGTAGCTACTATATAGAGTGTCCCTTTATGTAATTGAATATGACAGACTTGTAAAAAACACCTATGCAAACAAATAAAATTTTTAAAAGCTATTTATAGAGCGTTTACTCTGTGTAGGCACAAATTTTTTTCATTGTTAATACAGTAACTCATTTTATCTTCGCAACTGCCCTGTGTTATGCTCTTAATATATTTTCCTGTCAGATTAAGATACAAAAGAACAGAGAAGGTAAGTATCTTGCTCAGGTTACACAGCCATTAAATGAGGAGCTAAGATACAGATCAGGGAGACTGGTCCTTAAACACTGTAATTAATTTCTTGACATTTCACAATGGTCTGTTGAGCCCCTGTGTGAAAAACTACCCCTAATGTGGGGGGGTGGGGCTTTCTTTTAAATGAGTGTAAATCCCTCCAGTGCATCAGTCTAGGGGGCGTTTATCCTGGGGCAGAAGAGTTGACCTGACACTGAGAGAGATCTTTTTTCCCAGTCTAGGTTCTTCTTCTGAAGGATGGGCGGGGGGAGGTTACAATAGGTTTACTGAGGGTGGTTTCACTTCGTACAGAATCAGCAACAAAATGAGTCCATCAAATATCTTTTTTTCCCGTTTTTTTTTTTTTTCCATTTGTTTGTTTTTGCAATGAGGTTTGCCATTATGGTAATGGCAGTACTTTTAATCAGGTGTCAGATAAAGCAGTGATCTCGGGAAGATAACGTCCAGCTCCTTTTTCAAACACGCAGCTGAGTTCTGGACCCACTGGTAAGAAGTGAAGTAAATTCTTTCTGACATTTTGGATGTAAGGAAATGATTATGCCTTAACTGAGGTCTGGGAGGACAATAGATTCTGGACATGATATCCAAGTTTTCCCATTATTCCCAATTATTACCTCTGCCTCTGCTCACGGTTGCTCTGCCTTTGGGAAAATGGTTCTGTGTAAATTCTAATAGATTTTCTATGACTTGATCTCTTTATGGCCCTAAACATTTTTTTCTGGTTTTTCACAGACTGGACTCCACTTTTTGTTGAGGTAGCGTTTACCCAGGTGGGGTCAGTCTAAAAGAAACCTGCACTACTGTCTGTGAAAGCAACATACCAGGGGACTGCTGGGGTTCTTGACACAAACAGGGGTTTTGGGAGAGGGGCGGGGGGGTTTCTGTTTGTTTGCTCATTTGTTTTTTATTCAGGTCCAACAGCAAAATCTGGCCATGTTACTGATGCCACCGCGGCTGCTGGGGATGTAACCTAGCCGGTGGGTTTTCCAGGGGCCAGCATTTACAAAATTGGGCACAAGCAATCACATCTGAGTATCTGCTTTCTTGGCACAGCAAGGCAAACTGTTAAATGGGCCAACACAAACATCCCAGGAGTCCTTCAGAATCTGTGAGGAGAAAGATCCAGCAATAAACCAGATTTTTTGCTTATCAGTTTTATGATTTGAATATCTTCATGTTGTGTGAACTTATTATAAGAGGCTAGGGACATCTCTGAGTGATCACTGACAGCCAATTTAAAATTGTTTTGCACAATAGGTGTCCTTATTGCAAAGCTATGATCTATATCTTCATATAAAACTCCCAATGCCCTCAGGGATCTGACTTCCCAATTTTTCCAACTATGATTGTGATCTCTCTCTAAGAGCTACTGATTGATAAGTTTTACTTTCTTATTTCCACTCTTGAAATTACTTCTCTAATTTCCATTGGCAGGAACTCTTTCTGAGGTGGTAATTGATGATGGAAATGCCAGCAAATAGGCTTCTACCAGAGATGGAACAATAGGGAAGGATCTCTGTCGCCTGACAGTACCGCTGACCCACTCACATATGCTCAAATGCAACAACACCTGTTGAGATCCACAGGTATTGTTAATTTTTAGGATCTATGTAAAATCATATGCTCTTCCTATCTGGATTCTCCGTTGCTAATCTACACAATGGGATTCCGCAAATAACTCTTGCTAGGGGGCGGCAAGTGTAGTTACAGCTTTTACTTAACTTTTGTTTTGGGGATATTACTAACTCTCACAAGGGCTGTAAAAAAGATATCCAAGAGAAAGGAATTATTCCTTTGCCTCCTTCACCTCTCACTTTACAATCTTTATGAGCATTTCTTTTTTTTTTTTAAGATTATATTTATTTATTTTTAGAAAAAAAGGGGAAAGGAGGGAGAAAGAGAGGGAAAGAAACATCATGTGAGAGAGAAATATCAATCAGTTGCCTCTCACAAGCCCCCAGCTGGGGACCTGGCCCGCAACGCAGGCATGTATCCTGACTGGGAATCAAACCAGCGACCTCTAGTTTGCATTCTGGGATTCAATCCACTGAGCCATATCAGCCAGGTCAAGAAACAAACATTTCTGCATTTCTGTCTTTTTATTTGCAAAGTAATGCTCAAGGTACTTTCGTACATGTATTACCCCTTGATAAAAATTTTAAGACAAGAAGTGCAACAATATGGATGAAAATAAATGCTGAATCCTGAAATTTTGACCATAAACCTAGGAGGTTTTGTTGGCTTGTATGTTTTCCTCTGCTTTGTTTGCACATAAAAATATTCTTAAGTATAAATAATAGCTACAAATAACTCAAATAATATTAAAATATTTAAAGTAATATTCTTTTTTTTTCCTCCCACACTCATGACACATAGGTAATTCTAAATAATAGTAGGATGTGTATTCTCCCAAGAACTTTTAATGAGTATGTAAAATGCGTAAGAATACTCATATGGGTAAGAATATCCATATGTAGATTTTTTTCACAATTTGATATCTACTAAATATATTGGTTTGTAATTTGTTCCTCTTAGTATCTAAAGGCTTTCAAATTGCAGGTATAATGCTATCTGACTTTTTGATAATTGTATAGTGTTTATTAAAGTAATACATAATCCATACACGTACTTGTATAAACTATAATACATATATATTACGCATATTTATGTATATTTTTATTTTTTATCCTTACCAGAAGACATGCTTATTGATTTTAGAGAGAGGGGAAGGAAGGGAGAGAGACACAGAGAAACATTATTGTGAGAAAGAAACATCTTTTGATTGCCTCTCTCATGCACCCTGACTGGGGAATGAACCCACAACGTAGGTATGTGCTCTGTCCGGGAATCTAACTTGAGACCTTTTGGTTTAGAGGATGACATTCCAACCAACTGAGCCACACAGCCAAGGCTTTGTGTAAATTTTTACATCAAAGAATAATAAAGGCTTTTTATGAGATAACATGAAGTGCAAGATTGCTAACTCAGGCTCATAAATCAGAAATCAAATTTTGTTAACCATTTATAAGGACACAGGTAATGATGAGACACAGATAACATAGGAGAAGCCTGAGACAGCCAACACATCTCTCCAGGTTCTCCGTCCTTATATTAGAACCTACTATAGCTCTCATTCAACAAGTGTCACCTGAACAATGCATCACTGCACTCTCCTTCCTATTGAAATAATACACAATCTATTCTTCAACTGAATCTTTCTACTATTTATTCCTGCAAACGTGTTTTTTATTCAATCATTATAATTTTCAGGTTAGTATTGAATATTTTGCTTATTTTTTTCTATTTTCTTTTTCTAGTTTTATGTGGCTGATATCCTTGTCTTTTTCTAACATGTTAATTAGGCTTATTTTTTAAAATATATATTTTATTGATTATGCTATTACCGTTGTCTCATTTTCTTCTTCTTTTTATTCCCTTCTGCCCTACACCCTCCCACCAGCATTCCCCTCCCCTTAGTTCATGTCCATGTGTCATACATACAAGTTCTTTGGCTTCTCCATTTCCTATATTATTCTTAACCTCCCCCTGTCTATTTTGTACCTACTATTTATGCTGCTTATTCCCTCTACACTTTCCCCCAATCTTCCCTTTCCCCCTCCCCTCTGATCTCCATTTCAGTGATTCTGTTCCTGTTCTAGTTGTTTGCTTAGTTGGGTTTTTTTTATTCTTTCTTTCTTTCTTTTTTCTTTCTTTCTTTTTGTTTTTTAGGTTCAGTTGTTGATAGGTGTAAGTTTGTTGTCAATTTATTGTTCATAGTTTTTGGTCTTCTTTTTCTTAGATAAAACACTTTGACATTTCATATAATAAGGGCTTGGTGATGATGACCTCCTTTAACTTTACCTTATCTGGGAAGCACTTTATCTGCTTTTCTATTCTAAATGATAGCTTTGCTGAATAGAGTAATCTTGGATGTAGGTCCTTGCCTTTCATAGCTTTGAATACTTCTTTCCAGCCCCTTCTTGCCTGCAAGGTTTCTTTGAAGAAATTAGCTGATAGTCTTATGGGAACTCCTTTGTAGGTAACTCTCTCCTTTTCTCTTGCTGCTTTTAAGATTCTCGCCTTATATTTCATCTTGGATAATATAATTATGATGTGCCTTGGTGTGAGCTTATGTGGGTCCAACTTCTTTGGGACTCTCTGAGTTTTCTGGATCTCCTGGAAATCTATTTAATTGGCCAGATTGGGGAAGTTAGCCTTCATTATTTGTTCAAACAAGTTTTCAATTTCTTGTTCTTCCTCTTCTCTTTCTGGCACCCTTATGACTGAGATGTTGGAAAGTTGAAAATTGTCCCAGAGGTTCCTAAGTCTCCTCATTTTTTCGTATTCTTGTTTCTTCATTCTTTTCTGATTGAGTGTTTATTTCTTCCTTCTGCTCCAAACTGTTGATTTGAGTCCTGGTTTCCTTCCCTTTAGTGTTGGTTCCCTGTGTGTTTTTCTTTATTTCAGCTTGTACAGCTTTCACTTTTTCTTCCACTTTGCAACCATACTCAACCATTTCTGTGAGGATCCTGATTACCAGTGTTTTGAACTGTGCATCTGATAAGTTGGCTCTCTGTTCATCGCTTAATTCTTTTTTTGGAGCTTTGATCTGTTCTTTCATTTGGGCCATATTTCTTTGTCTCAGTGTGCCTGTCACATTGGAAGGGGCATAGCCTTAGGTATTCGCCAGGGTGGGGCAACCCAGATCCCTAAGTTGTGACGCTGTCTGTGGGGGAGGGGTCAAAGAGGGAACAATGCCACCTGCTGGGCTCTCACTGGACTTTCAGTCACTTCCCCCACTGTCCACAAACAAATTGGGCCCTTCTGGTGCTGATTTCCGGGTGGGTGGGTTTGTGTACATTCTAGGACGCGGTGGGTCTCTCTGGTGGACTCTCCTGTGAGGCTGGGAGTTTCTCCCACTGCTGTACTCCCCACAGATTTTTACCTCCAGAGGTTTTGAGGCTTTCTTTTCCTGCACTGGAGCCCTGGATTGCACAATCTGTCTCGCTCCCCAGCTGTCCCTCCTAGTTTATCTACACACAAATGGGGGATCTCCTGGTCTTCCAGCTACACCACTTTGCCCACCCAGCCAAGTCTGTCACTCTGCAGCGTGTCCCCTCCACCCTGGCTGCCTGTCTCCGCCCTTCTTACTAGTCTGGAAGAATGTTTCTTCTTTAATTCCTTGGTTGTCAGGCTTCTATACACTTCAATTTTCTGGCAATTCTAGTTATTTTTTTGTTTTTATATTTGTTGTGCTTCTTTTGGTTGTGTGAGGCAGCAAAGTGTATCTACCTACACCTCCATCTTGGCCAGAAGTCTATGAAGCTTTTAAAAAAAATTCTTTGTCTCTCTGATCAAATATTAGTACTTCTGAGGCAATCAAGCATACAGTCTGTTGTCTCTCATTTGAAACAGTTGCTCTCCTCAGATGTCTGGTTATTTCGACTTGTTAGATTTTTCACCACTTGTTATGTGCTTATCTAATACTCAGTCACGCAATGCACAATTGGCAAGTCCAGGCCCTAAGCTCTGCCAGTTCCAATTAGATCAAACTGTAGCACGGCAGTTTATATTCCGTCAATTTGGTTAAGTCGAACCTACATTTCCCCGAATCCCCTTATCTCTCCAGTTCTAAGTTAGAGTTGATCAAAAGAAGAATTTATATAAGATTTGGAAGGTGAGAGTGAAGCAGCAGCCATTACTCCCTGGATGCCCTCATGGATAGGAGTGATGAGAGACATACAGAGTTGAGCAAAAGTAGGTTTACAGTTGTGACTAATCAAAAGAGTTTATTCTCTTTAGTAATTGATTATTGTATTGTTTTTCAAACGAACAACTATAAACCTACCTTTGTCCCCCTCCACCCTGTCAGGTGTAACCAAGGCATCCAACTTACTTTTGCTTTCTCCACCTCTGTGCTCATATTCTTTTTTTTCCCCCAACATGTTGGTTTAGTTGAGCAACAATAGTTCTAGGCTTATCATTGGATACGTGGCTGAGGACCTTTAGAGACAATAGCTCTAATATATTTCTGCTGGAAATTTCCCCCCTTGTAGCCCCACTTCCTTATTAGGCTCCTCAGAGTGACCAGAGCAGTAGCTGATTCTCGATTTTTGATCCTAACCTCCCAGCTTCTTCCACAATAGTTTGAGGTATTGAAGTACAATTCCCTGGAAATATCAGGGAGAACGCTTTGTAAAGTATATGATTGTCTAACCACTATGCTCTACACCTGAAACTAATGCAAAGTAATACTGAATGTAAACTATAATTGAAAAACAAAATGTAAAAAAAAATATAGTTTTCTTATACTATAACAAGCTCTATCTTATTTGAACGCTGCCCATTACAACTTTGGGCTGAATAAGCTGAAGCATGAGAAAAACCAACATCAGAAAAACCAGTTGATTATTTCTTAACAACACCTCAGAATTAGGAGGCCATCCTCAGCTAAGCAAAGAGACACCAGTGGACAGGAGAAGTTCCTTATTCTTGTTCTCCGGTCTTGGAGGTGTGTAAGGGAGCGGAGGTGCAGCACCTGTCCAAGGCACAATAGACCGCACACACTTACTTTTCTTATCTTTTCATACACGTGTGTGAATGCAAGTGATTTGTGTTGCAGTGATTTTACTCCAGAGAAAATCTGCATCAGAGATCTGAGTCACCGCCTGCATGGATTCTGGCACTGTTGGTCCCACACAGAGTGGGAGGAAGCAGAAGCCGTATTCCAACAGTTTCTTTCCTATTTTTATTATCTTACAATTGGACAGAGCTGCTTTCTGTCCCAGTCAAATACCTCCTCCCCTCTACACATGCCTGCTCAAAACACCCTCCTCAAGGTTTCCGAGTTCTCTCAATGTCAGGGTATTTTATCGTATTGTTCCTCTGGGGTATAACTTTGGGTATATAGCAAACATTTGTGCTTTCCTGCAAAGTGTTTCGACATTTCAGGTTTGTTTTTGTTTTCCTTCTGGCTATTTTCATTTTTTGAAAGGCATTTGAGGTAAATAGATATATTTAATCTGATAGTTCTTAAATGTTTTTTTTTTTTTTATCATCGCCTGAGGACATTTTGTTTTTCCATTGCTTTTAGAGAAAGTAGAAGGGAGAAAGAATGGGAGAGAGAGAAACATCGATGTAAGAGAGAGAAGCATCGATGGATTTCCTCACATACACACTCTGCCTGGCAATCATATATGCCTGAACCAGGGATCGAAGCTGCAGCCTAGATATGTGCCCTGACCAGAATCAAGCCTGTGACCTTTAGGTGTATGGAGCAATGTCCCAAACACCTGGCCAGGGCTGATAGGTTTAATTTTAAATCTCTGTCTTTGTTTATACTTTGTCTTAGTCAACTTTAGATGCCATGCTAAGATACCATAACAGGGTAGTTCAAACATCAGAGGTTTATTTTCATACATCTCTGGGGGCTGAAAGTCCTAGATTTTGATGCCAGCATATTTGGTTTCTAGTGAGAGCCCTCTTCCAAGCTCACAGCTGGCTGCTTTCTCACTATGTCTTTACATGGTGGAGAGATAGATAGTCTCTGGTTTCTCTTGTTATAAGGACACCAATCCTATTGAATCAGAGTTCTATCCTTATGACCCAATTTATCCCGAATTAGTTCCATAAATGCCCTGTCTTCAAAAACAGACATAGTGAAAGTAAAACAATTCAACATATCAATTTTGAGGTGGACACAATTTAGTCCATAGCACAATTATAACTTCCACTTTCCCTTTTTACTCTTCATGTTCAGTACAGAAACCCAGAATCTTCTTGTTGTATCAAGGCTCTATGTTTTTTGGTCAGTTACATTTGCTTTAATACCCACCCTCCCCCCCAACATATGTTCTCCCTCTTCTAACTTTTATAAACAATTAGCTAACTTTCTTTTCCAGTACCCTTGGCTAGAGAGGGTATATTAGTCTCAAGTCTTACTCTTTTAGGCAATAATGACCAAATGTAATTGAAATGCATATGCAAATTAAAAACACCCTAGGAGAATTTACCAACAAATACGTGTTAGCTAAGTGCTATATGATAAGTACTGTGCAAGAACAAGGAACATACAAATAAGAAAACTAAGATTCCAACTCTAAATACATTTATAATAATGAAGGGAATTTGAAGCTCTTCACTAGTAAGACCTGGGATTAGACACTCATTAAATCACATCACATAATCAGAGGCTCCTTAGTTTTGGGCATGCGGGCTATGCATTGTCCAATTACGAGAAAGATTCTGAGCTCAGACTGCGTATCGTCGGGTGTGGATTTGATCCCAATATCTGGAGCAGATAATAAGAAAATCAAATACTTTCACTCGCACACAATCTGTCTAGTAAATATGCTAATAGCGTTGGTTGTAGCTAAGCATAATTGAGTAACTAGCTTATATTCATAAGAGAAATGACCCATAAAGGCAAAATCTTCATTTTTCCACACAATTGTTTTATATCTCCAGTGGATATTCATGCAAAACAACCTGATAGGTTTTGTAAAAAATTGATACGGTTAGAAAAATTTCTGTTTATTCTTCATCTTTCTTTCATTGAGTCCAATATGGAAGCAGAAGAAGGGAGTATCTGACATTTTAGTTCATTTCCTTCTAATTTACATACTACCTATCTTTCTGTAAGTCTTAGATCTTCAATCTTCACACCAAATTATCCAGTGTTATTGCTAAGATTATGCATTATTTAAGAAGTGTGGAGAATAAAAGGGAGTTTTAAGTAAAAATTTTTTAAAATAATTAACTTTTTATTGCTCTTTTCTATGAACAAGAGGACCTGTGTCCTCATAGTCCACCAGCATAACTCCTGCAGTTCATTTAGGGCTAGGCACAGAGTCCACATGTACTAATTATTTGATTAATGAACAAATGGGTTATTGACTGGCATGGAACATAAGCTTCTCCTGGAAAACTAAAGATATTTATAAGATTTCTCCCAAAATATGATTTCTTATAAAAGTTACTTCTCTTGTAGGAAAGTTTTTGCTAAAAATTTTTAATGACATAAAAATATACATGTAGCATATTCACATACCTTAATGAATATATTTTATGTAAATAAGAAATCATACAGTATATTCTAATAGGTAACAGGCTCCTTGCTACTGTCAACTTATTTTATATATCTTTTGTGGTCATTTAATATTCTTCTACGATCTATTTTCTGTTGGCTTTATACTATTCTGCTATACGAATGTTAAATATTTTACTGAACAGTTGCTTATAATGATGGACAATTCCAGGAGGACTTTTTATTGCTAAAGAAATATTTTTGTTAAGTTTATTTCATAGATGACTGTAACGCAATACTTACACTTAGTGAAATTTTAAGGAAAAGATGCATTATGAAAAGGATAAGATAATTTCAGTTCACTGTATATAAGTCGCAGAATTTTTATCTGAAACGTCTGTTTTTGAAAAAGCACCTTAACTGCAGATTTGAGAAAGTGTTGGATGGTTAGTTGTAGACTAGTTGTATGATAACCTGGACTGCAAGAGTCTACTTTGACTTATAGGGAATGTTTCTCTAAGACCATCAAAAGTTTTTGAGCAATATTAATTAATTATATATTAGATTAATATAGTAAATATTTTATTTGTTTTCTAATTAATTTGCTGACACGTTTAGTCATAATAATTTTGTATGTATTAAGTTCATATATGAAGTCAGATAGTCGTTACTGAAGATCTAGATTAGTATATTCAGTAGGAGGAAAAAAAACACAAAGATAACAAGGTCTCAGAGAAAGTTTAACAAAACATTAGAGAGTGTTGACTGTTAATATAAATTGAAGTAATTATTAATTTTGTTAAGAATTTTTTGGAAACAGAATAATATGTATCTGTCTATAAATGAAATCATCAGCCTTCTTCTAACACACAGATATTAAAAAGAGTTAACTTCATGACACTAATGGGCTTCAATGAAAAGAAATCAAATTTCTACCAAATAGGACCATATCTTCATTTTTTCTCTTCCAAATTTTACGGGACTGAAAATTTAATAAACTACATAAGCCAGGAATTTAGGTAGCCCACTGTTTGAGTGCTTTGTAAAATATATATTTTATTAAGAAAAGGCAAACATCTACTCTTAGAAAATAATAATATAACAATTATGATTATTTTTAAACAAGCAAAAATAGCAGTGTACGCTGTCAAAACTTGTTTCTATGATAAGGTTTACAAGATAAAGTAGGTCATAGTTATGTAAATAGAAAATCAAGGGAGTTGACCTCACAATAATTCCACTTTCATTTCTACTGAAGTTATGTGCTTACATGATTAGAAGAAGGTAGCTTTCAATAAATATTACATGCTAAAGTATTAGTAATCAGAAGTGTCAGTCATTCATATTCCGATACATGTTCTGCATGGTATTAAAGATTAGTTCTGGGAATTTGTCTCCTGAAGATCATAGGCACAATCTTAGCTTATATAAATTTGTTTTAGTGAGAGAGAAGAGAAAAGAAAAGTGAGAGAGAGAGAGAAAGAGAAAGATGTAGAAAGAGACAAAGAAAAAAGAGGGAGTGAATGAGGTAAAGACTCTACTTCTTTAACAAAAGTAAATGTCTTATCAAACAATGTAAAATATATGAAATCAAATTGCACACTCTAAAGTGCTATGAAAATAATATGAGATTTACTATTGTACTATGTCAATGAGAGCATAGTCCTTGTTTCTATGAATTCTGTAAGGTAAAGAATTTTGTAAAGTAAGGATGCCTACTTTACAAAAATACTGAATATATTAAGTACAATGAATGCCAACTTGTGGCTGTAAAATTTATGGAAAGTGAAATGTACTTAGAGGTCTCTAGATAGTCTTTCCTTTATTATTATTTTGTGCATATAGAATTTATAAAAATCTAAATGAGATTTAACAAAATAAATATTGTATTTTTTCTGTATCTACATTTCTTTCATATAACACATATACTTTTGAAATCTGTTAGCAGCAGAGATATTGTCAGTCTCTAAACAAAAGATAAAGAAATCATTTATATCTTTGTACACTGGTCATTGGAAGATTAAGTTTAAAATATGGGACCGACCTGATAGACACTTCTCCAAAGAGAACATATAGATCCATGGACATATGAAAAGAAACTCAGTGTCACCAATCATCAGAGAAATTAAATGCAAATTAAAACCACAACAAGGTGTCACCTCACATAGGTCAGGATGGCCATCATCAATAAATCAACAAACAACATGTGCTGATGAGGATGTGGAGAAAGGGAAACCCTGTGGCACTGTTCATGGAAATGTAGACTGGTGCAGCCACTGTGGAAAACAGTATGGACTTTCCTTTAAAAAAAAACAAACAACTAAAAATGGAACTGCCTTGTGACCCAGTAATTCTACTTCTGGGACTATATTGGAGGAAACTCAAAACACTAATTCTAAAGAATATATGCACCCCTATGTTCATTGCAGAATTATTCCCCAATAGCCAAGATTTGGAAGCAGCTCAAGTGCCAATCATTAGATGAGTAGATACAAAAAGCTATTGTGCATTTGTACAATGGAACACTACTTGGACATAAAAAGGGAAGGAAATGTTACCTTTTGCAACAGCATAAGGGACCGGAGAGTGTTATGCTAAGTGAAATAAGCCAGTCAGAGAAAGAAAAATATCATATGATTTTATTTATATGTGGAATCTAATGAACAAAATAGAAACAGACTCAGAAACAGAGAACAGACTGATAGTTGTCAGAGAGGAGGGGGTTAGGTGACTGGGTGAAAATGGTGAAGGGATTAATAAAAAAAACAAAAAACAAAACCAAAACTCATAGACACAGATAACATTGTGGTGATTACCAGAGGGAAAAAGGGGAAGAAGAAGGGATTAAAGAGTAAGTAAATGGTGATGGAAGGAGATTTGACTTTAGATGATAAAAACACAAATACGGGTGATACATTGTAGAATTGTACATTGAAACCTATATAATTTTATTAACCACTGTCTTCCTAATAAATTCGATAAAAATAAAAAATAAATGAAACTATGAGACCAATTTAAACATGCACATTCTTTTTATTTCATATTTATTTTAAAGATATTATTAATCTTTGTAGTAAATTTATCATTTAATAATTTAAGAATTAATAGATAATATCTTCAACCAAATTGATGCTCATTAATTTAAAAAAATGAATGTTTATGTATGTTTGTATGTGTGTCTGTATTCATGTACTAGAGTCAGAACAGAAACTTGGAACCATTTCTTTATATCACAATGTCTGTCAGCATAACTGCATCATGGATTAATGAGTTTCACAGAAATGTTTTCTGAAAAAGATTTTAGAGCTATCAATAACAAAATAAATAGAATTTAGGTGAGGTAGGGCTATTGAGCCACTTTAATGTGTTTGATTTTCACCAGCATGTCACATTTATTAGAATAAGCTTCTGTTGCTCCTGTTTTGTTTCAGGGAGGCACATGACCCTGAAGTGTATGAAGTAGATTAGCATCGTGTCTTAATTTAACACTCTCATGTCTTCAGATGTCGCGTGCTTGATTCATGTAACAAAGCTGTTGAGCAGTACCTACATTGAGGGTCAGAATTTTCGAACAATTTGAATTATCTACTAAACAAATTTTGACTGTATGGTAATTATGTAGCTATCATTGATAAATATAACCACAAACAATTTAAATTTGAGTAACAAAAAAATTTAAAGGACCTAGTAAAGCTAATATTTTATTTGTATGCTCCTTTTCGAGGCATTGGAAATGATGATAAAATATTCAGAAGTCTTTTAAATTGACTAAATGTATTGGAATTTACAATGATTTACTTTTCAACAAATGTAAAATAAATTATACAAAATATTTTAATACCTGTCATCTTGTATATAATTTCTATGCCTCCAGAAAGGCAACTTTTGAAAAAGATAACTCAGTCTGTGTTGTCAATTTCTTTTTTTGTTTTAACAGTATTTGGAAATAAGGCAGTACACTTACATGCCCACATGCTTTACTGTGCATATTTATTTTGTTTTTTACAATTAAAATATTGACAAATGTCTCTCCTAGACTTCCTTAGAATCAGTGCCGTAGAAAGTAGTTGTGAGCTAACAAATCACGATGCTTAGGTGGGAAATCACAGGACGCAGACACGAAGGAAGAGAGAAGTGACTCAGGGCAGGGGAAAGAACAAATATAAAATGATTATCACTGACCTAGACCCACTTTTTTAACAAACACTTAAGATTTTTCAGCATGGCTGGATACCTTCAGAGAGGCTAAGTGAAACTCATGTATCACCGAACAGTTAACCTGCAGGGGTATCTGAGAAGTAATTTATTTGCAGATCCTTCCTATCTCCTACCTTCATTTGATCAGTTTTCTTCAAAGGCTGTTAACTCTCCTGTATTTTCAGACTCTCATCGTGCCTCTTCAACTACCATTTAAGAGTTGGTGCAAAAAAGGCGTAAGGCGTTTCTTCTGGAGAGCTCAGGCCTTCTGTTATGAGTATTCATGAAAGTCTTAAAATTCATTTTTTCAAACTTATTTCAAAAATTGCTGTAAGCCACCTAAGTAATATGCACACAGATATGTCAGCTTTTCTTATAATAATTTCACTTATGTATATATTCAGGTAAAAAAGTTGAGAAGCATTTGTCCTAAAATTTGACTGTATTATTCCTATTAAAACAAAAATCTAAATTTAAGTGTAGCAATTAAAAATCAATGTTTTTGACACCCAACCCACCCAAGTTGTGGACGACTGTATTATCATTAGATCTTGTTCACAAAGTTGTGCAATATACAAAAATCCCATAGAGCACGAGAACTGTTTTCCTTACTTTAGGAAACCGCCCTGAGGCAGGAGTGCACACTGCTTCCCAGTGGAATACATAAGGGGGCAGCCAGCCTGGTCATTCCAGGTCATACAAGTCTGGGTTTCTCATGGGTTTTTTTTTTTTTTTTTTTTTTTGGCTTAAAGAATGGAAATCTTTCATAAGGCTTTATGCTGAAGTGTTAGACCCCATAGTTTTCAAGTATTTTGTGTGAGGTTTTGAACTTTCTTGAGGTGAGAACAAGAATCCTATCTCTCCATCTTTTGATACTTCCGAAGGGACTCTACCATTTCTCAGCACACACAGATTCGCTCTCCTTTTATCTCTAGTCTCAAGTCACTTCCCTATTACCCTTCTCTATATGGAATACTAATATTTTGTCATTATATAATTTAGGAAAAGTAGAAAGAGATTTCAACAGATTCACTTGTTAAAATCTTCCCACATATTTAAAAAAAACCTGACTTTATGCATGAATTACAAGCATCAGAATGTACATTCTTCTCAAGTATGCATGGAAATTTTCTAAGATAGGTCATTTGATAGGCCACACAACAAGTCTCCTGAACAACTAATGAATCAGAGAAAGACAAATACCATACGATCACACATGTGGAATCTAAAAAACAAACTCATAGAGGTAGAGGATACAGTGTTGGTTACCAGGGCAGGAGTGAGTTGGGTATTAAAGAAGTGGGGAAATTTTGGTGAAAGAAAACAAACTTCCAACTATAATATGATTAAGCAAGTTCTGGGGATTCAATGTAAATAGGATAGAATCACTTTTCTTGTCTTTTCCAGCTTCCAGTGTTAACCCGTATTCTTTGGCTTGTGACTTCTCTCTGTCTTTAAAGTTAGTAATCACATCACCGCAACCTCTGCTTCTGTGGTCACATCAAATTTTCTGATTCTCACTGACTGACTGTTCTAAACTTAAGGATACTTGAGCTTTTATGGGCCTGCATGGATAATCCAGGATAATCTCCCTATTTTAAAATCAGCTATTTAGCAAAATTATTCCACCTACTACCTTAATTTCCCTTTGTCATGTAACATAAATTCCAGGGGTTAGTGCATAGTATATGTGTGTGGGGCGGGGGGGTGAAGTCATTATTTTGCTTACCACAGTATCACTTTTATAAAACTTCAAAAGAGAGAACATAAACCATATATTTTAGGTGCAAATAATCATATGGGACAACTGCAGCAAAGAAGGAGGGATGTTAAATACAAAGCTGAGCATAGGGTTACTTTAAGATAGGGGTGAAGAAAGGTGGTGGATTCTGAAAGGAATAACTAAGTCGCTGAAGGTTATTGTCCACATTTTGGGGTTGGGTGGGTAGTTAATGGGTGTTCCATAAAAATGGATGCACAATAACTTCTAACATATATTTTAGAAAGAACAAATATCAAAAGGTAAGGTCAAAAAATAATCCCAAAAGACACAATTTGACAGCAAGTCATATGAATATCTAAGTAAGAAATGAGTATTTTGTGGTGAGAATAAATGGTTTAGCGTTAGTGTGGCATAATTAATTAAATCCTATAAAGTCATATTTACACAAGGGGGGACCCCAAAACCCTGAAATTTATTTACAAATATTGTGCATTTATTCTCACATATTTAAACTTCAGTCACCTTCAAAATACTTTTATTTGATGCAATACACATATTGAAATATTTTTTCCACTGCTCAAAACAATTTTGGACTAGTTGATTTTGATGCCTTTTAGTGCATCTGCTGTTTTTTGTTTCACCTTTTCCACATTGGCAAAACATTTCCCTTTAAATAATTTTTTTTTATCCAGGTAATAAAAAAAAAGTCACTGGGGGAGAGATCGGGTGAATAGGGCGAGTGGGGCACAGGGGTCATGCCTTTTTTGGTCAAAAACTGTTGAACATTCAGTGCGGTGTGGGCAGGTGTGCTTGTAAATCAACCATCAAGAAAAGGGCAAACAGCGATGGAGTCTTCAAAAATTCACTGAAGTCAAATGCAGCCTCTCATAACAACGCTAATTGGTACACTGATACAGACGGGTTCCTAGTAGGGAAACCTCTGTAATAGAAGGGGGTCATCCTTCAGAAGATAATTCTGGGTTTTTGGGGGTCTCTCTTTGTATGTTTCATTCAATATATTCAGCATTAATGAAGAATATAAGCATATTCTAAAGATAAGCATAAAATAAAAATAAGTTTAAAATTAAGTTTATACTATTATGCTTTCATTCCTATTTTGTCTCTAAGTCATGGAAAATATGTTTTTGTTCTATTGGTCTAACTTCCTATTACAATAGTATAAGGAAGACATGTAAATAATATCTGAGGCTTCTCTAATATTTTTTTTGTTTAAATTTACTACTTTCTAGTTAGATTCTTGATAGGCACTATAGAGAATCCAAGAGGTAGAAATAAGAGATATCTTTTATTTTTTAATAGAAAAAAATTTACATTAAATTATTTTTGGTATGGAGGGGGTAAAATCAATATAGGTTGATATATTATTTAAAACATTTACTGCTACATGGTAGATATTACTCTACACTCTAAGTTTGCATAATTTACTCTTTAACAGACAAAATAATCAATAATTAACTTTCATAAAGTAATGAATTGATTCATTTTCTACTGTTTTATTCTCCAGATATGATAATGACTTTATTATTTATTTTGGGATGTTCTCCTCAAAACTCTGCCAAGATTTTTCTTATGCAAATATTTATTAAATTACAAATTGGTTAAGGTCCTTGTTTTAATAGTGGAGCCTGGAGGCCTTTTATTGCAATAACTAATTGCAGTATTTAATTGGGTTCTATGTTGATTTCTCGTCTGTTTATACACTTGAGAAAAAGTGTTTATAAAGTCAGGATTAAATTTTCTTTTGACTATATTATACAGTTGTAAAACAAGTACAAAATGATAAAAACGATAAAAATTGTTTTCCCAATTAATAATTTGTTGGAATAAATTAATGTCTGTCAAAGAACCTGCAAGATTTCTAGGACTGAGAACAAGAGCAACTGCTTTTGACATATTTTAGAATCTAAAATAAAGAAAAAAGAGGTGTAAGAAAATAGTGAAAGGACAAGTACAAGAGTAGAGAGAAGATATATTTTCAAAGTAATAAAAGTTATATGAGCAGGAAAGTGAAGTAATTCACAACACATTTCCATAGTGGCAAATTGTTAATGAATCCATCTCACAAATTGTCTGCCTTTCCCTTCCCTAATTCAAACCATTTTGATAAGGAAATTAGAGAACTGGAAACAACGGTATTTACTAATCTGGAGTTTCTAAAACTCGCCCAGGAAATTCCATGTGGAGTTTTTTCCTCAATGTAATTTATTTGCATCTTGATTTTAGCAATCTACATTATGTTCATATTTTATATTTACTTATTGATCTCTTCTAATTTGTGAACTTTTTAAGAAGAGGAAATTGTTTATATTTTTCTGCCTAGTACATTGATTTGTATTAGGTAGTAATGGTAAATTATTGAATGGTTTGTAATGCCAACTGCAACTTATAAGACAAGTAGTATGATTAAAATGTAATCAGTTTGGGATTTTATCCTTACACATTGATACTGACTTAAGAGATCCTATCATCCAATAACCACAATTTTAGCAGCAGGAAAACAATTATAGAGTGGTAAAATATCATGACCATAGTCTTGTAACTAGGTGAAATACAAAAACTGGAAATCCATGGTGTCTTCAATGAGAAAAGTAGAATTAGAAAGGTTTTAATAAAAATAATAAGCCAAAATATTATCAATTAATTAAATAAGCGTAACATCTATTTAAGGAAAGCAAATATTAATGAGGAGATAATAATGCCATGGTAATTATTTTTGGCTTATACGTGAATCATGATTAGAATTCTTTAGTAAATATGTAAAATAGATGTCAAAATCAAGTATAGCTAATTTATATAAAGTGACTTCTTATTTAAAATATGTACTGCTACATAACAGATAATTCTTTACATTCTAGGTCTGCATCGAGAATAATAGTATTATTAGTGAGTGGTAGTTTAAAGTTCCATTTTTTAAATAGGATAGTAGCTTTATCCTATGTAACAATACCATATCATTCTTATTTCTGTATTTCCTCGAATAATCACATCTATTTCACCCACTCAGAATTTAATTTCATCTTTTGTTAAAAAGATGTTTGTTTGTTAAAGAACTTTACAGGAATCCAGAAAGCTCATATATATATATCATAGGACTAAGGACAGAACCAAAATAATTCCCTAATCAATCCTTGGTATTGTAAAAGTAACCTGAGGATGTAACTGCTTGCCTGAACAAAAATCTATACTCTTTAAAAGAAGATAACACAAACTGATCCTCTATATTTATAGAAAAAAATGCCCATCAAATTTAAAAATCAAAATACAACAACATATTTTAAAAATGTATCTTATAATCAAGGGAGAAACAGTCAATATAAGGAGATATCACAGATAATCCATATAGTGACATTAGTATATAAGAACATTAAAATAGCTATTATAAATATATTCTTTTTTTAAGGAGTTGACAAAAATAGTGGCAAAAAATAGGAAAACTGAAGAAACAAATGAAAATTCTATAGCTGAAAAATGAAAAATCTCAAGTGAAATATTTTTAAAAGTATAACAACAAACAGAATAAAAAACATCCAAGATGGAAATTATAAAAATTAAACAAAAAATAGAATGAAAATTAATAGAGAGTCTAAGACCAATGGGACAATATTATGTAGATTACCATATATATCATTAGTTTCCCAGAAATAAATGGGAAAGATAAAGATGCAGAAATTAAGTAGACATGTAATAGCTATATTTTCCTACAAAACTGATGGAAGGTATCAACTCATACATTCAAGAGGCTAACCAAACCCAAGAAATTCACACATTAACATATAATAGTCAAACTGCTGAAACTTGAGACAAAGAAAACAACAAAAAACCATGAAAAGGAAATAACTACTACCTATAGTATAACAAAAAACAAAGACATGTCTTATCAGAACAACAGAATACAAAGTAGTACAGAAGCATATTTTTAAAGCTTTGAGGAAAATAAAGCCCTGTAAACCGGTAATTTTATATCCAGTAAAAATATGAGTAATGATATCTATTTTATGTGCTAGTTTTGAGAGGTATATGAGTGAGTCTACATCCAAAATCATTTACCTGAAACCCTCAGCCCAGAAGTTTTTTGAATTCAGATTTTCTTTTTTCAGTTTTAGAACAGCGAAATGATATTTGAACTGAAATACTCCCAAAGGGTTATAAGGCACCTTGACATTTTTGTATTGAAAGTTGCCTATATTTACATCAGGTGGGATTAATAAAAACTATGAATTATTATGTCTTGATGGGTCAAGTCAGCTTTTGCAGCAAACAAGTTTCCACCGAACATGAAAAAGCTTTCAGTTTTCAGAGCTTTTTGCAGAACTGAAGAAAAGCAATCTGTATACAGAAAACACACAGGTCTATGCCAAGAGAATGAGTGAATGTACTAATAAAAAGAAATATGTTACCCCTACTATATTATGTATGGATTAGGTCACACATAATATGGAGTATTTTCAACCACCTGCTATTGGGGTATTTTGTCTAGTTGTAAATGCTTCATTTTCTAGGGAGCATGACACACGAGTTAATACCACATGGGATACTTTTATAACTAGAGGTCTTGGCTAAAAGGGAGAAAGCACAAGTGTATTCATTCTACCCTGTCTCCTTAAACTAGGCCACTGTGTTTTTCCCTCACAACATGGAGTAGTAGTTCAAACTGTGCTCACTAGGATTGAACCCACACGACAGCTGATATAGTAAAAATAAACAATGTAGATTTTAATTAATATAAGTAAGAATGTAAAACTGTTAACAATACTAGAAACTGATTTACAAATTGATATGTTTCTTTCAAAGGTTGAATGACCTTTAGAGATTTTGATTATTGGCAAGATTTGGTTACTGGAAAGAAGTTTTGCTCTCAGAATCCCTACACTGTGAATATCCTATAGCTCTAGTAGTAAACTACTAAGTTATATAATTTAGTTTTTAATTAACAACCTCTGAAAGAGTTCAATGAGACACTTTGTAAACATGTCTAGTTAAAATGTGCACATCTTTCATATTTGCATACAGGCAAACAGTTTCAAACTAAGTTAATTTATAAAATTTTAGGTTGAACCTAGCTTCCCCATTTTTGTTTGTTTGTTTTTTGTGATTTTTTTTGAGGGAGGGAGAACAAAAAATTGTGTAGATTAATAGTTATTCTAAAATATGGGATGATGCTATTTTGGCATAACTTCTCTACATATTCAGCTATTTTTGGCTAGTATTGATTTATTAGAGTAATAAATACCCAAAACAATTATTTTTGACCCTGCTGAGAATATTAAGATTCCTGAGAAATGTAAATGCTAAACCTCCGGTGAGATCTCTGTGGGAGAAATAAAGTGAATTTCCTTCAACGAAGTAAGGCACTGCTGTGAACTTATTTTCTGTCAACTTGGCTAAATGTGTTAAGTAAAATTTAGTGAATTAGATACAATAAAATAGCAGGTGGTTGAAAATTGATTCAAATTATGAATTGCATTAAATTCTTGAAAATTAAAGTAAGTTTTGTTAATATTTGTAACCATCCAGATATGAGATTCTTCCCAAACATGGTTTGCCTTTTATAGGATTGAAATGATTCAGAAAAATAAAGTAGAAAGTCCATAAAGAGGAAACTAGATAAATGTTAATTTTTCATAACATAGGGTTCTAAAAAGAATTTTATGAAGAACATACTCATCATGCCTATCATAAAATTTGTGCCTAATTATTTAAAACCTGTTTTAAGATAGGAGTCAAAATGTCGTTTGTTGTTTTTGTTATTATTTTTCAAAATAGCAATGATGAATGCCTTTTCCTTACCAGCTAATATAACCTTAGATAAACATTATGAGAAAAGTAACTGTGTCCTACTGTCTAAATCCATTATGACGAAAATGTGTTCTGATCTACAACCTCACAAAGAGATTCAATTATTTAATGATAATTTTCTCTAAATGTGGGATGACTACTGCTTACTTAAATTGCCCAATCCTTGTGATTTCGTGTACTTGCGCGCGCGCGCGCGTGTGTGTGTGTGTTTGAGTGTTTTGATTCACAGGCAATTTAAGAACATTTTTGTTCCATGTTTAAGGAAAGGCATAGATTGGTCTTCCCCCACTCCATGTTTGTCATCTTACATTGCCAGTTCTCTGCAAAGTTCAGTAAACTTTATATGTCTAATAAATAGTAAATATGGGGATAGCTTGAAAATCATCTTTATTTAATGTAGGTTGAATTATGTGTTAATAAATATTGTGCTGCTTAAAATTTTATTGCTAAGAGATTTGACCTTGCTATTATGAGCCAATTCTAGGAATCCCAATGTTTGTGAATATTATGGGAATAACACAGTTTGGGGTCAAACTTACCTTTTAAACAAATCAATAAAACATGGGAGTTTAGAACTTATCAAAATTTCCAGCTAAGTTAAATATTGGCTAGAGTAAGAGGAGAAAAACTATAGTGAATTATTTTCATTCTAATTTCTATTCTCTTTCTTTCATGTTCTTTCTCTTACTTTTTTCTCTCGGCAGTTATCATTTTTGTTAAAGAAAAAGCTAATTGCATTTTATAGCAAATAGAAGATAGATAGACAGACAAACAGGCATGGGGTGCATGATTATGTTTTTCTTTTCTTTTCTTTTCACTTTCTGATTACCAGATCATTTGAGAAGAGTAGCTGAACTCATCTGATTTTTACAATATTGCTATTTCCATTTCAATTAAACATTTTGTTACACAGGTTCACATCTTTCATCACATTATAGTCAACACATTTTTTATTTCTTTATTTATTTGTAAAATTCTTATTCATCCTTTATCTCTAGCTCAGTTAGGGCTCCTCCAGGAAATCTTTCATGAAAGCAAGTGAAGTTGAGTGACTTGCATGCACATTGCACTATACACACATCAATCCTATCACAACCTTTCCAAACACTATCTCTTCAGAACTATGTTAAAGAAAAGGACTGTATCTCCTTTATCTTTGAAACACATCTCCAGCAGAACTTGGACATCAGCGGTTACTTAATACATACACTGAACTGACTTGTTTTGATGATTCTTTCTTGAAATTTACAAATATTTAAAGCTTAGTGATAGATTTTAAAGTTCTTTTTGTGCTTTTAAGGTGAGTTTGTGTTCAATTATAGAATTTCAATCGGGCATGTGTAAATGTTTTTATGCTCTCTTATAGATGCTAAAAATGTATATGTCATTAAAAGTGATTCAAAAAGAAAAATAGTGAAACTACCTAAGCACAGCAAGTGGGAAGTTAGAGGCAAAAGGAAAGAGTAACATAAATGCCATTTAGATGATTATGACTCCTTTGGAAAAAAAACAATAAATCAAGCACTAATTCATTTTCTGCATAAAAATAAATTCAAAATAAATTAAGTGCCTTTTAGTTAAGTAACAAATGCATTAAAACGAAGAATGTATGGATATTTATCTATTTTCTATATGGGAAGATACCCAAAAATAAAATTAATACAAAGTTATATGGAGAAAAGATAAAAATTTGTCAATATAAATTATTGTATGCCACAAATCACCACAAATAATATTAAAAATCAAACTACTTAGAATAAAATATTTGCATCACACACAACTGAGAATGCTATCTTATTTTATTTTACTTTTTACAAACAAACCAAAAAAATATATAAATATCCTTTTAAAAATATATATAAAAGGACAGGTCATTAAAAATAGATTTCTTAAGGGAAAAGGATTGCCTAAGTCATGTTATATCAGTTGATGAAAGTCTAGGCAGATTTGGAAAGAAATGTTACTTATCTTTTGAAATGTTAATGTTAAAGGTCAGGCAGTAAAACAAAATACATAGGGCAATTCTCATTTGTGTCTGTGTGTATTAATGCATTCACAAAATAAAAATAGTAAAAGTTAGAGATTATTTAATTTTCAAATTTCAATAAGCACTTATAATAAGATATAAAGAACACATTTTAAAATATAAAAGTGTCTATTATCTACAAAATCTTGTTTCACTTAAGTGTCATTAGACACTTGCTTGATGCACTAAAGTTTCCTTTCTGACAACAATCATTATTTTTGTATGCTGTTTAATCAGTTGAAATCCTCTGATAAAAATATCCGTCTCTGTGTCTAATTAACTATTTTCACAATTTTGATATAGCCTGTTAATGAAATACATAAATGCTTTTAGAAACTTCTTAAAGCAAATGGGTTAATATCTCCAGAACAAGAAAGATCATTTCCAGGACTTGTGATTTCACTTCAGGATTGAACATCGTACACAGTCTAAGATAAAATGTCTAGTACAAGGATGTGAAATATAGTTTTGGTAAACAAGACATCCT
This sequence comes from Pteronotus mesoamericanus, assembly GCF_021234165.1. Taxonomy (NCBI): domain Eukaryota; kingdom Metazoa; phylum Chordata; class Mammalia; order Chiroptera; family Mormoopidae; genus Pteronotus; species Pteronotus mesoamericanus. Next base: position 22,038,912 of record NW_026555285.1, on the reverse strand, counting down.
TCAGGTTATTTTAAAATTCAGCATTAGTAACATTATGTTCTTGTTCATGTGACATTTTAATGTTCCCTTTCACTAGCCAGTTTTTGAAAAACTTGTTTCAACAATGTTCAGGAGATAATGGGTCCCTTAGCAAGTAAAAATGAAGTGGTACAAATATTAAAAGCATTCTGTGCCCTTTGAAAATATTATGAAAGTTACTGCACAGATGGGCTGAAAGTCTAATTACCTCAAATGAAGGGAGTCAAGAGTTATCGCTGCTCCTGCAACAACTGGAGATTTAGCAACCAAAATACCCATCAGAAAATTATGCCGAGAGTATATATATCAAATACTCTGAAGAAACAGCTGCAATTCCATTTACGTCACCCAGACATAAGAACTACAAGGCCTGGAATAACATGAAGATATCACATTGGCTTTTTCTTCATTTGACATTTTCTAGGCATTTTTCAAATGTGTCAGACTGGGAAATGTATAAAGAGTAACATGCACCAAGTAAAATAACATAAATTCAATTTCACGTATTTCTGGTGCATTTTTGAGAAAAGTCTATAGTTCTATTACAGGGTATGGCATATTATTTTTGGCACATTTTTACTTCAGAGATAGGACAACTAATATTTACATAGAATTACTAAGGTCTCTTTCACTGAAAATATGTTATTTAAGTTATTGTAAATAATTTCTATTAATGTGTACTCGAAAATATCACCATATAAATGGTGATATAGAATCCTATTTTAACATCATAGCTATGGCAAGATGTCAGGAGATGTGAGAACAACACTATTCAACAAAGAGTTTTATTTTCCAGGGTAAATTTTCATTCTTTTGCATCAAAGGAGAATAAGTGCATAAGGAAATAATAACATTTAAAAACTGATCTTAAAATAATACACAATAGGTTATATGTCCTACCATGGCATCTTTCCATTCTCTGCATTCTCTCTTTCTGGCAAGGTTTAGCTGGACTGCTTTGAGCTTGACTTATTACCAGTAATGGTAAACTATGTTTTTTTAATTAATTTTTAAATATTATTATTCTATTACGGTTGTCCCAATTTTCTCCCTATTTTCTCCCCTGCCCCACCCCCACACTCCCCGCTCCCGCAGTCAATTCCCACCCTGTAGTCCCTGTCTATGGGTCATTCCTACATGTTCTTGGACTAGACCCTTCTCCTTCTTAACCTCCTTGTCTCCTTCCCCCTTCCCCTCTGGTCACTGTCTGTGTGTCCCTTGTTTCCATGCCTCTGGTTCTATTTTACTCATTTGTTAGTTTTGTTCATTAGGTTCTTCTTATAGGCAACATCATATGGTATTTGTCTTTCACCACCTGGCTGATTTCACTTAGCATAATGCTTTCCAGTTCCATCCATGAAACCTTTCATGTTTTCATGAAAGGTAGGAGCTCCTTCTTTCTTTCTGCTGCATTGTATTCCACTGTGTAAATGTACCGCAGTTTTTTGATCCACTCAATCCTCTAGGTAGGGTAAGGGAAATAAAGGAAAGAATAAACAAATGGTACTTCATCAAATTAAAAAGCTTCTGCATGGCTAAAGAAAACATTATCAAAATGAAAAGGGAACCAACCATGTGGGAAAACATATTTATCAATGATACCTCGGACAAGGGTCTGATCGCCAAAGCGTATAAAGAACTCATACAACTCAACCCCAGGTAACCTACGTTCTTAAAGAAGCATAATATAGTCTAAAGCAATAAAAGTATTGTGTGTTTATTTATATTTGGCAGAATAAGTTTCAAAAGTAGAAGAAATAATACTACATATTTTGTAAAGTATTAAGAAGCCTATAATATAAAAATGTGTATCATTAATAACATCAATTTATGAGAAGCATTAAAATTGTGGTTACTCAAACCCAAATATACCAAATCCCAACTGAATTACCAATAGCTAAGTTTTACTTCCCAAACGTGTATTTAATATAAGTCAAATCTTAACTGAGGTCTTGAGAAATGAAAATGAAACTGGTCCTTGAGTGAGGGTGATGGGAGATTGAGAAAGAGACAACACAGACAGTTTAGAGAAAAGCAGGGGCCAGTGGGACATCGTCCTGTGATGGAGAGACAATGACCCTGAATACGGTCTCCCCGTCTATTTTATAGGGATTGGTTAGATAAAACTCAAGGGAGTTTTGCAGACTTAAGGGAATGCTGCAGGCACGGATTGTTCCATTCCCAGGCTACCTACGTGATAAAGCTTTCTTTTTTTTATTTTAATTTTTTTTTTTATCTTTCAAATACATTTGTTTCCACCTTCCTGCCATCACTTTCCCCTGCCCCACTTCCCCACCTCCCTCCCTCAGTCCTTGGTAAAGCTTTCTTCTGCAAAGGTTGCAGTCGTCTTCAGCTGAAGCTCGCAGCTATCTCCTCCCTTCTCAATATCCCTTCTCCTCACCTCCAGGTTCTGGCTGTTGTCACCTGCTGGCTTGCTCCGCTTTGCAGATACAAGCCGGTCAAGCGTGGCTTTGCCAAGCACTCAGCTTGATTTTGACATCAGCCTTCACCATCCTCCACAGTTACTCAAACCCAAATATACGGAATCCCAACTGAATTACCAATCACTAATTTTTACTTCCCAAACATACATTTAATATAAGCCAAATCTTAACTGAGACTTGAGAAATTAAAATGGCACTGGGAACATAGTTCGTATAGAGTAGCAGCTAATGAACTACTGGTATCTTCTGTAATTTAGGCATGTACGTGAGCCCTATGGCCAAGAGGTTTCTGCAACTTTATACTCATGAATGTGCAGAAAATTATATAATATTTTTCAAGGCCATTAAAGATCTCAAAAGTGTTATACATTTCCTGAAATAATTATTATATCTTAAAATAATAACATAAGTTAATAGAATCTCATCTCAATGGTCAAAAAACTCAAATTTTAAAAAGTCATCCTTTCAACCAATTAAGTTGGATCACAGATTTATATGGAAGTTATTATGGTAGACGTGTATCTAAGAATGGCAAGTAAACAGATTTAGAATGCTAAAAAGACACGGACTTTATAAACTTGAGTCAAATGAACAATGCAGGTATATAATCAATGGGCATCTTGCATGACGTGGCTCTCCGTTATTTTTATGACCTCATGATCTATCCCTCAGCTCAACTGCAGGCCCCCTGGGCTGCTCTTCCTCTACCACCCCAGGGGTACTCAAGGTGTACATTCTGACCCTTGCTTGGCATCTTCTTATGCAGTTAGATACACACTTCACATCCTCATTCCCTTGGTTATTGGCTACATACCATGTTGTCAAAGGCCTTCCTTGGCTGATGCATCTAAATATTCACTTCCCCATCTTGACTCTTCAAGTTACTATTTACTTTTCTTGTTTTAATTTGTGTTCTTAATACTTTGTATCTAAAATATTAAAGTATGAATAGAGGTTACCTTACTTGAGTTTTTGAGTGTTTTCCTCACTGGAATATAAACAAGAGAAATTTTGTTTGTCTTTTTCATATATCAGATATGCAATGATATTTGTTGCATGAATAAATGAACAAACTGACTGCATTATTAATACAAAGTGAATGAAGTAATTACAAATTTTACCCAAAGACTATTCCAATTTTCTCAAAACAATAAAATGAAATCATCTTATATTCCTTTTCAGACATAGACTTCTATGATCCTATAAGGTACAGACTTAATAAAATTGTTGTATACACACACACTAATTTTGTATCATTTCATTATAAAGTGATTAACATTATCAATAATATAACATGTATAGGGAGGAAGCAAATACATATACATATATATATAAATAATCTGGAAAGGAAAGGATTAAAGAGGTTGGCCTTTGATGTATTTCTCCCTCAATTACTGGTGACATACTCCTGGCAAAGAAGGAAAACAAGTCATCTCGTCTAATAATCATGTAAGCATTCTTGTAGTTGGACCTTTTAATAAATAGACTAATTCTATTTGCTAGGAGGAGAGTCCTTACATATGAAATACTCTTAGCATGATGTCTAAGAATTATTGATGGTAATCTAATATAAAATCTATAGATTTATGAGTCATGGCTCCCCAGAAAATGTCTCATAGGCTACACAAATATCTGGGTTACAAAATGGAAATATCAGTAATGCAAACACTTGCTGTGCAAGGTGACCTCCAACTTCACTTTGAGATAGCACCTATTACTGGGTCCAGAAAAAGAATGTCAGACACAGAAAGGAAGAACCTGAGGTACCATGAGGAATCTCCCTGATTCTCACTGTTTCATTTGGACCATTTATCTGCTAGTTCTCTTAAAATTATTAATAATGTCTGATAGCTCAGCATCTTAAATATCATCCAGAGTTGGTGATGGAGCACAGTTCAAAATGAGTTAAGTACAAAAAGCTTGAAGTCAGGAGACCTGGAGTTCAAGTTTGTTCCTCACCAGAATATTTTGAGGAATTTATTCAGTATTTCTCAGCCTACATTTCCTTATTTGTAAAATAAAGATAATGTGTCAAAGGTTGGAGGTAAGACACAAAAATGCAATGCTTTTGAAATATCAGTTGTGAAGTAAATAATGGTCATATATATTCTATGTGTGCCTGTTGGTCTCCTACCCTTTATAGCAGTGGTCCCCAACCTTGTTGGCACCAGGAACCAGCTTAATGGAAGACAGTTTTCCCACGGATGGGGGTGGAGGAACAGGCCCGCAGCGGAGTGCCGTCAGTCCTTGGCCCAGGGCTCGGGACCCCTGCTTTATGGGACTAGAAGGCACACTATCAGAGGAACTACTTATATCTTCAGCTTTTTATTTGTCATCAACACAGGAGAGGTACTGGGAAAGTCTAATTTATTAGTGAAATACGGTAGAGACAAAAGATGATTTCATTCATTCATGATGGTTTGGTGATAAAGAGATTAAATTTATCATCAACTCTATGGCTGGCAATGAATTAGGTGTTTTCTATATACTATCTCATCTAAGTCCCAGAGCAACTTTCTAATGTATTGTAATCCTCATTTCAACTAGAGAATTGATATATAGTGTGCATTTGCTTCTGCCCTGGGTGCCTAAGAGAATGATTTGAACTGACTAATTAGATTTAATGCATTATATAAGCAGAGCCTAACTGCTTTGTGATAAAACAGAAAGGAATGCATATAAGATGTCTGTTCAGAAGGTATCCAACAATGTAATATGAAAAATAGAGACATTTATTGAAGAAGATACAAAATACAAGAAACATTATACATGGGACAATGATGCCGCCGTCCCCTTCAAAGTAGGCGTAACGGAACCTCACACAGTTCTCTTAATAGCCATCAGCTCCCCGCCCCCCATTATATTTTTCTGATTCTCATCATTGATCTGAAATCTCTTCCTTTTCAAAGGTGATTTTAGTTTTGGGAAAAGCCAGAAGTTGCAGGGTGCAAATCTGGGCTGTAAGAGGCTGAGCTATCTAAGTGATTTGATGTTTTGCAAAAAAAATATGCACTAGACACAATGCATGAGTGGGTGCTTTGAGTGATGAAGGTGCCAATCACCGGCTGTCCATAGCTATGGCCTCCTGAATCATCCAAATAGTTTCCATGGAGGAATGATCAAGCTTAAAGTAAAAGTTGATGCAGATTCATTGCTCTGCTGGCTCAGTCATTTTGAACCCAATGACCACACAGTACACGTGCTCACTTAATGGCATCTACCAGCCCCAGTGACTGGTAAAGTGAAGCTGTCATTGTTCATGCATGTGCATTCCAGTCCACTCTCCTTGGTTGCCAGGTAGCATTAATGTCACACAAATTGTTCTCGTTATACTAACAATGGCTGGACTTTTTCTGGAAAGACCTCACAAATGGTGTTGGAGACTGAAGGGAAAAGGCAAAAGTGGTAAATCACTGCAAAAAGCTAAACTCCTAAAGGTTGTGATTGATTCTGTTAGTCTTCAGAATATTTTAAATTAAAGTAAAACCCACAAATTAGAAGCCTAGTAAATATCAGTTAAACTTGAACAGAAAATGTCATCATTTCTCAATTTGCAAAGGTAAGAAGACCAGTCAGGATGTATTTCTGTGAATAGAAAGGCATTCACAGTTTGTATTTCTAATTTAATTATTTAGGAAAGTTTCACAATACTGTTATTTTGCTATCTTCTTATTTCTCTGAAGACTGCAGAAGGTGACATTATTTTTAAATTATTTTAATTTCCAAATGATATGGAGCAATGACAAATGACACCTGTTATCACTGGGCCTCTATAGTTTTCCTGACAGTGTTACCAATTTAATTGTTCTTACTTAAACAGTTGTGTTCACTGCAATATAGTTTTAAGGAAAAACTGTTCTGATCGGAACTCTCTAGAGTTCACCTTCTCGAAACAATCTCTCCTGCAGCAACACAGACGGCAGCTTTTTGCCTTAAATTTCATCAGCGAGAGGAGAAAAAAATGTCTTGAACAAACATCTCTCCTCAAACGGGAGAAAGTGACATTGCCAGTGAATAGAGGTGCTGCCTTTTATCTGTGCTTAATAACCTCTCTCACTGGCACCCGCTCGGCTGCCACTTAGCACAAAGACAAGTCTGCATGTCATTTAACAGGTCTGCATTAATACACCTAACCAATCAATGGCTTCTACCCCTTCCACAAGGACACCGGTCTGTTACCATTACTAGACACTGTCAACAGAAAATGACACCAGAGTCACAAAAGGCAAAATGATGTCAGTTTAATCAGAAAGCAGGAAAAAAACCCCCACAAACAATGCTACTCAGGATGGAAGTGTAACAAGGAGACTCGAAGGTGGCGTAAGCCACTCTTGGCAGGTCCCAGTGAAACCGGCTTGAAATTTGATGATACAAAATCCAATAGAATGACAAAGACAACCAGACCCATTTTTCCCCTATTCAATTAAAATTGGTGACTGCTGTTGGTAGAAAGAAAGGCTATAAAAAATATTGGGAAAAAGTGCAATTTGAAGAGATTTGTTAAAAAATCAAACTACTTTTTCATTTTAAAGAAAATCCCATCTACGTAAATTATATTATTGTAAAATTTATTTAATCAATTACTTCAGTTTTCATTCCATGGAAAATTAAATAGACATTTTTAAAAGTCTTATTATATTAAGCCAACGGCTTTGAATTGGTATATGTATACCCTGACAAGATAGCTGTTCACATTAAGTAGTGATAATAATGATGGATTTGTACAATTATGCATGTGGAATAGGCCTCAGAGATTATCTGGCCCAACCTGCTCATTTTACAGATGAGAGAACGGAAGCTGAGACAGAATGAGGGAAATGCCCAGGAGCACAATGGCAAAGCCAGGGTTCCTGGCTCTCAGTCCAGCTCTTTTTTCAAACACTGTTTAAGGATCATGTCTGCAATAACAATGCAATTTTTATCTAGAAAAAGATATCATTTCATTAATCCATGTACGTATAATGCATGATATAGTGAAGCGGCAAAAAAAAGGAAATGTTTACTGTACTGGAAATAGAGCATCCACAGACAATGAAGTATCCTTTTACTGACCCTTTTAACCTTGTCAGATCCCTTTCCCACCCTCCTTAAAATGCTTGAGGATGTGCAGTGCCTTTAAAAAACACTGGAGATAAACACCAAACCTGGGCCAATAAGAGCTGGCTGAACGCATTAAATTCTTTGGCAAAATGTCAGAGATGCCGTATCCTGCTCCCCCACTGCACTAGTCTGAGTTATTTGGCAGACTCATCACCCAGTTTTCACAGCTTCCAATATTTTGAACTCATCTCTGACATCGTTCTCAGTCCCTGTTTGCGTAGAAGTCCACTGGTGACTATGCTGCCCACTTGAGACACCACTTTCAGCCAACGTTGGCTCCTACGTTCTTCCAACTTGATTTCCCCCGTTTCCATTGCTGCTAAGCCCTGTAGCTCTGGGACGGGTTATACATATGGAGAGCCAGGTGGATAGGCCTCATTCCCCGGACACATTCCAGACAGCTCCCTGCCTTGGGCTGACAGCTTTTCCTGGTAGCTCAAATTAAAATTTGGTTTCAAAGTTCTTCCTTTATTATCTAAAAAGGCCTATCTCAATCTTTTCAAATTCCACATTTTTTTTTTTTTTAATAAATAAGAAATATCTGAAGGACCATCTGCCTTGTGCCTCTTACCGGCATGAAGAATTAGTGCTACCACTACCTGTGAAGACTCTTATGGGCATTGGTATATGGAGTTTTGCTATAGATAGCTAGTTTTTAAATATTTTTAAAATTTAAACTTATAAATATTTAATGTGTTTATTCAAGTTTCACATACCTCTTCCTAAGATCCTAATGTGCGCTGCCCACATTCCTTTCTCTCTGTGTGTCAGTAGGAGCCTCACTGGTTTACAAGGGAAATGCACACACTGTACTACAAGTCTTAACTCCTTTTCCTCATCTCTCTGTATTTCAGGTCTTCCAGATCAGGTAATTTCACCACGAAGCAATTTCTTTTTAACAAATTCTCATACAATCTTCCCAGTTACCTTCCTCTGTCAGCACCCACACTCTGTATACCATTATCTCAGGAGAGTCTGCCTTTTATTTTTTCTTTTATTTTTGTAATTAAACATGCACACACACATGAAGAGAGAAATGAGAGGGAATTATAATCATTATGGTTAATGAGTATAAGAATTGTTCCGGGGGTAGGGGGAAGTAGAACCCTTTCTGTGATATTAAGAACAACTGCTGACTGGTATCAATTTCTGGACTCGCTCCTTTCATAGTTCAAGAAATTGTAGCAGAATCTTTCCCTATTTCTGAATTGATTCAATAATCATCCCAATTTTCATAACTTATTACTCATATAAATGTGATATTGCTTTGTTTAGCAAAAATATATTGATAACCATACTCATTTGGGGTTAAACATAAGCTTCCCATGTAAAGTGAATGCTTCCTAAATTCTAAATAATCAACTTTCTTTCTGGAACCCATGATTTTGTAAATTGAAAATAATCTGTTTAAGGACAGCTTTCAAAACTGCAAATGCAATGTGGAAAATGGCATTTCAAGCTATTGGGTATGAAAGTAAATCAAATGCCTATTGATATTTATCTCTTTTTCTTTCACCCACTGGCTTATTTCACCTAGCATAGTAATCTCCATCCCTGGCTGGTGTGGTTCAGTAGATTGAGCACCAGCCTGTGAACCAGAGAGTCACCAGTTCGATTTCCAGTCAGGGCACATGCCCGGACCAGGTCCCCAGTGGGGGGCATGTGAGAGGCAACCACACATTGATGTTTCCTTCTTTCTCCCTGCCTTCCCTCTCTCTAAAGATAAATAAATAAAATCTTAAAAAAGATGATCTCCAGTTCCATCCATGCTGCCACAAAAGGTAGGAATTCTCTCTTCCCTTCTGCTGCATAGTATTCCACTATGTGACCTATCATGGGGTTTTGTTTTGTTTTGTTTTTCCACTCATCTGCTGATGGGCACTTAGACTGTTTCCAAATCTTGGCTATTGTAAATAGTGCTGCTATGAACATAAGGGTGCATAGATTGTTTTGAATTGGTGTTTTAGGATTCTTAGGGTATAATCGCAGCAGTGGAATCACTGGGATGAAAGGCAGTTTCCATTTTTAGTTTTTTGAGGAAATCCTATACCATATGACCTCACTTATAAAGAAGAATCTAATGAACAAAATAAAGTAATGAGCAAAATTGAACCAGAGGGCGAGAATCGTGGAACAGACTGACAGCTATTAAGGGGGGAGAGGGAGGTGGAGACTGTTGAAAAGAAGGTGAAGGGATTAGTCAAAGAACATACATGAAGGACCCGTGGACATGGACGCTGATGAAAGGACTGATTATGGGAGTGGAGGGCAGGCCAGGTGGGGAAGGGCAAGAAGTGGAACAACTACAATAGTCAGACAATAATATATTTTAAAAAATAAAATGCATGGAATACAAAAATGTTTATTGATAGACAAATGTATAAAGGAAATTGTTTACATATACAGGAATAATATTCAGCCTTAATCAAGAAGGAAATATTACCATTTACAACAACTTTAATTGACCTAGAAGGCTTTATGTTACTGGGATGAGCCAATAATAGAGGATAAACAGTGTATTATCCCTCTTATATGAGTTATTTAACATAGTCAAACTTGTAGAAGCAGCAATAGAATGATAGTTGCCAGGGAATAAGGGGAAGGAGAAATGGGGGGTTGTTCAGTGGGTATAAATTAATAGTTATGCTAGGTGAATAAGTTCTAGAGATCTGTAAAACAGAGTGCCCATAGTTACAAATATGGTATTTTGCAATTAAAAATTTATGAAGAGGGTAGATTTTATGTTAAGTGTTAATACCTCCCCCAAAACAAATACAAAAGCACAAGGGAACTTTAGGAGGTGATAAATATGTTTATTACCATGATTGTGGTGATGGTATTACAGGTGAATGACATGTATAAACTTAGCAAGTGGTATACATTAAATGTATGCAGTTATTTGTGTATGAATTACCCATCAATAAAGCTGATAAATAAAGTATATGCTATTAAAGAGTCAGGCTAGGGAGTCACAATGAGTAAAAATTTCATCAGTACATAAGCTATAAAATAATGACTTTTCTATCATGTATTAGGATGGGATGGAGTTTAAAAGTATAGAGTCTAAAGTCAGATAGGTTGAGTTCAGAGCCTAGTTCTCCGATTAACTACCATGAACAAATTGCGTACTTGTTCTCCTCTCTCTGTTAATCTATACAATGTAAACAATAGTAATATGTCCCTCCTAGGGTTGTTAGAAAGGGTAAGTGAGATAATACACATTAAGCATTTGGAACTATGCCTAGCACTCACTAAGGGTTAGCAATTATAATAATAGGTAGTAATACTTTTTAGCCTCTGAAGAGCTGCTCTGATTTCAGATAGCTCCTTTCTTCTACACTACTTGTTCTATTCTACACAAGGGAATGGAAGTAATTAGTTAATTCCTGATACATAAAGAGACATGTATTTGTTACCTGATCCTTTGCTGGCTAAGAATATAATATATTCAACTCTCGCACACACACAAAATATAGTCTTTTGCCCTAGCCAGTGAGGCTCAGTTGGTTGGAGCATCATCCTGTGCACCAAAAGGCTTGCAGCTCAATTCACAGTCAGGGCACATACCTAGGTTGTGGGTTTGATGCCCAGTCAGGACACGAATGGGAGGTAACCAATCAATGTTTCCCTCTCACATCTACATTTCTATCTCTCTCTTCTTCCCTTCTTCTCTCTCTAAAATTAATAAACACATTTAAAAATTTAATATTCTTTTATATTCATTATTTTACATTATTTTAATCAAAAGGAATATATGCTTATCATAAGGTATGTAGTAAATAATTTCTATTAAGATCTCATTAATAATTTAAATCTTCAAGTCTCAGTTTTGTCAGTTCTACTTACCTCTCATCACTCCGTACTCTCAACTCATCCAGTCATTAAAGATATACAATACCTATGTTTCAAAATCATGAAATGCCTAATGGCCACAGGAAAACAATATTCTTCAACAAATATACTTGAATTTATATTTAAGTGAATTGGATTTAGTCTCTAGCAGTGGATTCCAAGCTTTGACTTGCCCATGAATAATCTGGCTATTTTACTGATATGCAGATTCTAGTTCAGTGGATCTTGGAAGAGGCCCAAGATTCTCCATTTCTAAGTTCTTAGATGATGCTGATTCTGTTGGTAAATGTCACCATGCTTTGCTCCACACAAGGATCCACAGAATATTATTCTAATATTTAATATATAAACAAATTAAAGTAACATCTAATTTTAATTTTTAGAATTTAACTTTTAGGTTTTGGAATCAATATTACTTCAGTTCTAGTTTACAGTTATTTGACACCACAGGAATTTGATCTCATGTTGCACCATGAACATACAGTTTGCATTTTTCAAATGATTTTAGTATGATTATTCCAATGTTTTGTTTTAACCCATCAATCTAAAAGGTATTTCCCAAGAGATATAAAAATGCTGTGAAAATTAAAATCCACACACGGATTTTAAGCCAATGTCACCAAGTCTTGTTTTTCTATGACAAACCATGAGGTTTAAAATGCAGCAAAGTTTAAAAAATACCTTTCGTTCTTCACATCAGTGTACACTGCAGTTCAGAAGTAGCCAAATCCATACTTCACTGCAAATCTTCTCCTTTAAATAGCACTGGAATAGAGGCTCAAAAAAAGCATGCAATATTAAAAACATGGCAAGAAGAGTAGAGAGGAAAGAGAAATGTCAAATTGTAAAAATACATTTGAGGGGAAAAGAAACATGTTCTTGGCAAGAAAACATCATGTTGGACTTATATACTGCAATACAGATGAATAAAGTATGAGAAAGTAAGATCCTACTCATAATTAATTGAGCTTATGAACTGTTTCTTTTTCTGATTTAGTACATTGATACATTTTTAAAATACCAGGTTGTGAAGGGAAAAAAATGACATCCATAGCTACCCTTATTCCTTGTACCTGTAATCCTAAACAAGAAAGCAGAGAAATAGAAATGCAAGTACATTTTTATAAGGTTCAATTAGATATAACTTAAGGAGATTATGTGATTACCTCTATTCTTTTAAATTGATCATTTTAAAATTATTTTAGATTTTTAGAGGACTAGCAAGGATAATATAGAGTTTTTATACATTTACTTAGCATTCCTTAAAATCAACACCTTATGAAACTTTGGTGTATTTATCAAAATAAGAAATTAAAATTGATACAGTACTGTTACCATTAACTACAGATTTTATTTATTGTTACCAGCTTTTTTTTCATTTTATCATTTTTGTCATTTTTTTGTGCCAGTATCCGACCTAGTTAATCACCTTGCATTGTTTGCTTAGTCACCTTCAATCTGTGACAGTCTTTCTCTGTTGTTAATGTCATTGACAGTTTTTAAAAGTACTTGCAAATTGTTTTATAGATTGACCCCCAATTTGGGTTTTCTCATTATTAGACTGGGGTTATAAAACTTTTAAAAGAATACCACAGAGGTGATATTCCCTCCTTGTTCCATCACTTCGGAGGGTACATGATATCAACATGACTAATTATTGTTGATATTAAATTTGATCACTTGGTTAAGATGGTTTCTATGTGATTTCTCCATGGTGAAGATACGATTTTATCATTTCCACACTATAAACATGAACGAGTCATTGAATCTGGCCCACCCTTAAAAGGGGGTGTTAAGTTTCACCTCCTGGAGTGAGGAGTATTGTGACAAGCAGGATTGTATTGCCTCAAAGATGTCCTTTTCCTAATCTTCAGAACCTACGAATATGTTTTTTCTCTGGCTGTTTCAGAGTTTTCTTTTTGCCTTTGTTTTCAGCAGTTTGAAGATGATATACATAGATAAGCATTTTGTATGTATCGTGTTTGGTTTTATCTGAGCCTGGTTCTACGGTTAGAAGCTATTACTAATTTTAGAAATTATCAGCCATTATTTCTTCTAATAGTTCTTCTGTTTTGTTCTTCCTTTTTCTTCCTTCTGCAATTCCAATTATCTTTATTTTGGATCATTTGATATTATCCCACAGTTTATGAATTCTCTGTTACGTTTCTTTCTTTTTTTGCCACCTATTTTTCTCTTTGGTTTTCCACTTAGGTAGTATCTAGTGAACTGTCTTTATTTTCACTGAGTGTTTCCTTGGTAGTGTTTTGTCTGCAAATGAACCCTTTAAAGTTATTATTCACCTCTATTACTCTGCTATTAATTTTTAATATTTCCAACTGAATTGTTCTTATACCATGTTTGCTAAAATTATCTACCTAGTCTTGCATGTGTTTATGTTTTTTATTAAAACTGTTAACTTTTAATTTACTGTGGCTATTTAAGTTCTCTATCTAAAAGTTCCAAGATTTGGTCCTAGTTGGTGTGGTTAAGTAGACTGAGCGCCGGCCTGTGAACCAAATAGTTACTGGTTTGATTCCCAGTGTAGGACACAGGCCTGGGTTGTGGGCCAGGTCCAACGTAGAGGGGGCACAAAAGATGCAACCACACTTTGATGTTTCTCTCCCTCTCTTTCTCCCTCCCTTCTCTTCTCTAAAAATACATATATAAAATCTTAAGAAAAAAAAGTTCCAAGATTTCTATCCTATATAATTCTTGACTTGATGTTTAATTTGTTTCTTCAGAATGTGTTTTTTCTTGTCTTGTTGTATTCAGGATGATTATTTTTTGGATGCTGGACCTGTATAGAACTATAAATATTACATGTTCAAGGTTCTTGTGCCTGATGTTTCAAAGGTCAATATTCAAAACTTCAGAGTCGAGTAAGGAAATGTTTATTGATTGTGATGGCTGAGCTCCAGAAGATAGAGAGGGGGTGGCCTTCGAACTTCAACAAACCCATCTTAAGAAAACCCAGAATTCCGGCATTTTTTTTTTTTTTAATGTTAAGAGTCGAGAGACTGGGTGGGACAAGAGATGTGTAATGATTAAAGATGTCTAGGCTCCAATAGGGATCCCAAGAAGGGCATGAAATCTCTAAATCTCTTTGTTCTTGGTCCTGTAACCCCTGCCCTTCTAAGTCCTGTCTTGAGGTTCCTGCAAATCTTTGCCAAAAGCTCAGGCCTCAAGTAGAATTCCTCTAATAATTAGCATATCTATAGCAGGAGCTGTTGGTCCTTCTAAACCAGGAGAGAAATGCGGGCTAGAATTAAGATTGAGTCAGTCTGCTACATAGATACTAATGTATAACATTTTTATGTTTGGAGATGAGCAAGCCTTTCCTTCTGGTAGGACTTTAATTGGTGAGCAGGGTCGTGGAAGAGGGAGGATTTGTAGTAATCTAATTAGGAGTTGGTCCAGGTTTGAAGTTTTTTGTTGTTATGCTTAAACTCAGTGTACAAGAAAATGCAAAAATTCTTTTAGAAATCTTTACATAATATTTATATTGATTTATTTGCCAGAAGGTTTTTATTTTGTTTTGTTATGTTTTGTTTTGTTTCTATTGTTGTTTGTTCCCTACTTTGTTCTAAGTGTACCTTTGCTCCACAGAAAGATTCTATGCCTTTCAGCTCTTTTAGCTGTGTTTTGTCATCATATTAGGTTTTAATTTTTTGTGTGGTGGGAGTGGGGGTTGGTTGTTGGGGGGAATGCATTCTCTTGTTTGAATTGAGACTTAATATTAGGCAATCTATTGAACCAAGTAGATTTGATCTTGAATTTCGATCTCAAGGTGTAGTCTACACAAGTAGAAGGCTCTCTTCCCCTGTGGCCTGGGTCCAGCGTGTATTACTCTCCCTGAGGAGGAGTGCTAAGAAGCTAGAAAAGTTCCTTGGCGAGTGCATCAGGGAAACTGAGACAGGCAGATGGTTAAAGCTGGCCTCAACCAGCACCCTGACTCACCTGCCTCCTTGTCCTTTGCTTGACCACTCCCATAAGTATTAAGCCCACAGTAAAAGGAGGTCCTGATCAGCATCAAATCATCTTGGGAAAACAGCCTCAGGCCTGTTGACCCCAGAGACAAAGTTTCCATCAAAGTAGAGATAACATCCAGGCTTTATTTGTGTTTCAGCTCCAGGCCCAGAATAGCAGTGAAACCTGAGGCAGCTGTGTGTTGCCTGACAGGAGGACCCGCTGCACTGATCAAACAATCTCTCCCATAGAACCAACCAATCAGGAGAGACCATGACCCCAAAAGGACACAACTGGAAAGCTAACGAGAATTCCACTGAGCTTATTTCCTGAGACCTACTCTAAAATTCCTGTTTTGGAAAACAGATAAAAACTCTCAGGATAAGAGATCCAGTTCATGCTTTCTCTCAGGAGCATACCCGCACATCACCCCCCTTCTTTTCCCAGATGTGTATATTTGCTTTCTTTTTCCTGCCTCTGTAACTTGTTTTCTGATTCCATGCAGCCCAGCTGACTCACTTCCTCTGCCTCTGACTTTCTCTCTAAAGGGCTAAGGCAGCTCTCTGAGCCTGGCATTTGATTCTCCTTTGTGAGTATACTTTCTCTTTGCTTTCTAAATAAACTTCCTCTAAGCTTAGAGTACTTGGTTCTGAATTGTTTCTTTGAAGAATTCAAGAACTGAGCTCTGTTGTTAACACCCCCACATCCAGAATAATGTTTTATGTTTCTATTCCCCTTCTTCAGCTGCTGAGAGTCCACCTGGCCTTCAGTTTCTGTTTCCCTCCCTTTTGTTTTTAGCTGGTATTAGTGAGATAGACGAATTGGGCAGGGTTTTTCTTTCCTCTATCAGTTGCCCTCAGGTTGACATTTTGCTTTTCTTTCTTAATGTTTTGTTCTTTTTTTCACCTGGAAGATAAAGACAGGATCTGGGAAGAATTTTGCAGTAGTTGCTTTGCCCCTTGCCCACACAGCAATATGTGGAAAGCTTTCTCAGAATTCTCTGTTTGTCCCATTGAGCAGCTGGTGAAGTTCTTGGGTGGGGGAGCTTGAACATAAATGGGAATCTTATCTAAATTTGTGTCCCTTGGTTGTGTTACACTCATGAGAATTCATACTTGGGGTTTCAGCAATTCATTAAAAATTTTTCACTGACTCTTCTTCCCTGGTTATATAATGTCCAGTGACATCTAGCCTATTCAAGAAATCACTTTGGTTGTCTTTCTACTGCCTAGTGTCCTCTCCAGAGTTCAGATTAGTTTGCTCTGTGACCTCAGTATTTTGATGAGTTTAAGAACATCATTAATTTGAAGTTTGCTCAATGTTTTTACTCATAAGGTTGAAAGGGGTACTCTTTTTAGTTCTTTGTACTTCTTTAAAAAAATTATTTATTTCTAGAGAGAGAGGAAAGGAGGGAGAAAGGGAGAGAAACATCAGTGTGTGGGCACCTTTCATGCACCCCCTACTGAGGACCTGGCCTACAACCCAGGCATGTGCCCTGAATGGGAATCAAACACATGACCCTTTGGTTTGCAGGCTGGCACTCAATCTGCTGAGCCACAACAGCCAGGGCAGTTCTTTATACTTCTAATCTAAAATTGGAAGTGGATTATCTCTTTTTTAATTTGAAAAAATATTAGTTTACAAGTAATCATTGATATAGTTTGGTCACTTTGTTGCAAGTCTTGGAAATGGAGTGATTCCAAAGTCAGGCATAAGTCAGAAATATACTTTTCTAAATTTCGCCAGCTTCTGCTTACTTGGGCAGGACACAATAGGAACTCGTAAGTATTATTTTTTTAAATGCAAATAAGATGCAATGTCTATTTCCAAACTTACTTCAACAAGAAATAATCTTCTGTCTTCTGGAAATATCTGTAGGCAAAATATACTTTTTATTGTCTGCCTAATTTAATTAAATATACAGAGTACACTTGGCTCTCATGTTCCTACATTGTGAAGCTTCATATCAACTGCTGCTTTGATAGGCCTTCCTCCTCTGAATAGACAGACACCTGAGGTTCTAGACAGGCCTGAGAGTCTCAGGACACCTGACAATGCTTCCTTGGATAGGGCTATGGGTGGGAGCTTTCCTAGAAACCCAGTGGTTAGACCGCATAATCATTACTCACTCTGGCTACGTTTGCAGTTGATTCTGAAGAGAGTGGCTAAGTTATTATGTATCATGTGATATATGAGTAGAAAATATGGCACTGAAAATTGGAAGGGCGTAAGTTTGCTGCCTCACATTGAGCAATTTTATTGTCTTAGCAGAAGCCTCTGGGACTATGTGATAATGCTGTGGCTACCGTTAAAAGAAAATAATATACATTTTTTATGTTGACCTTTTCCTTAACACTTTTTAGCCACTTAGTTGCCATGAAGCCAATTCTTTCTAGGTTTTGATATTTAGAATGTGGGGAGAAAAAAACACTTTTTGGTTAGACACACTCTCATTTCACCTTCACAAAAATTCACATATAAAACTGTATTTAAAAACCAGTCAACCAATATTAAGAAATCCACCGGTGTATGATAGCTAAAAAAATCATTTCAAAAGGCCAGATTTTTATTTGAAGTTGAAAAAGGCTTACATTCAATGATTCCTTTCTCAAGGACCCAAAACATGAAGATACGCTTCGCCAATGATTAAGTGTTTATTGTTCAAGGTTAAGAATTATTTTTATAGTCATCAATTTATTTAAAAATAGATTTTCTGCAAATGTCAGTTGAGTCATTTGGCCAAAGGAAAACGATATATAAAATCCAGGTGATCACATTTTTCATTTTATTAAATCAGTTGTTTTCTATAGGAAAAAAAAAGTCTCAGGTTTTATTTCATGGTCACTTCTGAAGCATTTTGGAGATGTCACATAGACATGGTTTCAGGAGAATTTCTCCCCTGGTGCGGGCAACCTTTGTAGTTGGCCCTGAGGTCTTATACCACTTTAAGCGTGTGTAACTATTGAGTCAGAAGTTCCTATAGCATAAAAAGTCTGGGTTGCCCTCAGGGGATTTGTCACACTTTATTTAGCTCAAGCATTGTCTCAGAAACCTGGAAAATGTGCTCTACTTGGCAGCCCCACTCTTCTCACAAGTCATAAAGTTCAAGCTATCAAAGAACTTTTCAAGGTGACAATTATATAATACAGTACATGACATTTACAACAAGACTTAGGCTAGGGAATCTGCTGAGGGGTTTCCGTACTGCTGCCATGCACCCTGCTCCCTCTCTTAAACAGGGACAGAAAACAGTTTGGCTGTATGTAAATCATTTGTTCCATATCATACTAGCTAAGGGGAGGGTTTTAGCATTACAGAGGTAGTAACACGCAGTAGCAAGTGCAACAGTTGTATTCCAGCTACCCTACCTGATAAATTGAAATAATTGCAACATCCAAATGCCTCCCTTCTGGTTTATAAGCAATGCTAGATTTGTTGACAAAGAGAGTTCTTCAAATGGATTACACTGACAACTATATAATTGGACTGTTACGGAGGCAGCAAACTGGCATAAGATATCAGGATCTAAGAAAGAAAGGAAGGAATGCAGTCTCTCCTGAAGAAGAGAGGTGCACTGAAAGAATGATAACCAGTCTTGATTGAAAAAAGTTAAAAATCTTTTGTAGATATTTTTGTCAATGATATTTCATGATTTTTAAATTAAGTATACCAAATTATATGAAACCATTTCATATATATATATAATTATTGATTTTTTGGTTTGGTTTATTTGGTTTTATATTTACTTATTAACATATTCTTTGGTAAGATAAAAATCAGGGTATTTGATGTTAAAACAATATCAGGCTTATGGTGATCATTATTTGTAGGCTAACTTTTAATGGTTAGAATGCTGGGGTGAATGTCAATGTTTTCATTTAGTGTATGTTTTTATTGAGCACTTCCTATATTTAAGAGAACTAAAGTAAAAAAAGAAAAAAATCCAGACATTAATTGAAAATAATTAACATTATTCCACGTGGCAGGTAACAGACATACTCAAAATAGCCAAATCAATAAAGTTATTAGTGAAAATGAAAAATGTTTCTTTTATTTTATAGAAAAAACCTAATGGAATTTTTGGCCAACCCAATATTTTGGCATTTTATTTAAGAAGGAACAAAAGGCTAAGGGAGGTGGATGTATCAAAATGGATTAATATATAAGAACTGAGAATCCATTATTTGCTTATATTCTACTGAAGGGCCCATAAGACACTTCCATCTATAAGACAATAAAGAATATACCAATGAGAAAAATAACATTCTCGTATTTGATAAAATTAACCCAACCTCTGCCAACTGTCATGAAACTGTTGAGCTGGCATATGCGTTCTTTTGCATTTCACTAAAATCAGGATCAAAATGCTCTCTCTCATATGGTAGGGACAGAAATATATACATTCTTTGCCCATGGGTCACATTAATTCTCCTGATCTCCTGCAGATACTTTAATTATATTAGTATTCAGTAAAATATCAACTGACTTCGTATATTTTTGACATCATGCTAATTGGACCTGCCAAGCAGGAAGTAGGTAGTAATCTAGGTACCCTAGTAACAAACACACACATCAGACGCTGTAAAATAAACTCTTCAATGATTCAGAGATCTGCTAAATATGTAACATCCAATGGTATAGGACTTATTGAAACAAAGCCTCTATAGTAAGGAAAATTATCTGAATATTGAACCTTTTACAACTAAAATACATCATTGGTCTGGTCCTTTTGGTAGTTTTTGGATTGCAGTGATAACATTTACCTCATTTGGCAATTCTGCTCCAACTCATTGATCAATTAATACAGGCTGTCCTGAGGATGACAGTCAATCTTTTTTCTTGGTCGCATGAGTGCTAGTGCAATATGTACATGAATATAGAAACTTAGGGACAAAGATGGAGATTTTCCATTGGCTCAGAAACATGAAATTTGCCTCACCAAAATCTTCTAGCTACTGTCACTAATGAATATCTCAACATCAGTAGCAGAGGGTGAAGTTGAGCTTTGTTCGGTCTGACACCCTTACATAGTCAGATGTGTAAGCAGATTAACTATGTATGTTCCTTTTCTCTTTGAAGGGACAGTTATTTTGTCTCCACTGAAACTGACAAGTACTCTGAATATATCTTTGCATTCCCTAATTGCAATACCTTACACTATAATACTATTAAATGGCTTATAGATTACTGAAAATATCCAGTATATCAAATATAGATCTTAATGAAGATCCCACATGTGGAAAAATAGACATGTACAGTAAGTTTACTGTGAATTTTAATGTGTATCAGTTAGGAATGTGTGAATAATCTATGGCATATTAACACAATGGAATGCTATACATTATTTAGAATAAATATATCCATATATTAATAAAGATAAGGTAAATATATAGATTTTTGCACATTTCAGCTTTCTTTTGCTTAACATTTTGAAAATTAAATATGTGTGTATATATTTTTCTAAAATTATCTGAAATAATTACTGTTTTTAAACTGAATCTGGACCAAAATTTGTGAGGGACATGGAAATGTTTTTCTGACATAGGGTTTTTTGTTTTAAATTTGAAGCTGATACCCACTCAGGACTGAGGATAATTACGTCAATAGAGTGATTATTAAACTTGCTTTAAAAGAGAACTAATTATGTAAAGAATGTGTTAAATTATAGATCTCAAGCTGTTCATTGGATATTGATATTTACCCAGTGAAGAGCTTAAAATCCTATAATTTAAGGTAAAGATAAAAAAGTTGCCTTTGTAACTCAACTAAGTGTGTTCATAAATGAGACCAATCAGAAAATAATACATTAAGTTGAAATATTACAGCAGCCTCAACAACAAATTGATAGACTTGATATAAGACTAAGCATGGAACTGACATTTTTATGACAAAGATGTTTGATTACGGTGTTCGTTGCTGTCTTTTTGTTCTCTTGGTTCTCATTTTTTAGACCTAATTTTTATAATTAAGCTGTGAGATCAAGTTGTATTTTGTTTCTCAACAATTAAATGTGTGTTATACAAAATGTGAATCTCCAATGCCTGCTAATTTCTGAACTGTAACATATGCTATTCAAATAATAAGAACATCACCAAAGTACTCACCTGGCCAAAAAGTATGGTATGAATAGTGAAATATTTCTGTTTAGATCATTTAATTACAGAACACTCATATCATCCTTCCTGAACACAAAAAGTAGATACAGTCACCGTTAAAACTGAAAATAATGGTTAACTTATAAAACTTCATTTTATATAGCTGAAAGTGAAATGAAGGAAATATGTAACTATATATATCTTTTTATGTTGATATTTTCAAAGCATAAAATAATTTCCATGGACACCTGGGAACTATTATGGTAGATAACACTAAATTTCAAAATGATAAACAAGATACATTCTTGCACTATGAAGTAATAAATTGTGTCATAGAAACACAGGAAAAATAGACATCAGGTGCTTATTTGGTTCTCCTTTGAAAGAATATCTGCAAATGTTATGGTTCTTGAGAACGAGGGTGTATCTTGCATTGGAATTTAAATTTATTCTCTAGCACTATTTCTTTTTTGCTATGTCAGTTACTATCTCTTGGTGATCTAGCATATATGATACTCTCTGTGATAAACAAATTTTAACCTGAAAAATTGTCTTCTATGTACAATACTATTAATGTGCAAATATAGACTTACATCCTGTTATTTGAAGTTGTAAATTTATAGCAAATGTAAATATCTTATTTGTTAAAATAGAAGTAAGTCATTTGCACAAGGTTAGTAAAAAACTGAAGGGTGCCAAATATATTTTTTATTATTTTATTTGCTAATACAACATTTTCTTAATACTATATTCCTACAATGTATTTTATATATGAGTATAAAATTGTTATTGCTCCACTCTGCATGTGAATCTTAAGCTAGCAAATTTTGCTTATTATCTGCCAAAAAGATTGCATGAGCCGCATCCCCTATCTCTTCAATAATGTTTTCTCCAGACAATTAAGGAACACTAATTATGTTCAGAGTAGGTAGTTTTATCATGAGTTACTTATCATCTAGATCATAAAACAATTAACATTGTTTTAAATTAAAAGTTTAGATAAATGTTCAGGGTTATAAGCCCCCTTAGTGAAGTCCCATGATACTTTAACAAAATGAAAGTACCCTCTTACAATAGATCATTGTAGCTAGATTGGTCCTGACTGTATATCATGAAAAATTATAATTCAAAACTCTGATCCTTGCTGCATTCTACCTTTTCACTTCTGCATTTATCTTTCTTGTATCATTTTTATTTATATTATTATTTTCCATTTCTGAGTTATTGTCTGCCTTAAGGTATAAAGAAGCCATTGTTTTATATTCAAATAATTTTTAAATGTTACAATACCCATAACTACTTGAATCACCCTTCATAAATTCCTAAAGGGCTTTTCTTTTTCTTTTTTTGGAAAATTACAGTAAAAATATTGGTTACCAGGTAGAAAAAAGGTGAAATTAGATCTCTGACTGAGATCATGTATCGCTCCAGATAGGATTAGAAATGTCAAAATACAAAACTTTAAATACGTTATTAAAACAAACATTTCTAAATATATTTTGGATATGGAGTATAACAATAATAATTGAATAAGGTAACAAAAAAACTTTTTATCAAAATAAAAGTCTATGAAAAGCTTAACAGAATTTGACTATATCAAAATTAAGAATTCTTTTTTATTAAGACATTTTTAAAAATTATAAGGCATCCTACACTGATAAAATATAGCTATAATTGTTTTCTATGAAATATATAAAAAACACTTACAAACTAATGAAAAATGCTGACACACAAATAGAAAAGAAATGGATAAAAGACATGAACAGGCATTTTACATATGGCCAATAAACAAAACATGATTAACCTTATCTTGATGAGCAAAATACACATCAAAAACTCTAAGACATTCTGTCTTATTCCTATTACACCGACAAAATTTAATTCTGCCAATCAACACCAAATGTTAGAGATTATGAGAATCCACAGAATCCTTTATATATCCTTGGTTGGAGAATTAACTGATTTACTATTCAAACAGTGCATTATTTATGACCCAACATTCAAAGAATGAATTGTGTTGGTATACTCAGAAAATTCATGTTATACAAAAGTTAAAGATGAATCCAAGAGTATGGATGAATCTTAGTAATATAATACAGGTGAAAAATTAAGTTTCAAAAGTTGCATATGCCTGATACCCTTTTATAATAAATCAAAACAAAAAATACACTTTTAGGGGATATATGTAGCTAACGATTTAAAGTAGTAGGGGGAGAATGTGGTTTAAGAAGAGCAAGAGACCATTTGGTTAGGTGTAACATATTTAAGGTACTAGGTTTTATTTTGAATAACGCTTAAGGTTATTTATTATATAATTATTGTTCTTCATTTACAGTTGTCCCCTTTCTTCCCCCATTGTTCTCCCATTAAAATACATGAGCACATAAATAAGTACATAGAAGTCAGCCATATATAAACTATTGAAAATACTCCATACAACAGAGATTATGATTAACCAATTCTGAACAATTGATATTCATTGAAAATTAGTAACTGTGGGGACTAGCTCTCTCATCACAATAACATTTTAAAAATCATTTTTCATTTCACACCATTATTATTATTCATGGCATTACATATACAAAATGTGCATGTCTCGTTTTATGTGGGCTTTAAAACTATTTCTATCTCCCTTTGCTCTATTTTGATGGTTTTAAAGTATGCTTCTGTATTGATATTACACACCTGAACATAAAATGAAAGAATATAAGAAATACCTAGTCAACTCTCTTTCCTCCTAAAAGCTTCCATGCAGGACAGTACATGCAAATGTGCCATTTACTGTAACGGACTTCCTCTATATTGTGGATTCAAGAGGTTTGCAAAGAGCTGATGGAATTGCTTTCTGGCTTAGGTGTAATAAATTATTCTGTAAGTTTATAACTTATAATGGTTCATGTACTGCTTTTTAAAAAAAATTAGCAGGTTAGTTTTCAGAGAATTTTTAAGTTGACAGCAAAACTGAGCAAGAAGTACTCAGTTCCCATACACCCCTGCCCCTAGACACACATCCTTACCCGCTATCAATATCTACACCCCTCCCACTGGGCTTCATACATCTGTTACAATCAGTGGATGGACCTACACTGACACATCATTATTACCCAAAGTCCGTAGTTTACATTAGTGTTCACTCTTGGTGTTGTATACTCTTAATTCAGACAAATGTATAATGACATATATCTATCATTTTTTATCTTTTTGGTATGCTTTTTGAAGTCCTTTAGATTTTACCATGTTAGTTTACACTCTACTCTTATAATATGTACAGAATTATCGCATTTTTAAGTTGTTTTATTTATATCTGTCTTTCCCACTACTGTGTTGACAAGTACCAGAAAAGACCTTACACTTTCTCGTAGCCCCAGAATCTACCACAATGCCTGAAAGATAAGTTTCCAGAATCTACCACAATGCCTGAAAGACAGTAGAGACTTTATTAATGCTTACTGAATAAATGAAACCTGAATATATAACTCATATTATGCCCATCATTTTTGATACACTTCCAAAGAGTTCCCTGATGATTCCTGGTAGAATAATAATAATAATAATAATAATAAATAAATAAAAATAAAACTCTAGCCAGAATGGAGCTGTCATAAACAATTGTCTCCTTTTAGATATCAAAAGAGAAGTGATTTTTCTTATAACAAAGCAATAATGACACTAATCTAGAAAGACTATTTCTCGAAAGAATAAAAATTTCATAATTGAATATGAAGATTATTGAGAACAACTTGTTCCCACGACTGTAAGATGGCGAAAGGAGATAGAAGGAGGCAACACGCAAACATGTGCTAAAGAGTTTCAAATACTTTGTCATGACAGTCAATCCTGAGAAAACTGCAGACAGCAGGTAGACTTGTTAAAATCAGGAGGAACTGCGAAGTTTTTAGAATGGAGGATTCAGGCCTAAGGTGAGCCCAAGAAGCAGCGTCGCAAACAGTGACAAGCTCTGCAAATAGCAGCTGCAAATCAAAGAGCAATCTCTATGTGTGCACAGTGTACAAGGGACTGGAGGTTACAGATTGGTCTTTTCCGCTTCACCCACACGCACAAATAGCAATCGCTGACGGTAACATCATCTCTGAATAGGAAGGGCACAGGGAAGTTTGAGTTATTTATTTATTTTTACCCTTTGTATTCACTGAGACAGTTTTAACATGAAGAATCCAATTGAATAAATCTAATACATAAAAGTTGAAGTAAAATTATTTATGTTGTAAGGATAAATTTCTGTAGCTGATATTAACTAATAAAGACATTTTAATCTGATCCTTTTCAAAGTAGTAACTGCTCCCAGCATGATGGCCCCACACATATTATAACTGTATAACTATATTTTTGAAACAGTGGGATGTAGGACCAAAATCATCGTCTCTGGGGAATGCTTGTGACATGTAACCTATCTTATGTATCACCTTCCCTGAGAGTCTGAGGAAAACTAATTTCATTCTGGAAGGATAAACTGACTCAGATGTTATTCACATTCAAAGTGCTTCTAAAAAGAATATAAGGAACTATATATATATATATATGGCTTCCAAACACTTTGTGTCTGAAAAAATAAAAGTAACTAGATATTCTTAACAAGTTGGTATATTCCATTCTTTTTTAAAATATTAGGGTTGGGGATGGAGAAGAAAGTGAAGGATCCATTTCAAGAAAAATGATTACTTAGAATTAAGTAAAAATAAATCCAGTGTGAAATTTCCATTAGGTGTATCGATTCGTGGAGCAGCTAGAAGGGGAAACACTACAGATTCATTTTTGGCTTCCATCTCTGCACAAGTGAATTAGTCCAATATTTTCTTTTAATAACAGAACATGTAACAAGAAAAAAATCATTTAGTCATAATTAGGCATTTATTAGGGACTTATGTACTGTTCACTTTGTTAGTCACTAAAAGCAAAGAGACATGAATGAATGAATGTGCCTGGCCTGGTAGAGATCACAGCCAAGTATGTGAAGGTGGATATGTTAATAAATAAGTACAGTTTTTGAGGGAATGTTATCATGCAGAAATTTCCTGTTTTATGGGGCCACCGTGGAAGCACCCAATATTTTGTGTGGTTTGGGGAAATGCAGGAATTGAATAAATAAGGTTTCTTAGAAGAGGCAATGTTAGACCCCTTTTAAAGATGACTAGGAATTTTCATAGCTGAAAAGATCAAAAAGAAGGACGCCTTGGCTGGTGTGGCTCAGTGGACTGAGTGCCAGCCTGTGAACCAAAGGGTCTCCTGTTTGATTCTCAGTGAGGGCACATGCCTGGGTTGCAGGCCAGGTCCCCAGTAGGGGACACTAGAGAGGCAACCACACATTGATGTTTCTCTCCCTCTCTTTCTCCCTCCTTTCCCCTCTCTAAAAATAAATAAATAAAATCTTTAAAAAAAGAGAGAGAGAAGAGACAGGAACACTTCAGGCTTGAGGAAATATAACTCAGAAACAAAAAAGAGACATTATTCATGCTGGGTGTGTGTATCTCCTGGAGACCAAAGTTTAGATCACAAGAATGAACTTTGCAAGTAAATGTATTCTTGAATCACATAAAACTTTCAAAATACTATGTTGCTTCCTCAGGGTTGAAAACATAACCATCTTTGCTCTTTGAACATAGAGGCATCATGAATACTGGAAAGGGCTTCAGCATTGAGGTCTAGTGCCCTTGAGTTGAGATACTACCTGGATCACTCATAAGCTAAGACCGTTGACAGGTACCTAAATTCTCAGACATAATTTCCTCAGGTGTACAGCTATCATGAAAATTCTACTTTGCAGGGTTTGGTACAGAGTGAAGGAGATATTTGTTCCAGGCCTCAGGAACATAGAACAGGTAAATAGACATACTAGTGTATGGTTCCTTGCTTTCCCTATCTGTTTTTTTCACTATCAAAAACATCTGTACTTATATAATTTTGCTTGAAATATTTAATGTAAAGGTAAAATATGGTTTCTATTTCTGTTAGTAAAGGTAATACTTACTAGTTATCAGTAATTTTTATTTTAGCCTTAATACATATAAACTTCTCTTGAATCGTGTATATGGAAAAATGCAGTGGAACATATAGGAAAGTAAAGCTGAAATTGATTTTGAATGTCAGAGACAAGGTCTTTCTATTTTTCAGTCGTATTAACACATTCTAGCTTTGTCTTCTCCAGCTACCACACACAGACTCTTCTCTCAATACAGGTTATTTGTAAATGCTCTTTCAAGGAATTTATGAGCAATATCAAGAAAGGTGATAAATTGCTGAACATTTGCTATGTTTTAATTAAGTAATTATTAGTTTAAAGAGTAATCAATAAAGAATTTTGTGAAATAATCATGTGAGTTGTCTTGGAAAAATGTGTTAATGTTTTCACTGATCTGAAAACTTAAAATAAATGTTACTATGGTGAAAGGAAATGTCTTAAAAATGAACCTATCTGACTAGCCTTTGGCAAAAACTTGTGGCATTTCAACCATCTGGCCTCCTAAATATGATTATTTTTATTAAGATTTGGGAATGTCAGTTGTTTTGCTTCTCATTTTACTTAAAGAAATGGCAACAGTGATTTTGCAGGAGTTGCAATAATTGAATATCTGTTTTGTGCTTATATTATCACATTTAATCACTACAATTATTTTGCAAGACAGCTATCATTATTTACATTTTGCAACTGAAAGATGAGCTGTTTCATCTTTTTATAAAAATTAGTATTCAATTACAGTTGTTATACAATATTATATTAGTTATAGGTGTACAACATAGTGATTGGATGTTTAACCCCCATAAGTCAGTATAGTACCCTTCTGACATCGTACATACTTATTACAATATTATTGACTATGTCTCATATGCTGTACTTTACATCTCTGTGTCTGTTTTTATATCTGGCAATTCAGACATCTTAACCCTTCCTCTTTTTCTACCCATCACCCAACCCCTCTTCCATTTGGCAACCTTTTCTGATATCACACAGGCAATAAATAGTCGAGGCAGTCTTAGAATGCAAGTTTGTCTGATTCCATCCCAGGGAACGTCCTTAATGCAGCATTCATCTTTTACTCTTCCTGCACTGTTATTAAAATGAAAGGAAATAACGTTCCTAAACTCTTTCTAGTACTCAATAGTGTGCAATATTTCTAAAATCCCATAATGCTCTTCAACCTAGTGGCTCTATTTTAATTGTAACGGCAAGTTTCCAAAACACTAAGTTTCTATACCTTCTCCTGGTCACAGGCTTTATTATTATTATGTTATCACTGCTCCGACGGTTACAAAGACAAGTGGAGAATGTGACCTTATTTAGCTAATGGTGAACATCAACACTGGCACTGTGGAATCACATTCTTACGGGAAATTCAACTCTTTCATTAGATCTTTGTTTTGGTGTTTTTCTTTTTCTTGGAAAGCTGACCCAGATTCCTTAGAAGACTTGAGAGACTTCTCATCATTTTATTCTCAAAAACAATCCATCTTGTAAGTCAAAAATTGGATTAAATTCATTCACACTGATTTTCATTCAGTAGAGTAAATTTCTTCTTTGTATAGTCTCTCCTTGCCTGGACATTTTAAAGAACATGTTTATATAAACCAGGGTTTTTCAAATTTTGGTCCTATAGGCTGATCATTAGTCATAACATGTCCTTTTATTGCTTGTGTATTGGGGCTGACAATCATAAGAGAGTTAACCCTAACTCACACATTTTTGAATATTTTTTTTGTTCTGTGTATAGGAGTCATTTTATGAAAATTATGCAGTGGCACCTTGGTTCTCTAACATCTTGGTTTTTGAACAATTCTGTTCTTGACCATATGTTCATGGAAAAAATGATGATATATAATAATATATATTTTATTTTTAAAGAACTGACAGTTACCTTAAAGTTACTTTAATCTAATTATCAATTTTATAAATGAGGCAACTGACACCAAGACCCATTTAAGGGAATGCTCCAAAATGATAAAGGTAGTTAGTATGAGAAAATTGTCAACTACCTCTAGCTTAAGAACACCAGCTTTTTAAAAAAAATATCATATATTGTTGGGCAACATTTGTGGACCAGACTCATTAGAGTCTTCTAACTAATTCAATATCCACCCAAATTAGAATGTATTTAATCCTTAATAATTGATTGAAAAACAAAATTCACCCCGGCATGCTTTAGACACTAGCATTTGGAACAGTTTAATCTAAGACTTGCAATGCTACTATAAGGACAGTAAAATAGCTGTACATGGAAATAAAATGGACAGTGTTAATGGATCAAGTAAATAGAGACGATAAAATTAATACTGGATTGACGCTTGGAACAAGTGCTTGTGCACTTTTTATGTTTTATTATTAGAGAGTTTTAACATAGAACATAGCTATCAGCAAAGACTTTATTCACCAACATGAGACTGCTTGGAGTTCCCCATACCAACATTTTCAACTGTTTCCAGTTGTATCGCTGCAGACATTTGCTTCCTGACAGCTGTAAAGTTTTATATCCATTGTTTATGACAATCTGCTTTTTAAAAATTACTACTTGCAGTTAAACATTAACTCTCTACATGTGAGATGACTATCAATGAATAAAATGGAAAAGTATAGCCTCTGAAATATATGTACTTGCTAATGTATAGGGCAGGGGAAAAAATTGAATCATGTTTTTTTAACAATTAAATTGCAAATATCATTAACATTTCTATGCACCATGTAATGTAGACAATACTTAACATAGAAGAGGTACTAACTCTGAAAGGCTGCTTATTTTATTTAACATTTTTGGCAAGGGAAAATATATTAACATATGCAAATTAGTAAAGACTTTAAAACTATTTTTAAGCTCCATTTTGAGTGGAAGATTTTACTAGACTTAGCAATAATTTTTATTGCCTCTTTTAACTTATAAAAGTTACTTTCCTATGAAAACTAAAGGTACTTTTTTTAGCTTAGCTGGGTGTTTCTGATGGTAGTAAATTTAATATGACTGATTTTCTGCTCCAGTTTCTTTACGTATTTGTTCTATAAGCAGAAAATATAGCAAACTAACTTAAAGGTGATTCTATTTTGGAACTGTCTTTTAAGTCACATATCGAATTTTATTTAATTTTAAGTAGTGCTCTCAAACTGTATCATTCATAAGTCTCAGTAATTTGATAAACCAAAATCTATCAACTAAATCAAGTTTTTTCTCAGACAATGTCATTTCAAATCTCATACATGGATGCAGTTCTCAAGAAATTCATCACAAGAGAGCAATTTGCTCTTATTTGATCTGATTTATTTTATGTAACTCTTTCTTTTCTTGTTTGAAAAAGTAATTAAAATGAAAGCATATGAGTCTGTTTCCATACATTCCATCTAGATATATATGTTGCATACAAACTGGAACGAGGCCATACATACATGTTTATATAATGAGCATGATAGAAAATTAGTAGATGCAACATTATTTATTTTGAATATAATATATACAAAAAGTCATTACTGTATAAACCTGTGAGTGTTATGTAAGTACTAGAATGTTGTATGACAAATGCTACTATTGATTCATTTCCTCTCAAATACGTTACTATAAGTTGAATTCAGTTTAAATCAAGAGACATTTATTCAATATCTGCTATTTTACAGAACACTCTTCAAACACATGTGATCTTTTTAAACATGTAATTCCACACAGACACAAATTTGGATAAAGTTATCCAGTCAATACCTATTTGGAGCCCTCTGTGTGTCAGGCTCTATGTGTAGTATTGGGAACAGTATTAAGACAAAGTATAATATGATCCCTGTTCTCATGGAATTTATAGTCTGGGAAATTCCTTTCCTTCGAAGAACTTCCATTTTGATAGGGAAGGCTACGAAAAAGAACTTGACAAACCAGAAAATAATATTAAATGAATATTTAATTACAAAATAATATATTATACTAGTAAATATGGGATGTGGCCTGTCTTAATGTCATATGTCAGTTAACGATTGCATTTGTTTTAATAAAAAACTTTTTTCTTTTCATAGTCAGCTTGGCCAATAGCACAAACCACTGAGTACTTAATAGGGCAAGATGTATTTGATTTTTAAAATATATTTCAACTGAAAAATTATTAGTCATTTATCTGAAGAGCAACTGGAAATCTTAGTGTTTTAAGGTTAGATTAACAGATTTAAACCACCAACCTCTCTCTTTTCTAAGACCCCAGAATTTTAGAGTCTTATTAATAAAATATCATATTTTGACCATTCATATTCTATATGCTACATAAAATATGTATGCAAAATACCGTATAAATTATCTATGTGCATATGTATATTTATATAGTCTATTATTATACACATAGCAGGGCAATTGAAGATATAAAATATTTTATTATACAAATATTATTGGAAACTTACTTAATAATTCAATTTAAAGTTACTATAAGTCCATTAGACAAATTTTTTCAAGTATGAGTCATATTTTCAAGTGCATATTTTTGATCCAACTCCCTCAAATTTTTGCCAAGTAAGTTTTTAGGCCTACCATTAATTTTCATTTCTAACTCCTAGGTAATACATATTAAGCTATGGTTTGAGGAGAATAACACTAGATTTTAAAGTCTTTACTAGACTGCAATCTGTTTGGGGACTTTGTCCCTTCATAGTTTTCTTTTCTAAACTGCATGTTTTATCAAAGGAGAATATTTAAGATACAGAAATATTTACATCAAGATTATGTATGTAGTTACAAGGTCATACCTAAGAGATCATAGTGCAATGAAACATGACTTGTTAAAAAAAAAAAAGCAGCCCAGCCTGGTGTGGCTTAATGGATTGAGCATCAGCCTGTGAACCAAAGAGTCACCAGTTCAGTTCCCAGTTAGGGCACATGCCTGGGTTGCAGGCTAGATCCCCAGTGGGGAGCATACAAGAGGCAACTGAACATTGATGTTTCTCTCCCTCTCTTTCTTCCTCCTTTCCCCTCTGTCTAAAAATAAATAAATAAAATATTTTTAAAAAGGCATAACCAAAGACTTTGTATGGTGGTTATACTCAAATTTGTATCCCTGTATTATTGGACATAGTAATTTAAAAATTATTCCTACATTTAAAGTTATATCTACTTGGAAAAATTTAAAGATATTACTTAGTATCAAGGATTTACACCATGCAGAAGTCAGTCTTTGCTTGGATTTCTGGAGCAAACATCTCTTGCAAAATATAAACTTAGATGTGGAATTTCATAATCATTAATGACATTTTCTTATGAACGGAGGTGAGAAACCTAGAGAGACTGGCATCTACAGCCCTTCTTAGTATTTTGTAAAGAGAGCAGGAAATATTTTGCAGAATATTCTGGTAGACAAAAAGGAAAATAAAAAAGAGAGAAAAAAATTTCCATAGATTTCCATAGAACCAATTTTGTAACAGCATGGGTGGACCTGGAGAAAATTATGCTAAGTTAATTAAGCCAATCAGTGAAAGGAAAATACCACAGATATCACTTATGTGTGGAATCTAATGAACAGAATGAATTAAAAATGACTTAGTACTTAAAAATATTTTTTTAAAAAACTGTTGTAATAAAAAGCCACATAAAATTATGGATATTTATATAACTCTTGACACAGAGAAATAGACAAGAGCACTGTTAGTTTCTCAGAGTGAAGTTATATCAGAAAATAGTCTATTATATTTTAGACCACCAGTACAGAGAGTTTGATTGATTTTAAAGTGAGAAGAAAGTGAATCTTTGTAACAGAGGTGATTAAATATACATTTAATAAATATTAAGAATATTAATATTAAAAATGAATAAATGCATAAATTGAGAACCATAGAAAATGCATATGGTTCTCAATTTAAGGCAAAGTTTAGACACTGGCAGCCCCTTTAGCATCAAATGTTTTATAAGTTTTTCTGATATTATTTTGAAATTTGTTTTGGAAGATTTTACATTACAATTAAAATCAGGGTTCCAGGATCCAGAGTGACTGAATACAATAAAAAAAAACATGTATAGAACTTACTGGTAATAAGTTCTGAGGGCTTATTTCTTCTGGTATACTGTAATTTATAAATCACCATGAATTCATGGCTATTTTGCCTCTCTCCTCTTTCAGCTGCCCAAAATAGTAGCTCTTATTTCTGTAAGTCAAAGATCTTCTTAGCAATACACATTTTGCTGTCCTGTTTAATATGTTTTGTCCTTTTAATTTAAAAAAATATGGATAAAACAAACTAATAATAGCCAGGTCTTGTCCTTCTTTATTCTCACTGATGACTTCCCTAGTTTATTTTACAATGCATATGAAGATTTAAAAGATAAAACTATATTGTAACACAGTGATGTTTCGTCTAATAGATGTCTAAGTGTTTCCATTTTCTAATAGTTCTGACAGCCAGTGTAGAAAGACTATAAAACTGAAATGATTTTAAGCCTGGTATCCACTCTTAAATCTGTTTAATGATACATTTGTACTACAAAACCAAACCACTAATGTTTTTGAATTATATTGGAGTGCTTTTATTTTAAAAATGGAATAGTTATTAGAAAAGTATGGAAAAATAAATGGAAAAGTAGGATATCAAATATATCAAATGTATCTGCATTATCACAGTCTGGACTTGATGCAGAGGTGCAATTTAATATTTATACCTACAGGAGAGAACATTAAGGAAGCCATGGAAAATTATCCCACCCATGTTAGTCATATGCCACGCAGGAGTGTGTCTAAGCACTATCTAACTACGTACAGAGCCTGCTCCTGATTACAAGTTGAGCTGTTTTTATTCCCCATAACCCTCTATTAGTTTATAGCATCCCTGCATCAGAAAAAGTTTCTTGCTATGAATCCACTGAATCATTTCAACAGCCTCTGGATAAAAGGCACACATTGCAGGTATAAATGGTCCAATGGACTTGTACCATTTATGTATGTGCTATCATAGCCAAACAATATGTTACTTTTATGATATCAGAGTAATATTTTGCAATGCTAACCATGAACTATGATATACTTTCTTCACTTTTTGCCAAAGGAAAATGGAAGACTGAACAAACCAGTTAAAATGATAACAAGACTTCAGTTACTACTTTTAAAATATTCATGCTCCAAAAATTCCCAGACATTTTGTGGGTAGGGAACATTTTCATAAAGCTGAGAAAAGGAAAGGGTGTCAATTTCACACACAAATGCCATTTCTTCTTTCATTTAACTGCTAAAATGAATTCCAGATTTATTTACTATGTTCATTATTCATTATTTCTTTTCTTTTTCTTTTACACTGTCTCTCTATTCCTGTTATGAATTGCCAAATTCATCAGACTTGTGAATGACCAATGTCCAAATGTTATATTATAATTATGTGTTGGTAAGTTCAAAGTATTAGTCAAAATTATTGGTAGAGTTACAACTTCAGTATTACATTTTGGTTTTGGAGATGATTGAAAAAAACCAGGTTTTGTGTTGGTTTTTATTTTTTTCCCTCTCTTCCTTTTCTACAAACCTCATCACTTGGCTAGATACCCCATGTTTGTGAAGACAGAAATATTTAACAATTTACAAAATTTTCCCTTCCTTGGGAAGTAGCATCATTTTACATATGAGTAAAATGTTTTAATAAGACGATGTCATGAACTATATGATCATTACAGTAAACTATTAAAAATTGTGTGCTAAGATTTTATACCTATGAAATTACATTTTATTTATATAGTTTTACCATGACTTTTCAAACCAATTATTCTTATTAGTAACTAACCTATGTGCTTGTCTTTACTTTGTTTTGCTTTATTTAAAAAAAAAAAAGGTTGCTATAATTTTATGTGTCAACAGGTTAGTCCTTTGTAATTGAAAAACTACCTGTTATTTCAACTTTGCTAATATTCCCAGATCAAAAATCAAAATACATTATAAGAGAACAATAACATATTGGTCATTAAATGAGCAACATTATTAATTTAAAAATAAAACAAAACACTGTACAACCATGTACATTTTAATATTTATGATGAAGTTGTAGGAACTGCATATGTTGATTTTTCATTTTTTTAACTGTGGAAAAAATTACCAAAGGTGTGGAAGATATTTAGTGTTTTATATCTTACAGTTTTTGAATAAAAAGTTCAGCAAGAATATGAATATACTTAATGTTTAAGTATAAAATAATCTATTTTTAAACTGTTGACTTACTAATAAACATCTAGGTTTTAATCAAATCCCTTATTTAATGAAGTGTTAAAATTTTGGTTATTTTTGAATTACATTCACATGTTATTTTTGTCTCAGAGTATTTACACCTGAAGGTAATCCTTTTCGACTAAGAAGGTCATTGGGGAATTAGGATCTGAATTCCTAATAGACTAAACACTTTATCTATTTTTGCAGTCTGTTTTATTTGTTGTGATCACTGTGGCTGCTC
The DNA here is from genome assembly GCF_021234165.1 of Pteronotus mesoamericanus. Lineage (NCBI taxonomy): Eukaryota > Metazoa > Chordata > Mammalia > Chiroptera > Mormoopidae > Pteronotus > Pteronotus mesoamericanus. Next base: position 22,003,060 of record NW_026555285.1, on the reverse strand, counting down.
AGATAACATGGCTCCATGTTTATGCTTTGCTTAGGCATCTATGCGTCACCTTCTCCATAGAATGTCAGTGGCTGAGAGATCAGAAATGGAGGAATAAAAATTCTCAGACCATTCTGATACAGTATTAGTGACAGTAAAAGATTATGTTTGAATTTAGTGATATAAAATCAAGGTAAGCAGCAGACAGCAGAAGAAGCTGCATTAATTAGTGCTTATCTAGGCTACAATTTACACACATGGGTGGTCAAGCTGATTGTTAAAATCAGACAATCCAAGATTTGGTAAAAAGACACAGGAAATGCTTAGGCTGGTCCCTTTAGATAAGGAAAAGCATGAGGAAAGCAAAGTACAGGATTTCCTGTCTCCCAGTAAGAAGATTTTCTTTCTCCAGCTAGTTTATTTCTTCTGTCAATATTTCATGGAACTTGAAAAAAAAATTTACTATTTTCCAAAAGGTGCTGATTTCATGAGTCACATTCCATTATTGTAATGAAAAATGGTGAACATTTTCCAAACTACTAAATCTGTCATCATGAGCCTTCATTTTGAACACTCAAAAAACTATTCATGCCTTAATATATTTGTCGCTAGGAGAAATATTTTTTAAAATAATGTAATTTAAAAGAAATGCAAACATAATTATATTTTTGTTCTTCCAATGATGATTTGAAATGTTTACTTTGAAATAATATATGATTTCAATTATCTATTTCTGGTTTCACTCTGCTTACACTCCTACCTGGTTTTGCTATATATTGACTTATTCATGCTTTTGTGATTATTTTCTTACACTTTAAAATGGCACTTTTGAAAGTTTTCTTTGGACTGATGACAGTGTTCAATAAATATGTAATATGATTATTATGATAAAAGTAATAATTCTACATAATTAAATATTTGAATTGATCCAATGAAAAATAACATTTTTATAAATAGCCAAAACCATTTTAATAGTATACTACCTTTAAATGTTCATTTGAGGAAACATCTTTGTTACTTTTTTCTCCTCTTTTGAGCAATGAAAAAAATGTATGTAGCTACAACCATGATTACTTTCAACTTTGTCTTACTAATCTATGCATTGAAAATGTATGAGCTACATCTTTCCCTTGAAGAAGTGATTATAGATCAGGGTTTTCTTCTGTGCAGCACCTTAAATCCTTCAATAAATCTCTGTTACTATGTTTTATTCCAATTTATGGACTTTTGAACCTGCGGGGTGGGGAAGCCACCTGCCTTGATCCTCATTTGTTGCCATTTTCCACCTCCCTCCTACTGTGCACTTCGATCACATTGTGCTGAGAGGGACTGAAAAGAATCAGCTCAACATTGTGCCCAATTGTCCAGCTGCCTGGGGAAGAAGGCACCACTTCTCCAACTCCCAATCTCTATTACATCTGTACTAATTGGTAAAGAGGGTGGGCATCTTCCAGAAGTTCAAAAAACTGGTTTGTAAGAAGGAGACATAAAGATTAAAAAGTGTGCCATGGCTGGTGTAGCTCAGTGGATTGCATGCTGGCCTGTGAACTAGAGGGTCACCTGTCAATTCCCAGTGTAGGGCACATGCCTGAGTTGCAGGTCCGGTCCCCAGTTGGGGATGTGCAAGAGGCAACCACACTTTGATGTTCCTCTCCCTCTATTTCTCCCTCCTTCCCCTCTCTCTAAAAATAAATAAATAAAATCTTTTTAAAAAGATAGAAAACTGTCCTAGACTTTTGCCCTTTAGAGAAATAAAATGTCTGAATATTTTTATTTATAATTATACCAAATAAATAAGCATAATTAATTTACAAAAAAATTTATGAAGATTTTTAATGCAGATGAGTTACGTGTTTTTTTACTAAATTAAAAACAACATTATTTTCATAGTCATGTAATTTATCAACTAACTTTGAGTATTGTCACAAGTAAAGAGTTTAGAAAAAGACAGAGAAGAATAACATGGGTATAAAAGACAACAGATGTCAAAGCAGAAAGGTAAAGTTACAAAAAGGAGAAAACAAAATCGCTATTAACAAATAAGAATCAGTTTGAAATTTTGTGCATGTAAGTCATCTGTCTCTCTTCTTGACAGACTTTCAGCTTAGCTCTTGCTGAATTCTTGGTGTGTAATTAAACATCTTAAACGTGATAAATTTCAAAGTATATAAAGTCCAGTCCATTTAGGATATAATTTATTTTTCTTTATAATGTGCCCCTAAATTAATTATGTATAATTTCTTATATGGATTTCTACAACTGATTTTATTAGTATCTTTGCAAATACAAATTCTATTTGAGTTTCACAGCTCTGATAAAAGGAACCTTCTAACACTTAGTTTTCCTAGATCCTTGAAAAATTTTTTGTGTTTTCTCTTCCCTCCCCATTCTCAGTGGAGCAGGAGAAAGAAAAAGAAAGCAGATTTTACATTTCTGAATAGTTATGGAACATTCACATCTTCTGAAATTAAACAGTTTAATTACATTATTGACTTGTTTTTTTATATGCAAATATAAATGTTTTAAGGTGATGACCATGTCTGATTTATCTTTGAGTTATCCCATGATCTTGCACTGTATTGTTCAGAGTAAATACCCATTCAATGTATAGAAATTGCATATTTTTAAAAAATAGTTAATACTTATTATTTAAATGTCTCATTCAAATAAATGTTAAACTACCTTTATTCCCTCAGTATTTCTTTTGAGTTATTATAATAAATTTCAAATTGCCTGAAGAAGATGAATGAAAAATAATTTCCCCATATACAAAGATTCCAGCCTTTCTCACCAACTTGAGAACTTGAGAATTACTGTGGTCAAGGGTACCATGGGTATGTTAGTGGAGTAAAAATGGAGAATCTTTTTTAAAGATTTTGAAAGCTGTATTTGAGATATTTGATCAAAATTTACCATTATACTGAAGAATTAATGGAATGGAGTAAAGTTCAGTTATCAAAGGATATATAGTAAGTATGGTACTATACTTATTATGGCAAATTGTCCCCCAAATTTTCCAATATCAGTAGGGGAGGATGAAATAATGATATGGCCAACTCACTTTAAGTTCATCTGTAGTGACATGAATAGAAATAATATGTCTGTAGGTTACATCAAATATTTTATGAGAGTCTAAAGATTTTAAGCCTGACTATGTACTAATTAGTGAGATCTGAAAGAAACTTCAACCAATTGTAATAAAAATAATGCAGTTGCCACATGAAATTTCCGTTATATTTATTAGGGTGCACTAGGGTTTATTAAGCTGTGTAACCATCCTCTATATCCATCTTTTCATGATGTGGTAGCTACTGTTGGTGATCTATACTTCTTTCTTTCTGGCCAAAAGAAAAATGGAATTTGTCCTGGAGATTAATAAGTATTAAAAAGAGCCTCTAACAAATGAACTTATTTATTGTGCTAATGATTGCTTTAGAGATGGTTATATGACCAGGTCTTGCAAAGGTATATAAGAGGAAATTTTCAGTAGAGAGAACTTCTGAAAAATACTTGTTTGAGCAAGAAAATAAAATCTTTATTCTCAGTTATTATTCACCAATAAAAGAAATTCAGCATCACAGTTTTAACTCTTGACACAAAATGAACTAGGAGGCAAATTTATATTCATCAGATACAACTAATGGACCAACTTATTAAAGTTCATGTATCTTTCAACCTATCAGATATTGTGGTACATGAGGTCTGTTCAGAAAAAAGTCCAGCCATTTTTAATATAATGAGAATGGTTTGAATGAAATAGATGTAACCTGGAAGCCATAGAGAGTGGACTGGAATGTGCATATGTGGACAAAGATGACTTCATTGTACTAGTCAGTGGGGGCAGTAGAAGCCATTGAATAAGAATGTGTACAGTGTAGCCACTGCATTCGAAATGACTGAGCGAGAAGAGGAACAAATCTGCATCAACTTTTGTGTTGAGCTTGAACATGACTCCATGGAAACTATTTGGATGTTTCAGAAGGCTGCAGCTATGGGCAACTGGTGATTGGCTTCATCATGACAGTGTACCAACTCATGCATCATGTCTCATGCAGAGTTTTTTTGAGAAACATCATTTCACCCAGGTGTCTCAGCCCCCTGGAAGCCCTCATTTTGTGCCCTGCAACTTCTGGCTTTTCCCAAAACTAAACGGGAAGAGATAGCAGACTGTTGATAAGATTCAGGAAAATACAACAGGAGAACTCTGTGAAGTCCCAAGGAGACTACTCTGAAGGGGACTGAGGTGTCATTGTCCTATGTACAATGTTTCTTTTGTCTTATATCTTCTTCCATAAATGTCTCTTTTTCATAGTACAGGGCTGGATACCTTCTGGACGGACCCCATATTCTGGTGACAGAATGACAGCAATGGCTGACAGTGAGTTAAACTTGGAAAGTGTTTGTCATAACAGGTGTTTTCTACATGTTGCTAGAAATCAAAAGGTTTATAAACATGTTACATGTCCAAAAATGTGTTATAATACTTGAAAGCCTGAACACACTGAGGTAGAAGTACATATGTTGCAGTCTCAAAGGTGTCAATAATCCATATGGACTAAATTAATACATGCCTCTGGGTAGCAGGTATGTTTGTAAATATAAAATTATATTAGTGCCAGTGCAGAACACAAAAAGCATCATAAGACCCTTTTTTTTTTAGAAAAAGAGGGAAATGCTATGGAAGATCTCTCAGCACCCCTTCATTTCAAACCTTTTTCTTGTTTGGGGGCATTTCATGCTGCTTAGAGATGCAATAAGCCATCTTACACCAGAGGGAAGAAGATCAGAAGCACCACAAATATGCTGATCCAGATCTCTGACTTTATTGAGCCATTGAACAAACTCTGGAACTTCCAACCTATATGTATTTATTATGTTGGAATAACAAATCTTGAATACATTAAAAAATGAGCATTCTGTTATTTGTATCAGGGGATACAAATAATTTTAATATTGGCTACGTTGAAGTATACATGATAATTGCAACTAAAGAATACTTAATGCTACTTAAGGTTTTTGTAGCCTCTTGGCAATAGGCTACAATTTCTACTATAGTACAAACAAGATATTATGTCTTTAAAATACTAAAGCAAGCAGAAAAGAAAGTTGATAAATACGGCAGAGAATACTGCTCAACTAAGAGCAGCAACCTCACACTAACACGGGCTTTCTTACTGCCATTTTCAATAGAACTTCAAACTCAGTAAGCATGTGGTCAGCCTTTTAAGTTATTAATAATGATGAGATACCAAGTAATTTGTCATAAGATCTCTAGCTTTCCAACCTTTCATATCAGTTTACTCACATGGCCCGACCGCTGTGCCAGTGCTGCATATGACTTTTATATTAAAGAATAACTGCACTTGTGCTGTAGTATTAATGGCTGAAGCTTGAAGAGGCCTTGAATGACAAAAGTCTTATAAGACTTCTTATATAAGCAAAGAACTCAGCACCACAGAAAAAATCAAAACCTATTGCTACCTAATAGAGTTACTATTAAAGATTCACCTCTTGCTTCAGATTGTTTTAAAGTTCCCGTTACAATTTAGGAGGGGTAGGGAACATGGATGCAAAGATGACATGCACAATAAAACAAACTTAAAATGATGCATAGGGAAAGACTTTGAGTATAGTTACTATATATGAAGCAGACTTGAATAAAATAAATCACGTTTACCATTTCTAACATTACTACAGATGCACAATACGTTGCAAAGATACCGAAACAGATCCTATGTACTCTTCACCCAGTTTCTCGCTATGGTAACATCTTGCATAATTGTAGTACATTATCAAAATCAAGGTTTTGACACTGGTACAATGTGTGTATATAATTCTATATCACTTTGCCACATATGTAGGTTTGAATAATCACCACTAAAATCAAGATGACAAGCTCTTCCGGCACTGCAGATAGTCACAGTCACACCCTGCTCTCCACCATCACATACTCTAGGTAAACACTGAGGTTATTTTTAACTCTATTATTCTGTAATTTCACATAAATAGAATAATTCAATATACCAACTTTAGAGATTGACATTTGCAACTAGTAACTTCTCTGGAGAGTCCTACTGGTGTTGTGTACATCAATAGTTCCTTTTTAGTACTTAATGCCATTTCATGGTATGGATGTACCACAAGTAGTCTAATGACTAGGTCATTGAAGAACAATTGAATTGTTTCCATTTTCTATAAAACAACTTTGGCTATTAATAAATTTACTATAATTATTCAGGTAAGGATTTTACTGTGAACGTAAGTTTTAATTTCTCTGGGATAAATGTTCACACATGCACGTGCTGTGGCAAATGGAAGTTATAACATGAAATATAGAGGCAATTATTGAAGATACAAGATACAAGAAACATTGTACATAGGACAATTATGCCTTAGTCCCCTCCAAAGTAGGCACCTTGGGACCTTACACAGTTCTCTCAGTGTCCCTTCCTCTGTTCAAAACACTCTGCAAAATTCATTGCTGTAATCTCCATTAGCTGCCCCATCACATTTTCCTGAATCTCATTAACGTTTTCAAATTTCTTCCCTGACAAAGGTGATTTTAGTTTAGGGAAAAGCTAGAAGTCACAGGATGCCAAATCTGGGCTGTAGCAGGGCTGAGTCACCTGGGTGATTTGATGTTTCACCAAAAACTCTGCCAGAGACATGATGCACAAGCAGGTGCATTGTCCTGATGAAACTGCCCATCCCCAGTTGCCCAGAGCTGCGGTCGTTTTCATCATACTGCATCTCTCAATCGACGAGAACATTGAGGTAATGCTCCTTATTAATTGTTTGGCCTGAAGAGACCCACTCATGATGGGCAACGACTTCCCAATCAAAATACACAGTTAGTTTGGTCTTGATCTTGCTGCGACTTTGATGTGCGTTCACTGGGTGTGGAGAACCAGGAAACTTCCTGAGAAGATTCGTCCTTTGTTTTGAGGTCGTAGCCATAGACCAACAATTCATCTCCAGTTATGAGCTTCCTGAGGAAATCTGGTTCATTGGCAGTACTTTGAATTAAGTCATTAGCAATTTTCAAAGATTTTTCTAATGAATCTCAACCTCTGAATAGACACTATTAAGCATACTTAGAAAGCATAGTTAGTTTTCATAATTTCTGCTTTTTTTCACTATGTTAAATCCCCTATGTTACCTCTCCCAATACTTTTATGAAATAAAGTAGGCTTTCTTTACCAAAGCATATAACAGAGTACTGTAGGAACGAAATGGTACAACACATTTTTATTAAACAACTGAGGTAGGATGTTAAGTACATTTGCATGAATTGCATACGTAAACACCAGTACCTAAATAAATATGGTAGCTTTCTCTTAAACATGGCTACTAAATGAGTTCCTTTATTCTCTAAAAAAGAAAAAAAAATCACTATTATTTTCTATCTAAATGTTATACACCACACATTGAGGGAAGACCTCAAGAATGCTGTTCTGTGGAGGGTTATCTGATTATAGCAAAAATAAAGCCTGAAGTTGAAATAGTCTATCTCCTTCCTAGTCTTTAAATATGTATGAAAGTAAGGTGTTTGTTTTGACATACTGCGCTAATAGCGTTAATATCTAAATTGTTCCTCTTTTATTCTTAAAGTAATACTTCATTAATATGTGAACTCTAACATCACCTTTGATCATGTCAGTTTAGTATGTTTGGCTGCAGGCTTAGTGTGGCAGTCTTACACTGATTTACATTAGAAAGACTATTTTTTGCTGTTGAAAGGGATTAAAACTTCTTGTTTAAACATGGGAATTTTACAAAGAATAAGAGACACTAAATAGAACCCAGAGATTTCAAATGATTATTAGACATGGGATATGTTAGTGTGTCTAAAGCTTCTCTTCTTTGACTAAATGATACATAGTAGCTTCTTTATTTTTTTGGCATTTGGCTATATCTTTTTAAATTAAATTTATTAGAATGATATTGGTTAATAAGATTATATAGGTTTCAAGTGTACAATCCTATGATACATCATCTGTGTATTATGCTGTGTGCCAACCATTGAAGTCAAATCTTCTCCCATCACCATATATTTGACCCCCTTTTATTACCCCACGATCCCTTGACTCTGCTAACCACCATACTGTTGTCTGTGTCTGTAAGTTTTTGTTTATTTGTTGCTTTCAGTTTTATACGACACATATGAGTGAACATATGGTTCTTAACCTTTTTCTATCTGACTTATTTCACTTAGCTCTTCTCACGGCCCATCCATGTTGTCGCAAATGGCAATATTTCATTTTTTCTTGTGGCTGAGTGGTATTCCATTGTGTGTATGTACTACATGTTACAGTTACCTATTGAAAGACACTGTGGTTGTTTTCATGTCTTGGCCACCATGAAGGATGCTGCAATGAACATAAGGGTACATATATCTTTGTGAACAAATGTTTTCAGACTTTTCAGGTAGATACCCAGAAGAGAGGTTTCTGGGTCATATGGTAACTCTATTCTTAATTTTTTGAGGAACCTCCATACTGTTTTCCATAGTGGTTGTACCAATTTACATTTCCATGAGCAGTGCATGTGGGTTGCTTTTTATCCACAACTTCTCCAAAACTTGTTATTGTTTATCTCGTGGATAATAGCTAGTAGCCATTCTAACAGATGGGAGGTAATATCTTATTTTAGCTTTGATTTGTATTTGCCTAATAGCTAGTGAAGTTTAGTATCTTTTCATATACCTGTTGGCCATTTGTATGTCTTCTTGGGAGAAGTGTCTGTTCAGGTCCTCTGTCCATTTTTTAATTGGATTTTGTGTTTGCTGTTGAGTTGTAGGAATTCTTTATATTTTTTAGGTATCGATCCCTTGTTGGAGCTGTTGTTTACAAATACCTTCTCCTATTCAATTGGTTATCTTTTTGTTTTGTTCGTGGTTTCCCTTCCTATGCAAAGTCATTTCAGTTTGATATAGTCCCATTTATTTGTCTTTGTCTTTAGGTCCCTTGCCTTTGGGGTCAAGTTCATAAAAATCTTCTCTAAGGCTAAGGTCCATAAATTTAATACCTACGATTTATCCTATCTAATTTATTATTTCAGGTCTCATACTTAGGTCTTTGATACATTTAGAGTTAAGTTTTTTATATGGGGACAAACAGTAGTCTAGTTTCATTCTTTAGCATGTGACTTCCCAATTTTACCAGCAACATTTATTAAAGTGGCTTTCTTTTCTCCATTTTATACTTTCGGCTCCTCTATAGAAAATCATTTTCCCATACACATGTGGGTTTATTTCAAGGCTCTTTTAATTTCTTCTTAATAGTTAGAGATCAACCCTTTAACTGGCAGATTAAAATTGATGTTGTCAAACCCTTTTAGATTAGTAATATTAAAAAATTTTCATCAGAAAGTCATGTCTAACAGTATTTATTATTCATATGCCTTTTTAGACCCTTTTATGAGTAAAACTTCTGTATTGAACTTATTTATGACTAATTTTCAATATACACAAAAGTATAATAAATAGTACAACTAATCCCCACTTATCAATTCATGCCAAATTATTTAATTTATTTGCCCACCCATTTCTTCTGTTCTTGAATTTGTATGAATTAAATCCCAGAATATCATTAAACATTCTTAAATCAACAGCTTGAGCAGTATTAGAATTATGGTGAACAATAAAACTATCAGTCCGTAAAATAGTTAAAAGGAATATATGTATAGTTCACAATAACATCCAATCTAAATGTGTGTACTTTTTTTTCCCTTAGAATTTCAAATTACTTGGGAATAATGATGACCTTGTCAATCTAATATAACTCATTATTATTAACTTTACCTCAGTAACTTACTAATATCATTAGTTGAGGAATACAGTTTAAGATAATTCTTCACTTCCTGGAGTTCATGTTACAGAAAAATAGGTAGACATGGATGAGAAAGCTGAAGTTATTACAAGTCATATATTTAAACACACTGTGACTTTTAAAAATACTAAGGCAGAGGAATGAAATGGAAAAACTCCAACTGTTTATTTCTCATCTTCTTACTAATGTGTGTAGACATATGAGGAGTTACCATTCTTGATGTAGCAGTAAATGCCAGTGCCCGTTTTCAAAGGTACTGCCCATAGATATATTTAATGTCCTTTTAAAATGAATTATGCAATTTCTGATAGTAATTTTTAATTGTGAACTGTTCTTGATGTTTTTATGTTGACATTTTGACACCAATTACCTGAATGTATGCTAAATAAGTAAGAGATATGTATAAATATTACAGAATTAGTATGTAGTACATTAATGATGGCTTCACATTCTTGGACAGTGCTCCCACTGAGAATGGTGTCTGTAACCTCTCCCTTAAAATCTATGATGGTTCAGCAACTAGTTAACCAAAAAACAAACAAATGACAGTGTCTGTTTCAAGACAGGTGCGTTATAGAACTGACAGCTTCTACCTCCTGTCTGTTAAATACTCATCCTTGAAACTCAGCAACCATCTTGTGAGGAAGCTCAAGCTTCTCCATTGAAGGGGCCCATGTGAAGGGACACTCAGATCCTCCTGCTAACTGCAACTGGGTTTCCAGCTGCCTGCCTATGTCAATTTACTTACAATGTGAACAAGTCATCCCAAAATTTCCTCCAGCTCAAGTAGAGGTACTGCATCACAAATTGATTCAAGCAGAGATGAAAGATCTTAAATGGTAAATTCAGGAGCAAAGTAATTTATTACTGTTGCTTTAACCCACTCAGTTTTGTTTGTTATGAAGCATTAGATAATCGTAGAAGAATAAATTTTCACAGAAATTACTTTACGTGATGAGGGAGGGCTATTTCTGGTGTTTACTCTGTATTCACAGACAATTACCATTATCATAAAACATCAAATTTTTGTTTGTTGAATATTCTGCATCCCCCTTAATGCTTTCAGTAAAACTTTACTCTCAACTTTCTTTAATTTTTTTCCATGCATGTCCTACATTCTTCTTGCCTTAGTAATTTACAAGAAGTCATGGTGTGCATTTGATATATTTTTAACCTCATATGATCTGGTGTTAAGTTATCATATACATGGGATGTAAAATCTTAGAAAATAAGAATGCTGTTTTTCTTTCCTTTAGGGGTCATACTTGTCACATAATTAATGTTTATTTTTGAATGAATGAGTAATTTAAATACTACCTTGTTTAAGGTCCTTATTCAGTGAGTCTAAAAATTTTTCCACCTAAGTATTGTTCACTATAATAACTTTATAAACTGCAATATATCTTTTTCCAAATACAATGATTTGAAATAAGTTATAATAAAAATGATCATACTTTACAACAAGAACATAAGTTAAAATAAAAAAAATCAGTAGGGTACTTGTAAGCTGAAACTTTTTCACCTGAAAGAAGTACTAGCAATTGGTGCTATGACCCAGTGTTTTATAAGAACTACACATTCAGGGATGTTTGGGAGAGAAATGAACTTCCAATGTATGTTTCTCTAGTTATTTTTCACTTAAGTACATAGAGCTAGGAGCTAATAGCCTAAAATATTAAATAGTACATCAGGCAAGGTCCAGTAAGGATACTGGAGACAATATCTTTATTTTTAACTAGGAAGGTTTAATATAAGGAATTGTTAAATAAGTATTAACGAAATGAAAAGACAAAAGGGGACACTCGGGTAATAACTGTAAGTACCTACCTCCACTAGGGCGAGAAGAGGTTGGGATTGCTACCCTTGCAAACTTAGAGGAGAGGCCCTGTGGAGCTGGGCACCAGGTTTCAGAGAAAGGGGTTCAACAGGCGACAACTTGGTCTTCAGGAGGGAGATGAGGGGATTTATTTTGGGGATACAGGGATACTTAAAGTGGAGAAAACTGCCGCTGGACGAACAAACTTTCACTCTCAAGATGACCAACCACTGCCAGATTTCACAGGAAATAGAGTACTTTCTTCCCCTACTTGCATTTAGATGTCCTTCAAGTGCCCTCTATTAGCAGAGTCTAGCAAGCAGTCTGGTGAAAATCTGAAATGTGTTTTCCAGAGTCCCAGGGCCAACATTCCATAGCAGAGTTTAAAAGGCTGATTTTGAAGTTTAAAAGTCAACCTACATGAGTTATTAATAAACCACTCTATTTGGGTCCCTGTACATTATCAGTCTCTAGGGTCTTTGTTCTACATTACCTGTTCTCTTAATGCTCCTCTTTAAAAAAAAGTTGCTCATACATGAAGGATATTGAATATTTCCCATAAGTAAATGAAGAAATGCAAATTACAGATATAATAATTATGTAATTACTCTATCTGCATTTTTCAGGATTCGATAAGCCTGAGCTAAATTAATAATACATGTGGAGGCAGATAGAGACAGAAATATGGCTAAATGCACATATATGTCTATTTGCATTGCTTTGCAATTATAGGTGGAGAAGCAATGCACAGACTAGACAAAAATAATGGGTGAAATAATAAATAAAAACAAGGGTCAAATAAGAATAAAAAGTAGATAAGAGAATGAACAAAAAATTGATACTGGCAGGTTAGTTGAATGGAAACCAAGAAAACGGGTGTAGAACTAATCTTTTGTAATTTAAGTGCAAAGCATATTTCTATCCTAATGGAAACATATGTCAAGAAGTGAGGTCAGAAAAAAAGACAGTAATCACTCTGACTTCTTCAGAACGGATTAGTTTATCTCTGCTTCTCTGTTCCCAGAGCCTCAATAAACTATTTTTGTACTTAATGGGCTGTAGCTTTGTATCACTTGAGTTTTGACATCTGAAAGAATTGGCATATTTTCAGTATTTTTGTTTTGCAGCAAAACATTATATGTTTAGTAGAATTTGCTTACTAGTTATGTAATTTTATTCCAAATAAGAGATACAGTACATTCATAAATCTACTAAATATTGGGATATTAATGAGTGAGAAAATTAAGAACTAAATATGACATGTTTTACAAATATTTGCATGTTATACAAATCTGTGACTCAAAGGAAAAGTCTGTTCTTTTATTCATTACTTACCTATCATCCATTATGTATCCATTTATCTTCATGTATCATTGTTTATGTACATTAAATTTATGTAAAATAACTTTTCACATAGTTTGAAGAATGTTTATCACAAACTATCACACATATGGATAATAGTGCTTATATATCCTAAATATGTTTTTGTAATGAGTTGACCATGTGATATAGCATGGTCCTTTCTTCTTTCCTGGCTGGGCAGTGGTTCAGGGAATAAGGATTTTGACTAGCAATTAGTGCTACAACAACTAGGTTTAATCTAGCACACAATGTACTTTATAATATACGTAATCAATGATAGTTGTGTTTGCCTCTGTGCTCCTACCATTACTCGTGAGTTTATGTTTTCATTAGAAGACATTTTTGCAATTTTTTCTAATATTTTCTTACCTTATATTAATACCTTTTATTACTTTAATTTTCTTGTGTAAAAACATTGACAGAAGAACAAGCTTACTTCCCACTTACTTTTTCTTCCTGTGTCACTGTACTTTCGAGGTTGGTATCTATGCCAAAAATGGAAAACCAGTAAAAGTTTTCATTTCTACTATATATAATGATTTTATTGTATAAGTACTGTTTCTTTTCTTTTCCATTTGGATACTCAATTTCATGGTACTTTGGATGATGGAGTAATTAATCTATCAGAAGTGTGTTCTTTTATAGCTTCAATATTTATCATTTAAAATACAAGGACCCAACTTCATATTTATTATTTTAATTTAGAAGTCTTCATTCAGTTAAACTATGAAACAGACTATCAATTTGAATCAATTTGGCTTCTTAGTTTGGTATTTGTAAAAATATATATGTCAAGGTACATGTATAATGACCGAGGTGCTTCATTGCTTATATTAATTGCATATAAAACATTCAGATATGTTAGAAATATAAAATTTCAAAATGTTAACTACTCCGATGAGGAAGAGAAGAGTGTGAACTGTCATCAAATTTATTTGTTTAATAGAAACACAATTAAAATATTTAAAATTTTAAAGAAACCTAAAAAAAGGGGGCAATGGGGAGAAGGAAACAAAGGAAAAAGATAAATTAAAGAATAGAGAATTGAAGAGATGAGAGAGGAGGAAAGAGACAGAGAATTGAAAGGAAAAGTGAGAACAAGAGCAAGCAGGTGAAAAGTATGTTAAAAAAGTATTGTTAAATGTCTGAGATTACATTTGCTTTATTATTGAATACTCTACAGAATCATAGAAAATCCACTAGGTAGAGGTTGATACATATATATTTTTAATAACTGAATTTTTAAGTGTTCTTTTAAATAATATTTATTGATTTTTTATAGAGAGCAAGAAAGGGAAGGGGGAGAGAGAGAGATCACTGTTGTTCCTCTTACGTGTCATTGGTTGCATCTTGTATATGCCCTGACTGGAGGTTGAAACTGTACCTTGGGATATAGGGGAAATGCTTTAATCAACTTAGCCACCTGGCCAGGGTGAATAACTAAATTTTCTAGTGATCTTAATCAGGGTATAATTTCTTGCGCATGAAGCCATTCTGGTATTTAAAAGAGCTTTACATAAGTATTTCTATTTTCTTCAGGTTCTAAAAATTTCACAAAGCCTAGATTTTGCCACTTTTTAAAATACTTAACGCTTTGTAAATTAATGCACCATTTTCTTGTTAAAATCAGCCTTGCATAAAATGATCTGTAGCTGAACAGGAGCAATAGTAAAGGTGTGAACTACTTCAGGGAAGTGCTAACTTCAGAGCCTAAATGAGAACATTTAAATGCTAAATTTTTTCAGCAACAGCAAACAGATGTTTCTGCAAAATATCATTTTTTTCATGTTTTCCAAACTGCTTTTTTCTATGTACATTCACTTCTTCATTCTTCAAACTTGGACTTTTCTGCCACTTTACCAATTTCCAGTGACCACCCATCCTTGAAAGGTTTCATTTTTACTTCTCAATCTCTCCTCCTCCACAGTAATTGCAATGGAAGATGGGTATATGGTTCTGTTCTAAGAAATGAATTCAGTATTAGTGACATGTACCAGGCTGATGGCATTGCAAACTGAAGGCCATTGTTTTAGTCACAGTAACCTAGGCACCAAACAATATATCTCACAGTTGCCTTAACAACTATTCAATTCTATTCTGAAAGATGGTACAGTGATTAACCCTTTGGCTCAAGATATAATCTGTATTAATTTTTAAAATTGCTGTGCATGATATAGGTTTATGCTTGAACAGGTGTATTGTATTGATGATGTTAATCAAATAGCCATTAGATGCTATTGAGTTTGGACAGCTCACTAAGGCAGACACCTGTCCACTAATTGTAACTTCTAATTCATTTGTGATTGCACAGAAATCCCCTTTCAAAAAGAGGATACACATATATTGCAGAGACAACTTGTATAGTTCTAATGTCATCATTAGCAAATTTTGTTTTCTACAGGACATAGCAATCCTAGTAATGTGTCTTTTAAAATGTAGAAAGAATAAAACCACTCTCCCCATGCAGAAATACATAACCAGTGTGGACAGCGTGCTAACTTCAGACTAAGTTTCCTGCTGTCTAAAACAACATTTCATCCCAACAAGCATCATATGCCATTGGCTTTATAGAGTTAAGGGGTAAAAAATGTGCCTAAGACACAGGATGACTAAATTATTAAATATATAAATCATTTTCCACCTAAATCACACCTCATAGATAAACATGTAACTTACCTACATAAAAGATTGGTTGACTTCACATATTTAGAAAATTAAGTTTAGCATATTATTTTGGGGGGAAAATGATGAAAATATTATAAATATAAAAGACACCTTTTAAAGAACATGAATTATGCCGGTTAATTCTTACAACAAATATATGAGAAAGTGTTATTGTTGTCATTTTATAAATGACAAAAATGAATATCAGATAACTGAAATAACTTGTAAAATACCATAAGTAAAAAAAATTGGTAAGATTCAGTCTTTTTCAACTTTATAACCTTTGTTTTAAAAAATTTTACTGCTGCCCTGGCTGGTGTGGCTCAGTGAATTGAGTGCTGGCCTGAGAGCCGAGGGGTCACCAGTTCGATTCCCAGTGAAGGCACATGCCTGGGTTGCGGGCTGGGTCCCTGGCGGTGGGTGCTCAAGAGGCAACTGTTCATTGATGTTTCTCTCCCTCTCTTTCTCCTTCCTTTCTCCTCTGTCTAAAAATAAATAAATACAATCTTTTTAAAAAGTTATTATAAAAAAATTTACTGCTTTCTTATAGATATCAAATGTATGTGTTGTTTACTCAGCAAGCTTTTGAGCAAAGAATTAAAAAAGAAATAGAATAGACAAATAGTAATTTGAATGATTCAGCTACCTTTTTATATGAAAACACTGGGATGGATAAATTATGTTTGGAATTTCTTTCTGGTGTTGTAATGGTAGAGATTAACTAGGAGATAATTTTCATGCCATGAAGAAATTTGCACACTGTTATTAGATAAAAAGGTCTCACAGTCACTTGTTACACAGACTTCTGTGAAAAACAGAATTGATTTTTATCAGTCTGAAATTGCTCAGTGGAAATAGTCATTGTGAACACAGAAGAATAAACTAAATTATCGGTAAGCTTCTTTCAGCTATATGAATGTAGGACTTAAATTTAACAACTTTGCCTGGAAAATATACAAATGATGAACAATAAAAAAGAAGACACTTGGTCTTTTATAAAATTTAGCAATTTTATTTAAGTCAGCAGCACTACCAATTTGCTATGAAACAAAGAATTTTAACAAAATGAAGCTCTACATTCAAAACAATGAGAAAAAAAGTCTAGAATTGCCATATTTATCCCAAGATGGTTTTGAATTTGGACTATTTTAATTTTTTGTAATTGTCAACAGTTCACTAGCTGATAACCAAAATCAGTAGTAATTATTGCACTTTCCCATTCATTAACTTTATTGAACATTAAATCCACACCCATTGTGGTTTCATGAGGTGTGTGATTTTAGTTATTTTTTTCTTATTATTGAAAATTAGTAGAAACTTTAAATATCAGGAGAAAGAAATTATTCTCAATAGACTGAAGCACTAGTAAGTGAGAGATAAACAGTTTAGACATAGTCTTATCCACTTTTTAGGCATTTGCTATTTTGCTGGAAGTTATATAATGTAAAACTTCTCTGAATTTACATTTAATAGTGCTTTCAGGACTTTTTAGATCAACTCAAGCTGTCTTTTCCACAAAAATAAATAGTCCATGATTCTTAGTGCTTTCAAAGTCAGAATCCAAAATCAAGAAGACCATTAAGTCATGTATCAGTGACTATTTTATTTTCTTTGGTGTTCCCTTATCTTATTAAAGACAGATTTATATTGACTTATAAATATGACTTTAAATATCTAAAACTTAGTGCCTTTGGTTTGCCAAGGCTTCCTGGTAAAATTCTCATGATTGATGCATTGAAATCCATGATGTCATGAGGGAAAGCAGAGTTTGCTATCCCAAAATATGTCTTTTGGAAAAGCAATTATTTTGAGCTGCTTATTATTATTTTTTAGATTTTATTTATTTATTTTTAGGGAGACAGGAAAGGAGGGAGAAAAAGAGGGAGAGAAACAACGATGTGAGAGAGAAACGTTGATTGCCTGTCTCTTGTCTGCCCCCTTACGCGGGATGGAACCTGCAACCTAGGCGTGTGCCCTGACCAGGAATCAGAAGGTCATATTTTGCTTAGACGGATATAACAAAAGACTCAGAAGGAAACTTTGGCCCTGTCCCCTGCCTGGCTAAAGCAATTCAAATAGAAATACCTGCCGAAAGAAAGAAGTTTTAACCTTAGTTTCACTATATAAATTCAGTGTGGCAGACAAAGAGGAACCTGCCAAATCTGTTTGTTGGATACCCGTGTGTCCCATTGTTTCTGGGTGGCTCAGAAAAAAATTGTTTAGTTATATTTGCTCTTTCTCATCTACCTATAAATTGGCCACTTTCCCTTTGAAATCCCAGGTCCCGGATTCCCTGTCCTTAGTCTAGAAAAGCACATAAACCTCAACTGCTCGATTTGTTCTGGGTCTCACATTCTTAGGGAAACCCCTAAGTACTGTTGGTACTCAGAAAGAGTCTGATGCAATCTCTTTAATGGTCTTACAGTTTGAAAACACTAAACTCAACTAGGCAAAAAACCCAGAAGTGTTCCATAAAAGAGAGGGAAGTTTAACAGATGTCAGATCAAAGTATCCATGAGTCCTTTAGAGAGTGATCAGGTAGTGTGGAAACATGAGTTCTTCAAGAGGTAATTAAAGGGTTATCTGGAGGCATAGATGCATATCCAAGCATTGACTAAAAAGTGTATATTTTAAAATAATAATAAACTCCTGAGCCAGATAGAACAAGATTTGGGCCCTTTCTCATGTCTCAACCCTGATAATGTTAACGATTTTAGCAGCTTTGTTAAAATGACTCCATTTTATATATTTCTTATCCTCACTGTTATCTCATTATATATCTAATAAATTTGGTTATTTTCTCCTGTTAATCTGTCTCATGTCAATTTCATTTTTAAAACAGCCAGAAGAACTTAGAAGTGTAAAAAGAGAATTATTTTTTTCTATCCCACAGTTGCTTTCTTTTACCACTTGATTTGTGGAAATGTTCTGTGGGCATGTCATGCGGAGTGTGAATATTCCCTAAGGAAAGCGGCCTGGTTAATCAGGGAGCAAACCTCTAAAATTCTGTTTTTGCCTGCTGCCTTTTCCTTGATTAATCTTTCTGTATCTCAGAAATAGAACAAACAAATTAGAAAAGTGAAAATAATTGGAGGAAAAAAATTCTACATTCCTCCCTCATCTATGGATATGAAAAATATTAAGTCTTTCCTTAATTCTTTAAAATCATAAAAATTAACTAGGCAAGTGTATGACTGATAATTAAGATAACTTCTCCTGTCCTGCTTTATCCACATTCGATAAGAACTGAATACTTTTCCCCCCAAATCTGCAGTTTTATTGAATAAATTAGTTCATTAAAAATGAACAGTTTTTCAAATTTTACACATTTAAAAATAGTACTCTAGTGGTGTCCTTGTAACAATTATCTATTGTTAATGCATATTTTATAAATACAGGGTTAGGCAAATGTAGGTTTATAGTTGTGAGTACACAAAAGGCAGAGTATTATTATTTATTAATTATTATATTATTTTTCATACAAACAACTGCAAACCTCCTTTCTCCCCACCCTGTATATGATACAAGGATTGTCGATAGTAATAATATTTTAATGAAACAAGAATCAGATTTTGTCCACGCTTAAGTTTAAAAACACTGTTGACCAAAAACTTAGAGAAAATACAAAGAATAGCTAAATTTTACACCACTTGGAAGCTATAATAACTCTCTAGATGTTTGAAATAATGCACCACATTTCAATTTCTGGATACATGTCAACAGTGACAAGGAACAGCTGATAATAGATTAGTCCATTTCTACCCTGTTCTTCAGCATGTTATATGGGAGCTATTTTAATCTTTGAGATAATATCTTTTGTTTCTATATTTTCTTTTCTCTCTTTTCCTTCTTTCTTTTATTCCTCCCTTTCCTCCTTCACTGACAACTTCTGCTTTATTGTCAGGCCCTATGCTAAGATTTGGGCTACAGTGGATAATACATTAATTGTGGCCCTTCTCTTCATAAAACTTGGAATTTAATGGGAAAAGAAAAAATTATAAAAATTGTGTACAAATAAATATAAAATTCTATCTTCTGTATATTTTAAATTGTATAATATGGCAAGAATTGTACAATGAAGGCAATAGCCAAAGGTTTTTAAATAGAGTAATAGTAATAGGGAGTATAACCACAGGATTAAATAGAATAGTTAAAGAAAGTTTCTCTGGGAAGTAACACTTAACTAATATTTGAACATTGAGGAGGAGACAGTCATGAAAAAAATGACTCTGTTTATGAGAGAATATGGTTCACTCAAGAGATTAGGATGAACAGAATCAGACTCTAATATGTAGAAGGTGGGACATGTGAAAAGATGGTATTGAGTAAGAGTGAATTAAGTTAAATAAGCACAGACTATATCAAACAGGTCTTCCGACCTTTGTCAAGGAGTTTGAATACTTGTCTAAGTGCAATGGATGGACATTAAATATGCTAAGCAAAGATTTTATTAGATCTATTTTATATTTATACAGTATTTCTGGGTTTTGTATGGAAATATAGCAAAAATAAAAAAGTAAGAGACATTAGTGGTTTATTAAAATTATTCAGGTTAGCGTTGGTGGTGGTGAGGACTAGTGCAGTAGAAGGGTAGGAAACCAGGAAGAGTGTAAGTTTCATTTTGGAGGCAATTTGCCAGAGTTAGTGATGACAGTGCGTTCTCTGGGAGGGAAGAGGTAGGATTTAATGTGATGCCTCAGTTTCCAACTGGAATAGCAGCAAATTGCGATGCCTTTCTCTGTAATGTGCATGTTTGGTGGTTTTTTTTTTGTTTGTTTGTTTGTTTCTTTTTTTTTTTTTTGGTGGGGAGATGTTAGTTAAGGGGAGGAGATACAATAGGAAAATTAGGAGTTTTCTATTGAGAATGTTACATTTGAATGTAGTTTGTTATTTGTGTGTCTTGTCTGTACATAAAAAGAGAGGCTTGTATTGATGATATAAATGAATTAAATGTAATCTTGGGAAGACAAAACATCATTCTTTTAGTTTCCTAGGGCTGCTCTAAGAAAGTACCATTGTTATCATTCACGTTTAGCTAGACATTGAGAAGGGGAGCAAAGGGGACTTACACAATGAGTTTAGTAAACTGAGGAACACAAGCTTGTTTACTTCCCCAGGAAGCTGCAAGTTCACACTCCCGGGGACCGTTGCATTGTGTTCTGTCATGGGGACTAACACTCCTTCCTTCCCTGCTCTGATACTGGATTGTTGCCAGGGAAATGTTGGACCACAGAGGACTATCAGCCTCAGTAGTGTAAACCCATCCAAAGCTTAGGATATTAATTGGTCATTTGAAAAGACATCTCATCCATCCCAAGCCACATGTAATTCCAGGGAAACAAAGAAGTTCTCCATCTCTTGCCCACCCAAAAACACGCTCGCCCTATTAGCTCACGTGTTCTATCTCCATAGCTATGTAGCCAGCAGCCATGTGGACTCTGCCACATGATCAGCTGGAACAAGAGCGAAACTACCTGGATGAGGACTGAGGCTTCTTAGCAGCTGCCTACATGTCCCAAAGGACAAAGCTTTAATACAAAGCTGAAACTCTGGACACTGGCTTTTTTGGGGCCTTGTTGAGGACATGGTTGGACTTTTTCAATGGCAGGACAGGAGATGAGATATTGGAGCTCATGGGGCAGCTTCCATTTCCACACAAATAAATGATGCCACATCACAGTCTCCCATATGTGGGTCCTTGTAATGCCTCTCTCCTGAACCTGTAGAAGGACCTACTTCCTGCTTACAACATCACAAGCGGGGTGACTTAAAACAACAGAACTTTATTCTGTTTCAGTTTGGAGGTTTGAAGTCCAACGTAAAGGTGCTTGTATGGCCATGCTTTCCTTGAAGCTTCCAGGGGCTGATTTTTGCTTTTCTCTTCCAAGTAAGACAGGTGTTCCTTGGTTTGCGGCAACCTAACTGCAGTATCTATGCTCCCATCTTCACAACCTGTCTTTCCTGTGTGTCTCTGTGTCTTCTGCTTTTCTACCTCTGCCTCTTCTTCTCGTAAGGACACCAATTATAGTGGCTTACGGTCCCAGACCACCCCAGTACAACCTCATCTTAACTAATTCCATCTGCAATAACATAGTCCCAAATAAGGTTGAATTTGCAGGTACTGAGGATCAGAACTCCAGCATATTTTTTTTCTGAAATACAATTAACCCTAACAAGACAGTGGAGAGTGGAAAGACAAAACTACCATAGTTAGTAATGAACATTTGAAAAATTTAAAGCATTTTGATTTTTTATGGTAAAGGCACTGATGAATGTTTTACAGTGTTAAGTAGGAGAAATTTAGATGTGCATCTCTACAATGTTAAGTAAAGTGAGAACTGAGGAGTGATAAACAGTGTACAATTCTATTGTGAAGAGTAATGTGAAGGCAGGAAATAGAGAAAGTCACCAATAAGTAATAGAATTGCTAATGTTTGTAATGATAATTCTGGTCATCAATAAAATATTATATTATACAAGATCAACATTATTAACAAAGCAAGAAAATGTGAAGTGATTTTAGAAGGATTTACATAGAAGTGATTATTACTAATATTATTATGCAATTTAGGTTTCTCTGGAAACTCAGTGATGAATAACAGCTAATTTCCAAGATTAAAAGGATTATCTATGGCTAATTAACCTGTTTTCTATGTATATGATGAAATACAAGAGCTCTTTTCCTTTCAGCTCACTATGGAAGGAAATAAATTTAGACTCTGAATTAACAGAAAAAAGGAATGTATTCTTCACAAATAGCACAAATGTAAAAAACAAGACAAAAACTTGAGAAGAGAATTTATATAAAAATATATGAATTATGTATATATAATTGTGTATTTTAAAAATAATGGAAAACTAAAAGATATAGAATAAAATATAGAAATATTTGATTATATAAAAAATCTAAAACAAAAATTCATAAGCCATGAGAGATAAAAACTAATTGACCTATTATTTCTAATACTAAAATTTGTAATATAAGACTGTCTTATATATCAATTTGACAAACATCGAAAATGAAAGTTGTATAGAGGAGTGAGAAAAGATTAAGAAAAAAATAAAACAAGTGTGCATATTATAAAATAATACTATGCTACCTTATTTAAGTAAAAGAATATATCTATGTATGTATTTATATAGTATATATCTGCATGAGGCAATGCATGCTATTATAGTCCCTGAATAGTGCTTAACTTAAGAAGATGAGAATCTAAGTGAGTTTACCTTATTTTCTTACACCATTATTTGTATATATAAGATAATACAGAGAAAAGCAAGAAATACCTTCTCATTGTGAATAAATGAGCTGATTCAGCTTTTCTAGATATGTTTTGATGTATAAAATTGATCTGTATTGTACATTTTTTATCTGCTAGATAGACAGTTATGACTGGTTTTTATTTTTATTTTTTTCCTGAGTAAGAAATTAAGAAGAAAAACCTCCCACGTGATCTCATGGGACTGCTGTTCAAATGGATAAAATATACCTGAAAATAAGTTCATTTCTTTTTACTTTTTAACTTTTTACTGTATAAACACGATAATGTGGACCAAAAATTTTGTATGTAAAGATTTATTTTGTATAACTCTCTTCTCCCTTTTGATGTTCCTAAGTACCTAAGCCCTTAGATAATTTTTATGCTAGACTTGTTATAGTAACTTGCCTTAAAGAAAAGGGCAATATACAAGATGTTTAAAGGTTGGTTAAATAGACCAGAGTAGTAGTAAAAATTAACGTCCATGACGATGTGAATAAAAAATGGAAATCACAAGAATATATGTACTCTAATTTACATGTAGATTTTTATCATATTAAAAATTACTTTTGTGTTTCTTATAATAATGTATAATGGTAACTTAATTCAGTAATGGTGTGATGTAATTCATTATGAGGCAGGTTACTGCAATGTTCTGTTGAGCATATTAATTTATGTGCCATTGTTTAGAAAAAGAAAAGGTCAAATTAGTCCCATAAGCACACTGGGAAATTTCCCTAGACTTTTAAAACTACCAAGTGAAAGAACAACATCATGTAGTCTTGTTTTCTCTGTAGTATATGTAATAAAATAAGTAGGAAAGTAATGAAAACCTAGGGAAATATGGATTCACATTTATCTGGTATAGTTAGGAAACACTCCACAAGAAAGTCTCTAGAACTGAGGAAGCAGAAAATATTCACCCATCATATTCTTGTACATAAAGCGGGTTTGAAGGAGGAATTACTCAGCTAATAATTTCTATAGAAGCAGTTTAACCAGTTTCCTATGGAGCTTAGTTGCTTAGGAAACTCAAACACATTAGAGCACAGAGGCTGGGACGAGACTCCTGCTGGTGCGCACAGTGTCCCACTGCCATTTTTACCTATTTCTTCTTTCTGTCCTGGCTGGGCTCTTACCTGGCAGGGGTACAGAGCTGGAAAACCAGTGTGGTTCTTGGCACAAGGAGGAGATTATGTAATTGCTTGTGGGCTTACCATAAAGACCATTTTTGCTACGTAAGTTGTATTTGAGGGCACATTGGGTGACATTTTCCTACTCTGTAAACAGCTTTCATTAGCTAACGGAATAATCTCTATGGATTTGCTGTAATCATATTCTCTGGAAACCCTGGCACATTAAGAAATGGTAATTGAATTTCATGAAAGCCATTTTCTAAAATCTGTACAATTAAGAAAAAAATCAAGGTCATAGGTATACAAGATACATTCTAAACCTTAGGCTGGTTCCTGAAATAATAATTATGTTTTCCCTCTGATTAAATGACATATAAAAATAGAGCGCATATTATAGAACCACTTTTGGATTTTTGAATCAATGAATAATTCTGATGTTAATTATTTTATTTTAATATAAAATAAATGTATGAATGTTAAATTGTAGGCAAATCTATCCATCATTTATCTTCTACCTA
Source organism: Pteronotus mesoamericanus (assembly GCF_021234165.1). NCBI lineage: Eukaryota > Metazoa > Chordata > Mammalia > Chiroptera > Mormoopidae > Pteronotus > Pteronotus mesoamericanus. Next base: position 21,978,496 of record NW_026555285.1, on the reverse strand, counting down.
TCATCTGTCTATCATCTATCTATTAATCTCTCTATCATCTATCTCTCTATCATATATCTACATAAATGGGTTTTGTAATGGCTTTTTAAACCTGACTATGCTTTTTACTTGATATCTATTAAAAATGGGAAATGATGGTGGCATTGTGGGAGCACGTGCTGCAAATGTGACTCGTGGTCTCAGCACAGCAGGCTGCTACATTTTGCAGCTGTTCAGTAGACAGGTGGAACTAAGCAACAGAATCCACACCAGTGGACTGGGAACCCCTAGATGACACAGCGTTCTAAAAAGAGAAAAAAATAAACTTTGCAATTAAGCAACGGCCGTCCCTGAGGTTTGAGGCTCAGCATTACCCCCACCTTCTGCACTCTGTCTGTGAAGCGTTTAGACACCTGCAGTCATGACTTAATCTCAAAAATGTCTGAGTGTGGCAGATAACAGTAAAGTTAGTCTTGTTTTAGTAGTCATCAATCGCAAGGATTCAGTGAAAGAGTTGCCTAAAACCTAATTCATGTTACCCTAGAGTTAAAGTGGCTTTAAAGCATATTACAAAATATTTAATCTTGTAATGAACTTTGTGTGCTTTGATCGTTAATGGAACCCCAAGACTCTATTGTTCAGACACTAACTGCTTAGGGCCTCAATCACATTTCTATTTTTCATCTTCACTTTGCGCCAAGGTTTCCCTGGGCATGAAAGGGATACATGCTAAGTGTTCGCATCCATGAATAACAATCAATGGCATGATCTTTTCAAAAAATCCTCTAATTCGGGCATTGCTCTATGACCACTGGCCCTTTAAACTAGAAAGAATTGCCACTTTCACTACTAGCTCATGCTCCATCTTGGGCTTCTAGGAACATGGGCCTGTCAGTGACCTGCTAGCTGCAGTGATTATCTTTCTGGAACAAAGATAACTGCCACAATGTGTGACCTCTTCCCAATAAAATAACAGCTCAAGCAAAGATCCTGATATTCCTCCATTTTTTAGTTGTATTTCAGTATTTGTTAGGCAGCCACTTTGTGCTTAATTGTCCTAGGTACCATATATACACAGATCACGATATGAATCAGCATCTTTGTGGAACTTACATTCCATCTCACAATATGCCCTTGCTAACTTCAGGACCACACCCTTTTGTAGGACATTGGTTACCTCCAGGGCAATCTTTTTATTCTGAGCTCAATTTGCACCCTGAACATTCCTAGTTTCGATGGCTGTTTGATAATGTTGGGGCCTCTCTTTAGGCAAAAGCAATTAGGGTCTTTGGGGTAGGTCTTTGTTCCTCTTAATTCTCTTGGTGTTGTCCTATTAAATGATAAAAAAATCATAGTGAATGAGGACAGCTGTCATTTTTAATTGAATGACAATTAAAAAAAAAGAAGATCATAGTGAAGGATTAATGTGGATGTGGAGAAAGAGCAACAGAAATTTCCCAGAGTATATTAAATCATTTTTATATATATATATATATATGTATATGTGTGTATATATATATATATACACATATATATATACTAAATATTTAAAAATGACTGTAGGTCTATGAGCATTTCAAACAAAATAATATAGTCTTTTTAAATTTATCTTCAAGTTTCCCATTTACTTTGCAGGACTTCAGATTTTCTTTTAAAATACAACTTTGTTAGCTTCAATAAAATATATTTTCCATAGAGCAGCCAAGGGAGCCATTTGAAACTGTTGTAATTACATGAAAAAATAACCAACACTCAGACCATCTTTAACTTAAACACCTAAACAGAGTCTACATTACCACCAAAGTAGTTACACCAATCATGTAAACTGGTTGACCTAAAAAACTCAGGAATTAATAGGAATCAGAATTTCAATAAAAACAAAATGTGGTTTTGTACAGTTTATCTTTTACTCACTTCCCTTTAATGACCCACATGTCTGTGAAAAGAATTACTGATCACTTATCTATTTAAAAGTTTTTTTTTTTCTGTTTATAAAATTCCATATTGGCTTATTGTAGAAAATTTAAAAGATTTAAAAGAGTACAAAGAAGAAAATAAAAAAGGAGATCCTTAAACACATCCTTCCAGAAAAAGTTATTCATCACTTTCTTATACATACATGTGTGTTATGCACCCATATGCACACACACACACACACACAATGATGTCACAAAAGGAGGTTTATAGCTTAGTCTGTAAAAAAATAATAATAAAACTGTTTTAAGATCCCATGATCACCCTGCTCAAAACACCCCAGTGTCTTTTCATCACATTATGAAAAGCACTAAAACGTCATAGAGTGGCCTACAAGACCCTGAAGTCGGCCCCGTCATTACGGCCCTTCCCTTTGCACCCTGCAAGGACCACCACACACTTCCCTCAGGTGCCCTGCATGCTCCTGCCTTAAATCATTTTCCTTGTTGTTCCTTCTGTCTTGAAACTTTTCCCTTCGTAGTTAATGACCCCAATCCCTCAGTTCCTTCAGGACACTGTTGGAGTATCTCTTTCTCAAGATGTTTTTTTACCTATCCCCATTTCTAAATTTCAATACTTATTCCTCTCTCTCCCCTTACCCTCTTAATCATTTTATCCTTAGCATGCATTATTACATGTATGTTGTATATCTATTATTTCATTCTGTTATTCAAATAGAGAAGTGGTTTCAACTTTTTCATTTCGTGTCATACATAAACTAATTACAAAAATTCTGCAGCACACCCACAATATATGTTTTTTGCTAATCTGACAAAAAATAGATATAATTTTGATTCATTAACACCAGATGATTACTGTTGTGTTGGCTGTTGTCATTTTTTTTAAATATGACAATCTAAAGGAAAAGAGGTCAGTGCCCCTGACTATAGTCAGGTATTGGATGTTTTAAAAATTGAGACATGCCTGTTGAAAATTGCTAAAATAGCGCAAGTTCCAAGAAGGCAGAAACTTCATTTTATTCACTGTTGTGTTCTTCGCATGTAAAAAACTACTTGAAATATAGCAGAGATCCCTATATTACTGATAAAGAAAGAAAGAAAGAAGGGCGGGAGGAAGGAAGGAAGAAAGGAAGGAAAGAAGGAAAAGGAAAAAAGAAGGAAGGAAGGGCAGAAAAGAAAGAGGGGGAATCTCTACAAGTAACAAGTAGGGTATTGATCATGGTTCTCTTCAGTTACTTCAGAAAACCTCTTCAGGATATCAGTATTCCAGATTTTTCTGATGTCTCTTTTTATGAGAAAAGTAAAAAAAAACAGGCTAAAATACTTCTTTTAGTAATCAATATTTATCTTTCAGGTAACCACCCATATTATAGGGATAGCTTATCAATATTTCTTGAGTATTTCTAAATTAGACGTGTACAATTATATTTCTCATTAATGCTAATTTTAAGAAAAAATAGATAAAATAACTAAAGCATATTAGTCTATTATTTATGCTGTGATACACTCTTTGTTTTTATTATTAATTACCATTTAAAACCAGGTGTTACAAATAAACACGTCTTTGCTGTAATGGCTTAAACAATGACAAAATGAAGGGAAAACACAGTCTTCTGTGTTAGCTTGGCTGATCTCAAAAGTACAGTTGAAATAATGACTTGTGTGCAGATAGTTTAAGAAGTGGTACCAGACAGTAACTAGGAAAGAAGAATCAGAGTGAGACAGAGAGGGAGGAAAAAACAATAGATAAGTGTATTATTGATTTTATTGCTATAGAGAAAAGATGCTTCTAGGAAATGCACCTAATGCCTTCCATGACTGTTTAATCAAATCATTTGTTTATCAACTCTCGTGCTAAATGATCAATAATTGTTGCTTCAAAGTGTTGTTATATTTCTGAAACGTCCATTCTGTGAGTGTTTCCTACTTGTACCTTGACAGAAATCATGGGAGGAGCCTTAAAGGGTGTGAGGTTGGGGTATTGATGATAAAGGGGTGAAAAGTCCTCTCCACACTCAGTCCACATGTGCCCTGCATGAAGTCCACTCTGTTACTGAGTCTTTACGTTCTCTCTACAGGTGGCTTAAAGTGCAACAGTTAGTGGGTAAACTGCAATCCTATTTACTTAAATTGGCCCTAAGCCAGTGATATTTATCCCCTCCCTTTTCCGTCACCAATCCTAGATTGCCTCCCCTTCAAGCAGCATTTCATCTGGGCTTGGTTTCTTGCTTAATGGAATTACCCAGACCTGCATCTCTGAGAAGTCAAAACCCTATGATCCTCGAAATTAACTGTAAAGCCAAAGCCTTGAGATCCTCGAACCTATCTGTTTGCTGCACTTGTCTTTCACCATAGTACTAGGCACGAGAGCAACAAGAGAGCCCCAAGCAGATCTCTGACCTCCACACACACTGTCTGCTCCCAGGGTACCTAGTTTTACTATGTTCCTTGTTGGGAAATGCCCCATCTGGTTTTAGGGACTGTAACCCCGCCAACAGGCGAGAGGGTCCCAAGGCTGGAGCTAATCAAGGAGGCCTTGGGAAAACAGGCCACTGAGGAGATGACACCTGTCCCCCTGGCAGGGGCCCCTGCCTCCCTCACATCACCCTGCTTGGCCCTGTGTTGGTTGGTTTTTGATGACAGGTAAATTCTCTCGTGAGGAGAGACGGCCTAAGACAGACATCGGCCGGTATGGGCAGCAGGACAAGGACTTGGGGGACACAGAGAAAGGGCAAAAAGGCACGCACCCCTCGGCTCAGCTTGGACATGGTCAGAATCCTCATTCTGTCTGAAAGAAGTCTCCTTATCTCTTGCTGGCTCTGTCCCGCTTGCCTGGCTCAGGCGTGAAACAATATTAAAGGCAGGTACAGCCCTAAATTGGATCGGGCGGTTCCTGGGGACAATCAGGCCGAGAAGTAAGTTCCTCTAAGCATGTCTTGTTCTCCCCCAAAAGCGATAACCGGCTCAAATGGGAAGGAGATTTACATTATTCATAGACCCTGACCTGAGGCAGATCTCTTCTGTTCCTTCAATTGTTATCTATGATCTCTGTCTGTTTTCTGTAAACATAGCCTTCTGACATTGATTGATGAGCTCTGCTGTATACCCCTGAGCATATGGTTCTCAGTAATAAGCCTTTGGACACTGGGGTTCCGGGCCTTCTCTCCCCTGGAGGGAAGAGCCACGTCCCCTCTCCCGGCAAACAGAGAAGTGTTTGCGACGACTTGTGTTTATTCCCCCATCCGTGACATACCAGATGGGCGCTACAAGATTCAGAGCCCTGCTCCCTCCTCAGCTGGCTCCAGACAGTGACCCTCAGATCCAGGAGCGCCCATGCCCCACGGTTCCTGCAATGCGTCGCCCGCTGCGACAGTTCTTTAGTACAAATATCCTCACCCCTCACCATTTTACCCATAGGAACAAGGGCATATAATCCAGCAGAGGCTAAGGTTTTGAGCAAGAAATCAAAAATTCCTCAGAGCTACCTGGCGCTGATGGTAAGAGAGGCCAATTTACTTGATGCCTGCACTGTGTGTTCCAGTTATTGGGTACAAGTTCAATATGTCATGAAAACAGTTTAATGCATGCACTGTTTTCTGCAGACAACATCTCAACCCTGAGAAGTATTTTGTCAAAAATAGTGCCTTAGTTGAATCTTTAAGAGACATTTTATTTTTCTATTTTATCAGGTAGTTCTGGGTAATATTGTATAAAGGAGAATCAATGGATCTCATAGCCATGTCCTCATTGTCAAATTACTTCCGCTGTAGAATAGATATTCTAGATCAGGGATTTTCAACCTTTTTCATCTCATGGCACATGGGCACACATAAACTAATTACTAACATTTTACTGCATACAAAAAGTATATTTCTTGTGGAGCTGACGGAAAAGAAAAAACAAGTACAATTTTTTATTTATTCACACATGATGGCTATTGTTGTGTTGATTGTTTTCATTTTTTTATGTGACCATCTAAGGAAAAGAAGTCAGTGCCCTTGACTAAGCAGTTATTATAAGTTTTAAAAATTATTGCCACATACTAGTTGAAAATTGCTGCTCTAGACTGAATTGATGCCACATGTTATTTCTTAAATGTTGTTGCTGGCAAAAAGTATGGAGAGAGAATACAAACCAGTAATAAAGTAACACTCAATTTTGTTAAAATTCTGCCTTTCATGATAGAAGGATTTGATGTAATTACTTTGTCCTGAAGTGATTGGACAAGCCTGCTTAAAGGATGGTACCATTTCATGGGCTAAGAGTTGGTTTATGCTGTGAACATTTCAAACTTTCATGCATCGGTAGAAGGTATATTTGATTATTGAAAAGAAGTTTTAATCATTGGGTGCATGCATAACCTCCATCCCTGCTACCACGAATGGTCTATTTATGACTTCTTCCATAAACACACATGGTCAACAGCATAATTTGGCTAATGTCCACTGATTGGTTCATCCTGTCTACTTAGTTTTGAAATGTGTCATTTATGATTTACCCACTTTGATGTGTATTAATTTGAGATGCAAAAATTTTGACTCCTTTAACCCATCTGTGCACTCTTTTCCCAGACCTCTTCTCTGACTCTGACTTTTAATCTTACTCCTTTCAGGCTCCTTGTCAACTGGTCAGACAATCATTACTTTCCAAGAAATGCGTATCCTGACCTCATGTCAGGTCTTCCTTCACAACAAATTACTGATCAAGTATACTCCTCCGAGTTCTGCCCATAACGTGGATTCCCTTTGTCACTGTCCTTTAGTGCTACTCCTTACTGTTTGTTGAATTGTGTCCCCCAATGTTAAACACTGAAGTTCTAACCCCTGGTACCTGTAAATGTGACCTTATTTGGAAATCATGTCTTCACAGATGTAATTAAGAGAAGATTGGGCTATAATAGATTAGGGTGGCCCTTAATTCAATGGCTGGTGTTTTTCTGAGGAGAGGGTAGATTTGGACACAGTACACACAGAGGGAGAATGTCATGGGACAATTGAGGCAGAGATTAGGGAGAGGCACCTATAAGACAAGGAGTACCATGGATTTCTGATGGCCATCAAAAGCTAGAAAAAGGTGAGAAATGATTCTTTCCCAGAGCCATCAGAGGGAATATGAACATACTGACATCTTGAGTTCAGATGTCTAGATTCCAGAACTATGAGAGAATAAATTGGTTTTGTATTAAGCTATGTAGCCTGTGGTGTATTGTTTTAATAGGCCAAGGGAACTAATAAACATATTGTTCTGTACTTCAGTAGCTTTACATTTTTACCTTGCATCAGCTTTGCAAGCCAACCTATCTGTGAACTGTCTTCTGTCAGCCACGAGGGCAGAGTAGCAGCTGAGGAAGACACATTAGTAAAATAGAGTCTAGGCTACCCATTTTGTAACTTCCTTGTGTCTTCTGGTCTGTTCTGGCAAGTTTCAGAATGTGATACTTCTATGGACCAGTGGATTACTTCTGAAACTACCCAATGTTGTGATTTGGTAACATGACAATACCAAGATGATGGCGGGCAGCTCTGACGGCATAGTCACTTGATGGTCCTTGAGCAGGCATTCATCCATGTAACAGGAGTGACTTTTCACACAAAGAATATGAAGACATGGATCTGCTACAGAACACTAGCATTTGTGCTGAGATACTTCAATTAGAGTTATTTTGAGACCTCATACAGCTTCTCTATCTCATATGGATGTCTTTAGCATCATTGTATTCACTGAGTCATACAGCCAAACTGCAGAGCATTTTGCCCAACAGCTTGGACCTGTTTTGCAAACTCTTCTCTTTGTCCCTCACGTTAAATTCTACTGATGGGAAGAGGCTTTATGCTTTAAAGTCAGGGATTCACTTTTTTTTGTTGAGCTGCATTTCTCTAGGTAGTAAGTAGATTTATGAGAAGGTTCATTCTTTTGGCTGACATTTTCAGGATCAAGTTTCTTTCTCTTATTTTTGAAATCCTGTTAATATAGTATTTGTAAGTTTTATCAAGCCAGGATCTTCACTGCAGATCTCTCTCTCTCTATTTGTTGTCTGCAAACAACTTTCCCGAATTACTGCTGAGATGGAGGACATTGAGTTGACTAGGGGCTTTGTTTAGCTCTCAGTTCTAACTTAGTGCTCCAAGGCAGGCTTTTCTTGAACTCACTGATATGTAGGGTTTAAAAGGGCAGTTTATAAAGCAGTAGCTTGATCCACTCTCTGTAAATATTCCATTTGAATAAATTTCCATCTAGCACAATATTTAGTGTTCCAGCAGCCTGGGACATAAAAATCATCAAATTTCATTAGAAAGTAAACATTTATCTATAACAATGCAGTTCTATCTCTTTTTAGATAAGGAAATGCCTGTCTAAAGTACCTTAAAGAGGTGTATGTTTTTCTCAACAATTAGGAATATATCAGGTATCATTCAAGAGTCTCTAAACATGACTTTTAATGTCCCTGGGAATTAGTTTAAATAATGTAGCCCTAAGCAAATTTTCAGAAAGACCTTTTAATCTATTATTAAGTGACAGTATACAAAAAAATGTTCCATTTAGTTATTTGGCTTTACACTCCTATAGTACCCTATTCCTGTAGAATCCAATCTCCATGTCATACACACTTGGCTGTTAAGTATGGAATTATGCCTAAACATGTATATATGGACTTATTTTTTCACCATCACTTCAGAGTTTTACAGGAATATGCCCAGGAAACACATTAAGCTAATAAGAGAGAGAAAAAAAAATTTTTTCTTAAAGTTTTACCTCTGAGAAAAGATATCCAAAACAAATTCAAAATTGAGCCCAAATCTATTTCTGTATACCACAGAAGAAATGCAAAACAAACGTGCTTTTTTGTTAATAAGAGCCTCTTTTTTCTTTATAGAGTACATGGGCAGCAGTTGGTCAAAGTATGATGCTTCTGAAGTTTAAAAATAATGTTGAAATAATTTCATGATATAAGATTTTTGGTTGAAAACCTGTGAGTCCCATAAATTAGTAATAAATAATAATTAAATATATAATTACTTTTTAATTTTCTTGAATAATTCTCTATGTAATTGATTATATCTAATGTTTAATTGTAGGTTTAATAATTTACATGATGTTCATTTTCATTGCTTTTTGTCTTTATTGTGGTGAATGCAACACAATAGGATAGATAGTCTTTTCCCATTTTCTTCTCTTACTCTCTTGCTTCCTTTTCTTCTCCCTTCTTATATGGTCCCTTCTTCTATTTCTCTCTTTAATACTCTTAAAATGCTCATTTATTATTTGTTCTATCTGTGTTGTCCAAATATCGCTCAAAGACTCAAAGTCTTTTCAACTAAAGTGAATGTTTTTTTCTTTACTGTATATTTTTACCAGAATCCTCTTTTCTCACTAGAGAAAAATTAAAAACTAGAACATTAGTTTATCTTCATCTTGAAGATACATAATATATATGCATAATACTAATTTTAATGGTAATTATAAATGTTTGAAATATAAATATGCTTTATTTTATGTAAGTTTCTGATCTTTAGTGCTTGAGATAGAAGTCATTCACATGCAAGAAACCCATTAGAATCTTTATAGTATTTTACCTGGTATATTCCAAAGCAATGGCTGAAACCACATGTTCATCCACACATATATATCTTGCTATACTACATAAATGCATGTGTGCATTTTCTAGCTTAAATGTGCAAGTTTCTAAGATGGTCCCCTAAATTTCCCTTCCTGGATGAATATGTCTTATATAATGCCTTCCCCTTGAGTTTGTACTTGATCTGTGAATATTATTGAAAACTATTAATTGACTGAGTTAATCAAAAGACAGTTAGCTTGGGTTTGCCTGACATAGCCAGGAAGTCTTTAAAAAAGGTAGGAATACCCAGATTTCATGAGTTCTATAGCTGTAAGGAGGTGAATTTTTCCAGCAATCAGCAAGTTGGAAAGAAAGCCCCTAGCCTCATATGGCACCGTGGTCCTAGCTGACATGTGATGCAGCCTTCTGAGAACCAGAGTATAGACTTCTGCTATGCCTTGCTAGGATCTACACACTAACTGTGAGACAATAAAAGGGCATTGTTTTAAGCCATTAAATTTGTGGCAATTTGTTACACTGCAATAGAAAATGAACACTGTGAACCAGAGTTTAACTAGGTCTGTTCACCATTCTAGCTAAACTGATTTACATTAAAAAGAGCCATTACTAAAATATTAATAATAACAGCTGTAATATATGGAATTTATTATTTATATGTGTTAGCTCACGTCATTATTAGAAAAAGTCTATGAGGGAAACATTAAAGTTCTGAACTCATAGGCTGTAAAGGGATTCTTAGGGAATTCACTTTCTTATCAGAAGGGGCAGGGCTAGTTGGTGATGTGCTGCTTGGCGGGGCATGAGGAAGATCCCTCTGGCAGAACCCTGTTGTGTGGCTTCCAAACCCACGCCTTTCCACCTCAGTATACTACATTTTACTCTTTCTGGAAATTACATATAAGGTATTTTTCTAGAAAATCAAATATAAAGTATCCTCTTCTGTGCTGGGAGCGCTAAGCTCAATCTAGTATGAACTTAAAATGAAGGACTTTAAAATCTAGTGGGGCAAACAGATATGAATTACACAATACCTTCCAAGGTCTAAAGGAAACATTTGCACATTGTAGTTTTTATTTGTTTATTTATTTACTTGCTTTATTTATTTATTAACAGAGAGGCCAAAACAACTGAGCTAAGTCTTAACTACTCTAAATGGTCTTTGTGGTAGAACATTGGAACAACAAACATGTGGGGTGATGAAATGAAATGCTGCGTTTGATACTGTAAATGTACAGAATGTGTTTGCAGAACGTTGAGTAAGCAGGAGGACAGGGGAGTCAAAGATATAACTCAGTTTTGTATCTTAACTGTATGCTTCCAACATTGTTTACATGTTTCTCCTGGTCTGCCCATTTCTCTCAATCTCCACACTCCCTAATCTAAATGGTTTTCACATAATAAACTGAAAATTTGGGGACCGTGGTGTGAGCACATTGGAAAATATCTCAGTCAAAATATCATTTTGTTACCAAACAAATGGACCTGTGGAGGGGGTGGTGCCCAGATGCTATTACCAAAAAAATGACACCCCCCCTTTCCCGGGGTCCCTCGGTTGTAGGTCCTTTTGCCTGCCACCCTTGGAATTATGGCTCTGAATGGCAGAGTTTGGTGAAAAGGAAAGGAACTATTTATTGAAAAGTTATACAAGTTTGATTAATGGCTAAATGTCACTCTTAAACCTCAAGATCCCTTTAAAATAATCACCAGCACACACACAGTCCTGCCTTCCTCCTCTTTGTCCAGTTAGGCCAGTCAGACCAGTCAGGGCACCGTCCTTCAGAAGGAAAAGAACAGAAGTCCAGGGCTCGGCTAGGCAGGCCTCTCATGGTTCTCAGCACCAACCGCTGCGTCGCTGAGATCTCCAACTCTTAATCCATAACCACGTGGCACCTTCTCATGGCCCACTAGCAAAAGTCCTTTCTCTCCTCTTTCTTCCCACGTGGTCTTCACAGTGTTCCCCAGAGTCTGTGTCCCTTTGTTTCTCCCTCAGGCTCCGGTCTCCCCTCCTTCCTTTCCCAGTTACATTCTGTATTGTCTTTCAGACCTTCCTGATTAGCCTTAGTGATATGCAAAATAACCCTCTTTGCACCTGAGGAATGACGCTATCCTGTTATTGACTTGCAAAATGACTCTCAATGGCCCTGCTCTAGGCTCCCATCCCCCGTGGCGGCCTACCCAGGGGTGGGGAGAATATATCTTTCTTAGACACCCCAGTCTCTGGACCCCATCACAAATACTCTTTTGGGGGGCCCTGGCTGTCCCCACTACAATTTTAAGATCAAGGCACACACATACACATGTGCTTGTAGTTTATTGTCAGACTTATGGTTGATGCCAAAACCATAGGTACTAAGACATAAAAGCCAGTTTGGCAACAATACCAATATTTTAGTGTGTGAGATAACAGTGGCTGAAGGAAAGGGTGGGAGAAGATATACCATCAAAAATACATAAAGATATGTTGTTGAATAGTAAGTCTTAGAGGATATAATGATATGTTAGGAAGTAACTGAGTCTGACAATACACTTTAAGTGAGTATTGAGTTAGAACTGGTGGTAAGAGAAAGGTTTTCTAAAGAGTTAAGTTCTGAGTGTGTAAAGTATAAATTCTCTGATCCATCAAATATATAGTCCAGAATAAGCTGCCTGTGGCTATGAAAATTCTTGTTTAATTAAGTGTACCATACATTGGAAGTAAAATATTGTAGAACCACTTACTCTGTACAAGAAAAATATACATATCTGATGCTAAAAAAAGATAAATTACTGTAGAAATCCATAATTCATTATAAAAAGAAAAACTGCCTAAAATAATTATGTGCTCATAGACAATTTTAACAGGTAGAGCAAATATATCAAATTAATTTCCTTGATGCATTCTTATTATTAATAATAAATAAACTAGATGAACTGAATTAAACTGAAAGGCATCTATCAAATTTTCTAAAATTATCATTCAGGGATTTTTATATTTCAAACATTTTAAGTGAAGTGGGTTTCATTTTTGCAAATACTTTAATTTTACAAACTCAGTCATGTATCCTCTGTATATATTTTTTATTATTAAGAAGAAAAAAGAGTAAAAAGTCCCTCACAAAACACTTAATCACTTCACTTGTGGGAAAAGTCAGAATAATATGCATCCTATAGCACTGAGAATACAGGATAGGCTATTTCTGTGCTCACTGGAGAACTATAAATCTTTTGAAATTTTTCTACTTATCATTTCTTGTATTCTATTTGCTATATTAAATTCATATATAATAAACTTGAAAACTAGTCATTTTACATGAAACTAATTATATTCGCTGGAGACCCAAAGGACAAATTTGCCCTGACAGAGTACTGTACTTCTAGCGCCATTTACTTGTAGTTGTTGTGCACAGTACAACGCCTCAGCTGAAATCACATGCATGACAAGTTACTTACACTTCCTAACTCAATAGCAGTTTTTTTAGTGCTCTCATTGTTTATTTAATTTTTGAAGGATTTATGAAAAATGCTTCCCAGATTCATGTGGGTTAAAGTAAGCATTGATTTAGAAATTATCATTTCTGAACACACAGAATCATAACTGATTTCATAGTTCATTAATTCAATTGATGATCAACAATAAAAGAAAAGTACTGCAAAATATAACCATGTGATAAGGTAAAAGAAGTGTATAATTTCACTGACTATTCAAAGGAAATAAATAATCAAATATACCTTACATAAAATGGTGATAAAATGGTGATTTCTTCGCTCTAGAAAATGATTAAGATACCATCTTTAGAACTATACTTCTAGTATGAAATTAGAAAAGCTTTTGCTTTAAAGATGTAATTCTAATACAATTTTAAAAGATTTAGATTTTGCCTGTTAAGAAATAGAGCCTACTTTTTACAATAATTACATTGTGTGTGTGTGTGTATATTTTTCCTTCTGTGTTAATAGCTGTTAGATAACTGCAGAAAAGTATACAAAAGCACAAATAACGGACCTTATTTATTACAGAATCATAGCATGTAATTCTGTAACATAACAGTATCACACTTAAACACACCATATGACATTTTAGGTGAAATGTTCAAATTAAAACTATAAACTATTACAGTTATTATTACCTTACCAACCACACTCAAGCAGGCCTTACTTCTTCTTCCAGACCCTGTATATGCTGTACAAACTATATGTGATATTTCAGTCATGGTAGAAATATGGTTTCAATGCTAAATGTTTGTTTCTCTATTTTCCCTCAATAAAACAGGCATTTTTTTCAAATCTAGGTCATACTAATGAGAGAATATGACATATTTTTGAAAAACTGTGTTTTCCAATTGAAATAAATTTTATAATATATAAAACTTCATGCCTATAAATAAAAATATATAGTGAAAGATTATATATGAAGCTTGTCCAGAAAAAGTCCAGCCATTGTTAACATAATGAAAACAATTGACGTGACATCCATGTAACCTGGCATCCAAGGAGAGTGGACTGGAATGGCATGCATGAACAATGACAACTTCGCTGTGTTAGTCAGTGGAGGTGAGCATGTGCACTGTGTGACCACTGCATTCAAAATGACTGAGCAAGTGAAGCAATGAATCTGCATCAAATTTTATGTTAAGCTAGAACATTCCTCTGAGGAAACTATTCGGATGATTCGGAAGGATTTTGCGGATGATGAAATGAGTGCGGCACAAGTAAAAGTGTGGCAAGGGTGCCTCAAAGATGATCAAGAATCAGTTGAAAGTGATCCACATTCTGGACAGCCTGCAACAAGCCGAACATCGGAGAATGTTGAACACATATGGGCTGCAATCAACAAAGATCAGTGAATAGAGAGTGCAAAAACTAGAAGCTGCTCTGGGGATTCCAAAAACTACTGTGTCCAAGTTTTGATGAGGATCCTGTCATGACAACATGTTGTGGCAAAATTCGATCTGTGGCTTCTGCTACCAGAGGAGAAGAAACATCATGCTGCAGTTGCTAATGACGTCATTCAAACCGCTACCAGTGAACAAGATTTGGTGCTCTGTGACTTCAAGCTTTTCTCAAAACTAAAATCACCTTTGAAAGAGAAGAGATTTCAGACGGTTGATAAGATTCAGGAAAATACATGAGACAGCTGTTGGTGATTACAACAAAAGACTTTGCAGAGTGTTTTGAACAGTGGAAAAGGCAGTAGGAGAACTAGGTGAGGTCCCAAGTTGCCTACTTTGAAGGGGACTGATGTGTTCTTGTCCTATGCACAACGTTTCTTGCATCTTGTTTTCTTCAATAAACGTCTCTACTTTTTATATTACATGACTGGATCCTTTCTGAACAGGCCAAAATATATATACATATGCATGCCATCATTAGAATAGGAAAGTTTCTGCTTTTATTACTTAACAATTCATCTAAATCTTCACTGGTTTAAATAATTTTAATTGTATGGACAAACTTTAAAGTACATATATGTTATTTAATAAATGTTAAAATTTTTGCATTCTGGTAAAGTATTAAAAATTTTAACATTGTATGTGAGTATTCAGATAAAATACCTACTCTAATAGAGAGAAGAAATAAAGGAAATATTTTATTTTGTTCATCATAGAAATAAAAGTTAATAAATTACTTTTCAAATGCCAACATAGCCACTTATAAGCTAGTTCAGCAAATTTTTATATTAACAGTACTCTCCATTTAGAAACATTATATCATAGACAGACCTTTATTATTTCCAAATAAATATTTAAAAGCATAAAATAGATTTATTTTTATTTATATTATTGATTTTAGAGAGAGTAAGGAGAGAGAGAGAAATATCGACTTGCCCCACTTCGTTACGTGTTTATTGGGTAATTCTCCCATGTTCCTTGACCAGTGATGGGAGCCACAACATTGGCATATTGGGACAACTCTCTAAACAACTAGGTTACCCAGTCAGGGCCGAAGGTAGATTTATTTTAATGTTTACGTGTATTCAAGTCTGAACTCTTATGGTAAACAAATGAGAATTAAAGATAGAGGCTCTGAAACATCAAGCCATTAAAATTAATATAGCATGACCAAAGTAGCGACAAAGCGAACGAGTCACTGCCCACTCTGAATAAAAACAAGAAGTCGCTAGAGAGAAACGCCAAGGTCAAAGATCAGCGCTATTTCAGACGGATGTTGTTCTCTGTACAGCAGTCACTCCCCGCTTTTGCTTCCCGCTTTCCAAAGGGAACCGCTGCACTGCAGGCACTCGGATGAATCTGCCAGATTGAATAATAATCAAGATCACTTTTCAATAAATGCCTCCAGAAAGAAATGGGATTGGAAAACTCAAAAGTAAGGACTACATGAACTGTGTCTCATCTCACAAAGCACATTCTTTTTGTCACATTTCAGAACGAAGATACCATAGGAGAATCAGGAAGCAGCACACGAACATTCACGCATTGCAGCCAAGAGGCTCATCACACACCTTTTATTTGTATGGATCATTCTAAGAACCATAGAGCAAACATTCTGAGGAAATAAGAACGTGGATAGGAACAACTCACTTTGAATCAATAATTACTGGTAGAGTTTATTTTCATTTTAACACAACTATAAGGCACAGAGTTTAGTCTTTTAAAATTTAGAATAAAGCATTTAGCAAAGCTGCAATATTGAAGGGAAAATAGGAGACAGTTATATTTTGCACAGCCTTTGAGTGCTTCACAGTATGAGTGCTCCGGTAACTTTTTTCTCCTTGCTATTTTTTTTTCTTCTCCTGAGCTTATAAGTGCATTCCTCACTTTGGCTGTCACTTAGCCTTTCATGTAAAACGTTTCCAAGTGAAAACTGTGACACCTTGTGCATATTTTGCCTATCAATACAATTTTGACATTGCTCAGAATAAATAGAATTTTTGAAACTTCTAAACAACGAAAGTTACTCAGGAAACACTCTAAGCCTAGTCAAGAAAGTCAGTACTTCACCATCCTTCATTATCAAGACAGCCACCAATTCTCTGAGGAGTTTTCATTCCACGTTATTACTCATTTAGTAGAGCGCCCATGAGAAATGCAAATATTTAATCTAGGAGGAGTATTTTAATCATTAGTCATACTTAGCTTAAATGATATTCATGAACCAAAAGTAAAGTCACAGGTGCCTGAAACAACGGACATGTTCTAGTTACTATTTATGTGTAAGAAATATCCTGGAATTGTTAAAACTCTGCATTCACCTTTCATTTAACACAGGTTGACCACAGATGTGGGTCAGGACTTCGGGCAAGGTGGCTCTCTCTGGAATGCAATTTCCAGGTTAGCAATTAGTTCAGAGCTATCATCTTGCAACACCCCTAGAAGCTGTGGGATTATTTCATTTCTGAATGGGGTGGGGCTGGACCTGGACCTTATACAACAGCATCTTCTTTCCCTGCTTCCTAAATTTATTTCTAATTCTTCTATTTCTCTACTTCTCTCCAGTCTTGCTGTCTCCATACTACTTAAAGCCACACCCACCTCTTATCTAGGTTACTGTGATTTTCAGAAACATTTTTCTCAGCCTAAACTTTTTCACTTACTGCATAGAAAGTTAGTGTTACCAATGACAAATGTCTTTTTATCAGACACTTCTTAATACCCTTCAGTATTTTCTCATGCTCTCTGTAAAGTAAACCATTCTAAGTATTATTTACAAGGACCATCATATAACTGAACAAAACAGAGTTTCTGCTGACTGCCGCCATAAAAACCCAAGTCATGAAGCAGGTGCTGGCGCAAAAAGAAAGCGGTTTTATTCAGGTGTCCACAACCTTGGAGAAGGGCGAGCTGCTGTCTGAAGACCATCTCAACCTTCCTGATCAAGCCCGAGGCTCTTATAGAATAGGGTGGAGAAGTCTTTTTTATCTTATGCAATTATCTTTCTAGCTTTTGGCACACTCAGGGTCCCATAGATTCATCTCTCTAACTTTCCATATGCTCCGCCCTATCCACTCAAGTCTCCAGCTTTCCACAAGCTCCGTGTAAGAACCTCCCACTGCTGACTTCTTGGCCAATGAGGGAGATTCCCTGGCACTCTGACTGGTTCTCTATGGTAACGTTCATGACATTCTTCTATCTCTACCATTATACACTCACGCTCACCCACACTTTTCCTCACTGTTTATGTCCAAGTGAAAGTACATATTTTTTAAGTTCTCCTAACAGTCCTTGTGTTTTCCATTATCAGGACTTTTCATACTTGTTATTTCTTCAGCCTAAAAGATTCTCCAACTTCATTTTCCTCCCTTTCCCTTGTCACAGAAAATGCTTATCAAGCTTTGGAAATCCACTTCAATAAAACTTAGGAACCCACATCTTGTATACAGACAGGTCATCCGTAAAATGTTGAACATTAGAGAAATAAAGATAGAGGCATAAAAAATTTCCTGAAAATTGATACTGATGTATTGTCACATTGTTACTCATGCCAACACCAGATACTGTGTCTGACTCTAAGTAGATAGTCAATAAATAATTGTTAATATGTAAGTAAGACAGATAAAAATGTGCTTAATTATTAAATATATTCCATTTATATCCACCTATTTTATCAAAATAATGTAAAAGATTTTGCCAAACACCCTGAAAAACTTAGATACCTTATATCTATAACAATGTTCTTAACCATGTGAAGTTTTGCATTCCAGGAGAGAAACAGGTTGTCACAACCCCAAAGAGTGGAGGAAGGGGTATCTTTCTAATATCTATTTGGCTGAAGCCAGGTATACTGAAAAACATCCTGCAAAACACAGGATAGTTTCCTCACAACAAAAGAAAATTATCAGGCTCAAGACAGCAAGATGCCAAAATTGAGAAACCCTATCTATATTACTTTCCTAATTAGCTATGACAAGTGCATACAAAAAAAAAAGAAAGAAAAAAGAATAGAAGGAAGGAAGGAAGGTAGGAAAGAAGGAAGGAAGGATGGAAGGAAGGAAGGAAGGAGCTGAGGAAATGAAGGGAGAAAGAATGGAGGGAGGAGACAAAGGAGAAGGAAAAAAGCTGGAGCAGGGAGAGAGGGAAGGAAAAAAGGAAGGAAAGAAGGGAGGGAGAAAGGGAGGGAGGAAGGAAAGGAAGGGAGGAAGGAGGAAGAGAAGGAGAGAAAAGAAAAGAGGAAATAGATGTCCCTATTGAGACTTGATCTTTGTTGTTCCTTGTATTTTATTCTGGCTCTTAGAAATGAGCTCTTCCCTTCCTGCCTCATGATAAGATTTCATGAGGCAGGATAGTAAGAAGCTACAAAAATCCCTTGGAAATTGGAATAGGAAAACTGAGACAAGGTAGCTGAACAAACTGGCTAAGGAATTTATAAGCAGATGCAGAAATTCACCTCTCTGGAGATCACATCTAGGCCTCAGTTGTATTTCACCTCCAGGGACAAAAACAGCAACAAAACCAGGTGAGGGACACTAGGACCAGTTCTAATGACCCGCTGCTTTGGCACTGACCATTCAGAGATCACGACAAAGCAGACCTGGAGAACTGATAATGTTCTGCTGAAACCGTCCCTTGAGATATCCCCTAATATTCCCACCTGCAAGAGAAAGATAAAAATCCTCAAGACAAAGGACATAGTGTGCACTCTCCCTCTGAGGAACACAGTTGCACCATTTTCTTCCCCCTCTTCTCCCACAGACACATGCCTCCTAAACTCTAAAGGTCCCCTTGCAATCAGGTGAGCAAAGGGCAGCAGCAGCTCATCCTGAGCTAACCCCCTGGACCTGTCTCCAAGGCCTATTTTCTCTGACTTCCCAGCGAGCTAAAGAAGCCCAGCCTAGGCTCTCCTCTGTTGCTTCTTCTATGCTAAGTCTTTCCTTGTTTCACAGTCCCCAGGATTAAGAAACATATTCTTATAGTCACTTAGACTCATGTTGTGGGATATTTCTTGCATGTAGTCAAGAATCCACACAGTACCACCCAGACCTACGCCGACCCACTCAGGCCCAGTTCTCCTATCCGGTAACACTCACAGGTACCTACTTAACACAACTTTAAATTGTGTCTGTCATTTTCCACAATTTAACCAGCCTGACAACATTCATGTGTATGATGTGCCATTGAGTTAGTTCTGACTACTTCCAATCCTATGAATGAGAGGTGTCCACGGCATACTGTCCTCAAAAGCCCTGCTCAGCTCCTGCAGACTCATGCCTCTATATCTTCTCTTATGGAATCAGTCCCTCTCTGTTCGATTTTCCTCTTTTCCTGCTGCCTTCTATTTCTTCTGGAATATAGTTACTATATTTCCAAAAGAATGCTGCCTTCTCATATTATCCCTGAAATAGAACACAGCATTTAGGACTGTATTAATTTTCAACATAGTTCCTTAGAGATCATTAACTATAAATCAGTGATATCAAATACCAATTTAACTGTACTCAGAAAGTAATTTGTTTTACTGAAGACATTCAAAGTTACTTAGAGTACCTAGGTGCTCACTTTTTAATTTCCTAATGTATTTTGAACTTTGATTATCTTCTATCAAAGGTATGCCTGCCATCTTTCATCTAATAGTCATTAGAATTGAAAGGGAAGTTTTAAGAAGTGAATTTATCATCAATTTCTAAATTTTATGGACAATTTCTTTTTCTTTAATTTTTAAAATTTTTCAAGTACAGTTGTCTCCATTTTCCCCTGACCACTTCCCCCTGACCCACCCATCCACACCTCCCACCCTTGATCCTACCCTGCTTTGGCTTTGTCCATGGGTCCTTTATACATGTTCTTTGATGATCCTTTCCCTTCTTTCCCCCTTTATGCCCCTCCCACCTCCCCTCTGGTTACTGTCTGTTTGCTCCTTATTTCCGTATCTCTGGTTCTATTTTGCTCACTTGTGTGTTTTGTTGATTAGGTTCCACTTATAGTTGAGATCATGTGGTATTTGTCTTTCCTTACCTGGCTTATTTCACTATGGAAAGCAAAATGCTCTCCAGGACCACCCATGCTGTTGTGAAGGATAGGAGCTCTTTATTTATTTCTACTGCACGGTATTCCATTGTGTAAATCAGCCATTGTTTTTTGACTCACCCATTTACTAATGGGCACTTAGGTTGCTTCCACCACTTGGCTATTGTAAATTGTGCTTCTATGAACGTTGGGTACATAGCTTCTTTTGAATTGGTGTTTCAGGATTGTTAGGGTATAATCCCAGTAGTGGAACTGCCAGGTCAAAAGGCAGTTCCATCTTTAGTTTTTTGGGTTTTTTTGGTGGGGGGGGGATTCCATACTGTTTTCAACAGTGGCTGCACCAGTCTTCATTCCCACCACCAGTTTACTTGGGTTCCCTTTTCTCTATAACCTCTCCAGCACTTTCTTGATTTGTTTATGATGGCTATTCTGACCAGTGTGATGGCTAGTGATGCTGAGCATCCTTTCATACGTCTCTGGGTCCTCTGTATGCTCTCCTTGGAGAAGTGTCTGTTTAGGTCCTTTGCCCATTTTTTAATTGGTTTGTCTTCCTGTAGTGGAGTCATGTGAGTTCTTTATATATTTTGGAGATCAGACTCTTGTCCAAGGTATCATTGGCAAATATATTTTCCCATATGGTTGTTTCCCTTTTCATTTTGCTAATGTTTTCTTTAGTCATGAAGAAGCTTTGTATTTTGATGAAGTTCCATTTGTTTATTCTTTCCTTTATGTTCCTTCTTTAGGGCACATATTAGTGAAAATATTTCAGTGTGGAATATTTGCGATTTTCCTGCCTATATTCTCCTCTAGGACTTTTATGGTGTTGCAACTTAATATCAAAGTCTTTTATCCACCTTGAGTTTATTTTTGTGTATGGTGTAAGTTTGTGATTGAGTTTCATTTTTTAGCATGTAGCTGTCCAGATCTCCCAACAATACTTGTTGAAGAGGCTTATTTTTATCCCATTTTATATTTCTGCCCCCCTTTAATTGACCGTAGACACTTGGGTTTATTTCTGGGCTCTCTATTCTGTTCCACTGATCTATGTGCCTGTTCTTATGCCAGTACCAGACTGATTATTGTGGCCTTGTAATATAATTTGATATCAAGTACTGTTATCCCTCCTACTTAGTCCTCCTATGTTAAAATTGCTGTGGCTATTCGGGGCCGTTAATGGTTCTGTATATATTTTTGAAATGTTTTTTCTGTATCTGTGAAATATGTCATTGGTATTTTAATAGGGATTGTGTTCAATCTATACATTGCTTTGGGTAGTATGCATATTTGGATGATGTTAATTCTTCCAGTCTGTTAACACAGTATATGCTTCCATTTATTTGTGTTTTCTTTAACTTCTTCAGGTTGTATAGTTTTCTGAGTTCAGGTCTTCTACCTGCTTGGTTAAGTTTATTCCTAGATATTTTATTTTCCTTGTTGCTATAGCAAAGGGGATTTTTTTTTTTCTGATTTCTGTTTCTGATATTTCATTGTTGGTGTACCAAAACGCCTTTGATTTCTGAATGTTGACTTTGTATCCTGCTGTTTTACCAAATTCACTTATTAAGCTGAGTAGTTTTTTGGTGAAGTCTATAGGGTTATCTATGTACACTAAATTTTATGGACACTTTCAAGCCTCTGTATCTTCCTCTATGTTGTTTCTTCAGATTTTAGAGCCATTCTCTGTTCTTATGTATTGAAAATGCATTTCTTTATCATAAGGTGTTGCTTAACCATAAATCACTTTCAACTCCATATTTCAGCACCATTTTCTATTTCATTTTTTATCTCTCTCATAGCCAAACACAGTGTGTGGCACAAACTTTTAATGATATTTCTAGAATCAAAGAAGCAAAAAATTACAGAGTATAAAGGAAATTAATATATGCATATTTTGGTTTTCTTAATGTCTATTAAACTGAATTTGTACCTTACCATTTCCAATATAGTTAAGCCCCTTTAAAAACTTAAAAAAGTAAAATATTATAATTTAATTACATTCTTAAAATTCATTTGTTTTATTCAGTAAATGGTGTGACTTACCTATATTCTATTAATGGGAAATAGTTCATAAGTTGGTATTAATTTGTTTCTTAAATGTATCATTATGCTTTCATCTTTAAGAAGAACCAAGTTTTATCGTATTGAAATTTTACTTTCTTTTTTACATACCATCTCTTGTAACTCTATGTAACTTTGTCCCACAGAACGGCACATGAAACACTTGTTTTAGTGTATTTGATGTAAATCTCACTTTCTAACCTTCATTGTAACCTGCTTTTTACCATGTACTTTTAATCTTTGAATATTTTGGGGTGTTTCTGTTTTAAACAAGTTTTCCTATAATACTTTTAGAAATATTGTCTATCATTCTGAGTATATTCTTATGTGCCCTATGAAACAGGTGCTAAAAAGCCTTCTAGTGACATTCTTCTTGGAAATATCCCTTTTATCCCAATACTCAGAATACGGATAAAAGGAAAAGTGAATAATCAAAAACATTAGCATCTATAACTCAGAAGCTTGCAACTTATAATCTCACTCCATTTAATCCTGTTAGAATAGAAAGATTTAATGGTCATTGTTGAGCTATCCTTGACCAAAGCCAGACAACTTTTACCATCAAAGATAGGATGACTTTACTTGGAACATGTCAGTTTCATGGGAGATAAAGACCAATGGCCGAATGATATGTCACAATGACAATACCACCTCCATTAGAACAAATGACACCACAAAAAAAAGTTTGATTTTAAAATTTATGGTAATAACACAGCAAGAGGAGGTTCAGCATCTCAGCTAATGCTACACATGATTGTACAGGAGCCAAGTGTGTTAAATGGACAGATGGACAGTGGCCACAAGGGCAATGGTAGCAGGCAGCAATGGTTGAGAAGTATTTTAATTATGATCAGAATCTCTTCTAGTAATTATGGGGACCAATTTTAACATAATAAAAGTCATTACCACATGTCTAACAATGGATTCCTTTTAACTTGTAAAATCATTTATATGAGTAGTCTTGCAAATAATTTAAGAAATATGTTAAGTGATTTTTAAAAATTAGATAAAATTAAGCCAGTCAATATGGTCCCGGCTATATCGTTATTTTAACTACAGCAGGGCAGGCTTTGAGACCCTGAATTGATGGGTAAGTAATTACCATCAGGTGGTGGAATAAGAAATCACATTTCAGAGGTACATGGAACTTGGTTGCAGACAAAGAATTGTCCATTAAAAATAACAATCAGTAGTGGTTGCCTGTGCACTAATTTGAAAAATTATGCCCTGCATAATTTTATTAATGGACAAATCTAGAATGAGAACCCACTGTTAGTAATATGAAATAATATGAATTTTGAGTATCGAGAAAATATCAACTGCTAGATCTTCACTCCACCACCAGTCTTCTATACTATCAAGTTAAATCTGCCATTTATCATTATTAGACACTCTAATTCATTGAAATATTAAAAAAATAGAAAGTTGATTAAAATAATTTAATTAAAACCCTTTTTTAAAACCTATCAAAAATTTTATCAGTGTTCTCATAACTAATTTTAATATAAATTTAAATATTAACATTTAAAAACACCACCCCCATATTAAAAAAATCTATTATCTGAACATAGATATAACCACCATTATATTAAATATATAGCACCTGGTTTTATTCTTTATGTCAGTGAAAAGGAACTTAAATGTAAACAAACACAGAACAATAAAAACTGCATATTTGCATCCTATTGAGTGAAACTGACCCTAGTCCATAAGATCCCTAAATAAGATACTAGCTAACAAGAATAAACTCACTGCTTAGAAAAAAATAAAATGTTTGTTTTTACATAAATGATAGGTAGATTAATTTGATTACAATTCATGCAAGTCCATTATGAGATTTTACAATCTTTACCCATACTTCACAATGTTTGACTAGCAGTTTTGTAAAGTACTTGCCTTACTATTTGAGCACATATTATCAAAGCCAAAATTTCCACCACGAAACATTTATTTATTATAAATAAATAAATACATAAAAGTTTCAAACTCTAAAAATTCCCCACTTAAAATGGAAGTATAAATAAAGTGGGAAAAATCTTTTTAATCACTTAACCCATTAGATTTATTGGAAAATAGCCAGTGAGTTGAGGAAGAAAGAGCACATATACTCGAATGTTTTGAGGGGAAAAACAATGGAGAAGCAAAGTGTAACTAGACAAATTTATCTGTGTAATTATTTTGCCAAAATTTCAATTTTTGCTTTTGAAATTCTCACCTTAGCAATAAAAAAATCTGGAGTTTATGTGTATGTTTAGGAAAGGATCAAAATGTGAGTTAAGGAAAAGCACAGGGCAGGTAGGTTTGAAAAAGCTTTTTCTTTTTTTCTGAGCCATTCTTAGGTAGTACTTATCTTAACAAGAATTTTTTTTTATGTCTTTAAATATAACCTTCCCATTAAAAGAAAAGATGTGATATAGCATTTTTTAAAGAGGTAGGTTAAAACTGGAGAAAACTACATGAGAATAGTTATCTATTTTCCTACCGTGAACACCTAAATTTTAAAGTCTCCTTTATAAATACGTAAGAAAACAAAACAGACATTTTAAAGCTACCAGCTCTAACCTGCCATGCTATCTCTCTGTCACCAGAGTTTCATTTTGCCCTTGGAGCCATCTATTTCCCTTATATAGAAGGGGAAGGATAAAAATGCATTAAATAAAACACACCAAAAAAGTATAATTTCACATAGCAAGTTTTTGTGTTCTTATCAGCTAACTATTCAGAGGTCTTGGATATAACCCTATTCTACCCATTGCTTTAAAGTATGAATATTGTATCTCAAAAAGCTGGCTCAACTTCCCCGATATATTTTCTGATTTCTTCTCTTTCTAGCTTTCTGTCTATTTCTAAACCATCTTAAAATTCACCCTCAACCTAGGTAGACGTTTTGACTTATTCATGGTCAAGGCTGAGAAAAGCTGAGATTCCACTTTGCAGCCCACCTGTGGTTTTTGCTATCAATTTTGGTTGGAATCTGAAATTCAAGCTTTTAAAATATATTCTAGACAACCATAATAATTTAGCTTCTATGTGAGGCCTCATTACCTTAACACAAGGCATGTCCTTGTTCTGAGAAACTGTTTTAATAGTATGACATATGAATACAATGTAATAAAATGATATTTGTATTATTTTAAAAATGTTAGGTTTCAAGTGACAGAAATCAACTCAATAAAATGATTAAATTAGTTCAAGTATACCCCACACTTAGTTATTAATAATCCCCCAGTAAAAATAAATTGGAAATAATAAATATAATGCCTGATTATTTAAATCAATATGTATATGTACGTGTGTGTGTGTGTATTTAGAAAACATAAATGGAAAAGTTAGGAATAAAGCTGGAGTAAAGTTTAACTTCAAAAAAACTGCAAGGAGAATCTTAAATTTTGTGTTCTCCTTTTTGTTTCTTTTTGAATATTCATTCATCACTGTAGATTAGTGTTCTTCATAGTGTAGAAACCATGGTCAGTAAAACATAGAGCAATCCTAAATCCAATACCCCTAGGAAAAGTGATTGCCCTATTTCCCTTCTGTGGCCCACCTCCTCCCCCTTTCCCCCCACCCCGTTCTCCCTCCTCCTCCCCTTCCTTCTCCCCTTCCTCTTCCTCTTGCTCTGTCTTTTCTTCCTCCTCTGCCTTTCCTTTCTTAGTCGCCATGCTTGGATCAATTGTGTTTGGTGGTGGTGGGAGGGCGGTGCGCAATTTCAGTAAGTACAATATGGAAGGGGTGAGAAAAAGAGAATACTAAAAAAAGTGGTTTGCTTTTCCACAAAATGGAGGAGTGTTGTGGAAAGAGAAATTATATAGATCTACTCAAATTTGTCAAGTATATGCTATACACAGAGGAATAAGAAATCCTTTACCTCACAGGAGCTGATGAGCACCGTGAAATAATTTTGCAGAAACAATTTATAGAGCATTATATAAGTATCCAATTAAAAAAAGTTGGGAATGGAAAATAATATAAGAATACATATTTAAGATCAGATTTATGAGAACATTACTATATCAAACCAAACATCATATTTTAATATTGCATCTATGTATGGAGTAGATCAAGCATTGCTTATATTCTTCAGGTTTTAACTAGGAAAACAAAATCACATGACAAATTTAAAGCAGAGAGAATTTAAGAAGGAGAATAGGTTACACTGGCAAGAGAAAAGCTGCACAACAAAATGGAACACAAATGTAAGGCAGATATTGGCAGCAATGGAGAGTCACTAGTTCTTTTTGGCTAGAGGTAAAAAAGAAAGAGGTTGTGTTACCTATATTAAGGGGAGACGTTTGTCTGCAAGAGCTGGATTCAGGCAATCCAGTCCAGTGGAAGATCCACAAAGGAGATGTAGGCAGCTGGAGACATCACTGGCACTGTGATAAAAATGATAACAAACAAAAAGAAATACTTCAGCTTCTTTCTTCCCCTCATTCCTCTGACTGGAGAGCTTGGAAAATGAACCTCTAGGGTCAGAAACCCTATTTTGTAAGCAGAGAAGGCAAATAGTGAGAAATGAGTCTTGAGGGAATACATTTCTGTTTTTCCTCTCACACTTAGCTTGTAATAGAATGGTTTTTCTATTTCTTTCCATTTAGATTATGTTTACTGAGAGATTACTATAATACTATTCTATGCAAGATATTGTCTGTTTGTGACTTCTGTGAAAATAAAATCTAGGTTTTTAAATGTAAGCATTTGAAACAATCTACTTATATAAATTTACTACAGATTTGTTCAAATCATATTTATTTTAAGCTTTTGCATCATAATACTCTTTCAGGAAAAGCAGTCGTCCTTGGTATGCTTAAGATTCCCGAAGTTCACAATGACGGCAATCAAACATGAACAGACAATGTGTACAAGACATAAAGACTTGTACTGAAAGGCAACATACAAAGAAATAAGTATTGAAAACATGGCAGTCCTTGAGGACAGGATAAGGATCCAAACAACACTGTTATACTTGATGATATTTGTTTCCTGTGCCTCGGGCTGAATAATTTTCCAGCTGATATGTTTGGTGAAAAGACAGCAATAATCCTTCCAGGATTTTTCATTTATAATATAGAATGTTTGCTTACTGGTTATTTCCTATCTAAATTGCTCTGATATGAGAAATACATGTCATTGCTATCATTTCCCTTTAAACATGGGTTTAATTTAACACTGTCCTCCTTTCCAGCTAAATATTTTGCATCAGCCTTGGTTGTTTAAAAAGAGCAAGTTCTGCTTTTTTTTACTGTTCTTATATTTTTGTCATTTTCTATATTCATAGAGAATGAATGACTCACACTAGTGAAAGTTCTTTTTCTTTTTTCAAATTGCAAACGGTGCAAGCATGTGTCCTTCTGAATTGAGAACGGAGAAGGTAGCTTCCCCACCTTTCTTTGCTAGTCTCTCCAATACTGTAGTTTCCTGTTGTCCTCTAGAAGAATTTAGACATTATACTAACATAGTGCTCTCTCTTCTTTTTAACCTCTTTCTCCCAAATTATTTCCTATCTCTTCACCATGTTTTATTTCTTCATAATGTCTCTTTTTACCTTATTTGTTTATTTATACTGCATTTTTATCCTGCCCCACTCAACTGTGAGCTCCTTCAAGGTAATAAACTTTTCTTTTATCATTTTGTTTCCCAGACCTAGAACAATACCTGACACATTACAGATGCCATTTAAATATTTGTTGACTAATTGACAAAGAGAAAACATATATGATATATATATATATGCACTCCATATATAGAAAGAGATAATTATCAATCTATTATTTAATGTCCTTTAACCCTCAGAAACCTACTGGAAACATATTTCAGAAGATTCTTAAAAATAAGGATTTGATTTGAAATGATTTTATAAGGCAACCAAGAACAAGCAGAGTGACTAACATATAATGGGTATTTATCAGATGATTATTGAATGAGAGAATGCATGAATAAGTAACAATCTACTAAGCCTCTTCCAAATATTCATCGACTCATTTAACAAATAGTTGAGTGCCCACTATGTGCCAGCAACTGTCTAAATACAGGGCTACATCAGTTAATAAAACAAATTCTTCTTCTCTTATATCTTACAAATAGATTTTAGAAAAAAGCAGCATCTCGAAGATTTCTTAATAATATAATTATCTTATGAATTGATGACCAAATGGTTACAGTACATGTGTTCTTAACCTCTGCTGGAATAAATTGGACTTTACTTAACACTTGGTGAGCAGTTCCTAAATGTGAGGCCAAAAACGTTGGCAGCCTGGTGAGCAGCAGCTATTATCCTTCGGGTAAGTCGTCTCCAAAGTGGAACATTACTGGCAAGGTATGACATTGTTTTACCAAATTGTGGACCTTGATTCATTTAGAAAGTTAGAAATTTATTTTATTTTCATCCATGATTTTTTAGATGGCATAAGAGAAAGAACTAGAATAAAACAAAAGATAAAGAAGTAAAATAAAAGAGAACAAAATAGAAAATTCGGAGTGCTCACACTCGCCAGATCACTTGCCAAGTGTTAGCGTTATTTTACAAAACAGTATTTGTGCATGTATGTGTGTGTGAATTTTTGTACAAGCTAATTAGGTTATTAATTATGTTTATTCCAGGCTAAAGTGAACAAAAATGAAGCAATTAATTTCTAGAAAAACAAGTACAAGGTCCAGTCTAGATCTTTGGCTAAAGAATGGGCAACAAAGGCTTGGTCTCAGAGAGGGGTCACTGGCCTTGGCAGCAGGGGAAACCACGGTAAATTTCCCACATACTACACACATACACACAAAATCCAAATGCAAGGGAGTGAAGTGGAGGTAATGAATATGTGGCCAGTCCTATAGATGCAGGAAACAAGGTGATACTTAAACGGGATACGTCCGTGGGCAGCGCGTGGGCAAGGCAATGGATTGTGGCTTGGTGGGTGTAACAGACAGTGAAAATTGCGGGTTTACAGGGGAGCAGAGGGTGATTATTTAATAATACAAGGTCTATGAGGGTATTCGTATCTTACACCAGACATGCTGACTCACAGTTTCAAATATATAAAGAAAAGGAAAACAAGATAGGCTGTGCCAGCATAGAGAGCTTATTAGAAAAAGACAAAGTGAAGGTTTACTATATTTGTTCTGAAATGGGGGCAAGAAAGTGCTGAGGTTATGAGAGTAGCTGCTGTTCTTATTAATTGTAACTGGCTCAGAGCTTTATTGAGGTTAGGAGAGCTCTGAGCTCTCTTATTTGCAAGAGAAGATTTTCTGTTTATTTATTGAAAATGGCCTGATAAACCTGAGAGGCTGAAAATATATTAGGAACTCTCAATTCACAAACTGTGTTACCAGGGTTAATTTACTAACATTTCAAATTAAAACAAGAAAGCTTGACTATCTACCTCCGAGACTACGGATAACATCAAATGAGATAATGTATGTACAAGGCACTGGTTGGTTTAGGACCAGGTACTATTGTTATTATCATTTCTTCCTAGTCAATGGGTGGGCTAACACATAGCAGAGATTGGGGATTTCCTCATATGGAGATTTCCCCATAAAGCAGGGCTCTATGCCCAGCTTTGCACAGGAGCATAGAGCTCTGACCCAAGGCAAAAATAACAGAGTGAAAGGTTGTAATAGAACAAGCCTTCAGCAATGAAAACTGTTAGAAGGAAGAGCAGAGGAAGAGAACATTTAACTGAGAGAATTCTTTCCTTTTTTTATAATTGCTTCAGATTCTCGAAGATAAATATACATAAGTGATCTGAGTGAATATTTTCTTGTACTTGGGGATCACATTATAATTCATACTATTTCATTTTATCCATTTAAATACACCAACTCTGTTTAGTCGCTCTTATTTCTTCTAAATTTGGTTACTTTGACACTGATCTTTGAATTTTTAATTCTTATTTTTTATTTTGATTTCTGTACACAATATGGAGAAATCAATTTT
Organism: Pteronotus mesoamericanus; assembly: GCF_021234165.1. Lineage (NCBI taxonomy): Eukaryota > Metazoa > Chordata > Mammalia > Chiroptera > Mormoopidae > Pteronotus > Pteronotus mesoamericanus. The sequence goes on along the minus strand of NW_026555285.1, from coordinate 21,948,121 downwards.
CATCTCATGGAAGATATAGTGACTTTTCTTAAAAACATGTGATAGTGCCTTTTCTTAAAAAGGATATGTTAAATTTTTTTAAGTGTATGTTATAAAAAAGGTGTTAAAAAAGGATATGTTAAAAATGAATATGTTAAGGCCCACATCAAGAGAGGCTTGTGACTTTTTCTTTGAATGTTTAAAGGAACTAGTGCATACTAGTAAAAATATAAAACTAAGACTGTTTTTTCTTTGCTCTATGCTTCTTTAAGATAGACATTCCATTTTAGTCATCTTTTTTCATTCTATATGGGTTAATGAAAGTAGGTTTACAGTTGTATTTATGGAAAAATACATAGAGGTTATAATTATTACAATAGCTTAATTAACTCTTTTGTAATGTAAACCTATCTTGCCTACGTCTGTATGCCCTGACTGAGGGAGTCAAACAATAAATATCTATTGAATTAAATTAATAGATATGGCAAAATTATCTTACAAAGCTTTAAAATTTGTGGGGCTTTTCTTTAAAAAATCAAAATAAGAAATAAGATGTTAAGTATTTATATTAATACATGAAACTGAATCTCCTTTATATTTTACAGACATTGGTAAAATCGTTCTATATAGAATGTTGGATCATGCAGTCAGCATCTATTTAGCAAGTAAATATTTGGCAAATGTGACTTTCAACCATGTAAAAGGGAGTCACGCTGGCCTTTTCAGGGCCCTACTTCTTCCAAATGCAGTTCATGCACTGCCAAAGCAAGCTAAGTTCTACACACATCTGGACAAAGTTCACAATAGTTGGAATAAATTTCATGAAATTCATTTGCAGCCTAATGGAATAAAACAATTCTCTCATATTATCTTTACCTTTTATATTCAAAGTTAGCAAAAGACAGTTTAAAGGTTACTTTTATGATTGTTAAGAGTAACCATCTAAAGTTAGGTTTCTTAAAACTCCTGCCGCTGGGTCTAATAATATGTTTAAGAGTTATTTCTTTGGAAAATGTCCAAGCCAGTTTAAATTCTATTAAGATTCTTAAATAGAAGTTTGTAAATTTATCATATTAGCAACATGTTTTCATTAAACAACAATCTTCCAAGATTTACTGCCCACTTAAACTTTAAAATTTCCACTCTGAAGAAGAGATCATCTTAGGTTATTTTTAGGCCCTCCATTATGCACATTATTTACTTTATTATACTGATAATCTATCATCCAGAATAATAGCTCTCTAATAATATCCCAGTGACACAAAAAATAACAATTTTGAAGAGTCATGGGATCTACTTAGAGGTGCATCGCATCTTTGAACCCCTGATAGATACCTGGAGGAAGTTTCTTCTCTGAATGCCGCACTTTGCATTATACAACTGCAGCATGCCTGTGTGGGTTTCAAACTATAATCATCTGTTCAACTCTAAAGAAGTTTAGGTTCCAACAGAGATTGCATTAACATTATTTTTCTTCCTGAGGATTTACAATTTGGGAAAACAAAAAAAATCACTGCTTGATTTTGCACACAGGACAACAAGCTGAGGAAGACTTAATTTAAACCATTTCCATGTGGTTCTGTACACAAGGTTTGGTTATTTTACTTTATAAGTCAAAATAAAAACTTATACATTTTACTGTTTATTTCAATGTATGGGATATATAGCTATTGTGTATAATAATTTTGCAAAACATAATATAACAAATTTATTTTTTCAAATATATATGTGTATGTATACACATATATACAAATAGTTAATAACAAAACAGATGAGAATTTTAACAACTGGATATTGCCAGGTCTAAAATATCACACTTCAAAATACATTGATGCTATATTATATTGAAATCTGAGTTTACATTTTAAAAATTGTACATGGTTTATTCCTTAGAAACCAGATATAAGTATGCATTAGAATAATTAAAAACAAAGTTTTATAGCTAATAACTTTGTTACCTACAAAAACACATTTGGTAGAATAACACTTTAGCATATGAATCTAGCTCATTTTCCACATATGACCATGTGCATCTTGACTTTCTCCAAAATAATTCATTTCAAAAACCAAGCCTAAATAGCTGGATTCAAGGAACAGTATTAATTCTATAAACAAAAGATTTAGAAGAGTAGGTTAAGAGTTAATACTGCACTGAACTAGATAAAGTGCTCTGGATTCAGAAAAAGAGAATGTGTGAATTAAATCCTAAACAAGAACTCTTTCCCTACTTGACTCCAAGAGAGGATAGTATTGTAACACCCAGATAATTCAGAGCAATTAAAGTAGGGTCCTAGCTTGCGCCCTTTCACCCCCAAGTATCCAAGTGCCCCTGCACCAGTGTGGTACAAAATGAGCAGAAATGTCTTTATGGTTTGTCTACACAGATGTGTCTGAGGCAGCCTACACTCACCTTCTGACTCCAGGGTGTTTTGCATGTACCTAAGAAAAATTGCAAAGAGCCAATGAACTTGACATGTTTTGGAATCTAGATGAGGAAGAAACAGTTGTGAGATTCATGGATTTCCGTAGATGAGCTGCAATAATGTAACTCTGTAAATTAATGGCATTAGATGCTAGTTCACCAGAAAATACGATAGTTTTTTTCTTTTTTATTATTGCTCAGTTACAGTTGTCCTGCCTTTTTCCCCACTACAGTTTTCTAATGTCTTAGATCCTCGTAGCTTTGACTCACCTCAGGAAACTGAAGCACTCAGGGACAGAAGGGATGGGAAGAAACTAATTAACTGAAAATAAGTATCTGTTGTTTGCATAATAGCAGTTCATAAAACAAAGCAATTTACATCTTTGTAAGATGACAATACATTTCTTGTACAATGGAATTTATGGAAAAATATGCTCACCTTTTGCATATGTATAAGCTATGCCATAGTTAACATTATTAATTTTTAACTACATGTATGTGTGAAATTACGTTTATCATTTGTGATAGCTACAATAATACTGGCACGCATCATACTGTTACATTACTATGATGTGGCAGAATTAGGTAGAGTAGAAGGAAAGAGCTCTAGTCCTTTATTCTAGGAAAAAAAAACTGATACTGCAGTACAATGCACAAAACAACAGACTGTAATCCTTGTTTTATCATTATCTGGCTGTTTGAAAATGTTCTCTCTTATTTGCCTTAGCTTCCTTAGACTATTAGCATTGACATAGTGAAAAGTAGCCACTGAAAGTGGAAGATGGTCTGCTACTGTCATTTATGTGTTGCTGTTGTTAGGAGCGGGCTTGGCACTCCCAGCCAGGCCATGACATTCTGCTACTTGACATAAACAACTTCACAGCACATTCAAAACAGGCAAGGTCACTGCAAACATGAAGGATAAAGACAAAAACAGGACCATTCCACGAACATATCAGAGCAAGCCAGGAACACTCCAAAACTAAAAAAGAAAAAAAAACAAAAAAAAAAAAAAAAGGGGAAAAAAAGTCAAACACTCCTCAATCCTGGCTAATGCATGTAACTATTGCTGTTTTATCAATTATAACTTGAGCCTTTATTTATTCTTCTCACTTTCTAGGTAAGAATTATTAATATAACCAGTCATGAAATTATACAGTACTAATGATGTGTGAGGATTAGCTTTTCATCAAAGATGCTATAGAATTTAGTACAAGTAAATGTTCTATTGCATGTCAATATGGCTGCCTAATACCATCATAATCAATTAGTCTGTAACTATACTTTATTTTCTTCTATTTTTTTCTTTCTGGAAGTACTTCTTCCCACAGTGCTTGAATGCTCTACACTTAAGTTTCTGATGCAACAACTTCAATCATATTCTGTTTTTACGAGGATATCTCTCTGTATAAGAAAACTAATAAACCCCATCATATACTGAATGTGAATAAAAATGCAAATGATCCTATTTTTATGTATTTGGCCATTTCATGTTAACTATAATTTATGAGTATTTTATGTGGAAGTGTGTGGAAACTGAATATCAAGTCAGCTAAAGAATCATTTCTGCATCAAAGTAGTTTAAAATTTGAAGATATTTTGCTATGTTTGGAGCTCAAATAATACATAGACCAATATCTTAAACATATTAGTGACTAAATTCATATTTTTATTAATATCAGTTTTCTATTTGTAGCTTTCCAAAATATATGCTGATATTCTGAATATTTTTCCATATCTTAAGGGAAGGTTATGAGAATATATTTGGTTCTACATGATTTTTGTCTGATGTGGCTTTAATATTTTCCATGAATAGTTGGTGTTCATTATTTTTTGCACAAGTGCACATTACAAAATTTCTGAATAATTGACCAGAAAGTGATTATTAACATGGAATCTATGACATAGTCTGTAAGGTAATCAGTGATTCAAGTTCCTAATGTATTAATAAGGTTATATTTAAGTTATGCTAAAAAATACTTTATTCAATGAAATATTTTGAATAATTTAACGAGGAAGATTATGTAAAGTGTAAAGATGTGCAGATGTTTACTAACATGCAATAATTAAGAAGTAAGCAGACTGGTCATTATTTTTTACAATTGATTTTGGTTAGCATCACAAAGTCCTGGAATCCAGCCAAGTCGACAGCAGTGACGTTCCACTTGCTACAGTGTAGCTCCACTAGCCTGCACCGCTGTCAAAATGGATGGCAGCAGGACACCTGGCCAACTGCTGTATGGCGAGCCGAAGTGGGGAGATCTCAAAGAGGGCAAGCTGAAAGAACATGCTGCAGGCACACCGAAGAACAATTTCAAGCAACGAAGCGTGGCTGCAGAATACTAGGAAGTAACATCAGGAGAAAGTCCAAGCGGGTGTGGAGCAATTAGAGCGGCAAAGATGTTGCACATCCAGGTAAAGAAGCAGCAGTTCAGATTGCAGTAGCTTTTTTAAAGAGCACTCACTCTCCCAAAGAGAACTGGTCACTTGTATTCACTAAGTGAACAAGGTAGATTTATTACCATTTTAGTAGTATTACAAGGAAAAAAAAGGATACTATATTTTCACGAAAATTTTCTGTTAGTGTTATTTTTCCAAATATGCACAGTTATGTCTGGTTTCCAAAAATCATTGCATAGCAACTAATCCACTAATTGCTGTGTATTTAATTTAGGAAAATTTCACGTATTGGGAAATGTTTGCTATGGGAATGTTCCTGGAAGTTCAGTTAATTCTTGAGTGGTAGAAATGGTGAGGGGGGTATTAGGAATCAGGGCAGGGCATTCAAGGGTTGATAGTGTGTCCCTGACAATTTACACAATTGTAGCCCTGGGCAAATTGTAACCCTCTCTTAGCTTCAGGTAGCATATTTGCATAAAGAAGCACTCATAGGGTTATTGGCAGTGCAATGTACAGAAAATGTTCAATATAGTGCCTGAAACACATGGTTATTATCAGGAGATGTATAATTATTTTCTGAATGGTTTCTAGAAAATCTGTAAGAATTCAGTAGTTCCTATGCACAGTGTTCGTGCCTGAAGGACGGATTTTATATAGAACCCATACAAAATGGACTGGGTAGTCCAGTCAATATAATTGCGCAATTTTATATAAAAAGAAACTATAAATGGTAAAGAAAAAATGGCTTCTGAAGGCATACTTAAATAAAAGTGAATAGAATTTCCTTATGAGTTACATTTGAAACTGACTTGTAACTGAACTCTATGAGGTTCTTGCACATTTTCTCTTTATATGTCTGGCACCCACTGTAGTGCCTGACAAAATAACTTAGTCAGTAAATGGTTGTACATGGAATGAATGTAGTGTGCACATAAAGCAACTTCCAGGGCCTTAGTTTAGTTACTAATAAACAATATTTAATATTAAAAACTCTTTAGCAGAAGATGATAATTTTTATGAGATGTGTCATTAAAAAATAAATAAACCTTTTGTTCCCATATAATTAAATGAATGTGGGCTTTATGAATTATATGTCTAAAGCACAACTCTATTTTAAATAATTGAGTAATTCTCAATTTTTCCTTTATTTTTGGGGGAAGCAAAACCATAGTATTCTCTCAGTTAATAGATTTCTTATTGTCTTTGAAAGATCCATCCTTAATCTGATTAAATTCTCATTTTCATTTTTTTCCATTTGCATTATTAAAATGGCTAATTACTTTTTTATATATCTATTGTTTACAGACTATATAATATACAATTTATAATTTTCCAGATTGATATAGCAATAGTGTATGGATATTAGCCACTAGGTTTTTGTTAATTTTAACATAAAAAGAGTAGAAATTTGTAAGTGGATTCTAATATATGTCAGATAATAACCTCTGTGCTAGAAAGAAAATTTTTAAAATGATATTTTTGAAATTTTTCTGCTAGATGTTTGGAAATTTTAAGAAACTTGACCATGAAGATTAAATAATTTACTTTAAATGTTACTTTGGTTTGTTTTGTGTGCCTAATTTGACATATTAAATTTTGTGCTTGTTGAAAACCAAAATTTGAGTTTTTGACTTCAAGATTTCCACTGGTTTTAATAGGGGCTTCTAGTGTTCTAAGGTCGACAGGAAACTTAAGGACTGTCTTTGAAAATGCAAGTTACCTGAGGACTATTAGCCCATTGAAAATTCTAAGTGATAAGCTTGGAAGCAAATGCAATGATAGGAAGAAATGTCTAGTCCAAACAAGAGCTCTTCTACCATTTCTGTTAATATGGCTAAACTTTATTTAAAGACATTTAGTGACTTTGCCATATCTACCTCATTAGTAAAACTTTTCTACAGTTTGATTGACCTTACTGTCAAAAGTTTTTCAAATGTCTAAGATAAATATAACTTTCTTCTATTTCAATCTGCCATGGCTAGTTTTAACAGTAACATCTGTTGCTAATATTTCTTCCTAATCTTTGCCAGGTTCTTATAATATTAAAAAAATACTAATTACCTATCATATTTTATTTCTAAATTATTTTCCTGAAATGAAAAAAAAATTAGTGTAGTCTTATGGTTTTCATAGCCATCTTTTAATTAGTTTCTATTTTCTTGATTCAACTTTGTAATGATGTAATCATTCAAAATTCACAGTTAATTTGCCTTTCAAAGGACTAAACACTTATTATAAAAATCACCCCATAGTTTTTCACTAATTTTCTGTAAGGCAAAATGAATAACTATGCTATGTGGGAACATACTTAAAATTCTGATTTAAACTACAGAAATAGAACAGCTATATCACCTTACAATCCAGCTCTTAGGATTATATCTTCATTCATCAATCTATCTAACCTTTAAAATTTATCATATCATTGAGATATAGCATTTATATGAACAGTTGGCTGACTTTCTCTAAATTTTGTATTATATTTAGGCATTTTGTTATTAATATGAGTAACAACTTTTTCTCTTCAGATTAAAAGTGCCTAGAAAACTGATTCTTAATATCTCTTGTAGGCATCTTAAATTTCAAATGAATCTTTGGTAGTTACTCAGGAAAGATGGTTTAACAAGGTTACTAAGAAAAATATTCACATTTTTAAATTCTACTAAAAAGGTACAGAGTATACATACTTGATAATCAACTTATATTAAACTATTATTTAAGATATACATATATAAGAAATTTTATTTAATATGTATCAAGAGATTCTTGGATTTTTTTAAAGAGAATAAGTAAATGACAATTTTTCTATTAATAGAATACAATGTTAAGATTTTTAATAACAATAGCTACTAAAATTTTAGTTCTGCATCCTTGTTAACAAATTAATTTTCCTCTCTTAATATTGGAATTAGTCATTAGGCTCTACAGTTTTACAGCACTTGATAAAAATGCATAAGACAAATTGGAGGTTGGGAAGGAATAAAGGCATTTATAAAAAAAGAAAAAAGAAAAAAGAAAAATAAATACATTCTCCAAAAATGGTTTCCCTAAATTTCTCATTCTTTGTAGAATGAGAAATTATAATTGTTAAATTCTTTAAAATAATTTAATGATAGAGGCCTTATTTATAAAATGCTTGTTCTCACTTAAACTGCCTCCTGTCCCTTAATTTAGAATATTTTGGAGATTTTCTCTTGTTTTTAGTTTCCTGGCTAACATTCATATTGCTCACCAATTACTTTAAAATATTCATCTGTAACCCTGATAGATTTCCAGAGCTCTATTCTTCAATTTTCAATTGTTCACCTGAGAACTTCACATAAATGCTTCAACCTTGATTGAACAAATACTCATTTGGCATGTTGGATGCAACAGGTAGTATTTTAAACAATGAGGATAGCTGGTAATTCAATAAAAGATAACCAAAGTTTGTGGAAATAATATTCCATTAAGGGGAACTGAAATGAATATAATTAGCAGATCATTTATATTGTATGTTACAAAGGGATAATTACTGTTAGAAAAGAGAATCAAGTGATGTGAGGCAGAGGGGAGTGTCTGGGTGTTGCATTAAGTCTTACTGAGAATTTGACATTTTGAATAAAAACGAAAACAAATGGGGAAGCAACCCATGCATTGATTTGGAAGTGAAACTTCCTGGCATGGGAAACAGCTAATGCAAAGAAGGTGTTTCAAAACTATTCCTGGCATAATAAAAGAATAGCAAGGATGTGTTTTAACCTACATGTATGAAGAATTAGTGAAGAGGAAACAAGTAATCCTCTTCAAGTAAGTCATCAAAGGGTATTGTAAAGATTTTAGATTTTACTGTTAGAGAAAAATGGGATCATTAGAAGTTTTTTTTTTTTAAAGACATAATTCATTTCATGATTTAAAATAATCACACTGACTCCCCTGTTGATGAGATACACATTCAAATATAAAATAATGATTGCTTAGACACAGATGATAGGTAATATTAATGATGGAGGTAAGTTTTCAGTCACCATTTCTTCCTTTTCCTTCTGGAACCCCTATAATGTATACATTGGTCTGCTCGATATTATTCCATAAGTCCCATACGCTATTTTCATTCTTTTGCCTTTGTTCTTCTCTGGTTAATTTTTACTTGACAGTTTCCTGATCCTTCCTTCTGCTTGATCTATTCAAGATTATACCCCTCTACTGAATTTTTACCTCTGTGATTTGTTTTTAGTATTTTTTATATTTTTGTTGAAATTCTAACTTTGTTCATGCTTTTCTCTTCTGACGTTAGTGTACAACGTCACAGTCATTATTTTAGACTCTATGGATAAATCACTTATCTGCATTTCATTAGGTTGGTTTTTGGAGATTCATCCTATTCTTTTATTTGGAACATATTCCCTTGTTTCATTTTCTTTGACTGTCTGTGTTGGTTTCTGAACAAAGAGATAAAACAGCCACCTCTCCCTGTCTTGATTATTGTCAATCAGTCAAACCCAAGCTTCTGGTTGCCTCTCAAATCTTTGTGATTGTGCAAGCTGCCATCTTTTTCCCTAATGGCTTCTGATAATTGAGGATGCGCCAAGACTGGTCACAGTGTTCCAGACTTTTGCAATGTCCATGTATGCCTGTTCAGGTCCTTGTAGGACTCCTAATTGTCTGTCGTTCAGGCCTACTGCAGTCTAATTGGATACCTTACCTTCAGCAGGAGCTGGGAAAATCAAGATGTTAGATATGCATTCTGGTCCCTATGGGGTGAAACAGAGCTAGGTGTTTGTAATTATTCACCCTTTGCTGAGCCAGAGGAAATAGTCAATGGGAGTATATGCATGCCCAAATAGAACCTCCTCTTTGTTTTGTATGGTGCAGATGAACTTGTAATGCCAATTCCTATCAGTCTCAGAGCTAGTTGATTTGGGAGTCAATCTCTCCAGTGCCAATATCACAGCTGGGGTGCTAGATATGTAAATAACCTCCTTCTAGGGAGAAACTGGGAACTTTGTTTCACAGTTGGAGGCAGCTGGGGGAAGACAGTGGGGAATGTGCCAAGCAGCTCTATCAAGCTCTTTGGAGAATCCCAGTGAGCTCCACATGCAGGCTGATTAGAAGCTGGAAACTCGCCCTGGCTGGTGTGGCTCAGTGGATTGAATACTGGCCCGCAAACCAAAGAAAGGGTCACCAGTTTAATTCCTAGTCAGAGCGTATGTGGGGTTGAGGGCCAGGTACCCGGTAGGGGGTGAGTGAGAGGCAACGGCGCATTGATGTTTCTCTCCCTCTTTTTTTCCCTCCCTTCCTCTCTCTCTAAAAATAAATAAAGTCTTAAAAAAAAAAAAGCCAGAAACAGGCAGCGATTGGGGAGGTATGCACTCAAATGTCTTCCAGGAAGAAACTAGGACTTGGATGTTTTTTCCTGTCCCATCTGTACTAAATCCAGGGAAGACAGCAATAGGAAGTACTTGTGTGTCCGCTCGAACTGTTTTTTGTTTGTTTGTTTGTTTAATATGATCCTGTGGGATTATGAATGCAAAACACTGTTGGCTATCCCAGCTAGGTGATTTATGGGTTCATTTCTAGTGTGGCAGCTACAAAAGTTGGGGCACTAAATATGCGGGTAAGCTGCTTCTGGAGAGAAGCTGGAGACCTGGTTCTGTTGTTGGCATGAGCCAAAGGGAGATGGTAGGGGATTGTCCACCAGTTCTTTCAGGCTTCAGAGAGGATTCCAGTCAACACCTAGATGTGGACTAATTAGGAGCCAGACCCTGAGACAGCATCTGAGGAAATGCGTGGTCAAACCCCTTTCAGGGAAAATCTGAGAGACAGGTGTTCTTGTCAGCTCCCTCAGTGCTCAGCCTGCGGAGAAGAAGAACCACAGAGAGCACTCACGCTCATTGAACAACTGCTTCTTCTTTTGCTATATTGGGACCCTGAAACACAGTCTCCCCTGGCCTTCAGAGGTAGATAATCTAGAGTACCTATTTCTCAACTGGCAGCCTGAAAAATTTGGGGTGTTAGAAATGCAGTCTAAACCCTTAGTTCCTTAGGGAGAAGCTGGGAGTTGGAAATTCCCTCCTGATTTTACAATGGTGCCGTGCTGAAGAAGGAGTTTATGGTGAGAACGTGTCTCAGTCTTTCCTATCTATTTCATTGTTGGTATTTCCTCAGTTGCTTGATGTGTAAGTCAATCAACCAGTTTATGGAATTCTCTAGGAGGCAATAGATCTATGTCTTGTATATACAGTGCATCCATGGAAAGAGGGGTTTTTGGGATCATCCTATGTTGTCATCTTGGCGATGTCCTCTATAGTTTTAATTTTTTTCAGGTAATCATACTCTCTTACACATTTCTGAATGCATATACTGGGCATTCAGTAAGCTTTGTAAAATAAATATATACATGTATGCATCCATTTTATTTGGATTCCTAGTATAGCACAAAGCAAACTGAAAACTAAAAGCTACTTTCGCATGACCCATGAACTAGGCTTTCTGCTAATTTTAAGGCAATGTATGAAGGGACATAAGTAAAAATTGAAGATAGATTAGTTTTTAAGTATCAAGAATATAGCATAATATCAAATGACACAAATTATTTCGCTGATTTTTTTAAAGACTTATTAATGTGCTTACTTTTCTTTATATGAAGGCTATGGCAATACAACAGTTTATTTTACCATGATGAAAATTATTATAATAATTTTATTTACAAAGTTTACTTCTAGTAGTTACTAGTACAAAAACATTACTTAATATACTTCCTTACTTTCACTTTTGTGAATTCTTTCTATTTTTAAATAAGGCAGTGAATGATAATTGCATATAAATGATAAAAATATCTTTGAGGATGTGCTTCATTGAATCAGAGATATCTATTGTTTTATCATTCTAGTTTTTATGAGGGAGAATCTAGATATAAAAATAAATTTTATTTGGTATTGTTTCTTCCTTTTCTTGCTTCTTTGGATCTATAAAAGCCTTCAGTAAATATTATAACCCTTTCATTTTCCAGTATAAATACTTGTCATCATATCGTTATTGATAACATCTATGTATTTAAAAGTATAATAAATTGCATTTTACCATTTATACTTAAAATTATATGCAAGTTAAACTTCACATCTGATAATCTAATAAAATCAAAATTCCTGTGATCAAAGAAATGCTAAAAAACCATTTTGGCTCAATTGTTTAGAGCTAAGCATGCTGCTCATTTTCAATGCAATCAGTAGTCTATCTTTTTTCTATTTATTCCTACTATGAGATACACTAATTAAAGTCCCATTTGCATGATTCTTTTCATATACCACATGAATAGCAGGTAAAGTCAATTTGTGAACTCATTGTCCTTCACATACTGTAAAACTGTTTCCAGCTGGAACTGATTATGTTTATTCTTCTATGTTACCCAGGTAAAAATAATACAAAAGATAATAAATAACTGCAGCTCAAACTTTTTAAAATTTGTTCTTTGACTGTTAGAGAATAATGCAGATGAATAGCAAAATATCTTTCACATTGTCCAAAGAATATTTCCATGATTGTAATTATTTTCTTGCATGTGACTCTGTGCCTTCTGCAACAGGTGCCAGGTAAATAGTTTTGAAAATATGAGAAAATCTAATTGAGGTACCTGTTATCCTTTGAGAAAATAGTGTGTTGAAGTCTTGTATTCCATCTTCCTGAGCAAGGCAATAGTGCACAGTTTTTAGAAGTTAAACTTTTAAAAAAAATTTTCTGTGCTTTTCAAAAATTGTGGTAAAAATAGATAATGCGAGATCTACCCTCTTCACAAATTTTAAGCATATAATATGGCATTGTTAATTATAGGTACAGTTTTGTACAGCAGACCTCTAGAGCTCATTCATCTTGCACAGCTGAAACTTTATACCCCTTAAACACAACTCCTTATTTCCCCATTTCCACACCCACCTATTTTCTGCTCCTATGAGCTTGACTATTTGAGTTACTTCATTAAGTAGAATCATGAAGCATTTTCCTTCTGTGTCTGACTTTTACCACTAAACATATTGTTCTTAAAATTGGTCTATGAATGTTTCAGGATATCTTTCTCTTTATGGTGGAATAATATTCCATTGTAAACCACTTTTATTTATTCTTTCATCTCTCAATGGACATTTAGGTTTTTTCCCACATCTGAGAAGAAAAGTGTAAACCAATTTTACACTCAAAAGTATAAACCACTTTTACACTGAAAAAAAAAGTGTAAACCACTTTTACACTGTAAAGAAAAGTGTATACCATTTTCTTTATTCATTTATCTGTCAATGGGCATGTAGGTTTTTTCCTATGTCTTGGCTATTGTGAATAAGCTACAATTAACATAGAGGGGCCTATATCACTTATAAATGCTGATTTTTATTCTTTTTTCTAAATTCCCAGAAATGAGATTCCTAAGTCAAATGGTAATTCTATTTTTAATTTTTTGATGTAAACTTTTATGTATGTATATCTGAAGACTGGGCATCTTAAAATATATTCTTAAGATATGATTCTTGCAGGTTTTTCACAATGATTATATTCACCCAGAAAGAGATTGGTTTACAAACCTGATAGACTCTTTGTAAATTATATGTTGGACAATGTAAGAGTATATATACATATTATATACATATTATTCAAATAATATACATTTATAACATAATACATTATATATTAATGAATATATAAAATGTATACATCATATACAGGGGTTTTCATACCATTATAATACCAAAAAATAATACAATAATTAATACATAATAATAAAGGAATAAATTCTCATTCTCACAACTGTAAACCTACTTTTGCTCATCCTGGTGTACTTTATGATTTTTATATACATTTAAAAACCTGACTAACAAAATTATGTTGTAGGCACCAAACTTTATAAGCTATAATTTTAAAGACCAAGGAACTAGACAAATTTACTTACATGGTATTTTAAATTTCAGACAAAAATACTCAATATCTAAAAAACAATTCATTTTACTGAATTCTGAGACCAAATGATATGCTTTGGTGTTCAAATCGCATAGACTTGTAAATTTTGAACATGAAGATATAATAATAAATAAAAAAATGAAAATCACATGTGCTAAATGCTATTATTTTGGAATATACACATTGTAATTTACATATAATTTCTTTGGGTTTGGGGATTTCTATCATCCTTTCATTTGGGGCATATTTTTGTCTCTCCACTTTGACTCTTTGTATTAGGTAAATCTGCTATAACTTACAAACTTGTTATGATGTCTTTACGATGCAGATGTCTTGCTGGACTCAGTGGCACAATCTTCCAGATCATTTGACGTGGTTGCTCCAAGAATATCTTTGGGGGGAGTTATGTGTGCACTCCTATTTTAGCTGAGTCTTGAATGCTCTTGGCCCTTGCTTTGATGGAATAAACCCTTCAAGCTGGCTGACTATAAGAATAAATATCAATCACCTTGTATGAGTTGCTGTACATGGGCTACCCCCCAAAATGGCATTGTTTCCATCAGTGTCTGGTGCCTGTTGGAATTCCCCTGCGAGTATGCCACTTGTGTGGTTAGTTGCTAGAGCTCTGGTGCAATCTGAAGCCCACCACTGGTTGTGTTGTATTTGGGTCCACTCTAACCAGGTTCAGTTACAGGTCAATGTCAAATGTTGTATGTAATCAGCCTTGGGTTACCTGTTTTGAGCTATTGTGCTATTTACTGAGTGTGGCTGCGTCTACTGAGCCTGGGTGTGTATGGGAGAAAACAAGTTGTGTACGAGGGTCAGCTTCCTCCAGCTTAGAGCTGGGGGCAGACTTGTAAATGTCTGAGGTTTCCTGACTTCCACCTCTACCTGTCAGCTATATTCTCTCCCTAAGGTTTCTTGATCTTTCTCCAGAGCCTTAGGAAACCCACAGATCCTTCCTCAGGTCAGGAGCTCCGTAGGGCAGGGAAACCTGGGTATGGAGGATGGGGCTAATGTTTCCCCTACTTGGGTACCATGTGGTCAGGTACTCAGTGAGGGTAAAGGGGCCCCTACTCCAGAGCCACACCCCACAGTCTGTCAGAATCTTCAACTCTAGTTCCCCCAGGAGGAGCACACCACAGGATCAGATTGGGTGTAGCCAGCCATCTTCTATGCAAGAGCAAGGTTGGCAGGGCAGAGCCACTGGGGCTTAGGAGAACAGACCTCCTGCTGGGGGTGGTGCCAGCCAACTGTGCAGGAGGGAGCCTATTGGAGGCCACTTTGTGTGATCTCGGGGACTGTAG
The DNA here is from genome assembly GCF_021234165.1 of Pteronotus mesoamericanus. Classification (NCBI taxonomy): domain Eukaryota; kingdom Metazoa; phylum Chordata; class Mammalia; order Chiroptera; family Mormoopidae; genus Pteronotus; species Pteronotus mesoamericanus. Next base: position 21,933,094 of record NW_026555285.1, on the reverse strand, counting down.
CCCTGCATGAGCCAGGCCTTCAAAAAGGGCCTGTAAGTCACAACCAGACAGATATGATCCAATGCCAGCACCAAGGGTTCCCATGGGAAATCAGGCTTAAAGAATGCATTATGCTCACTGAAGCTTGTTCTGCTTTGTACTGTTCTGACAAGGAAAAAACAAGCGTTTAGTCTCAAAGCAGGGGAGAAGATCCCTGAGACCCTGAACCTTAGCTTAATGACCATCTGACGTCAGTATGTCTAACAGACCCTAACCCTAGGCTGATCGATGTATTCCTTTTCTTGTTATCTATAGCCCTCTGATGTGGATTGATAAGCTTTGCAGGTATGCTGTATACCCCTGTACATTTCATTCTCAATAAAAGCCATTTCAGAGAAGGGCTTGGAGCATTATCCACTAGAGGGAATCACCATCCCCTTTCTCCTAGCAGACCAAGAGTGTCTGGGACAACTTATTTCTTCATCCACAATGGCTGGGAGGACTCCATGGGACAGGGGACCCCTCAGGAGCCAAGCACTTTGTATCACTCTCAGACAATAATCTCTACAGGAAACACACTCCAAATGCCCCAGCTTTGAGAATCACTCCTTTGGCCCTCACTCCACAGAGCTGAGCTTAGGAGGGTGGAGCCATCAAGACTTTGGAGGGCAGATACAAAGAATTTCTCCTATTGAGGATAGTGCCAGAAAAACTGTAGGAGCAGGGCAATCACTTTTTTCCCTTCCTGGGCAAGAGCTACCAATGGAGGAGAGATTTGCTTTGAAAGTCTTAGCTCCAAGCAACTTTTTGAATAACCCCATCCCCTGTCCCCTATGGGACTAAGTTCTGGAGGTTGGGGGACCCAGCTGCCAGAAAGTCAGATCAAATGAGCCTGTTGTTGGGGGACTAGCACAGCCTGAGCTCATAGGGGAGATAGAATGCCCCCACCTTGTGATGTAACCACACAGCCTAGCACCTGCCCATCATATTCCAGACAAAAGCTTCCACTGAGAGACATGCTGTAAAAGTCCCAGCTCCGCACAGCACTCTGATTCCATTGGACTGAACTGAGCAGGGTGGGGCCACAGGTAGTCAAAGGTCAGGCCAAGTGATTCAATAAGTGGTGGGGGATGGCCAGCATTGTGGTCGAGGTGGGGAAGAATGGTTTCCTTTCCAAAGCTCTGCAGTTCAATCACTGTCTTAGTCATTGCCAAGAGATTCTCTGGAAAAAGAGCAGCCCAAAGGTCCCTGCTGGGTGCAGCCAGTAGACCCGTCTGTGGGATTCAGCTTGGTAGAGTGGTGTTACCAGTAGTTGGAGAACTGGGCAGTGTACCCCCACAAGCTGGTGCTGAAACAGTAGGAGTGCTTGACCCTAGGAAGGTGGTGTCTGGGTCTCTAGAAGACTCCTTTCTCTCCCAGGTGGACTGAATCCTTACTGAACGCAATAGCAATGCCATGTGGGGTCCTCTTCCCATCTCTGTTGCTCTGGGTTAGGGATCCCTGAATGGAGTTTGACCACATGCTCCTGAGAGGAGGGAGTTTTGCAGCTGAGATAAACCTCTAGCTACTCAGCCTGACACATGGGTGAGGGGGCCAGCTCTTCTAACCAGTCTGTATGTTGCTTCTTCTGTCCTCAGTTATATTTCAGTTCAGCTAGCCTTCAGCTTGTTATTCAGGTTGATTGCTCTATAATTTATTTGTAAATGTGGTTTGGCACTGTGAACAGGTGAGTGTAGCTTCTGCCTACTATGGAGCCATCCCGGAATCTCATGTTTATATTTCATATCAATCATTGTACATTGTATGCATTTTTTATGTTTTAATTTTTTCTTCATATTGTTACTTTGAGATGTTTTAATATGGATGTGTTGCATTATTTGTTCATTTTCACAAATGTATAATATTCCATTTTATAAAATTACCCTAAGTTATTCAGCTGTTTCACTGCTGATGGACATTTGGATTATTGTTGCTCTGATTAACAATACAGTTATGTACATTATGTTTATGCTTCTTGATGTCATTTCCTAGACAATGTATGTGTGTGTGCATTTGTGTATATGACCTAGAATCGAATTTTAGGTCATAAAGTGTCTGTATAATGGCAAACTATTTCCCGAAGTCATTATTACAACTTTTACCTTACTAATAATATATGAGAAATCCCACTGCAGCAGCAAATAATTATCCTGTGTAGTTTAGTTACAGTGGAATGAGTGGCCAGAAGAGAAATAAAGGCAGGACCCTCACCATTACAATATGACAAAGAACTTAACACAGGAGGCTAAAAGCAAAAGCTCACACATGGACCCAGTAATCCTGAGCCTGGTAAATAAGGCTGCCAGGCGCCCCAAACCACGAGTAAACTGTGATAGTGTGTGGGGAGGGGAGCCCTGGAAAGTGTGTGTGCATCATCTCCACTAGCTGGGAAAAGGAAAACGAGACTGTGTATTCATCCCCAGGCCTAGAATGGGGAGGAAAAAAGGGTTCTACATTGTCCACAGAAAGGGCCGATAACAATTTTGGTTAACTGCCTGCCTCCCCTCACATATACAAAATGAACAAATAGACTCTGGAGCAAGATAAGGGCTAAGGCTAACAGACACCCACCCATACCTATGTTTGAGTAGTCACGTCTCCCCAGGAAAGTTGGCACTACCTCTACCCATCAATCAATATGTAACTTTTTTATCTCCACCCTTCCAACTATATAAGTCCTCAGAACAAAGGACTCTATCTCCTCTCTTAGCCTCTCAGTTCTTTTTGCCCCTGGCCACCTGGCCTTCGGCTTAAAAAGGGGGCCTTTGGCCAATCTTCTGGCTACCCAGTCTCTGGCCACCCTACATTTGACACCCCACTTTTGCCACCCCTGCTCTAGCCGCCCTTGCTTTGCCTTCCCATTAGAACTTGGCACTAATAAACTTTGCTTGCATGCTAGTAGGCTCGCTGGCCTGTAATTCTTTACTGTGTCAGTGAGAAGAACTGAATTTCTTCCGTAACAGTTTTAACTTAAATTTCCCTGATTACTAAAATGAGGTTGAGTGCTTTTTCATAGAGTCATGTGCTATTTGTGTCTTGTTTATTGGGAAGTGTTTGGGGATTATATTTAACCATTTTTCTCTTGGGTAGTTGGTATTGTTGACTATTAAGTGTCATTTATATATTTTATATGAACCCTGCATGATATACATGTTTAAAATATTCACTTCTAATTTGAGCCTTATATTTTTACTTGTGGTATATTTTAGTGACAATTTTAATGTGTTTGAAGACATCACTCTTATCATGCATAGGTTGGCTTTGTCTTGCTTATGAAACGCTTCTCTACTGCAAATTTATAAAATATATTTTCCCATATGTTCTCCTAAAAGTTTTAAAAGTTATAAAATATTTAATTTGTTTATGTAGGCAATTGTTTGATGTAGATGTAGAAGTTGAATGATGTAGAGATGAAATATATTTTTCAATATCATATACTATCAACAGTGATCTAAAATACCAGCTCTATTATATATTAGATGCTCAGTTAAGGTCTTTGATCCATTCTGCAAATTCTATATTTGTGCCAGATAAATATACAGGCACAAACATGTGCATGTATACACATATATATACAAACATCCAGATTATATGCTTATTCTTACTTAATATTTATTAATATAAATCGTGAATAAGGTAATTATTAGTGTAATAAGGTGTTTCTTCATTATAGAAATTTTTTTGCATAAATATTCAAAGGACAGAGTGGGAATTGACTGTGGGAGAGGGGTCGGGACGGGAGGGGTGGGACGCACGGAGGAGGGCAAAGGGGAAGAAATGAGACAGCTGTCATAGATTTAAACAGGATTTAAAAAAAGAACAAAGGCAGTAGTAGCTCAGTGTAATAAAGAAATATGTGTGGGGTCCTTGCTGAAAGGATAACATAATGGCCATGTTGAGAATCCTTGCTATGAGCAAATGTTTATTAAAAGAAACTGAAACCTTATACAGATATTCAACTAATATTGAAAGAATTTTAGAATGAGATCCCCTGCTGAGTTCCTGTTTTATAGTATCACTAAGAAATAGAAACAATGATTCAAAAACTCAAATTCTTGCTCCTGCAGCCTACTCTTCAGAATAAGTCACATTTTTTCATGAAATGTAAGTTGAAAATAAATTTGTTTATTTTTATCAGGTAAAATTTTTTTTTATATTTTTATTCAAATTAGAAAAATAAGAATCTATGCCTTAGAAGACTTAATTAAAGGCCTATGGAAAAAGACTATTATATTGTTATTGAATTTTACTAATTTCAAAAAAACCAAGTTGAAAATGTATCAAGAACATCTTTAGGATCAAGGGGACGATGATATTAGAGGCTTTCCCGTTTCCCCATCATACTATATAGATTATAGATTTCTTTGAGAACATGTCATAATTTATGTATGCCATAAATATATCTGTTGAAAGTTTTCATATATTTGAGGTTTAAAGAGCAGTATCTTTGAAAAATTATAGCATATAAATTGTGGTCATGGTTCTTAAAACTATTGACTTCAAACAATTGGACACTATACTAAAGATACTAAAATTTTGCTTAAATTATGTATGTTTTGCAAGTTTTCCAAAAATTACTAGGAAAATTTTTCCCATTCTTTCATGATAGAAAGTTAACCTATATCAGAAAATAAGAAATGTCAAGTTATTTACAATGATCAGTAATGTGGTACAATGTAGATTTATGCAGTGGTTAAGATAACCTAGTTTAGCTGAACTTTTAGACATTGTCTAGAGTGGTCTAATATATGCCACTTTGAGATTAATGTACTGGAATTCGTTATTTTAATCCTCACGTGAAGGCATGCTTATCGATTTTTTTTAGAAAGAAAGGAAGAGAGGAGAAGAAAGAGGGAGAGAAATATTGATGTAAGAGAGAAACACGAATTGTTTACCTCTTGCATGTGCCTGACCAGGGACCAGACCTGCAACCTAGGCATGTGCCCTGACTGGGAATCTAACCTGTGGCCTTTTGGTTTATTGGATGACTGTCCAACTGAGAAACAGTGGCTAGAGCTGAATTTCTTATGTGTGATGGAAAATACATTTAGTTAATCATTTTGTTTTAGTTTCAGCAAGAAAAGAATAGTATTTAAACTTAAATTTCTGATATGTAAGAAAGTGTTTACAGACAAATCAAGAAAGCAGATGGAGAAAAACAGCTGGAGAATATAGTTATTCAGATTTTTTTCCCTTCAAAAAGTCTTCACCCTAGAAAACAAAAAGAAATGGTGGTAATGATTCTAAAATAGTTAATAAGCGTTTTCTCCCAATAGCTGAAGTAACTCCACTGAAGTTGTTAAACTATTGTTAACATGTGGCAATGTTACATGCAAAAATTTCTGGGAAACCTAAGCAAAACATTTATATTAGCATATCACATATTTTCACATGTAATTGGTAAATTTTTTATGTTACACCCTAATTTTTCCATGTCTTTTAAATACCAGTATGTATGTTAACCACTACCAGGATTTTAAATTCATCTTGGAGGAGCAATTGTTACGTGTGTTTTAATATAATGATATATTTTTTGGTAAAACAACACTAAACTTTTTTTTAATTTTTTTTTTGTCCCATTACCATTTAGTCCCCTTATACCCCTCTCCCTCACACAATCACCACATTGTTGTCCATGCCCATGAGTCCTTTTCCTTTTTGCTCATCCCTCCACCCTTAAACTCCCCCCACCATAGCTGTCAGCCTGCTCTCGATCTATGCGTCTGTCTCTATGTTGCTTTTTAGTCCAGTTTGTTCATTAGATTCCATATTTATGTGAAATCATACGGTATTTGTCTTTCTCTGACTGGCTTATTTCACTTAACATAATGTTCTCCAGGCCCACCCATGCTGTCACAAATGGTAATTTTTTTTCTGTTTTATAGCCAAGTAGTAGTCCATTGTGTGAATGTCCCGTAGTTATTTTACCCACTCATCTGCTGATGGACACTTGGGCTGTTTCCATATCTTGGCAATTATAAATAAAGCTTACATAAACATCGAGGTACTTGTATTCTGTCAAATTAGTGTGTTGGGTTCTTTCAGATATATTCCCAGAAGTGGGATTGCTGGGTTGAAAGGCAGGTACATTTTTAATTTTTCAAGTATCTCCATAGTCTTTTCTACAGTGGTCTTGCCAATCAACATTCCCACCAACAGTGCAAAAGGGTTCCCCTTTCTCCACATCCTTGCCACATGTTTGTTGATTTATTGATGGTAGATATTCTGGCAGGTGTGAAATGATATCTCATTGTGGTTTTAATTTGCATTCCTCTGATGATTAGTGATGCCGAGCATCTTTTCATATGTCTATTGGCCATCTGCATGCCCTCTTTGGAGAAATGTCTATTCAGTTTCTTTGCCCATGTATTTAATTGGGTTATTTGCTTTTTTTTAAAATTTTGGTGTTGAGTTTTTTGAGTTCTTAAACTTTGGATATTAACCCCCTATCAGATGTATTAACAAATATGTTTTCTTATTCTGTTGGTTGTCTTTTTATTTTGTTGATGTTTTCCTTTGATGTTTTATTTTGTTGATGTGTGAAAATTTTAGTTTCATGTAGTCACATTTGTTTATTTTTTTCTTTTGTTTCCCCTGCCTGGGGAGATATATCTGATAAAATATTGCTATGAGCAATGTCCTAGATTTTACTGTCTGCTTTCTTCTAAGATTTTTATGGTTTCAGGTCTAACATTTAAGTCTTTAACCAATTTTGAATTTATTTTTGTGTAAGAAGAAAGTGGGTTTATTCTTGTATAAGAAGGTGGTCTACTTTCATTTTTCTGCACATATCTGTCCACTTTTGCCAATACCATTTATTGAATAAAATATTTTTAGTCCATTGTATGTGCTTGCTTCCTCTGTTGAATATTAATTGGGCATAATGATCGGAGTTTATTTCTGGGCTCTCTATTCTGTTCCATTGATCTGTGTGTCTTCTTTCCTACCAGTACCATGATGGTTTGATTACTATGGCCTTATAATATAGTTTTATATTAGGTAGTGTGATTCCTCCAACTTTGTTCTTCTGTCTCAGAATCATTGTCACTATGAGATCCTTTTGTGATTCCATATAAATTTTTGAAATATTTGTTCTAGTTCTGTGAAATATGTCATTGGAATCTTGATAGGAATTGCATTAAATCTATGATTGCTTTAGGTAGTGTGAACATTTCAATGATGTTAATTCTTCCTATCCATGGACATGATATGTGCTTTCTTTAGTGTCATAGAATTTTCCTGGTAGATGTCTTTTACATGGTTGGTTAGGTTTATTCCTAGGTATTTTATTTATTTTGAAACAATTGTGAATGGGATTGTTTTCTTAATTTCCCTTTCTGTTACTTCGTTATTGGTATATAAAAATGCAACAAGTTTCTTGATATTGATTTTGCATTCTGTTACTTTGCTGAATTCATTTATCAATCTAGTAGTTTTCTGGTGGAATCTTTAGGGTTCTCAATATACAGTATCATGTCATCTGCAAATAAAGACAGTTCTACTTCCTTTCCAATTTGGATGCCTTTTATTTCTTCTTTTCAGATTTCTAAACATTTTATTATATGTCAATGTCAGAGGGTAGTATTTGACAGCTAATTTCAGGCCAAATTAGCAAATAATATCAGTAGCTAAATCCTTAAAATTCACACACATCTGCATACACACACACAAACATATGTGTACACTCACCCACATACACAGACAAGAAGAAATAAAATTGGAGAGTTTAAATATATTTGAAATAAAGTATCTTTGGTTAATGAAAATGTGTAAGAACTGTATGACTAGAATACCAGTTTAATGATAGACCCCATCTATATATGTCACTGATTAACATAAATGGCTTAATAATTTTAGTGGTACAAGTAATCAATGCCTTACCCACAAAATATAGAAAGACAATATTATAAAAGGAAATCAAAAAAGGAAGCCATGGCAACTTGAGTATTAGCACACAAGGCTTAACCTTTAAGCCTAAACTATAAACTTTAGGTATATTAATTAATATACCTAAAACATTGCTTGATGTAAAACACTGATACATTCTTTTTTTTTCATATTAAACAAACAATTTGCAATTAAAACAATTCCCTCGAAAGAAAGCTCAAGATTCAAAAGTCTGCCCTGGTGGAGTCTATTCAATATTTGAGGAAGAAAAGCAACCAATATAAAATTATTCAATAAAATAGAGAAAAAAACACTAACCAACTTGTTTTTTGAGACTAACATCAGTCTAATACCAAATAGCTGAATGTTCAAATGTGAAAGTAAATTATGTTACCTACTTCATTATTCATGCAAATATTATTTTAATATGTATCACATATATAACAATAAAAGCTAGAAATGTAAGAATTTAGAAAGAAAAAAATTGAAATAATGTGTTTAGAATTTTGAGTAGAATGATTTCTTAGAATTTTAAAAAATAATAAAATAAAGTATAAGTGAGTGGAATTTCATCCAAATAAAACCTGTGGCTCATTAACAAATAAAACAAAACAATTCAGAAATTAAATAGACACCATGAGGATATACACAGTGCAGAAATAATGCCTGCTTGAGTGTGGTTGGTAGGGTAATAATATGGGTGTAATAATTTATTGTTTTAATTTGAACATTTCACCTAAAATGTCATATGGTATGCTTGAGTATGATATTATGTTACAGAATTACATGCTTAAAATTTTGTAATACAATTTTTTTAATAAAAAGAGTAATTATTTGTGCCAGATACTATATTTGTAATATATAAATTTACTTATATTTTTAAATATATAAAATTCCTTATAATGATAAACAACCCAATTAAAAATAGGCAAAAACTTGAAAACATACTTCTAAAAAACAATATAATGTTACTAATAAGCACTTGAATAGTTATTCAACATGATTAGGAAATTCAAACTTAAACCACAAAGGCGAAGCCATTTCAACTTATAATAGATAAACAATAGCTTCAACAACAACAACAACAAATCTGGCAATACCATGCTGGCAATGATATGAAGCAACTGGAACTCTTATACATTGCTGGTGGGAATATAAAATGGTAAACTATTTTGGAAATTGTTTAGAAGTTTTTATGACATAAACATACCTCTAACATAAAAATCACTCCTGCTAGTTTCACTAGAATTTTGCTCCTAAACATTCTCCCAAGAGAAATTAAAGCCTATATTGCCCAAAGTAATTGAAGATTAGAGTTCACGGGTGTTAAAATGATGATAATACAGGAATTAAATTAATTGTCCATCAACTGCAGAATGAATAAATAAACTATGTTTTATTTATACTATGGCGTTCTACCGAGCATTAAAAAGGAACTACTGGGCTCTGGCCAGGTAGCTCAGTTGGATAGAACTTTGTCCTGATACACCAATATTGCGGGTTTGATACCTGGTTAGGCACATACAAGGATCAATCAGTGAATGCATAAATAAATGGAAGAACAAACATCTCTCTCTCTCTCTCTCTCTCTCTCAATTATTAAATTTAAGAAAAAGAACTCCTAGATGATACATATAACAAATACTAATACCAAAAACATTGGTTGAAAGAAGATGGACAAAAAAGTATATGTTGTGTATATATCAGGGAAAAGAACAAAACTAATCTACAATGATAAAAATTAGAAAATGATTACTTCAGAAGGCTTCTGAGAATTTACTGAAAGGGGCATAAAGGAAGTTCATGAGGTGAAAGAGATGTTTTTAAATCTTGTTTTGATTATATGATCATATACAAGTATTAAAACTGGAAGTAAATTACTAATTTTTGTTAATATATTATATATAAATTGCACTTAATAAAATTAAATAAATTTAAACATTGAGGCAATTATCCAATACAATGTCACCCAGAATAAAAATCTGTCAGTGGAGAGGATGATGATTATGATGATAATTATATAAGTCAGGTAAATTTAAAGTTCTGAACAATTTGAATGTAGTGCTATTAGTATATTTTTGAAAAATATACTCATCAAGTTTAATCAAGTTTTCTTTTATTCATTCTTTTTCTCCTTCAGTTATTCAGAGCTGTTCTACTTTTGAACCATCTCTTCCAAATGACATAGTAAGTCATATATTTAGAGTGGTTTACTTTCAACTTTAGTAAACACTCTTTTTCATAGTCTTTCAAAGCATCATTTTTATTTTAGTCTTCAAATATTTTTTAAAAAATTATTTTTTTATTGTTCAAATACACTTGTTTCCATTTTCCTGCCACCACTTTCCCTTGCCCCACCCACCCCACCTCCCACCCTCAATCCTTCCCCACTTTGGCTTTGTCTCTGGGTCCTTTATACATGTTCCTTGATTTGACCTTTCCTCTTCATTTCCCTGTTACCCTTTTCCCTCCTCCCCTCTCATTACTTTAGGTTTGTTTTTTTCTTTCAATTTTGCCAGTTATATTTTTCTTGCTTGTTTTTTTGTTGATTAGGTTCCATTTAAAGGTGAGAACATATGGTATTTTTCTTTCACCCTCAGGCTTATCTCACTTAGCATAATGTTCTCCAGTTCCATCCATGCTGTCATGAAGGGTAGTAGCTCTTTCTTTCTGCTGCGTAGTATTCCATTGTGTAAGTGTACCATAGTTTTTTGATTCACTCATTTATTGATGGGCACTTAGGTTGCTTCCAGCACTTGGCTATTGTAAATTGTACTGCTATGAACATTAGGGGTCATAGGTTCTTTTGAATGGGTGTTTCAGGATTCTTAGGGTATAATCCCAGCAGTGTAATCTCTGGGTCAAAAGGCAGTTCCATATTTAGCTTTTTGAGGAAATTCCAAATTGTTTTCCCCAGTGGCTGCACCAGTCTGCATTCCCACCAACAGTCTACTAGGGTTCCCTTTTCTCTACAACATCATCAGCATTTGTTGTTTGTTGATTTGTTTATGATGGCCATTCTGAATGGTGTGAAGTGGTATCTCATTGTGATTTTAAAGCTTCATAGTTTTTGATGCATTAATTTCAGTTTGATTGTTACATTTTCCAAGTAGAAATACTCATTTAAGAATAAATTTCTCAAATTGTGGGTTGAAATATTTATTATTGTTATCTGTTTAAGTTCAGGCATCAATGAACACAGAAAAATGATAGAAGGGAAGGAATTTAGTATTACACACTATTCATTAAAAAAAAAAAAAACTACCCTTGCTTTAAGCATTTTATATGCCTTTGCATAGGCAAAGCTTCTGGAAAAAGTCAAAATCTATTTTTCCCCTAAGGAATATATTGTTCCTTCTGGGCAGTCCTTATTTTCCCTGAAGAATGTGAAAGTGAGATTATAGGGTTTGGGTTGTGTTTTGATTTTTGTAAATCTACAGAAAGGTATAAAGTACATGTATTATTTTACTCTGCTTTCTTTTTTAAAATATGGACTCTGACCTGTCTTAGGACAGTTGAATCCCCTCTATTTTACCTCCTGCAGTCTTTAATTACCTCATATTGCAAGGTTTCAAGTTCTAATGTATCATTTCCAAATATTTTGGCATTATTTTACTTAATACTTCGTAAATGTGTACCCTACCTATCCTTCTGATATACCAATGTAGATCACTCTGGCTCCTCTATTTTATCTTTGTTGATGAAGGTCCTGATGTGAGTACAGTACATAGAAATTATATAAATGGGCAATGTTAGATCTGTATGTAACAGACAGTACAGGGAAACAAACTATGGTTTCTTGTTCTGACTTTACTGCAAAGTAACCAAGTATTATTTTACACTGAAATTGTGTTTCCTCTTTCTAAATTATTTTTATTTGACATATTTTATTTTATTTTTCCCATTATCATTCATCTCACCATTCCCTCTTTCACCTCCACTAACCCCATCCCTCCCTGCAGTCACCACTGTTGTCAATGTCCGAGTTCTTTTTTCTCTTTTTTGTTTTTTGCTTGATCCTTTCATACCCTCAACCTTCCCCAGAGCTGTCAGCCTGCTACCTTTGAGTCTGTCTCTATTTTGCCTGATAGTTCAATTTGTTCATTAGGGTTCGCATATGAGTGAAATCATGTTATTTGTCTTTCTCGGACTGACTTATTTCACTTAACATAATGTTCTCCAGGTCCATCCATACTGTCACAAAGGGGAAATTTTTTTCTTCTGTTTTTATGACCAAGTAGTATTCCATTGTGTGAATGTCCCATAGTCATTTTATCCATTCAACTGCTGATGGACGCTTGGGCTGCTTCCATGTCTTGGTAATTGTAAATAGCGCTGCAATTAACATAAGGGTGCATATATTCTTTTGAACTAGTGTTTCAGGATCCTTTGGATATAATCCCAGAAGTGGAATCGCTGGATCTTAAGGCAGTATCAGTTTTAGTGTTTTGACTTACCTACACATTGTTTTCCACAGTGGCTGCCCCAACGTAACTTCTCACCAACAGAGCCCCAGGGTTGCCCTTTCTCTGTATCTTCACGATACTTCTTTATTGATTTATTGATGATAGCCATTTAGGCAGGTGTGAAGTGATATCTCATTATCATTTTAATTTGCATCTCTCTGATGATTGATGGCATTAACTTGCTATGACCACACATTTTTTTGTTGTTGTAAGAACAAAATGGAACCAAAAAGCCCCATAAAGTTTTTCAAAAACTTCTTAAAATTGTGCATTGATATCACTTGATAAGCTCTATTTTAATTTTCTTATGTAGTTTTAATTAACAATAAAGCTATCCCAGTGTGTTAAATCCCAATGTTACTTATAACTGAAAAAATATTAGATATTTTATTGATTTTATTTGTTGCAAATAATTGGCTTATACATATGTAAACTTTTTCAAAATAGTGTACTTATCTCTCTCTGTCAAGTCTTGTTTAATCACATATAGGAACTCGATTTGTGGGTGTAATTGAACTTTGAACTTTTAGGAATTAGCAAAAAAATTGTGTTGCCCCTAACATATGTCACTTATAAAATAATTACATTTAGTTTTATCTTTAGTTAATTATTTACCTTGTATGACCCTCAATGTATTTTTAGAAATTGGAACTGAACACATATGCTTTAAGGCAGATAACCTAATAATTCAAAGTAATAATATGTATTCCTATGTACTAATGAAAATAATATGATAATAAAGGTGAATGAATAACTCCTTTTAGGCTAAAATAAAGAAGTAGATTTTTTGGTGTATTAGAGATAGAATCCTCAGAACTGTAATTAGAATCCAGTCACCACGGATTAGTCAACTTTGTGTCCTCAGGATCTGGAAGTGAATTTGTTCTATAGTCAGTGCTCAAATTAATGTTTTTGAGTGGATCTTCTGAAGCCATATTATGTATTCTACAGATGCATATATTGGAATCTCACTTCTTGCTTCTTTGTTGTCACCACCTTCCATCTTCTGGTCTAATATTTGCAAAGATGAAAAGAGAAACCTTGAGAAATCAAGAAGAAGCACCAAGAGGCATTGCTGCATCCAGCACTCATACATGGAGAAATATTGAAACAGGTCATTTGTGCATAGTTCAGCACAATGGCAAAAAAGTCTGAAGCCCAGAGCACCAACCTCTGTTTCAAGGGTCAGTGCGCTCAATTGTTTTACTTCTAAAGAGCTAAGGGGAAAAATAAGTGTGACCTTTTTTTCCCCTCATGTTTCCTGATTTTTAAAATTCTTTCTATCAATATCTTATTTGCATGTTTCCCTTACCTTTTAGATTTCACCTTTTATTCATACTCAATGACTTAGTTGATAAAACATTCCTTCTCCCAGGTGCCTTATATTTTAATATGGATCAAAGCCTAAGGATAAAAGGACTAACCTCAAAAATAAAAACCTTGTTTGGGCTTTTCTGAATTAACATGAAGTGTTGACATGTTCTGTCTGCCCATAAGCTGACCTGGAATATTAAATTCTAATTATACTCTTAGTTTGTGGTACTGCGATAGGAAGAAAAAATGGTAGCAATCTATTATTTCAATGGCACAAAGTGGTAAAAAGTGGAAAATTTCCTTCCTTACTGCTTGTGGAAAAAGTAAGTTTACAGTTATTCATATGAAAAATAATACAATGATTAATACATAATAATACAAGAATAAATACTACGTTTCATGTAATCACAACTGCAAACTATTTTCACCCACTCTGTATATACATCATTGAGAAACTCCGGATTTACTGAGGAGCTTCTGTAACATGGAAGTGCAAATAGATTTTTAATCCTTTTTGTTATCAAAATATAGTCTGATTTTATGTGTACAAGATTTAATTAAAAAGATGAAAAAATATGTCGATGTTGCCTGCATTTTCTAAAATACAAAGAATTTAAGTAGATTACATGTCCTGTATGCATCCTACCACATCCTATTTGTTTCAGGTGTATATCATACTGATTCTATATTTACATACATTACAAAATAATCACTACAATAAGTCTAGTGCTCATCTGTCATCATACAATTATTATAATATTATTGACTATATTCCCTATGTGGTACATTACATCCTCATGACTTATTTATTTACAAATGGAAGTATGTAGCTCTTAATCACCTTCACCTATTTTGTCCACTCTCTAACAAATCTACAAGTGGCAGTCTGGGGAAAGAACAATCTTTTTTACCAACCACAATTATCTATAACATACGCTTTTTAAAAAAATATGAAATAAAAAATTCATGATTTAGTAAAACTGAGTCTGGCATTTCAGCTTGCAGAAACATATTAAAATGTAACTGTTTTTAGTCTACAGCTTTTCATTTTCTATTAACATCATAATCTTTATCACTAGTATACATGTTATCACATGATGATTGGGTTAGTTATTTCCATTAAATATCAAGTTCACTGTTATAATATCTTACTTTCCTAAATATTGTTTTGTAAATTTGTGATAAAAGTTAAATATTAATTTAATCATATATTACATTGTTAGAAAGATATATATATTTGTTTCTAGATGCTCATTATATTTCATTGATCTACTTGATTATTTCTGTGCAGCTGTCATGATTGCTGAGACTTTATAATGGATTTAAAGTTTTTAATATTTTATAATGGATCTTGACATTAAAAAATAAACAAATAAGATCAATCTGCATAAAAAAAGGAAAGAAAGAAGGAACTCTAACCTTTTGCGACAACATGGATGGAACTGGAGAATATTAAGCTAAGTGAAATAAGCCAGTCAGTGAAAGACAAATACCATATGATCTCACCTATAAGTGAAATTATTCAATAAAATAAACTAACGAACAAAATAAACCGCAGACAAGGAAACATGGAGCAGACTGAAGGTGACCAAAGGGGTTGAGGAAAGAGGACAATGCTGGCAATGAGGAGAAGAAACTAGAAAAAGAACGTGTATGAATGACCCATGGACATGGACAGCAGAGTGGGAACTGACTGTGGGAGGAGGGAGGTGGGTGAGATGGGTGGAGGAGGGCAAAGGGGGAAAAATTGAGACAACTGTAATAGAATAAACATGATTTAAAAATAAAAAATACAATATAAAGCATTAAAAAATATGCAAATATCTTATCATGGCTCCTGTTTTAGTACATTTCACTGAAAGACCCAGGAGTATCTCATAGAAATGAAGATACACATTTTGCAGAATAAGAAGTAAGCACAGAATGAGTTACTCATTAAATATATGTATTGCAAAATATATGTCTAAAACATTATTAGGGCTTCCATATGTTCTGTCACTGAGTCATCTCAAATCCTCATGTATATGAATGCATTACTATACTATTTCAAGAAATAGAAAACGAGCTTTAGAGACTTGAAATATCTTTTATTTATTTTTTGTTTTATTTTTAGTGTATGTTTTCCATTACCATTTAGTCCCTTTGTACCCCCTCCCCCTGCAGCCACCCCACTGTTGTCATGTCCATGAGTCCTTTTTCCTTTTTGCTCAATCCCTGCACCCTCTAACTTCTCCCCTCTGACCTGCCTCCACCCCTTACCTGTCATCCTGCTCTCTATCCAGTCTCCTAGGTAAATATTAATATTAATTAGAAACTAGATATACATAGGTTGAAGTGATTATAGTTGTTGATTGATAATGTTGAGCAATATTAGTTTAAAAGCAAATATAAAAGTTGGCATCCTAGAATATGTCTAGGACGACATTCGTAAGCTACATCTCAGGATAATTTCAAATGTATTCAAGACATGGTTTAAGACATCTCTTTAAGAAAAAAAAATTAATAATCACCTGAAAGGGCAAGCACACCCTGTTAAATATATCAGTCAGTTAATTGTAGTACAAATTTGAAAAGTGAAAGTAATGAGGGGCAAGGTGGCAAACTATAATCTCTCAATCAAACTTTGAATTTTATGTCTCTTTAAGATTATAAGCATTACTTAATTCATAATAAGACATTTTTAAAAAATGTCAACAATGAAAGCTGTATTAACATTTAAACCTAAAGTAACTTTGCATTTCCTATTTTTTCTTTAACTCTTGCTTTCAGTATTTATAGTTATTTGTGGAGGGGGGGTGCTACCCTTTAATGTGAACAGTTGTACTTAGTTTTGATGAGATGTCATTCTCTGTCTACCCAGAAATAAGATTGGTCTTGACATTGGGAGTTTGTCATTGATTAAATTGTCATAGTTTATTTGAAACCTAAATGCTGCCTTTGGTCATTGTTCTTTTTCTTCTTTGGAAAGTGACCTTTGTGAGTAATTGCATGCCCTAGATGTGTCAAAGTGAAGAGAAAGAAGCATTCCTAACTATGAACATTTTATAAACTATTTGTCTCCTGTCTTGAGCAGCTTTATAAAAATAAAATATTTTAATATTTTATTATAGATTCAAAGACTTTTGAACAGAGCTAGGTATAAAATGAATTCAGTACAAGATGAAAGGTTTTATTAATATTATTCATTTTCCATTAATATAATTTATTAAAATTGTTATGTTATACTTCTAAGCAAAATTATAAAACATCTGGTGTTTTAAAATATGTAAAGATGATGGAGTTTAATATGTAAAGACACTTTAAAATACATTTATTGTATGTTATACAATACATACAATACAGGGAAGTTTTAAACATCTACTCATGTAAAATGATGAATAAATGCTATCTTGAGGTGCTTTTAAAAATATCTCTATAAAGTAACACTTGTATTAGTGCATGTGTGAAAAAATTGTTACAAATGTAGTATGTGCACATATTTATTTGTATATTAGTATTTTATTAAGATGAATTATTTTATTTTACTGTCTACATGTAGAAATTTAAACCACTTTCCAATGTTAATCTTTGAAAACATTTAAAATTATATTTCCTTGGTGATCATGATTAAGAATGCAAAAAGTGAGCATATAAACAAGAAATATTTATTGAGCAATCATATTCATGATACAAGATATAAGGGAGTGTGACACCTAAAGAAGTTCAATGCACAGAAGAATTAATGGAGATACTGAAGTTTAGCTCTAAATGATGTATCTTAAATATATGTGTATACAGAAGGGAAAAAGATTATAAGAATTTTCTTAAAAGATTTTATTTATTTATTTTTAGAGAGGGGAAGGGAGGGGGAAAGAGGGAAAGAAGCATCAATGTGTAGTTGCCTCTTGTGTGCCCCCTACTGGGGACTGGCCCACAACCCAGGCATGTGCCCAGACTGGGAAGCAAACCTTGAAAGTATGGTTCACAGGCTGGCATTCAATCCACTGAGCCACACAAACCACCGCAAATTATAAGAATTTGAAGTTGGTGTACTAGCACACTGAATGACATGGAGGAGAAAATAAATTTTTTTTATTGTTGCTAAGAAAATAAAATTGTAATTTAAATTTTAAAAGATCCCCATTTGTGAATAGGTTCTAGAAGTTTGGTTTGAGAGGGATATGTGCGTGTGTGTGTGTGTGTGTGTGTGTGTGTGAGACAGAAAGAGAGAGTGTGTGATTTTTAATAGATTACTGTAAACTACTCTGGGTTCTTATGTGGAAGTAAAAATGATAAAAGATGGATTCAAAAATACAATATGGCAGTGGTGGATAGTAGGAAAAAATCTAGAGGCAGTGAACTCTATAGAAAATATTTATAGTTATTTGTGAGTTAAAGGTTTAGAGTGAAGGCCATGGGGAAAGAAATAGAAAGGATAAGTCCAAGAGAGATTGTAAAAGAAATGCTAAGAGCAAACAAAGCAAAAAAAAAAAAGACAAAATAAAGACTATTGATTTAGAGATGGCTCCAAGATTTCTAGCTTCAGACATTTCAAAAAAAAAAAAAAAAGAAAGAAAGAAAAAAAGAGGAAATCTGTAAAGAGAAAACAATTTAAGAAAGAAAGTTGATTCTTTAAAAATCTGGCAAGACTGAGATAAAAGTCCATGTCTAAATCATGATGTATTTTAAAGTGTTAAGTTACAGTTGTCCAAGTAAAAGATCAAAATTGGACAAGTGGTTTTTAATATAAATGTTATAGATGGAGTCATGAGCATGGATGAATTCATAGAAGTGAGCAATGTAGAAAGATAAGAATAAAAGTGTAGAACTAAGAGATAAGTTACAGTCAATAGATCCAACTGAAATAAAAGTTCCAGAAGAGGATTCAAAGAATCAGAGTGCTGCAGGAATGCAGAAGTTGGGGGAAATAAATTCATGCAATTAAAAAGAATTAACCTTCTACATTTTATTTTTCCCTTTAAGTTATTTTCATTGTATTTATTTTCCATTACCATTTAGTCATCATATACCTCTTCCCACTGTGCAATCACCACACTGTTGTCTATGTCCACGAGTCCTTTTTCCTTTTCTCAGTCCTGCCACCTCCTCACCTCCCCACCCACCTTAGCTGTCATCCTGCTCTCTATCCATGAGTTTGTCTCTATTTTCCTTGTTAGTTCGTTTGTTCATTAGACCACACAGCAGTAAACTGATAGGTATTTGACTTTCTGTGACTGGCTATTTCAGTTAGTACTCTGTTCTCCAAGCCCATCCTCACTGCTGCAAAGGGTAACATTTTCTTCTTTTTTACAGCCAAGTAAAAGGACAGAAAACTAACTATGAGAATGTTATGTTTTGTTTCTTACACTTAATATAAAATATAGAAGAATTAGTGTGCAAATATATATCATTATACATATAGCTATTCGTATTCAGATAAACGCCCGTTTGTGCACATCTGTTATATATTAGGTGACTTAGGACTCTTAAAACGCTTATATTGTAGCTGTTTTTTATTGAGTAAAAATTTGTATTTATTACAAACTTGTGATATTTCTTACCATTCTATAAATATGGTCTGCTTAACCCAACTGAATAAGGTCATTTACTCTGAGATTGTTTTCTGAGCAGAGGCGACCTTGAAACATGCTTTCCCTGGCATAATTTACAGATTAGGTGGGGGGTGTGTGTGTGTGTGTATGTGTGTGCGTATACATATATACGTGTATTTAATATACATAATTTTTATATGTACATATAAATTAAAAAGAAAGCAGGTTTACACTTATTCATATGGAAAATCATACAATAATTAATAAATAGTAATACAAGAGTAAACTCTGTGTTTTGCATACTCCTAACTGTAAACCACAGTCTTTCAATATGTCTCTATAAATTTTTCCTACATTTTTGAATTTTCCTGATAGAAGAATGCAGAGATGCGTGGATGGATGAATTCGGCATATTTAATCCTCCATTACCTTGAAGGGACAAGAGTCCTTGTCAGTGACATACATGCAGACATAAATGCTTACTTTATTTTTCAGGGTGGGGCAACCCTCTTTGCCATTTTGTGGTGCTATATGTAGGGAAGGGGCCTGAGAGGGAACAATCCTGCTTGCTCAGCTCTTGCTCCATTTCTAGTCATTTCCCCCACTTCCCATATGCAACTGATGCCATTCTAGCTCCTGCTCTGGTGCTGAATCCCAGAGCCGGTGGGTTTGCATACTGTCTAGGTCTGTACGGATCTTTTAAACAGACTCTCCTGAGGACCTGATATTTTCTTCCACCCCAATGGTTTTTACAGCCAGAAGTTATGAAGCATTATTTCCCAGTGCTGGAACCCTAGGCTGCTCAGTTTGGACTGGGGCTGGGATGGCTAGCTTCCCAGATGTCCCTCCCAGTTTTTCTCCACCGCAGGTGAATGTGGGACCACCCATTCCACTGGCTGGCACCACTGATGCCTTGCTGCAGCCACCATACCATGTCCTCCCCACCTTTACTACCTCTTTGGATGGATATTTCTTCTTTAAATCCTTTTTTGTTGGACTTCCATACTGTTTGATTTTCTGGCAGTTCTGGTTGTATTTTCTTTTGCGATTAGTTGTGATCCTTCTTATGGTTCCACGAGGAGGCAAAGCGTGTCTACCTAGGCCTCCATCTTGGCTGGAAGTCCTCATCTTCCATTTTAATTGAGAGCCTTTCTGGGTAGAGCAGCCTTAGTTGTAGTCCTTTGCTTTCCATTACTTGGAATATTTCTTCCCTTTCCCTTCTGACTTGTAGTGTTTCTATTGAGAAATCAGCCGACAGCCTTTTTGGAGTGCCTTTGTATGTAGCTGTTGCTCCCTTGCTGCCTTTAAGATTCTCTCTTTGTATTTAAATTTTGCCATTTGTATTATGATGCATCTTGGTGTTGCCCTCTTTGGGTTCATCTTAATCGGGACCCTCTCTGCTTCTTGGACTTGCATGAATTTTTCCCCCATCAAGTTAGGGTGTTTTTCTCTCATTACTTTTTCAAAAAGGTTTTCTATCCCTTGCTTTTTTCCTTTTCCTTCTGGTATCCCTATAATATGAATATTATTACCTTTCATGTTATCCTGAAGCTCCCTTAAACCCTCTTGATTCTTTTATAGCGTTTTTTGATTTGTTGCTTAATCTGAGAGTTTTTTTCTACCTTGTTCTCCAGCTTGCTGATTCTATCCTCTGCTGCATCTAGCCTGCTTTTAATTCCTTCTAATATATTCTTCATTTCAGATATTGCATTCATCATTGCCTCCTGGTTCTCATTGATAGTTTCTATGTCCTTTTTAATGCTGGTATAGTTCCCAGTAAGTTCCTTGTAAATTCCATGAAGTTCCTTGTAGTTCTCACTGCACTTCTAGAGCATTCTTATAACCATTATTTTGAACTCAAGATCTGATAATTTGTTTGCCTCAATTTCATTTAGCACACTTTCTGGGGATTCCTCCTTTCCTTTCAGTTGGGAGGGTTTTGTTTTTTGTCTCCCTATTATAGGTGACTCTTCTTGTTTCTGCATGTTAGATTGATCTGTTTTGGCTCCCTGTCTTCATAGTGTGACCTTTTGATGTAGGAGACCTTTGGGACTCAGTGGTGCGGTCTTCTTAATCTCCTGAGCTGGATGCTCTTGGGGCACTCTTTATGGTTTATGTAGGCTCTCTGGTTGTAATTAGGCTTTGTTTGTTGGGTCATTCTTTGAATGATCCTTCCCTCTGGCTGGCTGACTAAGTCATAGCACCCACTATGTCTTGCATGCTGTTGTACAGGTGCTGTCAGAACAAAACAAAATAACCGAGAAAATAAACCCACACCCACAAAAATAACCCCCATTCACAACAGAATCAACAGCAAATGAGTAAATATTAATAAAGGTATAAAGAGATTAAGCTATTATTAGAAAGAAAAAACAAATATGAGATGACTGAAATAAAAATGATTTTGAGAAAGTTGAGGGGGGACAAATAGTAAGGGTAGGGAATAGAAACAAGGTGAAGAAAGAAAGAAAAGAAAATTGACCTCATAAATAAAAAAGAGAGGGAAGAAGACAGAATGGAGTAAGAAAAGGAAAGAGTAGAGTATTAGGTTTAAACAAAAAAAAAAATTTAATATATTGAAAAAATAGGAACCAAACTGGACAAAAAGATCTATCACAGCAATATCAATAAGAAATGAGCAAAGATTAATATAGGTGGAATGGGAATAAAGAGGAAAAAAAGAGCCCTGTCCGGTGTGGCTCAGTGGATTGAGCACCAGCCTGTGAACCAAAGGGTCACTGGTTTGATTCCCAGTTTAGGGCACATGCCTGGGTTGCAGACCAGGTCCCCAGTTAGGGGCATGAGAAAAGCAACTGCACATTGCTATTTCTCTTCTTCTCTTTCTCCCTCCTTTCCCCTTTCTCTATAAATAAATAAATAAATAAATAAATAAATAAATAAATAAAATATTTTTTAAAAAAGAAGGATAAAAGAAAGAAGAAAAAGCTTATGAGGGGTTTATTGGAAAGAAAAGTGATTTTGAAAGGAAAGAGGGTAAAGGAATACTAAGTGTGAAGAATGAAAACCAGGCTTAAAATTTAATACAAAAAAAAAAGAAGAAGAAAGGGCAAGAGGAAGGCAAAATGGAGTAAGAGAAGGGAATGGTAAAATTTGAGACTTGGAATACTAAATTAGTGAAGACCTAAAGATAAAACTGAAAAAATGCAACAACAAATCACATATCAACAACCTATGAACAAAGATTGATAAAGGTGGGCAGAGAATAAGGGCATTTTAAGAACAGGAAAAAGAATGTGGGATGACTAATGACACGAAAAATGGTTTGGAGAGGCTGAAGGGTGGAGAAATATTAAGAGCGTTGAATAGAAACAAGTTATAGCAAGAGAAAATATAAAACTTAAAACAAAATAACAAGAGGAAAGAAGAAAGTAAAATGGAGTAAGAGAAAGAAAGAGAAAATATGACTTTTGAAATAAACTAAAATATAAAAACTAGTGAAATAATAGGCACAAACTTGAAGGAAAAAGAAATGAACATTAAAAAGCTATGCAGGAGAGGAAATAAATCATGAAGAAACTGTCCTGGAATTTGTCTCAGTAGAATTCAGTGTTTACCACTGTCTTCTCTTTCTGGATGCACCCCTAGTAATGTCAGAGAGTGTCCTAGTCTGGTCGTAGGCAGCCTGTTCGAGACTACAAGTGATCCACAGTCTGTGGCTGTCTCCTTCTGATTTGTCTGGTTTCCACCATTCTGCCTTGCCAGCTTTCCATCAGCTCAGAGTCCTATGCTTACTTTATATGAATTTGTGCTTATTAGGAGGACCTAGGAGTAAAACTAGAAATGTGTTAAGCTTAATAATATTTCCATTTTCTTAATCAGGTGGAGCTTGGATTTACTTTGTGAATATTTGGTTTCTCTTGTTGTTATCACTATATCTCCCTTAATCTTTGATTTACATTTGCATCCCAGGAAGAAAATTCTTTGCAACAAATGTGTAATTGCTACCACTTATCCTAATGCATGAGACCCAGAGTAGGTTCACAAAACTATTTTAGTGAAAAAAGGACCAAAAGGTCTTCTGATACAGTGTTAAGTGGAAAAACTAAGCTTGAATTATGTAATATATATCAATTTAATTCAAATTAGGCATATAAAGCAATGTATATCTTCAACAATTACTTAAAAATTTAATTACAAAAACCATACTAAACCCAAATATTAAAAAAAATTATGTTATTCTTCATGTTGTGTTTTATGTGTTCCTCCTCCTTATTTCAAATGTACATAAGTAACTTTCACTCTAGCTCTCAGAGTTTAACAATACAAATCTCTTTTGTTGGGAAAAAATACATATATAAACCAAACTATGAAAGATTCTGAAGATTTTAGAGGCTCATGTTAAAAGCTGATTATTTGGATTAGTAGATAGAAGGCACCCTGACTGGTGCAGCTCAGTGGGTTGGATGTCATCCTGCAAATTGAAGGGTCACAAGTTGGATTCCGGGTCAGGGCACAGGCCTGGGTTGCAGGCCAGGTCCCCAGTTGCAGGTGTGCAAGAGGCAACTTGATCTATGATTCTCACTCACGCTGATGTTTCTCTTTGTCTCTTTCTCCCTCCCTTCTTCTCACTGTATAAATAAATAAATATATACATAAATATTAAGAAAAAGAGCAAAGGCAGGCAAGTAATAAAATTTTCTTGAGTTTCCAGAGAATGTTAATAAAAGGTCACTTGGTATAATTCAACTATGATCTATATAATCTAATTATGCTCATTTCTAAAGTAAATGTGTTATTTGCACTGCATTGTTATGCAGATTACAAAGTGTTACCATAAGATTATAAATGAAGTGCTGGTTTGCAGTTTGTATGAGAAAGACCTGAAAATACTATTTAGCTTCACTTTGATGTGGCTAAGATTTAGTGCTCACTAAAAGGCTTACTTAGCCAGTACAGTAAAATACATTTCCAGACAGGGAAGTCAGCTAACTGAGCACCAACACTAAGTAGAGCTGATTAAATTCAGTTTCAGGCTCATCTCTTCATTTTCTACATTTTCTTTCATTCATCAGAAATACAAAGTTAATAAACTCCATGTATCATCCCTCTGCAAATTAAGAGCAACCTTTGTTTTAACCATTAGAATAAGAATTGTTTTATGAATATCTTAAATTTCCTGAGATTTTTCCTGCAGATTTGGTACACATGGTTTCATATTGTATTTATACATAAAGTTGGGAGTTGAATGCCTTTGCTTATTTTCTAAGGAACTGTGTAAAGCACAGTTTGGGGACTCTGGAAGGTTTAATATTATTTGTCTCTGCAGTTAGTATTATGGTTTAGCAGCTGCATTAGCAATGATGCTTTAGAATGATTTTCAAGTAATTCATTACTTCCCTTCTCATGCATTAAATTTAATATAGCTTGCAGATTCTAATTTATCTTCATGCATACTAATAAATTGTGCACTACAAATAAATTCTGCATTAGTTTTAAAGCAATTTCACTTCATCTATATATCAAATATGAAGTTGCCGGTTGGTTTGCAGCTAGATGTGAATAAGTCGAGAATCTTACCTATGTAGTTACATGATCAATGGCTATCATAACCCATTTTTGTAAAAATGACATAGTCCTTTTAATATTTTTAAAAGAAAGAATATATATATATATATTTACTTTCTAAGGTGGTAAAAAATCTCAAGAACATCACTCTAGAATATGAATGAACCCCATGAAACCATCTTAAAATTCATGTGCCATACCATGATGATTTTCTCCTTTTATATCTGAGCTTTATTACTAGAACTGCAGAGGAAAGAAAATCTTCTGTCCTCTTCCTTCTTGGATCCTTCTATCAAATTGGTTTAGTGCTGTCAGTCTTTGCAGCTGCCAAGTGACAGTTTCTGAAGCAGTTTTCACAGCTAAAAAAAGAAAAAGGCCACAGGCCGTGGCCCTGCTGCCGGGTAGGGCAGGGCTGGAAAGCGTCTAAATATACGCCAGAGCAATTAAGATGCTTCCGTAGGACTTTATTGCATAAGAAGTGCTGTTACGTATATCGTGCTTTTTGAATCTCAGACCCATCTTTTTTTATTGAGATATAATTGACGTATAACATTGTGTCAGTGTAAGGTGTACAATAAGTTGATACGATACACTTAAATATGGCAATAGTAATTAGTAATTGCCACTGTGGCAAGGCACTAGCTAACACCTCCATCAGTTCTCTTAATTATCTTTTCTTTCTTTTTTGGAGAGCAAATTTAAAATCTAATCTCTTAACTTTCAGGTGTATAATGTAGTATTTTTAGCTATAGTCACAATAATGTACATTAAATCCTCAGAATTTATTAATCTTTTAACTGCACATTTATACCCCTTGATCAACATCTCCCCAAACCCCTTACACTCAATCCCTGGTACCAGTGTTCTTCTCTCTGTTTCTGTAAATTTGGCTTTTTAAGATCCCACATATAAATCATGTCATACAGTATTTAGGTTTGTCTGACTTATCTCACTTACTAAGGCCCATAAGGTCCATCCACGTCACAAACGGCAAGATTTCTTTCTCTCTCATGGCTGAGTAATATTCCATGTATGTGCATATACGTGAGGTATGTCCCAAAGAAGTCAAGCCATTGTTAATATAATGAGCACGGTCTGCACAACATTGATGTAACCTGGCTGCCGGGGAGAGTGGACTGGAATGCACATGTAGCAACAACGATGGTTTCACTATACTAGTCAGTGTGGGTGGTAGACACCATTGAGTGAGCATGTGTACTGTGTGGCCATCACATTCAAAATGACTGAGTGAGTAGAGCAATGAATCTGCAACTTTTGCATTAAGCTTAAATATTCCTCTATAGAAACTATTCAGATGATTCAGAAGGCCACAGTTATGGGGAACTGGTGATTGGCAGTTTCATCATAGCAAAGTGCCTGTTCATGCATCACTTCTCATGCAGAGACTTTTTGTGAAACATAAAATGGCCCAGATGACTCAGCCACCCTACAGCCCAGATTTGGTGCCCTGTGACTTCTGGTTTTTCCCAAACTAAAATCACCTTTGAAAGGGAAGAGATTTCAGACCATCAATGAGATGCAGGAAAACACAACAGGGCAGCTGATGGAAATTGAGAGAACTGTGTGAGGTCCCATAGTGCCTACTTTGAAGGGGACTGAGCAACATTTTTCTATGTACAATGTTTCTTGTATCTTGTATCCTCAATAAGTGTCTGTATTTTTCATATTTTATAGCTGAATACCTTCTGGACAGACCTCATAAATATGGCACATCTCCTTATCTATCCATTCATTGACAGATAAGGTTGTTTTCATGTCTTGGCTATTTTGAATATTGCTTTAATAAACATCAACATGCAGACTTTTCTTCCATGTTTTGTTTTCATTTCTTTTGGATATATACCCAGAATTGAGATTGCTAGATCATAAGATATGTCTGTTTTTAGTTTTTAGGAACCTCTAGATGGGATGACAATGTCAATGTTATATGAAAAGCAACTTAAGGCCCTGGTCAAGCAGCTCAATTGGTTAGAGTGTTGTGCCCACATGCCAAGGTTGTGGGTTTGATCCCCAGTCAAGGCATATACAAGAATCAATAAATGAATGCAAAATTAGGGGAACAACAAATTGACACACTCTCTCTCTAAAAAAAGACAATCAATAAAAACAACCTAAAAAATGTTAAATTACTTTTAGTGTCACATGAGTTTGATGTTGGAACTTAAATCAAATTTGAGTTGTCTTATTAGAAAACAGTTCTTTTCTTACTATATCAAAGTTTATTCTGTGCATCTGTCTGTTTATTTCTCATGGAATAACCATGTAACAAATTTTCTACTCTATTTCCCAGTGAGATGTCCAGTAGGAAATTTTATTCAAAGTCATTTTAACTGGAAGTTTAGGACAGAGGCTTTCTTAGAGCCTTACCACTCAGAGTGTGATCTGTGGACCAGCAGCATTAGCATCACCTTGGAGCTAGTTAGAAATGAAGAGTGCAGAAGTCTCCCAGATCTCCTGAATCCAAGTTTCTATCTCAGCACAGTCCTAGGTGATGTGTACACATCTTGGAGTTAGAGAAACAGTGTTGTTGACAGAGAAAAAAAATAAAACATTTATACAACACCTTTTGAATAAGCTCATAAAAAAATCTTTTTTTTTTTTTTAGGTAACATTGAAGTGAAAGAATACACACACACACACACGCACGCACACACACACACACATATATGTGACATATGATTTTTCCCTCTCACAGTATTGGTAACGTTCTGTGATATTTATAATACTTCTTCCACTCGATCGTTATTTAGTAGTATTTTTGCTG
This sequence comes from Pteronotus mesoamericanus, assembly GCF_021234165.1. Classification (NCBI taxonomy): domain Eukaryota; kingdom Metazoa; phylum Chordata; class Mammalia; order Chiroptera; family Mormoopidae; genus Pteronotus; species Pteronotus mesoamericanus. The sequence continues at coordinate 21,905,567 of NW_026555285.1, read as the reverse complement.
TAGGCATGAATTCATAAGTGATGAGGTAGACCTTGTGTCTAAAGCAGATTCCGAATTGTGAGAAATTGACTAGGAAATGAAGATTTGAACAATAGAAATTCTGCTTACAAAATCTGTGTAGTGTAAGTCAGGCTGCTTCAGTTGTTTTAGGATTATAACTTTAGCAAATACATAATGAAACTAAGCATTCTCTCTAATCTGTTTCCTGACTCTTTACAAGGAAAATCAGCTCCAGGTGTAGTTGTGTCAACATTTCTTAACTTATTAAACTAAATGGAATTTGTTTCATAATTCATGTATAATCCTTTCAAAGTAGGCTTTTTATTGTGCTTATAAACACAACAACCAATAATTTTCCATTACTACTAAACTAAGTACCAGGAACTTTATTATCCTAAACTTTTCTCCCAGTCTCTAATTTATGTCCAGATTATGCAGGTCCAATTATTGGTAAGCTCTACAAAATTATAACTGAGAAGGTCTATTGCAAAGACATGGTACAAAATATGTGACTTAGACTGTAGACATAAAACACATTATATCAGTTGACATAATTGACTACGGTGATTACTTTCTCACCAGAATCAATGTTTGTTGAAGCATATAGAATACTTCAGATGACCCTAGGGAAGAGCTGTTTTATTTGCAATTAGACCAATAAAATCAGACTGAGATATATGGTTGATAGACAAATAGATATAGAAACCATGCTGTGTGTTTTATTGTCTTTTATGGCATATTATACCAATAATATATCTCTGGACTGTAGTCTAGCTTTTGCAGGGTTTTTTTTTTTTGTTTTGATAACTAATTGTAAGGTGGGTTTCAAATTCAAGTCTGGATTTTGCTTTTCTTCTCGAAAATTCATTACACTGATTTAAATGACATCGTCAGTCTATTTTTACTCACATAACTGATTCCTGATTAAAATTGAACCAGGTATCTGGAAACTCCATTGTTCTAGGAAACAATAGATGGTGAGGTAACTATTAGCAATAATAAGAATAAATCATCAATAATTTCAGGTGGACAATATTTTTTGGAGCCTTACCTATTCTGTTCAGTGAAAATGCCATCTAAACTTCTGTGATTTTGTAATCGAATAAATCAAAAGAAAAGCACAGCTTTTTTTTTTTTAATGTCCTCCTTTTCAAGGAAAATATCTTGTAGTTAGCTGAAAAGTACATATTATTATATGTTTTAGGCAGAGTAACGTTTTGGTCATAAACTTGAAAATTTGGAAGCAAACTTGTTTCATCTAGAGTTATAAAGTTTTAATATCTCAAAGAGAACCAGTTAAGTCTCCTTTCCATTGATGTAGTGACATTCATTTCAGAGAAAACAACAAATGTGCAGCATTGTATTAATTAGAATTTCTGTATATGTATTTCTTAAACTAGGGAAGCAGTGCTTCTTAAAATTGAATGTGTATATGGATCCCAAGGAGATCTTGTTGCAAAGCTGAGCAGGGTTCTAGCAGACTCCAGGCATGCTGATTTATCTGAATGCATTTTGAATAGCCAGGCTCTAGAGAACATGCCCAATTTCTTGAGTAATGAGACAAATTGACAGAATGTGCTATCCTTCCTTTTTAATCTTTATAGCCATTCACGGTTGACACACCATGTTTTGCTATTATTAGTATCAGTTATCTGTATTTCTTTCCTGTGCCATTTTCAACCTTCACCCTTATAAGTCATGTGAGACAGGAAGACTCACATGTCCTTTTTGCCTCTCTACGTTTCTATTGCTGACTCCTGTCTTTGAAACCTTTGAACACCGTAGTTGCAAGTGTTTCAAACTTTTGCTCAGATTCAGTTTCTCTTCAGGAGCAACTCAGAATTAAAGCTCCACGTTACAACAGTTTTGCTTCCTAGATCATCCTTTTTGTGACCTATTCTGAACACTAAGCATATTATTATTATTTTTTTTACTTAATATTAATGATTTCCTTCTACCTGATATAATCCATTCTTAACTTGCATTAAGTGATCTTTGTTCGTCTTTTATAGATTGAATTTGGTGTCTTCAAAATATACATGTAGAAGTCCTAACCTCCAGGACCTCAGAATGTGACCTTATTTGGAAAAGGGTAGATGTAATTATTTAAGTGGAGTCCATGCTTGAGTAGGATGGGACCCTTAATCCAATGTGACTGGTGTCCTTACAGCAAGATGATGTGTAGATTCAGGCACTCAAGGAGGACTATGTAACAAGGAAGCCAGAGAGTGAGGTTATGCACATAATGTTGGGAAACGCCCTGTCTGGTTTCAGGAACTGTAATTCCACTGATAGGCAGGAGGGCCCCAAGGCTGCAAATAAGCAGGGAGGCCTTGGAGAAACAGGCCCCTGAGGAGACATAAACCTGTCCCCCCTGGCAGGGGCGTAGCTCCTGCCTTTCTGCTTTGCCATGTGATGACTGGTAATCCATGATGGGTAAATTATCTTGAGCTGAGATATACAACCTAAGACAGATATTGATCATGTATTGACAGCAGACAAGAAATTGGGGGACAGAGAAAGGGAAGAAAGGCCCACACCCCTTGGCTTAGCTTGGGCATGGCCGGAGTCCTCATTTTATCCTAAAGAAGTTTCCTTATCTCTTGGCGGTTCCCTCCCCCGACCTGGCTCAGGCTGGAAACAATATGTGAGGCAGTCCTAAACCAGATCTGGTGGCTCCCCGGAAATCAGGCCTAAAAGTAAATTCTTAAAGTATGCTTTGTTCTACCTTCAGAAACTAGAGCCAGCTCATGCTGGGAAGGAAATTTACATTATTCACAGACCTTAACCCTATACCCTTGGGCACTCTTGTAAAGTTTTTTATGTTCTCCTGTTTAGTCGCCTGTCTTGTTTACTAGTCTCCTCTCAGACCCACGTAAATCGGTGTGTTCTTGCCATTTGTTTTCTTCAAAGCATCACCCATTCTTTGTGAACATTAACATACAGATGTAATGAGATAACCTGTGCATTCCTGTTACCTGGCCCCACTGATAACCCTTTCAATAAAAGCCTTTGAACACAGGGACTCGGGGCCTCCCCACTAGGGGGATGTGCCACGTTCCAGCTCCTGGCAAACAGAGGAATATTTGCAAAGACTTGTGTTTATTCCCTCATCTGTGACACCCCCCGGGATGAGCTCCATGGGACTCAGAGTCCCCGATCCCATCTCAGCTGGCCCCGGGCAGTAACCCTCAGATCCCGGAGCCCCACACTTCCTGCAATGCGCTCCGTCCCCTCATGCTACACATAAAGCCAAGAAATGCTGAAGATTGCTGGCAAATCACCAGAAATTAGGAAGAAGTAAAGATCATAAACAAGGAAATGCATGTTCATATCTAGTAAATGTCAGATGAATTTAGATTATTATAGAAATATAGGTCTTTCGTGGTATAACCTCTCTTTTGTGGGCTTATTTATATGAGAAGAGTAAGTACTAAGTAAAAAACTGAGGTTTCTTAGTTAACAACAGCTTTTTCTCCCCCTTTTGATAAGATGAAGTATCTTTTTCTTAATTATGAGAGAAAATTTAAACAATTAGAAAAATAGTAGGCAAGTGAAAATATATTATTTTTTTAAGACGCTGGATAATTAATTTAAAAGCTGTTGTTGCAACCACTTAAAGCTTTTAAAAAGAAATGGGAAAACTTTATTGACAACAATGAGCCCTGTAACTCCTAAATTCCTTTTAATTAAAACATTGACCACAGTCTTATTAAACTGGCATTTTAACAAAAAACACAAGTGACTACTTTAAGTCTCTGGAAGATATTTATTTTACCCTCATCAATATATTTAATATCCTAAATGCCAAGACATATAGAGAACAAATTAGTAATCTATCAGTTCATTTTATATTCCAAAAGGTCTGCTTATTGTGAAGTCAAATTCATTGATCACTTTGACTATAGATCTTTTATTAATTCTTAAAATATAAAGATAAGATTTATAGGGAAAGATTTTTTGCCTTATGTGTTTGTAGTGTGGGCCATAACCATCAACTTCATTACATTCAAACCCACAGACATATCCCAGGGGAGCCCAGCATTTAATATGAGGCTTGTAAATGTATGTGGTACAAATATAATTATAAATAATTTTAACCTACTTATTTACCACAACCACACTATAGTAGGGGCTATTTGCTTGCCTGCTGTTTTGTTTTTTTTTTTCCCCAACCAACTCCCAGTTGGTAGAAGACTTAGAACAAAAATAATTTGTAATTTTTATGAAACTTATTATTATACATTTCTGAGCTTTAAAGTGTTTTTTTGTAAAACATAGAACTAGGGAATTATGAAGAATTAATAACCAATGTAAAACTTATCTATAGAGATTTATATATGTTTCTTAATATTATTTAGCATTATATACCATATAATTAGTAAAAATTTAAGGTAAGTGTTATATATATATTATATATATATATGATTATTTAGCCATGAACTGATAAACTTTGTAAATTCAGGGATGAAATTATTTTGCTATAAAATAGTTGAAGAATACTATAGTTAATAAATTACATATCTTCTTCCATATATTAATTGTTTTATAAAAATAAAATATCACTAGAAATATATAAAGAAATCAATTCTATATCTGGAGAGTTGTGCGTATATCTGATGCGGTTTTTTAAATCTCCAAAAGTGTGAAGTAAATATATACTTTATATTCAATTATTTAAAAATAATGTATTCATATGTAATAACTGAGTGTTCAAAAGTGAACATATATTTATCTCTCAAGTTCACTGAGATAACTGAAATTTATTTTATAGTTCATTTTTTAATTAAAAAAATAATGATACTTTAGCTATTTTTGAAATGATAGCATAGGTCCATAAAGGTATAGTCTAAGTTTCTCTTCTTCATTACTGTTTAATATATCCATGACATATAATGGCTAATTAATAAATCTACTATATAGAGTGAATGAATAAATAAATAAAAGCTTGAGATTGCAAAAAACAAAAGTAGAACTCAAAAGCTCAAAAACTGATCAATAAAATAGAACACTATGTTTTACCTTTTAGCATATATTAATAGTTTTTTAAATATAAGCAAACTTTTCATCACAGCATAATTATTTTTAAAACAAATGATGTCTTAGATAAAATATTTTCTCTGTTTAATTTTAATTTTAGTTAAATATTGTATATTATCTAAAATAAACTGAATCATAAAAATGTTTGAATTTATTTCAGAGATAGACAAGTAATGGATTTTGTTTGGATTATTTAGGTTAATTTCTTTATCTAACATGAGAGCTAGAGATATTTGTGCTTTAGGCTGAACTGCTTAACATTATGAAAATTCTTGTTTTTATTCAACAGTCAGATATATTAATGTAATCTATGGGAATCATGTTAATATTATAATAGTAATATATGTTATTTTGATTTTATATACTAAGAAGTACATGCTGAGAGACATAATCTAGTTAAGACTTAATTTCATGATACTAAAATAATCTCCATAATTTGAGCTTTGATATTCAATTTTGTCTAAAAGCTAAAAAAAGGTGATAAAATTGGAATCCCAGACCACTAATTTTAGAAGTTGAAATTTTAAAATAATTTTGAAACCAAAGAATTAAATTTTTTATAACAGTTACTTGGACTTAACATATCAGATACAATAATTTAAGAATCATGAACCTCTAAATAAAATAAATGTAGGTAGAAATGCATGACACACAATAAAATACGTATGATTTTTATGTTTTTAAAAACAAAGCAAAAGATATTTTTGTGGCTAAAACACTTAAAAGTTCGTAAAATAAAATTTCAAGAAATAACATTTTAGAACATTCTTCAGCTATAGAAGTATTCTTGTCACCTGTCTATTACGGAAGAAATATTACTTTGAGAGGTTGTCTCAAGATTGAATTATCCACTTTGCAGTTTGCAAGGTTTGTAGTGCTTATTCCAGCACCTTTTTTTTTTTTTCAAATTCCACCCAGCTAAAGGGTCACATTCAATAGGGGCAAGAAGTGCTCGGCACAATCAGATCACATCTGATTAACATGCTGGTGGATGTCACTAGAAACACTGTCTTCAAAGACTTTTATTATGCTAATGGGAAGTTTTTCTAATAGAAGATAGCATATTTTGTACACCATTAAGACTGTTATTTATTATTCTAATATACTGAATATTTCTTTCTCACATGCCTCATTTGTTTGGAGAATATTGCTTATGTTCAGTCAATATGGAGGCACCTAGAATGCTACACAGAATGCTAGATAGTGTGTAACTTTCACTGAGAGCCAGGAGCTAGCATACCTGTTGTGTTACTTAAATTACTCACAAGATTGATTTAAATACTATATGGTTTAATACTCATAACCATGTAATGGCATCGTAGTAATTTTATCTCTCATTTGCCCATGTCAAGCTCAAATGAAATTCACTTTTGAATGAAGAAGGATGCATGGTTCAAAGAAAATGATGTGGCCATTGAGAGTGAAAAAGTGGAGTACTAACTTTCTCAGCTATTGTGACAGATATTTAGACAGTGCGGGGTAATTCAGGATGCGGCCCCTTCACAACCTCAGAGACCAGATGGATGACTGGCCAGCAGACATAAGGAACCAGAAAAACAGTCTGTTTCTGGATGTCCCAGCCCTCTCAAGGTTCCTGTGTTTATTATAAAAGTGTAGAATTTTCACACGCTACTCCTTCTGTAACCTGCGCAAGGCTGGAGGTAAGGCATGGTCTTTCTCACATAGACCCACCATCATGGGTGCACTCCTCTGTAATATGAACCATAAATGGTATGTCCACATCATGTCTATATCTGCTCGTCCTAGGGATGGTCTTTGCAGAATATCATGAATACAAGTACAGCTCCCTGGTTTGGAGCTCCTGTGTTACAGGCACAGCAAATTCTTTAGAGAAGATACAAAAACAGGAAAAAAGTAAAATTTTATTAACCTTAGCTGTTTCCTTACTCCAGCATTTTCTAGGGTTATACTAAATTTATACGTTTTTCTGCTACCTGTTGGATTGAGTTTATAAGTTGTGCATATTAATTCTTAAATTGTGTAAGCGCATTTAACTTAACAAAGTATAATTCCTCTACCAAAATAGTATGAGGACATTTGGTGGTTTTATCTCATCATGCAATCTGTATTATTACCATCTAGTATTTTAGGGTTTTTTTCTTTTTTTCTAACCTGTATTAGTTAATAATTCAAGTAAAAACTATTTGAATTATTTTACTAAAAATACCTATTTTGATTTGCCTATATTTTTACAAGTCTTTGTTCATCATGCCCTCTTTCATCCAACATAAGCCTGTGTTAAATTTTTTATTTGCTTTCTGAAAACAAACTAGAATTATATAACTGAGAATAAGCAGAAACTCTGAATTCAGAGAGTGCTACCACAAGTGACTCAGTAAGCACCATTGGCTTTGGCAGAAACTCAGCCAGAAAAATGGGCAAACTTAATAATGAAAAACAAAAAAAAAACAAGAAAGAATGATTTCAGGTGAGCCCTGATTGGAATTGTTGATATGGGAAAGCTGGAAAACCTAAAGAATAGTGGGGCATCTTATGTGAATAGTTTGGAAAACATATTTGATTTACACTATGCTAGAAGTAGAGACAAAATATAGGGAACTTGGTAGCTGGTGACCATTTTCAGTAGAAGTTCTCATTTTATTTCTTAGCATAATTGCTATGGAGTTTGTGGATCAGAATTACATTATCATACATGGTTCTTGCCATTCTCCATTTGTGCGTTCAGTCTCTGTCCTTGTTCCTAACAACAGTGTAATTAATTCTACAAAGTCTTTGAGTGGTCAACCTTCTCATTTAATTGAAATGTGTTATTACTTTGTCCTTAGCGTTGAATAACAATTTTTCTGATTCTAGAATTTTATTTTGTTGGATTTCTTTTCCACAGAAATTTGAAGAAATTCGAAGGTGCTTCAGTGCCTTCTAATGCACTTCAGTGACTTCTCATAAGCAAGTAATAGTTGTTTTTATAAATGTTATTTCCTATTTCTGGACTATGCATCTTCTTTCTTAGATTAGTTGCTTCTCATTGCTTAGATTTTATCTGATTTGCTTCCTAGTCAGAAAATGTTTGACCATCCTATGAAAAATATGCCCTTCACTTAATTATTTTTGACTCTTTTTGTTTAGTGATATTGGGCTCCCTGGCCTTATAACAATAATCAGATTTTTTTTAAAATAATGATAATTGTCTTTGACCAAAGAACAGAAATGTATAACCCATGGACCTGGACAACAGGTGGTGGAGAGTGGGAAGGATGGGTGTGAGCTGGGTGGAAACTGGCAAAGGGGGAAAATGGGGACATCTGTGATAATGTCAACAATAAAAATGAAGTTAAAAATAAAAAATATAATTGTCTTCTATATTCTTCTCATTATTGAGGAGCTTTCAATATGTAAATGTTTCAATTAAAGGTCAGCAAATCAACAATTTTTTTTAAATTAAAAGAATGTATGTGGATCATTCTTGTTCTTTTCCAGGAAATATATTTGAATCAGAGTTGAATTAGTATATTACTAAAGAGTAAGATATATGAGAAAACAGATTCACTCAGGAATAAAATAGAATATTTTAGGATATATAAAACACATAAAATGTTAAAAATTTAATTTCATATATTAAATTTAGAGGAAGCATAAGCAATATTTTATGCTAGATGTTTGGGAAAATTTTTGTAAGAGTGCATGCATAATATAGGTATTATGTAACTCAGTATTTTACAGCCACAAACCGATTAAAAAGGGACACAGTGTGGCGGTAGAGATAAGACGTAGTCATTTTAGAAAAGACACTCTTTTTTTCCCAAGTAAAATCTGAGGTAAGAGAAATGACATGAAGCATAAGTCACCTTAAGAGAAGGTTGTAATAGATCACCCCTTGTCGGTTTCAGCACAAGCAGGAACTTGAGAAAATAAGAATGTTTTAGTCTTTGAGAGAGCCATCACAAAAATAGCCCTAGCAATTTATACCCCTGAGGGATGTCTCTTACAAGACTTGATTAGTTCTGCATACCTCATTTTAAGATGGACGTCTACAACCAAACTGAATCCAGACATTGCAACAATGAGCATAGAGATGTCATGAGGAATGATACAAGAAACTGGAGTACTTTAGCTTGGAAGAGACAATACTTAAGGCATATCAAATTTGAGACTTTTTATATATAAAATATTGCTTTATGAAATGGAAATTTGGCTTAGTCTTCATGCGTGCAAAATTCTGATGTAAAATCAGCAAAGAAATGTATTTATAGAAAAGGCTTTCAAATGTAAAACAACTGTGAGGATATATTTTCTGACAATGAGAAAGTTTAAACATAAAATGGATTAAGCCAATGAGTAGTTAACAGCCCTTTGGTATTCATATCCAAATAAAATGCAGTTGACCACATTCCAGAAGTATTATACATAAATGTATAAATACATAAATGTTTTTGTGTTCCAACTATTGGACTTAGAGTGTCTTCAAAATTTTTACTATAGCGAAGATTCCTCGCTCCCTGGCTATTGTTAGATGTAATTTATATTCTTTAAATATAATTGTTTCTTTAATCCTTTTTGGAAAAGCAAAAGAAAAATATGATAAATCAAACTGAAGGCAAGAATTATACTCAAATTTCCATATGTATAAAAATTCCTCACTACCCAAGTAGCCATTATGTACATTTTGTTCCAAAACAAGTCATGATAACATGATATATTTACTGATGTCACTGATTTAACTGTTTTTCATTTCAAATTTATTTTTGCTTCTTAATATTTATTCTACTACATTAAGAAACATATTTTTCAGTCATTTTTATTTTGGTTTTAGGATGTCGTATTCACCTGACAAAACCACACAGTATAATACAAAGTGAAACAGCAATCTTGCAAAAGTTACATGATTTCATGGAGCCCATGAAGTAAAGTTAGAATTATTTGAGTCACAGACAAAAGGAGACTTTGACAAATGAATAGTAAAGCAGAGTTAGACTGGTTAAAAATTGCAGAAAGATTTTGGTAAGTATGATGATTGAGTATGTGCTTCAAAAGAAAATGATTTAAATATCAAAGAAATGAGAGAGGTCCTTGGGAAATTGATGAAGCCTTAAAATATTTTGGCAAAAATGTCCTTCTTTGTGATTGGTCTGAAATATTCACAATGTAATGTGCTATTCAATTTTGGCAAAAATTATAAAACTCATACAGATACACAAAATTAGCTAAACATATTTTTGATTACTCAAAGAAATAATATATCATTAAAATAACCTAATTCTGTTATTAATAAAGTAAATTCAATTGTTTTAAATATTTATATTACTTTAGATGCATTTTCCAGATCAAATCATAACTACATTTTAAACTATTCTTAAGATTTAAATTTAAGTGAATATTTAATTACTTTTAAATGGCTTTTTAAAAAACTGATTATGTTTACTTAATGGTGACTTCCTATATGTTCTTAAGTAAGTCTCATAGGATGTCATTAGTGTGCTACTGATAATGAGTGTTATTATAATTTGTAAGTGTGAAGATTAAACTGATAAAAGACTGATTTTTAAAAATCTCTTCATCAGCAACACATCAAAATTACAAGTAATATTATGGCCATAGTGACACAGAACCAGTGCCTTTTTTAGAAGCTGCAAAAGCACCTCTACCTACATTATACATTATCCAGCAAGTGCTGATTTTCCATGAAAAATATTAATTAAAAATAAACTGAAATGACACACAAAAAATTGAAGTTGGCGTCACACATAGAAACAAAGTAGTTTGACATAATATCCTGTGGGTAAACCTTCAGCCACTTAAAATCTACAATAAAATGTAAATATAACTTATGGAAGGAAAAGTCTCTCTGTTGAGCAAGATTATATTTTGCGTGTATTAGGATTTGTGCATCTGCAACACAGCAAGTTGTTAAATTGCTCAGCTATCGGAGCCAGCATCTGTCCTTTGTTCAGATGAGGTAGCTTACTGGAACTACATGAATCCGCATGGAAAAAGGCTTTTAAATTTCTCCTGTCTTGAAGGTGTTATCATCATTAATAGGTATTTTTCAAAATATAAAGATCTACATTAAAATTCCCTAGCATTTTTCAAAGTGCATTATAAATTAATTGGTTTGTGGGTCAGTTTTATATTTACCCACAAATGGAGCAAATAATTACACATTTTTAACTTCATACAGTTAAAAAAGTATTTATACTTGTGCAATTGTTTGAAGGTTTATAAGATTATTGAGATAAATTTTGGGTTGGGAGGAGAGTGTTTGCTCCAATACAATTTTACCTTATCTGTTAAATGGGGCTGTAAGTTTTCAGCTAGTTAATTTTTTTTTTTGTTAACTTGTTATACATAAGCACATTGATAGAAATTTCTTCACTTGAAAACAAATGTAGGTGTGTTATGTGGCCTATTTTGACATTTTAAGAGTACCCTCAAGTGTAAATGCAAGAAATATAGTTGTTCATGTTTTTTAATGTATTCTGTCCTCTCCTGTGTTATGCAAATATTTTGCCATGACAGCTTCAAAAAAAGCCTGTATGGAGAAATTTTTTAATTCTCACTGAAGATATGTTTATTGCTTTGAGAGAGAAAGAGAGAGAGAGATGTGAGGGAAAATCACCAATCAGTTGTCTACCTTCCATACAAGGGATCAAACCTGCAACCTTTTTTTGTATGAGACTATACTCCAACCAACTGAGCCACCTGGGCAGGGCTTGTTGGAATTTATTAAGCATTATTTTACAGATGAAGAAACTGAAGAAAAAAGAAAACATCTGCTTAAGTATTTTCCAGATTAAATATACCTATATCTTTTCTTAGTTAGCTAATTAGTCCATCTAGTAAGCGATAGTTCAAAAATGTTAACATGACATTGGTAATACAACTCACGTATTTATTTCCTTTCACAATCACAAATTAAAACCTCAGTAGTATGTTTGAAAGATAGAGTTGAGAGCATCTCACAGGAAGAAGAGAAAACAACAACAACAACAAAGGAATGGTGTAGAGGATAGAGAAGTATAAAAAATAAGAGAGAATTCAAATTTCCAAATAATTGAATTTTGAGAAAGTACCTGAAGAATTAAAAAGGGAAACATATCTAAATGAACAGTTTGAGAATTCTTATATATATTAAGGATATGCTTTATGATATTTCAAGGATCCATTAAGTGCCCATAATAGTGGAGATAATTAGCCCTGACTGGGTAACTCATTTGGTTAGAGTGTTGTCTCTGTATACCAGGACCGAAGGTTTGATCCCCAGTCAGGGTACCTACAAGAATCAACCAATGAATGGATAAATAAGTAGAACAACACATCTTCTCTTTCTCTCTCTTTCTAAAACTCAGTTTTTAGAAATTAAAAAATAAAAGTAGAGAAAATTAAACCAATAAAACTTTACTTACAAAAATAAGCTGCAGCCTGGATTTGGCCACAGGCTGTAATTTGGCCACTCCTTACTCCCCACCTAACAACTTCAGGAAATGAAATGCAACAGACAGAATAACGTGCTAGAAAATGTCAGGAAGAGAAAATTGGCAAAATACAGGCTCCAGGAAATGTCACAGGGCAAACACCAGATCTCCTTTAAATAATTAATTGCTAGAAACAGAAAAGTAAAGATGGAAGAGTCACCTACATATTAAAAGTTAGCTATGAGATGTATCGATTCATCCACGGGGATATTATTATATATAAATTCGAATAAGGAAACTATTTCATGATTTGTTTTTAAATGTGTTAATATTATTCTAGTTAAGATTAACATGTATATGACTTCCTGTATTTTGAAGGTACAGATTAAAATAGTTTTAGATGAAACATCCTGGTGTGTGATTCAATTAAAAATAACCCAAGTGTGGAAAGCAGGTCAGGGTATAGATGAAACAAGATAAGCCAGCTGTTGACAGTTATTGAAGCTGGGTGATAGGCACATGGGGGTTTATTTTTCTATTCTTCTTTGTATATATTTAAAATTTTCATATATATATTTCTGTATATATGGAGAGGGAGGGCCTGCACACAGAAACACAGAATATGAATAACACTAACTTAGTTATGTGGATATCAATAAACCCTTTTGAATAGAATTGTGGAGGATTTTCATGGCGTTCACTTGGAAAAACAACAAAGTTGAAATTACTTCTTTTGTGCTGTATTTTTTTCTTCTTTCACTTACTCCCCAACTGTTTAACTACCATACCTTCTCAGTGTTTTCTCTTTTTTCTTTCCAACTAGGTACACTACCTGAAAAATTTTATTGTTTTACAGACCAAAGTCTCAAGATTTCTATTGTTAAATTAATCTGATTATAGTTAACTGACAATATTTGAAAGGATTTTAAACCATTTTCAATTGAATATGGCAATCTTGACCATGAAAATAGTGATACATTGCCCATCAATAAAATGATTTTAGAAATTTCAGGCAACATTAATATTAGTAGAACAGAAAGAGGACATATTAGGTGAGATTGAAGACCTTCTATAACTTCTCAAATGGCAGTCTCAGAAGTTCACATATCGTCTTTGAAATAGAGTTTGTTTGTCTCAGACATGAGTATTCCCATGCTAAGGCAATGAGTAGGTATAAACATCCTGAGGAATGGAGTTTGTACATTTGTACTAAGGGATTGGGTGTGTATATCCCTGCTACAGCATTAATTATGTGTGTCCCTATTAGGGATTTAAGTAGCTATGACCATGCTAAAGAAGTATATGTACGAAAGGTTCGTGTGAGTTTTTGATACTCTCTTGTGAGGATAAGAAAATCATTAGGCTGCTGGTTTGGATAGGCAGCATTCCTGCCTATTAGGATGCAAAATCCAGAATTGCAGTTCTGCAGAATAATGTGAAATGAAAAAATAAAAGGGGGGTGGGGTAGGGGAGGTATTAACAAAAAGGAAATAAAACAAAATAAAACAAAATCAGAAGCTAAAAGCAGACAATTTGCTTTGACATAAAGGCACAAAAACAAATACCATATGATCTATAAGTGGAACCTAATCAGCAAAACAAACAAGTAAGAAAAATATAACCAGCAACGCTGAGAGAAAAAACAAACCAACAGTAATGAGAGGGGAGGAGGGAAGAGGGTAACCAGAAAAAGAAGGGGAAGGGTTAAGTCAAGGAACATGTATAAAGGACCCCTGGACAAAGCCAAAGTGGGGAAGGACTGAGGGAGGGAGGTGGGGGTGGGTGGGGCAGGGGACAGTGGTGGCAGGAAAATGGAAACAAATGTATTTGAACAATAAAAAAAATTAAAAAATAATTTTAAAAATTCAAATAAAAATAAAAAGTAAGCGAATGAAAAAAAAGGAACATGGACAATAGGGTGGGTATTGACTGGGAGCCAGGGGTTGGTGGTGAAGGGAAAAGCAATGGGGGAAAATTGGAACAATTGTAATAGAACAACAATTTAAAAACAAAACAAAACTATTTTGTTTCGTTTGTGTGATTCAGACATGCAGCTTTCTTTACACTGGTCCTTGTTTTTCTTCACTTAAAATAAATGATATTGAAAATCTAAACTGTTAATAAGTTTAAATTAAACTCATAAAATTCTTGTCATTTGAATTTCTGCAAATTTAATTTAGGTTTAGGATGGCCTATAAATAGTTATAACAAGGTTTCTTCAACTACAGAATTGCTGATTTGCTTAATCTTCTTTTATTTCCTTACATTTATTTGTGTACTATTTGATTTTGAACAACTCTCTAACTAGAACAAATAATTATGTAAATGAAAAATTAGATCTTTCAACACTTCATAAAAACAACACAGATTTAATTGCTACAAGATACCACAAAGAATCACTTCATTCCAGAAAGGTTTAGCATCAGCTAACAAATGAAGTAGAGACGCTGAATTTATTATAAACTCACAGATACATTGTGACTTGGCAGGTGGTATTTTTAATGGCCCTGAGAGTTATAGTGAAAAATTACATGAACCAAATAGTCAGTGGCAGGGGCACTACTACAGCAGCATGCATAGGGAATAAAAATGTCTCCAGCTCCAAATAGTTAATGAGCAAGGCACAGTAAAGAGGGCAGATAATTTTATTTCCTTGGAGCTTAGTTTGGTGCCAGAAAAAGAATTTTATGTGCTGAGTTGACTAGTGCAATCTTTCAGGTACGGTACTTTCTGCATACTACAGAAAAACATCACACAATTTATTTTCAGGAAGACTTCCAAATGCTACAGCATTAGCAAAGATTGAGCAAGGGGCAGTGTGATCTTAAGTAAACCTCCCATCCCTCTAAAGATGTTTGTGTTGGAAGAAACGATCTTTGAAAGTCTTTGCTTGGAAATGTCAAGAGCACAGACAATTATCAGACATGGTGGCACTGTACACTGGAAAAGGCACAAAAATACAACTGAGCAAACTGGGAGACAGGGTGGCAAGAGAATACATAATTGTTAACAGGAAACTTGAATAACTCATGTTAGTGTTTTGATGTCATTTGAATTGAAATGATACCTGCTATGACATCAGGTATCGTGGGGGAAAATGGCCCTTGATGATACATAAAACTAAGATAAAGCCTTTATTTAGAGGCTTTATTACTTTTGGATATATACTTTAAATAATTTAATTTGAAATATTCAGGAAATGTTATTACTGTTTTTTTTTCTGTATCACAGTTGAAAAAGTAAATTTTCTCCACTATATTCTTTAGTGTGTAGAGGCCTCTGTGCTTATGTTATTTAAAAAATCAGCCTTTAATTTGAAACTTCAGAACTCAGACCTATTTTAATTAGATGTTTTTTAGGAGAGAAAAATATATAAGAAAGAATGACCTAAGGATATTTCTTATTTAGTGTAAATGCCAAGCTATGCCATGATAACACGACATTCTTCTTACAGTTGTGAATGTTGTTGGATCTAATTAATATCGAATGTTGAAAACACAAAATCTGAGTCAAGACCTCTTAACTGGAGGATATTTTCCATTTTGTCACTTTACCAAGTGCATTTGTTTATTTTTAATTATATCCCAGAATACACTTTGAGAAAAGAATTAAGACACAAATAGGTCAGGTTACTTACTTAAGGTCAACCAGTAAAATTGTGACAGAATTTAGAATAAGAATCGGCAGTCTTGGCTTGTAGTACACTATTTAATTTAAATATCCAGAACAAAACCATTATTCATTATTACATGTATTATTTGCCAGTTTCTATATAATAGTTTCAGTGAGCAGAAGTATCTCTTCAGTTCACCTGGCACAGTTACTATTTTAGAAAATTGCAACTCTGTTTTAGTTGTTCTAATTAGCATTACTATATGAGTCATTCAGCTAAAATGTGAATAATCTGTTCTTTGAATATTTAAACACAGTTATCCCCAAAATGAAAAACTATCATTAAAGCCCAGTTAGTGAAGGAGGTCCAGGTTTAATGAAATTACTGTCTGAAATGTTTCAGCAGCCTTCCTTTGAATGGGTAGATTTATGTGATCAGCAAAACGATATTAAAGAAACAATACTGGCTTTATAGGAATTCTGTACAGTAAGGAGGGTTAACATAGGCTACTTACTTTAGTGGAATAGCGCATTAAATATCTAAGCCTTTGTGTGAAATGTTAGTAAAACAACTTGCATAAGAGATGGAAAGACTGTGTATGTTTCCAAATAACAGAAAATATAAAAACAAGAATACATAAATTTTTGATTAAAATATTTTCAGAACAAATGAAATCCCAAGGTACCCGTTGAAATTACGCCATCATACTGTTTCCAGAAATGTATTGCCAGATAGTCTTCTGAGGCACCCCCACGTGTCACCGCCCCAGACGGTTTCGACGCTAGCAAAAATCATAAGAAGTGATGAACAGGCATACTGCGCTTTGATGATTTCTTTCTTTAACCAAAAATTAAGTTTTAGAGAACTTTGGTAGTTTAATTAGGAGTGCTCATTATTGACCCTTTTAATCCACAAAATGTCAGTTTGAATGCAGGCTTTCAACTGTATATAAAAATCCTTGCTCAAAAGAAATTATTTCTTAAAAATCTGCAATGGAAGTGCAATGTTTTTACTATATTATGTAAATATTAAGTGATGATAAGGATAATATTCCCACTGCTTTTAAAATATTACAATTGTGTGTGTTTATAATTTATTTTTAAAAATACATGATCTTTCTTGATCTATGAACCTGCTTCGGTGATTATTAATGTAGAGAGAGGATTACCATGAGAACCATGCAGATGGAGCAGCTACACTGCATTTCATACTATGACAAGAAAGGAGAAATCTATGTAAAGAAAATAAAAAAAAAATTTAGTTTATACTGCCATGATCCAAAATGTAGTTAAGTCACTTGGCAGACATTCATAAATGTAAAGAGATAATTTGAAAAAGAATTGTTTGACAATGAAGGAAGTGGAAATCAAAGATGGATGGGATTTTAAATGATGCCAAGAATGAAATGAACACATTCAACAAATTCTCTAAAGTCTTGCAAGGTTTGCAAAAGATTCAGAGAGAGAGTGGAGGTATATCCTAAGAGAACAGTTGAATTTAATCACCACCATAGGGGTAAACAAGTAGTTTTTAGAATAACCCTCTGTTTTTGCTAACTGTTGTTTTACCGACATTATGTATGCACAATGTAAATGAATATCACATAAATAGAATGATCTACAATAAAAATCAAACCATTCACCCATCTTACTCTACCCCATGCCTCATGACCTACAGTAAAAATATATCTATATGCACACACACACCCATATATACATATGTGTGTATATGGGGTGTGTGTGTGTGTGTGTGTGTGTGTGTGTATTTATATTTGGTAAGCAGGGATTCTTTCTGTGGTGCCTTATGTTAAATAAATTATTAAGTCTCAATCTTTTGATTCATCAATCTGAGTATCCTCTATTCCTCTATTGTTTTCATACTAAGTAAGATAACTCAATTACATTCTCTAAAATAAAAGATTAAATTAAAAAAATAAAAATAATTTTAAATTCTAAGTAAAACTCTGTTTTTATTGTCAGATTTATACAATATGTATTATTCCCAAACAATACAAACTGAAACAATATAATTTTCTGCTTCCACTAACAATTGTGGTTAACATTATGGTTAGTCTTTGTGACCAAAACAAAGATATAATACTAAGGTAATAAATTACAATTGAATAATTGCATCATCATAATAAATAACAATGACAATAATGTAATAGTATTATAATAATCTAATAATACTATTTTTTACCCTCTTATTGCCATCGTTTAAATCTCTAGGTTTGGCTCTACTATATTCTGAATGTCCAATTAAATGACAAGGTATAACATGTATAGTAGTTGAATATTATTTACTGCAAAGACAATGAAGATGGAAGATGCAAAGATCGTACATATGAGTATATTTATTTGTGGATCCAATGAAAAATTCTTACGTTCATTAAAGGAAAAATCTTTTAAAGAGAGCTAATTTTTAAAAAAATATCAGTAGTTCAAAATTAGTTATGCCATATTTGTGTGACAACTTTTAGTACAAAACTTGAGGTGGTTGTGTTTTTTGTTTTTTTCTTTATTTGTTATAGCATGCTTTATTTAATTTTAAAAAATGCAGCTTACCAATATCTATAAGATTTTCTAGATTTTTCTTCACTCTTTGACTTGCGTTCATATCCCACTTGATTTATATAACTTTTGGGAAAAAAAGTCATTTTAATTCACAGATTTTTATATAATAAGAGATATATGCCAACATATTCTCATTATGAAAAATGTAACTAAACAGATAAAGCAAAATATATTTTTTGATCTCTGAATGCCACAATTTCTGATTCACTCCCTAGAAGTAAACACTTGTATAAGCTGTTACATTCCTAGGCACTTATATGCATTTATAAATATAAATGTATAAACATATAGGTAGTTAATGTGGCGGTGTGCTCCCAGATCTTCTTTTCATGATTAAAACCTTTATAGCCCCATTTGGCTAGCAGCTCCCAGCTGAATCTTTCTCTAGTAATCAACTTCTGCTGAAAAGAGTCACCTCGATCGAAGCTGTGTACCCTGCCTGGCTGCAGCCACATCTAGTCCTTATTTGATGTAAAGGTATAATGGTTGGCTCTTCTTTCCTCAGTTTGGAATATCTCTGAGCAGCCTTCCTATGACATCTGCACAGTTGGCTGAGGCCTTTCTTTCAACCCCTTCACGATTCTATTTCTTCCTCTGCCCAGTCCTGCTGCATTCACTCACTCATACATGTTGACTCTGAGAGCAGGCTCCTGCAACTTCTTGTATAAGAATGTCTTTGTGTTTGTTTCCTGGGGAACAAAATCTAAGAGAATAAAAAATAAAAGTGGGCTGAAAATCAATTAGAAAATGAGAAATGGAGCTAGATCCTCTACTGGCTAGCCACGGGTAAGAAGAAAGTACTGTTAGTAGGTAGAGAAATGATAACCAAACCCTGAGTTCTGATTAGGAAGTACTAAGACTTTGACTTTGGGTATGTGGATGATAGGGTTTATGCACATGAAAATATTGAATCTTCAGAATTCTTGGACATACTCCCCTCTCTAAATATTTGCACTACACCTTAGCTTAAAGAGAATGACAAGGCCTCTGCTTCCAAGACAACGCATACAAGGTAAAAGACACCTTTTTTCTAGTTACCAAGCAAATAATTATCGCGATGTCATGTAACATAGCCTGGTCCACACTATACATTTAGGGAAATAAAAAAGTAACTGTACCCTGGAACAGGTTTAGAATTTAATTAACATGTAACAGCATGAACCTAAAGAATGTATATGGCATTGGGTTTGAAAGTTCTAGATCAATCAGGTCAAGGATGATAAATGAAATTTTATCAGTATGGGGAAATTTTCCCATGGCATAGGATTAATTCATTGGCAAAAACTGGAATCAATTCTAACACTCTAAGAGAATGGCTTCTGGAAACCTGTAGAAAGCAATGCTGTCTCTATATTAGGTGAAGTAGAAATGCCAGAATTTCAATAGAAGGTAGTGCTAGAAAGAATAAAACATGAAGGGCAGTTGGTATAGTAGGTTGGTAAAGCTGAGAAACTCACCAAATAACAGCATTTTCCTGGAGGTCCTTGAAGTCAATACATTCACTTGAATGAAAAGAAGTGAACTGACTGGTAGGAGGGACAAAAGCATCACCGAGACACAGACTGGTGACTGCTTTCTCTACAGACAATTCCAGAGATGGCAGAAGATGCTATTGCTGTATTAGGCTTATTAATCTCAAAACAAGTAGAGAATCTTGAAATAACAGAGGCCCAAGCATCAAAGTTTAACTGTCAGAATCAAGATGGGAGAAATTGCTATGATGAAAGATGACATTTAAATTGCAGCCAGAAAGGCAAGGCATGCAGAGTGCAATGGATATGATTATTGAACATCCTGGGCAACGTAGATGGCTATTCAACAATTGTATAGCAAATAAATAAACAGACAGGCTAAAGGGCAGTTGCTCGACAAGTTATGGACCTGAATCAGTTTCCATTCAAAGAGCACAATGACTGTAAAAGGTTGGATCCTCAGTATTAAGGATACTACAACATCATGGCGAGTGTATATGGCAATGATTTATCCAGTATTCGACAAAGAAACTACCATCAGAGAATTGCACTGTGAAAAGGGAATATCTAAATATTTTGAGGAAAATTGACACATGTTCCAAATTGACACTGCTGATTTCTCTACCACTCACTAGCATCTTCCTAGCTTAAAACTTGGTTCTCCTTTAGTTTGAAGAAGCGATTTCAGGCGAGGCAGGAAGCTACCTCTTGTTAGATCTCGTAAATAGCTCTTCTTTCTCTGAAATACTATTATGCATTTCATTTGTTTCTTCCAGAAAAGCATGATGCTTTTAAAATTATAGTATTTTATATATGTATCTATCTCCCTAGTTGCTGGTGATGAAAATTTTGACCTGTTGTGACCAATCACTCTTTGTTTTCTAAAATTACACAGTTATATTACACAGTTTCCTTATTAAGATGTGTCCAGTAGAATTTTTCTTTTTCTTAGAAATAGTTACATTTATGAAACATGCATTTGCTTTTTCTTAAGGTCATCATGAACTCAAAACTAATCATGTTTTGAATTTTAATTTTTACATACCTAGAGATATCTCTGTTGAATTTCTTTTAACTTATATTTGAGCTAAACTATTTCTCAAGGCTTAAGTTTCATGTAATTTTCACTCCTTATTTATTGAGAAACATTCTAGTAATTTCTTCAGAAAAAATATGCATTTGTGTTTTAATTTTATAATACAAAAGGATCCACATATGTATTAATTTGTGCTTTAATAAGTGTCTAAGAATGTATTTACTTTTTCTTAACATTTTGCTGATAGTTTGCTCTGTCAAGATATCAAAATATTTTCCCTTAGGACTTCGCACATGTGCTTTTTTTTCTTTTAAATATATTATTTATATTTATAAATAATATATTTATATATATATATATCTGTTTTTCACTTACTTTGCATTCAGCACTTTGTATTGTTAACTATTCATTTCCACCCCAAAATGTCAAGAAAAATATTAGCTCTCTCTTTATTGACCCTGCTTTATTTTCAATGAATCATTTCAATCTTAAGATGCAAGAACTTCTTTCTTTTGGGAAGCCTTTTTTCCTTTCCTTGATAAGTCCTCCCTCCATTTTTCCTCTTTACTTAATGCATTCATAGTAATTGGCTGTTATACAAACTGAATAGTTCCTATATTTTCCATTTTATTTGATACTTTTCCAACACTGTGTTTTTGCTCTGTGTTCCATGAAATATTGTCAAATTTAATTTCTGACAAAGCAACTGAATTTTTGTTATTTCTAAACATTAACCAATTTCAAGAACAATTTCTTAGTCTGTTGGTACCTGTCAATTTAATAGAAATTTGCTCTTGATTTTCTGAATTTAATTTCATAATTATATCCCCTGGGATTCATTTTACTATTTATTTAAATATTTTAAAAATATTTTCTTATCATGAATTTTCTTCATAAACATACTAATTATAGGTTGTCCATTCTCACATTCGATGTAGGTTAGGTTCGATCTCTCTGTTGAGCAAGAGAACCTTTTCACCAGTCATTATTTTAGCAGAACGGGAGAGATGACTGAAGCCTATACATAGGTGGGACATGCGGACTTCCAGAAAGGCTTCTCATTTAGAGCAATGACAGAGGCTTTTCCTGTATGGTGCTATGAGAAACCTTCCAGATTTGGGAGTCAGGAAGGTTTTTCTTTAGGAGGCCAATTTTCTATTAATAATTGGTCCCTCTGCCCCCTAGGATATCCATTCATTTCTTTGAGTGATCATTATTTGTACTTAATTTGGAGTAAATGTTAAACTTAGGTATTTTATAATTGCGTTCTTTCTCAT
This sequence comes from Pteronotus mesoamericanus, assembly GCF_021234165.1. Classification (NCBI taxonomy): domain Eukaryota; kingdom Metazoa; phylum Chordata; class Mammalia; order Chiroptera; family Mormoopidae; genus Pteronotus; species Pteronotus mesoamericanus. The sequence continues at coordinate 21,883,165 of NW_026555285.1, read as the reverse complement.
GCCCTGCTTTAGTGCTTTCTGATTTTAAACTCAAAAGTTAAAAAATTTCTTCCAGAGATCATGTCAGCCCTTTTCAGATACTATCTTATTTAAGCCTCACATTAATTATTTTCTGATAGTTAAAGAAACAAAGGCTTAATAAGGTTAAGTAAATTTCCCATAACTACGTAAGTTTGGGCTGGAATGTAGGCAGTGTGAATCTAAAAACCGCACTTCTTACAACTAAGATATAATATTTATTTCCTATTGTAATACTCTCTTGTTTCCACTATTCATAACAGCTATGTCTATGATTTTTATCTATTATCATGTTTCCTTTCTAAACTAATATATTAATATTTTATTGAGATTTGACTTTGCTAGAGAATGGGAATTTTTATTACTACTTCCTGAAACAAAATTATACCAAAATAAAATTGTTTGTATTACATATTGTTAAACAATTTGGAACCTTAATAGCTTCAGCAATTTGTCCATGGATAGCATTAATTTTTTTTTAATTGTTATATTTATATTCCTATACTTCCAGACTAAATTTGGAATGGAGGCAGTGTAGAGATAATGTTCATGCTATTTTTCCTATGCCCTTGATGGTTCAAACAGTTTTCGTAAAAGGGTGCTTAAATTTATAGACCTGGGATATATGGACAGGAACATGAGACAGATCTCATCCCACAAACGATAGAGTAGAGCTGGACTCCAGGAATTAGCCAGCGGGATAATTTCAACCTCTCAGCTATTCAATGTTCATCAAAAGCTTAATTCAAATAAACAATATTTGTGGAGGATTCCCCGAAGGATGTATGCATTTGTATTCCTCTTGTTTCTATAAAATATACTATTTGGTTTTCCCACATCTTCAGAGTATTATATTATATTATTCTTCTAGTATCCTTAGATTAAATCATGCTATATTAGATGTCATTAGCCCATGTTGAGAAAACTTCCCAGAAATGAGTCTTACATAATATGTCACTACATTTTCAATAAAGATAATGTGAATTATAATAGACTGCTTTTCTTAACATTTTAACATATACTTTTAATTGTTTATGACCAATAATAGTACTAGTGACTATGAAATTAACTGGTTTTAAATTTGTGCCCATAGTGAGTTGTGTAACATCTGGGGATTGACTGCCTTGGAAAACTAATATCATCTTTGAAGAATCAATTGTCATCATAGCTGTATGTTCAACTTAGTTTAACATCCTAACTACCTTTGTTTTTTTCCCCCCTCTGTTGTTATTAATATTACTCTGATCTATTTTTTTTGAATCCTGATATGACACCTTAATAAATTCTAAGTAAAAGCAATAAAATAAAATAATTACTTAATTATCTGAGAACAACTCAGAGAACAACTTTGATAAAAATTTAACAGTGTTTTCTCGAAGTCAATAGAAAATTCAAAACATGATTAGTTTTGAGTTCATGATGACCTTAAGAAAAAAGCAAATGCACGTTTCATAAATGTAACTATTTCTAAGAAAAAGAAAAATTCTACTGGATACATCTTAATAAGGAAACTGTGTAATAAAGTCTTTCTCAATACAGTATAATTTTGAAAGGGATTTTAAACTACTCCTCTAAATATTGGTTTATAGAATATCAACTAGGCTTAATTCAATAAAAATCAACTTTTTGTAGGAGGTGCAATTTTAGAGAACAAAAACACATTCAATTAATAATTCCTTTGAAGTCAACATACATCTGTCCATAATACAATACCGAATTTAACTTATACTATTTAACTTCTAACCCTATGAATATTATGCAAACAGACCTTTTGCATATACCTACTCTTGCAAACAATTTGATTATATTTGGTGGATAAATTTAAACATAAGAAACCACATGCTCTAAGCATAGCTTAACATCATTCTGGATATATAGCAAGTGCTTCCAGTTACTATTAATTATTATTTCAGTAATCTATAGAGTAAAAAAATTAATAATGTTAAAATATCTTTTCAAATATTATTTTTGATAGATAACATCCCATTATTAAGAGGATATTTATATCATGATATTTATAAGAATATCACTAATATATGTAGTGATATATTTGCATATATCTGCTACTATATATTTTTTATATATATAAAATATATATTTGTAATTTTTTTCAATTTATATTTTAATGGAATTGTATTGCTCACCTTCCCTTAATTAATAAAACAGTGCACACAATCCCTACTTGCTGCTGAATTAGTCAATTGAAAGGCAAAGGAAAGAAAAAACAGAAATATGTGCCAAAATTGGTGCCTTAATATATCTTTTTTGAATTTTAAAAATGAGTTTCCTGTGAATAATTCAGTTTTAATATAATTTTATGCATATTTGCTAAACATGCTTATTATTAAAACCATTTATCGAATGCTGTTCACAGTTACTAATGTAGTACAATTTTATTCAACATTGAACACATATTTCTTGCAGTGCTTAGATGTGGAAAATCAGCATATTTAATCTCAGGATAAGGTGAAAAACAAAACTGCCAAGAATTCTATTCTCTTATATTTAGACTACGTGCTTTAAAGAATTGCAGAAAAACAAAATCTGATGATTTTAAGCTTCATTTTTAGTTTATGACTGTACCAATATTATAAGTTAAATTAGTTCCCTTTTTCTGATTAAAAAAATGAAACAGCTCTGAAAACGTACATTGAAACAAGTCTTCACAGTGTGTGTTTCTAAAACTAAGCAAACTTTGTAATGGCTAGAGATTGTTAAATATTTAAATAAATGCCATCTCTTTCCTCTTCCTATTTTCCTTGGCAATTTCATTATTTACTAAAGTTAAAATACAAGAGTAGTCATATAGAAGTATGAAAAGTGCTATATTGACAGTTTTATTTTTCTATGATTGTGTACTATGTTTTTATAGAAGAAATTCTAAAAGTATCTTAGTCCAGTTCTTGGGAAAGAAAACATGACAGGACTATGAACTTGCATGAATAGAATCAAATTCAAACTGCGGACTAAATTCAACACTGCTAAGATCAATGGTTACAATCTTGTACCAGGATGGACATTAGATTATAATAATTTAAATTTTATGTAAATATAGAGTATAACCTTATGATAAACTGTTTACACAAAACATACTAACTATATAATGCAAATATTATCATTATAACCAGACAGTGGCATCAAATGCATTTTATTCTCTATATTTCCAGTAAAGAGTGCATTTTTCTTGGTGTGAGACTTCTTTTCATACCCATTGCACAAACTTTAATTTTTCCATCTGGAATGCCATGTGAAAAAGTAATGAAAAAAAGTCTATATAACATAACTCATGAAAACTTAAAATTCAAAAAGAATATATATTTTACAAGGTCAAACAAAATTGTATGCTGGAAGGAGTAGTAATGTTTTATAATAGATTAAAATAACTTGGAGAAAGAGCAGGAAGAAGTAAAAAATGACTTAATTAGCAAAATTTATTTTTAAATGGCTCATTTGTTAGAATACCACCATATATTAAAAACTCCTATTATACAATTACTTTAAATCACCTTTATGATGAGCATTATAGAATGTTATTGACATCATACTGAACTCAAAGGTACTTTGTACACTTATGTATACAAAATGTACATTTATGAGGGAAGCATGGAACAAGCTGTTAACTTGTCATTAAAGCAGGCATTTTAGCCTGATAAAAATAACTTCAAGTTTGAGCCAGACATGTAAAAAATACTTATTTCTATAAATTCCAGATGTATGCTATCTGGTTGTTAGAAATTGCCTTGGTGTTCACTTTATCTGAAGATGCCAATGGAAATATCATGAAGGATCAAGTTATGTTATTATCACCAGGAGTAATAAAAAGGTACCAAACCATATTTAAAATATATACTAAACTTATTGACTAGAAAATTAAATGTAAGAACAAATTATTAGGGAAGAAAGAGTACCTTTCACTCTACCATGGAAAGTTTTAATCCAGAGATAATTCGTTTTGTTTCCATTTTGAAAAAGGTATGAATAACTCGGTCATATTTATTTATTTACTTATTATTTTGTCAGTATCAAAAGTACTTGACTAAAAATAAATTTACTATAATATTCAGGACTAACAATGTTGATTTTAATATTTCTTGTACAAGCTCTTTAATTTTATCCTGGAACTTTAATTCCTACTACACAGTTCATATTATTTATTTTACCCAGTGGTCCTACAACTTCAAAATGGAATAATTTTATATCAAAAGCGAAAAACAATGTTCAAGTTCTTTCCCTATACTAATTGAAAATGATTTCAAATACTTTAGGTTTTATTTATATAATATATGCTGTAATTTAACAAGAGTCAGATTAATTTTTATTCTTTATGCTAATCAGAGAAGATAATAGAATATATTCTGTCAAAGTGATGTTTTGGATACAAAAATCATTAAATTGTAACATTCTAATTTAGATAATATGATATATATTGGATATTTAGCAAGCTAAATTATTTTACCTTTCTACTGAGTTTTTGAAGTTTATAAGAAAACTTCAGAAAACTGTTTAGTGGGAAAATAAAATTTAAAAAAGAAAATGAAATAGATTTGCTATTTATGCTGTCATACTTAATATTTTGAATCATTTGAAAGTGCTTAGTAACCCTCCATTTCTGACAAAATTACTGGCTCAGTTGCCAGTATGCTTCATAAAATAATAAAATATAGATGGAGTAATATTTAAGTATCTGTATCTATTACGGGGAATTGCCTTCTGGAGTCATGCATTATTAAAAGTTTCTAACAAGTTATAATGGATGTAAGATAATAGAAAATCATGTATAATGAGTGATTTAAAAGATTATTTTACCGTGCTTGTCAGTAGCTTAAAATGTAGATAAGAGAGAAGAATAAAAGAATATTAGGTTCAAAGTGTCTCATGCTCATACTTAAGATGTTATTTTTTCTCATGAAGATTTATAGAAATATGACTTTTTATTCTTAAAAATAGTTTAATTTGAATTTATTAGTGTGGCACTGATTAATAAAATTATATAGGTTTAAAGTGTAGAATTCTATAATACACCATCTGTATAGTGTATTATGTGTTTACCACCCTAAGTCAAGTCTCTTTCTGTCAACATTTATGCCCCCATACCCTCTTACATCCTACTCCACCACTATTTTCCTCTGGTAATCACCACTCTTGTCTGTGTTTATGATAATTTTTTTTCTTTATGACTTCATCTTTTTCACCCAGCCCTGCAAACTTCCTCCCCTCTGACAGCTGTCAGCTGTCAGTGTGTTCTCTAAGTCTGCTGTTTTATTTGTTAGTTTATTTTGTTCTTTAGATTCCACATATGAGTAAAATCATATAGTACTTCTCTTTAGCTAACTGGTTTATTTCTCTTAGGATGAGATACTCTAGGTCCATCCATGCTGTTGTAAAGTGTAAGACTTCCTTTTTTATGGCCAAGTAGTATTTCATTGTATATATGGTCTACTGCTTTTTTGTCCACTCACGTATTGATTGGCACTTGGGCTGCTTCCAAATCTTTGCCATTATAAATAATGGTTCAATGAAAATAGGGGTGCATATGTTCTTTCAAATCAGTGTTTCATGTTTCCTTAAATATATTCCCAGAAGTGGAACTGATGGCTCATAAAGCAGTACCATTTGTAATTTCATGAGGTAACTCTGTACTGCTTTCCACAGTGGCTGCACCGATCTGCATTCCCACCAACAGTGCATGAGGGTTCCCTTTTCTCTATATACCTACCAGCATTTGCTTTGTTCTTTTATTCATGATAGCCATTCTGATAGGGGTCAGGTAATATCTCATATTGATATTAATTTACATTCCTCTGATGATTAATGCTGTTAAACATCTTTTCACATGTCTATTGACCATCTATATGTCATCTTTTGAGAAGAGTCTATTCAGGTCCGTTGCCCATTTTTTAATTAGAATTGTTTGGGGGTATTGAGTTTTATAAGTTCTTTATAAATTTTGGATAGTAATGTCTTGTCAGATGTTTTGGCAAATATATTCTCCCATTGATTGGGTTGCCTTTCCATTTTGTTGATGATATCCTTTGCTGTACAAAATTTTTAGTGTCTGCAGTAGGTACCCTAGGCCTTGGGTAGAAACACAGAATTACATTTTATTAACCCAGACCTATTGAACCTGGATATGCATTATTACAAGATTCCCAGGTACATGAAAATATAAGAATGACAAATATTTTAAAAACTAAGGAAATTACTCATTATAACAGATATTTTCTCCATAATATATTTTGGCATTGTTCCTACTTATAATTTGATGTCCCAAAGATATTGGATTTATGTGAGTTCCAATGGCAGTTGGGAGAAATCTGAATGAGAGCAATAATTATTCTCAAAATTAAATTCCTAAATCAGTGTGCTCAACACTGCTCATCAAAAATAACTTCTAATTTTTCTTTTTTATATAAAATAAATATGCAGGTCCCATCCTAGACTGAATGGTTAAATATAATTTAAGAATAAATACAAAAAAATTGTAAAGATGATTCAAGTTAAGTCAAGGTTTGGACATGGAAAACAGGGAACATATTTGTTAATAATCTGGAATCACAAGTTTTCCTGAACAAGGAAGATGTCAAAAATGGTGTGGTTAGGGTACATTATACATGTGTTGTAAATTCTAAGAGCTACTGAAAATCCAGAGTATGTTAGCCAAATATCCACAAGTCGGTTAATGGATAAGAAAATGTGATACAGTCAAACCTCAGTTCTCAAGCATCTCCCAATTCGAAAAATTTGGTTTTGACCAAGTTTTTCATGGAAAAAATGTTCAGTTGTCAAACAAAATTTCCGTTTTCAACCTCACAGCTCTTTCATGTTGACACTGTATATCTACTGGGAAAAAATGATCAGGTTTTTGAACAAATGGCTTCTCAAATAGGTGTCCAGAACAAATTAAGCTTGAGAACCAAGGTTCCACTGTATATAGATACAATGGTATATTATGCAGCCTTTAGAAAAATGAAAATTCTTTTACAAGCTACAAAACAGATGAATATCAAGGGCATTGTGCAAAGTGAAATAAACTAGTCACAACAGGACAAATACTGTAGAGTTCCACACCTATAGAGTGTTTAATGTAGTTAAAATCATAAAAACAATAAAAATGTGATTGTCAAAGACTGGGGAAATGAAGGAAGAAAAGTTAGTATTTAATGGGTATAGAGTTTCAGTTTTGTAAGATGAATATATTCCAGACACTTTTTGTACAAAAATGTGATAAAAACTTAACACTTGAATTGTACAGTTTAAAAATATTTAATAATATTTCTGTATCTTTGCCATTGTATATAATACTGTAATAAATATGAGAGTGCACAATTTTTTTCAAGGTAGATTTTTGGATTTCTTTGGATATAGATCCAGAAGAGGAATTGCTAGGTTATAAGGCTGTTACATCTTTAATTTTTTGAGGAAACTACATACTGTTTTTCATAGTATTTGTACCAATCTATATTCCAAATGACAGTACACTAAGGTTCTCTTTTCTCCACATCCTCACTAACATTTACCTGTTGACTTATTCATGATAACTTTTCTGACCAAGTGTTAGGTGATATCTCACAGTGGTTGTTGATTTGCATCTCTGTTGATTAGTGATGTTCAGCAACTTTTTATATGCCTATTGGTGATCTGGAAGAAACCCAAGTGTCTACAGTTGATGAGTGGATAAAAAAGTTGTGGTACATATATACAATGGAATTACTTGGTTATAAAAATAATGAAATCTTACTGTTTGTGACAAATGGATGGAACTGGATAGTGTTGTGCTAAGTGAGATAAGCCAGACAGAAAAAGACAAATGCCACATGACTTCACTTAGATGTGGCATCTAAAGAACAAAATAAATAAACAAAATAGAAACAGACTTATAGTTACAGAGAACAAATTGATGAAGGCCAACAGGAAGGGGTGCTGAGGGACAGGGTAAAAACTGGTGGCAGGATTAAGAAATACCAGTGGGCACTTACAAAATAGGTATGGGGATATAGTTAACAATACTGTGATAGCTATATATGTTGCCAAGTGGGCACATGAACTATCAGAAAGAACACTTTGTGGCCTATATGAATGTTGTTTGTATGGAAAATAATACAATAATTAATAATACAAGAATAAAGTCTGTGCTTTGTGTACTCATGACTTTTGTCTCACTCTTTGTATAAACATATCAAATATATAGTTCGTATAAGTCTTCATTTATGTCTGGGTTGAAAGACAAGGAGACATCTGTGATAAAGGCAAATATCTCTGCAGTGACAGGTCTGTTGTACCAAGTCACCAGTTGTTTAGGACAGTAGAAAAATGAATGTGTCTTCGTGTGTATGTGTACTTGTGTCCACAGATTCCATTGCAGCCTAGTGAAGTTTATACACAACTGTGTTCATGCTGCTACACCAAAGCATCCTAAGACATGTTGATATTACCTGGTAAGCTATATACAAAGATGCAGCTTTTTCTATATGTTCTTTCAGTGGGACACACACATAGTAATATATTATCTCTTCTTCTGAAGTTTGTATTTAAGCTCTTCATTCCAACTAATGTGTAAAATATTACATTTTCTTTTGTTAAATAAATATCAGGGAGTATTATATGTGAAGGAGCTGTTTCCTAATAATGAGGAGACAGTCTTCTATCTGCTGTGATGGTTACTGCTTTTTCAAACAAGAAAACCCAGATAACTGAAGCAAACTTGTTATCTAATTTAAAGATGCATGTTTCACAAAGAACGCAAAGTTAGGAATAGACCAGAGCCATTGACACAGGAAAACTAGAAAAGCATGTGCCTCAATTGCTCACTGAAATACCTCTGCATTTTAGGTTTATTTTTCTTCTTCATTGGCAGACTAAATTCTATACTTTCCAGACTATCTATGAAAATGGCCATCACCCAGGAATGCTAACTTAAGTTCTTTAATTCAAGTGAATCCTAAAGCCAAATTTCCAAATAACGGGCTTTTACTTTATTGATCACACTCCAGTCAGGTGCCTTTCTAATAAACTATTCCTGTCATATTAATTGACCATATACCTCAGCCTGGGGCAGAGTCAATCTTGTTTCCGTTGTGGTTATATAAATGGTTGCTGGGAAGGAGCATTCCCCAGCATGTGCTATGTTGACCTTCTAAGGAAATACAGCAGTTGAAGTAATTCTCTACTATGGTATAGTGAATCAGTTCTCAAACTTCTGCCTACATAAAAGCCCTGGAAGGCTTTTCTAATAAACAGATTGCTGGGCCTCACTCCCAGAGATTCTGATTTAGTATGTCTGGGAAAAGGTCCAAAATGTGCATTTCTGAGAAGCTGCCAGATGATTTTCATGGTGCTACTTGGGTCCCATACTTTTGAGAACCAATGGTGTAATGCAATAAGAACACATTTAAAGGCCAGACATTATATCAACTCTACTTTGTAATATATAACATCTTAAATTAAGATGTTTCAGTCAATTGAACAATTTAAACAGAAAATAAATAAATATTGAATTTTTATTAATAACTTTCATTTTTAAGAACAGCTTTAGGCTCTCAGGAAAACTGAGCAGAAAACACAATGAGAGATTTCGTATAAACCTTGTCCTCATAGGTGTACAACCTCATCCATTATGAACTTCACCCACCACCAAACTACATTTGTTAAAATAGGTGCCCGAAGTCCAAAATTTTTATTAGAGTTCATTCGTGGCATGAAACATTTTAGTATTTGGAGAAGTGTATGACATGTATCTGCTGCTATAGTATCACAGAGAGTAGTTTCACTTCCCTAGAAATCTTTTGTGTTCTGCCTACTCATCCTGTTGGACCACCAGCCCTGCTCCCCACAAACAACCCCTGGCAACCACTAATCTTTTTACTGTTTCTATGACTTTACCTTTTCCAGAATGTCATAGAGTTGGAATCATACACTATTGTTCAGATTGGCTTCTTTCACTTTGTGATATGTGTTTGAAGTCCCTCTGTGTTTTTTCATGGTTTGGTAGGTGATATCTTTGCGGCACTGAATAGCATTTCGTTGCCTGAATGTGCCACAGTTTATTTATTCGTTCATTTTGATGGACATCTTGGTTGCTTCCAAGTTTTGCAATTATGAATAAAGGTGCTATATACGTTAGTGAGCAGGTTTTTGTGGACATACGTTTTCAATTGATTTCTTTAAAAACCAAGGGTTATGATTGATGTACTATATGTAAGAATATATTTAGCTTTGTAAGAAGCAACTAAACAGTCTTCCAAAGTGGCTGTACCATTTTGCATTCTCATCAGCAATAAATAAGAGTTCATTTTGCTCCACATCCTCAAAAGCACTTAGCATTGTCAATGTTTGGGATTTTTGACCATTCTAATAGGTATGTAGTATTATTTTAATTTTGAATTTCCTAATACTATATGAATCTGAACATCTTTTAATATGCATACCTGACAATTGTATATACTCTGGTGAGCTTTTTGTTAAAACCTTTTGTCTGTTCATTAATAAGGTGGTTTCTCTTCTTTTCTTTAGTTTTTTATTGTATTTTTTTCCATTGCCATTTACCCTCCTTATACCCTTACCACCCTACAATCACCACACTGTTATCCGTGTCCGTGAGTCCTTTTTCCTTTTTGCTCAGTCCCTCCACCACCCTCAAAGCTGTCATCCTGTCCTCTGTATCTGTCTCCTTTTTGCGTGTTATCTCAGTTTGTTCATTAGATTCCACATATGAATGAAATCATATGGTATTTGTCTTTTTCTGGCTGGCTTATTTCACTTAGCATAATGTTCTCAAGGTCCATTCATGCTGGTGCAAAGGGTAAAGCTTTCTCCTTTTCTTAACGCCAAGTAGTATTCCATTGTGTAAATGCCCCATAGTTGTTTAATCCACTCATCTACTGTGATACACTTGGGCTGCTTCCGTATCTTGGTGATTGTAAATAATACCTCAGCGAATTTATACTTGAGTCTAAGAGTTCTTTATATATTTTGATTAATAATCTTATAGTACATAGTTTTTAAAAATATTTTTCTCAACCTGGGCTTGTCTTTTTCTTTTTTTTAAATACCTTGGAAAAATGAGGTTTTGTTTTTAATTTTTAAATTTAATGAAGTTCAGCTTATTAATTTTTTTCCTTCATATATTGTATCTTTGGTGTTGTATCCACAAAGTTATATTCTCAAGGTCATCTAGAATTTTTCTTATGCTGTCTTCTAAGAGATACATGGTTGCATATTTTACATTTAGGTTTATGTCCATTTGGGGTTAATTTTTGTAAAGGGTGTAAAGTCTGTGTATATATGAATATCATATATATGTGTGAATATGTGTGTGTGTATGTAAGTGAATGTTGTGTTCTTCCAGCACTTGTTGAAAAGACTATGATGTTAATCCTTTGACAAAAATCATTTGTCTGCATTTATGTGAGACAACATTTGGTCTATTTATTTCTTTCTATTAATGTATTTGTATGTCCCTTAAATATAAAACACTTTTTAAAAAGACATGGTAGCTTTATAGTAAACACTATAACAAAAATGTCCTTGATGGTATCATTAGTAGACTGGACATAGCTGAGAAAAGAAATTCTGATAGTTAATATATTTTAATAGAAACCCTCAAATATGAAATGCAAAGTGAAGAAAGAAAAATTAAAGAAACAGAGTTTCCAAGAAATTTAGGATAACCACAAAAAGAGTCATACAGGCAAAATGATACTACTAATAAGATTAAAAAAAATAGGAAAAAAAATTGGAGAAAAATGACTGAGAATTTTTCTCCAATTAATGTTAGACTCCCCAAATCACAGTTCCAAGAAGCTCCTAGAACAGGAAATTCAATAAATACCAAAAAATAACTCCTAGGTATATCATAAACTATGAAAAATCAAAGACAAAAAGAAAACAACACAACACTTGAATGAAATCAAAGGAAAAGTAATACATGACCTATAGAGGACTAAAGATAAGAATTACAACCAATGTTCCTTCATCATACAAATAAGATGAGAGAGGAGTGAAATTATAAAGTATTTCATATAGGACTGCCATCCTAGATTTCTCTATCCTGTGAAATTATTCTTCAAAGTGAAAAAGAATTAAATACTCTCAAACAAAAATTTAATTTGTAGCCAGTAGTATTGTTTTGAAATGAATATTAAAATAAGTTATGTAAAAAAGAAAATGGTTTAGGACTGAAATAATTATCTACATAAAGAAAGAGTATTAAAAAACAAGTGGTATTATTCAAGGGTTACTGTTTGGGAGGTGATGATTGAAATCATGAAGGATTTTTTGGAGGGTTACAATAATCTTTTTGTGTGTATTATTTTGACTTTTTCTGAGCAAACTTCAGTGTCTGTAGGATGTACATCTATGTTCTGAGCTGTGGTTGAACCAACTCTTCGTGGTGAAGATTACTTTTTTTTTGCAGTTTGAGGCCATCTCTCTGGGGATAGTTTTCCTATAATCAACATAACTAGGAATATGAGTTTAATTACTTTTTCATTAAGTGTGGGATTCAGAAAGAGGTTTTCTCCTATGGAGTTATTTTTGTTCAGCTCACTACTATACCATCATGCACAAAGGATTCACTGGAAAACCTCTTTTAAAGTGTTTTGTTTTCAGTTCATCCATTTCAGATACCTGTCTAAGCATTGCAACAGTTTTATGAAGTCCAAAAATGACCTTCCCTCTGTCAATTCTGGTCTTCCCTGGAACTTAACCCAACTTGCTTTTGTATTGTCTTGGGTTCCATATTTCCAAGACTTTTCGGTGAAGCCATCCCATCAGTCACTTATACTCAAAATGCTTCATTCTTTAATTTATGAGTGTGGAAATGTGGCAGTGTTCTAGGTCATTCTGTGACAATCTAGATAAGTTTATTGCCATAGCATTCTTAAGTTTAGTTTTTAAACTAATTACTATAGATTTTGGAAGTTTTCTATATAACCTTCTGAGAGGCCATCTGTCCCATCTAGGTGGGATGGGACAGTGCCTAATGTTTCATATGTTTTTATAAAGTTTTTTTTAAGCAAAGCAACAATGTAGGTCTTATGATAAGAAGATATCTGTAAATAATTTTTATGTAGAGGTGATTTTACAAATAAAACATGCTGTGTCTTTGTGATTATAAAAATGAATATGTAAAGATAAAATGAAACATTTAATTGTCCTACTCTTCATTGATTAAACAGGTGTTTGTTCAAAATAATGTATTTGAATGGGTATGCATACACATATATGAAAAAGATTTAGTTGTAAGGATGTGAAATACTTTAATTTTGTATTATTATTTATTAATTATTGTATTATTTACCATGTGAATAAATATAAACCTCTTTTTACCCCATGTTGTGTGTGTGTGTGTAAATATATATATACAGGCACATATACATATATGCACTATGTTTGCTTATGCATAGTAAAATGAATGACAGAAATCATACAAAGGACAATATATGGAATATATTGTTATTTTAAGATTCACTACCCATAATGCGTAAGACAAAAGTAAGAACCAAAAAGGAAAACAATAACAAATATGGTAGCTATAAATCCAACTATATTAATAATCATTTTAAACTTCAATGATCTAAATACACCAATGGAAAGACATTGTCAGAGTGGATCAATAAACAAGATTCAACTATATATCATCAGAAAGAAACCACTTTATAAAAATGCATACAGATTAAAAGTAAAGAGATAAAGACACACAATTCTAACATTAATCAAAAGAAAAATATGTATTTCAAACAGAATAGACTTTAGAACAATGAAAGTTAATAATAATAAGATGCATTACAGAATGACAGAGGGTTCAATTATTCTAGAAGACGTAAGCCTTATTGTTTATATACTTAACAACAGAACATAAAATACCTAAAGCAAAAACAGTAAGACTTTAAAAAAAACTGATGAATCTACTAAAAAAGATGGAGATGTTCATTCCTCTCCAGCGAAATGGACATATCCAGCAGGCAGAAAATCAATAAGAACATGACTGAACTCAACAACACTATCAATTAACTGGATATAATTGACATCTTAGGGATACTTATTTCAACAAAAGAAAATTACACATTTTTTTCAGGCTCACATGAAGCGTTTACTAAATTGACCACATTCTGGGTTATAAAACACATCTTAACTAATTAAAAAATAGAAATCATACAATGCAATTTAACTAGAAATCAATAACAGAAAATAGATAAGAAACCTGAAATATTTGAGATGAAAGACACACATATATATAATAAGTGAGACAAAAGCAGCATAAAAATAAGTTTTAAAAAATTTTGAACTCAATGCAAATGAAAGTAAAACATCAAAATGTTTAAGATTCAGTGAAAGTAGTATTTAGAGGAAAATCTATAGTATTGAATACATTTATTAGAAATGAAGAAAGGCCTATAATCAATAATCTAGTTTCACCTTTAGAAACTAGAAAAAAAGAGAGTAAATTAAATCCAAAGTGAATAGGAGAAAAAAGAAATAAAAATTAGAACATAAATTAGTAATATTGAATTTCATCAGAAATCAATAGAGAAAAACCAACAAATCTGAAAGCTGGTTCTTTGAAAAGATCAATAAAATTGTTAAGCCTTTACCTGGGCTAATTAGGAAAAAAAGAGAGAAGATATAAATTAGTAATATCAGATATTAAAAGGGCACATGATTACAAATCTTACTAAATTAAAAATATAATAAAAGGTTATTATGAACTACTTTATACACAGAGTTTGTTTATCGAGATGAAATGGACCAATTCCTTGAAAAACTCATTTTGCCAAAAGTTCACACCAGATGAAATAATTTAAATGGGCCTATACCTGTTAATTAAATTGAAGCAATGATTAATAATTTCACAATATATAAAGAATCAGGCATAGCTTGGTTCACTGGTGAATTCTATCAATATTTTAAGCAAGGAACTATACCCATTATCATCCAGAAGATAGAAGAGAGAAAACTTCTCAGTTCATTCTGAGTCCAATGGTACCCTTATATCAAAATTGGCAAATATATGCAAAAAAACCCATTACAACTATACATCATAAACACAAATGCCAAAACGCTCAATGAATTAACAAATTTAATCCAACACTGTATAAAAATGACACGCCATAGCCAAGTGTGATTTATGTCACTTATGCAAGAATGGTTGAACATTTGGAAATAAATTAGTTTAATTCACTACATCGGGAGGCTACAGAAGCAAAACCATATGATAAGATCAATAATATAAAATTTTAAATAAATATTCAAGACATATCTTGAGAGGAACATGTCTTTAATACAAAAGTATTCAATGTTATTTATGTTGCTACTTCACTTTTGAAAAGGTGAAGTATAAGTCCCCACTAGTTAAGCGTGGGCTGCACTAGAGACATATCTCCAAATAGTATAGTATGGCAAGGGGTGCGGTATAACTTTATGGTATAGAAACCCTACAAATACTCGCACCATCAGGTGATCAAGTTTAACATCAACAGTGAGAAATCATATTGATAATGTGAACTTTTGGGGTAATTTGATTACAATGGATTTTTATTTTTGTGGTCTTCCTCCTTAAAAAACAATATTCAAACCCATTTTAATGCTGAGAAAAAAGTCATTAAATGCCAATTGAAAGATATTCAAAAATATAACAGACTAGTACTCTTCACGACTGTCAAGGTCATCAAAACCTAGGACAGTCTGAGAAACTGTCACAGCAAAAAAAATTCTAAGGTGTTAACAACTAAACCAGGTGTGGTATTATAGACCAGAACTTGGTACTCTAAAACGACATGAGACTAAGTCTGAGGAACTCTAAAGTCTGGATTTTATTTTATAATAAGGCACCAATATTGGTTTGCTAATAGTGATGAATGAGCCCTACTGTAGATGTAAATTATAGGAGAAATTGGGTATGGGATATATGGAAACTTTCTGATTTGTTCACAAATTTATACCTATTTGAAAATTTAAAAAAAAATTAAGAAGTTTTTTCCTTATTGCACACTTACTTGCTTCAGCTGCCCGTCTGTCAAGAACATTTTCTTATTAGCCAACATAATATCCAAGTACTCAGCATTACCATTAAAAAATTAACATTTCAGAAAGTGAGGGTATTTTCTCAAGGCTTTTCACTTAGTAGTATACAGGCTTCCCTGTTTCCCACTTTTTTTTTTTTTTTACCACAAATCTCACAGCTGACAATTTGTACACTATCTGTATTTTGTTTATGCCTTCACTTTTTAAGTCTAAATTGTTGATATGCACACCACTTTAATAAAGCAAGACTTATTAGTCTGAAAGTATTCTATTTTTTATCTTTTCTGTGATAGGATTAGGCTCCTGTCTCCTGAATTTACAAATAAACAAAATCTTCTGCCTGGTCCTAGAAAGGGCAAATGTGATGTTTATACTATTATATAACTTAATCAATGTTATTCATATGTTTAAAAAAGTGTATGTACTTAAGAAATAAATTAGAACAAGATTTGGTTTACTTGGAAAGGAAAGGAGAGAGGAAAGGAGAAAAGGAGAGGAGAGGGGAGGGGAGGGGAGGAGAGGAGAGGAATATGCAATTATATCTCAGGGGCTTAAAAAACAGTATCTATGTGAGGTAAGAATTATTTTCATTTTATATTTAAGATATGTTCAGAAAAAATAAATTGCGTGTGATTAATGTTGGAGCTAGTAGCATTTGAAGGCATTTTCTCTACAGGCCCATGTTTTCAATACAAATCTTTTGTGAATATTTCTATAGCATACTTTCAATGATGACATCCTCAGAAATGTCTGGTAAAATAGATTGCCCACATTTAATAGTCAAAAGAAGATGACATTCCAGAGATATGTGCCAATCTTCATAAATTTTTCACTTTAAGAGAAGGTTTACTGTAATCTTGCAAGAAATATAACATTAAGGATTAAGGGGGTGTTAAATCAATCTGTAACAAAAAAAATAAGATAACTGGAAAAACATATCTGGATTGTTTCAAAAGTTGTTTTATTATAATAACAATCAGCCATTTTAACTAAGGTTTGATTTTCATTTAAAAGTATTCATTCTTAAATGAATCATTCAAAAATTGGGTCCTATGGCTTTACGAATCTATTTAAATTACTAACAACTTAAAAAAATAAATTACTAACAACTAATCATATTTCTAGAGAGGATCTATAAAGGAAAATAAGTTTTGAAACGTCATACTACAAACACAAACTGCAAAATGCAAATCATTCCACAAGATATTTTAATAAAACTTATGCAAAAAAATCTCCAAATTGGGTAGTTACATATTTTCTTCAAGGCATATCTTTATCTTATTATTATTAATATTATTCCTCACCTGAAGATATGTTTATTGTTTTTTTTAAGATTTTATTCATTCATCTTTAGGGAGGAGGGAGGGAAGGAGAAAGAGAGAGGAACATTGACGTGAGAAAGAAACATCATTGGGTTGCCTCTCACAGACACCACAACCTGGGACCAGGCCACAACACAGGCATGTGCCTTGACTGAGAGATAAACCCATTACCTTATCGTCTGCAGGATGCCACCCAACCAACTGAGCCACCAGCCAAGAATGGCCTTTGAATTGAAATTGCACATCATCTCTTTCAGACATGGGACACTAGTGAATCTTCAGGACCATCATTTTCTGAGCAGTGGACACACACACACACACACACACACACACACACACGGTGGTTGGGGTCTTTATACTTTCAAAATAAACATGTCATGATAATGTGCATATGAATGTATGTTTAATATACAAGTAACTAGGTTGTTAATTTCTTTTAAAAAAGAAACAATTTAGCTTTATCTTTTCAGTGATTAATTGCATAGGTTTATAAAATAAGTGATCATTGTATTGCTGAATATTGTAAAATTTGTACGTCACATATTCATAAGTATTTTTACTTCACTTGATCCTTATTTCACCTTCATTATACAAACTTGAGTTTTACTTAAAAATAATTTTTGCTTGCAACTTTTAGCTTGAGTAAAAAATGTATAGTTATTTGTTAAAATAATGTAATAAAATAATTTTAATAATTTTTGATAATTTTAGAAATCATCTCATTTTTATACCCAGAATGATTGTTTATTGAGGCCTTATAGTAAAAAGTAATGTGATAGATAATAAAGAAGATAAACAATTTCCTGTGCTTTTTAGAGCTACAAATAACTAATGAAAGTACAAATAAAAATTCAAAGAAGAAAAAAGTAGTTAAAACTGAAGCAATGTACGTATAGAGTATTACATAAATGATAAAAGATACAAAATCATAAAGATTTTTTTTAGGTATTGATAACAATCTGTAAAGAGGAGCAAACAGTAGAGAGGATCAAATATATTATAAAGGATATACCAATTTGGCAGCTATTTCTGCTGTTTTCAAGCTAATTTATTTGAGCACACCAAAACGAATTCAGAGATCTGCTTAATTTCAAAACCAGCTGTCCTCACGGCTGAATAAGATTAGACAAGTTATTTATTACTGCTCAAATCTCTCCTCTTCTCTTTCAGTTAACATATGGACACCTTTCAGTTCTCTTAATTTTCAATACTGTTGGGACACAATCTCTGAAGGTGACATGTGGCATGTGTCACAATTACACTTATGGGACAAAGCAGATGTTTCTAGAAAAATTATATATTTTTATGTATATATACACACATATATACACACACGTGTATAAGTATATACATATGTATACACATGCATATATGTACACACAGTTATGTATGTGAAAGTCTCCAGATGGTTTATATAAATATGGAAATTACATAGTTTGCTAGAAATCTATTGGTTTCAATTAGATATTAAATCATATTTCCACAGGTTTTTGCCAGTGGTTACTATTTGTATTTAATTAAAACTAGAGATGGACTAATTTATTTAAAGGGAAAATTCAGAAACTGTGAAGCATTGTAAAATACGAGGTGATAGATCTGCTATATTTAAATATTACATTTTATGTATATTTAAAATGGAATAATGCATTCAATTAAGACAGGTGTTGCTATGATAAAATCCTGCCCTTTGTCAAACAAATTTCCTCTCTTACAAATATGTACACTCTATTTTAAGACAAATTCACATAAATCCTGCAGGATAATGTATTATTACATTCTTTTCCATACTTCTGTTGAGATTTATTTATTCACAATGGCATCTTCTGATCAACAAATTTCAATTAGTCATCAATTAACAGGTAGTTTAATGGATATGCACCATTACATAAACTACCCAGAAAATATAAAGAATCAAAATTGAGATCTTAGTCTAAAAAAATAAACAATGGGTAGACTTCAAACAAACCTTTATGCAGAAGTAGGTATTTTGAAATTGTTTTATCATTATATAAACTCAATAGTGTTTAACCACAATTTTGTGTAGACATAAAAAGAGTAACTGATGAAAAATTCATCATTCCTTTACAATTGCACAGCAGTAGAACAAGAAGGGAGCTTGAATTCACATGAAATTTGAAAGTTAAGAGGAACTATCACTGTGAAAAGAAACTGCATCTCAGTCCATATATTCTTGTGTGTATTCTAAATGATTTCTGCTACTGTATAACCATGTATTTTAAAGAAAATATGCTGCAGAAAATCAGTAAGACCCCAAAATCACACAGTGAGAATCACCGAGTCTGTGGTTAACATAAAATAGCTAATCTAAAGCATGAATTTTTTTGGTACCTAGAGGCAAGGTCGAATCTACTGTAGTACACTTAACTGAACAAGTTCTCAGCTTGCAGCTTGCATACCATGACTGCATCTCTGTCGGATTCTCATTGGACCCCAACATTCCTGCTGATAGACTTGTCTGGAAGATGACCTCTGGTTATTATGGTATGTTGTTTTCAGAGCAGATAACAGTGTGCGCTCATTTTAGGTTTTCGGCTATAGGGATGCATTAGATGAAAACGACCATATACTGGCTCCTAATCAAAGATCATAAACACTCTCGTGAGGCCTGCTGTTTGGTACAATACAGTCTTCAGAATACCTAAGGACAATTCATTATAGAACTGTGGCAATGTGAAAGAGCATTTTCAAGCAATTTCTTCCCATTTTTATTATATACCTTTAACCTCTTTAAAAAAAATACGGTATTTGCATTTATATAAATAACTTACTAAGTCTCTTAGTAGGCACTGTGCATTTTTATTGACCGACTAGTATATGTACTTTTACTAGTCTTATATAAATTTTATCAGTGATTAGTACCCCCAAAAAGTTTAAATGTAAAACAATTATAGTTTATTTAACTCATATTGACAATGTAGTCGTGCATAAATATTTCTGTGATATAATACAAAATAAATAAAAAAGTTAAATAGTCACGTCTATATGTAGCAATGAAACAAACAATATAACTCAGTTCTACTGTATGTTTTCACATCACGCAGATGGCTTTGGTAGCAGTAACATGGGATAAAAAATTCTTGTTTGTATTATGCTTAATCAAATGAGTTCAAGTTCAAAATCAAAATGTGTTCAGAATCCTGCAGTGTTTCGACAGTTTCACTCCGGCTTGTTTACAAAATTAAGTGAGATCAAGGCACCCCTCTGTTCAACCCTTCAATGTCGCTCAGAGTAAATGCCAAGGACTTACAATGTCCTAGTACACTCTGTGTGATCTGATTTCTGCTACTCACCTCCTACCTACAACTCTTTATTCGGTTTTGAATATAGCAGACAAACCCCAGCCTCAAAGTCTGGCACTTCCTGTTTTCTTTGTGTGGAATGCACTGTTCATATTTTTCTTTGGCTTAACATCGTCTTCAGGTCTCTGCTCAGATGACATTTTCTCTTTGGCTTATGTGCTAATTCTATACAGAATCTCAAACCACCCTCCATCTACAGTACATAAATATTTGGTATATCCTAGGCCTTTCATTAAATTTTCTCCAAAACATTCATGACCATTTGAAAAAAATATACATATATATGTTTATTGTCCGCCTTCCCCTCCTAGAATATAAACTTTATAATAGCAGAAATTATTGTCTTTTTTATTCATTCTCAGAAACAAACTTTTAGAATATATTGTCTGACATGTAATAGATCTATAATAACTATTTCTAGGTTGATTGATTATGCTAATGGAATGTAATCCACTTGTCTATTAAACAACGTGTGAATATGAAGCCATAACATAAATAAGTTTTTTTTAATTAATTTTCTCAGCTTTATCTATTACATATTATCTATTTACTCAATCTATGTGCCAACTTACTTGCTTTGGGTAGGCTTCCACTGCTAAGAAAAAATAAATAAGAAACATTTACCTTTTGGTTTGATATCTGTTTTGCCACAATATTTTGCAAACTTACAGAAAAGTATTTACACAGGGTACAGTTAACCTTAAGAGACTAATAATTTTAATAATAAAATTATACTATTTAAATTTAATCTCTATAAAATAAAAGTAATTAAAAGATGAGAGCCCACATTATTAAAATCCTAGCTATTAATCTATCAAAATTTAATAATAAAAATCTTAGTGATATAAAATGCTCAAATTTCTGGATCATATGTTAAACATTTACTTTTAGTAATTGTACCAATAATTTATTTTAATAATAATATTTAGATAAATGTTATAATTGTATTTTATTCTGAAATTATATACCAATTTAAATGTATTTATTAGTGCATATATTAACATGAAAATAAATACGGATGTATGTGTTAATATGAAGTTTTGAATTAAATATCCTATTTTAACAAGTTATACTATATAAATTATGAAATGCTATTTAATCCAGGACAAGCAGAATATTTTTCACTGAGTTATAATTAAATTTGGATTAATTTTGCTGACATTAGCTAGTCTTCAATTTTGGGAAATTTATATATAAGCACATATATACATACACATATACATATACATAAACTGAGAAAAATTATCTTCTTTCCATGCAGAATTTTTGGTCTTACTAAACTGTCTATAAGTGTTTTATGCAAAGTTGTCTTCTTTATGTTGTACATTCACAGGTTTTGCAAAAGAATATAGGGTAGACATACACTGTAAAGAGCCACAGCAGGTCCACTGCTGCATGGTGCCTGATGACCCTGGGGTGATTATTTACCCAAACATCAGCTTAGGGCTTCCCATCTTCTAGAGGTGGAGACTTCCTGTATAAATTGTCTGTAAGCTATGCATGTGTGGGTTTTGGAGTCTTTGTCACAGAAATCCTCAGTATGCATCATTTCAATACTTTTGAAAAACTTAATCTCTTCCCCAAGTTTTAATAGCTTTGAGACATTTATATCAATGCATTGTAACTGGAAAGTACTATGACTAAATTATAATCATAAAATAATAAGTTTACATTAAGTTGAAGGTGCTTAGAATTTCCAGACATAATACTACCATTAAGTTTATATATTTTATAATTTTATTCAATCTGTGATTTGTGTAGTATTAAATTTAAATCATTTCCAGGCTGAATATCAATGATTGTATCAATTATGGGAACTTTTTTATGTAGTTGAGTTTGGGAGATGGGTGTTAGATTCATTAACCTATTGAAAAATTAAAAACAAGATCAGTTTATCGACACTCATTAAATTCCACACACTGGGAATACTATTGAGTAAGACATAGCTCTTCCTCCTCTCATTTTTTCAACTTCTATGATATTAAAAAAAGACAGTTGTATCGTGGCTGATAATTAATCTTATTTAATATTAAAATATTCAAATTACTATTCTGAGATTTTATTATTTTTGGCTTAGTCTTTGTGTTAAATGAGGAGTTAATGTACCAATTAAGCCAAGGAAAATTAACAGGACACAGATACTGAAAATGGTTTACCTTTCCTAGTTTATACGTAGTGTTTGTCATTAAACTGTAACAGACATTTGTCATTTTTTAAAAGATGTATTTGTTACTGTTGTTCAGTTACAGTTGTCCCCATTCCCCCTTGTTGCTCTCTCCTACCCATCCAACCCCTGCTTTCAAAGCCAGTCCCCTTCCCACTGTCCTTGCTCATGGGTCCTTTGAACATGTTTCCCTTCTTTCCCGCGTTACACCTTTCCTCACTCTCCTCTGGTCGCTGTCAGTTCATTCTTTATTTCCATGTCTCTGGCTGTTTTGCTCATTTGTCTGTTTGTTTTGTTGATTAGATTCTACTTATAGGTGAGGTCATAATGGTGTTTGTCTTTTATTGCCTGGCTTATTTTCACTTAGCGTAATACTCTCCAGTTCCATCCGTGCTGTTGTGAAGGTTGGGAGTTCTTTCTTTCTTTTTGCTGCGTAGTGTTCCATAGTGTAAAAGACATTTGTGGGTTGTAACAGAATGCTAATGTAATGGCGACAGAGATAACATATAAAAATATCTATGGGAAAATTTTAAATTGCAGTTAATAAGTACTGGAAAAAATACTTTCAATTAAGACATGCAATATCTTTTGTTTCTTACTTTTCAAACTATGAAACATCTTCACTTTATACAATGTTTTCATGGAAAAAAATTAATGTATATGTATAAAATGGACTTTGAGGCTATAGTGTGTTTTAAAAGTGTCTATAATCAATGGACTATTAGAGAAAGACATGAGCTATGGTGGGCTTAGGTCCATACAACCTTGGTTCACTTACTTGCTCCATAAACTTGAGCAAGAAATTCCCAATCTATTATTTTCACCCTTTCTTCTATAAAATCTGGTAATATGCCTATCCAGCCTTCCTCTCACAGTGCAGATTAAAATAAAAATTAAATGGTGCATATTAAAGTATTTTATAAATTCTAAGTTATTATGCAAATACAAGAGAATTAAAATTCTAACACTGTAGTTCACATAACTAGTATATTTCTGTAACAGCTTCAAATAAAAAAAGAGATTAGATTTGCTAATGTGTTAACCTCAAAGGACTATTGATTCCTTTGAGGTTAATGCATTAATAACATAACAAGGTGAGTTCAAGATTTGCCTGAGGGGATTCTTTTTCTCCTTCGTTCTTTTGTCCTCCATTTCCTTTTGTTTTTAACTGAAATTGAAAAAGTAAACAACTTCAAAAATTGGCTCTGCTTTCTGGTAATACAGAATGCCAAAACAAAAGAGACAAAAGAGTAATAAGTCATGAGAAAGGTAAGTATTAAATAAGAACAATTAATGAAACTTTCTCCTTTGAGTCTTTATATTCTTACTCTGCCTTTGTAAATTCAAGCATCTTTAACTTATCTCTAATTTTTATGTCACTGTTTTATGTACAGATTATAGCTTATAGTGTCCCCACAAATGCAGTCCTGATTATTATATTTAGTTTAATATTTAAATCATTAAATGACTTACCACATCAGGATACTCTGAACAGAAACAGAATTATTTTTACTGCTGTCCAAGCATATCTCTGTTTTTTCTTTTATTATATTACAATTACACAGACATATTTTGGAATATACAATGTGCTTAGTAATATCTTCAGTTACTTTTGTATAGTCATCTTGCTCGGACTCTGTTTAACACAATATGAATACCAAACATTTTTCTCCACAAGTCCTTTGTGAAATAACTTTGTTTAATGAGTCCCTATGTTCCATAGTTGTTCATGGCTAATTCTATGAATGAAATCAAGGAATATAAATTAGGAAAAGAAAGTGATAGAAAAAGTAGTTCTAGTCCAGCGACTTTAAAGATGAGTAGGGAATGCTTTGCATAAATCAAACTTCAGAAATCCATATTTTAGCAATTGCTAATTTTTAATTATACTCACACCTACCTTTGGGGCTTTTGGTTATTGACCATTGTTTTAATATCTTCAGTTACAATCCTCAAAATATACATAAAGAACATTGTAAAAGTGAACACAAATTAAAAATGTGTTTTCTTTGAATATGTGAATTATGGGTTTATAAATCCTGAGAGTTGTCTTAACTAGAGCAATCCCAGCTGGAGAAAAAAAAGAACAATATGTATTACTTTAATTTGAAGTTTTGGGGAGATATAAATATTAAAAATTTCATTCTATCTCACCATTATTCTTAATTCAGTAGACACCTGGACATTAATGTCAATAAATCCGAGTTCATGTAACTCCACAGAATCATGTAGACAAAATGGAGGAAATTATTAATTCTTACGTAAAACCACTGGTTTTACTAATGAAGAAACTCAAAAAAACCAGAATGAGCTATCTGTTTTTATTAGGTCAGAAAAAAAAATATTGTACATTGACCTGGTTTATAAAATTTAGAATAGAATTCAATGAAATAAAGTACAAGGTGAGGCATCACTGGGTAGTTTGTAGAGAAAAAACATTTGACTAACTTCAGCATCAAAATAATTTACCCTCTGTAATTAAGCTATTAGTTGTGAAGATTTTCTAAACCATTTGTACAGGTATGATTTCTTAATACCCAAAATAATTTGTGAAGGAAGTATTTCCCTATAGGAAGTTCTAATCTTAAAAACAATATACTTACTTTGCTATTAAGTCTTTGTTTGTAATGGGAATCGAGGAAATTCCCTTTTACACTAGTAAAACATTAATCTCTTAGACACTTCTCCCTCTGAAACAAAAGAAAAAAAATGTTTTAAATCAAAATATATGTTGGCTTTAAGTCCTTGCATATTTTACAAGATTTTAATTATTTCTAATGCTAGAAAGATAAGGCATCATTTTTGGGGTCCAGAAACATTTTGTGGAAGCCTAAAATCTTGATCTGACTTTTAGGAATTCAGACAGAAAAGGGAAGTGAAAAGATAATTGTAGAATACAATGATAGGATAATAAATAGGATAAATATATCACTAAATGTTATAAGAATTCACATTTGATTGTTTTGTGATACACAGTGCATTTTCTACCCAAATTCTCACTTAGTTTGTAGAGGAAATCTTATAAATAAATAAAGAAACGAACAAACAAATAAATAATAAACAAGCAAGCCAGAGAAACATGAAATGTAGGTTGTGAAATTAGAAAAGGTGAACATATTTTAGTGCTTTCCATAAATATTATATACCACATCTAAAGGATAGAAACTGAATTGAAATATAGAAAATGCACTTTTATATTTTATTCTGTGTGTTTTAAGAAAATTCTCTGCATTTACTTCACACATGTTATAGCAGTTAATAAGGTAAAACTTAAAATACTCAAAATTTTTTCACCTTATAAAGTAGCTATACATTGAAATTCTCTTATTTAGTGGATGTATTTTGACTCTACCAACTCTCCATTTAATTTAATTTCATTTCATTTGAATTCACAGGATATTCAAAAAAACATATCCTATTTTTAAAAAATATTACATTGGTAATGCCTTAAAGAAACCTTACCTGGAAGATTTTTTCACTTATTATATAATGTTTTGATAATATGCTGATATAATTGATGAATGATATTTAAAAGTTTTCCATGATGTAAATAAAGAGCAATGCTATTTGTCAATGCAGGAAAACAACATTTTGATGCATTTGCATTTCCCCCACTCCCCAAACTAATAAAAACTACACCATTTTTTTCCTTCTGACTTACTTTCACCTTTCAAAAAATCAGTTTTTTACTAAAAAATTCTAATACATTCATTATTAAGGCTTTTCTGAATATAGTGAGAGAAAATATTGGTAATGAGTAAAAAGAAGAGTTCTTCCTAATGCATTATAAAAAAAAACAAAAAACACTGTATTCCATTTTGTCAATCAGTATGACTTACTTTTACCTTTTTCCTTCAGCTCATTGAGCTAAATTTACTCATAACACATTTTACAAGAAGCCAGCAAATAGTTTCTTGGTTTCCAGAAATGAGAAACACTTCTTTTAGTCGACTGAAATAGAAAATAATTCCTGAATGTGTCATGAAATTACAGATTCACCTATCTTGCATGACAGTGGGAACCTCATTATAGCCCTCTCTTAAATTTTAAAGCAAGGATGTTTAAACCACTGCATAATAATTTCTTAGATGTGACTTACCGTTTGTTTTACTGTAGATTAAAGAAAGCAAATGAATGACCAGAAGCAGGAAATTGCATCCAGGTTAGCCTCTGAGAGAGAGTGGCAGAGAGAGAGACACATGACAATCTACACAAATTTAGAAAGAAAAGTGCTGCCATTAGGCCTCTTCAGAAAAAAAGTAATGGGCATAGGCAATAAACTTAGAAAATGCACCCTTCAAAAAATAAAGAATGGTACTAATCCTACCAAACTCTGGGAGTGATTGAGCAAAAAGATGGCCAGTTACTTTGGATGGATTTCTTATTAAGGCATTATCATTTTGGACTTGATAAATGATTAAATCCTACCTTTTGAAATGGGGATGATAAGTTCACTTTCTTTGCTATTATTTCACAAGACTCTTCAGTCTTGAAAGACTCCTGTAAGAAAGGATGCTATGCTCAATCCTTGCTTACTACAGAATACAATGTTAAAGTAACAAGGTGGCCATTAAGAATTTACTGAGCACCATCTACCAAATCAATAATTTTGGTTACAATAATGAAAGTAAAATAGCACAAAAAGGTGTGGTCCCTTTTACACAAAGATGACAAATCCATTAGTCTCTATTAGAGGCATAAGTAGTTTAACTTTGCTATTGGTAGTGGTGATAGATTGTTAATTAGCCAGGGGTACACTTTCTTCTATCACTTCTAGTAATTAAAAACTCACCTTTACAAGACAATGCTCTTGGTACCAGAGGAGAGTGTAAGCTTATGCAACTGTACAATTACATGGAACACGGCAAACAGTGGTCAAAGTATTTTTCTAATCCCTCACAAAATTCCCCAAGACATTTTAAACAGGAAGGATCAAGACAAATATTTATTGTTTGTCCAATGAATTACAGGTTTCTTATTTTTAGACTTACGATGAAGAACACATGATTTTCTTTGTTCTTCAGTTCTCATTCTCCATAATGAGAGTTCACAATCATAACTCTTTCTGTAGATCAATGTTTATCTAAGTGTTTTCTGTGTATTACAAATGGCAGGACTACTAATATACACTTGAAGTAAAAAATGGGTTTTATGATGGATTTCAAAGAATGGAGCAGACATTTTCAGTGCAATATTTATATAGCTTTTATGTGGCATAATTGAAAGTGTGAATGGAGAGGGAATATTAGTATTTTCAGAAATTATTTGACTATGCACATAATTTTCCTCCATGAAACATGTCTAGGCCTCAGGGACTAGGTTTCTTACGACCAGATTTGTACAATTCCATTGTACTGTCCATTCTAGAGCATGGGCACATTTTGCTGGTTATGAATTACCTATGTAATACTGGTTAAGTAATCTAAATTTTTCAAAGCTAATTGTTTTTCATATATAGTTAGGACAAAATTGTATCTACTTTATATACTTTCAAACTTAAAAGATTTTATATTTATTAAATGTTTAGTACAGGACCTGACACATAGTAAACAACACATAAATAAGGATTGTTATTTTTTTATTTTCCAAATATGAAAAAAGTGAGAAAAGCATATAGTTAAATGAATAAATAAATGAATGAAAATGTGGATGTTGAATGTCCACTTCCTACTCTTGGGGACTGTGGATCTAAACTGCAAAATGCTGTTCAAGAGAGTCCCTGCTGGTTATCTCTGTATGGCAAAGCCAGGCCTATTGTTTGACTTGTAGTGAGGATTTCTAAGTGTTTGCTAAGTAAAAAAATAAATATTTTTAATGAATAAATATAGTAAATAAATTGAGAGTCTGTATGAGTTGGAGTCTGTTGCATTGTGGCACGCTGAGAAGTCGCACTTTCTTTTGCTGTATCTGAAACTACAGTGGATTTTGTGAACCTTTTAAGTGAAAAATACAAGAATAAAAGTTATTTCAGTTTCCAAGTCCCAAAGTCACTATATGGATTGACCCCTTCTGAATTTCTAGCAATAAGGCTTTTATGATTTAAATTCTATCTCTTAGTCAGGGGAAAAAACAAAACTATCAGCAAATGTTTTGGTTATGTTAATGAGTTTTTAGCCTGTGAGAATAACTACTCCTTTTAAAGTATCAGTTAGTTTACCTATTAAAAAGAAATAGAAATTTAGGAGAAAGCTTTACTTTACGTGTAATAATATAGTGGAACTATTTACACTGAAGAATTGACAGAATTTCATTTTATTAAGCATGTATATTATAAATTTTAAAGATGATTTTTACATGAAAAAGATCCATAGCAAAGACTGGCTGAAGAGCTAGATGAAAAATATTTATTACCCACTGATACTCTAAAAAAAAGGTGAAATACAATATGCAGTCATTTCTGTATTGGCGATCCATTTTATGTAATGGTGTTCTTCAACATTGAGTATGGGCAATATTTCACATTAACAAATTAAAGGCCTTCAAAGTGTCAGAATATTAAATGGCTTAACCAGTGACCTGAAAATAGTATTTTAAAAAAATAAAATATGCTGTTTTTTCATAGGTTATTTTTAGGTTTTTAAATTTACAAAACTTTACCACTTTATGTTGTTAATTTCTTATATTGTTATGGAAGATCAAATATGGAATTTACATTTTTATTAATGTAGCATATTTCACCTGGATGATGACATAATTCCAGTTAAGAATCATGACAACTTTTACAATGTTTATAAACTTAATATTTTCCTCTGTGAAACCCTTAGCATGAGTTCTAGCGTTTAGCGCCCTCAACAGCCTGAACATCCTTTCATTGGCCTCCTATCACCTAACTTGGGTTGCAGCAGAATAGTTTAATGCACACCATTACTTTGGGGTTAAAATAAAGTCAAATTTGCTTTTTACAAAAAAAGATGCCTTTTTTTTTCAATAATTCCTATGGAGATAGAACATGGGTCACAGGCTGCCCTTGTGCCATACCATATTTGATTAACCTGATTTACACAGTAGAAAAAGTTATTTTTCTACTCCACAAGCCAAAGGTACGCCATCAGTTGCACAGTAGGCATCTGGTTAAATATACAAATAGCTGATTATGGAGGGTGTCACCGCCCCACTGAGTCCAGTTATATGTATTGACCAAAGATAAATGTGCTTTCTCTCTGTGGGCCAAACTCTCAGAAGATTTTTTATTGCTCCAGTGTCAAACAGGCAAAACGGATTTTGATTGGGCATAGTTAGCTGTCAGAGGACTCTCATCTGTGAGCGGCAGTAATGCCGATTATCCTCCAAGTGGCCTGTAATAATCATTTAACTATTTTTCTTCAGCATTTTAACATAGTCACCTTTGCTATTGACTCAGGATCACCTACACAAACCAACATATTAGCTGAAAGAACCAGAACACATTAAGTATGTTTCACTCCATTATAAAATGATGAAATAGGGTACCTTAATGCTTCTGTGTAAAAATTGATATGTTTTGCCAAGTTTATTGTAATTCTATAAAAGGCTGTTAATAGGAAATTTAAAGAGAAAACTAAGAAGAAAAACAAATTTTCTGTAAAGATCTCTTTAAAATAAATAAAATTATAGTTAGTAATATCATTGCATGTTGCTAGCTACGTAAGTTCATGCAGAAATTTAAAAAATATATATTTTCTATAAAAACTGGAATATGATATTCTCTGTATATATTAGTTTTCATGTGAAATCTAAAGCACTCATATAATGCTTCTTTTTTCCTTATATTCTCCTGGTTGCTTAACTGTCACCAAATATTTTAACTTTTATCTTCCTTTTAAAAATATGAATAAATACTCATCCCTGAAGCTATTGTTTGATGATCCCTTAATATCATCAAATAATATCAAAGTTAAATAGCTTCTGACCATCTCTCTCTCTCAATTGTAATTCCATATCTGTACCTATATTTTATTTATATTTAATTATCCTTCTCTCCCATTATCTAATTTTATATTTACTTATTTCTATATTCAAGCACAATCACAATTTATTTTATTTAATAAAGAAAAAGGGAGTCAAACTATACATACACACACACATACACATACACATATATATATTTCAGCACTTTTATTTTTTACTTAATATATTGTTAACATTTTCCATACTAACACTCAATAAAAAAGAATGGGCGTGTATAACTTACTATATTCTAGTACTGTACTAAAATTTATATACACTCAATGGCACGCGCGTGTGTGTGTGTGTGTGTGTGTGTACATTAATTTGAATATCACAACAACTTAGTGAGGTGGGTCTTTTTTCCTATTTTATGGAGGAAGAAACAAACAGAGAGAGCTTAAGTAACTAACACATAATGCCTCATTGACATCTTATTACAGACAGCCTGGCTGCAGAGAACTTGCTTTTAAATACTATACTATACCTCCTTTCTACAAAGAGGTCATCCTTATCCTTTAAATAGCTATCTGATTTTACATTGTATGGATGCATCATAATAAATTTCAAACTTTATTAGTTGATGGATTTATAGGTTGTCTTCAGTTTTTCAGCATTGTAAATAATATGACAAACATTTATGCACATATATTATTACATATTTGTATTGTTTTTGTAAGTAGTTTTATATTTAAAATAATTCTTTTAAAGAAGAGTCACGTTTAAAATTTTCACCAGTACCGAAAACTTTCCTTCATTTAAAAAAATCCAAACACATGACTTTAATTTTTGATTGTTAGGTTGTTTCAAGACCATTCTGAAAATTTAATTACTACCCAAACTTCACTGGCGTGAATACCATTATGTGACTGGCATGCCATTTAAATTTTTACTAAGACATTCATAGATACTTGTAATAAGAAAGATGGGATTAATGATTTCACTCTGGGTCTTGAAAATAAATATCCAGCTTATTTATTTCTTCAATAAATAAATATTGTTAATTGAATAATACTTATAACATTTATAACTAGTTAGTTCTATGCCAAATATGAGGCATATAGTCACTGATATGAAAAATATATTATATCCTTATTTACATAGTAGAAAACTAAAGGTCCAAAAGATTATATAATCAAAGCCCAAATACCCAGTATTTGCAAGAGCTGAGAGGCAAATTCCTGTTTGTCTGGTTGGAAAGCCCTCACTGTTATTCTCTACACCACATTTGCTTTCTTCATTAAGTTTCATGGCAATGAGAAACAGACTTACTCAGGTTATCTCAGAAATAAGTTAGTATGGACAATGCACAGAAGCACAAGTGACCGCAAGGAAGAGCAGCTTCTGTGGGGCTCCAGGGAAAGCGGAGCCAGGGCTTCGCACCCAGAGCTCAGTCAGGGTGAAAGGAAGCTCTGTATCGGGGATTGTCTCTCAGGCACCTCATGCTATCAGTAAATAGGGCTTATTGATTTCCGGTTCAGGGGAGACGTTTTTCTTCTATTCCCTTTTTATAGTATTCCTCCATTGTTTGGCAGAATTTTAGCCTTTGCTTCCTCGTGGTTTCTATTGTTTCAAGGCACCTGCACCCTGTATTTTCCTTGATTGCTTTAAGTTACGTTTCCATTACCAATGATACATTTGGCAACGCTACTAAGTGTTGGAGATTGAAGAACAAGACTTACTTTACAGACCTGAATACGTGGCTTATATCTGTAACTGGTTTTATAACTGGTTTTATGTAGTTCCTCAGATTTTCAAAAGTGCTTCCAAGGTATTTATTTTTGTTTATATATGCTCTTCATTATTTAAAATATGCTTATGTCTTTGGTCTCACAACACAATTCTATTAGTTTAAATGACATGAATCAAATATTACCTTTTCTAGAAATCCTTCCCTTGCCACTTTCACAGCCTTCATACTCAAAGTGCCATTTGTGATTTTATACGTATTGCACAAGGTATAATTATTTGTTTTCATTACAAGTATTACTTAATGCAATTAGTAGTTCAAATGGCTTGTTCATTAGTAAGTCTTCTGTGTTGGTTTGTCAGGTGCTTGATGGCAGGATTCTTATTTCTTCTTCCTTGTAGTTCATACACTGACTGGAGCCTAATATGTGCTCAATATATATTAGTGGAATCAAAGGTTCATCAAACCACATTATAGTTTTTTCTACCTTTTTCAAGGAAACTTTTTTTAAGGGCCTAGCTGAAATCATATATTTTTCCTCCTATAGTAACATTAAGGTGTTTAACCAATTCTGCTAATTACTTAGTAAATAAAAATATATTTCTTGAAATTTTGCATCTCATTTATTTACTTATAAAACATACATAACTTATATTCAGTCTCCTCCTGTTCATTTCTTTGTATTTTCAATACAGTTGCATACATCTCATCAAAATTCTCTATTATCAAACATTCAAAATAATTGCAAAGGACATATTTTTAATGCATGTTTATGTCACTCAAGGATTTCTTTTCTCAAAATTTTATATAATAGTTCATCTTTTTATTACATTATTTTTCATTTCAAGCCAAAATTTTTACCCATTGACAACCACTTCAAATCAGGTATTAAAACATATGTATGTATTTTCTAGAGACAAGATTATCACTTGGCCTCATGCTCTCCTCTTCTCTGAATCAAGTGTAGGGTGTGTGTGTGTGTGTGTGTAGAACCATGAAGTTTGTCTAAAGACTAGAAGAAAAATAATTGGCAGCTATTCATTCTTGGAAATTTGACACATCCACAAAAATAAAGCTTCCTGAATTCAGGAGAAATTTTTTCTACCAGAGGCTATTTCAACCTCACTTACTTAATTGCCCACATTTCTTTCCCTTATACATTGCTCTCCTCAAAAAATGATGTTTCTTAGATAATACAAAATAGCTACATAATTAAAATTAGGTTTTAATATATATATTCTATATATGAATGACATTAAAGTCAAAATATTTTGCCCCATTTTTCTAATATTTTAATTAAGTACTTAATTTCAATACAAATTTAGAGAGTGATAATGAAATGACATAATATTTTTATAACAGAAAGAAGATTACTTTTTATCATAGTTTGAAATCTTTAATGAACATATTCGTAAACATCTATTATCCAAACTTGGCTTGGTACCAGTCACCTAGAATGCTTTAAAACTCTAGTGATTCTTGGGCTTCATTTTATTTTTTAAATTATTTTTTAATTTAAATATTATTTATGCCATTACAGTTGTCTGAATGTTCGCCCCTTTACCCTCCTGCTCCCAGCCCACAACACATCCGCACATCAATGTCCATGTCCACGGGTCATGCATGTATGTTCTTTGATCCCTCCTCCTCCTTTCAGCCAGTCCCCACCTCCGTCCTCCCCTCTCGCAACTGTCGGCCTGTTCCATGTTTCTAAGCCCGCAGTTTTATTTGCTTATTAGTTTGTTTTGTTCATTAGATTCCTCTTATAAGTGAGGTCTTATGGCATTTGTCTTTCTCTTACTGGCTTATTTCACTGAGCCCAATATCCTCCAGTTCCATCCATGTTGTCACAAAAGGTAAGAATCTCTTTTTGTTTACTGTTGTGTAATAGTCCATTGTATAAATGGACCACAGCTTTTTTATACACTTATCTACTAATGGGCACTTAGGCTGTTTCCAAAACTATGCTATTATAAATAACACTGCTGTGAACATAAGGGTGCTTATATATATTTTTGAATCAGCATTTCAGGATTTTAGGGTATATGCCCAGCAGTGGAAATGCTGGGTCAAAAAGTTCCATTAAAAAAAAATTAATGAAATTCCATACCATTTGCCACAGTGGCTGCACGAATGTGCATTCCCAACAGTTCACTAGGGTCTACATCCTCCCCAGCACTTGTTGACTTAGTAAGGATAACGATGTTGGCAGGTGTGAGGTGATATCTCATTGTGTTTTTAATTTGCATCTCTCTGATGGCTGGTGATGTTGAGCATTTTTTCATATGTCTATGGGCCCTCTGTATGTCCTCCTAGGGGAAGTGTCTGTTCAGGTTCTTTGCCCATTTTTTAATTGGATTTTTTGTCTTTCTGGTGTTGATTCATATAAGTTTTTTATATATTTTGGAGATTAAACCCTTATCCAATGCAGCATTGGCAAATATGTTCTCCCATCCAGTAGATTTCCTTTTTATTGATAATGGCTTCTTTAGCTGTGCAGAAGCTTTATACTTTGATGCATGTAGCCCCATTTGTTAATTCAGTAAATACTGAATCAGTTACTGTATTTGAAAAGCAGAGGAAATTCTTAACTTGGAGATCCTTTGTTCAATTATGTATTGGAGTGATACTCTTCACTGCCAAAGACATTGAAATCAATTCCATTTTTTTCACTGAACATATAGAAAGTACATAAATAATCGTACTTTAATCAATCTTATATACCTATATACAAATTATAAAGTATATGTGTATGTATGCAAATATCTATATCCATATATGCACACAAAGGTCAAGATATGCATGTATATATACAGTTAAAGTATACAAAGACACCAGCTGGCAAATCCTTAAAAATTAGGTTTATTTTGTTTGTATATATTATTTAATTTACATAAGTTGTATTATAAATTGTGCTTCCAACATTTTATTTTTAAGATCATTTAATGTGACTTTATGTAGCCCTAACTCAGTCCTTCTATCTGCTGCATAGACACCCATCACACATAGATATGAATATAGCATGCTTATCACTTCCTAAAGGGGAACTTACTTTAGGTTCAACTGTTTGCATTCAAAAACAGTGCTGTGATGAATGACCTTTAAAATGTCTGCTAGCCCTGGCCGATGTGGCTCAGTGGATGAGCGTGGGCCTGCAAACTCCAGTTCAGTTCCCTGTGTAGGACACATGCCTGGGTTGTAGGCCAAGTCCCCAGCAGGGGGAGTGTGAAATGCATCCACACATTGATGTTTCTTTCCTTCTCTTTCTCCTTCTCTTCCCCTCTCTAGGAATGAATAAATAAAATCTTTAAAGAAAAATAAAATGTCTGCTCGTTTCTCTCTGATTAATACATGAGAATGGAGTTGCTGGTATGTGGGATATCTGGATCCATACTTTTACAAAACAGGGTTGTCTTACTCTTCAAAATTATATTATCCATTTATACTTATGAGATCGTTTCTACACACCTTCCCCAAATCTTAATCTTATCCTAAATTTTATTTTATTGCTAATCTAAAACTTGTTGCTATTTTAATTCACACTTCTGTGAATACTTATGATTTTGTAATGCCTTGTTGATTACATACAAAACCCCCAAATATGTTTGTAACTCTTGTCTATGTATTTCATTCATTCAACTGATTTTGAGCCATACTAAATGACTGTTAATATGTCTCAATGTATGAGAAAGTGAATTATTCAACAGTTGTTATTCTTGTTCAAAACTACATCAGCCCTTATTCTTCCTTATTATTTATCATAAGTTTTAGAATGAGCTTCTCCAAATTTTTTTCTGGAATTCTGATATTAATTATCTTTACTGATTGATTAGGACAATTTGACACATTTATATCATCCTAGAACAATATATATCTTCTCTGGTATAAAATATTCTTTATATTCAATAGTAGATTTTTTAAATATTCTGCATAAAGATCCAATAATAATATGTAAATACAATTTAATATTGTTATTGTTTAATTGATTCTCTAGAGATTTTTAGTTAAAACATTATAATGTCTCCACACAATAAAATTTTTACTGCTCATTTTCAAATGTTATATTACTTACATTATTTTGTTATTTAAGTGACATGATCAGTAACTTTATATTTATGAATATATAGTATACATTTCTGAATGTAGTGGTGATGATGAACATCTTTTTATTGTTGTTCTAAATATTAAATAGCATTGTAGTGTTTTTTGATAAAGGGCTTTTTGTCAGATTAATAAAATTAGCACCTAGTCCTTGTTTCATTTGTCTTCGGCTATAGAGATTTTAGTCATAGCTATTGGCCATTTTCTTTGTTGCTCTTTACTATGAATCCTCTAACAATTTATCTTTGAAGTATCTGTTTTTTCTTCATAAATGTCCTCCCAATTAAAAGAAATAAATTAGGGCCACATCTGTTGTTAACTGAAGCTTTCCACTCTTCACTTAGTTGAATCCATAATTAATCACTTCTTTCTCCCAAAAACTTAATATCAGTTTATTATAATTGTTGGTGTTAGTGTTGTTTTAATTGAGGTTAATCTTCAATTTATTGTTGTTGTCATTTCATGAAACATACTCTCTACTTCTTTCTTCTCTTCTGCATTTACAGCTTGGTTCTAGAATGAATCTAGAGTCCTGGTTAATGCGACAATTTTTCCAATACAGAAGTTATATCTGTAAGTTAAACATAAGAAGGCTTAGATATCTCTTGATGCAAAAACAAATAAACAAACAGAAGTAAATTATGATAAATACTAGGTTCTGAACAGATCTTTGGCAGTACCCAGAACCAATTAAGAAAAGCTAACTGCTATTTTTAACATATAAGAGACATTCACTTAGTGCTATTAACTCATGGTACCAGGAGAATTTTTGCTCCTTAACTTGATTTTTGATATAAAAGATATAGAAACATATTTGCTTTTCTCAAAATACTTTAAGTTAGGGAATAATATATTTTGGTCAATTTTTTTCATCAATCTTTATTAGAAACCTTGAAACAATTTAATTTTGAAGTATCTTTCTTATTCCAGAGTGTTCCAGATCTTCAGGCTCTTCTTTTCGTTTGCCTAAAGAATAATCTGCCCCTGTTTACCTGTGAATAAATAAGCCCTAGTTAAAGAATCATGCTTTTTTTAAGACATCTTTAGTCTTCCTAGAAAGTTACCTGAGACAAGATATTTATTTCTTCTTTTTTTAATTGAAAATGGGACAATTTAATACATTGTCTTGTGTTCAGAAGGCATTCTGGGAGCTTGTGTTCATAGTTATTAACTACAATTTAATAACTATGGCCAGTACATAGTTACATCCAAGACACTCAATTAATTTTCATTATTAAAAAAAGTATCAACACAAGATTTTAATAATAAATACAAGTGTGGGTGATTTTTTCTGTATCTTCATATGCTTTGTAATATAATTACACATAGATCCTTAATAAGTATCAATTCAGTTCATTTCATTGAATTGAGTAAATACATATGATGCAAAGTGGTAATGTTTATCTGATAATATGCTTTAAGTTTGGTGGGTAAATCTGTTGCAATATAGAGGACAAGGTCCCAGTGTAAGTCCTCATTTCTTCTTCAATGTTCAAAAATGACCACCTGTCTATTAACAATTTGGTAGTGTCAACATAATAGCAACATTACAAAAAAGGAAATAAAATAACTTAAATATTAGTCTCAAACCTATAATAATAGGGATGATAAAACAGAAACTTAGTTCTCAGGGTTGTGCCTATTTACAAGTGGAAACATTAATAGAATTAGTTGTGGAGTCTAAAATTTTTTTGGTTCAATCATATTTTCACTCACCAGTTTATTTTCATAAACTGAAAATCAGATATACTTATGATTAGTTGCATTCAATCCTTCCAAAGAAAAACAACCTATATTCATTAAAATGAATTACTTTGCAGTTAAATTTGTATGGAAGAAATAATACCCCAAACATGCTGACATAGTACTTACAGATAAAAACATGGATTATTCAAGTGTCAAACTGATACTCTTCACAAAGATATATTTCATTTTCACAAAAGTGTGATAAAATTGTAAGTAATGGGATACATTTGAAAAAGCGAGTATTGTTTTAGTAGTGCGGGTCAGTTTGTACAATGCTTAGAAAATTTGAAGTCACATTTTGTTTCAATGTTTCAGGCTCTCAGCATCCATCGGCAAAGTAATTTAATTAAGGGTGTTTTTGTTTTCTCTAATGCATAACATGTAATTTATTAATGAAACATATATATGTACACTTTGAAAGATGTTCATTTAATACTTAGTACATTCTTACATTTGCTATCTTCAGTGTTTTAATATTAATGAAACTTTTTTTAAAATTACAAACTTAAATGTATCTTAAAATTTTTCACCAAGCATCTGAATTAAAAAAAATTATCTTTTCCTATTTGTGTTGCAAATCAGCCTTTAATGGAAAATGACAGCAATAGCTTGGACAGAAAATAATACTAGTATTTGTAAATTAAATATTGGTAAATAATAACTTACCTGTAAACAAGATGACCTGAAGTTTACTTTGATTTGGAATTATAATACCAAGTCTATAAAAAAAGGTCCTGGGGAAATTAATCAATACTATGTCCCTAGAGAATAGAGAATTTAATAAAATGATTAATTATGCCTTAGCTAGTATTCTGAATACAATATTTAAACAGATATTCAAAACAATGATTGAATAAATGTGTATGTGGGTGTATATATAAAAATCTTAATAGTTTCCTTTAGATATATATAATTTTACCTACTAGCAAATTTGACCTTTTCTTTACAATCAATTCAGTAAGACATTGTGCTAGAGAGTCAATATATTTCCGTAATGATAAGCCTCAATGAATGATGATACTTTGAATTTACAGAAGCACTCTAATCAATACTATAATGGAATGTAATTATAATTATCTTTTGTGTTAACCATTGTATCTTTGGTCCCTGGATA
This sequence comes from Pteronotus mesoamericanus, assembly GCF_021234165.1. Taxonomy (NCBI): domain Eukaryota; kingdom Metazoa; phylum Chordata; class Mammalia; order Chiroptera; family Mormoopidae; genus Pteronotus; species Pteronotus mesoamericanus. The sequence continues at coordinate 21,843,747 of NW_026555285.1, read as the reverse complement.
TCACTTTATAAATATTTCTTTTACAACACATCTCTTAGAGAAATATAATGATAATATACGATTAAAGAAAAGAAAAACAAAGAAACTAAGTAATCTCAAATAAGGTCATAAGGAAAACATACAAACCAAGTATTCATTAATTTAGTTTGAATTTTTGGCAGTAAATAAACAATCATGAATTACTATCATAAAATAAAGAAATAACTTTTATTCATTTAATACATTTATCTACATTTAAATAGCTCTCACAGACCTAATAACATGCAAGGCACTTAAAGATAACAAGTTTCAGTATAATTAAACATTTAAAAATTCTCTAATATCTAACATTTTATAGTATAGCTCTAGAGTTAGTGGGAAAGCGAATATGAGAATGAGTGAGAAAGACAGAATTAGAGGGACATGTTAAAAGAAATAATAATACAATGGTTTCACCACTTTAAAATATATTTCTTTATAAATTTTTATTCTATGATTTAGTATTTCTATATGTAAACTGGCAATGATAATAATAACTGATAGCTGTGTGTGTGTGTGTGTGTGTGTGTGTGTGTGTGTGATGCCTCACTGGAGTGAAAGACAAATACCGTATGATCTCACCTATAACTGGAACCTAATCAACAAAACAAACAAGCAAGCAAATTATAACCGACAACATTGAAACAAAAATACAAACCAACAGTAACGAGAAGGGGGGAGGATGGGGAAAAGAAGGGAAAGGGTCAAATTAAGGAACATGTATAAAAGACCCATAGACAAAGCCAAAGTGGGGCAAAATTGAGGGTGGGAGGTGGGGGTGGGTGGGGCAGGGGAAAGTGGAGGCGGGAAAATGGAGACAAATGTATTTGAACAAAAAAAAAAATAATACATGCAAAGTACTTAGGACAGGAGCTCGCTATCTTTTGCTAGAGGACACTTAGAAGGAGCATTTTATCCTTCTTAGAGTTTATACATTTTGCCAAATGAAGTAAAACCAAGGAATTTTGTTTCTTTTTTCAGTTTTTTTGTTTGTTTTTTTAGGATAAGAATAATTCAACTGAGCAAGAAGTGGTGGAATGGTGAAACTTAAGAATTTCTTCAAGATAGAGCCTATAACATCTAAAATACAAGGTATGATATGGTAAGAAAAAAAATCATAGACAAAAGAACGCTATTCCTGAAGAACCTGCCATGTTCCAGAGGAGGAGTTACAGCACAGTGACTTGATTCGCCAGCTCCGAAAGCTGGACTGCTTGCTTGTTCTTGAATTGCATATAAATAGAATTACACACTATGTACCCTTTGGCACTTATTATTTTTCATTCAAAATATTGATTATAAGATTCATGTATGTTATTGTGCAAACCTAAGTATTTTATTCTTTCTTGTTGCATAATAATCCATTTCATGAATATAACAAACAATAGCTATTGAACATCTGATTGTTTATTATGCTTGGCATTTATGACCAAAGCTTCTACCACTATTTTGTACTTATCTTTTTGATGGCAAATGTTCTCAATTCTTTTGGGAATCGATGCCTAGGAATATAGGCCCAAGAATATGGATAAATATTTGACTTGCTTTTGTAGTTTATGTGATTTTTGGTGCCTTTGTGAGTTTATTTGTAGCATTATGATGGGTTTATGGTTGTAGCAAACTTGGAATTGTGTCTCCGTTATTCTTCAAAAGAGAATCTGACACAAGAAGTGTAGTAGACTAATAGTCACCAGAACTTTTCCACATTATCTGCCTTAGATTTTGAACTGAGACCACTTTTCTGATCTGGCCAGCCAATGTTGAGTAGGGCATTGCTACGAGGTCTTGTCACTCCCTGAAAATGCAGGATTTCTCTGTGGAACCTGGAGCTCATTATTAAGCAGGCTTAACATTCTCAGGGCTACCCTGCGGTCTGACGTTCTTCCTCCCAGTCCCAAATGGCTCCCCTCCATCAAAGGCTTGCATTACACCTTAAGAATTATGCTTGCATTCCCTACCCTTGGTCTGTTACAAGCATTATCTTCAATAAATTTCATAAATCAACCTACCTTCTGACATCTACTTCCCAGAGAAAGCAATCATCAACACAGTAGTTATATTTCGTGCTAGTCATAATATTCATTTTCTCAATTAAAAAATCAATTTTTCACAAATCTACAGCTGTCAGTATCTTCTTTTCTAATATGCCAGTTCAGTCCTTTTGTTCACATTGCCATTAGATTTGTGTATTTTCTTATTGAGACGTTCTTTATATAGTATGGATGAGAGTTATTTTTCCAACATGCGATTACACATATATTTTACCAGTTTTTAAATTATTGATTCACAATTTTGATGTTTTAGTTGGTGAACAGAGTTTTTAAATTTTAATGACATTCTTTTCATTTTCTAGGGATAGTGAATGTTTTGGGGGGCATTTTTCTTTTAACTATTTTTTTCAATGATACAGTATCTTACTATCTGAAGATCTAATTGACTTTGTTAAATGACTCATTAATTGCCTGGGGCAGCATCCCATCTACTAAATAAGTACTAAGTAGATACTGTAGATTAGCTTATTGGTGTTAACCAGAAAATTCCAGAATGGTTGACTAATATTACATTTCTGGGAAGGGTTGAAAACGCAGGTAGATGAGGTATCAAATCTAGGTTTAGTATCGTGGGCAGGAGTGATTTCATGGAAGTCCTATAGTTTTCTCTTTAAAAATTTCCATATCAAGTAACCACATTAACAAAATAAAGGAGAACAAAAACACATGAACTTTGTATTGTATGCAAAAAAAATGTATTTGGAAAAAAATTTAACACTCACTTATGGGACAAAAACACAAATCTTTTGGCAAACTGTAAATAGAAAAGATTTTACTTAAATACAAACCCAAAATTTATAAAAAGCTTCAAAGATATATTACATAAATGTTAAAATTAACTGTTTCTGTCCAAATGTACAAGCAGCAGATGTGCTAAATATTGAACTGGCAATTATAGGTAGTACCATAATAAAAGAAAAAGAAAGTGTACAGTATTTGAGGCAAAAGAAATAAGACCTTTATGATTTGCAAATTTCAGTATTGTATTTAAATAAATACAATAGAAATTATGAATTTATAAACAGATGAATATATATAATAAATTAGGAATATTGCTAGATACAAGGTAAACATTTAAAATCAATATTATTTCTTTATATTAGCTATAAATTATCAAAATATGAACCTAAAAACAATATTATTTGGGTATAAAATATAAAAATGTAAAATAATAAAATACTCAGAAAAATTTTTTAAAACAATGTGATTTTAAAAGAAATAACAACATGATATTTCTGTGACAGTGGAAAATTGTAACATGAGAAATTGAAACCCATGCCACAATTCTTTTGAAATCGTTTCTGTAAATGCTGACTCTGACTACTATGTAGCTCATAGATAAACAATATGTTTGTATAAGAATTCTAGGAACTAACTTCAGAAGATACAGCCTCCAGCTTTCAGATATCCTAGCTCTTGGAGATTTGCTGACCTTCACCTGTGGAGCCAGGATGACATAAAGTTGGGTTGTTGTGGAGCCAGGACGACTACACCAGGGTGATACCACCAGACCATCACCTGCCTTATCAGAATGGACTGTGCTTGTCTGCATGTAGAGAACGTTTCAGCCCCCTCCCTTTATCTGTTTCCCCTCCCTCCCTCCCTATAAAAAGCTTTGCCTCCACTGAGTTGCGGACGTGAGCTTTTGAGAGATGAGTCCCCCATCTTCCCAGGAGATAGACTTTGAGATCTAAGTCTCAATCTTCCAGGCTGGCTGCTGGCACCTGAAAATAAACCTCTCTCCTTGAAATCAGCACTATCTCTTGAGTATTGGCTTTTGTAGCAGCAGGCAGCTGGACCTTCATACTGGTTACATGTCCAGGGTGAAAAATTTCAAACACTGCTGATGTGTTGCTTTATAAGATTTAAAGATTTTTTTTTGATAATGTTACACAACACTCTGACGTGTACATAGGTGAAAGCCAAAGCTCTGTTATTTAGAAGTGAGAGAAAGACACCGGGTAGGGCTACACAGGGAGCTGCACCAGGACACAGGGTAAGAGCAATCTAGGGTGGTAGGATGAAGTTCGTGTGCGGTGCGTGATGCGGACGCTCACTGTCAATTGATTAATTTGAATAATTTTTCCATGTCCAGGTCATAGGGGCTGTCCTGGCCCCAAGGGCATTTGGAGAGGGTACACTGAGACCCCTCATCGTAAGGTCTTGGTAAGAGAAACAGGGCTTGGATTGTTCATTCGCTTAAGGAAAGGAAGTGATTGGACTGGGCTAGGGCCTCCAGACTGAGCCAAAAAACATTTTATTTATATATATATACACATATATACACACATATATATGTATTTCATATTTAGTGTTCCACAAATTTTGACAAAACACAGCCTCTGTTTCTTTGATTATGCCAAAACTTGAATCTGAAATATCACTCTTTTTTTGAGTTTTAAATCATTTAGTTAAAAAACCATTCCCCATCCAATTTCAATGATTTTTTCCTTTTGCCTAAATTTCTATTTTTATAGCCAAAGAAACTCACTTTATATTTGCTTCAAAATTTACACTAATTTTATAGTCAAAGCAAGTAGAATCATAATGGATCATGCATTAACTTCTTATAAATTCTAAATTTCTATATATTTCCATATTATATATTCTTGGTGAATATGTATTATTTACTATACTGATAAAATAGAATTTGTAAAGACATCTGTCTTGTTTATAAGTAAAATAACATTGTCTAGTTTTATTGATCACTTAGTTCCAAATTCTTTATATCTCATGAATTAATAGGTTTACTGGATGAAGTGGAGGGTTAGAGGGATTTAAGGATGATGCTAAATGAAAACATATAGGGAAAAAGTGTGCTAAAAATGATGTTGATTACAAGATATCACACAAAAATACATCAAAACAATATAGAAAATTCTAAAAATCTGTGTGTATACCGGCTACAGGATTCAGTTCTGGATCTTTCCCTCAAGGTATTTGGTATGTAAGTAAGTGAACCCTGTGCAAGATGTATTTATCTGATCTTATGTTTCTATAAGAATTATTTTGAAGATTTTCTTAAAGTTTCCAGTAAAATATCATTCACTAATAGTTCTCAATAACTTTTCATTGGCCGAACACAGAATCAGGCACAATGCTTAGAACATGTATAAAATGTATTGAATTTATTTTACTTAGTAATAAAAACTAACATAAAGAATAGTAAAGTAGACAGACTGTGATAAAGCAGAATGTGAAAAAACTATTTTAATGGATCCATACATCTGAAGCAGCTATAATAGTCGTTTCATAATTGAAAATTACAGTCATCAGATTATTGGTCCACTTTTTGTAAAATATACTGTTAAAATATTGATAACAAAAACATTTCAAGAAGTACTGCCCTCTAAAATCTCATTTGAAAAAAACGTTTAATAAAACTTTACTCCATTTTATAATGTTTTAATGAAAGTTAATTTGGTTTACATATTTTAAATAGAACTATCATTTATAGTTCTTAAAAAACCTAGGCTAAAAAGTTCAATCTTTGTGCTTTCTGTTCAGTGCATTTACATCTATTTATTTAAAGTTTTAAATTTTCCATTTTAATATTTTGTATAATTTTATTTCATATAATGATATTTCACTTTTCAGCAGGTAACCTTTATATATTTTATTCAAATTTTAGTTGATGTTAGAAAATAGATTAGCTTTTAGTAATAGTTCCTCCTAACATGGAATTTCAATGTTTAAAACTTGAATGACATTATGGCTCATTTTTAAATAGAAATTTTCTCAACGGCATATCTTCTCTAAGGCATTACAACTTTTAAACTTGTTTTGGTTCTGTGTCCCATTTTCCTTCCAATTGTTCTTACAACCTTCAATTGCTTCAATTGAAAGCTGTGTCTCCATACATTTTAGTCTTTTTCTGTTGTAAAAATCCAGCAGAATTGCTGAACACACCATGCTATAAATACTCATTTCAATCAAAGCCTAAGTAAAAAGACTCCATAGTTCCAAACTAAAAAAAGGCTTTGGAGATATTTACAGCTTCTATATCTTTCTTATTATGTGGAAGCAGATTCTAACTTAAAAGGCAGTACTTCTCCAGCTCATACATGGTGCTGCCCTTAGAAGTGCAATTAAGCTGTGTTAGTGGAGAGGTCACTTCAGAAATCATGGAGATTAAACATTTATAACATTGGATCAAAAGTGATTTGTACATCACACTGATGATCTTCCATTTATACAGTTACTCAGTCTTTAGATTGCTTGGGTCTCAAAACATAAAAACCATTAATAGGGCAAAAATTAGTATGAAATGAGCATTAGATGCACTTTCTAATGAAAAATGTATTAGTCCATGTTAATGCAACCAAACAGAAGTTAAAAAAGATCCAAGTAAGCACGATCAGCTCCAACACAACATAATCACTCAGGATGCTCCAACAGTAGAAAAATCAATGCTTCCAAAGGCTTGGAAATTTTAGCAAAGTGCATGAGCTATAGAAAGTAATGTCCACACTTTGCAGTGGGAATCATTTTCTCTTCTGAACATCCTATTTTAGTAGGAATATTGATAAAATTTTCCATACATTTAATAAATAACTCAATTATCTTTCAAGTGCTTATTATGTGGCACACCAGAGGTTGTGTTTTCAGCCCAGAATACAGTTTCTCTTTTATAAACTCAGAATTTAGTTAAAGGAAGCAGATGAAAAGAAACAAATCACAATGAAAGTTTAAAAATAATAAAAAGATATTGTACAGAATCTTACAGGAAATAGCTGAAAGGATGTCAAATCTGAATGAATAAAGAAAGTAAGGAAGCACTGAAATGAAAAATTGTATATCTTAGCCACACTGTTTGAAGTAACAATAAATTAAAATTACCTATCAGGAACATCTAACTTGTGGCCCACAGGCTGCATGCAGCCCAGGATGGCTATGAATGCTGCCCAAAACAAAGTCGTAAATTTACTTAAATTATGAGGTGTTTTTTTTTTCCATTAGTGTTTGTGTATTTAATGTGTGGCCCAAGACAACTCTTCTTCCAGTGTGGCCCAGAGATGCCAAAAGTTTGGACATACATGTAAGGGACTGTCTTAATAAATTATGATTTATGCACACAATGAGGTAAAATATAGTGATTAAAAAGAGATTATGTGAGAGAAAAATAATAAAATTTTTGTTGAGGGGGTGGCAGCGACTGCAGACCCACTCATCCTTCTGTAGGATATCTCCTTGAAAGCAGAAGAGGCCGGATAAGAGAACCAAAGCTTTTGTTTTACAATGAAAGGTTGCAGATTTTCTGACTGAAGGGACCATGTCTACATTACTTTGAAATTAACCTTCTCATAATGTATATAAAAGACAATCACTTGGTGTATCTGTTTGTTTTTTACAAATCTAAGAGGAGTTTTAGTTTTTCTTTCTTCCACTTAACTGTTCAAATTGGTGTGATATCCTGTCCAGACTTATAGTCATTTTTGTGCCAACTTACATGCATGCACATCTGATAATGTTTATTTAATGTTAAATTGTTTTTCATATCTCTTCTATTTTGGTACAAAGGGGACATTTTTGTTGGCAGGATCATTTTATTTTGCCAACACTGGACAATTGTCTATCAAGAATTTGGCAGAGCATTTTCTGGCCTTGGAAGGAAAATTATTAAACTCACTTCTAAATGTAAGTTTTATTTTATGATTCTATCATTTTCATTGAGCTCAGTTAAACAGGGTATACAATGGAAATGCATTAATTTTCTTACTAAAAATGTGAGGATTAAGCATAATATGGTTTTCATTTTTTAAAGTCAATGAATCATGATAATCAAAAGAATCTATAGCTACAGAGTTCTCAAGTTTCTATAAACATGAATTTATTATTGCACTATCTTCATAAATATGACATTAGACTACTTCAAAAAATTCTTGACAAAGGAGATACACATGGCAAATAAATTCGTTGTTCTGAAGAGCCCATCTGAAAACATATTAAACCTTTCATCTTCAAAAACAGCATCACAGCACTGTTTACTCCCCAAGACTTTTTGAAACACTCACTTCAAAACTCTTGCGTTGCTATTTTCTGTTAGTGTGCCACCATTCCATCATGACTCTTGGTCACACGTGATCAAATCCCTGTGTACTGATACATAGAATTAAAAGCACAATTCATATAGTGCAACAAAATAAGAGATTCAAGTCCAGTTAAATAAAAAAAATTTTTAAATCCAAATTTCCTACCAAATTATGGCTTATCTTAACAAAATAAAACCAAACTAAATAAGGCCTACCCATCACTGTTAAAATTTGAAAACAAAAAAGCAGGAAAAATGAAATTTTCACAGATTTAAATCTTTGTATCTCTTCATCTATATACAGCCATAGTTATCTATATTTATGTCTATATATCCTAGTAATCTCAGCAACAAACCAGCAGAGATGCCTATCATTGCCTATTTTCTTAAGCGGATTTGGTAAGCAAGGAAAGGCAAAGAGAAATATCTTAGCTCTCAATCCTGCTCACTTTCCCCTTATATAGAACTCACAAAAGTTCTGTGAAAATGAGATAAGAGTAAAATATAATAGTCAGGCAGAAATCCTGAAATTTCTTCTACTCCTAATTTGTAGTGAAGCAGATGGTTATGTTAAGCTAAAATTCTGGGTATAGAGGCACAGATCTAAAACATCCTAAAAACAGAAGCTACTCATAAAGCTTGTGTTTTTCCAAGAGGGATGGGAAACCATTTTACTAAGCATTTTTCTGTCTGTCTATTGGGAGGGTAACTGGAGAGTGAAGACAAAATTATCATAATCACCCAGAGCTAATTATCTCCTTCAGTAAACAGGAATTTAGCAGAAAAGAAGTTAAATGAGAAAATAGATAAAGCAAAATACTCAAGGGAAGTATGAAGCCCGGGGAAATAAAATACTCCAGGAACTCAGATGAAGTTCTCTCTCCAGCTGGACACTAACAATAGTACCATACCCCCCTAACCACGTGGCACTGGCTGTTTCCTTCAAGGGTCTGTAAATGGAGTAGGAATGGCTGGGAACCGCTTAGTGAGGCCTCATGAGGAGTCAGGGAAGTGAAATATTGTAAGGCAAGTTCCACTGTTGAACTGAATCTTTAGGAGACCCTCCAATACGGGGAAAATATTCAGACCTAAGTCATGCATTCCACAAAAATGCAAAAGTAATTTTCCTGTGTGCACAGGAAGGAGTGGAAGACCATATAAAGGCAATTAAGGAGAAGTTCAGCTCTTCACTAAATAGCCAGGGTAATATGCTCGAAGTTTCAAATACTTAATACAGCAATGCTGGTCTTGAAATAAATTACAGATGAATCAAAAACTGTTCCTTTGTAACCTGGATCTTGTAACTAATCAAGGAACTCATTTTGAAGGTGCCTGTTGTGGGTGGGGAAGAGAGGTTGCACACGCGACAGCCAGTAAATGAGGAAACTTCAGTAATGTTTAATGGGAATAATGTTTTGATAAGTGTAGTAATTGTTTTTGAAAGTCAAAACCATAAAATTTTAAAGAAATGTCATTGGAAATATTATGTTTCATTGACTGATGATGAATTTACAGAAAATTTTGAAGTTTATTAACCACAGAATATGGCATAATTATTTCCATTCTAAAAATAGCTAATTGTTAAAAAATAATTTATCTTGATTTTAACAAAATTATTAAAAGAAAAACTTTATCACTTAAGATTCAAGTAAAGTACAAATTTATTGTGATTTATTATCTTTTATGGAAGAGTTCACAAAAAATTACTGAAAAGTATTAAAATTTCTTATCAAACTGAAGTCATGACTCCACACAAATGCTATTAATATTTTCCAGGCAGGAGTGGACTCTACATATATTCAATATACTCCTAACATCTCAAAGACATATAAACATTTTGATAATTTTTGTGAAACAAGCTTCTCCACTATGCAGAATTCATTCAGATTGTCACATATTTTTTCTAAAGTTTCAATTTCTTTAAAATATTTAACATTTATTAAGATCATTTTATAAATTAATATGAATTTTATACTCACACACATGCATAAGCACCAATGAAAAAGATCAAACAGATGTTTCATTTGAAGTACACATCTGTTAGCAGTGAAGAAATTTTATGTATGCTAAATTGCATCTGCCCTTTAATTTTCTCTTGATAGTAAATATTGTAACTAAAAATGACATTTTACCAATCAAAATAATAGTCATCGGAAAAAAAATAATGACTTTTACTCTTGAAACCCCAAGTGTTTTATATATTTCAATTTTTATTTTATAAAATATATCTAACAAAAAGTATATTGTGTTTTAAAAAATGGGATTTACCTGTGAAGTCATATGTATAGTGATTAATTATAGCTGTATGACAATTATTAAAAGAACTGTGTTAGGGCTTTTTCGGCTTTCGGCTCGGAGGAGGCGAAAGTGCAACTTTCTTCAGTCGTCCCAAATCCGGGTTCATCTGCCTTCGCCATGCTGCCGAAGTTCGACCCCAACGAGATCAAAATCGTATACCCGCGGTGCCACGTCTGCCCTGGCCCCCAAGATCGGCCCCCTGGCTCTGTCTCCAAAAAAGGTTGGTGATGACATCGCCAAAGCAACTGGTGACTGGATTACAGTGAAACTGACCATTCAGAACAGACAGGCCCAGACTGAGGTAGTGCCTTCCGTCTCTGCCCTGATCATCAAAGCCCGCAAAGAACCACCACGAAACTGATAGAAGCAAAAAAACATTAAACACAGTAGCAATATCACTGTTGATGAGACCGTCAAAATTGCCTGACAGATGCGGCACCGATCTTTAGCTAGAGAACTCTCTGGAACCATTAAAGAGATCCCGGGGACTTCCCAATCTGTGGCTGCAATGTCGATGGCTGCCGCCCTCATGACATCATAGATGACATCGACAGCGGTGCAGTGGAATGCCCAGCTAGTTAAGACCTACAAAGGAAAATATTTCGATTAAAGATCTTTTGACAACCAAACCAAACCAAGCCAAACAAAACAAAACAAAAAACTGTGATAGGATACATTATGTAATCTACTGACTACCTTTCTGACTACCTTTGTTGTTATTAACAAGCAAGATACTAATTAGAATCACTTTATAATTATGTATCTATATATTTTATATTGATATAAAAAGCTGCATTATTTTCTTAACACCTCAAGAAATGAAAAACAAAACAAAACAAAACTGTGATATATTGTGAACTTAGCAACCTGGAAAAAAAAAAAAGAAAAACTGAATGAGCAAATTCTGAACAATGGTAAACATATTTAAAGAGAGTGCAGTAATGTAAATGATTAAGTAGATACTATAAATATATTTTTGCAGCTGACACATTATATTTGCATATCGTTGATTTCTGGAAATATATGAGAATATTTTTGTTGACCAAATAATTTATTAAAATAATAATGAAACATTTAAATATCAGTAAATAGGTCAAAATATAGAGTTTTTGTGGGAATACATTACATACTGAAATTACACACAAAGAAAATAAGGAAACTTTTTTTTATAAAAATGGCAAAATTTATGGGTAATACTGTTAATTTACTTTTAAACACATATATGATAATATTAAATAGAGAATTGCATATTTCTCAACTTTTCACCATGCCTTCATATTTATTCAGCCATGGGATAAAGTTAAGAGTTTAATATTTGAAGTAAGAAAATATGGTTTCAAATATTGGAATAGGTACTTACTATTACATATTATAATTTTTGAATAAAATATACAGCCTCCTCAATTTTGTGTAAGACTATCTTATTTTTAGACATAGACATTTAGATAATATAGAAGATTTTAGTGCATATTGCACTGGTTTAATTCAGTGTATTTACTAAAAATTTGTTTTTATTTCCTTGGAGCTGCTAAATTTGTCCTGTTACGTTTATCTTTAAAAGTCAAATTTAAAAGACACCAGCTAGTCTAATTCTTAAAGTGCCTTTACAAACCCATCTTTCATTTTAAATTAAAACATAAATAACATTTGTTTAATATGTATTTGTACAATACTGGTAATATATTCAATATATATTTACGTTAAGATCAGGAATGGTATTGGAAATAATAGTGTGCAGTAAAAATGTGTGATGACTCTACACTTAATGTCAAGAGCTTAATTTTTAAATAATATGAAAATAACGTCTAGAGTACTCTTCTGCCTAGTAGTAGTTGTGGGTTTCTGGAATATAACCAAAGGGATGGTCTCTGAAAGTTTTTCTTTTTTAATTTTTTAAAGATTATATTTATTTATTTTTAGAGAGGAGGAAGGGAGGAAGAGAAGGAAACATCAATGTGTAATTGGCTCTCACACGCCCCCTACTGGGCACCTGGCCAGCAATCCAAGCATGTACCCTAACTGGGAATGGAACCTATAGCCTTTTGGTTCACAGGCCAGCACTCAATCTAGTGAGCGACACCAGCCAGGGCTGAAAGCATTCTTAATACTTAACATTTTACTTTTCTATGAGAAAATGAGTGCTCTTTTTTCCAGATAAAGACTTGCAAACTATGTAACTTGAAATTGAGGAGTCTTTTCCCCATGCTAACATAACCTCTTCAACACAGCTTCTAATAAGAATATTCCTTTGTCAAAGCATTTACTCAAAACAGAAAGTATTTTTATTTGGTGTCTGTCTCAAATATATACTTTTTTTTGGATGGTTGTTTCAAATTCTGAAGAGAAATACAAAGAATGTATTCATAATTCTATTAATAATTTAACTGTTTTTTTTAATATACAGATAAATGTATGTATTTCTTCTGTATGCTTCATCAAGCCTTGTGCTGACGTTTGGATTCTCTGGAAATACATTCTGTGACCAGAGTTTAATGTGCAAATACTCACTAAAAGCAACAGCTGTGGAAGGGAGAAGAGGAAGCAGCTGGGCAGAGAGAGAAACTGAGCTTCAGTGCTGGCAAAACGACTTCTGCTGACCTTGCATAAACTCGTGGAAAAAATGGCCCCTCAGTCCCTGGACAGCAGAAAACCCTACAAAGATGTACTGTGGCCTTCCATGATGGCTCTCCAATGTAGACAATTCCTGAAAGGACTGATGGTTAAAAAACATATTCTGACACTACTTTCATCAACCAGGACGAGAAGTTCTTCCTTTAAGGTAGATTTGAGTAAAAGGTGAAAGATTTATACGATCTGAAGAGAAACCAGAGTATTAAGGCAGATTTGAGTGATACTCCTTTTTCAACACTGCGCAGAGTGTTGAAAAGCACGTATCAAAAATGTTGGCATTGGCATTTGAATGCTTCTACCATATGGTTGATTGTATATGTGTGTGTGAATGTATGTGGTAAGTGTGTGACAAAGATTTTTTTCTATGAAAAGACTTAATCAAGTCAACTTTAGATAAAATTATCTCAGTAAATTGAGAACTAAATATTAATAACTGATATTCGTGATTTTCTATTGATTGAATATTAAAATTTAATTTATGTTTTTACTTAAATCTTTTGTTATTCTTTATTTTCCTTTTTTTCAGTGTTTGTGTAAAATTAGAATAGATTCTTCACTGTATGTTTAAAAGAACTCATCATTAAAACACTGTGGTTGGAGTTATATTTAAAAATGCACTTTATGATTTTATTTTTAATGTTTACAGGAAAATTTCCATTTTTTACTTTTTACTTTATATTTGATTGTTAATATTTTCTTAAGAATTCACTGATTCTACCTACATTTATAATTGTAATCACACAAATGTAATCACAATAATCTCAGATTATCTTCTGTATATGGATATACATTTGCTAGACTTAAGTACTATTGCTTAGGAACATAAATCTATAGTTTATGTTAACATATAAAATATAAATATGTTATAAATAATTTTATTCCAGGAGAAATGAAAATAATTTCTATAAAGTTAAAAAAATGCAAAGTTATACTTTTATTATAGATCTCAAAATTCACACTTCAGGGATCCTGAGACTCTCTACAAGGTGGTGATAAAGTCAAAACTTTTTATGATACTAAGAATTATTTGCTTTTTTTACTGTGTTGATATTTCCCTGGATATACAAAAGCAGTAGCAGGTAACTTTTTCGTGGTTTAGAATATATATATATATATATTCTATAGTAGGGAGTCTATTATATGCATATATATATAACTTAGAATATTATATATAACAATATATTTTTGAAGCAGGAAATATATTATTATTTTTAAATATTTATATTGAATACACATTTGTTAATAATTCCTTAATTTCAAACTTTGAGTATATTTTTATTTTAAAATATCCTTGTAGGAAATGTGCTTTTGATTCATAGCAAATTATGGTAGTTCTTTCTAGGAGAAGTAGATTAGACATTGCTTGAGTTATAAGTTCAAACATTTTTTTTTTCTTTGAATGGGCAGACATTTTTATTTGAAAAACAAATAGACAGAAAATCTATATTTATCCAGTTGTGGGTATTTGGCAGACATTTTTTTAAAGAGAGAAAGGTACAACTGTCATTCTATAAAAAACAACTGCAATGTTTGCTTTCAATAAAAAATAAGTGCTTTCAATCTTCTCAGTACTAAAGTTTCCTGATGTGATCAATAGAATTATTAATTTGATTTTTGATAATGTATAATTATTACAGAATATAATATGTAAGTATTTAAATATCTAGTAACTCAGCAAGCCATCTTTCTACCTCAACTTTGATAAAAAATAAAATTTAATGTGCAGTTGTAGTTAAAATAGAACATATTTTTTATTGGAAGTTGGAGAAAGATATTAAAGCTTTGTAGCTTTATAGCAATATCGTTTTTTCTTTGATAAAATGTACAGATAAGGTTGTTAATATGTTCTTCTAGAATATCAACTGTTTAACAGAAAATTAAAGTTGAAATCAATAATCAGTTCCTAAATGTAATTTACCTTTGTTTTATTTTGTTTTCTGGAAAAGACTAGTTGATTAGAATCTAGGCTTGTCAGTGAGAAAAAAAGTTCATGTTTTCATTAATTAATCAACTGGATATATTTATCTTTAAATTCCTTTATCCAACAATAGCAGAATACACAATTTTCTCAGGCTCACAGGAACATTCACCAAGATAAACCATATTCATACAATGTACTCTCAGACCACTATGAAAAGAAACTAGAAATTAATAACCAAAAGATAACCTAGAACACTGCCAAATTCTTGAAGATTAAATTACAGTTTTTTTTCTCTTTTTTATTGTTATTCTGCTAGAGTTGTCCCAATTTTTCCCCCTTTGTCCTCCTCCTCCCAGCCCACCACCCCTCCCCACAATGTTGTCCATGTCCATGGGTCATTCATATGTTCTTTGACTAGTCCCTTTCTCTTCGCTCCCCGATTATCTCCCTCTCCCATTCCCTTTGGTCACTTTCAGTCGTTCCATGTTTCCATGTTTCTGATTCTATTTTGCTCATTAGTTTATTTTGTTCATTAGATCTCTCTTAGAAGTTAGATTATATGGCATTTGTATTTCACTGACTGGCTTATTTCACTTAGCATAAGATTTTCCAGTTTCATCCATGGTAAGAGTTCCTTCTTTTTTTTTCTGTGTAGTATTCCATTGTGTGAATGTACCAGTTTTTTGATCCATTTATCTACTGATGCACTTGGGTTGATTCCAGCACTTGGCTGTCACAAATAGCTCTGCCATGAACATAGGGGTGCATAAATTCTTTTGAATTGATATTTTGGGATTCTTAAGATATATTCCCAGCAGCAGAATTGCTGGCTCAAAATGCATTTCCATTTTTAATTTTTTGAGAAAATTTCATACTGTTTTCCCACCAACAGTGAACTAGGGTTCCTTTTTCTCCACATCTGCGCCAGTACTTGCTTGTTAATTTTTTAATAATAGCAATTCTGACAGCTTTAAATGACACATGTAAAGCAAAAAAAGTATTAATACAAATTACAAAAAATGTTTTGAACTAAATGAAAATACATTAAAATTTGTGGGATTCACTGAAAACAGTGGTTCCAGAGAAATTTATAGCATTGAATGCAGGTATTAGGAAAGAAGCATGTAAACTCACACAACTAGGTTACCACTTTATATAATTAGATAAATAAATATATATTTATATTAAAAGTATTTAGAATAAAATAAATAATAGCAGCAATCAATAAATATGAAAATAGGAAATTAATACAGATAACCAGCAAAACCAAAAAGTTCTTGAAAAGATCAATATATTCAATGTCTCCAGTGAAGTTAAGAAAAAAGAGAATAAATAAATTACTAATATAAAAGATGAAAGGGGAGACATAACCCTCAATCTCATGGCCATTAAAAATAATAAAAGAACATTATGAAAACATAGTACTGTATATCCACAAATTTGATCACCGAGGTAAAGTAAACCGATGCCCTAAAAGAAACAGTCTGTCCAAATTCATGCAAGAATAAACAGAAAATCTAAATACATCTATAGCTATTATATCTTTTACTGTGTTCTTCAATTCAGAAATTGCACTCTTCATTTCCTCTTGTTTCTTATTGATGGTTTCTGTGTCCTTTTTCATGCTGGTACAGTTTACAGTAAGTTCCTCTTAGTTTCCCTGAAGTTTTTTATAATGCTTTCTGAGCTCACTGAGCTCATTGAGCTTCCTTAGAACCATTGTTTTGAATTCAATATCTGATAGTTTACTTGCCTCTATTTCATTTAGTTCTCTTCCTGGGGATTCCTCCTTCCCCTTCAACTGAGGGTTTTTCTTTGTCTTCCCATTATTTGTGAGACTCTTTTTGGCTTCTGCTTCCTAAATTCATCTGTCTTAATTTCCTGACTTTGTTATGTGAACTTCTATGGTAGGAAACCGCTGTTTTTCTTTCTGAATCTGCCTCTGATGATGTCAGATGTTGACCCTGTCTGACCTTAGACAGTCTGTTCGAGACTTCCAGGAATCTACTGTCTGTGGCTCTCTCCTTCATCTATTAATCTAGTCACTCTGCACGGAGCAGTCAGGTTTAAACACCACAGGGCAGGGCAGAGTCCCTCCTGGGGGTGGGGTTATTGGGTCTTCTCACACTGTTGCCACTCAGGGGAGCAGTCTGCCAGAGCTAGATGGCTGCTGCCATATGAGGGAATGAGTCATCACCGGGATCCTGCTGGCTATTCTCTGTTTTCTCCCCAAAGCCTGCTTCCCCAGTCTCTCCTTGGGGGTTTCTAGCCCACTTTGCCGCTGCCTTTTCCAGAGACCAGGGTAAGTGAATTCAAATAAAAATGTAGAGTTTGGCCCTTTATATGGCTCTTGGCACTTCCAGCTGCCTGTTTCAGGCAGAGAGCAACCCTGCCATTTTTCGCAGCTGGCAGTTTTCTGTGTACTTTTTGGTCTCTGGTGCTGTAGTTTGGAGACTCCACTTATAGTTTAGAGCCCGCTCTTCTCAGGGGGATCCTACTGGCTGTTTCAATATCCTTCTGGTGCTGCTGCCCGTAGGTGCCCTGCCTGCCTTCTCGAGTCTAAAAATACCCAGTTCCTTTCACAGTCACCAATACTTGATATTACCAATATTTTTAATATTTATTAATCTGATTGTGACAATGATGTGTTATTTTAATTGTTACCTTATTATTTGTTGAAGCTAAGCCTGTTTTTGTATATCTCTTGCTTATTTCTATTACTTAAAAAAAGCTTTAAATGACTTTTTGATATTCTTTATCCATTTTTTGATTACATGTTTGTAGAATTTTTTCCCTAAAAAAAACCCAAAAACAAAAAGAACTATTAACTCTTTTTTAGATGTGTTGCAAATACTTTCCTATTCTATTACTTGTCCTTTAACTTTTTTATATGTATATTACTGTATAGTCTTAAATGTTTAGTAAAGTTATATTGTCAGTATTTTACTTTATAGCTTCTGGTTTGAATATTTTACTTCAAGGTAAGGAAAATATTATTTTGTATTTCCTCCTAAAGCTTCTTAGATTTTACATCTTGATTTTTAACTCACCTGAAAATTTTTTGTATAATGTGGGAAATTATACAAAAATAGGGCTCTATATTTATTTCAAGTAATAGTGATCCAAGTACCTTATTTGTTGAATAAACCTTATTTTCCCCATTGATTTGAAATGTCAATTTAATCATATATTACATTGTTAAACAGACATATATGTTTGTTTCTAGAATGCTCATTTTATTTCATTGATGTACTTGATTATTTATGTGCTGGTGTCATGTTGTTTTAATTGCTGAGACTTTATAATGGATTTAAATTTTTTAATATTTTATAATGAATTTTGACATTTAAGAAATAAATACATAAAAGCAATCTGCATTTTTAAAAAAGAAAAAGAAAAAAGAAAGCAGGAACTCCTACCTTTTGTGACAACATGGATGGAACTGCAGAATATTATGCTAATTGTATAAGCCAGTCAGTGAAAGACAAATACCATATGATCTCACCTATAAGTGGAATCTATTCAATAAAATAAACTATTGAACAAAATAAACCATCGGCATGGAAACATGGAGCAGACTGAAAGTGACCAGAGGTGATGGGGAAAGAGGATAATGGTAGAAAGGAGAAGGGACTAGACAAAAACCATGTATGAATGACCCATGTACATGGACAACAGTGTGGGAATTGACTGTGGGAGTGGGGGAGGGGGAGTAGGGTGGGATGGGTAGAGGAGGACAAAGGAGGGAAAATTGAGACAACTGTAATCGAATAAACATGATTAAAAAAATAAATAAATATATACATACATACATCTATAACTTAAAAAATTAAATAAAAAAATGAATAACCTAATAAAGAAAGCTCTAGGATCAGATGGGTTCATTTAGGAAATAAGTTACATCAGTTCTCTGCAATCTCTTTCAAAAAGCAGCCTTGGCTGGTGCGGCTCAGTTGGTGAGGCCTCATCCCACAAACTGAAAGTTTGCTGGTTTGATTTCTGGTAAGGGCACATGCCTGGTATGTACATTCAGTCCTCACTCAGTACTCATATGGAAAGCATCTGATATTTCTCTCTCACATCTCACATCAATTGTTCTCCCTCATTGTTTTCTTCCCTTTCCCTCTCTTTCTCTCAAATAAAAAGATTAAAGATAAAAGCAGAGAAAATATACCTTGAGTCCTCTGTAACAAGGAATGAATACTCTACTGAGATGTCCAACTTGTGGCCCAGGATGGCTATGAATATGGCCCAACACAAAATAAAAAATGTACTAAAAATCTTTTTTGTGCTCATCAGTTTTTGTTAGTATTTGTGTATTTAATGTGTGGCTCAAGACAACTTTTTTTTAAAGTGTGGCCCAGAGACACCAAAAGCGTGGATGCCCCTGCATGTAAAGTTATCCACATTAACCTTGGTAAATGTTAAATCCAGCTTGTTATTCTAACTTAATTTTTCTCCTCAAAACTAGAGTTTGCATGTTAAAGGGTTTTTAGTATACCTTACAGTTCAGCAGTTTCCATTCCTGTGTGAACCTAAGGAGCAGCCTGATATGGAGGCCCCCATTCCATATTCACCCAGACGCAGGAATGCAACTAACAAAAACCAGATTGTGGTCGGCTTAAGGGCACTGACCATGAATATCCATATCAAGACCAGCAAGGACACTGTCTGCATGTCCATAGCCCCCCATCTGATGTCTTTGCTCTGCTTTCTATCTTCTTCCTTATAAAAACCTCTGTCTGCATTGAGATGTTGATATGGGCTTTGGGACAAAAGTTTCTCTTAGGTAGCCAGCACTTGAATATACCTCTTTCCTTTTCAACAGCACCTGTCTCATGAGTCTGGCTTTTGTTGTAGCAGGCAGCTGAACCTGGGTTCAGTTACAAATCAAAGAGGCCAGCATTACTTAATTCCATCACTAGACAGATACCTAGTAAGAAAAGAAACCACAGATCAATATATTTCATAAATAATGATATAAAAATCCTTAATAAAATATGATTAAAGTAAATATTATACAAAATAATTATTTACCCACAATATTTTTAATTTATCCCAGGTATGCAAAGCTGAGTCAACATTTGAAAATCAATGGAGTATATCACATCAACAGATAAAAAAATAAATATCATATGAGCATATCAATAGATACAGAAAAAAGTATTTGATAAAATCCAACAATATAAATGATAAATTCTTCATAAACTAGGGTAATGTCCTCAACTAAAGAATATATACAAAATTCAACAGCTAATATTACAAGTAATAATGAGAAAGTCAAAGCTTTTTCAATAAGGCCAGGAACAAAGCCCCTCACATTGTACTCAAAGTCCTAGCTAATGCAGTAAGACCAGAAAAGGAAATAACGTGTATACTGAATGGGAAAGTAAAAATAAAACTATGTTTGTTCATGTACAAAATGAGAAAATTCAAGAGAATTGATTAAAAAACTCCCAAAACTAATAACTATAGTACATTTTGGAGGACAGAAGATTTGCATACAAAAGTCAATCGCTTTCTTATATATTAGCAATGCACTAGTGAAACTTGAAATTGAAAACACAGCAATACAACTTACATTAATGCTCCAAATATGAAATACTTAGGTATATGCATATATCTTCAAAAATATATAGAAGATTTATATGAAGAAAACTACAAAAATCTGATGAAGAAATCAATAAAACTAAATAAATGGAGCGATATTCTATGTTCATGTGTAGGGAGATTCAATATTGTCAAGATGTCAAATTTCCTAATTTGATGTATATATACATTCCCATTGGAAACACAGCAAGTTATTTTGCAAATAACAACAAACTACCTAACGTGTCTATGGAGAGACACAAAACTCTGAATAGCCATCACAATACTAAAGGAGAAAAACAAAATTAGAGAACTGGTACAAACCAACTTTAGGATTTATACAGCTACAGTAATCAAGACAATGTGGTATTGCTAAAAATTAGACAAATAGATAAATGGAAAATAATAAAGAGCTAAGAAATAGATGCACATAAATACAGTCAATTGATCTTTAACAAAGAAGCAAAGTCAATACAGTACAGGAAAGATAGTCTTTCGAAAAAATGGTGTTGAAACAAGACATTCACATGCGAAAAATAATAATAAATTAACCTAGACAAAGCCCTTACGCCCTCTGTAAAATTAACTCAAAATGTTTCACAGAATCAAATGCAAACACCAAAAAATAAAAATAAAATAAAGTTCCTAGAAGATAATATAAGAGAAAAATCTTGATAACCTTGGGTTTGTAATGACTTTTTTGGCTATAATACCAAAAGCATGATTTATAAGAGAAATAATTGATAAACCTTCATTAAAATTTAAAATAAATAGGTCTACTAAAGATACTGATAAGAGAATGAAAAGGTAAGTCACACTGGGAGAAAATATTTACACAAATATATCTGATAAATTAGTCTTCTCCAAAATACAAACCAAAATAATTCTTAAAACTTCACAGTAAAAAGATAACGATTAAAAAAATGAGCCAAAGTCTTTAACAGATATCTCACCAAACATATCCAGATGGCAAATAAACATTTGAAAAGATACTCCATAGGATTTGTTATCAGGAAAATGAAAATTAAATAAAAAATTATATACTACTGAGTTATCTGTTAGAATGGTCAAAATTCAGACCACTGACAAAACAAAAAGCTGATGAAGATATAAAAAACAGGAACTCATTTATTGTTGGTGGGAAGGCAAAATACAAATTTAGAAGACAGTTAGACAGTTTCTTACAACCTAAACATTCTTTTACCATACAGTCCAGCAAATGCAGTCCTTGGTTTTACACAAAGAAATTGAAAACTTATGTTCAAACAAAAACCTGTATGTGGCTCTTCGCAACAGTTTTATTCATAATTGTCAAACTTAGAAGCAACCAAGATGTTTTCATAGGTGAATGAATAAATAAACTGTGGTACATCCAGACTGTGGAGTGCTATTCAGCACTAAAAAGAAATCATCTATCAAGTCATGACAAGACTGGAGGAAATTTAAGTAAAAGAAGCCAATCTGAAAAATTTACATACTGTATGATTCCAATTATATTACATTTTGGAAAAGACAAAACTATGAAAGCAGTTAAAATGTCAGTGGTTTCTAGGGGTAAGGAGATAAGAATAAATTAATGAAGTACAGATTATTTTCAGAGCCCTGAAACTCCTCTTTCACTATGTGATACTATCATGGTGAAGTCACGTTATAATATACTCGCCCTGACTCATAGAATGTACACTCAAATGAACCCTAATGTAAACCATGGACTCTGAGTGATAAATATGTTTCAGTGTAGGTTCATCAATTTTAACAAATGTACTGCTCTCATAAGGGATATTAATGATGGGGTAGACTATGGGTGTGTAGGGGCAGGGGACACATTAGGAATTTCTGTACCTTCCCCACAATTTTGCTATGAATATAAAACTGCTCTAAAATAGTTTACTTTAAAAAACAGAACTAGAGTGAAAAAATTAAATGGCATATCTATTTCATCTCAATAATTTAGCTCACATAGCATCATTTATGTATATGTTTGTGTTTAAGTGTATGCTCCTTTATGCAACATTTTTCTGCTCTTTTCTGTGTTTCATCATCTGTATTGTGAAACTCCATATATTTATAATGTATAGCTTATAGAATGGCATATAATATATGTAATAAATATTTATTTCAGTTCTTGATTTGATGTTTTGAGTGTTTTGTAATGAGAAGAATGACACATATAGATAACACACTATGCCATAGAATATAATGTTTTTGGTCACCAGTGAACTCTTTGCCCCTGCATCTAGACATTTCATTAGTTGGTTAATGACTGATGGAGATTAAGATCAATAACAAATAAAAATTGTGTCATAGAATGATGTGTTATATTAACATTATTAGTACCTTGTTAGTACCATAGAATTTAATAGGAAAACATCATAAAGGAATTGGGATTAAATCAGCATTCTTTTAATAATTTAATAATGAAAATAAAAGAAATAATTAAAACATATTTGTTAATTGATAGAAAACATATAAATCTATTATAAGAATAGCAGTGGTTTATAGTATTAAAATCAATATAAAAATTAAATTAGGCAAATATAATAATTATTGCTTAGAAGTACTGGTATAAAATATTTAAAAATTTCTTTCTTTCTTTCTTCCTTTCTTTTTTCCTTCTTTTCTTTGTTTTTCCTCATGCTCTCCATCTATGTGTCTGTCCCAACTTTCCTTGTTAGTTCAGTTTGTTCATTAGATTTCACATATGCGTAAAATCATGTGATATTTGCCTTCCTCTGACTAGCTTATTTCACTTAGCATAATGTTCTCCAGGTCCATCCATACTGCCATAAAGGGTAAATTTTTCTTTTTTATGGCTGAGCGGTACCAGGTATTTCATTGTGTAAATATCCCATAGTTGTTTTATCCATTCATCTACTGATGGACACTGGGCTGCTTCCACATTTTGGCACTGTAAATAATGCTGCATGAACATAGGGGTGCTTATGTTCTTCTGAATTAGTGTTTTGGGTTCCTTCAGATATATTTTCAGCAGTTGGATTGCTGGGTCAAAAGGAAGGTCCATCTTTAATTTTTAGAGGTGTCTCCATATCGCTTTCCACACTGGCTGTACTAGTCTGCATTCCCACCATAAATGCAAAAGGGTTCCCCTTTCTCTACATCCTCGCTAGCACTTGCTGTTTGTTGATTTAATGATGGTGGCCATTCTGACAGGTGTGAAATGGTATCTAATTGTAGTTTTAATTTGCATTTCTCTGATAATTCTTGATGCTGAGCATCTTTTCACATGTCTATTGGCCATCTGTAAGTCCTCTTTGGAAAAGTGTCTATTCAGGTTTTTTGCCCATTTTTAATTGGATTGCCTTTCTTCCCTTCCTCCCTCCCTCCCTCCCTCCCTCCCTCCCTCCCTCCCTTCCTTCCTTCCTTCCTTATTTCTACACCATGATCTCTCAAAAAAAGGAACTGGATGTTGTATCACAAATCTTCATTTGAATATTCCAAGTGGAAAATATTTTTAAAACTGAGAACCACATTCTTTGCCAACAATATTATCTGCAAATGTAAAACAGTATTTGTAAATATAAATAAATATAAAGTTAATGTACTTGCATATCTAAAACGATAATATTACATATAAAAATTTGTTAAAGCATTTTTACTGTTTATGATTCAGAATCATAGTTATGTTGAAAGCACATTTAACTATTACAGATGCAATTAAATCTTTAAATCACTTTCTAATTTATGATTTAATGTAAATATCATTCAATAAACTAGATTAAAAAACAGGTCATTATCAAAATAAATTATTTTTTCTTTGCCTCAACAATTAATTACCATTAAAGCTAATATCTTTGATTATTTTTCAAAGATTTTACTTATTTATTTTTAGAGAGCGGGGAAGAGAGAGGAGAGAAACATCGATGTGTGTTTGCCTCTCACTTGTCCCCAAATGGGGACCTGGTCTGCAACCCAGGCATGTTCCCTGACTGGGAATCAAACTGTCATCCTTTCAGATTGCAAGCTGGCACTCAATCCACTGAGCCATACCAGTCAGAGCTGATTATTTTAAGTAAAAGTAAAACAATATGCCTGTATATGATTATTGAAGATTTGACTTTGGCGGTGGGCAAATAATGCTATATGCTGATTATATATCATAGAATTGTAAACTCAAAACATACATAATTTTATTAACAAATTCCACCCCAATAAAATTAATTTTTAAAGAATATGCTTTAAAAATATATCTGGAATATATTGAATTAAGTGATTTAAATAATACAGAGAGGTTTTTCTTTTCAACCAACAAAAAAACATGAAACAAGTTGCTCAGAATCGTGCTATATTTGAATTAACAGTGTTACTAATGGGTTGGCCAAAGGTTTCATTTGGTTTATCCCACAAGATGGGTCTAGCAACGTTTATTTGTCTTTAACTTCGTTTGAAACAATCTTGTTAAATTGTATTGTGACAGCTGTCATATCAGTGTCCATTTAAAAAAACATCAAAATTGGTGAATTTTTGTGTGGCCATTTTAATACTGAAGATGGAAGAAAATAAGCAACATTGTTGGCATCTTATGCTTTGTTATTTAAAGAAAAGTAAAAATTCAACTGAAATACAAAAAAAAAAAAAAGATTTGTGCAGTGTATGGAAAAAGTGCTGTGACTGATCGAACCTGTCAAAATGGTTTGCCAAGTTTTCTGCTGGTGATTTCTCACTGGATGATACTCCACAGTTGGGTAGATCAGTTGAATTTGATAGTGATCAAATTGAAATATTTATTGAGAAGAACCAGTATTACACTACATGAGAGATAGCTGACATACTCAAAATATCCAAATAATAAAGTTATGATGAACATAACAAAGGTAGTTTTTATTTTATAGAAAAAAAATTTAAAAGGACGTTTTGGTCAACCGAATACTAAAGTGGTTACCAAAGACCTTTATTCACTTGGTCAGACTTCACATGCCACAGGTGTCATAGCAAATGGCACAAAAGCTAAATTGATTTTCTTAAGTTTCTGTTATCTTCTACAACACAGCCATAATATAGAATGATTAATTTTTATTACTTTAATTTAATGTAATGGCATTAAAATTAAATAAGCAGCCAAGATTAAAAAGTATAATTTCTAATTGTTCCCTATTAACTTAAAGTCTATCATTTTTCTCTGTGATAGGTCAATGCTAGACTGATGAAAAAGACATTGAAATATCTTTTCCCTAAGGAGATAATGAAACATAGCAATGTAATGTTGAGAAATAAAAGCTAAAAATGGATTTTTTATAGAAAAAAATTGACACAAATGGTGGCATTTTAAAGTTTAATTTTAGGTACTATGGAAGAACCATATGTTCTCATCACCAGCATCTGTTGATTATAGTGATAAGGTTAAGCACTTTTTTTAATATATAAAAATATTTTGAATCGCTACATTTTTAAGTAGATGGAGGCCATGTGATAAACTAAATAGAATGCGCTTTTGTTTTGCTTTGAAGATGTTGGTTAGGGATTTCCAAAATATGCAATTTATAACTCATGTGAAAAAAATTTAAGAATGCTCATAAATTTTGCATTTTTATATTTTCTAACCTATTCTAAAGAATGTTCAAGAATGTTTATGTTTAAAATACAAACTTTTATTATGAACATTCAGTGATAAAAATAATAGTCCTTTCAGACATTTGTCAATGTCATTTAGCATTATGGTGCTCTGAAATTTTACATAGGTTATTCAAACTAACAGGTATTAGCATGGGCACTCTCTGACAGTGTAACAAAAGAAGTCTGTTCACTTCTGTGATGATTTTAGGTTTACATTAACTACGAAGCAGACGTAAAGAATTCTCTGTTGATTTGTGAAACTAATGAATACAGTGGATCCTCTTGAATTCCATACAGCTGATGAAAAAAATTCAGGGCAGTTGGAAACACGAAACACAAAGATTTCGATGACTTGTAGTTTTACTAGCTTGCAGAGAGCATTTGTGTATATATGGAGGTTTCTTTAAAAGGTGAGAAGGTGGTTCTGTGTACTATTTGTTGAAACTAAACCTGTGTAAGTATATTTCTCGCTTATTTCTATTTAAAAAAAAACTTTAAATGACTTTTTGGTAGTATTTATCCATTTATTGATTAAAGGTTTGTAGAACTTTTTTTCAAAAAGAAAATAACCCTATTAACCCTTTTTTAGATGTGTTGCAAATACTTTTCTATTCCTTGTCCTTTAACTTTTTTTATATGTATATTACTATATAGTCAAATGTTTAATATAGTCATATTGTTAATATTTATTTTATAGCTTCTGGGTTTGAATATTTTACTTCAAGGTAAGGAAAATATTATTTTGTGTTTTCTCCTAAAACTCCTTAGATTTTACATATTTAACTCACCTGAATATTTCTTGTATAATGTGCGAAATAGGGCTCTATATTTGTTTTATTTTAGGTAATAGTGATCCATGCACCTTATTTGTTGAATAAGCCTTACTTTCCCCATTGGTTTGAAATATCAACTTAATTATATAGTTAGATATATATGTTTGTCTCTAGAATACTCATTATATTTCATTGATCTACTTGATTATGTCTGTGCTGGTGTCATGTTGGTTTAATTGATGAAACGTTAATGGTTTTACATTTTTTAAAATATTTTATAATTAACTTTGACATCTAAAAAAAAAATAAAATCAATTTGCATTTAAGAAAGAAAGAGAGAGAGATGGAACTCCCACCTTTTGTGACAACATGGATGGGGCTGGAAAATATTAAGCTAAGTGAAATAAGCCAGTCGGTGAAAGAAAAATACAATATCATTTCACCTAGATTCCAAATAGATTCCATTTGTTGAATAAATGGAATCTATTCAACAAAATAAACTAACGAACAAAATAAACCACAGGCATGAAATATGGAGCAGAGTGAATGTCACCAGAGGGGATGGGGAAGGAGGACAATGGTGAAAGAAGAAGGGACTAAGCAAAGAACATGTATGAATGACCCATGGACGTGGACAACAGAGTAGGAATTGACTGTGGGAGCGGGGGTGGGGTGGGATGCGTGGAGGAGGGCAAAGGGGTAAAAATTGAGACAACTGTAACAGAATAAACATGATTTATAAATTAAAAAAATTTAATAAAGAAGGTGGTTCTGTGTAAAAAAATAGATTGTAATGGTTGAAGAAGTCTTATTTTATGGGTAGTTAGTATTTATAAGAAACTGCTTTTTGCTTATGTGAACTAGCCTTATATTCTTCAATACCAATTATATAGAACCAAATAAAATTTGGATTGGATAGTCAATGTCCTCAAAATTATATTTTTGGAAAATCTGATTTTAAAATTTGTTCCTACATGCACCAGTACACACGCATGGCAAAAAATCAACTTTTTAAAATCTACTCCTATAGGACAAGAAGGCAAAATACAGTGGAACCTTCATTCTCAAACTTAATTCATTACAGAAGGCTGTTCAAGAAATGATTTGTTCCAAAACCAGATCATATTCTTGTTCGCACATTCTTTGTTGGTTACCTGGGAGTCCCCTGACCGACCATACAGTTATCAGCATGAAAAAGACGTCAGGTTGAGAACTGAAGCCTTGTTCAACAACTGAAACATTTTTTTCTGTGAACAACTTGGTCAAGAACTGAATTGTTCGAGTTAGCAGAAGTCCAAGAACCTAGATTTGACTGTAATTATTTGTATGTAGCTTTACAGAGTAGTTATACGAAAAAAACACATCGTTTATGATTATGATTTTGTGTGAGTAGAAAAACGTAGAAAATTAAGGTAATATTGCAATATGATTATATAAGAAAACCTTAAGAAAGAGGGAACTATATAAATTCCAGACCTTTTTATTTTTGTGGTGAAAAATCTTATTTCCCATAAACTTACCCATTGACCTTTCTCCCTATTATCACCAAAGCAGCTGAGCTCAAGTAAATTCCATAACAAAGCAAGTGGATTCTGTTCTAAATTCATAATCACTTACTTTGAAGTCTTCCTTATTATAGTCTCCAAATATTGTATATATTCCCAATGATAATTTAAAATATTCTTAATTTTTCTTACAAGTGCAGATGAATTGCATCTTTACATATTGGAAAAGATTATAATTCCACAGAAACATAAGAAATAGTAATTTAGCACTCATATGCAAGATTATGTCATAGGTTTCATAGGACTGTAGGGGACACAGGAACTCATCAAAACTCTCTCTCAAATAAATTTAAATCACAAACTGTAAGTTTATTATTAAGACCACTTAAAATTATGAAACAGATGAACTGGCCTTTGTTGGAGCTTCAAAAGAAAACTTCCCCAAAGAAATAAATGGCTTGCTGAGATTTGAAAATGAGAAATTAATCAGGTGAAGTGCTCAGCCTGTGCCCATTAGAAACAATAATGAGGCCAGTGGGGCAGCAACCAGAATAGGGGGTGTTTCGTGGAGCTGCAGTTTGTCTGGGGCCAGATGACTTTCTCTTCACCAAATTTTTCTTGGACCTGTAAGGAAAGAGAGAACCTTCACATGTTCTAGGTGGGGAGGGAAATGCTTCATATTCATTCTGATGCAATCATATTGAACTGACTTCTCCACCCAGTAAGGCTGCCCCGCTCCAGTGGCTGCTCTACTTGTGCCGTCCGGGACATCCTATCAAGGGCATGCTTTTCTTTCATTTGAAGGTGAACTGCCTCCAATTTCTGCCTGTTTTTGCTAACTGCCCTGTGTCTTCAGTTTCTTTTTCAATTTCCCTCCATCAGTTTATTTATATGCATACATTTATATTTATATATATTTTTTAATTTATTTACTTTTTAAATACATTTGTCTCTGCCTTCCCCCCACCACTTTCCCTTGCCCCCTCCCTCCTTCCCTCCCTCAGCTCTT
The DNA here is from genome assembly GCF_021234165.1 of Pteronotus mesoamericanus. Classification (NCBI taxonomy): domain Eukaryota; kingdom Metazoa; phylum Chordata; class Mammalia; order Chiroptera; family Mormoopidae; genus Pteronotus; species Pteronotus mesoamericanus. The sequence goes on along the minus strand of NW_026555285.1, from coordinate 21,814,350 downwards.
CCCCTTTGGTTTTGTCCAGGAGTCCTTGCTATATGTCCCTTGACTTTCCCCTTCCCTTCCCTTTCCCTGCCCCCCCCTTCCCTCTTGTCTCTGTTGATTTCTTTTCCTTTCAGTGTTGCTGGTCATATTTTCCTTGCATCTTTGCATTGTTGGTTAGGTTCCGCTTATAGGTGAGATCATATGGTATTTGTCTTTCGCCCCCTGGCTTATTTCGCTTAGCATGATGCTCTCCAGTTCCATCCTTGCTGTCGCAAAGTTTAGTACTTCTTTTTTTCTTTCTGCTGCGTAGTATTCCATTGTGTATATGTACCATGATTTTTTGATCCAGTCATCTACTGATGGGCATTTAGGTTGCTTCCAAGACTTGGCTATTGTCAATTGTGCTGCTATGAACATTGGGGTGCATAGGTTCTTTTGTATTGGCGTTTTGGTGTCCTCAGGGTATAGTCCCAGCAGGGGAATCCCTGGATCAAAAGGCAGTTCCATTTTCAGCTTTCTGAGGAAATTCCACACTGCTTTCCATAGTGGCTGCACCAGTCTGCATTCCCACCAACAGTGGACTAGGGTTCCCTTTTCTCCACAGCCTCGCCAGCACCTGTTGTTTGTGGATCTGTTTATGATGGCCATTCTGACCGGTGTGAGGTGGTACCTCATGGTGGTTTTGATCTGCATTTCTCTGATGGCTAGGGATGCTGAGCATCCTTTCAAATGTCTCTGGGCCCTCTGTATCTCCTCCTTAGAAAAGCATCTGCCCAGGTCCTTTGCCCATTTTTTGATTGGATCGCTTGTCTTCTTGGAGTGGAGTCGAGTGAGTTCTTTATATATCTTGAAGATCAAACCTCTATCTGATGCATCATTAGCAAATATATTTTCCCATAGGGTTGGCTCCCTTTTCATTTTGCTGATGTTTTCTTTCGCCGTGCAGAAGCTTCTTATTTTTATGAGGTCCCACTTGTTTATTCTTTCCTTTATATCCCTTGCTTTAGGAGACATATCAGTGAAAAAATTGCTGCATGGGATATCTGAGAGTTTCCTGCCAATGTTCTCCTCTAGGACTTTGATGGTGTTGCGACTTATATTTAAGTCTTTTATCCATCTTGAGTTTATTTTTGTGTATGGTGTCAGCTGATGATCCAATTTCAATTTTTGGCATGTAGCCGTCCAGCTCTCCCAACACCATTTGTTGAAGAGGCTGTTAGTGCTCCATTTTATGCTCCTGCCCCCTTTGTCGCATATAAGATGTCCATAGAGACCTGGGCTTATTTCTGGGCTTTCTAGTCTGTTCCACTGGTCTATGGGTCTGTTCTTGTGCCAGTACCAGATTGTTTTGAGTATGGTGGCTTTATAGTAGAGTTTGATGTCTGGTATTGTGATCCCTCCTACTTTGTGTTTCTTTCTCAAAATTGCTGCAGCTATTCGGGGTCGTTTATGGTTCCATATAAATTTTTGACAAATTCACTCATTAGGTTGAGGAGTTTTTTGGTAGAGTCTACAGGGTTCTCTATGTACACTATCATGTCATCTGCAAACAATGATAGCTTTACTTCTTCTGTTACTATTTGGATGCCTCTTATCTCTTTCTCTTGTCTGACTGCTGTGGCTAGGACTTCCAATACGATGTTGAAAAGAAGCGGTGAGAGCGGACATCCTTGTCGTGTTCCCGATCTTAGTGGGAAAGCTTTCAGTTTTTGCCTGTTGAGTATGATGTTGGCTGTAGGTGTTTCATATATGGCCTTTATTACGTTGAGGAATGCCCCATTTATTCCCATTTTGCTGAGTGTTTTGATCATAAATGGGTGCTGTACCTTATCGAATGCTTTTTCTGCGTCTATCGAGATGATCATGTGGTTTTTGTCTTTTTTTTATTTATGTGATGTATCACGTTTACTGATTTGCGAATATTGAACCATCCCTGCATCCCTGGGATGAATCCCACTTGATCGTGGTGGATAATCTCTGGAATGTATTGCTGGATGCGGTTTGCCAATATTTTGTGGAGGATTTTAGCATCTATGTTCATCAGCGAAATTGGCCTGTAGTTTTCTTCCTTTGTAGGGTCTTTATCGGGTTTTGGGATCAGGGTGATGCTGGCCTCATAGAAGGAGTCTGGGAGTCTTCCCTCCTCTTGGATTTTTTGGAATAGTCTGAGAAGGACAGGGGTTAGCTCTTCCTTCAATGCTTTGTAAAATTCTCCTGTGAAACCGTCCGGCCCTGGGCTTTTGTGTGCTGGGAGTTCCTTGATGACTGCTTCAATTTCCCCAGCTGTTATCGGTCTGTTCAAGCTTTCTGTTTCTTCCTCCTTCAGTGTTGGAAGATTATACTTTTCTAAAAATTTGTCCATTTCATCAAGATTTTCAAATTTCTTGGCATATAATTGTTCATAGTAGTTTCTTACATTCCTTTGTATTTCTGTGGTATCAGTTGTTATTTCTCCTCTTTCATTTCTGATATTATTAATTTGGGTCCTCTCCCTTTTTTTCTTGATGAGTCTGCTCAAAGGCTTGTCCACTTTATGAATCTTTTCAAAGAACCAGCTTCTGGATTGGTTGATCCTCTGAATTGTTCTTTTTGTCTCTATGTCATTCAGTTCTGCTCTAATCTTGACTATTTCCTTCCTTCTACTTGCTCTGGGATTTATTTGTTGTTGTTTCTCCAGTTCTTGAAGTTGTAGTGTTAGGTCTTTTATTTGAAATGTTTCTATCTTTTTAAGGTAAGCCTGTATTGCTATGAACTTCCCTCTCAGGACCGCCTTTGCTGTGTCCCATAGGTTTTATATTTATATTTTATTATTTATATTTATATTTATTACTGGAAGTGAAGTAAGTGCTACAAGGAACCATTTTTAAGTGAATTTTTTAATGTAAAATTATGTCTCTTTCTTTTGGCTTTCACTTCTAGCCACTGTAAGTAGGCTCAAATTCAGATCTGAGAATACAGAGTAACCACCACTAATACAAAATTGTTGTTTTCTGTTTAAATAATAAATTAGAATATTCTCATGCTAGTTTAATCACATAATTTCAAATATTATCTAGTAATATTTCTTCAATGACGCAGAATATATTAATCTATGAGGTAAGTAGAAAGGTTAAGAATTGAAAAGTGAAATTAAAAAAAAAAAGAATAACTCTTCAACCGATTAGCTAAGTACCACTTCACCCAGCATCAGTTCACTGTTTTGTATTGTAAGTGTCTTTCTACCAGTTCCTGAGGTTCCTTTTTACCCTTAGTCAGTCAAATATATGTGTTTAGTTAAAGGTGGTTTACAAATGCATGAGTGTCTGAGTGCTTTCTGATTTTTGTGATTTGTTTGGCTTCTAAGTGCAGAATTTGTTTCTGTGTATTTCATACTTTGTGTATCTATTCAAAAGATAAATTTTGGGTTTATATTGAAGGATTTTCATGTACTCTAGAAGAAATTTAAAGTAAATCTGTACAGACCACCAAACTGAAAAATCATGTTTGCTCATGTTCAGATTTCTGATTTTTATTCTATGTAACAGTATCAGTGCCAAAACAACTTAAAGTCTAGAAAAATTACTTGTAAATCTCTATTTCTATTTTATTCAGAGTTTTCAAAATGTCCTAGTGTCTGTATATTTTCATCAATTTTGATCTATTCCTAGAATATCCAGTTGAAGTCCGTCAGTTATGAATGAGTTGGTCTATTAATACCTTTTTTTTTTTTTAGCCAAAGAGTGGTTATCTTTGCTAGCTAATAAAACAACATAAGTTTTGTGGCTTATAACAAAACCCAGCTTCTGTAAGGTAGACTTGGATATTGCTTGACTGGTTGCCAGCAGAGGGTCTTCAGAAGGTGAAGGTGGAGGCAATAGCTGCAGTCTTCTTTGAGGCTCAGGGTTCTCTTCCAAGTTCCCTGGTTATTGTAAATTCTTTGGGGTAAAACTGAGCCCTCAGCTTCTGGAGATCACTTGTTATCCTGTTACATGGCTCCCTCCACAACATGGCACTTTGTTTCAAGGTCAAAAGGAGTGTGTACTGTTGCTTCTCGTCTTTTATATCTATTGCCTCTTTTACAAGGCTCACTTGATTATCCCACAATCACAACCAGGCATAAACTTTCTGTTGCTTAACTCAACATGAATTGATGAGAGATCTTAAGTACATCTGCGAAATCCAGGTACCTTGTTTATGTGTCCTGTGAGACACTTGGTCCTCTCTGAAATGTTTGTGGAGACATTTGGTCTGTGCCAAAAGTCCTTGAAATGTGGTCTCATCTAACACATCCATGAGCATATTTGGTCCATGTCTAATGGTCTGTGCTATTTGATCCTGTCCAATACATTCACACTTAGAAAACATTCTTGGGAACACATAACCCATATGTTTATTTACACTTTTGGTTTTTAGGATTAATATATTAAAAAATCTATCATGCTTTATTGTACCAATTATTGTCTTGCATCTGTATTGTTGATAATAACAATTTTTGCCTCAGTAGACTTGCTTGTAATGGCATGAGGGGTTATGTATATGGGTCAATGTGGACAAAATTCTCTGTGGACATTTTAGACAAAACAAAATGTCTGCTATTCAGTCACAGGTCCCAGCTACACTCAATAGGAGAGAAATATACAAGACATGGACACAAGGGGTCATAAATCTTATGTCATATTAGAATTCTACCTACCATGTATGTTTTAATGAGATTTCGAAAACAGTATGTTTAAGATAATTGTTTCAGGAAGGTAAATGTGCAAACCAAAGTCTTCATTTTATGAACAATGCACTGTGTGTTTATAAATCTAGTGGTCAATTGAGCATTTAATATTTTTCATGTGAAAATGATATTGAGTCCCTCCAATAGGTAAATAAAATTTCAGGCTTAGGGACAGGGAAAAAATAAATCAAAACACTGCTTTCTTACATGTTTCAATCTGTTAACAATTTGCTAAGGAATTTTAAATCTACTGCATGAAGAAAAATGTATTTATTGAATGCAGTTGGAATAAAATGCAGTTAGATGAGCTTTTATTTATACTGTTACTAAGTTCTCTTCCATTATCTAGTATGGAAATGCCCTGATAGTGGAGAATCCTAAATTAAACTTTCTGTTACATGAAGCACACTTACTAGTCTCAGCCTATTTAAATAATATGTTAGGAGCTCTGTCATTTTTGCTTTTCACTACTTGGTCTCAAACTGAATAGCAAGTAATGAATATGGCCTACAGTTTCTGATTTATTATTGCCATTACCAAATCACATTTTCATTTCTTAAGTGTACGTGGATCGCCTGATGGCAGTTTGGAACATGGTTATGTTACTAATTATAGCATTCAATATCTTAGAAGGAATTATACTTTTAAAACTTTATATGGGGATTAGAGTTTTTGTTAGAATTAAGAATAATGTTCTTAAAATTTTAAAAGATTAATGTAGATCAATTCTGTCACTGGTGTTAGTTTTTCTTACAGATGTCTCCATAGGTGGAAGATATTCAAGGAAAACTATAATATGGAAATAATCTCTAGTAATAGTCACTCCATTGTAAGAGTTCATCTTGCTAAACAGCTTCTCATTAAGTAAATCAAGCATTTGGGGGCATCCCTCTAATTATATGTTCCTTAATGTAAAATTTATTCAATATCTATTTTTCAATTAGCTAGATGGGTTTTGTATTCCAATATTTAACATGCATATGGTGCATACTGCTGTGTGAAACTTAAATCTTTCTATTTTGCTTTACATGATTAACATTTCACCCAGCTTAATCTGTATATTTGATTTTAAACTTCTGGGATGGTCTGTGATGCATGCTTTGAATGAACAAACAACAGCCTCAAATCTGAAAAGATGATTTTGTTATGGTCTTACTAGCAGAACTGATCCATCTGCTCTCAATTTCTTGCACTTTACAATTCACTTTATATGTGTATGTATGTGTTTCATTCACATGTTGGTTTCTGCAAAAAGCTTTGCTTACTTCAAGCAGATTAAGAAATGCTTTCAGTTTGTTCATCTTTTCCTTCATGTAGAGGATTGTGAAGCATACTGGAGAAAGCAACCACCAATTTTTATTTCTCAAAATTTCTTACAAATGTATTGAATAAAACAAAACCAAAATAAATATAAAGATAGCTTCAAGTGGGACATTGGGAGGGTAGAGGGATTTAATAATGATTTAATAACCATAATACTTTTTACATGAGTATGTTTTTGTATATGGTGTAAGTTGGTGATTGAGTTTCATTTTTTTTGCTTGTAGCTGCCTAGCTTTCCCAACACCACTTGTTAAAGAAGCTATTTTTACAGCATTTTATGCTTCTGTACCTTTGTCAAATATTAATTGGCCATAGAGACATGAGTTTATTTCTGGGTTCTCTATTTTATTCCATTGATCTATGTGTCTGTTCTTATGCCAGTACCAGACTTGATTACAGTGGCCCTGTAATATAGTTTGATGTCAGGTATTGTGATCCCTCCTACTTTGTGTTTCTTTCTCAAAATTGCTGTGGCTCTTCAGGGTCTTTTATGGTTCCATATAAATTTTTGAAATGTTTGTTCTATATCTGTGAAATATTTCATTGGTATTTTAATAGGGATTGCATTGAATCGATAAGCTGCTTTAGGTAATATGGACATTCTGATGATGTTAATTATTCCAGTCCATATACATAGTATATGCTTCCATTTATTTGTGTCTTCCTTAATTTCTTTCTTCAGTGTTGTCTAGTTTTCTGAATACAGGTCTTTTGCCTCCTTGGTTAAGTTTATTCCTAGGTACTTTATTTTTCTTGTTATATAGCAAATGAGATTTTTTTCCCCTCTGATTTCTGTTTCAAAACTAAACGCAAGATGGATAAAAGACTTAAATATAAGTTGCAGCACCATAAAAGTCCTAGAGGAGAACATAGACAGGAAAATCTCAGATATTTCATGCAGCACTATTTCCACCAATATCTCTCCTAGAGCAAGGGACATAAAAGAAAGAATAAACACATGGGATTTTCATCAAAATAAAATATTCTGCACAGCTAAAGAAATGATCAGCAAAATGATAAAGAAACCAACTGTTTGGGATATTTGCCAACTATATCTCAGAAAAGGGTTTGATCTCTAAGATATATAAAGAACTCACACAACTCCACTCCAGGAAGACAAACAATCCAATTAAAAAATGGGCAAAGGACCTGAACAGACACTTTTCCAAGGAAGATATACAGAGGGTGCAGAGACATATGAAAGGATGCTCAGCATCACTAGCCATCAGAGACATGCAAATTAAAACCAGAATGAGATGCCACCTCACACCGGTCAGAATGGCCATCATAAAAAAATCAACAAGACAGTAAGTGCTGACAAGGCTGTGGAGAAAAGGAAACCCTAGTAAACTGTTGGTGGGGATGCAGACTGGTGCAGCCACTGTGGAAAGCAGTGTGGAATTTCCTCAAAAAACTAAAAATGGAACTGCCTTTTGACCTGGCATTGCCACTGTTGGGATGATACCCTAAGAATCCTGAAAACCAATTCCAAAGAACCTATGAACCCCAATGTACAATAGCCAAGTGCTCGAAGCAACATAAGTGTCCAACAGTAAATGAGTGGATCAAAAAACTCTGGTACATTTACACAATGGAATACTATGTAGCAGAAAGAAAAAAAGGAGCTCCTACCCTTCAAAACAGCATGGATAGATCTGGAGAACATTATACTAAGTGAAGTAAGCCAGTCAGTGAAAGACAAATACCATATGATCTTACCTTTAAGTGGCACCTAAACAACAAAACAAATAAGCAAGCAAATTATAGCCAGACATTGAAATAAAGAACAAAATGACAGTAACCATAAGAGAAGGGGGAGGAGGTTAATGGGGGAAAGAAGGGGAAGGGTCCTCAAGGAACATGTATAAAGGACTCATGGACAAAGCCAAAGCGGGGTAGGATTAAGGGTGGGAGGTAGGGTTGTATGGGGCAGAGGAAAGTGGTGGCGTGAAAATGGAGACAACTGTACATGAACAACAATAAAAAATAAAATTGAATACAAAAAAAATATATGCAGCATCTTAAAGAGATGGTTTTATTATGTAAAATTTCAACAAGGTTCAAAATGTGCTTGACCTTGAATTTATTATTTTTCTCTTGACTTTTAATTGTTTTACTCTATTTTGTATACTTACTGTCAACATATCTATGCAATTTTTAAGCAAGGATAAGCCCAGGTAGCCAGAATTGTAATTTAATTTTAAGTATCTTTTACCACAAAAATCATTGGAGAATCAAGTCCACATTTGCTATGGTTAAATTCAGTCTATTATTAGAGAAATAATTTCCTCAATTCCCTGTATCAGTCCCTCCCTCTAAAACACAGCTTCTATTCCTTTTGAGAATATGGCACACCTATCAACTGTTAACAAAAATAAAAAATGATTTAGGCTGTAATAAAGAAAAAAAATATTTGAACAAAGGATTGCAATCCGAGATATGTAGATTGTGATTTGCAAAGAGCAAAGAAAGACCGGGTTTATAAAGGCCAAAAACCACAAAAGGTAATCCTTTCATGCAAATGAAGGACTGCTGGTTAGGTTAACAGTGGTCAGTTAATTCCAATATGCAAATAAGGGAAGCAAAAATACAAGAAAGAAAAAGTCTACGTGTGTCCACAGAGCAGTTTTTGTTCCACGATGTTTATGGCTCCAGGATGTTTTGGGCTGAGTTTAACAACTTAGTAGCAGCTCTGGGGAATGAGGCGCAAGATGTACGTAGGCTTTTGGGGACGAGCTTCTTTAGTAGCTTCCAGGTTCTGTTTTAAGTGACTCTCTTAACAATGTGCATTTCATTTTTCTCCTTTTTCCAACACATATCCTTTCAAAAAGCACATAAAAACTTAACACTAACTTGAAAAATGGAGTACAGTCTTGTAACTCCTGATGCTGATGACCAACAGTTACTTTTATGGCATCCATTAAAAAGATTTTTTTTTTCTGAACCAAGGACATCTTATTTGTATATAACATAACCACAAATGATCTTGTGAGCATACGATAATATACCTTATTCATAGACTGAAAGATTTGGTATTTATTTTCATAGATACATATGCAACATGTACAATGTGTTAGTGTCTCAAGTTAAAAAAACAAAAAACAAAAACAATATTCAATGAAAATACATTTAGCATCATTAGCCATTATGGAAATGAAAGTTAAAACCAAGAAAAGATATCACTATGTACCTATCAAAATGGCTAAAGTAAAAAATGTGTTATTACACTATTGCTTTTTGGGCATAAAGACTCTGAGCCCCAGAAAGCTGAATGTTGAGACCCAAGGACTGAACCAGCTGCCCTTTAAAACCTGTGGCAGCAAGTGGTCAAAACTTCAAACTAAGTGGTGCTTCTGAGACAGCCTAAGGGAGGCTGGTTTAATCTAAAAAGACTCCTGTAATTTGAGAAACAAAAAATGACATGTTTAATTGAAAAAAATTTTTCCTTCAGAAATGACTAGAGGTGGGATTAATAGTAATGCTAAGATGAGCTATAGATAATATCTTACATAAACATTTGGCATGTCCCTGTTGTAGCTTATCAAATTAAACCTACAATTTAATTTTTAAGTTATGTGCAAGAAAAAAAAAGTTTCCCAAAAGAATTAAAATATCCCTTCAACACAGATTTTTCAAAAGAATAGTAACATGTTTGTCAAAGAAATTTGATATGCCCTTGCAATATATAGTGACAATTGTTTTGTGATTGTGGTGTGTTATACTTCAATACAAGCTTATGAATGTATTCTACTTTTTAATATCACCCTATTACTGAGGCTGACTTCTTTGTAAACTTTTGTGTTTAATTCAAAGTGCAATACCAAAGTACAGGTCAATGTAATAGGTCTCAACCCTTTCATTCATTCTTACCAACAACCATTATATTCTAAATGTGATCACATAATAAATAGAAGTGTGTTCTTTAGCACCATCTAGCTTACTTTTTGAGCAATTCACAGCAATAAAATATATCTTCAATAACAACTGGGCAATAACACTTTTAGATAGTACAGCTACGAAGGTCTATGAAGACAGATCAAAATGACTAAATGTATTAGTGTTTTTTTTTTAATTACTATATACACACTGTGGCTTTCTCACAGCATTAAGGGATTGATCTTTTTGTACTGTCACCATGTCTTAAGGAATCATTTTCTTTGTGCTAATAGCCAGAAATGCTCCATTTAAAAACAATCAGAGCATTCCACTTAATTGCTCTTCAGTTGCTGGTAATCTTTAGAACTAATGTATTTTTTATCAATAAAGATTGAAAGCACTTTATAAAAATAATTTATCAATACACATCATCTCTATATAAGGAAATACAAGTGATTAACATTGCCCTGAGAGAAAGACCTAAGACATATAAGGATCAAGGAAAGAAAATTTAATATATTAACCATTACTTAGATGACAAGCACAGTTAGTCAAATAAAAATAGCATCTATCATTTACCAAATATCTTCTAGAAGAAAATATCTTGATCAATCCCTGATTGTAGTATCCAAGATCATTCTGATATTTCCTAGACTTTTGCATTTATGTGTATTTATTTATTTATGTATTTATATCATTGACACTTTTACAGATGTGCCCATTTTCCCCTGCTTTTCCCACCTCCACTCAGGCTCCAACCCTGCTTCCCTCTGGCCATCACCACACCATTGTCTATATCCATGAGTTATGCCTATATGTTCTTTGGCTAATCCCTTCCCATTCTTTCATTCAGGACCCCTTACCCTCCTCCTCTTTGACAGCTGGCAGTCTGTTCCATGTATCTATGCCTCTGGTTCTACTTTGTTCTTCAGTTTATTTTGTTAATTAAATTTTACATGTAAGTGAGAGCTTATGGTAATTACCTTTCTCTGACTGGCTTATTTCACTTTGCATAATAATCTCCAGGTAAATACTGTTGCAAAAGGTAAAAGTTTCTTCTTTTTTATGGCTAAGTAGGATTCCATTGTGTAAATGTACCACAGCTTTTTATCCATTCATCTACTGATGGACACTTGGGCTGTTTCCAGTTCATGACATATATTCTTTCTGATTAGTGTTTATTGAATGAAAGTTCTTTCCCAGTCACTGTTTGAATGACTAAAATTCAGCGGTACTTAATGCAATTAAGGTCTTGGATCTTAAAGAGTTTCTATACTAATAGGGAAACACACTTTGTGTGTGTGTGAGCGTGTGACATGTGTGAAAAAGTGCTAAGTGTTGTATTGGGGATTTAAGTAAGTGATGCGATAGTGATTCTTTTTTTCTTAATTGGTTGGGCAAAAAGAAGACATTTAAGAAGAAATTTGAAGTGTAAGGAATAAAGTGTAGGAAAATGAGAAGGAAGAATATTCCAGGAAATTAGAATATCTATTTCAAAAACTTTTAGGGAGCTAAGAGCTTATTATGTTTGAAAAACTAAAACTGTAGAGTGGGTTTAACGTGTAGGTAAGATCAAAACTGATGAAGTGTGTAACTAGGATCAGACCACATAAGGCTTTCATTAGCTAGAAAATAGAGTTTCAGTCTTTGCTTCCTCCCCCCGCTTCCTTCCTCCCTCCCTCCTCCCTCCCTTCCTTCCTTCCTTTCTCCCTTCTTTTTTTTTCTTATTATAGAAATTCTAAAGATAGATTCCAATGACTTTTATTAGGATGGTAGTAAAACATACATAAGAATATGGGCAGAGTCCATATACATTCAGAGCTAATATAAGTGTGATTTTCAGATGAAATAAATTTTGAAGACTGTGCTTGGAAAAGAGAAGCATCAAGGGAAATACAATAATATTAAGCTTGAAACTTGGTGCTAATATTGCCTTGAATGATGCGATGCTAATGTTTTCTTTTGTAAAATTAACAGACTGGTGGAAATGCAATTTAAGGGATGGCAAAATCAAGATCTCTGTTTTGGCTTTTTCAGTTTTGAGATGTCTGTATTATTGAGGCATCAAGTAAAGAACATAGCTTTTGGAATCATTGGCACATATGAAAATTTTCCTTAGAAACAAACATATAAGCCTATTTAAAAATAGTTTCAATCACTGTTTTTATATGGTATGAAAAAGAGAAATATCCTATGTTTTATTTTATTTTTTTCATTTAAAAATTGGACATTAATAAAAATAGCACAAAGAAAATTTTAAAGCAAAGTGAAAAACGTAAATGTTTCAACACATATGAATGTAACAATTAGTATATTGATGTATTTATTTTCAGATTTTCCATGTAGAAAACAAGTTATAACTTTGAGAATGCTCACTGGATAGAATCATTGAAGCTAAAATATCACCAAACATTTTTTTTTTGTTTAATTTATTTTTTAAATTCTAATTATAGTTCTGTTAAAGAGCACACCCTTACCTCATGCATCATTTCCAAACTTCCTGTCCCCCATGCTAATTTCTTTACAGGACTTCAGACTCAGCAGCCCACGAGATGACAGAACTGGAAGTGAAATGTGCTTAAAAATGGATAATGTTTAGCTAGATGTAGTGTACAAGAAAAACATAATACAGAGCAAAATATCCCAAACTGCTATCCCTACCCAAACAATTAGTGTTTTGTCTCCTTTCCTGTAATGCAGTTACTATTCTGTAATTAATTTCATTTACAAGATTTTGCTGGTGGCCAAGATTCCATATTCTCCTACATTATCCTCTTAGCATCTGCCTTTTCATTCCTCGATCATTGCCTATAAGATTAAAGCGTCTTTATTCAGGAGCAAAGCCTTGCTTTTGACCCCATGCTCTTCCAACCTAGAAACAGTTCCAGAGTCTTTTCTCATATTTATACAGAATGCCAAATCCTGTTCCCTAATTGTCTCAGCCAGGGAGCCAGGAGTGCATAAAACAGCTGGTGATAAGTGTGTATATAGCAAATAGGCAGGGCAGACTCTCCTTCAGCAAAAGGCAGTGCTGTGCTAAGAACCTTCGCAGTTACGATTTCTTCCCTCTGGAGGAAACAAATGCAATGGGTTCTGTTAAAACTCACTTACTATCCACACCCACCTTCCAGATGGTAGGCTCTGACACCACGAAGTGCCGGAGGCAGAGTTGTGGTTATAAAGATGTACAGTGACTGTGATAGGGTAAGGAGTATGTTTTTAAACAAGCAACTGATAAAAGCATTTAGGAAATGGAGAATTTGTAACTCTCTCTTCATACTCAGTGTTAATGCTGTTGTGCTTTACAATGAGCATAAAAACTGTGGTGATTTTTTGCTCACTTGTACCCTTGTTAAAGGTCTATTTTAGGTCTTCATTATTTTTCTGTGAATGTGAAGCATGTTTATTAAAACAAAAATGCTGCAAAATTGTGCATATTTTGTTCTTAATGTAGTTTTTGCTTTGAGATTTCTCTTTCTATGCCTGTGAATTTGTCACTTTGAAGCTTAATTCTAATAAAAAGCTAATATTAGTTTGTCTATTGTATTTTCTCATATTTTAGCCTTAAAGAATAATATGTCACATTTGCTATACACTTATATCTTTTTGTTTATGTGTCTGTGTTAAATCTCTAAATATTTTCTCTTGATTTCAAAATTAGATTCAAACTGTAAGAGTCATATGCACCATAAAAAAGGGCTTTGAAATTAGGAATTTACTGTTGCCTTCCTATTTTCAAAAATGTTAATTATAATCACATTTAAGAGATTTTTTTCTTGATATGGTAATATCTGGTTAGTGTTATTTTTTTTTTCTGTTCCTACATAAACACCAGTTTTATTCTAAATAATCACATAATTTTAAAAATTTTTCTAAAGCAGTTTTACAAAAAATAACTCCAGTGTCATTAATTCTGTAAATTCTATTTTGCACATTAGTACTACCCTAGTTGAACTGTAATATTGCATAAATTTCAGGTTTTATTTTTAAACTTAAAAATTTTTATTTTTATTTTTTTATTTTTCATGATAAATGATGCTACTGAACACTTTGCTTGGTACACTTTTCGTTACTTTGTTGATTTTTGCAATCTTAGAAATAAGCAACACACATATAATGCATATGAAATAATAAAAAGCCTGTCTAATGGCTTCCATTGGAGGCCAGGGAATTGCATTTAGGTTGATACAGAGAAAGGCATGCTCTGAATGTGTTGTCCTTTGTATTTCCTGAAGCATCAGATGAATTGTAAAGCTTTCGAAGGACTTTTTATTACTCCTGATTTTAGAAAGTTTCTGTTGAATAATACTTAGTTTTTCTAATATTTGAAGATCAAGCTTAGGAGCTCAAAGCAGTACAGAGCAAGTACGAAAAAATAAAGCATTGCTACAGGCTTCCAGGAAAGGCTGCAAGGGTTCCTGGTTTCTGGAAAAGGCGGGGGCAGAGTGGGCTAGAGACACCCGAAGAGAGTCTGGGGAAGTAGGCCTCGGGGAGGGAACTGAGAGAGTAGCTGGCGGTATCTCAGTGCTGACTCTTTCCCCATGCGGCAGCAGCCATCTTGCTCAGGCAAAGACCACTCCCCCAGCTACTGTTATTTTAAAATAAAGCTAACTCCCAAAGTAAATAGGTTGCAGATTTATATTTTATATGTAAATCATAATCTAATCTTTGTTTTTAAAAATTTTCCTCATCTGGAAGATAGCACAGGTAAATATTTAAAAAAAACAAACACAAAATTAAAAAAAATAATTCAAAATAATAACCCAGGGAAAACTACATTGTTAAATATGATCTTCTAGTATATAGTAAAATTTTTATGTGAGCTTAATATATGTTTCTATAATATCAGTGTTGAGGTTAGGACTTCAAGATTTTTTTATAGAAATAAAAGTAAGTTTGTAATATGAGAGATATGAAGATATGACAATTATCTTTATACAAAACTATGTCATTTATTCATGCCTTAAATGTACTGATCCTCAACTGTGTGCCAAACATTGTTGAAATTTCAATGGTTCATTGTTAAGCCAGCAAGCATACAGGTAAAAACAAAAACAATTTTGCATAAATTAAAAGTTGAATGAAATGGCTAAAAACAAAAAATAAAAATTAAAAGGGTTACCTAACCTCACTTTCACATAATGTGCATACTGGAAAAAGAAGAGAACCAGTTCTATACTTTGCTAAGAAACTGACAGTCAGCAAAGAGAAAGAAACTTATCTATGTAATGTAGAATAATATAAACAGAAAAAATGCCTACATCCAAGTTCCTTCAATCTTTGGTGAAAAATTCATTTGATTTTGAATGGCATGGAAAATATATGTCCATCAATTTGCTTTTATTCAGAGATTTTTAAGGAGGATTTTGCTAGACTATTGTCCTGAAAATTACATTTCAAAATTGCATATTCCAGAATGGCATTCTCGGAATTTGTTTTTAAGTAAATGCCTTTGAGGTGATAAAGAAATACACAATGTATATCAATAAGAAGTCATTTTCAAATAAAAAGTAAAATGTTTTATGTATATTTTATAACTCTACCTAATAATAAAATAATTTATATTTTCACCAGGTGTCTTTATTATATCAGTCCAGATTTTTCTATTTCTCATGTGAGATCAGCTCATTTCATACCCTACTCATGGGGGAAATAAGAAAGAAAAGTAAAATATTAGTATTTATATGTTTGTGATAGTTCCAGCTAATAGGACCTTGAATAGATTGTTTCTCCCATATACTCCTCAGAAGAAACAGGTGGATTTTTAGACTATTTTTGTACTTTTATCCTGAAAAATCTACTCAATCACAGATACTGAAGGTGTCATAGAATTTGGCACAAGTAAAAAATGGCAAACATGTCAGAATATATGTATATAAATATAAATAGTAATACATTTATAAGAAATTATAGCTATTGTGTTAAAATTTCATACTTTATATGTATTAGAATATTTATAGATATTATAATGAGTACACACTAATAATTAATTATATTAAATTAAATGTTGAACCTGTAAAGAATATTTTTATTTAAAAAAATCTTTGTTTATCCTACAAGTAACATCTACTTCTATTTTGTTTTATCTTCCTTAAGGATTTTTTAAATAGTTTTTGATAAAATGACACATGCAATAAGGCCTGATATATTAATAGAATGTAATGTTGAAAACACAGATACAATAAATAACTCTGTGGACCCAGAGTAAGTTAATAAAAACGATTTCCACCTAGTAAATACTGACAAATCATGAAAAGTTTCTGCATGCAACTTACAATAAAATGATCAGTTTAAATTCAGCAGCATTATAATAAATACAAAAATAATTTGCTTATTTGAATAAACTATATAATTTATAGTATTGGTTAGTGTATTATAGGATACAATTCATTCACAGCTGCATTTGTCAGAACATGAATTTACAGAAGGATACAGTAGAATTGTATGACTTTCATAAAATATATATTTGATATATATTGAGGTCCTACAGATTATTCGCCCCTTAATTAACTGCTGCCACAAAAATAGACAAAATAATATCTAATGATCATAAGTTTTTTTCAATTTAGAGATAACAATATTCAACTTTATAATTTTATAAAGAAACAAACAATCCAGCAAGATTAGTGCATTGGACAAACACGTAGAGACACAAAGTTTAGAAATAAGTACCGGGGAAAACACAGGGGACAAGCACAGTGTAGGAAGATGCAGAATGGAGGCAGTGCCAGTGCCATGATGAAGCCTGAAAGGGCAAGGGGGTGTGGTTGATGAAACCTAGAAAGAGGCAAAGATGAAAAAGAAAAAGTTACCTGACAGCAGCTATATAACCTTCTGTCACAGGGTTCTGTTGGAACAATGTAAACCCAGAGAAAGGAAACTGAAAAAAATAGTCATGCAAACTCCCACTCTTCTTTCCCCCAATCTCCTGCTTGAATGCCTGTGTTCTATGTTGGCTTAAACCATACGGAAACAAGGAAGCAATGGAGTCAAATTAGGTACACTAAACAATTCAACATCCTGGAGCAATGAGCAGTAGGTATCAGGGTGGAGAGAACATCTGGACAGGCAACTGAATGAAAATGAATGAAATATAATGTTAATTTGATCACATTTTTACATGAAACTTAAAACATTCTTTTCAAGGTGTTTTATTTAGTGGAGGGGATAAATAAAATTAAATAATTTATTAGCATAAACTGTAGTGTTATATTCATTTATTTTATATTTAGTTATAAATCTTAATATTGGAATCACTTTCTTCCTCCTCCATATTTCCTTTAACTTCAGCCGGACCAAGTTTTTACCTGGCAGACCAACCCCAATCTTAACTCCAACGTCATTTGGGTCTTTGGGAAACTTATCTTTATTGAGTTGTGTTCTATCGGGATTATTGGGCAGGCAGAATTTCAAAAATACATCATGATGAATAGAAAAAATATTAATTAGAGAAAATTGGCCCTGGATGGTATGGCTCAATGGATTGAGTGCCAACCTGTGAACCAAAGGGTTGCCAGTTCAATTCCCAGGCAGGGCGCATGCCTGGGTGGTGGGCCAGTTCCCCAGTAGGGGCCACATGATAAACAACCACACATTGATGTTTCTCTCCCTCTTTTTCTCCCTCCCTCCCACTCTCTAAAAAAGAATAAATAAAATCTTTAACAAAAAGTGTCATTGGTCCTATTGTGAAGCAATGGGCTATTTTTTTTTCTAAGAAGAGTTCACACTGCTGTATGGTTAGTGGACGAGGACTCCAAAATGTCCAGATGACAGTGTCAGTTTCTATCGTATCAGAAATGTGACTACTCTCAGAAAAGCACTCATCCTCTGGTCACTAGGACCTCCCAACGTATTGAGATAGTAGGGGCAAAAGCACAATTTTCTCCAATCATGTCCTTGGCTCCTATAAATTCTGTCAATGAGATAGATGTCAGCTTGAAGAGGTCTTTGATTTAGGAAATACATCCTATCCACTGGGACAGCAACTGGGTAGTTTCCTTAAATTAACATTTTAAATTTTATTAATTTATTTTATTTTTCAGTTACAGTTTTTATTCAACCTTATTTTGTATTAATCTCAGGTGTACAGAATAGAGGTTAGATAAGCATATACTTTATTTTAACTCTGCTATTTCAGATACCCACCAGGCACCTTACATAGTTACTACAAAATTGTTGATTATATTCCCTGTGCTTTGCTTTACAACATCATGACTATTTTGTAACTACCGATTAGTACTTCTAATCCCTTCATCTTTTCATCAATTTTTGTTAAATTTAAATTAATACAAAGTTTTATAGTAAGAACATGATAAAATCATAACAAATCATACTTTTCATGTTACATTTTTTCATCTTTTTTTAATTGTCAAATTTTTTTCTTTTCTTTCATTTGTTTTTTTATTTTTATTTTATTTTTTATTGTTCACATACATTTGTCTCCATTTTCCCTCCACCACTTTCTTCTGCTCCACCCACCCCCACCTCCCGTCCTCAATCCTTTCTCACTTTGACTTTGTCCGTGGGTCCTTTATACATGTTCCTTGGTTTGATACTTCCCCTTCTTTTCCCTGTTACCTGCTTCCCTCCTTCCCTCTTGTTACTGTCAGTTTTTTTTTTCTTTCAATGTTGCTGGTTATATTTTTCTTGCTTGTTTGTTTTGTTCATTAGGTTCCAGTTACATGTGAGATCATATGGTATTTGTCTTTCACCACCTGGCTTATTTCACTTTTTAAAGGGATCTATGTCAAAAGCAGATTACCTGAGTGGTCCTATTTACTTTCCTGATGTTTCTATAAGGCCTGTGAGACACTTCTCTTGATACCAACTTGTGTATAAGTGGCTGCTCAAAGTAAAGAGGTAAAACATCTTGAGAGTCTCCTGCTGGCTTAGTGAACACTGAAAATACGTTTGAATAAGTTAGTGGGTACTTAGAACTTGCTTACTATAAATGAAGATGAAATCAATAAGCATGTATTAAAATGTGGATTAGTAAGATAATAGAATTTTACTGTAAAAGAGGATTATTGCTTCTTTCAGTGACAATAGGTTTTGCTAACTTCAAAGTATGATAAGTTTTAAAAATTTTTTAAAACTCCAGATGATTGTACAAAAATATTCATTTGTATATTTTTCTCTGATTCTGTTACATTGCAAAAAATGTACCCAATAGTAATGTGAAGATGGAAGCTCAGAGTTTCATTTCCAAATTTACTTAGAAAACTCCCAATTATTTTTTCTAGATAATAATAATTTCAGGAAATAATGTAAAATTAGCCACATTCTATAGTTTTTATTGGCAATACACAAAACTATGATGTTCATAAATTTAAAGTAAACCAAAAGTTTGTTATTTAATGTAATGTCATGATATTATATGTCATTTTACTGTCTTTTGAACTTTGATAATGTTCTTTGCAATAATATCTTTGCATTAATTATGTTGACAATATATTATATTAAACTTTTGCTGTTTACTCAATTTTTGAAAACATAGTGAATATAATTATTAGTAAATGTTAAAGTGTTGGAAATTAGGGAATTTGATTTCCTAATTTAAAATTTGATTGCTCATTCATTTGTTCATTCATCAACTTTTTTATTCAATTTTTTGCTCACTTAACAAAAATACTTAATATATACTGACTATCCTGCGATACTGAACTACTCTGGGAACACATCTTAAGCAGAACAAATAAAGAAAAATACCCTGTCATGATGCTTAACGTTAATGAAGTATCTAAACAAATGGCTACAAAGATCATAGCGACTACCTACATGGATGGATGGATGGATAGATGATAGATAGATGACCGATGATGACAGAAAGGTAGATGATAGATGATAGATAGATAGATAGAAGTTAAATAGATTAATCAATGTGAAGATAAACTACAGGTTAATTTAAGTGATCATAACAGAAACACCTATTAAGGATTTAAGAGTCAGATTAGGTCTATTTGAAAAATGAAATGTTCTTGGAGATAGCTATTTGATGAAAAAGGGCAAGGCATTCCAAGATAAGGAATAATGTTTGCTTTGATGTGGTGAATACTACATTATGTTCAAGAAACTGGAAAAATAAAAAAGTCTACAAAGTAGAGCTGGTACATGAAGGAGAAAGCAACAGCAAGAGAGACAAGATTGGTAAACTAGACGCAACTGGAAATGGCACAGAAGCAAAGAACAAGCATGTAGATGGTGAATTAGCCTAATTACTATGAGAAATTATTGAATTGTGTGAGGAAACTTTCATGGGGGGGCGGGGTTACCGCATCCCGCGCAGAGTCCCTCTGCATCTCTGCAGATGGAGGAAAATGAAGTAAGTCGTTCCAGACATTTCTTGGTCTGCAGTGAAAGGGGGTGGCGATTCCCTCTAGTGGAGAATGCCCTGAGCCCTTTTCTTGAAGTGGCTTTTATTGAGAACGTTGTGCCCAGGGTATACAGAATGTATGCAAAGCTCATCAATCAATGTCAAAAGGCTATGATTGAAGGAACACAGAGATTTGCCTCAGGTCAGGGTCTGGGAGACAGGGCGTCGCCCATTCGATCCTGAAACCTGGGAAACTAATCACATTCTACAATCGACCCCAAACATCAGTACTCATTAACTCCAGGGTATTCTTAGCAAAGTAAGTTTCAGAAGATTTAATGCATTCCTTTTCCAGGCCTAATTGTCCTTGCCTGTCAGCGAGGCTACAGTCCCTGAAACCAGGCAAGCATGGTTCCCAGCACATAGGAGGGTTGGAGTATTATGCTTAGGGAAAAACAACTCTACTTTATGGAGAATAAATAGGTGAGCTTTGGATCTAAAAGTGGAACAGTAGGGACATGTTAGAGGTTTGAAGTAGTGGAAGTTGATCGTGACTGTCCCTAGAATAGTGGTGGGCATTACGGAGGAAAGTAAATGCATGCATATGTTACTTAGTAATTAGATGTGTACAAATCTGGTGACCTTTTTAAGATCCAAATAGGGAGGAAATGGACAGTTAACATTATGTTATAGATAATCCTTACCTTTTAGGAATAATCAACCTGTTAGATGAAGTAAGATTTATTGAATTGGAGAACACAGGTGGAATAAATTGCTTCACTAAGAAGGTTCAGTGGGAATGGGAAAGTTGTAGGATAAGAAGTGAATCAGGCATTGAGTTCTGAACATATTAACCTTAGAGTGGCTAAAAAATATATGTACAACTGGAATTATAAAAAATACAGTTGAATATATGGGTGAGTTTTTATAGATAAAAGATATAATAGAAATGATGCCAGATGAGTTTAAATACATGTAAATAAGTTAATTTACCTGACAATATAATGAACATGAGAACACAAGAGAGTCTAAGACAATCTTGAGGAATTCCAGTACTGAAATGTCAGGTTAAGTAATACAGCTACGAAAGAACACTAAGAAGAGACCTGGCTGGTATGCCTCAGTGGAGGGTGGCTCATTGAGTGCCACCCTGTGAAGCAGAGGCACTGGTTCAATTTCCAATCAGAGCACATGCCTGGGTTGCAGGCCAGATCCCCAGTAGGGAGCACATGAGCTGCAACCACACATTGATGTTTCTCTCTCTCTCTTTCTCCTTCCCTTCCTGTCTCTCTAAAAATAAATAAAATCTTAATAAAAAATAAAATAGGGCTTGTTTAAAAAAGAAAACTAAGCAGAAACATGCAATGTGATGGAAATTAAGAACAGAGAATATTTTAAAAGAAATCTCCATTTAGTTTGGTTGACTCTAAGATGTCAAATGAGATGGCTAAACTGCAAAGAAATAAATTTGATATTAAGATTACTGATTTCTTTGTTTATATTCCGGGCAAAGGCTTGTATAATTTGCTTGCATGTATCATGATTAGAATTAGACTAAAGAACATTTGAAATATTAATGAGTTACACTGTATCAATAGATTTTAAGATAAAACCATTAGAAAATAATAAACTTGCATATGTGTTTTCTCATGAAATGAAATTGATCTATAGCATTAATTAAATTTAGGGATTTATATTTATATTTAATCTGTCTTTATAGAGTGTTACAACATTGCATAAACTTATGAAAAGGAAATAATACATAGTGTCATTACCAATTCTATTAAATAAGTATGGGATAAAAATCTGTTAGCTTTTGACGATAATATTTAGAGGTGGCAAGTATGAAAGTTAGTACTTGTATTAAGTGGCATATAGCAGGCCAAGTCCTGAAATTCTTAAATGTTAAAAAGTTAGGGTTAAATTTATTAGGGATAAAATCTCAAATGACATTCAAAAGAAAGAGGATATTGTTTTCACTGTAACTATCCTATGCTTCTCCTCAAATGCATTTATGTTTTAATAGCAATTACTTTAATCAAAGCAAAATTAATCCTAGTTTTATCTGTAGTTAAAAAACACCTATGAGGCTTTTAAGCATTCAGAGACAGAGATATGTGGGATTCTGTTTCTTGCCTGCTCCATTATTGCAGGATTCCCTGGAAAAGCTCCAGCCCTACAAAGCAGCTGCTCGTGTTTAGTGATAATCCTTGGTAATATTAGGTTTGCCTTTTGGGATAGGAAATTGATTACCTGACCTTAACATAGTGAAGACTTTGCATGTATCTTGCCTTCTGCCTCAGAGGGTAAATTAGTTTTGTAAACAGTGAAAAATATTCAGGAGCACAATGAGGTTTTAGTTTAAATAGAAAAAAAATACAGAGAAAACACAAATAATAGGCTCTTATTATTTTATTGTTCACAACAAGTTACAAATTATCATGCTACTCTCTTAAATAATGTATTTTTTGGTGAGTTTTTAATATTTCTAGTAAGCACATTGAAAACACTTTAGTGGAGAGAGTCGTTGGGGAAGGGAGTGATGTAGACTAAAGCAGGCATCGCGATGCCTCTGTCTCCATCCAATGGGACAAGTGCTTTATCGCCTGGACACTCACAGAGTTTAGCAATTTTCATTCACAACTTGAGCAAGACAGATCATTTACAAACCATAAAAACTTAACGTTTTCTCTTAGTCATATTTGGTTAAAACTTTTAACCAGTCTGTTAATACTGAGACATTAAAAATTAGTGTGAATACTCCTCTGAATAATATTTGTATGTATATATGATTTTGATTTAACTATTTGTAAAACCAGCATCACATTATTTTCAAATGTGGTAAATATTCAGCCATAAATGAGAAATTATTTTGTTTCTCATCTTTAAAACAATTTATCAAGGTATCATAAAGTCTTATTCCACAGTGTAACATAGACTCTATTGAGTAAAGTTGTATGGGAAAAAATAGAGTATTTCTTTTTACTATGTACCCAGGTTTTATCAACTTAAACAATGACTTCAAGTTTTTTTACTGGATCACAATAGAAATGCAAATGGAAGAATGAAAACTTCATGAAGGCAATAGTTCAATACTGAATCTTCAAGGTGACTATTCTATAGCATACATATTTATGTTAAATGCATAATTTATATAATTAAGCACTATATGTTATATCAAATGTATTAGATATGTAATATATTATATATACTTAAAAGTATAATAAATAATATATAAATATGTTGTATAATAAAAACATATCTATATTAACTGTTACAGTGCCAGTTTGTCAGTTTCTAAGTTTTCCTTTGAAAATGTGATTCCTTTTCCCTTCAAGTTTCCCATTCCTTTAAAAATGTAACCATCAAACACCGTAGATTGGTTTTTAAGTCTTCACTCCTTCCCTGATGTGGGCCAGAGGTTCTACTTTCTGCATCACTTAGATCATTAGAAGCATATGCTCTACTTTCAACAAATGATATTCCCATTGCCTGTTAACACTGTGGGTTCAGTCATTATTTTCTGTTAAGTATCTGTAGATTCCTCTTACTTTCTAATTTGTTTAGAATGCATTTTAAAGGATGTTTGCCTTGTCCAATATTTGCCTTATGCTAGGATTAATAAGTTTTCATTATAGGAGGGTTTCCAAACATGTAGTTTGTTATATTTTTTGAAGCAGAAGTAAAAGGAAAATAGTATTATGATATATTGTTATTAAATGGGGAAATTGTCCACACTTTTTAACTTAATAACGATCTTGTTTCTCTTGGGCTTTTATTGTCTTTATTCATTTTTATATACATTTTTCTAAGTGGTGTAAAAGAAACTTGGATTTTTCCAGGGTTGGATTTTTATTAAATTTGTATTAAATTTTAATAAAAACATATTAAAATCATATATTATTGGATACATTGATCTTTTCATTATTTAAATGTTATCATTCATTAACATTGTAAATTGCACTCTTTAGTCAGCTTCTTTCTCAAGTAATATTTGCAATTGCTCCATTTGTGACTCTTAATTTGATTTTTTCCTAAGGACATTGTAGTTATTGTTAATTTAAAAAATTGTATTCTATTGTACTTTTCAATTAGTTATTCAATTTTATAAATTCAATATTAAATTTTACATGCTTATTCTCTATAAAATTTTAAAAATATTTTAATATACTCTTTAAACAATTATATTTTCTGTAGATAATGTTTTTACTCCCTTTTTTTGCTAACACTTGTGATCTTAATTTCCCTTTTCTTATCTTACGGAATTAGCTAAGACTTCCAGTGTAATGTGAAGTGATTGGAATATAACATTTTTTGTTCATACTAAGTTGAATAGGAATGTTTGTGAACTTTGACCACTGTGGATGATATTAGCTCTTGATTTCTTAGGCTCTCTTCACTAATCTAAGGAAGTTCAGTTCTATTTCTAGTTTGCTAAGATGTATTTACAGTTGACCCTTCAGCAATATGGGGTTAGGGATGCTGACATGTGCACAGTAAAGAAATGTACATATAATTTAAATCAGCCCTCCACATATACAGATTTGCAACCACAGATGGAATATATCTGAAAATGATATATACATTTGAACATTAGACATTTTTCATCTTGATTTTTTACTGACATGTGTATTATATTTATTCAATTAATGTAGTAGAATTTATTAATAGACTTTCTAAAGTTTATTATTGTCTTCTTTGGAAAAACACTGTTGAATGTGATATTGTAGATTCTTAGAATGATAATAAATAACATCTCTCTCATCTAAACAATTATAAAAATAATTTTGATTGATAGATTTAGAGTGAAGATCAAAGAAGATGGAATTATCGTTTATATTACTGGTAAAAGCTGTCTAGGATGCTGTGGTGTATTTTTCTTATCCATATGTTCTTGTTAATTCTCCCAGACAAAATTAGAGAGAATTTCTCCTTGGGTAATACACGCTGCTGAAATATTCCAATTCTCCCCATTAAGATTCTACTGTGGTATCTTAATAAATGGAGGAGTTGTTGTTTGTGTTATTTTATGTTCTTTTATTAGATTTTTAATTTGCTTTTCTACTTCTGTTATTGTCAAGCTTACTTATGTATTTATTTATGAGAATGGGAGTCTCTAATTTATCTCTAATGTAAGTTTGCTTTATCTAGCATGTTTTGATATATAGCATTGAAACTTCATCAAAATTTAGTTTTAATTGTTTCAAATTTATTCTGATTTTTATTTTTGACCATTCTAATTTTAAAAAATTTTTATTATATTTTTTGCATTACCCCTATACACCCTCCCCCACAACTACCACTCTGTCACCCATATCCACGAATCCTTTTGCCTTTTTGCTGAATTCCTCCACTCCCTAACCTCCCTCTCAAGCTGTCATCCTGCTTTCTATCTATGAGTCTGTGCTATTTTAATTTTAATCATATGTAAATTTTTATGCTCTTTTTTTTTCCTCCCCTATTTTGGGTCTCTTTGTGTGTAGGTCATATTAGTGTGTCATGGTAGCTAGCTAATGAAAAAAATTATATTTATTGTTCAGAAAAATTTTTATTGTATTTGTTGTTATAGAGTTTATGCATTTAATAAATATCTATACACAACCTATTGTATGCTATGCATTTTTCTAAGAACTAAGAATACATCAGTGATTCCAACAGATGCAATTTCTTACTTTAATAGATTGCATACTTTAGGAAAAAATTTGGGAGTGAAAAAGATGAAGAAGAAAATATTTGTATGCTAAAAATCTAATGGGGAAAAAAACATAACAGGATAGGGAAAATAAATAGGAATGCCAATTACTATAAAAGGTCTGAATGTTTACCATGCTTGCAAACCAATGTATTACCTTGCCACAATATTACAGATATTGATTGAAGAGATGAGACTCCTGGGTCAGAGGTAAATAACATTATTACAGATGGCACAACAAAAATAATGACCATTAGCATATTTTCCTCTGTTCTGCTTAAACCTGAGTCTCATAGGGTCAACACTGGTGAATCCAGGTAGATGCCTGTACACAGTTTGCTAACTTACAGAAGAGGAACGTGGGCATGAAGAACCCGAATCTTTTGTAATAGTGAGTAAAAAAGCCTGTTATTTGTTCTGAAAAAGACACTATGTCTATTTTTCATGACTGTTCATTATATAAATATACTGGAAAAAGTCCAAAACAAAGGAAAAAATTAGTTTTGGTCCACAAGACATACAGAAATGTAATATCGTCTGATGTGTCTCCTAATAATATTTACTATTTCTGTAACATCTTGGATTCGGTTGAATTTTCTGATGGGAAAATGGTTCTTTGCTATTGTGAATAATGTGGCCAACAGAAGCTGAGATCAAATCTGTTCATTTGTCTCACATAGTACTTAATTGAAGCTACCATCTACAGTACTCCAAACAACAGAAATTCTCAAAGGAATGTTCACCAAGAAACCACATTTAGGCTCATTTTGAAGAATTCATCCTATTCATCTGAAGGCCCCATAATCTAATAGTAATGTTTCCTAAACATTTGCAAGTCTTTTATTACCACCTTAAGGTGCATGTCAACATGGTTGTGGAAGGACACTAAATTAGTTCCTAGGGTTGATTCCAAATAAAAAACAGTTCCAGAGGCCTACAGAGATTAAATATTGGTTGCAATTGCTGTGGCCTTGCAAGTTTTACCTACATCTACTAAGGCATGCAAGTTGACTTCCTCCAACATGTGCCTCTCGGATGACTGATAGAATTTAGAGTTCCTAATTCAGTGGAATGATTGAGTCTAGTTCTTGTTTTGGAAGAATTGCCTGACGGTAATTATTCCGACCACTTTAACTTGCCCAAACCAACAGCCAAATAACATTCATTCAGCCCATGAAGAGACTAAGAAAGTGCCAAGAAGATGTGAGTGGAAAAGGCATCCTGCATTGTTGACAGCCATTTGTGAGAGGTGCAGTATCTGGGAACATCACTTTTTGTTTTCAATACACTACTTCATAAAATCAAGAAAAATTGTGATGAGATTTAGATCATGGTATTGTTTTTTTCTTTACTGCCAGGACTGAGCATTATAAGTATGTCCACATAGCCCCAAGAAAATTTATCTGAAGAGCGGGCCTCAGAAATTATTACCTGCCTTTGCTGTAAAGATTTAACAATGCAACCAGGACTGATAGAACTAAGGCTTCTGGCTTGCCAACTAATAGGACACTATCTATATAATGAGATCTTAGCCCATCAGAGATCGATAGTCTCAGGTCAAATCATGAATGACCAACTTGGGGGAAGGTTCCAAGGAAATTTGTCTCCCTAACACTTCTTAATATGAAGCTCATTTTTACCAAGACAATACTCTCTGTTACTCATGGCACAGTGAAGTACAAACATGCAATTCATTAATTCCTATTATGGACTCAGATGCAGAAACAATATTAATAGTATGCAGATCTGTCTAAAGGACTTCATACACAAAGTCCTATTATTACCCTTCCACACTATGAAATTTGCCCATACCCTATCCATTGAATTTGGGTACCCTTCCTGCATTGTACAAGATAGGATTGTAATGTTGGTGCCTTCATCTAATAAAGGCATAAAAGTTTTATTTCCTCTTCTCCCCAAAGTTACTCAGAAAACACCTACTGGTGTGTATGATTTTCTGCTCTTATTGTGGGCGATGTGTCATTGGTCTACAACTAATCATTTCTCTCCTTAAAGTATGTTAGAGCAGGGTAGAGAAAGAGAAGAAGTGGGCAGGGTGCAGAAAAAAGTGGTTCTTTACTGGTAATTAAGGCTTTGGACTCAGAGTGGCATCCAGACACTATTAACAAAGCCTAATGAAGAAAACAGTTCATGCCAGCTTCATCATCACAAAGCACAGCAAAATGATCGATTTGAAGAAAACAGAAACTAAATAACTGTCTTGGTCAAAACGTTTGGCTACTCACCTTCCACATATACCATTCTTCAAACCTAGCAAGACATAACTCTTTCTCTTTAAGTAAAGACTCATCTTCTTCCCAAAATAGGGAGAAAAAGAGTCTCAATAATAATAATATTAGTTACTCAATTTCAGTTGAACTACTACTGAACATGGATAATGAAGAGTTCAGTAGTACTCTGAGAAAAATTTAGGAGTAATTAATAAGACTAACTTGGGAAGTTAATTTTCAACAAATTGTATATAAAATAAAAATTGAAAGAAGCACAGGAATACAATTTTATATATGCATACACATTACATGCATGTGTATATATGCATATGTGTGTATATATATGTGTGTGTGTATGTGTGTGTGTATCTCAAGAGAGAAAATATGCAAAGCTACTAATGTCATCATTGTGAGGTCAGAGTTGATAGCTATTATTTTTCTCTTCTACCACCCATTCCATAGTTCCCTTGACCCTAGTCAAATCTTCAGATGGTCTGAGTTCTTTACCTTGTAGAGTTATATAAATCCTAGTTTTTGAATGGTCTTACTTTCAAAATTTCTGCCTCTTTTAGATGCTATAGTTTCCCATTAACCTCTACAACTGTGAATAGAAGTAAATATTAAGTGGTGCCCTCAGAGAACCCCTGGGTATCCAGACGCATCTGTTCACATGTAGCAGCAATCCAGTTTCTCTTGGGTAACCAAGTCAATCATTCTAACCAGTATAGTAACCCCATTTCTTGACATACTGATTTGGTGGCTTACGGATCCCCAAAGGTGTTGGTGTTGGTCTCATCTTCCACATTGATGGCATCATTGTTGTGTACATTAGTGGAGGAAGCATTATCCGACTGAGAACTAAGACCTCAAAACCATCAGAAGTAAAAGTAATTAATATAAGAATCAAAATCTTTGTAAGTGGGTTATTAGGAATAATAAAGGAGCCACATACACCTCCATCTCTTGATTCCCTGGCCCATGTGTTCTGGCTATGTAGAATACAGGCACCATATTATGGTCTTTTACCATAAGCATATTCTTACCTTATGAGTCAAAAACTCTTCTCTTCAGAGTGTTGTTTTCTGACGTGCCATAACTGAGTCTTATTGAAGACACTCATTCAGACGGTTGTGAGTAGTGGGATTTGTATTAAAACAAGTTAATTTGGTGAGGCAACCTCAATGCTGTTCTTTCTTTACTGTAAAAATAATTTCTTTATCAGAAACTATGTTCTGTATAGAATCATGATGATAGACAGGGATTCTGTGTGTCCACAGATGGAGGTGCCAGCAGAAACATTACAGGGAAAGAAGGCAAAACCATGTCCAGAATGTGTCTGTTGCAGTGAAGATAAATTATCCAATGTGAGCAATCTGCCGCTAAATGGCTGGCTGGTTAGCCACATGATGGTTCCATATCATGGGCACCACATTGGACTCTGATATTTCCAGACCAATCACTGAACAGTGATGGTAAGGGGAAGTCTATGTTGTTAAACACATTAATAGACTCCTCTCTGCCATGATAGCCACTTTCTTTATAGGCCAGTCGAACAAGCATTAAGGTAGCTGGGGAAATCATAGGGTCGATATCTTGCTTGATGGTTACCTTTTAAAGAGACGGCTTCCAAGCCTTGACCAGGTTCTCAGGTTTCTGTATTACTTTACATTTACCCTTTAAAAAAATTTACATACAATTCAAAGAGTCAGAAAAGGAACTTAAAAGTTTTTTTTTAAAGTAAATGCTTTAACAGAGGTGGGGGAGAAATCTGTTTCTTTATTTTCAACAAAGGAAATTAAATTTCCTCTTTTTAATTTGTATCTACTCTTACAAAATGAGTATCAGTGAACTTCAGCAAACATGCTTAATAAAAAGAAAAGTGGAAAAATGGAAGCAGAACCAGAACTGGAAAAGGAAGTGACATCTTATCTCTGTATCTGTACAGTGCCACCAGTGCTTTCTCCTGACAAAGCTGAATATTTTTGCTAGCTGTAAAGAAGAAATATTTAGAGGATATTGTTCCAGTATCACAAAACCAGAGAAGTAGATTAAGGGCTGAGAGACAGTAAATTGATACCTTGTTCACTTACTATATTCACTTCTTCGTAGCAAAATGATAAATCCTATGTATGATATCATAAAAATATATAGACATATATGTTATTACATTTTACAGCTGAAAAGCCTCCACTGTGGGGGGTACTATAGTTTATTCAATATATCAATGGACAATAAACTGTATCCATAATGCACTATTTAAAGTTGCAAGCAATAGTACAGCAGATATACTTGTTACATGGATTTTTGTACTTTTGCTATTTTATTTTAGGATAAATTTCTTGAAATGGAGTATCAGTGTGAATAAGGAAATGCATAAAGTAATTTCCTAAATTCTTTCACATAGGATTGTACTATTTTGTGTACCCAACAAAAATGTATGGGTTCCTGCTTCCATATAGCCATGAAAAAGAGTATTTTTGTAAAAATTTAATGTTTGTCAATCATAAATAAAAGATGGTATATAAGCAAAGTTTTCATTTTCAATTTGCATTATATTATTTAATGCTCTCTTTTAGAAAGTTTATTGGTTTTACTTATACTAAGTAAAAGAAGTAAAATTAGCATTTGAATTTGGGATGAAACCCTAAGCAGCAGGCTTATTTTATTCTCCTAGATGTGTGTGTAATGTTTAAGCCTAACAAGGTATCTATAAATGAAGAAGATATATTTCAGAAACACATTGTTCTCAGCAATCCAGTTATTAGATAAATAATTAATATAGAAACATTAAAATGTGTTAATAGATTAAAGAGTTTGGCCAAATGAATTGAGAACTCTATAAAAATAGGTAAATATGCACTAGAAGAACATTATATATGAGATAAGGAGAAGAACAGAAACAATAATATCTGTGAATCTTGGGGAGAAAATAAATGCTAAGTTCAGAATAGAAGTCAGAGGAAGTAAAGTAGTGTTGCTGATTAAATCTCTCTTAGGTAAGATGCATTACTAGTCCTGAAAAAAAGCAGAGGAGAGGATACAAACTCTTCTTTAAAAATAACCTCTTTACAATAAGTTTCAATAAGTTTATTTGTATTTAGGAATATGTGTTTAGGACAATTATCATAAAAATAAAATAGAACAGAACACAACAAAACAAAACTGCTCATTTTAAACATATCTGCCTTGTACCACCCAATCACAATGAATTTTTGGGGACTAGATTTTTTTTTCATATGGTTAGTTAAACAACCTCTTTCCTCCTCTACATCTTATCCCCAAAGATCACTGATTTTAAAACCTACTAAATTATGCATATACTTTAAATTTTACTAATAACTGGCTTTGACTGCAAGTATCTTCTATAACATTATGATGCTAACTTCATTGACATCAAGACTAATTCATGTGAACTTACATCTTTTCATGTATTTACCAAACTGACATGGGTCATACCCAGTTCTAAATTTGATTAGAGGGAATGTATAATATACATGTGAGCAAAGTAGTGTGGGTTGTGGGAGTAGGGCAGGAAGGGTGATGCCTAAGAGAAGTATTTTTTAATGCAACAACACCCAAAAAACAAAGAAAATAAAATTTAGTAATAATTAATAAAATTAATTCAGATGGTTTTTCCCATCACTTTTATGTATTTTTTTTAGTATTATAACTTTTTTCAAATTCATTAATCTCAGTCTCAATAATATAATTTAAAATATATGAAGTATGAGAATACTTGTTCTCATTTATAAATAAATTTATTTTTTTAAATCATGTTTATTCTATTACAGTTGTCTCAGTTTTTACCCCTTTTACCCTCCTTCACCCTTCCCACCCCACCCCCTGCTCCCACAGTCAATTCCCACTCTGTTGTCCATGTCCATGGGTCATTCATACATGTTCCTTGCCTAGTCCTTTCACCTCGTTTCCACCATTGTCCACCTTCCCCATTCTCTTTGGTCACTTTCAGTCTGCTTCATTTTTCCATGCTTGTGGTTTATTTTGTTCAATAGTTTATTTTGTTGAATAGATTCCAACATGTGAGATCATATGGAGATGTCTTTCACCGACTGGCTTAATCACTTAGCATAATATTCTGCAGTTCAATCCATGTTGTCGCAAAAGGTAGGAATTCCTTCTTTCTCTTTTTAAAAAAATGCATGTTGATTTTATTTATTTATTTTTTAAATGTCAGAATGCATTATAAAATATTAAAACTTTTATATCCATTATAAAGTCTCAGCAATTAAAAACATGACACTAGCATAGAAAAAAATCAAGTACACCAATAAAAATGAGCATTCTAGAAACAAACAAGTATATTTGTTTGACAAAGTAATATGATTAAATTGATATTTCAAATAATTGGGGAAAATAAGGCTCATTAAACAAATAAGGTGTATGGATCACTATTACTTGAAATAAAACAAATATAGAGCCCTATTTCACACATTATAAAAAATATCCAGGTGAGTTAAAAATCAATATGTAAAATGTAAGGAGTTTTAGGAGAAAATACAAAATAATATTTTTCTTACCTTGAAGTAAAATATTCAAACCCAGAAGCTATAAAGTATTGATAATAAGACCTTATTAAACATTTAAGACAATACAATAATATACATATAAAAAAGTTAAGGACAAGTAATAGAATAGGAAAGTATCTGCAACACATTGAAAAGAGTTAATAGTGTTTTCTTTAGACAAAATATTCTACACACATTTAATGAAAAAATGGATAAAGAATACCAAAAAGTCACTTAAAGCTTTTTTTTTTTAATAATGGAAATAGGCAAGAAATATACAAAAACAGGTTCAGTTTCAACAAACAATAAAATAACAAAATAACACATCATGTCACAATCAGATTAATAAGTATTAAAAATATTGGTAATATCAAGTTTTGGTGACTGTGAAAGGAACGGGATATTCTTAGACTCTTTTTCTTCATCTTCTTAAAGCAGTCCCTTTAGTATATCTTGCAATCCTGGTTTGCTGGAGGTGTATTCTTTTGTCTGGGAAACTCCTTATTTCGCCTTCCACTTTAATTGAGAGCCTTGCTAGGTAGAGCAGTCTTGGTGGCAGGCCTTTCCTTTTCATGAAATGTTGAAATGTTTTTGCCATTCCCTTCTGGCTTGTCGTGTTTCTGTTGAGAAGTCTGCAGTTAGCCATATCACGGCTCCCTTGTTTCTCCCTTTCTGGCTTTAGGATTCTCTGTTTGTCTTTGGTATTTGCCATTTTAACAATGATGTGTCTTGGAGTGGGCCTCATTGGGTTCCTCTTGAATGAAACCGTCTGTGCTTCCTGGACTTGTGTGACTTTTTCTCTCCTCAAATTAGGGAAGTCTTCCATCACTACCCTTTCAAACAGGTTCTCTATCCCTTGTTCCTCATCTTCTCCTCCTGGTATCCCTATTATATGGATAATATTATGTTTCAGATTGTCCTGAATTTTCTTAAATGTCTCTTCACTCTTTTTGAGTCTCTTTTCATTTTCTTGCTCTTTCTGGGCGCTTTATTCTGCCTTCTACTCCAGTTTGCTGATTCGATTCTCTGCTTCATCCAGCTTGCTTTTGATTCCTCCTGCTGTGTTCTTCAATTCAGAAATTGTATTCTTCATTTCCTCTTGTCTCTTACTGATAGTTTCTACGTCCTTTTTCATGCTGATAGAGTTTTCAGTAAGTTCCTCTTAGTTTCCCTGTAGATTTTTGTAATTCTCTCTGAGCTCACTGAGCTCATTGAGCTTCCTTAGAACCGTTGTTTTGAACTCAATATCTGATAGTTTATTTGCTTCCACTTAATATAGTTCTCCTTCTGGGAATTCCTCCTTTCCCTTCGATTGAGGGGTGTTTCTTTGTCTTCCCATTATTTGTGAGACTCTTCTTTTTGGCTTCTGCTTCTTAGATTGATCTGTCTTGATTACCTGACTTTGTGGTGTGAACTTCTATGGAAGGAGACCACTGGTTTTTCTTTCTGGATCTGCCTCTGATGATATCAGATGTTGACCTTGTCTGACCTTAAGCAGTCTGTTCGAGACTTCCAGGAATCTGCTGTTTATGGCTCTCTCCCTCATCTATTAATCTAGTCACTCTGTACCCAGCAGTCAGGTTTAGACACCACAGGTTGGGCAGAATCCCTCCTGAGGGTGTGGTTATTGGTTCCTCTCCTGCTGCTGCCAGTCAGGGGAATGGTCTGTCTGAGCTAGATGGCTGCTGCCATATGGGGGATGAGTCATCTCTGGGATCCTGCTGGCTACTCTCTCAGTTCTCTCCCCACAGTCTCCTTTCCCAGTCTCTCCTTAGGCAGCTCGAGCCCACACTGCCCCCATGTTTGCCAGAGACCAGGGTAAGTGGCTGCTAACAAACATTTATGCATTGGCCCTTTAAATGACTCTTTGTATCTCTGGCTGTCAATCTCTGGCGGAGAGCAACCTTGCCACTTTTTGCAGCTGGTTGTTATTTGTGTGTTTTTTGGGCCCTGGTGCTGTAGGCTGGAGATCCCCACTTTTGGTTTTGACCCTGCTCTTCTCAGGGGTATCCAACTGGCCATTTCAATATCCTTCTGGTGCTGCCACCCGTGGGCACTCCACCTGTCTTCTTGAGTCTCTACCACACTTCTTACCTCTTAGGCTATGCAAAGCTGATTCTTCTGTCTGTCGGAGGTCATACAGCTCCTCCCTTGCTATTGTTCAGTTGTTTGTTCTGGGTGATTTCTCCACAATTTAGTTTTAATTCTGGATTGTTCCTGGGAGGATGTCAGTGTGACTTCCATTCAGTCCTCTGCCATCTTGATTTTTTAAAATAAATTTAAAATACACATATATGCCATGGGCCATCACTTTTCCAAACAAAATTTTCATTATCATTTGGTTTAATTACAACTTTTTGCAATGAGTTTCAGAAACTTCAACCACTATATATTCATAAAAGAAAATCTCATCTGACCTGATTTCTCCATGTGAAAGAATTTTGGGTTTTATTTAAAACAAACAGTATGAATTATCTTTGCAACTCAATGGCTTTTTAAAAAAGGAGAAGTGATCTTAGGCTTAAGTTATACAAGAATAGAATATAGATCTAGGGAGGAAATAGATTCATTATGTAATTTAATGGCTAGAATTTAGATAGAGTAGGTATAGAAAAACCCACATGCAGTCTCATTAGACTTCTCTTTGTAAAGAGTTTATTTACAATGATAGTTTGAGATGGTAAGGAGATCTAAATACTTTTCCTATGATATTAAAGTATGCACTGTAAATCAGATGGTGATAAATATAGGTCTCAAAGTTTATAATCCAAACAGAAGAGGTTCCAAAAGTTATAAACACTGATGAAATGAATGAATTTAGGTTTGCACTTAAAAATATGACAACTGAGATGTGTATTATTATCTGAATAGATATAAGCAAAAAATAAATCTGTCTGATTTAATCTTTTTCTAGTATATAAAACCATATCAGATGGGGTTAACCTTAGTAATCTTCTGGGTTTAAATATGGGTGGATTTGCCATCCTATTTGTTGCTCATTCTTTCTTTTAACCAACTGGTGTATTGTCATTTACTTGAGGCAGAGGATACAAGGATCTGCAAGACCTAGTTTCTGTTTCCACATATTCATCAATCCATTTTGTTGAAATTATTTACATGCTTCTTTTGGTTAACCAGATGACTTATTGTTCTTTTTAAGAATAACCCTTTTTCAACCATGCATACACACATTCACACACACACACACACACACACACACACACAGTAATGAGTTCATAATTGTTAAATTTTTTGACACTTGGATAGCATAAATTTATATTGAATTTCAGATGTAGTGTTTGCTCTGTAAGCATTTTTATTTTCCTTATTTTTCACTTTATTCCTTTTAAGGGTATGTCAAATTTTATAGAGAGAGATTTTGTCCATATTCAAACTCTACTGGCATGGCTTAGTATGCTAAATTCCTTTATCACTTTACAAATTCTGTTGTTTTTCTATTAGTAGTTTATTTTGGGAGATAGAGATAACATTTATGATCTTTACTTGCTCATACGAGAATTGCTGCTGTTAAAATACCCTGAATACAGCATTTCGAATTAAGCCAAAAATGATTTGCCCCATGCTGTTGTCATCTTGTGTGAGACTTAAACAAGAAACAACTGTGAAATAAAAGCTGCTAGTAATGCCCAGACAACTGAAGTGAAACATAAAGAAACTCAACCATGACTTGATAGTACATTTTCTTTCCCCATGCTTCTACTAAATGAAAAGAAGATGATAATGTGTGGCATAAATTGCTAGAGGTCACAAAACTGACAGATTTTATTCTAAATATAGGAAGCAATTATAAGATGGCTCATTGATCTAATATTTTGGTCTTTACATAATTGAGAAATGATGTACTAATGGTATATTACATGGTAACCTTTGAACATGATTATATGTTTTAAAATTAATATGGAAAAATTCACTATTTCTAAAATATTGAATTTTTTACCATATTTGAGTCATTATTAGAGGAATGTTTTCATATTTTGTTTGTTTCTGTCAAACTTACTATATACATAATGCTGTAGACTATGGATACTAGTTTTTAGAACGATATTTTTCCAAGTCTTTCACTGTTAGAGCAGCCATTTTCTTGACAAGTTTTTCTCTATTCACTAGGCTTTAAAACTCCAGCCCCTGGGATCATATTAATGCAAAAGAGGATGGAGTAGAAAGAAACTGAACATATCTCAATCAACCACACTTTCTTTCATCCAGAGTTCTAAGTTGCATGTAGCATGATGGAAATCATTAACTTATATAAATTCATTAGGCCAAATTCCATCATTACCTTATTTAATGGAATTAAACAAAATTGACAATTAATGGTACTATCAATGAAAGTGTCCTTTGGAAGGGTCATAATTAGCTAGTAAAAAGTGAAAAGATCTATTTACTCTCATATCTGATCTCCTATGTGGGCATTTGGGGGAATACAATGGTATTTGAAGTCATGTTTCAACTCAGGATTTATATATTAATAGCCATGTGTATGAATGCAATTTGGAGCAGTTTTATAAAAGTTGATTTACTACTACTTTTAGTATAATATTCATTTGGTGATATTCTCTTGTGGTGACTTTAGTAAATCTGACTCAAGTGGTACTTTGCCTTATGGGGAAAAAAAGCACACATACAGCACATCTCTTTCTATTATTACCTTTCTATTATATAAGCCAATTTATATAATAGAATTTTTGGATTAGTAATCCTAATAGTTAACATTTTAATACATAACAGGTTAAAAATAAATGCATATTTTATGGAATTTTTGTGTGTTTTTTTAACATTTGTTAACATGTGATGATTTTGAAGGTAAGCTTTGTTAAAACAATGTAATGTGATGCCACAACTGTAATTTCAAAACTTGTCAGATGTTATTAAATTATTTTATTGATTACATTTTATATGCACACATATTATTGAGTCTGAGCCTTATGAGCAATTTATTAAATTAGTATTTTATATTTAGAGAGGGTATGCACCAAGAAAATTTGCCTGAGAACTATCAGTAAGTAACAAAGTCAAGAACACAAAGTAGGCTTATCTGGCTCCAAATGCTTTATTCTTTGCACTACCAGGAATAATTTATTATTTAAATTTGGTTTTGAAATATTTTACAACATTCAATCAGTTAACTCTAAATCACTAGAGGAATATGTGAAACCTATACCAGGAAGGCATTTGGCCTAACTGAAGAAGAGAAGGGGCAGTTTTGGTAAAGTCCATATATTTGCAAATACAATAGTCTTTCATAATCTTGAAAGAGTCTTAACGTTTCCTTCTTATTTATATGTTTGGTTTTCTTTTTATGCTGATAGAAAATAGGTATAAGTTATTAGAGTTTTATTTCCAAATGTGTTTACAAAATTGGCTGAAATAATTAAACGAATAATGTTAATATATCTATGTGCTATATTAACTCATGTACTTCTTTCTGAGACAAGTAAAAATGTTATTGCATTTTTAAGGTTAAAGAATTCAGAAAAAAAGTTTTCCATCTGTATTTTATGATACTTATCAGTTTATCTGCATCTGATATCTTTAACAGATATAAACTCAGGGGACAGATTCAATAAAGAAGGGTTAGAACATAGGAAACAAATGGAAGACATTGATAATCAATCATAGGGTTCTTTTTTACTAAGCCTGGACAAGGTTTCAAAATTCTTCTCAACAAGTGCCCCAGGCAGCTACTACCAATTGATCAGAGTTGGCATTTGAGTTGAAAAGCTATTTACCATTACTGCCCTCAATTCCTTTCTTAACGTAGTTGCCAAATATGTTTCTAACACTCCATTCTCCTACTAAAATTCTTCTTTGATTTGACATTGCCTTTAAGATGAAGAACAAACTCTCGAAAATATTATAGAATGTTTATATAGTTTCTGCCTATCTCCTCAGCCTCGATACCAATCCTGCTTCCCAAATATACCTCAAAACAGAGGGAGGCATGTGCATTCACACACAAACAGAAACCTACTCTAAAACAGACACACACACCACCGCCCCGCTCCCACATTTTAACATACATTTATACTCTGCCACACACAACCTGCACTCAGCTCAAACAATACTTATTCATAAAACTCTTCACAATCTTTCCACAGTTGCACATATCATTGTCTTCATTTTACATTTCCATCAAACCTCCCCATTTCTCAAATTGTATAATTTCTACTCAGTCTTTTGCATGAATTCCTTATTTGACTACTTGGGCTACTTAAGAGCCCAAGATGCTTCTTTTATATTATTTTTTTAAAAATTAGCATTCTGTGCGTATCATAATATTGACTAGATTGCATTTTTAATATTGGCTTCATTGTTTGTCTCTTTATTTAGATTACAAGCAAATGGGATAATCGATTTCCTGGTTTTTGGCACATAGAATTTGTGTACTACATAGTTAAGCTTTAAACAAAGTTATTTGTTATGTTAATTGAAACATGTATTGTTTTACTATTACATAATTAATGTGATAATACACATTTATCTAATAATATATCCTAGTTATTGCTATGTGTTTTACATGCAGTGTCTCAACCTTCAAAACAGCCTTTAACTTAGATGCCAAATTCCAATTTTAGAAATGAGAAACTTGGTGTTTTTACTCAATTTTCCCAGAACACTCTGGAATGAACATTATTAAAGGGATGATTTATCTAGAAAGTGTTCCCAGGAGAACCCAGTAGGAAATGGAGGAAGCAGTTTGAGAAAGTTAAAGAAACCAAGTAAGGTATAATTTCTTGCTAAGTATGGCCTTGTCCCAGAGGAAAGCTCTGGAATATAAATTCTTATATTTCTTCTCCATGCAAATGAGTTAAACTTTCACATTCCTGCACTAGTTATTCATTCGCTAGCATAACCCCAGGCAGTTGTAATCTTTCAGGTGCCCTGCTCTCTACCTGTAGTGAAACAAATAGGAGTCCTCTGAATAGAGTCTCTGATATAGCAGTTTGAAACAAATGACAACACATAGATGGGACTGGAATGAGCAAAAACAGTTAATGGGGTCTAGATCGAGGGCAGCCTGTAAGGGATCTACCATTTTCATTACGGGTAGACAGTATGGCCAGGATAAGAACCCTGGGCATCTGGTTTTCAGTTTTGTGCTCTAACCACTGTATTGTGCTACTACACCCCCTAGATAAAATCTAAACTAATAAACAGTCAATAATACACACATTGCTACTATTCCCAGTTAGCATTATAGCTATAAAAGCCTAAGGACAAGTAATTCTAATTCAAATAGGTAATGGCATATTTTTATTATTTCTACTACATTCTTAAAAGTATGGGAATTGTATCAGAAGAAGTGAACTTATAAAATGTCAATTTAACTTTTATATTAACATGAGATTTAGGGTGACATAATTGATTTTGCTTTTTAGTTTATAGTCAAGGTTACAATGATTTCTAAAATATCATTGATATGATTGATTCATTTTTATGTTCTTCACAATGAAATAATAGGATTTATATATATATATATATTATATATTATCTATAATAGTAAAAATTCCAAGACAGAACAATGAAATTCAGTCTCTCAGATGATCAATGAATTCAGGCTGAGAGTTTGATTATCTTGTTATTTTGATACATATAAAATATATATATTAAACTAAGCAATTTATTTGAGATTGAATCTTACCCTTTTCTAATGTCTCCTCTGGGACAAGTGCTGTACAGCTTTGTTAACATTGAGCAGAGTCGTGGATAACACATTTGAAACTTATTCTAGTATTTACAAATAAAATATCACTTTAGTATGAGTATCATGGGTAATGAATATGTTGGCTTTCTGTGTTATAGCAAAAAAATGCATTAGAGTTAAAAATATAATTTCTGGAAGACATAATATACAATTTGTTCTCATCCTTTTTATTAAATTAATTAATTTATTTTTTCAACTACATTTGTCTCTGCCTTCCCCCCACCACTTTTCCTTGCCCCCTCCCTCCCTCCCTCTCACCCTCCCTTAACTCTATCCCTTTGGTTTTGTTCATGAGTCCTTGCTATATGTTCCTTGACTTTCATCCTTTGTTGTTTAAAGGATTTACAAGAGGAAAAGCTGAGGTTTTGAAAGACTTTGCATAAACTGATATATTCATGATGTATTATTGTGTAACAAATTACACCAAAACTTAGCAACAAAATCATAGACCTCTCTTAGCTCATGGTTTCTGCAGGGCAGATATATGGGAACAATTCAGTTGTGTATTTTTACCTAATGATCTTTCACAAAACCGCAATCAAGGTCTTGTCTGGGACTTATGAATCTTGGGCTCCTATGGAAGGAGAATTGCTTCCAAACACATTTAAATGACATCTAATTGCCAGGACTTAGGTCTTCAATGGCTGTTGGTTTAAGACAACAGGTTCTTACCATGTACTCAGCTCCATAGCAATAAAAACACTATGGTAATCTTTCTTTCATCAAAGGAATGCAAGACATAGGATACAGATAGAGATAAAGATATAGATTAAGAGAGGTAGAGATATATATCAGAGAAGAGAAGGGAAGGGAAGGGAAGGGAAGAGAAGGAGAGGGAAGGGAAGGAGAGGTGAAAAGAGAAAGGAGAGGAGAAGAGAAACCAGAAAGGATTCCCAAGATGGAAGACACATTTTTTTTTTAAACCTAGTATTGGAAGTTATATCTCATCACTGCTGCCATATTCTGTTCACTGGGAGCAAGTATAACAAAAGTACAACCTCCATTCAATTGAAGGACATTTCATCAGAGCATCCTAGAGTCTGCCTGCCATTGTCTTATCCCTGGTTTCCAAAGAGTCCTGTCTTTCCACTATGAAAAATGCACTCTATCTGCTCTATATTACCTCAAAAATCTAATACCATTCTTGCATCCATTCACATTCAATAATTGCATCATCTGAATCTGTTCCATGTATGAATAAAGCAACCCCAATATAGTTCCTTAAGTATAGCAATTCAAGTACAACTTCTTCAAATAGGTGGACCTATGCAAGTAAACAGATAAACAACTTCTTCACTGTCCTCAGCAAACACCTAGCATAATATTGGAATAATCATATATAGGCATTCCTGTTCGAAAAGCGAAAAATTGGAAAAACAAAGGAAGAAATTCATTCATAGAAACTCTGACATCAGCCAAGCAAAGGTTGACAGTTCTTTTGTTAGATCAAGGTCAAGAAATAATTTTTGCTGCCTTTCAGTTCTGCCCTTGGGACTCTTGATACTGTACTCTGAGTTATATATTATTTATTATTTTTAAATGAAACATAGTATGTATCTGCATATGTCTTCTGCTTACTAGTAAATTTTGGGGGTCCAAAGCTCTCTCTTAATTTTGAATTTTCTTTGAGACTCTTAATCCAAGCAGGTGACGTTTTTGCATCTCAAATCTCAAAT
Source organism: Pteronotus mesoamericanus (assembly GCF_021234165.1). Taxonomy (NCBI): domain Eukaryota; kingdom Metazoa; phylum Chordata; class Mammalia; order Chiroptera; family Mormoopidae; genus Pteronotus; species Pteronotus mesoamericanus. Next base: position 21,772,307 of record NW_026555285.1, on the reverse strand, counting down.
AATTATGTTAACATTCTGTCATAAGAAACTAGGGATAAAAAGAGCCTAATAAACCTAAATAGATATAACTGAAGGAATAAAATCATAAATATTAGAATATAAATTAATAAAGAACACATAAAAAACAATAGAGAAAATCAACCAAAAAGATGGGTTCATTAAAAGATCAGAAAAATCAGCACAACTTGCTACGTATAAGTAAGCACTATACTACTTGAGCCTGGTTTGTATGTTGTCTGGTCGCAGAGACCTCCAGTCATGCACTGATCACTTCCCTATGTGGCACTTATAGGCCTTCTAATCTTGCCTGCACTGTACTCATGTTATATTCTATCCTGTCCCACAGCCAGACTAGAGAAAAGTGAAGCGATTCTCGAGACAAAGTCCTATACTTACACAAAACTTGTATGTGAACATTCATAGGAACATTGTTCATAATAGCCAAAGAGCAGAAATAATTCAATTCTCCATTAACTGATGAATAGTAAATGAAATGGTAAATGTATATACAATAGAATATTATTTAATAACATAAATGAAGTACTCATACATGCTGCAATATGGGTGAATCTTGACAACATTATACTAAGTAACAAGATATTTTATAACATGTCTCTTAAAGTGTCTAGAATAGACAAATCTATAGAAAAAAGAAGGTAAGTTAATAGATTAACAGCCCAGGGTAAGTGGTTGGACAAATGAGGAGTGACTTAATAAGTTTGGGGTTTATTTTCACTCTAACAAAAATGTGCTACAAGTAGTTTTGGTAAAAGTTGCACAACTCTGTGAATGTACTAGAAATCACTAATTGTTTATTTTAAAATGGATGTAATACGTTGTGTTAATTATATCTCAATAAATCTGTTGCATAAAAATTTTAAATATGTATGATCTATGTTTTGAAACAAAATAACCTCAATCTGTTCATGATCACAATTTTTTTTTACTTTAACCCTCTTTTCTTATTTAGAAAATAAACACTTAAATACTTCTAATCAAAATGGCATGGTACTGCCATAAAAATAGATACGCAGATCAATGGAACAGAATAGAGAACCCAGAAATAAACCCACAAGCATATGGTGAATTAATCTATAACAAAAGATGCAAACATATAAAATGAGGTAAAAGCAGTCTATTCAATAAATGGTGTTGAAAAAACTGACAGTTATTTGGAAAAAATGAAACTAAACCACTTTCTTGTGTCATATACAAGAATAAACTGAAAATGGATTGAACTTAAATGTAAGACCCAAAACAATAAAAATCCTAGAAGAAAACAGTCAGTAAACCCACTGACATTTCTACTAGTAATATATTTTTTCTGATATATCTCATCAGGCAAAGGGAAACAAAAAAAATAAGAAAACATCAAACTAAAGTGTTTTTGCAGAGCAAAGGAAAACATCAGCAAAATGAAAAGCATCTACTAATTAGGAGGAAATATTTGCTAGTGACACATCTAATAAGGGGTTGATATCCAAAATTCATAAAGAACTTATACATTTTAATACCCAAAACACAAATTATCCAGTTAAAATAGACCTAAATAAGCATTCGTCCAAAGAGGACATACTGGTGGACAACAGGCGTATGAAAAAAATGCTCAGCATCACTAGTAATCAGAGAAATGCAAATAAAAATGACAATGAGTTACCACCTCACAACTGTCAAAATGGCTATCATCCATCAATCAACAAACAACAAATTTGATGACGATGTGGAGAAAAAGAAACCCCGTGCTCTGCTGTTGGGACTGCAGTCTGGTGTAGCCACTAAGAAAAACACAATGGAGACGCATCAAAAAATTAAAAATAGAACTACCTTATGATCCAGTAACTCCACTTCTGGATATTTATCTTAAGAAATCCAAAACACTAATTTGAAAAGATATATGCACCTCTATGTGTATTGCAGCATTATTTACAATAGCCAAAAGGTATGGAAGCAACATAAATGTCCATTAATAGAGAATTAGATAGAGAAGATCTGGTATATGTATAAATGGAATATTATTTGATCATAAAAAAGAATAAAATCTTACCATTTACGGCAGCATTGTTGGGCCTAGAAGATATTATTCAAAGTGAAATAAGCTACAGAAAGGCAGATATCACATGATTTCACTTATGTGTTTAATCTAAAGAACAAAATAAGCAAACAAACAAAACATAAACAGACTCATAGAGAACAAACTGATGGTGGTCAGTTAGGAAGGAAGTTGAGGGTCTGGGTGAAAAAGATTAAAGAATTAAGAAGTACAAATTATTAATTACAATATAGTTATGGGAATGTAAACTACAGCACAGACATATAGTCAATAATATTATAGTATGTATGGTGCTGGTGGGTACTAGATTTTTTAGGAGGATCACTTTGTAAATATATAAAATTCTAATTATTATGTTTTATACCTGAAACTAATATAAAATAGCATGAGTGTCAACTGTAATTAATTTTTTAAAAAAGTGGTGAGCAAAATATAATTATATTATATTTTGTAATATAATTAAAAAAATAAAGACACTACTCAAATTCAGCATTATTGTTCACGCATTTACTAATAGTTACCCCTCCCCCAAAAGGAAAGTTTTAGCCAAAGCAAGTAAAACATTGTGTCTATAAAGAGAAATAGATAATAATGGTAGCTTTCCATTATGGCCAACATGAAACTGAATTTAATGTCTGTCCTAATAAAACAACCAGGTATTTGAACAAAAATGGTCATACCTCCTTTAGCCCAATAACTCTTTTTTCCCCCTCCCTTAGCTTGATATATCTCTTTTGCATAATCTCATATGAGTTTCTTTTTCAAACACAATCAATGCCCTATGCTGACCTTCCCTCTTTCACTAAAAATACAGTGAGCAAGTTTTGGCTTGCTTTCTTCCCTACTTCTTTCTAACACTGCAAATCCACCAGGCTTCTAGATCTGGACTCCAAGGTAGGAAGCGGTGTTAGAAATAGCTGCTCAAAGTCTCTTAGAGAGAGAAGGCACTAAAGGAATTAGTATGTGGAATAGGGCATAATATATGAATCAAGGGCCATACATCTTGGAACATGAGCTGTGAGGAAAATAATGAGGAATAAGAATTTGTGAATGAGTGCATGTATGAATTGAAAGCGGGTAACAGTTAGAACATGATAATCACCATGTGCGATGCTTAATTTTACATGTCAGCTTGACTGGCCTAAGGGATCTCAGGTAACTAGTAAAACATTTGTAAGTGTGTCTGTGAAGGTGTTTCTGGAAGGGATTAACATGTTTATCTGTAGAGTGAGTATGGATTTGCCCTCATTAAAAACAAACAAACAAACAAACAAAAAACCCTTCATGGATTGCACGATGCCTGGCAAGAACATGGGAGGAAAGGAAAATTCTCTTTCTTTTCAACTGGAACATCCGTCTTCTCCTGACATCAGAGCTACTGGTTCTCAAGTCTTCAAACTTCAAATCAGTTAGACCTCCAGTTTTCACTTTTCTCTAGTTTGCAGCCAGGAGGCAATGGCGCTACTTGACCTTCACATCACAGGAGCCAATTGATGCAATGTGTCTCCATATACTTGTATGTTTACCAACCTGGTTCTGTTTTTCTGGAGAATCCTGTTGAATACACTATGTAATACCTGAGAAACTGTTAATAATAATAATAATAATAATAATAATAATACCTAGAATACTAGTTATTATAAAATGAGGTTTTTAAAAATGGAAATTTTGGTCTAATGGTATAAAAGCAACATTGTTCAGAATCATTAATTTTAAATGCTTATCAATTTTTCCAATTACTCTGTAATATAATTAGAGTTGTGAATATCTATCAGTATGTGTCAGGATATAAATTGTATTTGAGTAAAAAGCATACTTTATAAATTTTACCAAGTTTGCTTGTCGGGTTGTCACGATTTTTTAGCAACAGTTTAAAAACTTGGAAGAAACATTGTTTTCAGCCTTATATTTTATTAACAAAAGGCAAAATATGAGTTGAAATGCATATTTTTTCTTTAATAAGAGTTCACTCCTTCCTTATTTTTCAATAAAATGTCTGGGATTTAAAATATGCATTGTCTTATTATATTGTTTTATTTCACATAACCTATTATTCAAAACATACCTTATTAAGTATAATTTTTCCCACATGGGTTGTCTTTCATCAAGAAAGAGTGTAGTACTTATTGCATGTTAGGCATTGTGTTGGATTCAACCAGCTGCTAGAAAAGACAAAGGCAGTGCCTTCAGGTGAAAGACCCTACAATATAAGTGCCTCATCTTTAAACCCTACTTCTTTGAAATAACTCAGAGTACTTTATTCTAATTTTGTATTGAAGTTAGAGTTTTTATAGTTTAGAGAAGGTCCTAGAGACATTATTAATAATAAAATAGCTTTGTCTTTATTCAGTTCTTAGCAGGTGCTAGGCACAAGGCTAAATGCTTTTCATTTATTATGACAAAAGCATTAATGTCATAGCAACAATATGAGTAGGGTATTACTTTGTAATCACCACTTTAAAGGTGAAATTAATAATTTTAATAGAGGTATTCTTTAGGACTGTTCCTGTAGAATTTGGAACCTGACTTTTAAAAGAAAGGGAGCAGGTTGCAAAAAATAAACATAGATATGACATCGATATAACAAACTATATATTATTTTTCAGAGATATAATTAGTTTAAGCAGCAACACTATAATAGTGGTAGAGGATAAATACACTCTTTTAAAACTAAGGAGTATCAGTGTCCTTTGAAAAGCATAAAGCTGATTTTGCCTTCTTTCATTGTATTAGCCCATGCTATATTCTTGGGAAAATTCTTTTTTCCGCTGAGATTCAATTGCACTTTTTAATTATGTGGTAAATTTTGAATGAGGTCCCTAATATTGTATTTGAATAGAAACTCTGGTTCACACATACAGGCACACAAAAAAAACTAGATGGAAACCAAAAATCATCTTATAAGTGCTGCATAAATAATTCATTTTCAGAAATCAAGGAAGCAGAGACAGTTTCTGGTAAGTTTTTTGTACTAATTATCAGAAGAACTGATGATGAGAAAAAGCATTCTTAAAATGTAGGACACCGCAACCTAAATCTTTTCATGGACATAGGAGCTGGCAAAGCAAACGAATAATTGCAAAGAAAAGCATGCAGGGGACAATGGAAATGCTAACATATGAAATCGAACAATTGGAAAGGAGGTGTGATTTTAGTTTAAAGAGACATGAGGGATAATAACAAAGCTAAAGAAAATGGTGAGGTATTGGTAGTAGCATGGTTAAAGTCAGAAAGCACAGAAAGAAGTGAGAAATGCTAGAAAATATGAACAAAAATTACAGTGATAATTGGAAAGTGAAGAATTTGAAATTCAATGTGAATGTGATTATAAGTGATATTAAAACACTAAGAAAGAACTACATGGAAAATAACACTTAATATAAAATAAGAACTATTAATTTATATAGATTAATTTTAAAATGTTGACCCATTTATTTCTGAAGAATACATATAGAGGGGTTAAATATCACCTATGAAGATCATTAAACCTCTTCAAATATGTGGGTTCTAGTTTACTATATTTTGTTATCATTATGTGGTTATTTTGCTAAGTGATAACACCTAAATCAAGGTTGAAGCTTATTTTTTTTAATAATTTATATCATCTAAAATGAATTTCCTATGGAAAAAAAGCATGTCTTTTATGTTAATGTCATTCATTAAGAGTCATTTTACTTGTCAAAGAAAATGTGCTTGGCCTCTGAAGACATATGAACCAAATAGTCTCTATCACCCTCCCCCCACCTCCCCGGCCCCAGTATACAACCTTCACGGACACTCTAGCAGCACATGCAAAAATTTTTTTAAAAAGACACAGAAGATCATCACTCTTCTTTAATCCTTACTCTGTTGGGTTTAATAGATTTGACATTTCTTTTTTCCTCAACAGTCAAAAAAGAAAACACAAAATATTTGATAGAAGAAGAGAATGTTATTTTTTTTTTAGAGAGTTGAAAATTGTTTAAGAATTTTGTTGATCTAACTCTAATGAAGCACCACAAATACCTAATGGCAGCCAGTAGACATTATGGTCAAGTTAATAGAAATAAGGGGAAAGAGCTTTCTTTCTTGACTCTGACCTGCCTTCAGTTCTTTAACTGCAGTATATATTCATTTTATGAAAAGATCAGCCCACTTGTGAAAATGTCATGGACAAAGACATGAATGAAGTATTACTGCTTTTTGAGCATAATTTGTTTAGAATAAATTTACTTTCCTTATAAGCTCCCAAACAATTAATGTAGCATATATGAAACCCAACCATGATGAATGGAATTTTAATTGGTGTTGAAATTTCATAACACTCCTCAGCTGTTAAGGTGCCATCTGATGGGTCACATAACATGCTTATGTATGTATGTACATTATTATTAAAATGAGAACACAAAATTAAATGTCCATTTAGGGGCAATATAAGCAAAAATAATTAAAACATTTTATGAAAGTAGTTTTTATAATTTACAGTCGTATAAAATATAATACTTTAAAACCATATTCTCATTACGTTCATTCAATTATCCCAAATATATCAAAACTTCTTGCCTTTTGTATCACCTTAAAACTCATCTCCTTTCTTTTTTTCTATGTAAGTAAAAAAATTGCCAAAGACAAAAAAATAGTAGCTTAAATTTTAAATAGTAAAAAAATAATCTTTTGAAATAATAGGTACCCCGACAGAGATCATTTACTGTTTGGGTATAGGAAGGCAAATGACAAACAAATTGACTGACTTTTTTTGTATATGCTTGGTCAAATTTGATTTAAAGAACTCACTCGACTCCACTCCAAGAAGACAAGCGATCCAATCAAAAAATGGGCAAAGGACCTGGGCAGATGCTTTTCTAAGGAGGAGATACAGAGGGCCCAGAGGCATTTGAAAGGATGCTCTGCATCACTAGCCATCAGAGAAATGCAGATCAAAACCACCATGAGGTACCACCTCACACCGGTCAGAATGGCCATCATAAACAGATCCACAAACAACAGGTGCTGGCGAGGCTGTGGAGAAAAGGGAACTCTAGTCCACTGTTGGTGGGAATGCAGACTGGTGCAGCCACTATGGAAAGCAGTGTGGAATTTCCTCAGAAAGCTGAAAATGGAACTGCCTTTTGATCCAGCGATTCCCCCTGCTGGGACTATACCCTGAGAACACCAAAACGCCAATACAAAAGAACCTATGCACCCCAATGTTCATAGCAGCACAATTGACAATAGCCAAGTGTTGGAAGCAACCTAAATGCCCATCAGTAGATGACTGGATCAAAAAATCATGGTACATATACACAATGGAATACTACGCAGCAGAAAGAAAAAAAGAAGTACTAAACTTTGCAACAGCATGGATGGAACTGGAGAGCATCATGCTAAGCGAAATAAGCCAGGGGGCGAAAGACAAATACCATATGATCTCACCTATAAGCGGAACCTAACCAACAATACAAAGATGCAAGGAAAATATGACCAGCAACACTGAAAGGAAAAGAAATCAAGAGAGACAAGAGGGAAGGGGGGGGGCAGGGAAAGGGAAGGGAAGGGGAAAGTCAAGGAACATATAGCAAGGACTCATGGACAAAACCAAAGGGGAAGAGCTGAGGGAGGGAAGGTGGGAGGGGGCAAGGGAAAGAGGTGGGGGGGAGGCAGAGACAAATGTATTTAAAAAGTAAATAAATTAAAAAAAAAGGAAGTGTTTGCAACACATGTAAAAAAATAAAAAAAATAAAATGTTATTTCTTTAAAATAAATAAATAAATAAAAATAAAAAACAAACCATATTTTTTAATTGGATTGTTTGTGTTCTTGGTGTTGAGCTATATGAGTTTTTTTAATATATTTTGGAGATCAAACCCTTGTCTGAGGTATCAGTCAAATATGTTTTCCCGTACAGTTGGCTCCCTTTTCATCTTGCTGATGTTTTCTTTAGCCATGCAGAAGCTTTTTAATTTGATGTAGTCCCATTTGTTCATTCTTTCCTTTATACCCCTTGCCCTAGGAGATGTAATATCAAAGATATTGCTGCATGGGATATCTGACATTTTCCTGCCTATGTTTTCCTCTAGGGCTTTTATAGTGTCACAACTTATATTTAAGTCTTTTACTCATCTTCAGTTTATTTTTGTTTATGGTGTAAGTTTATGGCCTAGTTTCATTTTTTTGCATGTGCCTGTCCAGATCTCCCAGTACCATTTATTAAAGAAGGTATTTTTGCTCCATTTTATGCTTCTGTCCCTTTGTCAAATATTAATTGACCATAGAGACATGGGTTTATTTCTGGACTCTCTATTCTGTTCCATTGATCTATGTGTCTGCCTGAACAAATACTTCTCCTAGGAGGACATATAGAGGGCCCAGAGACATATGAAAAGATGTTCAGCATCACTAGCTATCAGAGAGTTGCAAATTAAAACCACAGTTAGATACCACTTTACACTGGTCAGAATGGCCATCATTACCAAATCAAAAAACATCAAGTGCTGGTGAGGATGTGGGGAAAAAGGAACTCTAGCACCCTGTTGGTGGGAATGCAGACTGGTGCAGCCGTTATAGAAAACAGTATGGAATTTCCTCAAAAAAACTAAAAATGAAACGTGTCTTTTGACTTAGCAATTCCACTGCTGGGATTATTCCCTAAGAATCCTGAAACACCACTTTCAAAGATCCTATGCACCCTAATGTTCATAGTAGTGTTATTTACAATAGACAACTGCTGGAAACAGCCTAAGTGCCCATCAGTAAATGAGTGGATCAAAAAACTATGGTACACTTACACAATGGAATACTATGTAGTAGAAGAAAGAAGGAGCTCCTACCCTTCACAACAGCATGGATGGAACTGGAGAATATTATTCTAAGTGAAATAAGCCAGGAGGCAAAAGACAAATACCATATAATCTCAACTATAAGTGATGAACAAAACTAAAAAAAGAGCAAAATAGAACCAGAGGCATGGCAATAAGGAACAGATTGACAAGGGCTAGAAAGGAGGGGATAAGGGAGGAAAGGAGGGGAAGGACTTAGTTAAAGAACAAGTATAAATGACCCGTGGATGTGGCCAACAGGGTGGGGATTGACTGTGGGGGAGTGGGTGGGGCAGGGAAGAACAAAGGGGGAAAATTGGGACAACTGTAATTAAACAAGAATAAAAAAATTAAAAACAAACCATAGAGCTTAAGTATTATGTCTGCCTGTGTAGACAGTAAACATTTAATGAAGTAATATTACAACCTTTTTAAAGAGAATTATACCATTGACTTCTCAATGACATTGTATTCACAGTCACTATGATTTTTATCTTAGAATTAACAATGAAAATTTCCATGCTATATTTTCCTAAAGATTTCTTAAGAACACCTGCTAAAATCAGTACTGTTTGGTTGATTTCTTGTTGTTCACTGTATTGATTTCTGTAAAATATACTTTAATGTCTAATGAAAACTGAAATTATGTCAGTGGAGAAGAGTTATATAACTATACTTAAAGATCAATACATTTTAAATATCAGTCTCATTAAAATCCTCTGATTCTCATTTACAGCTGCTAGTATGTTTTCTGTATAAACAGCTCACTGGCAGTGAACTTATTTGAAAGATTCCCAGTTTGAAAGTTAGCATTTGCTGCTTTGCTCGGGCTTTTTTTTTTTCCCTCTTCTCTTAACAAGCCATCTGTGTACTCTCATAATTATACCACTAGTAGTGACATCCTTTACATTTTGATTAGTCATGGTTTTGAAATATGCTTAAAGTGAAAGTGAAGAATATGAAGTGAAATTAGATGGAGAACAGAGAGAAAAACAACTAATGGAAACATAAACCTAAAATGTAGGCATGAAATAAAAACAGAGAGTAAAAGTAAATGGAAGACTATGATTGGGAGTATTTATCCACTAAATCAGATTGCACAAAGGTAAATTGTTTTATACATATCTGGAGTTATCTTTGTTTTCAAGCTGACATTTTTGCTCTTTAATAACAGCCAGGGATATGCATCAGATATCCTGTGACAAATGTAACTGAAATAATACATGCATATTAAGCATTTACTATGTTGCCCTCACTATTCTAATTTTATCAAGATAGTAAATATCCCTGTTAGAGTGAGTACATAACATGGTTGAAGTACAACTCACAGTAGATTTTCTGGATTCATAGATCCATGCAGTGGCCCCCAAATGTATAAATATAGTAAGAATACTTAAGGATTGGTAGAATTTCCACATTGATTACTTGGTTTATGGATTAAGAGTTCTAGCGACAGGGAAGCAATATGGAAATCTATGATACCTTTCTCAACCTGGTCAGGATAGTGGATCAGAAATAATAAATATCCCAGGATGAATGACAGGGACCCTTTAAATTCCCCTTCATGACCCCGCTTAATCACTGTCTCTACCCTCCAAAGGCATGAGATGGATAGTGGAAGACAACAACGGACTTCAGGAAACTCAACCAAATAGTAATTCTAATTTCACTGTCAGTGATTCTCTCTCTCTCTCTCTCTCTCTCTCTCTCTCTGTATATATATATAGAGAGAGAGAGAGAGAGAACAGAATAGCATGTCCTCAGATATGGTACAGAGGGCATTTATTAAGTAAATATGTTCTTTAATGTTCCATAAGAAAAAAGTACAAGAAGCAGTTCTAATTTACAAAAGGCAGACAATAGTATTTATTGCTAGTCTTGCCTAAGGGCTATGTTATTTATCTCATCCTCAGCAAAGTATCATCCAAAGTGATGAACCATATGAATATTCTGATGGCACCCTGATAACTGGCAATGAGCAAAGGGGAAAAAAAAGGAGACTTGGCAGCAAAAAAAGTGTGCTCTATAGGTTGGGAAATAAAAGTTTTAAAAGATTCAGGATGTCACAGCAGTCAAGCTTTCAGAGGTTTGTGGTTTAGGCCATGCCAGGTATTTACTGCTGGTGAGATAATAGAACTGGAAATACTATATACTGCTAGTGGAATTGCAAGTCAGTACAACCACCCTGAAAAATGGTTAAAGTGCCTTATAAAAATAAATATGTTTACTATATGACCCAGAAATCCCACTCCTATGTATTTATACTAGAGAAATGAAAACATATATTCACACACACACACAAAAACTGTACACAAACGTTCAGAGCAGCTCTATCCATAACTGTAAAAAATACACTTGAAAATGCTCAAATGTCCTTTAACTGGTCAATAAATAATCAAACTGTAATATATTCATACAATGGAACTTTTCTTGGCAATTAAATGGACTGAACTATTGATATATGTGACAACTTGGATTAATCTCAAGACATTATTCTGAGTGAAAGAAGCCAGTCTCAAAGGTCACATGCTATAGGATTTCAATGACATTCTCAAAAAGACAAAACTTGGGTGATGAAAAATAGTGCAGTGGTTGCTAGGGATTATGGATTAGAAGAAAGTCTTATAAAGGGAATTTGGGTGAATAACTGAGTAAGTCCATATTCTGACTTTGATATTTACTACACAAATGTTAAAATTCATAGAAATATACATTAAAAAGTCAAACTGTTAATTTAAAATATTTTTATTTTAACAAAAAGTAACAAATTATTGTACCTTCCACTCCAAGTGGTAAGAATTTAGCATGTGTCTTACTATATAATGTTTTTTGTTTTGTTTTGTTTTTGGCACTTCATAAACCAAACATTCATGTTATGCCATCACACTTAACATCTCCTACAACACAAAATAATTTAGCACAAACCTGGACATTCGCTTTGATTTCTGGAGTCAGTGCACTCCACATACAGAAAAAAACTGTTTAACCTATTTATTGATGCAAAGTAACAAGAAAACCTGCCAACTTTGAGTTTTACCTGTTTCAGGAGGGTGCGGCAGAGCAAGAGCATGTTGTGATACAAGCAACCATTCCACTTGTGCTATGTAACTTAGGACAGTTTAAGGTTTGAGAAGATAACCTTCTAGTACATATAAGGAAAAAAATGTAGAATTTATGGCAAATCACAATTAGAGACATCAAAGTGTAAATTCTTAGGATTATGGAGCAAGTCCATACTATCTGAGGTAGAGAATTAAGTACCTTTTTTAGAAACGCTAATTAGACTGGCAGGTCTGGTAGAGAAAGCATGGGTGTGGGACATGGAGTATTCCTGTATCGCAAAATGCTCATGGTGAACTAGACTCTTTTAGACCTTAGAGTCATAAAGTTGGGCTAGCGCAGCAGCAATCTATAGGGACACAGAAGTGATACATAAGTAGTAGGCATGAGCAGCAAACATAATATGTCAGCTACATGGGCAAGTAGCCCTGATGCTTAAGTCATCCAGTATTGCATTAACACTTCTACAAAGGGTGCATGAATGGAACAGCTTGTGAGTGTGTGTGTATGTGTGTGTGATGTATAGGTGTGGTTTTGGCATTAGGATAATGCAGGCATTATAGCAGCGTGTTAGCAAGTGATTTCACTTCTGTTTTCTGGAAGTCTTTCTACAAAAGTGTTTTTTTGTTCCTTTAATGTTTGATAGAATCTACTAGTAAAAGAATCTTGGCTCTGAATACTTTTTATGAAGCTTTTCAACTACAAATATAATTTCTTCAATAAATATAGGGCCATTCAGATTATTTAGTTATTTGTGAGGTAGTTGTGCTAGCTTGTAACTTGCGAGGAATTGGATCATTTGTTCTATGTTGTAGAATTTATGGAATTAATGTTCATGATATTTTCTTATATTACTTTTAATAACCGTGGGATCAATAGTGATGCAATATCCTCTTTTTCATTCATAATACTGACAATTTTGGTATATCTTTTTTTTTTGATTAGCTGGGAAAGATTTAAAATAATCTATTTAATCTTATATTGCAAAGTTTTGTGGGAATTGTTAGTCAATAACATTAATTTTCAACTGTAATGCAGGCATCAGATATACCATTTTGTTCACAATGATAAAAAAATGAATTAATATATTTATAAAGTTTTTTTTTTATCTCTGTAACTACCCAAATACAAATTAGTAGACTGCTTTTATGATTAGAAGCATCTACTCCTTTGACAGTTTTTAAAGTTTCTTATCTGGGATTCATGTATGTTGAGATGTCCTAATTGACTATTACACAACTTGGATGCCCCTCTTACCATATAGACAAAACAAGCGCTTGTTTTCAAATAAACTATATGGTAAATGCATGGAAATATCTCAGGATAAGTGGCTCTTTAAAAATCTCCATTTGCTGGTTGACTATAGTAAAGGGATCTCTGTAGCGTTAGATATGAAGAGTAATGACAGTTGTCAGATAGGTGGAGATTAGATGTCCACAGTGTTTTATTTCTTCCAGTAAAATGTGCTTTCTACATCAACATCATGAATTTGTCCTTCATCTAAATTCTTGAATACTTGGCCTCTGTGAGATTTGTGTCTCCATTTTACCACCTGTCTATTCATATCCTTCTGGATATGCCTTTATTCAAGCTTCTTACTTCCAAATTGCATGCTAATGTAAACCATATCAATCACCCTCTGCTAGTCCCTTGGTGACTGCTTACATTTTCAGGTTATACGTGTACAACCACACTTTAATTATCAACGTAGTTGCTGCTGGCCCAACGTATAAGGCCTGTTTCTGCTGTGTTTAGTGTAAGCATTGACTGACAGCCAGATCAGTGGGAAATAGTAAATCAATTCTCTAGTCTCTGTAAAATGCCCTTACATACGATTGAAGACATCATCCGGTGACTCTCGTAAAGATGAAGTCTTATTATTAGAAAGAAATAACTGTGACTTTTCCATCAGTTTTGCCTTTTGAAATTTATGAATAAAATTTCAGTAGGTCGGATCTTTTTTCCTGTCATCCTGTCTCTCACAGTATCTTCTTTCTTCTCCTCTCCCACCCCCTCCTCTCTGTCCCCCTCCTCATTCATCCCTTCCTTGCTCTCTGTAAAAGATGAAATGAGGTATTTATTTTAGTATTTATTGTAATAAAAACGTATTATAGTTATTAGCACATTTCTTTTCTTTCCATTTTAAATCAGAACTACTAATCGTTTCAGTAATTTTAGAGAAAATACAATTCCATGATAATTTAAAACTACAGGCAATGGGAGATAAATATATTGTATGCACACTCAATTAATAAAGGCAGAACCCTAAAATAATAGCTTATAAAGTTATTCATTTGTATTAAAGTCTAATTTAATAAAAATAAATAAATAAATTCAATATCTTAAAAAATTCTGGGTTGTAAACGTCCTTTATGGCTTCTACAAGATAATACTTTTAGTTACTCAGCTATTCATATTCAGTGCTTAGGTACAAAGAAAATACAATATTTGTTCTCATGATGAAATTAATACCTTAATGTTTTGGAAAAGGTTTTATGTTATGCACATGTACTTTCAATCCTACAAATAAAGAAAACAGGTTTTCATCTGAACAAAATGAACACAATAAGTTGACTGGACAAAACTGCTTTCATTATCACCTCTTCACTCTGTTAGTGCGGAAAGGATTTCTGCCTTAAGGTAAGAGGGTAACCAAGCACATGACACCCAACTCTGGAAAGACAAGGTTGACAGCAGATTTTTAGTCACATGTTCTCACAGCCGAGGCCACATCCCATCCAGGACCACACGGGAGCTGCCCTCTGGAACAGAATAACAAGCAGGAGCTGTGGGGACACACTTTGTCATACCAGGAAGTGAGGTGACTCCTGGTTCCCGTGGGAAGACGTGGTTGGCTTTATTGAATAATGCAGCAGCTGGCAGGGCACTGAAGTCTGCTGTTAGCAATAGGCAGGCATCATGCCTGTCTCTGTTGTAGGAAAGGAGGTTTTTCTAGGTCTCAGCATTCAATGGGAGAGGAGAGCTTGTGGCTTCTCAAGTTACAGATGTCAAGGTGGTAGATAATACAGTCATCCCCCTTATCTATGATTTCACTTTTCGTGGTTTCAGTTACCTGAGGTCAATCACAGTCTGAATACATAAAATGGAAAATTCCATAAATACAGTGTATAAATTTTAAATTGTGCACTGTTCTTAGTAGCATGATGAATTCTCATTCCGTTCTGCTCCACCCCACCTGATGCCCAGCCAAATTAAATTAATGAGAATGGATTGATACACAACATTGATGTAACCTAGTAGCCAAAGAGAGTGGACTGGAGTGCACATGCATGAACAATGACAACCTCACTGTGCTCAATGGTTGATGACACTGAGTGAGCATGTGGACTGTGTTGCCATCACATTCAAAATGACTGAGCAAGTAGAGCAACAAGTCAGCATCAAATTGTGCATTAAGCTGGAACATTCCTCTGCAGAAATTATTTGGATGATTCAGAAGGCTTTTGGGGATGATGCAGTAAGCATGGCACAAATAAAAGCCTGGCACAAGTGCTACGAAGATGATTTAGAATCCGTTGAAAGTGATTAACATTCTGGGAGGGCCGCAACAAGCAGAACACCTGGGAATGTTGAATGTGTATGGGCTGCAATCAGCAAAGATCTTCAACTGACAGTGTGACAACTAGAAGCTGATCTGGGGAGTCCCAAACTAATGTGTCCGAGATTTTGACACAGGATCTTGACATGAAAGATGTCATGGTAAAATTTGTTCCATGACTTCTGCTGCCAGAACAGAAGGAAAATCACACTGCATTTGCCAATGACTTGATTCAAACTGCTACTAATGAAGCAGATTTCCTCAAGAAGGTCATAACTGGAGACAAATCAGGGGTTCATAGCTATGATGCGGAAATAAAGGTCCAGTCTTCCCGATGGAAGTTGCCTGGTTCTCCACACCTGAAGAAGGTGCAGCAAAGTCACAGCAAGATCAAGAGCATGTTACCTGTTTTTTGATTGGGAAGATGTTGTTCACAATGAGTATGTCCCTCCAGGCCAAACCATTAATAAGGAGTACTACCTCAATGTTCCTCATCAGTTGAGAGATACAATCTGATAACACGGTCATAGCTATGGACAACTGGTGACTGGCAGCTTCATCATGACAATGTGCCTGCTCATACGTCATGTCTAACGCAGAGCATTTTTTTGTTTGTTTGTTTTTTGCAAATCACCCAGGTGACTCATCCTCACTGCATCCCCAGATTTGACACCCTGCAGCTTCTGGCTTTTCCCAAAACTAAAATTACTTTTGAAAGAGAATAGATTTCAGATGACTGATGAGATTCAGGAAAACATGACAGGGCAGCTGATAGCGATTCCAACATAGGATTTTGCAGAGTTTTTTGAACAGTGGAAGAGACACTGGGAGAACTGTGTGAGGGTCCAAGGTGCCTACTTTGAGGGGGACTGAGGAGTCACTGTCCTATATGCAATGTTTCTTGTATCTTGTTCAATAAATGCATTTATTTTGCATAGCACAAGGCTGAATACTTTCTGGACAGACCTCGTATAAGCTGCCACCTGCCAGGTACTCACTCAGTAGCCATGTAAGTTACTAGATCTATTGTCTGTCATGGCATCCTAGTGCTTGTTTCAAGTAACCCTTCTTTTACTTAATAATGACCCTAAAGTGCAAGCACAGTAATGCTAACAATTCGAATATTCCAAGGAGAAGTCTTATAGTGCTCCCTTTCATTGAAAAGCTATGTATGTATATGACAAAGAAAAAAAGGTCTCATGGACAAGGATAACAGCATGGTGATTGCTGGGGGTATCAGGGAAATGAAATGGTAACTTCAAAAAAATGCAATAAAGATAAAATTTAATAAAAAAAAACAAACTATAACCATGTAGAATAGAAAAAAAAAAGTATGTCTGTATAAGGAAAAACATAGTAAGCAGAAAACAAAACCATCAAAAAACTGATACACACAGACAACAGTATGGTCGTTACCAGAGAAAAATGGCATAGAGGAGGTGTAAGAGGGTATAGGGAGTTTAATGGTGATGGAAGGAGATTTGACTTGGGGTGGAGAACACAGAATACAATATACACATCACGTGTTATGAAATAGAATCGTACAGCTAAAGCCTATGTAGTATTGTTAACCAATGGCAACCCAATAAATTCAATAAAAAAAATGAAAGGGAAGCAAATTGTAGACATTAAGAAAAAGCAGAAATAGTGACAAAAGAACAAGAAAAACCAGGATGTGTAGAGTCCGGTACCATCTGCAGTTTCAGGTATTCCCTAGGGGTCTTGGAGATGAAACACAAAATTCAAGAAAGAGGAGTGGAAAGGGAAAGGAATAGGAGCTATATTTGTGGCCAAACAGGTAGTTTCAAAACTACTAATAATGTTTTATTTCTTAATCTTATTAATACTCTTTATCCCTTTCAGTCTGTTATATTGGCTAAAAGAAAGTTCTGCATTCTCTCAATAACTGGCTGCAGCTTGTCTGCTTCTTGATTCTGCGGTGCTTGCTGAGCTCCATGCGGTCCTTCAGCGGCTGTGCTCAGCTGTGTCCCTGCAGTTTGCTGTGAGCTCCTGCGTGTGCCATCTCAGTCCTCCTCTCAACGCGCCAGACTTCTTTTAAACTCACTTCAAGGGTTAATACTCACCATAACAGAGGATCTCAATGGCTCTGTTCTGGAATTAGAACAGTGTCTATTCTGATTGATTAGCAACTTGCTAATCCGGTTGTTATACTGGATATTATCTTGATGTAATATGCATGTCGCTAACTGCGCTCATGATGTCAAATTTGTGTCATTTTCTTTACTCATCTAGCTTCCCCCTTTCAACAATGTTTGTCACAACTGGATACACTCTTCATCTTGAGTCTGTCTTCCAAGCTTCTATTGTACCTCACACTTTAGGATTTCTTCATAAAGCTATTCAGGGACGTATCTTTTTTTTTTCTTTAATCTCCAATTTTTGAATTTTCTCATGACATACATTAATATGATCTTTATGTGTCATTAATGATATATATTTCAGCTATATTTCCTTTCATTCATTCATACAATATTCATTAAACAAGTTTTTATTAAGCTGCACCAGGTGCATAACTAAATAAACATTTTACTACCCTTTTCAATCATAGATTATAGTGAGGGAGAAGTGTAAATAATAATAAAACATATAACTAAAAATTGTGAAGACTGCTGTTAAAAAAAGCAGGACACTATAAAAGGAACTAATGGAAAAAGCCAATTTTATATATAAAAGTCAATGTTTTTAAGTTATTATGTAATATGTAGCATTGCTTAATTGTTTATAGCTATATACATATGCTCTGGCATTTATTTTTATGATATAACAAGTGCAGTTTTTTTATCAGCTGATTTAATATTGTGGGTTTTTTTATTTCAAAAATTTTATGTAGGATCTTTTAAAATTTGGTAGTTTTGTTTCTTCCTTCTTTTTAACCACATTTGCCTTCACTTTGGCCCCTGCTCGCCTTCATCTGTGACCTGTCCTTTCATGTTATTCTCTGTACTTTTATAATATCTAAACACACGCATGTCAGTACTTTTACAAAAGATTATCCTAATATTTTCACTTACCCAAATACTGTTTAAAGAATCTTGGAAAATTTTCTCTGGCTTAAATGGCATAATTATAATGCTTTTATTTTAATGAATGTATATATCATGGGATGAACAAGTGTTAATCATTTCCTTATCATTGGGTATTTACTTTTATTTCAGTTTTTGTGAATGGAAAAAAATCATGTATCAAACATATTATAATGAACCATTTGTATGCATGCTTTTACTTATTTTTATGAGATCTATCCACAGGGATTTTTTGATGGATCATTGTGGTTTAAGTAGGTATGACCAGTGCTCTTTACAACATGGTGAGATATGGCATATGTCCACCAAAAGGAGAACCTTCTCTGAACACCCTTCAAGTAAAGTTCTTCCTGGCCTTTTCTAGTCTAATTTGTTAGAAGATAATCACACACCCAGTTTTTTCATACTACAATGACATTAAAAGAAAGTGTATCTACAAGAATGAAATGTGGGAACTCTTCCACTATGTGTCTTTGACATTTGTCTCCCATATAAATTACATCATAAACTTTTTCTCCAGATCAATAGATTTGTAATTTCTTGTACTCATAATTTGGGATGTGACATGCATTCAAATTTGTATTATGAGTATATGTAAGACACTTCCTAGATGCGGATGATCACAGCATATATTATTTAACACTGACCAAGAAATAAGAAGAGATGATAGTAGAAGCAAAATAGAAAAATGAAGTGATTTTCTACAGTTGTCTTTACTCCTGTCTTCCTAAGAACCTCAAATCACAACAAAAACATTTTCTAAAAAAATAAAACTCATTTTCCAAACTTTTGGGGACTAAGAGAAAAGGTCAGCTTCTTTTCAAATGAAGATTACATAGTAGCCAAAATTAAAGTGAATGCTATTTTATGACCTAGACATATGGCATAGATTAGAAAATGGATAAGAACAGGACTTCATTGGTTGGCTAATATTCTAATGGGATAGATTAATCAATGTAAACCACATAGCTCAGTTGAAACTTCCTTTCAAATTGCTAATTTCATTTTCTTCCAGCAGAGAAAATGCCAATCTTTTCCTGTGTAGTAAAATCGTCTTGTTATAACAACTAAGCAACTCTAGAGTTACTGTTATTGTGGAACATCTGGTAACTACAAGATGTGGCTCCTCAGAGAAAAACCACTTCACTGAAAATAAGAACTTGATCAACCTAGCCTTGTTTCATGTTTTGTTATACTCTAGAGTGTGGCTGCCTCATAATACAGTAATCGCTTTCCTTTGACACCATAAATGAAACCACAGATGCTACAATTTGCTGTAATAGTAGCAACTCACCATAAATAAGTAATCAAAATTACAATATATATGTAAACTATATGCATGTTTTAAAGATTGAATTGAAAGAAATTACAGAATGATTACCTAAATCAATAAGAATATGCCTAACTCATATATTCTTTAAGAATTACAAGCTAGACTAGATTCTTCATCTGACCTCATTATTTTTTCATACTATATAATTTACTTCAAAATTTACCCTAACAATGAAATGACAAAAGATCTGGGAGGGTAGCAACCTCTTTATATAATTGTCAGCTAGTAAATTTATAATTTAACTTCATGACAATTTAATGATTTACTATGTTTCTATTTTGAATAGATGTTTGACTTACTCCCCTCTATGTGATTGTCTTCTATTTCTATAAACATTTTTTAATTGATATTATGCTTCTAAAATTTAATCAAATTTTTTCATTCAGCCCAACATTATAAAAGATAAAATTAATTCTGCAATTTGTTTTGTGCATTCTTCTAGAGCTTAAAATAAATAATAAGTGTACTCTTTGACCTACATGACCTTTTCAGTTTCTTTAGAAGCATAAGGGTAGTCAGAGTAAGAAAAGAAAAACAGTTTGGGTAATATGCATTAACAGTTAACATGAGTCAGTTCATGGTGTGTGAGAAAAACACAGTGTCTGAGAGTTCTTAGGTTATAGATTATTTAAATCCTATAGAATCTTTTGAAATAAAAACTCATTAAATTTAAAAAAGTTTAAATACTTCATGGGAACTTTTAAGAAACACAGTCTTGTAATAATATTCTCTTTGTCATAATCATATTAAATTTACTCTAGGCTAGAATTTATGAATAGTTTAAATAACATACACTGAAGGAAGGTCTAAGTAAGAGTTGAAGAAGCTATGAAAGTTTGTCGGTCTTTTTTTTTGAATTTCCATTATCAATAGTCTTTTTTTTTCCTTTGAGTGTTTGGCCATCAACACAAATATGTATGGACATGTTATGTGCATGTTATTATGTGTATAATTGGTAAAGATTTGGCTATAGACCTTAACAGGCAATATGCTTCTTTTGAGTTAATACTTCTAAATCTTATGTTCTGTTACCTGTCTTAGAGTGATGTAAGGCCCATTTTAATTGAGTTCCCAAGAACCTCAAAATGGTCAGAATCATTGGGGATGCAACACAGTCTAGTTTTTCCTTTGTTCTTTAATGATCAGTAACCTCATCTGTGTGGCAGTATGTTTATGCAAAATTGTAGTTGAGAAAGAAATTTGCATGCTATAAAATTTGGAATCATGCATTGATTGTTTCATAAAACATACATTCAGATTAAAAAGTAACTGTCCACAAAGTCTATTAGGCACTGTTACAATGATTAACACATGTATACTACTTCTTAGTATTTTCTCTACAGAAAGTTTTCTATACTCCAAAAGTTAAATAACCAATTTCTATTTGGGCATATCCCCAAGTGTGTTTCAGTCTTAATATTTGTCTCTATAAAAATAGTAAATAGAACTTATTTCTGATACATTTTCCTCCATTTTGACTGTGCAGTTTTTGAATTACACAGGCTAAAAAGGTCATTTAATCTTTAATATTTTACAATAAAATTTGGAACAAAATATACTTACTCATTTTGGTTTTCTAATAATTTGCCTTGTTTTTTTAGAATTATATATCATCTTAAGAAACCAAAATTAAAGAAAATATTTGAGAACATACAAAACCCAGCATACACTCTAATTTGGTCCCAATAAAATGGTGTTCCCTTTATGCAAGGAAGGGAACAGTGTGTTCATCTTAGTTACTTACCTATTAAATGTTTGTCTGTGTCACTAGGAGTCCTTCAAAGTGAGGGTTATAGTTCTTTCAACTGATGAAGCAGATGTCACATTAAAAGGATGTGAAATTTGAATCATCATTTTATTGACTCAGAGCTCATGAAGTTTCCGTGAGTTATTGTATTGCTCACAAATGTCTTTTTTTTCTGCAGTTATGACAGCCAAAATTAACAAGGCCAGGACAAAGTAGAACAAGTCAAAATCATTTTAAATTAAAGCATCCTAAATATTTCTGTTATAAGTTTCAATTATAATACTGTAGAAAGATTTTGAGCCAGAAAGGTGACATCAGATTGTGGTGAGAATATGGATTATGTTTCACCTTGTCTCTACGGCCCAATCTGCCTTTCCTACCATCTGATTAATATAGACAGGTATTCAAGAAGGGAAAAATAGAGTGAGCTTTATTTAAGTTTTATTGAAATCATTTGCTCCTCCTAGCATCTTTCTATCATATTAGCAATGTTTCTTTAAAATGCATGAATATTAAATTTTTCTAATACAGTACAAAATTATCTTATTAAGAACACACTTGTTATGATAGTGGGAAAGAGTACTAATGCAATATAGCACTAATTCATATTTGAGGGAAGTCACTGATACAGAAAAGCAGCTCATTTTTTTACATGAATATCAAAAATATTCATCATGACTCACTTCAAAGAATTTCTTCTTTAAGACCAAATGCATTCTAGCCAATTATATGACAGACTGAGGACTTAGTCTAGAGAGACAAGCAGGTCCAGACTTTAATTGAGAGGGTAGCTGCTCTATATGAGAAATATGTAAAGAGGAGATAAATTTTGAGAATTGAGTAACATAAAAATCTTCCATAAAAATTCATAATAAAAATAAAAAATATTTGGAAATAGAAGTTTTCTTTCCTTAAGAAATTAGAGAAATGAAATAAAAGATTTCCAAAGATAAATTTGTTTTAGAATTTCACTGGCTGTTGGATGTAACAGTAGAAGCCATGGATGTGTGCATGTTATTGCTACAAGGATACACATTTCTAACTGAGTCTTCACATTTTTCTTTTCTATTTCTGGGATTACTTGTATTGTGTCTGCATAAAGAATTCCATATATGCCCTTTGTTTCTTCTTAAACTGTAAAATTATTCCTTCTAAATGAAAAAAATCTTATGTATCTACTTATCCAAACGAAAGGTCTTTCCTCATTTGAAATCAGCTGAAAATGTTATCCTTATCCTCAAACCAGGATACTTAACAGTTTTATACAAGAATGGATGCACAAAGTATTGAGTAGAAAGCCAATGTATTCTGTACATTTGGTCTCTAGGTAAAGCAAAGGGAAGGAATTAATATGACTCAATTACAAAAATATTAACTGATTACCAAAATATTTATAAACACACCAAGGATGACAAGAGAGTCAGTATTAAAACAGACTGCCTATAGAAATATATAAAATAATTATGTAAGCTATTATTTACC
Organism: Pteronotus mesoamericanus; assembly: GCF_021234165.1. Taxonomy (NCBI): domain Eukaryota; kingdom Metazoa; phylum Chordata; class Mammalia; order Chiroptera; family Mormoopidae; genus Pteronotus; species Pteronotus mesoamericanus. Next base: position 21,749,238 of record NW_026555285.1, on the reverse strand, counting down.
TGTCTTCACTACTACAGTTCCATATGTATCAAATATTTTTAATTTTCTTTAATATACATTAAAAATTTTAACAACTTTCTTTTTCCCAACAATATATCACATTTCAACTTATTTTCAAATTTTTATCACTACCTAAAGACTAGTTTAAGTGTTATGTTTTATATGATTTTTGAAAATACAAGGTTGAATTGTATTCTTCATAAATATTATAATAGACACCACTTTATAATATAGTTATTTATTTATGAATATCTCTCTTACATTATAATAAAATTTTGTGAAGTGAGATACTTTTTTTCCATTCTCTATTCAAAAAATAGCTGGCAGAGTGTCTGATACATGATACACATTCATTAATAATTTCAATTTTATTTTAATTTTCAACAAGTCTTCATTTGGGCTTTCTCCATGAGAAAACTCATTTCAATGTATTTTCACTATTTTAAATATTAACATATTGTCTTAAATAAAACCAATTGTTCTTCTTTCTTATATCTTTTTGTTGTTTTAGCTTATTCTATATAATTCATAATTGCCTTCTACAAGGCAAGGCTTTAAATTAAAAGGACACAAAACAGCTATTCTTATTTGATTTTACATCTTGTAAGAGACTCAGTAAGATGGCACACACATGAGCATTTTAGTAAACACCTGCTTATTAAATAAAGGATATTTTTAGTGTTTGCTTATGGAGATTTGCATTTAGTACAAAATTTACAGTGACAAAATGAAAAAAAATAGCTGACATTTCAACTGAGTAGATCGATGCTCTGTGTAGGAAGAATCCATGATTTAAACATCCTGGGCCCACAACAAATTTGACTGTATATTCAATCAAGACAATGAAGATGAAATTTTTAGTTGACCATATATATTTTTTACAATAGTCTTGCAATTGGCCACTGGTCAAAAGTACCCTATTTTATTTTATGTTTGTTGCACCCATCCTAACAATGAAAATACTGTGTGTTTTATTGAGAGCAAGTAGATGAAGCACACACTTCACAGGAAAAAGTTACTCCTTAAACACTATGGTAGCAAAAAAAAAAAGGATGAAAATAGTACATTAGATATTAACATAAAGAGTTGAGGACGTATATTTGTTAAGAAGTTTCTAGTTTAAGTGAGAGACAACTTTAACCCATTCATACTGGAAATTTTCTTTTGAACTGCATTCTTCTTTCCTAATATCAACAATTTCATGTATTCTTAGGCTAAGATAAGAGACTAAAATACTGAGCCTCCTTACATCTTAGAACACTGAGAAATGATTAGTTTGACCCTGCTCCTTTTTTTAATTATATTTTTTTCCATTATCATTTCACTCCCCGCTGCAATCACCACACTGGTGTCCATGTCCATGAGCCATTTTCCATGTTGCCCAATCCCTCTACTGCCTAACCTCCACTTTCCCCCACGACTTACCTGTCATCCTTCTCGGTATGTATGAGCCTGTTTCCATTTTGCTGCTTAGTTCAGTTTGTCCATTAGATTCCGCGTACGAGTGAAATCATATGGCATTTGTCTTTTTCTGACTGGTTTATTTCACTGAGCATAATGCTCTCCAGGTTCATCCATACTGTTGCAAAGGGTGAAACTTCTTTCTTTTTTTATGACCAAATAGTATACTGTTGTGTAAATGTCCTGTAGTTGTTTTATCCACTCATCCATTGAAGGACACTTGGGCTGCTTCCATATTTTGGCGATTGTAAATAACGCTGCAATGAACATAGGGGTGCTTATGTACCCAGCTTCTTCTTTAAAAATTTTCATATGCTGAATTTTACTTGGACACGTGAAAATGGGGTTAGGAAAAATATCATGATGTCTCTCAATACTTCACCAGTTCAAAAATTTCCTATTACATTAAGTAATGATCGCATTAGTCTCTAGACTTTTTCCTTATGGTAGATAAAAGAGAGGTTTTATAATAATCATTTAAGACTAAAGTTTTTATATAAAAGTTCTAAGTTTACTTCTCTTGGAAAATATAGAATTCCTCCTTTTTCCTTAAATCAACAAATATTTTTTGTTAATCATGAATGAGTCACAGTTCTAGATAGTACAAGGTATACAAATATGCCTGCTTCTGCTTCAAACACTTATAATCTCTTTGGCTGAAAATTAGACAAATAAATAACTTATATAAAATAAACATACATATTAAAAATGTTCATTACGTAATAATAAACATAAGTTAACATAATTGTTTCATAAAGATCTTAGTACAATAACTGTAAAATATTATTTTACCCTAACTTTCTTAAAAAATGTTTCATCTCTACTTCAATCTTAGCCATCAAATTCCACCCATCATATTCTTTGAATTAAAAGTTTCATTTTTTTTTTAAGATTTTACTTACTTATTTTTAGAGAGAGAAGAAGGAAGAAGAAAGACAGGAACAAAAACATCTATGTGCAAGGGAAACATCTAAAAATAAAATCTTTTAAAATACACAATTTTTTTATAAATAAATTCCATTTTGGGGTCCCCCTCATATATCTTACTGATTATTGATAAAATTTTGGATATTTATTTCCATTTGACTGTTATTTAATGTCTTTCCATAAAGTTTGAGAGTGTTTTATAAAAAGATCTTGTACTCCTTTTAGTTCTTTTTCTAAAAAATATTTTTATTTATTTATTTTTAGAGAGAGGGGAAGGTAGTGAGAAAGAGAGGAAGAGAAACATCAATATGTGGTTGCTTCTCATGTGCCCCCTACTGGGGACATGGCCTGAAACCCAGGCATGAGCCCTGACTGGGAATCGAACCTGTGACACTTTGGTTCACAGGCCAGCATTCAATCCACTGAGCCACACCAGCCAGGGCTAGTTTAGATTTAATCAGGGTTCCCATGTAAAACATTTCAAAAATGAATAGACTTAACCTAGAGAATTAGATATTCACACAATTGTCAGATGGGCTGCAGGATAAAATTTAAGTCAGGCTGTCATTAAACGGTGCCTCAGAATATCAGGAAGTTGCTGCTGCCTGCTGCTGTCAAAGAAAAATTACACAGGGCAAGTGCTGAAATAAATTTCTAGACACAAGACGGAGCTGCTCTTGCCAAGGGTGTCACATCAGCAAATTGAAACTTAGATAACCTTGGCATCCCTGTAACTGTTACATACGACCAGGAATACATTGTACCCAATTAGCCAATCCCCGAACGCCACGCCAACCCTGCGCTCTAACTTACTACCTCCTTCCTTATTCTTTATCCTATAAAAGCTTTCTGTCTTCCACACCATCTAGCAGTTCTCCAAATGGAGACTGTCTGCTTCATGAAGTGTTAAATGAAGTTTGTCTGTATCACCTAAATTGCTTTCTTTAATCATTTTTAACATTTTTTGGCGATGAGGAATGGGATTCAAAATTGTCTGCTAGCAACCCAGTGGTTATGCCCGCTCAAGTCTTCACATTCACTACTCCCATGTAAGGCCTTCAGGCTTGTGCTCTGTTTCCTTGCATGCAGCTTTCCTACCCAAACTAACTTTGTTTAAATATATATTTTTTTACTCTCAGAAAGATAATGCCATTGCTCAATATCTCAGGATAATTCACCCTCCAACCTAAACTGATTGTTGGATTTGCAACCCTGTCAGTGATCCCATTATTCTGCCCATTGAGAAATTCTCCCTTGTCCAGTGCTTCCATTTCTCAGAAATGAGCCTACTGAACAAACACTAACTGGAGACAGTTACATGAGATACATAAACAGGCCACCAGCTTAAAGACATATCCTCCCTTTGGGATCTTTTTATCACTTATTTGATTATACCTGGTTTGGGTCATGGGAAACTTGGCTCAGGAGCGCTCTCTAAACTGTATTTTTTTGTTTCTAATAATTATTATCTCCCTAAAATGTTTCACACTCTCAAAAGTTTTAAATTCATGTGGGTAGTCAATGGCCAGCTGATTGACACAAGTTACCCAGCTAAAGAAGACCTCACTTAAGACTATTGAAATAAAGGAAAGATATTCAACTCAACTTCACTGAAACAAAAGGTTGGAGAATTTTTAAATGCTGGGATAAGCTAAAGACAAGGTATTAGAGGACATTCGTTAGAAGAGAGGTTGGTCAATGGAATGAGATCATCTGTAGCTGTTAATTGTTCCTTCTGCGCTAGGCTACTTCCTTCCCCAAAAAACTTGGACATGGGATGCTATCTTCCTCACTGATTCCATTTTAAAGGGCTGGCCCCCCAATCCTGGTTAAAAACATTCCAAGGTTTTAGAAGATTTATATCTCAAAGGGGAAGAGAAAGAATTTATAATTGCAAGTTTCCTAAAGTATTTTATTTCTGAAGTCAATGCTTTCAGAAAAGGTAGGTCAGGGACATAGTAAAGAGGACGCGTGTAGAAAGTTTAGTCAAACTGAGGGAAAATGTAAGGCAGCTTTGGTCACGGCCTACATCAGGGAACTTTAGAAAACTATTGCCTATCTGATGATCAGAGGTGAACAAGCAGCACTGAAGCATATAATTCACAGTGAAACGGCCGGAGACCATAGCCAAACACATTCTTTGATGAAGCCAAAGAAACTTGTATCTGCACTGCAAGTTAACTTTTCTTCTAAATATGGTCTCTGCTTCATCTCACAGGTTTTTAAATTTTGGTATTCTTGTTAACATTAAGTCAAAAGTATTTTCTAATTACATTATGATTCCTTTGATGAATTAATTTTTAATCATATGAAATTTCAGTTAACATTTTATAATTAATTTCTAGCAAACTTTCATTTTTGTCAAAATGTTATTTTTATTCAAATTCATTTGTATTTATTTGCTTAAAATTTATATCCAAGTAATTGGTAAAGCTGCATAAATATTGTATGCATAACTGGAAACTGTTAATTCTGTTCATTTTTACTCATGAATTACTGAAAGAGAGCTGTGTTAATATCTCCTATTTTAAAGATAGTTTTTTTTATTATTTCTTCCAGTATTTTTGTCAAGACTTGCTTTAAATATTTTGAAATTATTTTATGCAGTCCAAAATGTTTATCACTTTATTAAATGGAGTCTTTTCTTATTTATTTCCTCTCATAATATTTTATAATTTTCTAGATATAAAACTAGCTTATTTTGCTTAGATTATATAAACACAAAGCAATTAATATTGCTTTGGGGGGCTAGAATTTTCTTGGTGCAATTTGATTAATTGCTTTGAATTCAGGGTTTTTTTTTTGCACAACTATGTTTTATATATGTCCTTGTAAATAGTATGATTTTTAACATGGTTCATTAAATTTATCTAGTAGTGGAGCATTTAGAATATACAATTATAGTTATTATAATGACTAATACATATATTTGCTTAATTTATGTTATTTTATACTACTCGTGCCAATTTTTCTCTTTCTTTCTCTCATTGCTTCTTTATTTAATTAACCTCAATAATCATATGAAAGTTAAGTTCTCTATTTCGAGTTTATTTCAGCATATCTTTTGCTTTATTATAGCAACAACTCTTTCCTGCAGCTTCCTTTTAGATCTTCTCTTTTCCTTTTGCATGATATACTTTATGCCAGTCGTTCTCAAAGTGTCACCTTCAGACCAGCAGCACCAGTATCATCACCTTGCCAGATATGGAAGCATGGGATTTAATTTGGATTTTGTTATATTCTTCATTTTTTGAACTGGTTGAGCTTCAAAAGATTTAGGCTTGTTACCTGTGTTGTTTCTCTTCATTCTAGATCATGATGTCTTGTTTCCTTTTATAGTTACTCAGCTTTTTCCTACACAGTGCTAATTTTCCTGGGAACTTTATACATTAAAACTTTTAGTATACAAAGGAGGGTGGTTTCTTAGTAAAAGTTTGAATTTATTTATTCTTCTTTATTTTTTTTTAATTAATTTATTTACTTTTTAAAAACATTTGTCTCTGCCTTCCCCCTACCTCTTTCCCTTGCCCCCTCCCACCTTCCCTCCCTCAGCTCTTCCCCTTTGGTTTTGTCCATGAGTCCTTGCTATATGTTCCTTGACTTTCCCCTTCCCTTCCCTTTCCCTGCCCCCCCCCTTCCCTCTTGTCTCTGTTGATTTCTTTTCATTTCAGTGTTGCTGGTCATATTTTCCTTGCTTCTTTGCATTGTTGGTTAGGTTCCGCTTATAGGTGAGATCATATGGTATTTGCCTTTCGCCCCCTGGCTTATTTCGCTTAGCATGATGCTCTCCAGTTCCATCCATGCTGTCGCGAAGTTTAGTAGTTCTTTTTTCTTTCTGCTGCATAGTATTCCATTGTGTATATGTACCATGATTTTTTGATCCAGTCATCTACTGATGGGCATTTAGGTTGCTTCCAACACTTGGCTATTGTCAATTGTGCTGCTATGAACATTGGGGTGCATAGGTTCTTTTGTATTGGCGTTTTGGTGTTCTCAGGGTATAGTCCCAGCAGGGGAATCGCTGGATCAAAAGGCAGTTCCATTTTCAGCTTTCTGAGGAAATTCCACACTGCTTTCCATAGTGGCTGCACCAGTCTGCATTCCCACCAACAGTGGACTAGGGTTCCCTTTTCTCCACAGCCTCGCCAGCACCTGTTGTTTGTGAATCTGTTTATGATGGCCATTCTGACCGGTGTGAGGTGGTACCTCATGGTGGTTTTGATCTGCATTTCTCTGATGGCTAGTGATGCAGAGCATCCTTTCAAATGCCTCTGGGCCCTCTGTATCTCCTCCTTAGAAAAGCACCTGCCCAGGTCCTTTGCCCATTTTTTGATTGGATCGTTTGTCTTCTCGGAGTAAAGTCGAGTGAGTTCTTTGTATATCTTGGATATCAAACCTCTATCTGATGTATCATTAGCAAATATATTTTCCCAAATGGTTGGCTCCCTTTTCATTTTGCTGATGTTTTCTTTAGCCGTGCAGAAGCTTCTTATTTTGATGAGGTCCCACTTGTTTATTCTTTCCTTTATGTCCCTTGCTTTAGGAGACATACCAGTGAAAAAATTGCTGCGTGGGATATCTGAGAGTTTCCTGCCAATGTTCTCCTCTAGGACTTTGATGGTGTTGCGACTTATCAATGGTGTTAAGTCTTTTATCCATCTTGAGTTTATTTTTGTGTATGGTGTCAGCTGATGATCCAATTTCAATTTTTTGCATGTAGCCATCCAGCTCTCCCAACACCATTTGTTGAAAGGCTGTTATTGCCCCATTTTATGCTTCTGCCCCCTTTGTCGAATATTAGATGTCCATAGAGACCTGGGCTTATTTCTGGGCTTTCTATTCTGTTCCACTGGTCTATGGGTCTGTTCTTGTGCCAGTAGCAGATTGTTTTGAGTATGGTGGCTTTGTAGTAGAGTTTGATGTCCGGTATTGTGATCCCTCCTACTTTGTGTTTCTTTCTCAAAATTGCTGCGGCTATTCGAGGTCGTTTATGGTTCCATATAAATTTTTGAAATGTCTGTTCTATTTCTGTGAAATACGTCATTGGTATCTTAATAGGGATTGCGTTGAATCTATAAATTGCTTTTGGTAGTATGGACATTTTAAGGATATTAATTCTTCCAATCCATGAGCACGGTATATGCTTCCATTTATTTGTGTCTTCCTTAATTTCTTTTTTCAATGTTGTATAGTTTTCTGCATACAGGTCTTTTGTGTCTTTGGTTAAATTTATCCCTAGGTACTTTATCTTTTTTCGTGCTATATCGAATGGTATATTTTTCCTGATTTCTTCTTCTTCTATTGCATTGCTGGTGTACAAAAACGCCTTTGATTTCTGAATGTTGACTTTGTATCATGCTGTTTTGCCAAATTCACTTATTAGGTTGAGGACTTTTTTGGTAGAGTCTACAGGGTTCTCTATGTACACTATCATGTCATCTGCAAACAATGATAGTTTTACTTCCTCCTTTCCTATTTGGATGCCTTTTATCTCTTTCTCTTGTCTGACCGCTGTGGCTAGGACTTCCAATACGATGTTGAAAAGAAGCGGTGAGAGCGGACATCCTTGTCGTGTTCCCGATCTTAGTGGGAAAGCTTTCAGTTTTTGCCCGTTGAGTATGATATTGGCTGTAGGTTTTTCATATATGGCCTTTATCACGTTGAGGAATGCCCCATTTATTCCCATTTTGCTGAGTGTTTTGATCATAAATGGGTGCTGTACCTTGTCAAATGCTTTTTCTGCATCTATCGAGATGATCATGTGGTTTTTGTCTTTTCTTTGATTTATGTGGTGTATCACGTTTACTGATTTGCGTATATTGAACCATCCCTGCATCCCTGGGATGAATCCCACTTGATCGTGAGAGATAATCTTTGGAATGTATTGCTGGATGCGGTTTGCCAATATTTTGTGGAGGATTTTAGCATCTATGTTCATCAGCGAAATTGGCCTGTAGTTTTCTTTCTTTGTAGGGTCTTTATCTGGTTTTGGGATCAGGGTGATGCTGGCCTCATAGAAGGAGTCTGGGAGTCTTCCCTCCTCTTGGATTTTTTGGAATAGTCTGAGAAGGACAGGGGTTAGCTCTTCCTTAAATGTTTTGTAAAATTCTCCTGGGAAACCGTCTGGCCCTGGGCTTTTGTGTGCTGGGAGTTTCTTGATGACTGCTTCAATTTCCCCAGCTGTTATCGGCCTGTTCAAGCTTTCTGTTTCTTCCTCCTTCAGTGTTGGAAGATTATACTTTTCTAAAAATTTGTCCATTTCATCAAGATTTTCAAATTTCTTGGCATATAATTGTTCATAATAGTTTCTGATAATCATTTGTATTTCTGTGGTATCAGTTGTTATTTCTCCTCTTTCATTTCTGATATTATTAATTTGGGTCCTCTCCCTTTTTTTCTTGATGAGTCTGCTTAAAGGTTTGTCCACTTTATGAATCTTTTCAAAGAACCAGCTTCTGGATTGGTTGATCCTCTGAATTGTTCTTTTTGTCTCTATGTCATTCAGTTCTGCTCTAATCTTGACTATTTCCTTCCTTCTACTTGCTCTGGGATTTATTTGTTGTTGTTTCTCCAGTTCTTCAAGTTGTAGTGTTAGGTCTTTTATTTGAAATGTTTCTATCTTTTTAAGGTAAGCCTGTATTGCTATGAACTTCCCTCTCAGGACCGCCTTTGCTGTGTCCCATAGGTTTTGGACAGTTGTCTGTTCATTTTCATTTGTTTCCAGAAATTTTTGGATTTCTTCTCTTATCTCATTATTGACCCATTCATTGTTTAATAGTGTACTGTTCAGTCTCCATGAGTTTCCAAGTTTTTGAAGTTTCTCTTTGAGTTTGATTTCGAGTTTCAAGGCCTTGTGGTCTGAGAAAAAGTTTGGTATTATTTCAATTTTCCTGAATTTACTGAGGCTTGCTTTGTGTCCTATCATGTGGTCTATCTTTGAAAAACTGCCATGAGCATTTGAAAAGAATGTGTCTTTTTCTTCTTTGGGATGTAAGGTTCTATATATGTCAGTTAAGTCTCTTTGATTCAGTGTGTCATTCAGCGCCACGATATTTTTATTTATGTTTTGTTTGGAAGATCTGTCCATCTTTGACAGTGGGGTGTTGAAATCCCCTACTATCAGTGTGTTGCTATCAATGCGTTTTTGAAGTCATCCAACAATTTCCTTATAAACTTGGGGGCTCCTATATTGGGAGCATATAAGTTTACAATGTTGATGTCTTCTTGATAGATTCTTCCTTTCAGTATGATAAAGTGCCCCTCTGGGTCTCTCTTTATGGCCTTTGCTTTGAAATCTGCTTTGTCTGATACAAGTATGGCAATGCCAGCCTTTTTCTCATGCCCATTTGCTTGGAATATTTTTTTCCATCCCTTTACTTTCAATCTGTGTAGGTCTCTTGCTCTGAGGTGGGTCTCTTGTAGGCAGCATATGTGTGGGTCATGTTTTCTTATCCATTCAGCTACCCTCTGTCTTTTGATTGGGGCATTTAGTCCATTCACATTGAGAGATATTACTGATAGAAGAAGCTTACTCATCTTTTCTCTTTGTACTTGTGTTCCTCTCTGTCTCATTCTTTTCCTTCATCTGCTTAAACCAGTCCCCTTAGCATATCTTGGAGTGCTGGTTTGGTAGAGATGTATTCTTTTAGCTTTCTTTTGTCTGGGAAACTCCGTATTTCTCCTTCTATTTTAATGGAGAGCCTAGCTGGGTAGAGCAGCCTTGGCTGTAGGCCCTTGCTTTTCATGGCTTGGAATATTTGTTGCCATTCCCTTCTGGCTTGGAGTGTTTCTGTTGAGAAGTCAGCTCCTAGGCGTATCGGGGCCCCCTTGTATGTTACTTTCTCCTTCTCCCTTGCTGCCTTGAGGATTCTCTCTTTGTCTTTGGCATTTGCCATTTTAATGATGATGTGTCTTGGAGTGGACCTCCTTGGGTCCTTCTTGAGTGGGGTCCTCTGTGCCTCCTGGATCCATGAGAGCCTTTCTCTCCTCAAATTAGGGAAATTTTCCATCATTACTTTTTCGAGGAGGTTCTCTATTCCTTGCTCCTCTTCTTCTCCTTCTGGTATCCCTATTATACGGATATTATTGCGTTTCAGGTTGTCCTGCATTTCCCTAAATGCATCTTCATTCTTTTTGAGCCGTTTTTCCATTTCTTGTTCTTTCTGGGAGCTTTTTTCTACCTTTTCTTCCATCTCACTGATCCGATCCTCAGCTTCATCCAGCCTGCTTTGGATTCCTTCTACTGTGTTCTTCAATTCAGAAATGGTATTCTTCATATCCTCTTGTGTCTTCTTGATAGTTTCTATGTCCTTTTCCAGGCTGATATAGTTTGCTGTAAGATCCTGATAGTTTCTCTGCAGTTTCTCATAGTTCTCTTTGAGCTGGCTGAGCTCATTGAGCTTCCTTAGAACCATTGTTTTAAATTCCATATCTGATAGTTCCCTTGCCTTTATTTCATTGAGCTCTCTCTGTGGGGAGTCCCCTTTTCCACTCATTTGGGGGGAACTTCTTTTTCTTCCCATTTTTGTGAGAGTCTGTTAAGTATTTTTGTCCTTTACTTTTCTTTCTGGGCTTGCCTCTGATGCTGTCAGTTGTTGACCCTATAGGGCCTTGGGTTGTTTGTTTGAGCCTTTCAGGAGTCTAATGCCTGTGTCTGACTCCTGCTTGGAGCAGCTCTGTGACCCCTTTGGTCAGGGCTGGGCTATTTTTTGGGATCTCTCTGCGCTCTCACGAGAGCTCCTTGAGCGCGTTCCCAGCGCGGCAGGGTCCCCCACCTGCCTGGGCTCGCATGTGTTTGCCCCAGACCAGAGGGCTTATTCGCGACCTCCCGTGCTCATCTGGCCTCCCTGGCACGCGAGCTTCGCGGCACTGGTCAGTTTAGAGTCTTCTATTGTGTGTTTTCCCCGCTTTTGGCTCTTTGGGTGCGTTGCTTGCCCTCGCCAAATGGGGACTATGGAAATGGGAGGAAATCAGCTCTAGGACTCTCCGGTTAATCCTGTTTCTGGTCTCTCCTCCAGGGACTCTGGGCAACTCTACTTATTTTGTGGGCCGCTCCACAATCGCGGCGGGTAGGTCAATTTACGCCTGCCCTTGCCCCTCTGTGCAATCCCTCACAGGCCGTATGGGTGCCAGTCTGTGTGCGGCCTTGCCGGCAGGTGCAAGCGTTCGCCAGCCCGCGTGGGTCACACACACGCTCGCCAACCCTCGCCAGTCACTCGGCGCAAGTGTGCGCGCCTGCTCTGGGTGTTTTGGGGGTGTCTATGTTTGCTTTTCGGCTTTTGGCTCTTTGGGGGTGTGGCCTCTTCCCGCGCAATGGAGACTTCGGCAAGGAGAAGGAGTCAGGACTCCCCGGTTCCTCCTCCCGTTCTTTCCCCAGTGCCTCCGTTTCTAGTCTCCCCTCAGGGGCCTCTGGGCAGTTCTGTGACCCCTTCGGCTGAGGATCCCACCCCTGTGCGGACTGCGTTTCAATAGCAGGCCGTCTGGTTCATGCGCGCCCCGCTTCTGCCTCTTTGGGGTCGCGCCTTTCCAGCCCACAATGGAGACTACGGACTGGACCGGGGAGGGAGTCGGGACTCCCCGGTTCCTCCTCCCGTTCTTTCCCCAGTGCCTCTGTCTCCAGTCTCTCCTCAAGGCTCTCCCAGCCAGTCTGCACTCAGCCCCGCAGCTCACAGGCGTACAAGCTGTGTGCGGAGCGCACAAAAGGCAGGTTAATTGATTCCCTTATGCCTGAGCGAGATGGTAGCTGCAGAGTGTGAAGTGCGTTATCACCCGGGCTCCACCAGCGGCATTGTCAGTTCTCTTCACAGAGTTTTCCTCACCAGTCTTTTCCCAGGCACCAGCCCACCCTGCTGCCGCCTGTACCTAGCGATCAAGGAGGGTGGCTGCTGCTGCAACTTTTGCGTTTGCCCTTTAAATGTCTTTTTGCATCCCCAGCCACCTGTCTCTGGCAGAGAGCGCCCCTAAGCTTTTTGGGGTTGCGTTTTGTCTGTATTTTCTTGGCTTTAGCTGCTGTCGTTTAGGGGTTCCTGTTTATGATTCAGACCCCGTTCTTCCCGGGGGGACGCTAACTGGCCGTTTTAATGTCCCTCTGGTGCCCGTGCCCGTGGGCACCCAGCCCACCCTCTCGAGCCTCCACCGCAATTCTCACCCGTTGGGATGTGTGAGGGTGGAATCCACTGTCCGTGGCACCGAGGCTCCTCTCCCACTATCGCTCCACTGCTTTCCAGGTGATTACTCCATTATTTAGTTGCAATTCCAGTTTGGTTTTGGGAGGAGGTCAGCGTGACTCCCTTTCACTCCTCCGCCATCTTTCTCCTCTATTTATTCTTCTTTAAAAAAAATTCTTGTTGCAAGCTCAAAGACCTAGCTTGATTGGGTTTATTATTTTAATTAAACTTATTGGGGTGATATTGGTTAATATGATCAAATAGATTTCAAATGTACATTTCTTTGACACAAAATCTGTGCATTGCACCGTGTGCCCACCACCAAAAGTCAAACCATCCTCCATCCCCATGTATTAAGCCCTCTTCCCCACACCCCCAACCCCCTTACTTCTAGTAACCACCACACTGCTCTCTGTGTCCTTAAATTTCAGTGTTGTATCCCATAGATGGGTGAAACCATATGGTTCTTAGCTTTTGCTAACTGACTTTTTTTATTTAGCACAATATTCTCACAGTCCATCCATGTTGCTAATGAAAGTATTTTGTCCTTTCGTATGGATAAATAGTATTCCATAGTATACATATATGTACTACATCTTTTTTATCCAGTCCTCTACTGAAGAACACTTTGGTTGTCTCCCTATCTTGCCACCATGAATAGTGCTGCAATGAACATGGAGGTGCATATATTTTTACAAATACATGTTTTTGAGTTTTTCAGGTAGTGATACCCAGGAGAGGGATTGCTGGGTCATATGGTGACTTCATTTTTAATTTTTTGAGAAACTGCCAGACTGCTCTTCACAGTGGCTATATTAGTCTACATCCTCATCAGCAGTGGATGAGGGTTCTGTTTTCTCCAGAATCTCTCCAACACCTGTTATTACTTCTCTTGTTGATAATAGCCATTCTAACAGGTATGAGGTTGTATCTCATTGTGTTTTTGATTTGTACTTGCCTAATAGCTAATGAAGGTGAGCACCTTTTCATACATCTGTTGGCCTTTTGTATGTCTTCGTGAGAGAAGTGTCTGTTCACATTCTTTGCCCATTTTTTAAATTAGACTGTTTGGTGTTAAGTTTTATGAATTCTTTATATGTTTTGGATATTTATCCTTTGAGAGAGCTGTTGTTTGAAAATATCATCTCCCATATGGTCATTGCCTTTTTGTTTAGTTGTCAGTTTCTTTTGCCGTATAGAAGCTTTTTTAGTTTGTTATAGTCCCATTCATTTATTTTTGCCTTTGTATCTCTTACGATTGAGATCAAATTCATAAAATGTTCTCTACAACCAAGGTCCATAAGTTTAGTACCTATGTTGTCTTCTATGTAATTTACTGTTTCAGATCTTATAAATTAGATCTTTGATCTGTATTGGATTAATTTTTGTATATGGGGACAAACTGTAATCTAGTTTCATTCTTTGCAGGTGGCTTTTCCATTTTCTTGGCACTATTTATCAAAAAAGTTTTATTTTCTCCATTGTGTTTTTGGCTTCTTTGTAAAAAAGCATTGTCTACCCATATGTATGTGGTTTTATTTCTGGGCTTTCAATTCTGTTTCATTGATTACTCCATCTGTTTTTCTGCAAATGCCATGATGTTTTGATTATTATACCTCTGTAGAATAATTTGAAGTCAGGTAGTATACCTCTAGCTCTGTTCTTTTCTTCCTCAGGATTGCTTTAGCTATTTGGGGGCTGTTTTCTGGGTTTTGGGAACATGAATAACCAAAACACTAGGTCATGTTTTTCTACATATATCCTTGATTCTTTTTAGTCTTTAATGTAGCAATCATTTTGAACTTGATCTGATTCTCCGGTCTGTGAGTTTATTCTCATCAATTAATATTCTATTTAAATGTTAGAGTAGAGGAAACACTTAAAGAACAGTATGCAAACATTTAAAAAATGGTGTAATTGACAATTGTGGTTTTTTAATTCACCAAAAATGATTGAGAGCATGTTATAAACATTCTGTAAGGTGTAGGATAATTTTTAATGGATAATTTTATGGTCATTTTATCACTGCATATCAACATATTGGTTGTCTTTTATATGCATTATCTCCTCTTAGTTGTTTTCCTGCTAAGAAACTGGATATTTCTGTTTAGTCTATAAAAACTGAGATTTTGTTTCACAATTCTGATAACCCTAGTTTTAATCATACCAATGACAATTAGGTGTAATCAGCAGTTAGATGAATTTTCTAGATATTATTAGTAACTTTCCTTTCTTTAGCATCTAAGCCAAAGTTTAAACAATACTACTCAAGGTTAGCTTCTCTTAGTTCCATAACTACTTTTGGTATTCCATGATTGCAAAGTTATTAACAAAAGCCCAGCATTGATACTGCTATAGGTTAGGAAAGAAATGAATGAAATTTCAGTTTTAGTTAAGGTTTTTAAAATTAGTTTCAGTCATTCCCAGGAAGGGACAAACACTCTGAGTGACTTTTCCTGTATTCCTTTGCCTTTCTCATATTCCTTCCATCTGTCTTGTTCTTTTCAACTTCTTAAGTTGCTCCCATTTAAACTCCGTTTTTTCGTAACCTTTTGCATAACTGTACCTTCAATTAAATGTGATCAGTAAAGAAAGAGTTGTTTTGGCAATGTTTTGGTATGTTTAAAATTTTCAGGTTCTAATAAACCCACAAGTATATGGGTAACTGATTTTCAACAAAGGAGTCAAAACCATACATGGGAGGAAGCAATACTTCTTCAATAAATGAAGTTGGGAAAGCTGAAAAGCTACCTGCAAAAGAATGAAACTATACTGCTCTCTGACACTGATACAGAAGTTAACTTATAATGGATTAGGGACTTTAATACAAAGACTTGAAAAATTAAGATACACAGAGAAAAACATGGACACTGATTTATGAAACTTGGTCTAAGAGAGATTTTTTTCTAAACTTGACCCCACAGACAAGGGAAGAAAAAGCAAAGATAAATGAATGGGACTTCATCAAACTAAAAATGTTCTCTACATGAAAGGAATTATAAATGAAACAATTGGGGAACCAACTGAATGGGTGAAGATACTTACAAACAATACCTCCAATGAGGGACTAATATGTAAAATATATAAAGAACTCATACAACTTAACAACAGACAAGAAAATATCCTATTAACAAAAATAGGCAGAAGACTGAATAGACACATTTTCAAAAAATAGTTAAGGTATGACCAACAGATACATAAAATATGTTTAACATCACAAGTTAGAAGGGATATTCAAATCAAAACCTCAATCATGTATCAAGTATTAGAAAGGATGTGAAGAAAAGGGAACCCAAAAATACTGTTAGTGAGAATATAAGTTGGTGTAATTTCTATGGAAAACAGTAGGTAAGGTCCTCAAAAATTTAAGAATACAGCTACCATGTGACCCTGCAATCTCTCTTCTGGGTATTTACACTCAAAATTTGAAAACACATTCATAAAGATATATGTACGCCTATGTTCATGCCAATATTATTCTCAACTGACAAGATATGGGAAAAAATGCAATGATGTGTCCTTCAACAGATGATTAGATAAAGAAGATGTAATATACATAATAAATGTATTATAGTATATATGAGATCTGTCCAGTAAAAGTCCAGCCATTGTTAATATGCACGACATCGATGTAACCTGGCAGCCAAGGAGAGTGGACCGGAATGCACATGTGTGAACAATTACAACTTCACTGTACTAGTCAGTGGGGTTGGTAGATGCCACTGAATGAGCATGTGTACTGTGTGGCCGTTGCTTTCAAAATGACTGAGCAAGTAGAGTAATGAACCTGCACCAAATTTTGCATTAAAGTTCAACATTCCTCCATGGAAACTATAGGCAGAGGACCCATATAAGATTATAAATATAGATTATTCAGAAGGCCCCATCTATAAGCAACGGGTGATTGGTAGCTTTATCACGACAAAGCTCCTGCTCATGCATCACATTTTATGCAGATTTTTTTGGCAAAACATAAAATCACCCAGGTGATTCAGCTCCCCTACAGCCCAGGGCTGCAAATTCAGGCTTTTCCTAAAATTAAAATTACCTTTGAAAGGGAATTCAATGACATCTAAATATGGCAATAGGGTATCAGTCTTTCCCATAAACGTTTAGTTTTCCTTTATCACCCTGAGAGCTAGAATAACGATCCTCTTCTGAGGGAATCAGACCACTGCTACATGCCACTCTAGAATATTTATATATATATGACAATGTACTATAAACCAGGGTAAGATATATGAGAAGTAGGTGTTTGGGGGTAAATTTGTTAAATACTTCCCCTTATATAGAAATCTTTTAAATAATGTATACAGAGTTTCAACAAGAAGCTTTAAAATAAATGCAAAGTCATAATTATTGTTTTTTTAAAAATGCAAAGAGGCAATTGCTCCATTTTCAAAAAGTATGATCAGTACCCAGTTAGGAATAACATCAGAAATGGCATCCAAAAATATAGGATATGAATTACTAAGATTTTGGTCAAAGTGTTATTTAGCAAGGGTTAACAAACATAATACCTTGTCTACTCTACTTAAAAAAAAAAAATTCCCAAGACAGAACAGGCTTTTAAAAGTAAACATGCATTGCTTTCTCTGGCCATTAGATGTCGCTGCAGTAAACTGAGCGTGCCTGAGAACTACTGAGGGTACTGGAGCCATGGCTCTAGTGATGTCTGTCCAGTTAAAACCCCCTAATCCTTGCTTGAAATTCAAATTCAGTTTGGAGGATAAAGGGCCTAGAAACAAGAGTTAAACTCTAAATTCTGCTATAGTTGTTGTTTTCTTCCTGCAAAGCACACAAACCAAATTCTCTAAGAGCTTTAATAACAACCTGCCACTTATAAAGGACCCATGGACAAAGGACCCATGGACAAAGTCAAAGGTGGGTAATATTGAGTGTGGGAAGTGAGGGTGGGTAAGACAGAGGAAAATGGAGGCAGGAAAATGGAGACAACTGTACTGAACAACAATAAAAAAAAATTTAAACTTAAGAAAAAAAAGGAAGGGAAGAGATTTCAGACCATCAATGAGATTCAAGGAAATACAATGCAGCAGCTGATTGGACTGGGAGAACTGTGTAGACTCCCAAGGCGCCTGCTTTGAAGGGGTCTGAGACATCATTGTCCTGTGTACAATGTTTCTAGTATCTTGTATCGTCTTCACTAAATGTCTCTATTTTTCATAGTATGTGGCTGGATACTTTCTGGACAAACCTCACATATACTACTATAATAATAGTATGTATATATATAATACAGTACTCTTGCCTTATAGCTAAGTGGGGTTCTTCTGCCCACCGCACATAAATTCTGGAGGCAGAAGTTTGGTGAAAAGGGAAAGGAGTCTTTTATTTAAAAGCTACACAATTTTGGAACAATAACGGGCTTCTGCCTTAAAGCCCATTCTCTTTAAAATACCCAAAGGAAAATAACCCCTCTGCTCTTTGCCAGATCAGTTCAAAGTAGCTCCTAACACTCCTTCTCTCATTGAAAAATACTGTCCTTTGCGATCAGCATGATTCTCCAGGGGGCTTAGCTGGTTCCTGGTCATAGCCCTGCTTCAGGCATCTCTCTCACGTCTGCGTGCTCCAGTGCCCTGTCCTCAGTGTGCTGGCCCATTCCTCCTCTCGCTGTCGTTTCGCTGGCGCACTCCTGCATTTGTTCAGACAGGACTGGGAGGGCCGCTGGCGGCCAGCACTGCAGTTGCTTCTCTCGTGGAGAGGGCCATGGGGTCTGTTGACTGTCCATATAGTCTCTACTATGGGCCGTTGGTCCAGGAACAAACAGGCACCCGACCCCCTGACCGGGCTAATGAGGGGGAGGAAAGAGGTGATTTTCCAGGCACGCTCAAATTTAAAAACCTGGCCCCACATCCTATGCACGGAGGAAGCCAGTAAGAGGGTTTTTCCTTCTGTCCACACGTTTCACCAGCCTGGTGCATATTTTCTGGAAACTTCCGTTTTCTTGCATCATGCCACGCTGCTCTGTTGCCCGGAATGCATGCTGGGACACTGAACTAGCTGGTTTGCTGTTAACCATGGGCTGCCCCCTTCTGCCGCCCCTCCCTTTTTCTACGAGGAAAGGCAGGCTCTTTCTCACCTCGGGAATTCGCCCCGCATGCCAGTGATTTGGCCAGATACCCTCGTTGCCATACTACTCAGCCATAATAAAGATGAAATATTGGCATTTGTGACAACATAAATGAATTATAAGAGTGTTGGGCTGACAGAAGTAAGTCAGAAAAGAACAAAAACCATATTATTTCACTCTATGACTGCTATGCGACAAATGAACAAAAACAAACTCGTAAATGTGGACAAGAAAATGGTTCTTACAGAGGGAAAGGGGGTAGGGGAAGAATGAAGAGGGTAAAGAGGGTCAAATACATGGATAAGGAAGGTGACCTAGATATGGGTGGTGAGCACACAGTGAAGTATACAGATACTAGATTATAAAGTTGTACAACTGAAATTTATGTAATTTATCAAGCAATGTTACCCCAATAAGTTAAATTAAAAATAATTTAGATTCTAGGAGATTTTATTTTAATGCTTAAATTTCTCCAATTTTAAGTACTTCCTTTATTTGAGAGAACATTAGGTTAAAATTATTGTCATAGAAATACACATATATCATTAATATAAATGTTTCAAAATACCTGATCTTCTGGGTAATTAATTTCATATACACCATTTTATCCACAATACTTCTTATATAGATTTAGCTTGTGTGAATTTTGTATTATAAATATAAATGAAAATTATTCCTGAGTATTTGGGTACTTGGAGTTTGTTTTTTATGACACTGACATACTAATTTTCTTTAGAGCACATTGTAGGCCAGATACTAACATTAAAACTCTGATAAAGCGTAAATTTTAAAGTTCAGTATCTCCTTTCCACAAAAGTAGATTTCTTTTGTTCCATTCTACTAAGCCAGTGCTCACCTTTAGTTGATAAATTTTCAGTGCAGTTCAAGTCTGTTAACTTTAACAAGGGCTTATTGGAACAGTCATAGTGAATGATGTAAGAATTGTGCCACTGAGACTCAATTATAAGGTAGAATACTGCTCAGTCTTGATGGTTACAGTACAGTTGGGGTGATTTTTTTCATCATTCTTATCTAGTTCTATGTCTCAAGTTGGTATTTTTACCTAGTCACATAGATAAATTCAGTTATCTTTAACATTTATGATTCTAATCCATATTTCTATTTCATTTTATTCTTTCTTATTTCTAAAATATTACATGGAAGCTGACTAATGTTTTCTTTACTTGAACATTTCTAGCAACTCTGTGACTATTTAAAAATATTTTTACAATAATAGGATAATTTTAAATGTGACTGTGAGCACCTATTGACATTTTAGGTGCAATTTTAAACAGTACCAAGATAAAAAGTCTCTCAAGAATACCATTTAGTAGCTTTTTTTTGTTGTTTTCATATTTCAAACAGTAAGAAGCTAAATATATTGTTTTCATACAATTTCAACATTTTAGTATAATAATAGGCATAATCATAAGAACAGATTGGGAATCGACTACATAAAGGTGCATTTTTATTCATATTATGTTCAGAAATAATCTTTCATAAATAATGGATTATTGTGAAATAGAACACTATGGAAAAGAAAAATAAAACTAATTATTATTTATAATACCTTTTGTATTCTTCTTTATTAATATGGAAATAATAAAATACATCTGTTTTATATGGCTATTTAAGTTACAAGAATGAATTGAGACTCAAAAAAAAAAGAGCAGAGTATAGAGTAGCTTTGATGGCGTAAACCTAATTCATAATACAGTTGCTGACAAGCAATATGCCAAGGAGTGTTTATCTAATAATGAAAAAATATCATCACTGGATAACAATAAATAAATCATTGTTAATTACTTTTATGTCTTAAAATTAGTCATTTTAAGAATACTTGAAAAAGGAAACTAGGTAGAAATAATATGACACCTTATACTTGCTTTAAAATAAACTAGACTAGATAATTGAATAAGATGTCATATTAAACAGACTGAAAATATTGTGTTAATTTTTAAAGGTAATGAGAGTTAAATAGATATTTTTAATACTAATCTAACTTTTACTTTAAGTATGCCTGGTCTAAAATTTTCTAATATATGTATTAACATCTGTGTTTCTGGGTTTGATGATCGAAAGTTAGAGAGTGGAAAGGTCATGACCTTTGTAATCAAAAGGGCATCGCTTTAAGGCTGAGCTTCTCCAATTACCAGCTGTGTGATATTACAGACATTAGTGCACTTTTAAAATTTTAAATTATTTTCCCGCAAAATAGAAATATAGCAATAACTATATACTATATATGTCTGTGTGGGTAACCTCCTTATTATATGTACTAAAAAAAGTCACTAAAAAAGGCATTGTTCTAAGAATTCTGAATATAATAACTGACTTTAATTTTAAAACAAACCAATGAGGTATTTATTATTGCTATATTCATTTTATAGATGAGAAAACTTAAAAGTTTCAACTATTTGCCAAAGTTATATATGAGGGGGAACCCCCCCAAAAAGGAATTTATTTGTAAAAAATTGTGTATTCATTCTTACATGTTTAAACTTCAGGCACCTTCAAAGTACTCTCCATTTGGTGCAATACTCTTATTGAGACGTTTTGCCCACTACTCAAAAGAATTTTTGAACTTACCGATTTTGATCCCTTTTTGCGCTTTTGCCATTTTTTTGTTTCACCTCTTCCACATTGGCAAAATGTTTCCCTTTGAGGACTTTTTGCATCCAGCAAGCAACAAAACAACATCGCTCAGGGTGAGCTGGGGTAAATAGGGAGGGTGGAGCACAGCGGCCATGCCTTTTTTGGATCAAAAACTGCTGAGCACTCAGTGTGGCGTGGGCAGGTGTGCTCATAAATCACTCATCATGAAATGGGCAGATGTGTTGTAAGAGTCTTCAAAAAAGATTCACTGAAGCTGAATGCAGCCTTTGACAACAATGCCAGCTTTTACGTTGATGCAAGTGGGTTACTAGAACATTCACTTAGCAGAGGAAACGTGTACTGCAAGGTGCCCGTCCTCCAGAAGATTATTCTGTTTTTTTATTTTGGGGGGTCCCCCTCATAACTCTTAAATAATTAAGTCTGATTCGAATATGTTCTAAATAACCTAACCAACTAGCCTTTGTTATCTAACAAACATATATATGTATATATATATACACACATGCGCGCGCATATATACATACACACATATATACACACATATATATGTTTATTATTTACATATAAAGTGATACATACATCCCTTTACCCATCATATAGTAGGTTTTCAGTAAAAATTGACTTTTTTTTCTCTCTGGTTATATTTCTTTGCACTCTCAATAACTAAAACGCATGCAGAACATAGGCAAATGAATGCTGAAGCAGTCTGGAATTTGCATTTATTAATCAACAAATGTTAATTTTCCATGATCAGATAAATTTCATGATGACTACAAGTTTTAATATCTGAAAATCTATCCTTTCCTCGTCATATGGACTATATACTCCTGATTTTTCTGTGAGATGATATACTTCAGCTTTGTAAATTCTTGCTTACTAAAAGAACCAAGAGTAAACTGATTTAAAAAAATCTTAACTAAGAGCAAGAATGCCATCAAAAGAATGATTCCTTTTGTCTTCTTTCTTTGTGGTTTTAATTATTATTCCATATTTGTTAGTCCATTAATTTGTCTATTTAAATAATTGTCAGGCACTTTGCTTGGTGATGAAGAAGATAAACATGAATTTTATCCTCATGGAGTTTATATTCTTTTGATAACTAAAGAATAATAAACAAATTATTTCAAAATTATATAAAAATTCTAGAGCAAGAGAAATATAGAATAATACATGATGTAGACAATATTTCTACTTTGTAAAAATAGCTTTAGCAGAAATAACAGAAAATTCATAGAGAAGTTGATATTAAAACTAAACCTTAAAATACTTTGTCCTGCTCTGGAAATAGGTAAAAGTATATGTAAAGAGTCAGAAGTAATAACATATATTACATCCTTGAGGGATATTAATGAGCACAGATACAGGTTTAAAAGGGGTTAAAATTTAGCTTCAAAAAGAAAATTAATAGATATGGCCAAACAGGTAAGCTGTAAAGCAGTTTGTTCTTTATCATAAAGATAATGAGAAACCAATAAAGCATTTTAAACAGATGATCATATTTTCATTTTAGAAAAATTATTCTGGCTTCAGTGTGAGAGGTGACTAGAAGAAATGAGGACTCTCATTAAGAAATTATGTTCTTGCATCAGAGGATCTTTACTAGTTTTTTAGAGAAGTAAAACAAATCAAGATGCGTTTATGAATTAGTATCTAAAAACAATTATTAAATATAGAGTTGAAGTTAGAAAAAAAATCTTAAAATAATAACTTTGTTTCTAACTTGGGCATCTGTTAGGTAGTAGCTGTACTTTTATTAATCCACAAGCATCAGGGAAAAGTGTCCTGCAGAAATGACCATGAGTTTCATTTGGAATATTTCAAACTTGTCATCCCTGAATTGGGCATAAAAGAAAATTCTAAACATATTTCAATATATTACTGTAAATAAAAATTGGAGAAATTGATGGTGGTTGGTGTTGACTTTTAGTCATTAAGAACCAAATGGTAATTGAAACTATTGGAATTAATAAAGTCATGCAGAAAGACTTACTAGAGTGACAATAGATGGCTCCCACTGATGGGAGGAAGACAGGGAGAAGATACCCCTCAGCACCTGAAGAGATATGCCAACATAGTAGGCGGAAAACCATCAACTTGCCATGCCCTACAGCCGAAAACAGATAGCAGTACAGACAGAAACAGTCATTTAAATGTTGTCCAGAAGTTAAATCAATATTTTCATTAATTTCCCAATGAAACTATATGGGTAGAAATAATAAAGATGGCAAGAGGTTCATGAGTAAAAAAGAGCCATGGAATATAGAAAATTGTTTAAAGGAGAACTGCTCATAGAGTGTTTATATTGGCATATTTATCTGAATTACACATGTTACCTGGATTAAGTTTTAAAAATATAATTTATCATTTCCTCAAGTTTTTTAATTAAAAAAATTTCTATTAAAATTTTTTTTCTAAATTTTTTTCTATTACCTATCCAAACCTGACACACTTTTCCAAAGTATGACACACTTATTAAAAATGACCCAAACCTGGAACACTGAATACACCAAATGCTGGCAAGGATGTGAAGCAACAGAAACTCTCACTGATTGCTTTGCTGGTGGAAATGCAAAATGGTATAGCCACTTTGGAAGATATTTTGGTAGTTTATTAAAACAATAATTATACTCTTACCATGTGATCCAGCATTTATGTCCCTTGGTATTTACCCAAAGAAGTTCAAAATATATGTGCACACACAAACCTCCACATAGCTGTTTAAACAGTTTTATTAATAATTGCCAAAACTTAGAGGCAACTAAGATGTACTTTAGGAAATGAATGGATAAGTACACTGTGGTACATCCAGACAATTGAATAGTATTCTGTGCTAAAAGGAAATGAGCTATCAGGCCACGGCCGAATGAAGAGGAAACTTAAATGCATATCACTAAATGAAAGAAGCCAATCTGAAAAATCTACATACTATGGTATTCCAATTGTATGGCATTCTTTAAAAGGCAAACTATGAGATAATAAAAAGATCAGTGGTTGCTAGGGGTGACATGAGAGGAATGAGCAGGCAGATCACAGGAGATTTTTAGGGAAATGAAAATACCTTGTAGGACCTGATGATGATAGATGTATGTCATTAAACTTTTGTCCAAACCCATACGATATACAAGACAAAGAGTGAACTCTAAGTTAACCTACAGATTTTGGGTGAGGATAATGAGTCAATGTAGGTTAATTAATTGAAATAAATGTATCATTCTTGTGAGCAATGTGGATGATGGGATATATATATATATGTAGCCTCTCCCATTGTCCCCAAATATACATTTATGGGAGCAGGGGGTATATGAGAAATCTCTGTACCTTTCTCTCAATTTTGTTGTGAAACTTCTGTTAGTTGTTCAGTTTACTAATTCTTTTCTTCTGGAATTTCCTACATTGAATTCATTACATCCACAAAATTCAAAGGTGACATTAACATAAAAAGAAATGAAACCAGAATTTCAATAGTTCCACCCTAAGAATTGAGGAAGAGGTCACAAAGAAAGAGTGCAAACTTCCCATGTTTCCTTTTTCTTCTCCTGCTTTTCAAAAATGATTTTTTCCATTTTATAAACTCCAGCCCTTAATTAATCCAGAAGAATGCAGAAACCTAAAATCTCCAAGGAAGGGGACCTTGTCTCTGCATTCAGAAAAGATGTGGTCCCAAGAGGGTGAGGCAAAGATTTCCTGCTTTTTTTGTTTGTTTGTTTCTCGTTCCTTCCATCCCTTGCACGTGCCATAGGGATTGTGGAGGTAAATGTACAGAAGAGCAGGATGATTAAGGCCCTTGCTCCCTAGAAGGAGGAGCAGACAAGGCGATTTCTGAGAAACAGGAACGTACCAAGCAGAGTGCAGATAGGGAGGATCTCAGAAAAGTACCCTATAAATCTGTAGATAGTAAATTTTCAGATATTAGAAACTATGATTAGAAGTCTGAGTGACATAATCTCTCTTACCAGAGAAATTTTTTTAAAGGTAAAACCTCTTTCTATGTCATTGCAAAATTAAGTCACTCTTACTTCTCCCACCACATAATTTGGAAAAATCCCTGTTCAGGCAGTAATGTGAAGTTAACTAAATATTTTATTTCCTACATTGCAGAAACGACAATTTTGCATCCCTCACAGGAAATAAAAATGATAAATATTTGAAATAAAATGTTTAATTTAAAATTTAGCTTGATAATTTTTTTAATTTTATTAACCTTCAGTTTAGCATTTTGCAGCACATAGTAGTAAGTATAATTACAGTAATAATTATAAAACTGACATTTATATAGCATGAGTTAATTTTCACAACAATCATATAAGGTAGATAATCCAGTGAGGAGGACATTGAGATATGGCTTTTTACTCTCCCAAAATTAATGTCATATGTGTTTTATGTCCCTGTCACCAGGATAGTCATTTAATGAGAAAACTTGGACTAAATTTCCATTCAAAGTGTAAAGCAATGGAGAAAAATAAGATAAAATCAATATACAAAGGAAATATTAAGTCATGGGAATTTTTTATTTAGACATTCTGTGTTGTTAAGAGGACATGATTCTGCAAATATTAAAATAAGGGAGAGTTAAAGATGAACACTAATAATATGATAACAAATTAAGTAGTAACCAATTAGGAAAAGTAAAATATTTAAACAATTCAGTGAAGAGGACTATAGCAGAAAATACCAGAATATAAGTTGACAAGTAATAGAAAACTTACCTTAAGTGTTTATCTTAAAATATCAAAACAAGAAACTTGACTAAGAACTTTTACGTATTAGAGAAGGCACTAATTACTGTATTTTTCAAAGCACTCAGTGTAATGACTTTAAAACAATATACTTTTGGAATATCTTAATTTATAACATAAAGGATTTTATTATCTCTAGAAGTTAAATAAGAGATGTGGGTTATGTAAGTATAAGGAACCATTACTTTTAGGTAGAGCATATTAAGCAGAAATAACCAAGTTAATATATATTTCAAATACCATACCAACCTGTGAATAAAATATGGCTGAGATGATTACAAGACACTGCTTCTATGATTTCAACTGTACCTATTAATTGCCTGCAAATGGCAACACATTCCTAAACATCACTTGACAGTTTAATTTAACAGATGAATCCAAGATGCCCACCATTAAGACTAATGTCCAAAGTTGGAGGCAAACTGAGAATAGTCTAGTACCATATTTTATCACAGTCAAAAATTTCAGCATGTATGTTCCTGAATTCTGCCTCATGATGACAATAAAAATAGACGTCAGTAGTACTTTCTTGCTCTTTTTTTATTGTTGTTCTATTACAGTTGCCCCAATATCCCCCTCTTGCTCCCTCTTGCCCCACCCACCCCCCTCCCACAGTCAATCCCCGCTCTATTGTTCATGTCCATGTGTCATTTATACTTGTTTTTTTTTTTAATATGTAATTTTTTTATTTTTTTAATTTTATTTTAATTTATTTTTTCAAATACATTTGTCTCTGCCTCCCTCCCACCTCTTTCCCTTGCCCCCTCCCTCCTTCCCTCCCTCAGCTCTTCTCTTTTGCTTTTGTCCATGAGTCCTTGCTATATGTTCCTTGACTTTCCCGTTCTCTTCCTTTTCCCCGCCCCTCTCCCTCCTTCCCTCTTGTCTCTGTTGATTTTTTTTTCCTTTCAGTGTTGCTGGTCTTATTTTCCTTGCATCTTTGCATTGTTGGTTAGGTTCCACTTATAGGTGAGATCATATGGTATTTGTCTTTCTCTCCCTGGCTTATTTCGCTTAGCATAATGCTCTCCAGTTCCATCCATGCTGTCGCAAAGTTTAGTACTTCTTTTTTTCTTTCTGCTGCATAGTATTCCATTGTGTAAATGTACCATGATTTTTTGATCCAATCAACTACTGATGGGCATTTAGGTTGCTTCCAACACTTGGCTATTGTCAATTGTGCTGCTATGAACATTGGGGTGCATAGGTTCTTTTGTATTGGCGTTTTGGTGTTCTTAGGGTATAGTCCCAGCAGGGGAATCCCTGGATCAAAAGGCAGTTCCATTTTCAGCTTTCTGAGGAAATTCCACACTGCTTTCCACAGTGGCTGCACCAGTCTGCATTCCCACCAATAGTGAACTAGGGTTCCCTTTTCTCCACAGCCTCATCAGCACCTGTTGTTTGTGGATGTGTTTATGATGGCCATTCTGACCGGTGTGAGGTGGTACCTCATGGTGGTTTTGATCTGCATTTCTCTGATGGCTAGTGATGCTGGGCATCCTTTCAAATGCCTCTGGGCCCTCTGTATCTCCTCCTTGGAAAAGCGTCTGCCCAGGTCCTTTGCCCATTTTTTGATTGGATCGTTTGTCGTCTTGGAGTAGAGTCGAGTGAGTTCTTTATATATCTTGGAGATCAAACCTCTATCTGATGAAACTAAGCCCTTCCCTTTCTTTCCTCCCTTATTCTCCTCCCTTTCTTTTTCTTATATTAACATTCTTATTGCAGACTCCGCTAAGAATAAGAATGAGCGTTTGTGCATTAAATAACTACGAACATGAAATAAAACACACTGCATGAAAACTAGCCTTCTTCTAAAAATGTGTTCCTCTGTATAAACTTTTGTTATTTTTTTAAAGATTCTACTTAATTATTTTTAGACAGGAGGAAAAGAATGGAGAAAGGGAGGGAAAGAAACATGAATGTGTGGTTGCCTCTCATGTACCCCTTACTGGGGACCTGGCCTGTGAGCCCGGCATGTGCCCTAACTGGGAATCAAACCAGAGACCTTTTGGTTCACAGGCCAGTGCTCAATCCACTGAGCCACACCAGCCCGAGCATATTTTTTAATTAATTCAGAATTGAAGTGAAGGGTAGAAAAATTTACTGATACAGAATAAGGTCTCAAATCCTTATGTATGAAAGAGACAAACTAGAAAATAGACAAAGTGGAATTTTGGGGACATATTAACGTGAGGTGACTGAAAATTATGTCACTTAGCTTCACTGGTATAACTAAGGTTCTGATCTTGAGAGAGTCTAAAGTTAGTGTTTTGGTGCAGTGTCTTATGGCTTTGAAGGTGAGTAGTTGTTTTTATAAAGGCAACCAGACTTGAAGGAACTGATGAATGCGTCAAATATAGCACAGACTTCAGGTCTCAGAAAGATGTTTGTTTCTAGGTAACATTAAAATAATTGAGGAAAACAGCCAAAGCAGAGACCATAGGGGAGTAGCCGAAAGTAGGCCAGATGATTGCCTCAGAAATGATGGCTGATTGGGATCCAGAAAGTAAACCACAGAAGCTTGTGTTGTTAAAGCCTAAGATGCAAAAGTCAATGGCATTAACCTCAGCAAGCAAGTTTTTTTTTTTTGACTGCTAAAACTGCTGTAATTTAAGACAATATTGTTGTGAACATTTTTTTTTAATTTACTTTTTAAATACATTTGTCTCTGCCTCCCCCCCACCTCTTTCCCTTGCCCCCTCCCACCTTCTCTCCCTCAGCTCTTCCCCTTTGGTTTTGTCCATGAGTCCTTGCTATATGTTCCTTGACTTTCCCCTTCCCTTCCCTTTCCCTGCCCCACCTTCCCTCTTGTTTCTGTAGATGCTGAGCATACACACACTCTCCAGCTCTCAGGCTCCCAACTTTGAACGACATAGATAAAATTTGGCTTAGCAGCACGAATGAAGCTGAGGTTGACTTACATTAATTTTGGTATTGATTAGCAGAACATAATTGTTGCCTAAACTTCAAAACTGCTGAATTTTCTAGGCTAAAGAACTGTAGGACAGTTCTTGAAAATTTTTATTGTGAGCCTAAATAGATATCTTACCTTGCTCAGATTGCATTCTGTGTGGACTAAGAAGAGAACTCTGGAAGGAACTAAGTGGACTCACAGGTTTAATAGTCTCATCCCCTGCTTTCACATGGCCTCTGTATTGCTTACTATACACAACTAAAGCTAAACAAACTCAGCCAGGGAGACAAGAGTGCCATTATAGCACAAGGATAAACATCTATATTCATAGTAGGTGTGGAAACTTTTACATTATCTAAAGCCTACAATTTACAATGGGGATTGCAAAAACATGGACTACAAAGAATACATAAAAATAAAGACATTTGAATTCACCAGATGGAAATAAAATTCACTTAGATAAAATATGCTGACTGGAGTTCTCACTTTGTTCATGCCTAAAACTTGGGAGAAGGTGGCAACCTTTCTTATCTTAGTCTCAGAGGGAAGAGAAAGGATGCAGAGGGGACCTTCCTAATCCCATAATTTAAAAATATATATAATGGTAAAACTAACTACTGTATTGAAAATTTCTGCCAGTTTACTTTGAGTTCAAACTGACATGTTTGGACTTGTTTTTGATGTTTTTAATGTTCGTTCACCGTCTTTCAGATTTTGACTCTGTCGTACTCATTGGAATCTACTGGGTTAATAGTAAGTTGGAATATTGGGGCAAAATTGTGTTTTGAGTGGGATAACTGCACTAGGAGTTGGAAATTGACTTACTTCCTACATTTGGCATGGGTAGTGCCAGAGCTGAAAAAAAATCAAGTGTGTCTTATTAGCACTTTGAGCTCTTTAAAACATAAGACTATTGAGACACTTTTAACTAAACTAATTCAGTTTCTAAGATTTTGAGGGAACTATACCCATTTACAGGGATGATAGGTCAAGAAGTAACTTTGGAATAGACTTGATTCCTCTCATCCTCTGTTTCAGAATAAGATGAAGCAGAAGGTGAATTTATAATAGACTCAAATTTCTTTATCTCTTTAACTCAAATATGGTTAAACATTGATTTCAGATTTTAATTCCTTCATGTTTGACATTATTATATTTTCATCTGCAAGATAATTGAATTTTAGACTCCTTTTCCCTGGGAATTTAGTTAGGGTTTTTTTTTTAATTAAAATAAGAGGGCACCCTGTGTTTGACATTTTATTATTGGAATATCTTAACATTATAAATTGATATTTTGCAGATCCTTTGAGATTATCCTGGAAAATATTTGAAAAATATAGATGGGAAATTGAAAGATGTGTAATTTTGACTTTGGATATAAGAATTTGAGAAAAACTCTAGTTAACACATTATTCTGACCTAATTCCAAAAACATTTGCACTGGTCATAAGGGGTCTTAGGAGGAAATCATTTAGGAGGATCATATTGAAAGAATCCCTCATGAACACATGTAAAGAACTAATAGACTGCTGGACTCCCCTGAGGAAACATTGCTGGTTGATCATGTCCAAAGCAATTAAGGTCAATAAGCTTGAAATAGAAAAAGCTGTGGAATGTTAGAAGGGAATATTCCTTTCCATTCCTAAAATGTCCTTTATTAAGAAAGAATTTCATTAAAATAAAATACCTAGGGGGAAAGAGTGTATTAGTTTTGATAAGCTATTTGCTATCACAATTAGCAATATCTACAATTCAATGACTTAACACAATCAAAATTTACTTCTTACTCAAAAGAAATCAAAGGTGCCTTCTGGGGCTCTGTTCCATGCAACCACTCTGGGACTACAACCTGTCAATCTGTGGTTGTGGTCTTTTGCAGATCCTTTAGATTCTCTCTAACCCAGCAGGTAAATAGCAAAGTGGAAGGTTACAAACCTGGCTTGAAATGGATATACTTTCACTCACATCCCATACACCAGAGTTCAATCATAGCAACACAGATCATGCAAAGGAGGCTGAAAAGATGCATTCTAGCTGTGCACCCAGGATGAAAAGGAGAACATGAGGTTTATCAATGAATAACATGCTCTCACACCAGAAATGATTTGTTATCGAAGAAAATACCATTTATGTCTCTTACTTTCCAGTTTCACATTGTGGTTTAGAGCAAAGTCTCTGGGGTTTGACGTGTCTGGGTTTGAACTCCAGTTTTACCATGAGCAGATAGTGCATTTGGGCAGGTCACATATAACCTCTCTCAACTGCTTATTTCATGAAAAAAGAAAATAATAGTACATATCTCACAAATTGTTGTATTAGCAATAAATTTATTTAACACTAGAACAGTAGCTACTCTATAATTCTATTGTATTCTTGGGTTAGATCGGAAGCTGTGTCCTTTAAAATAAACTACTTCTACACTTGTGTTGTTTCCTTTTTGTCAGTGCACAAGCTTGGGTTTTGTAATTGCTGGCTCTATGTCAGCCATTTTGTATTATGCGAAGATTTTGTGGAGATGCTCCGCATTGAAGATGGTAGAGTGATAAGAACTTGGTTTCCTGATGACACGAAGCATTACCAAAAATGCCTTGATTTTTTTAAAGAAAAATCTATTTTATTAGGAGAAAATATTAAGTATTATTATTTATTGTTTTTATTTTTAAGTTTTATTCTTCTTTTTATTCTATTAAAGTTGTACCAATTTTTTGTTCTTTGACTAATTCCTTCCCTTTCTTTCCACCATTGCCCCCTCCCCCTTTCCTCTGGCAGCTCTCAGACTGTTCCCTGTTTCCATGTCTCTGGTTTTCTTTTGCTCATTAGTTTATTTTGTTCGATTTCTCTTATCAGTGAGATCATGTGCTATTTGTCTTTCACCAAATGGCTTATTTCACTTAGCATAATAGTATCCGGTTCCATCCAT
Source organism: Pteronotus mesoamericanus (assembly GCF_021234165.1). Classification (NCBI taxonomy): domain Eukaryota; kingdom Metazoa; phylum Chordata; class Mammalia; order Chiroptera; family Mormoopidae; genus Pteronotus; species Pteronotus mesoamericanus. The sequence continues at coordinate 21,717,410 of NW_026555285.1, read as the reverse complement.
GCTCTTGCAAAGGGTAGAAATTCCTTCTTTCTGATGCATAGTATTCCATTGTATAAATGAACCACAGTTTTTCAATCTGCTCACCTACTGATGGTCACTTAGGCTGTTTCCAACACTTGGCTATTGTATATACTGCCACTGTGACATTGGGGTGCATAAGTTCTTTTAAATTGGTGTTTTGGGATGCTTAGGGCATATTCCAAGCAATAGAATCACTGGGTCAAAAGATAGTTACATTTTTAACTTTTGAAGAAATTCCATATTGTTTTCTACAGTGGTTGTACCAGTCTGCAGTCCCACCAACAGTGTACTAGGGTTCCCTTTTCTCCACAACCTCGTCAGCTCTTGTTGTTTGTTGATTTATTAAGGAGAGCCATTCTGACAGGTGTGAGGTGATTATCTCATTGTGGTTTTAATTTGCATCTCTCTGATGGCTAGTAATGTTGAGCATCTTTTCATATGTCTATGGGTCATTTTTATGTCCTCCTTGGAGAACTGTCTATTCAGGTTCTTTGCCCATTTTTTAACTGGATTATTTGTCTTCCTGCTGTGGAGTCATATGAGTTCTTTATATATTTTGGATATTGAACCCTTGTCCAATATATCATTGGCAAATGTGTACTCCCATACAGTTGGTTCCCTTTTAATATTGATGATGGTTTCTTTAGCCATGCAGACGTTTGTTTTAATTTGATGTAGTCCCATTTGTTTATTTTTTCCTTTATTTCCTTTGCCCTAGGAGATATATTGGCAAAAATATTGCTATGTGGGATATCTGAAATTTCACTGCCTGTTTTTTGCTAGGATTTTTATGTTACCATGACTTATATTTAAGTCTTTTTTTAAAATTTATTTATTCTTTAGATAGAGGGGAAAGGAGGGAGAAAGAAAGGGAGAAAAACATCAATGAGTGGTTGTCTTTCGCACACCCCCTACTAAGGATCAGACCTGCAACCCTGGAATGTGCCCTGATAGGGAATAGAACTAGCTACCCTTTGGTTCACAGGCCAGCACTCAATCCACTGAGCCACACCAGCCAGGGCTATATTTAAGTATTTTATCCATTTTGAGTTTATTTTGGTGTATGGTGTAAGTTGGTTGTCTAGTTTCATTTTTTTCTAAATGTACCAGTCCTTTTTCCCAACACTATTTATTGAAGAGGCTATTTTTACTTCATCACATGCTCATGTCCCTTTGTCAAATATAATTGACCTTAGAGACATGGATTTATTTCTGAGCTCTCTATTCTGTTCCACTGATCTATGTGTCTATTATTCCAGCCCCAGGCTGTTTTAATTACAGTGGTCTTAGAATATAGTTTGATATCAGGTATTGTGATCCCTCCAACTTTGTTCTTCTTTTTTAAGATTGCTGTGGCTATTAGAGGTCTTTTCTTTAATTTTTTTATTTATTTATAGCACACTGCTATATTCATTGCTATGGTGTTGTTTTGCTAAACCTAACAGTGATTGATATATAAATCACTTAAAATTTGAGAAGTGGAGACAATGAAAAACATGTAGTGTGTAAATATCACTCTTACATGTGGGAAAAAAACTAGGAGAGTAAGAGTAGATTGAGGGGAACTGGTTATCAAGGCACTACAATGGGTTAGGTGAGCATTCATAGTTTCTTGGGCTTAGAAGATACAGGTGGGAATGGAGACAAAAGATTGAATTAAAGAATGAATCGAAGACAAATTTGACATGAATATGCTTCTGGTTATAAGTCAAGTCTTTGTAAGCAAATTCTGACACCAAAAATATATTAATTTTCAAAAATTATGAATCATTTCAGGTAATTTCCAAATTTTATAAAACATATATAGTATGAAGTTCAATATTTTTATACTGCATTTAGAGTTCAAAGCTATTTGAGATTTTTATGAGGAAATCATAAAGTGAAAACCTGCAGCATTATTATATTGGTTTAAAGTAAAATAAGTATACTTAGTTTGGTGTCCATTAGTGAAAGATTTGTTCTTCTCAGGATCTTTGATGGGCATACTTAAAAAGCAAATAATGTCTCATCCATTTTTAAATATCCTAGGATGAAATTTAATAGACAGAATCAACCAAACACATTATGCATGTGAGAGTAATATATTTCAGCTTTTATATTTAGATGTCTTATCTATCTCTTGTACTAGTAAACATTTCCACAGAGATACAAAAGTAGGTACTATTCAGAGCAATTGGAAAATAAAGTTTAAAGTTTTAAATAAAAGCCTCACGAATTAACTAAAAATTGCTTTTAGGTGCTTTTATCTTTTCTGCAAAAATAGGCAAAATTTTTTTCTGACAATATATCTATTATCAAAGTGAATTATTTCTCAATCCCTATTTGAAAGGTGGACTAAGATAAAGAGACATAAAATTATGATTTTTGGGGGGTGCTTTTGGTTCTTTGAGAAGCACAGGATTCAGAAACATAAGGGAGAACAAAAAAAATTATAAGCAAAACTTAGAAAAAATAGAAGAAGCTAGAAACTCTTTAAGGTGGAAAATAATTATTTTTGTTTTACCTCTAGTCCATTTCAATAAGAAAGCTTCTCGAAGTAAAATACAATCTTGGGGCAAAGACCACATTGAAGCTGTGACTGTAACTTCCTTTGTTATTATCATTGGAACCGTTAGTGACATGCCTTCTCAGGCTAAAATGCTTCTGGGAGACTTAACAACCTTTACTCACAACATCATCACAAGCCCAGAGTAGCAGTGATTACCTAGGAGGGAGAGGCATAACAAAAAAAAATTGTGAATGTGGCTTCTGACACATGGAATGGAATAAATTTGAATTTGTAGGAAACATGTCTTCAAGGGGACTATATCAGCAAATATGCTTCCATTTTGGATTAAAATGGACTAGGAAATTCAAGTTGGAAATATACCTTAGGACTCCAAATTTCTCCAGGCTGCAAATAGGCTGAAACTGCTGCTCCAAGAGCATATAAACCAGTGCCTTATTCACAAATGTCCAAGAAGGTAAAAATGCCCAAGAAGGGAGTTCTCCAACTCCCGATAGGACAGAAGCAAAAGTTGCAGTGCAAAATGGACTTAAGAGTCTATTTCCAAGAGGCTCAACCAAATTAAGGAACATTTCTTGTGCTAGTACTTTGGATACCTGCCAAATGCGCCTGCTGGATTGTAGAATGGCTCTGGGCCAGTGAGAATAGTCTCACATTTTCCCCCTATTCAACTGAAGTGCTTATACATTATCCTCTCCCGTAATCCCCATTGTATGTTGGGTGTGTAAGGAGCAGATAATTGGTCTTTTAAATTCATAAGCATCCAGATCAAGAGGAGTCACACACATGGTGCTACATCTGGACCAAATGTAAATCACAAGATCTTGGATTCCAAGTTCAATGCTATGATTTAATGAGACTTTTGTGGTCTTTGGATATTATAATATATATTAAATGCAGGTGGGTTATAAGTAATTGTCACCTGAAAGTGAATTAAAGCAGATTAATTTCAGTGATGCATTGATACCTAAAAAGTATTTGGCTCAGAAATTAAGGAGGCTCCTTTGTGTGACTTGCTTTGCCCAAGGGAAATCTATAGAATCTCCAAAGGTGTACACTAAATTCACCATTGTTCTAATTGAAATTTTAGATAGAGGTGCATCCATGGGGCAGTTTTTATGAAAAAAATAATAGTTTATATGCAACTATATAAATGCATTGATATGCATTCAAAGCTACTAGAGAAAATGTCTTAGCTTAAAAAGGGTTTTAGGTTTCAATAAAAATAAGTTATTTTCTTCTTATAAACTTAAAAATTATACCTAGAGCTAGTAAAGGTGCTGCAGAGTAGCATTCAAATATTGCTGATGCCTGGGAATAACAGGGTGAAATTTGGGGGATAAATTCTTGTAGATGTTGTGAGAAGCATAAAATAATGCATATTTTAAAAAATTTTTGATCTAATAATTTCATTTCAGGCATCCTAAATCATAGAAATAGTTCAAAATATAGAAAAACAGGCACAAGAACATTGAGTATAGAATTATTAGTTTTGAAAATTATAAATAAGTTAGATTCCCATCACCAAGAACTTGGCTCATTTTGTTTTGGTCCATTCATTTAGTGAAATGTCATATGGCCATTTCATATGAAGTCCATCATGGAAAATATGGAAGAGGAAATATCAACAGATAAAAATAAAGATAAATAATTTGTATACCCAATGAAGGTAAGGTGAAAATAATTTCAGAGAATTATGGGCTCATTTTCTTCTTTTCTCCCCCATAATTCATATAATTATGTCATATTGATTTTATAATTTAAGTAGAATTCTTAGAAGACAAAAAGAAATAACATCTATAATACCATATAAAAATATAGATTATAGATATTTTTATTTCATTGCATTTTTCCCGTTACCATTTATCCCTCCATGCCCTCCTCCATCTCCACACATCCCCTCCCCCCTTAGTTCATCACATGGTTTTCCATGTCCATGTGTTATTTTTCTTTTTTGCTCCATCCATCTACCCCGATATCACCCCTCCCAAGAGCTGTCAGCCTGCTCTCTCTCTATGTATATCTCCATTTTGCTTATTAGTTCAGTTTGTTCTTTGGATTCCACATATGAGTGAAATCATGTGGTATTTGCCTTTCTCTGACTGGCTTATTTCACTTAGCATAATGTTCTCCAGCTCCATCCATCCATGCTGTCACAAAGGGTAAATTTTTCTTTTTCTGCAGCTGAGTAGTATTCCACTGTATAAATGTACACTTGCTTTCAATTTAATTCTCTACCTGAGACTGACTCCTAATAGTAATTGCTATTGCATTACAGAATCTAGGAAGCATAGCATTTCACCATGTGCTTTATACCATCTCTTTAATCAATATTTATGAATATGCTTTACATGAATTCATGTCATTGAACCTTATAGAAGATTCATTTTAATTTTGTTATTAAAAAATTATCTTCACCTGAGGTCATGCTTATTTATTTTAGAAAGATGGGGAGGAAGAGAGGGAAGGAAATATCAGTGTGAGAGAAAAACATTAGTTGCCTTTTGTAGGCACCCCAACCAGGGACCAAACTTGCAACTTAAGCATAATTATTTTTATTTTTAAATTAAATTATTTTGTGCACATTATTGGTAAAAGTAGTAATAATGATAACAGTACCATAATAAAAGTCCTGAAAAGCACTTTGTAATTTATGCATTCCTCACTTCATGTTTTTATTGCTATATACACCAGAAAATGTCCAGGATGGCTGATTGAGGCATATAATAGGTAAACTTTGTCTCAAGAAGGTCCTAAATTTTAAACAGTAGTAACAAAATTTTAAGAAACTAAAATTAAAAAATACCATATTAATTAACATTAAAACGTATACAATATATAAGAATTAACATAACTTAAAATTTGTATAATGTCATAGAAAATTGCAAAGTATTATTAAAAGAATTCTTAAAAGATCTAAATAATGGAGAAATATACCATTCTTATGGTTTGGAACGCTCATAAAAGTTTCAGCTTTCTTGAAGGAATTTACAAAACCAAGAAAGTGCAATGATATTCATGAAAGCGTTTTATGTGTTTGTGTGTGTTAAATGGACAATTAGTTTTACAAATTATGTGTAAGTGTAAAGGATATAAAATAGCCAGTACAAGTGTGCAGAACAAGATGGAACTATTTATTTAACCAAATATCAAAACTTATTATAAAGTGTTGGCAATTAAGACAGTTTAGTTTTGATGCAAAGATACACAAAGAGAACAATAAGCTCGTCAGAGAAAGATAAATACCATATGATTTCACACATATGTGGAACCTAATGAATAAACTGAACTAATAATGAAAAGAGAGACAAACTCATAGATAGAGAGCAGCCTGAAAGTTAGGGGTGGGGTTTTTACAGGGTGGAGAGAAAGAGCAAGAAGAAGGAAAAAGGAGTCAGACATAGACAACAGTGTGGTGATTGCATGAGGAGGGTGGTATAAGGGGATTAATAGTAATGGAAAATACAATAAAATTTTATTTTTTATAAGCCCAAAATAATAAATAATAAAAAATGAAAAAAGAGAAATATGAAATTGCACAACCAATGAAGTAAGTTAATCAGCGTAATCACTTTAAATAAAGCTAAGTATATGTTATGTCAGAGAAATTCCAAACCTGTAAGTATACTCAACAAATATATATACTTATTATATCCATAGGAATACACATAAAGCATAACATCATTATATTATCCACAAACTAAAATCAATCTTCATGTAACACAGGTAAAATGGTTAAATTAATTGCATACTGCAAACTAAACAGCAATGAAAATTTTTAAAAACAACTAAATGAACACATAAAAGTATAGATGGGACTCAACATAATATTGACTACAATACTTATTGTATAATTGTATTTATATAAATCGCAAAATGCAGAACTAACGTGTGGTGTTTAAGATGGGTGTTCATTTGGTAAACATATAAAGAACATCAAATAATTATGAATAAAAATAGGAACAACGCTTAATCTGGGGATGAAGCATGAGATCATGAGTGAAAGGATATTTAGGTGGTTTCATATTTTGGTACTGTATTATTTATTTATCTCAGTATTGCTTACTTAGGTGTTCTGCTTTATTACATCACTGAGCGGTAACATCAAAATATCAAATATATGGAAATAAATATGACAAAATAAGTGCAAAACAGGTTATAAATTATTGAATTATACCAATACAGAAGATTTTTAACTATTATTGATATACACTCTGTTTATTAAATAAAATAATTAATAATCTAGAGATATCAGTTCACAACAGTCTATAGAATCAATATATTCTTAAGTAAATTTAGTGGAAATTGAAAGAAACAGGTTCTAATGCTTATGTGAATGCTAATGTAAAAATAGCCAGGACACACTTATACAAATGTAAGGTCATCATCAATAATTATATTGAAACTAAATTTATTAAGACTGTAGTATTGGTCCAGGATAGATAGAGATCAGTGGGATAGAGAGTTACAGGTACTTTATCTACAAGAAAATGTAGCAATGCAGAGAAGTTCCTTCAATCAATGGCTCTATAAAAATTAGAGAGTAATGTGGGAAAACTGATGCCTTCATCAAAGTTACTAAAGTAAATTTCACAAAAATGTCTTTTAAGTGGATTATATATTAATATAAATATAATTATTTATATTATTATAAATAATATATTTAATTTTTATATTTATTTATATATTATTTTAATTTTATATTCATTTTAAATATTATATTAATTTTATATATGATAAATAATTATATATAAATAAATATATATTAATAATAAATAAAAAAAATAAAAAAAAGATTAAAAAAAAAAAAAGAAGTGAAGGATACACTAACTGAAATAAAGAACAATTTACAGGGAAACAACAGTAGAGTGGATGAAGCCGAGGATCAAATCAATGATTTGGAACATAAGGAAGCAAAACAAAACAACCAATCAGAACAAGAAGAAGTACAAATAGGCAGTTACAGAACAGCCATGGGGATGTAAAGTACAGTATAAGAAATGAAGTTGCCAAGGAATTTATATGCATGACCCATGGACATGAACAATGATGGGGGGATTGCCTGAGGGAGTGGAGGGTAATGGGTGGAGGGACACAAAGCGGGGAAAATTAGGATAACTGTAACAACATAATCAATAAAATATAATTTTAAAAAGAAAAAAAAATATATAAATAACTTATAGTAGCTTCTAGGATACAATATATGAAAGTGAAATTTTTGTTGTGTTTTAGTGTACATGAAACAGTTTAAGAACTGTTTTATTATTTAATTTATCTTGGCAAAATTATCTAGAGAGATGCAAAGAATTTTGGCAATTTGGCTTTTATATTAAAGAGCAAACAATCGCATTGTTGGAAGCTGTGAAGCTCAGAAAAGTCTACATTGGTAGGGTTATACAGAATATGATGGGCAGAAGGCCACTTGGTAACACAAAAATGATTAAATAGTTCCCTATTGTAACTAATCAATACAATAGCCCACTTTTAGCCTCTTATAAATCAAATTTTCAAGAATTTCAATCATTTAATAGCCCTTATTTCTTGACAGCATCTGATATCCATCTCTCCATTATTTAATGCCTCCTTAAAAGCACTATCGCAATCATATCTTAGAAGAGGTCTTGCAACTTCAACTTTCTTGAGACATCTTCAATTTCTCTGGCATACATGTTCCTTCCTACGGCAAACTTAATAAACATAATTTTATATAAACGTGTATACATTCCCACTGGCCTTTACTTATTGGCTTTAACAACCAAGGTGGACAATGTGACAGAGTGTATTTGGGCATCTTCACCTCATAGTTGTGAATAGGTTATTTGATTATGTGGCTGGTTTTACACTTCCACACTATATATTTATAATGTTTTATATGTCTTATCAAAAACAATGTTAAATAGTTTATTTCAGTAATTACTTAGTGTTTTGTTCAATGATTGAAATATTAACCCATGTTTCCCCAAAGAAGCTAAGCTTTTATTTTTTTCTGATTAATCTTATTTTATTTTTAAAAAATATTGTATTATTCCCATTACCATTTCGTCCCCTTATATTCCCCGTCCCACCCAATAATCACAACACTGTTGTCCATGTCCATGAGTCCTTTTTTCTTTTTGCTCAATTCCTCCACCCCCCTAACCTCCCACTCCAACTGGCTGTCATAGCTGTCACCTGTCTTTCATCTATAAGTCTGTCTTCATTTCCCCTGTTAGTTTAGTTTGTTCATTAGGTTCTACATATGAGTGAAATCATATGGTATTTGTCTTTCTCTGACTGGCTTATTTCACTTAGCATAATGTTCTCCATGTCCATCCATGCTATGTTGCAGAGAGTTAAATTTTCATTTTTATGGCTGAGTAATATTCCAAAGTATAAATATCCCATAGAGGTTTTATCCAGTCATCTACTGATGGACACTTGGGCTCCTTCCGTATCTTAATGATTGTAAATAATGCCGCAATGAACATAGCAGTGCTTAACTTCTTCCAAATATTTTACCAGATATAACTCCTCAGGCAAGGGGAACAAAAGAAATAAATAAATAAATGAGACTACATCAAACTAAAATGCTTTTGTACTGCAAAGGAAATCATGAACAACATAAAAAAAAAACACCACAGAATGGGAGAACACATTCACTAATACATCTGATAAGGGGTTAATATCTAAAATTTATAAAGAACTTGTAAAACTTAACATGAAAAAACAAACAACCCACTTAAAAAATGGGCAAAGGACCCGAATAGCCACTTATCCAAAGAGGACATACAGATGGCCAATAAACATATGAAAAGATGCTCAAAGTCACTAATCATCAGAGAAATGCAAATTAAAATCGCAATGAGATATCATCTCACACCTGTCAGAATGGCCATCATCAATAAATCAACAAACAAGTGCTGGTGAGGATGTGGAGAAAGGGGAATCCTTTTGCACTGTTGGTGGAAATGCAGACTGGTGCAGCCTCTGTGCTGTGGAAAGCAGTGTGGAGATACCTCAAAAAATTAAAATTTTATCTGCCCTTTGATCCAGCTATCCTGTTTCTGGGAATATATCTAAGGAACCCAAAATGCTAAGCTACTCAAAGGCACATTTCTGTGACTTAAAAATCTTTAAATTGACAAGAAAACTCATGTTTACCAAATTACAGATACATATTTAGAATACAATTTGTTATAATTATATGTCTCCTTAGGGAGAACATGTGTATGCTACGCGTCTGACAGCAATCATTTTCAGTGTTCTGATTATTCCTTTTATAATGTGCCTTCCTAATTCAGAGGGCAGACACATTTTTTCTTACTCTGTTGATTAGTTTCTCTTCAATTATCCAGATGTTTTGTTTATATAATTTATTTCTTCCTGTTGACTTTTTAGTAATGAGATTAATCTGATTTCCTTCCTTCTAGGTCAATATTATGCTTCTATAATCATCTCTTTTAAAATAAGTGTTTAAACCTCATTTTACCATCTTCTCTATTTTTCAAACATGACAATTTCTTGTTAAGATTTTATTTATTTATTTTTAGAGGGAGTGGGGAAGGGAAGGAGAAAGAAAGGAAGAGAAACATCAATGTGTGGTTGCCTCTCATGCACCCCCTACTGGGGACCTGGTCTGCAACCCAGGCATGTGCCCTGACTGGGAATCAAACCAACGACATTCTCGTTCGCATGCCATTGCTCAGTCCACTGAGCCACACCAGCCAGGACCATGAAAATGTTTTCCTATTAGGTAAATGTCACTGGGCATACTTTTTAAAAGTTTTTACATTATCCTCATTTTTTTATTGCATGTATATACATGTTTCTTTTAATTTATTTTTTAAATTTTTTATTGTTGACACTATTACAGATATTCCCCATTCCCTCCCTGTTTTCTCCCCTCCACCAAGCCCCTGCCTCTCACCTAGTTTTCACCACATTGTTGTCTTTTGTCCATGGGCTTTGTATATATGCATATATGTTTTTTGGCTAATCTCTTTCAGTCCCCAACTCCCTCTTCCTGAACTCTGCCAGTCTGTTCTATTTATCCATGCTTCTGGTTCTATTATTTTTGTCAGTTTATTTTGTTCATTTTATTCCACATATGAGTAAGCTCATATGGCAATTTTCTTTCTCTGATTGGCTTATTTTACTTAGCATAATATTCTCCAGTTCCATCCATGCTGTTGCAATGGGTAAAATTCTCTTTTTTATGGCTAAGTAATATTCCATTTGTAAATGTACCACAGCTTTTTTATCCATGTGGCTACTGATGTTTATCCATGTATCTACTGATGGTTACTTGATAACCATCATAAAAAACCATAAAAAAGCTTCGGGTTGGAACGTGTTGTTAAATTTCCAAATGGTATCACTTTCGGGCTTGGTGTAACAAACAACCTTCAATCTCTACCCCATTCATCATCTATATTTGGCTGTCTTAAATGAAATTATTTTTATTTTACCCAATTTAAAAGTAATTAAAAGAATAAGTTAAAAAAATAAAAATTAGAAGATCATTAGAAGTACCATATTACTGTGCTTTTTAAACATGATATAACTTCAGCACTGGGACTTAGTAATTTTTTTTTTCCTCTTCAAAATATTTTCCTTCCATTATATCAACATAATATTTTAATGATTTTTATTCTAGATTGCATTTATACACTCAACATAAAAATTACCATTGATAATCCTTGTTTATTCATAGTATCTTTAATTATTGCATTCAGTAATTTTTTTCAGAGAAAAAATTGGATTATTATTTACCTAATTTCAACAATATTTCTTTCTGATTTTGAGTGAATATGTAAAATCTATTAATTAGTGCTTGAGGAAAGAAATATTATATAATTTATATTACATTGTTACTATATATCACATTATATTATTATATATGATATACTATATATCAACATATTATGTTAAATATATACTGTTCCTAATTTGGGAATAATTTAGAGTTATCAGGTAATAATTGTTTTTTTGAATATGTCTTTCTCACTCACTAAAACCCATCAATTACAATTTAATTTATTTTTCCAGATTCTAAACTTAGATTGTATAGATAAGTAAGATCTCATGATACTATAAGATATATAATAATTAAAATTATAATGTGTCTGACTAAGTACATGAGAGAAAGACACATTGTGATGCTTAATTTTATATGTCTACTAGGTTAGGCTGTTGTACCAGGTTTTTGGTCAAACACTAGGTTAGATGATGCTGTGAGGATAAATAGATATGATTAATTCTTATTATCAGTAAACATTAAGTAAAACAGATTATCCTCCATAAAATGGGCAGGCCTTATTCAATCAGTTGAAAATCTTAAACACAAAGAATAAGGTTTCTTAGAAAAGGAACTGTGCCTCAAGCCTGAAAAAAATCCTTCTCAGCCATATGTATGCATTAGTTTTATAAAAGGTCTGTCCAGAAAGTATCTAGCCATGAAGTATGAAAAGTAGAGACATTTATTGAAGGAGATACAAGATACAAGAAACACTATACATAAGACAATGATGACTAAGTGTTCCTGGGGCCTCACACAGTTCTCCCGATTGCCATCAGCTGTCCCTTAGTATTTTCCTGAATCTCATTGACTGTCTCAAATCTCTTTCTTTTCAAAGGTGATTTTAGTTTTGGGGAAGTCCAGAAGTCACATCTGGGGCACCAAATCTAGGATGAAGGGGGCATGAGTCACTTGGGTAATTTGATGTCTCTCAAAAAAACAAAAAACAAAACAAAAAAACTCTGCATAAGATGTGATGCATGAGCAGGCGTGTTATGATGGAGCTGCCAATCATCAGCTGTCCATAGCTGCAGCCTTCTGAAGCATGTGAACAGTTTCCGTGGAGGAATGTTCAAGCTTAATGCAGAATTTGATGCAAACTTGCTGCTCTACTTGCTCAGTCATTTTTAATGCAATGGCCATGCAGTACACATGTTCACTCAACAGAGTCTACCATCCCCAGTGAAGTTGCCATTGTTCATGCGTATGCATTCCAGTCCACTCTGCTTGGCTGCCAGCTTATATTGATATGGCACAAACTGTTCTTGTTATGTTAAAAATGGCTATACTTTTTCCAAACAGACCTCATTTATCCTGATGTTTTTTGCTTCTCTGGAGAACCTTGACTAATGCATATATATCATTTTTATTCATAGGAACCCCAATTATTGTAAGTTTTTAAGATTATTAGAATATGTTATATTGAAGGCTTATTTAAATTATAGGTTTAGAAATTTTATAATAAATTTCATGGATATAGTATGAAGTTTTCTCAGTTAATGATGCTCAGTGAAGATACAGAGAAAAAAGTCATAGAGCAATGTGGCACAGACTTATAGAGGTTATTTACAAAGATATATTTAAAAATGGTCAACCAGATACTTCATTCTTGAAATATCAAGAGAGTTGGAGTTGTACAACTAGTGAAAATAAGGTTGATTATATAAGTTTAATGTCACAATGAATCTGAGAAATTATATCTATGGCATCTCTACTGATTAGTATAGTATTCAAGATTTTGGGAATTAGTGTTTGGTGTTAACACTGTAATTATATGCCTTTAGGAGCAAGCCTCAGCAGTGAATAATAGACATATATTGCTGCCAATTCAGAGATCGAGCAATTATGGCACCAAATGTTGGAAGAGGCATGTGTGTGAGTAACATTTTAGTTAAATCTATCACTTTTGTATGTGATAGCTGCTGGTTTTACTTCATACTTAGGAAGACCATCATGCAGCAAATTTTAAAATATTATTCATACTCTCTGTATTTTTATATAATTTTTGTTACTTGCAGATATTGAGTAAGCTCAAGTTTATTTTTATATATGATATGAAGTAGAGATATAATAAATTTTTTTGCTTAAGATTTTTGGAACACTTTAAAAATTATAGTTCTTTAGACGGTGACTACTTACTATTTATCAAATTATTTAAATATACAACTGACCCTTGAACAATGTGGGTTTGAACAGCCTGAGTCAAATTATGTATAATTTTTTTTCAACAAATACATGGACTGTCTTTAACCCTCAGCTGATAGTCCACAGTTGTGGAGGGCCAATCGTAAGCCTTAATTTATGTGATTATGTATAGGAGACTTGAGCATTACATCTCAGGAGGTCCTAGAACCAATACCCCGCAGATACTGTGGTACAACTTAAGTTTTTAAGGGTCAAAAACCTTTATACAAATTTTTAATGGCACAGTCATCAGCAGCCTTAACCCCTCATTGTTCAAGGGTGCGCTATGTATGTACATTTATTCTTTTGAAAGAATACATATCATACTGAAATAAAGGAAATTATTATGGAATAGATGATGAACACTTCATTCAGCATAAGGAGCTCATCTCATGAGAAATTTGCATAATTATATTTTGGTTGAATTAATTTACTTGGTAACTTGCAACCGAAAATAGTTGAAATATACTTCTGATGGCAGACAGACATCTAAACATTTTGTCTTCAAAGTTTACTAAAGTTCTATTTGTAAAAGAATACTTAAATTTTAATTTAATGGTTAGAATGACTTATAAAAATATTATAATCCTGCTTTTGGAAAAGAAGAATTATCTTGCAGCTGATCAACTCTCCTAAAGATAAGAGCAAGTTAATGTGAATAACTAATAAGCAAACGCATTCAATATACTTGAAGGCATGTGAGATTTTTTAAGGCAACAAGGACAGGAGGGGAACACAGTTCTAGGGAAATGGGAGTCATGCTGAAATTTGGTATGACATCACGCTATTCTCTGCAGTGTATTTTCGAATTCTGAGAACAGAGCAAAAGCTTAAGTATCACAGCATAGTGTCCGGGAAATGGTTTGATGCTAAGAAACAGAGAAAAAATTAAGTCAGTGAAAGACAAATATCATACGATCTAAGCTATAAGAGGAATCTAATAAACAAAATAAACTAACAAAAAAATAGGACCACCCTCCTGGAAACATGAAACAGACTGACAGTTACCAGAGGGGAGGGGAAGAGGGATAATGGTGAAAAGAAGAGGAAGGGACTAGTCAAAGAATATGTATGAGTGACCCATGGACATGGACAACAGAGTGGAAATTAAACATGGGGATGGAGGGTGGGAGAGGTAGCGGAGGACAAAGGGGGAAAGATTGGGACAACTTTAATAGAATAACAATAAAAATGATGCATAAAAGAAAAAAGAGAACTGGCTTAAAGCCTAAAGAAAACAACAAAACTACCCAGCTGATCTAGACGTTGGAATTTTTAGATATATCTATAAGCTAGTCAATATGTTCACAAAAAATAGAGAAAATATGTAAAAAAAATCAATGAAGATGGTTTATAACATCAGATAACTGAAATATGCAACAACAAATTCAAATGCACATTGTAGAACCAGGAAATAAAATGACCTAAATAGAGTGCTCAAGAGATAGATTTACAGGAAATTTGTTGTAGCAGAACAGAATCTAGGTAAACTGAAAGACATGCCAGAAAAAAATGCCTGAATAGAAGCACATTTAAGAAAATGGCACAATAGGAAAAAGACTGGAAAAGTCTTATATGTTATTTATTAAAGTCCCATTAGATGATGAGGGAGGGAGGGAGGAAAGGAGGTAAATAGAGAGACAGAGGTTTGAGAGAGTAGTGGCTGAATGTTTTCTAAAATTCACAAATGGACACAAACCATATTCAAGAGACTGTACAAACATTAACCAGAATAAATATAAAGAAAACCAGAAGAAAAGAGGATTATTTTCAATGAAGTCAAAGAAAAAAATACTATGTTACCTTTAAAGGAACAAAATAAAATTAAATACTAAATCCATAAATTTTGAAAATCTAGATTTAATAGATACCATCTTAAAAGTAAATTGTAAATAAAAATTAAATAACTGATCCCACAAAAAGAATATGTCCTTCAAAAATGAAGTAAAAGTAAACACATGTTCATCCAAACAAATGCTGAAAGCCTTCAGTAACAGTAGACCTGCACTAAAAGAAATTCTAAAGAGAGCCCTTTACAGAGAAGAAAAATAATCCCAGGCAAAAATATGGAAATGCACGAAGGAAGAAATTAAAGAATAACATAAAAGGTAGATATGTGTTAAGTATAAATAGATGTTGACTGTAAAGAACTTCTAATAATATTATTAATGTTATGATGGATTTAACACATGGTAAATATAAAGAATGTGGTAGTTTTGTAGAGATAGTACAAGTGATAATACTGATTTTTAAGTAACTAAGCCTGCTTTCTCTTTGGGATAAATAAACAGAATATTATAAAAATAAGAATCTATCAGTATAATACAGGAAATTAAGAATTTGAATAATGACAAGGACATCAACTCTATATGACCCTTAGGGATTATTAATTTTGAAATAATTGAAGTATAAACATGGCTTTTTTGAGCCTACTAATTAATATCTATAGAAACCTCTATAGGGATATGTATTTTTATGCAAGTCTAATGATACTCTTCTATTATGTTTTTATTAGACATCTTCAAGAGTATATGTGTGAAAATCACTTATGTTTTCTGATAACATAAAATCAATTAAGGATCTTCTTCTACTGAAGTCTATTTTAATCATGAGAACTATTTCTTGATCCAGTATGTTCACTTTACATATTTTAAGTCACATTGTTATCTTTGTTACAATAAATAGCTAACACTGATCCTATTATCACATGTTTTCAGAAAATGTGACAGTTGATAACTAGAAGGAGATTAAATTCATATACTTGCCATCAGCTTTTGATATAACTCTATCTTTAGCATTTTAGCTCTTAATAAAGTAAGGAAAGGCAAAGCTGAATAATTGGGTTTCATTAGTTTTCTGTCCAAGACCAATGATAAAGACTCCTGGAGTAATTTATTCAGGTTTTAAAAACTCATAGACTTTGCTTGACTTTTACCCCAAATCACATTTTTGATAATGAAAAATGCTGATTTTACTGTGTTATACTCTATCATTTTATCAAATTTCCTCTCTACAGTAACAAATTATGGTTTCAAGAAATTCTTAATATTTATAACTAAAGATACTGTTAAACAAGCCTATTATATAGTACATTGTATACTAGTGTTTGATGTAAAGAAAACAGTATTAATAAGTATAAAATTCTATATACTAAGTTAAAGCAAAGATGAATAGTAACCTTTACAGTATCATAGGTATGTTTCAAAATGTACTCTCTGTACTTTTGAGACTGAATGACTAACATGTCTATTTTGCCTACATAAGATACTTATATTTTAAATATATAAATGAAAAGTTTAGAGCTTGAGTTTCAGAGGCTTCATATTTTCATAGCTACTATTTTCATGAATTTGTATAATAAATTATATTCTCACGTACGTAAGTGTGTACTTAGTGTTTAATCACTTCTGTCCTGACCCAACATCTCAGTATACTCCCATCCAAGTTTTTTCTATTTTATTTACAAGAACATCTGTTTTATGACCAAGAATTGTGCTTATAATTTATTACAAGTTCCCAGGTGATGCTGACATTGCTGATGGGGAGCCACATTCTGAAAGCCACCAGCATGGACCAGGCTGGCAAATTAGTAGATCAAATTTGGTAACATGATTGTCCTTAGTATTGTCTTTCTCCCCTTTAACAAATAAGCACACAAAGCATACATTGTTGTATGTGTTTTTAAATGGAATATTGTGTATATTGTATTTGGTTCGAAGCTCAAATTTTACTACATGAAAGGAAATAAATATATTAATTTATAGGAATTAAATTACTGTTTTCACAAAAAAAGAGAGGACAGTTCTTACAGCAGCAAACCTTCACTAAAAGTTCAACATTTTTCTTTTTTTTTTTCTTTTTCTTTTTTTCTTTTTTTTTTTTTGGCCAAAAACCAGGCAGGCGCATGCTGAGAACACACTCCTCTCAGTGGAAGGTTGCTCTCTCCTTTGAAGCTGGAAAAGAAAAACTTCTGGTCTCCTGCATTCTCATCGTCTCTCTATATATCAGGCCACTCTACCCTTCCTCATCACTGTGTTCTATCCGCTGTATAATTAGACCTCCTTCATCACTCACAATATTGCTTGTCTCAAGGTAAATTAATAATCATCTGAATGAATTATACCTGCCACTTCCTTGACCTTGTGAATTCCCAACACTTTAGCTTAACTGCACATTAATTTCTCAATTCCCTGTCATATGTTGTTAGTTTTTATCTTAAAAAATCATCATACCTCTGAAATTAGGAAACAGTAAACTCTAATACTATAAATTACTTTTCTTATATGCATAACATTCATTCCCTCCTATTTATACATGTCCTTCTTCTTAGGGATGCTAAATTGTACAATGTCAATGTGGCAGACCTGGGAACTATTTCCCAGAATTCCTTTTCCTGTATTAAACTGGTCAGAACTGACATGAAGAAAAACTTCAGTGGAATCTGAAAGGTATATGTGAAGCTGTAGACCCACCTTACTATCAGAAAATCATTGCCATCAAATATGTCAATGAACAGATAGAGTAAATAAAAACAAGAAAACCGTGGTGTTATCTACTCTTCCACCAATTTCTCTGCTTGTCCTGATAATCAACAGCTGCTCCTTGCTCATAACCAAGAAGCAATAACTACATAGAAGTGACAAGAAGATTACTAATCATGCCTGGTACTGAGGAGGTTCCTTGGAGATGGGATTTGCAGTGCTGAAACTGGAACAGCCCCAAGAAAAATAGATGGCATGGTCATTGCAGAAATGGTTCCTAAATGGCCTCTCCATGAAGTTCCTTGAGTGGCTAGATATGCTTGGTTTTCTGACTGCCCTGCAAGTTCTAAGTTGTCCATCAGCATCTTCACCTAGAAGGAATAATTAGCTCATGGTCCTTCCTCATATGCTTCAAAATTCTTTTCCAGTAATTAACTTCTCCAGCTTCTTTTACATTTATTTAAAGTATACATAATATATACTTATTCCCATGATACTTACAATGGTTTTAGAATACATGGGAGAATAAGTATAACAGATGAAGCAGAAAATCTAATTAATTGTTCATTATTATTTTTGATAATCAATAACCTGCTATATTTTCTACCTGGAACATTTAATACACATTTTCCTCTGTTCACTTCTAAATATATCCAACCCTTTGTCCTGTTGCACTATCGATTCCATTCACACTGAATGACAAACCTTCAACAAGGACGAATCTGATGATTTGGCTTATATGCTTCTAAATGAGAAATGCCAAACAATGTTGAAGAAAATCACATAAATCTCATATAATTCCTGATATCATGCTGAACTGATCATTCAACATGCCTTACAAGCCCCTTATAATTTGAGCCAAATCTCAAAATTTCTCAAATATTCTCAAAATATTGATTCCCATTCAACACCTACTTTCTTTCACTTCATTTTAAAAAGCAAAATAAAATTAATTAAATAAAATATCCTCAATTTAGTGCACTTCTATTTAGTAACCCTCATTTATTATTTTATCAACTAGTATCTTTAATGATGCTATAATTATTTTCCATTTTGAATATAGTGCAATTTATTACATCTATTAAAATTAGTTTCTTTTTAAGCTTATCCTACTAACTTACAAGCTCATTTCCTCTTCACAGTTAAAATCCTTCAGTGTTTGATCTGTACTCTGACTTCCTTTTCCTAAATCCAATTCACTTCTTCAAACGGTGCCTTCTCTCTTCAGCTCTCACCACTCTCCTGACACTGCCTTTTTCAAGGTCATCAAATCCAGGGAATGATCTTTAAAGCTTATCTATTTTTTTCCTTATCATATGACATTTCTGGTTTGCCTTCTATCTCTTTGTTTATATCTTATGATATGTGCCTTATACAACCAGAGCTATTGTTTTCATTCACGATTGTACAGAGATTGTTATTCTGCTGTGAATAACTAGAAAACTGGGACTTATAAATGAAACACTACCTTTCAACATTACACAAGAGTCAACAAATAATTATTTCCCAAAGAAGAGAAACAAACATAATAAGCTTCAAATTTTCCCCAGACTACTGCCCAGCAGGTGTGTTCAGGCTACAAAGAGGAAAAAAGGAAGTCTTACTGAGTTTAAGAGTCAGATATCAGAGTTTAGGAAAGGTAGTGAGATAAATTGTTCAATGAAGAGAACCAGAGAGGAGGGCGTTGCAAATAAAGTCCTGGAGATTTGCAGAGGGATCCCTCAAGTCTTTGCTTGAATACTATGTGCACATACGTGAGGTGAAAAGTCATAAGAATAAAATAAATTAAATAAATGAATAAAATGAATAAAAATGAATAAAATAAAGAAACACAGAAAAACAGTAAGTCAAATATTTCTGGGAACTTAATTACAGTGCTGGTAATAGTTTGTGTTAACACCAACCAGAGTCGGTGGGGGGGGGGGATACAACATAAATGGGCCATGAGATATAGTCCTTAGAAAAGTCATACTTTAGAAGGAAGCTAAATTAGTCCCACATTAAAAGCTGTCTTGGACTTGCAATAACAAAGCTTAAAAGCAAACCCTAAGAAGTTCAAACTGATTGGGAAGGTATTTAACTATTCATCAGAATAAAATCTAAAACCCTGTAAGGAAAACAATAGCCAATAACATAAAATTCACAGATCTTAGAAACTAAATAAATTTTCAAGCAGAAAAATATGTAAGACCACCACCCCAAGGGATCATAATCACATTTCAGGAGATAAATGATTAAAAAAAAGTCTTAAAAACAACTAAAAAAACCCCCACAAAACCAAGAGGTTAAAAGTAAAAAAGCAGGGGTTAATGAATTTAGTTCATGACCTTTTGCACATGATTCATGAGTCAAGAATTGGTTTCACATTTTAAATTGTTGTAAAAAAAAAGAGAGGACAGGGAGAGAATACGTAACAGGCATGTAGGAAGACAACAGTGCCTGAGATATTTGCTCTCTAATCCTTTACATAAAACTTGATGACCCTTTGCATAGAGGAAAAAAATAAGAATAACTATATACTTCTCAGAAATTATACAAGGCAAAAGACTCAGCATAATATATTTAAAGTGCCAAAAGAAATAAATAAAATAAATAAATCTGTCAACCTAAAATTTCATTCCCAGAAAAATGATTCTTGAAAAATAAAGTGTTTTATTTGTCTATCTATAATGAAATTCATATAAAAAAAGTTAGTAAATTTCTAAGCAAGTGAGGTTTAGATAGAGGTGACTCACTTTAAGTAGATACATTTAACCTTATTTTTTTTATAGATTCGAACAACAGACTTAACATGTCTTACTTAACTATGATACTGGTTAACTATGCTTATTGGTTTACTTAATAAGTAAAAATCATTATACACTGCATAATGGACTCTGATGCTAAATTTGAGATTTTCTGTAAGGGGTTAATTTAATGTTATAGGTAAAGTACTGATGGTACATTTTGATACATTTAAAGAATCTGAAGCATATAAATGTAGTTATGAGGATTATGATTATAAAAGCAGATACATTTAGCTTTGGGAATTATGACTATAAAACAATGGTAAAATAACACTAAATTTTTAATAATTAGAAAGCTAATAAAATATGGAAAGCATAAAGAATTAGGTAATATGGAAAAAAGAAAAAAATTCTCCATTGTAATTAACAAAGTTTTAAAAATCATAAAAATTAAGAAGTGGGTAAGTGAATTTTATAGCTATATTTTATAAAAGAAAAAGAAGGGAGGGGTGCGGAGGAAAAGGAAGGGAAGGGGAAAGTCAAGGAACATATAGCAAGGACTCATGGACAAAACCAAAGGGGAAGAGTTGAGGGAGGGAGGGGGCAAGGGAAAGTGGTGGGGGGTAGGCAGAGACAAATGTATTTGAAAAAATTAATTAATTAATTAAAAAAAGAAAAAGATAATCGATAAAGGTAGTAGAATAAAATACTGAAAGACAAAGAAAAACAAACAAAAAAACAATAAAACCCAGGCTGTAAGAAAATGACAAATGCAAAAGCATTAAAAGCAAGAATTCGTATAAAAATAAAATAAAGATGTAAAATTTAAATAAATATATATGTGAATTTAGATGAGATAAATTCACCTGAGTCAAAAAACAAAAGAGGCACCTTTGCTTTATATATGAGAGAGTAATATAAAAAAGGATTAAAAGAGCAGGCAATACTGAAGTTAGATATTTTTCATATAAATATCAGGCAAGTTAAATTCAAGACCATAAGTGTTAAATAACATAGGAAGGCCCAAACAGGTACAGTCCACAAGGATGGTTTGGGGTCATGAAAATTTGGAAGTCATATTTCAAAATATGAAAAAACACCATGAAAAACATACAGATAATGTACCAAAAAAACCAAAGGAAATTCAGCATTAATATACATTTTTTGCTCACTGCTATCTAACATTGTTTTAATTGAAAAGAAATTAATAAAATGTGAAGAATAAGAATAAAATAATTATCAGTAAGTCAATTTTAAACTTCATTTTCATATTAGAATAACTGTTCTTAACAAAACAAGACTTACCAAACATGTCTATATGTTTCACCCACCAAAATTTTTTATAACTTTCTAAAGCTAAATTGGTACCGAAAAAATTTTCTGAACCTGGTGAATATAAATGAAGAAGAAACATTAAGGTCAGTTATAAACAAACAAATATCAAAATTATCTAGAAATTTAAAAAACAGTGAGAGCAATTGTTTTTAAAATTATTTTAGGGTGAAAGAGAAAATCAATGCTAACAATACATGATAATGAGAAAATAATAATAATACAATATTATGAATAAGTGTAAATTAGTACATAAGACAATATTATATTCCAACAAGGACAGTGTACATGTATATATAGAATGACTTAACTATAGGAAATTCAAAGGTAAGTGTTTTTGTGTTATCTCTTTAAAATTATAAGAATTTTTGCTTGACTCTACTTGTTTACTTTTTCTTTTATTTTTCAACAAATATTTATGCATCTGGTGCCATTCTACATATTGACAATAAAGTAGTACACAAGAAACATATTGGGGTGGGAGGACTGGTCTGCAAATAAACCAGATAGTTCAGCAGTTACAGATACTGGAAGGGAGGGAGGGAAGGAAGAATGAAAAAAGGAAGGAATGGAGGGAGGGAGGGAGGGAGAACGGTAGGCGGGGAGGTGGGCAGAGGGAGGGAACGCATGCCAGCCACGCAGGTTGGTGTGACTTAGAACACTGGGAAAGAGGAGAATGAAGGCTGATTTTGACTGAGTGGTTGTGGGAGGATCTACTTTCAAGTTTGGTCTTAAATGTCAGTGAGTGGCCAGCAGTGAGAATATCCAGGCCAGGGAATTATAGAGAAAAGGGAAAGTGCAAAGTGCACATAAACACGAATAAATTGAGCTCAAAGACTAGAAAACTAGAGTGTTTGGAGAACTTAATGTGGAGTGAGACAGAACTAGCTCATATCATTTAGGAATAATCTTTGATAAAGTAATTCTTGGAAACATATATATATATAAATCTCTTCCATCCTCTTTAAACCACCTTTCTCCCTTCTCATATTTGATTTATAAAAAATTAACTTCCAAGGAAATTTCAACATTTATTCTCACGCCAGAAACATATTATATAACTTCAAAATTGCACAATGATATATTTTATGTTATGGGAAAAATATAATGATAATAATAGAACATGATAAGTTATTATGTTTTTGTAAATATAAAAACAAGGTAGAATGCAATTAAAAACAGTGGTTATTAATAACATAAAAAGCAACTGTACTTAAAAACCAGTTCTTCTTAGTTTTTTGGCGTTGTCAATTGAATTTAATTCCCCCATATCAAGGTTACTTTAGGTGAAATAAAAAAAGTTACAAAAGGGGCCCTCCATGAAAAATCATAAAACCTTTGCTGTGTAACATGGCACTATTTTTTTATGTTAACTCTCAGCTTCTTCTAATTAAGAAACTGAAATGACCATACTGAGTCCCTCAGGAGGCTAATGCCTTTCCAGCCCAAGGAAATAAAACAGGGAGCGTGGTCAAACAATAGCAGTTACTACTTAGGTTGGGAAATGGCTTTCAGAAAGCCTCATGCCCTTGGTTGTATTTGATGGATTATCTATTCAGTATTTCAGGACTTTGTTCATCTATAATTGACCAAGAAAGTGATGAGCTACAGATGGTTGAGGTTTTTTATGGCACTGAAGCAGAATGCAACAGTTTGTATGCTTTTTACACATGCAAGCAGTTAAGTTTCACAAGTAAAGCGTAAAAATAACTTCTGTGCATAGATAACACAGTTCATCTGTAAAAATTTGGGGTAAAACCAAACACAAAGAGCCTTTTGGTTGAACAAACAAGGAATTACAATGAATAATGTTGCTGTAATATAACAGATGTAGGACAATGACAGTCTGGCTGATATATAAACATAAAAATGTTTTAGACAGAAAGCCACATGGCACTACTGCTTCTCATTGTTTATTTTAAAGAGTAGAATCTATAATCAAGTTAGTGATACTTAAGAAACAAGTCTCTGTTCGTGTTTGTTTATGGTTGGGGATTTATTTCTTTAATTTTAGATTTAAGAAATAGGTTTCCTTAAAAGCCAAACTTTGTCCTCCAAATAAAATGAAGTTAAAGTAAACTAACATTTACATTAGGATTATGTGAAAAGCTGGGATATAAAATTATATTTAAAAAATTTTGTCACTAGGCTTTCAAATGCAAATAGTTATTTGGTAAATTCATGTCCCTTTGATTGTCATCCAAAATATTTTCAAAATGAGGGAACTAGTTAATGAAAATAATGTTGGAGACTTGGTCTGTTTTATTTACCTCTGTAATTCCGGCATTTAATGTCTAAACAGTGAATAAAAATATGATGGGTGACCCAGAAAAATGGAATTTATATATAAAAAATTGTGTATTTATTCTTACGTGTCACCTTCAGAGCACTCTCCATTTGATGCAATGCACCTATTAAGACTTTTTCCACTGCTCAAAACTGTTTTTGAACTCATCAGTTTTGATGCCTTTTAGTGCTTCTGCTATTCTTTGTTTCACCTCTTCCATATGAGCAAAACATTTCCCTTTGAGAACTTTTTTGTCTGGGGAAAGAAACAATAAAAAGTCACTTGGGAAGAGATCAGGTGAATAGAGAGAGTGGGGCACAGGGGTCATACCATTTTTGGTCAAAAACTGCTGTACACAGCACGGTGTGGGCTGGTGGGCTTGTAAACTACCCATCACGAAATGGGCAAACTTGTTGAAAGAGGCATTATAAAAAATTCACTGAAGTCAAACACTACCTCTCACAACAATGCCAGCTGGTATACTGATACAGATGGGTTCCAAGAACACTCACTTAGAGAGGCAAGACTGTACTACAAGAGCCCTGCCCTCCAGAAGATAATTCTGTATTTGGGGGGGTCTCCCTTGTATTTTGTTTAAACAAATATATTGAATATATATAACCATTCAAATGGTGTTAAAAAACATCAATTTATGTTATAGGGTAGAGGAGTGAAATACAAAAGTATATATATAGTCTCTTCCCTGGTAAAAAATATGCCTAGCGAAAAGTTAGGAAAGGAACAGCTTACATGTTAAAACTATTTTCCCTTTGAGATAATTAAAAATACGTTTTTTTCTTCTGCATTATTTCTTGACTTCCAAAATAGCTATCTTAATTATTAAGTTGATTGAATATAAATATTCAAATTTACTTCATATACTATCAAATATTTGAAAAGATATTTGGGTTAGTTTTATTTTTATATTAAATCATTTCATACTTATTTTATATTTATAGAGAAACATTGATGTGTTTGACAAAAAGATTGAGAATTAAAAAAAAATAAGCATTGCCTTTTTTCACTACACTAGATGTCATTACACACACTCTCTTAGAAGAACATGGTCTTTGGTGGCTTTTCTGAGATTAGTCATAATTTTTGCTCATCTGTCCCACTCTCTAACAAAATTTCTTTTAGTTGTTCAAGCATGGATTTCTGAACATGTTGGTTGTGTATAAAGTCCTAGACAGTGGTGATACCTTTAAAGACAGATTTCCTTTCACCCTTGGATTCTTTATTTACTTATTCATTTAATAAACAAACATTTATTAAGACCCTATTATGTGCTATATACTCTGCAGATGTAAAAAGCTCCTACAGGAAACAAACCTGTAGACTTGGCTTTCTAAGTGCATTACTTTAATGACCTGAGAGACTCCAGGCAGATTTGTGACTGTAATCTACAAACATCCTTACAGCGAGATCACATACATAAGTACCTACCCATTTATAATGGCTATGTTCAAATATAAAGTCACTACTAGCAAATATACATCACCACTTAAATACATCCCATGAGTGAGAAGTTTCTCAACCTTTATGAAGTCCACACAGCAAGCAGCATCTGCATTTTCTGGGTCCCTTATCTGTTTATGTAGCAGTTTTAGGATATGACATTGCCCAGCCAATTCAGACAATGCTCTGACTGCAACACTTAGTACTCACAGTCAAGCAAAGTTGCTGAGACTGAATCTTATGTGCCGCTCAAACCAGGTTTCATTAGTCCATGCGGACATGTGAACCTCAATCGCTCCACCACACAGTCATACTTTACCTCGCTCCCTGTCATCTGCATGTAAATGTGTGATTCCTTACCCTTGATTCTCTTTTTCTGCTAAACTCAATAATCAGCTTTGTCCTCTGCGACTGTTATCCCCTAATTAAACATATTTCCTACATCACCAAGCTCTTCTCAACAAATTTTTGTTGTCTTTCAGTCTTGACTCAAATATGGTTCTCTCTTGATGATGCAAACATTCTCTAAGTTCTCTCCTACATATGTTCTATACCTGCTTCTGTCTTCCTTTCAAAAATCTTGTTTTATTGTCCCATTAAAGTCTAAAGAACTATGATACCTCTACCATTAACCCTTCAATGTTTTACTTACTGACATCAGTTAACTTTGGTGACCATCCACATTCTTTCAGAATCCAACAACTGGCTGACAGCATTTAGTCATGATCCATATGTCTATTTTTTCTTTACTCATTTTGATTACTTTCAAATCTTTAACTTCTTAGCAACTTTACCGGATTTTCTTTAAAGTACTGTCCTCACTAATGTTTGCTCATCTCTGCTCACTTCTTGATACACAGTTTTCTTCCAAAGCTCCATTAAATGTTCTACGATATCACCCTAACTTCTTTAAGCTTCCTTGTGGAACTATTCCCACTGAAGTTATTTTTAAAGCTCTATATATCTTAATCTGATTTTATTTTTTAGATCTGTAAATTGTATTTTATTTAGTTTATCATCCACTTTTATTTTTAAATGAGATCTTCAACTTTAAAGCATCATATCCAGAGGGAGGAATGATGGGGCTAAAACTGAATATGTAGTTAGAGGCAAAACAAGCAGGGCTTTAAAGAGTGAATGAAAGATTGGAATTTAAGTGAAAAGTTAAGTCATTTCATGGGTTACAGTTTGAATGATGTGATTCAATTTTATTTTAGGCATAACCAAGATTAGAGTTTTACAAAAGAAGGCTGACATGGAAGAAGAATTTAACCATCTACACTTTGAGGTAGTGACCCCCTCAATGAAAATGTATGTTCACAAGAATATTCATACAGAAGTGTGTGTGTGTGTGTGTGTGTGTGTGTGTATACACACATATATGTATAGCAGGTTTATTCCTAACAGCCCTGAACTGGAAACCCAAATGCTGACCAGAAAGTAGATGGATAGAAAAATTACAGTGTATTCACACAATAGAATACTACTTAGCAATAAAAAGGATAAATTACTGATATACACACAAAATGTCTGAATCTCAGAAACATGTGGAATAAAAGAAGTCTGATTGAAGAGTACATATTGTATTATTCAATCTAATGATATTCTCAAATTATAATGTCTAATTTATAGTAACAGAAAGAAGGTCAGATTTTTCGTGGGTTTGGAATACAATGAAGGTTCATTACAAAAGATCATGAAGGGACTGTTTTGAGTTGATGAATGTGTTCTCTATCTTGATAAGGGTGGTGGTCACATATATGTATATATTTTTAAAAATTCTTTAAAGTTTACACTTAAAATGTGTATATCGTAGAGAAATAATACCTTATTGAAGTAGAGTTTGCTTTTTATTTTATTTCTTAAGTGAGAAGGATGAAGGGAGTTAACAGTGTTGGGGAGTTTTTAAAAATCTTCAAATGATGTGGCGCATTACAAGCCCTCTCATTTATTGGTGGTAGTAATGCACTTTGGAAGACGGTTCAGCAGATTTTTACACCACTAAACATACTACCATGTGATCCCATAATCATGTTCTTTGGTATTTACCCATACTGAAGCTGGGAGTTGAAAACATGTGTCCACACAGAAATCTGCACACAGCTGCTTTGTAGCACCTTTATTCATAATTGTCAAAACTGGGAAGCAAACAGGATGTCCTTCAGTAGGTGAAATAGTAAATAAACAGTAGTAGATCCATGTAATAGAATATTATTTAATGCCAAAAATCAATCAACTATTAAGCCAGGACAGGAATAGAAAGAACTTAAGTGAATATTACTAAGTAAAAGAAGACAACCTGAAAAAGTACATACTGTATGTTTCTGACTATATGACATCCTAAGGAAAGGAAAAACTATGGTGACAGTAAAAAGATCAATGGCTTGCAGGAGTTTTGGGGTGGGGGTTCAATAGGTAGAGTGCAGAGGATTTTTAGAGCAGTGAAAATACTCTGTATGATATTATAATGGAGATATGTGTCATTATATTTGCCCTAACCAACAGAATGTATAACAGTAAGAGTGAAAATTAATGTTAAGATGAACTTTGAGTGACAATGATGTGACAATATAGGTTAATCAATTGTAACAAACGAACCACTCTAATGGGCAATGTTGATAATGGGGGAGGCTATGCATACCTCATGAAAGTGCGTTAGCTTCTTAGTTTTCATGTAACACCACGTGACCTTTGATGTTCATAAATATATTTTGATTTTAGTTTTCAGTTTCATGAAATGTCATTTTGGGTTATCTTTGCTTTTCTTAAGATACGACCCAAGATATAATAATTTCATGACATTTCATGATGAAGAAATGAACAATTAAATGATTATTTTTTTCTTGATGGCAATATTTGTCATTTTTCTTTCATAATTACCAAAGTTCTTGACTCATATTTCTTCATATGTATGTGTATATGTAAATCTTCAAATTGCAGTTTTTAACTACCATAGTTTTACCAGGAAGACTGTACATATGTTTACCCTTTTGAACTTTTTCTTGCTTACTTTTATTATTCTTTATTTTCATTGTTGACACAATTACAGCTGTCCTCATTCATTGCCCTTTCCCCTCCTCCACCCAGGCCCTGCCCTCTCTTCCCTCTGGCCATCAACACACTCTTGTCTGTGTCTATGAGTTATGCATAGATATTCTTACTCCTTCACTATCTTTTATCTAGTCTCCTCCAACAGCTGTCAGTCTTTCCACATGTCCCAGCCGCTGTTCTTATTTTGTTCATTAGTTTATTTTATTCATTAGATTCCACATATAAGTGCGATAGCATGGAATTTGTTTTACTCTGACTGGCTTGTTTCACTTAGCTTAATAATCTTCAGGTCCATCCAAGCTGTTACAAATGACAAGATTTCCTCCTTTTTGACTCCAAGTAGTATTCCATTGTGTAAATGTACCATAGCATTTTTATCCACTCATTTACTGTTTCTAGATCTTGGTTATTGTAAATAATGATGCCATGAACATAGGGGTGCATATATTCTTTTGAATTAGTGCTTTATGATTCTTAGGATAAATTCCCAGTAGCTGAATCACTGGGTAAAAGGAATTCCATTTTTTGTTTGTTTGTTTTTTGAGGAAACTCTGTACTATTTTTTTCAGTGTCTGCACCAGTCTCCATTCCCACCAACAGCGTACTGGGGTTCCCTTTTCTCTGCATCCTCAACAGTACTTGTTTGTTGATTTATTGATGGTAGCTATTCTTGCAAGTATCACATGGCAGATATATCATTGTGGTTTTAATTTGCTTCTCGCTGATGATTAGTGATGTTGAGCATTTTTTTATATGTCTGTTGGTCCTTTTGGGGAAGTTTCTATTCAGATGATTTGCCCATCTTTTAATTGGATTTTTGGTCTTCTGGTG
The DNA here is from genome assembly GCF_021234165.1 of Pteronotus mesoamericanus. NCBI lineage: Eukaryota > Metazoa > Chordata > Mammalia > Chiroptera > Mormoopidae > Pteronotus > Pteronotus mesoamericanus. Next base: position 21,687,757 of record NW_026555285.1, on the reverse strand, counting down.
TTGAGTTGTGTAAGTTCTTCATATATTTTGGAAATTAATCCCATATTAGATGTATTAATATCTTTGGTGAATAAGTTCTCCCATACTGTGGGTTCCCATCATCTATAATTATACCTGTTTTTGATAACTTTTGTCTTTCCTTAAATTATTTCATTTCATTTAATTCTACCTTCTTCAGTTTCATGATACAACTCTTACCTCAACCCTAATTTAGCATATAACCTTCTCTTACCTATATTTTCATGTTGACAATAGTTTTAAGGGCAACATTCTCCATGCTGGAAGTCAAGGTCAGTTGTGAAAAATTTGTGTAGGCATAAATAATAACTTAATTTTTAAATAAAATAAAATGTTTATTGATACCATAAGTCTTTTGTAGATAAAAATATTTTAAATTAAAGTATTCATCATTTTTATCATTAAAACATCTAGCAAGATTTGTATACTTTAAGATTTGTATACTTTAAGTATATTTCAAAAAAATACCTCTGAACCTATTAGCCACTCAAATTCAAGAATTTGCTTCTTTCCACAAATCAAGCTAAGCAGACTCCCCTGAAACCACCAGAAACTTCAGCTTCAATGTACTGCTGCACCCCTTCACATAACGACCTCAAAGGTGCTCACAATTCCCTATTCCTCTAAATCATCTTCATCCCTAACCCAAAGAAAGGGTAAAGAGTAAACAAAAATATTTGAAAGGGTATATTTTTATAATTAAATTAAAATATATACTTATATTATGGAAAATGACTTTTTAAAGTATTTCTGACTTATTTCCTCAGATATAAAACATTTAAAAGCAGTTTCAATAAATCAGATATCAAAAAAACTAGTAAGGAAATAGAGAAACAGTGAATTAAGACAGACTGTTTCTCTGAATAATCTGATTCATTCCTAAATTTTCAGCCTAAATTAATCTCCACAAATCTCCTCAACCCAGGACCTTAATCCATGTTGATTTGTCTTTGACAAAAATTTTAAAATCCCTACTCTTCACATCTCACAACAGTCTTCACTTTCTCAGGGGATTAACTCCAATTTCTCATAAGTCAATTTCTCATAGAATATGTTTTCACCATATATTGAAATAACTCCTTGATTAATGAAGATTTCCATGAAATTAACAACTCAGATGACAATTTGTATTATTTTCCTCATCACTATTATTATCAGCAACACAAAGATTTAGCAATTAGAAAAATTCAAAGACTATCGCCCCATTGACTGACACAAAGAATCACATAAAACCTACCAAAAGCCAGGGAATGACTTATTGCTTATCTACCTGAACATACATTAACATAGAGGGAGTCCTATTATAAGGACTTTGAATATATCTGAATAAAAGGAGACATGAGTTAGGTGATGAGTGAACACAGGCTTAAGTAAAAGAAAAGCTAAATAAAAGTGAACAGATGGATAATTAGTTGAAAATTATAGTAGTTATATGAACTGATAAGTGAAGGATATGGATTTACAACTTTACAGATTACACACAGTAAAATATCACCATTTAGAGTCACTAAAAAAGGCATTTTGAATTTATCATTTGCTCAAAGACCTTCTGTATGACACAATTTAGAGTTGAATAATAACTAAACATATGACAATATTAAGAGAAAAATTCATGATTATGACTCAGATCAAAGTATGAGATGCAAGAGGAAGCAGAGAGCACTAGGACCCTCATTAAGCCTTACTTTACTTATCCATGGAGAGAATGTAAGAGATGCAACTGAAATCTGGAATGTCCTCCTAAGTTTTCTACTGGCTCCAACCTCTGCTAAATCTATAATGGTAGTTTTGGGGTAACTGAAAAAATTCCAGAAAAATAAAATTTTGTATCCACAGGAATCTGTTTACAAAGTTTGTTGGGATAAATGATGGTTGTCAATATGTTTTGGCACAGGATAAACCCTGCTACCTGTTAAAGCAAAATTAAAAGTCTCCTACAGAGAGCTAAATACAATGAGAAATTTTATTTTTTGTGGTATGATTATAGACATTATTCTTTTAGCTGAAAATAACCCTATCTTACAGGAAGTGGAAAAGTGCACACTCAATACTCTGCAGCTTTGGGAACAATTACACAAACATTTGAATATTGTTTGTACACCTGATGAATCATCTCAAGTGAAGCCTATTTTCTCTTATTATTACATTTTTACTGTCTTTAGCCCTTTTTTGGTAATTCCTTCTTTTCTTTACATCTGTTACTAGCTACAGATTATATTCACTGAATATCCACTGTACCATACAGTGTTTTATTTTAAGCAAAATAAGTAAAATAACATAAAGATTTTATTTGCAATAAATTTGGAATCCAAAGTTGACAGGCTTGTGAACATTTATATATTTTGAGCATTAGAAAAATCTACATTTCAAAAAGTACAGTGATAGTAGACTGAGTCTTTAAAAATACAGTGAACTCTATTCACCGTAGGTATGTACTGTAAAAGTCACTGCTAATATTGAATTAGCAAATACTAAACCATTGCTGGGGGGATACATATGGATGCATATTTATATTTACATTTAAAACTACATGTAGATTATAATGTTAAATTCTAAAATCAACCCATCCTGGTAGATTCTTTCCCCTTTATTTATAAAAGAGTAAACTAAGTATAGATCTGTTAAGTAACTTGCCTGAGGCCTTTCCACTAAAAAATGCTAGAGTTAAGATTCAAGCACATCCATTTGGCCCCAGTACCAGAGATTTTTGCACTATGTTAAACCTTCCCTACACTCCATCCCCATCTGCTAATCATCTCTGCATGAGAGCTGAAGGCCTATCAATACCCTGTTGGACTGAAATGGCAGCATCTCATAATGCAACTCAAAATTTTCATTTCTCTGTATATGTTCCTAAATGTGCACAATAGCCCACTAGTATTGATTTGGGGGTAACAAATAAATTTTAGCAAGCAGGCAAACTTGCAAATACAGGATCCAGGAAAAATTTACAGGATTGACTATATACCTTTCTTCAGAAGAGGTTGTATCTTTACTTCTAAGTAGTGACTTTGTCAATGTCTTTATAAAAAGCTTGCTTTGGATAACAAGGTCTTTTAGTTTGGTGAGATTCAAACTTCCAAGTGTCTCTTCCTTATGATGGACAGCTGCATAAATATCTGATCAGCTTTTAGCATCTCCTGGCTGCTGTTTCCTCTTTGGACACTTGCACTTCCGGTTTAATGACAAGAGAAAGTTTGAGGGAAATTATACAGATTTGGGGCAATCCTTTATTGTGGTTTTCTCCTTCTGGCAGTTCTAATTTCCAGTGACACTGGTAACTCCAAATTTTATCCTTTGATTTCTCAGACCAATAAAACCATGGTCCTCTGCTTGAACTCTCTCTTCTGTTCCACCTTGTAGACTGAGCGGGTTTCTTTTGGAAACAGCCATATAAATGTAGGGTCATCAAATGTGTTTTCTTGTCAAAAAGATTATATGAGTTGGAGTTTCTGCCTGCTCTTCATCTGATTTTCAGTGACTTCAAAAAATTGTTTTCTGAATTTTTTTCCAGAATTTACTATTGCTACCAGTAGAAACTCTAGTTAATAAAAGCAACTCTACCATTACAGGAAGTCTAACATTTTTGAGGCCAAATCATGACTGATCTTGACTATTTCAAACATCCCAACTGTGATAGGTTGCTATTGTCTGCTTATTTCTTTTTAATTATGATTATTATATGGTAAACTGAGATAAATTAGGGACTTTCCATTCAAGATATTTGGAAGAAATATGATGCATGAATGAAAGCCTTATAATTTTTCTTTTCCAACTCTTCAGTTTCCTAAAAGAATTGCACACCATCTTGTAACAACACAGAAAAGTATAGTTGAAGATGTTTAAATGCCAAGGCCATATATGCATATACAAGTTGGCAGCTGTAATAAGAACTATTGAATCCACTTACAGCCCAATTTAAAAAACTATCCGGTTTTATCATTTGCCTATTTGGAAATAAATATACTAACCGTAGTTGTATTCTTCTTTAACAAGAGTGACTTATCTACTTTTAGAGAAAAATTAACTTATTGGCAGTTAAATAACTTCTACCTAATATAAATCTAATAAATAAAATGGCAGCATATTTTTCTCAAGCACAAAAAAAGTTTCCCCAAAATGTGCTGCTTTAAATTGAAAAAGTGAAGCATGATGAGTAAAGTGAATCACAATGAGGAAGAAAACTTTAAGTATGATATTGTTTTAATAATAACTCAAACCCTGTGCTATATTAGTGTTTTTCCAGTCACAGTTTTAAATAGCAGTAGTAAGTATAAATGATTTTTAGTGACATTTTGAAGAAGGAGCATTGTTATCCTTATTTAGGTAAGTTAGGTACCTAAAATTATCTATTAAAACTTGACATTTGACCTCAAGAGTAAAAAAAAAATTTCAATATCACATCATTCTATTAATAAGAAATGACCTTGAAATGACCTCAGGTAATTGAAAAGTTGTCCTTATTACATGGGTACCTTTGATAAGATTAGGATTTTTCAGTGTTTAAGTATAGTTTTCTCTTTAAAATTCATTACTTGCTATAAAAAAAATGAATCTTTGAGTTTGGACCCCAAGATATGATATCAGTCAAACACAGTCTTCTTTCATCAGATATATCTAGAAACACCCTCTACCACCTATGTACACTAGTTTTTCTAGTGTATTTCAGATTCTACCGTTAGTATTTTTTTCTCTCTCTTCACCTATTGTAAAGCCAGAAAATTACATTTTCTTTGGGTTTTTACAATCTCTTTTTGGTGGAAAAGAGTAAAGGTCAGGCAGCATTCCATTTCAGGAAGATAGTTAAATGGCTGGCATTAAAGTGTCTGCCAAAATGATGGAGTAGTACTCATTTTTATTTTTCAGTGAAACCATATGAAATCACAAATAAAAGCACACACTACCTTTAATGTCAGAATTTAAATTAAAAAGCCTTTTGTGTTCCTGCTTCCTGAGTCAAAACTTATTATGAATGATTCATATTGACTTCAATACTGTTTATTTTAAAAATAGTTTTGCAATCTCAATTATAACAATTTTAATCTCAAATTTAAAACACTCCTATTTATCATAAAATAAATATTTAAAAGTGCATGTTCAATACTTAATTTTTATCCTTATCAATTATTAAATAATTAGAAAAATAATTTAAAATGCAAGTGGGTCAAATATAGCATGATCTGTATTCTGCAAGTAAAACCTGAAAAACCTTTTTAATGTTTACTTGGCAGTGTATCATAAGAAGAAATAAACCATTCTTGCTGTTTGGTATTTCTGTTGTATTTTTTAAATATTGAATATTAAATCAAAATATAAGGAATTTTACTCACTATAACAACAGCAATGAAAATAATGTATTTCATTTTAAACACTTTTAACAGCAGGTAACAAGTTACACAATTTTTCAGAGAAAAATTAAGAAACAAGGAAATTTGTATAGATGAAATTAAAGAATTTGTGCCAGGCTTAACAATTCCAGGTATTTAACTTCCTTGAAAAAAAAAATTCTCCATGAGATATTAACTCTCTTACTATACAAAAACAAATATGCCATAAGAAAACTTGTGTTAAATAATATAGCAATTGATGGATGGATGGATGGCTCCTTTAATGAGAACCTGTTTTATACCATTCCATTCCATTGGGTGGAGCTATAAAGATGAATGAAATATTTTTCTTTATTAGTTGATGCCAAGAGAAAGAGGGAACAGGTATATACACAATTATTCTGTGACTCTTACTGATTTGTTAGGAGAGCTTGAGTTTCTATGTTTTTAGATCCAGGAACTCCTCTGCCTACCTCTAGCTATAGGAGTGGGAGAAGAGGCATAGAAGAAATATAGGATTGTTGTGTATTTTATTAAGTTCACCAGGTAAAGAGATGCAACAGAAGGTAAACATACCAGACAAACTATACCTATGTAGAGTCATCCTGCAGAAACTTCAAAATGAGGATATGGAACTCAGAAGATAGGGAGCTAATTTTACCATACTTAGCTAGTACCAAGTTTTTTGCATGAAGATTTTTCTTTGAGGTACTTGGTGCTACTATTGTTATTGTCATTTTACAAATAAAAAGCTCAAAACAGGGGTATTAAATAATTTACTTAGAGTTGTGCAACTATTAATTGGCAGAAACAGGCATCGAATCAGCTTATCTGGCTACAGGGTCTAACCCTGCTATAATTCTCTTTTTAAAATATATTTTTTTTCTTTTAAAAACTTTATTTATTTACTTTTAGAGAGGGGAAGGGAAGGAGAAAGAGAGCAATAAAAACATGGACGTGTAGTTGCCTCTTGCATGCTCCCTACTGGGGACCTGGCCTGCAAGCCAGACATGTGCCCTACACTTGGAATCGAATCAGCGACCCTTTGGTTCACAGGTCAGCACTCAATCCACTGAACCACACCAGCCAGGGCCTTGCTACTATTCTTAAAACTGTTAAAATATCAAATATTCATTAAGTTCTATATGGGCTCAGTGTCAGTAGCTGCTGTGCTTAGTTACTGCCAAAACATCAGTACTTTAACACAATAAATGTTTAGTTTTCGTTCCATTGAAGTACAAGAAGAAGCAGGCAATTGAGGGATCCAGTCTCTACTCCAGTTATTTAAGCCAGACTGAGGCATCCTCATTAGCAATGCATGATTTTTAAAGCCATGTTAGATGCCTATAACAAGCTAGAAAATGGGAAGGTAGGGCATAAAGGATACTGCTCAAGGCTTTTAAAAACCTGGCTTAGAAGTAGTGAATGCAACTTTCATTCAAAACCAATCTCTTCTGAGGGAGGGAAGGTGGGAGGGGGCAAGGGAAAGAGGGGGGGGGAAGGCAGAGACGAATGTATTTAAAAAGTAAATAAATTAATTAAAAAAAAAAGAGAAAATCAAAAAAAAAAGAAGCATAATCAGTAGGTACAAAATAGACAGGGGGAGGTTAAGAATGGTATAGGAAATGGAGAAGCCAAAGAACTTATATGTATGACAGATGGATGTGATCTAAGGGGGAGGAATGTTGAAGGGAGGGAGGTGCAAGGTGGAAGGGGATGAAGAGGAGGAAAAAAAGGGACAACTGTAATAGCATAATCAATAAAATATACTTAAAATAAAAAAAAAAAAAAAAAACCAATCTCTAAGACTTAGTCACATGGTTTCTTCCAGATGAAATGTTAAGGATGGTAAATATCCTATAGTCTCTGGGTATAATTTTTGAGTAAAAACTCTATCTTGTCTGGACATATTCTGCTGTGAATACTCTATCCTCTGTGTTATAGATTGTACTCTTATCCTTAAAGAAATACTTTTATATTAAAAATATATATTATACTGTCTTGGCCTGTGTGGCTCAGTTGATTGGGGTGTCATCCAGTACACCAAAAGTTTGCAGGTTTCAGCCCCAGTCAGGGCACATACCTAGGTTGTGGGTTCAATCCCCAGTCAGGGTGTGTATGGAAGGCAACCAATCCAAAGAGTCACCAGTTCGATTCCCAGTCAGGGCACATGCCTGGGTTCCAGGCCAGGTCTCCAGTAGGGGGTGTGCAAGAGGCAAACACACATTTATGTTTCTCTCCCTCTCTTTTTCCTCCTTCCCTCTCTGTCTAAAAATAAATAAATAAATAAATAAATAAATAAGAAAATCTTTTTAAAAAAGAAAAAGATCAAAACTATGAACAACAAAATGGCAAAAATACAAATCTATCAGCAACTGAATCTGAAAAACAAACTAAGCAAACAAGAAGAACAGAGACAAGATCATGGATACAGAGAGTGTTCTGAAGGTTGCTATATGGGAGGGATGTGTTGGGGAGTGTGTGAAGAGATGATGGGATTAAGAAGTACAAATAGGTAGTTACAGAATAGCCTTTGGAATAAAGTATGGTGAAGGAAATGGAATAGTCAAAGAATTTATACACATGACCCATGGACATGAAAAATGGTGAATGGTGGGAGGATTGCCTGATGGATTGGGGATGATGGGTGGAGGAAGGGGCACAGGAGGAAAAATCTGCACAACTGTAATAGCATACTCAGTAATGTATAATTTTTTACATAAGAAAATATATTTTTTATTGTTGTTCAAGTACATTTGTCTCCATTTTCCCCCATCACTCTCAGATGTATGATTTTCAAGACAAAAAAATAAATAAATTATCTATTCTAAATATGACACCTAAAGAGGATCATATCTAAATAACTAAAGAAAAGTATGAGATCATTGACTCACTAAATAGAGAATAAGAATACACATATAGACATTATATAAAAGACACAAATAGAAAAGAAGGAATTAAAAATTACAATAATTGAATTTTTTATATCACAAGAGGGTTACCATAGTAGATTTGTGCTGGCATAAGAAACAACTAGCAAACATAAAGGTAGGTCAATTTTTATTATCTAGCATAAGGAAGAAAAGTAAATGAATAAAGAAAATTAACAGTCAATTAGATCTGCAGGACACTAACAAACCTCTCACAGTACATAAAACTGGAATGCCTAGAAGTAGAGGAGTGGGAAAAAGAGGCAGAAAGAATATCTGAATAAATAATAGCCAAATGCACTCAAATTTTGTGATAAATATTAATCTATACATCCAAAAATCTCAAATGAATGTCAAGTAGAATGATTTCAAGTGGTCCAGACATAGACACATTGCAATCGAATTTTTGAAAGCCAATAAAAAGAAAGAATATTAAAAATAGCAAGAGCGAAGTGATTCATCATATAAAAAGCAACCCTCCCTAAAGCAAACAACAAATTTATCACCAGAAAACATGGAGGCCAGTATGGGTTGCATATTCAGAATGCTAGGGAAGAAACAAACAAACAAGAAAACACTCTTAACCAAGAATTCTATATCACATAACTATCTACTAAAAATGAAGTAGGGATAAAGATATTTACAAAACTTAAAGGAACTTCTTCAGGTATAAATGAAAGAACACTAGACAGTTAATCAAATTCACATTAAAAATAAATAAATGTAACTAGTTAAGAAAATATAAAGACAGCATAAATGTAAACATGTCTGTAGCTCTTTTTATTTTTTGTATGATGTATAAGACAACTGCTTAAAGCTGCCTTAAATTTATAAACTTATTTTGATAACTTATAATGTATAAATATATTATTTTTGTGACAATATAGCACAAAGGAATGAAGAGTTAATGGAGCTTTAGAGAAGCCAAATTTTCATAGAGCACTGATATGAAGTTGAGGTTAACCCAAACAAAGTTGCTATAAATTGAGTAGAAGTAAAAGTATGGAAAATATATGTCATGGAAATAGTAACAAAAAGAGAGCTGGGTGTCCAAAATAATATAAAATTAAGGTAAAAATATTACTAAAGAAAAGAGTAATATTTTAGTCATAAATCAATCCAGTAGGACAATATAATAATTATAAACATATATGCACCTAAAAACAGATGCAGGATACACAAAGAAAAACAAACTGAAGTAAAAACTAGAGAAGTCAATAATAATATTTGAAGACTTAATACTCTACCTTTGACAATGGGTAGAAAAACGAAATAGACAATAAAAAATAAATTAAAAACTGGAAAAATGCTATATATGTCAATAGACCTAACAGACATCTATAGAATACTCCACAAAGCAAGAGCAGAATGCACAATGAGCACAGGAAGAGATACTCAACATCATTAGGCATCAAGGAAATGTAAATAAAATCTACAGTGAGATTCCACTTTTGCACTCCCTAGGGTGTTTATAATAAAACATCCAGACAGTAACAAGCGTCAACAAAATTATGGTTAAATTAGAACCCTCACACTTTCCTATGGGAACATAAAATGGCCAGTGTAGTTGGTTGAATGGTATCCCTAAAAAAATCATGTCTATCTGGAGCGACATAATATGACCTCATTTTGTAATAGGGTCTTTGTGGTTGTTATTAGGTAACAAATTTCAGATGAAATTATCTTGGGTTTAAAATAGGCCCTCAATTCAATAACTGATGTCTGTATAATTAGAAGAGAGAAAAAAGAAAGACACAGAGTGGGAGAAGGCCTTGGAAAGATGGAAATAGTCATTGAGTGATGCTGCTACATACATGGTATGCTGAGAGTCACAAGAAGCTGGTAGAGGCAAGGAAGGCTATTTCACTATAGTCTTCAGAGTGAACGTGGCTCCCTCTTGACATCTTGACTTTGCACTTCTACCCTCTAGAACTGCTAAATAATAAATTTCTGTTATCTCAAGCCACCATGTTTGTGCTAATTTGTTATGACAGTCCTAGGATACTAATATAGCTATCTTGGGAAACAGCTGGGCAGATTCCTAAGAAAAGCATAGAGTTACTGAATGACCTATCCATTCTATTCATAGGAAAGTGAAATACTGGTCCACACAAAAATCTTAGACATGGATCTTCATAGAAGAATTATACATAATTGCCAAAAAAGTAGAAACAACTCAAATATCCATCATTTGTTGAATGAACAAACAAATGTGGTATGTTTATACAATAGAATAGTACATATCCATAAAAATAAATTAAATAGCATTGCATGCTACTGCATGAATAAATCTTAAAAACAGCCTGCTAAGTAAAAGACTCAAAAGGCCATGTATTACATGATTGTATTTATATGAAAGGTCCAGAATATACAGATATATAGAGACAGAAATTAGATTAGTGGTTGTCAGGAGCTAAAGAAAATAAAGAATTGAATGTGACTACTAATGATAAAAAGTTTCATTTGAGGGTAATGAAAATATTTTAAATTAACTAGCAGTGGTGTTTGCAAAAAGTATGAGAATATATTAAAAACCACTGACCTGCACACTTTAAATATTAATTTAATGATGTAGAAATGATATTTCAATAAAAATACAATATATATTACATTATTCTAATTTTTTCAGACATTATCTGTGTTTTTTTATATTTTTGCAATTAATCAAAATTCACCCACTTTCAACTTTTTTGTGATGTATTATAAAAAATCTGACATAAAGTGTCATAAAATATCATTATGCTGTCTAAAATACTATTCCTATAACAGTATGCACTCTATTTCATATTTTAAGAAGTCCATAAGTAAATAAGTGGATCAAAAAATGGTGGTATATTTACACAATGGAATACTACTCAACAGAAAGAAAGATGAAGCTCCTACTCTTCACAATGGCATGGATGGAACTGAAAAACATTATGCTAAGTGAAATAAGCCAGGCAGCAAGAGGCAAATACCATATGATCCACCTATAAGTGGAACCTAATGAACAAAACAGACAAGCAAGCAAAATAGAACTACAGGTATGGAAATAAGGAACAAACTGACAGTGACCAGAAGGGAGTAGGGAGAAGAAAACGGGAAAGAAGGGGAAGGGTCTAGTCAAGGAAAAAGTTTAAAGGACCCCTGGTAATGGACAGCAGGGTGGGGATTAACTGAGGGAGGGGGGTGTGGGTGGGGCAGGGGAGAGCAAAGGCAGGGGGCAGGGTGAGGATTTGGACAACTGTATTTGAACAACAATTTAAAAAAAAGAAGCCCAGACACCTGGTGTTTTCCATTCATTCTTAAAGTACAGTGTGCAAATTATACTTTGTACTTTTCTAAATGTATTGTAAGTAGACCTAAAGATTACAAAGTGTCTACTCATATAACTTCAATTTAACCTCTCATTTATTAGCAAAATAGCAATGCTAAAAAGATTAGGATTTTCACTTTTAATACTTTTTATTCCCTAATCAAGCTAAAGAGTTTACTAACTTGCTTTTCTGAGGTTTGTATATTAAAAATAAGTAAATAAATAATCAGTACAATTTTACTCAGGCATTATTTCTACTTCTTCAATCTTTCTGTGTACTAGTTGTTAACTGAGACATAGAAATTTGTCACTCAGAAAAAACAGTGTAAGAATAACCCACTTTATCTGTTTATAGGAAAAATACTACTACAAACAGATTGAGATTAAATGAAATTATATTCACTTCATATTTTTATAAAATTTTCTTTGAAATTAAAGTGATGGTAAAAAAACTACAAAAACTATCATTAACATATAATTTGTTGGATCAGATGCTTTTGAAAAATTGTACATTTCAAGATAACTCATAGTAAAAACCATGCTTGTGTTTGATGTTTCCTTTCAGCAAATATGCTAACTAACATATTCATTGAGTATTTACTGTGTACCTGTAATGTTCTAAGTATATACACTCTTTTAAATACATTACTCTTTACAAAAATCTTAAGACACAACATCTCCATTTTACAGATAAGAAATCCGTAGCCCAGAAATATCAAGTATTTGCTTAACATCAAACAATTATTAAAAACTGGACACAGGACACAAAATCTAGTCCGCTGGCTTCGGAGCTCTTCTGCTTCTTCACTGTTCTAATAAAGATGTATGGAAGAATTTTTTTAAATAATCATTCTTACCAGTACCATAAAAATTCCTAAATAGGTAAACAGACAAAAAATAAACAAAAAATATTTTCCATTGCAGTCCAGTATGCATGACTCATCCCTTCCTTACACTTAACCAGGTGTTTAGAAATCATAAGTCCAGTATATTACTAAGGAAAAAATTTAAATGCCCTTCCATATATTTGCCATATTAGGGTACAGTACTGTTATGGCATTAGTATTACCGGAAACTCCAGAAGTGTGCCATTAGTTATATTGTGATGTAACCATTTTAATTCAGCATTTCCCTTGAAGTTCAAGTGACTACATTGAATCTATAGCTAACAGTAGTTGCTCTATGATATGGTACAATATGAATACCAGTCGCCACAAACAAACTCAAAATGGAAAGGTCTAAAAAGTTTTCACTTGTCAACAACATACATCATATGGTCTTCAATTTGCATGTTATGTTAATGAAAAGACTGGCAAAACATTTAAAATGCTTTTAAAGTTTACCCTAGAATTGATTTTCTTATGAAATGATTTAAACCAGATCTAATCTACAGTGGATATTGCTTTGAATGATAGTTTCTTACATGAAATTTAATTCGGCCTCATGGATCATTAACTATTCACAAAGTATCTGAACACAGGTCTCTAGTGACATCCTACTATGTAGAATTCTTTAAAAAGAGAGCCCTTTGAAAATATAACTGTTCTGCCTCACTCAAATTTAGCATTTGTACCAACTTGTCAAACTTTTAGATGAAACTGAACAACAAGAACAGTTCATTAATGAATATCTTGTACTTTTATCCAACAGTAATTTTTCTGCTTTCAAAATTCTCTTTAAAATTGAAATGTGGTGGTTAATACTAACCTTATGTTTATGTCAAGAAAGAGTAAAAATATATATGTATATAGCAAATCATATTGTTCAAAAAATAAATACCTTCAGAAATACACAATTTGTATCATATTCTCAAACTTTATTATAGAATATTAATGGTTTAATTTAAGAAAAATTATTACAATTAAGCTTTATAAATGTTATTTACTATTGGTAGTAGTTTATGAAAATTAGTACTAAGAAACTTTAAGTACTATTAATATTAGATATTTTGACTCCCTTTTATCTATATAAATATGTCATTTGAATACTGAAAGTTATTCCTTAGATTTGAATATGAGGTGTATATAATAGATGAGAAAACCAAGTACTGCACATTTTCCAATTGCTTATTATGCAGAGAGCTAATACTGTCACTATATGTGGCATCTCCAGATGGCAAGTACATCAGTGGGAGATTGGGAAAACTTGTAAAATCAATTACAATTGCAGGTAAAATTAAACTTGGAAGCAAAATCATTAATATGTTGAATATGCATCTGGTTACAATTCTTTGAACCATTTAAGAACATTTCTACCCTATTCTAACTCATGAGCTTTTTACATGTTGTAATTGCTAAGACTCCTCTGTCTGAATTAAGACCATATGTGAAATTTAGGCTTATCCCCAAGGAATCCATCTGCAGCAACTGATGTCTAAACCATTGTTAAATCTTGATGTCCAATGAGCCTCAGAGAGATAGGAAGCTAAATGAGTTGATTAAACAGATACTTCTTTATTTTTTTAATGTACATGCTTGTAGAATTTAATATTTAATAATTTGTGAGATTTAAAAAGACTTTTATTTGAGATTAAATTCATCATTATTTATATTAATTTAAAATTAAAATGCCATTGAAAACTTTTATAAGGAATACATTAATTCCTTCATATTCTGCACTCTTTAGAGAAACAGAATATACAATCCAGTAAATTAGAATCAAGAAACAAGTTGAAATCTATTGAAACACTTCTTAATATGTTGTATAAAGCGCATATTGTTTATTTTCTAGGGATGTTATATTACTAAAATATAAGAGAGAGAGAGAGACATCAATGGCAGAGACAAACATTGATAAATTGTCTCCTATACAGCAATTGATCCAGCAAGTGATCAAACCCACAACCTAGGTATGTGCTTTGACTGGAGATTAAACCAGTTGAATGAGCAAACTTTTGATGCAGGGGATGATCCTCCAAACAACTGAGTCACCCAGCCAGACCTCTAATAAGATTTTGTGAAACAATGTTATTTCATAGAATATCCTGCCCAAATATATATAAAAAATTGTTTTAGTTATTGTACAAGTCTTAAGAGATAAATATTTAAAATATATATGAAATATGCTACATACAAACACACACTACATAGTCATGTCAGCCATCATATTTATATATTCTATCACACCTGAAAATGTTGCAGAATTTACAACATTTTGTTGTAACTTCTTTTGTTTTTTGTTGTTTCATACAACAATATGAAAATGTTGTAACTTCTGCAACATTTTTATTGAATTGAAAAGCACATAACATGAGATCCTAAATTATGGAATCAGAAATAGATATGAGAATCCAAGTAACTTTTATTACATTAAAAAAATTTTAATTACAAAGTTAGGATCAATGCCCCTCTTCTTACTACATGTTACTTGTTTTGGATTATATAACTATTTTCACAAAAGTATGCCATTTATATCAAAATGTAATTAATTTATAATTCGTATATTAAAATAAATTTCTAAATAGGTTTTTTAATTCTTAGTTTTTATTATAAATATGGTAACCATTGATCCATAAAAGCCACATAAACAAATACTCTTTGGGGTCCTCAATAATCTGTAAATGTAAAGAGTTTCTAAGGTCCAGAATTTTGAAAATCATTGCAAAAGGGCATGTCTTCACGTTATTATTGTTGGAGCAAGGTAGTTTCCAAGGGAGTGAAAAGAGTTTTTTGGAAGTGGATGATATCTTACTCTTTTCATTTGTTAAGCATAGATACACATATAGGACATAGACAGATGTATAGTATATGTGGTACTAAAATTTCATGTAGAATTGTGACATTCAGGAGAAAAACTCTAATTGGATCATTAGTTGAAGGTGATAATTGACAAAAAGATTATAAGCCCTGCTCTAGGTTAAGTCTAAGTCCTAGAAGGGGATACAGAGTGTGTTTACTCAGCCTCAGAATGTATGTGTAATACCATCCACTTCAGAGCCATCTTCTATCCTCTAACTATAATGTACTGTAACTCATTGGCTTGCTTGGGTCTTTGGAAAGGAGCCTCCATAATCACATAATTGCCATGCCTGGTTGTCAGATCACTGTAGCCCTCTTGTGTCCTCCTTATTCTGATCATCCAGTCCCCTCAAGTTTTCAGGGCACCCTTAGCCTTTCCATGTCTCTGTAAGGCAAGAAACAAAGGGGATCTCACTTGCTTTTTTCATGTCATATCTTCTTTGAAAGTATCAGGCATCTGCTTCAAATTTTTTCTTTTCTACCAGTTGTCTTCTTAAATGTCATTGTGGTACATGAACAATGTGAAATAAATACTACCTCTCAAATTTTAGAGTAGAGTGTCAAGTGGCTTGAAATATTTCTTTGCCCTTAGATCTTTAACCACCTTGCCTTGGTGGACAAAGAAAGAAAATATCACACACACATTTCTCAAGGAATCAGTAGCTTCTAACCTCTGATTGCACCATCTCCAAACCTCATTTATTTTACCCAGAAACATTTATCTATTTTCTGGTTATGGACAGCCAATACAGCATCCATGAAGCAATGCTAAGAACACCATTGTATTAATTGTTGCCATAAACTTGCTGAAAAAATATATAATTAAAAAATATAATTTTACCTCAGTGTGTTCTTCATAAAGCAGTAAATGTTATTAATTTTATTAAATCTCATCTTTGAGAATATATCACTTTTATAGTCTGTGTAACAAAATGAAAATTGTGTACAAGTATTTCTATTTAAACAACAACTAACTGATGTTTGTCTCAAGGAAAAGCATTTGGGAGATTGTTTTGAGCTTTACACTGAACTAGCCTCAGTTATTTCAATAGCAACTAGAGAGTAAGACATGCCCTTGAGAGCGACCCAAGATGGTGGTAGAACATGTGAAAGTTACACTAACCTCCTCCCAGAACCAAATAAGAATTACAACTGGTTTATAAAATAATTGACCTGAATAATCAACTGAAGACTAGTTAAACTGAAGTCTTATAACCAAGGATTTACAGAAGCTACAAGATTTGTAGGAAGGGGAGAGCTGTGGAAAGGGCTGGCTTTGCAGCCATGCCCAGCAGTTTTGAATCCAGAGGGATATCTCAGCTGCAAAGATGCCCCATGAAAAGCAAGGGGTCTCAAGGTTATTCCAGGAGCCCAACCCCAGAGCACCATTACTGGGAAGAGAACTCCACATAATATTTGGCTGTTAAAATCAGTGGAGGTTTTGTCTGCCACAGTGAGATGGGAGACTGCTAGAAATCCAGACACCCTCTTAGAGACCCAGAACAAACATTCTTGTTCATGGACACTCATCCTGAATTCTGGGTGGAGGATCAGTGGCTCAGAGGAGACGAGTTGTACAGGAAGTTGCTGGTTTGTGGAGCTTCAGGGAGAGGGCTACGCAATGTCCCTGAGCTGAGTCTCTCCCCCACATCACCCACAAATGCCATATTGCCTGGGTCAAGCACCCCACTCCAAATGGCATCAGCCTGGGGAGATACACTAGCCCCCGGCTCCTGGCTCCATGTTGCCCCACCCACTTAGTGCCTGCACCATGCTGAAGACTCAGTTAGCAGCAGCCTGTC
The DNA here is from genome assembly GCF_021234165.1 of Pteronotus mesoamericanus. Classification (NCBI taxonomy): domain Eukaryota; kingdom Metazoa; phylum Chordata; class Mammalia; order Chiroptera; family Mormoopidae; genus Pteronotus; species Pteronotus mesoamericanus. Next base: position 21,670,648 of record NW_026555285.1, on the reverse strand, counting down.
TGGGCCCGTGTGCAGTCATTCTTGGAAGGGCCTTGAGGATGTCAAGGAAGATTCAGGGGATTTCAGAGATGCACCAGATGACAGTTGTGTGGCCTGGGGTGAGGACATTTTTCCTCACACACCCAGACCAGTGGCACCATTCCTGTACAGAATCTTTCCATATAACCAATTTTTATTCTGTTTTAGTCTAGTGAACTCTACTAGTCTCACCCTGACAAATCCCTGAGAACCTGCACCAAAGGTCTATAGGTCCCAGGCAGGGGGTAGCTGGCTTTGCTGTGCTCTGAGACTTTGGATGAGTGATTTCAGACCTAGTACTAGTACCAAGTGTGAATCTGTATCAACTTGGGGAATACCACTCAACCCTATCTAATGACTTACTTAGAAACTACCTTTTACAATTCAGGTACTGCCAGATGGTTGTTGAGTGGCAGCCTAACAGGCAACCAATAGGCAGAGATGACTCTTAATGTGCCTTGGGTCCTTTGTTAAGTTTCTCCAGGTTTGGTACTGGTGGAAGTTGACCCCAGTATGCAAATTGGACCCTTGGCAAAAAGGAGAAAAGAAATCTAAAAAATTAAGATGGCTTACAGGGCCTCCAGGACAACATCCATTGTAACCACATTCACATCATAGGGGTACCAGGGAGAAGAGAGAAAGCAAGGAATCAAGAGCCTACTTGAGGATATAATGACTAAAAACTTTCTGAACCTGATGAAGAAAAATGACCAGGAAGAGAAGTGTCCCAAACAAAATCCAAAGAAGCCCACACCACGACACATCATAGTTAAAATGGCAAAAGTTAAAAGACAAAGAGAGAATCTTAAAAGTGACAGGAGAAACACAATTACCTTTATGAGAGTTTTCATATGTCTGTGAGCTTATTGCTCAACAGAAGCATTTCAGGACAGAAGTAATTGGCATGAGTTACTCAAAATTATGAAAAGCAAGAACTGACAATAAGGACTTCTCTAATCAGCAAGGCTATCATTTAAAATGGAAGTAGAAACAAAGAAACTCAGCACAAGAAAAAGCTAAGGGGTTTATCACTCTTAAACCAGTCTTATTAAACATGTTAAAGGGGCTATTTTTAAGAGGAAAAAAATTTAAAAATATAATTATAAAAAATTAAATGGCAACAAAAACATACTTACCAATAGTCACTTTAGATGTAAATGTCTTAACCCAATCAAAAGACAGGATAGCTGAAAGAATAAGAAAATAAGACAAATATATATGCTGTCTATAAGAGAACCACTTCAAATGAAAAGACACACACAGACTGAAGTAAAGAATTAGAAAAAGATATTTTATGCAAATAGAAACAAACCAAAAGCTGGGGTAGCAATGTTTATATCAGACAAAATAGACTTCAAAACAAAGTCTACAAAAAGAGACAAAGAAGGACATTACATAATGATAAAGGTACCAATTCAACAAGATGATATAATCCTTGTAAACATTTTTACACATAATAAGAGCACTTAAATATTGGGAGACATAAAGGGAGAGAGAGACAGAAATACAGTTAGAGCAGTGTGCTTTAACACCCCATTCACATCAATGCATAGATCTTCGAAACAAAAAATCAACAAGGGAACCGTTACCTTAAATTACGCATTATACCAGATGGATTTAATTGATACTTTTAGAGCATTTTACCCCAATGCAGCAGAATATACATACTTTCCCATTGCACATGGAACGTTTTCTGGAACAGATCACATTTTACGCTATAAAACAAGTCTCAATACATTTAAGAAGACTGAAATCTTATCACATATGACACACATGACAATGATATAAAGCTAGAAATGAAATACAAGAAAATAACTGAAAAACACACAAACATATAGAGCCAAGGTATGTGTTACTAAACAATAAATGGCTTAACAATGAGATCAAAAAAGAAATCAAAACAATCCAAAATTTATGGGAGACCATTAATCAGTTCTAAGGGGGGAAATTCATATAAATAGTGAAATTCCTTAAGAATAAAAAAAAATCTGCTAAGCAATCCAACCTTATACCTAAAGAACCAAATAATAATAATAATAATAATAATAATAATAAACAACAAATCCCAAAGTGAGTTGAAATAAAGGAAATAATAAAGATCCAAGTGGAAATACAACAAAATAGGCTAGCCCTTGCCGGTGAGGCTCAGTTAGTTAGAACACCTTCACAGAGGTTGTAAGGAAGTGGGTTTGATTCCTGGTCAGGACGTATACCCAGGTTTCAGATTTGACCCCCAGTTGGGATGCATACAAGAAGGCAATTGATTGATGCTTCTCTCTCACATTGATGTTTTTCTCTCCCCTTCCCTCTCCCTCACTTTCTCTCTAAAAGCAATGAAAAAAAATGTCCTTGGGTGAGGATAAATTAAAATAGAATATAAAAGATCAATGAAACAAAGAGCTGGTTAATAGAAATAAATAAATAAACTAAATTAATAGACCTTCAGCAAGACTCACCAAGAAAAAAAGGACCCAAGTAAATAAAATCAGAAATGAAAGAGAAGTAACAAATGATACCACAGAAATACAAAAGATTATTTAAAAATATTACAAACAACTATATGACAACAAATTTGACAACTGGAAGAAAGAGACAAACTTCTAGAAACATACAAACTTCCAAAACTGAAGCAACCTAAATGTCCATCAATAAATGAGTAAACCAAAAAACTATGGTATATTTACACAATGGAATACCACACAGCAGAAAGAAAGAAAGAGCTACTACCCTTTGCGACTGTATGGATGGAACTGGAGAGCATTATACTAAGCGAAATAAGCCAGGGAGTGAAAGATAAATACCATATGATCTCACCTATAAATGGAACCTAATCAACAAAACAAACAAGCAAGGAAAATAAAACCAGACATTGAAAGAAAAAACAAACCAACAGTAACAAGAAGGAAGGGGGATGGGGGGCAACAGGGAAAAGAAGGGGAAAGGTCAAATCAAGGAACATGTATGAAGGACTCATGGACAAAGCCAAAGTGGGGAGGGATTGAGGGTGGGAAGTGAGGGTGGGTGGGGCAGGGGGAAGTGGTGGTGGGAAAATGGAGACAAATGTATTTGAACAACAAAAAAACTTTAAAAAAGCATATTTATATGTAAGTCCTATATATATGTTTCTTGACAACTCTTCCCCTTCTTCCCAAAGTAGGGTAAGATTGAAGGTGGAAAGTGGGGGTGGATGGGGTTGGGGAGAATGGTTGGGGGGAAATGGAGACAACTGTACTTAAAAAGCAATAAAAAATAATAAAATAAAAATAAAACATTAAAAAAACTCAAAACTGAATCAAGAAAAAAAATCTGAGCAGACCAATGACAACAAATGAAATTGAAGCAGTAATAAAAAAATCCCAATATACAGAAGTCTTGGGATGGATGCCTATGCAGGTGAATTTTACCAAATATTCAAAGAAGAATTAATACCTATCCTTCTCAAACTATGTCAAAGAATTCAAGAGGAAGGAAAACTCTCACATTTCTTCTACAAGGTCAGCATTACTCTAATACAAATGACAAGATGGTACAAAAAAGAAAATTATTGGCTAATATCCCTGGTGAATATAGATGTACAATCTGCAACAAAATATTAGCAAATCAGATCCAGGAATACATTAAAAAGATCAAGTGGGATTTATTCCTGGGATGAAATGTTGGTACAATATCTGCAAGACAATGAGCATGATACAGCACATAAACAAGATGAAGGGTAAAATTACATACCAGCAATCATATCAATAGATGCAGAAATCATTTGACAAAATCCAGCACCCATTTAAATAAAAACTCTCACCAAAGTGGGAATAAAAGGAACATACTTCATCATAATAAAGGCCTTATATGACAAACCCGCATCTAACATCATAAACAGTGGTAAAATCTAAAATGTTTCCTTTAAGATCAGGAACAAGACAGGAATGTCTGCTTTCACCTCTCTTGTTCAACATAGTACTGGAAGTCCTAGTCACAGTGATTAGGCAAGAAGAAGAAATGAAAGTATCCAAATAGAAAGGAAGAAGTAAAACTGGCATCATTTGTAGACAACAAGATACTGTAAAGAACACTAAAGATTTCACACACACACACACACACACATACAAGCCCTACTAGAACTGATAAATAAATGAAGAAAAGTAGCAAGATATGGAATAAATATCCAGAAGTCGGTTGCATTTTATGCCAATAATGAACTACTGAACATATAGCAAGGACTCATGGACAAAACCAAAGGGGAAGAGCTGAGGGAGGGAAGGTGGGAGGGGGCAAGGGAAAGAGGTGGGGGGAAGGCAGAGACAAATGTATTTAAAAAGTAAATAAATTAATTAAAAAAAAAATGAAAAGGGGGACTAAGAAAAAATCGCATTTGCAATTGCCTCAAAATAAATACAATACCTCAGAATAAAGTTAACCAAGGATATAAAAGATCTATACTCAGAAAATTATAAGGCACTGAGGAAATCAACTGAAGAAGATACACATAAATGGAAGCATATAGTGTGCTCATGGAGAGGAAGAATTAACATCATTAAAATGTCCATACTACCCAAGGCAATCTGTGGACCCAGTGACATTTTTTCAAAATGTCACTGGTGTTTTCCACAGGTTTAGAAAAAATAATAGTAAAAATTACATAGAAGCACAAAGACCCCAAATAGCCAAAGCAATCTTGAAAAAGAACAAATTCTGAAGTATCACACTCTCTGATATCAAACTCTACCAAAGGCTATAGTAATCAGAACAGCATGGGACCAGCATAAATACAGGTGAATAGATCAATGGAACAGAATAGAGAGCCCAGAAATAAATCCATGCCTATATGGTCAATTAACATTGACAAAGGAGGCAAGAACATACCATGGAGTAAAGCCAGTGTATTGAATAAATGCTGTTGAGAAAACTAGACAGATACAAGGAAAGAAAGAAGAAAGAAAAAAAGAAAGAAAGAAAGAAAGAAGGAAGGAAAGAAGAAGGAAAGAAGGAAAGAAAAGAAGAAAGGAAGGAAGAAAGAAAAAAAGAAAGAGAAAGAAAGAAAGAAAGAAAGAAAGAAAGAAAGAAAGAAAGAAAGAAAGAAAGAAAGAAAGAAAGAAAGAAAGAAAGAAAGAAAGAAAGAAGGAAAGAAAGAAGGAAAGAAAGAAAGAAAGAAGGAAGGAAGGAAGGAAGGAAGGAAGGAAGGAAGGAAGGAAGGAAGGAAGGAAGGAAGGAAGGAAAGGAAGGAAGGAAGGAAGGAAGGAAGGAAGGAAGGAAGGAAGGTAGGTCACCACGTTTCACCTTTATACAAGACTAGACTCCAAACCACAGAACTCTTGGAAGGAAACAGGCTATAAAATCTCTGACATCTCTCTTAATATTTTTCTGATACAGTGCCTTGAACAAGACAAACAAAAGAAAAAACAAAGGGGATACATCAAACTAAAAAGATTTTGCACAGAAAAAGAAACCATCAAAAAACAAAACAAATCAAATCATCCAGGCAACTTACTGAATGGAGGGAGATAATTGCCAATGACACATCTAAAAATAGATTAATAATCAAAATTTGTAAAGAATTCATACAATTTAACATCAAAGAAATCAAATTAAATAATAGGCAAAGTGCCTGAACAGACACGTCTCCAAAGAGGACATGCAGATGGCCTGTAGGCATGTTCAATGCTCAAAAATGCTCAACGTCACTAATCATCAGAAAAATTCAAAATAGCATCACCATGAGAGATGGCCTCACCGCTACTGTCACAATGGCTATCATCAATAAATCAACAAATAACTGTTGGCTTGTTTGTTGAGCATGTGGAGAATAGGGAAACCCTCATGTGCTGTTGGTGGGAATGCAGACTGGACAGCCATTATGGAAAACATCATGGAGTTGTCTCAAAACTTCAAAATAGATCTGCAATATAACCCAGAGATTTCACTCCTAGAAAAATCTCCAAAATACTAACTCAAAAGAATATGTGCACCCCTATGTTCATTGCAGCATTACTTATAGTAACTAAGATTGGGAAGCAATCCAGGTGCCTATCTATAGGTAAGTAGATAAAAAAGTGGTGGCAAATATATACAATGGAATATTCATTAGACATGAAAAAAATGAAACCTTACTATTTGCAACAGCATGGATAGACCTAAAGGGTATTATGCTAAGTGAAATAAATCAGTCAGGAAAGACAAACACCAATGATTTTACTTATATATAGAATCTAAACAACAAAATAAATGAAATTTGAAATAGGCTTATAAATACAGGGAACAGAGTGCCAGAGGGGAGTGGGATTGGGGGACTGGATAAAAAAAGTAGAGGGGTAAGGTGTGTAAATTGGTAGTTACAAGGGAGTCACAAATATGTAAATTACAGCATAGGGAACATAACCAATAATATTGTAATAACTATGTATGGTGCCAGGTTGTTACTGGAAATATCTGTGGGATCACTTTATAAAGTATATGATTATCTGCTCACTATGCTATACACTTGAAACTAATGCAAAAATATCGAATGTAAATTATAATTGAAATGAAAATAAAATTTAAGTTAAACAAAAAGATATTGTCCTCAGTTCAGTATAAGCAGAAACTGTATACTGTAGCATGAATAGATATATATTCTCATAGGTGTATGAGCTCAGGAATCTGGGAAAAAAATCTAATGGAACTGCTATACATTTTTGGAAGTTATATATTGAGATTATAAGTCATGAAAATTGAGTAGGTGATTTCTTTATCAGGTTTATTTTCTTACTTTCACTCTGAATTTATCTGTAAAGTACTTGTTCATGTGTGATGGGTTGGGCCTTTGAGATTGCCAGGCCCTTTACTTTTTCCTAATGTTTTAAATTTACTAATATTAACGGATTCTTTTATATAGATTTATATGTCCATGTTTTCCACTTAAAAACACACCAAGTGATATTGTACAGTTTTATTATATTGACCAGATACAATTATTTAAGAAAATGGAATCTCTTCAGCATTCATAGCTTCTTTTCATCTGTCAATTCATCTTTCTCATTTTTTTTCAAAAAAGTTACAGAACACATTTCTGTCATTATTATTGCAATTAAAAAATTCTTATTAAATTCAGAGCAGAGAAAGACTCAATAATTATTTGAAATTACATTAATGTATTAATGTTGGATTATATGCAAACCGTCCATGGTTCTATAAAATATATTCAATTTATTTTAATAGAAGAACTTTGTTCTAACTACTACTGTGTTGCGACTGATTAGGGCCGGACAGGTTCATGGGATTACTGCATGCAGAAGAATATTCATGGAGCCATTGGGATGTCTGACATGCCTTTATTCAAGGGTGGATGATACACACATGCTGCAAGATGCATGTCACTGCATGTGTCACCTGTCCCTTCTGCATGGCACCCAGTGTGGGCCCTTGCATATCCCCTCTGTGTCTATGCACACACACTAAAAAGTCCCTGACTTCTTAAGTACTAGAAGGAAAAAAGTCAGCTGCAGTCCAAATTATTAGGTAACCTAACCTGAGCTGCGCATGGGAGCCAACTTCACGTTAGGGGAACCATTTGTAGGACCCAGACTCAAGGCTGTACGGCCCTGCCTCAAGGCTGTGAGAATACTTCTTTATCAGGCCCCTTCAAGGTTGTGAGGAACTGTTTGCCTTTGCTACCCAGACACACGGGTGAGGGAGCCAGGCTGCCTCCACTTACCCTACAACTACCTTCTCAAAAAGAAACAATGCATTCAAGTGTAATTGTCGCTAGCAAAAGTTTTATAAAAATTAGTAAATATGAGGTCATTTTAAAAGTCACACGAGAAACAAACTCTTCATATGACAAACATTAAGTAGTATGATAGAGAACTTACTCTTCCATTTGTTTATTTTAAATTTTCAATTTATCTCTTATGGAAGACAACATGTGTTCAGAAATTTGCAGAAATCAAAAATATATGGGTTGAGGAATTTATAACCCATTTTTTGTTACTAGATACTAAGTAGTTAGGGTTGAAACAGGAATGGGCATGCACTCATCGCTTTTTAGAGTACTTACTCTAACAAAGAGTATAAAAGGTATTCTTAGTTAGAAATCAGGGATAATATCAATAGAAAGTCACTCTTTAATATTCAAAATAATAAGATTTAGCACATAAGTGGTGGTGCTGGCAATATACAGAAAACCACTTTAAGAAATGGTTCATATATATTTTCCTGAGGAGTCTTTTGGATAACCTAAATCCAATTAGGGCCACCTGACTTTATCGACTATAGTGTAACTAAAGAAAATGTTTACCTAATCAATTTTGTTGTAATCTTGCTTTCCAAAGCAATGCTGGATTAATAGAAGGATGATGCTGTTCAATGGAAGCTGAAAAGAGAGGATCGTAAGGAACTGGGATTTGTACCTCCAGCACTTCTTAAGAAAAAGCATACTCTGATAAAATGATTGCAGGGTTCAATTCCTTTGGGAGAAAAAGTAAATAATTACAGCTTTAGGTAATTATTCTTTATGACTTGTTACTTGCTAATCGAACATATTTCTGACTTCCAATATGACCTTTACACAAAATAAAATATGACAAGAAAATATTCTTTTCCCTTATGCCTAGAAAAATTCTTATTTTCCTTTTCTTTTCTTTCTTCCTTTCATCATTCCTCTCTTACTTCCTCCCTTTCTTGCTGCCTTCCTTTCTTCTATCTTTTATTTTCCTTTTCTCTTTTCTTTTTATCTTTTCCCCAAACCTTCTTCTTTCCTTTCATTGTCATGAGCTAATTCAAAGACATTTTTATTCTTATAGTTCTGCACATGGGCACCATCATTCTCAGACTTCATTATTAATTGGTAGAATCAGAGCAGTTAGTTATAATAAAATGATAGACATAAAATGAAATGAAATGAAAACTAAAAACCAAGAATACTTGACTTGAATGCGCCAGTATGTTTAAAATTCTGTTTCTCTGATATCTTACTATATTTACAGACATTGTATAGTTTACTGTATTTCTGATATTTTATCTAATATCTAAAATTCTTTATAGCTTACTATACTTCTGATGTTTTATCTAATATCTACTATCTAAAACTGTGATATTTTATCTAATTGTTACAAGAATGTCTGATTATCTTACATTTCTAAATATTAATCTTCTCCTGGATTTTGACATTATTTTGATGTAAGTTCTTAGTGATCTCCATTCAAAAACAGAATCAAGTTATTTGGTAACTTTTCTCTTAGTAACACTATGCTGGATATCATATGATTTTCAAATCCCAAATTTCTTTAAAATTAAACTTTTGAAAACAGATGCAACTTATAGTTGAAAATTGTCTCTAACATTAAAATGAAAATTGGAAAGCACACAGTTGTAAACCATTTTTATATTTTATATGCATAGATATTTTTATACATTTGTATTTTGAATTTTCAAAATGAACTATATTTTTCTTCAATTGTAAAAGGAATATCTGAGCATTATTAAAAAGAAACTGTGAAAATATGTGAAAAGAAAGTTAATAATCTCCTTAACACTATCTTTTTCTCTCTGAGATAGCCAGTCTATCTTTCAAGTTTACATCTCATACTCTTTTTATTTTGTTTTAATAATCATATAAAATATATTAACATATGTGGTTTACTTCTTATATTTGATTTTACATCAGGATGGGGAATTATAGCATACTTTTTTATATTACTTTCAGCACTATAATTCTTAACATTCAATATTACTGATCAACATTGTTTCTCAAAAATAAAACAATTCCTTTGTGTGTTATTACAGTTTCATTTATCAAAACTATATTAACCTGAGAGTAATGTTTTCCTAGACATATTCTACCCAAATGTCTTTTTGTTTTAACATTCCCAACCATACACTCGCAGACCAAGACTTTACATAGACATATACAGGTATCACATGAAGGGTTTATTAAAAGCAAAACAAAAACCAAAAACAAATTTAAGAAGCAGCAATGTAACAATATAAGTATAGAAAACCATTTTAAAGAGGACTTATACTCTCAACACAGAAATATTTGCTTCTGTGAAGTCACTATTAACACAGTATTGTTTTATATTAAATATTTCAGACAACTGTTCAACAATTAGTTAAGCAGAGAAATTGCTTCAGAGAAGTCTTATTTAATGACAGAGATATAAAGACCTTCTCTTAAAATGTGAGTGCTATTTTTTTTAAAACACTACAAAAGCCAGTAGTAAGAAATAGAACATGTTTAGGTCCTTTGTTTAGGTCTTCCTTTTCTAGAGACTTAGGCAATATTAAACTTGGAGGACTGACAAATTCCTAAAAACAAGTAGATAAACATTTAGAGTAAGACCCTCAAAAATGTTAGGGCAATGGAAAATAATCTATTACTAATAATTAAAACATTTCTGTTAGGCATTACTGGCTTAAATGTTTTAAACAGAGAGGACTGTCACGGCTGCAAAGCAGAGACCTCTGGTGTGAAGAGCATAGGAGTTTGTCCAGGGTGAGAGTCAAGTCAGAGGTTACTCTTGGTTTGTGAGTCAGGAAACATCTAAATATGTTGCCTTCTAAAAAAAAAAAAAACATACCGGGAAATCTGGGAAGATGTCAATGGAAGATCAGGTTCTAAGAGCTTATAACTTTGAGAAAGAAGATAAAAAAAAATCTGAGTGCTTCAGAGGAGGATGCTACTGACGCAGACTCCAGTAATTGATAAGCAATTACTTCTGGGAAGAAAAGGACTTCTGCAGGAATAATTGAAGATATGGGAGGTGAAGTACAGAATATGCTGGAGAAGTTTGGAGTTGACATTAGCAATGCTCTTCTTGGGAAGAAAAAAGAAGACTGGCAATGTATACCAAGGCTTCCCTCAAAACCAGTAACCAGAAAATTGAACATATTTGGAAAACCCAACAAGATCTAAGGCAGAAGCTTAACCAAGAATTTTCTTAGCAGTTTCTGACTTTGTTTCAGCAGTAGGAGATAGATGCGTGGAAAGATGAGGAACAAGAGAAAAAACTAATTTGTTTCCCCAGCAACAAAAGGTTTTTCAACAACCTAGAGTTATTCAGAGCCAGAGACTAAATACAATCAAACAGCTATATGAGCAGTTCACAAAGAGTATGGAGGACTTGGAGAAGAATCAGGATACTCTACTTACTGGTGCACAAAATGAACTTAAAAAAGAAATGACTATGTTGCAAAAGCAAATTATGAAAGACACTCAGCAGCAGGAAATGGCAAATGTTCAAAAGTCTCTTCAATCCGTGTTACTCTGATGACTCTTTGAAGAACTTGAACCTAGGTAATATGATACAATTATAACATTAGCTAAGAGGCATATAAGTCTTTAGAGTGGTTTTAAAACTCTAGTTTAAAATATTACATTGTGTTAATCATTATCTTAAGTGCAAGCCCCCTCTTTCTGTTAACCTCCAGAAAAGCTAAACAGTTTTGTGAGTAGCAACAATCCCTAACTGTATGTGCTAAGCTTTTTGCTTTTTAATAGTAATAGTGAATTTTTCTCTCTAACACTTGTCAATTAATTTAGCAATAAATATGATTTAATTAAAAAAAGTTTTAAACAGAATCACAGGATGAAAGTTCAGAATGTATGTATACAGTAAGAATGGTTATTATATCAAATTTGTTCCAGTAGCATGTGTATGTATGTGTTTACATTTACTTAATTTGGATATATGATGTGTTTCTTACTACAGGATACTGTTAAAATAATTATGTTATCAAACTGGATAAATGGAGGAAGCTAAAAAGGTCTGAAAGACTGAGAAAATCTGATAGAAAATATAACCATTTGTTACATAGTATTTACATTTCCAAATCCATTAATTATTTTAACTCAGCATACAGTCATACAACAAACTATGTCATCTAGAAAAAAAGAAAAAGTAATCAAATTAGTTTTAATTTTTTATTATGTCCTATTTTGTGAACAATTTTTCTCATGAAACCAAATATATGTTCTGGATTTGTGTTTAACTCTTGGATTGTGTTATAAGTTGCTGAAATTTACTAACTCTCTTTCAGAAAACCATTTGTAAGCATATATGGAATGTTTTTGCTTTGAAGCTCTTTGGTTAAGTTGACCTAAAACTTAGAACACAAACATATCTGTTTAAATTATTTTATCTATATGGATACATTTAACTCTAAATACTAAATTAATTTGAAAAGTAATGATTTGATATTAAAAATTGACTAATTTAAGATAAAAACAGCATTTTCAAATAAGGTAAAATGCATCCATCATGTTTTCAAACTTGGAGAATTTCGTTATTTTCTAAATTTAACATTTGCATTGTTAATATGATTCCAGATCATAAGGATATAGATATTTTGAAAGGATTCTTTCCAGAATTCTTTGATTTGAAAATTAAAACTGATTCAAAATCTGTTTTTATTTTCTAGAATACAAAAGGGAGGACACATTTTTTTTAAATGTTGCTCGAGTAAGCGCAGAGTAAAAACGAAACACGGAAACATGGTAGACTGGTAATAAAACTCTACGTTGGTTTGTTATGTTTTCATTGTATTTACCTGTTGCCATCGGAACATCCAAACCTGGAGAAAACTTTATAAGAATTTATCTGAGCCAGACTGACAATATGCCCAGAAGCAAGATTTCAATGGACTGAGAAAATGCTCTTGAGAAGGGCACTTTTACAGTATTTTTTTATGCATTTGGAAACAAAGGGGGACCAAAGTAAGATTACATAAAATCCAAAAGTGACAGATTAAAAAGGGGGGTCGGGTATGACAGGAAAATTCCTGTGACAGAATGAAAAGTAAAACAGAGAGATGCATACTCCTTTATATCGGTGAGTACAAAATAGTTAATATTTAATATTTACATTAAATAGGTAGAGATGGTACACAGGCAACAAGATCATGTACTTCCCTGAAGGTGGTTATGCCTGGAAGTGTCTGGAAAAGAGGGTTTGCTGACATTTCAAAGATGCATTAACCTCGGTGCACAAGAACAATGGACAGGGCTTGTTGAAGGCAAAGAAATTTTTTTTACTAAGGAAGTTATAGGTCTGAGAAGTGACTACCCACACGACCTTCCCAGTTAGTAACACTCTGAGGTCTGTTTTGGTCACTGAGTTTGTGGAATTTACTAGAGATGGGTTAATGAGGGTAACAGAGAGAGAGGTGTATAGTCTCAGTATGATATGATGAGGAAGATGAATATTATTCTTTCAATATATATACATGTTATGTATCTATATACCTATAGAAAGATATAGGCATATACACATAGTTGAATATACACACGCACATATACAAATCATGTGTATACCTATAATGCATGTGTGTGTGTGCGTATGTGTGTGTGTGTGGGGGGAGAGAGAGAGAGAGAGAGAGAGAGAATATGGGAATCATTGTAAACAAAGTCCAGAGATACCTTTTTAAAAGAAATTCAAAGAGAGTTTACTCAGATAACAATTTGCAAACCAGCGGTATAGCCCTCATTATGAACCGAGAATCATTCCCAAAATGGAGAGTATAGAGTAGGATTTATAAAGGCAAACATTTCAAGGAGCTGTTGATCAAAGACAGGGGTGGCTAGGGCAAATGAGACCATAAATATGCGTCATTTGGTTTCTGATTGTTGGAGGCAACTGAACTTTCAATGGCTGGCTGAATCAGTGATCAAACAAGTGGCTTGTGAGGTGAGGGCAATGGGTAATATATGATTAAGCATTTATCACGTCCTAGTTTCCACTCAGGCCTGTAGAATAAAAAGGCTAACTTTGATCACACAACCATAGTGCAGGTAGTATTATTTAATAATGATGCGAGGAGTACAATTTATCAAGCAGTACAACCAGCACAAGAGGGGCGCTGGCTCTGCAGGCCTGCCTGAGGCCCAGAGGGGCAAAGCTCTGCTATGCAAGCAGCTTCAGGGTTCAAGCGGGAAATGTCCAAATATCGAGCCACAGATGATGAAATTCAATTTCTTAAGAGCCCCCTTCATCTTTCTCGCTACTTCACTCTGAATGCATACACATCTCTGTTACTTTTATCATCCCGTCTTCTTAAAAAAAAAAAAAGATGTTTTTAAAGACACACACATTGTGGAAAAGGTCAACCTTCAATGTGTTTATAGGCCAAGCACTAGATGACATGCAAAGATCTAAAAATACATATATGTAAGGAGAAACGTGTGGAATGTGTGGTATTTACTCCCAGCAGAAAAAAACAAAACAAAACAAAAAACCTGCATCTTCTACAGTATATTGTACAGTATATTGGACAAGAAACCAAGAATAAGGACACCAATATAGGCTATTTTGGGTTTCATAATAAATTAAAACATTAGCTTATTTTCTGAGATAATAACGTAAGAGTTGGAGTTCTCCCACTGTATGATTACCAGATAGAGCAAATAAATATACAGGACCTACAGGTAAATTAAGGTTTATGTGGTATATATATATATATAAAATATGTGAGTAAAAACTATATATATGTTTGTGTGTATATATATACATATATATAGTTTTTAGTTTAAGTATACCTGTGCAACATATGCGATATGCTTATACTAAAAAAATAAAAATAATTGGTTGTGAAAATCCTTTATTTTACCTGAAAACCTCAGGAAACTCTTATCTTGGAAGGTAGTAACTGTTTGGAATCTGTTCTCTGATGGGAAGAATAGAGTTAACTTGATTTGAATAAAGTAATTAATCAAATCCTAGGAGAAGCACTGAGAATGAATGAGAGGAACTTTTTTGTGTTTGTTTTTAATAGAGTCCATCATTGCAAGGTGACCTTTGCTTTCTCTGCTTAATAGCCTTAAAAAAAGTAGAAGAGAAAATTGATTCTTAAATTTATATCAAATTTGGAGTGGGTTGAGTATAACATAATTATTAAAATGCTGGAATTAGTAAGCTTAATCAATGAAAAGGTTATTTAATGTATTTGGAGTACAGATTAGTTAGGAAGAATGTTTCAAAAAGAGATAACTGACAGAGAAAATAGAGATGAGATTAGAGAACAAAATAATGACAAAACAAGGGAGAATAAATGGAGGCTCTATGAGCTCTATGAGAGATTGAGGTACACTCTCAAGTCATAAACAGTTGAGAAGTTACTGAGCCCAAGGTAGGCTTTTGGACTTCCACCTGTAGATTCAATTTTATGAACTAGTACAAGGAGACTATGTACAAAGAAATCTGGGTCTTGAGCAGCTTTTATTAAGAATGGAAATCTCTGAATAAATCCTTGAAATGATATCTCTTAGAAATTTAAATGATAAGAAATGATATAAATTTTTAACAAGGGCAGATTGTTGAAAAGGTGGTAAAATGTGGTGAGAAAATAGCACTTGGAGAATGAGAAAATGCCCTTCTTTTGCCTTACTAATACCAGAAAATTGCAGATGAAGAAAGAAAATTGAGACTTCAAGCAAAATAAATATATCACTTTAGCTGAATGAGTAAAGTTTGCTTAAATAAAATGTTGAGAACACAGCGGGTACCAAAAAAAGTGGGGGAGAGGCGGGACTCTTTGGATAGTAATCTCACAGAGTCATTTAATCATAAAGTCCTACCTGGGAAGGTCCCCGTGAGCGGTCACGCCCCACGCACATGACTTTTTAGTAAAACGTTTATCTTTCTCCTAGGCAAGCCCCATACATTGTTTTTGGTGCTTCTAAATCAACATACCTTTCAGATGCCTTCTTTCTGCCCTCCTTCTAAATTAGAATTACCCTCAAGAGAGCAAATAATCGTAACTATCCTGCAATCTAATCCTACCTCCTTGCTTTCTCCCACGTTCTGAGATCTTCCCTGTGCCCCTCTTCTTAATTTCAAATGCACGCAAGAGACCACAGAACTTACTCTCTGCAGCGTTTGAAATCTTGCTCCCCAGCATATGTCATCAACTTGGCTCAAAAACACAGAAAAAAATTCTCTACAGGTTCGGGCTTTTCTTAACATCAAGAACAGAGACATTTCTAGAGGATTAATGTGTAATTTATAAAAGAATGGCCTAGGCACTATCTTGCTATATAAGTCAGAAAAAAGTAAAGGGCGGGTGTTGTAGGATTTTACTGATGAGAACATGTACCTTAATCATGACAGAACAGCAGGAAAAATAGTCGAAGATAATCCCACAGCACAGATGTGTTACCTAAAACATGGAGAAAGATTATGCATAAAACTTTTCAATCTACATTAAAGGGTAAATGATAATGTTTTTGTTGTTTTGAATTTGCTATACTTTATACTTTGGATATCGCCTGTGCAATTGGAAGGTGTCTGACACTGATTAAAAATTAATTAACTATGGATCTTCTAAAATGACCATCTGAACCTTGAAGAAAAATTGAATTGATTTAAGCAGTATTTGAAAAATCTGTTGCAGAAATAACTGACAACACAATTAAGAGTGGAGACCTGACTTACCAGGAGCTTACATAAAAATTATCAAAGGGTTTTAATGGATTTCAAGGTCACTGTAAATTAGCAGTGTAATATGGTTGCTAAGAAGAAAAAAAAAAAACAAAAAAAAAACCCTTAATGTAACCAAAAAATATACCATTGATAGAAATTAAATGGCCAGAAAGATTGAGTGCAGTATTATATTCTGCTTCTATAGACTTGATTTGAAAAATTATTTTCAGCTCTAAATTCAACATGTGTACAGGGTTATTTCCTAAATGAAATTTAAGATTATAGTGATCAAAAAATGTGGTCATATGAAGAATATTTGAAGTAATTATGCATGAATATTATAGAAAAACAAGATTTTGTGAAAAAAATTATTTTCAACAATTTGCCAATATGACTTGTCAAGTTTTTTATCTTTAAAAAAATAGCAATTTTAACATTATACATTGTACTCAGTGTGATAGATGTTAAGTACAGTGGGACTCCTTGAATAATAGGATAAGAACTATAAAGTGCAATAAATGGGAGATAAAATTACAAACTACTATGAACATGTTCACATTTTAAAGAGGAGATGGAGGAATACCATAAAAGAATTCTTTATTGAGTTTGTCTTTGACATTTCTGTATCTCCATAGAAATTAATTGTACTTCAGCTTAGTGTAACACTTATGTTAAGATGTTATCAGAAGGAACTGGTTTATCTGAAAAAAAGAGAAAATTTAAAGTAAAATTATGAACATTATACTAAAAAAAGTCATATTACCAACCTGAAACTCTTTAAAAGGATAATATTACACTAAATTACATTTTAAAGATGATATTAAATATTGCCTTTTTTCATGTTTTTGTTTTAAAAAAATAGAGAACCAATCTCAGCCTAACTGGTTCAGGTTTCAAAAATACTCTATGGCACAAAGACTATAGAAGTTTCTGACACTTACCAGCAAAACATAAGCTGTACTGATGTGTTTATATTGAAAATAGCTAATGTATGTGACCAATACTTACATAAAATGTTATATCGATTGATGCACAGGGGAAATGAGAATATACTTTAACTTCACACAGATCTATGCAGAACTTGAATTTTAGATAGAAATTTTAGAAGTAGCAAAGCTAAATTTTAACTAAGTTTAAGCAAATTATCTAATGTCTACAAGTCTTTGCTATAATATACATTATATATTCCACAGTTTTGTTATGAAAATTTAATAATATACTATGTTAAGTAATTCATGTGAAATGTTATCAGTGTGGTTACTATTTTAAGGTGCTAAAGACTCCCATATTCAAAAATTTGAACTTTATGAGGATTATTGGTTGGCTTAATTTCAAAGATTTTTTCATATCATGAAACATTTTCTTTATAAATAATGGTTTTGAAACAGCACTGACACATTTATTTATTTATTTATTTATTTATTACTTTTAATGCAAATTCTTAAATTCAGTATTCCAAATTTAGGTCTAGTTCACTTTATTAGAATTTCTCAAATATAAACAATATAACACATATAATATTTGTAAGTATATAAGTTAATTAGCAACCTCATAATACTACTGTATACATTTGTCAATTCTCACAGAAATACATATTTTGATGTAGAACCATAGCCCATGTTATTGATTAACACTCAATTTAATTTAGTTTGAGCTGAGGTAGATTTATTATACTCATTTCATGATGCTCGACCATGTTTCTCTGAAGTGCTTAGTTAAACAACATGGGTATTCACTAATTAAGATATTTTTGAATATTTTAAAATAGAAACATAGTATAAGGAATTATTAAATTAATAGATTTATGTTTAGCAGAAAGTTGTGCATCTGCCCTGTGTAAACCAATATACCAACACTATACTTTAAGTATTGTAGTAAAATAAACAAACAAACAAGTAAAGTTTTATCTCAACAAACTGGGTATAGAAGGAACATCCTTTAACGTAACAAAGGCTATATCTGACAAACTCACAGCTAATATCATACTCAACAATAAGTAGCTGATAACTTTCTTCTAAAGTATCAGGTGCAAGACTAAAATAACCTGTCTTGCTATTTTTATACAACATAGTACTGGAATATCTAGCCAGATAGACAAGAAAAAGAAAAAAAGGCATATAAATCAGAAAGAAAAAAGTAAAATTGCTTCTGCTTACAGATGACATGTTATTAAACATAGAAACTCTAAGAACTCCTAAAAAGAGTTCGTACTAATTAAAAAATTCAATAAAGATATAGGATACAAAATCAATATAGAAAATATTACTTATATTTGTATACATTAGCAACAAACTATCAGAAAGAGAAATTAAAAAACAATCCCAAAAATAAAAATAAACATAGATTAGGAACAAATTCAACCAAAGAGGAGAAACACTGGCACAGTGAAAACTGCAATACTTTGTTCAAATAAATACATTGAAGAAGTCATGAAAAAATGAAAAGATAGTCTGTGCTCATGGATTGAAAGAATTAATATTGTTAAAAAGTCTATTCTACCCAAAGTGACCTACAGATTCAATGCAATCCCTATCAAAATTTCAATGTCATTTTTTACAGAACTAGAACAATCTGAAAGCTGATATTGAACCACAAATAGCCAAATAGCCAAAGCAATAAAAAAAGAAAAAACAGCTGGATGCAACACACTTCCTATTTACAAATCTATAGTAAACAAAACAGTATGGTATTAGTATAAAAATAGACACATAAATCAATGGAATAGGTTCAAAGCTTAGAAATAATCCCCCACATGCATATGGACAATTAATAAATAATGACAGAGGAACCAAGAATATGCAGTGGGGAAAGGATAGTCTCTTCAAAAAGTGGCTTTGGGAAAACTGGTCAACCACATGCAAAAGAATGGAACTGGATTCTTACACCCCATGCAAAAGTCAATTTTAAATGGATTAGCATTTAAAATAGGACCAGAAACTGTAGCTCGTGGAAAAAAACATAGGGGGTCAAGTTCTTGGCAGTAATCTTGGCATTGATTTTCTGCATTTGAATCCAAAAGCAAAGGCACCAAAGGAAAAATCAACAAGTGGGGCTACATCAAACTAAAAAGCTTCTGTACAGTAAAGAAAACATCTGTTTATTTCAGAATGTTTTGATTTCCTTAATTTTGATTGGCTTATTTTTCTTATATATAACATATTGTAAACTACACATACTTCAGCAGCTTAAGGAAACAGAACTCACCTGGATATTCACTAAATGTTTGATGGTGGGCTATGTTTTTATATACCTATGTCATATTTTATTTCTTTTATGGTACCCACAAGTACAGAGAAATGTCAAAAATCTTGATTTTTTAATTGATCAATTTATATATAACAAGTTTAAATTTAGGCTCTTCTGTTTTCTTTTAAAATAATCTTCAAAGGTGTTATGGTAGCCAATTGTAAAAGGGTTCAGATACACAGGACTTTTCGTTCAAAAAGGAATTGTCACTTCAGTAAGGTAAAAAGCTTCTGAGATTTTTCAATACAATTATGACTCTTTGATATTAACTTTTAATTTGCTATCACTGCATATATTTGCAAGGATAATCAGAATGGAAAGATGAACTAGTTAAAGAGGCAGAAGTATAACTAAGCAATCTTTGATTCTGTAAATATTTAGAAACTTTAAAATCTTAGTTCCAGTTCTACTGAGGTTCCATCTCATCATTCCCAGTTGACATATAGCTCTATCCACATAGTGCTTATCCATGGGGGTCCAGATGATTAAAATTTTCCAGGAGGCTTTAAAAATGACAAGATTCCATAGCAGAGGACTTCAAAGAGAATCAGTTTGTTGTTATTTTGCTGAAAGGGAGAGAGAGAAAGAGAGGGGGATAAAGAGAGGGTGAGGAAGCATAGTATCACTTGCAAAATACAAATAGACTGCATCATCTCAGTGACTCTTTTGATCTTACAAGAAGTTATTAAGAATTTTGTATTATCTTGCTGGTTGGTAGCATCCTATCAACATTCTCCAAAGCATCCCCTCTTTTAAAAACCTAAGACTTATGTCTCTTAACCCAGCATGTCTGAAGAACCAGATTTTAGACACCAACTTTACGTCATGAAATAATTCCAAAATCTCATCTTTCTGCAGAATCATATGCTTATCTTAAATTCCATGGACACATTAAAAATGATTTCTTTTCTGAATTTTAAGATTCAGAAAAAAATACAAGACAGGTAAATATCTAATTATTCAAGATCATAATTTAAACACTTTAAAGGATATTTTTATATTATAGATACCTCACTATTTTCTGAAAATTTTGTCTGACATCTTTATTCTTATATTTGCATATTTGTTTAATATTTTACAAAATGTGTAAACACAAGCAGAAATTATTTTAACTAAAGGAAACTAGCATTTTTAAAGTCTTTACTAGGTCGTTAACAATGTAAAAGTTTATTTAATAGCAATGTAATAGTTTCTTTAATATATTATTTGACTTAAGCATTACAAATATTCTATAAAAAAAGCGTAAATATATGTTACAGTTCAAATAACCCATGCGATACTTGGTATGTTTTCCAAGGACACAAACAAACTGAAAACTGAATTTTCCTCCCTGCAGTCTCTGTGTGTTTATATTTTACTTATTTTCCAACCTTAATCAAGATTATGTAGCAAAGCCTTGACATATAAAATATAGTAAACTGCTTCGATTTAAATTTTTCTCCCTCCATTTATTTCCTACATAATTTGTTGTATACATCATTTATATGCCCACTTCTATCTAGACTTGAAATTAATTCTAAATTTGGGGAGAAGATATATGTCAAGAGTCTTTAAATATTAACTCCTTATTAATGTTACTTATGCTTTTCCAAACCCTTTGAATTTCTTTCAAAAAATCCCAACTTCTTCAACTACTAGAATGGAATTCCTTATCTCAGTTGATTACCTCTCTGACCTAAATCTGGTTGAGATATATATTCCCTTCATTACCTTAGCTGAATTTTTTTAACATGAGCCCTTGCTTGGCTTGATCTTTATTAACTATTTTCAATAGTTAACTTTCTCTTGATCAGATTAATAACTAATCTATATTTTCCTCATTTTGATATGTTCTTTAGATATGAGCTCTATCTCCTTACTATAGCATTCCTGTAATTATTACTATTATCATGCAAAATTCTCACTAACATCTAGATTTCTTCTGTGGCTAATCAATTTTTCTTCTAATTTTCTTCAACCTTTTTACATGAAGATACAACAGTCTTCAGGTTTTTATAACAGTATGAAGTAACAAATTCTATATATTTACTCTTCACCATTTCCCTTCTTTTCTTATAGCTCTACCTACAGAGGCAGTTCATTGAATATCATCATAATTTTATAATTTTATATAATTTACACTGCTCCAGGTAAAAAACACCATATTATTCTCTTGTAAGAAATGATTTACTTAATTATATCATTCAAGGACTTCTGCTCAAGATGGTGCTATAGGCAAACATAGCTTGCCTCTTCACACAACACATCAAAATTACAACTAAAATATAGAACAGCCATCACTCAGAACTGCCAGATTGAGTGGAATGGAAGTCTGACAACTGTGTAGTTAAAGAAACCACATCCACCCAGACTGGTAGGAGGGGTATAAATGCAGAAGTGGCTGGTCCCACACCCATATGTGGGGAATAAAAATTTGGGAGAGATATCTTGGGTATGAGGAGTTCCAGTTCCATACCAGATCCCATAGCCCAGGGATCCAGGGCCAGGAAGATAAGTCCCCAAAATTTCTGGCTGCAAAAACTAGTGGGGATTGAGTT
The DNA here is from genome assembly GCF_021234165.1 of Pteronotus mesoamericanus. NCBI lineage: Eukaryota > Metazoa > Chordata > Mammalia > Chiroptera > Mormoopidae > Pteronotus > Pteronotus mesoamericanus. The sequence goes on along the minus strand of NW_026555285.1, from coordinate 21,648,465 downwards.
GGTGGAAAAAAACCTCTGGAGTCCCAAGCATTTCCTCTTAAAGAACGCACACATAGACTCACCTACTCAGACTCACTCCCTGTGAACTCCAGCACTGGGGTAGTAGCTTCAAAGGCACCAGTAGCATGCTAAGAGGAACTGAAGTTTCTGTCGTCATGGTGAGCAGGGGCCATATTCCCTTTTCTAACCCCTCCGCCAATAGACCCATAGAGCCAGCAAGCTGATGCCATACTGAGACTCCATCAACTTGGCTAACACTGTTTGATCTGCCTAGGAGATCCCCAGAAACTCCACCTCATCCAACTTATAGACCCACCCAAGCTGCATTTCCATATGAATGGCTGGTCTTGGCTCATAAATCCTCTGAAACAAGCAATAGCTGGCCTCAGTGAGCCCTAGGCTGGCACTAGCAGTGAACAGCCTAGATTCACAGCTTGGTTTCGCCTGGGAATTTCCAAGCCCAGCACAAGTAGCACCTATCTCAAATTGCTTTATAGCTAAGCAGAGTTGCCCTGAGAAAAACACAAGTAGGGGCTGACCTTGACCTACCCCACCTTGTAAACCCTAAGGCCATAGTACCTACTGGGCAGCTACAGACCACATCAGAGCACTGTCACTCTGGCCTTACACAGCTGATACTCCATAAAGGACAGAGATGGTGTTAAGTGGTAACAGCCAATCCTTGCAGCTGACTGGCCTGGGTAAATCCCTCCCATTGACTTGCCAACAGCAACCGAGTCTCAACAACAAGAGGAGGGTATACTCAGCACACTTGAAGGGTACCTTGAGTACCCAGCTTGGGAAATACGGGAGGCTGTGTCACTGGACACTACAGCACGCCTACTGTTTTAGTCCACAATACCAAGACACAGAGTCAAAGCAGGTCTACCTAATACATAAAACAAACACAGGGAGACTGCCAAAAAGAGAGACAAAAACATGACCCTAATGAAAGAGCAGATCAAAACTCCAGAAAAAGAGCCAAACAAAATGGAGATAAACAATCTATCAGATGCAGAGTTCAAAACACTGGTTATACGGATGTTCGAGTGAGTACCTCAGTAGCATTAAAAAAATCCAGTCAGAAATGAAGGATACACTAATTGAAATGAAGGACAATTTACAGGGAAACAAAGACAGAGTGGATGAAGCTGAGAATCAAATCAATGCTATGGACCATAAGGAAGCAAAAAACAATCAGAACAAGAAGAAGAAAAAATCTATAAAAATAAGGGAAGTAAAGCAGTTTCAAGAAGTCCAACATTTGCATCATAGGCATGCCAGAAGGAGAAGAGAAAGAGCAAGAAATTGGAAATTTTTTGAAAAAAATAATGAAAGAGACCTTCCTTAATTTGATAAAAGAAATAGACATGCAAGTCCAGGAAGCACAGAGAGTCCCAAACAAGATGGATGAAAAGAGGCCCACTCCATGACACATCATAATTAAAATGCCAAAAGGTAAAAATAATCTTAAAAGCAGCAAGAGAAAAGCAGTTAGCTACCTACAGGGAAGTTCCCATGAGACTATAAGCTGATTTCTCAAAAAGGAGCTTTGCAGGCTAAAAGGAATTGACAAGAAATATTTAAAGTCATGAAAAGCAGGGACCTATAGCCAAGGTTGCTCTACCTAGCAAAGCTATCATTTACAACTGAAGAGCAGACAAAGAGCTTCCCAGACAAGAAAAACCTAAAGGAATTCATCATCACCAAACCATTATTATATGAAATATTAAAGGGTCTTATTTAAGAAAAAGATTAAAACTATGAGCAATAAAATGGCAAATATACATATCTATCAACAATTAAATATAAAAAACAAACTAAGCAAACAAGAGCAGAGAATAATGGTTACAGAGAGGGTATTGATGGTTGCCAGATGAGAGGATGCTGTGGGGGAGATGGGTGAAGAGATGCGGGGATTAAGAAGTACAAATAGCTAGTCACAGAATAGCCATGGGGATGTAAAGTCCAGCACAGGAAATGGAGTAGCCAAAGGACTTATGCACATGACCCATGGACATGAACAATGATGAGGGGATTGCCTGAGGGAGTGAGGGGTGCTTGGTGGGGAAGGTCACAGGGAGAAAAATTGAGACAACTGTAGTAGCATAATCAATAAAATACAATTTTAAAAAGAGGAAAAATAACCAAATAAAAATAAAATAAAATAAACCATTCATTGCCAAATATATAAATTATGTGATAGACTACCAATAGAGAAATAAATTTATTCATGAGATCCTGGATAAAATAATTGGAGCATGTACATTCAAAGAAGTAAAAATGTATATGTATAAAATAAAATTTAAATAAAGCATTTATATTATTTCTTTGATGTTCCTGTTATGTAACTTCAGTATGCTTATAAGTAGGTCAATTAGCATATTAAATTATATATCTATATAATTTTTCAAGTCAGCAAGATTAAGTGACTCTTGTGCTAATATATTCAAAAATGAATCTTTAATTCTCCTGAAATTTTAATATACAGCAAATTATTTTAACATGTTTTTGTAATTCAATGTGGATAAATTGATAAAATGAATATATGAGTTGATGATGTCAAACCCAAGGGTGACACAGAAAAGGCACTTTTTAAGAAGTTGTGATTTAATTAAATTTTCATTCAGTAAAATACTTATGACAACATGTTTATTGCTCATTCCATGTCCTGCTGTGCAATGAGACACAAGAGACAGTAAATATGGAATTAAATGCCAATAGGTTGTTGCAGCTTTGTAAACACATAAAATGCAAAATGGCATAAAAGCTCTTGAGTCCTGCTGGTTCCTAATTGTCGTCAGTGGCATGCTTTATTCTGCATTGCTTTAAAGTAGCTGATATTACATTAAGCCCTAAATACCTTCTGCCTAAGAAAAAGTCTTCTTTTAAATTATGAGATTCTTGTAATTTTTAACTGATTTTTAACATAGCTAATAAAATTTATGCTCAATAATTTGGCTCAAGTACCAAATCTTAATAGAAAGCCTTTTATATATGGATTGGAAATGGTAGAAAACAAATGCACTAGCAGATCATTATCACTTTCTTAAAGAAGTTCCATCTTTATTAGCAACCACTTAAAAAAAATCAACAGGTTCCTTTATTTCTAAAAAAATATAATATTCTTGCTTTATTTAACCTTTCCATTGGTCAGGAAAGATACATGCTAAGTAAAAAAAATACATTTAAATAAAGGCTTATTTGTGACATAAAGCCAAATATAAATACTAGTACTTATATGGCTTTCTTTAATTTTGCTCTTTTGAGAAATACAAAAATCCTTGGAGCTACTGATAATTTTGCTCTCATGGTGATTAATGGATACCAATGAACCAAAGGAAAAAATAGTATGCTTAACCTGTATTAAACAAAGTAAACCTTATTAAGTTGTCATATTCTGAACTGCATTCTTTTCTTTTGAGGAATTCCTGAACTTTTTTACCTGTGAATCCATGAACATTTTGTACTAGTTCACATTGGCCTTTGTTGTCAGAACAGTTTTCCCCAGTATGAGGTCTGTCTTCCCCTTCTGTGTACAGCAGAATATTGCCCTGTACATATCTAAATACACTGGTATTCTTCTTCAGAATCTTGCCCTGTTGCATGTAGACAGCTGGCTAGACGTGTATGTGTCTCTGGTAAAAGAAGAGGCAGAACGGCAGAGCGGATAATGCATGGTCAATCTGAGATTCCATTCTGGCTGTAGGTTGGCTCCTCAATTTATAGTTTTGTTTTTATTGGTTTTATTCATATATAATTAACACTATATTGTTATCTATTTAAAAGGTACAATTCAACTTTTTTTAAAGCATTCACTAAGCTAGGTAACCACAATAACAATCAGTTTTAGAACATTTTCCTTATCCCCCAAAACTCCAGCCTCCTACAACCTTTAGCCACAAACAACTAACCACTCATCAACTTCTGTATACAGTGTGATTTTGAGGAAGTCATTTTAGCTTCATGAAGTTAAAAACTGAATGGAGCTTTTCAACTGTTTGCAATCTCTTTTCTCTCATATATCATATTCATTTAAAAATAAGTTATAATTATGCCTAATATAAATAACGTCTCAGTAACAAAACAATCAGCCCAGCTTCTTATTTGTAGAATTTTAGTGCAGATGTGTGAATGGTGGCTGAAGATTGCCACCATTCTAATTCTGAAGTGACAGGTTAATGCAACCCTAGAATAAATACTGCTTTAGCAAATAGGCATTTTAAGAAAGATTAATAGAAGTTGAATCATTGTTTTTGCTTTCTCTCAGTTCCATGGACAAAGAATTACAATGACAATCTTGCCTAGATGTCAAGTTAAACTTGAACACAGTTCTGTTTTGTTTTTCAGAATTCCTGTGCCTTTGGCCATTTTTTCTTTTTTAATTTAATGGGTAGAATGACATTATGGTGAACTTGTTCATTTTAGATACATGGGTTTTACATGTCTATCAAAGTCATAAAGTTTTGTTAAAATGTTTTAAACAATTTTTATTTACAATTTTTATCTCCTGCTAAAGATGCCTTCTTGAAATTACCATTTAATATTGATGCTGCTTCATTGGGTTTAAGAAGGAGCTAATTTTATCAGCTCTGGGAATTCCAATTTCAGTGGACTTCCAGGTAATTTATATGGCTAGACATGGACAATGAGTATATCCTTATTAAAGGTATTTCTCCTTCCTTCCTGTTTGCAAACCAGTTAGCTCTAGCTTGGACCCATCATTCTGCAGAATTCTGAAGAAAAAATGACAGTAATTTGCAGTTAGTCTGAATGTTCCTATAATTTCCCTTGTGCCACATCTTCAGATGATGGTTATGCTCTTCACTTCAAGGTACAGCTGGTAACAGTCTAACCAAATATTTTCACACCTCATAACAAGAGGTACCACATTATAACACTTTCCAGCTTTCCAGCTTGAGATATCTGAGCATTTATTGCCTGCTCTCCAATCACCTTAGGAAGGCAATGGAATAGTTTTTATTTTTACATTCTGCCACTTATAGTACTTAAAAGTGATCATAATTTTAAGTAGAGGAGGAGATCAGAAGTGTATCTTTAATATGTTCATCCTGAATATATGTAATTTCTAATTTATAATATCAGGAAGGCAATTGGATATGAGAATCAAAATTACAGAGGAAAGGCATGTCCCAAGATAATATTTTGTGGGTCATCTACATTTAGAAATATGCAGTTTAAAGCCAGGATACTAATAGACTAAGCTTTCTAGTTAAGGAACATTGAATTGTAGGACATAATCAGAATTTTATGGTATTTAAAAAAAAACTCTACTAAAACATATAGTCCAGAAGAGTTGAAAGGAAGAGGAAAATTTGTCTATTAGCATAGTGAAAGCTTTTGGCACATAGTTTTCAATATTCGAAAACAAAAAAGAATAAAAATAATGACATATTTGAGCCACATAACTAACATGATAAATGTAATAAATGTGTTTAGAATTCTGACTCTAACAATTAGAGAAAACTAATTATTCAAGGATTCATAAAATATTCATAGTGTTATATTTAATCATACAAATGTTTTCAAAATATTTTTAACAGTGCAATATCATATAGACCCTTTTATCATATGCACATTAATTAGAAAATAATAAAAAATATATATTCAGGCTTTTAAAAATATTTTCACACTTTTAATCCTCTGCTGAAGATTTTTTTAAATTTATTTTAGAGAGGGAAGAAGAGAGAGAAACAACAATGCAAGAGAGAAACATCAATCGGTTGCCCTCCTCCTTCCTGATGTGCCCCTGGTTGGGATTGAACCCACAGCCTAGGCATGTGCCTTGACCTGGAAGTGAACCCTCAGTCTTTTATGTATGGGACAATGCGCCAACCAACTGAGCCACAATCAGTATTTACTCAGGCAATAAAATAATCTATCTGAAACACACAGAAAAAATCCCAGACCATTAATTCCCCCATGTTGTAAATATTATGCCCTAAGTCTCCTGTATACAGGAAAAGAAATAAATAAAACAAAGCTTTTTTTTAATTATATTACACGTAAATTGTAGTCAGTGATTATTAGTCACAGTTTATTTACTGTAAATGCATTTAATTTCTAAAATACTCTCATTTTAGTTATTTTCCTTAATGCTATCTGCTTTTGTTACACATAAGTGGCATGCGTAAGAAGTCAATATAGGAAAGGAGGACTTCATCAAGTACACTTTATCCCAGAGAAAATCACACTCATTTCTTCAAGTGTAATAGCAGTGAAATGAAATCAAATTCCTGTTTTGCCTTGAAGGAGTAATAGTGTGATATAGAAAAATAAGTACAAGCACCCTTATAAAAATAGGTTCAAGTAGTATTTTCCCCAGTCAGTGCACTTATTTCAGCAAGGATGTCGGTATCACTGTTTTCTCACTAAACTTTAAAATGAATTGTATAGAAGTACTATACTAGGTTTGAAGTAATCTTATCTTCTGGGCAAAAGAACTTAATTATTTGAAATATTAATTCTGCTATTGTTATTTCTTTGCTATTTATTACCTGATCCATTCTAAGAAAATAGGTTGATAGCAAAAGTTTACCAAGTATAAATTATTTTTCTAGACCCTCATATATAAATGTTTTTTGAAAGGGGAATAAAAGATATCAACATTAACATGTTTGGACTTTATCCTGGAACAAAAGCTTTTAATATATACGGTCATTATAAAATAGATACCAAACAGGTTAACAAAGTAAGTGTTCATTGGAATTCAGAATAGAAGTTTGCATAGGAAATAGTTTTCTTACATAAGTGGATAAATTATGGTCAGTTTTATGTATCTTAACATCTTTATGTAGCCATTGGCTGATAAAATAGTGTTAAGATAGATTTCAGTGAAAGACATGAAATATTTAAAGTGGGAGGAAGAGTGTAGATGCAGGGCAAGATCCAGAAATAGTGAATAGACCACCTTGTGAAAGAAATTGCTTTTTAAACTCCCTATGTTCAGTGAATAATGATTTGGTTTTAGTGTTATATATAGAAATAATGTGAGATAAAGCATGGTGTAGGGAAAGGGGAGGAGGTTGTAAGTTCTAGTCAGGATTTAGAGGGCTCTTCACACTTAGCTCAGAGACCTAAATAATGTCCTGGTTCAGCAAGAAACCTTGGACGGTTGGTAAGCAGAAGCCAGGCTGTGACAGGCAGGGTCTTGGTATGCAGACTAAATGGGGGAAAGCAAAGCTTTCAAAGACAGGGAATCTAATGAAAGGATTTACAGATAGCTTTGTTATGTAAGTATGTAAAATGGAATGATAACAGAAAGAAAGGAAAAAGAATTATTTTTTTAGATACATTAACTAGATAAAAGTACAGATATTGTCAATTTGCTGTATGTGGATATTCCTCCACTTGTATGAATAAGAAGCAAAAGACCTCTTTAGTGGTTAAAATTCTGAACTTGGGAGTCAGGCTCAAAGATTAACTCCTATTTTCACCTGACACTTTTTCTGGAGGGGGCAAATGACCTGACATATATCTCAATTTATATTTCAATTAACTTACCTGAAAACTGGGTATACTAGCAGTATTGCTTGATAGAATTCCTGTGAGATAAAATAATATTTTAAAGCATTAAGAAAGTTCATGGATTATGATAATCACTTAAAAGTATTAATAATTATTATTGACAATGTTACCTATAATTTAATGGCAATACTACAAAAGAGATTCATCATATCATATTAATCTTTGGGATGTGACTTGATCTTCATTCTGTATTTCAGCTTCATTTATCCAAATCTGCTTCACTTCTCCTGGTTGCATTTGAGCATTTAAAATCTAGTGACTTTCCTAATGTTCTTGAAACACTACACAAGGCTATCTTTTCACAGATATTTAAAAAATTGCTTTTTAAAACTGTACAAATGATGTATACTCAGCTTAAATTTCATATTGGCAAATTATATGTAAAAAGGATAAAAAAAGAATAAGAAATCAATATAAAAAACACTTTTAGTACAGGCTTATTATAAAACAGAAATCTATAAATCTCTCAGTATGCTTTTACCTATTTCATTCAAAAAAGTAACCTTAAGTGACCAAGAAAGATTATTATTAAAAATACTATTTGAAATAGAGCAAAACTCATAACAACTTTCAGGTTATCGGTATGGAATGTGTTAACTTTCTTTTTCAGGATACATGGTATTCCTCAAAGCTACTCTTCTGCAGTACTCCTAACTACAATGTGTACTTCAGACTCCCACAGTGCACTGTACATCTATATTTTGACAAGTAGAATGACAGTCAGTTCTATGGGATCAAGTCCTTTAGAATTATCTGGAGTACAATAATTTGTTTTTCTTTTTTAAATGCAAATCCATAGGACTTCATTCAGACTTAAATCAGTTCTAACAATTGTCTCAGAGGTAATGTTGAAAAGAAGGTCATAAGAAAAACAATGTTTCATAGAAAATGATTAGGGACTAAGGATATTGTAAAACTGAAAACTCAGAACACTTCAGCTTCTATAGATAGAAAGAGTAAAAACAAACAATGTTTACTTATGTGTTTAAAGGAGAAAAGAATCACTTTATTTTTGAAAGGATTATTTATTATAGTCTCACTACTCTTGTGATGTATTGAATCCTTGACATTGTTATAGAAAATCAATTGGATTCAATTTGAGAAAGTTGTGCTATACGCATGCAAACTTAACAGTCACATAAATCAGTAATTTTTGTGGGAAAAAAATCCACCCAGAACTAAAAAGTAAATTCATTTGTTTACTTTCTTAAGCCAGATGTGATCACTAGTTTGTTTTCCTTTAGAAGCGATCACAATGCAAATTGAATTTGAACTGTCCAATAAAGTTGAGCATTGAAAGATATCTCTTTACAAAAATCTAATTGAAAACGTGTTTTCAAATCATTTGCATCTTGTTTATAGTAGAAGATTGGTGAAGGATTTTTTTTTCTAGGAAAAGATCATCCTTTTGAAGAGTAAAATCAAGTATTTAATGAATATTGTTATAAACATTGTTTGATGATATATAAGTAAAGTAATTAGTTTTGACACTCTCATTCAGCATTACAGTCAAAAAGTCAGATTGTAATAGATATTCTTTTGTGCCAAAATGGAATTTACAAATCAAAAAGAAACTTCAATCACTAAATCTTTTTGACATGTTACTTATGTAAATATGAAAAAGTTTCCGTGAATTACTTCTGACCTGTACATATTTATGTAGTTCAACTCAAGCATAACTTGGTGATACCTCTTTGATTATAGCCATTTTCTTCAACTTGTGGTCTAAGGATTAACTCTATTAGAATAATCAGGAGTCAAGGCATTTTGTTTTGTATTGTTTTTCATGAAAAATCATAGACCTACCTCACATCTAAACAGGGTTTTTTGAAAATGGAGCAGAAATTTAAGAACTGTTAACAAGTTTCTTAAGTGGTTTCATGTTTACTAAAGACTGGGAACCACAATTCTCTATATTTATATGCACTGGCCTTCTTGCATCTTTGTCATGTCTCTGCACCTTACCCATTTGTCGAAGGAGATTTCAATTTCTAGTATCCTCAAAGAATTTTCTCTGACAATTGCAGCTGATTGTGAGTGCTCACTTTGCTTAACTGCAGCAATTTGCAACTTTTATCTATATATTTTTCTGTAGTATCTTAAATAAGTTATACTGACTTGAAAGACTATTTTAGAGTAGCTGTATAATGAGCATTGTGAAGCATACATTTGAATAAATTTTGTCACTTGCATACACTCATAAAAGCTTCATCATAATCAATATAGTATATCTCATACCCAAAATTCCCCATGTCCCTTGGTAATCTATCTTTCCTTCTGCTTTTTCCATCTACAGGTAATCAGAAACCTTTTCTTTCTTTCTTTTTTCTTTTTAATTAGTGGAGTAGACTGAATTTGTATTTTTCTCATATTTTAATCTTTGTATTTAATTTTTAATCTCATCTTTACTGCTTCTAGTATATATCGACTGAATGTTCATTCAGCAAAAACTGTTTAATTTTGTTCTTTATACCCCCCAGAGCCTTTCATTGCACCTAACACATATTAAGATCTCAATAAGTTTCATTGAAAAATGAATTAAGGAACAGCTAGTTATGAAAATGAATTATATTAGAAAGTAAATAGTACAGGGACTTATACTTAGCCTAAAATTATTTATTGTGGATATCTTACTAGTGCTAGTCAACAGTTAAAATAAGATAAGCATTGGTCAGTAGCTATTCTAATTATAAATAATAAATAGACAAATATAATGTATATTGCTAATAATAATAGGATAAAATATTGACACCATATGGTTTATAAAAAAAGGAACAGAGAAACCTGGACTTAGATCAAACTTTGAGATAATTAATTTACATAAGGTCATTGGAATTACCTCTTCAAGTGTCTTTCTAAGGAACTTGTCTTGTTCCAATTTTATAGGAAAATAAACACACAAAAAATTATAATAAGCAATGTGAGATTTAGAAAAAACAAACCTTACTTATCGACTCCCTAAGTATCAATATTAATGTAAATATGGAGTTATCACATTATTAAGAATATTGACAAATTAGCAATTAAATTATTTAATGCTAATGTAGTTTTGATATAATTTGCACAAAATATTAGATTTGATCTTGGTCAAATGTCATTGAAAAATTCACAGCACTCTCAAATTTCATGAATAAAAATTGACAAGTAAATAAAAACTACATTACAAAGATAAAATTATACCACCACGCCACATATTTTCAAAATTATCATAATAGAGGTATTATGTTGCAGAGACTATTGACTAATTGACAATAGGGGCTCAGTGGATTGAGTGCTGGCTTGTGAATCAAAGGGTCACTGGTTCAATTTCCAGTCACGGCACATGCCTGGGCTGTGGGGGACACACAAGAGGAAACTATGCATTGATGTTTCTCTTCTTCTCTTTCTCCTTCCCTTTCCCTCTCTCTAAAAATAAAATCTTCAAAAAAGCCAAAAATAAATGTAATTTTTTTCAAGAAAATGGGATTTAAATACACTTATTTGTGGTTGAGACAGGTTTGGAGTCTGGGTTCTCTGAGTTCAGTGATCTCACCATGTATGCATATTGCACACATTCAACAATGAGGTAAAGAATGATGCAGTCTATATTTTGTCATTAAGTCATATAATGCACTATTATTGACAAGTAATTTTTATATTTATATATGTGGATAACTGGAATGAATATACAGGATGGGGCAAAAATAGGTGTACAGTTGTGAGTACAGGAAACACAGACTTTATTCTTCAATTATTATTTAATAATCATCGTATATTTTCCATAGGAACAATTGTAAACCTACTTTAGTTACACCCTGGATTCAAATAGTTAGTAGATATATATATTAGCATGTGGGAAAACTTTACCATACATATTATTTTTCTCCTCTTATAAAAGTAGAGATTTTGTGTCAAATGTTAAAAATGGACTCATTGTGGACATTTTTGGTTCTATGAGGAAAGGTAAAACATTATATTTTGCTTTATTTTATTTTTTATGATTTTCCAAGAATTGAAGATATAACTTTTTTTATTTTCCCCATCAGTTTGTTTTTTATATTTTAATATGGAGGAATTAAATATATACATAGAGATAGCTGCTCTATCAAAATAGATTCAACAAGAGTGATGTTAAGAGGAAATTTGTGAAAATCAAAAAGTGAGAGAAACACTTCAGTTTCCATAGATATCCAGTTCTGCTAAGACCCCTAAATGGATTTTAGATAAGGTCAAAATTATGTCAACTTAAGAAAAAAAATTCACTTATTTTGGTAGACTGTTAACCAATAAAGTAATTCCCTAATTCCATGCATCCTTTTTATTTTGCAGAAAAAAATCCAGATATAATAGTTATTTAACATATTAAGTAATTAATTTTCAATGAATGATTATTTGGTATATTACAAACTAATAAAATGTACACTTTCATGGTGCAAACCAGAAAATAGTACCTCTGACACTAAAAAGCCTGTCAAAACTCAATGTACTTATATCTATTTTTTTCTCTCAATGTAGAAAAGAACACCTGTGAATCCCCTAGGAAGAAAGGTCAAGCACAAAATGTACAAAGTTCCTTTTTCTTCTTTAGGCATAACAGAATGCAATTTTATTTTTTTAATGTTGGTCTGAGAATGCCATGACTCCTAGAAAACTGCGTCTACAAAGCACCAGTTCACCAATCATTAGCTTCTGTGACTATCAGCCACGGATACTCAACAGGCCTGCTGTTTTATGAGGCATAAAGGTTAATATTGAAGCCTTAGGTAAAATTTGAGAATGTTCTTGATCTTTAAAAGCCACGGGGAAACTAATCAAGTTTCAGTATGAAACTTTGACTCAGTTCAAGCATATGAAAAGTGTATTGAGAGTTGAAATATCTAGGGACTACACACTAATGAACATATTACATATATGATATTGTGGGACAATATGTGTGGTAGATAACAATCATAAAATATCATTTTTAAAGAAATATTTATATACTTTCATCTCTGCTCCTCTTTTTCTCTCAGTGTTTGTTTTAATAAATCTGCCAAAATACCAAGAAAATTATTAAAAACCTTGAGGACATATGAATATGTACACTTCAAGCCACTTATTAAGAGTGAAATTAAATTAAATATTTTCCAATTATATTTATAATTTAAGAAACTATTTTGTGTGAGTCCATATGTTTTGCTGTATCTAAAGAAAAGGTAGAAATAAAAAGCAAAGTCACTAAAGCATAATAAATTAAACAATATTTCCTACCATACATAGCTCTTTAGGTCATATATTTGTATTGAGTTGAAGCATTTTTAAAAAAAAATGATGAATAATAGTAATGTCTAAATGATCAATTATTTAATCATTTAATAATTCTCCTCATACAAGAAAGTCATTTTTGGCATTCATTTTTAGCTAGTGCCACTCAATAGTAAACAGCACAGTGACTGGAAATTTGGGTGGTGTTTTCTTCATTTTTATTTCTTTTGTACAATTCTTTTCTAAAATATGATTGATAATACTTTTATTTGGTGATTGTAAATAATGGTTATATTTATTTTTAATCCAGAAATTAAATATGTTTAAAATTTTGCCTAATTCCCAAACAAAACTGCAAGATGAATACCTAACAAAATTTTTGAAAATACGACTTTTATTGCATGTTATGTTTCATGTTTATAGTTTTTCAAAGTTTTGAGGTGTCTTCCACTTTCTGGTTCAACATGTAAGAAGCTTCAAAGTCACCACTCCATCGTAACACCCAGTGAAAAGCTGAACAGACTGAAAGATCAGTAACTCTTCTTGGAGCACTAAGAAAGATAAAGACAAGAGGCAAACCACTCCCTCCTGGATCTGAGAGACAAATAGACAAATACCGGAGCAGAAACTCACAAGCAGAAACCACTGCAGTAACCAGTTCTGGCTCACTAGAGACAAGCTTGAGAGAAACTTCCAGCGGAACATAGTGATTGGAGACCCCGACACTTTTGTGAGTTTTACTACAGAACTCAACCAGATTCTCACAGTAAAGTTTATAGAAAAATCTCCTAATGCTTCCAGCAGGGAACAGGAAAGGAAACTGTTTTGAAGAACACCCTATCACTCTGTTCTTCTTAACAAGACTTGCCCTCAGGAGAAACTAACTATTGGGCATGATTAGAACTTGACTGATCGGGGTAAAGAAAATTCCCAACTCCAGTCACCTGTAGACTTCCAAATGTGAGAAGGGTAATACCCATCTTCAGACCACTGTACCCATCCTGTTCTATCTAAAGGGGGAGGGAAAAAAACTAAGAAACATTTGTGAAGTATATAGTCCAGAGGCATAAACTCACTAAAAGACTGAGACTTAAACATTCAATAACAGAATGATTGCCTTCCCCTTAAAACTCATTACCACATCACTAAAAGCTTATTCACAGTAGTTACTTTGACACAGCTCAGCATGTGCAGCTCTTAAGAAAAATGACACGGTATCCTAAAAGGCAAAAATAATAATAATAATAATAATAATTTAAAGGGAAAGAGCAAGCATCAGAACCAGGGATGTTGGTTTAAAATATATCTGAAGAGTATGCAAAGGTCCATAATGAATAAAGTAGGGAGCATGCAAGAACAGATGGGTAATATAAGTGGAAAGATTGAAAAAATCCTAAGAAAGAATTTAAAAGAATACTGTAGATCAAAGACACTAATAGGAATGAAGAATGCCTTTGTTTTCTCATAAATAGACTAGATATGACTAATGAAAAGAATCTGCAAGCTTAAGGATATCTCAATAAAAACAAAAACTAAAAAACAAAAGGAGCAAAGGCAAAGAAAGGAATATTCTAGTGCTTTGAAACTACTACAAAATATGTAACAAAGGCATAATGGGAAAGCAAGAATGAGAAGGAAGAGAGAAGAAACAAAATAAATATTTAAAACAGAGACTAAGAATTTTCCCAAACAAATGTCAGGCACCAAACTATAGATTTAGGAAGCTCAGAGAACACCAAGCATGATAAATGCAAAAAAACTACACAAAGTACAGAAAATCAAAGACCAAAAATCCTAAAGGGAGTCAGAAGGAAAAAAACATACTTTATCTATAAAGAAACAAATATATGAATTACATTTGACTTGTTAGAAACCATGCAAGCCAATGAGAGTGGGGTACAATGTTTAGATTATAAAGAGAATAAAATAAATAACCTCAAATTCTGTATACTGTGAAACTGTTCTTCAAAAGTGAAGGAGAAATAAAGATATGAAACAAACAAAAATTGAGAGAATTTGTTACCAGTACATCTGCCCTATAAGAAATGTTAAAAGTTCTTTAGAGAAAACAAAAATAATTTAGTTCAAAAATTTAAATTAAAAAAATCTACATGAAAATTAAAAAATCTACATAAAAAAGGAAGAGCATTGAAAAAGGAATGTAAAGGTAAAATTTTTTTAAAAAAAACCTTAATTATTTTTCATTTCTGATAGATCTAACAGGAAACATTTTGTTTAAAATAATATCCATGATGTATTTAATGGTAACATCAGCAAGATGGCGAACAAGAGGCTCCTAACTTTTCCTCCTCCAGAGATGCACCAAATATACAGCTACACAAAGATCAAATCACTCTTAAGAGAAAACTAGAAACTGGTTGAGTGACTCCTACACAACAGTCAACTCAGAAAATAATCACATTGAAACAGGCAGAAAAAGATGACACACATGTACCACAGACTACACTTTAGGCACAGCTCCTTATTACTGGGGGGGGGACCCCAAGTCCTAGTTTTTGCTTGAGAAGGGAAGGCTTTCGACCACAGACCTAGCACTACAACTTTTATGGCCACCATCTGAGGCACTGGCTCCCAAAAGAACCACCTTGGGGAGACAAGAGCATGCCATTCATAAGCTCCTAGGACCACATCAAACAAAAATGCAGTTCTTTAAGAATGGGTAGCAAGTACTTTTCATGACTATCCCCCTGGGCTCAGCATAGAAGAAGCTGGAAAAATAACTCCTAGTTCCTCCCTGTGAGGCATTGGAATGCACCCTTTCCCAGGTGCAGCAGGAGGGCCAGGCCTCTAATCAATCTGCATCTGGGAGCTGACAGGGCACATAATTAGTCCTCTAGGAGCTTGAACATGTATATGGGAACTTCTTGAGCCTTCTCTCCACGGCTCACCCTAACGATAAAACTAAATCTTCAGTTTCTCCCAGAAAGGAGTTTGTTCATACATCTAGCCTCCTGAGTTCTACAGCCGCCATGTGAGGGGCTGGCTCCTAAATCACCTAGCCCTGGGAGATGATGGAATTTGACGTTAGTGAGTCCCCTAGGACCACAGAGAACAAAGAGGAATTTCTATAAGGACTCACAAGCACTCTCAGCAGCTATGCCTCCTGGCTCAGCACAGAGAGAATAGGCAAAAACACCCAACTATCAGTTTTTCCCCAGTAGGAGCTAGACTACCTATTTAATGTTTCAAAGTTCCCAGCTACTGCCAGGAGGTCAGATTGCAATTAAATTGCATCTGGAAGCTGCAGGGCCAATAATTAATAGTCCTCTGGAAACCAGAACAAGCATGTGGGCATTTTCTCCACCCCTTGGGCATTGATTGGATTTAGCATACCCTAAGCTCCTGGGAGCCGATTGCAGCAATACAACATTAGTAACATTAAATTTTCTACAAAATCCTCTGTAGAGTCATTTTGAAAAAGAGCATTAGGAGGCTTCCAGTCAAGATGATGGCATAAGCAAACATGGTTTGCCTCTTTCCACAACCACATCAAAATTACAACTAAAATATAGAATAGCCGTCACTCAGAACCATCAATGGAATTGAATGGAAGTCTGACAACTACAGAATTTTAAAAAACATATCCACCCAACTGGTAGGAGGGGTGCAGGCTCAGAACGGGCTGGTCTCTCACCAATGTGTGGTGGATAAATATTCAGGAAGGAAATCTTAGGAGTGAGGAGTCCCAGCACCACACCAGGCTCTGCAGTTCAGGGTTCCAGTGCCAGAAAAATAAGTCCCACAACTTCTGGCTGCAAAAAACCAGAAGAGATTCAGTCAGTGGAGCAAAATGCTGGAGCCACAAGCAGTTCCTCTTAAAGAACCCACACATGAACTCATCTTGTCAGACTCATTCCCTCTGAGCTCCAGTACCAGGGTAGCCGCTTGAAAGGCACTGATGGCATACAGGGAGGAACTGAAGCATCTGGCATCAAGGCGAGTAGAGGTCATTGTCCCTTTTCTAAATCACCCCCTTGCCCCCACAGAGCCAGCATCTGGTACCATATCTGAGACTCCATCAACCTGGCTAACACTGTATGACCTGCCTTCTAGATCCTCTGAGACTCTGCCACACCCAAATTATGGGCCAGCCCAAGCTGTTTTTCCATATGAATTGCTGGTCTGGGTTCATGCTTCACAACTACCTAAATCCTATCAAATAAGCAACATCTGGCATTCAGTGAGCCCCAGGCCTGGCTCTACAACCAGCCAGCCTAGATTCATAGCTTAGCTTTGCCCAGGAACCTCCAAGCTCAGCTGAAGTAGCAGCCATTTCAGATTGCTTTATAGCTCATGCAGGGTGGCCCCAGAAAAAATGCAGATGGGGGCTGACCCTGGCCTGCACCACCCAGGAAACCCCAGAACCAGTGTACCCAGTTGGCATCTACAGACCACATTGGACCATTACCACCCTGCCCCTGCACAGCTGATGCTCCATAAGAGTAGAGGTTGGAGGTAAGTGACCATAGCCAATCCTTGCTGCTGACTGGCTTGAATAAATCCTTCCCATTGACTTGACAACAACAACCAAGGCTCAACTACAAGAGGTGGATGTACTCATCCCCAAGTGAAGGGCACACCTTCAATACCCAGCTTGAGTGATAGGCGAGGCTATGCCACTGAACCCTATGGGACACCTGCTACATTAGGCCATACTACAAAGACACAAAGTCAAAGCAGCTCTACCTAATACATACAAAGAAGGAGGCTGCCAAAATGAGAAGACAAAGAAACATGGCCCAAATGAAAAAAACAGATCAAAATTCCAGAAAAAGAGCTAAATGAAATGGAAACAGGCAATCTATCAGATACAGCGTTCAAAACACTGGTTATAAAGATGCTCAAGAAACTTAGTGAGAGTGTCAACAGCATAAAAAAGATACAGTCTGAAATGAAAGATACACTAATTGAAATAAAGGGCAATTTACAGGGAAACAAAAGTAGAGTGCATGAAACTGAGAATCAAATCAATGATTTGGAACATAAGGAAGCAAAAACAACCAATCAGAACAAGAAGAAGAAGAAACAACCCAAAAAAATAAGGAAAGTACAAGCAGTTTCTAGGACAGCTTCAAGAGGTCCAACATTCACATAAGAGGGATTCCAGCAGGAGAAGAGAAAGAACAAGACATTGGATATCTTTTGGAAAGAATAATGAAAGAAACCTTCCCTAATTTGATAAAAGAAATAGACATGCAAGTCCAGGAAGAATAGAGAGTCCCAAATATAGTGGATGTAAAGAGGCCCACTCCAAGATATATCATAATTAAAATACTAAAGGATAAAGATAAAGACAGAATCTTAAAAGCAACAAGAGAAGAGCAGTTAGTTACCTATAGGGGAGTTCCCATGAGACTGTCAACTGACTTCTCAAAAAAAACTTTGTTAGCTAGAAGAAATTGGCAAGATACATTCAAAGTCATGAAAAGCTGGGACCTATAGCCAAGGTTGCTCTATCCAGCAAAGATATCATTTAGAATTGAGGGGCAGACAAAGAGCTTCCCAGACAAGAAAAACCTAAAGGAGTTCATCATCACCAAACCATTATTATATGAAATATTAAAGGGACTTATTTAAGAAAAAGAAGATCAAAACTATGAAAAATAAAATGCAAAAAATTACATCTATCAACAATTGAATCTAAACAACAAACTAAGCAAACAAGAACAGAAAGAGAATCTTGGAAACAGAGCATTTTGATGGTTGCCAGATGGGAGTGGTGTGTTGGGGAATGAATAAAGAGGTGCAGGGATTCAGAAGTACAAATAGGTAGTTGCAGAATAGCCATGGGGATGTAAAGTCCAGTATAGGAAACGGATCAGCCAAAGAACTTGTATGAATGACCCATGGACCTGAACCATGGTAGAGGGATTGCCTGAGGGAGTTAGGGGTGTTGGTTGCAGAGAGGCAAGAGGGATAAATCAGTAATAGCATAATCAATAAAATATAATTAAAAATAAATAAAAAAGAGCATTGAGATTACATATATAATATATATCTATATATCTATATATGCTATATAGTATATATAATCTATCTCATTCCATATTTTTAAGTTATTGAGATATAATTGACATAACATTATATTAGTTTCAGGTATACAAAATAACGATGTATGTATATGTTGTGAAATGATCACTGCAATTTGTCTAGTTAGCATGCATCAACATACATACTTATATTTTTTTCTTGTGATGAAAACTTTTAAAACCTCTCTTTGCAACTTTTAAATGGTCTCACTTATATGTGAATCTAAAGCAAATACTAATTTTTATATTTGCCTGACGTATTTTCTGTAGACTTCAATGATGACTCAATTAATTTTCTTGGAAAATGCAAAATAAAACATGTAAGGATAAATATTCTATATTAAGTGAGTAGAATATAATTTTTCTCCTAGTACATTCTACATCTTCACCACAACCAAGAATAATAGAGATTTTTAGTGTGAAACTTTAAAGAATATTAGAAAGATATGTCAAATATTGTTCTCAAAGAAAAAAATATTTCTTGAAAAGGAAATTGAGGTATTCTAACATTTGTATCATGTGGTATTGTTGGCTTCATGGTTATGTATAACATTATTAGCAGCCAATCAACCTTTTCTTTTTAAGTCAAGTCAAGAACAGGGGTAGCAAGGACCAAAGAATATTCCTGCTAAGGATAATATACTATTAACATATCCTGTTCCCCATGCCAACTTCTCCCCATTCGCATTACTCAGTTTTCTGAATTACAATCCAGTGAGTCATCTTGGCTCCTTCATTCTCATGGTGTGACTGAATCTCTCACCAAGATTTTTTTGGTTTTCCTTCTTTACTCCTGACTTTTTCAGTCCATCCCAAATGATGCAATAATAATTTCACACCTTCATTATTTCTTACCCAAATGCTTGTAACTGATCAGCTAATTTCTTTCCCTCTAGTCTCTATAACACATTTTATTTCTTTATATTGATCACAAAGTTCTCCTTCTAGAAGATGAATTTGATCATCTGCAATTTATTATTGATTTTTTAAATTAAATGTGGTTGACATGATTGTATTCTGAAGGGGTACATTTTTAAAATAGTATATGTTTCTGGATATCATTTAAGAAGAGTCCCTATTCAGTTTTGGAAACGAAAGGAACAAATTCTTAGGTATTTATGGAAATAACAAGAGAGATTAGGACTGGAGATGGGTGATATTATATTATTTAGTTTACCTGACTTACATAAGCGGAGTTGTGGATGAGGTTACATGGGAAAATATGTAAAGTAAGGTCATGAATGAACAATTATTTGATTTTAAGACCTGTTCTAGCAGGCATTGCCATACCCCAGTATGTATTCTTTTCTTACCTGTAACAAATTGTCCACAGTAAGTTTCAGCAAGGCACTTAGTTACCCAGACAAAAATTGCATTTCTCAATCTCCTTTGCAGCTAGGTATGTGTAGACATGTGACTAACTTATGACCGGTGGACTGTAAACAGGAAGGATATGTTCAATTTCCACATTGGTTCATTAAAAATAACTTTGCTTGCCCTTACATTTTGTCTCCTTTTTCTTCCCACCAGCTGAAATATGGAAGGAATGTTGAATGACTCAGACAAGAAACATCCAGGACATATGTTAAAATAAGGACATAAAACAAAACTAAATTGCTGAATATTTTGGAAGACCTTCCTATGCACTCAGGACAACCACCAGCCTCTGGACTCTTCTATGAGGAAGTAGCAAACTTCCATCTTGCTTGAGCTAATGTATGTGAGTCCCCTGGTTAGTGCAGCTTAGATGGAACTCCATCTAAAGCAACATTTGTATGGAAAACAACATTGAGGGAGAAGTGAACATTCAAGAAACTGGGAAAATCAGACTGGAATGTTTTTATGGAAGCCAGTGGAGGATGGAAGTGTACTAAAGGAGCAGTGGTCAGTAGTACAAAATAATGAAGAGTTATTACATGAGGTGAAGCATTGTAAATGTATATGGAGATATCAGTGAGATTAGGAAACTAAGGAATCTGTTAAAGATGAAGAAAGACTGTGGGAAATGACAGTTAACGAGGAGCACATAGAAAGATTGGCAAATTTAAAAGCACAATAAACTAGAAACTATGAATGTATAGCCCAACCTATCAAAAGAGTTAGGTAATTTCCCCTTGAAATTTCAGCAGTGTAAATGTGGATCCCTGTGTTAAAATGAAGAATATGGATGAAAGGAGTTACCAGGAACTTTCTTTCTCCACTAGAAAGTTGATTGTATATTTCAGAGCACGATGGATCATAGAGGTTAAGGGATCAAGTTCTGGATTTAAATTATAGTATGAACAGCTTTGTAACTTTAAAAAATTATTTAACCTCTTGAAGTGTTAGTTTCTTTATGTGTGGACTATAGATAACACAGTACCTAGTAATTATTTGTTGGTCAAAAAGTTGGGGGTTTTTTTGGTAAGATGGCTGTAGTAGTGCTTAGTTGTCTTCAACTTCATTTGAAACAATTTTGTTAGATTGTATTGTGACAGCTGTCATATCAGCATCCATTTTTAAAAATTATCAAAATTGATAAATTTTTGTGTAGCCATTTGAATATTGAAGCTGAGAAAAATACAAGACATTTTTGGCATATTATGCTTTATTATTTCAAGAAAGTTAAAAACATAACTGAAATGCAAGAAATGATTTGTGCAGTGTATGGAGAGGGTGCTACAACTGATCGAACTTGTCAAAAGTGGTTTGTGAAGTTTCATACTGGAGATTTCTAGCTGGATGATGCCCCACGGTCATCCGTTGAGGTTGATAGAGATTAAATCGAGACATTCATTGAAAACAATCAATGTTATACCACGTGGGACATAGCCGACATACTCAAAATACCCAAATCAATAAAATTATTGGTGAAAATGAAAAAAAATGTGTTTTTATTGTATGGAGAAAAACATACGGACATTTTGGCCAATCCAATATAATCAACTTTGCTCTGGTCAAAAACAGCATCAATTCTCAGTGGCTTAAAATCACAGTTGTTCACAGTTGTCATTGAACTGCAGGTTGTCTTGGCTCCACATAGAGGAGCTTGTCCCGGCCAGGGTCCCCTGGGCTAGATTATAGGCTGACGCTAGCTTCAGGTCTCTTCCAGATGTGTGTTTCTTTCACGAATCCAGGCTAAAGCAATGGCTGCTCTCTGAGACATTTTCTCAAAAAGCAGAAGGTCTAAAGCACAAAAACTCTTGGGTCAAAAATGTCTTCACCTGGAGAGGCTCCAAAACAGGATAAATATTTTTGTCTGCTGAGAGTTAAGAACACACAAAACAGATTTCTTTGTTTTAATTCTGGGAATAGGATGAAAGTATAGGGGTTTTTTAAGAAGAAACAAGAGTCTCAGGAGCCTGCCTTCCTCCACAGAATAATTAAAGGTAAAAAGGCTCTTGAATAAGTTAATTAATTGAGAGTATAAAATAATTTTTCAAGAGTGTTTAAATCAATTAAAACTTTAATACAAACATAATGGGAATGTTTTTCCTCAAATTTTGTATATTTGTCTTCATTTTCGTTAGTCCAATTATTTATATTTTACAGTTTCAAGGTGTCATATTCTTTCTCCCAAATTCCTTATATTATCAAAACAGCTTTGTATCTCTGTAAACATTTATACAGAACTTCGCTGCAGCTGAAAAGGTGTAATGGGCTCAGAAGAGCACGTGTTGCATTTACAACTACGTATGGGCAGTGTGAGACCCACATGTTGATATTGATCAGGTCAGTGCATCTCCAGAACTATTTTCTGTCAAACGACCTGGAGCAGAGATTTTCAACCTTTTTTTTAATTTCATGGTACACATAAACCAATTACTAAAATTCTGAGGCGCATGAAAAAGTGTACTTTTCGATAATCTGACCAAAAATAGGTGTAATTTTGATATATTCTCCCTGGACATCTATTGTTGTGTTGGCTGTTGTCATTGTTTTTTTAATTTCACAATTTTAGGGAAGAGATCTCAGTGCCAAATAAATAGTGAGGTATTGCATGTTTTAAAAATTCTGGCATCACACTGGTTGAAAATCTCTGATATGCAGTGCTTCAAGGAAAAACTCACAGGTTAATACATTTCTATAAATTCAAATATTTGGGTCCTAAAAAAAGTCAGTTTTTATTTGTGAAATAACTTGCTAATCCATTTCTTAGAAGCAGAGAGTGGTTTTGGCAAGTGCATTGTAAATATCAAGAGTGTTTATATTCTAATAAATAAAGCTATTAAATTTGACATCAACATTGCATTGAATGCCAATTAACATAATGCCAATTAACAAAATTATAATTAATACAAGTGCTAATAATGGTTTAATCATTTAGAGTTAGTAAATATTTGTATTTACTAAACACTTGTTGCATATATATAATGAGTAAAATTAACTAGTAAAAAATTATGTATATGACATATAGTTACTATACATGTAGTTGTATTTATCTACCTATCTACCTCTCTACCTATCGATCTATGGCTTTAAAACAAAATGAAATGATTGCAAAGTTGGCTTCCAACAGATTTAATCTTACATAAAGCAATAAAATGCTTTGACCCAAATTCACTTAGATAATAAAAGTTTGCCCTAATGATGGCCTCTTTTTCTCAGCACATACTTGCTATGGCCTTTATGATTTCATATCTAAAGAAAACCATGTTTTCATGCTTTTCCTTGGCTTCCAGGTGTTCAGTTCAGAACTCATAAAGATATGTCTTCCTACAATTCAACCCAAAGCACAAATTGGAATAGAATTGCCAAACCATTCAATTCCATTGATAAACTTCCCTTTCCCATGTTTTCTTAACTTTTTAAATAAACCAACTCCAGTTCTTTCTCTTTTCCCAGATTTTTTTAAATCAAAATATGCATAAATATTATAATTCAATTTCCCATATATTTATGTATTTTTAGATTTTAATTCAAACACTGGTACAGAATTTTCAACATCACAAAAAATGCCACCTTTGAGTTTAAAATTTGACTTCCTAAATATCATCTGTAACAGTGTGTGGCTTTTTTTTTAACCAAAGGATGTTGAATCCAAATTAAAACTAAAATACTATATTTCATGCTGAAGAGTAAAATAAAATACAACTTTCCTGTATAGTACATGGACATTGTAGACAGACTGACTCAATTCAAATAGGAGCTAAACCCAGGTTGTCGTCAGGTTCTTAAACCAAGTCTCAGCTTTCTCACCTATGTCTGGTTCTAATATACTAGATACCATAAATACGGTCAACATGTGATCTTAGTCAGGTCTTTAAAGTCTATTAAGAATCACATTATTATAATGTTAAAATACATTATAACAGATGTAAAACTGAAATTTATGCATTGGAATTGCATAAATTCCAGAGATTGGATAATACGTCTCTGCCTGAGCACAAATAGGTCAAGATCTAGATTTTTTCTTGTAAATTCAGAGAGGTTTGTTTTTCTTTGTAATAATTATAATTTATTTATTTGAATATGTTATGCAGATGAAACGAAGAAACAGTGATATATATTTAAATCAAAATAGGCAATTAATTGAAATACTTATAATCTTTGCATAATTAAATTATTTTGGTTAAATTATGTATGTGCAATTTTTAAAATTTAAAATAAAGACATATTCCTGATGTAATATTTAGTGCAGGTGAAGAACTACTATTATGACGGGAACAGCAAAGATAACAAATTTATTGAAATAAGGCATGCAACAATTGTTTCACTGAATAGCAATTGCATTTTCTGCAGCAAAACAAAACAAAATGTTGTTCATTTGAACACTCTTAACTTTAGATTCAGAAGTCCCTTCGCTCCCAAGCCACTAGTACATCATTTCATTTTGTTTCTTTGGAACATTATCTTCAAGCAGGTTTCATTTTCCCACAGGGCCATTCATTGTCTCCCCACTTAGAGGGACAAAAGGAGGTCCTGGCACAGAGGAAACATCCAAGACGTATTTGCTGAATGAATGAATCATCTGTGTCCAGAAAGGCGATCCTGTTTTGTGTTCCAGTTCGTGAATTGATTGAGACACTCTACTTTATGTACTTTACAAATACATGGTTATTCAATTAATATGCATTTGTTACTCAAAATGTAAAGGATATATAAGAAATTCTTACACAAAATGCTGTGCAGTGTATCGTTTATACAAGAAAGTAAATGGTGCTTTGTTTATGAGACCTGACACATTTTGCATGGATTTAATCATTTATTGTGTGCTGTATTGATTTATATTTGTGACTGTATGAGCCTGCTAAGACCCACTTAGCTTATTTTTTTAAGGTAGAAATTTAAGTGCCACTGCAATGATTTCGAGAAGTTGACTAAAGAAAATTCTACAAATATGGATATAAGTTCTGTTTGAATGAACGATCATGATTGGTGTACTTTGTAGTGTAGATCAAATTAAGCCCTCACTTTTCAACCTCCAACTTTCTCTCTCTCTCTTTCACCACATAAGCGCGCGCACACCCACCCACCCACACACACACACACACACACACACACACACACACTTTGTCCTGAATGTATCCAGCCATGTACTATGAAAAATAGAGACATTTATTGAAGCAGATGCAAGATGCACGAAACATTGTACATAGGACAATGACACCTGAATCCTCTTCAAAATAGGCACCTTGGTACCTCACACAGTTCTCCCAGTATCTCCTCCACTATTCAAAACACTCTGCAAAATACTTTATTGGAGTCACCATTAGCTGCTCCATCGTATTTTCCTGAATCGCATCAATGGTCTGAAATTTCTTTTCTTGCAAAGGTGATTTTAGTTTTGGGAAAAGCCAGAACTCGCAGGGAACCAAATCTTGGCTGAGTCACCTGGATGATTTGATGTTTCACAAAAAACCTCTGCACAAGACATGATGCATAAGCAGACATGTCATTGTGATGAAGCTGCTGATTGCCAGTTGTCCATAACTGTGGCCAGTTTCACCATATTGCATCTCTCAACTGATGAAAAACATTGAGGCAGTTCTCTTATTAATTATTTGGCTTGGAGAGATGTACTCATGATGGACAATACTTTCCCAATCAAACACATTAACGTGGTCTTGATCTTGCTGACACTTTGCTGCACCTTCTTCAGGCATGGATAACCAGGCGACTTGCATTGGGACAACTGGGCCTTCATTTCTGGATCATAGCTGTAGACCCACAATTCATCTCTGTTTATGCTCTCCTTGAGGAAATCTGGTTCATTGATAGTGGTTTGAATCAAGTCATTAGCAACTGCAGCACAATGTTCCTTCTCCTCTGGTAGCAGAAGCCATGGAAGGAATTTTGCCATGACATGTTTCATGCCAAGATCCTGCGTCAAAATCTCAGACACAGTAGTTTTTGGAATCTCCAGATCAGCTTCTAGTTCTCATACTGTCAGTTGACAATTTTTGTTGACTGCAGCCCATACACATTCAATATTCTCAGGTGTTCTGCTTGTTGCAGGCCTTCCAGAATGTGGATCACTTTCAACAGTTCTCAACCACCTTTGAAGCATTTGTGCAACACTTTTATTTGCACTATACTTATTGCATCACTCCTGAAAGCCTTCTGAATTATCTGAATAGTTTCCTCAGAGGAATGTTCAAGCTTACTGCAAAATTTGATGCAGATTCATTGCTGTACTTGCTCAGTCATTTTGAATGTGATGGCCACACAGTACACATGCTCACTTAGCGGCGTCTACTTCTGCCACTAACTAGTACAGTGAAGTCGTCATTGTTCACGTATGTGCATTCCAGTCTACTCTCCTTGGCTGCCAGGTTACATCAATGTCGAGCAAACCATTCCCGTTATAGTACCAATGGCTAGACTTTGTATATACACACAAACCATGAAAATTCCTGGCTTTTGTCATAGTCATTTTTATCATGTTTACTTGTGAGAACTTGAAGAATTGAGATGAATACTAACATTTTATTAATAAAGTAATCACCATTTAAAATTCCTTAATGGTTACAAATCCTGAAATATTATATCACAGATTAATCTTATATTAATAAATTATTCAATTCAATTTTTAATTTTTTAAATTTAAGTATAGGCTAAGGTAAGAAGTTTGTAAGATTTTAAACAGGGGAGAGATATGGCCCAATTAATAGATCTCAATGAATATTCTGTTATATGCATAATGAACTATAAAGGATAAGGGTGAAAGGATTGCTTGCCTTTTCAATCTTTTCATGAGGTCACTTAACAAAAATAAGCTATTTACTATACTCCAACTTATTAATATTTCCTTTTATTGTTTAGAGATTTTGTATCCCATTTAAATTATTTTTAATACTCATGTTATGAAACATTGTCCTATATTACTTTCTAAACGAGTTTTCATTAATTTGGGGGGTGACATTTGTTAATAAGATCATATAGGTCTCAAGTGTATATTTCAACGACACATGATCTGTATATAGCACTGTGTGCCCACCACCCAAAGTCAGATCCTCTTCTGTCACCACATATTTGGCCTCCTTTACCCTTTACTGCCCTTCCCTTCCCTTTGGTAACTACCATGATTTTGTCTATTAAATTCTATTAAAATTGGTTATAATTCCATGTAAGAGAACAAAGTAATTGCTATTATTGCTAACATTTCCTTCATTAGCTGAACTTCTACTTAATATTTCTTTAGCTATTTCTTAGCCAAGCTATATATATTTAGATTTTCTAATCTTTTCTAATAATATATCAACTCTATTTAGCCCATCATTATACTTCTTTAATATTTATTAATTTAATTTTTCACATAAATTTAACTTTCTTAGGAACTAAAGGAATTCACCAAAATGCATTAACTTCTTCTTACTAAATGCAGTATATTTTTTCTTTGTAGTCTGGATTAAGGTATGACTTTTTGGTTCACTTCTGCTCCTATACATGAACTCTTAAATGATGCACCTATAATAGGAAGATTATAGACACTTTTAATTCATAGATTTTTATTTCATGAACCTACTTATTTGCCTTCATTTAAACATCTAATGCTTATATAAAGATAGTACTAAATATTCAATTCGAAAATTTTAATATAAACTGCTTGCTATTAATTGTCTAGTCAAGCTCAAAATTTCTTCATTTGTGTTATAACAGAGGTGATTAAAAGTCCCATGGAGTACTCAACATAATGAAAGAATAGCAAAACCCACCAAAAGACATCACACCAGAGATAAAGAATGGTCACAAAAGTTTCAAGAGAGACACAGATCAACTACAATAAAACAAGAATCAAATGATATCAGATGGGTCAATAGTAACACTACATTGGATATTAGAAGATAACAAAATAAAATCTCCACAATTCTGAAGGGCCCTGATTTTTATCCTAAATATCTATACCTAGAAAAATTGTATGTGCATTTTGAAGCTATAAGTATGTTCATAAATGTGAAGGCAAAGAATATGTATTCCCCATCTATCCCTTCTTAAGATGTGCCCCAGCAAAATAAAGAACCAATCATGTAACTCAGGAAGAGAAAATAATGAATCAGGAGAGTACTGACAGGAAGTTGTATTTGCATCAAAGGCAGCTCAGAGGTCAGTCAGCCTCGACTGGAGCAGGAGCCTCACTCCTACAGAGGATGGGTTCTCAATAGATTATCTTATACTTTAAAACTCTTAAGGGGAAAAAAAGATACAATAATAGAAATTAAGGGTAACAAAATAGCAAAGAGCTTAAGAACTCTTATGTGAGGAAGATATTAATATATTTTATTAAAATATTTGAATTATAGCAAATAGTAATTTACATATTTAAAATTATATGAGAAAAGATAAGCTAGGGAGATTTAAAAGACTTAAAACTGCCTCTAGGAAAATAAAAACTCAGTTTCTAATTTTTAACCTGGATAAATTAAAAAAAAACATATACTATAATTCCTTATAAGAAGAAATAAGGCTTTAAAGCGTGGTGCTGGCAGAAATAAGGTAGAAAATTGTGTATTTTCATTATTAGCCTCTTGAGAGTTGTACTAGGTGGAATTTTAAGATGATCCTCATTGTCCCACACTCTGGTGATTATCATGAGATACCCCCCTAAATATCCTGTCACATGGAAAAGGTAATTTTGCATATGTAAGGAAAAGAGGACTTTGTGTATGTAACCAATTTGGAATAAGGCAGTGGGAGTGGGTAGGGTATTTTTGAGGATCATAAGAAAATCCTGGATTGAACAAACTCTTTGTTAAAATACATATTTTATAGATGCTGTCAATGAAGTTCAGAAGCACACGAGGAGCACAATGAAGTGAAACCAAGTCACCTCAGAGAAAGCGCAGTGTACGGGTGGATGCTTTAGATAAGGCCTCAGAACAGGGATCCTTGTTATTTAGTGAAAACAAATAAACAAAAAAACCCTCCATAAAATTGACTACTGTGTTTATGTAAAAGCAAAACTTGTACGTGATGAATTTGAGTATTGATCTGAAGAGACTGTCAGTTAAAGTGTTAAAGGTATAGCTGAGGTTTCTTTTGTTGTTCATAGTAAAATGTGAGAAAATAGATGTAACCAGAAGTAGGTATATTTAAACAAAAAGGAGATCGGTAAATAAAGATTTAGACAATTTTCAGTCTATTTAGATGGCAAAAATATTAAAATTAAGTGGTTGCCTTTACAACTATGACATGTATAAAAGTAGATGAAGGTATGCTTGTATGAAGAGTGAGAATAGGGAATACATAAAATGGATGTATAAAATGGAGTCATTTTAACAAAGCTGCTGAAATTATTAACATTATGAAGGTTGAGGCATGTAGAAAGACTCCACTCTTGTTCTAACTAGCCTGAACATTTAAACTTTTTTGAACCTCTAGTCCTGCACCAACATCTGGTTATGCATCTGGACCTCCCGATAACCCTTTAATTACTCTTTGAAAGACTCACATATCCAAACCACTGACTGCCCCCTGAGGTGCTCACGTCTCCATTCACCTGACGGCCATTATCCCGGCCGCTGTGATGTGACCGGACCTCCTGGCAGGCATCTTCTGAACCAACAGGCATCCATCATTCTGACTGGGGAATACCTGACTGAGAACAGTCCTGGACCAATCCTGGGGCTAAAAAAGAAAGAACTGATGATTCTTACTAATGTGCTTGTTACTATAAGAACTTCCAAAATTATTTTCTTTGTTGGAACACTTCTGGGGTTTTGTCTAGATGTGTTTCCAGTTTGCAAACTCCAAAACTGTTGAATAAATGCATTTATTTCTAGCAAAGCCTTCAGAGTCTTTTTCTTTAGTTCCTTTGACATGTACAATTTTATGCTAAAAACTCAGAAAAATCTTAAGGTCAGTGTCTAGTCACACAAAGGCTCTTTCAAGAGATTGAGGTTGTGCTTCACAAATCCCAATCCAACCAGAGGGCCTCTAAGACACTCAAGGTCATTGTCCCTCAGTCACCTGGGCAGAAGATCAAGATAAAGATGAGATCATTCCAAAAACAATTGTAGTTGTGGGTTTTGTTAAATGAATTGAAACGTGATAAAGTTTACAAAAATAACTATAACATTCTATGAAGTTTTTATCTGCAGAGTCGGCTTGGAATTAAAGGGAAAGGAAGAGCACGAAATAAAATAAGGCTGTTACTCCCAAAACCTATCTGTGGGAGGCAGTCTGATAAAACTACGTGGTTGTAAACAAAACTAAGTTCTGCAAAATTAGTAGTTGCTAAATAAGGGGCGGGGGAAGAATGACAGAGAGATTGGAGCCAGGAGTCCAAAGGGAGAAGACAGAAACCCAGTCTTTCCAATGAAATGAAATCAAAGAATTACAACTGGGGTTTACTTGTCTGGTTTTCAAAACTGGTTTAGACCGGTGACCTTTGTATGTTCCATTTTCCTACTTTTTAAGTCAGAATGTCTACTACCGTTATCCTACACCTGTTCCATCGTTGTATGTTAAAGTTTGGGGGGCAGATAAACTGACTGTAGTTTTACAGGTTCACAGACTTGAAGAATGTGCCTCAGAATGGATTACACTTAAGAGCTTCATCCAAACTGGGTAATAAGTTAGATTATAAGATTTAAATTTAGATGAAGAGATTTTGAATTTGAGCTGATGCTGTCACGGGGGTATTTTTAGAGACTTAGTGATAAAGTGAATGAATTTTGCATGTCAGACAAATGTGAAATGTCAGCGGCCAGAGGACTAGCTGGGAATAATTGACGTCTCTTTAATATTAAGTCCTCTCATGCAATAGCATTAGAAAAAAAAAATCCCGAGAACTTTATTGAAGTTTCCAAATTCTGTACATAAGGCTTTTATCTTTAGGGTTAAGTTCATTCTTGTATACTTTATAGAGAATTTGTTGTTTTACTTATTTGAATGGTATCTTAATGTTTATTATATTTTATCATTATTTGTTTGTATACAAAATGCTAAGATTGATAAGCAAACTACAAGGTTAAGTAACTTTCTTAATCTTGCTTATTAGTTATTATAATTTAGGGGTTGATTTCAAAGGATTTATTAAGCATATATCATCTAAAAATAAAGTTTTACCTTTTGTAATCTTTATTTCACTTTTTTTTTCTTTTTTCCTTCATAATATTGGCCAGTACTTTCAGTCTCGATTTAACAGTAGTGGTAACTATGAGGATGTTTCTTTTATTCCAAGAATAAATGCGTAGCTCAACTTTAAGTGCAAAGGTCTGAGTAGTTTGGAGATACATATAAATTTAACCAAGTACAGGGTTTGCCCTATTTTTCACAGTTTTCCAAAAAAAATTAATCATAAATGGGTGATACATTTTCCAAATGCTTTTTAAATAATTGATGTGATCATACTATTTCTTACCTTTAAATATTAATGTAAGTATTATGTAATGTAAATATTGTAAATATTTACATTAATGTAATATTGTAATGTAAATATTACATTAATACATATTTGGAGGTTTAACTCTCCTTGTCTTTCAAAGAAAAACACCTTCTTTTTCAAGGTTTATTTAAAAATATTTGCTGATGGTTAACTTAAAATTTTATATTTAATTTTATAAATAAAAAGAGTCATTGATTTTATTCACCTTTTGTTCCTTTTTTTTTTTTAAATCTTCACTTGAGGATACGTTTATTGATTGTAGAAAAAAGGTAAGGGGGTGAGGGGAGAGAGAGAGAGGCATCAGTGTGAGATGGAAACATAGATTAGTTGTCTCCAGTATGTGCCCCAACCAGAAATGGCACACACAACCCAAGTATGTGCCCTGACAGGGAACTGAACCCACAACCTTTTTGGGGTATGAGATCATGCTCCAACCAACTGTGCCACTGGGCTAGGGCTCATCTTTTTTCCTTTTTTCTGGAACAAACTGAATAAGGTGGCAATAATTTATTCATTAAAAATTTGTCAGAACACACTAATAAAACTTGCAGGGGGATTCTCTTTTTTTAAAATTTTTATTTATTGAACTTTAGGGAGAGAAAGAGGGTCAGTGGGAGAGAGAGAGATCAATTTGTTATTCCACTTATTTATGCACTCATTGGTTGAATATTGTATGTGCCCTAACTGGGGATTCAACTTGCAGCCTTGGCTTTTGGGACAACATTGAAATCAACTGAGCTACCCAGCCAGGCCCTGCAGGGGTATTCTTTACTATAATTCAAATCCCTTGTGCTTGCTTACTTGTTTAATAAATTTTATATGAGCAATTTAGCATCTTATTATACAATATATTGTTCCATGCATATAGTTTTTCTTAAAACACAGTACTTTTACATTTTCCTTGTATTTGTAATGATTCAAACTTTTTCAGTTCTCTGTTATGTCCATTTTTATTCTCACTCTTCTCTTTAATCTATATTTCCAAAAGTCTGTACCCTGTGCTCTGTATTGATCTTTTCAAAAAACTAGTGCTTCTAAAGAAATAAAAAAATAAAAACTTTTTTGGTGCTGCTTTTGTCTTCTATTGTATTGATTTTTGCACTGTGTTTTTTAATTCCTTTCTTTAGTTTTTTGTTTGCCTTCTTTTTAAATGTCCAAGTTAAATGCTAAACTTATATGTTTAATTGGTTTGCTTGTAACTTTATTTTGTTCTTGAAAAATGAATTTAAAACTCGAACAGTTTCTCTAAGAACTGAATTAATTTCCTTTACAAAATTTTTCTTAAATATTTTATTTATTTATTTTTAGACAGAAGGGAAGGAAGGGAGAAAGGGAGGGAGAAAAACATCAACGTGTGGTTGCCTCTCATGCACCTCCTCCTGGGGACCTGGCCTGCAACCCACGCATGTGCCTTGACTGGGAATTAAACCAGCAACCATTTGGTTTGCAGGCTGGTGCTCAATCCATTGAGTCACACCTGCCAGGGCTAAAATTTGTATTGTATTTTTTCACTACCTATTAGTAGTAAATATTTCATAACCTATTTAAAATGCCCTCTAGAACGTAAAGTTTATTTGGTAATATATTATTTAATTCCAAATATGTAAGAATGTGTTTAACTTTCTGGGTTTATTAATATCAAATATTATTGCATTATGGTAAGAAGAATGTTTTGGTGGCATTCACCTATTAGAATTAACCGAGTCTACTTGACAGAAGTTCTATTTTTTAAAAGCCCCACATGTGTCCAAAAATAATTTGTATTCTGTGTTGGGATTAAGAGAGAAAAAGCCTTTTATCTTAAGTTTTCCAGCTCTTACTCATTTTTCCTTTCCTGTGAGTAGAATTATTTTATATATGGTTGTTTGAAATCACTAATATATTGAATAGCTTATAACTTATTCATTCTCCAATTTGTCACATATACTGTGGCATTTACTTCATATATTTCTTATACCAAATGTTTCCCATTATTTCTGATAACCTCTTTGCTTATACACTGTAAATATACCCCCTATTTCTTTAAGCATAATGATAACACAAGTAATTGATCTGTGTCATTGATTCTCTTGCAGTTGATATATTTTGTTCAGTGTCCTCATTCTTTTAAATTGGCTTCCCTCTGCCAGCATCTAGTAGTTTTGACACCTGACTTCTTATTTCCCTAGAAGCGATATTTTGGGGATAACCAACGTGTCTGTGTCCTCTAGGCATCTTTAGAGAGAACTGAAATACAGTATTAAGTGCTCAACCACTGAGGCCACTTCACTGGCTGCCCTTCCACCAGACAATTGAAGTAAGGAATTTATACTATAAGAAATAGGCATTTTCAGAAGGAGGCAATTGCCTGATTTTGTAATAAGGAGCCCCTATGGGAGGCAGCAGGTACTGGAGAGGAAGGGAAGTGGAAAAGTGAACCCCAGAGAGCAAGTGATCTGCCCGCACCAGTTCCATCAAATCCTCAGTATGGCTGTTTTGTTGCATGAAACAGCCTCGCTGGCACTGGGCTGCCCACAGAGCAGAGGCAGGCAGTAACTGTTTTACAGTGGTGGGGGAGGAGGCAATAGCAGATCTTAAAAGCTTCCTGCTCACCTTTGCTCCCTCTAAAGCCTCTAGCAAAAGTTGGCCACATGCTATAGCTCCCAATAGAAGTATACAGAGACCTACAGAAACTCAGCTTCAGCTTCCAGCTTCCCCAAAGGTTTCTCACAGCTTTTTAGTTAATTCCTCTGATCCATAATTCTCTCTTGCCTTTGCTGTTTCTGGAGTGTTGATAAGCATAGGAGAAAGCCTGCAGCTGGTGTTGTGTCAACATTTTAGGAAACAAAGAGGCTGAAGCTTGCCTTGAAGAGTAGGAGAAGTTTTAAAAGATTTTGAATAGCAGCATGATAAACTCAAGTTGATGTAGGAAGATCTCAGGTTTTCGGTGAAGGTGGTGTTAGGTAGCAGCTAAAAATGAGTGACTAGAGAGGAAATAAAGGCAAGACCCTCTCCATTATTATCTAACAAAAGACTTAATACAGGAGGCAAGAAGCAAAAGGAAGTCATGTCTCACCAATGGACTCAGCAGTCCTGAGCTCCAGTTGATAAGATTGCTGGGTGTCTCAAGCAAAAACCTCAGGACGAATGGAGAGTCCTTGAGGCTGTGCTAAGAAAAGGGGCTTTTGTGACAAATCTTCCTAAGAGTGCCTGGTGTTCTGAACATCACAGGCGGGAACTACATGGGAGGAAGAGGTGATCGATGCTGGGAAAGGGGGCCTCTGTAACAATTTCACTAAGACGAAGAGCCTTTAACTAATTGAGAAAGCAAGCTTTTGTAGTTGTATATTATTCCCAATACTTAGAATGGGGGGGAGGGGTAGCCTGTTAAGGTATATAACCCCTGAACCCCAATAGTCAGCATACTCAGATTAGCTAAATACTCACTTGTAACCTCGGCTCAATTGTATAGAATGAATTTACTAACAAACTTACCAACAACTTTATTTCTTCCATACGTGATCCATGTAGATTAGACGGGTGCCTGGTTGCAGCTTTGTGCACTGATTTTAGGATTCTTTCGACCAAATGCATGAAACTGATCACACAGAATATAAGATCCCTCCACCCAGAATATAATATTCCTCAACTAAATTCACACAATGAAATATACAAAAGTGAATGTTAAGAGAAACAGTCTTATAGATCATAAAGCTTTGAGTACTCTGATGTTATGTTTTCCCTTGATCCCAGTTTGAAAATTGTGAATTTTTTTAGAAGAAAATTAAGAGCTGGTACCATTAAGTTGCTAAAATTATGTCATTTTAATTAAAAACCCCAATACTGTTTTGGGATTATCATATTAGTCCCTCATTATTATATTCACTTTTTAAATCTTTAGTTGTTTAGTGTCTCCTTCACCCAGTTACATTTTAATAAATCATCCAGTTTCCTTGGCTTTTAAAATACAACTCAATAGAGTAAGCAGATTTTCTAATTTCCTCTGGAATAGAAGTTATGCATCCTGCTTGTTTACATTCATTTCAGTATGACCCAAGTACTTTGTTATCTTCTGTTTGTCAATAAGTAATTCAACAAGGTCTTCTTCCCTTCCAAGCTATCCACTTTCCTTGCATTTTTCATGTTAACGACAGGTTTTTTAAATAAGTTGAGGATTTAAGCCTTTTTTTGAGTCATTAATTTTACACATCTCATGATTTATTAAGTGCTCTATATTCCTTGGTAATACTTGCTGGGTTTTGCCCTGTAAACTTAACCAGTGCTATATTTTACTTTGATACCTTTTTTTCATTTAATACTGTTGTAATTCATTTCTTTAAAACATGTAAGTTGTAGGAAAGAAAAAATAACTATATATTTTTAATTTAAATAAACATTAAAAATTTTTAGAATGTTTTTTAACAATCAAAACACAAGCTTTTTTAAGTTCATAATATTGAAAGATATTTTATCTCCTTTCTAAATTTTTCATTTTAATATTACTTATTCATGCAGTATACTGAAGAATAGTATAGAGAAAAGCAGCAAAACCAGACAAGCAACACCATGGCTGATATTGGGACCAGATGAATTGACTAAGGACCCCCTGCCCTAGCACCAACCAATCAGTGGAGGCCATGCCTTGAGAGGACACACCTGGGAAGCTGTGAATAGCCTATTAGGATCCTCCCCTGAGACCTCCAAATAAATATCCTCAAGACAGAGGACCCAGTGCAGCTTTCCTTACCTTTCTCTTTCTCCTATGCTCCAAAGGCCCTTCTTTTGCCTCTGTAACTTGTTTCCTGAGCCTATTTCTTCTATAATATACAGACGATGGCTCTGTGACTTTCTAAAAAACATCTTTCTCTTATAGTTTGAGTCTTAGCTCTGAACTCTTTCTTAGCCAGAACTCAAGGGCTGAGGTTGTTGAACCAAAGTCCGGTCTGACTTCACCAGTCTAACATGTGGAGTTCTTCCACTGCCATCACTTCCAGAGAACTGTTTCCCTTATACCCCTTAAAAACCCCACCTGAACCCTGGATAGGGGAGTTCTGGCCTTTGGGCAGTAGCTTCTCCTTCTCCTGGGTGGCATCACTCGTAATAAAATAGCCAGTCTTTCTCCACTGCAACACTTGGTATTGAGTGTTTCAGCTCTGCTAATGCTGGATGAACAAGCTTTCTATTTTGTAACATTATTATCTTTTTTCTCCCAGATATAGACACTAAGACACAGATTTGTTGTGTCACTTGTCCATAATAAAACAGATATTAGGTATTATTTGTTCAAATAAAATACAACTAAGGAACTGAATATAAAAAATAACATACGAAACCTCTGCTTTTTAAAAAATAGAATGTATGCATTGGAAGGATGCCTACTCAACTCTTACGGATGCTTTAAAAAACAAAAACAAAAATAAAAAAAATTGGCTACATCATTTCTCATAAATTGGAATTAAAATTTCTCTGCTATTTCATTTAACTATATAAAGTATATTTTCCAAGATATAACTTTGTCACACTGATTTTAAAATTAACACACTTGTGAGCTGGCCAGCCTGGGTTGGTTGGAGCATCATCCATGTTTGATTCCCTGTCAGGGCACGTGCCAAGGTTGTGGGTTTGGTCCCTGGCTAGGACGTACTTGAGAGATGGCCAATTGATTCTTCTCTTCACATTGATGGTTTTCTTCCTCTCTCTCTCTCCTTTTCTTCCCCTCTCTTTAAAATTAGTAGTCATGTCCTCAGTTGAGGATAAAAAAGTTAACGTGCATGCTATAATGTCCAGTTTCCTAATGAAACTTTACATATATTTCTCAGGTTAAGTGTAGGAGAGAATCTGGGACAGAAAAGTGGCAAGCCAATACCTGTAGAAAATTATGGTATGTAAAGTTGTATATCCTAATTACCTTTGATTATTTCTGCAAAATCATCATTTCTTATATTAATTTTCTGAGGAGCCATGACCTTTTCCCCTTTCTTAGTTTTCAGGGATGTAATAAGCAGTTTGGAAATAGTAGCCCCTCCCACCCCCCAAAAAAAATCAGAAAATTCTAAGATACACGTCTGTTTGCAGTTCAGTTTCTTTTTTTTTTTTCTTACCTTAAAGAGACCTTGAAAAGATTTTAAGATGTTATTAGAAATACATCATGTGCATGAAATTAATAGAAGGGTTTTAAAAGTGTGCAATATTATATATTTACTCATTGTTCTTAGTCATAATCAATCAGCTTCTGAGATAAAAGCAAGATGTATCTTTTAGAAATTTTGAGATAAAATTTTTGAAATATAAAAATTTTAAGATAGAAATTCTATTTAATTTTTAAAATTTCTATATTAATATAACTACTTGATGAAGTAGTTACCAGGGAGACAGGAGTTCAGAGCTTCCACTCCACGCTTCTTGACTTGCTCACAGGAGAAGAATTCAGGCAAGAGACGATGCATATAGTGGAAATAAGATAGTAAGTTTATTGAGCGTGAAGCCGCGAGTGGGCACCTAGCTAGTCTGAGTGTCCTACTATTGGAATTTTGGGATTTTTATGCTTGTTGCCCTCTAGGTTCTCCTTCTTTTTCCCCCTTCTGGACCTTGGGCTTAATACAAAGTTTCAAAGGCTTTCTTTTCCAGCAAGTGGAAACAACACAAATAGAATTGCAAGAGCTCTCCTCCTCCTGCTCTACCATGGCTTTTCTTGTGATGCTGGGATGCCTGGTATTCTTATCCGACCAGGCTCAGGACCACTGAGTCAGAGGGTGAGACAGGTCACCCTACTCCTCCCTGTCTTGGTTTACTATCTGTCCTAACAGTTTCACTGTTGAGCCCAGGCTAACTTATAAATAGTACCCTGCTTGACTTCAGTGGGTGTTGTGGAAAATTCATGATAGTCTGTATTTGGAAATATGTCAATACATGAACATATAATTTATTTTACTACTTACTTCTCAATTACTCTAAATAATTTATGTTTCTTGTCAAATTTGCTATGAATGTTGTATGTATAGTTATTTCGTAGTTCAAGTTTCTTAAAAATGTCTGACTCTTAAATGTTTGCTTCCAAATGTTTGGTTTGCATTCATAGAGTTTATCATGTAAACTGTGTTCTTAATTCAGCTAATATGATTCATGATATTAAGTGATATACTAATGTTAAACTAACATTCTCAAGATAAACCCTACCATATTGTATTTATACTCATCTTACTGGATGAGATTTGCTAGTATTTTTTTAGTTTTATATAGAATATTAGTATACAATTTTGAATTTACTGTAATTAATTTGTTTTGCTATTTTTAATGTACTGGAGATGTTTTTTCCCTTTGTTTTCTGAAATATTTGCATGAGGTTGATTTTTTTTCCATAAATCTTTGAGAAATTTATGAATTTTACTACAAGAACCTAGAGTTCTCTCTCTGAGAAAGTTTTGATTAAAAATTCTATTTCCTTGTTAGATATTAGGCATATAGAAGTTCTATTCTTGTATCCACTTTGGGAAGGTGTGTGTGTATGTGTATGTGTGTGTGTGTGTGTGTGTGTTTTAATGTCTATTTCATGTAAGCTGTCAAAATGATTGTTATAAATCTATTCATTTTCTTCCCTTATTATCATTTTAACACCACAGGAATCTGAGTAATATGTTTTAAAAATTGTTATTGATAATTTAATTTTCCTTTAATTTTCTGTCAGTTTTACTAGAGGCTTATCAATCCAGTAAACTTTTTGAAGAAACAATTTTGGCAGGTAGTTTTTTTTCTGTTGTGTTCTATTTCATTCATTTCTACTTTTATCTTTATTATATCCTTTCTTCTATTTACTTTGAGGTTAATAGTACTTTTTAAAAATCCAGATAATTAAATTTAAACTTCTTTTTCCTAACATTTGAAGCTATAACTTTTTTTCTTGGTAGTGATTTAGCTGCCTCACAAATTTTAATGTTTTATTTTTTATTAGCTTTCAATTTAAAATGTTTTCAAATTTTTATTGTGATTCCTTTTTGGCCTTTGGGTTATTTATAAGGTATTTTTAAATTTCTGAAATTGTGAGAATTTTCAAATATCCTATTATTTTTATTTCTAATTTCATAAATGTAATGGTCAGATTACTTTTTAAGATTTCAATCTTTGTAAACAAATTTTATTTTATGACTGAGAATATGGCCTCTCTTGGTGGAATAGTCCATGTACACATAATATACTATATACCAGACTGTATTTTAAAAGGTATTCCTTTTTTTTAAAAGATTTTATTTATTTATTTTTAGAGAGAGGGGAAGGGAGTGAGAAAGACGGGGAAAGAAACATCAATGTGTAGTTGCCTCTCGTGTGCTTCCTACTGAGGGCCTGGTCCACAACCCAGGCATCTGCCCTGACTAGGAATCGAACAGGCAACCCTTTGGTTCACAAGCTGGAACTCAATCCACTGGGCCATACCACCTGGGGCTAAAATGTATTTCTTATGGGATAAACATTTGTTTAAAAGTTATCACATCAATTTTTTTTGTTTCAAAATTTAATGCATAATGTACTGTACTTGGAAGCTTGGTTAAAATGCAGATTCCAGGATTTTAATTCCCAGTTAATCGGTAGGACCAAATGCAGTCTGGGCATATATGTTTCTTACAAGTGCCATAGAGCTATCCAGGTATCCTTGAAACAGGCATGCATAAATATTGCCTGAACTGATTTTAAGACAGGAGCCTACATATATAATGTTTGTGCTTCTCAGAGACAAAATAAAAATATCTGTGAAAAACAATCAACAAACAAGCAAACAAAATAATATGCTAGTAATAAAAATATCATCTCTTAATTATTTCATTTGTTAAATGCATAATCATTCGGTATATATTATTGAACAAAACAGAGTAAGATATATGCCCCAATGGGAATGACATTCTAATGTGCATGATAGGCAACAAACTACAAACATAATAAATAAATATATTATGTAATATTTTAGGAGATTAAAAATTTCTTTAACGAAATAAAAATAAATACAAATATATGAGAGGAATGGGAGACCATTAAGTTGCAGGCTTCAGGAGATTGTTGGGGAAAGTTTAACTGAAAAACCATTAGTTAAACAAGGATTTCAAGGAGGTGAGGGGTTATTAATGTGGATTTCCAAAGGGAGTATGTTCTAAGCAGATGGAGTAGCTAGAGCAAGGAGCCGCAGGTGAGGTCCAGCCTCGTACTTTACAGGGAAAGCCAGCAAACTCTGGGGGTCGGAGTGCAGAGGGCGAGGGGAAGAGTAGCAACAACATGATTTCCTGACAACTTAGATTTGAGCTGTGAAAGAGGTGACACAAATTCAACCTCTTTCACGGATGATAAGAAGTTTCTTTTCTGTTAAAAATTAGATGACAATTTTTAATGAATTTTGCCAGATGAGAAACATAATGAACTTTTTAAAATTACTTTATTGTTTACATGGAGCCAACAAGTCCTTTAATATGGCTAAGTCAGGTGTTATTTTCTTCAAGTTATTTTGGTGTCATTGAAGTACAGAGTTCAAGGATTTGGTTTAAATAACGATATTAAGTGGCAAATTTTGAACCCAAAGGGTCTGACCAATATAGGGTGTTCTTTCTGCTCCATTAAAGTCCCCTCCATTGTTTAGGGTTTACACTTATAATCATGTACTCATTGATATCTCTGATTTTTAAAGCAATTAAAGTGTTTTGAAAATAAAGAAATGAAATTGATTTTAAATTTAACTCTAAATCACGTGTGCTTTTGGCAGAGAGAGGAGAAGGGGAAAACAACTGCTTGTGGATGTTTTTGGTAACATATTACAAAGTTGTACAAATCCCAAAACTTGTAAATATTTATCCTTTAGAATCAACAAAGTCTATAGAAGACAACTCACGGAGGTCCTAAAGATTCTCAATAATCTGAATGATGATAGTGAAAATGGGAAAGCAGGCTTTTCAGTGCTGATTTAGTAGTGCAGGCATCTGTAAAAATCACCTAATATCTATTGTTTTTAGACAGGATGTTTGGCAGGAGTTTCCTTCCCGACAACAAATTTGTCTCCTGGCAGTAGCGATTTGTAGCAGCTGCTGCAAATCAGTAATAATTTGGGATCGTTCCATTGCACAGGTGTGGAAAGCCTAGCATTTAGGAGGTTTACGAACTGTACAATACACTTATCAATAAAAGAACAAGTTGTGTAGCTTTTTTCTTTATAATATTTATTTTAGATTCTATAAGTCTCTTTTTTCTGGGTCAACATAATTGGTGAGATAATATCTGCAGGTTCTAGTTACCTCTCTCTTTTCACAAAGGAGAGGAGAAAAGTGAGCATTGAGATGGAGTTTTATTTCTCAGCAGTTTTTAATTTTTTTCTTTAAGAACAATAAAGGGTCTCTATAAAGGGGACAATGAAATTATTTTTTCTTTCTAACACTGATATCTTTATATACATAGCAATATAGATCAAAACAAGTGGCCTGCCATGACGTGTTATTGCTGCAGCTGAAGGACCTGCAATTAGATCTTCACTCAGGTGCATGTGACCTATCAGCTGAACGCTTACCCTACTGAGTTCTAGAATCTTTCCATAAATATACATAATATTATCCTTTTTATCAGTAGGCAAATTATTGAGGTCATGGCATTTACCTCCATAAATTGACATCTTAGGCAGTTATATGTCACCATATCTCAATGAAATTTACACTCCTGGGTAATGTGACCCTTCCTCTTCATATCTATCTTAAGGTTCACATGTTTAAGAATAATTTGGTTAATCTTTTATGTTGAAAATCCAGGAGTGATAACATTCTTTGGATAACACATACAAAAAAGAAAACAAGAAACATGATTAAACTTCTTGCCTATTTTATGCTTCTCTCTCTCAGTCTGTACC
This sequence comes from Pteronotus mesoamericanus, assembly GCF_021234165.1. Lineage (NCBI taxonomy): Eukaryota > Metazoa > Chordata > Mammalia > Chiroptera > Mormoopidae > Pteronotus > Pteronotus mesoamericanus. The sequence goes on along the minus strand of NW_026555285.1, from coordinate 21,605,990 downwards.
AGGCACTGATTTGATACATAATATATTAATTTGCTGCATCAATAGAAGGATATTTTTTAGGGGGTAGTGAGCTTATGCTACCCATTTCTTGCATTGGAAAAATAATATTGATGTAAAAGCTAATATTTATTAGGTGTTTACTTCTTTTAGGCTTTGATCAGCATTATTTATGTAATAAATAAAACACTCTGTGTATCCAAAGTCAGAATCTGAATCCGGGCCACTTAATTCCAAAAATTTTGTGGCCTCTCATGTATACATCCATTTAACTGTAGTCATGTTTAACATTTTAAATGTACAGGCATACACATTACAATTTTCTGGTATTTTATACTACAGATGACAAAAAAAGCATAGGAAAAGGATGACTTTGTGTTAGTAATAGTGCTGGAATTACATTTTTAAATATGATGTATAGTTAGTATAATATACACGCATGTGTATACACATTTATAATATGTATCTTCTATTTAATATAATAATAAACCCAACAATGATTTTTTACACACAGTTTTATAGAAAAATTACTGGAAAAATCAAACAAAATATAATAACATAAAACTTATTCTCTGAGGGCAATGCGATAGAAATACTGGTATTTAGCAAACCTGGGTAACTTAGGCTTTTGCCTGTAATCATGATGCAGCCAGCAATAGGTAATAAAATAGAATGCAATTAGCTACTTGGACACATAGAGATACAAGGTGATGTCTGTAAATATTTTTTAAATTGTTGTGATACTGCCAGGAAGTATTCTTTCCTGTGGTGTTTAAACCATGTTCCCTTATGATTACCAACTCTGCCATCGGCAATTCTCTCACATGGTGACTCCACAATGTTCTAATGTTTTGATTGGCAAAGCCATGGAATGGCTCTGATTTCTGGATGGTTCATTCTAGCAGATTTCATGCTTGATGTTTACTGAAAAATTTATTTTCCAGTTCTAAAGTAATTGGAAATATTTAAAATAAGTTTTATATTTCATTGGCTCAAATATCCTTTTTAAGAGGTATATTGCATGTTACAGATAAAACAGCAAAACATGAAAATCCCTTTGGGAAATTCTTACTTTTGAGTTGCTTTTTTTATTAGATTATAGAACTATAGAGACTTAACTTTCTTACAATCTTTACTATCAATGATTAAGCCAACTCTGAAAGTGATGTTCATGTTTAACATCATTCTTATTTGTCTTGTTTGATTCTTTATTAAGAAACATTAATCTTATTCAAGATATTTTTCAGTGGGAATGCATATTGGTGCAGCCACTGTGGAAAGCAATATGGAAATACCTCAAAAAATTAAAAATTGATCTACGTTTTGACCCAGCTATCCCATTTCTGGGACTATATCTGAAGGAATCCAAAACAATAATTCAAAGAACATAAGCACCTCTATGTTCTTTGCAGCATTATTTACAATTGCCAAGATATGGAAGTAGCCCAAGTGTCCCTCAGTAGATGAGTAGTTAAAACAATTATTGGATATTTACACAATGGACTACTACTCAACCATAAAAAAGAAAAACATTTTACCCTTTGCAACAGTATGGATGGACCTGGACAACATTATACTAAGTGAAATAAGCCAGTCAGGGAAAGGCAAATGCCATATGATTTCACTCATACGTGGAATCTAATGAACAAATTGAACTAACGAGGAAAGTGGGGACAGACTCCTAGATGGAGAGCAGGGTGACAGCTGGGGAGGGAGGGGGTTAGGAGGTAGAGGGACTGAGCAAAAAGGAAAAAGGACTCAGGGACATGGACAGCACTGTGGTGACTGCTGGGGGGAGGACGGGGGTGTATAAGGAGACTAAATGGTAATGAAAACATATAATAAAGATTAAGTCAAAAAAGATTTTTATCAGAGTAATTTGAAAATATATTCTTAATGAAATAAACTAAATTACAAATCAGAAGACTAGATATTTAATATCAGCTCCCAAAATAAGTTAATTGTGTAATCATGGTCAAAATCATTAACCTCTCTCAGTTTTAATCATCTAAACTGCAGAGCTGTGAGGAATGGCAAACAAGATAATCTATTGGACAGAAGTTTATACTACACGTCATCGAACTTTAGAACTCTTATCAAAGGTAAGACAATATCACTATCATCATCACATTCTATATTGCATGTACCTCATTACGGTGATTTCATTTACTTAATCTCCTCATTGAAATTACTTTTCATTTATCTTTTTTAATAATGAGATACATCTTTTCAAAATTTGCTTTACAAACATTCATCTGAAATGGAGCTGTAAAATCATCCAAATTATAATGTTTTCTTTAGACCTGAATTAATGTTTGATTTCAGTACAAGGTTATAAAACCGTAGGCAAATTTCTTGAACTTTATAAGCTCACTTTCTTTATATATGGAAAAGAAAATATCATATGAATGTGAAAGTGTTACTTTTAGAATTTTGGCTCTTTTGGGGCTCCTTTTTGTTTGTTTGTTTGTTTCAGATGGAAGGATACATTTGGTATTAAATTGTCAAGTAAGATAGAACATGAAATTTCATCTCTCTTGCAAAATAATAAGTTAACTTATCACGGTTTCACAGATATTGGCAGTGAGACATGAGATGTCTGCTTTAGTGACAAAAGACCATTTATTACTCAAAGTAAAAACGGCAGCCAGAATAGCATTACAGCAGGAGCTCCTGAACCCTGATTACCACAGGTGGTAAGGCCAGGTGTTGTCTTTACATGCTGTGGAGGCATGTGACAGGACAGGAACCCCAAGACAAAGTAACATATAAGGACTGCCTGAAAGTATGTCCATCCTCCCTACTCGAGTAACATGACCTTGAAACTGAAGCTAATCTTTTCGGGAAAAGAAGTATCTTGATTTTAATACCTTAGAATGTCTTCGGAGAAGAGACTGTCTCTGTCTTTATTATTTAAAAATGTAAATAAATTTGCTCTGGTGGGAGTCTTCATCTCTGTCTTTCCACTTACATGCTTGTACAAATGTTTCCGAAAAAAATAGCCCTGTGGCACGCGGCTTTTTACTGCCTACATGTGTAGAAACGTGTGAGAGATTTATGGCAAATTTTCTTTCAACATCTGCACTCTGTTAGTTATCTTAGTTACAAGTAGAAGGTCTTTATAACTTTTTAAGAATGAATAAGATCTTAAGGAAGAGAGCCTTTTAGACAGAATGTAACCTATAGTTATAACTGCCAAAGCATTTCTGTTGGATGTGTGTGTCTACTTAAGTCCCAATAAGGGAATCTAAAATAAACAATGTGTGACTACTTAATAACTCTAGAAGTTAGGGGCCTCGATCAGTCAGGATTATCTCATAGATTCGAAACTTTAGGAAAATAATCCCCCACCATTTGTAGTGCATCAGATTCAACTATGATTCAGTTTACATTTTAGATGCAAGTAGTTCATCTTAGACCAACTGAATCAATATGATTTGGGCACAATATCTGTAAAGTTGAAATCAAAATGAATAAAAGAAAAAAATTCCACAGGGGATATTGGTGAATTTAAAAGGGAGCCATGGGAGGTGTGGCTCAGTGGATTGAGTGCTGGCCTGTGAACCAAAGGGTCACTAGTTCGATTTCCAGTCAGGGCACATGCCTAGGTTGCAGGCTAGGTCCCCAGTAGGGGTGTGCAAGAAAGAAACATTGATGTTTCTCGCTCCTTTTCTCCCTCTCCCCACTCTGTCTAAAATAAATAAACAAACAAACAAACAAATAAATGAAATCTTATAAAAGGGAGAGGAAACCTGAAGCTGGCAGTTGTTCCATATGTGCCAGAAAGAACAGTGACTTTCGTCTGTGAGAGTGATATTTCATGGCACTTAATAAGTAGCAAATTCTTTCAATTTTCTTGAATATGTTGAGCCTTATTTTGTGTCTATCATGTGGTCCATCTTTGAGAATGATACATGTGTACTTGAGAAAAATTGTGTATTCTGATGCTTTGGGATGAAATACTCTGTAAATATCAATTAATTCCATTCAATCTAGTGGACAATTTCAGGTTGCTGTTCTTGGTTGATTTTTTGTTTGGAAGATCTATCCATTGGTGACAGTGTGTTATAAAAAAAACCCTGCAATGACTGCATTGTTGTCTATCTCTTCCTCAAATTCAATAAAATTATAATCATATCTAGCATTTTCTCAGATCACAATGGCATGAAACTAGAAATCAATCTCAGTTTAAAAAACTCAAAACCATTCAAATACATGGAATCTAAATAGTGTGTTATTAAATAATGAATGGGTGATCAATGAGATCAAGGAAGAAAGTTTGTGGAAATAAGTGAAAATGAACACACAACAACCCAGAATCTATGGGGCAAACCAAAAGCAGTCTTGAGAACGAAGTTCATAGCATTACACGCTGGCCTCAAGAAGACAGAAGAATCTCAGATAAACAATCTAACCCTACACCTAGGAACACAACAACAAACAAAGCCCAGAGTGAGTGAAAGGAACAAAATAATCGATCAGAGTGGAAATAAATGACATAGAAACTGAAAAAAAAATTCAAAAGATCAATGAATCCAGGAGGTGGTTTGTCAAACATTTAACCAGAATTATCAGGGAAAATAGTGAGAAGACTCAAATTAATAAAATCAGAAATGAAAGAGGAAAAGTAAATACTAATACTACAGAAATACAAAGGATTATAAGCAATTACTATGAACAACTATCTACCAAGAAATTGGACAACCTAGGTGAAATGGATAAATTCTAGAAACATATTATCTCCAGAAACTGAATCAGGAACAGCAGAAAACATGAATAGACTGGTAACAGCAAATGAAATTAAAGCAGTGATCAAAAAACTCCTAGCAAACAAAAGTCTTGAACCAGATGGCTTCACAGGAGAATTTTACCAATCATTCAAAGTAGAACTAATATCTATTCTTCTCAAACTATTCCAAAAAGTTCAAGAAAAGGGAAGACTTTCAAGTTCTTTTTACAAGGCCAGTATTATCCTAATTCCGAAATACAATAAAGATACAACAAAGATAGAAAACATAGATGAAAATAGATGCTAAAATGCTCAACAAAATATTGGCAAACTGGATCCAATAATTTATTAGAAAAGATTATCGGTCATGATCAAAAGGGATTTATCCTAGTGACACAAGTTTGGCACAATATTCATAAACCAATAAATGTGATACATCACAGAAGCAAAATGAAAGATAAAAATGTCATGTGATCAAATCAATAGCTGCACAAAAAAATTTGATAAAATGAAGCATTCATTTATGATAAAAACTCTCAGCAAGGTGGGAATAGAGAGATCATACATTAGCATATTAAAGGCTGTGTACAATAAACCTACAGCCAACACCATACTCAATGGGCAAAAACCAAAATCATTTCCTTTAAAATCAGTAACAAGACAGGGATATCTGCTTTCATCATTCTTTTTCAACATAATATTGGAAGTCCTAGCCACAGTGACGAGAAAATCAGAAGAAATAAAAGGCATCCCAAATGGAAAGGAAAAAGTAAAACTGTCATTATTCACAGATGACATGATATTGTACATAGAAACTCTATAGGCTCCACCAAAAACTGCTAGAATAAATAAATGAATTCAGCAAAGTAGCAGGATTCTAAATCACACTCAGAAATTGATGGGATATTATTGCAGCAAAAATGAACTATCAGAAACAAAAACTAAGAAAACAAGCCCATTTAATATTGCAACAAAAACATGAGGTACCTAGAAATAAATTTAACCAAGGAAGTAAAAGAACTGTATTTGGAAAACTATGGCACTCTGAGGAAAGAAATTGAGGAAGATATAAATAAATGGAAACATATACCATGTTCATGGATTGGAATATTTGACATGATAAAAATGTCCATACTACCCAAAGCAACCTGTAGACTTAACACAATTTTTATTAAAATACCAATGGCATATATCATAGGCTAGAATAAATATTCCAAAGATTTATATGAAATCAAAGACTACCCAAGATAGCCTCTGCAATCTTGAGAAAGATGTACAAAGTTGGAGGGACCACAATACCTGATATAAAACTATCCTATAAGGCCACTGTAATCAAAACAGTCAGTGTGGTAATGGCATAAGAACAGACACATACAGCAATGAAACAGAACAGAGAGCCCAGAATTAACCCCACATCTTTATGGTCAATTAATATTTGACAAAGTAGGCAAGAACACACAATGGAGTAAGGCAATTTCTTCAAGAAATGGTGTTGGGAGAACTGGACTAGAACTGAAATTAAACCACCAAATTATATGATTCATCAGAATAAACTCAAAATGGATAAAAGACTTAAATATATGTCACAATACCATAAAAATCCTACAGAAAAACATAGGCAGTAAATTTCAGATATCTCATGTAGCAATACTGTCATTGATGTATACTCTAGGACAAGGGAAACAACAAAAACCATGGAACCACATAAAATTAAAAAGACTCTGCAAAGCTAAAGAGACAATAATCAAAATGCAAAGGGAAACCACTGTAGGAAAAATTTATTTGTCAGTGATACATTGGACAAGAGTTTAATCTCAAAGATATACAGAGAACTCACATGACTCAACACCAGGAAGATAAATAATCCAATTAAAAAATGGGCAAAGGACCTGAATAGACATTTCACCAGGGAGGACAAACAGATGGCCCATAGTCTTATGAAAAAATGCTCAACATCATTAGCCATCAGAGATGCAAATTAAAAACACAATGACGTATATCACCTCACACCAGCCAAAATGGCTATCATTAATAAATCAACACACAACAAGTGCTTGCAAGGATGTGGATAAAAGGGAACCCAAATGCACTGTTCGTGGGAATGCAAACTGGTGTGACTACTCTTGAAAATAGCATGGAGTTTCTTCAAAAAATTAAAAATGGAACTGCTTTTTGACCCAGTGATTCCACTTCTGAGAGTATAACCTAAGAGTCCTAAAACACCAATTCAAAAGACTATATGCACCCCTATGTTCAGAGCAACATTATTTCAATAACCAAGATCTGGAAACAGACCAAATGCCCATCAGTATATAAGTCGATTAAAAAAAAAGTTGTGTTACATCTACGCAATAGAATACTATGCAGCAGTAAAGAAAGAAAAAAAGGAATTCCTACTTTTGTGACAGCATGGATGAAACTGGAGTCTATTATGCTAAGTGAATTAAGCCAGTAAACGAAAGGCAAACACCATATGATCTCATCTAAAAGTGGAATCTAATGAACAGAACAAATGACCAAAATAGAATCAAAAGCACAGAAACATGGTACAGACTGAAAGCCGTAAGAGGGGGAGGGGAGTGGGGCGTGTGGGAACTGGTTGGAAGAAGGTGAAGGGAATCATCAAAGAACATTATGCATGACAACAGTGACATGGAAATGGACATGGACACGGACAATGGTGAGGTGATTGTGAAAATGGGGGGAGAGCTCTGTGGAAGGGTACAAATGGGGAAAATTGGGACAACTGTCATAACATAAACAATCAAATATTTAAAAGAAAAGAAAAGAATAACCAAGTGGGACCCTATATCATCAGTAACTGGGCTCACTGCCCCCTATTAGAGGGAGCCATGCATCTCCATGTTTCTGTACCAAAAGGGACAAAAGTTACTGAGGAATTCCAACGTCATTACCAGCATGCACAGCGTTTCAGCCTTCTGGACAGTTTTCAGAGGTGACCAAGCAGTGTCCTGGCAATGAAATGCACAGAACATCATCTGGATGGTAGTAGTGCAGATGTGTTTAACAATTGTGCTAGCTCAGGCAGGGAAAAGCTTTAGGTTCAGTATCTAGTTACATGTTTGAAGCAATTTCAAGTACTTATGCTTCAGGATTTTTTAATAACTTTTATGAGCAAGCTTTGTGAAACCATTGAGTATTCTGACAAAGCTGCTTCAGATTTGCTATTGAGAAAAATTGAGCTGTTAGGGGATGTCTCTAGATCAGTGATAAGAGTAGAGTGTCCGAAGATTAACAGAGAACTGCAGAAGATTCACAAGTGTCTTCAAAGTATATGAGAAGGAACAGTTCAGGAAAATGGGCAGCGGCACTGAAAGAAATTCAGCCTGACAACAATAGCAGAAATGGCCCTTTAGAGAGAGACTGAAGTACCCAGGCAGCGCAGCCTTCATAGGGTAACCATGATTAAACTTTTGAAGCTTGGGGTAAGTTAACTAAAGCACAGATAGAAGGACTGGATTCATTGGAAATCAAGATGATAAGACTTTATCTCAAAGTTTTGGACATCAGTTTTGGTGAGTTTTCAAAGACAAACTTAAAAAGTATTTTAATTTTATTTATTTATTTTTATTATGACTGATATGTTGCTAAACCCAATAAACAATATAAAAATACACAAAATATATTATTGTCCAGAACATTTAATTTTACAAAATGATACTAAAAAAAGCCACGTTATTTTAGTATTTAAAAAATTATATTGGTTTATAATTTATAGAGTATTGTCATGTGCATTATTTTATTTTAAATTAACCTCAGTCATATATTAAAAAAACTATAATGCTGAAATATTTCTCAAGGACATATAGATATGTGGCAGAACTTCCTGGAATTTAGACGTACAGATTCCAGATTCAAAGACTTTTCCAGTGTTTAATACATATCATAAAATGTTTTTATATTCCTGATATTATACACAGAAACTTTGTATTCTAAACTTAATCTTAACTGGCTAGAAACTGTATTTTCCATATTATAGGAAATAAATAATAATTGTATCATACAACCATTCTTTCATAATCTTGTCATACACCAACAAATATACTTCATATTTTAATTTAATAAATCATGGGTGAACATTACTTTATTCCTAGAAAATATTTTAAGATATACAGAAGCCAAACTTAAAGTATCAAGTTCAGTCTTATTTCACAATTTTAAGTGAAGTTAAAATATCAAATATCCCACATATACAGGATCTGCCTTCTGATAAATTGCATTGTTCTTACTTAGTATGATTGTCAGGGCAGCATTTCAATGCAATGAATCTTAATGACTCTATCATTGATTAATTGCTTGCCTAATTGTGAAAACTGAATTAAATAAATTAGGGGCAAGAAAAATCAATTTGTCAGCCTCAAAGCCCAATTAAGTTATGAAGTTGACAAATACAGGTTCCAAGTTTAGGAAAAAAATCTTCGAATGTCTTTTTGTAAGCCCCAACTTTTATTTAATTAGGAAGCAAGTTAAATTTCCTTCAGAAAACAGCAGTTACTATAAAAAACTCAACTTTATTTTTTCTTATTTTTAGCATTAAAATCAATCTTTAAGTTTCTCAGATTTAATATTTCTCAGCTGTTCCTCCATTCCTATTTATTTTTATCATCTTGTCTTTTTCCCTGAAACTTGTCTTTCAACAAGTATAAATTTCCATGTATACTATGGCTAATTAGTTTTTTACACGATCCAGGGGCTCTTCATGGTTCTATAGTAGATAGAGTCAGCTTTCCAACTATGAGCTCAGTTCCTACATAATCAAACACCAGATTTATCTCATTGCTCCTCTATGAACAACCAAGGCTATCGTTCAGCTGTCAGAATTACTGTTTTTCCAAACATATTGATTACTTCTGTCCTTTTAGCTGCCTCATTCAAACGTCATCACTGATTTCAATGACATTGTCAGTTATGTTTATATTGTATTTAATAGATTCCAGAGACTGTTCTAGAGACTTTACATGTAATAGTTTCTTTAATTTTTATAACAGCCTTATGAGTTGGACACAATTGTTTTCACTATTTTGCTGATGAGAAAGCTGAAGTGAGGAGAGGCTAAGTGCCCACAAACAGTGTGAAGTTAGGACTAGAATCTTACCAGAAGGGCCACATTATGACTTCCATGAAACTTAGGCACTTTTGTCTTCATAAAATCCTTCCTCTATTAAAAAAATAAAATAAGCCCTGGCTTGTGTGGCTCAGTAGATTGAGTGCCAGCCTGGGAATCAAAGGGTCATTGGTTCAATCCCCAGTCAGGGCACATGACTGAGTTGCGGGTCAGTTACCCAGTAGGAGGCACTCAATAGACAGCCACATATTGATGTTTCTCTCCTTCTCTTTCTCCTTCCCATGTACTCTCTAAAAAGAAATAAATAAAATCTTTAAAAAATAAAATAAAATAAAACTGTTTCATTACCACCAGGATACAAAGATAGGTATGTTGATATTGTATGTTAAAACATTTTATTTGATATAAAAAACCATTTTTCTTTTAATTTTATAAGAAATCAAACTTTTCTCTTTTTCAAAAGCATTATGAGCCCCAGACGCTGTGCAACTGTGTCTATAGAGTAAATTAGCCCTGCTCATTAGTTTGATGTTACTCTGATCCTTTAAATACTTATGTAATGTGTTTCCTGCATACTCTAAAGTCTTGTTCCCATCTTTGAATTATTTTTAATTATTTTTGCTTCTCTTTAGTGATATCATATTAGTTTTCATGATATAATAATATTTATATCCCTTTGCTTTTCTGAATAAATTATTGATTTCTGATATGAATTGTTAATATATCATATTTCCCTTTGACATCATGATGCCTAGCAGTTTCTCACATATATTAAATTTCTGTTGTATTTTTGAGCAAAGCAGTACATATGAAATCATTATTTAGTACTCTCATTAGTTCAATCCTACCAATTTATGTAGATGTAACTCAAATAATTTGTGGATTATTAAATAAAATTTATTGACCTAAAATACCCAGAAATCATTTTGTAATTGCTTCTTCAGGTTGCATGTTTTTCCATGTTCTGCATTATCACTATATAAAAATCTTACAATTTTTAAAAGAAATTCAGAAGTATCTAATATTTTATATGAACTTATTTCAAAGGTCCTTTGCTAATAGTTATAAATTGCTGTGCATTTGATATGTAGATTAATATTTGTAAATTCTTCAGGAAAATGGAGCATTGGTTTTGCATGTAAAACTTTGCTTCTACATTAAAATAGTCTATTTGGAATATCTTTAAAAATATGTATGTCCCTTTTTTACTTTAATTATTGTTGATCTTTTTAAGTATATAACTCATTTCTCATTCTTACTATATGTCTTTGGGACAGTTGATATTCAAATACTCAAAGGTTCAATTTTTGGGACTCAGCCTCAGTTTACTCTGGTTCTATCCTTTGTTTAACATTTTCAATGTCACCTTTGAAAAATAATTATCAATAAATGATTATAGGTATTTCTCTTCTCAAATAAATGTATATCTTAGTAGAAAATAACCTAAAAGCAGAAAAACATTACACATCCTAAAAATGTCTTTAAGAAGTTTCAGAGAGATTCTGCACTTAAAGAAGAAAACATGTATACAGTAGATGGGTCTACCTAATGTTTCCACCTTTTCCTTCCAAGTTGTCACCCACTTTCCCAGTGTATACAGTATCCTCAGCAAATATTGCTGCCAGTGTTGAAAAGAATACTGTGTAAAATCAAATTTCTATCACCATAATCAGCGTATCACTTAATTGGCAAATTTTTGCTTCAGTGAAGATGTGCCAATTAAAATTTTACTGTACTTTCTTTTTATGCACACTCAGCTCATATCTCAACTTCCATAAACCACTCATGAAATACAAAAAAATTTTCAGACTCAATTAAGTCCTTTGTGCTTCATTAAGTATAAATACATTACCCAATTCCTGTTAAATTTTATGGAAATTTTTAACTGGCTTCGGTTTTGTTAGTCGAATTTAGAATTGTCTTGTCTATGATATTATAGAATATGAAGTAAGGATGTTTCTAGAAATGAAAACTCTTTAAAATTTCATTTAAATATAAAAAATTGAATGTATTCACTCTCGGTGAACATTTACTTTAAGATTTATGATATTAAAACCTTCAGAGTACAGTAGGTATTGCATAGTCCATGTATTGTTTACTCTTATTTTTCAACATTCATTTGCCCTATAATAAGGTTTAATCTACAGAGATATTTATCTTTGCCAACAGAAGATGAGGTCTCATATACTGAGATAAGTGGAGAACTACTTGATAATGCTATCTAGTTGTGCATTTAAATGTGATAAGAAGAAATTTCAACACATGCTAATTTAAATATGATTCAATGAAATGATATCTAGCTTCTACTGATTAGGAGAATCACGCAGGAAACTACATAGAGTAGTGGTTACCAAGCTCCACCCCATAACTGGTTTCTAAGGAGGCAAATTGGGGAAATCTATCCATTAAAACATTTTGAAGGTGATTTTAATGAGAGTATTAGCTCAAAAGAATGGGGGGGAGGGGTGTTCTTCCTAATATTGATAGGCTTTAATGTAAATAATAAAAACACTCCAGAAATTTGTTTCATTAATAAGTAATCATTTTTAGGGGAAAAGGTGGAACAACTGTAACTGAACAATAATAAAAAAAATATTATTATTTATTAAATGCCAAGGAAGTAAAAAAGAGGTTACTTCAATAAAGGAGATAAAGCCAGTTCAAAGGAAATGAAGATTTCAAAGATTTCAGAAGGAACACAGAAGCTGAGCAGAAAGGAAGCTCTATAATAAGAAATTGCAAACTTATAATTCATGGAAACAGTAGGTGAGAGACTATGGCGTTGTAAAGATTTAAGAATCACAGAGTTGAGGGATTTTTTTACTGAAGTTACCCACACACTCTTTTAAGAGAAGCTATGGTCAATTCAAAACCTGAAATCTTAGTTAATACTTGTGTTGTTCTAACATGACTGCATTAAGATAAATTAGATAAGGTATGTCTTTAAGGCATGTCCTCTCACTAGTCTACATCTATCTTTAAATGCAGGATATTTTTAGCTGTTATTTAATGAAATTCAGTATTACATGGAATTTTAGCTGAACTGTCACATATTTTCCTCTGGAAAAAATGACAAATAACCAGGGATTAAAAATGGTTTAGGAAAATTTTGTGAAGAACTCTATTATAAAAACATATCATTTAAATAGCCATATATATTTAATACAACTTATAAAATGTTATCAAAAAATAATGAGATTGGATAGAAAAATAATATATAAAGGTAATACATAATTTAATTATGATTACTCTAAAACAAAACCCTCTTAGATAACTTTCTATTTCAACTACATTTTGCAAACATACCATAAGCTATTTTGAAATAATGGATTTAATATTTCATATAACAAAAAAACAAAAACTATGTCAGCATAGAGATGTTATGAAGCTCTTTATGTTAAGTAAGCATACATACAACTTCATCAGATACTACATATGTATTTATTTAATTTGTTTCTTTATTTACTAGACCAACACTTATCAAGTGTAATCTCAGGCATAGACAATGTAATAAAAGTTGGACGTGTGGAAGTTAAAGCAGGTTTTCTCTCTTAAAGTTTCAATGTTTATTTTTTTTTTAAAGTAAGTGTAATTTAGAGTGATAACATCAAGAGAATATTTATCGCTGGGTGCTGTGGATTCCCAGAAAGGTCACATATTCTAGATTAGATGGGGATAAGGGATGTTGGCTGAGGAGTTCACATCTGATCAATGTTTTGAATGATTTGTAGAAGATTACCAGATGAAAAAGAGGTGAACAAATAGATTCAAATAATAATAGAGTACGGATTCTACCTTCCTCTCTCAATGTTGGTTTAAACTTGCTCTATGAAACTAAATTTTTCCCTGACCATGGATAAAATATAAAGTAGGGTGTATAAGTTATGTTTATTTTCAGACATGAAAAGTCTGTTTATATTTAGCTTAAAATAATCAAGTAATAATAAATATTAAACACATATTGTATATTAGAAGTGAGTATGTAAAAATAAATTCAGCAATTGTAATGATGGAACTTTAAATTTTATTTGAAATGAAAGGCCATTTTTTAATCCCTTAAACTGGATATTGTAAAAATGGCGTGTTAGTGGGGAGATTTTCTATTCTTCCACCTATATCTTCCCCTATTTCTTCATCACAAATTTTGACTCCTCAAGGGTCAAAGAAGAGGGAGAGGGAGACACAACAGGTCTGTTTTTGTAACACAATGTAACCAGGTGTTGTTTTACTCTCCCCTTAACAAATGTTTAAAAGAGGTTTCTAGTGTACTTCTGAAATACTTCTCCTGCTTCGCCAAGCTCAACTTGGACATTCAGCATTAACCTAGCCTACCTAGACCACAATAAGCATACTCTTTTGAGCCCTCCTCAAAACAAGTGTGCAAATTCCCCAAATGCAGCTTTGTACTCTCAACAAAACTCTGGTCTCCGTCTAGCTGCTCTCCCTCCCTTCCTTCCTTTTATGCTTTCTTCCCTGTGCATGTGTGTAACTTCCAGCTTTTCATTCTTAACTTCTTAGTTTTCTTTAATGAAGATATGAGACTCAGCATCTCAAAAATTACATTTTTTTACTTTCTTTCCTGATTTTACATTTGGTATAGCACTTTTCTTTAAAATGTGCAATCATTGCTACTTCTTGCATTTAGCTTCTGTTAAAACTGACACAGAATGAATTCGATTCACAAACTGTTTACATAAAAAGCACATCTTGAACATTTAGTGTGATACTGACAAACACATATATTATGCAATTTAATTTCCAGAGCAGTCTTGTAGGCAGGCACCATCATTATGGTGAACAAAAGGTAGACACAAAAGAATCCATATTGCACAAATTCACTTAAATAAAGTTCGGTGATTATCTGGCAATGATGGTGGAGCTTCGAGATTAATTAAAAAGGGACACAAGGAAAATTTTTGTGGTAAAGAAAATGTTTTCTACTACATAAGCAGTAGTTAAATAGGTATACAGTCATTGCCAAGACTCATAGGAATAAAAACAATAGCTATAATTTTTCTTGTGCATAAATGATATCTCTATTAAAAAATAAACTCTGGGTTCTCTTAAGGGAGATTCAACAGTAGAGAGTCAGCAAATGTGGTTGAATTAAAAAAGAGTGATTCACGATGAGAAAACATTTTGGGAATGGGCCAAATTAACAAATGAACTTCTGGATTTCTGAGTGTACTTATTTCCTGCAAACTTCCCATTCTTGCTGCATTTCGGAAGTTAATTGTGATATAAATAGAAAATTAATATAAGGTTATCTGTGCTATTATTATTCTGGCCTTTCTATTGTAGGTAGAAGCTGCTTTAGAAAGAGAATTTATACATATAATTTCTTTTAAAAAGATTCAATTAAATATTCAAAATATTCAAAAATAAACATATATTTTTTTTTTTCTGGAGATCAGAAAGAGGGGGAAGAAGAAGATTGGTTGTTTGCCCATGATCAGATCATTACAGGTTGTTTTTCATGACCAGCAGTTGAACCATAGTTAACAGAAAGAAAACTTCAGAATATAGGAACAGAAAAGGTACACACAGGAGCTCAGAGAACCTTTCCACTGGCAACACTTCCCCTCCTCCTCCCCCTTCTTTTCTCTTTCTCTCTCTTACAGAAACATACACAGGAAAACACACCATAAACACCAAATAAATTTAAGTGGAATGCTAAAGACAATCTCTGAAAAGTACAGTACATTTACCTCTGAATTAAGTAGATAATTTTTATCTATTGCTTTGAGAGTGCGAAAGATCGATTTATTATTCCACTCATTGATGCGTTCATTGGTTGATTCCTGTGTCAAGGAGATGGAGCCTGCAGCATTGGCACATCAGGAAGACCCTCTAAACAACTGAGTTACCTGCTCAGGACTGAGCAGGTATTTTTGAAACATTGAAATTTCAAGTATGGTTGTAAACATCACAAATTATTCTCTCCTGAAGCATACTTTTTAAAATTTATGTATTTAGGAAACAAGTCATTTTCTTAAAATCAACATGCTTTTAATAATGGAAATGTATCAAATTAACCACAATCCTGAAAGTCCCGGGCATTTTTATTACCAAAAAAGTGTTCTATTTAAATTTTATAGACCATAATTATAAGAAGTCTCAGATGTTGAAGTTTTAAAACTCTCTTATTGTTTCTACATAAAAAGAGATATCAAATTGCTGAAGCAAAGAAAGGATATTCCTGTAAGGATTGCAAATCCATTTTTAAGACTAGTACTAAAGGTGAGAAGACAATTTTTCCCCCTCTCACTGCTTTTTTATCAGTTTGGGATTAGAAAAGTGAGTTCAGTTTGTCAATAGAGGCATAAAGTATGTGTATCCATGTATATAAGAGATCTAATATGTTTTATAACTTTGTGAAAGAGAAGTAACCTCTGAATTTATAAAAGGGAAAAATAGACCGTCTCAAAGCAACTACTTCCACAGTTGAGACCAGCATATTCTAGCTTTGCTAATAAGAATGCACTTACACATACAATAGGGCACCCATTTCCTAACAGTGAGAAGAGGCTAAGTAACTTTCCTTATTAAAATATATGCTTACTGTATGACATGTTCAAGGCTTTTAGTGCATATCCAATGGGCCTCAGCATCAGGAAAGACGAATGGGTCAAAGGCAAGAACTAGGGTAGCGATTACCTGCTCCGAGGGTCTGCATGTTCTCTGAAAACGCTTGGTCCTTGCCCCTCAATCTTTACCTCTCAGACTTACAGCACTTAACATCAGAGGAGCTTCAGATAAGCAGTTGGATGGCAGCAACTGACCTCTGTGGGGCTCAGATAAATAATATCTTTAAACATGTGTTGTCAATTGTTTTTCTTCATATCATATTTGACAGACAGGGCAGGTGTTTGCTCCAGGAAATTTTACATGTTTGACAATATTGTTTTTGTGTTTTTAAGTGAGTACTTTGCTACTAAAGAAGTTGCTTGATTTATTTCCGCATAGAAAGCTCATAAAAAATTGAAAGGCTTCAATAATTTTAAATCATTCTGTATTGCTTATGGATATTTAAATTTCAGTGCTAATTTTTATATTAGCACTTTAATTTGGAAGGTACCAGACTTCTACAAGATTTAAAATTATTGGAGCATTTCCAATTTTTATAAGCTTTCCAGTAAGGTTGTGGCTGTGATTCTGGGCTTATATTTAAAGTTAATTTAAATTACTTAAGTGCTGCTGACTGTAGGGAATTGTTTTGCCTTTCAAACTGGATTTCAGGATAGAAGATTAGAATAATGCAATAAAGAGGAAATGCTTTTTTAATAAAAATACTAAAGATTCTGTTTCATGTTGAAAGTCAGGTATTTTATTTTTCAATTCATGTTGATTTGCATTTTAATATTATCATTTTTACATTGTTAGTTTTTAAACAATTTTATTCAAATAGTGTTTCTCAATGATTGACATCAAACTAGATTGACAGATATCCATAGAGACTGATCTCATATCTCAGTCCTTGGTCCTGTTTTTGTTCAACAGTATGCTAATGATTTGGATGATGAACTTGGAAAAATGCTTATCATACTGTATAATAGAAAGTAAATAGGGATTAATTGATTGAATCAGAATGTTGTTATTTAAGAAGACCTCATGAAAATAAATTGCATCTAAATGGATACTTTTTACATTTAAATACTTTATCGTTTATACTACTATAGTATAATGGGGTACATTTTAAGAAAAACAAATAAAAAGAACTTTATTTGAGTACAAATAGCTAAGGAGCAAAATTCAGAATTGAAGGAATGTTATTAATATACTTAAGAAAGACAAGTTACTTGTTCACATCTTTTAAGAAGAAGCTTACTATAAGTCATAGAAAACCAAAATCCAAACAAACAAAAAAATCTAAGAACAATTATAGTCAAGATAAATATATATGTAATTATGTAAATAAAGGAAGTAGAAATTCCTCTCATGTGTATGTATAAGACCACAAAATAAATTGTCTGTACTTCTTCCAAATATTTCTGGATATCGTATATTAAAAACATGCTCATATAATAAATAATTTCAAATGGCAAAAGACAAAATACATGTAAATTAACTTACAGAATTTAAGCATATTGCTCCAAGGAAAAAAAGTATCATAAATGTTTAAATATTTCAAATAATTGGAAGGGCCATCATGTATAATGGGATTTATTTTGTCATGTATTTACTTGAAAATAGCAAACCTCTCCCTGACGACAATTAACCAAGTGTGAGAATTCAGCTGTATGGCAACAAGACCACACTTAACTAAATTGAGGAATAGAAGATAAGAGTCTAGCTGAAACTTTGCTCCCAGGAAGAAAGGGAGACAAGTTTTGTGAATATCTTGATGGTCTTTGCCACGTGCAAATATGTTTAGAAACGAGTTAATAAGTCCAGACCACATTAATATATGGGGAACAGATCAGGGCATAGATAACAAGAGTTGGTACTCATCAGGGTTATTCTATATGCTGTCTGCTACAATCAGATCCACTAATTTTGTATATGACAGGTTTTATCATTATCAAGGCAAATTTGGGCTAAAATATGAAACATTACTGTTTATTTTTTCTACATAAAATTTTCAATGTCTGAAATATTGTTGACAGAATTTAAATGGCCTAGAACATCGACATAACATTTGTTGCACAGATTTTTTTTCCTTCTGCATTTTCAAGGGTACTTTGAAACCACTTGGCCTGATTCACTTCTCTTCCACTCTCATGATCCCGCTACGGGTCATGGTTAGGACACAGGCTTGCAGCAGTGAATAACTCATTTGGAGCCATACAGAGACTTATTTTCTTTGTTTCTCTTTACAGCAAATTTTAACAATGGTTACACTTATGTTATATCAAAACACCTAGTAGAATTAGATATCTAGGAAAACACTGTAGAAGAGGGCCAAAGAGAGTGCCACACTAAACTAGTAAAGAAAAAGGAGGGGTAGTTCTCCTTCTTTGTGAAAATCTTAGAAACTTTTCTGAATTTACTTAATCTTTTAAATCAGTCCTTCAAGGAGCTGAAGCTTACCTGCAAAACTTCTCAGTGTATTGTAGAGATGAGGAAATTATCTTGTCATTTAAATGAGTAATATTATATATATTATATGCACACATTATATAATATATGCTTACATAAATGTATAATGATATACACATACTATATATTCATAAATACATTTCTGTGTAGGTTATATAATAAATACTGTGTATATATAATGTACATATACATACTATGTATATACTCATGAATGATGCATATATGTATATTATACAATGTATGTGCATTATGTATATGTATATTATATAGCATACACATATGTGTTTATAAATTTTGTAAATTATTTATATTTGCAATGTTTGTAGCTTACGAATACAACATGCATTTTTAAATTCATTTGAATATTAATATTCTTAGTATAAGGAATTCAAAGATATGAATTAAAATTCTAATTTGCCTACTGAACTAATTTTTTCAACTTCTCATAGTCATACTTAAAAACTCATTTCTTTTACTTTTGAAATAAAGAGCTAAATTGCTTTTTGTAATGTCTACCATCCAATCCACTCCTTTTTGAGGCTTATCCATCCTCTGCTTATCGTTCACCCAACCCTTATTAACTTTAATCATGCACAGGACTGTCTCCTGGTTTCTCTTTATTTCTGGTGCTGAAGCCAATATACAGCATTTTTAAGATTTAATTCTTTTTATTTTAACAATTTCATATGTAGAATAATGGTAAAGAGAATAGGACAATGTGTCTTCATATATTTGTAAATTAGTTTCAATAACTCTCAAGATGTTTTTCAAATCTGCTTCATCTAGATTTTATTGTTGTTTTTGACTAATTTAAGAATATCTTAATTCCAGACCTCATGATTTTTCACCTTATATACCTCCTTCTGCACCTGTTAAAATAGTTTTTGTTTGCGTAACCACAGTGATACAATTACATTTGAGAATTAACAATAATCTCTCTTTAGCCATTACATCTTAAAAAATCCTTAGTCATCTCAAATCTATTTTCTTATATATGTTTATTCAAATCAGGTTTCAAATGTGGTGAATGCAATATTTTCAATTATTATGTCTCTTAAGTGTTGTCTCCTCCATGACATTGACTTATTGAAAAAGCTGCATCAATTATCTCAGAAAACATCTCACATTCTGGATATTTTTCCTCATGTTACCATTTTATATGTTTTTCTATTTCCCATATTTCTTGTATATTAGAATTTGCATTTAAAGAATTGTATTCAATTCAGATTTAACATTTTGTATAAGAATATATCGTGGCTGATGTTGTGAACTCTTATTTCATCACATTAAGGGGTACATGTCTGCCTTTCCCTCTTAATGATCTGAAGAATAATCTGCAGGTTGAGGTGATGAAAGCCATCTTCAAATTTTCCCACTGTTCATTTAATATTTTCACCAATTACTGTTCTTTTCTTAAATCAACTATTTCATTAGGCATTGCAAAATTGTGAATTTCTTATTCTACTATTTCTTCCACATTTATTAGCTGAAATTCTATTTTTTAAACATATTTTTTATGAGGCCATATACTGCTTATCTTCTGTCAGCTGCACAGCAGTTGATGAGTTGACTACTGTTGACCATGTCATGGAATTTGCAAGGATTTCCTATCATACAGTTTTTTTGTCAAAGATATATCACTCAAGGGTGATCAGATAAGTACTGTATTTTGCCATGTATAACACACACTCACCTTTTTAGGCCCAAACTTTCAGGAAAAAAATAAATAAAACTTCTGTTTTAATTGAATTATTTATTTATATTAAAATGCTTGTTTTTCTGTATCGAGGAATTTTAGCATTTATTTTTGAACATATTACGGTATAAGAAATTTTATGCAACAAATAATTACAAAATACAGAGTCAGATACAAGGTATTTTAGTTACTCCCCATGTGTAATGTGCATCCTTATTTTTCCCTCAAAAATTTGGGCAAAAAAAGTGCACATTATACATGGAAAATACGAGTAGAACATGACAAATTTTATACAATAAGAAACATTATACAGATTTGATTCAGATAATTGTGGGAACCACTTAAACAATCTATGGCCATTTCTTTTGTTTTTGTGCAGTCTGAAGTAAGCAAATAGGTAGTAGGGGGAAAAAAGATGGACAAGAAAGGATAAAGTGGTACTTCTGAGGATGAAGACAATCCTCATTGGTTTCACATTACCTTCCCCACCACCCAACCCACAGTGTGTTTTAGGAGATTCTGTCTTTCTTCCTCCTTGAGCTAAATGCACACCTTGTCCAGGAGAATGACAAGATCTGGTTTAGTGGGAGTTCAAGCTGCTGCCCCAGCCAATAAGTTGAGATAGCTGATAAGTAATGTAAAAATGAGGACAACAGTACCTTGTGCTTTTTTCAGTCCTGATGAGTGGAATAAAATTAAAGCTATTTCACCTCAGCCTTCTAAATTTCACAGAAAATATGGTGTAGACTTACTCTGGACTCTGCAGGGAAGGATATTTTGACAACGACAATTTAAACTTGGCTAAATTGATACAATATAAATCTATCACAAATCTCATTTATTGCATGATTTTTAAAAAATTTCAATTCTTTTTTAATTTAAGGAACTATTTGTAAGAGATTCATACATGAGAGATGCCTTATCCCCATGTATTCCCCCTTTTTTTCTAATAGTAACATGTAAACAAATTAGTGCAAATAAAACAACAATAGCATTGACAAGTGTCCAGGGTTATGAATAATCAATGCTAAAGTTAAAGCAAAAATGAAAACAACGCTGTTGTATGATTTCATTTTCTTTCAGAAAATATTAGAGACATAATAACTAAAATTATTAATTTTTGAATCAGACAAACCTGAGTTTGAATCCTAGCTCTGTCGTGTACTGTTGATGTATTTGTTAGCTCACTTTACTTTCAGAACTTCAGATTTTTCAGTAACAACTGACATAATAAATCAATCATTCAAGGCTACTGTGCAAGGTAAATGACACAATGCTAGTACATTGGCTACACACACTGTTCCATAAAGGACAGTTTTTTAACACATTATCACTGCTATTACTTCCCCCTAACACATATACAAACACATATTTAGAACATCTGGAGATTGTAGAACACTTAGGTGATCTTGAGTTGAGGTCATTAGCTTATACATTTCCATTTTATAGGTACTAGCTACTACTCTGTTAATTCAGAATTGAACCAAGAATAACTATTTTTCATTCCTGCCACCTTCCACTCTGACAGTATAATTATTGAGGCCAGATTTTCTACTATCAAAATACATAGATCATACAGAAAAAAAATCAAAAGATTTATTGAATTCAAAATGTATTACATATAATGCTTCTTCCTATCCACAAAACCTGTCATTTGTTATTGAATTTAGAATTTTGTTCATAACTTGTCCAAAAGACATGAAGGTTTTTATTTTATAGTCTATGATTTCTTCATATGAAAAAATTTATTACTTGACCACCCTTTCCAAAATACCTAGTAAGTAAAATAAAACATTATTTTAGCATGTGATCATCTTACTTAAAAAAGAAAATGAAATTTCCCTGGCTGGTGTGGCTCAGTGGATTGAATGCCAGCCTGCAAACTGGAGTAGCTGGTATAGGGCACATGCCTGGGTTGCAGACCAGGTTCCCAGTAGGAGGTACTCGAGAGACAACCACACATTGATGTTTCCCTCTCTCCCTCCCTTTCCTTCTCTCTAAAAATAAATAAATACAGAAGGAGGGAGGGGGGCGGGGGAAAAGGAAGGGAAGGGGAAAGTCAAGGAACGTATAGCAAGGACTCAAGGACAAAACCAAAGGGGAAGAGTTGAGGAAGGGAGGTAGGGAGGAAGGGCGCAAGGGAAAGTGGTGGGGGGTAGGCAGAGACAAATGTATTTGAAAAAATAAAATAAATGAATAAAAGCTTAAAGCAAAAAAAAATAGAAAAGGTTGGCTTGAGAGGAGATATTAAGATGATTTTTGAAGGTGCATAACCCACCATCTTCTCAGCTCACCGGCATCTGAATAAAGAGTCTATAAAGATTCAAAAAAAAAAATAAATAAAATTAAAAAAATAAAAAATAAAAATAAATAAATACAATCTTTTTAAAAAATGAAATTGAAAGGTTTCCTTTAAAAACCTTTTAATTTTTCAAATGTCAAATTGTCTTCTTAGATTAATAAGGTTCTTCACTACCAACTTTCCAAATCTATATGAGTACAATATCATGATGTAGCTCCTTTATTTTATGTTTTTATTAAAGTAAAAAAAAAAAGGTAACTGAAGCAACTTATTCACACAGTAAACATGGGCTAAGTGTATTTTAAAGGGCACTGTATAATGCAAGGTGATTATAAGAAAACCAAAACATTTTCTACTTGCCAGGAAATAGTGATATGGAGGAGACAAGACTGGTGCATATTCATCTAAAGTCTCAGACCATCTGTGAGGAAAACCTTTGACATAAGTTCAATAAAAAATACTTTGTGAGGTTACAAAAAGGTAGCAATTATGTTCTACTCTCAAGTTTTTAGAAGATGTTACTAAGGTAGTAATTTTTAAGTTTTAAAGAGGGACTTTGATAGGCATAAAAAAAGGAGAAAAGTCCAAGCAGAGATGTCAGAATAAATTAGAGTGTAAGGTATGCATATCTGCCTTGCACAGAATATCTTGTGTGTCTTACCTTTATCATATGTCCAGATGAGTCTGTGAACTGTCCATGCAAAAGCACCGGAAGTATCCTAAAGTAGATATACATTTAGAAAGCTTGGGAAAATCTGCAAAACTATTTAGTATGTTACAAGTAAAGTTGGGTTTTGACAGTTAGAAGGTGTTTGACAAGAATAGTAACCACAGGGAAAATGTGAGGTATGGCCTCTTGAGAATTAACAGAACAAACATACAAATAAAGGAAAAATATATCATACATGCTGAAGTAGGTATTTTATTCGTATAAAACTCTACTATCTGCTTTTGTCATATGCTTCCACTTAAAGCTCAAGTGTTGAGTACTTTGGAACTAACAGTCTTAAATGCAAAATTTCCCAATTATATTATTTCCCAATAAGTGGTCTTCTATAGTAGAAAGTTGATTATATGACCATAGAGTGGCATATAAAGCTAGAATGTATGTTTGAACTATATTTGAAGAGGTTGTTAAATTCTTTTCTGTATATTGAACAAATACATGATCCCCCATCCATACAAACTCCCCTGGGAGGGAGAAATTTGGCCCTGATATTCGTTTTATATATAATTCTTCCCACCAGTCCATATCGAATCAGAGTAGGGATGGACTGTTGATTCATATTGTAATTCTCAGTTTCTCCTTCCTTGGAATAGGCAACTGAGAATCAGAAATCAACTTGGTCTTTGAGATTTACTTTATATAATGTTTTATATAATATGAGCCATTTCTCTTTTACCACCAACAAAGAAAAATGAGGTCAAATAGTAGATTAAAAGAATTATCTAGACACAAATAAGAAATGAAAGGAGGGAATTTACAGGCCTAGAAAGATAGGCTCAATGTAATATAGTTCTGTTTTGAATACACTAGATCAAGAAATTTCCTATTATCGGAACCATGTACAGAAAGCCTCTCTCCTCCAAACAGTCTGAGAATTTTAACACTTATTTCATAGGAAACTGTGTTATTTAATGACCACATGGAAGGATTATAATGATTTTATTAATTGCTAATTTACTAAACCTCTTTCTCATCCTAAAAGCCTACTAGTGAAGGCTTTTAATGCAAATGTATACAACCTATGTAAAGACCATAACAAGAAAGTAACTTGATGTAGTGGAAGAACTGAGAGAGATAAAGGGATGAAGACTGAATTATAATGAGCCTATAGGAGAGTGCAAGTGGGCAGTACTGGGCCGTGGACAGAGGCCAGATAATCCACAAAATTTCTATCCATGGAAAGGACTATCATGGTAACTCTTGCCTCAAATCCAAAGGGAAGAAACTGAAGATTTTAAGCTTAGCATAATAGGATATACTTTATGTTTTATAAAACACATCTTAGTTGTTAGAGAAAAGAATAGCTATACCAAATATAATGCTGCTGTGGTAGTGATAGTGATGTGAGCTAAGAAGGTATCACTGGATATTAAAATGGGTAAATATAATCCAGATATAGTTTAAATATAAAGTTGAGAAGACTTGGTGGCAGATAGGCTTAAATAATCTTAAATAATAGTTACATGCCTGGTTTGGATCATTGAATGAAGCCTACTACCCATTATATATGTGAGTATAAATGTGCATGCAGTGTGTATATGTGTGTATATACACATATTATTTATATATATAATATATGTTTTATAAATAATATATATGTTTTTTATATATATGTGTGTGTGTATGTATGTGTATATATATATATATATATATATATATATAATGTTATGCTTGGTTTACTGGGGGAGCAATCCATGGAGCTCTTCAGAACGTCTTTCTGGAAGGCTTCTATAATTTATCTCTGCCTTTATTAGTGCCCTACTGTTCACCACTCTGCCTTAGATTTTTAGTAATTATATGTAGCTGGAATCTGGTATCTAGAGCTATAAGAATAAAAAAAATTAAATCTTCTTTATTGATTTATGGACATACCCATTTCCAACCTTACTGGGTGGCATTTGGACTCTGATACTTACTAAGAGGGCTACCTTCTTTCTTAGGCAGAACTCTGCTAAGTTCGCCTCCTTTCAGGAAAACTTTATTCCATCCCTACCCCTAACATAAATATATCTCTGTTAAGCACAAAAAATAATTTTTAGTGACAGTACCAATGAAACTCATAAAAAGGTGTGAAACATTTTTCTTACTGTCATATCTCTTGATACTTATTCATTTTTATCAGTGCCTTCCAAACTATAATTTGCATACTAGCCCCCTAAAGATCTTCTTAAAAAGAAAATTCTTATCTTTGTAACTGTGGGGTGAGGCCTACCAGTATATTTTTATACAGGCCCCCAAGTAATACTCATGTGGCTAGTCTGGAGACCACACTCCGAGTGACAGACTTAATGTCATTATATAGAACGTTATCTCTTTTAATTATTTTTCCTCTTAAATTTTGCACCCTTGTACTTGACAAAAAGAAGCAATAGATCCATTACTTAACTGTGTGCTTCTAATAACTGCTAATTTAGCTACTCAAAGACCTGTTGAGTTTTAATATTATCAACTGTATTGTCATTATTGAGTTTCTAAGCCAGAAGTCCCCCCTTCCTTTCTCTCTGTCTCTCTCATAGTAGAGTAGGATTGTTTCTTTAACTCTAACATGAGAATAAGGCAACAAAGAGAATATTGATTGTTTTTGTTTTGACAGAGGTCATTTATGAACTTATTAAACTTTTTTAAGATCAGTTAAACAGTATATTTATTAATACCAAATCTTGTTTACTGATTTATTTGTGTTGGTAATATAGACTTCAGATGATCAGCTCTCCAGTATTAAATAATTAACTCACTTCTCCATCAGCAAAGAATGGAGATAAAGCATATAGCTATAGCTTTTGAATGTCACTTGTAAATGATAAACTACTGAATAATAGTGAATTAAAACAAGAGACAATTGTAGTCAACTATGTGAAGTTATAATTACAACCTTATTCTTGATAAAATAGGAATTTTGACTAAATAAAAAATAAGTCATAAAGGTTACTATTAGAAATTCTAAAGCTTATCAGAGAATGAGGGTTCAAATAGTTTCTCTTAATAGAAGAATCTGTAAGAATCTTCAGTTCTACACTCTATAAATTATTTGCTGACTTCAACTATATATTGTAATATATGTTAGAACATATAGTATATAGTATAGTATAATATATCTTATAATGTATAATATATATAATCCTTATAATATATATGAGGATTCTCCCTTTCTTTCTCCCTCCTTTCCCCTCTCTTTAGAAATAAATGAAATACCATTTTTTTAAAAGATTTTATTTATTTATTTTTAGAGAGGGAAAGGAAGGGAGAAAAATAGGGAGAGAAATATCAATGGTTGCCTTTTGAGCTTCCCCTACTGGGGACCTGGCCTGCAACCCAGCCATGTGCCCTGACTGGGAATTGAACAGGCAGCCCTTTGGTTTGCAGGCTGGCACTCAATCCACTGAGCCACACCAGCCAGGGCTAAATAAGTAAAATCTTAAAAAAAAAAAAGTTAACTGCATGATTGCAGAATCTCTATCCACTTTATTTAGTTCTGCGTCCTCAAAGGGAATAATAGTGCCCGCTACATAATAGGTGTCCTGTCAATATTTCCTGAATAATACAATATTAAGTAACATTTTTCTTAAAAAAATATTATATTCCTTTGAGTTGCAATAATAAGGAATCAATATCATGTAGTGATTGTGTAAACTTTGAATCATACTCCCTTACTGGGAGCTCTGCCTCATGACTACTAGCTGTGTCTCTTTAGAAATAATAATATAATAATAACAGCAATAACTTTATATGTTTGCTTACTGGATTAAATTACAGATAATTGTATATACAGGTTTTGAAACAATCTTTGGAACATAGTGAATATTCAATATATGTTAAAAATTATATTTACTGTTTTTAGATTTATTAGAGAAACAGTTTGATTCACAATTCTCAAATGTTGATGCTTTTAGTAGTCACTTGGGGATTTAGTTAAAATGCCAATTGTGATTCAGTAGGTCTGAACGTGGGCCTGAAATTCTGGATTTCCAACAAGCTCCCAAGTATTTTCTATAATGCGGCTCTAAAGCACACAATTTGAGGAGAAGGTAATTAGGTTTCCTGCTTAAACACTTTAATATATGCAATGTCTAAATGCCATCAAATATTTTTGACAAGAAAATATAATGATTTTTCTTGCTTAGTGGAGTTTGAATGCATTGAATGACTCAAGTGCAAACCCACATAACAAACCCACAGTCTTGTACTTTTAACTAGAGAAGCTATTTTTTTTCTTGAATTTATTTTAATTCTTATTAAAAATCAAGTTTTTCTTTTCCCAAGAAAATCTGTTGTTATTATACTGTACTAATTTTAACAAATTTAGGATGATTATCTTATCTGAACTAAATTTACAAATTCATGCTAAAAAAAAATACACCAAATGAGTCTACACTCACATTCAAACCATGATACATGTTTATTTATTTTATATTGTTTATAGATATTTCTCACCTTTCAAAATGAGATAGCGGATTCTAAAATTGATATAGTCTCTTCTATTAAAAAGCAAAAAGTGGGATTCTAAAGATAGTTACTAAATCAAATAAAAAACCACAAATCAAATACTGCCATATTGGCTTGAATTTTCAAAATAAATATGTAAACATATTTCTCATATATGAAGAAATTAATATCTGCCTACACATTTTATCCCACACATTTCTCTGTTTTTAGATTCCAGGGGGGAAATGGGAAAATGGTATTTATTTTATGGGTAGTAAAGTAGCCTAAATTCTCCCTCCCCCCAACAAAAAGATACATTTCTTTTTACCCATTCTACCCAAATATTTGTTCAGTTGGCAACACAAACTTTTATCTGAAAACCATTGATCTCTTTGGTAAAAGAAAGCTTAACTTGGAAAGCTTAACTGTTCTACTTGAAAATTACTTTGGGGGTGCTTCAGGCACTGTCTCAATCAATTCCTCTTTATTTAAATGAAGAAATGGTTATTCATCCCAAGTACGTTATAGTTCTTTCTTGCTCATACAGGGTGAACAACCAAGCCTCTCAAACTCTGAAACAATTCCTCTGATTAGACACAAGGTGTCCCCCTATTGCAATACAGGTGGGTGACCCTCAGGAGTCCTCCTGGTACATCACCAGCAAATATTTGGAAAGTACCTGCCCCTGAACAAAACTTACCTGTAACAGTTTTTACAAGTAACAAGTTGCCTGCCAAGAAGTTCCTGAACAAACAGACTCAAAGCAAAAGATAACATTAGGCTAGGAAATCATTCTAACTAAAAGGAGAACTGAAAGTGACTTTTGAGTCTACTAAAGTAGGCTACACAGAAGATTATGATTTTTCTTGGAAAGCCAAACAAAACAAGACAAAATTGGATATTTCTCACGCCTCCTTAGGAGACAATCAAGGACTGAAGGACGTTTGTAACCATATCTTTCAGCAAATGTATGCCTTGGGAAATACCAATGCTTTTACTGATGTTAAAAAGTAGGTTCCAGCTAATGTGATGGATTTAATATAAACTCGTATTTTCACTCAGAGTTGAAGATAATTTTTAATGAAGACAATTTGTCTTTATTTGGTTCCTCAGGGCTGTTCCTAATGACCCAGCTCTAAAGGGAGAGTAACCTCATCAGACTGTGGCTTTACATGCAGCCACTCTTGTGGCCATTTGGCATTTCCAGGTTTCCTTTTAAGAGTTCTGATTGTCAGCAGGAATAAAGCATTGGAGCATAGATATAAACAGATTATCTGAGATCTCTCCTAATAAAGAACCTTGGCAAGTCCAGATTCAAGACAGCAGGAGCACTACAGAAAAAATAGGCAGTCTAATTAGGGTCAGTGGTTAAATTCAGGTTCATCTCTGTGCTAAATGAGTTGTTTTGCAGACTACTTCTCCCCTTTCTCACTTCTTAAGTGAACCTTATTAAAAACGGTTCCATTCTATAATGCTGACATCACTTTCTTACTTTTTAGGTCAGTTAGAGCGTGAATACAGAACTCGAAAATGACAAAGTTTTCTAAGTGATTAACAAGTGAAGGTTTTGTTTGTATTTCTGTCTCTTGTTTATATGGTGGTCTAAATTTTAACTTATTACTATAAGACTGACTGCTATGGACTATAACTTTTCCTAACAGTCATAATGATAAGGGATTATGACAGACACGATTTAAAAAAGCGTAACTTCCCCCCATTACTATTCATAGCAATTTTTTCTATAGAAAAAGGTAGCATAGTTATTAGAGTGAATTATGCTGTCAACCAAGTGGGAAACAACCTTCCCTGAGTATATTGAGATTGTCCATCTGATTCTTGAGGACAATATCAATACTTCTCGGCCACTGTGTCTGCCACTTACTGATCCAGCCTCTTAACTGTAGAGAATGGAACGGGATACTCTTAGTTTTGGTTTCCTAACTAATTCAATTGTGCATCTTTAACATCAAAGTGTATTAAAAACTAGAGCTTATTACATCAAGATCACACCCCAAAAAATTAATTGCTGGAACATCACAACCAGTGATTTAATTTTTAGACTCTATGCCTATAACCCAACATAAGTAAATTTTACATATGTGAAATAACTCTAAATCCAAATACTCTTAGTATCCTAAAAATAAATCTTTATTTTTTGAAAATGGATAACAAACCGTTGACTTTTGAGTACAGATATAAAACACAATAATAGTAATCAAAAAAAATAAAGGCAACTATAAAAATCTTAAGATAAGATTTGTATTACTAGGGCAATAAAATTATTATAAGTTCAATTGTGTAGTCCAGAGGAGAGTATTTGGATATCACATTACAATATATTCTTCATTTACAAGATCTTTTGATGGTTGTTTGATGGCTTCATCTTTTTTAAATTAATAAAATACATTATGAAATTTGTAAAAAATGAAGCACTCAAACATAAATTCTAGGTGTATGGCTCTGGTAACAGACAATTTTAAATTACCAGACAGCTGATCTTCGTGTAAATATTTTTTCTTGTTCGAGAATTTTTAATGAGTACTAAAACTTTTTCTAATAATTAGTGTTAATTAACTGGGGTTTTGGATTTAAAAATACAGAATAGACAGAAGATATCATAAAACCCAAACTTTGAAAGTCAAACTAATCAGCTTTAATGCATTGCAATAATTATTTCTTCAGAAAGGACTGTGTGCTATTAATATGAACAACAAGAGAGGTGACATCACTACAGATGTTTCAGATACTAAAATAACAATTCTACAATATTACAGATAACTTTATTCTAGAACTTAGATGAAATGAGCAAATTTCTTGAAAGACACAAACCTTTAAGGGCTCCCAAGAAGTAATAGAAGACATAAATGTCCACATGTTTATTAAGGAAATTGATATTTAATTAAAACTTTCTCCACAAAGAAAACTTCAGCTTCATATACATACAAGGGAAAACTGTACCAAACATTAAAATAAAACTAGAAACAATTCTACACAAACTCTTCCATAAAATTTAAGAGAAGGGAGTAATTCTTAAATAATTGCATGAGGCCAGCACCACTTCAATATCCAAACCTAATAAAGATATTAAAATAAAAGAAAACTAAGTCTAATAGCCCTCATGAACATAAACACAAAATTTCTTGGAATTTGTTAGCATATTGCATCTATCAATATGTTTAAATGGGTAATATATTATAACTAAAATAAAGTTGTAAAACTATAAAGTTTCTTTAATTTTAATAAATCTATCACTGTAATATGCCATATTAAAGGAACAAACAGCTGATTATCTCAATAATTGCAGAAATAGTGTTGAATAAAATTCAATATTGACTGCTGATAATTCTCAGCACAACAGGAATAGAAAGAGATTTCTCCAAACTAATAAAGGGTATTTATGTACAACTTACAGCTAACATCATACTTAGTGAAAAAAGACTGAATCTCTTCTCAATAAAATCAGGAATAAGATAAGGAAGTGCACACTCATTGATTTTTTAAAACATGTACTAGAGATTCTAGCTAATAAAATAAGGCAAGAATAAGAATAAGAGACATCTAGATTTATAGAAAACAGTAAACCTGCCTTTATTCATAAATAATCTAATTGTTTATACATAAAATCAGATGTAATCTAAAAAAAAGCTACTATAATGAAAAAGTGAACTTGTCCAATTACAGGCTAAAAGACCAGTAATATAAAAATCAATTTTAAGGCCTATGATTTAGCAAAAATTAATTAGAAAGTTAAACAATATTTACAAACATTTTAAAATATGAATTTAATATACTAGGAGTTAATCTGACAATAATGTGCAGGACTTGAATTTCCAAAACTAATATACTAATATTTGTGCCCTGACTGGGACTATCCAACAACCCAGGTGTGTGCCTGACTGGGGATCAGCCAGTAATTCCTTGGGGAACTAGACAGCAGGGCAACCAACTGAACCCCCTGGCCAGAGCTGACGTTTTTGTTGTCCTTGACATTGACAGGCTGACTTTAAAATTCAGGCAGAAATATAAAGAACATAGACTAGCCAACACAACCAAGGGGAAAAAAGAAAGAATAAAGCTGGAAGAGATACATTGCCTAACCTTAAGAATTATGATAACGCTTCAATGGTCAAGGCAGTTTGTTATTGGTATCAAGATAGATGCAGAGATCTTGGAAACAAAACAGAATAAATGTAGGAGTAGAATTATACTCATTTAAATCAATGTAAATAATAAAAATAACCTGAATAAGTTGCCCTCAAACCTCTTTGCACATTATAAGTACCTGAAGAGATTTAAATAGCACAGATATGTGGGTACTATCCTAGAAATTTTGTTTTGTTTTTTAACTGACTTTGTCTGGAATGGAGGCCATCTATTTTTATTTTAACAAGCTCCCAAATTATTGTAAAGATCATACAGATTTGGGAATCACTAATTTACATGGTGAAACTTCGCCCCTGTGGAAGGTCTGCCCTATTCTTGAACTGCAATATCTCTTCTTCGCAATTTGAATAAAAAACCCATTTATTTTTTGTTTGTTTTTTGTTTATTTATCTTGCAGTTTGATATACCAGCACCCTATGGAAGAATCCTTGGTTCTATTTTTGAAAAGATGCCTGACATTTTCACATACACAATACCTGTTCAGAAGGTTATGCTAAATCTTACACTGACTGCTAACTTATCAGTACGGAAGATTGCTTTGAAAAGGGTCCATTTATGCAATGTGCTGCAGCAATAGAGCCACTCAGTTCCAGGTGTCTGGGATCATAATTCTAAGCACATACCTCATGTATATCACAAGACCTAATTTCTATTTCTAAGTGGTTTTTTAAACAAACTCGCCTCACTCTCTCCAGGTTCTTGAGAAAGCTTTCGGTGGAGCACATTACATCACCACATCCTTTTAGCAATTGATACTTCATTGCTTCATTGAAAATTCATTGAGAAGAATGTCATCAACCTTTTGCTCATACAGAACTTAAATGGACATGTGCAGGTGCCCACAGAGTTAGTTCCAATTCATTTGGGTGATATTTCTGCAATGGTTAAGAGAGTCTCCCAAGAATTTTGCTGAGGTAACCTCTTATCCCAAGTGGGTGCTTACACATGTTACCAATTACATGAAACCTTAAGCTGTTTTGTTGGGTTAACTTAGTGCTGTGGTAGGCAGAATCCCAAGATGACCCCTATTATTTTGATGTGATGTATATGCCCCATATAGTCTCCTTCTATTGGGTGAGATCTGTGAATATGACGGGATATCTCTCCTATGGTCACCTTATATGGCAAAGATGAAGGGATTTTACAGACGTAACTAAGATTTGTTATCACGTGATTTTAAATTAATTAATGGATTATCTTGGGTGGATCTGACCAAATCAGGTGTGTGTTTTATAAAAGGATCTAAATATCAGAGACAAGAAATCAAAGTCAAGGCAACCAATCTCTTACTGGCTTTGAAGAATCAGAGAATAGGCCCTCTCTAGCTATGACGTAGAGAGGGCCACCTGGCCAGGAACAATAGGTGGCCCCTAAGACTTGGAGTCTCAGTATGCAACCATAAAGAACTGAATTCTATCAATAACCAGTGATCTTGGAAGAGGACTCATGCCTCAGATGAGACTTCAGCCCCTGCTGACAACGTGATTTAATCCTGGTGATACTCTAATTTAAGGATCCACTAATAAGTACCTAAACACCTGACCACAGAAATTGAGAGTGTTTAAAGATATTAAACTTATAGTAATTTGCAATCCAGCAATTAAAAACTAATACAACTACTCATCAATTTTGATATCTTGATCAAAACCACATGTTAGAAAAGAGAGCACACATCCGTCTAAGAGCCTAGGACCCAGAGTTCTCTGTCATTTCTTATCATCCAAATGTATACCAGTAATTATCATTTTCACTCTATAAACCCAAATTCATTATTCAAAATAGGCTAACAGCAAGTTTATGGCATTCTACAGAAATGTAGATGTGTATTTCCTTTGTTGAATGAGAATATTGTTATATAATAAAAGTTGGATTATGAGAAACATCTGGAGAATGAACAGATTAACAGCTGAAGGAGACAGCCACAGACTGTAGATTCCTGGAAGTCTCGAAAAGACTGCCTAAGGTCAGACAGGGACAACATCTGACATCATCAGAGGCAGTTCCAGAAAGTAAAAACAGTAGTCTCCCACCAGTGAAGTTCATACCACAAAGTCAGGAAATCAAGATAGATCAATTTAAGAATCAGAAGCAAAGAGAAGAGTCTTACAAATAATGGGAAGACAAAGAAATATGCCCCACTCGAAGGGAAAGGAGCAATCCCCAGAAAGAGAACTAAATGAAATAGAAGCAAGCAAACTATCAGATATTGAGTTCCAAACAACGGATCTAAGGAAACTCAATGAGCTCAGTGAGCTCAGAGAGAATTACAAAAATCTACAGGGAAACTATGAGGAACTTACTGCAAACTATATCAGCATGAAAAAGGACATAGAAACTATCAATAAGAGACAAGAGGAAATGAGGAATACAATTTCTGAATTGAAGAACACAGTAGAAGGAATTCAAAGCAGGCTAGATAAAGCTGAGGACCAAATCAGTGAGCTGGAGGACAAGGTAGAAAAAAGCTCCCAGAAAGAGCCAGAAAATGAAAAAAGACTCAAAAAGAATGAAGATGCATTTAGGGAAATGCAGGACAACCTGAAACATAATAATATCCATATAATAGGCATACCAGAAGGAGAAGAGGATGAGGAAGGGATAGAGAACCTGTTTGAAAAAAGTAAAGATGAAAAACTTCCCTAACTGGAGGAGAGAAAAAGTCACACAAATCGAGGAAGCACAGAGGGTCCCATTCAAGAGGAACCCAACTAGGGCCACTCCAAAACACATCATCATTAAAATGGCAAATATCAAAGACAAACAGAGAATCCTAAAGCAAGCAAGGGAGAAAGAGGTAGTAACATATAAGGGAGCCCCGATATGGCTAGCAGCTGACTTCTCAACAGAAACCCTGCAAGCCAAAAGAGAATGGCAAGAAATATTCCAAGTTATGAAAAGCAAATGTCTGCAACCAAGACTGCTCTACTCAGCAAGACTCTCAATTATGATGAAACATGAAATAAGGAGTTTCCCAGACAAAAGAAGTCTAAAAGAATACACCTCCATGGAACCAGCACTGCAAAAGATGCTAAAGGGACTGCTTTAAGATGAAAAAAAAGTTTTTGTATATACCCAGTTCCTTTCAGAGTTGCCAATACTTGATATTACCAATATTTTTTAATTCTTAATAATCTCATTGTGATAATGATGTTATTTTAATTGTTCCTTTACTATTTGTTGAAACTAAACCTGTTTTAGTATATTTCTTGCCTATTTCTATTATTTTTAAAAAGCTTTAAATGATTTTTTGGTATTTTTTATCCATTTATTGATTTCAGGTTTGTAGAACATTTTTCCCTAAAAAAAAAAGAAAAAAGCCCCTATTAACCATGTTTTAGATGTTTTGCAAATACTTTTCTATTCTATTCCTTGTCCTTTAACTTTTTTTATATGGATATTACTATATAGTTAAATGTTTAATATAGTTGTATTGTCAATATTTACTTTATAACTTCTGGTTTGAATATTTTACTTCCAGTCATGAAAAATACTAGTTCTATTTTCTTCTAAAACTCCTTAGATTCTACATATTGATTTTTAACTCACTTGAATATTTCCTTTATAATGTGTAAAATAGGGCTCTATATTTGTTTTATTTCAAGTAATAGTGGTTCATGCACCTTATTTGTTGAATAAGCCTTATTTTCCCCATTGATTTGAAATATCAACTTAATCACATATTATATTGTTACATATATATGTTTGTCTCTAGAATGCTCATTATATTTCATTGATCTACTTGATTATTTCTGTGCTGGTGTCATGTTGGTTTAATTGCTGAGACTTTATAATGGTTTTACATTTTTTAAATATTTTATAATTAACTTTGACATCTAAAAAAATAAATAAAATCAATCTGCATTTAAGAAAGAAAGAGAGAGAGAGAGAGCTAGAACTGCTACCTTTTGCGGCAACATGGATGGAACTGGAGAATATTAAGCTAAGTGAAATAAGCCAGTTGATGAAGACAAATACCATATGATCTCACCTATAAGTGGACTATATTCAACAAAATAAATTAATGAGCGAAATAAACCACAGGCACGGAAACATGGAGCAGACTGAAAGTGACCAGAGGGGATGGGGAAGGATGGCAATGGTGGAAAGAAGGGGAAGGGACTAGATAAAGAACATGTATGAATGACCCATGGACATGGGCAACAGAGTGGGAATTGACTGTGGGAGTGGGGGGTGAGGGTGGGATGGGTGGAGCGGGGCACAGGGGTAAAAATTGAGACAACTGTAATAGAATAAACATGATTTATAAATTTAAAAAATAAAAGATGGCTCTTGGGGAAAAAAAAGAAAAAAGAAACATCTGGTGAAAATGTCATAAAATGGCCTTTCTCCTGGAATGTAAAACATACATACACAAGCACACACACACACAGTGGGCCTGGCTCTTGGTAGCATTGAGTTCCAAATTGCCTAGACACAGTCAAATGATATATTTTTCTTAGGTGGTGTCCAGTTTTAAAATTTCATGTTGTTAAATTCATTTTTATTATGCACTAGTAATATAAAATATATAATCAAATTTAATAACCATTTTTCTTTGGCAATTTCCTATCATTTTCCATCATTTACTCTCTATCTGCAAACCTCTACCACTCCTCACTGCTGGTTGGTGCCAGCTACTGTAAAGGAAGAAAACCAGTAATAAATTCACATTGAGGTGCACTGATTTATATGTTATCCCTGTTGCATCTGGAAGCAGTAAGAGTTTTTTTTTTTTTATTAAAAAGGAAAGTAGGGGTTATTTTTAGTTGTTTATTAAAACCATATTAAATGTAACTCAATTCTAAATCTTAATTCACTTCATGCAGTAGGTGAATTGAAATAACATCAATTCAATAATAAATTGAAATACAATACAATATATAATGGTAGCGCCCGTTGGTGAATATAATTGACAAGAAGATATATTAATTTTGTAATATGATATTCTGATGGACCAATAATTTAGTCATCTACTATATGAACAAGATATTAAACTTATAGTAATGTTAAAATTTTTGATACAATAACATCTGAATAAGTTGTATAATTTTGGTAAAGATTCTCTTCTGGTACCTACAAAGTATCATGTTCCCACTAGCCTGCTCCCACAATTGGTAGTTTTCTCTTTAAAGAGATAAAGAGTGAAATACCATCTAGATGTATTAACAATTAATCTATCAATGTCTGTAATTCTTTCTTGGTATGGCAGCACAAACACAAACAAACTAACAACAGGAACAAATGAATTGTGCTGAGTGGAGTATAGTAAGATAGACCTGATCATATCTGGCTTTCTTGAGTAGGAAGCTGAATTCCTATTTTTCAATAACCTTAGCCATGTATTCAGAATTGTGAAAACTAGATCAGAACCATAACTGCTAATGAGATAAAGTCTTTGTCTCCAAACTACAGGAAACATGCAAGTGTCTCATCTCCAATAAAGAGTCTGTCTTTATGTGTTGATGTTTGTTGGCTGAAACGTTTTAAGTCTCTGCCCTTCCTCATCCCCTTCTGCTCCAAATTCAGGCAAACTGATAAGAAAGCTCCAGTGCTTCCGAAGCACATGACCCCCAAAACTGACCCATCCTGTGCAAGCAGAACATTCCCAACAGCCACATCCCCTCCTCATGGCTTTCTCAAGCCATTGTCCAACCTACTTAGGGGTTTGCCTTGTTCTCCCCAGAGAGCCCCATTATGAGAGTGATGACCGCCTTCACATTCTCTTAGTGCTTCTGTGGCATTATCAGATTTAACACCCAAAACAAATTTTGCTAAGTTTAGTTACCAAGAGTTTCATTAAGATGGTGCTAACCAGACCAAAATAGATTTCATACTACATAGACACTTTGAAGATAAACATGTACACTGGGATTGATACAAAGAATGTAAACAAAGGAAATGGTTTTCTAAAACTGTGCTATTTCTCTTGAAAGTAAGTTTTTCAATCTTTTTTGGATAGTATATCTTTATTTTAAAATAAATGTGTGTTGTTGTAATAAAGTGTTTGTAAACATATTTAAGAGAGGTGTTAAACTGGTTATCAGTTTACTTTGTTTCTATGAAAAGATGACTGATTCCAGAGAATATTTTCCCTCAACAGACTTACTTATAAGAAAACAGCTTTGGAAGTGAGACCTAGATGCAGAGTCAGAGGAAAAATTCTTACAACACAATTGCTTTGGGGTTTCTGAGAGCTGAAATATAAGGTCATTGAACTACTTCAAAGTGCTATTAGGAAATCAGTGTTTTAAACACAGTTTTAAATCAGCATTT
This sequence comes from Pteronotus mesoamericanus, assembly GCF_021234165.1. NCBI lineage: Eukaryota > Metazoa > Chordata > Mammalia > Chiroptera > Mormoopidae > Pteronotus > Pteronotus mesoamericanus. The sequence continues at coordinate 21,567,555 of NW_026555285.1, read as the reverse complement.
TAAAATTAGAATACAAAAGATTAATGTAGAGTTCTACCTTTTAAAATCTTCTGTATATGTTTTTAAAAGAGTTCTGTTTTGGATATTTTGGAAAAGAATATTTCAGAGATAAGTGAATTCCTCCAAAAAAACCTAAGCCAAAAGTATCCACTGTTACTGTAAGGGGACTCAGAATGGTTGTTCAAATTGTTACGTTCACAAAAAAGAATAATTTTGCCTCTAAATACTAGAATATGGTGTGTGGTTTCTCTGACAGTCAGACTTCATTTCTTTTAAGGCTTTATTATTAGAACACCTATTTGTTGTATGTGGATCCTCCTGGAATTTTTTCCCCCTTTTTTTTTTTAATTAATTCATTTACTTTTTAAATACATTTGTCTCTGCCTTCCCCCCACCTCTTTCCCTTGCCCCCTCCTACCTTCCCTCCCTCAGCTCTTCCCCTTTGGTTTTGTCCATGAGTCCTTGCTGTATGTTCCTTGACTTTCCCCTTCCCTTCCCCTTTTTTTTAAGAAACTTGTTCTGGGAAACTCAAAATGCTACCATTTCTTGCTGTAACTTTTTTTTTAATTTCCGTAATATATTTATGAATTTTGTGTAATCATTTTCTTTTTGTTCATCTTTCCTCTTTTCACAGTTGGTATTTTCCAAACTTTTCTTGATGCCCTGTACATATTCCTTCTTGGTTCCACTCATGGTTATTTATTAATAAAAGTAAAGGTTGGCCTTAATCAATGGGTTTTCCTTTCCTCTACTAGTCTTTTTTGTTTGAGGATCTATTCTAGTTTTTTGTAAGTATTTATTGTATTTGGACTAGTAATTCAAAATTTATGATAAACAAATGAGAGGTAAAATGTGGGTTTTTTCTCTTACATCTTCACCCCAAGTCAGCAATAGTCAAACATACTTGGTCTTTGGTGATACCAACTCTCACTCTGACAGCTCTAGCTCTTCTGAGAAAGATGACATAACGGGTCTTCATGAGTCTTCAGTTTAGGGAAATATTATGCCACTGGACAAGCAGGGATGAAGAAAGTAGTTTAAGGATGACCAAATAGTATCACTATTTTGAAGACAAATTTTCAAATCCATCACTTTAATTTCTGACTCCACTTTTGTTGATATTTTTAGGAAAATAGTAAGGGTTCACTCTCAAAATTCTTCAATGTGTTCCTGCATTGTGGTTTTTTCAGTTCTGATGTATCTGTCCGTAATATCAGTATCATTCAAACTGCCTATACTTTTTGAAGGATTTGTTAAAATAGTTCATAGAGAATCTGTCCCTTGGTCATTGTGTGTGTGTGTGTGTGTGTGTGAGTGTGTGTGTGTGAGAATATATTTGCATTTCTAATTTTATATTTTCATCCAATGACTTTTTGGAGAGGAAGGTAAATTATGTGTGTTCATCTCACCATCTTTAAACAGGAAACTCTCATTCAAAATATACCTTCCCCTCCTATATCTTTGGGAAAACCTTAAATATCGATGTTATAATATTCTGTTCATTTACTTATCCCTGGTACTGCAATGTGTTTTGTGGGGGGGTTTTTTTAGTATCACAATGGCCCCAGTTTTTGTTTTTATTTTATTTATTTTTTTGTTAAAACAGTTTTAAGCTTAAAGGAAAATTGAAAGATTGTACAGAGAGTTCCATATGTTTCACACCCAATTTTCCCAGCTTCTAACATCTTATATTTAGTATGATTTTTTTACAATTAATGAATCAGTGCTGTCACATAATGCTTAACTAATGTTTGCAATTTATTCAGTTCTTTAGCTTTTACCTAATATTTGACATTACAGTATTCCATCACTTTTTTACCTTACATTTGGCCATCATGAATCTTTACTCTCCTTGGGGCTGTGGCTCCAGTTCCTGGGACTTGCCTTGTTTTAAAGAACTTGGCTGTTTTCAGGAGTAACAGGTCACATGTTTTGTAATATGTTTCTCAATGAAGATTTGTGTAATGTTTTCATGAATACACCAGAATTATTGTTTTCAGGAAGATCCCAGTTTTAAAACCACAGATCTATGCCACCTTCTTTCTGTTCTTCCAATAATCTATATCTTTATTAATCCAAAGTTAATTAGTAACTTCTTTGAATTTAAGGCTCTTTTTTTTTTTTTTTTTTTGTTTTGGTTTTTTTCCCTTGCTTTTCTGTTGCTCTTAAAATTAATTTTATCCTTCTCCTTCAAGTAAGGCACATGTATCAAGGACCCATGGACAAAGCAACGGGGCAGTGGGGTTGAAAGTGGGAGGTGGGTGGTGAGTAGGGAAAGGGAGAGCAGTGGCGGGAAAATGGGGACAACTGTAACTGAACAACAATAACAATACAAATTAAATTAATTTTAATTCTTCAACACTTATTATAAAACTTTATTAATATTAACTCTATTATAGACTTTCTAATTTGACTAACACCTTAAGAAAATTATACATTTATTGTTTAGTATTTATTCTCTAGTAAGTTTGATTGCTGAAACTATGTAGGTACTGCATCTGCTGAAGTTATATTATTTCCCACCCTTGCTCCTACAAAATGCTGCCTTTATTTTGTCCCTTCCCCCCACAGAATGTGTACTTCACCATGACTAGAAGCTATTGATGAATGTTTCTAGCTCTAGGTAGACAAAAAGATGTCTCCCATGTTGAGCACAATCCAGTTCCTCATGTAATTCATATAACTCAGAACATAATTTTATTGTTTATTTAGGTACTTATTTTCCATGTCCTCTTACTAAAATACAAAGTTTATGGAAGCAGTGATTTTGTCATGGATATAAATGTACCTCTAAATTTGAAATAGTGTTCATAATTGTAAGTAAAGAAATGAATCACAATCTCCTCATCTTTTGTGGGGTTTTTTTTCAATTTTATAGGAAAAATATTGTGCCTTGTTTAATTTGTATTTTTGCTTTTAGTGGCCTTGAATAGCCTTTCATTTTTCTTGGTTAGAAATTCTCACGAACCTGATAAGAAAGAAAATAGATGAAAAAAATCTATATGAAAACTTTCCTTCTTCACATATTGCAAAGTTTTATTGTCACTAAATATGTTTCTTAATTGATAATGTACATTTTAAAAATAGGAAGGCAATATTTAGACTCATTAGAATCTAAGTAGAGAAATTAGCTCAAATTTTCCTATTTGATGTATGAAAGTGCTATACTATTTGATTCTAAAATTTCTAATTAGACAGTTTTCAGAATGGCCTTGAACAGCTCTCTTCACCATCAAAATACCAGGATAAGGAATACAGTTGCTGGTCAATTAAATCAGTCAGGATTAAACTTATCCTTCTTTAGAAAATAAAAGCTAAATGAGATGGTTTAGACGGCGACTTGTGAACATTAAACATCATAAAGAAAGTATAAATTTCTAAGTTTAAGAACAGGACTTTGTTGCTGATTTTTTGGCTACCTATATTTGCTATACAAATTCACACATCCAGTGTGTCTGAGGCAAGTCAACTTTTTACTTGTTCTTAAATCTTCCCTCTACCCACTAGGAGAAGCATGCTTAGGACAACATTGTTCAGAGGCCACATCAGCACTGATATTTTACCATTTTCCTCTCATGGATGTTCTCCTGTTTAATATCCTCTACATTAAAATGGTATAGGTTTTAGTTATTTTATAATGCTAGATTTGAAACCATAATATACCAATTACATGATCCTATACAGAAAAGATATTCAGTTCCAAATATGTGAATTCAAAGAGAAGAATATTTGTATTCTTGTTTTTTTTAATTTACTAAAAAAATCCATTTTAAGAAATGTAAAAATGATTGTATAATGTTTCCAAAACTAAGGAAGCCACACAAAGCGCTGAAGTAAGACAGATAGAGTTTATATCCATAATTTTGACATGATATGGAATACTTAAGTTTTGAGTAGAGTGAGTTGAAGCTACATGCATACATGCTTACGATATGTGTCTATACATAAGAGGTCAATCCAGAAGGTATCCAGCTATGTGGTATGAAAAGTAGAGACATTTACTGAAGAAGATACAAGAAATATTATACATAGGATAATGACACGTCAGTCCCCTTCAAAATGGGCACCTTGGGACCTCACATAGTTTTCCCAATCACCATCAGCTGCCCTGTCATATTTTCCTGAATATCATCAATGGTCTGAAATCTCATCCTTTTCACAGGTGACTTTAGTTTTCAGAAAAGCCAGAAGTCACAGGGCACCAAATCTAGGCTGTATAGGACTTAGTCACCTGGGTCATCTGATGCTGTGTCAAAACACTCATGTACGAGATGTGATGCATGAGTGGGGTGTTGTGGTAATGAAGCAGCCAATCACCAGTGGCCCTAGTTGCATCCTTCTGAATCATCCAAATAGTTTTCTCAGAGGAATGTTCAAGCTTAATACAAAATTTGATGCAGATTCATTGCTCTACTCACTCAGACATTTTGAATGCAGCCACCACACAGTACACATGCTCACTCAATGGCATCTACCACCACCACTGATAGTACAGTGAAGTTGTTATTGTTCAAACATGCACACTCCAGTTCACTCGTTGGCTGCCAGTTTGCATCAATGTCGCACAAACTGTTCTCATTATGTTAGCAATGACTGGACTTTTTCTGGACTGACCTTGTATATGTGTATGTGTGTGTACTTATGTTTCTTAACTTTGGCTTTATGAATTTTTATGTAAAGACTACATATATGTGCATTTTTTTTCATTTTAGTTGATTGCAAATATCATTCCCAAGGTTCTCTGAGTAATTCATGAACACACCCAAAGCACAATACCACGTTTTGGGAGTTTCTGTCCAGACGCTGAAAATTTATATTCATTGGTCATCTTGTAATAAGAAGCTTCTGAAGGACATTGATTCATGATGGGATCCATTGATTCTAGAAAAGAACATAAGGATAAATAATAAAATTTTATATTTGCATGGTTTTTGCCATTAAGTTTAATGTGTTCCTAACAATTTTAAGAATATAACAACATAAATACTAGCCTTCACATATTAAATGTCTACTGTCTTCCAGGCACTGTCGCTTGTAATAAAGTCTAGTTAGTTAAGTCTATTTAATTATCAGTATTTCAAAGATGTGAAAATGCAGAGTTTAGATCCCTCCATGTTTACATTTAGTAATATCAGTAGAGTAGTTAACCTTTCATTTCAGAAAATATGATAGAATGAAGTCTGAAATTAAATCAAGACCAATTTGCTGACAGGCATTTTATATTTTGTTCAAAATGGTCTTCCTCCTTCTAAATAAGGACACCTACAACATATATTATGATTTTTTAATGAAGCTCTTAAATATTACAGTCTATTTTATAGTAGACAAATAGCAATTAATATGTAGAAATTAATTAAATTCAGTGAAATAATTTTCAGTTATGCAAAGCCATACTTGTTTCCAACTGCAAGAGAAAGGGCTTCATCTCTTTGTTTCCCTGGAGAAAACTACTCCAATGCTATCAGAACATGTAGGAACTGAAAGTGTCTCTTTCATCTAATAGGTTGGCTGGCTTACATGACAGTAGAAAGTTTGTCATATTCATTTATGTATTTCCTCTGAACATGATAGTGTCAGAAAATAACAGATTTTAGTAGTTAGTAGTTTAATTAATGTAGCAATTGATATTAAGTGATGTAATTTTTATTTTTCTCATACATATTAACAAATTAATTTACTTAGTGGACATATTATCCTATAAAAATATTTTGAAACAATATTCCTACATAAACATTTAAAAATGCCAGTGACAAAAGTGAGCAAATCTACGAGAAAAATTATCAGACATTTACAAGTGCATTTATTTGCTTAATGAGAAGACAACATTAAAGGCCTGATATTTTTAGTTTCCTAACTTAAGTATTAACATATTCTACCTCTGTTAATTAAACATTTTTACCTTAAAAATATTTAAACATTTTTACATTTAACATTTTTAAATACTGTTTTCTACCCTTTGTTTTATTCCTCAGTTATTATTCAGGAATAAGCATTTAAATGGTGCTTTGCTATATAGCAGCCCCATTTTAAGGGTTTTACATTTAATTCTTACAATATTTTAAGTGCTTTATATATAGTATCCTCAACCACCCTGTGAGGTAGAAACTACTATTTTCTCTGATTTAGAGAATGGAAAAATGACGCATAGTTAAGTGCCTTACCCAAGATTTTACTGCTATTAAATATCAGATGTAAGAACCGAACCCAGGCAAAATACATTTATATTATTTGCTCTTCAACAAGTTATATTGCCTTTGTATAATTAATAAGTCTCATTTTATTTCAATGTTTTACTTTCTTAATTCCATCTTTATTACTTCAAATAGGCATATGTTTTTTTATGCTTTCTTATTCAAAGTCTTATGTTAAAATTTAATTAAATTACATTTTGTCAGTTTTTATCAGAGATATACAAGAGTTAATTGCATTAGCAAAAGCATTAAATAACTAACACACAAAAAATTTGTTCTTTTTTTTCAAGAAGATTCTAGCCAAATGTTTATTTTCTAAGACTTAAAATTTTCTTATTCCTCTATTATATAGGAGAGACTCCATCAATCTTTATAAATTGGATTGAAATAATTTTTATTCTCAGTCCACAGGTTATAAATAAATATCATACCTTAAAAATTTAATATGAAATTAATGCCAGAATATATGAATATATTTTTGTTTCTATCCTTTGTGCAAGAGGTGATAGGAAAAAAACAAAACAAAACAGAATTTACTTATAAAATGTGTATTTATTAACATTAAGTCAAAGTTTATTCTTAAACTTCAGTCAACGTACTCTCCATTTGATGCAATACACCTGTCAAGACTTTTTTTCCATTGCTCAAAACAGTTTTTGAACTCATTGATTTGATGCCTTTCAGTGCTTCTGCAGTTTTTTGTTTCATTTCTTCCACATTGACAGAATGTTTCACTTTCAAAACATTTTTTTTTCATCTGAGGAAACAAAAAGAGTCACTTGGGGCAAGGCTGGGTGAATAGGGGCACGGAGGTCATGCTGTTTTTGCTCAAAAACTGTTGAACACTCTGTGCGGGGTGGGCAGGTGCACATGTAAATCACCCATCAAGAAACAGGCAAATTTGTTGAAAGAGTATTTACAAAATATTCACTGAAGCTGAATGCAGCCTCTCACAACAACACCAGCTAGTACACTGATACAGGTGGGTTCCCAGAACACTCACTTAATGGGGAAGCCTGCACGATAAGGGTCCACCCTCCAGAAGATAATTCTATTGTGGGGGGGGCCCCCTTGTATTTTGCTTCTTCTTGACATCTACTGTCACATAATCAGAAATAATGAACAAGATGCTGGATCAAATTGAATTGGAAAGTTATTCTATTTCAATTAAGCCTGAGAGGTCTCTAAAGTATTTGGAGCAATGAACTGATATTCTAACAATCATTATGGCACTTAATTGGTTTTATAACTCTTCAAATTTTCCCTAGCACAATTGCTTTTTTCAATTGGTATTTCACAGGATTTCAAATTTAATTTATATAGTGCCATTTATAGAATACTACCCAGAAAGAGTGTTTTCTGATCATACCATACTTTGTTTGATTTCAACAGATTTAACGTGCTGCTCCTTATAAAAATTGAATTGCCCTTCAATTTCAGTATTTATATTATTGAGCTTCAGGAACACTACAGTGTATAAAATGAAGAACTGAGAAGAAAAACAAAACAAGGAACAAGCATCAATAATAAAAGGCAAGGGGGTAATTTCTTCTTCAAGACATGTATCACGGCTCGCTTCTGTCAACTTTTCCTCATGATTTTTGGAATTATTTTTCTATCCCAAATCCTTCAATGGCTTTCCTCTTTGTATGTATGTATAAAAGTTATGTTAAAGTTCAAATATCTCACTATATAATGTCTGTCTTGCAGAAGGTCAGGTTTTTGAAAACCAGATGCCAGACAAAGATTCAGATGCAAGTAATTTATATAAGAAAGAAACTGACAAGGGAGCATAATAGGACATTTGAAGAAGTCAAAGGAGGATGCGATTTTAATCAAAACCCCCATTACAGTCTGATGACACGAGGGGCTTATACTTGAGCATTTTTTTCCCTGAAGGGAAGGCTGCTGTGACTGTAAGGTGGGCGCTTAGAATCTTTGTGACACAAAGGATCAGATTGTCAAATCATATGCATACTAATCAAAAATCATACCTAGTTCCACGACTTCTTAATAATTTCTGGATGCAGATCATCAAAAGATTCTAACCAAGTAGAAAAAACCTTGGGATATCATGGACCTTAAAAAACAGAATAATGGATGAGATCTCATAGTGAGTATCCTGGAGTTACCTCACAGAGGGAGGAAAGCATTTAAACTACAAAACATCTAATCTTAATACTCCAAGGAGGTGAGCAGCCTGTGTGACATTCAGTTGGAAGGCATGTCTCATCCATTGTAGGTTCAAATGCCATAAGTGATCTTTATTAGACATTCAACAGGTAAGTCCTTTTCCTGCTTGTAGATGTCCTTAGCTTATTATTTGGAAAGCTAATTGACTAGACAAGTAGACTAGGTCAGCTGATTTTGTTTCTTTACTGTAAGGGTGTTTCTTCAGTCGAATAGATTACAGGTCTGTTGCTTTAACTGCTCAGGATACAATAGATCTGGAAGGAACGTTGCCAGTAACCAGTTCCCATCATGTCGTAACTCAACCCTAGTTGGACTCCTTTTCTGGACTCCTTTTTCCAATGGCTCTCCCTGTGCATGATACATCAACCCTAGCAAACTAGTTGACTCTCCCCAAATAAAATGTATTTGCATATTTTATCTTTTCATTTTGAGTATTTTTGGTAAATAGAATGGCATGGGGAACTCCTACAGATTGTAATGTTAGTATGATTTCCAGTGTGGACACCTCAACACTCAAGGAGTGAGATGGTCACTCCTCTCTGTATCATTATTCTACAGTATTTTTGTTATATCATCTATCATATTTTAACAGAATTTATTTACTTATATGAAAGTTATTCATTAGTATATTAAGTTTTATGGGTCATTGACTCCTTTCAGATCCTGGAAATTTTGATATAATACCACATGCCTTAAAACTTTTTTTTTTTTTTTGCATTTAATAATATGAGATCAAAGGTTCCTGAATCCCAATCATAAACCCCAGATTGAGAAATCCTATAAAAGGTGCATTTTTTGAGAATAAGTTCTCTATATTATTTATCATTTTATGCTTTGTGCTCAGCTTAATGCCTAATGCATGTTGAGTGTGGGAAGGTTTATTTTTAAGACTTTTGGTATCCCTTTACTTACAGATGAGTCTGTTTCCCTCAAATGTATAAACCAACCCACACTCATCGCATACTTCCTACATCTCTTTTGCTTTCTTTGTCCCTTAAAAAAATATATAGGTTATGTTACTGTATACCAGGTACTGATCTCAGCATTTAACATATAGCTACTTTACCATTCCTCATTGTAAACTGATAAAGTATTTTCTATTGTTATCTTGACCTAAAAGAACAGAGGACTCATGGGCACAGACAATTGTGGAGAGGATCGACTGTGGGTGTAGGAGGGTGGGGAAGGGGAAAAAGGCGGGACAACTGTAACTGAACACAAGTACATTTAAAAAATTAAAAAAAAAAAGAAACTTTATGCCCAGAATGGGTAAGTGAATTGCTCAAGGTCACAAGATTAAATAGTATAGAAATTCCACATAGGCTGCCTGATGCTAGAGTTGCCACTTGTTTCCTCTTTTTATTTTTTTAATTGTGTTTTTAACTTAAGTAGAACTGACAAATGGCCTAATATTAGTTTCAGGTGTACAACATAATTGCCTTGCAAAATAATTACCACAATAAGTCTAGTTAACATGTCACTTTACAGTTACATTTATTTATTTTTTTTACTGTGATGAGAAGTTTTAAGGTCTAATCTTTTAACAACTTTTTAATATGTGATACAGTATTATTAACCATAGTCACCATGTTATACATTGCGTCCCATGACTTATTTATTTTATAGCTAGAATTTTGCACTTTTTGACCACCTCCACCCATTTTTTAAATTTTCACCCACTTTTTTTACTTTAATTTTTAGTTTTTGTGTTTTCTCAGATACAAAAAGTAAACATATAAACATATATGTATGCATAGTCACTTGAAAATTAACCTAAGACATAAAACATTACAAATAGAGCTGAACCCTATGTGCTATTCTTTTCAATTATGTTTTCTCTTCACACCAGACAAAGCAACTATTCTGCATTTGACTTTGCTTATTGACATTCATCTCTCTCTACTTCTATTCTATAAGTATCTTTAAACATGTAGTAAATATTTGTGTATATGTGTTCTCATACTGCATGTTATTTTCTGCAGACACAATTTTCCTCAATTCAATGTATTTGAAATTAATGTGTGCTTTATAAAACAATGAATTATTTCAAAATTCATTGAAATAATAATTCAAAATTTCTTTATTGTTTTCCTGAAGGAATTTTTGCTTGCTTCCACATTTTAATATGGGAGAATACAGCTAAGAAAAATATTTTAACATATTTCTTTTTGCACAAATGCTATGTTTTCTCCACAATAAATATTTAGGAGTAAAATTTATCTTGTAGAATATATGCATTTTCAAATTTATTTCATATTGACTTGTGCATTTCAATTTTGTTGGCCAGTTTAAATTTTCTGCAATATTGTGTCAATTTCCATTTAATTGTATCTTCTAAATACTTGGTATTTTTTGAATATTTAAATCTGTCACTTAATGGATATAGAAGGTCTATCTAGAAGTTACCCATGCATGTAATATGAAAAATAAAGATATTGATTGAAGAGGGTAAAAGATACAAGAAATATTGTACATGGGATAATGATGCCTCAGTCCCCTTCACAGTAGACACCTTGGGACCTCACAATCTTCCCCCAATTGCCATAAGCTATCCCATCATATCTTCCTGAATCTCATCGATGGTCTGAAATCTCTTCCCTTTCAAAGGTGATTTTAGTTTGGGGAAAAGCTAGAAGCCACGCGGCACCAAGTCTGTGCTGTAGGAGGGCTGAGTCACCAGGGTGATTTGATGTGGTGCCAAAAAGCTCTTCACGAGACATGATGGGTGTGCAGGTATATCGTCATAATGAAGCTTCCAATCACCAGTTGCCCATAGCCGTGGCCTTATGAATCATCCAAATAGTTTCTGTGGAAGAATGTTCAAGCTTGATGCAAAATTTGATGCAGATTCATTGCTCTACTAGCTTAGTCATTTTGAATATGATGACCACACAGTACACATGTTCACTCAGTTGTGTCTACTGCCCCCAGCGAAGTCGCCATTGTTCATCCACGTGCATTCCAGTCACTTTCCCTGGCTCCCAGGTTATGTGTATTTCATGCAAACCATTCTCGTTATATTAACAATAGCTGAACTTTTTCCAGAGAGACCTTGTAAAACATTTAAATGTTGGGAATATTTTACTATATTTGTGGCTCTTTTTCAATTGTAAATTGACTATTTATGTCTAAGATTTTTTTGACAATTATATTTATTATTTGTCTCTACAGGTTCTTTAAATACAAAACATTTATTGAGCATTTGCCTTGCTTCTACCTCCTTCAAGGATTAGGCATGCTTTTTTACTTTACTCATAATGCTATTGAGGTATATGTCTTTTTAATTTTAATGCAATCATATTAATCTTTCACTTTATTTGTAAATATGTAATATTTCAGAAGTCTTTCCCTACTCTTGATCATAGGACTTTGAATTGGTTTTACCCTCACTATCTATTTTTTAATATGTTTTGGTCCATCAGGCTACTGTAACAAAATGACCATAAACTGGGGGTCTTAAATGACAAACATGTCTTTCTCACAGTTCTGGGGAATGGGAAGTCCAAGATCAAGGCGCTGGCAAATTCGGTATCTGGTTAAAACCCACTTCTTGATTCACAGGTGGTCATCCCCCTGCATTCTCACACAGTGGAAGGAGTAAGAGAGTTCTCTGGGGTCTTTTAACAAAGACATTCATTTTATTTAAGCGGGTTCCACCCACATGGCTTAATAACCTCTCAAAGACCCAAACTTCCTAATGCTTCACATCGGAGGACAGGATTTCATTATATGGATTTTGGGGATATGGAGACACGCATGTCTTGTTCATAGCACTACTAAAGTGTCATGATAATTATTGCTTTCCATTGATTTTGATACCTGAAATAGCATTTGAAATCACTGCAGTCAGGCTTTCATTAAACACTCCCACAAACTACACTGCTAGTTGTAAAATAAATGGACTCTGAGAAGTTGCTGTGTTTCCTTCCAAAATGACATTTGATGTTCTTGGCAAGTTTACTTCTCACACACCAACTCCTTAATCTCTGTGCTAGAAAATATTTTTTCTCTAGTTCTTCTCGAAATTCTTTGATTATTATTTTAACATCTTTTGAAGGTTTCTCTTCTTGACCTATATCATGGATATTGCCATTTCTCTAGACTTCAAATCTTAGCTTTCTTTTATTATGGTACATATTTTACCTACATAATCATAGTTTCTAGCATCACTTCAGCAGCGCTCTTTAGGTTGATGACTTCCAATTATACATTTCATAACATATTTCAAATAGAACTTTAAACGTGCAATTTCTACTAATATACAGATATGTAAGTGTGTGTATATATACACATATATATTTGTTTACCTGTATGTCAAATAAATATATCTAAAATTAAACAAACATCCTCTCGTAACTCTATTTTGTGTTCCCTGTTTTAGAGTTATACCTTTTACCTTACTCCCAATAAAAAACCTGATTATTCTCATCTCCTTTTTACCTACATCCTTCACCCAGTTGATGTTAGAGGCCTGATGTATCTAATACCATAGCAAGCCTCAGATATTTTCCATCCTCTTTAAGCAGGCTGATTCCTTTCTGTCTAGATCCTTAGTATTTTAGCTTGGGAACCAACACTTCTAAATACAATTGGAAGTATTTTTAAAATAGCCAAAGTATTTCCTGGCAGTAGATAGATCCTTCATTCCATTTAATACCAAGTTATTAAAATGAAAATGCCTTCTTTCAAAGAGTAAAGGAGTAAGAAAGGAGGTATATAATTACATACAAAAGTATGAAAAACAGAAAATGCACATGATGCATATTGGTATGCATTAATTTGTCACAAAACACCTATGGGTCCAAACATATAGATTAAATAAATATTCAGGACTTAATTAGAGAAGGTTCTCTGGAGGAATACATATAAGGACACAGAGAAGAGCATGTGGGTAGTCTATGTGAGCTTGCCAGAACAGCCACACAGTCATTTGGACATTTTAGAAAACTGAATGTTCTCTCATTTACTTGGAAAAACACTGCTTTTTAAATATCTTCTTGTGCCTTGTACTTTGGCATCAGCACTCAGCCATTTTTTTGTTGTTCTTTAGTTTTCCTGTCTGTAAAATGGAGATAATGTTAATTTCCCCCTTCTGGATGCTGAGAAAGTGAATTTATACTTACAAAAGACTTGAAGATGAAAAGCACTTGTGCATATTATTAACTGTAACATTGGCCAAAAAAAGAACAAAAGAAGCATTTGTCTGAAGAGGTCATTTGCTATAGATCAGTGCAGTAGAATTAGCAAGGGCAGCAGTAGAGAAATAATGAATTGTAGAAATAAATATAGGAAGAGAGCTTTTTAAAGATTATAATATTTTATGACTCAAATCTCCAAATATACTTTGAGATTCCTCTCCTTTTTAACAGTGATTATAAGAAGTTTCCTACAGTCAATATAGATGAAGAGAAAATTTTCATTTTTCCATATCAAATATGGTGAATAATTATCTTCAGCTGTAAAGAGCCTAGATTTTCTAGTATAAGGAGAATTAGGTTGGTTAAGGACTGAAAAGAATCATTTAATTTTTTTAATATGTGAGTGCAAAATAATCCTTCATTGAATTTAATTTAAATCCTATACATTATCTCTTTCATTTTGCTAAATTATTTAAACAATTATAAACACAAATTATTAATTTCTCACTGAAATTGACAAGTACATACAATTGAATGAAGGATAATATGCACTGATTACATTGGCCAAAAGTATTTCTTACTGATCCTACTAAGAGAAAAAAATAATGACAAAATCCGGAGCCTGACATTTTATATTTTATATACTTTGTATTACAAGTACTTGGTTACAGGAAAGGAAACTCTCATTGTAATTATATTATTGTGGCATCTGACTAGATTATTTTAGTTTTGTTGATTTACTCTTATGCTATTCCTTTTATTAGTAAGGAGGCAGGTTTATTTCTGTTAAAACCATTGATCAATAAAATAAATCTATTATAATAAAAACTAGATAGGAGAGAATTCTATGTTGAACTCAGATGAAAAATTAAGCAGCAACAGAAGATTGCTTCCAGACAGTAGTTAACACTCCATCTATGAAAGAAAGCAAAACAGGGATTCAGAAATTGATCAGAGATCTTTATCCAGAAAAAAATAAACATAGAACATATTAAGTATTTAAGAACATTCAGTTGTTTTTGTCAGATAATTGTATTAACTTTCACTATTGAGTTCCTTAATCTAAGGATCGAAAAATGGATTTAATAAATGTTGAAACCATTTAAATAAATTCACTTTATGAACTAAAACAAAATGGGTAAAATTTTTTAGATTAATAAAAGTATTCTTATTTTTGGAATAATGACCTACCATTTTACTTTGAAAAGAAAGAAAAAAGGAAAAGAGGATATAAATTTCTTGCCAAAACATGTTGGCTACACACACACACACACACACACACATAAAATTTAATGTTTTAAATATTTATTTTTCAATTACAGCTGCATTCAACATTATATTAGTTTCAGGTGTACAGCTTGGTGGTTAGACATTTATCTAACTTATGAAGTGATTCCCCTGATAATCTAGTATCCACCTGACACCATACACAGTTATTACAATATTATTGACTATATTACCTATCTGTACTTTACATCCCCATGACTATTTTGTAATAACTTTTATATGGTGCTTAGAATGTACTGTAGCATGCATGGGTGTGTGTGTGTGTGTGCACCTCTGGGCTTTTTGGGTTTATGTCTGAAATTGGCTCTGTGCAGAAACAGCAATACATGTCAGAAGTTTTTTTTATTTTTTTTCCACATTAACTCTTCAATGAACTGTGAAAATCATTCTGAATAGAATGCCTGACACACTTGCTTAAAAGCAGATGTAGTTGTACTTTTAATATATTATTTTAAAAAGCTATTCAAATTTTTCATTTTACATTGTCTGAGCTAAAAACAACTGAAATTAGTAAGTATTCACTTTCCAACGATCCTAATATTGGTTAACATTCTACTGAAAAAAAGTGAAGTAAGGGATTATATTAGTTGTAATGATTTAGGAGCATTTGGCAACCATTTAGTTTGCAATAGATAAGGTAATTCTCACAAACATAAATTATGCATCTCCATTGACCATGTTGACAACAAAACTGCCAATTTATATTATAGTTGACTCTAAAATTTAAAATGATAATGAATTGGAGATGAACAAAGAAATGAAATATGTATCTGTGTGTGTGTATATATATATGCATATATATGTAAATATAAAATCAGCAATAACCAGTACAAAAAATAAATAATAAGAATACCTTTTCTCTTCTGTTCTATTCTATATTCTAATAGCAAAACAGGCAAAGTTTCTTAAAAGTTTCACACACCTACAGTTATAAAATGCATAAGTTCTGAGACATAATGTACACACGGTATCTATAGTAAATGATACTGCACTGTACATTCAAAAGTTGTTAAAGAGTAGATGTTGAAGTTTCTTGCTACAGGAAAAATAATTTTAACTATGTGTAGTGATGAATGTTAGCTAGTCTAATTGTGATCATTTTGTAATGTATACATATGCTGAATCATTCTGTTGAAGGAAATATGATGTATGTCAATATATCTCAATAAAAAGACTAGCTTTTCTTTCAAAGATTATAAACCTATATAACAAGTATACTGCTTTTATTATCATCTGTTTTATAGAGTCTGTCATTTATTTTTAGATATTTCTGTCTTACGCATAACAGTTGACTAGTTGGAAATCTAGGTGCATTTTGTCAGTTACGGTTTGAGATTAATATTCTATCCAAACATGTATTTTCCCTTTTCTAAAACATAGCCCTTTTCTCTCCTTTCCACATTCCTCCTTTCTTCCTTCTTCTCTCACTTTTTTCTACTTTTACTTCTATGGCAACTGCCATAGCAACAACAGCATGTGATGGAGGGTTTTGCTATCATAAGTAAAATAAATAAATAAATAGATAAATAATTTACAGGCAGGCAATAACTTCATTTTAGAAGAATTAAAATTGCCCTATTCATAATCAAGCAGTTTAAATTAAAGCTTCAGGTTATATATAAAAGAGAAAAATTTTAAATGTCATGTGAAAAATCTTGATTTGATAAATATATAACTTCATTCTAACTGAAGTTATAGTTAATATAATAGTTAAGCGAATATAATAGTTAAGAAAACTATTAACAAAAAACTAAAATGACACCTCCAATAATTTTACACAAATCTAAATTTAATATTTATATTCAATATGTGAATTACAGAATAAAATGACAATTTTATTGTAGAAAAAAATATATATATATTTGAAAGTGTAGTATTGCCTTGTCTTAGGGTTCGTAATCCTTTTTATATACAAGTTGGAGAATTGTATCCAGATTTTATCAAAATTACCTTGTTATTTTTGTTTTGTACTTATTTTAACCTTTTCCCACATTGCAAAAGGTTAAGTGATTTTTTTTAGTTTTGAGGGTGGGGGCGGGTGTTGAAAAAGTAAAGAGGAAACCTGGAACCCTTTGGAAGAGGACAAAAACGCAAACCGAAGCTCAGTGAGTTGCTCTGGGCGGGGTGGAAGGAGTGGGAGGGGTGGGAGGGGTGGGAAGGGTTGGAGGGGTGGGTGGGTGGGTGGGGCCCCTGGTGGGCGGGCCCCGGTGGGAGGGGCCTCCCTAGGACCTGCGGGCTCTCCTGCTCCTCAGTTACTGGCTGGCCTCTCCTCTATTGCTAGGGACAGGAACGGGCTCCAAAGGTTACATAATTAAATATTTCATAATTTAATGTGGTGAGCATGCCGATATATTATCTTAATGTAATATGTTTTCAAAATGCCTTTCTTACAAGTCAAAAAGAAGTATGTGTCTATGTATGCATGAGAACTCAAAAAAGATAGTAAAAGATGTAAGTAAAGATGGATAAGTCGTTCCTATTTTATCTAATTTGACTTAATGAGAAATAGTTCTTAACTTTCAATCAAACTCAATATAGAATACAAATTTTAAAAAGACTTTTAAAGGAAACTTTTAAAGCTAGAAAATCAGCCCTTTTGCATTTTCCCCCCTTGATAATAGATTATCTTATTTAGTTCTAAATTTTTGAGAAGTAATTATTAAAATAAATGGCATTAAGTTCACTTTTATTATAAAAATTTTATATTAACTAAGGGTTGTCTAAGTTGTCAGGGAAATTTACCAATTTATGTCAATCATTTGGGTTCATAATTTAACACAATTCCTTTTTGAGATTTTTATATAAATCTGTACGGTTTTATGTAATGGGAAAAGGGGTTTTAAATACATTATACCAATGACTTACATCAATCGTTAGGAAATACTGTTAGAAATCATGGTGTTTTTTATAAATCATTTCAAATCACGCTTGTTAATTAAGCATCATGATGCTACATAGTACAATACATTAATTCCAGTTCTTTGAACAAAACTTCCTCATAAGAAATAAATCCATTTAAATTGGAATATGACAGTGTTCTTGTAATAAGAGCAATAAATCAGTGTTGTAAGAGTAAAGCAGAGGGAAACTTAAGTTAAAGAAAGACATGGGGATGAGGTGATGAAAAGGGAATTTAACTTCTGTGGTATTGTCCACCCAAATCCATGATTTCTGTTAATCATGAGAAAACAGCAGACAAATCCAAACTGAGGTGCATTCTATAAAAAAACCTGACTAGTACACTTCAAAAATGTCAAATTTATGAAGAATAAATATTGAGCAGTAACAAGCAGAGAACAGTTAAGAAGAAAATAGTTTAAAAAAAAGATATCGGTGGAAAAACGTAAAATTTTAATTAAAGCTGTAGTTTAGGTCACAGTACTGTACAATTTTAACTTCTAAGTTGTGATGTGTACATTGGTTATGTAACATGTAAACTTTATGGGAAGCATTGTATGATTTTCTCAAGTCTTATAAAATATAAAATTAACGAATAGTAATAAAAGATATTAGCTAAACAAATGAAGAGTAAACAAAAATAGGATAATTTATAAGAAAAATGAAAATGGGTCAAAGGGGACCAACCTACATGGGAACCATTAAAAAGGCTAAGTTACATACATGTTCATTTCTTGATGATATCGGGTTTATATATGATTATAGAAATTTACATTGATGCTAAAGACATAAAATGTATATTAATAATTTAAGGCTCTCATCAATTTTTTGTATATGTCTCAATTTAGTCATTGCCAGGATGAATACTAGGTTTTACATTAAAACTATTTTCTGGAGAAAGAGCTCTGGAGGTATGCAACAATACACTCCACTAAGGCACAGAAGAATGGGCAACTCTTCATCTTGCTTCAAGGTGTCATAGTGAGGCATGAGAGGAGGAAGAAAACAGACTGTCCGTATGGCACTTTCAGGGACAGACTGCCAGGGAGGATTACATGGGATCAGAAATAGAAATCAAAGATTTGTTTTTGTTGTTGTCATTTTGTTACTGAGTCCTGGTGACTTCAAAAGAGTAAAAGAGTCTACAGCAAAGCTCTGAATTAAAACAACAATAAGTCCTAAGGGATATGCTCCAGATTTTCCTCATCCAAAGATTCCATAAACGTGATTTAAGTTCAAAGAACAGAGTGTATTCAAATGCTGAATAATATGAAAGCAGCAAGTATGTGCAAACAGTGAGCTGAGAAATTACCTGAAACTTTTTCAAATCCTCTTCCATGGTTTACTGATGCCCTTAAAAATCGTTAAGTATTCCATGGGAAAAAAATGTATTTTGGTCAAAACATTTAGCAGTGATTGTGTTAAAGAAAGATGAGGAAGTTTCTTTACTCTTGTCAGATGACAGTGTGTTTTGTGAAGTCTGCTGCTGAAATGGTGGTGGCATTTAGGATGGAAGAAGCATTAAAGAAACCATCCTATTTACAAAATCCTATTTTTGCCACTGAACATTTTTCCTTTTATCCTAAGAAAACTTAATTAAGTAACAATATATTGGAAATTCACAAAGCAAATGTATTTACTGTTACTTTAAATATATCTATGTTTTCTGGGGCTATTGCTTTCATATACCTGGATTTCCTGGTACTTTGGTATTCCTGGGTCTCTGTGTTCAATGCCTGCTAGTGCTCCTAGCTGCTAATCTAGTTCTCTGGTAAAATCTCCACTTCAATAATTAATATGTCCAGGTCAATGAAGTAAATCAAATCACACTCCCACACACACATACACAACTGAACTGGAAGTAAGTCCCCTTCCCTCAGCAGGCCTACTGCCGGTGAGCCACTAACAGTCAGGAGTTGGGGATGGCTGCAGGTTTTGCCTTCTCTTCTTTGATTGGTTGTTATACTCTTCATCCTCCACCATTTCTGATTCTCCTAGAATCCAGACTGGAGAAGGGAGAGTAGAAAAGTGCCAAAAGTAGAGGAAAATCCTTCCTTTCACTTAATAAAAAAAAAATGCATTAGGCCACACAAGTGGAATTTTAGGTGTAGGGCAGAACTCAAGATTTGGTGATCTATTGGCTCATCATTCTCTCAAGAGACTATTTTATCTCTCTGCTCTGCCATCAGAGCAATTATTGCCAGAGTTGCAGGATGGCGGCCAACAGCAATCGAGTCTAGGAGCTGCTTTATAGATGTCCCATGTGAGACACGATTTTTGCCTATGCTTTCCCAGCAGACATCCTAAAATCCATATTGACTGACCTACACCCTCTCCTGGAACAACAGCTGCGTCGAGAACAATGGACTATGTCCATGGGTTAAAGCCTATCAAAGTTTAACGATGAAGGAGAGGGCTTGAAATCAGTTTTACCTGAAGAGAATGGAGCTGTGGTCACGTACTTGCTTGGTCATTAACTTTCTGGTTGACTATCAGAATTTCCTTACTTCCCTGGACCTCAGGTACCACATTTCCAAAAGTTTAAAAATAAGATTAAATAACTTCTAAGATCTTTCAAAATAATATGATTCTGAAAACTCAGTTTCAGACTCATTATACATTTTTATTCAATAATTCAACATTTCTTATTGTTATATGATAGATACTAAAATATTGTTAATTCATGATCATAAAATACAAATATTTTATACCCCATGGAAACTACCTTCTGGTGAAGGAGAAAGAAAATAAGAGAAATTGAGGCTTTGTAACATCAAATAATTGTGGCCAGTTATCTCACTCAAGACATGACATGTAAAAAAATATTTGGGAGGTCATGTTGTGTTCAAGAGATGAGTGTGCCTGAGGCAGAGAGAGAAAAAGAATGAGACAAAAGTGACGATATCGGACAGATAATGGGGCCAGATCTTTGAATGACCTAGTAGGCCATTGTAAGAATTATGGTAAATTTAGGTCTTGTAGAAAGCTCATTAAAAATAATTACTGAGCCCTGGATGGTGTGGCTCAGTGCCTTGAGTGCCAGCCTGCGAACCAAAGGGCTGCTGGTTCAATTCCCAGTCAGGACACATGTCTGGGTTGTGGGCCAGGTCCCCAGTCAGGGGACTACAAGAGGCAACCACATATTGATGTTTCTCTCCTGCTCTTTGTCCCTCCACATCTCACTAAAAAATAAAATTAAAATAAGTGAAATATTTTTTAAAAATTACTGAGGAGAGTCTTTCTTCCTCTAATGGTCATCAAATAGAAGTTCAACCCCTGCAGGACCTAAAAAAAGAAAGCAGGACTTGGGTAGTCAGGAGTGACAATACATTAAAATCCATCTGACTAAGTTAATTGAGGTATTGAAATTTCCTGTTGTTTATCATGCTAATAAAACAATATAATGGGATGCATATGTTACATTTTATAAACATTCCATTAAGGATAGAGGCTTTTAAACTGCTTTTGGTCAAGTATTGCAGCTTTTAAAAGATTTATCAAAGGAAAAAAATTACACATATTCCAAACATTTCTGTCATGCCTCTCGCTTCACTAGTCACAAATGTTTCTGTCTCTATAGTTCCAGTTGAATTAGGTTTTTGAAATGTATGCTTCAGAGTATCATGATTATCTGATGCTGAAATATCCAAGGATAATTCAGTGAGTTCTATACTAAAATCAGTACAAATCTCTTATAAGTTTTATATAAGATTAAGCCTTACACTATAGTACATTCATATGCAGCTTTACAGTTTGATCCAATTTTTTTAGTGTAGTATGCAATGAATTTTACCTAAAGTTATTTAGTTTTATTTGAGCCACTTTTATGCATTAATTGTCCATTACAATAGAATGTATTAGTGCTTCTCTTAGAAATGTTACTTAAAAGAATAAGATATTGTTAACAATCATAAACTCAGCTTTAAATTAAAATATGGTTCTTGTATTTTTTTTCAGCAAATACAGACTTTGGTAAATTTATTTCTTTAGTCAGAATTTCCCCTGAACATTCAATAACTAACAAAATATCAATTGCTTGTGTTCAATATAGCCAGTTTCAAGTTTTATTTTTTTAATTTGATTACTATTGTTTGAATATATAAAAATAAAGCACGAATTATGGTCACTTTTCCCAGATTCAAGTTTCATAGAAAATCTCTGAAATAGTAAAGAGTGATACTACTGAGAAGATTTTGGTTTCTGGCTCTCTTTAATACTATGCTTTTTTGTTTTTTTTTAAGTCCTGGTGTTTTTGAAGTAAAGATATTCTTCCAATTCCCTGTTCTTTCAGTTTCTTGAATGTCTTTCTTCTATGATTTTGTTTTCCATTATACTTCAGCCTCTCTCACCCATTGTTGTTACCAAGATCTTGATATGACTAGTAATTTTACACACACACCATAATGTCAATATCATGTGTCTCATTATCTAACTAATTACATTTTATCATTTTGCTCCAATCTTTAGGTATGCTGAATCCAGCAATCCTTCCACCCCACCTGGACCTCAGATACTACCATATTTTCATCCTCTAATCCCTTTCAAGTCCATATCCCCCTCTTGCTCACTTTATATTTCTTTATCAAGAACTATAATCCCCCCTGCCAGTAAACCCTGAATCCCCTTGCCTATCACCCACTCTGTTGTAATATCATAGCCATCACTATCTCCTTTGGACCATGCTTCTTCAGCAGAATGTGATTGAGGAACAAACAGGGCTTTGCTGTTACCAGGTAGACATACTCTACACCCCTTATTCATTTACTTTGGATGACTAGTTTACATGTTTTCTTTTTTCATGAAACCTCCAATTACTACTTAACTGATCTGCCTTCTCAGGTGATGACATTACTGCCTAATTAACTGAGAATATTAAGGTAACTTTAATAAATCACCAACACTGTATTCATCTATCTGCTGATATCTTTATCCATAAGTTGTATCTTCCCACCTTCTCTTATCTAAAGACACTTTCTACTTATACATGAGATTGTATCTTCTTCCACCTACTTGATGACATCTGTCAACAATTCTTCCCTGTCCTATATCAAACCACCTACATTCTATCAATCCTTTCAGAATACCAATACCTCATTATTTTTCCCATCTTGGCAGTCCATCAGCTAATACTCCTCGTCTTTACTCCTCTTCATAGCAAACTACTTTAAGAGTTGTCTTTCTTCACTGTTTACATTCTTATTAAGAATACTCCACTTATCTATGGTGGCCAAGACATGGAAACAATTGAAGTGCCTTGTGACAGATGATTGGATACAGAAGATGTGGTACCTACATACAATAGAATACTACTCAGCCATAAGAAAATTTAGAATACTGCCATTTGTGACGACATAACTGGCTCTTGACAATATCATGCTAAGTGAAATAAGACAAAAAACACCAGAACCATATGATTTCATTTTTATCTCGGATATAAACTGAAAGCAACAAATAAACAAACAAGATAACAACAACAAAAACTCTCATAGACAGGCAATAGTATATTGATTACCAGAAGAAAAGGTGGTTGAAGAGTAGGTAGTAAAGGGTAAAGGGGTTAAAATATATGGTGGTGGAAGGGGGTTTGATTTTGGGTGATAAACACATAATGCAATATACAGATGATATATTTTAGAATTGTACACTTAAAACCCATATAATTTTATTAACCAATGTCACCCAGTACATTTAATTAAAAAATTCCACTAAATGCTTTTGTTAAAGTAACCTTATATCCACCATATTTCTAAACATATTTTTCTAATTTTCAGTGCTCAATTAATCAGTGCTCACCTTTCATCAGCAGAATTTGACACAATTGATTCCTTTATCGTCTTTCAAGCATACCCTTCTTTTGGATTTTATGACACCTAAAACTCAGTTTCCCTCAACTTTACATACCATTCATTCTTGATCTTTCTTGATGGTCCTTTTTTCCTCCTTAATATCTTCAATTTAATGTGTTCCAGGGCTAAGGCTTTGAATGACTTCTTCTCAATAGCTACAATATTTTTCAATCTTGTCTACTCTCCTGATTTTATTATCTGTTACAATTTCCAGCTCAGAACTCTCTCATGAACTCCAGACTCAAAGGTATATTAAACTACTTGCTTGACATCTCTACTTGGGTATCTAATAGAAATTTCAATCTTTGCAAGACTAAAATTGAACTTCTGCTCTCCCCCCACCACCATAAACCTGCCCTTCTCATAGCCTTTCCCTTCTCAATCAATAACAACTGCACCAATACAACTTTTTGCTTCTCAGTGACAACTAGACCCAAAACTCACAGAATGATTCTTGGTATCTCTTATTTCCTTATGTCAAATCTCTTAGAGAATCCTGTGGCCTCTGCCTTCAAAATATATCCAGAATCATACTAATTTTTTTCTCACTCCTCTAATCCAGCACCTCCATGGTTGGAGCAACCAACATCTTCAGCCTGTCTTATTGCATAGTTTCTGAACAGATCTTACTTCTACCCTCGACTCTCAAGAATCTCTTCTTGATGCAGCATCACAGGGGTCCGTTTAAAATGTCATTCAGATCATATCACTACTTGATTCAAGACTGTGCAGTGATTCCCACTTCACAAAACAAAAACAAAACCAAAACACAAAAGAACCTATAAGACCCTATATGATTTCTTTCAGTTACTGTTTTTGTTCCAGTTTCTGATAGTCCCTATCTTGCCCACTTTGTTAACACCATGCTGGCCTCCTTTCCAGGCCCATAACATAGCAGGCCCTTTCTGCCATAA
The DNA here is from genome assembly GCF_021234165.1 of Pteronotus mesoamericanus. Classification (NCBI taxonomy): domain Eukaryota; kingdom Metazoa; phylum Chordata; class Mammalia; order Chiroptera; family Mormoopidae; genus Pteronotus; species Pteronotus mesoamericanus. Next base: position 21,543,088 of record NW_026555285.1, on the reverse strand, counting down.
AGGCTTTCCACAAATCGTTCCCTCTGTCCCAAATGTTTCTCCCCGCCCCCAAGTAACTGTATGGCTCGCAGTTGAGTCTACCCATGACTGCCATGTCACTAGGCCTTCTTTGCTCAGTGTATGTAAAATTGCAACCTCTGCCATTCCTGACCCTCTCAACACCTCTGTCCTGCTATACATGTTTTCCCCTGTAGTTCTTAGCACATTCTAACTTTCTTATTTGCATTTAAGCTATACTTTTGTGTGTGTGTGAGATTTTTATCTTCCCTAATAGCTGTTAGCAGAAAAACAGAAATACTTGGTTTGCTAATGTTTCCCAGAGATCTACAAACTTCCTGATGTGTGATAAGCACTTATTTCCTTTTACATAAATGAAATAACAAAAGCTAATATTTAATAAGTACTTGCTGTTTGTCAGACCCTGTACTGAGTGTCTCACATGTCACAGATATTTTCACTAATATATAATTGTTAGGAGTGAGGGGGGAAACAGATACCATTCTAAGAGCTTTAGACACAATAGTTCATTTTATCTGAACAACAATCCATATGAAGCAGGTACTGCTTTTTATTTTGTCTGAGGAGAAATCTAAAATATATAAAATATTGTAACTTGCTCAAGGCTGCAGAGCTAAAAAAATTCTGAAGCTGATATTTAAATCCAAGCAGTCTAGCTCTGGCCTTCCAGATTTTAAGCACACATATACTACCTCCTGCTAGAAAATAAGAGAGCTGAGAATTGAATATGAACAGTTTGGTTCCAGAGCCACATTCTTTTTTTTTTTTAACTGAGTTTATTGGGGCAACTCTGGTTAACAAAACTATACAGGTTTCAGGTGCACAATTCTATAGCACACCATCTGTACTCTGTGTTGTGTGTTCATCAGCCCAGGTCAAGTCTCCATCCATCATCATTTATCTCCTTTTACCCTCATCCAAAAAATCCCCCTCCCCGGCAATCATAACCAAAATATATTTTATTCACTAATAAATCATTAGCAATAAATCAGCGCCCACTGGCCAACCAAATGTGTTCTTTTTAAGTTCTGTTAAGTTGTCAGCTGGCAATTGAAAGAAGTAGTAGAATGCTATAAAACCATTTAATGTCTTCAATGACTTTGAGATATAGGGACTTAAATAAGTTCTTATCCTTATGAACCCATTAAATCTATGTCTGCACTTAATGCTACTCCAATTGATATCTATACAATAATAAGTACCTGTAAGAACATAAGTATGTCACTGAATCATTGTAGGCTGCACTTGTATTTTCGTCAAAATGTGACAAGTTTGAATTAGATGAATTTTAAATTTCCAGTTTTAAAGTGTTAGATCACAGGTGACAACAATGAATTTACATATACCATTTTTTTTTTACAATTCCACAGAAGTTATTTTACACAAAATTTATTTTTATTGTAATCATCATCACCATCAACACTATTGTTTCTCATGAATTCACATATTAAATTGAAAACTTACAGCAATATTTATATGCTAATAAATATATTCATAAATGACAATGATGAGAGGGAATAACTTCATGGCAAAAATTGCAACAAATTCTACTTGCAGTTTTTCCTGCAGTGAGGCTGTAATTATGATTTATCTTTTACAGTTTATCTCATCAAAAACACAATATATTGCTGAAATTTGTTAAATAGGTCCATAATAATCACATACTTTCTGTTTATGTACTTTGAAGACTCCACAGAACATATATATTTTTAATGAATATTTTCAAGTTTTCTAAGAACTTTTTTTCTAAGTTTTATGGGAAAGTTGTGTAAGATTGTAAGATAATGAAGGAGATAAAATTTACCATAGAGAAAAGAGATTCTGAGAAACATCTGCTAAAAGCTTTGCATGGAAATTTAAGGAGCTTACTCTGAACATTTGCAGAGCATGGTTTCGTTTATCAAGGGTATCTATGCAGGTTTTCTCATAAATAATTGAAATTTAATTTTCCCTTTCAATATAGTCCCAAACAATGTAACTCAGAGATTTCTTCCTGACAAGAGTACACGTTAAAGCAGCTGTTGTCATTTTGAAGAGAACATGAGCAAAATTATATATTTTATCTTTATTTTGTTACTTAAGGACAGTGGAAATTCAAATAGGAGCTGACTTTTCACAAATAAGAATTATAAAACAATCATGAGAATTCGATGCGCATTTTTACACACACGACTGATATTCATAGTACAGCTGAACATAGAATTTGACATTAATGTTGCATAACAATCTTTAAGATTCTAGTCATTTTTTATTTACTAACATATGCAATAGATATATTGGGTGCTACATTTGAAAATGGGCTTTCTGCCTCCGCTGCCGCCATGGTGCCTGTGAAAAAACTTGTGAAGAAGGAGGGAAAAAAAAAATAGAAGCAGGTTCTGAAGTATACCCTTGACTGCACCCAACCTGCGAAAGATGAATCATGGATGCTGCCAATTTTGAGCAATTTCTTAAGGAGAGAATCAAAGATCAAAATGAATGGTTAAAATGGGATTCTCAGTAGAGGAGTTGTAAGCACTGATTGAAAGGAGCAAGAGCAAGGTTACTGTACCTTCTGAGATGCTTTTTTTTCCCCCCCAATGATATTTGAATTCTCTCACCAAAAATATTTGAAAGAAGAATGATCTACATGATTGGTTGCATGTATTTACTAAAATAGGCCAAAGATGGTAACAAATTAACATTACTTCCAGATTAATCAGGATAACGAAGAGGAGAAAATGAAAATTGAGGATTAAAACTCATTTGTCTGGAATATTTTGCATGAGTTCTTGAATAAAACTTAGAAACCAAAAAGAAAAAATGGACACATGACTGTCTTGTTTAAATAATTTTTGTTTCCATTCTTGAAAGGTTATTTCCACTTAAAAAGATTACATGTATAAAAAAGGTTTTATGTCTATGAATACACACACATACACATTGCATTTCATATGCCAAAGATAGTTTTCGGTTTTGGAATTGTTTAAAAGAAATCACAATTTCATAAAATGGTTTTATTAAACTTTACCCAAGTTTAAATCATATTGAAATAAGATAATAAAAACCCCACAAAATGTAGGCTTATATTTAATTCCATATTATATTCAAATCAGATTTGTAAATTCACTTTCCAAATGAGAACATAATATATACAAAAACTATTGAATATATAAGGACATGAATGATTCACATGAGTTCTATATTTAAGGGAATCAGTGAAAATCATTTAACAGGCACATTTTATTTAGAAATGATTTTTTTTTTTTTGGTAAGGTTTAGGACTAAGACATAAAATGATTATTCAATTAAATGCAACATATCTATTTAGGTATTTCTGTGGGCCAATGCTTTAACATTTAATTGTACAGTTCAGTAATTGAATACTTCCTGATTTTAGTGGGAAAGATAAAAGGTAATGATTTAAAGCCTACTGTTACATTTTTACAACCTCTCCTTGATGCAATAAAGAATCTTTGGAAATAAAATTCTAAGGTTTGGCATTATCTCCTGCCCCAGTTAAGTCCCTATGTTCAAGCAATAAAATCTCCCAACATCAATTTCTCCAGCAGTGAGCCAATGTGAAGATCCCCACACAGAGGGAGGCGCCCAGAAATGGGTTTAATGTAAAATAACATATAACTACATTGTTTATTGTTGAGAAGGTAAAAGGTCAGTACTTATTCCAACAGTATTAGTATAAGGCACAAATCATATCTGTAAAATGTTAGTGTAATTGTATTTATATGTGGTTAAATTTCTTAAATTATTGACTACCAATCCATATCCCAATTGATAAACAATTGACTAAGTTTCAAAGTTATATAACATTTTTTTAAATTATAAGTCATATATTTTCTAATTTAAAATGTTATTCATTTTTATTTGGGGGAATAGAACTGTGGAGTTCTAAAAACACTTCTATGAGAACAAAAGAAATACCATATAGTGATATATTGAAATTCATCTAATATTTTGAAATGATACAAAATATTTTATATCTTTTTATATAAAGTCAGTGTTTTAATTGAGGACTTTATTTAGAGTTTTTATTTTTTGGATATATATTAAAAAAGTATGTTCCACACCTTCCTACGTATATGTGTATATAAGTTTTTAGCTTAATTTTTCACTTTTTACAATGAATAGCTTTTTTATAAATGTGCAAAGATGTACATTATCATTTTGGTCCAATATATAGCATTCCATTGCATGGATTTAACATAATCAGAGTTTATTTATGAATCTGCTTTTGACTCCTTTCCATTTTTTTTATTATTTATAAACAAGGACAAAAGTCTTTGTATAGTCATAAAAAAATAAATAAAAATACAAAGGCATGTGCTGAAAGAATCAGGTAGCAGGTTTGGTTTTGTTTTTCCAAAACGCATATGCTTATTCTACATTCTAGAAACATTGTATGTGAACTACTTGTGGAAATACTGGGTACATACATTTATTTTTAAAAGGCACTGGGTTATTCTGTCTTACATCTATGAACTATTGATTTGCCACAATATTCAAAGAGCAGAAGTTGCAAATGTTCCCTACAATAGCTAACCCTAATTAAATTAATTTCTAATAAATGTTACAGATTATAAAGAATGATATTTACTACCACAGATGACAAACTGCTTTTTATTAGTATAACAAGGAGCACAGTAGAAGGGTCACTGAAATTTGAGGTTCATAAACTAAAGTGAGCATAAGAGGTCTGTCCAGAAGGTATCCATCCATGTAATATGAAAAATAGAGACATTTCTTGAAGAAAATGCAAGAAACATTGTACATAGGACAATGATACCTCAGCCTCTTTCAAAGTAGGCACATTGGGACTTCACACAGTTCCAATCACCATCAGCTGCCCTGTTGTATTTTCCTGAATCTCATTGACTCTCTGAAATCTTTTCCCTTTCATAGATGATTTTAGTTCGGGGGAAAGCCAGAAGTCACAGGGCACCAAATCTGGGCTGTAGGGGTGCTGAGGCACCTGGGTGATTTGATGTTTCGCTAAAAAACATAATGCATGAGTGGATGCCTTAGTGTGATGAAGCTGTCAATCACCAGTTGCCCATAGCTGCAGACTTCTGAATCGTCAGAAGTTTCTGCGGAGGAATATTCAAGCTTAACGCAAAATTTGATGAAGATTCATTGCTCTACTCACTCAGACATTTTGAATGTGAAGACCACACAGTACACATGCTCACTCAAAAGCATCTACCGTCCCCACTGTCTAGTACATTGAAGTCTTCATTGTTCACCCGTGTGCGTTCCAGTCCTCTCCTTGGCTGCCAGGTTACATCAATGTTGCACAAACTGTCCTCATTATATTAACAATGGCTGAACTTTTTCCAGACAGGCCTTGTGTTATGACTATACTTTGACATATCATTAATGTGAGAGATTCCATTCAATGGTTCACAACATGGTAAATTTTTCACTAGTTTTTGTACATAAGGATATTTGAAAATTCAATAATTTCAGGAAAGTTACTTTGTTAACATCTCCACCACTGGTGTTTTGCACTGGCTGGTGTTTTTAGTTGTTACTATTTTTGCTTTTTAGGACAAATATTATTGATTTTGCCTTATCAGTTTAAGTACGTTGTTGAGGGTTTTTATGGTAAAAATTATTGTGTTATAATTTATGTTTTCATCAATGTTTTGCCTTTAAACATCTAATGCGTGAGTATTAAGGCATACACACATTACATTTTAAATATGAGTAATCCATATGTTTCATTTCTAAACATAAGATATTAAATTTTGAATTGTATCAGTTAACAATATTAGTCCATTTAAAAGAAAAAAACTAAAGCAATATTAGTTTCACAGCAAAACTGAGTTCCCATATGTCTTCTTCTCATACATGTTCATAGACTTCTCCACCATCCACACCTCACACCAGAATGGTACATTTGTTACAAGTGATGAACCTACATTGACAGATCATCATCACCAAGTTCATGGTTTACCTGAAGGCTCACTCCTGGTGTGGTACTTTATATGGGTTTTAACAAATGTACAATAATGTGTGTCCAGTATTAGAGTGTCATACAGATCAGTTTCATTGCTCTAAAAACCCCCAAGCCCTAGTCAACACTTCCTCCCCCAAAATTCCTGGGAACTACCAGTGGTTAACTGTAGCCACAGTTTTGCCTTTCCCAGAATGCCACATTTGGAATCAGACAGTATTTAGTTTTTTCAGATAGGCTTCCTTTATTTAGTAATATGCATTTAAGATTTCTCGCAGAAGTGGGAGAAGGCAACTTCATCTTTTCAGAATACTGAAAAGTTTATTTATTTTTTAAAAGTATATTTTATTGATTATGCTATTACAGTTGTCCCAATGTTTCCTCCCTTTGCCCCTCTCTACCCAGTACCCCCTTCCATCCAGCAATCCCCCTATTAGTTCCCCATAAACGAATATGTTATTTGGCTTCTCCATTTCCTATATTATTCTTAATATCCCCTTATTTTGTGCCTGACAATTATGCTTCTTAATCCCTGTACCTCTTCTCCTATTCTTTCCCTTCCCTCTCCCCACTGTTAACCCTCCATGTGGTCTCAATTTCTATGATTCTGTTCCTATTCTAGTTGTTTGCTTAGTTTGTTTCCGGCTTTTTGTTTGTTTGTTTGTTTTTAGATTCAGTTTAGATTTAGATTTAGCTTCCTGGACTTGTATGTGTATTTCCTTCACCAAGTTAATGAAAATTTTTTCATTATTTTTCCAAATAATTTTCCAATTTCTTGTTCTTTCTCTTCACCTTCTAGAAATCTCCATGATTCTGATGTTGGCACATTTGGAGATGTCCCAGAGTCTTCTTATTCTCGCCTTATTTTTTTTAATTCTTTTTCTTCATTCTGTACTTGTTTATTTCTTCCTTGCATTTCCAAATCATAGATTTGAAACCCAGTTTCCTGCCTTTTGCTGTTGGTTCCCTGTGTATTTTTCTTTGTTTCACTTAGTGTAGCCTTCATTTCTTCTCTTATGCATTTGCCATACTCAATGAGTTCTCTGAGCATCCTTATCACCAGTGTTTTGAACTCTGAATCTGATAGGTTGGCTATCTCTGTTTTGCTTACTTATTTTTCTGGGGTTTTGTGTTCTTTCCTTTGGGCCATATTTCTTGGTCTCCTTAATTTGGCAGCCTCCCTGTGTTTTGTTTCTGTGTGTTATGTAGAGCTGCTGTGACTCCCTGTCTTGGTGCACCTGCTATATTGGAAAGCAGGAATCTTAGGTATTCACCAGGGTGGGGCAACACACTTCACTGTTTTGCTGACCTGTATGTAGAGGAGGGGTCAGAAAGGGAGACAATGCCACTTGCTAGGCTCTCATCCCATTTCCAGTCACTTCCCCCACTTCCTGTATGCTACTGGCACCCTTCTAGCTGCTTCCCTGGTGCTGCATTCCAGATAAGTGAGTTTGTGTACATTCTAGGACTGTGCAGATCTTTTAAGAGACTGGCAGTTTCTTCTGCCACCCCAACACCCACTGGTTTTTACAGCCAGAAGTTATGAGGCTTTATTTTCCTAGCACTGGAACCCTGGGCTGAGTGGTCTGGCCTGGGGCTGGGATCACTCACTCCTTAGGTGTCCCTCCTGGTTTTTATCTGCCACATGTGAATGTGGGACCACCTCTTGTATAGACTGCCACCTCCACTGCCTTGTTGCTGCTGTCTTGCCACTACCATCTGGCCGCTGACATATTGTGTTCTCTACCCCAGGATCCCATCTTTGTCCCTCCTACCCGTCTGGATGGATATTTCTTCTTTAAATCCTTGACTTTCTGGCAGCTCTGGTTATTTTTAGTTTTGAAATTAGTTGTGACCTTTCTTATGGTTGTGTGAAGAGGTGGACCTGTCTACTTATGACTCCATCTTGACCAAAAGTGTCTGAAAATTTTATGTGCAAGATATTTTTCTAGGTACTGTGAGTGACAAAAGCAGTGAAAATATATGACTCCCATTTTGATACCCTTAAAATAACAGTGGTAATGCTCCTTGAGTTCCATATTTGCATTCATTCTTTAGAAAGAGAAATAAGTATAATGTGTTGATATTTTCAGGTGATTTTTGATGTATAGTAAGCAATATCACAATTTATGAAACATGACCTGTTTTAAATATTCATTTTTATAGCCAACAAGAGATGTTCCTATAATACCTACTTCTACTACAAATTTCCTAAAATTGAATATAAGATCACTAAAAATTAACTAAAACTAGACAAGATCTTACCATATATAATATTTTAATCATCAGTCTGTTTTTTTCACATCTTTAAAAATAGAGCCTCTCCTATTTTTCAGGGAGCATTTGTTCTTCTGCATTAGTCTAAACAAATTGAGAAACACTTGGTGATTCGATCTTTCCAAGCAGGGAAGCTCCTGTATCCAGGGAAACCAGTCTGGGATGCTAGACCCCCAAGTTAAGACACTAGGAGCCCAGCTGGTTGAGATGTGAGGAAGCGGTCTGCTCTCCGTCTCTTTTAGTCTGGGCTTCTTTGTGCCTGTATTGCCTCCCAACCAATCTGGAAACACACCTGTGCCCCTGGTGACGTTTGTTATCTACCATTTCACTGTCCATGCCCACAACCCACCCATGGAGATGATGGCTGTAATCAAAAGCAAGTGTTCCCAGATCTGCACTGGTGTCTATAGCTTCATATGCAAGCAAGGACGCAACAGCAGGAACAGCAGTTGTGTCTTCTGAATCGCAGGAGAAGCTTCTATGATCTTCACTTAGCAGCTGCTTTCTTAGAGTCACTGAGCCAAAAGCACTGGCCTGTGTTCAAAATAGTATGAGAACTGAAGTTCTAAAATCAGAATGACTATGGTTCGACATCTGAGGGTGCCATTTGCCACCTCTAAGATCAAAGTGAATTCTTTAACCATGTCGGGGCTCTGTTATCCAGTAAATGAGGGTAAACACAGGGACTAATTTATAGAGATTTTGAGTGAATTAAATAAGATGAAATATCTAAAGAGTTTATATTGGTACAGAAATAAAATAAGTATTTTGTAATGATACCTACTAATATTTTTGTGGTATTCTCATCCCTTCTTTCTTCTTTCACTTCTGAATACACAAGGAAAAGAAAAGTAACCAAATTATGTTGGAAAACATGATTTAGGACAAAGGCTAAACTCTTCTTTCATGGTACTATTCAATCTTAGGTTTGAGATCTGCACCCTCTGCTGTGTGTGTAGAAAAAGAAAGCAGGATGACTAGGTCTTCAGACCAAATTCCAAGTCTGTTCACAAGGGTCTGTGATAAAGCTGTGGGCTTGACTCTCCCACTCGGGCTCTGCTGTGGAGAGGGAGGTAAATGCTCTGTTTCTCATGCTATGTTTCTATGGAAGCTTGATTGCCCAGCCCATGACAGTCTATATTTATTGCAGTGTGAGAAAAGAATGAACAGAGCATGTGACTCCACATTGGAGAAGATTGGTCCTGATTTCTATTCATCCATGAAGCAAAAAGAACAAGAACAAGGGAGAAATGCAGTGCTGTATTTTCAATGATAACTGTTGTCTAATAAAGTGAGCCCTTTACACCTCTAGTAAATCATGGTCCAACTGATGTTAGACTATGAACCATCCACTCTTTATTAAGACGAGGATAAGAAAGGAAGTAGTAGAAAGTCCCCTTCGCTGTATTCTCCAAGTAGGGAAAGATTCTTTTCAATATTGACCGAGAAAACTTCATAAACAAAGAGGCATGTAAATTCTTCCCTAATCATGTATTAGGTAGACTGATGGATCAATAGTAAGGTAATTACCATCATATTCTCATCATTACAATTATTATTTTTTATTGTTTACATGATTAACTGAGAACCTTGCTAACTCTGATTTTTCACTTTGGGACAATTTTGAAAAAGAAGAGAATTTCATTGATCACAGTGAATGACAAAAATTAGACTCACTAGTGACCAGAGTTCCTTCCTCCACTTTCTATGAGTGGCAGGAGAGTTGGCATCAACACGGACATTACAGGCATACATGGTCCTGGCAATCACCTGCCACTCTCCTTGACCCTGCCCTCATGCAGGGCGAGTCTGCCGAGGACTGCTCTCACAAAGCTCCTGTCTTCCTATTCCCTACTGCCACTATGAAATACAGTAAATACACATCTGAAATATAGATGAGTTTTTATTATCTTGAAAGATGAAAGATGACATGAAATTGTAAAATGCATCATTGCTTCACACCATATGAAGAAGCTTACAATTAAAACTATCTCACTTATGTGTGGTATCTAATGAACAAAATAAACTGACAAACAAAAAAACTGACAAACAAAATAGAAACAGAGGCGTAGATACATGGAACAGACTGATGGCGGACAGAGGGGAGGGCCAGCGAGCACTGGATGAAAGTGAAGGGATCAGCCAAAGAAGAGACGTGCATGGCACATGGACACAGACGACAGTGTGGTGACGACCTGAGGAAAGGGGGTGGGGTGAGGTGAGCAAAGAGGGGGCGGGGAATGTGGACATGTGTGATAGTGTCAACAATAAAAATTAAGTTTAAAAATATGTCAGTTTAAATATACTTGCCCTGGCCAGGCGGCTCAGTTGGTTGGAATGTTATTCCATACACTAAAAATGTTGCAAGTTCAATCCCCGGTTGGGCACATATAGGAGGCAACCAATCGCTGTTTACCTCGCACATTGCTGTTTCTCTCTCTCCCTCCCTCCCTCTCTAAAAATCAGTAAACATATCTTCGGGTGAGGATCAATTAAAACACATAAATAAATAAATAAATTTAATTAAATATATCCAATATCTTCTTATCACATCAATTTTATGATTTAAAATTAAAGTTTTAAAATTTGAAAAATATCCATCGTAGAATCAATGAAGTGTAGTAAATCATATATAATGTATAATATATAATACACGTGTTTACATATGGCAGTGCATATTGTTATTGCTATATGAATGTAATTAATGATATTACTTTTCATCTATTAAAATAATTTTCATATTACAATGAAGAATCAAGATATTAACTAATATATATGGTGAAGCATTTAGTTAATAGATGTTACAAAGTTCATCTTGAACTCATTTAGGAATATGATTTCAACATTTTTATACCAGGGCCAGAGACATGAAAGGCTCTTAATTAATTTACTTTTGTCAATCATTTTTTTGAAATTTAGCTCTTTGATAGGAGCATTAGTTTAGATAACCTAGGTACTTGCTTTCAGTCAAAAAACATAAGGATCCGGGGGGGGGGGAGGCAGAGACAAATGTATTTAAAAAGTAAATAAATTTAAAAAAATAAATAAATAAAAAAATAAAAACATAAGGATCCAATAGAATCTCTGATGTATTTATTTGAGAAAAATATAGCTAGCCAAAAGAAACTCCTGATTTTATTCTATATGCATAAGTTTGGGGTTAAAATTCTTTATTGTTAGCAAAGTTTCCCACTCCATCTTAATGATGTATAATGTATAAAAGTTTGTATCTCCAATGAGTTAATTTACCAAACTAAAATTTTATCTAGTATCATACTTGTTCTGAAAACTTCTTTTGTATATGCATTTAAAGACACATTTTTATTACAAAATTCAGTATAATGTCTTTTAATTTAACAAGTTGAATCAAGTGTGTATCAAATGATCTTCTTACTTTCAATTTGAAACTAACAACTAAATGTGTTTTTTGTTGTTCTCCAGAATTCATGAGCCCTTAATTGCACCCATTTATCCTGAATTCTGGACTCCATTTAGATAGTGTCCATAACTCTTAATGTTAACTGAAATAATAAATGAAAGGAATTAAGCAATTCAAAGCTTGGTTGCAAGGAGATTGTTCAATTTTAACATTAATTATAGTTAATATTAATAAAATTTCATTTATAAAGTTTAATATTTTAAATAACTGTATATCTAAAGTACCCACTTACCTTATTTTACAGATGAAGAAACTAGATTATAGAGGTAGACAATATTAGGGGTTTCAGCCAATATAATCTGACTGGAAGGGGTACATTCTTCACGACTGCTATATGCTGACTTCATATGCCTAGTAAGCATATGAAATATTAAGTCACCTCTCTGTATTATTTGCCAATGACAACTCTATACAGAAATTTAAAATACTTTATAAACATAACAATGTTCACTTAACTGTATTTAAATTGTACTCAATTAAATTATAGGTATGATGGAGAAAATGTTTTTGGCTCACAATTTCAAATTATATTCAGAATAAAGCTATGTTACTTTTTTGTCTTCCCTAACTACATATAATATTTTCATTTCTCTTTATAGAATATATTCTTATAATTAGTGCAATTTGAGGTAGTCATCCGATTTGTATCTAATTTATATCACTTGTAAATAATTATTGTGTGGTAGGCTAATTTCCAGGATATATTTTTAAGGCAAGAGTAATTTAGTCACAAAACTTACAAATTAAATTATCTTTTAAATATACTATTCCAATACTAAAAGATATTCTGAAAGCAAAAACAAATAAAAAGACTTCTCTTTATAACTCTATTAGCATAAATAGTTATTAAAACAAACTTCAATTTTTTTCTAATTTTTATTATATATAAAAGGTTTTCTTTCTATCATTCTAAAACTAGCTTTTATACAGCTTACACTTAAATTGCAGATGTCACTGTATGAAGGCAGGAATTTCACCGTTGCTTTCCCAGGGTTTCTAGGCATCCTTTTCTGGTACTCAACTTTCTTGGCTTCATACTTTGTTTCATGTTCTAAAAATCAGTAACACTACTGGACCAGAGGTAAAACTGATTTAATCCAAAACACCAATATTACTATTAAGATTAGCCATTTATATAAAATTTGTGTATCTTTTATACTCCCTTTAATACTTTGTTTCCTCGTACTGTCAGAACCCGGGACAGAATGCTTTTTCTCAGAGAAGAGATCATATGTTATTTACACTTATCTCAACTGCTTCATGCTTCAAAAATCATCATTTTTCACACTGAAAACAAGGTTTATTTTTAAAATTCTAAACACTCTTTACACATACACATGCAAAGAGGAAAAAAAAGCCACATTGCTAGTAAACAACCACACACACAAACAAAAAGTCATATACTGCAAAATCCAAGAAATATTTTCCTAAATATTAGTTTAAGAAATCTGGATAAAGAATTATCTTCCATGAATGGAAACATTTTACTTCAATAAAGATATTCAAACTGAGAAAAAAATAAGAGACCTTCTTGGCTGATTCCTATAGATAACTTTAAACTCAAGTAAAATATAAAGCTGTACTAATCTGAGAAGCGTTTGTGTTTGTGAATTAGCAACATTGAGATTCTGTGGAAAATGTAAAGAGAATACAGAGTTGAATTTTGTTATCTCATGCTAATTCATGTAGAACTATACATAAGCAAGAAAATATCATGAAAGATAAATAAGGCAAGGGATTAATATTGTCTCTCTTAAATGTTTAATGCTGTGTATGCCACCAAATAATTTTAAAAGTTGGGTTCTAGTATAGAAAAGAACAACAGAGGCTGATCAGCTCAGAGGCCTCTCCCACAAAAAAGAAAGAGTGGAGCCTGTGTCCAATGTTGAGGGGTTTACGGGGACGCCTGTGGAACTGGTTCCCATGTAGCTTGAGTTGAATGCTGACAGGACCTGGGTAACTCTGGATACTTGAGGGCCACTGGGAACAAAAGGAGAGCTGAGCAAAATGCTTGTACATTGAGAAACATAGTGAGTTATATCCTATATGTTTCGATCTTTGTAAGACTTCCTTCTGATCTTAATAAGACTAGAAAGAAACAAAATAACATAGTAGTTATCTTTGGATTAGAGACTTTAGACAGCTTAAAAAATTACTATTCAAGTATTTTTCACATTTAGCAAGTAAGCATATAATGCATTGAAATGGGGAAACAGGTAAGATAAAGTATTTTTTAAAAATCACCTGCATATTTTAAAATAAATTATATACTATGATATAGTTTTTTTTCTACTGTACTTGGAAATAATTTTATGTTATATGTATATCTCCATCATAGTTGTGGAAGTTGTAAAACACATTTGTACATTCCTTGACATAATGCTCACTAAGAGATGAGGTTTATTTTCCTTAATGACTTTAGTAAAATTTTTGTAGCCAATAGAAAGCAGCAGAAATTATAACCTGTGACTTCTGAATGTGTCCTTGGGATGCTTACTCTGGAGGCGGTGGCCATTATGTAAGAAGTCTGACCTCCTTGAGATTGTCAGTCAGGCTGGGAAAACCATATCTGGGCATTCAGAGAGATAGTCCCAAGTGAACTCACAGCGCACAGTCAGTGTCAACCCCCAGCCAAGTAAGTGAGCCATTTTGGGTGTCTGCAGTCCCCATCAATACCTGCGGGCAACTGCATGAAAGACCTTAAGCTGGAATTGCTGAGTTGAGCCATTCTTGAAACCTATAGCGAAATAAAATTATTATTTGACGATACTAAATTCTGGGGTAATTTGATATGGATCAATAGTAGGGACACAATTATTTTCACATAGATAGTAACATATTTGGTCAATACACATACAACATTATTGAAAGGCATATAGCATCAAAAAGTGATGAAAAATCAGGTATTCAATAAACTCAGATAACAAATTAGTACTTTAATCTACTTTATCCATATTAGCTCTACTGTTTTAATAGACAGTTCTATCCATCTTAATTTGCATAAAATAAACAATCACCATTGACAATATGGGTTTTTTCTTGTTGGTTGTTTTATTTTGTTTTGAGGTTATACAACTCATTAGCATTGTCCCAAACACAATTCTTATAAATTTCACCTTGCCACTTACTACTCTTTTCACTCTGGGACAATTATTTAACCATATCAAAGAATCAGTATTTTCATCTGGAAGTCATTGGCAGTTGTAAGGATTAAGTAAAATTATATATATATATGAAGCACTTAACATTGTGACTACTACATAGAATATATTCAAATAATTGCTAGTTATTACTTTTAATTGCATGAGATGGATAATCTATACTAGTCCTAATTATTTTTCAAAGCCAGAAACTTTTTACTAAATTATATCATGTTTTTCTTTGTCTTCACCCAAGGACAGTATTCAGTTTGAACACTGCGAATCTCTGAAGAAATAGAAAAGCTGCAATTTTTTTTTATTAGATTTATTGGGGTGACATTGGTTAATAAACTATGTAGTTTTCAGGTGTCCAATTTTATAATACATTATCTGTGTACTGTATTGTGTGTTCACCACCCTAAGTCAAGTTACCGCCCATCACCATTTATCCCCTGGCACTCTCTTCTACGCCCCTCCACCCCGTTTCCCCCCGGTAACCACCCACTGTGGGTGTCTGAGGTTTTTTTGTTTTGTTTTTGTTTAATCCTTTCACCCTTTTCACACAACCCCACCACCCTTGCATAGCTATAATTAGTGAAGTAAAAGCAAACAAAATTATAACTCATATCTATACAATAATCCTTTTAAATTTCATAGTATTTGCTATTTACTAGTTCTTATTTAAGTAGTTTTATAAGTGCAGTTTTTTATTATTTATTTTTATGTCAATATAGATGATTTTCCCATAGATGAGCATGGGCCTATTTAGTCAGCAAACCAAATCTACATTATAAATTATGTATATATTTTAATTAAGCTCTATCTGCTGCTTTTAAAATAGATCATACATTTTTCAAATAAGTGTAATTTTTACATTTTTATCCTCAAATGTCTAAATTTATTCTTCTGGTTCCATATTTAATATGAATTAAATTTATTTTTAACTTATGTTCATCAACATCAGAGTAAAATCTTCCCTGGCTGATGTGACTCAATTGGTTGGCAGAAAGTTTCTGTGTTTGATTCCTGGTCAGGGTATGTACTTAGGTTGTGGCTCCCATACCTGGTCACATATGATCTGCAGTCCAAGCATGTATAGGAGGCCATCAATCGATGCTTCTCTCTAGTATTGATGTCTCTCTCTCTCCCTTCCTCTCCTCTTTCCTCTTTCTCTGAAAGCAATGAAAAAAATAATGTCCTCAGGTGAGGATTAAAAAAAAATCTGTATCATTATTTCAGTACCTGATTATGAGTATTGCATTAACCACATTATTCCATAGTTTTCTCTTTTTAAAATTTGTGTAAAATTTAATTTATAAGATTATGGTAAGTATGAAAATAATGAAGCTCTTTAAAATACCTAAGAATTAGTGAATAACTCATATTACATAATTATATTCCTATGTCATACATATTAGAGAATCTTTGAAATTAAAGCTCTGTTTTAATTTTATTATATTGATAAATGTGTTCACATATATGAGGTCTGTCAGGAAAAAGTCCAACCATTGTTAATGTAATGAGAACAGTTTGTGTGATATCAATGTAACCTGGCAGCCAAGGAGAGTGGACTGGTATGTGGATGAGTGAACAATGATGACTTCACTGTACTAGTCATTTAGGATGGTAGATGCCACTGAGTGAGCATGTGTACAGTATGGCTGTCACATTCAAAATGAATGAGTGAGTAGAGCAGCAAATCTGCATCAAATTTTGCATTAAGCTTGAACATTCCTGCCTGGAAACTAATTCAGAAAGCCAAAACTATGGGCATCTGGTGATTGGCAGCTTCATCATGACAACACATCTCGTGTAGAGTTTTTTGATGAGACATCAAATCACCCAGGTGATTCTGCCACCCTACAGCCCAGATTTGGCACTCTGTGATTTCTAGCTTTTCTAAAAAGTAAAGTCATCTTTGAAAGGGAAGAGATTTCAGACTGTCAATGAGATTCAGGAAAATATGACAGGCAACTGAAAGCGATTGGGAGAACTGTGTGAGGTCCCAAGGTGCCTACTTGGAAAGGGACTGAGGCGTCATCATTCTATGCACAATGTTTCTTGTATCTTCTTCAAGAAGTATCTCTATTTTTTCATATTACATGGTTAGATACTTTCTGGGAAGACCATGTATACTCAACAATACTCATATATGTATACTCTATCACATAGATAATACGATACTAAACAATTTGTATTATATATAAATATATATTATTTATGTAAAATATCTATAATATCCATAACAGTGCATCTATCTTTTTCTCTCTTATTTTCATGAAGCCCTAACTATACCCTGAGCTTGATAATACTCTAGACAAGCTTTTTCTTGCCTCTGACCTTCCTCCTAGCCTCTGCTCTTAACAGAATTCACAGGATCTAAACACAAAGGTCTGACTTCCCTTTGTTTTGAACATTTACTATAGAGAACTAATAATTATAAATTCTTTTTCTTCTAAGATGTAAATCTTTTCACCAGATTTACAAGACAGGGATGCCCCCCCGACCCCACCATAGGAACCAAGGAGTCATTTCTTTAATATGTAATAATCAAGGTAGACAGCACCAGTTTTTCCCAATTTTTGTGGGACAGTAGGATTCCAATGTCAAGCAATGTTTCTCAAATTTGTGAAAATACTTTCCATTCAAGAATTTATAATAAAGCTTGTTTTTCTTTTGAGTGAAGCCAATTAGCAAACATGGATGGCCTATAATCCATACACCCTAGTTCTAAGCTCTTAAAAACTCATCTTTTTTTGCATTGACAGAACAATTTTAATTTAAAAATAAGGGAAAAGAGAAAATTATATTCCTATGTCATTCACAGTAGTGGATCTTTGGGATTAAAGTCTCATTTTAATCTTATTCCTTTGCTTGAAAATTGTAATTGAATCAGTGTGATTACTTTTGATCTGTATTGCATAGGGTTATGGCCAATTTTATTAAGAAGTCAGAATAAAATTATGATAATTAAGTGAGCAGCACACACATGTAGAATGTGTTGCTAACCATAAAATTAATGGCCATTTCTGAAAACCTTATCTAAAACACCTAGGTTCAACCAAAAAGGTTTGTCTCTCTCTGAAAGTGTCGTGTTTGTTTATATGTTTACCTTGCTGTTTGTTTACATCATTTTCATGCAGATTCCATGGAGGCAGGGCTATTGTCTTTTTTGTTTACTAATATATAGCCAGGGACTGGCCCAGGGGAAAAATTACGTAAATATGAATTAATACATAAATGACTGAGGGAACAAAACCTGGAAATGGTCAGCAATCAAGTATCTGGAAACCTGCTTTTCATTTACTTTTTCATTGTTAGATCTTATTTGATTCATTACTTTCTTTCTTTATAAGTCAATTTCATTTTTTTGTGTGTGTACATAGTTTGAAATAGTCTCCACAAATTTTCTGTTTACATAATCTGAAATCAATCCACTTCAAAGGTGATTGACTATCTCTCAGACCCAATTCCAAATTTCTAGAAGACAGAATCTGATTAATTTATTTTGGGTCAGTATTTATCCACTGGCAAAGTAGCTTGCCAAGCAAATAAAATCAAGTGTCAACAACCTAATTGATGGGATCTATCCCTATTGGATTGGAGAATGTCTCAGCAATATCTTTTATAATGTATTTGTTGACAATGGGTCATCACTGCTATACTAGAACTTAATGTGTGTTTGTTGATGACAAAATTGAATTGAATTTTTTTTTCTTTTTTTTTATGGACAGCGCATGAAGAGTGAGGTTTATGTTCCCTCTTGTTGAATCTGGATTTTGCAACTGCTTGACCAATAGGATAAAACACTCGTGACTCTAGACCAGTTTATGTGTTCAGACCTTAAGGACTTATTATTTTCCATCTTCTATTGCTTTTGAAGTTTGCTCTGAAAATCCAGCTGGGAGGAAGAGCAAGTGATCCCATGGAAAAGTCCCTATGGAAAGAAAGAACTCAAGAACTTGCTAAATATATGAGCAAATCACCTTAAATATGCATTCAGTAGCCCCAGATGAGCTGTTCCAGCAAATGCTGTATGGAGAAAGAAAGAACTGTACAAATGATCCTTGTCCAAATGCAGATTTATGGGCAAATTAATATTTATTTAAGCTAAAAAGGGTTAGCTGATTTGTTTCAGAACAATAGATAACCACTGCACAATTGTAAACCTTGCCATGTTATATGCTCAATTATAAATAGTGTGTGTGTGTGTATATATACATATATATAATATACCCACATTTAATTCTCACTTAAAATCTGATTTACTTTATTCAATTAAACAATTAATCACCTCAACTCTGTCCTGACACAGCTATACATTTGAATTTAGTTGTTAGGTAAAGGAAAAAAAATCTATGTTTTTTCACAAGGATCTCAAAAACTGCAATGATTTTCCTCTATTATGTTTTGGGACGTGCTCATTGGTAATAAAAAGTGCTTAGCTATGTCTCTTACATAATATTATTTCTAATGATAATTGATATAGCATGATGTTTTAAATTATCTTTTTAGCAGAACCCTGAAAACAGATCAATCATTTGGTGAGTATTTATTGATTGACAGATTAATTTTACAAGTATCTTTTGCAGTTGCTGATTACAACCTATAAAAGTAAAGGTCAGCAATGGTTCCATGGAGTAAAAATGGAAAAGAGAGCTGGTCTGGTTTAATAAAGGTAACTAAGGAAAACTGGGGAGTGATGTTAAGCTTCGGGGGTAGAGGTGGAAGAAGTTTGGTCTAGTAAACCGCTGCCATGACAGATGAATATTCACAGGGAAACTACAGGTGAACATTAACAGGGAAGCTATCATCTCTGTCCACAAAGCACAACAGCTGAAAAGCTTGTCCCTTATACATCAAAATGATTAACAATTATGCTTTAAATTCATTATTTCCACATTGCATGATCCTATGTTATTAATATATATAGAAAATGTAATAAAATTAAACTTTTTATAATGTTCCATTTCAAATTTTTTAATCAGGGAGATTGATTTGCTGTTTTATAACAGACATTTCCACATTCACTTGATTGTACAAATTGAGCTGATTTTTATATGGACCTTTGCAAAATGACAGTTTCCTCTACTCTTTAAGTATCTATTTCCATGTCTCATAAATTGAATAGACCACAAGATTGTAGATGCTGTCTCATTTACTTATTGTGATTGTTCTCTGTTTGTTGAAGTTGGTAAGAATAAATGCAATACTTAATGACTAGCAGAAGCCATAATAAAAAATCAGCCTAGATAAGTTTACAATTTTAATTATTCAGATTGGAAGCAAATATAGTGAGGCATAGAGCATTTTTCATTAGGATAAATATAAATACAACCTTCCCTATAAAGAGAGTATTGCGTCCTTTACTAACAACTAGAGATAACCAAATCAAAATTGCAGAAGTTGCAAATATTGTAAGAATGAACTACAGAGGGAAAATTCTGTACAGGAAAATAAACACTGTAGTAATGCAGACTTTTTTAAAAAACTGTATTAAAGAGAAGAAAATAAATATTAATTTAATATTTTATTTAATTCTAGTACTCAAAAAGAAAAAACATAGGATTTTATGAATGAAGGAGACACATTACAGATTTTAATATCTTTTTTGAAAGGTCGTGAATTGTGCATTTGTGTGTGTATACACATATGTGTATACACATATGTACATGTGTATATATATATGTATCCACAGCCTGTTTAAATATTGGAAGGGGAGGTTCTATGGATTCATATCTATAAAGATAATGTGAGTTATCTTTATTTCTGCAGGTGAAATAAATAGTAAAGCATTTACATGAAGAATAAAACTTCAGCCCTGGCTGGTGTGGCTCAGTGGATTGAGTGCCATCTTACATACTAACGGGTTGCAGGTTCGATTCCCAGTCAGGGCACATGCCTGGGTTGCAAGCCAGGTCCCCAGTAGGGGGTGCGTGAGAGGCAACCACACATTGATGTTCATTTCCCTCCTCTTCTCTCTAAAAATAAATAAACACAATATTTCAAAAATAATAATAAAACTTAAAAATATTATTTTCTGAATAAATTAGCTCTGTGTAATGTTTTAAATCTTATGATGTTGCTTTAATATTTAAACTATATTTTGGAACAGGTAAAGTCTGAGACATAAGAAGGGTTATAACATTATAAATTTAAATCCATTTTTGTGTAAGGGGTCAATTATGGATTTTCAGCAGATATTGACAACAGGAAAGAAAGTTTTCTTTATATTCCATATCAATGCTATGACTTTGTGTGGAATTAAATTAATTGGATAACTCAATCTTATTTAGTGATAATCTATTGGATATATTCACTTATCTCCTTTTTTATCCTCATCTAAAAATATGTTTATTAATTTGAGAGAGAGAGAGAGAAAGTGAGAGAAAGAAACATCAATGTGAGAGAGAAACATCAATCAGTTACTTCCCACATGTGTCCCAACTAGGAATCAAACCCACAACATAGGTATGTGCTCTGACCAGGAATTGAACCCACAAGCTTTAGGTGCATGGGACACTCCACCACTCCATTCCAACACTCCAGCTGAACTACCTGGCCATGGCTATTCATTTATTTGTTTTTATTTTTGTTTTTTTATAACTTTCCTCCCAAAGAAACTGAAATTTTACTTGCAAATGCTATAATAAAAATTCTAGAATTGTTTATTCACTTTTAAAGATTTTACAAGGATGTAGGCATAGTTGGTATTTAATTGCGGGTTTTTTTTTTCTTTTTTCTTTTTTCAAGGAAAAGCATGAACGCAATCTCTCACTATCATAAATTATGCAGTCAAGTTTCCCGCATTTCGGGAAAACTCAGGGGTCAGCACACCGGAGTGGAATGGGTGAGTCTCACCCTGGGAAAGCCACCTTTGTGATTACAGTATTTGCCCCGCCGGGTGAGTATAATTAAGATTATTAAGAAAACATCAACAGTCTGAGAAGGGCAAAGGTAAGCTCTTCCTTAAATGTTTTGTAAAAATCTCCTGTGAAATTGTCTGGTCCAGGGCTTTTGTGTGCCGGGAGTGTTTTGATCACTGCTTCAAATTCACCAGCTGCTATCAGTCTGTTCAGGCTTTCTGCTTCTATTTTGTTCAGTGTTAGAAGGTTATATTTTTCTAGAAACTTGTCCATTTCATTGAGGTTTTCAAATTTCTTGTCATATAATTGTTCATAGTAATATCTTATAGTCCTTTGTATTACTGTGGTACCAGTTGTGATTTCTCCTCTTTCATTTCTGATATTATATATTTCAGTCCTCTCCCTTTTTTTCTTGATGAGTCTGCTTAAAGGCTTGTTGATTTTGTTTTTCTGTTCAAAGAACCATCTCCTGGATTTGCTGATCCTTTGGATTTTTCTTTTAGTCTCTATGTCATTCAATTCTTCTCTGATCTTGATGATTTTCTTCCTTCTACTCAATCTGGGCTTTGTTTGTTGTTGTTTTGCCAGTTCTTGAAGCTGTAGGGTTAGGTCATTTATTTGAAATGTTTCTATCTTTTTTAGGTAAGCCTGTATTGCTATGAACTTCCCTCTCAGGATTGCCTTCACTGTGTCCCATAAGCTTTGGACTGTTGTGTGTTCATTTTCATTTGTTTCCAGAAACTTTTTGATTTTTTTCTTTGATCTCATAATTGACCCATTCATTGTTTAATACCATGCTATTCAGTCATCGTAAATGAGTTTGAATGTTTTTGAGTTTTTTCCTTGAGGTTGGTTTCTAGTTTCAAGCCCTTGTGGTCTGAGAAAATGCTTATTATGATTTCAATTTTCTTGAATTTGTTGAGGCTTGTTTTGTGTCCTATCATGTGGTCTATCTTTGAAAATGTTCCATTTACACAATGGAATATTATGCAGCAGAAAGAAAGAAAGAGCTACTACCCTTCATGACAGCATGGATGGAACTGGAGAGCGTTATGCTAAGTGAGATAAGCCAGAGGGTGAAAGACAAATATTGTATGATATTGCCTATAAGTGCAACCTAATCAACAGAACAAATAAACAAGGAAAATATAACCAGCAACAATGAAAGAAAAAAGAAACTGATAGTAACGAGAGGGAAGGAGGGAGGGGGATAATGGAGAAAAGAAGAGGAAGGGTCAAGTCAAGGAACATGTATAAAGGACCCACGGACAAGGCCAAAGTGGGGAAGGATTGAGGGTGGGAGGTGGGGGAGTGAGGCAGGGGAAAGTGGTGGCAGGAAAATGGAGACAAATGTATTTTAACACACAAAAATATTTTTTAAATAGAGAAAAAGAAAACATCAACAAAGTGAATCACGTTTATCTTATAATTGGCCAATCCAATATTTCAGAGCAAAATATGGCCTGAATATGGCATGCCTTGATTTTAATGTACATTTTACATAGTCATTCTTTTAACAGGATAACATATATAAGATAATATAGTTTGAATGTAAATGGATTTAAGTATCTTTTTGGATAAGAGAAACAAAATAATTTTATTTTGTAAAATGAAACAGTCAAGGGGAAAGTCTTGAGAAACTTGCACAGAATTCTCTTTTTACCTAGATCCTATTAAACTTGTATTATTAAATATTTGGAGAAGATGTAGTAGGTTCTCATTCCTTCCTGATAGCATAAACTTAAATGAGTTCTTAAATAAAAAATTAAGTTAAAAGTCTTTCTATGAAAGAGAATGATCCATTAGAAACACAAAATTTTGACTCTCACATGGATGGATTGAAAGTCTTACAATTTTAATTTCTAACAATAAAGATCAAGAAGTATTTGATCAACATATGTTGCATGGTATATTGCTCAAAGGTATTAATATATGTGCCTCAAGAAATATAACAAAAAATAGGTATGATCAAATATGAGCAATAGTTAAAACCATTTATAGAAATAAGGAAATAGTATTGTACAATAGAGCGAACAGTTTTATTTTTTATTTTATTTTTTATTTTTTTTTAATTTTTCTTTATTTTTTCAAATACATTTGTCTCTGCCTCCCCCCCCCACCTTCCTCTGCCCCCTCCCCCCCTCCCTCCCTCAATCCTTCCCCTTTGATTTTGTCCATGAGACCTTGCTACATGTTCCCCGACCCTCCCATTCCCTTCCTTTTCCCCCGTCCCCCCCCCATCTTCTTGTCTTTGTTCGTTTCTTTTCCTTTCAGTGTTGTTGGTCTTATTTTCCTTGTATTGTTGGTTAGGGTACACTTACAGGTGAGATCATATGGTATTTGTCTTTCGCCCCCTGTCTTATTTCGCTTAGCATGATGCTCTCCAGTTTCACCCATGCTGTCGCGAAGTTTAGTAGTTCTTTTTTTCTTTCTGCTGCATAGTATTCCATTGTGTAAATGTACCATAATTTTTTGATCGAACAGTTTCTTTGTAGCAAAAAAATATATCCATAATAAGAAATTTACCGTTTTTGCCCTTATTATGTGTGAGGTTCAGTAGTGCTAAATATTCACATTGTTGTGAAACAGATTTCCAGCACTTTTTCATCTCTCAATTTGAAACTCCATACTCTTTAAACAAACCCCCCTCTCCCCTCCTCCTAGGCTCTGGTAACCACCATTCTACCTTTCAGATACCACAAAAGTAATTAATAGTTTTCTTTGCTTTAAATGTTCTGTTATATAAAAACTTGTTAACACAGTATCTCCCATATCTATTTAATAATAGAACCATTTTCCCCAAAACACATCCAAAAGTCACTTGTGGAACGTAACCCTGTAGAATAGCAATTTGAGAAATATCAGCTATTTTTAGGAGAAAAAGTACCAGCACTACTGCATTCTGCTATGTTCCTTTTTAAGAGAACACTTTAAGAGTAAAATTTACAAGTTAGAGAAATGTAAACTTCAGATTCAGATTAGAGATCTGAATCGTTATGAAATAACAGAAGTCAGTGTGTTGTGGGAAAAATAATTTAGATTTAACTTCAAAAGAGAAGATTTGGGGGCCAGATTGTAAGTTTATATCGATTACTTACACCTATGTAATTTTTAGTAATTGAGTGGATATATAAGTCCAGAGAAAATAATTAATATCAAGTCAGCAAGGCAGATTTCAAATTAACAAAAAGAAGTAAGAGCTCTTAAAATAAATTGTCTTTTTACCAAAATTTTGCTATACAAAATTATATATTTCTACAATAAAACATATTGTAGAAAAACTCCTATTCAGATAAAAAAGTTAGAACAAATGGCTTTTAAATTTGTCTCAAGCTATTATACAGGATTCTAGACGTTAATGAGAAAAGAAATGCCAAGAATCATGCCTTTTAGAACTAAACACAATATATATTGAATAATTTTTCCTTAAAACTATACAGCTAATTTTACTACATTACAGTTTTCAACAACTTAGGCAAATACAATACACATTAATGTAATCTAATTAAGTCACTTGATTTTTTTCCCTCAAAAATTCTGAAAATTTATGTAGTCCTTTTAATCTTCAGATACTTAGCTGAGAGTTATGAACACCTACCACTGTGAAAAATCATTAAGATCTGCTCCTAATGGGTTTAGCCAATGCTCATGCTGCTTTTCCCAGGCTATATTTATCTTTTCCTAAACGTATTAGAGTCAGTGTAATCTGTTGATGACCAAATGTTTCCTGGAAAGCTTCAGTTTTCTGAATAAATTAGTTTTGTTAAGTGTTAATTGCAGGAGTCTTTGTAGACCTAAGATAATATAATAAAGAATACTGTTTCCTTTGGTGAAATCTGACTTTTGGGTAACTTTCTGCTTTTTTGCCATTTATGGTTCCTTAACAACACAACCTTCCTTTGTCCCAGAAATACTCCTTATTTTCCTCCAAGTGTAGCTGAGTGAAATGCTTGGTTTCTCTGACTCTATCTTGTTCAACCCTTTGTTGTTCCCACGGCCTTCAGCCTAATAACACCTTCTTTACGGATGTCAATCATTAGAGGAATTTTTTGGGGGGGGCTCGAGCTTTTATAAAAACAGCCCCGCCCATTTTCTATGCCTTTGACATAAAAGGAGCCTGAACTCTGTACTTTCTTAAAATGGATTTGAGGAACTACTAGGGCTCCTATCTTCTTGGTTAGCAATTTATAGATCAATAAACCTTTCTTTACTCCAAACTATGACATTTTGAATTTTGGCCTTTTGAAGCATCAGGCACACCTACTTTGGCCCAGTAACACAAGAAGCAAGAATCATATTTTTTATAGCAGTGCAAAACTTCAAATATGACACTAAAATTAAAAA
The DNA here is from genome assembly GCF_021234165.1 of Pteronotus mesoamericanus. Classification (NCBI taxonomy): domain Eukaryota; kingdom Metazoa; phylum Chordata; class Mammalia; order Chiroptera; family Mormoopidae; genus Pteronotus; species Pteronotus mesoamericanus. The sequence continues at coordinate 21,517,051 of NW_026555285.1, read as the reverse complement.
AATAAGGAAAGTATTTATTAAAATCATTTTATAAATATATGCTACCTTTATCACATATATTTTAATTAAAATGCCATGTTAATTTGCCCTGGCTGGTGTGGCTCAGTGGATTGAGTGCCAGCCTGTGAACCAAAGGGTTGCCAGTTTGATTCCCAGACAGGGCACATGACTGGGGGCTGGCCGGGTCCCTGATGGGAGGCGCCCTTGAGGGAACTGCATATTGATGTTTCTCTCCCTCTCTTTCTCCCTCCCTTCCACTATCTCTAAAAATAAATACATATTTTTTTTTAAAATGCCGTGTTAATTAAAAAATTATGTCTCTCAAATATTTGGGGGAATGTATTTTATTTAGTCAGAAATTAAATCAAACATTATCAATAGTTGTAATATTAAAAATACAAACACTATTTTTTACTTGTGTTTGGAAGCTCTATTTTTACATATATTTTCCCTTTTGTGAACATATTATGATAAACTTCTTTGAGAAAAATGTTTATATGTTTTTGATCATTTTTTTCTTTCAGTTTATATATTCTTGAACAAAGTATGATAAAGGAGGATGTCATGGTAACACTGCAGCACATGAACAGACTGTGGCAGAGAACTAGTGGGAAAGAGAAGAGTACCCGTTTACTTGGTAGTGCTGTCTGAACATTTCCCTTGCAAGTAATAAAATCATAAAACCTTTATTTGGTGAGAATGCAGAACAAGAAAGTGACTTGATTTCTGCACAAAAATATTCAATGTTTATTGGAATCACTGCTTATATCTCAACTGTATTCGGGGGGAGGTGAATTTGGCTTTTATTTTAACTGACTTAAGCAGGCAGAATTGAAGAAAAGTCTCATCTTTCACTAGCTTCTATGGACAGTGAAATGGAAAAATGTGTAGCTAGAATGTACAACCTCTTCCTTGTAGCAGGCCATGACTGCTGCAAGAAGAGAGCTGTGGTCTGCTTGCCAGGAGTTCACAGGGGAGAATACCAACATCTAATCCCTTGCATTGAGAGGAAAGACACTTTAGAAAACTGGGAAGCTTTATTTGCATTTAAAAAGCTATACTGTGAAAATTCAAAGTAAGTTTGTTGTAAAGACCAGGTAAGAAAGTGCTTAGAGTGATTGATGATCCAATTTCATCTATAAATGTCATGTAGAGAAACATAAAACCAGAAATTGTTGCATCAAAGTGCAAGGTCAGAGTTTCTTAAAGAGTGGAAACATTTAGGATGAACATTCGTAATGTTGATCACTTAAGATGTTGAATGTTTTTGTCCAAGCATGCGTCACATTCCACAAAATAATAAAATATACTCATAACAACCTTGGCATAAAGTGTACCTTTCATAATTTCAGAGATAAAGTGATTTTATATTAGGAAGTCTACATAAAACTGTGATGATGTTTTTAATTACTCCTTGAAATCCTAACTCTGCTTTAGTACTTATGCTGTTTTTCACCACAAACTGAAGAGAGGCCCTGTTAGAAATGAACCTCTATACTACAAATTCTTTCTAAGTCACATTTTGATAAAAAATGGTAAATACTTGATGTTTCATAAATTACGAATGTCTTTCTGTCATTTGTTACTGTTATCCTTAGTTTGAATAAAGTGCTACACTGGTTTAAAAAAACAAAACAAAACAAAATATAGGGTTTTGTAAAATTGTCTTTTTGTAATTGATGTATGTATTTTGATAAATATTTGAATAATTACTTATAATTGTTTAAAATGCTCTATCAGCATTTCACTTTAAAAAAATAACTAATTAGAAAATTGGCTTCCTTTATGCAGAATTTTAAGTAAGTAATGGTTATAAAAATACACCTAGAAATGTACCATCTGCACAATGGTGTTGACTGAAAACCAGAGTAAAAAGCAGAATCTACTAAGCTTTTTTTGGTGATTGTGAGTTTTTTGAGCATAAGCAGCTAGGTATTATTAAAGGAAGGGAGCAAAGGGAATCAGATTTTAAGAAGCCTAATAAACTAGACAACTGAATTGGACAAGAAGCCTGATTAAGTCTGGAAGTTCCAGCTTCAGACAACCTAGGAGGTCTCAGCATCGCCGCCCCAAGGGCAATGTAGGGAGGAAGGGCCAGCTTTCCGATCTTCACAGGGTACAGCTGGTCCACTCACCTGGACTATGGGGGCGGGGTCAAACAATAAAAAGGGAATACCCATGCTTGGTGCAGTCCAGTAGAAGCCAAGATAGCACAGGGGAAGGTCCTTCTGCCATTAGGCATATGCAGTAGGAAATGAAATGCTGACCATAAGGGGTTGAGCCTACTCTGGGAAAAGGATAGGACTGGATAAGAGACACAGAACCCTGGAAGATCTTGGAAATGGATTGATTAAGGGGAGGACCCAAGGCAAACCCACCGAGGATTGGGTAATAGATTATTTTGAAAGAGCACCTGGTCTTTCCCAAGCCCAAGATAATACAATCAAAGTTTAACAAAACCTCTCTCTCTCTCCCCACCCCCACACCCCATCTCTCTCCAGTACACACTCACCCATGTGCTCGTGTGTCCTCTCTCTGTAGCAGCTATGTGGGCCTAGCAGCTGCCTGGGGCCTGGCAGCCACGCAGACTCCAAGGGCAGCCTCCAAGCTTGAGCCTGAGTACAGCAAAGCAGCACCAGCCAAAGTGCAGCGAGGAACAGACTAAGCTCGCAGGATTGCGCACAGGCTGCACTGGACTAAGCTTTGATATAGACTGATCGAGTGACAGGATCTCTGGACCTTGGCCTTTCTTCTTGGCTTAATGGAAACAAGGGTGGACTTTTTAAATAGCAGGGTGGAGCTGAACCTGGGACAGTCCTTTGTGTTTGTTCCAGCTACAATAAATCTTACCATATTCTCTCATCCTCCCATGTGTTATCCCTGAAAAGCTTTTCTCACAATGCCGCAAGGACCCCATTTCCACTGACAACAGCTGTGATCTCAAAAGTTTAACAGGATCAGGTGTAGTTGGGACAGCTGGCTCTAGGTTCTGGTTCTTTCTGTAACATTTATCTGTAGCTTTATTAAGATATCATGTTCAACTGGTGTTCACTGCATATTCCAATATGCTAAATAACATATAGGACACTTTCGAGATGCAAAGTCCTTGGCAACTGGTTGCTTCTCTACAATGTGTTTCATTTTTTTTTTTTTACTAGAATTAGAGAATTTAGACTATGGGATATCGCTGTAGGCAGGCCTTCAAGGGCTCCTGTGTTCCAGCTGTCCTAAATTGCCTCTTCGCTGTCCTCTAGCCTTGGAACACCTCCAATTTTAGGAGTTAGAGACAGATCATCTTTTTTTACATGTCCTATACTATTTTTTCCCCATAAACAAAACTCATACCTCTCTTGCGTCTTGTTTGCATCCATTGGAGCTTCACAAAGAGCTTGAGAACAGACTTAACCAGAGTAATAAGTGGTTATTTATTGTGTGACTAAACAGGAAATGTGTGGGAAAAAATTGTCCAAGACTATCATGAGCTCATAGAAATTATCCTCTAGAGCTATTTATCTTTTCACCTGATATAGTTCTCCCTATTTTAAAAGTGAATTCAACATTCATGAAAAATGCCAAGATGACAAACTAAATTGACAAGTCTTCTATTTTTATATACAATAACTACAGCGTTCTCTAGTCAAGCTTTTCTCTGAAACAATGCCTCAGGCCAGACCTTGAGGACTCACCTGTGGGGACCAGGACATTTCAATCCCTGCTGCCTCAGTTTAGTTACCAGGAGGTTGCCAATTAAGTCAACTTGTATCCAGAAGACATGTATTTTATGTGGACCATCAGAGGACGCCAGTGAAATGAGATGGCAAGAACCATATATCTAGGTCCTCAGCTAGATATATACTAGGCAACATAAAAGAAGATTTAGTTTTCATTTCTAACTTTAAGTGAAAAGCCTGATTTTTTTTTATATCTCCTTGCATTTTCTAAAGGTTGTTTTCAGTCTTTCTGTAAGCAATATTCACAAAGTTCCAACCATGCTAAAAAACATATATAAGATAAATTAAATATGAGGCATAAAATGGGCTAAAACTCTTGTAGAAAACTATGGTATAGATATGATATTTCTGGAATATTTATTTGGAATCATCACATAGTAGGAGGTGATAAGTTTGTTGAAAATCTGTACACCATTCTTATTTAATTCAGTTCTGTAAAATAGCAAGTATCTGAGGCATGTTCGCTTTAAGCAGGAGTAGAATTTATGATGGTACTTTAAAAATAGATAGGATTGTGTTATTGATTGATTGAGGGATTGAACAGAGACCTTTTACATTCTAACCAGAAGCAGGATTCCTCATTAAACATTTATATCACATTTATGCACAATGAGATAGATAGTGACGGGGATGTGTTTGAATATATATCATGTATTTGAAATGAAACAAGAGACCAAAGAGAGAAAATGATCTAAAATTCAGAAAAAAATGAAGAGAATGCTCATTTTCCCACATTTTAATGCTTATAACCATAAATAGTGTTGGTTCTCCATAAGAGTATGTTTATATATACACAGAGACAGTAGAAAATAAAAATAAGTAAAACACATGTCTCAGAAAAAGTATTTAAACACTAAAAAAAGAAAATCAAAGTTTAAAAGTGTTAATGGAATTATTTTAAATAGCTGCACCAAATGAAGATTTGGTTCATTTAACTAGGTTTTTAAATTAGACATAGGTATGAATCTCAGAATAAAAAAAAAAAAAAGTGGGTGGGGATAATGGATTTTATTTTAAGGAATATGTACTTTATTAAAGATAATTTCCTGCATTTTAAGGTGCTATATACCCTTGTAAGACTATTGCTATAAATGTATTTTTAGTTAGAATCTTTGGTTATAAGAAATAGACATTCAGGCCCTTACTAGCATTGGCTCAGTTGGTTGAGCACTGTCCTGCAAGATGAAAGGTTGCTGGTTTGATTCCAGGTCAGGGCACATGTCTGGGTTGCAGGCTGGTCCCCTGTTGGGGCCTGTGTGAGGGACAACCGATCAATGTTTTTCTCTCCCATTGATGTTTCTCTCCCTCTCTCCCTCCCTTTCCTCCTCTCTAAATAAATAAATAAAATTTTTAAAAAAGGAAAATAGAAACAGATTTATAGTGTTAATAAACCTATGTTTTAAGGACATATATGGAAGCATGACAAACAAAAAAGGAGTCAGTAGCACAGCCACACTTAGAATAATTTGGAAAATTGTTCAAGATACATCAGTATGTTCAGTCACCTCTGAGTAACTTTGAAGACCCTAGAACAGCCACTTTAGCACTCTGCTTCTGCTTCTCTTCCCAAGCAAGGGTGTCTAGTTTTTATGCTACTTTCTCACATCAGTGTAGGAGCTTGAACCCTAAATCAACTATGCTTGAATTAAATTCTGTTGCTTTATAACTTAATAAACTTGGGAATTTTACTTAACCTTTCTAATTCTATTTATTCTCATCCGTAAAAAAGATTATGATATTCACTAAACTTAAATGAGCTGAAGTAAGACAAATATATACTCTTAGTATTTTGCCATTTCATCAATATCACGACTTACTGTTTTTGCCTGTACTTCCCCTACTGTTCCCCTTCTTTTCCTTAATTCTATCTTCTCATGACTCCTTTTCTTCAATTTTAAGTGTTTGTACTTTCACAAACTCACCAGGCATGCCTCCATTTTAAGTAAGTTATCTTTAACAGGTGTACATATATTTTTTAATATGCAAATCCAATGTAATAGATATAACTAAGCAAGGAAAACTTGAAAAGAAATCGAATGTTCCAAATCATAATCTTTCTCACATATTATTCCTTTTATATGTTATGATAGAAATTCTTCCAGATTAATTTTTTATAGTATGGTCAGAATTCAGTCTAAATTATTTTCCTTTTCTTCTTAGGAATCATATTAGAGAAAAACAGCATCAAAATTCAACCAAATATACCACATATGATAATATAGAAGAGTCACCTCTAGAGGGTTTATGGTGTAAGATCTGGAGGTCAGATTGTCAGAAACTGGTAGGAATTATTCACCCCTAGATAGCAATGACCTCACTCTGAGAGGAAATTGTTGTTGTAGGCAGTAGAGAGGGTATTAAGGTATACAATATATATGAATATAGAATATTATATAGACATGCATGTGTGTACTAAAATTATGTATTGTCTATCTATCATAATGAATGTGGAAAACAAAAAATAATTAGAGGGGGAGAATGTCAGCTGTAGAAACTAAATATGTGTGTGTTTGTGAGTGTGTGTGTGTGTGTGTGTGTATAAAGACCATAGAGGAGATAACAAAAAAAATGGCATAGAAATGTTTTAAAATATTATTGGATACCTTTCTGAAAAACCCAGAAATTTCAAATTTGCACGTTGACAGAATACACTATACCCCAGAAAAAAATGACAAAGACCTATTATACATCAAGACTTTATATATGGATTTTATTTATATATGTGTATATATACATATATATAGAATTTATGTATGAATTTTATTTATATGTATACAGACTATGAATTTTATTTATATATGTATATACATATACACATATATATGCTTTATGTATGAATTTCATACATAAGACTTTATGAATTTTACTTATATATGTATGCATGCATATATACATACATATATACATGTGGGTATATAACTTTAAATATAAACATTCCTGTGAACAACAAGGCATACTGGCCAAGTCACAAAAATAGAGAAAATCACATAGGCAAATATTTCTCCATGACAACATATTTACTTACATTGTTTAATTTTTTTTAAAAATTGTAAAAATAAGCAGTCTTACTGATAAGAAAGTCTCAGGAGATTGAAGCAAATACACATTAATAAGATATAGAATGCAAAAACGTCTTCTATTTCTCACATGATAAACATGAGAAATTCTTTTCAGCCATTCTTAAACAACTTCAAGCAACCAAATCTGTTTTGATCAGAGATGCTGATGATTTAAAATCTAATGGTTTTTCAAAACTAATTTGGTAGTTTTGATATATGATACATTTGTATATATATTTGATATTTATTTGATATATATTTAAATTGATAGTATATATGTGCATAGACAAATAATTTTGGCTAAAACCAAGATAAGACATTTCAAAATTCTAATTCAATGTACGTTATTCAATAAAACTCTTGAAAATATTTTCTCATATCATTTATAATATATTTACTTCAAATAATCTTTATTTTATTTTATATTGTAAGTGATTTTTTTCTACTGCTTATAAAGTAGAAATAAAATTAGATCTTACTAGCCAACAGATTAATTTTAGCAGAGAAAGAAACAAATAATAACATAAAACTTGGTGAGCCTTAAAGTTATAACTTAAAGTTACCTGAAGCAAGTGTATAGCATAGGTAATCCAAAAATAAAAGGACTATGTTACTAATGATTTGTTTAGAATGTGAATGAAAAATGACTATATAGCTGCTTCATTGTCACAGTTTCTTTCCCTTTCAACTCTAAAATAAGTGATTATCTGAAGCATTGGTATAGCATTTAGAAAGTGTGTCCAATGAAAAGAGATAATGGGTGGGAAGGTAGACTGCAGCTTCTAAAGATTTTACTCATTATGACTCTTGAAAGAGGTGAGGAAAATGAGAAGAGAATATGATGAAATATATTTCTCACACATGTCATGATTTTATAAATATTAATAAGATTCTATAGGCTCCTAATATCACACATTATCTAAGACTTCACTCTTCCTAATCTAAGATTTAATTGACCAAATATGCTTAAATGGGAAATGATCCTTCAAAATCTTTTACATATTTCAGTTTTTTTCTCTCTGTTATCAAATTTTTTATCTCCCTTTGATGTATTGAATAAGAATACAAGTAGTTTTGCAGAATGCTGATACACCTGTCAAAATATATTTTTGGTTCTTCATTAATTAATCATTTGATAATGTTAAAAACTCTGTAGGTCTTTGTGTTTTACCTAGCAGTCCACTGGAATGTTTTCAGTGAGCATTTTGTAATTAATCATCCAGTGATTTTGAGTATTGTGGAAGATACGAAAAACTTGTAAATTAAAGGTATTATTCCAATCAGAATGAGATTACAATTGTAACCAATGACAATTTCCTTCCAAAATATTTTAAAACCTATATCCTTGCAAAGTTTTTATTTATTTATTTGTTTGTGTGTTTATTTATTTATTTTACTTTTCAGTGGCATCACATCAACCTTATATAACTGCACTTTCTATATTTGTTCAACTCAACATCTTAACTTTTTTTTTTATGTTCATTAAATTTTGGGTTTTGAAGTCACTCTTAAACAGACTTCCGTGCATTTACAGGAGCTTCCTTTGTAAGAAAAGACTGGAATTTTTTATCATTACTTATTCTCTATATAATAAATCACTACATTGATAGATACTTACCACTTACCTGCCCACTCATGCAGTTTCACACCTAACTTTTAAGTAGAAAAACAGTGGAATTTTTTTTGTTCTGTCCATAATTCCTTAGCATTATCTGAAAAAAGGAGAAATTTAATGTCCATTTTCACCCATAACACAAATATAAGAACTGTACTAGGTACTCTATTGTCTGGAATCCAGATGCTCTGTATTCTGATCTTCAAAATTCTCAATTATTATTGGACATGTCCTATCAAATACTGATGGACAATGTATTTGATGTTAATAAAGTACATAAATTTAAACTCTGATTTTCTCAGGTTGAGATGAGACATAGTATTTTTAAGAAAATATTACTGAGCCCTGTATCTTGTGAAATTCACTTTCTTAAAAATCTCATTATAATTGGCATTGCCATCACCACCTAGACTTGGAGAATCTTTCTCTAAAAACTACCACTTAAATTTAAATGTGTGTCCCTACCTTTTCTGAGATTACATATGACATAATCTGGAACATTTTAACAAAAAGTATAAAACCATAATGAAAAGAAAATTATCAGAAAAAGTAATTGAATAAGCAGGTATACAGAAAAATGTATTCATCTTCAGATTGTGACATCCTTTAGGAATAATTTATCCTCAACTCCTAGACTGCCTTGTGGCCAAGACTCTCTAATCAGCCTCTAAGAGTTAACTTAAACCTAGATAAAGTTCTAAAGTGTGGTTCTTAGCTGGGGGTAATTTTGTCCCCCAGAGGATATTTAGCAATGTTTTGAGATGTTCTTGGTTGTTACAAATACCTGCAGTGGGAGTGGGAGTGGGCGAGGGAGCACTAGACTGGCCCCAAGGATGTTGTTAAACACTCTAAAATGCACAGGAAACTCCCTCCCCAAACAAATTATCTGACCAGAAGTGCCCATACATACATAGTGCCAAGGTTAAAAAACTTTGTACTAATATAAAGCCTAGGTCAAACAGTGTTAAGATTCAGACAGAGAGAAGAATTTATTCTACCACTATCTACAGTCCTACAAGTGTTTGTTCCTGATAGAGAAGTCAACTTGTTTCAAAATTTGAAAATGGTAATGATTTTTTTCCTTTGGGGGACCTACTTTTACTCACAAAAGTAGGAATTGAATGATAGTGATTTAACAAAAAATGTTTGCTCAAAAGTTTATCCAAAGACACACATTCTTAGGACTATTATACATTCCTGTAGAAATTCTCAAATTATAAAACAGAACAGCTTAAACTGGGGGAACTTTTGTCATTTATATTATTGTGTATTGAATATTACTCTCCCTATCAAATTTGAACTTTACTAGGAAATGTGTGATACCTAAATATGACTCTTGTGGATCTCACTTTATCTCAGTTTCAATTGTTCTGAAAGTAAAATCTTGAATTTAAATACATCTTGAGCCAGATCTTGAGTCTTGGAGAGAAACCAGGTTTTTTCAAAAGGACCACAAAGTTTACAGAGATGCACCTATACCCAAATCTAAAATAGTATACCAAGATTCCAAGTCACTGTGGGCTGACTCAGGGAGAATTTTGCTCAAGCGAATGAAGTAAACTCAGATCTTAAGAAAACTGAAAACAAAAATGCTTCTGACCAAAGTTCAGTAAATTAGGATTTGGAGTACAGGCACCAAAGCTATAACAATTTGGAGGTGTAACTTTGACTACATGGTCATGAAGACTTTTGGCCTGTGCAAAGCAAGTGAAAGTCTCAATATAGATGTTCTTTTTTGTAGTTTAAAGATAGGGGATTATAGTTTATCCATTTGTCTTTCCGTCTCTTTGCCTACTTTTTCTCCCATTGTAAGTTATGATGCTAATTAGGCTGGTATGAAACCTGCAGATATCTGGTATCGCCAGAGTGGGCATGCCGAGGAGAACTACAGAAAGTTCCTTCTCTCAATCCGCTGCCAAATTATCAGTGATTTCTGCAAATGCTTTATTCGTGAATATACTCTCCATATAGTAGGGTCTGGTCTTTATAGAGTATAGAGATTCTTTTTTTTTCTTTCCTCCTAAGGTATTAAAATTACAGGAAATTACTTCTTTTCATGTTTCATTTCCTTCACTCACTTTCCTGATAGTAGCTTGGTATTTAATGTTCTTTCTGGATTTCTACACAGTCTTTTTATAGGATTTAAATCTCATAAAGCTTTCAGCCCTAGTTCTGTTGCTTCATTTGGTCAATTTTCTGTCAGAAAACTCCCTGAGACTACTTACTTTTTTTACACTGTGTGTTTCTATGTTTCCAAAATCCTTTTTTGTTAGCTATTATAAGAACTATTTTTCTTTCTTTGCCTGTTTGCAAAAAAACTTACTGAGTTTTTCTTTCATGGAAAATCTTCTGGATAAGTCATACGTGTATATCTTTAGTCTTAATCACAGGATACTCAAAGCCAGGTACATTAATATTATATTTTTCTATTCTCTGGTAAAACATTATTTATGAAATTGACCAAGAAATTCAATTCCACTAATGATCACTGCATCAAGGAAACAAATTATCATAATTTCTTAATGCAAAACAAGCATTAATTTTCCATGATAGCAAAATTATCAGGTGGTGAGACCTGAGACCTGAGTGATCTGATTCTTGTCTCTGTGAGTTACCTTTGGCTTGTAAAATCTGCTCATTTCTAATGCTACAAACATCATGGACTGAAGGAACATTTTTTTCTCCTGTAATTACTTTGTCAAGTACAAATGTTAGGGAAAATGTGTATTCTCAATAATATTGTTAAGATAAACTAAAGTATTTAACACTTATCTGAGGTATGGGATGATTTTTTTATTACGTAACCTCACAAATGTCATACCTGTAGTGATCAAGTACCTATCTATTGGGTAATTTGCATAAATTGTTTTGTAATCTTGTTTTCAAAATAATAATTATTCTCTTCTCTTGAGGAGTTTCTTTCCCATTTCCTCAACTGCAAGGGAAAGAAGGGAAACAGACTGGGAACAAAAACAGACTAGGTATGCAATACACAGAAATTACATATTCAAATTCAGTAGTTGACTCTGCCTCAATGGATGTATTTCTGCCTCATTCTTATTGACAACCATGACACAAAAGCCATCTTTCCTACCCTGGAGCATTTTCAGTTTCTTCAACCATTTTTTATTTCCTATCAGGGAAACTTGGCAGAAAATGATGAGGGAGGGAGGGGAGGGGGAAGGAGGGATGAGGGGCGGGGAGGGAGAGAACACCAGAATTTTTATCTCTTGTTACCCTGTTTTGGAAGTTCTGGCTTGTTATTAAATAATTTCTTGGAATATTTACACTAAGGAAAAAAAGACTCAAGAGAGATCTTACCTCTTTCCCATAGAAAGATAAACTTTCTTAAAACTTCCGAATGACAATATCAGAATATGGTTCTTAGTGTTAATTTAAGAACTATACATGTGAAGGAATGTAAAGAATATTTTGGTTAAAATTGTGCTATTGAAATCCCATTATAGTTTCATAGAATATACTCCTATGGTTAAACAGGTAAGGGTAATACATTGTAACACATTACTAATTTGGTATTTTTTATACATTACCACCTATATCTTGTTACACAATGCAGTTGATTGTTCCTAAGGTTGTGTAATTGATCAAAAATTTTACCATGTCTTAATTAAATGCTATTTTAATGGAATTAAATGATTTTGTTTTCAGAGTGACCAAAAATGTTCTTGAAAAAATAGATTTAAATGTGGAGCTCAGAGTCAAAAGACCAGGTAGGCTATAACCTTTGCAAAATGATGCCTTCAAATGGCTATTATATCTAGGCAATGCCATGGTAACAGATAACTAAGTCTCTGTGGCTGAACATAATAAAAATGTAGTTCTCAATAACATTGTAGTCCAAATTAGTGGAGAAAGAAGACTATAGTGAAAATGTACTATCCTATATCCAATTTCTCATAGACCTACTCTTCCTTCATTTTGAGCTTACTATTCTCAACAAAAGATTATCAAGTTTACTGCAGAAGAAGAAAAAGGAGAATCATTTGCTGGTGATGTTTTATGCACTTGGCCTTAACGTGGTTGTAACACTGGTACTCAGTTTCCTTGGTTAGAAGTTATCTCTTGATCCCATACATATAACGAAAGGGCTAGGCTCAGCTGCTTGCTGCAATGGAAGCCCAACTGTGAGGTGCTGGTGCAAAAGGTAAGAGGTTTATTCAGGGTCTGTGACCTGGGAGAATGGTGGACTGCCTCTGAAAGACCTCCCTTTCCTGCTCAAGTCTGCAGTCCTTATAGGGATAGGGAGGGGAGGACTTTTTTTCTATCCAATTATCTTACTAGCTTCTGATGTGCTCCAGTCCTATCCAACCATCTTTCTTACTTTTGGTATGCTCAGTGTAAAAACCTTCCCCTGTGCCATCTTGGCCAATGGAGGAGATTCCCTGGTGCTCACTGACTCCAGTATCAGGGTCAGTGAAGAGGGAAGGGCTATAAGACCCACCGTCAAGGAACCTGGAAATGCAGCCTTCAGCCTGCCTCCCAACACCGGACACAGCACACCTGCATATCCGGGGGAGCTTATTGGAGTCCACCGGGCACCCATGGATCCCAGCCCACCTGCATCCTCTGCACTGCGCCCCTACAGACCCACCCCTCTGACTGGTTTTCTGTAGTAGCACATAGACACAAGGTCAGAGAGACACTGGTCTTCCTTTTCTTTAAGATTTTATTTATTTAGAGAGAGGGGAAAGGAAGGAGAAAGAAAAGGAGAGAAATATTGATGTGAGAGAGAAACATTGATTGGTTGCCTCTCATGCAGCTCCCTGATTGGAGACGGAACCCACAACCCAGGCATGTGCCTGGCTGGAAATCAAACCTACAGCTTTTAGCTTTGCAGGAGGAGGAAGCTCAACCAACTGATCCACACCAGTCATGGCACCGGTCTTCGTTTGAGCTCAGAAGAAAAATGAAATATTTTCCTGAACACAGCGTTCTCTCTTCTACGCTCTGGTTATCTGGTTATCTGGTTTTACCATATTCCACTATCTATCAAAGCTACATTTGCTAAATTTCTTATATTCCGATTCTTCATTCTATTAAAAGATTATCTCTTGCAAGGGAGGTGTTTCTTTGCTTTCCTGTGGGTATGCGTACTGCTGAGGCACTGAGACAATGGGAAGTTAAAAGAACGGAAGTGTATATAAAAAAGACTTGCATGTTGATCTCACAACAGGGGGACTTTTATGGTAAAAATAAAATGAAATTCCATTGAACATGTATACTCCTTACGAAGAGATGTTTCAAAGACAAAAGGGTTACAAAAGAGAGCTTGGAGATACTTATTCTTGGACAAAACTTTTTGAGTGTTAAACCACATTTTATCTCGTACAAGAGTGCTCCTTATGATAAAAATCTCTGCTCTAAAACACTACTCCTAAAACTCCCTTCTAACTACTTATTTCCAAGTTAGGTGAGATTTCAGGATAATAAGCATGGAAACGGCAATAGGCCTAGTTTATAGAATGGAACTTGAGACTATACTAATAAATACAAATTAATCCCCCGTTATTATCATGTATGGATTTTGAGTTTGTTAACAATGTTTAAACAGCAAATTTAGAATTAATTTATAAATCATAACCACTGTTTTATGTCGGTTTATTCATGAGTTTAAAGGTATGAATGTATTTTCCTGAAGGGTCCTCTGACACAGCAGCTGCTGCAAATGTTCACTTTATCACTCTTGCCAGTGGCTGTACACGCCAGAAACTAATTTCTTTAATTTATTTCTAAATCCACATTAGAGACATTATCTCACTAAGCTTCCCCAAATCCCTATTATATTTATATTACTGATGAGGTAAGTAACACAGAGAGCACTAAAGGACTCTTCCAAGGTTATACATACAAAACGGCACAGGGACCATCCCCCATGACTTCAGACGCCCGGTGTAGCAATCCTATCTCTCAGCTTTGCTTCAGTTATTTTGCCCAAAGGAAAAGGTGTCCTTTTATAACAGACACCTAAACTTTTCCCAGGAGGGGAAACAGTTTAATAGCATCATTTTTTAAAATACTGGTGCTTTCAAATCCAACCTTCTTTATATCCTCCAGGAGAATACATTATCAAATGTCTAATCTTTCTCTCCTGCCATCAATCACTGTGCTGACCCTCAGCCTTTGATCCCATTTGCAACAAAATAATGGTCTATTCTAAACAAAATAACTACTAAAAGTCCCTTTGATCCAGTTAGCCTTTATGTATTGTATTACTTCTCTCTACTTTTTCAAAAAATAAATGAACATGTAATTCACACATACAGTATGTATGTTTATTACTCTCTTACTACTTGACATTTTGCTGTATTCGAATGGTCCTCTAACTTTAGTTTGATATATATTGGAAGCAACTATTAACCTCTTAATAAATAACATCAATGCTTTCCATCCATTTTCCCCCTTTTCATCCATTAAGTTTATTGCTTCCTGCCCTTCCTCCTCTTTATCATCTCCACATCTTCCTTTCCTCACTTATTTCTTTCTTGAATAACTTTAAATTTGGATTGCATAATACTTGGATGCAATGGAAATAAAATATTTAAGTACACTATAAAAATATTAAATGTCTCTCCTAAATTCTCTTCTTTCAGAAAATCAGTTTTAACCATTTATATTAATATTTGTCAGGTAGGCATTACTATAATTTTAGATAATATGATTGATCTCTTGGTTTAGTCTGCCTGGAAAATAAGAGATCACTTTAGATATTTCAAAGAGGGAAAATTAACTAAGATATTTCAAAGATGGGAAATTAACTGTACAGAATTGGATGGCATTTTGGGGTGTTGGTCTGGCATGTAAGAAGCTTTGAAGTTGTCAATCCCGAACACATAAGAAAAGGAGATGAGCAAACTTAAAATACACAACTTTTCTTGGGTATTCCGTGTAGGTGCATAAGAGGACTGAGGTCAGGTCAAAATTCTGTCCACACAGTTGGAGAGATAGACAAAGAGAAAGGGAAACCCGACTTACTGAAGTTTTCTGTTTATAGGAACCAGGACCAAGGAAAAAAACAGCTAAATTGTAATTAATGAATTGCTTGGAGGGTGGGTGTGAAGATGTTTGAGAGTTAAAATTTCCAGGAAGTCCTGGTCTTAAAGGGCCCCCAACACTGGAAGCCAGCCCAAAACTCTATGGCCACTCAAGTATAAGACTATAGAGAAAACCCCCACAGCTGACCCCTACTGCCATGTGTGTTCTTGTAGCTAACTGCTCCAGCCCTAGACCTGCACATTACTGGCACGGCTCCTATCACTGGCCACTACTGCCATGTGTCTACTGAGATGCTGCAGCCACAGAAGTATATGCTAATAGCCAGGCCTCCCACAGCTGCTTATAGGTCTGGATTTGGTCTTATCTCCAGTCACTAGCTTGCACCAATGGCCTTATCTATAACTAGCCCTCCTAGCTGTGTACTTGCAAACCCCCAGCTGCCATCACTGGCCTCCACTGCTGTGCAAATGCCCATAGGGAGAAACTGCAGCCACAGGCACACACATCGACTTCCAGAGCCACCAAGATGCTTTTGAGCCTGGATCTGGCCCTGTGTCCTATTATTGGCATACACCATTGGCCTTAACTGCTACTACCCCCTTCAGCTGTGCACCTGAACGTCATTGACCAAACAGCCATCACTGATCTCCACCGCCATGCGTGTGCTCTTGGGGAAACCTTGTAGCCACAGGAATAGCTCTTGCAGCTTCCAGTGTATCCACAGTTGCCCCTGGCACTTGCTATTGGCTCTGACCTTCACTACTATGTGTATGTCTGCAATAGTCCCTTAACAGTATAAAGGCTTCTGCAGTTGGCCTTCTACAGCTGAGCATGTGCGCACTACTGGCTCTGGACTCCATCACTCCCTGTCTTTATCCCTAACCTCTGAACCTAAAGGAGACATTGAGAACCCAAACAGTCTTTTCAATCACTTTGGAAGCCCTGGTGTGCTCATCAAGGGCCATGCGGTTGTTAATGACTACACGCACACACACACACACACACACACACACACACACACTCCCCAAATTACATATTATTCAGCCTTAAAAATAAAGGGAATCTTGCCATTTAGGACAACATTGGTGGATCTTGAAGACATGCTAAGTAAAATAAGTCATAGGAAACACGAACACTGTATGATCTCACTTATATTATGTATGAGATCAATAAAACTCATTGAAACAAAATTTAAAATAGTAGTTACCAGGAGGTGATAGGTAGAGGATATGTGATGTTGGTTAAAGGATACAAACACTCAAACATAAGATGAACAAGTCTGAGGGTTATAAAGTGCAGCATGATGAGTATTGTTTATAATACTGTATCACATACTTGAAAGTTTCTATAGGGTAGAGCTTTAATTTTCTCATCATAACAACAACATTGTCATTATGTTGGGTGAGGATGTGTTAACTAACCTTATTGTAATGAACATTTCACAAAATATATATGTGGATAAAATTATTACATTGTGTACCTTAATGTTATATATCGTAATATATCAATTATATCTTAACAAAAATAAAAATAAAATCTTAAAAGGCTTACTGTGAGGAAGCTTATGAAATTCTAATTAATTCTTTAGTTTATTTAATAGTGTTTCCTAATGTCAATGTCTTAGTTTTGTAAGTGTACATGGTTTTATAGGATGTTAACATGAGTGGTAGTTAAATAAAGAGTATATTATCTTTCCAATTTTTCTCTAAATCTAAAAGTATTTCCAAAAAAATTATTAACAAACCCTCTCCCCACAAAAGCACAAAACCAAGAACAAGAAGCCCCTTGGGACACACAAAATAGATAGGAAAGCTAAACCATCAGTGGGAATTTTAGTCTCTTATGCCACAACTAGAGCAAACAGCAAACACAGCCTCTTAGAGTAATAAACGTAAAACCTCACACTAAAGTCTTTTTACCTCATTTCTTTTAGCTCAATATATTCTGCCCCACTTTCTCTCTCTCTCTCTCTCTCTCTCTCTCTCTCTCTCACATACACACACACACTACAAGGCAAACTAAAAGACAAAACACACAGTTTGAAAAGTAGATATTAAATATGTAAGTAATTGTACAAATATGTTGGCAAGGCTAGGAAAAAAAAGATAAAGAGAGATGAGGCTGGAACACTTATAAAAGGCAAAGAGGTAATATGAGAATTTATATCCTGCTAATAACCTTGAATAGAAAACTATAAGAGCGTGCATTAAATATTTTTGCAACTACCATTTGACATGATATTGAGAATTTTAGCCAGTACAATTAGATAAAGACAATTGGAGAGAAAATGATCCGAGTGGAAAAGCTACAAAGCTCTGTGACAATGAACAAATGAAATTTGGGGAGAAATGCAAAAAAAAAAAAAAGAAATGACTGGAGAGAATAATAGAATTTGTTTAAACTGTAGAATATAAAATCAACAGGCAGAAAAATGTTAACCTCAAACTGTATTTTTATTTTTAGTCATTATATTTGTATATTCTTGTATTACAATAGTCAATTCAAGAAGATAAAAGAAAACAACAACTATAAAAATGAGAGATTTCTACCAGAAAACTCAATAAATAAAATTAAAAATTAAAACTAGACTAGGAATGCTGAATGACAAAAGAAACATTATCAAACTAGGGGAGAAAAAGGGAAAGAGGAAACAGGACATTGAAAATCTATACAGGAGAGACAAAAGGATAACAAATACCTTTGAAGAAGATTCCTATGAGAAAGAACCTGTAAGTCTGGAAAGTGAAGTGAAAGCTGTCCCAGAAATATTGGGAAGAAATAAGTCACCAGGGGTAGATGGGATACTGATAGAATTCATTCCAAGCCACAAAGACTGAATCTTTCAAAATCCTAACAAAAGTATGCCAACAAATACGGGGAAAAATGGTCTACAGACTGGCAATGTTCAATATACATCTCAATCTTCAAGAAAGGAGATATCAAGTAACTACAGAACCATTGCCCTAATGTTGCATACAAATAAATTGATGCCCAAAGTGATGCAACAAAGGCTTCTACCTCATATGAAGTAAGAAAAGCTGGATGTTTAACTTAGATTCAGAGAAGGAAGAGTTGTTTCAGGATCTAATTGTGAACATTCTTTGGATACTGCAGTGCTCCAAACACTATCAGGTCAGTCTATACTTTATAGACAACAATAAAGCCTTCGTGCAAATCATGAAAAGCTATGTTTTCTCTGAATGAAATGGTTGTGCCTCAGCACATGATTATCCCCAAGTATAACCTGTATTGTGGACAGGAAGCCACTGTCAGGACAGAATATAGAGAAACACTGATTTTCAATAGGTAGAAATGCCAGTTAAGGGTGCAGTTTATATCTCTGTTTAATCTGTATGCAAAAAACAATATTATGAAAAACTGGGCTAGAATCAGAGAAGAATGAAAATTGGTGGAAGAAATACCAATAACTTAAGATATGAAGATGGTATAACCTTACTGGCTGAAAGCAACAATGATGTGAAATGTGATGAAAGTGAAAAGAAGCAAGGGACAAAGCAAGTTTGCATTTGACCTTCAAGAAGACAATAATCATGACTGCAGACACAACTTTAACATAGACAATGAAGATATTGAAATTTTTGAACTTTTTGCTTACCTTGGTCCAGTCATTAATTCAAATGGAGACTGAAGCCAAGAACTCAAGAGAAGGCTGGTATTCAGAAGGGCAGCAATGAAAGAATTAGGAAAGGTCATCAAGAGCAAAGACAGAAGTTAAGATTATCTACACCTTCAAATTCCCAATTACTGTGTATTGATGTGAAAGTTGAATAGTGAAGGGGCTGATAGGAAAAAAAAAATTTGATTCATCTGAAACACAGTGTTGGAGAAAAGAGCTCTACAGACAACCTGGACACACACAAGATGAACAAGTGGGTCCTAGAGCAAATAAACCCCCGAAATATCATTCAGGCAAACATGACAAAACAGAAGCTGTCTTATTTCAGGCACATTATGAAAAGGCAGGGTTCTTTGGAAAAGAAAATGATATTTAGAGAAATAAAAAGCAGTAGGAAAAGAGAAAAACTAGCTATGAGTTTGATCGATTCCATGAAAGAAGCCCTAGGCATGAAAATACAGGTGAGTAGGAGAGGACCTTGTGGACATCATACATTCATAGAGTTGCCACATATTGGAGCTGATTCAACAGCATGTAACACACACAGTTATAGTCATATTTAGAAAAATATATATCTTTTATATATTGTTTATGGATGTAGTTGGAGAAAGCAAATAATTTTATTAATGTTGATCATAAGCAAGACATAAGAATAACAGAAAAGAATAATATATAAAATCAAGTAATTTAACTAAAACCCATACAATTATATTTAAAATATTAGGAACTCATTTATTTCAAATATAAGTGTTTTACTCTGCCCATGTAAAAGCCAAGAAGCAATAACAGCTCCATATACGAAGCATGACTAATGTCTAGATAGGGTAACCAGGTACCGTAGTCACCTAAATGAACCAAGGCTCCTGAAAGAAATGACAAATCCTAGATCTTGTTGTGATGTGTGTAAGGAGACTGGAATATCTTGTGCCAAAAGGCAAGTAAACTTTCAAAAATAGACTGAAGAGGTTCAGTTGGCTAAAGAAGGGATAATGCAGACATTAAAAAATGACTAAGAGGTATTCTAGCAAATCAAATATATAAAAATTCAGTTTTATCATGGGCAGCAACTAGGTAAACAATATTATCATAAAAGTTCAAGTAACAGGAAATAATTAAGTGTATCTTTTTTTTTTTCTGAAATCTGGGAAACAAGACAGCCCTAACCAATGACAGAAATTTTTCTCTATGGAAGTCCAGCTAACAGTTATTATAAGAATTAGAAAATCATAATTTTGGAATTCCTAATAAAAAAACTAATTCAAGTAAAGCTTCCTAATGTGTAACTATTTTACAAAATGCTTATAGAAGATGATAAATCCAATAATCAAGCTTAACATCACTAGTGTAGACAATTAATTACTTACCATCTGGGATATGACAAAAATATAAAGTACACAAAACAACTTTTAATGTGCTCCTAACCCAATATTTAAACCAAAATCTAATTAAATCATTAAAAGTAACTTTTAAATCTTACCCCCAGGGATGATCTTATCAGAATTACCAGTTAAATAACATCTCAACAAATCTGACAAACAATTGAAATCCTGACTCAAATAAATAAAAATATGGAAGTATATTTCACAAACATTGGGCAATTTAACATGAAGTAGATATGAAATGATGCCAAGATTTTTTTTTTTATTTTATAATGGGTGATGATGGCATTGCTGCTATGTAATAAAATAACATGTAATAAAGATAATATATTTAAAAATAAAATAAAATGAAGAAAACAGGTGTAAAGAGATATAGAAGGACAATAGCATGAAGGAGGTTCACTCTAAAAATTTCAGTGGTAAAAAGATAAACATAAAAAAACAGATAAAGCAACAAATTACTGATAGTTGATTAATTTGGGCCATTAGTCTTTAGTGGTTCATTCTATTCCCTCTGCTGTATTGTATGTTTATAATATTTCATAGTTAATAAATAAATTAAAAGTAGATTAATATATAAATAGATAAATGACTAAACAGATTGGCAGAGAGAGTAGAACAAAGGGTCACAGTTCAAATTGATCTCTGGAAAAAACAAATACAGTATAAAATCAATGCCAGGAATTTTTAAGCTTACAGTCAACTAATAAAGAAGAGCAATTAAAAAGTCTGAAGCAAGGCAAAAAGAAAATTTATGAATGCAATACATTTATCTCTCCTCCAAACTTCCT
Source organism: Pteronotus mesoamericanus (assembly GCF_021234165.1). Classification (NCBI taxonomy): domain Eukaryota; kingdom Metazoa; phylum Chordata; class Mammalia; order Chiroptera; family Mormoopidae; genus Pteronotus; species Pteronotus mesoamericanus. The sequence continues at coordinate 21,495,825 of NW_026555285.1, read as the reverse complement.
TTGCTGAGATGTAGTAGCAATGATGACTTCCAACAGGTTAAAAAGTATAAGGCTGCTTTCCAAATAAGTTAAATATCTGTTTTGATAGTTCTCTTACCTAGGAGCAATGTGCTAGAAAGTGGATCCAGAAGTATCTCCAGATATCACCAAGGGGTTAGAGGATGACTAACATGTATAGTCATGCCCAGCTTAATGACAAGGGTAAGTTCTGAGAAATGTCTCATGAGGAGATTTCAATGTTGTGCAAACATCAGAGAGTGCACTTACACAAACCTAGAAGGTTTGATGGTATAGCCTATTGCTCTGAAAGGGAGCGATTTTCTCTTTACCCTTCTGGGCTCTTGGCTGAGCTCCCATTGTAATAAAGGACAGCTTAATGGGAGAAAAACAAAAGTTTACCAACATGTATATCTCCTGTATGCTGGGATACACCCAGGAAAACTGAGAAACTCCCGGAAACAGCTGAAGTTTCCTTAAATGCCATCTTCTGTTGAAGACAGAAGAAGATGTCAGGCGTTGGGGAGGGTAAGGTTGCTTTACAGATTAATGTCTTTGTCTTCTGCATTGATAAGGGTTTCTGGAGATGAAGTCACTTTCCTCTTTCTGACACAGCAAAGCAGACACTGTTACAGAAGGAGATTTTTTACAAATGCAAATATCTTTTACAAAGGAAGACTTCAACTTGGCTTTTAGAGATTCTCTCCAGGCTGCTGTTTTTTTAAAAGTAAGCAGCCTAAAATAATCCTTATGCCAAACAGACACATTTTGGGATGGCTAATTTTCCTGGAAAATACTTGTGTAGTGTGTTGTGCTACAATATTACCATGGCTAAGATATCAGTAGGTAAAAGTTATTGTGTGGGGCCTCCATACTATATGAAATCTATTGTTATCCAAAACATCATTATACAGTGCTGAACTGTAAATGTAAAACAATAACTATGGCGCAAGGATGAATTCCTAAGTATGGGTCATAGAAATTGGAGCTACACGAGAGGAACAGCAGTGTAACTGGGGCCAGATTCACAATGGGGCATCTAGTTAAAGTAACAACTTTTAAAAAGGACTTGGAATCTAAAGATCTCAAGAAACAGAAGCTAGGAGGCCTGTATAGTCCAACTGCCATACGTCATTTATCTTCCCATCGTCAGAAGAGAAAACTACTTATATTGGTCATATGAGGATCTCATTTCTCCAAAGACAAAATCAAGAGAACTTCCATTTTTCAAAGCTTTTTTTTTTATACAAACTAACACCAAAATAGGCAAAACAATGCCAAGGATTATAAATGCTTTCCAGCTACCCTTTGACACACCAGAGATGGGACTGGAGGACCGTCAGACTAAGAGAGAATAAAGGGGGATACTTTCAATCCTCCGGACAAACAGCTAAGCAGGGAGTGATCAAGAATTGAGGCCAGGCGAGGATCCTGCAGGCCCTGAAGACTTGAGTCGCTGATGTCTTCTGGTCAGGGAAATATCATGGCTCTCGGGTGGGGCTCTGGCCAGCGTAAACAGCAACTTCACTGACAAAATGTTCTGCATGTCAATTCAAACTGCTTCTGAAATATATATGGTACTTTCTTAAAAATTTTTTATCTATTTAAAGGAGTATCATTTTTTTCCCTTTTTTTCAGCTTTATTGATGTATAATTGATAAAACTGTCAGTTAATTGAAGTGTACAATGTGATGAGTTGATATAATTATACATTGTGAAAGGATTTCCCCCACTGAGTTAATTAACACATATGTGGTGATATTCTTTAGGCCTAAATAATTATAGTCATCATAATTCCTAAGTACATTCTTTTGACTCAAAGTTTGATCTACTGTCCAGCATTGCATCACCTAGGAATGTTTTAAGAATGATGGTCTTGGTCTCTCTATAAAACTACTGAATCAACTGCAATTTAATAACAGTTACAGATAGTTTGTATATACAATAGAGTTTGGGAAGTATTGGTGTAGAACATCTAAGAGGTTAGAACCAATTTACCAATCCCTTTAAGTTAAATAAACATACTTTTCAAATACATCATTTATACTTGAATTATAAATATACTGCATTATAAATAACCTGCTGTACTCTATCTTTAAAGATTTTCAAATTTCAACTAACATTTTAACCAAAGAGAGAAAGGCCCAGTGTCAAGGAGCATTTGATTTGGACGTCCAGGACTCAAAAGAGATCCTAAGTATTTTACTTTAAACTACTATTTATTTATATATGGTTATTAGTATATAAATACACGAGTAAATATATTACTATAATCCAATCTTACTTTTGAGAACAAGCAAATACTGATTTTCAACTTCCAAAAAAACAGGAAATTAAATATTTTATGAACATCAAATGAACTTGAGAACCAATATTATGGAAAATTTAACTCTAAAAGAATAGCCTCAAGTTAGATATTAAAATTTTAAATATTATAATTACAATATGTCATATCCATAAAAGTAAGAAAAATAGCTATTATTTAGTATAATCATATATTAAAATTTCAGTATTTTTTCTAAATTTTAGAGAAAATTTTCAGTTAATAGACTGCATTACACTATAAATATATAGGAAAATTTGAGTTTGAGGACAAAAATTGAAAGTGCTCCCAAAATTCAAGAAAGTATAAACAAAATGAATAAAAATGTAAAATACCAGATGCTCCAAAAATACTTTATCCTTCTTACAGAACTTGCATGGGAAGAAAAATCAGATATCTAAAAAAGATGATGTAAAAAACATGAAATTGCAAAAAAATGTTACAAAGAAGAAAAACAAAATAAATTTTAAAACAGCAACAAGTATAGAAATGTTTCCAGGAAGAAGAAAACAGTCATCTACAAAGAAAACAAATTCTAATTTGCAACAAAATTTTCCAAAGCAAAACTGGAAAACAAAAATTTATATCAATATGAATTATCTTATGCAGACAATAAAGGCTAACACTGGTTTTCTTACACAAATGAGAGATGTATTGGAGTAATAAAAGTGGATCATATAACTAAAATTAGTAAGATGACTAGGTTTACAAATGGGTAAAAAAAGATATTTCACAGACTACACTGTAGAGCCAGTTTGGTTAGGAAATTACTACTAGGTAACATTGCTATATTGCTTGCCCCACAGACATATACAAAAAGAGGGTTCCACCTTCTCATTTATCTCTCTTTTCTCCTTTTTCCCTTCTCTTTCTCCCCTCACTTCCTCCCCCTTCTTTCCTCTCCTTCACCCCCTCTTCTGCTCCTCCCTCCCCATTTCCTCCCCCATGCTCTCTCCTCACCTTCCCCCTTCAGCTTCGTTAAGGTACAGCAGAGGTCCCCACCCCCTTGCCGTAAGCTTGCCTGAGCTCCACCTCCCGTCTCAACCCTCCCCGACCCTGCACAGCAGGAGGTGAGCAGCAGGGAGCCACTGTGGTTGGCCTGAGCTCCGCCTCCTGACCTACTTGCACCTGAATTTGGCCTTCTGTTCCTGCCCCACAGCTCCGCCTTCTCCCCACCCACCCCTGTGCCAAAAGGTTTGGGACCACTGCCTTACAGGTAGGATGCAGCGATGCATCGCACTGACATCACAAAACTTGGAAAATTATCCAAACTATCAAGACTTGCCCTACTTTTCATACTTGATATTGTGATACAATATAGAACCCAGAAATCCTTGTTTTCTAGTCGTGTGTCTCCCTAATCTCAGGGGATGATATAATTCTTTACTCGTCTTTTAAAGGTCAGGATTAGTCAGCTCAGAGGGTGACACACTGCACATTTTACTTACAACTCAGTAATGAAGTCCCCCAAATAGGCAAGTGTCAGGATTAACTTCTGAGAAAGTTGTGACCAATATTGTGATCCATAATGAAAGTATTTTTGTTGGGGTTCTCATACCATAATATCAGCAGATCCCAGAATTATAGGGAAGAATAGTAAAATTCTGCCACTTACTAGACAATATAATTGTAAGAGAAGTAAGTTGTCCCACTTCTAATATTTGAGTCTCAAATCTGTGAAATTTTGTCATGGAAAGAATGGTACTTTATTCTAATAGCTCAAAAATATATAATGTCTTGAAGAACAATGCCTCTAATCTTGTAAGCATTTCAATAAAATATAAGGCTATGTTTTCTGGCCGATGTTGTATAGGGTAATTCAGGTAAATACATGACATCAGCACTTTAATCCTTTCACTGAAAAAAATTGTTTTTGTCTTCAGAGACAAAGTTGTATGGTTTAAAAAGTTTTAATAGAACCAGTTACCATATAAATAAAATTAAAATTAGAGTGGGCAAAATAATGTGTCCAATGCTGGATTGGTCTAAACCACCTGCCCCCAACCACTATGGAAAAAGTCTGGTGTAATAAATTAGTTTTCTATGTTCTCCACCCCCGTGTATGGTACCTGGAAAGAAAGAAAATCATAGCAAATATGTATCTTATTTTTTTTTCCTTGACAATGCCTACATCTGTTTTAACCTCATAAACCTCTTACTAAACATGATAAAACAATTTAACCAGAAGGAAGATAAGCAATGTAATTATCTAAATAATTATCTAAACATATTTTTAGCAGAGTATACTTGGTCCATCTAGACTGCTTCTCTGAAACAAATCTGGCTATAAAGTAGAAGTTATGCATGTGAATGCTTTAGTTCATATGATTAATAGAGCATAAAAACTAAGCCCCAGACTTAAATAGCTTGATCCGAGCTCATATTTGCCACATATAATTAGTGTTAGCCTGTGTCTCTAAAAACAATATATGTACCAATGCTGAAAAGAAGTAATTTAAAAGTTTCGAGTCCTGCAGGTGTGAGAAAAGTTATTCCTATGCCTGGTTTTTTTGCTCATATTTTTTGCTATTATTATTAAATTTGGTGATATGTAAGATCTATGATTCTTGGGAATCTGTTTTGATTTTTTTTTTGTCACTGGGTGTAATGGGTGTCTTAATGTAGGACAGGAGGTGGGGTGGTGCTTGCCTCCATCAAGGGGAACATATCAACAGTAGTGTTATGAGATGCTGTTTTATGCAACCCTATTGTTCAACAACAGCATAACCTTCATTCTACAACTGTAACAACTTGTTCATAAACCCATAAATTGACATGCACAAGATAAATATTCTAATCTACAATGTTGATTAATGAATAACTTCCTCACCTTTCTTTTTCTAATGTTTGCATTGATCACAAATATATACTAAGATGAACTATTGATATATCTCTTTCCTAAGGCTATTATCATTTCTCCATTATTTCCAGCCATAATACCAGAAAGAAGTGGTTATTGTTTTAATTGTGGTCTACCTCAAATAGAAAACTTTTCACGCTTCAACTTCCACGCAAAGTTTTCATTTTTAGCGACCCCCCTAGAAATGGTTAAAGCATTATACTCAAATGTATTATACTCTAGGATATCCCACACCCTGCAATTTTATCATGAGATAAATAGTCTAAGACTAGGCTACTAATTTCTGCTTTGGGAAAAGCTGCAAGAGGAGTTAACTGTCTATGTAAATGTGCTAGAGAATATAAAGTACAGGTTATCAAGACAAAAGGGCAACTCTTTATAGTGAGGACGAACTAAGCAAAGGTTACATTTCTGTTGCAGACCCTAGATGCTTTGTTTTACTCACTCATGAGCCCAGCCTGGCCCAATGAGGTTGAAACAAAAACTGACAATATTAAAACAATGGAAAATATTGAATAAGGTTTAGGGGGATAAAGTATTGGTTATGTATGCTGTAGTCAAACAAGAGGTAACATAAAAATAAAACTAATAATAAGTATGTATAAATAAGGTTGGTGAGCCTGTTAATCTTGCTTCATGCATCTCCTTTTGAGTATAACTCAGAGAAATGGTAGACAGAAAGAAGAAAGGGAAGCAGGAAGGCTGGGGGGAAAAAGGGGAGAATAAGGAAAAAACCAAGAAGGAAGACAGTAAAAGAATAAAGAAAATAAAGGAGAAAACCAAGGAAGGAAGGAAATTAAAAAAAAAAAGAAATTAAGGAAAAATGGGAAGAAGAAAAATAATAAAAAGAAGAAAAAAAGGAATAAAATAAGAAAAGTTTGAAAGAGAGTGAGAGAAGAGAATGAAGATGTGCACTCTACCCTCAAGCAACCCTGGAAAGATGACATAAGATGTCAGGATGAGCACTGCTAAGTTTGGTTATTTAGTGCTATGTAGCAAATGACTCCAAAACGTAGTAGTTTAAATTTAAAAAAAAATATTTGTGATTTTGAGAGGTTATTTTACTTATCAGAAAATAACATGGTCATGATATTGTTGTTTTTTTAAAAATTTCAACTCTACGTATCACATTTAAGTAGACTTTAACTGTGCCAACCATGCTCTTGTGACCATTGGTAAAGAAAAGACCATTACTTTATTTCTATATATCATTGTTTCATTTATATTGCTTAACTTAAATTCCTTAGGTAAAAGCAACATTATGTGGTATACAATTCCTTTGAAAAAGAATTTATTTTTTTTAATATTTAAGTGTTTATTTGTTTTTTAAAAGATTTATTTATTTTTTTTTTAGAAAGAAGGGATGGGAGGGAGAAAAAGAGGAAGAGAACATCAATGTGTGAGAGGAACATCAATCAGTTGCCTCTTGCAAAGCCCACAACTGGGGACCTGGCCCATAAAGCAAGCATGTGCCCTCCCTGGGGGTTAAACCAGTGCTCTTTCCGTTTGCAGGACTATGCCCAACCCACTGAGCTACACCAGTCAGAGCAGAAGAAAGCATTCATTAAGTTCATAGGTGGTAGTTTGGGGAGAAGCGTTTTGTACTGAGAAGAAAAATCCATAATCAGAATAAATATATATTCCAATGATGACAAATCCCTACTCCTGCCATAATAAAAAAAAAATCAATGAAATTAGTCTGTTTGGAGATGCCTGATTATACCCCTGGACACAAGGTTATATCAGAGGTAATCTAGTCCACAGAGTGCCTTTGCTTGAATTAGAAAGAGGTGTCTCCTAATCTTTAAGATAGTTTTTTTTTCATATTTGATATACAATTGCTATAGTAAATAACTTATATATATATATGATTCTAATAATATTATTTAAGGTGATACAGTAACTAACACTAAACTACTTTCAATGTGGATCTGACTGTAGTATCTATATGTATTATCTTTCCCTTTTATTTTGTATTTGTAAATATTAACCAATGTTTTTCACTTTTATTTTTCCTTCTATTTATTAATAAGTTAAGGTCTTTTAGTAGTGTTAAATTGTATTTTTATTTGCATTTTATATAATACTAATGTAGGATACCTAGAAGAATATTGAGTATCACCTACAGATGGGAAAATTTCTGGTATGATTATATATCTGTCCTACTAATAAAAGGCTGGGTATGTTTTCTTAAGTATGTAACTATGTATGTTAAGAAAAAGTAGTTTTTTATTGCTACAGTTTTTCTTTAAGTTTAAGTAGAAGAATGTGCATGGATTCTGAGCAGCCAAAAGATAGAATCTGACAATTATTGTGATATTCTATTCCACTCTTGTTTTGGGATGCCTTCTTATGCCAGAGCTTAGAAGTTTGGAAACTGAATTTCCTGAACTTTAGATGCATTCACACTGCATATGTAAGGCAAATTAATGCAGAGGTTATTTTCCTACTTCTTTTAGCAAGCTTTCTGCTTGTTAGGCAACGTTTTGGAGAACTTTTTATCCTGCACCACATCGTAATGTTCATTATCCGTCTTCCATTTCAGTCATAATGGTGGTTGGCAGTAGTGTTGGTTTCTTGTATTTGCTTTTTGATCCTCATACAGCTGCAGTGGTTAAATAGCTTTTAAATCAATAATCCTTGTGTTGGCTTAATAACAGGTACCTTTCTTGACAGGAAATTATGTGTTGTTATTCATTCATGGAATCCCTGCCTAGAGCTTCTATCCCTTTAAACAACACTATAAATTTTACACACTACTTTATAGCTTAATATATTCTAATTTAAAATAATTAAAGCATCTTATTGTTCCCATTTCAGAACTGAGAGAACAGATGATATAAAATGTCAGTTTTATGTCATTGACTTTACAAAAGTCAAAGAACCCTAGTTATTTGTTTGTGGTGACACATTTCCCAAAACTGTAAACTGTTTATTCCCAATGGCTGCTCACATTGCTAAGAGCCTGAGTATTAGTAGAACTGTTTTTAAACCTCCAAATGTAACTGTCTGTTGGCTTCTGCTTTTAACTTTTGGAAGATTACAGTAAGAAAGAGATTAGCCGAGACTCATTATAACAGGTGGCTGTGAAGAAGCACCTGTTGCAATAAAGAAGACGACAAGGATATTCCAAGAGCCTCAGTATAAACCTGCCAGACAATAGGAGGCAACCCAAAACCAAATATCAAGTATCAGAGGTCACCTTCCTTCTGAAGCCTGTGATTGTAGGTGCCCTCAAGTTTGACGCAATTAAGAGAGAAGAAACAACTCAGTACAAAGGCATTGATAATAAACAAAGCACAAGTCAGCATTTTTTTTCTAGACATGGTTTTCCATGTTCACTTGCCTATAGGACTGACTGAAAGAAAATATGCCCAAAGCCAAATCGATTTCCAGAGGCTTATATTGCCAAAAACCCCACCAGCCTGGTCTGAAAAACACTAGTTGTTTGATGCCTTAGGCAAACCTTGGGCTCCAAACTTGCACCAGATGGCAGCCGGCTGTCATAGCTGTGTGGTCTCGTGCTTTGGCTGTGCTCACAGAAAAGATTGAGCAAGGGGTTATTTTCCCAGTGAGCAAAGCCAGGATCTGCAAGAAACAATACACTAGGAGTCAGGCCAGAGAGCAAAGTCAGTGTCTCTATGTAACACGCAACATTGAGAAGGCAGACACTTTGAAAATTTCTGCCCAACAATGTTTTATAACTCCTTAAAAGCAAAAGTCCCTACTGGGAGCTTCTCATTCTTTTGTGTTCCTAATACAGATTTTTAGTGAGCCTACCCTGTTCATACTCCTCCACTGGACATTTGCTGTGAGGTCTTAAGATATTAATTTCATTAGATTGTAAGTCACTAGATCACACATAGCCACATGTAAACTGATACACAATTCTGAGAACTATATTAGGCTCAGGAAGTGACAGTACTATCAGACTTGAATTGTTTCATTTTGGGGAGATTGAGTTGATGCTACAGACAACAACAAAAATATTCATAAATCCTTGGGTGGCAGAAGCAGAGCTTGACCATTGTTACACTAGATGTACTGTCCTCTTTTTCTAATTTGTCAAAGTACCTTTGAGTTTTAGGTACTTTGGAGACCAAGCTATGTTAGACATAATTTGTCCCACTGAAGCTAGAGGTGTCAAAGTAGTAAGTTCCTGACAATAAGGATATGAACAAATATGATAGTTTTAAAACATTACCATGAGAATTTAAGTGACAGAGATAAAATTGGACTCTCGTCCTTGTTCTTTATCACTTTGTTTTGTTTCCTCTAAATTCAAAATATCTTTATAACATTTTTAAATGATTCTCCTTTCTAACCTTGCAGAGATATAAAAACGTATATGAGAAAATAGTGACTGACAGGGAGAAGAAAAGAGTTAACCCTAATGGAGACTCAATCAATGAGAAATGTTGGAGAGGTTTTATTACTTTTTTGTCACAGGTGAGAGAAATTGGAAGACAAAAAGAAACAGTTTCAAAAGCATTGATAGAAATGCATGGACTATAAAATCTACAGACGTGCTCATTAAAATAAAAATCTACATTTGAAATCAAAGCATCTGCCTTACATTCATTTTTCACTTATATAGTCATAACCCACCCGATTAGTAGTATCTACCTAGAAAACTAATGTATAGTCTATTCTTTGTTCCTAAGAGATGGAAGGGTGGAGAACTTTCATGGCAATATTACAGTTGGCATATAATATGCACTTCTTTGAGGTTGGTCATTTTTTGCAAAGGCAAATACATTTTTATGTTTTTTTAAAAATCTTATCATTGCAAAAATGGGAAAGGAGAAACAATTTTATACATTTTTCAAAAGGTGTTTTGAATTCAAAGTAAATTCAGTGAAATATTAAAATTGTGTTAATGAAGGATGGGAATGAAAGTATAAGAGGACTTTTGTCACTTTGCAAATAGTGCAAATCAAAATCTTGTATAAAAGTGACTTGTGTTTATGCGAGAAACTCTGCAAACCATTAACTTTTTTCTGTATATGTATAAGCTGCTAGAAGTAATGTGTAGTAAAAGCCACAAGGTTAATAAATTTCCATATCTTAAAAGACAATGCTGGTAAATTTGTTGAGCCTTTTTAAAAATTTCAACTTAAAGACAGTTTTATCTCCTTGTTTTCTCTTTTTGTCTCTATTCCCAAGCTCAGTGTATTTACTGTTTGGTTTCTTTATAACTCAGCCTCTGTTTGCGAAGATTGTCTAATGAATGCATAAGACCACAACCACCATAATAAATAATAAATAACTATAATAAAGTTAAAATGGAGGAGGTATGCTTTCTGATATCAGGTTAGTGAGCACGGCAATTGTACTAAATCGAACTTTTCTATAATATTGCATCTACTCCAAAATTTCCTGACTAGCATATTTCTTTGAATATACTCTGATATGCACTCAGTAACATACATGGTATATCATGTGAGAGGATGTGAATTAACAAGGTTAGTTTGCATCAAAATTATATACTCCATGTGCACGTATTTGTCTATTAAGTATGTGCACAAGGATCTGCTGTTAACTCCCATGTAATTTCACTTATATGTGGAACCTAATGCACACCAGGAACAGAGACAGACTCATAGACAAAGAGCAGTCTGACAGCTCTTGGCGGAGGGGTGGGGATGGAGGGATCAAGTAAGAATAAAAAAGAGACAGACAACTCATGGACACTCACAACCGGGTGGTGATTGGGGCAGGGGGGAGTGGAGTGAAAGAGGGTGTAGGGGACATAAATGGTAATGGAAAAATACAATAAGAAGTAAAATTAAATGAAATGAAGTTTGCAAAGAAACTTTATTAAATGCTTGGGCATAATAAAAATGCCTACACTTTTTACATATTATCAAATAACGTACACAAACATAAAAATAATTAAGTGTATAATACCAAAATAAAAAGCAAGATTCTATAACCATCTACCAACCCCTAGCTCAGTTTTTAAAGGAAAAATCTTTTATCTTTGGAGTATTCACTTATTCATAAATATATATTGTATGAATTTATGTATACTTCTTCATAAATGTGTTTGTTACTACCTATTGCCTTTCCATCTTTGGGGAATTAAATTTTTTTTCACTTATGCTCATCTTACTATCACTGACATCCTATATTCATATTACTAACTTTATTTATTTAGTTAGCAGCTAATTCAGTTCAGTTGGTTAATTAAATTAGCATGTATTTTAGATTGCCTGGATTCAAATCTTGACTAAAACTCACTCTCTCTGTCCCTCTCTCTGGCACTTAATAACATTTTAATAATTGTTACCATTAAACCTAGAGAAACATAAAATGTCTCAGTGATAACTATACTCCTACCTTTTGTTACACTTATAATAAAAAGTTTAACCAAAGGCCATTGTCACCTTACTTTTTTCACCTTCTCTCTTCTCAGGCAATATAGTTTTCAATTCTATTCAAGTATAAAAACTGTTTTAATCATCAAAGTATAGTAATTTCATATTTATATCTATAGGCATAATTAGATTTCTCATACTTTGCAGACAAATTGACCCTCAATATTGAAGATCTTTGAAAATACTGTGTTTACAGCATTATGGTTATGCTAAAGTCGTTAAATACATCACCCAAATGTGAGACATATTTATATTGTCTTTGTCAGGGATCCATTGCCTTTGTTCCTGCATACTTCAAGGGAAAACATCTAAAATGTTAATTTTAAATAAATAATGTTTTAATTGCCCATCAATTATTCAAAATCATGTTCAATTTTTTTTTTCATAAAGTAGTCATAACCTCTTTGGTATTATTTGATATTATTTGTCATTACTAGCACTTGCTATTACTCACTTGATACTACTAATACTTCTTTTATTTTGCTCATACAGTAAAAAAATGTCTTTCTTCTATTCATATTATCTTTCTGCTCTATTATACTATAGTTCCCAGAAAACTATCCCCTCCTGCTTCATTCTCCTCCAGCTGCTTTCTAGTATTTACTTATAGCTAAAACCTGGGAATTTACTTCATTGAACCTCAGTTGTAGGTCAATATTTTGTTTATATATGGATCATATATTTTAATTTTCTTGTGTTTCTTCATCTTATTTATTGCTTGCATTCACATTTAATTCCTATTTTATTTACTGTTCATTAAAGTTGCAAATTATTTTCTCTTAAAATATTAAAGGCATTTCTTCATATTATTATAGAAAACTATGTAGGCAAATCTGATTTTTATTTTTTGGTGACTACATATATTCTTTTTCACATCTTTTAAGGTTACAAGCTTATTCTTATAAGATAATAGGCTTTTATGTAGGACTTTTATTTTTCTTTAATTTTTATTTAAACTTTATTTATTTATTTTTAGAGAGGGGAAAGGAGGGAGAAAGAGGGAGAGAAACATCAACATATGGTTGCCTCTCTAGTGTCCCCTACTGGGGGCCTGCCCCGCAACTCAGGCACTTGCCCTGACTGGGAATTGAACCACGACCCTTTGGTTCACAGTCCAGCACTCAATCCACTGAGCTACAGCAGTCAGGGCATGTGGACCTATTAAACATAAACAGTTTGACATTCAATGGGCTATTCTGACAGAATGCTTGTGCCTAATTTCAATGCTAGAATGTCATTTACTTCTAGTATATGTGCTAAGTGAGCGCAAATGTCATCTACTTTTCAAAATTGCCTTCCCTACTTATTTTGAATTCTTTCTGAAACTGCTATTAAAATTAACTTTTATGACATTAATTTATATATAAAAGTATAATTTAAATAATAAAATGCACATAATAAATTATATAAGGAAAGTCTGTGTGTGTGTTGATGAAACATCACAATTATCAAAATAACGAACATACTTCTATCCACAAAAGTTCTGCTTTCTTTCATTATAGTTTGCCTTTCCTATGTTTTTTATAATTGGAATTATATCATATATGTTCTTTGGTCTGACTTCTTTCCTCAGCATAATTATTTTCCGTTTCATTCATGTTATTTTATTTATCAGCAGTCATTCTATTTTTTTTCAGTTAATATCATCCCAGTAGATAGATATTCTACAAATTGTTTAAACATATATCTGTCAGTGGCCATTTAGGTTGTTTCCAGTTTAGATGGTTACATATAAAGCTTCTCAATATTCATGCACATATACTTGCATGGACACATGTTTTCTTTTCTCTTGAGTAAATAACTACAGTAAAAATGACTTAACTTTGTAAAGAATTGAGAATTTTCCTAAGTCACTGTTCCTTCTTTCCTTTTCCGGTCTCCTTCCCTTACTTTTTTCCTCAATCTTACTCCCTCTTTTGCTTGCTCACCCTGCCTTTCTTTCTTGATGACTATCAATTGCCTGAGAGTAATTTTCTAGCCCTATTATTTATATCCTATTTCTATCCTAGTAACGAGTTTGAATTATAAACAATTCTTTATTGTCCTCTAATGGTGTGTTGTTTCATAGCATCTAGTTCCTACGTGAGTTAAGGAAGTATGTGTGGTGTGTTTGTGTCAGAGGGCTAACATAACTTTTCAAATTTTATTTGTACATTTATTATTTATAAATATTATATTACTCCCTTATTCCCTCATTTATCCAATGTTCACATTATATACATAAATGTATTTAGATCATTCCCTTGACTTATATAGATTATCCCTGTTTGATTTATATATTTTATCATAGGCTCATACTCAATAATGAAAGATTGAGTCAATAAAAGAGACAGTAGTAAGTATGGAGTAATTTTTTCTCTTGTTTTAGGTAATTGTGATGATAAGCTCCCCCAATAAATAAGACTTAAAAATATACAGATTGAGGTAGAAACATTGTTAAATAGTTGACTGTTTAAGAGGTAGTAAAAAGGAATTTGATATCCAGAGAAATAAAGTTGAATTTTATGTAAACTAGAGGCATCACATAAAAGGGGATAATTAAGTAACAAAGAGAAATGGCATCTACTTTCAAATTCTATCAAGGGTCTTATTGTTTATAAGTGTTTTCATAGACCCTAGTACCAATAACAGTAAAATTCTAACAGACTTAAGCTGATTAATTTATAGTAATTAATTGGCAAGTAATCTTATTAAAGTATCAGAAAATATATTTTTGGTAACAAGGTATCCTGAAAATATCTCCTATACTACTATGCTGCTGAGGTTAATATGCATCATTTGCCATTAACAGAATGGTCTCATTCTTACTTATGCTGGAAATTTACATGTGGATCTTTTAATGAAGGAAATCCTCTACAACTTCTAATCAAAACAACAGCACAAGGGGGAATATGTGTCTTTATATTTTTTAAAGTTTCATAGTTAGATTTTTGTTTTCTTGTTAGAGGTAAAAATAACTGTTAAGAAGGAAAGTCTTCTATTTAAAAAAAACAAACAAACAAATGTTAAATACAAATATTATTGTGGAAATGACTACTTGAAATTTAGTGTCATTAAAAAACAACTATTTTAGCCCTGACCAGTGCGGCTCAGTTACTTGGGCGTTGTCCTGCAAAGTGAAAGGTTGATGGTTCAGTCCCTGGTCAGGGCATATGCCAAGGTTGTGGGTTTGGTCCCCAGAGAAAGCATGTCTGAAAGGAAACTGATCTATGTTTTTCTCTCACATTAATGTTTCTTTCCCTCTCTTTCTTTCTCTCTTCCTTGCTCTTTAAAAATAAATAAATAAATAAAATGTTAAAAAGAAAAGTTTCATTATGATGCCAGATTCTGTACATCAGGAATTTTGATAAGGTGCATTGGGGATGTCTTTTCTTTATCTCCTGTTATCTAGTAACTTGGCTGGTAAGGCCTGAATGACTGAAGCTACTTTAAAAACCTAGGGGATGAATGAATCATGTAGAGGCACCTTTATCCACATTTGTGGTGCCTGGGCAGTGGTGATTCCAAGGCTGAGATCAAGTGGCACTGTCAAATGTAATTCTACATGTACATTCCATATTTGGTCAGGGCTGTGCACAACATGGCACCTGAATTTCAGAGGAAGTGACATCAGGAAGCAGCAACTAAAGGGCAAGTTGTCTAATTGAGCAACGCATGGCCTTTTCTGACTTAGGCTCAGAATTTCTGTATGAAATCTTCCACCACATTTTATTGACTATAAGTTATCAAGGCAAATCCATACTTAAAAGGAGTAAAAGTGATAGATTTCACTTTTTATAGAGAGAATGACAAGACAACATAACAAAAAAACCTGTAGGATTATAGATGTCATTATGTCTGTCTTTGCAAAATAAAATCTCCAACAATATTATGAAGAGTTTTTATTATTTCTGCCTATAAACTGGTTATAAAGAATTAATAAAGAATTACACCCATAAATAAATTACAATAATTTGAATGTGTAATTTGTAATCGGTAAGCAAAACTTTGATTACTCTACATTTGTGGATGGATCTTGAGAGCATTAGGCTCAGTGAAATAAGTCAGAGAAAGATGAATACTGTATTATCTCACTTATATGTGGAATTCCTCCCAAAACAAAACAAACTTATAAAAACAAAAACAGATTGGTGGCTGCCAGAGGTGGGGGACAGAAAGTAGAGGAAATGGGTGAAGGTGGTCAAAAGATATAAATTCCAAGTTATAAGAAAAATAAGTTCTGGAGATATAACGTAACGTATGGCATGGTGACTATAGTAAACAATGTTGTATTGAACATTTGAAATTTGCTAAGAGAGTAGATCTTAACAGTGCTTGTCAAAAACTTTATAACTATGTGAGGTGCTGGATTTTAACTATAGTTTTTGTGATAATTTTTTAGTTAACTAAATTTATGTAGTAATCATTTTGCAGTATATTCATATATCAAAAGATTACTTGTATATATCTTAAACTACTGTAATGATACTGTATATCTCAATAAAACTGGAAAAATAATTCCAAACAATAGGATATAAGCAATGTCCATTATAAACATTCTGATGAATTCAGATTTGCTTTCGATAAAAGGTGTAGTTACATAATAAATTATTTTAATTAATAACACTAATAAAATAAACTAAATCTTTGATTTTAGTAGTAAAAAAAGAACTTTAATAAAAACCAAATAGCATAGGAATAAAAATTATTAAATATAAATACAAAAAGCAATTAACTAGAAAACTATTATGAAAAATAGATTTAATAGTTGTTGGTTTGAAATAAACAATAGATAAAACTTTAATGAAGAAATTGTCTATGAATGAATAACCAAAACTTATAATGAGGAAGACACATGATTACATTTACAAAGTTAATTTAACATGTTAAAGAGACAATTTTCACAAATTTATCTCAATATATTTGAAGGTTTTATCAATATTTATCTAAGAAAACATAAATAGATTAATACTTCCAAGGATAAGTAATACCTGTGCCACATTAAGTTTTCTAAACTAACAAAGATAAGAGAAGTTGCCAATGTACTTACAAAGTTAGCATTTTCTAAAACAATTTAACAAAATAGTCCTGACTGGTATGGCTCAGTGGGTAGGGCATCATCCTGCAAACCACAAATTTCCTAGTTTGATTCCTGCTCAAGGTACATGCCTAGATTGTGATCAGGTACTAGGTTGGAGATGTGCAAAAGGCAACTGATTGATGTTTCTCTCTCACGTGACGTTTCCCTCTTTCTCCCTCCCTCCCCCTTCTCTAAAAATAAATAAATAAAATCTATGTATGACCCATGGACATGGACCACAGTGTGGGAATGGACTGTGGGAGCAGGGGGTGGGATGGGCAGAGGACGTCAAAGGGGGGAAAATTGAGACAACTCTAATAAAATAACAATAAAAATGATAAAAAATAAATAAATAAAATCTTTAAAAAACCCCAAAACAATAACAAACTAGAGATAGCATAAAATTGTATAACGTGTATTAATTTATTGATATAGAATATATAAATATATATCTCACTGCAAAATTCTGAGAACATTATATCTGAGAGCTTATAATATGCTAAGAGAGCGCTGACAATGCCATTGAGAAGTAGGTTCATTCATTGACTGTCGTGTTCTTAACATTAGGATATGTCTTTATATGTTTCACTATATTAAATAAGAAAAGAGAACATACTATATTTTGATATGTGCTGAAAATTCATTAAATCCCTGTTTCCACAAATGGCTTTCTCTCTCTGATTGGGTATGTTTCTTCCTCATCTTTTATTTCTTGGACTCTCTTTTACAATTATTCAGGATATCGGTAAAATGCCCACTGTAATCAATATTTTAACATTGCTCTTCGAGAACTAGAACAATAAAACAAGCTATTCAAATGAGAAACATTAGAAATATGGTGACACAGCAACAATTAGTTGTAAGTAAATAGAATTTTTTATATAAAATATCTGAAACAATCACCTGGAAAGTGATTAAAAATAAGACACTTTATTAAGTTACATATTTAATACAATTAAATTAAAAATATATCTCTATCTGAAATAACAGTGTTTGAAAATGTTTTATATTTTTAGCTAGGAAACAGACTGAATGTTCAAAAAACTACCTAACATGACCTAACTAAAATGAGAACTGTTTGATATTGTTAGAAAGCAATTCACTTAAATACATGAATGAGATAGAAGAAAAATAAGATATTTCAAAATATTATATTATTTGATAAACTTGGATATTTGTACTTTGGACTAAATTATTATTCTCTCAAATAGATGTATAGTTCTGGTAACTCCCTGTATAAGCGCTACATTTAACAGTAAATCAAAATACAAAATATAGAAGTAAAGAAATTGTTTCTTCAAATCTAGTAATGAGCAATTATAAAATGTAGAAATAAAATTAGAAATGATTGTATAATATTTATATCCTAAAATAAAAAAAGAGTAATCTATCGATTTCAGAAAAGAAAATAAATGAGAGATTTGCCATAAAATCAGACAATTATTTAGTCAAATAAATGACAATACTATGCAAATCAATGTATTATTTTAGTGAAATATCAAGCAAAATAACAAAGTCATATTTCATTTCAAGTTTGGTAGAATACCATGGTAGTTTTGAAATGGAAAGTTAAACATATATTAAGTACACAATATTTTTGAAAACTACTCTACTTGAAATTTAAAACACAAAAACCTCTAAAATGAGTACCAATATTAATTGTTAAAAATCTGAAGAAGAAAGGTAGATCTGATTTTCTATTATTGTATTCCCTAGATAACAGGTTTGTCTAACAGAGACATAAATTCCTTGTGACATGTTTTTAAACACACTTGCAGAGATTTCAAAAACAATACTTGACATTAATATTCATAAAAAATACCATGTAGAATATATTTTGCTTTGTTTTCTTATCCACAATATCTAGAATTTACATTTTAATAAAAATGAATGTTATACTTTAAACCACCTCACCATCTGCTGCCAAAAACATTAGACTCTGTTAGTTGTTTCCTTTGAAGGAAGAGTCTGGGGCTGCCAGGACTGGACGCCCGCAGGGCAGAACATCTCAAATGCATGAGGGTGTGTCCTTAACTGGGGAAAGTAAACTTGCACTCCTGCCTTAGAGTCCAAAGGGACCTCCAACAAGCATGAAGTTGGCTCAGAACTTTCTATTTTACTAAACACTTTGGGGGAATCTTACAATTTTCTATATAGTGTGTGTACTTGGCATAAAAATATTTTCTATGAAATAAATGTTACCTAAATTGTATGTTATCTAATAATTTTTTTTGATTTGTTTTGTTTTCTGGTTTTTTAGAAATAGCTGATCAAAAAAAAAAAAAGAAAAGAAAAAAAAGAAATAATTTAAAACTATTTAATAGGCAAATAACATAAATCTCTAGTCCCTTGCCTCCCTTGGTCAATTGTTATTTAGATGAAACATTTCCGGCTTTTGACTCAAATTGATCCAAACCTTAGAAATTATGTTCATCCTCAAAACAGTAGTGTGTCCTCTAGTTACAAAGTAAAATCATGACACTAGTGGCTTACATGCAACCTGCTACATTATAATTTTATGAATTTATATATTTGAATCAATTGTGCAGATCAAATGCAACAGAACACAATTTTTAGTTTTCAAGAATTAAAACTTTTCCATAATAAAGGCCATATATGAAAAACCTACGGCCAATATTATACTCAACGGGCAAAAACTGAAAGCTTTCCCACTAAGATTGGGAACACGACAAGGATTTCTGCTCTCACCGCTTCTTTTCAACATCATATTGGAATTCCAAGCCACAGCGGTCAGACAAGAGAAAGAGATAAAAGGCATCCAAATAGGAAAGGAGGAAGTAAAGCTATCATTGTTTGCAGATGACATGATAGTGTACATAGAGAACCCTGTAGACTCTACCAAAAAACTCCTCAATCTAATAAGTGAATTTGGCAAAACAGCAGGATACAAAGTCAACATTCAGAAATCAAAGGCATTTTTGTACACCAGCAATGAAATAGAAGAAGAAGAAATCAGAAAATAAATACCATTCGATATAGCAAGAAGAAAAATAAAGTACCTAGGAATAAATTTAACCAAAGACGTAAAAGACCTGTACGCAGAAAACTATACAATACTGAAAAAAGAAATTAAGGAAGACATAAATAAATGGAAGCATATACCATGCTCATGGATTGGAAGAATTAATATCCTCAAAATGTCCATACTACCCAAAGCAATTTATAGATTCAACGCAATCCCTATTAAGATACCAATGACATATTTTACAGAAATAGAACAGACATTTCAAACATTTATATGGAACCATAAATGACCCCGAATAGCCGCAGCAATTTTGAGAAAGAAACACAAAGTAGGAGTGATCACAATACCGGACATCAAACTCTACTACAAAGCCACTATACTCAAAACAATCTGGTACTGGCACAAGAACAGATCCATAGACCAGTGGAACAGAATAGAAAGACCAGAAATAAGCCCAGGTCTCTATGGGCATCTAATATTTGACAAAGGGGGCAGAAGCATAAAATGGAGCAATAAGAGCCTCTTCAACAAATGGTGTTGGGAGAGCTGGATGGCTACATGCCAAAAATTGAAATTGGATCATTAGCTGACACCATACACAAAAATAAACTCAAGATGGATAAAAGACTTAAATATAAGTCGCAAAACCATCAAAGTCCTCGAGGAGAACATTGGCAGGAAACTCTCAGATTTCCCACGCAGCAAGTTTTCCACCAATATGTCTCCTTAAGCAAGGGACATAAAGGAAAGAATAAACAAGTGGGACCTCATCAAAATAAGAAGCTTCTGCACGGCTAAAGAAAACATCAGCAAAATGAAAAGGGAGCTAACCGTATGGGAAGATATATTCGCTATAGATACATCAGATAGAGGTTTGATCTCCAAGATATGTAAAGAACTCACTCCACTCCACTCCAAGACAAACGATCCAATCCAAAATTGGGCAAAGGACCTGGGCAAACGCTTTTCCAAGGAGGAGATACAGAGGGCCTAGAGGCATTTGAAAGGATGCTCAGCATCACTAGCCATCAGAGAAATGCAGATCAAAACCACCATGAGGTACCACCTCACACCGGTCAGAATGGCCATCATAAACAGATCGACAAACAACAGGTGCTGGTGAGGCTGTGGAGAAAAGGGAACACTAGTCCACTGTTGGTGGGAATGCAGACTGGTGCAGCCACTGTGGAAAGCAGTGTGGAATTTCCTCAAAAAGCTGAAAATGGAACTGCCTTTTGATCCAGTGATTCCCCTGCTGGGACTACACCCTAAGAACACCAAAACGCCAATACAAAGGAACCTATGCACCCCAATGTTCATAGCAGCACAATTGACAATAGCCAAGTGTTGGAAGCAACCTAAATGTCCATCAGTAGATGATTGGATCAAAAAGTAATGGTACATATACACAATGGAATACTATGCAGCAGAAAGAAAAAAAGAAGTACTAAACTTTGCGACAGCATGGATGGAACTGGAGAACATTATGCTAAGCGAAATAAGCCAGGGGGCAAAAGACAAATACCATATGATCTCACCTATAACCGGAACCTAACCAACAATACAAAGATGCAGGGAAAATAAGACCAGCAACACTGAAAGGAAAAGAAATCAACAGAGACAAGAGGGAAGGAGGGAGGAGGAGCGGGGGGGGGGGGGGGGGGGAAGGAAGGGAAGGAGAAAGTCAAGGAACATATAGCAAGGACTCATGGACAAAACCAAAGGGGAAGAGCTGAGGGAGGGAAGGAGGGAGGGGGCAAGGGAAAGTGGTGGGGGGTAGGCAGAGACAATGTATTTGAAAAAATAAATTAAAATTAAAAAAAAAAAGAAAGATTAGGGAAGATGGCGGGGGGGGGGGGTGAGTAAATGGGAGTCATGCTGACCTCCTCCTCCCAAGACCAAACTGGATTTGCAACTAAATAGTGAAGTAATCACCTGGAAAACAATGGAACGATAGTGGGAGAGGAGCCTTGGAGCCCAAGGACAGACAGTGGATTCAACTCTCACACATCCCAACGGGTGAGAAGTGTGGTGGAGGCTCGAGAGGGTGGGCTGGGCACCAACGAGCACCAGCACCAGAGAGACATTGAAACGACCAGTTAGCTCCCCCTGAGAAGAATGGGGTCTGAATCATAAACAGGGACCTCTAAACTACAGCAGCTAAAACCGGGAAAATACAGACAAAACGCAACCCGGAAAAGCTTGGGGCACTCTCTGCCAGTTACAGGGGGCTGGGGATGCAAAGAGACATTTAAAGGGCCAACGCAAAAATTGCAGTGGCAGCCGCCCTCCTTGATCTCTGGGCAGAGGCGGCAGCAGAGTGGGCTGGTGCCTGGGAAAAGACTGGTGAGGAAAACTTTGTGAAAAGAACTGAGACGGTGGGGTGTAGCCTGGTGATAACGCATCTCCCACTCTGCAGCTACCATAAAAATAAAAAAAAAGAATTAAAACCTTTCAATATCCCTTACAATCATGGTTGCCTTTCTCATATCTTGTCACATTTCTTCTCATTTCTCCTTTATTTTCTATGTTTGTGTCTTGTGGCCCATCTGCATTCCTTCACTGGGAAAGGAGACAAGTAAATATGTAGATACACCATTAAATATTACTCTCCAGTTAGAAGCAACAAAATTAGTTGTATACATAAAGAAATAAATTATTTTAAAAACACACTGCTGAGCAAAAAATGAAGTGACAGAATTAGATCTATAACATAATTTCATTTATGTACTGAGAAGAGGCTACTTCAAAACTGTATTTCACAAGATAATTTTCAAACTAAAAATACAAATATTCTCCTCCTATTAGGGTGAATAAATTTTAAAGTCTCTCCTACCTAAAGCAATTCTTTTGTTGCACCTCTGCCCACCTTTGATTATTGTCCCAACAATTTCCTTCTTGAGGAGTAGTAGTTTTCACAGTACCCTTGAAATGATCACCATTCCCTTAGCTTACATTTGTATGAGATGATAATGCTAAACTATTGCAAAAAAATAGACTTAACATTTTGACAGAGCTAAAAAAAGAGTCTATTTTTAACTCATAGTTCATGGAAGCGCTTTGGGATACCAGGGGCTTTTTTCTACATTGCAATTTAGCGATCTGTTCTCCTTTGATCCTTTGCCTCTACACCTCCCTAGGGCTATTACAAAATTTTACTGTGCTCCAGAATTACCTGGAGGTCATGTTAAGATGAGATTACTTTCACCCCTCATACCCTTCTCACCCAAGTTTTTCTTATTTACAAAGTCAAGAGTAAGTTGGCCTGGGAACTTGCTTTAAGCTATGTTACCAAATGCTGCTATGCTGTTGGACACTTTGAAAATCTCTGTCTTAGGGTGTTCTCTTTGTCCTCATGCAACCCAGGAGAGTGGAGGAAGAACATAGAGAAAGCACTGCCACCCCTTATATCTGGGCCTGGATATAACCTATTTATATCCTATAGGCAAAAAAGGTTCCATGGTGAGACTCAAGGAAAGTTTCACAAGGCACTTCTGGGCAGTAACTCTCCTCCATGGGAAGAGGAGTGTCAGTCTTTCAAATACCATATGTCAGTCTTTCTCTCTAGTCACCAAAGCCAGAACACTCCACACAAAAGAAAAAATTTACCAAGTCTCATCTTGATAGGGTGCTCACCTCAGCCCACAATCAATGGGTAATGTTTAATCATCTTCATTGATTTCAGATGTGGCTCTTTGTGGTTCAGCTTTCTATTTTTATGAGAAAAAAATATATGAGAATAAAAATCATTAAGCCTCATTTGGTGCCCACTTTGTGCTCAGGTCGCACCAGCAATGCTAAAGGGCATTGAACATGCTGAGGGGAACTGAGTAACAAGAAGTTGGAAAGATTAAAAAGATAACAGTGATCAATAGGCAGCAAAAAGAGTGCTACTTTACATACACAAACATACAAGGTAAGAAGGCAAGAGCTGAAGACTCAATCCGTTAGTAATCGCATCTGAACCAGTTTTGAATCCAGAACTCATTGGCATAAGTAGTCAACTCCCCAGAAGAAAGGACCCTAACACCACAGCAATTATATTATTTGTTATGATTTCCCTGGTCTTACCAAAGGAATCTATAGCCATTTACTCAGAAGAGTCTACATTGGGCAAAAGATAGTTTCCAGATATTTTGAGGACAATTGGCAAAGGTCTGGTTGACACTGATACAAATTGTGATTATATCTCCCTTGTTAGAAAGGGGAGAAAAGACAGTAAATGGGGCCCTGGCTAAAGCCTAGCTCACTTTAGGTGGGTCTGTAGGTTCGGCAGGCACCTCATGATTAGTTCCCTAGTTGCCAAGTGAGTAATTAGTACTGCTATACCTGCCAGTTGAAGTAACCCTTACCTACATTGACTGGTTGGCCTATAGAGTGACATCTATTTTACTAGGGAGAGCCCAAATGAAACTCTGAAATCACTCACACCCTCAGGAAGAACATAGCATCTGTAGCAGAGATTTATACACCTTTGGAGGAATAGCTCATGGCACGTCACTGAACCCTAGTAGAGACAGGGCACCTGGTCATGGATCAATAAGTGACGATGCATCTAAAATTGCCCATTAGGAGCTGTGTTCGGCTGGACTCACAGAGTCACAAATTTAGAGAATTCTATCAGCAGTCATAATTTTGGAATGCTATATCCTGGACTGAGCTGTCTGAGAGGGCACAGATAAGCTTGCATCAATGAGAAACCCAGGCCCTCAGGTCACCACTAATGTTGCACGAATAGACCCATCATAGCTCACACCTTTGTTGGTATTGGTATTCCTGTACGTTGAACTGAAGGTGAAGGAATTAAGTCCCAGGTTTCACTGATGAATGGGCAGGCTCAGTAAGTGGGTACAAGCTGAAAATGGGTGAAATCAGCACGACAGCCACATTCAGGGTGGCTATGAACGATGCTAGAGAGAAAATGCTTCCCAATGGGCAGAGCTGTTAACAACATAACTGGCCACCCGCTTTGTATGGGGGCAGAGGTGACGCATGGTTGGATGGCACGTGGAAGTGGACACCACGTGTGAAGACCTGTATCATATGCCCATCATAAAATGTCCATGATGAGAGCAGCACTGGATAATCCAGAAGATCAAATCACTTTGCCAACTGATGTTAGCCATACTGCATATGTCGCTTTGGGACTGGCATGATAGGCACACAAATGAAATAATGGCTATGTTGTGAAGGTTAATTACAGCAGCCTTAGAATTAGCTTGAACCATCTTGCTAAAGTTTGTGCATGGCAATGACCCTTAGTCAATGCATGAAACATTCTGATTAATAATTTTGCTTTATAACCATGGGTCTGAAGAGTTTCCAGACCATTTGTTCCAGCTCGTCAGCATTGTTTATTGATAACAATAAGATTGATGATTTGCACCTGGTCTCTGTGAGACCCTGGAGGACTCTGCTGTTAAAGCTGGTTATGTTGCAGAAATATGTTACATGGGCAGCAAAAAAATAAAAATCTCCAGCCAAGATTCCATTTTAAGCTTTCTAATTCCAAGGTTTTTCATACACATATTGGTGGTCCCTGATTCAAGAAAAAAGGGGCATCTATCCCTGGCCCTTGAGGATAGACTATAATAGGAGCCCGCATCTGATGTCTCTGGACACCTGACTGTGAGATAGCCTTTGGCTATGATGCATATAGTTACTTTAATGCTGTTGCTAATCTATGGTATCTTTTTATTATCATGAACTATAAATTTGAAAGTATTTCATCTCAGATCTTGTGAGTCTTCTTTAGCAATCAAACCCTATTTAACACCTATAGTTAGTGCAGTGAGTAGCAGAAACGGAAGCTATAAATTGAGCCAGTAACATGGACTTATTCTTACCAAGACCAGTTTAGCAACCGCCTCTTCAGGATGCCCAACCAGTCAGGCACAGGCCTATTCTGAGACCCCAATATGACACTATTTCTCAAGTGTAAGCTATTTGGTGGCAAGTCAACTGTAGTGGGCCCTCACATTTCTAGAAGAGCCAGAAGTTTTATGTCACAAGGTACTGAGATGAATTTCAACTATAGGTTTGGCTTTCTTGCCTACAGGGCCTTAGACAATATTATTATATGGGAGCTTACAGATTTCCATTTCATAAGCATGGAATCCATTATAAGTTTCTATTGCTTTACTACACATTATCACAAACAGTGGTTTCAAATAATATCCACTTATCATCTCACAGTTTCTGTTGCTCAGATATGTTAGCTAGATCTTCTGCTCAGGATCTTAGAAATGAAAATGTTGGTTATGTGCCCCACCCCTGCCCCCGGAGCTCAGGATTTTCTCGCAGCTTCTGTGGTCATTGACAGAACTTATTTCTTTGAAGCTGTAGGATGGAGGTTTCTGTGACTGTCAATGGGGGGAGCACTCTCAGCTCCTATAGGCTGCCCATCATGTCCTGCTACATGCATCTTAATGACACGGCATTTTCTTTCTCAAGACAAATAGAATAACAAATTCTGCACTTGCAAATCTCTCTGACTTATTCTGTCTCTAATCTCTAAAACCTCTTTAAAAACGGGGCACACCTGATTAGGTAGGACCCACTCAATTTCAAGGGAGGTTATACGTCCCAGTTGGACAAGCCTTACACATTGATTCCTTGGCTGTAGACTATGGCCATAGAGAGACAACCCAAATGAAACTCAGCAAGGACATAAAACCTCCAGCAAATATTAGTATGCTTTTTGAGAAATAAATACCTGTGGCATGTCACTGAGCCTTGGTAGGGACAAAACACTGATTGACACATTGAAACTTTCCACTTTAAACTATCTTTTTCCAAATCCATCAAGTTTTGAATTCAGAAGAGCTTATAAGCAGTCATAGTTGAGGATGATGTATCCTGGATTATAGAGTTTGTATATATCAGGGATGGAAACTTGGAGATCGTTTTAGAACTCTGCCTACCACGGGAGACCAGGCCGCATTGCTTTCAATCAGGGGACTCACTTCAAAGCAAAAGCAATATGAGTGTGAGCCTTTTACCAAGGCACCACCTTGTATTACTGGTGCACTGCTCAGAAGCAGCTGGTCTCATAGAAGGCTAGAGCAGCCTTCTAAAGGCAACAGTAAAGCACCGGATTAGAAGCAACCCTTTGACAGAATGGATTGCTGTCCTTCAGGATGAAGATTATACTTTAAAAAGTTCTATACAGCTCTGTGTACCAAATGGGTCTGAAAACCAAGTAGTGGGAGTAAAAGTGGCCCCATTTGTTGGGAAATGCTCTGTCTAGTTTCAGGAACTGTAAACCCACCGATAGGCGGAAGGGACCCAAAGCTGGAAATAATCAGGGAGACCTTGGAGAAACAGGCCCCTGAGGAGACATAACCTGTCCCCCCCTTGGCAGGGGCATAGCTCCTGCCTCTCTGCTTGGCCCTGTGATGGTCACTTGTTGATGACAGGTAGGTTTTCTCATGCAGAGATAACAACCTAAGCCAGACATTGACCGGCATTGGAGGCAGACAAGAAATTGCGGGACACAGAGAAAGGGCAAAAAGGCCCACGCCCCTCGGCTCGGCTTGGACATAGCTAGAGTCCTCATTCTATCTGAAAGAAGTCTTCTTGTTTCTTGGTGGCTCCTTCCCTCCACCTAGTTCAGTCTCGAAACAGTACTGAAGATAGTCCTAAAGCAGATCTGATGGTTCCTAGGGAAATCAGGCCTAAAAGTAAATTCTTTGAAGTATGCTTTGCTTTTCCCTGAGAAGCTATAGCCACCTCATGCTGAGAAGGAAATTTACATTATTCACAGACCCTAACCCAATACCCTTAGGCACTCTTATGTTTACTATGCTCCCCTGTTTAATAATCACTCTTGTTTACTAGTCTCCTCTCGGACCCAGGTAAATTGATGTATTCCTGCCATTTGTTTTCTTCAAAACATCACCCATTTTCTGTGAATATTAACATATGCATGTAATGAGGTAACCTGTGCATTCCTGTTACCTGGCCCCACTGATAGCCCTTTCAATAAAAGCCTTTGAACAAAGGGGCTTGGGGCCTTCCCCACATGGCACAGACGTGCCATGTCCCCTCTCCTGGCAAACAGAGAAGTGTTTGCAACAACTTGTATTTTATTCCCCCCATCTATGACATCCCCGGGACAGGCTCTGCAGGATTCAGAGTCCCTGGTCCCATCTGAGCTGGCTCTGGACAGTGACCCCCAGCTCCTGGAGCATCGCACTCCCCACGACGTGCTCTGTCCCCGTCGCAGCAGTTGTTGCCCTGACCGGGAATGAGCAGCGACCCGTGGCGGCACTCCCCCCATGTGCCCCATGTTACACCCATTTGCCATTATTTTCAATGGTGCACAAAATGATTTTGTGCTTACCATTCATGCAACCCTAGGTTGGCTCTGCATGGTTGACATCCTTTTGCCAAATTTGGCTCATCCTTGTCACAGAATACAATAAATATTCCATGCCTGCCTCCTGAGCACTTAGGACGCGTGTCCAGGGACCATCAGGCAGGAAGAAGAGTCATCAAATTGCAGGTGTAATTGGCAGCAATCAGCAAGAGGAGGTAGGGTGGTTTCTGTCTCACAAGGTCAGGAACATATACACAGTGTTACCCAGGTGATCCACTGCGCGCCTCCTGGTATGTCCATGTCCCACGGTTGCTGAATGGACACACTTATTAAGCCAAACTGAAAAAGATATGATTTCCAATGTCTGAGATCCTACATGAGTTTAGGTTTGGGTCACATTATCAAGTGATACCCCAAGACATGCAAGGAGATAGATAAAAGTGATAGGAATTTAGGATGGAAAACGGGAGAGGGTAATTACCAGTTATGGCTCTGTGCTGGCCTTTAAAATAAAACTCTTGGATCTATTATAGGAAGCACATTGACCAATAGTTGCGATAGCACCTTTCTGGAGGCACCCTCACATTTATGCTGAGGCCATATGTCTGATGACAGAGTAAGGCAGTGGTATTATGCAGAACCATTTCCGCAAGAAGCAGAGCACTTTTCACAGGCAATTTTAGTGCTAGAATGCCCCTCTGGCCAGCTCAAGCTTTTTTAGAAAACAGCGCTGCAGTGTGAGACTCTTCCTATTTAGTCCTTTTTACTTCTCTCTTTCACAGGAGTCGGAGAGTTTGAAGTTTGAAGAAACTCCTCAATTTTTCCCCTTTTCTATTCATAGGATCAATCTCTCACCAATAATCTTTTACTGGCATTTGTTTCTTGAAAAATAGAACGAACACAGCAAGCTAAACTTGCCCTAACAAAGTTTACCTGACTCTAAGAAGAGATAGCAGGAAGAGAGGGAACAACCACCTAAACAGCAATAACAGAGCAAAAGCCTTGTGGATTCCAGGTACAGCTTCTGACATCCATAAACTGCATAACATTTGGGATGCATGTAGCCCCGGGACAAAGCTAAGTGGTGATGGTTAACTTAATGCAGAAACATGGACAGCAATGAGGTCTTTTCAGCTTTTAAATTTCCTAGTCAATTGGGATCATAGCATGTCTATTATGATAAATTCTTATTCCCTGCTATGTATCATCAATTGCCAATTACCAATAGATTACAAATTAGGCAAAAATAAATGTTGCCAATGAAGAACAGGTGCTAGGACTATGCATAGGAATCTATGTTGTTCCAAAGATGCTGGTAAAAATATCTCGAATTGGTATTTGTGGGATAATTAGAATAAAAATCAAATCCTCAGGCATCCTTCAGGCTGAAGAAAAGATCTATTAATCCCTTCCTTCCAAACTTAATGCTTTATTTTCCTTAGCACAATTTACTACCTGAGATTTTTCTAAAATTTACAAATTACTAAATTCTTTAATTTGATTGTTCTCTTGGTTGATCTGATTTCAACGATTTCAGTAATTTTGACCCAAATCTCTATTCTTTAATCCTAAATTGCTTTCTTTTCAAATTGTCAATTTATGAATTTGTTCTGAACTTTTGGGATAACATTTGGTACCAACTCTTTTCCCATCAAAGCTATGTATCTATAGGGATTCCTTTCGTAGTCTAATCTGAAATGAATGTTCTGCCCTTCTGCAGAGCCGCTAACATGGCTTCTCATCTTTACTTCACTGGGGAAGACATTCTCTATTTTGGATACTATATTTTTGGTTTCTTAGATTTAGTATCTAATTTTGATGAAGTACATTCTAAAAAACTTTCTAAAATATTTGTTATTGGTGAAATTGGTGAGTTCTTGAATGTCCAGGTTTAAGTAGTTGAGTATTAATACTAATTTTAAAATTCTATCGGGAATTTGAACCGTTACTGTCTCACTCTCTAACAACCACTGCTGCTGCTGAGAAGTTTGATGCCAGTTTGGTTCTTAATTCATCACTATTATTGTTTCTACTACAAAGAACATTTCATTCATTTTCTTTGCTTTGATAATTTGATTTTAATAACATAGTTTTTGGATGTTTCTATAACATGACGAACCAGTTACTTGAGAACGAATGCTTAAATCAGTTTATCATTTTGTATTCAAAACACAATCCAGATTGCTTATTTGTTTATGTAGAGTTAACTACTACATTTTCAATAATTTTATGGAAATTACTGACACAATAATATTACTGAATCATAGGCACAAATTTAATATAAAAGAGATGACCAACAATACAGGGAAAATAAGAAAAGTTCCACATTTAAATTTTCAGTTGCCCTGGCTGGTGTGGTTCAGTGGACTGAGCACAGGCCTGAGAACCAGAGAGTCCCTGGTTCAATTCCCAGTCAGGGCACAGACAGGCCTGGGTTGCAGGCCAGGTCCCCCGTGGGGGACACATAAGAAGCAATCACACATTGATGTTTCTCTCCCACTCTTTCTCCCTCCCTCCCCCTCTGTCTAAAAATAAACAAATGAAATATTTAAAAAATAAAAATAAAATAAAATTTTCAGTCATATCACTTTAAAATTATTCCCAAATAAAAACACAAGCTTTTAAAGTACTAAGTTAGTAATGAAATGCATTAGATAAAGGTTGGTGCATAAAACCTTTCTTCATATAAGGCTCATCTTCAAAATACATAGGAGGTTTATTTAGCTACAATCTTTGGAAGAAATAAACTGAACAGGAAAGGGAAATTATATATGAAACAAACATGTAGAAAAATAGACTTATCAGTTTAATGTCGTTCAGAAACTGATTCTTAATTAAATAAAATTCTATTCTCCAAAATTTAAATTTTTAGTAAAATACTCATTTTCATGTTAATGATACATGCATTATGGAAATCATGCTTGAAATTTAGAACTTTGTTTTGCAGTTGCCTCATATAAACAATGCTAATTGTTTATATATGGTAATGTGAAGCCTATATTAGATTTTGCACATTAGGGAGCTTTAGAGAAAGATTGACCTTGAACAATTTATATTAGAGAAATTGCCATGTAGATATAACACAGACCAGATGGTGTGTGATAATTTTCTATTGTGTAATCAAAGACTGTGGAAAAGGGCTAGTACTTGAGAATGATTGCATCCATATTTACATTGCATCTGCTATGCATGTTGAGAGGTAATTCTACCAAATTTATTTGAGATTTAGTACTTTCTAAATGGGTACACAGAAGTTGACCTACTGTACTTTAAACAATCATATAGTTAAGACAGTTTAGCTAAAAAGAAAAACCGAACTGGAAAAAGGAGATGAAAGTTTTATGTGACATCAACATTATCTGTTGATTGAAAACCTCTATGCATAATTTAGTAGACGATCAAAATACATTTGTGGGAATTCTTTATGAATTTTAAATTAATTAACATAAATTCTGTGAATTTAACATACAACATAGTGACTGTAATTAACAATATTCTTTTGTATAGTTGAAAGTTTCTAAAAGTAGATTTTAAAAGTTCTCATCACAATAAAAATTTTGCAAAGTTATGGATCTAATTTACTGTGGTAATTATTTTGAAATATATACATATATGTGGTTTATCTGACAAGAGCTATACATAATGCTTTTTCCCTACCAAGTTTCATAAACTGTTGCAAGAAAAAATTAAAAAGTAGAGTTTTAAAATTACATTTCACATTAAAAGTTATTTTAGCATGTTTTAAAATATACAATTTCAAGATATAAAAATAAAATAAAAGATTTGTGTGAGCTAGATAGAATGAAAATCAGCTTGAATTGAAAAAAAAGAAAAGCAATCTGCCATTATTCAGGTTGAGAGGGTAAACAAAACCATGTGCAAAATTAAGAGAAAACAGTTTTTCACAAAGCCATGCAGTAACTGTAAAACACTTTAATGACCCTCTTTTTGAGTGATTACTACTTTCTTACCAATGATGCCCCAACCCTACTCAGCTATTTTTATATATTAATGAGAATATCCAGTTGCTAAACTGTCTTTGCCTTAACACAGCACCATTCGCTGGGTAATCCTGTTTCTCCCAAATATCTTGCTTCACTCAGACATTCCTCAGAATAATTTAACACAAACAAAACTTTATAAAACAGGCTTCTTGTCCCCCTCTTACAGAGTGGCATTCCACATCTACTCTGGAAATACGGCACATGCAGTAAGTCTACAACTGCAATTCTGTTAAACTTCAGGCTTGATCCTGATGGCTGATGAGGCTTCAAAAAGAGTGATCTCTCGAAATATTCCTATATAGGGAAAGTAGCTTAGCCAACAGAATCAGTTTTCAAAAAAGCAACCGTAGGCCACTCATTCTATAAGATCTTGATTTTAGAAAACTATTAGAAGAGAATAATTTTTTTAAATTTCATAATTCTTCAAATATATACTGAGGTAAGTTAGACGCAGATGGACCCAACGGAAGTGAAACTTAGAAAGCAGTTGTTGGACGAGGTATATAATTTCAGCACAGGAAATAATTTCCAAAGCAGATAAGACACTTTCAGATACATATTTCTACATAGCAAAACCCCTCAAAACATAGCAACGTAAAAAACTGGTCATCATCTTTCTTGATCCTGTGGGTTGACGGGACTCAGTGGACAGTTCTTTTGCTCAGCTCTTATTGGGTTGGGCTGCAACCATTTGGAAGCTTGAGGGGTGTAGCTGGAATATTGGCTCAGGCAGGGTTCTGGGAAGCCTGGAGGCAGCTGGAACACTGGTGGAATTAGGTTTTTCTCTAGGCAGGTACATAACTTTCCCTCCCTACATTCCCTCTCCAATTGGGTAACTAGGCTTCTTAAGCATCACTTCAAAGACGTATAAACAAAAGATGCCCAGCCTAAAATTGGCAGAGCACCATTTTGCCATATATTGTTTGTTAAAGTCACATAGGTGACCCATATTTGATTTGAGAGATCATCTTTGGAAATTAGCTATACAGTCTCCCTCTAATCCCTAATGATTCACATTCCCCCCCATATGCCAAGTACATACGCCTCCAAAGCTCTCTTCCTTTTTGCATCAGGAATAAAACCTCATCCAAATCAGGACCACTTTCAGAGAAAGTGTCTTTAAGTGTGCTTCCTTTTTTTTTAACTGAAAATCTATGATCTGAAGAGATAAGTTTTCTGCCCTACCTACCTTCTTCCCACCACACATGTATGTATATGTAGCCCAGACTAATGAGAAAACATATAGAACAGAAGAGCCACGATAGACACTTGCATTCAAAGGGGCAGGAGGTGTAGAAAACTATACCAGTCCCGGAAGCATAACAACTCTGTATCCAGTCAAGTGGATGCAATTTATCACCCACCACTCAGAAGATAAAACCTCTCTATCTGTTGTGTCTCAGTTCTGTGGCACTTGGCTACACTACCTGAGTTATACTTTATTTTCTAATGAGAAATGGTCCATGTTTGGTGTTGAGTAGCTATCTCAGTTTGCTTCCTACCCAAAACATAATGGCTGAACAAATTTATTATATTTTTATCTCTCACAGACTCTGTGGGTTCCTAAACCAGGGTGGGGAAATTTTGTACTCGGTGTGATATTATCTAGAGTTATAATTATCTGGGGACTCACAGTTGGAGCATCCAGGGGGGCTCACTCGTGTATCTGACACATTGTCAAGAACAGGTGGAAGCCAGAGTCTCTCTCCTTTTTTGGAATCTTAAGGCTTCTTTCTCTTTCTGTGCATGGTTGTCAGCATGTTCTTTCCACTTGGTCTCTTAATATGGTCTCTCTAGCAGGGTAGCTGCACTTCTAACGTGACAGATCAGCACTCCAAGGATGCCAAAGAAAAAGTTGGTTGCCATGACTTCTTAAAGCTTAGACCTCAAACTTGTGCATAATCACTTACACCATATCCTATTGGTTCATGTGAGAGTTAAGAGCATGAATGTAAAGATGCGTGATTGATTAGAAAACTAGCAGCCGAAGGCACCTTTGGGTGCTCTCATCTCAAAGATTCAATGACTGGGGCTTTGGCCAGATAATCAGATCATCACTTAAGTTCAGTCAGTTTAGCAGCTTAAATAACCCATTAAAAAAACAAACAACAACAACAAAAAACCCCAGCATTCTTTATAACCCAGCAGTCTTGATAAGTTTTGTTCCCACACTGAGGACATAGTCTATAGTTTTATCACCTGAATTTCCCACTGTCCATATATTTTCCTTAATTCCCATAGTTACTTTTATAATTCTTACATTTTTTACTTCAAATTTCTGTCTCCACCCATCCTCTCCAGGGACTTTGAACCTGGGATCCACAACACCAAGAGCCCTCATGCTTGGACTTCAGTGTAACTGAGGAAAAGATAAAATTGTATAAAAATGTATATGTCTGCATATAATTTTTATTAAAGCTTCCTCTCTAGGGTGTACAGGTTACCTAGCCTAATAGTACCTAGCTTATTGCAGAAAATCAATAAACAATAGTTAAATGACTGAATGTGTGACTATGGGTATGTGCGTATACACACATTTTGGAGGCAGTGAGTCTAAAATTAAAATATCAGGTTTTTAAAAGAGCCTATAACCTAAATTATTTGTTAAAATTTTCTGTCTTAACATATTACATATTGCCTTAGTTTACGTTCTTTCAGATAGGCATTCACGTGTAAACAGCTTTTAGCAGGTGACTCATGGTATCACTCACAGGAAAACAAGAAAGAGATAAAGCAAAAGAAAGGTGGTGAATAAAGGGTATGTTATCAAGTCAGTTCCTGCTGTGAGTAATTGGAAAAGAGCGCTGCTGGGACTCTGGCGGGGAGCAGTGAGCAGAATCATCTCACCCAGAGGGTCTGGGGATTTCAAGGATTCACGTATCAACCAGTCATTGTTTGCAAGTTATTTCAGAGGCAGGGCCATAATTATTGTTCTAATTATATCAGCCTGCAAAATAAAAAGACAAAGACAGCTACAGTCTCAAATAGAAAGTCCTCAGACGGTTTGAAGAGTGCCCATGCCCTCCAATGGCAAGGCCTCAGGGCAGGACACCAACCCCTTCTGCCACACAGACCGACGCCAGACCAAAGTTGCAGGAACATTGCCCCCAGCTCATTACTCTTCGTCTTGAGAACTTGTAATAGTAATTGCCTGGCTGACTCTAACCATCTAGCTGACTCTAGTCATTTTATAGTTTGGTTCCAAGTTTTAAAAAGTGATATTTTCCATTAATTGTGACCTCATTCTTGAGGCTTGTCCTCTTGTAGTTTTTAATTGGTCTTTTATGACACATTCTTGTTGAATTAATAATCAGTACTTATTGTTAAATTTAATTGTAATAAATAGTTTAAAACTATTTAACACTTAGATTTGTGATTTTCTTCTAGACTTCAGCTTAGTTTTATTTATTTATTTTTAGACAATTAGAGTGTTTTATATTTTAATTGTATCTTCCCATAGCACCTCCCATGTGTGGAGACCAATTACCTCCTCAAGAAAGCTTTTGGGAACTTTCCATTGCCTTTACAAACTGACACAAGGCATTTCACAATCCAGTGTTTACCTATATGTATTACATTTCTCAAGAGTGTCATTTCACTTCCACTACAATATTTTTGTCTAAGTTTTTCCAATATACAGACATAACATTGTCTATTTTTTCACTTGGTCACCTTCTGATCATGGTATTGCTCAAAGGCCAGATTTTCCCAAAAGCGTTTCTTATTTCTTAGGACAATTTATAGTTTGTCTTAGTCTTTCAACTCACTTTGTTTATATCTTTATTAATACTTAACTGGTATTATTATGTTCATTTTTAAATAGATAGCTCCCTGACAAAACTCACTTTTTTGAGAGAAAGGGATAGTTTATCTATCCATAGGTGTAAAAGTAAAGGTTATTAGCATAGAAATCACAGATATATGAAATCACATCCCATTTTTAATCATGTTGATATGTTTGTCTTTGAGCACATTACTTAGCTTCTTTAAGCTGAATTCTTATTCTGTGAAATACACACATTAATGTCTCATTTCCCATATAATTTTTGTTAGAATTGAATGAGCTAGTAAGTGCAAAGTGCTTAATAGAATGCCGGACAGTGTCATTAAATTTTAACTGTTATTAATATTAATAACAGTAGATACAATGATAGTCATTGTGATAGTAGTAATACTAATACAAGTAATAGGTTTTAACTTTCCTATCTAATAGTGTCCCTAAAAATACTAGTGAACAAATGAAAGAATACATTACTTAAATGTGGGCGGTAACAAGTCATACAACTGCTACATTTCAGCCACAATAGTATCTAACCTCAGAGAGGAAAAACAAAACACAAAAAACAGGTAGTGTCCCTTTTACAGTAATAATATCTTCCTCCTGTGGAGTGGTAGGCGAGAACAGAAAAAGAAATGAAATGAGTATGCAAGTGTATTGGAACTATTCGTGTGTTGACGGACTGGCAAGGTCACCTCCACACCCTCTGGCAGGAAGCCCGTGCTTCTGGATTTCTCTCCTGTCATATTTCTTACTCAGTGCAGGAAATTAAGACAACTAAATAGTGGGAGCCTTCCCATGAGGAACAAGGGCTACCGAAGTGGCAGGGGTGCCGCCGCTAAGGCAGGGAACTGACATGAAATTTGGTATATTACCTCTGCACTAGTTGTTTGTTCTTTTAGTAATAATATGGAAGGAAATGGAAGAGCTCATCTGAGTCCGTATTATCACTTTTTAATTTGACCTGGCCACTTCAATTATTTATGTCATTTTTTGGAAGTTGTTTAGTAAGTGCAAAAAATTACTGAGAGAGAAATTCTTTAAAAACGTATAGAGAGTGTAAGTTAGAATTTTGTCTACATTGGACTAGGCTACACAATTGGAATTGACTAAATATTCTATCTAGTTACTTCACAAAAGATGGTTATAAAATTATTGCATATCTGGGTCCCTGAAATCTCTTTTCCTTGAACCAATACAAACCTAATCAATTATTTATGTTTAAAATGTCAAAAAACTTATTTATCACCCCTCATATAAAGTCCTGTGTGGATAAAAGTGTATGTTTGATGGAAATTGGAGAGGGTAGTTTGAGAGAAGTTTCAAAAAATGTAGACTATATTAGGATTGAAAGAATGAGGCAAGTGAGAATGAGCATCAAGTTAGAAATATGTCAAATAATTTATTATTTTGCTTAGGACTTTTTGTGTTTCATTTACCATATAAAACAAAGTGATCTATTTATACTTGAGATACTTTATAAAATAGCAGTTCACGAATAGTTTCAGCTCACCATCCCCTATGAGAATATGATTCTTTCACAATGAAGAATCAGTTTTCCTCTTTCTTTTACTTGGAGCAAAATCTAAATGTTGGTATTTGTCTCTTTAATGTCTGCCCATTCTACAATTACTTAGTGAAAGCAGAAGTGAACCGAGGAGGAGGCCAACAACTTCCAACTCTTTCTGTTTTCTGACTCCAAATGCTGAGCTTTTTCTTTCGATTGTACATTGCACTCACCCAAATGATTGTGAAGTTTGGTTTGAAGGTATGCTTGGATGAACATCGGCTTTATTTCCTGCAGTACAGTCCCAGCCTTCAATACCACCCAGAAGCTTCTACACAGGCTGAATTCTGCGGCTCAGCAACTAAGTGGTACAAGCCACAGGGAGTGCATAATACCAATTTTCCACAGCCTGCACTGCCTACCCATTTGCTTAAAATTGCGATTCGAAGATGTTCACTTTACTCCATAAAGCTCTAAATAGTTTGGGCTCTGGCTGCCTCAGAAATCCCTTTTCTCCCTCTGCCATGTAGAGACAACTAAAGCCAGGCAGTATGCTCCTGATGAGAATTCCCAAATTTAAGGAAGTGGAGCTTTATTTAAAATGGGAAGAGCACGCCTTACGGTCATCACTTTCTGAGCAATGGTGATGCTGCAATAGTTGACCACTATTATAATGACCTCTGCGTGTCTCTCCCTAATGACCTTTAATTAAAATAGTTACATGTAACAATGCTATTCTTTAATACTTCTGGAAACTCTTCTTTGCTTGTATGTTATTTTCATTTTCATTGTAATTTTATATTTACTTTGTACATTGTGATTGTAACACATTTGATAAAAGGTACAGTTTAAATGTATCATTTCAATTTATCTTTAAAATCTTTCTAAAAACAGCATAATGGCAGGGTTTAGCACAAATATTTTAGGACCTTTTCTTGGAAATTAATTGCAGTTGTGTTTCAGAAAATATTATGATTCAAACTTAAAAGAGTCATCAAAACATATCACTAAGGGCTGAATAAATTGTGGAATCTTTTGATATGTGACGAAAAACTGCATGCACATATTTTTGGTCCTTCTGTGAGTAATACATTTTAATTATAATTGTTTGAAAGGAATTAATCTAATTTAATACTGACAAAGCCCTCTTTATTGTTACACATGTGTATTATATTTCAATTTACACTTTTAACAATCAATATTAAATTTAATTGAAGGTAGCCTTTCAGATTCAAATTTAACAACTAAAGCATTATAAGAACAAAAAAAATAATCATATAACCATGAATTACTCTTAAATTGTATTGATTTTTTTCTTTGATAATCCAGCCTCCTTGCAATTAAATTACCAACATTCCTATTACTTTATGTTTAATTTTAAAATATTCATAGTATGCTTTATTGAGCAATTTAAAACTAAGACAATGCACTCTTTTGGGATAAGAGGTTTTAGTTTTAATTGAAAAGCACTGGTATTTCAACTAAAAAATCAAGTTTGTGAAACCAATATTAAAATACATAATTTAAAGATGGTCCAAAATATTTAATATTTAGAAGAGTACAACTAGGAAAGTAATACAGCTTATTTAAAAGCATTCTAGAACATACTGAA
Organism: Pteronotus mesoamericanus; assembly: GCF_021234165.1. Taxonomy (NCBI): domain Eukaryota; kingdom Metazoa; phylum Chordata; class Mammalia; order Chiroptera; family Mormoopidae; genus Pteronotus; species Pteronotus mesoamericanus. Next base: position 21,456,999 of record NW_026555285.1, on the reverse strand, counting down.
ATTTCCTTATATTTGAGAAAACTAGAGAATCTATGTAGCTTCATGAGGCTATGCATTTGCTGGTTTGTCATTTTAATATTTTCTTATACCCAAATATTACCAAATCTTGTCATATTTGTCCTTGGAAATTCACTTGGTTTTGTCTTTAGCTACACACTTCTCCCAACTATCCTAATCTACAGATTTACCATTTTCCCATCTGGAACTCTGTACCTGTCCCTTCAACCCATTCTTCATCTTGCCCCAATCACTTCTCATGTACTGGGTCCCCATTCTCAAGTTACTTTTCTTATCACACCATTTTTGACAGGCAATGTTCTTGCTTAACAATGTAATAGAACGCCAATATACTAGTATTTTTTGTTATATTAAGGCTTAAGTCTTCTACCTGTTCCTCAGGACTTTCAAATCTCCTTGATGGTCTGTCTCTGAGAGATTGTTTTTCCATCCATCAGGATCCAGGTTGATATTTCCAGTAGTCCTGGCTAGTCTATTTATTTCTTCCTTTGAACTCTCATGGCAGTTTAAGTTTGAATCAGACTGTTATTAAATCACTTTCTAAGATATCTAATATTTTTCTCTAATAATCTCATGTATCTTATACCCAAGATAAATTGTGTTTATCTCCACAATATAACAACAAACAACAACAACAAAAACGATTAAGGACAAGGGCCATTTCTTGTCCAATTAATCCTTGCAAAATAAATCTCAACACCATAAAATACATCACAGAAGCATTAAAAAAAGTGAGATGTTTTTATATGATTGAGTTAATCAGTAAAGATATCCTAGAGTTAGCGACATTACAAAATAACCTTGAAATTTAGATACAATGTCCATTGGTGAGAAAGTGGTTGAACCCATTTCCAGAAATCATATTTTTAGTCATTTTTAAGTATGGGTTGAGGTAAGGTAACAACAAAACAAAATATGAAGAATTTCTTTATGATTGGGCAGTCCAGGCACAAAGTCATGAGTTTGTGAACTATGCAGTTACACAGGAGGACCCTGCCTTCGGAAAGGCTCCATGCCGTCCTGAAATTCTTCATAATGTTTTAACACAGGGCCCTGAATTTTCATATGCAGGGCTCAGCTACTATTATGTAGCCCTGGAATTAGAGTAGTTTTTTTTTTTTTTTCCAAATCTGGGCTTCTCCCAGGCATTAAGGGGTCAAAGCAAATATTTTCTTGAATGTAATTTTTTCTATACTTAAAATAAAAAAATATAAACATAAGTATTACAAAATCAATTGGCCCATAGTACCTGTATAGATATGTCAATGGTTTAGAATAAAGCGATGCTTTTATATCTCTTATTTTATTGACTAATTAGTGCATGTGAAGATCTTTTGCAAGGCCCAGGGTTACACCCTATGTCTTCCTGTTCAGATTCAGGAATCTTGCCCTGTTCTGTATTGTCAAATGCACTGTTCCTGAACAATTTTATATTACTTACTGTAAGATAAAGTTAGAAAATTACTAATACATTGTCATTTTTGGGGATTTATATTGGATAATATAGATTTTCTTTGCAATGCACCTCCTAAATGCTATTTTTAATGCTTTTAATAACACGATACTGTGTGACCCAATGTGCAGATACTTTCTTCCAATGACTCTCTCAAATTATGTTAACTATGCTTCTGTCATGAATTCAAGTCTCTCCAAGAGTGTGCAAAAGAATATAAAGGGTGGTTTATTTTCACTTTGCTAATAGGAAGTTTATAGCATCAGAATAGAACAACACACCTTCTGATCATGTCTTCTGAAATCATTAGGCTGTATTCTCTGCATTTATTGAATATGGCCCCCAACAGAGAGTTAGAGGAGTGGCCTTGGGGAGAATGAGAAGAGCGACCATTCCAGTGGATGACATCTCTTGACTCCGATGGATCTTCTTTACTCTGTCTTTAGCCTGTACCAGAGAAGGTGTCATGATTGCTGAGACTTTATAATGTATTTAAAGTTTTAATATTTTATAATGGATCTTGAATTTAAAAAAATAAATAAATAAAATCAATCTGCATTTAAGAAGGAAAGAAAGAAAGAAAAGAAAGAAAGAAAGAAACTCCTATGTTTTGCAACAACGTGGATGGAACCGGAGAATATTATGCTAAGTGAAATAAGCCAGTCAGTGAAAGATAAATACCATATTATCTCACCTATAAGTGGACTCTATTCAACAAAATAAATTAATGAACAAAACAAACCACAGGCAAGGAAACATGGAGCAGACTGAAAGTGGCCAGATGGGGTGGGGAAGGAGGACAATAGTGGAAAGAAGGAGAAGGAACTAGACAAAGAACATGTATGAATGACCCATGGGCATGGACAACAGAGTGGAAATTGACTGTGAGAGTGGGTGGGAGGGGTGAAGGGGGGCAAAGGGGGAAAAATTGAGACAACTGTAATAGAATAAACATGATTAAAAAAATAAAAGTCCCTGCACAGATGGGATGACAGCCACCCTGACATGAGACTGAAGCCTATGCAGAGGGGGTTGATGGATTGTCCTGGTGAGATAGTAGTATGAGGTGCACGAGGTGCAGTGTACTTGCTGCCACCCCTGCACTTCTTGAGAGTTGTCCAAGAGGTGCAGCAGTGTTGGAAAATGGGCAAGTTAGAGCTCATACTGAGACTCTCATATGTGGTTTAGACCAAGGATTAGTGGTTGGGGGTTGGTAGCCAAGAGTGTTGATGTCTTCTTAGTCTACCATATAATACCATATCGGGTAAGCTAGAGTGAGTGACTTCTGAACAAAGTTGCCCTCTTGGAGCATAGAGGATAAGAAATCACCCCAAAGGGAAAAAACAAGGCATAAAGCCCACTTGGGTATAAAGTCCCAGTCTGGACTAAGTGAACTCCACCAAGATGGAGCTGTCCCAAGCAACTGTACAAACCTGAGCGCCTCTGATTTATTTAGATATATCTCTGATATTTACTTAAAAGATACATTGCAGAATCTCACTTCCAGTTATTTTAATTTTTAGATCTGGGAATGTTATAGAATTCTTTATTTAAAAAATTCAGATGATTCTTACATTTTTTGAAGCTTGAGAATCATAATATTAGAATCATACTATGTTATCTGTAAATAACCCTTTTCCAGCTCCAATAAAAACCTTTAAAATGATGATCTAAGAAGAGACATAGATCATATGAATATAGAAATTTCATACTGGTTTTAATATTATTTCTACTAGGAGACTTAAAATGATCCCTGGACTGAATTGAATATTCATCTTATGAGCTCCCACAAGACAGTTTGATTACCTGGTATATTTGTTTCCTGGGACTGTCTTAACAAACTACCCCAAACTTGTTGATTTAAAAAGAGCAATCTATTCTCTCACAGTTTTGTAGGCTAGAATTCTGAAATCAAGGTGTCAGCAGGGCTGTGCTACTTCCAAAGATTCTGGAAGAAAATCTATTCCTTGTTTTCTTCCAGCTTCTGGTGGCTATTGCCATTCTTTGTTTTGTGGCTACATCACTTTATTCTCTGCTTCCATCTTAACATGGCCTATCTCTTCTTATGTCTCTCAAATGTCCCTCTGCCCACACTTAAGGATACTTTTTATCGGATTTAGGGGTTATCTGAATAATCTGGGATAATTCTCTTTCAAAATGTTTGATATAATTATATAACTCGCCATATAAATTTAAATATTTACTCTTTTATCGCATAAAGTAATATTCACAGTTTCTGATAATTATGGAAATTTAATCTTTTTATTGGGTCCTCCGTTCAGCCTATGACACCTAGTTGTAAACAAGTAATTATATTTTTTAGCATCTTTACATAACCTAGTAGAATTTCTTAACATATAGTAAGCATGCAACAAATAGTTTTTGAATAAAAAATGAACAGCTGATTTCACAAAAGCTCTTTAGCTCACGAAATCCTTAAGCTTATGTTTCAAGAGTGTGCATATATGTGTAAGCAGTTGTTTTCTAAATATGTTTCTACTGATAATGTAGTTTAAAGTAGATATTCCAATCCCTAATATTTTAGACAGTATTACCATGAAAATTTTACTATTTAAACTGTGGGCAACCTGGCCAATATAATTTCTATGCTATGCTCTCATAGCACTAATTCATTTGTTTAATTTGGTTGAAAAGGCATGATCAGCTAAAACCAAGCTTAAGCCAAACAAATTCATTGAGTTTATAAATCTCACAAAGACAAAGGGCAAGACATTAGGATTTCATATGGCAGAATAGAAACTCTCCAAGCTACTTTATTGCCCCTGAGAATAGGGATTAATACACTATGTTTCCTAGTGGGCCAAACAATGAAGAGCATATTTATTTATGAGGAATAAATGTATTGGCAGTCTTCTATTGCAAGGCAATGAGCTTTGCCTTAAGGATAAAACAATGAATATAAAACAACCACTGGAATGAAAGAATTTAGGATTTAAAGTAGTTACATTTAGATACTGTTTTATAATTCAAGAATTGGTAAAATGATTAAATTTAACAGAAGACAAAGTTTTCATGAGAGCACAGATTCTATTGCGTCAGTTGAAAATTACATTTTTTTTATCCTGCTTAATCTGTAAGAATTTAGATACTTACATTTAGACTCCCTGTACAGAGGTCTGGAAAAAAATCTCACATTTTGTAAATAATAATCCCAATGTCAGTGCTCAAAAAAGTTAACATTATCTTCCAAATCATAATACTACTTAGAGATAGAGTTAGGACTAAACTTACTACATAAGTCTTAGGCTAGTACAAATTTCCAGATATAAAACTGTAATACAAAAAGGTATTTTTAATTTTTTTTTACTTTCCTGTGATTTATACTAAGATCAAAACCAAGGAGAGACATACTCTGTATACTTATTCCAAAAAGTGTGTAGAGGTCCCCATTATCACATGATATTTCTCTACTTGTTAATTTACTTGTCTGCGACATATTTTGTATATAAAACATTCTTTGTATGTTGATGTTGTTTGAGGTTTTTAAGTTTCCATATATCTATGATGCCTGTGGACTCCTGAGGCATATCGTGGTACTAAGGTACTTTAGATCTTTGTAAGTCACGGTTGATAAAAATAGTTAACTTCCAAAATAAAAGATATAATAAACATGTTAGAAATGATAAGTTTCTTACTACAATAATTTTGTGATTATCTGGAAAAGCCATAAAATAAGTAAAAGCATTCATCTTCTCAATGATTGAGCACATTACCTCTGAAAGAAAAAAAAATCACTGGGAAATTTTATGCTTAATCAGTTTATATTTTAAACAATTTAATCCTATTTTAAAAATTTAGACCTTTAATATCTTTAGTAAAACTAAATTGAATTTTATTTTTAGGTAAAATTGTGATATTGGTATATAAGAGATCTGAGTAAATGAGTGATCTATTTATCATTTTATTACTTGACAAATTTACCAATGTATTCTACAAAATAAACTTATAATAAAAGAAAAAACTTATAATAAAAGAAAAGTTAGATATGATAAAGGCATTTAACATCAGCCACATGTGTGATACAAATATGAAATTAGGGCAATTATTGTATTCAATTCCTCATGCTGACAGAGAAGTGACTATGGAGGTGGGGGCAGGCGGGGTGGAGGGCGTGAAGGGGGAAATTAGGACAGCTGTAATAAATAATAAAATGTTTACAAAAAGAAGAAATGCATACATTGAATGCATAAGTTTATTTGTGCCAGCATGTCTGGCTACGTTATTTGAAGTTCAAAATAAAATGCAGGGTTGTTTGCTGGAAATTAGTAAAAATTTCAGACAGAAGAATATTTCACCATTTAACAGTGGCTAATTCTGATCACATTAGCATCCTTCTTGTACATCAGGTCTGGATCCTAGACATTTTTAGTAAGTAATATACTAAAGTTACCATGGTTTCAAGTCTACATACACCGAACGTATTTTACGCTAAGATAATGAGACTTTCCTGTCTACTATTGTGTTCCTTTTTACAATAAATCCTCAATCCATGAATTCATTGAGCTCCCACTATACTCTAGCTTGTGATAGTATTGAGTAAACAGACCAAGGTCCTGTTTTCCAGCATCATATTCTAGGGAGGAAAACCAGCCTCAGGCAAAAATCAAAATGAAAAACAAAAACAAAGACTATGTAATTTCTGGAAGAGGTGCTTTTCTAAAAATAGAAGAGATTAAGAATACACAGGATCATTGAAATACTTATTCATTTCTAACACAAACGATATAAAAGTCTTTTTCAGTGCTCATGTGTTTCTATCAGCAAATAAGGAAGGAAATGTTGATGGGGGATGAGAGGGTATCCATTCAAGGACAATTTTTTCAAGTAGGGAAGAAGAAAATAATTCAGTGCATAAATGGAATGTTTGACCTTAGTAGCTAATACATAGTCATTATTTTAATTGGAAATAAAGCAGAAAATAAGGACACAGGATCAAATAGATGGATTGATTTTGTAGGGTGAAGGGAAGTTATTCTCTTTTCCCTGCTTCCGTGAAGTAAGAAGTTAGGTCATCAATCAGCAGATTGTAATTTTGGGTGAGTATACATGTCATGGATATTTTAGTACTCTGACCGGCTCCTTCTCACAAATTCATAAAATAAAAACATAGGATTCCAAAGAAATCAGTACACTAAAAAATGAGCATCTCATTTTCTTCTGTGACAAAGCCCATAGATAGACTTCGTTAAAACTGCAATGGTGTGTTGTTTATGTTCATAAAGAAAGTGTCAAATTTCAGTTAGCTATATCATAAAATGTTCTATATTATTTTTAGTACAAATCTATGAAAACCTATTTCCTCCACAGACCCCAAAAGCGTCTGTGAATTGTAGATTTAAGAACATCTGAAGTATAAGGAAGCAGACGGGCATAGAAATGTTTGGAAGACAAAAAGTAGGTGTAAAATTTCTATTTTTGAAATTGAGAGATGAAATTGACTTGGGAAACATATCGAGCATGACCAGTTTAGGAATTACATGAAAAGTGTTATAAATGTAAAGGGCAGTAACAGTGCAGCATGTATTCTGCTCCAGACAAGTTTGGCTGTATGTGTGAACACAAGATAGGTCAAGTGCTTATCCTGAAGAGTGTGCAATTTGATAGTCTACTATGGCATAGGCGGGGGGGGGGGGGTGTCATAAAAGATTATAATGATGTGCTGTGGAGTCCAGGTTGGTTGGGTAGAAACTGAGGTAGTATCAGTTGGTTGGAGCTCCCCGTAGAATGAAGAATTTTGTGGTGCAGTTCCTAGAACATGTTTCTTGAAAAGATTAGAGTTGGACAGAGACTAGGCTGCCTTAATTTGAGATTTTGAGATGTTTTATATATTTTTTAAATTCACTAACATTTGCTGGATTCAGAAACAGATACTTGATATTATGCATGTTATTTTAAATGCCAATGATTAACTTACTAATTCCATAAATTAATCTCTTAATATTAATTTAAGTATTAACACTTCTCCGGTCAGAGCAATTACCCAAAAAGTTTATGAAATCTTGTGGATTTAACTAATAACATACTTATAAATATTTAAAAAGTGATGGAAATTTAAGTATTTGCTGCTAAAATACAAAAAAATAAATCATATGTACATATATATCAGATTTTTCTGCTTAATTCACAAAATATACAAAACTGAATATATTTTTAAAATAAGTAAAAATATAGTAGGACAAATCGCAAATTCTTATTACATCTATTTAAATATATTTCTTCATTAACCTTTTTTATTCTTTTCTTCATTTTGTTAGGGCAACTTTTTAGATTTGAAGGATATTTACCAAACAAAAATATTTGGAATTTGCTAAGATTTTGGTATTTAAACCATACCTAAAAGTGAAAGAAAGGGAGGGCAGAAGGAATGGAGAGAGAGAGAGAGAAAGAGAGAGAGAGAAGTGAAAGAAGGAAGTAAGAAGGAAGAAAAGAAGAAAAAAGGGAAAGAAGGGAGAGAGGGAGGGAGGGAGGAAAGAAAGAAGGAAAACATTCTCATACTGGCAAAGGTTTCAGGATCTGAGTTTTCATTAAGTTGATTTTTGGTCTGGTCATGGTACTTATTTTTGCAATAAAAAATAGTCTAAACTTGAGTTTAGTTTCATTTTAAAATAAAGTTTTATTTGTTTTATTACTGGTGCTTTAAGTCCTTTACTTCATATAGATTTTACTTTTTTTAGTTTTGGTAGATTTCCCAGAAAAGATGTTTTCTCTGAGTTTCACGAGGCAATATAAACCTAACCTATTGTTCTGTCATTGTGATTTATTGGCCTAGTTATATTGTTACATTGTTATAATTGGAAACTTGTGTATATCTTAACATTATCCCTCCAAAATTAGTCTAGTCAACTAGAAATGTTATTTCAAGTGTTAAGAAGAACTGTTAGTTCTTCTTTCTGGGATTTATAAGTAAAGTATCATCTTGGAACATAGTTAAATTTCCTATTCGCTTGTAGTTTTGATTCCTTATTAATATTTTCTTTATTCTCTTATTAATATATAAGAAATATATATGCAAATATTTAAAACATATTAACTATATTTTATACACATGCATGTACATATAGTTATATATACATACATACAAGGTCTGTCCAGAAAATATGCATGTAATATTAAAAATAGAGACATTTATTGAAGAAGACAAAAGAGACAAGAAACATTGTACATAGGACAATGACACCTCAGTCCCCTTCATAGTAGACACCTTGGGACCTCACACCCTTCCCCCAATTACCATCAACTGCCTCATTATATCTTCCTGAACCTCATCAATGGTCTGAAATCTCTTCTCTTTCAAAGGTGATTTTAGTTTTGGGAAAAGCCAGAAGTCACAGGGCGCCAGTCTGGGCTGTAGGTAGACTGAGTCATCTGGGTGATTTGATGTTTTGCCAAATAACTCTGCCTAAGATGTGATGCATGAGGGGGCGTGTGTTATGATGAAGATGCCAGTCACCAGTTGCCCATAACTACAGCCTTCTGAACCATTCAAAGTTTCCGCTAAGGGATGTTAAGCTTAAAGGAAAATTTGATGCATATTCATTGCTTGAGGCATGTCCAGAAAAAGACCAGCCATTGTTAATACATAAAGAATGGTTTGTGTGACATTGATGTAACGTGGCAATCTAGGAGAGCTGACTGGAATGTGTGTGCACAAACATTGATGACTTCACTGTACTAATCACTGGGGGAAGTAGATGCCACTGAGTGAGCATGTGTATTGTGTGGCCCTCACGTTCAAAATGACTGAGCGAGTAGACCAGCAACTGTGCGTCAAATTTTGTGTTAAGCTTGAATATTCCTCCATGGAAACTATCTGGATGAGTCAGAAGGCTTTTGGGGACAATGCAATGAGTGCAGTGCAAATAAAAGCATGGTACAGATGCTCCAAAGATGGTTGAGAATTGGTTGAAAGTGATCCACATTCTGGAAGGCCTGCAAACAAGCAAAACACCTGAGATTGTTGAATGTGTATGTGCTATAATTAACAAAGACTGGCAACTGACAGTGTGAGAACTAGAAGCTGATCTGAGATTCAAAAACAATTGTGTCCTAGATTTTGACACAAGATTTTGGCATGAGACATATCATGACAACATTCATTCCATGGCTTGGGCTATCAGAGCAGACAGATCATCATGCTGTACTTGCTAATGACTTGATTCAAACTGCTACCAATGAACCAGATTTACTCAAGAAGGTCATAACTTTGAAGGGGACTGAAATGTACCTTCTTCAATAAATGTCTCTTTTTCATACTATGTGGCTGGATAACTTTTGGACAGGCCTCATAAGTCACTAAAACATGAATGAGGATATTTATCACAGCATGGTTTTTAATATAAAGCAATCTGAGTACCTATTGGTATTAGATTGGCTAAGAAATAAAGTGGAAGATGAGCATCATAGGATTTTATCCTTCAGATAGGAGCAATAAATCAGATATAGACTTAGCCATGTAATGTTATCATCATGATTCTGAGTGAAAACAAAATTATTTAAAAAAATGTTATCTACAACCTAATAATTATTCTATAAATTAAAATAAACATATAAAACAATAGATATATAATACAGAATACACATTAAACTTATTTGAGTTGTGGGTGTTTGGAAATAATAAGGAAGAAAGAGTGGATAAAAAAAAGATGACAAAATAGTACCTGTATTTTTGCATAATGGAAGGTTTATTTTAGTGGCCACCAATCAATAATCAAACAATTCCATAAAATTGACCTTAATTTTAACCTTTTTTATAAACTCTGTAAGTATCAATTCATTTAAAATTCTAGATCACTATTAGGTTTCCTTGGTACAGAAAAGAATACTAAGTAATTAATTTATCTCATGGAATTGGTAATAAAGAGTTCTGTGTGTGTGTGCACGCACGTATGTTTAATATATTGGGTTTTACTTGGGTGCTAAGGTTTAAATTCCCCTGATCTCTCACAGCATCAATCTATTACTACTGAAAAGGGGTAGAGAATAATTTGATTAAGCCCCACACTATCAAAATCAGTTTTATTACAATTCTTTACTCAATGCTATATCATAATACAAATTTTTCATACTTTAAATATTTTTATGGTTTAATTACAGTTGACATACAATATTATATTAGTTTCAGGTGTACAAGCCAATGATTAGACATTATACACTGAGTGATCATCCAGATAAATTTCCTGCCCATCTGACACTATACATTGTTATTACAATATCATTCACTATATTCCCTAGGCTGTATTTTATATCCTTGTGACTATTCTGTAACTACCAATTTGTACTTCTTAATTTCTTCACCTGTTTTACCATTCTATTAAACATTCTACCATTTGGCAACCATCAAAATGCTCTCTGTATCTATAAGTCTGTTTGTATTCTGCTTGTTCATTTATTTTGATTTCTAAATTCAAGTGTTCATAGATATGTATTTATTGGCATTTTATTTTTTTCTATTTTTGTCTTTTTTTCTCTTCTTATTAAAGAAGACCCTTTAACATTTTATGTAAACTGGTTTGGTGGTGATAAACTTTTTAAGTTTTATCTTCTGTGGGAAGATCTTTATATGTTCTTTGATTCTAATTGCTAGTTTTGCTGGGTAAAGTAATCTTAGCCATAGGTCCTTGCATTCCAACACTTTGAATATTTTTTGCCAGTCTCTTCTGGACTGCAAAATTTCTTTTGGAATATCAGCTGACAATCTTATACAAGCTACCTTATTGTTAACTAACTGCTTGTTTCTTTGTCCTTAAATCTTTGGCTAAAAAGGTGAAGAAGAAGAAGAAAAAGGTGGAGGAGGAGAAGACCATATGAACAATACAATGGCAATATGTACATGTCTATCAACAATCGAATCTAAAAACAAAATAAATGAACAAGCAGAACAGGAGAAGAATCATAGATACTGAGAACATTTTGACAGTCTCCATATAAGAGGAATGCTGGGGGATGGGCAAAAAGGTGTTTGCTTCTGTTTTAGTTAGAGCTTCTATGTCTCCAGTCTTGATAGAGTGTCATCATATAGTAGATGTCCTTTAGGGTACAGTGGCACAGACTCCCTGTTCACCTGAGCCGGTTACTCCAGGTGCGATTCCCCCTATCTCCCACCCCATGTTGACTGTGAACATGCTCTTGTTGCAGCTGAGCCTTAATTGCTATTGACATGTCAATGGAAGGGATTTCTTTCCAGCCAATAGACTGCAAGGAATTGCTGCAACCACCATGGAGGATCAGTTATACAAGGGCTGACCCACAGAGCAGGACTTACTTCAGTGAGGCTCTGGTGCCCCTGAGCTCACCCCTTAAGTGTCACTTTGGCATGGTGTTGTCTGAAACTGTCTAGCAGGTGCACTGGTTCTGGGGTCTCCTGGAAGTTGCAGGCCAAGGTCAGTCACTGCCTGTGTTCTGTCTGGCGCCATGCAGCATGAGCTACAAAGTGATCTGCAGATGGCTGCTACTTGTGCTGGGCTTACAGGTGTCCAGGAGAGACCAAGCTGCTAACCAAGGTTGGTTGCCACTAGTGTGCGCCTGGGGCAACTTAGAGAGATATGGAGCACACCGAGGCCAATTATGGCTTGTTTGAGAAATTTTAGGCAACTCTGAAGGACGAGCCAAGGCGGGCCCTTCTTACGGAAAAGCCACTGGAAACAACTTGGGTAAGCATGTAAGCTGGGTGCAGTGGGGTCTCAGGGAATCACCAGGGAGAGGCCAAACAGTGATAGCCAGGTTGGTGGAGACTTAGATATTGCAACTGCCTGCTGGCTCTATCGGGGGGAAGGCTCAGAAAAAGGACAGTGGCGTCTGCTAGTACTTCTGTCTGGAAGAAAGCTGCCCCCAGCTCTTGCTTTGATGCCAGGCAATTCCTTTTTTCCCTGTATGTCCCTGTTGTCTTTCGAGCTCCCAGCCCTGCACTGGAGCTCAGAGCAAGTGAGTATGAGTAGGTTCATATGCAGGCCCTTCAAGAGGATGCCTGGGACTCCAGAAGCACTCAGTCTCCCTTGGTCACAATCCCTGCTAGTTTTTTACAGTCACAAGGTACAGCTTAAGGAATTCTCTTCCTGGCACAGAAACCCTGGGTGGGGTCTACTGATGTGGGGCTAGGACCCCTCACTCTCAGGGTATATATCTGGTATATCCCCACATATAAGATATCCTTCCTGATTTTATCCACCTCACATGGGTATGCAAGTAGCCCATTCTGTGTCTTTACTCCTCCTGCCAGTCTCAATGTGGCTTCTTCTTTATATGCTTAGTTGTAGGACTTCTGTTTAGCTAGATTTGAGGCAGTTCTGAACGGTGGTTGTTTTTTTTAGTTCAGTTGTAATTTTGATGTGTTTGTCCGAAAATTTATGTCTTGCATTTCCAACATTACTATCTCAACTGGAACCCCATAACAAAGTTTAAAGTATTTTTCTAAAACATAGGTTAATATACATTTGAATATTATATTAAGAAATGCTTCTATTAGAATTGTGTTTACTCTTTTTTTATTATTGTTTTCATTTGTTATAGATGCTGCATATTTTTAGCATTAAATAAGCCATGGATATGGAAATAGCCAAAACGTTAAAACTATGACCTACTTGAGCTTTACCTAGATTTTCATTGTCTGTTCTTAGAAGCACTTTAAGTTTTCTGAAGACATTATACAATATAAGAGATGTGAACTAAATATATTTTATACTCTGGGAAGGTAAAATTTTTCACAATTCAAATTCAGTTCAGGCTTTTGAAAGGCACTTTGAACTAAATGAAGCTCAGTCAATGTGTTGCACATGATTAAGAGGATAAGCAGAGTCGTTAACTAAACTGACTAATGGGCTACAGAGCTCTAAAACTCCCAAATGCCATCATGATGAAAGAAAGGCATTTACTTATTAATTTTCCTGCATAGATCTTATTTTGGTAGCAAGAGATTGGGTTCATTACTTTACAGCTCCCCAAACTTGGTGTCATTGGTCTGAAATGATATTGCCCCCCTTATCATATAAAAACCTCATAATTTGCATGTTCCAGGTACAATTTCAGACAGCCTGTCTTATCTGTTATTTTTCAGTAGATACAATTTCAGGAAGACTTCAAATCAGTCAACACCAGATAACAGATTCTATTTTTTTCACACAGGATTCATTAAATTGTGTAAGGTCCCATTAGGCCAAACAACAAATTTAATCATACAAGCACAAGGGCTTTATTTACAAAATACAAAAGGGATCTACATAACAACTTGTTCTGTTTTAAAATATAAAATCCTGGCCTGGGGAGTTGTATATTTGCAGCTCACGTGTTTCTTTTACATCTTTCTTTACCCTATAGTCCAACAGAGTAAATGACATTTTTTTTGTATGCTATTGTATTGTTTTAAGACAGTAAAAAACAATTCTCCTCAAAAAAACAGTTTAGAAATTATATATGTATATGTGTGCGTGTGTGTGTGTGTATACACACATGCATATATAAATATATAAAAAAATCAAATATGTGATAAAAAGGATGGAGAAAAGTTGGTTTAGTTGTTTAGAAAAATAATGTAATAATAAATAATATAAGAATAAATTTGTGTATTGTCTATTCCCAGCTGTAAGCCTCCTTTTGTCCTCTCCTCTAATATGGTTGACAAGAAAGTTAAATGTAGTTGTAGGGAGGCGCAGCCTATGAGGTCATTGATGGGTTATAGATATAGAAGAGTGCTATTTTTTATAAAGGATGCTGCAGGCTAGAAGGCTTTTGACACTGTTGAGGAGACAAGTGCTACTGGATTCAGGATGAGGTGGATGGAATATAAAATAAATGATATGAGGTAAGCATTAACAAGTCTCTAGAGGCTTTATAATTAGAAAGATGTTGACCTGGTTTATAAAGTGGATAAAACCTATTGGAAATAAGTGTGCAGAGTTGACAATATTGAGTCGAGGAGAGAATTTTTGTTAGTCAATACAGGTAGACTTAGAAAGGGCACTGGCACTGCTGCTGAGGAGAAAAAAGCTGTAAGTAGTGTAATGCTGTAAAGAGAGAACTGTGTTAGGAGTCAGAGACCTAAGTTGTTGTTCAATCTCCACCCTTTTCTAAATCTGTGACATTTGTCTACTGGCAGCACTTCAATCAGTCTCAATTTCTGCATGAGGAAAACAGGCAGATAACAAGTGCCCTTATAAAGATTATAATTAATTTATAATTAAAAGAGAGCTGAAAGACAAGAGATCACTAACTGGAAGTACTCAGTGATTATGGGGTTAAATTTATGTATAATGAAGGAAAGTGCCATAAGATAAGAAATCTATTCCTCTTCACTATACATATACAAACATATATACATAATTATATGGCTATTTAATAATTTGATGAAACCATTAATTAGCACATGTGCCCGATTCATGATAATTTGTGTACCTCATTGTTACCCATATATCATAATTTTCACCAAGGAGCCAATACTTTTTTTCCCTAATGTTTAAAATTTTACTGCAGTTAAATAGTTAAAATAGTTTAGTGCAGTTAAATGCACTAAAATAGCCAAGAAGCCTCACATCTACAGGAATATATGAGGTTCTAATTAATGTTGGAAGAAGGAAAAATGCCCAGTGTTGCAATCATGGGTAAACAGAAAAATTATATTTTAAAGTGATATTTATTGATATTTAGCAAAGCCAGAGAAGTATCATCTGCATTTCTATTAAGATCACTAAAAAGATAAAACACAGTTTATTAAAAAAACATTTAATTTTTGTTTTAAGATTTTATTGATTTATTTTTAGACAGAAGAGGAGGGAGTGAGAAAGAGTGAAACATCAATGTGTGGTTGCCTGTCACATGTCCCCTACTGGGGACCTGGCCCACAATCCAGGCATGTGCCCTGACTGGGTATTGAACCAGTGTCCTTTTGGTTCTCAGGCCAGTGTTCAATCCACTGAGCCACACCAGACAGAGCTAAATATTTGATAATATCATTCATATAAGAAATAGGGGGCAACTAAATATCAAAAATTTATGTGCATTATTTCTTCTTTGTGATTTTACTTTTTTATTTAATAATATACAAGAGCAGTATTTATTTATGGTGTTATCCTTTGATCTTCCTAAAACCTATCTATTTATTGATACATTCTGGTCCAATAAAATACTAAGAATACTTTCTGGTGTTAAGTATCTGACTATTATTCCCTAGAGATTTATTGTTTTTAATTAATGTAATATAAACATATGTAATAAATTCTAGTTGCACTTAACAATTGTTTTTATTTAACAACATGTTACTTATTTCTAGTTCTGGTATGTCTGGTTATATGAGTTACCTAAATTCCATTAAGTTTTCAAGGGAAACATAGTCCTAAAACATATATGCCCATTTAGATTATATTTTAGTTTGATTTTTAAAGATAATTGAGTTCAGTCTTTTTATGAAAAACAAGAAGTATAAGGTCTGGACTGGTCAAAAAAGAGTGAAATGCATGTATAAAGAATGAACTTTCAGATTTAATGCTGCCTCTTTTAACAAAATATTGAATAAACATGTATCTATCATTACAAACTATTTTCATACTTTCTCGAAAAATTGAGCTTAATCCTATTTTATTTTTAATTTAAATATTTTATTATTTATGCTATTACAGTTGTCCCAGATTTTCCCCCCTTACTCCCCTCCACCCAGCCCCCTCTTCCACAGTCGATCCCACACCGTTGTCCATGTGTATGGGTCATTCATAAAGTTTCTTTGACTAAACTCATCACCTTCTTTCAACAAATACCCACCTCCCTTTCCAGTCCTATTTTAATGATTGGAAATTTCAAATATGAAATTAAGAAAAATGATGATTTTATGACACAAAGGTATTGCTTTCCAACCTCCAAAACTTCATGTTACATATTCTTTGTTTCCAATTGCAAAACAGAAAACATGTTAAAATATGAGAAAGATATAACATTACTGAAAGAAAACATATTAGGAAAAGTTAACACAGTTTATATACTATCATTTTATGATATATTAATTAGTTAATTTATACTTTAAAATCTTTTAAAATCATTCTTTATGATGATACTTCATAAAATACATTCTTAGGTTGTTGCCAACATAAAAATCCTTCACTATTAGTATTTATGACTAAAAGTCAGAAATAATTTATTCTCTTTTCTAGAGGTTTAATTTTATTTCTGTTAGATTCAAGACTAAAACCATAAAAAACAGATTTGTAAACTATGATTTATATTTATGTTAACTAAACAGCAGCTAATATCAGACCAATGGAGTTTTTAAAGTTTGAATATATGATTCTTAATTAATTATAACTATCTGAATGCTATGAAGTAATACTCTATGCTCCCTGAAACCATACCCATATATTATAGCACTGAGAATAATTTGGCTTATTTATTATTTTTTAAGGAGTCATTGAATATAGTGTACTGACATGTTTTATTTTCCAGGCTGCTTGGGCATGGTGTGTGGTTTTTGCATCAGTCCACAGTAACCAGAAGTTATTTTCCATAGGAAACAATAACAAATAAAATTGGCAAATTGTGTTTGCTAGTGGAAACAACATTGTGTTTTTTCTGTTATTGAGACAGCTAGCATATCATCGCTGTTCAAAGTCTACAAATTAAAAAAGTGGTAGAGTGTATTTATTATAATGGAAGCCAGATGATTGTCAGGACACAAGAAAAACTTAAATTCACTTTTAATAAACCCCAGAATGGCAGAGCTCTGTGTAAGTCCGATGCATTCAGCAAAAAGGTCAGTCAGGCAGCAAAAGCCAATTATTTTCCTATGGTTGGGCCCATATTGATTTTTATACCTGAAGTTGTTTAGTGGGTGGTCCATGAATATCTACAGAATTCATTTTCACCTGGGCAAAGCAGACATAGAAACAAAACTGCCAACCTACACCATCAGCAATTTTTTTTTTTAATGGAGAAATGAAGTGGCTTCCTTCCCAAATGGACCCATTAGAAATCGGAGCAATAGAGATTATGAAAAAAAGACATAGAAATTTTCAGACTATAGAAATCTCTTATCTACTGCCATGGAATAAGTTCCTTTTCTTTTGGGTTGCCTGATATGCTTTTAAGTAATAAAAGATGTATATAGCTATGGCACTAAACCTGCAGAAGAATAATCAAAACACTCTACTCTGTTAAACCATAATTAATAAATAAATTAATACAAACTAATGGACTGAAAAAAGCAAGCGTTTCTTAGAGACCATCTATGCTACCAAATCTTCTGCTTGAATTTCATAGAGACAAAAAAGCACTATGTCAATTTTCAAAATTAGTCAGATAATGATAGTGCAAGGTCTCGAGCCAGTTAAATATGGTTCTGCAGACTGTGTTGGTGTGTGCATGCAAGTGTGCATGAGTGTTGTCTGTGTATTTGCATTGTGTGTGAGAAAAATAAATAAATTTATGTGATGCATAAATAGGCTAATGCATGCAAATCCTATTTTTTTACTTGCTTAACTGCCCCAAGGGAGCAGAACACATTCCACTACTTCCTTAGTAGCTTCCATTCATTTTTGCTTATTCCTGGAAAAGAATCAAATAAAGTTATCTTTATTTGTTATGCAGATAACATTAAAGTGAAATAAAATAAAATCAGAAAATATTTTTGAAATTAAAGTAGTAAGTAACAGTTTTTGTCTCTAATTTCTGGCCCTGCATGTGATCTTATTCAGAGCTGTATAATCCCTGGAAAGCTGAGATAATTAATATTGGTCAACATACAAGTTTTCTCTCGACGAGGTGATGTACACAGAGGTTAAGACACAGACTCGTAGCAGACTCTCTGAGACTCTTCATCTTATTAAGTGTTGGACCACAGCTAAGTCATCTAAACTCTCTGTACTTCAGTTTATTCATTAGTAAAATAGGAATATTAACAGTACCTGTCTTCTTTCTTGTTTTGAAGAATAGCACCTGGAACAAAGTATGTTCCTTAAAAGTATTAGCTATTACTTATAAATTATTGTATGAGGAAATGGAAACTTGGAAATTTTTAATTCTTCATAAGTTTTAATTAAAATAGATATATCATTTGCCCTAGAAAAAGAGTGATATCAACTATAAGGAAATATCCCTCCTTGCCTTTTGTATCTAAAATTACAAATAAAATAAATATTTAAAAAGATCTTAAATTTAATTCAGTTTTCAATGCAGTTGTTAATATACAAAATATATAATTTCCCTTTCTCATCATAACCTAGATTTTATGGACATATTCTATTTGGGCTAATAGGTGATAACTTCAATATGTATATCTTTATGCTAATTAATATTCAGAGAGACTATCATAATTATTGTCACTTATTTAATGGCTCATTGAATTTAGTTTTCATATCAGTTTTCTCTTCTACATTTTCATGAAAATAGATATAATTAAGTCTAGTAATAAAAATTAGGAAGTGGGCAGAAATGGCGAGAGGCCAGCTGTGCACTGAGCATGTGTTTAAACAATTTTGTAAGCACAAATCTGTCATTCATATATTTTGTTTCACATTTTATATTAAATACGTACACATTGAGACATTTAAAGAAAGTGTATGCATGTATTCCAAGTTCTATGAAAATAATTTAGCCATTTTTCAAATACTTTTATGTATTAGAAATTAGGTTAAAATATGTCATTTTCTCATCAAAGAAATGTAAATATTAATGGCTTAAGCTAACTTTAAACTTGAACACAAATTTCCATAGTAAAAAAAGACTTTAAAACATGTCTTTTTATTCATTAGATCAGGGACTGACAGACTAGAGACTGTGGGCCAAAACTAGGCCAAAGCCTGCTTTTGTGAAAAAAAGTCTTATTGGAACAGCAACATTAATTTGTTAGCATTTTCTCTATGACTGCTTCCATGCTATAACAGAGGGGCAGCAGAGACAGTCCAGTCTAAAACATTTATTTTCAGGTCCTTTACTGAAAAGTTAAGAACATAGAACATTTTACATACTTTCAAACACCAATTTTAAAACAGTGTGCTGCACGAATTTTTAAAACCTGCAATACCTGACTATTTAGTCAGGGACACTGACCTCTTTTTCCTTAGACTGTCAAATAAAAAAAAGGACAACAGCCAACACAACAATAGCCATCCAGTGTGAATGAATCAATATTATACTTATTTTTTTTATCAGAATGGCAAAATAAATATTTTTTGTTGTGCTGCAGAATTTTAGTAATTAGTTCATGTGTGCCATGAGATGAAAAAAGTTGAAAATCGTTGTTTTAAACTATTGCAATTTAGTCCAATGTATCATAGTTTCCTCCTGTATCCCTGTCATATCTTCTCCTAATACACAGTTTTCCCTTACCTATTATCAAAACAAACAAACAAAAGCACACACAGAAAAAACAGCATGGTATCTGTCTCCTTGAAAACATGCAATGGCTTCCCTGCATCGTGTGAAGAAGTTGATGTTCCTTCCCTTTCTCTAGAGGATCTACAGAGTTTGGCTGCTCCAACCTCCTTGTCTCATTTGGGGCAGGGCTCCCCTTTTTTGCCTAGACTGCATTGCAAGCACTGTTCTTTCTGCCTGCTTCTCTGTTTTTAAACTTGCCAACTTTACTTTGCTCTCTAAATCTTAGCTCCTTCTTCCTTCTTTATCAGGTCAGTTTCCCTTGGTAGGCATGCTCATAGCGAAATTTATCTTTCTAATAGGGCTTAAAGATATTATTTTACATTTATTTTGTGGAGAGATTAAGCACATTTACCCAGGTACAAATAAATGTGAACCTCAAATAATCAAAACAACCTGATGATTTAAAAATGCTAAAAATAATCAAAACACATCATCCCTGGAACTTCCACAGGGAAAATTAACTTTGAATATAGGGGTCTGAGATTATCTAACTATATAAATTATACATTATTTCAACCTAGTAAAGCTAATTGAAACAAAATGTAGTAGGCGACACTAATGTTAGTTACAAACATCAAAAAGGAGGAAGAAAAGAATGAAGAATTGTGTCAGGTGGAGTGGCTAGCCAAATCATTAATTTATTCCTCAAGAGAGAAAGAAAAAAATAGTTATGTCCATCAATTTACTTAATATAGGGCTATCTCATTATACATCTTAAATTCTGCAATGAAAGGAAATTTTCAGCAATCTGAGTACTCTTTAAAGTTCCTTAGGCATGTTCTTTTGATAGGTTTTTAGGTAGAAGATGATGTCAGAACTTACAGAATTTGATGGTAAATTAAAATTAGAACCCAGAAGTTCTAGCATAACAAAAAATCAGTATCAGTTAAGGAAGGGACGAGGTACAACGTTACGGTTTGACTTTTAAAAATGGTTGTTGGCAAAGAGAGGATGTGATAGTTTGGGGAACCTACCAAGGAGTTTCCGCCACCACTAAGAAGGTACCCAGTGCCTTCTCATTTACCCTAATGAAAAGAGTGGCAAAACGTGTAGTGAACAAAATCCTGACAAAGTTCACCACTATTTCACAAATTTGATACAAAGAGGATATTTTAGACATCTTAGGAGAAAGGCACAAATAAACCCCTAAGGTAAAAATGATTCCAATTAATAAAAAAAATAAAGGGAGAGTGAAGGAAAATAATAAACTGAGTCGAAAATTTTTTTAAAAATTCCATAACACCCTTGTATCTCAGAAGAAGTTGTTTTAAAGCAAAAGCAAAAAAAAAAAGTGAGAAAAAATCAATAATAAAAAGACTCACAATTTTGAAATTTTCTGTGTTTAAAGGAATCTGAAAATAGGAATTATGATAATGACTCAGGACTATTTATTTTTGGGAATAAAGAGAATTATATACAATAGAATTTTTAAAAAATCCTGTGAGAACTATGCTAATAGTAGGTCAAAAAAGAAAAGAAACTAAAATGAAACAACTGAAACTGTAGGTCTGGGGGCAGAGAAGAGGTAGGATGCAGATAATATCACTTCATTTGCTTCATTCTGAAGTTTAATCTTGGTAGTGCTCTTCTAATAAATGTAAGTTGTTTCTGCCATGGAGTCAAGGCCAAGCCAAGATGGAAGGTGTGTACAAGAGAGAAGAGATTAGAGTTCTGGACAAATTGGATGTCAATTGTACACCTCAGTATAATCTTAGCCACAGTGTTTTACTTCTCAAACTTACAGTTTTTTCTTTCATCTCACTCTAGCACAAACATACAAAATCATGTTCTGATTATGTGATTGCAGATTTAGAAATAATCAGATTTGAAATTATGAGAACAAAGCGTCTTTCATTGTAGTGCTAACTTATGGCGCTGAGGTTATCTGTTTCAGATAATGGTTTATGTGGAGCCCATTAGAGTAACCCTGTTAAAATGTGGTTAAAAGAGTTATTAGCACTGTTTCAATAGTTTTGTTATTTCACCTAAAACTATATTTTCTTTAAGTGTACATTTTCTTCATCTAAAACATTTTATGTCTTACCATTTTTAAGGAAATTTAATAAATCAATCTATAAAAGGTAAATTGTCCAAATTCATGAAGATTAAATACCAATTACTGTAATGTATGGATTAATGATGAAATATTAAAATGATGAGTCTGCTATTAACTTGATCCATAATGATATTTTAAAAAATCATGGAGAGAAATTTTATGGTTCTAAACTTTTCATGGATATTTTAGAGATTTAAAGTTCAGCCTTAAGGCAATCAGTCAAGATGATACCACAAAGACATGCTTTTCTCTTCCCAGGTCATTCATCTGCTGATTCATTTTGAATTCTCTTGCTGAGGTTTTGAGAAGATGATGATTTCAGGGGTTAGCATCCACAGAACCTTCTGGTAACTTAATGTGAAGTGCGAGGTGTTATTTTAAAAGACTGACAAAGAAGAATTGATTGGAAGAATTTAGGGGCAAAAGACAAGGGCTGTTATTATTAACATAGAGTGTGGTCAGAAGCTGGAGTTTTGATAGATAGGAAGTACTTTTAAAGAAGGAAAAAATTGCCTCTGTTCTGTTTTTCCCTGACTTGTAGACTTTTTGTCCACAGCCACAGAATAAGACTTAGTCTCACTCATTATCTGTCTAATGTACATTACTATTAGTTTACATAATTTTTCAAACTAATATCTATTTACAAATAAACCTTAAAGATTAACTTTAAATTATTTTTGTGAAGTGATTGTTAATGTTACCATAGTTTAAAAATGAAATAGGTAGACATAGAAATGATGACCTCTTTCACATCTAGAAAAAAATGAACTATAAAACATTTCAGGTTAAAGTTTACAATTTGCTTTTGCAGATAAAATATTAATTTATCTTCCTACAGAGATAATTACACATTATTATTTTTGAATAGCTCAGAATTCACATTCCCAGAAATATTTTTATAGGAGATACATGAATAGGGCTGAAAAACAGATTCCAATAAACCACAATTTCTCACTTAGTTTCTTATCATACTAAGGATTTTATGCTTTTATGAACCCACATATGTTTTGCATACATGTGATAAGCTGGTGAGACAATGGTTTAGCCTACTGATACTGATGTTTTTGGCTATGATGTGAATGGCTTCAAGGAAAAGTTTTCATTATTATAGTAGTTCTATTTGGGGACATATTTCTGATAACAATAACTAAATTTCACTAAACTCTATATGACTAGAATATTGAATGCCTAAAATTTCTACTTGTAGTAAATTAGTCTCGTAAACAGCTCATTTGGTCCAGAAGAAATGTGGGATGAATTGTTTTTTTTTTTTTTAAGTCGGCTGTAAAGATAAAGAAAAATTTACTCTTAGTGACAACATGGATGACCTGGAGAACATTATGCTAAGTAAAATAAACTGATCAGAGAAAGACAAGTGCCATATGATTTCACTCATATGTGGAATCTAATGAACAATCTGAACTAACAAGCAAAACGGAGACAGACTTATAGATAGACAGTTGACAGTTATTGGTGGTGGATTAGGGGTTGGGGGTAGAGAGAACAAAGAAAGGAAAGGGACTCATGGACATGAACAACAGTGTGGTGATTGTGTGGTGGAGGGAAAGGGGGTTAAATGATAATGGAAAAATATAATGAAAAATTTTTAAAAAGAAAAAGAAAAGAACATATATGCATGAGCTATGGACATAAATAACAGTGAGGGATTGGCTGTGGGAATGGGGGTTGTGGGATAGATGGAAGGAAGCAAAGAGTAAAAGATTAGGACAACTGTAATAACAGAAGCAATAAAATATTTATTTACTTTTTAAATATTGTATTTATTTATTTTTAGAGAGACAGGAAGGGAGGAAGAAAGAGAGGGAAAGAAACATCAATGTGTGGTTGCCTCTTGTGCAGCCCCTACTGGGGACCTGGCCCAAAACTGAGGCATGTGCCTTGACTGGCACTCAAACCAGTGACACTTTGGTTCACAGGCCAGCACTCAATCCACTGAGCCACACCAGCCAGGGCAACAATAAAATATTTAAAAGGAAAAATAAAATATCAATATAATTTTTTTAAATTTTTTTCAAGTCATGTTTATTCTTTTACAGCTGTCTCAATTTTTCCCCCTTTGCCCTCCTCTAACAATCCAATGCCCAACCCCAGACCGCCAGCTCCCATAGTAGATCCCCACACTGTTGTCCATGTCCAGGTCATTCATACACTTTCTTTGTCCAGTCCCTTCCCCTTCTTTCCACCATTGTCCTCCTTCCCCGTCCCCTCTTGTCACTTTCAGTCTGCTCCATGTTTCCGTGCCTATGGTTTATTTTGTTTGTTAGTTTATTTTGTTGACTAGATCCCACTTATAGGTGAGATCATATGGTATTTGTCTTTCACCAACTGGCTTATTTCACTTAGCATAATATTCTCCAGTTCCACCCATGTGGAACCCATTATAAAATATTTAAATCCATTATAAAATATTTAAAAATCCATTTTAAAATATTTAAAAATTTAAATCCATTATAAAGTCTCAGCAATTAAAACAACATGACACCAGCGCAGAAATAATCAAATAGATCAATGATAAAATGAGTATTCTAGAAACAAACATTATATATATATATATATATTTATATATATATAAAACAATGTCTAACAATTTTATATATATATATATATATATAAAAAACAATGTTTAACGATTGTTTCTGCCATGGAGTCAGAATTTATATTTCAAAACAATAGGGAAAATAAGGCTTATTCAGCAAATCAGGTGCATGGACCACTATTACTAGAAATAAAACAAATACAGAGCACTCTTTCACACATTATATAAAAAATTCAGGTGAGTTAAAAATCAATATGTAAAATCTAAGGAGTTTTAGGAGAAAATACCAAATATTTTTCTTACCCTGAAGTAAAACATTCAAACCCAGAAACCATAAAGTAAAAAATTGACAATATGATTATATTAAACATTTAAGACTATATAGTAATATACATCTAAAAAAAGTTAAAGTACAAGTAATAGAATAGGAAAGTATTTGCAACACACCTAAAAAAGGGTTAATAGTTTTGGGGAGTTTTATTTAGGAAAGCAATTCTACAAATATTTAATCAAAAAAATGGATAAAGAATGCCAAAATGTCATATAAAGCTTTTTTTAAAATAATAGAAATAGGCAAGAAATATACAAAAACAGATTTTGTTTCAACAAATAATAAAGTAACAAAATAACACATCTTTGTCACGATCAGATTAATATGTATTAAAAATATTGGTAATATCAAGTATTGGCACTGTGAAAGAAACTGGGTATTCATAGACTCTTTTTTTTCATCTTAAACCAGTCCCTTTAGCATATTTTGCAATGCTGGTTTGGTGAAGATGTTATTATTTTAGTCTTCTTTTGTCTGGGAAATTCCTTACTTTGCCTTTCAATTTAATTGAGAGCCTTGCTGGGTAGAGCAGTCTTGATTGCAGGCCTTTGCTTTTCATTACTTGGAATATTTCTTGCCACTCCCTTCTGGCTTGCAGTGTTTCTGTTGAGAAGCCAGCAGCTAGACGTATTGGGGCTCCCTTGTATGTTACTACTGGTTTCTCCCTTGCTTCCTTTAGGATTCTCTGTTTGTCCTTGATATATGCCGTTTTAGTGATGATGTGTCTTGGAGTGGGCCTCATTGTGTTCCTCTTGAATGGGACCCTCAGTGTTTCCTGCATTTGTGCGATTTTTTCTCTCTTCAAATTAGAGAAGTGTTCCATCATTACTTTTTCAAATATGTTCTCTATCCTTTCCTTCTCTTCTTCTCTTGTGGTATCCCTATTATACAGATATTATTATGTCTCAGGTTGTTCTGCATTTCTCTAAATGCCTCTTCATTTTATTTTTTTTTTAATTTTCTTGCTCTTTCTGGGAACTTTTTTTCTACTTTGTCTTCCAGCTTGCTGATTCGATCCTCTGCTTCATCTAGCCTGTTTTGGATTCCTTCTACTGTGTTCTTCAATTTAGAAATTGTATTCTTCATGTCCTCTTGTCTCTAATTGATAGTTTCTATGTCCTTTTTCATGCTGATATAGTTTGCAGTAAGCTCCTTGTAGTTTCCCTGTAGTTATTTGTAATTCTCTCTGAGTTCATTGAGCTCATTGAGCTTCCTTAGAACAGTTATTTGGAACTCAATATCTGATAGTTTACTTGCCTCTGTTTCATTTAATTCTCTTTCTGGGGATTCCTCCTTTCCCTTCTACTGGGGGGTGTTTCTTTGTCTTCTTAGTATTTGTGAGACCGTTCTTCTTTGCTTCTGTTTCTTAAATTGATCTGCCTTGATTTCCTGACTTTGTGGTATGAATTTCTATGGTAGGAGACCGCTGTTTTTTCTTTCTGTATCTGCCTCTGATGATGTCAGATGTTGACCCTGTGTGACCTTAGGCAGTCTTTTCGAGACTTCCAGGAATCTACTGTCTGTGGCTGTCTCTTTCAGCTGTTAATCTAGTCACTCTGAACTCAGCAGGCCAGTGTAGAGGCACCACAGGGTGGGGCAGTTCCCTCCTGGAGGCAAGGCTATTGAGTTCTCTCACGGTACTGCCACTCAGGGGAGTGGTCTGCGTGAGTCAGATGGCTACTGTTGTATGGGGGAGGAGTCAGCACTGGGATCCTGCCAGCTACTCTCTCAATTCTGTCCCCAAAGACTCCTTCCCCAGTCTCTCCTCAGGTGCCTCTAGTCCACTCTGTCCCCACCTTTGCTGGGGACCAGGGTAAGTGGCTGTAAATAAAAATTTATGCGTTAGCCCTTTAAATGGCTCTTTGCACTCCAGCCTCCTGTCTCTGGAAGACAGCAACTCTGACGCTTTTTGCAGCTGGCTGTTATCTGTGAACTTTTTGGTCTTTGGTGCTGTAACCTGGAGATCCCAGCTTATGGTTTAGATCCCACTCTTCTCAGGGGCATCCAACTGGCCGTTTCAATATCATTCTGGTGCCACCACCTGTGGGTGCCCCACCCACCTTCCCGAGTCTCTACCACATTCCTTACTAGTCAGGTTGTGCTAAAGCTGATTCTTCTGTCTGTCCAAGGTTATACGGCTCCTCTCTCACTATTGTTCACTTGTTTGTTCCAGGTGATTTTTCTACAGTTCAGTTATAATTCCAGATTGGTCCTGGGAGGAGGTCAGTGTGACTTCAATTCACTCCTCCGCCATCTTTATTCTTGCCTATATCAAATAGTTTTTAAAAAGAGTATCATGTTTCAAAACTGGATACTTACTACAGAATTGCTTCCATTTCTACAATCAGAGAGCTAAACAGCAGAGAATATCTTGAAGTTTTTGCTCTAATTTTGTGATATTGTTACCTTGTGTGTTAAGTCATTCAACAGCAGAAATGCCTCTCCTGAGGCGTTTACTAGAGCTCTGCATGGTGAGTTTTCTCCAAATTGAAATGTCCCCCAACTCTGATCCTGGAAAAAGGCAGAATTTTAGCCCCGATTCACTGGAATATAGGGAAACATAAGTGATACATATTATATCTATATAATACAGTGATATGCAGCTTAATTAATCTTTGATATAAAATTTTATGTAGGTGCTCTCAATCAGTATACTATATTTGCTGGACTGCCATGGTCATGTGACTTATTGGAGGTGGCCTGAGTTTAATGAGGAGATGTGATACTTAGGGACCTTAACAGTTACTCTTACATAATTTCCACATATTAGAATGGGGATTAGTGGATTATATCATCTTAATTAAATCAGACTCATCTTTCATAAGCTAATAAATGATCTTTAAAAGATTTTTTTAAATGAATCAAAATTTAAGATCAATACTAAAAATACTGTGAAAGTTATCAATAAAATGGTAAAAGTAAAATTATTCCAAGTGGAGATCTTTGTCTCATTAAAAGAAAAAGCAAGGATAAACTTTTCTGATACAAAAAATTAAGCAGATAAAATGACTGGAATTTATGTGAAATACAGAGTTGGATCAATTGTCATTAGTAATTAACCTTACTTAAAGTTTATTGTACCTTGAAAAAATGGATAAAGATGCTATAAAAATTGCTTGATAAATAAGAATTTTAAAACATGAAAAATATGAGGGACATCTAACCACATTTTTCTACAATGACTACTGCCATGTGAAACTCAATCTGAAACTTAAAAGAAATAATAAATATTATGGTAATATATAGAATGTTCTTTATAAGACTTACATTTAATAACTACAGGAGGAAAATGCCAAGTTGCACTAAATATGCTCTTATTGGGAAGCTTATATTGAGATACTTATAAATAAGACAATTCATATTATTCTTTACCTTTTCAAAATAAAGGCTCAATTACTTGAAGAATAATATGCCATGGAAAATAAAGTTTATTTATTAGCAAATGCATTTTTTTAAGAAAACATATTTAATGATTAAAGGAATTAAGTGTTTAAAAAAATCACATAGCATGAGAAATGTTTCATAGTGTTGGCTGGAAGTACAGATATTTCCAGCTAGTCAGGCCATGATATTTAAAATTTCTATGTCATTAACAAAGTAAATGAAAAAAAAATTTGAGCAAGTCATTCATTGAAAGATGCATTAAGAAAAATATGTTTGTAATAGTAAATCACTTCTTCAGAAATATTTTGTGGCAGAGCCAAGTGTGTTAGAGAAAAAAAGCTTTTAGATTATAATTAAAAAAAAATTATAGTGAGGTTATATATCTAACATTCTATATAAAATATATTACGATACTTTAAGTGGCAAGCTATTATATAAAGAAGCTGTATCTATCTATAAGTACATTGTTGTCTACAGGAAATCTTGTTGTATTTGCTTTTATTTAAGGGAGAAAAGGCAGAGAGATAATGGGAGAGGGGATTTTAAAACACAGTAGTCTCTCTGTACCTTAGAAAGATCCCCTACTTATCACGTTAAAATTGTCAAATATAAAGATGACTTACCAGTTTTTCTTTTACAAATGTGCACTTATTTTTAAGTTAAAGACCTTTTGCAATGATGATATGGGCTGCCATTTGTATGTTTCTTAGTAGATATTTTCAAACAATTAAATTTTCCACTTATGATAAAGATTACTTATTAAAATTATTAAAAGTATGTTAAACTAATTTTAGGTATATAAAAAGTTACAAAGACAATAAGGTAACATAGAGCTGTGGTCACCAACTTTTTTGGCACCAGGGACCAGTTTTGTGAAAGACAATTTTTCCATGGACCGGGGTAGGGGTTATGGTTTGGGGATGATTCAAATGCATTACATTCAAGCTCACTTCCTGCTGTGTGGCCTGGTTCCTAAAAGGCCTGGACAGGTAACAGACCTAGGCCTGGAGCTTGGGGGCCCATGGTAGAGAGAGTTTCCCAATATCCCAATGCCTTTCTTCCAGTCCCCACTTTTACAAGCATCTTATGTACTAACTGTAGTGCATTTGTCAAAACTAAGAAATTAACATTAGTAAAATACTATTACCTAAATTATAAATCTGGTTTTATCAGATTTCCACTGTCTTTTCTTTCAGACTGGAGTAGCAGCAGTCCAATTGCATTTAATCAAGTCTTCTTAATCTTTTATTTGTGATAGTTTCTTAGTATCTGCTTGTTTTTCATGATCTTGAAAATTTTAACAAGAGCTCATCAGATATATAATAGAATACTCTTGATTTGGGTTTGACAGATTTTTTTTTTTCATGATTAGACTGGGGCTATGGATTTTTTGGGGAGGGGGATTTTTTGATTAAATATATCATAGAAAAATTTCCCTTTACATCACTTCACATCAGAGGGTATATAATACTGATACGATTAACCATTTATAAAATTTTATACTGTCTTAGGATCATAATATTATTAAAGTTGTACAAATACAAACTTAATTTACTATGTGTTTATTTCTTTAATTTAGAATATACATGGTGTTTAATATAGAATGTAGATTGTTTTCTCCATCTCAGTCCAATTTGTAAATAACAATATAGTCATTTCATAATTATTTTAAGTGTAAGATGTATCCAATATATCATAATATATATGTGGGTGTGTCTACATTGAGAGGATAATATATTGCATAAGGCATCCTAGAATAAAGCATATGAAGTATATGACTGGGATGAGGTTTAAATTTATTCCATCTCTCTATTCTACTTCCATTTCTGATAACTAAAATAATTGTCAGTGCTAATATCCCTCAAGTTTTTATATAGATTTAATTCTTGTAGTAATATCAAAAATTTTAGTATAGTCAATGATTTCACTCAGTGTGCCCTGAAATTCTTCACCTCACTATAAAAAGTAGGAAATATAACATTTTTGCCTTTCTGGTTCTGTTTCCTCTCTAGTTATTATGTAAATAGACAGTGAAATGAGCAGTGAATTAGCCAAAACATTAACAATTCAGAGTAAGAAAAGAAACAAATGTTGCTCTGATCATTTGTAATTTGACACTTGAAAAGGATAATATAGCAAAGCACAATTTTTACCTCTTTTAATTATTAATTCATACCATAGTAAACTTTTTTTTCTAGGATGACTAGGTTTTTTTCCCTTCTCTAAAATTTTGAAAGTATCTTTACTTCATATTGATGTGATTTCTTTTATTGCAAGCTGACTGCTTCCTTTCATTACATTTGCCTATTAGATTATGAAAGACTTCTAATGACATTATAAATTATTAAATATACAATTTATTTCTTTCTGAAGTACGGTGAGTCTTTGCATTTCTAAGTACTTATTTCCTCATTTGTAAAATTAGGATAATGCTGCTTTGTACCTTTCATGGGCTAGTCAAAGGAATTAAATGAAAACTGTAGCTGACAAAGCTTGGTTAATAATAAAGCAATTTACAAATATGGCTGAAAGCCTGACTTGCTAAATAAATAAATTAAATAAATCAGAGGATATGAAATGACTGACTTGCCAACTGAATGAACAAATTACTGTATTTTACCGTGTATACTGCACACGCATGTTTTTGGACCAAACTTCCAGGGAAAAAATCTTTCATTTAAAATTTTTAATTCAATTATTTATTTATTTATATTTAGAAACAAAACCGGATTATTGTATTCTGGGGTATTATTTTGCATACAGATAACATTATTGCTTTCTGGAGTTATGCTTTTAACACATGAGCATAAACAAAATAATTAAAAATATTTACATAGATAATCAGTACTACCCATGTATAATGTATACCCTTTTTCTCCCCCCCTCAAAAATTTGGGCAAAAAAGTGTGCATTATACATGGTAAAATACTGCGATGAATGTGTATATGTAATGGCCATGACCCAAAATCATATGAAATGCTTGTCACCTTGGGATATCTAGACCTACATGGTTGGCATAGACTGATTCTGTCTGATTTTGTCAAAATGGAGGCACAGAATTTTCATATTTCAAGGTTTTCATTCGTCCCTTTGATTTATAGTCCCTATATATGAAATTAAAGCTCATCCGTCCATTGAACCTTTGTCATTTCAATTGGATTAAAAGACTCCAATAAACCTTTTTTTCATTGTCAATAACCCTTTAAGTTAGGTAAGTCTAGCCTTTCTCTCTCACTATTTTGTGATTCTAGGTAAGGTTTACATGATTTCAGCTTGCAAGTTTGTTGACTCACTTTGTTTCCTTAATCTACTTCATTTCAAGTGTTAACAATCCCTCTTCTCTTCACCGACACATACCATCTCTGCATAGTAATCAAATTGCATTAAAAGAGAATCTTCTAATCCCTGATTCCTCAAGGTTTCTCTTCAGATAAGTCTGGCAATATAGGCATTTCTCTTTTTTGGAAAACATGTATTGCTATTTATGTATATTCTGGATTTATGAATTTACTTTTTGGAATTACCTTAGTTTCTTTTTTTATGCTATTACAGTTGTCCCAACTCCCCCCACTTCTGCCCCGTCCTCCATCTTTCCTTCCCACAGCCAGTCCTCCTGCCGTTGTCCGTGTCCACGAGTCATGCTTCCATATTCTTTGCCTACTCCCTTCACCTCCTTTCAATGAATCCCCACCTCCTCCCTCCCGTCTTACAGCTGTCAGCCTGGTCTATGTTTCTATGCCTCTGATGCTGTTTTGCTCATTATTTTGTTCATTAGATCCTCTTAGAAGTGTGATCATATGGCATTTTTCTTCCATTGACTGGCTTACTTCATTTAACAGTCTCTAGTTCCAACTATGCTGTTGCAAAAGGTAAGAATTCCTTCTTTTTTTAATGCTGCATAGTATTGCAAATGTAAATCTTTTTTTTATACATTCACTTACTGATGCACACTTAGGCTGTTTCCAAATCTTAGCTATATTAAATAACTTTCCTGTGAACATAGGGGTGCAAAGGACGTGAATAAACACTTTTCCAAGAGCAGATATAGATGGCCCATAGATATATGGAAAAATGCTCCACAGCACTAGCCATCAGAGAGACGCAAATTAAAACCACAGTGAGATTTCACTTCACACCAGTGAGAATGGCCATGATAAACAAATCAGCGAACAAGTGCTGGCAAGGATGTGGGGAAAAGGGAACCTTGGGTCACTGTTGGTGGGAATGCAGACTGGTGCAGCCACTGTGGAAAACAGCATGGAATTTCCTCAAAAATTAAAAAAAGGAACTTCCTTTTGACTCAATGCTTCCACTTCTGAGAATATATCCTAAGATCTCTAAAACACCAATTCAAATGAATATATGCGCCCCTATGTGTAAAGCAGGGCTTACCTTAGTTTCTATTGAAACCAGGTAAGACTTTGTCTTTGGAAAACAAAGAGAATCTTATAACAGTACCTTGGGGAATATAGGATTTCCTCCTAATATTGTCTGTGTCTGTGATGTTCTAAAATGTACCATTACTTACAGGCCTACTCACATAGTATACAGACAACTTGTTAATTACATATTCTATTGCATTGAAGTAAATTTGGTTCTTTATAAATGTTGCTTCTACACTTATTAAGAGCATGAATAACTTGAAAATACTTTCCTATCTTTCAGATCATTTTATTTACCTTTGGGAAGTAATTTACTCATTGGCAGTATCTAATATATTCAACATCTGGCAGAATATCATGGATATTATAATTTTCTCTGCACTAAGCAAATGATTAGTTGTACCATTTTTCAAAGAAGCTACAATTAAAATAGGTGGTTCACCCTAGAGATAATCATTCTGAATAAGCATAATGGATCTAAGTATGCTCTTTCTATTTGTAGATTGCTCTGCTTGGGTTGGATAGGTAGCAAATATGCAATTTGGTCAAAATCAGAATGGAATTTGGTATATTTTATTATCCTTTCATGAGTTAATTCTTACTTTACACATTATTTTCTTCTTACTGATTTTAAGAACAGAAGTAATTTCTTATTTCGCAATACCAAACAGCATTCTAAAGTTTACTCTTGTTAAACTAATCTTTTAAACAAAATAAAATGAGTAAACATTATTTCTTAACCTCTCTCTCACTGTTAATAAATGACCATGGGAAAATATAAAAAATATATGGTTTATAGTTTGATTTCTGGTAAAAAATAATATTTAGTGTTTGTGGGAACTTTGTTGCAATTAAGATATAGAATTCTCATTTTATTGGATATGCTGCAATATCGTTTACTGATGCAGCTGGTATCATAGATGCTTTTGTAGTTGTTTCATTTTGAGCATTTCTTCAAACATCTTGGCATAGTTAGGTTGCATGACCATATCTCATATTTCCAGGAATCCTGGACCAGGTTTTAGCATATTTTGTTTACAACCAAACCTCTTCTGGGTAGCTGGGTAGCCCTCTACAATTGTTAAAACCACTATTGAATGAGACAAATACTGTATGTTGAATTTATAGAGGAGAATAGTATTCTAATTAAGAAAAAGACAAAAGGTTTCTTTGAACAGGACTATAGAGAAGCAGTAGGTATATATGTATATTGTTACGTTATCCATTTCATTCAGCTTTTACAAGATCACATTAACAGGAAAAGAGACTCAACAATAGAAAATATCCTCTGAGCTTCATCCCTTTCCATGCAGTAGGAGCTACTCTTGTTTATAAAAAAATGTATTGTTCCAGTTCGTGAATGTAGGAAGACCTTGATTTACAAATATAAGAATTACTTGCAATCCTCTCCTTTCCCTGTGTTAACCCCAGTAGGTCTCCCTCCTTCTCTCCTTGTCAAAACTCTAAGGGCTGCCTCTTTGGGAGCAATTAAGACATCAAAAAAAAATTACAAAATACAATGAAAACTTGAATTGTTAAAATTCTGTGAATTTAAATTGGGGAAGTTAAGAATGTTTGAAATCAGGTAACACTTTAGGTATTGCCTCTTTACTAAAGGTTCATTCAGATGTTGGTTAAAATACCCCTTAAGTCATATTTCATAAATGTTTTTACTTTACTTCTCTACACTACTTTCTAGAAAGGAATCGCACAGACGTTAGAATGCCGGAAGGCACTCCTTCCTGGATCTTTTGTGTTTCTACATGTTTGTTTTCAGGCAAACCGCAGCCTCGCTTTTGTGCTTCCTGTAAAAGTGGTTATTACTTAAGCTCAAATTTCCTCCCGTTGTGACACAAAGCCCACCATGTGCCTGGTGTATATTTGTAACTGCTAAGCCATCCTTTGGGACTTGGGGACAGGGGAACCAATGTGATTCTGCTGGTGTTCATGATTGCTGCGCTCTGAGCAATAAACT
Source organism: Pteronotus mesoamericanus (assembly GCF_021234165.1). Lineage (NCBI taxonomy): Eukaryota > Metazoa > Chordata > Mammalia > Chiroptera > Mormoopidae > Pteronotus > Pteronotus mesoamericanus. The sequence continues at coordinate 21,422,477 of NW_026555285.1, read as the reverse complement.
GTCTTGTTTGATCCGTTAAGTCTCATTGCCTACTTTAAACATCAGGGTAGTAGCTGGTTTATGCATCGCCATCCACTGTAGGTTTGAAATTCTCTTCTAACAACAAATAAAAGTAGAATGTTCTAAGGAGTTTTGAAGTATCATTCCTTCAAAAAATGCACAAAATTATTTTCATCTTATTTATTTACTTCTTTATTTATTTAATCATTTATTTTCCTGTCCAGAGTAGAAATTTTAGAACTTAGAGAAAGTAAACTGGGATTCTGGTATTTTATTTTATTTTATTTTGTATGTCACAAATAAGGAATTAAAATAGTACAAGGACACTGTAGGGCTGGGATATTTGGAGACTGATTATGTGAAAAAATAACACATAAAGAAGTGACAAAGGAAAATACATGCTTTACAGATGTGGTCTTGCCCAAGCCTAGACCTATATCTAGGAAAATATAAAAGTAGATATTTTCTTCTTTCTCCTCTTTATTCGTCTACTGTTGTTTTTAGGACAAAAATGATCACATAGTTACTGCAAGTATGAGTAGCATATAACCCAACTGTGAGTAAATTGTGCCATCTGTTTCAACAAACCACACCCATATCTCCATATTCTCTATTCAGTCAAGTAAAACAACCTCCTAACCATTTTTCCTATATTCAGTCTTATTGTCTACCATGCATTCATCACACTTCAGACTGATTGATCTTTAGAAACAAAAATGTAAATCTAATCCTATTACATTCCTGCCATAAGCTAGACAATAGCTTTCTATTTCAGTTAAGGTCATATCCCAACTCCTGACCATGATCTTTGTCCACCATATTCTGGCCTTTGCAACATTTCAGACTTACTTTCCACCGCTTCCCTCATTGCTCACTAAGGTCACTGGTCTTTGTTGTGTTCTTAGATCACGTAGGCTCATTCCTATCTGTCTTTCTTTGGCTTTGCATTATTGTCTGTAGCTCCTAAAAAAGAATGCAAGGCAGCGAATCAACTTCTCTGATTATCAATGCATCAAGGGAAAGAAGAAAAGAGTGTCCAGAAAAATGGAAAGAAAAAGAGTGTCTAGATACATAATAAACAAATAATAAAAAAAAAACTAGTGAATAAGTTAACTAACTTGGTGGGGTGTGGGGGATGGTATGTCTGGTCATTCTTTTCATTTTTTCTCTGATCAAAACCCTTCTCCTATTTCATAGTATCACTTTTGTTTTTATGTTTCATGCATATGAAATACTCTACATCAAATATTATGATCCAGAAGCTTGAAACTATATTGTCTGATCAAAAACTAGTAATTAGCCCTAGCTGGTATGAATCAGTGGATTGGGCACCAGCCCACAAACCAAAGGGTCGCTGGTTCAGTTCCTAGTCAGGGCACATCCCTGGGTTGCGGGCCAGGTCCCCAGCTGGGGGCATATGAGAGGCAGCCACACATTGGCATTTTTCTCCCTCTCTTTTTCTCTCCTTTCCCCTCTCTCTAAAAATAAATAAATGAAATCTTTAAAAAAATACACCAAACCCTACTAATTAAAAATGGATGACACACACTTAGGTTGTTTCCATATCTTAGCTATTGTAAATAATGATGCAATAAACATGGGAACATGACAGTTTAATAGCTTGTTTTCCTTACCCTTAAATGTATTCCTGTAAGTGTGATCGCTGGATCATATGGTAGCAGATGTTGGTCAAGTGTACATATTTCCAGTTAAAACAGGAATGATTTGGGAGAATCTGATGCACAGCATTGTGATTTTAGTTAACAGTACTCTATTACATACCTGAAAGTTGCTAGCAGTATATCTTAAATATTCTCACCATAAAAAAGAAAATGGTAATTTATGACGTGATGGAGGTGTCAGCTAACAGAATGGTGGTAAGCATATTGTAATATATAAGTGCTGAATACCTTGTACACCTTAAACTCACACAGTGTTTTATGTCAATATATGAGACCAAATAGTTGACGGAATACAGTGATAACTTGTATTCCATCAACTATTTATTTAATAGTTGATGGAATGTTTTAGCAAAGTCTCTTTATTTTCTCAAAAAAAGAGTATGGCAAGGTTGTGCCGGAAATTTGAGCAGTCTAATCTTGAAATAAATAATGTGGAAAATAGAAGGAGGCTGAACAAAACTCCTCAGAGCTTTTTACTAGTCCATAGATTTTATTCTCTAAGATGAAAATAACTTATTAATTCATTTTTTCAAGTTTCAAAACTGAACATTGCTGATCTAATTCACAAATAGATGTCAATATCCTATAAATTAAATCATGCTTTTTTTTTTTTTTAAGAATGAACACTGGCCATTTCTGTACTTTTAAAGAAACAGATATACCAATGCCTAATGATATTAAGGTGTTATATGGTATGAATAGTAATATACATCAAGTCCATGAAAAATAAGATATTTAAACTATAATAATGTTTCAAATATTAACAAGTAGAAAAATCACTTTTCTTATATAGGCATTATATATAATATGTATACTATATACACACACATACATTATCTACAAGTATAATATATATGTTATATACACATGCATAAATATTCCTATATTATATATAAATCATACATATATACATAGGTTACTGTGTGTTTGGGCCACTTGCTTGCTATGGTATGTGTATAACTTATATACACCATATGTATGTGTGTATATATACACACACACACGTAAATATATATCCTTATACTGATACATACATATATTTATAATATTCAAATATGTGTATATTCAACACATACATATTTGAACTTATATATCCTGAATGTTATAAGGTTATGTATGTATATACATGCACAAATATAGGGAATATACATAGGGTCATTATTGCTGACAATACAATCTTTATATTTTTTAAATTTGAAATGTTTAGTAGCTACCACTAACCACTTTCCCAAAATAATATAAAATTTCACTCCCAGCTGGAATGCATGAGCAGTATATGAAAGTTGTTCCACGTGCTTTTCAACATTGGTATATTCTTTTGTATTTTTAGTCACTCTGGTATGTGTGTAAGCATTCAGGACATTTTAATAAATGATGTGTAACAAATAGCTAGAATGGAAATATTAGAGTATTTATTGAATAAAGCATAATGTCCTCAAACAGTTGCATACAATAAGCGATTAACACCAAGTTTTCTTTTACAATTTTTAAATTAAACCATGAAAATCAGCCCTGGTTGCTGTGGCTCAGTGTATTGAGTGCCAGTCTGTGAACCAAAAGGTCGCTGATTCGATTCCCAGTCAGGGCACATGGCTGGGTTGTAGGCCAGGTCCCAGTGGGAGGCGCTTGAGAGGCAAACGCACACTGATGTTTCTCTCCATTTCTTTCTCCTTCCCTTCCTCTCTCTCAAAATAAATAAATAAATAAATGCAACTTAAAAAAAAAGAAAACTTGAAAATCATGGACAGATATGTTGATATTCTCGGTACTAAGTGATCAAAGAGTTCAAGCAGGATTTTTCCAATATACTGCACACATTTTCAGGACATGCTCTACACTACACTTAGCTCTAGGCCTCCCACACCACACACATATACAATTTGGACACCATCTGTACCTTGATCAGAACGCGATTCCCCACACCACGTGCCATCTCCTATAGGAGTGCTTTTGTCATGTTTGGGTTGGCTTCACTCCTGTGGATGTGGTCTCCGTATTAGACAGGCTGTTATCCTAATACCAGGCCTCCCTGTCTCTTGACTTGGGCCCTGATGCCCTGCTCTGGGACAAAGGACCTCTAACCTCCACTATAGGACACAGATGTCTATCTGTGTGTTTTATGTCTTTTTCTGGCCTGCATCCTCCTTACCCTCAAACTCTCGATTATTTAATTATGAAATATAGATTTAAAATAGTTTTATCTTCACTCTTTTCCCTTCTCTCATCTCTATCTTCCCCTTATATCATTCTTTTTCCTTCCCCCACTTTCCTTCCACTTCTCTTCCTCTTCGGAACAATTAAAACCAAATGCCATTAGAAAGACCCTAACAGAGAAATATGGACACCTGTGTACTAGAGTGGAGGCATGAGATGCTGTGGTCCAGAGCAGGGCAGCAAACATCAAGCAGAGTGAGAGGGTTGCCTTGATTGGAGGATTTATTTCATTTGTACTTATTTAAGTCAGGGAGGACATGCACAGGAGTAGGGTAGTGGAGACACAGGCCAGAAAAGAGATTCGGGCTCAACATGATGAAGGGTGCGCTCATCTAGGGGGTGGTTCAAGCAATTGATAATTGCATAAAATGAGAAGGCAGGCTGCTTAATCTTTATGTATTGCAATTCTATTGTGACTCGCATTGGTGCACGCAACATCAGAATATTTATGTGAAACACTTTATTCTCAATAAAACATATTAAAATATTATGTTTTATAGTTGCATGTTTATTTACAAAATTCATAAATTCTTTATATTTAACAATCGAGTCAAAATTAGATTTTTTTCAAGCATTACCATGGATATCATGGTAGTCTATTCTGCAAGGTGATTTTACACCTAAATTATCACATTTTTTATTCTAATTAAAATAGGTAATTATGAAATATTATTACTGTGTGACAGTGTTCAGAGATTCCCTAGCTTTGCATTTACACATTCACAGCACAGTGGATACAACTGAAAAATTCTTTAACATTTTCAGAGGCTATAAACAGTAATAGAAATCACAAACTTAGACTCTGTAAGGACTAAAGTTTTCATAAAACTCAGAATTATTGGAAAGCAGTATAAACTTTAAAGTGTCTTTAAAATGGCTGTATTTATTTTTATTTCCACTTAAAATACAAATAAAGACATAAATACAAAAGGACAAGAAAAAATATTCTTTATTTAGTAGGTATAGTGACTTCCCTACCCAAAATAAAAATTTTTCTAATATCTTTTTTATTGTTATACCTGCGCTAAATTACAGAGAAAGAAAATATTCAGTAAAGAATTGCAAGATACTTTTAACCAATTTTATTTTTACAGAAAGAAAGAGCATGAATTTGCCATTTTATGAAAGAAAACAAGACTTTAAGGTTTAAATAGATCTAAAAAGCATTTAAAGAAACTATAGCGTATTAATAGCTCTTCTGTGTGCAAGGTAAATACCATTAGAAAATCAATTCCTTTATAACAATTGTAATAAAGACAACTTTGTGATCCTCAATGACATGCTACTCTACATACTACTTATTCATTCAATCCATGAGCCCACTTAGTTGTTTTTTTAAATGCATACATAGTATGGCCCTGGCTGATGTGGCTCAGTTGGATGGAGAATCGTCCCATGGACCAAAAGGTCATGGGTTTGAATCCCAGTCAGTGAATATACCAGCTTGTGAGTTAGATCCCCAGTTGGGGCAGGTATGAGAAGGCAGCCAATTGATGTTCCTCTCTTACGTTGATGTTCTTTGTTCTCTCTCTCTCTCCATTTTTCTCTCCTCTCTCTTTTTAAAAGCAATGCAAAAAATGTCCTCAGGAGAGGATAAAAAATAATAATTATATATGCACACATAGTATGAAAGGAAGCAATCTTCACATTTTTCCATACTTGAAGTATATAATATATTACAGAGGAGTGATAAGGCTATTGTAACAAAAATATATGTCCTCTTGAGGACACAATCTTTTACGTAAAGACAATAGGTAATTTTCTAGAATTCACAAGGTATGGAGTCTGCATAAAATAGTTTCAGACACATTTGTAAACTTTTATGAACGCATACTGCTCATTGAGCAGAAAAAACGTTATGCATTTGATCTTTTATGTGTATGACTAAAATACCAAGAAAACTGAGGAAAAATATGATATACAGAAAATCATTGAATCAATAAAGAAGGGATTCTGGAGAACTGTGGCCAGATACAATGCATTTTTCAGTAAGGGGGATTGTCTGCTTGGATGCCACTGGCATTCTGACCCTCCTGGCCCCTCAGGTGATTCCCTTGAGAAGAAAAGTAAGGAGGCAGAAAGAAGTGAGCAACAGGGGAAAAGTGCAATGACAATTTCATTAGGACAAATCTGAGGTATTACTGCCTTCCTCCAAATCCAAGGGCATGCTTTTTAAAAAGCCTGCCTTAGGGAATGAGTGAACAAAGTGTCCTGATGAGGATTTATCTACAGGGTCTTGGAAAGGTTAAAACTATCAGAACACTTTTGAGGACAGTCTTGAAAAGGTGGTAGAAGTTGTAGTCAAATAATGATGAGACAAACCTTAGGTCTTCAAATGCAAGACCAGGAAAAAAAAAAGTAACAACTAAATAGTGGGAATTTGATTAAAAGAAAAATCTTGCTGCCAAGAAATTCTCAGTATCCAAGTATAGTCTATTATATTATTTTTTTCTTCCTCAGGTGATTCCCTTGAAAAGTAAAGTAAGGAAGGAGCAAGAAGTGAGCAACCTTTTTCAAATGTAATTTGTTGACATGTTTCAAATGTAATTTGTTCTTTATGCCTTTGATGAATTCAAAGGGGCTGTGCACATTTCCTAGTTGAGTTTGAATAAAGTATGCTACGAGAACTGCCGACTTAGCTTGTGGTTGACTTATAAGCAGAACATGGAGTTTTCTACTTGCAAGGCAACTGACCTTTGCTGCAGACCCCAGGTCTCCTGACATCTTTGGGGTTTTACCAATCTGAACCATACAGCATCTCCACTGTAATTTGATGAACATTTCTTTTTAGTATGAATGAGTGTAAGCAACTTCTCTGTTTGAGTAACATTTGTATGTTGTTTTTTTTTTCAATTTACCTTTTATTTATTTTTTTTAAATTTATTTACTTTTTAAATACATTTGTCTCTGCCTCCCCCCCACCTCTTTCCCTTGCCCCCTCCCACCTTCCCTCCCTCAGCTCTTCCCCTTTGGTTTTGTCCATGAGTCCTTGCTATGTGTTCCTTGACTTTCCCCTTCCCTTCCCTTTCCCTGCCCCGCCCCGTCCCTCTTGTCTCTGTTGATTTCTTTTCCTTTCAGTGTTGCTGGTCATATTTTCCTTGCATCTTTGCACTGTTGCTTAGGTTCCGCTTATAGGTGAGATCATATGGTATTTGTCTTTCGCCCCCTGGCTTATTTCGCTTAGCATGATGCTCTCCAGTTCCATCCGTGCTGTCGCGAAGTTTAGTAGTTATTTTTTTCTTTCTGCTGCGTAGTATTCCATTGTGTATATGTACCATAATTTTTTGATCCAATCATCTACTAATGGGCATTTAGGTATGTTTTCTGTGAACTGTATTTTCATATATTTTGCTCATTCTTTGCTTGGATTTAGGGATATTTTTTTCTTTGTATCTCCCACTTTGCACAACAGAAAAATTGTATTAGTTTCTAGAGCTGCCATAACCAAATATCATACAGTAGGAGGCTTGACTCATGGAAATTTATTTTCTGGCTGTTCTGGAGGCGAGAAGTCCAGTGTCAATGTTATGGAAGATTTAATTTCTTCTGAGGCCTCTTGGTGAGCTTCCAGATCACCATCTTCTCCTTGTGTTCTTACATGGCCTTTTCCTGTGTACGGGCATACCTGGAATTTCTCTGCATGTTCTAATCTCCTCTTATTATATGAACACCAGTTAGATTGAATAAAGATCCACACTCATGGCTTCCTTTCAACTTAACCCTGTTAAAAGACTCTACCTCAAAAGAGAGGAAAAAAAACATTCTGAATTACAGGGGTTAAGTCTTTAACATATGAATTTTCTGAAGACAACTCAGCCTATAACAGAGATTAATCCTTTATTTTGATATAGACATTGTACAATAATTTTATTAATCTTTGATATCGCTTATGCTTCCCCCTCAAATTTGTTGTTCATGTTGTTTTTATATCAGACATTTTTGTTTGATTTTTAATATAGTTTAATTTATCAATATTTTTACAATATAAAGTTTATATTTTGAGAGAAAGTTAAATTTTTTCCACTCCAATATTTTGATTCAAGTTGTTCTTCCCATATTCAGTTGTTCTTTCTAGTCCTAATATAATTTTATTATTTGTAAATGTTTGATCTTTTTGGTGTATGTTCTATTCTGGCATAGGTTGTAACATCCAGTTATTTTTTTCAATGACCATCAGTTTTCACAATGCTAATGGTTTATAAGTCCATCTTCATCTCAGTAATTTGAATGCCAATTTAATAAATTTCAAATCTCAGTAGTTTTGTTTTTTCCACCTGAACTTCGTGTTCTGTTTAATTAGTCTGTCTACTCATGTACCAATACCATAAGGAGTGATGTCTAAAAATAATTGTTTTACAGCAAGACACTAAGAAATTGAGAAAATAACATAAGCCCTTCATGACCTCATCTTTAGCTACATCTTTAATATTATTGTGTGTCATTGTGCCCAGCATCTTATATGCCAACTGGACAAATGTTTACATTTCCACTGGAAGTTATACCTTTTTATATCCTTATGTATTTGCTCATGTTTCCTTTCTTCCATTTTTGTACTAGCAAATTCTTTTCTTCATTCATGACTCAAGTGTTATCTCTGGAACATTTTCCATGTGAGTGGTATTTCCTCATGTAATTTGTGCCCCTTGCTCTCCATGTATAATTTGCTATGAAGTATAGTATTTGTGGATGTATGGTAATTCTTTTGCACAGGAATCATATGTGATTTGTTCTTATTTCCCTAACCTAGTATCTTTTATGTCCCTAACCTAGTGTCTCTTTAGGGGAGACACTCAACAGATATTTGCTCCATGACTGAAATAAATACTCTGTGAAACAATACCTGCTGTAAATTTGTAAATGTTTAATGTGAACATTAATATTTACCTTTAGGATCAGAAGTCCTAAGTAGTAAACAGCTTGAACTTTATGTAGTTGAGATCTATTCCAAACCTAAGGATTATATGAATTTCATCCTTGATCCTACCTGGCTCAGTACCTCTCAGCTTTGGCAGCCTGAGACAGGTGAAACTGGTGTGGGACCTTCCTCCAGTGTCCCAAAGGCTGGAGAAACTGGTCACTCACCCTGCTCTTCCCTTTCTGGTTAGAGCAGCTCTTTCTAGCTGGGAAGTTTCTTCTTGGTGTTAAACAATGCCACCAAGTGGGGTGTGGGAAGATGCTGGCAAAATTAAATTGATTTCTTTTTCTTCCTGTGCACTTCTTCTTAGGTTTTTTGTTCCATGGGGTTGTTAAAACTTCTAAGTAGACTCTTGAGGTCTCTCTGTGCTGTATTTGTTTTTAGATATCTATCCAATCATTGTCCTTTGTGAGGGGATGGGGAAACTGGACTATCATATTGACGTTTTCCCACAATTTGAATTTAAGATTATTCTAAAAAATAGTATTAGTTTTTTATGTATACTTCAAAGTAAATTTATTTTTCCCTATACTATAAGAAACTTTCTACATATGTCTATATTAACTAATACAAATATTTCTGGGCATTTCTGATTTAAATATTTTATTGAAATGATAGTTATTTGTAAGCACACAGAGTACAACACCTCAGTAGGTGCCATGTGTTTAAATAATTTGTTTTACTGGGTATTTTTAAAGACATGGTTTTAAGTTTATACTTATTAATTTATTATTTTTCTAGTATAAACACATAAGGCAATGGTTAGCCTTAAAATATGTAGAATTATCATTTCAATTAAATAAATAATTTATTTGATTACAAGACATCTCTAAAATGAGAATGACTCATTTTCTTTAATAATTTAATTAGAAAACTGTTTCAGGTATAATCATAAAATGGAAATAGTAAATTGTGGAGAAAGATGAAAATATTTAAATTCATACTTTATTTCTTAATTTAGGTTTATAAATATACAAAATGATCATATGTAAAAAGTACATTTTCTATTTTTCTATGTTCCAGTACATTTAAAATAAAGGACCTATCTTCATAGATATTAGCTATGTGGATGGCTATAGCATGACATGCTAATTCTTAAGAAATTTTAGTCTAACCCTGGCTGGTGTGGCTCAGTGGATTGAACACTGGACGGCAAAGAAAAGGGCCACCAGTTCTATTCCCAGTCAGGGCACGTGCCTGGGTTGTGGGCCAGGTCCATGGGAGGAGGCGTGAAAGAGGCAGCCACACATTGACATTTCTCTCCCTTTCTTTCTCCCTCCTTTTTCCTCTCTCTAAAATAAATAAATATTTTTTAAAAGAAAAATGTAGTTCTAAGAAACTAAGTCAAACTAAGTAATATTGAGAAATTTAAAAATGCTAAAGGAATAATGCATTCTTCCCTCACATTTATTTATGATTATAGTAAATTTTGTTCCAAATTGTTTTACCCCACAAGTCATACTTTAAAAACTTTGTTGTCTTTATACAAAAAAACCCAAACTTTAGTTATTTATTAATGAATTAGAATTTTTAAACAAGTACAACTATACGCTTTCTTTTAAATTCAGTTCTTCTTGTTTAGAAATAAAAAACAATGCTAAGAGAATGATGTGAGAGATTAAAGAAAATTAACAAGCAAGACCTATTTACACTGCACACACACACAAAAAGATCTAGGAAACTAATTGACTCTCTCACTGTTGAATAAAAAGTGTGTCACATTTTCTAAAGTTCTTTACTACATTTGGTACAGTAATCTTCACCAAGGGGCAAATTGGCTTTCCTTTACACACCATTACCAGCTACAATTCAGCCAATGGGACTTGAGAGAAAATACTTCCAGAATAGTGTCTGAATTCTAACATTGATTTGTATCAACATTTTTGTTAAATATCTGAACAAAAGTTAACAGATAAATATTGCCTTTTTATCTGTGACTCATCTTTGTTTATACTGGTAATTTTTTTTTACATCCTGAATAAATGAAGTCATTAGTTTGGAAAAATATTCATTGTAAATAAATGAAGATGTACTTCACCTTTTTATGCAACAAAATAATTGTAAAATAGAAGTTTTTCCTTTACATGTTTATTGAGAAAATAACTTTCAGCATCAAAATATTAATTCAAAATCTAATTGCTCTTAAAATACAAAAATCAATTTGAGTTTCAATAAAAGCTTTTAATAAATTTAATTTCCTAAAGGAAATAAACAATATAAGTGCAAAAATACTGAGGTCTATCTGGAAAAAGTCCAACCATTGATAATATAACAGGAAGGGTGTGTGCAACACAGATATAACGTAGCAGCAAAGGAGAGTGAACTGAAATGTGCATGCGTTAATGATGACAACTTCACTGTACTAGTCAGTGGGGATAGTAGACACCTTTGAGTGAGCATGTGTACTGTGTGACCATTGCATTCAAAATGACTGAGGGAGTACAGCAACAAATCTGCATCAAATTTTATGTTAAACTTGAACATTTCTCTAAGGAAACTATTCAGATGATTCAGAAGGCAGCAGCTATGGACAAATGGTGATTGGCAGCTTCATCAGGACAATATGCCCACTCATGCATCATGTCTCCTGCAGAGGTTTTTTTGTGAAACATCAAATCTCCAGGTGACTCAGCCCCACTACAGGAGCCTATATTTGGCGCCCTGCAACTTCTGGCTTTTCCTAAAACAAAAATCATTCTTGAAAAGGAAAAGATGCCAGACTGCCTATGAGATTCAGGACAATACAATGGGACAGCTGACAGCATTTGGGAGAACTGTGTGAGATCCCAAGGCGCCTACTATGAAGGGGAGTGACATGCCATTGTCCTATGTACAATGTTTCTTGTATCCTATATCTTCAATAAATGCCTCTATTTTTCATATTACATGCCTGGATACCTTCTGGAACGACCTCATATGTTAGGATAAGGTTGTATTTATAATAAATTTTAATATATTTTATATCAATTATTTATGTAAGGATATAAAGTATTATTAAAAGTATCATTTAGCTGTCAATGTTTCTTGGATTTAGTATGTCACCAGACTTGATATTTTCCTTGTGCATCAAACTTATATATCAAATTGTTTACTTGACATCACAGCTTAGATGTCACAGACAGTTTAAATTTCACATGATTGTGGCAATGGCCTTGATCTCCCCAGTACACTCATATTCATGTATCCAGTATAACTTCCTCAGTCTTTTTGTTCTGCTTGCTAAAGTTGAAAACTTAGGAATAATTCCTAGTTCTTTTCCCTAATGCCCAAATCAAATATTAGTCCTCTTAATATTCCAAAGTCATTAGCCTTTCAGAATCACCACTATAAACCAAGACACTATTACCTAGCTGAATCTTTATAATTGTCTCAAGAGTTCCTTTATTCTTATTTCTTTTCTCGAGCAATAGTCCATTTTCGACCAGTTGGAATGATTTAAAAATAATTGGTCTGTGGGTTAGCCAAGATAGTGGCAGAGTAGGTAGAAATTACAAAAACCTCCTCATAGGAGCAAACTGAAATTACAACTCAATTATAGAAGAATCATTCTGAACAACCAAGTAAAGAGCAGCTGAGGAGAACTCTTATAATCAAGGGTTTACAGAAGAAGCCTCCCAGAGGCTGGTAGAATGGCAGAGATGCAAAAAAGGCTGGTCCCCTGAGAAATGTGGGTGTCTCAACAGTAAGCCAGGCTCCCCAGCCCAGAGCACCAGAGCCCAGAAGAGGCACACACATAACATCTGGTGTGAAAAGAGGCAGGATTTCTTTCCATTAGGAATAGACATGAGTCCACTAGAGATGCAGGTGTCCCCTTAAAAGTCCAACACAGAAGATTTTCTTCACAGTCACTCACCCTGGGCTTCACACACAAGAATAAACTCAAAATGGAATAAAGACTTAAATGTTAAACATGAAACCATAAAACTCCTAGTAGAAAACATCAGCAGCAAAATCTTGGACATTTCTCATAGCAATATTTTTTTCTTATATCTCCTCAGGAAAAGGAAATAAAAGAAAAAATAAACAAATGGGACTACATCAAACTAAAACTCTTTTGCACAGCAAAGGAAAGTTTCAACAAAGGAGAAGAAAACCCACTGAATATAGGAACATTTTATCAATGATATAGCTGATAAGAGGTTAACATCCAAAATTGATAAAGATCTTTTGAACTCAGCAGCAAACAACAAAAACAAACTAAAAAAACAAACAAACGACCCTCATTAAACAATGGGCACAGGGCCTGAATAGACATTTCTGCAAAGAGGATATACAGACAGCCAACAGACATATGAAAAGATACTCATTATCACTAATCATGAGAAAAATGCAAATTAAAACTGCAATGAGTTGTTATCACATACCTGTCAGAATGGCTATAATCAATAAATCGACAAATAACAAATGTTGATGAGGATGTGGAGAAAAGGGAACCCTTCTGCACTGTTGGTGGAAATGCAGAGTGTAGCCACTGTGGAAAGCAGTATGGAGTTACTTCGAAAAACTGAAAATGGAACTATTGTATCATATGAATTGACAATTCCAATTCTGAGAATATATTTGAAGGAACATGAAATACTAACTGAAAGAATATATGCACCTCTGTTCATTGCAGCATTATTTACAATATCCAAGATTTAGAAGCAGCCCAAGTGCCCATCAGTAGATAAATGAATAAAAGCTGTGGTACATTCACACAATGGAATACTACTGGGCAGTTAAAAAGGATATCTTTTCCTTTTTGAAAGCATGGACAGACCCTGAGAGCATTACATTAAGTGAAATAAGCTAGTCATAGAAAGACAATTACCATGTGATTTCACTGAATGTGTGGAATCCAATAAACAATATAAATTAACAAACAAAATAGAAACAGATTCATAGATAGAGAACAGACAGCTGTCAGAAGTGAGGGTGTTTGTGTGGCTGGGTAAAAAAGATGAACGGATTAAGTAGAAAAAACAAAACAAAAAACCCTTATAGACAACAATATGGTGATTACCAGAGGTAAATGGGGGTGGGGATAAGTAGTAGATGTTACAAAGCTTATAAATGGTGATGAACGCAGACTACAGAGACTTGAATTTGGATGGCAGATACACAACACAATATACAGATGATGGACACCTGAAACCTATACCTTTATTAACCAATATATCCCAAATAAATTTACTAAAAGGTAGAATAAAATAATGTGTCGTGCTAAGGCTGATCTGTCTGGCCATTAAAAATAATAAATACATAAATAACTAATCAACCAATCAATCAACCTACAACAGTCCCAGGATGAAAACTGTCTTCCCATTGTTTTTAGGAAAAAAAAATTCCATACTCTTATTTCTTATGTCTTTCAACTTCTATATCTCATTCACTAATTTACAGTTAAATTTCCAATTCATCAGAATTGTTGTCACATTAAGTACACAGGTTCCACTTTGTCTCAAGCTAGGTCACTAGGTCTGTCCATGGTTTACTCCTTCCAGTCATCCATGTCTCAGTTCAAATGTCATTTCTCGGTAAAACCTGTTATGGCTAACCGAGATCACCCAATCTAAGTCAGCCCTCTCTGCCTGTCACCCACATCCATCATACTTTAATTTCCTTCATAGCATATTTTACAGTCTGAAACTTTCTTGTTTATTCATGTTTTTAATTGACTTGTACCTGTCTATTCTACTACAAGATAAGTCTCAAAAGATTCATGTCAAATCTTCATGGCAAAGTGTAAAAACATTGGCTGGTTTACAAAAGCACTCATTTTTTTCAAATGAGTTAATGAATATTTAGTGAGTACTTGCTAAAATATTTATATTCTGGGATTATGAAGCTACTTAGAAGTCATAAACTTGGACGTTGATAAAAATTTTAAAAGTCAAGTTGATGAAATAACACTAAAGTTAAATTAAAAAAGGAAGATATTTATAATACTGACTATAAAGAATTTATCAATTCAGATAGTATGAATGAAGGTACATGAAAGTGCACTTGACTGATGCGATAAAGAGAGAGATTAGAATATTTTTAATAAGAAACTTGTGAAGTCTATCTCCAAACTCACCAAGTTGCCTTTATTAAATGTGAACAGTTTAACTGAATAAAGTGGCTTAAAAAATAAAAAGCAAGTTATATAGTCAAGAATGTATATAAAATAAAGATATTTTAAGAAAAATATGAAAGGGTTTGAAATAAATTAAATATTTTTGATAGAGAAAGATGAGTGAAAAATAAGCTGATTTGGGGGTGACAGATAAGTTGTGGTGTCATAGATACTAATAGAGAAGTTTAGAAAAGATTATCCATGGATAATCCCTAAATGTAGTGGTTCATATCAACTAACTCTTATCAGTCTTTTAAAGGTAAAACCATGGAAGAGATTCTAGTTTCACATACCTTTTTCCTTGCTAAATATTTCTGGAATGATAATAATCAGTGAAAGATATATGGCAAAGGCCTATACTGCAAAATTTTCTTCCTTCTGTTGGATACTCTACCAGGCCATTACTTCAGGTGACTTTTCATTTCTAGATATAGAAGTTTCAATGACAGGTTTCAAACTTTTGTAAATTCCACTGGTGTAGAAATTAAAATTCTAGTGGGAGAAAGATTATCAAAAAAGATGAGAATGCATTATTTTTCTTAATTTTTTATTTTTACATAATATCAGACACAGGAACTTTGCAAGACAGATGCAAAGAATTCCACCTTCTACTTCACTCAGCCTCCCTGAATGTAAACCTTTTACCACTTTTGCTTTATCACCCTTTCTTCATATTTTTGAAACATTTGAGATTAGAAAAACATTTCACTTTAGCCCTAAATAAGTCAGTGTCTATTTCCTAATACTATACCATACATATAAATTTTTTTTCTTTACCTGACTTCAAAACAATTACCAAATACAATTATCTACTTCTATAGCATTTATTCAGATTTGCATTTTCTCTGTAGTGTTAAAACAAAATTTCTGTGTTCAGGCCACCAAGTCTATGGTATTTTGTTATAACAGAAGCAGCTGATTAGTATAATTTCTATGGGTATTCCAATGGAAGTTGGGTTCATTTTTTAAAAAAATATTGATACTAGTGTGTCGTGATTACTAGGTGACCTACATAGTGGACCACTTGTTTCTTCTCTCTAATGCCAAGTATGACATTGATTTGCTTCATACTTAAAAATATAATGCCATAATAGGAGAAGAAAAAATAGAAATGTTATATTTCATTTGATATGGTAAGAAACATCTTGGTACCAAAACCTAGATAATGCATAAATTTCAATGAACCTAATTTTAATTGCATAGTAGAACCCATAAAAAGTAAATAAATGAAAAGATAATGGAAATTCTAGACCCTTCAGTACAGAGGCAACAAGAAACCATGAAGAAAACCAAGGGTTAAAAATACATAAAACAAAACAAAAAGAAGACTTATGTTTGGCATTTGTCATACAGAAAAACAAAGACATGCTTTTTTAAAAAAATCTGTGATGAGAATAAAAGACAAGTTGTTGTGCCTTTGCCGGACATAGGACTGGACCGAGAACAGCATATAAAGCCCCTGGCAAAGAAATAGATTATAGACAGTCTCCAGGAGCTCAGCCATGGCTCTTAGCAAGTGGAAACATTTTCTATGATAAATAGATACATCTTTGAAAGCATATATTACTCATACGGTCGGGAATACCAAAAGCTAAAAAGGTGAATTGAAGCAATTGCTAATAGAAAACTGCCTGGCCTAAGTAAATACGATTGCTCTTTGGAGAAAAGAATACTCAACTAGAATTTTGAACCAAATTAAAAAAAAAACTTTAGATGAATAAAGTATGAAAATCTAATGTCTGAGTGTAAAATGGTGACTATGGTTTATAACATAGTATTATACATTTGAAATTTACTGAGAGGGTAAAACTTACATGTTCTTATCAAAAAAGGAGATAAATATGTGAAGTGATAAATGTGTTAATTAACTTGATGGTGAGAACCCTATTACATGTATCGAATCATCATATTTTATACTTTAAATATATTACATTTATTTGTAAATTATACCTCAATATAGCTGAAAAAATAAAAGGATAATTTACCAGAAAAGAAATAAAATTCACTTGAATAAACTGCTAGTAGTGATAGTCAGTAGGCTTTAAAATTCAGTGACTTAGAATCCACATTGGCCTTATAAAATACAGACATAAAATATCAATACTCAAAGTTATAAATTTAATTGAAGACACATTTAGGAATATAATTACTAAATATAACTATGCAGATATGATAAAGAATGAAAAACAAATCTTTAAAAGAAGATATACAAATGTATATGTCACACAGAAAATTAGAGATGTAAATATATGCATATGTTAAATATATGAATACATTGAATATATATATTAAACTCAATGAATAGCTTAAAAGAATATTCACAGCTGAAGACACAGAATAATTATTGACAAGATAATGGAAGTTCAGAAAATGTATAATATAAATAAAATAAGGAGAATATAAAACATAGATTTTGAGAAAGAAGAATAGAATTAAAATTTCTACTACTAGCTAAATGCATTTCCAAGGCAAAAAGAGATACATAATGAGGGAGAGGCAAAATTTGAACATATGACTTGGATTTTTCTAGAACTGAAATATCACATGATTAAGTTAGATTCAAAATGAAGGAAAACAAATGTTAAGCAAACAGAAAGAAAAATATACCCAATCATATCATTGCGAAACTATAGAATAAAAATGCAAAAGATATGATCTTAAAAGTAACTGGTGAGAAAAAGAAAATACCCATAAAAACAACAATTAGGCTTGTAACAAGAGTCAATGGTATGATGAATCACAAAGAGTGAAATATCTTCAAAGGGATGACAGTAAATAATGATCAGCATGCACTATCAATCTACAAGGGAGCAAAATCAGCCACTTTCATATAAACAAAATCTGAAAGAACTTCAGAAATAGATTTATTCATGAAGAAGAAAAATTATTCTGTATGAAAGAACTATGATATAGTTTTTTAAAGGTGAACAAAAAAAGTAGTATAAATGTAAATGAACATAAATATTTGCCTATAAAGCAATAATTTGTTTTGTTATTGATTCTGTTGCCTATTGCTGCATGAGATAACTTTCAGATTTAAAGACTAAACAAAATAGCCAATTTTTGTTCTACAATTGGGGCTAGGCATGGATAGCTGTTTTTCTGTCCCCTGTGGTTCAAGATAGCTTCGTCCTTAGCTGGCATGGCTAAAATTTAGGGAATGTAACTAAGCATCTCTTTTTGTTTTTCTTCCATGAGGGTACTATAACAGAGTTGCTAGACTTTCTATACAAACTAGTCCTGAAAGAGCATTCAGAGGAGAAGTTCCAACGTGCAGATAGTTATCAAACCTGTCTGTACCATGCTTGCCAATGTCACATTGGTCAAACTAAGTGACATGTCCAAGCTTAGCTCATGTGACAGTAAACTACACAAGACTCCATATACCAAAATACATGGTTTATGTGGGCTACTAATGTTCTAGTCTGCCACGATTGCTTAGTTGTAGAGTTTAGAAAGATATAATTAGGTACATGGCAACAATAATATGTAATGGATGTTTTAACAGGGGTGACCAACCTTTTGGTGTCTCTGAGCCACACTGGGAGAAGAGTTGTTTTGAGCCACACACTAAATACATAAATACTAACAAAAACTGATGGGCAAAAAAAAGTCCATGAATAATTTTCATGATATCCCTCACCACAGTGAAGCAAAATAGTCCCCACTGATGAGCAAAAAAAAAAGTCCATGAATAATTTTCATGATATCATCACCACAGATAAAAAAGTCCTCACATAATAACTTTAATTATGCAGTGACACTTTAGATAATATTTTAAAATTGCTAAGCTGATCCCAAACTTGTCATCACTAATATAGAAAATGTACATATTTAAGTAGGAAAACATATTATAAAACTTAATAATAAAACTAAATAATGTTTTAAGTAAATTTACAATTTTGCATTGGGCCACATTCATAGATATCCTGGGCTGCATGCAGCCTATGGGCTGCGGGTTGAACACCCTGGTTTATAAGAAAATTAATAGTCATTAACTGAGTTTCATTTCTTACATATATAATTTCAGTAGTTTTCAACGAGTCATTTTATATAGTGCCTCACAGGTTTATGTGATATATTTTGACTCTATTAATGTTTTGCTTACTCATTTATTAAATTATAAGTAATTATAGTATCTTAGTAAATTGTATTTAATGCAGAATTGTATACTATGGATATCAGTATAAATTCTTCCTACATCACTTAAGAGCAATGCTTTCTTGAATAATTTATACAACCTTTCTTAAACTCATTTTTGTGTAATGAAAATCATAATATATAAAACACTACTACATAGCTTATAATTAACAAACATATCCAGATATTTAGTATTCTTAACAAATTGTTTTTATGCAACCTTGAAGATACGTAGTTTGCATTATCTTTAGGAAAAAAGAAGGTAGAGGAGAACTAGGAGGAAAAGGAGGAAAGAAAAAAAGCTTTTTCTAAGATCAATATACAAAATGCATTTTTATCATCTTTTTCTTAGGTTTTCTTATTTCTCCACTATGCTGTGTTTAACACATACATATATGCACTTAAGTACACCATATACTTAATGTGTATTTATTCTTAAAGTGAAATTGATGTCCGTCTTGACAAATACACAATAGAGATGAAACATTGTGAAGGAGAATTGTTAGTTTTAGCTTCTTTTTTTTTTCTATGCCAATATTATTCTGCTCCAAACTCAACACAGGAAGACATCCATTAAGAAAGAGCAAGATATATGGTACTGGGCTAAGGATTCTTATCCAGATGTCACATTCTTAGACACTTAGCTATCCAAAACTTGAAAGAAAAAAAACACCTTTCTAATAGCATAAACAGAGATTGCTTATTTTAAAAATTGTATGGACATTTGTTATAACTTAATTGTTATTGCATGTTCTTCTTCATCAGCCAATTAGCCTGGGTTACAGACAATTGAACAAAATCCAAAATATAACTTACCAGCAATATCAAAAAATGTATTTTCAAAAGAAAAAGAACCAGGTGGTGAGTGGGTATTGGAATATTTTCCTCCATAAACAACAAATAAATTTCGGAGGTAGTTAAGCCTTTTTAGAAATCAATACACTCTCTCCCACCCCAATGATTTCACTTTGTCATGGAAACCATATGCAAAACCAAAGAGAAAAAAGAACTACATAGGCATGTTTCCAATTAAATGTATAATCCTCATTATATGATACTGCTTTAATATACAGGGGTAGGCAAAGTAAGTTTACAGTTATGAGTACATGAAACAGTTTTTCTTGTATTATTTACTAACTATTGCATTGCTTATATTACAACTGTGACCATACTTTTGCCCACCCCTGTATTATCATGATAATATAACAATGATAATTACACAAATAATTGTTAGGACTGTTGTAACTCATTCATGCTGTATATTATTTAGAATTCTCAAGAATGTTATGAAATAGGATTCTTATTCATTCAGTTTCGAGATGAAGGATGAGGACCTAAAAAGCTTAAACAATTTTCTCCAGTTAATTGTACTGTTTAGTAGGATGACTTTCAATAGGGATTGCAGTGATAAACCGAGTAAGAAGATTAGAGGTGGCAAGGCTTGGTTGCTAAGTACATTTATAAAGAGTAGAGCCAGTGGCTAAATTGAAGGGAGTAATCTATAGTTGACAGGATTAAAGACTAACTGAAACGTCAGAAGTGGCAAGATCTCTGTGAAGAAATTGAGACTCCTGTCTCAAATGAACTAGAATAATACCCATGAGAGCGAAACAAGTGCGTGCCATCATCTGATGGGATAGGCGAGAGGAGGAGTCTCTGTGTGGTGGGGTATGTAATAGAAGAGAAAATTAGTAGACATTGCAGCACATAGAAAACATTAGATATATATTTTATGGTCACTAGTTTCATTTCTAAACCAAGTACACAGGTTGAGATAGCCTTTACAAGAAGGCTCCAAAAAAAGTAGATGAAGTTGAATATGGAGGTAAAAAGAAATAGTCATTACACCTAGGTGATCTGGTAAAGAAAAACAAATCTTATACTATATTTACGTGCACTGAAAATGATGGGAATAAAAGTAAACATTCTTAAAACAAGATTTTATTAATGCTCTAGTAAGAAATGTGCTTAACAGCCTACATAAAAATAACCAAATTTTAAATAACATTCATCCAAAGTTTTTCTGTTTCAAAGTAGATTCACTATATTAATTATAGAGATATTGCAGGAATTTTATAATATTATAATAAATTACACAATTTACAATTGCAAAGAGAGGCAGTGGTAAAAAGAATGTAACCAAATTCAGGTCCAGCTGCCTGCTGCTTCGAAAGTCAAACTCAGAAGTCAGGTGCTGCTGAAAAGGAAAGTGTTTTATTAAGATGTCAACAACCTGATAAGATGGGAGACTCTCTTCTCAAAGCCCATCCCAACATCTCAGTGTGGGCAGGGAGTTTTGTAAGGAGGCAGAGAGAAAGCAAAGCAAAGAGATAAGGAGAGGAGTTGAAAAGTGCAGCCCTCCATAATCCATTTAGACAAGGACCTCTAAACTGGTCACGAGATGGCCTGGTGTGCCTCATCCTGCTTTTCATCATTCTGGCTTTATGGTTGAAGGTCAGCCAGTCTCTCAGAGCTGGCATGACTGAAGTGAGAAGCCCATATTTTTTAAAGTTAGTTCTTAGGGTTCCTAGGCAACATGCTGTTTATCTACAAGCTACGTATTAGTCAGTCAGCACTTACAGAAACAACATTAAAAGAATGGTGGAGTGGGTTACAATTCCCCACTGTTACAGGAATTCTTGTAGTAGCAAAGATTAGACAAATAAACTACAAACACAACAAATATTTATAATATTAAATTAATATTTATGGTAGAACTACTATATGCAAGTACATTGAGTGACATGACAAATGTGTTAGAGCTAATTTACAGGAGGCTTTTTACACAATTCTCTTTCTCTTAATCTAAAGAAGCTGAATCTAGGACTTGGAAGTTACATGTGTGGATCTGCCTGGGTAAACAGTTGTCTTTAAATGTCTAAAGAATGTCTTTTCATTTATGTAATCGTGGTCAAATAATTCGGGCAAATCTTTCCCTCCTGAAAACATCCAGGAAATCTGAACAAAATATTTAAAATAATTTAATTGATGACAAAGGTAAGAGATGATGTTCCAAGAAAGAACAAAATTCAGGCAAATGAAGTAATTGGCACCATCTGCCACTTCTGGATGTGGCCATTCACGCAGAGGTAGCTGGAAGGTTATGGACCAGAGGGGAATTTTAGGCTGACTTGTGAAACAAAGGCAAAAAAGTGGAGTCCTGGAAATTTTTGCCAGACTAGAATTTTATATCTACCAAATATATTCTCAATAATGAGTTTGAAATAAGACATTTCTGAAAAAAGGAAAAAACAAAAACAAAAACAGAGATCTGTCACATGTGGGACTGAAGTAAAGAATGCTGTATACCAATGGATTTTCTTCACACAGAAGATGGTGCTCACAGATAAAAGCCTGTAGATATGCAGGAAGGAATAAGAAGAGTATAAATAAAAATGATAATGTGATGAACACTTTAAATAATAATGGCATAAAAATAATCGCATCTTACTTGGTTTAAATAATCATAGAATTAACATTCATGAAAAATATTTCAGGAGGGAGGATTCATATTATATCGTCTAAGGTCCTGAATTAAACAAGAGGATAGCAAATGTTTACATTAATATGATTGATAAACTAGAAATACATCACATGACTTTATTGCTAAAAGTATGTTAAAATATTACTACACAGTTATAAAGAAGAATGAATTGTCAAAATGTTAAGGTAATTCATTCAAAAGGAGGCAATAGAAATACACTAGTTTTCTATCCCTGACTAATACATGGTCCTAAACTTAGCAGTTTGAAACAATACAATTTTATGCTCACAGTTTCCATGGTTCAGTAGTCTGACAGGTTTTATCTGGGTCCTTGGCTTATAGTCTCACAAAGATAAAATCAAGGTGCTGGTCAGATGCACAGTCATCTAAAGACTAATCTAGGGAAAGATCTTTTCCACCCTCCATGAAGGTTCCCGTATCCTTACCAGCTCTTGGTTGGAGATCACTCACCACCAGAGGTCATTCTCAGATACTTGCCCTGAGACTCTATCACATGGCAGTTTTCTCCATTAAGACCAGTAAAAGAACAGTTTTGCTATACTTTACCTTCTTTTATATCTTATCTAACTGGGTGAAGTCCACCCAAGGTAATCTCCCTTTAGATTAACATAAAATCAATTTAATAGCAATCTCATCCCATTGTATTAACTGGTTTACCTCACACTCAAGCAGAGAGGGTTCTGCAGGGTGTATGTGTGAAAAAAATCTTGTGAACCATGAGAATTCTACCTTCAACAAAAGGGGAAAAAAAGCAACAGAATAAAGACAATAAATATGGAAAATTCAAGGTGGTAGGTTAAGATCTAATTATATCTTAAATTTCTTAAACATAAGCTGTTAAGTATTCTAATTATAAAACAAAGAAAAAACAATTTTATGTTGCTTATGAGTACATATATAAAAGTTATGAATAAAATACATATTTTACAAAATGTTACCCAAAGAAAGATGTTTATAGCTCTAATGTCAGAAAAAAATAGACTCAAACAAAAAGCATGCTTGAGGAAAATGACTGAAATGAAATAATAGAGTTGGGATTCATTAGAAATATACATTTTAAATTGGTGTGTTTCAGACAGCAGCATGGTGGTTACCAGGGGGAAGGGTGGCAGGGTGTAGCGAAGGGTGAAGGGGGCCGAGTATTGAATATATGGTGATGGGAGATTATTTGACTTTGGGTGTGGGCACGCAATGCAATATACAGATCATGTATCATAGACATTGTGCACTTGAAACCTATATGATCTTATAAACTGTCATCCCAATAAATTTAATAAAAAATAAATAAGTAAATTAGTGTGTGTCTAATAACATAACCTCATACATAAAGCACAATAATTGAAAGAGTTTCAAGGACGGAGTGACACACCATCACTGTGGGAAATTTTTTAACACTTTTGTCAGTAACTGAGACATCATGCGGAGAAGAAAACTAAACAAAAATTATAGAAGACTCAGGAACCACAATCATCTATTTCACTTAATTAAAATATACTAAGTACTTAACATTGTCAAATATAGAGTGTTTTAAAGCACACATTAAACAATTACAAAAATTGAACATATCATAGGCCATAAATGGAGTTTCAAAGAATTTCAAAAGAATGAGAACACATAAAGTATGTTTTTGAACACATTATTTAGCAAGAAATTATCAAAAAAGATAAAAATATTACCTGGTAAACAAACAGGAAAATTATAATACAAATTAGAAATAGTCTGAATTGCGTGATAATGAAGTTAATGAATATCAAAACGTGTCTTGAAACTTACGTCAACTTTAGAGGTAAAATGACATCCCTAAATGCTTGACTAGATGAGAATAAATGATGGACTTCAATCAATTTTGCATTCATTTTAAGACAGTAATAATAAAAGACACCTAATTAACTCAAAGGATATAGAAATAAAATAACATTATTATGTTTATTATTAAAGAAATAATAAAAAACAGAAATTAATATAATGAATTCAACCAAGCCAAAATTTAATGCATTGAGACTAATTAATTGATAAAACACTATCAATAAAGGTTTTTTAAAAAAGTGAGAGGGAGAGAGAACATAAATAACTAATATCAAGGAAAATAACTTTTTTGTGTAATGATTGAAGATGATATTAGAAAGTCAGGTTAGAACCAGATTATTGAGGTTTATTTGGGCTAAGTTAAGATATTTGGAATTTTGGGGATATAGATGAAATGATGATATTCAGGAACCTAAATGAATCAATAGTATAATAATGGTGAGGGTGGACACATTCAGAATTATTAAAAAGGAAAACAATATGAAGGATTTTGGAAAGAGCTTAATATTGAGGTTGGGGAGGAGGAACAAAGAACAATTGTAAAGCTCCAAACTTTATTAATAAGATGGTTAAAGGTTTGTTAATTCAAAACACTATTTAGAATGAGGGATGACAGAAATAAACAGAAGGGAATTAGGAAACAGGAGTCCATTTCAAAACGTGGAATAAAGGTGTGTGCAGCCATTCAGAAGGCGAGATCACATAAAAGCTGAATGTGGTTTTGCACTCAGTAAGTAATTTGCACCTGAACATTGTCAAGTTACTCTGTCTGAATTACAATTCGTGACTTTCTCATGAGAGATATTAAATTGCAAGATTTTGTATAGCAAGTTTGAATAGTAAAGGATCCTTTATTATCTATTTGGTTCCAGAGTATCAAACAGCATATAGTAAGAGTCCAAAATATGACAGTGACTATCGGAGTAAGTAAAATCACCCGGTAATCATGTGTGCGGTAATAAAATAATAGGGTTGAAGAAAAAAATCTAGGGATTACTGAACATAATGTGACAAGCAACAGAAGAGAAGACTTTAAAGGAAAATGAGAATAAACTCTCTGAGGATTACAGCGTGGTAATGATGGCTAAGAGAAAGTGTGGAACGATCTAATACATCAACTTAACAGCCCATGTGTGAGAGGATAAGCACAGGAACCACAGTAGACTTTGCGGTGATAGATTTAAGACAATTTTAAGAGCTAGTATAAAAAGTGCATTATATGTGAGGGAAAAAGTGGGGAGAGGCCATGAGAACTATTCCCAGGCTTTTGGTTTGCATAATCATGGGACAGTGTTGTCACCAACTAAGAGACAAGCATACAGATGATTGAGTTTTTTCAGGAGAAATACCAACCATTGTGCCTAGGTATATATTGGGTTGGATGTGCCAGGTATTTTAAATACAGAGTTTTAGATATTTAATGCTGAAACTTGGGAGAGGAGTGTGCACTGGCCGTGTATTATTTAGATTTTGCTAGTGTGTTAGTTTCCTAGGGCTGCTATGAGAATGACCACAAATCGAGTGTTTTAAAACAACAACAATTTACTCTTTCACAGTTGTGGAGATTAGAAGTCTAAAGTCAAGGCACTGGCAGGGATATGGTCCCTTTGAAGGTTTTAGGGGAAGATCTTTCCTTGACTCTTTCAGCTTCTAGTAGATCTGTATGTATGTGTTTTAGCTTGTGATAGAATAACCTGTCTCTGCCTCCACCTTCACATGGCCATCTTGCCTTGGTGTTTGTATCTGTGTCCAAACTTTATTCTTCTTATAAGGATACCAGTCGTATTGGATTAAGGGCCCACTCTACTCCAGCAAGACCTAATATTACCTATTACATCTGCAATGAGCTCATTCCTAAATAAGGTCACATTCTGAGGCACCAGGAATAAAGACGTCAATATGTCCTTTGGGGATACACAATTAAACACACAGCTAAGTTTGGCTCCACGTACCAACAGTCAATAGCATTTTCTTATAGACATGCTTTTATTTTGCTTGACTCATTTTCAGACACTTTGAGTTTATCCGGCTTCTTTGTGGAGCAACATGTTTAGTCTCATTTCTCTGTACCTCTCCCTTCTGATGACAAGATTTACTGAGGTCCAAATAGATCAAATCAGTTGTAACACAAGACTTTGTAATCAGTTTTTAGATTTCGTCTGTTTCATGAAAAATGTTTTGTCTTTCATTAATTGGTTGTGAGTAACAAATGCATCTTCTAATTCTAAAAGTTTCAGAATTTTTCATGTTTTCATTTGTGTTTGCCAACAAGCCAATTTCTTTCCCAAGTCATCTCTTTCTTGCAGTGCCTTGTTAAATGCAGTCTATGTTATCAAAGTACATTAAGTCCACAAGTTAATTTGATGTATAACTTTTTTTCACATTATCACTTTTTTAAAATTGTGGACACTATTACAGAAGTCCCCCATTTTGGCCCCCCTTTTGCCCACCTCCATGCAGTCTCCACAGCTTGCCTTCTCTGGCCTTCACCACAGTATTGCCCGTGTCCATGTGTTGTGCATATATGTTCTTAGGCTAATCTCCACCTTTCATCTAGTTTCCCCCACCCATCTCCTGTCTGAAGTCTGTCAGTCTGTTCCATTTATCCATGCTTCTGGTTCTATTTTGTTTTCAGTTTATTTAGTTCATTAGATTCCGCATATAAGTGAGACCACATGGTATTTGTCTTTCTCTGACTGGCATTTGATAGTGTTATCAAAAGTTTCCCTATAAAATAACGTTCTACCATTTTTCTGGCCCCCAAAATTGTGCCTTCCACTATATGTTGAATATTATTTCATTTTTACAGATAATGCTGTGCTAAAACAACAACAAAACAAAACAAATAGTTGCTTACAAGAGCAGTGTTTTATTTCCTCTTTCTGTTACTTATTGGCCAGCATCAACTGTGGCTCTGCTTCATATTTCTTCTGATGAAAGATTAGCCTTTGTCTTGATCTGTAGTTCTGTGGCTGAAAGAAAGCAAAAAAGTATAACCAGACAATGGTGATATAGTGTTTAAATTTTCTGCTAGGACAAACAATTGATCATTCAGCTCTCTTCCATTAGCCAAGTCAAGTCATATTTCTTTTCTAATTCTGATATTGGTCAATGATTTAGAGGAATTTTACATCTCATACATGAGCACAGCAATATCTTGTAATAAATGGGGATGCAAAACCTTTTAGATGGGGGTCAGTGAATTGTTGGTAATAATCATAAACTGTATAATAATTAAGGCAACTGTAGATTGAAATGGGAGTGGGGATATAAACATCAGGAAAGTAAAAACCCCTTTAAGAAACCTGCCTGAAAAAAGAAGCAAGAGAAGAAGTATAAGGAATGGTAGTGAGAGTGTAGTATATATGTGTTAGGGGTTGCTTTGGTGGTTGTTGTGTTCTCTCTGGTTTAAAAAACATGGAGAGGTATATGCTCAGAGACTGATGAACAAGGAAGGGAGTAGGGCCACTCATTTTAGTTACAAGAAGTAATAAAGATGGCTGTTACATAAACTGTTTGATGGAAAGGTTGTGCATCCAAGTGAGAAAAATTAAAACCAACGTCTCATGATTTTCCTCTAAATTACGTAACAGAGCATTAACCAAAAAATAAATAAAGTTATTGAAGAGGGATGTTAATCAAAATGGTTTATAACAGTGGTTAAAGATACAAGTAAGAGGATTGATGCTTGGCACCAAGAACCCAGTTGCTAAGCTTCAGAAATTGAAATTGTAGACATGCCAACTGGGCCACCATAGTCTAACAAATAGAACATAGTGATTAAAAAAAAGTGTTATTTTTTAGGAAAAGAAAATCAGCCAGTAAAATTGAAATATCTAAAATATAAATGAAGAAGATGTAATTGAACAATCATTTCTGAGATGGACAATGAGGAGTGATTCGAGATTAGAAGTAGTTCCTTGGAAAAAGAGAAATGCATTCTTTTTGATATAGAAGAACAGAATATAAGAGTGTACAATTCTTAAAAATTTCTAGATGATAAATTTTTGGAACCCCTACAATTAAGAGCCAGAAGAAAACTAAATAGAATCAGTTAAGAATAGTGTAACATCTTGGCAAACTCATTAATGCTCAAACACTCGTTTACCAATATCGTTTTATAATAGTGTCACATGAAACTGGAAATATCCTGGAGAAAACATTGTATAGATAGTTTTTCTGAATCAGTAGGTAGGTGGTGGTGGGAGATGGGGGTGGGTATATGCAAAATTCTCACTCATATAAATAGGAAATAAAAAACATAATTCTTACATTTTATTAATTGTCTTCAGGAAATACACACACACATACACACACACAAACATATATAATTGTTGGAATTTATAATTGTCCAGAATTACAAGTATCTTCGGAAATATTTGCACTAACTTCAAACCATGATAATAAAAACAAATACAGAAAGATTCACAAAGAATCTTTCTGTATTTGTTTTATATATTTTAGACCACCTGCTCTTTTACTTCTTTCCCTTACTATATAAGTTACACTGTTAAATTAAGTGAGCACTTTTGTGTATGAACATAAGCTATATAAAAACTATGATTCCACAACATACACTAAATTCTAGACTGTATTTTTCAGGATTTTCTTTTCCTTCCTTCCTTCCTTCCTTTCCTTTTATTGCTCTTCAAGTGCACGTGTCTCCATTTTCCTGCCACCACTTTCCCCTGCTCCAACCACCCCAACCTCCCACCCTCATTCTTTTCCCGCTTTAGCTTTGTCCATGGGTCCTTTATATGTGTTCCTTGATGACCCTTCCTCTTCTTTCCGCTGTTATCCTCTTCCTCCCTCCCCTCTGGTTACTGTCAGTTTGTTCTTTATTTCAATGCCCTTGGTTATATTTTGCTTGGTGTTTATTTTCTTGATTAAGTTCCACTTATAGGTGAGATCATATGGTATTTGTCTTTCGCCCCCTGGCTTATTTCGCTTAGCATAATGCTCTCCAGTTCCATCCATGCTGTTGCAAAGGGTAGTAGCTTTTTCTTTCTGCTGTGTAGCATTCCATTGTGTAAATATACCATAGATTTTTGAGCTACTCATTTACTGGTGGGCATTTTGGTTGCTTCCAGCACTTGGCTATTGTAAATTGTGCTGCTATGAACATTGGGGTCATAGGTTCTTTTGGATTGGTGTTTTGGGATTCTTAAGGTGTAATCCCAGCAGTGGAATTGCTGGGTGAAAAGACAGTTCCATTTTTAGTTTTTTGAGGAAATTCCATACTGTTTTCCACAGTGTCTGCATTCCAACAGTGCACTAGGGATCTCTTTTCTCCACAACCTCACCAGCACTTGTTGTTTGTTGATTCGTTTATGATGACCATTCTGAGTGATGTGAAGTGGTATCTCACTGTGGTTTTTATTTCTATCTCTTTGATGGCTAGTGATGCTGAGCATCCTTTCATATGTCTCTGGGCTCTGTGTATGTCCTTCTTGGAGAAGTGTCTTTCAGGTCCTTTGCCCATTTTTTAAATTGGATTATTTGTCTTCCGGGTGTTGAGTCCTGTGAGTTCTGTGCATGCCTTTGAGATTAAACCCTTGTCTGATGTATCATTGACAAATATATTTTCCCATACAGTTGGTTCCCTTTTTATTTTGCTTATGTTTTCTTTAGTTGTGCAGAAACTTCTTATTTTGATGAGGTCCCATTTGTTTATTTTTTTTCCTTATGTCCCTTGCTCTAGGGGACATATCAGTGAAAATATTTCTGTGTGGGATGTCTGAGATTTTCCTGCCCATGTTCTCTTCGAAGACTTTTATGGTGTCGCAAGTTATATTTAAGTCTTATTTATCTTGAATTTATTTTTGTGTATGGTGTAAGTTGGTGGCTGAGTTTCATTTTTTTTTTTTTTGCATGTAACTGTCCAGATCTCCCAACATCATTTGTTGAAGAGTCTATTTTTTTACTCCATTTTATGCTTCTGCTCCCTTTGTCAAATACTAATTGATCATAGAGACTTGGGTTTATTTCTGAGCTCTCTGTTCTGTTCCATTGATCTATGTGTCTGTCCTTATGTCAGTACCAGACTGTTTTGATAACAGTGGACTTGCAATATAGTTTTATGTCAGGTATTGTGATTCCTCCTCTCTTCTTTCTCAAAATTGCTGTGGCTATCTGGAGTTATTTATGGTTCCATATATATTTTTGAAATGTTTGTTCTATATCTGTGAAATGCATCACTGATATTTTAATAGGGATTGCATTGAATCTATAAATTGCTTTGTGTCATATGGACATTTGGATGATGTTAATTCTTCCAATCCATGAAGACAGTATATCTTCCATTTATTTGTGTCTTCCTTAATTTCTTCCTTCAGTCTTGCGTAGTTTTCCGAGTATAGGTCTTTTACTTCCTTGGTTAGGTTTATTCCTAAGTACTTTATCTGCCTTGTTGTTGCTCTAGCAAATGGGATTTTTTTCCTGATTTCTGTTTCTGATATTTCATTGTTTGTGTACAAAAATGCCTTTGGTTTCTGAATATTGACTTTGTATCCCACTGTTTTGCCAAATTCACTTATTAGGTCGAGTAGTTTTTTGGTGGAGTCTATAGCGTTTTCTATACATACTATAATGTCATCTGCAAAACATGACAGTTTTTTTCCCCTCCTTTCCAATTTGGATGGCTTTTATTTCTTTCTCTGTCTGATCACTGTTGCTAGGACTTCCAATGTTATGTTGAATAAAAGTGGTGAAAGTGGGCATCTTTCTCTTGTTCCCGCTCTTAGTGGGAAAGCCTTTAGTTTTTGCCCATTGAGTATGATGTTGTCTGTAGATTTCTCATATATGGCCTTTATCATGTTGATATATGCCCCCTTTACTCTCACTTTGCTGAGTGTTTCTATCATAAGTGGGTGTTGTACCTTATCAAATGCTTTTCCCACATCTATTGATATGATCATGTGATTTTTCTCTTTCCTTTTGTTTATGTGATGTATTACATTTATTGATTTGTGAGTATTGTTCCATCTTTCAATCCCTGGGATGAATCCCATTTGGTCATGATGGAAGATCTTTTTAATGTGTTGCTGGATCCAGTTTGTTGATATTTTGTTGAGGATTTTAGCATTTATGTTAATCAGCGATATTAGCCTGTAGTCTTCTTTCTTTGATGTGTCTTTATCTGGTTTTGAGACTAGGATGATGCTGGTCTTGTAGAAAGAGTTTGAGAGTCTTTCCTCTTCTTGGAGTTTTTGGAATAGTCTGAAAAAGACATAGGTTAGCTCTTCCTTAAAGGTTTTGTAAAATTCTCCTATGAGACCATCTGTTTCGGGGCTTTTGTGTGTCCGGTTCAATTTCACTAGCTATTATCAGTCTGCTTAGGCTTTCTATTTCTTCTTGATTCAGTTTTTAAGGATTATATTTTTCTAGATATTTGTCCATTTCACCCAAGTTTTCAAATCTCTTGGCGTATAGTTGTTCATAGTAATTCCTCACAATCCTTTGTTTTTCTGTGGTATCAGTTGTAATTTCTCCTATTTCATTTCTCATGTTATATTTTTGGGGTCCCCTCCCCTTTTTTTCTTGATGAGTCTGATTAAAGGCTTATCAATTTCATTTATCTTTTTAAAAACCTCAGCTCCTGGATTTATTGATTCTTTGAATTTTTCTTCTAGTCTTTATGTCATTCATTTCTGCTCTGATTTTGATTATTTCCTTCCTTCTCCTTGCTCTGGGTTTTATTTGTTGTTGTTTCTCCAGTTCTTTAGATGTAGGGTTAGGTTGTTGATTTGAAATGTTCCTACCTTTTTTAGGTAGTCCTGTATTTCTATGAACCTCCCTCTCAGGAATGACTTCACTGTGTCCCATAGGTTTTTGGACTGTTGTGTTTTCACTTTCATTTGTTTCCAGAAATTTTTTTTATTTCTTCCTTGATCTCATTATTGATCCATACATTATTTAACAGCATGCTAGTCAGTCTCCATGAGTTTGAATGTTTTTGAGCTCTTTCCTTGAGGTTCGTTTCTAATTTCAAGCCCTTGTGACCTGAGAAAATTCTTGTTATTATTTCAATTTTCTTGAATTTGTTGAGGCTTGTTTTGTGCTCTGTCTTTGAAAATATTCTATGTACATTTGAAAAGAATGTGTATTTTGCTTCTTTGGGATGAAAGGTTCTATATATATATCAATTAAGTCCATTGATCTAATGTGTCATTCAGTTCCACAATATCCTTGTTGATGTTTTGTTTGGAAGTTCCATCCATTGTTGACAGTGGGGTGTTAATTTCCCCTACTCTTAGTGTGTTTCTGTCTATATCTTTCTTGACATTCTACAAGATTTCCCTTATATATTTGGGTGTTCCTATGCTGGATGCATGTAGGTTTACAATGTTTATGTGTTCTTAATGGATTCTTCCTTTGAGTATTATGGTGTGTCCTTCTGTGTCGTTTTTATGGCCTTTGTTTTGAAGTCTATTTTTTCTGGTATAAGTATTGTTATACTGGTTCTTTTTTTCTTCCTGTCCATTTTCTTGGAATATTTTTTTCAACCTTTTACTTTCAGTCTGTGTAGGTCTTTTGTTCTAAGGTGGGTCTCTCGTAGGCAGTATATGTGTGGGTCACATGTTCTTATCCATTCAGCTACCCTATGTCTTTTGATTGGATCATTTAATCCATTTATATTTAAGGTTACTATTGATAGATAC
Organism: Pteronotus mesoamericanus; assembly: GCF_021234165.1. Lineage (NCBI taxonomy): Eukaryota > Metazoa > Chordata > Mammalia > Chiroptera > Mormoopidae > Pteronotus > Pteronotus mesoamericanus. Next base: position 21,389,458 of record NW_026555285.1, on the reverse strand, counting down.
TTATTCATATTTCCCCTTTGTAGCTATATTGCACTCTTTTTCTTCATCTTCTTAAAGCAGTCCCTTTAGCATATCCTGCAATGCTGGTTTGGTGGAGTTATATTTTTTTAGCCTTTTTTTTTGTCTGAGAAACTCTTATTTCACCTTCCATTTTAATTGAGAGTCTTGCTGGATAGAGCGGTCTTGGTTGCAGGCCTTTGCTTTTCATTACTTGGAACTTTTCTTGCCATTCCCTTCTGGCTTGTAGTGTTTCTGTTGAGAAGTCAGCTGTTAGCATTATCGGGGCTCCCTTGTATGTTACTACTTGTTTCTCCCTTGCTGCCTTTAAGATTTTCTCTTTGTCTTTGAAATTTGCCATTTTAATTATGCTGTGTCTTGGGGTGGGCCTCATTGGGTTCCACTTGATTGGAACCCTCTGTGCTTCCTGGACTTGTGTGACTTTGTCTCTCTTCAAATTAGGGAAGTTTTCCATCATTACTTTTTCAAACAAGGTTTCTATCTCTTGCTTCTCTTCTCCTTCTAGTATCCTTTTTATATGGATATCATTATATTTCATGTTGTCGTGCAGTTCCCTTAATCTGTCTTCATTCTTTTTGAGTCTTTTTTTCATTTTCTTACTCTTTCTGGGAGCTTTTTTTCTACCTTGTCATCCAGCTCACTGATTAGATCCTCTGCTTCATCTAGCCTGCTTTTGATTCCTTCTACTGTGTTCTTCAATTTAAAAATCACATTCTTCATTTTCTCTTGCCTCTTGTTGATAGTTTTTATGTCTTTTTTCATGCTGATATAGTTTGCAGCAAGTTCCTTGTAGTTTCCCTTTATTTTATGGTAATTCTCACTGAGCTCATTGAGCTTCCTTATAACAATTATTTTGAACTCAATATCTGATGGTTTACTTGCCTCTATTTAATTTAGCACTTTTTCTGAGCATTCCTCCTTTCCTTTCAATTGGGTGTTGTTCCTTTTTCTTCCCATTATTTGTGAGACTCTTCTTTTTTGCTTCTTCTTCTTAAATTGGTCTGTTTTGACTCCCTGACTTTGTGGTGTGAACTTCTATCGTAGGAGACCTATAAGATTCAGTGATACAGACTCCTTGATCTCCTGAACTTGATGTTCTTGGGATGCCTTTTATGCCGTCTATGTTGGATCTCTGGAAGTAACTGGGTTTTGATTATTGTTTGGTTGTTCTTTTGTGGATCCTTCCCTCCAGCTAATTTACTAAGTGCCAGTCTCCCCACCACTTCTTATGTGTAGTTGTGCAGATGTTGTCAGGTTGTGCTGAAACTGACTCTTCTCTCTGTCTGAGGTTATAAGTCTTCTCTCTCACTATTGTTCATTCAGTTGTTTGTTCTGGGTGATTTCTCCATAATTTAGTTGTAATTCTAGGTTGGTCCTGGGAGGAGGTCAGTGTGACTTACATTCACTCCTTCACCATCTTGCTGACCCTCCAGGATTATTTTTATAAATATTAGAGAATTATACAGGGGTGGTCAAAAGTAAGTTTATGGTTGTTCGTATGGAAAAAGATATGCAGTTTATAAATATAATAATACAAGATTAAACCTGCGTTTCATGTACTCAGAGCTGTAAACTTACTTTTGCCCATCCTTGCACATTATTTGTAGAAACAATTCTAAAAGATAAGAAGTGAAAGATTGTGATTCAGTTTCTTTATGGTTTAACACTCTTGTGATAGAATAATGTGTTCCTAATTTTTCCTATGTGTTTACAGTCTGTTTTCTCAGAGGTGCTTTAGTTATCTTTCAAACCAATTGCCTGTAGATAATAAATAAATAAGATACTAATGGTTTAAAAACCAGCCAACCAGCTATGCCATATTTCTCTAATGCAGCATTTCCCAACATTTTTTGGCACCAGGGACCAGTTTTGTGGAAGACAATTTTTCCACGGACTGGGAGAGGGGAAGGGATGGTTTCAGGATGATGCAAACACATTACATGCAAGCTCACCTCCTGCTTTGTGGCCCCATTCCTAAGAGGCCAGGAGGCTGGGAATCTCTGCTTTAATGAGTATTGTTAATCAGAGACCAATGTCCTTTTTCAAGGGAAAAATAAAGATCTTTAATTTATTCCAAGTAACATAAAATATCTTATATCTTATATTCATAAAGACTTAGTTTTCTAAAAATACTCTATGACATAAAATTCTTGCATTAAATTAGTGTGCACAGAATTTGCTGTCAAGCTAAGCAGACTATTCTAGCACTGTCAAGAGAAGAACAATACATGATCAAATGCTATAACTATAAATATCCTAAATCCTTTGATTTTTCTTATTACTAAAGTTACTTTCTGCTAACATAAATTTAATGATTTTGGTGTAATTCAATAAATATTATTTGCATATCAGATTGACTTTTTAATTTATTTTATTTAATTCTATCTGTCCAAATACAATTTTAGAAATACATAAAATTAATTTCATAACATGATGTTGAGTGAAAGAAACCAGACACAAAACAATACATATAAAGTTCAAGAACACATAAATGTATTACGATGTAGCGAGTCAGAATATTTGTTATTGTTTTTGTTATTTTGAGGAGGTGAGATGGCAATGTTTGGGAGAGCACAAAGGCAGTTTCAGTGGGATGCTGGCAATCGTCTTGATCTGGGTGTCACTACATGGGGGTGTATGTTCACTTTGGAATAATCCAATCAGCAATACATTTAGGTTGCATGCATTTTTCCAGTAAAAGCTTCAATAAAAGTTTTTTTAAAAAAATCAATTGGAAGTAAAAAAAAGAAAATATATGAGCTTAAAATATAATTGAATACATTGTGGGTTATTTCAATATATTTAATATTTTGCTTTAAATATAAACTTGTAGCCCTGTCCATAAATCATATACTATATCAATGTTGTATATAATTAAAAACTATTAAAGAGAAAATCTGTAAAGAGATAGTAAATACAAGATATTTGTTTTAGGTCACCATGTTTACATTATCTGTTACATAATCTCAACATTTCAATGAACTAAAAATTGAAAAGTCAAGGATTATTTTTTTACCTCCTAATTATGATCTATCTATACTATTTATCTAACTTACATTGTAAATTTTTAGTGCTGAAGAGCAAACATAAAAATGGTTTGCAAAAAAATAATGTGTTGCTTGGTTTCAAGGGCATGTATAATGTCTCCTGAACCAATGAATGAAGAAAAACATTTTGACACTTTTATGATTGTCAGCCTACTTAATTCAAGTGGTTGTTAATCGTATCTGTTATTGGAAAGACAAGTCACAAAATCAAAGATGTAATATTTGTCATCTTTATTTAGTGATATTGAGGTAGTGCTACTGTCCTCTTATCCTAGCACCTTTTCTTAAGACTGTGCTTATTATCTTTGTAAATCATTTTTTTCAAATAGCAAGTTCTGGTATCCTCTCAGATTTTATTTGATTTATATAACACCATAGGGGTTTGTCTACAGAAAATGGGTGGTACTTTTAGAGAAACAGATGTAGATAAAATTAAAAAGAAAAAAAAACTTAAAGCCTCATAATTTCCAAAGATGTAATTAAGTTCATGGAATATCATGAGTTGTTTATTATGCACACATAAAATCATAGCCTATAAAACTACTTATGAGCATGGAGAATAAAGTCATGTTTACTAATGTGGCATATATTTGAGGAAAACAGAACATCTTATAAAAGTGACATCCTTATTATTAGAAGCCATTCTACCATCAGTAGAGCTGAGTAAAGTTATTCAGGATGGCTGTTAAATAAATTCAGTTTCATTTTTTACCTTGAAAAAAATTATAATTATTAAAAAGCACAAATACAGTGAAAAGAAACTCAAATATCCTTCAGTCACATATTCATCTAAATTCACCAATTGTTACTACAATGTATCATCAATACTATATCATTAATTGTGCTCATGTATTTGTGTATATTCAAATATGATGTCCCATTAAGGCTAAATAATTAAATGTTTACTTCCCAAAAATAAGGTCATTCTCCTCTATAATACAATATAACCCTTTAAAATAAAAAAAGTCAGTATTGGTAAACACTACTATCTTTATAGCAAATGAATCTATCTGTAGTCCGGAGTGTCTTCCTGTTGCCATATCTTTAGAATCAATCAATCTAAAGTTATTCCTCTGTCTTTTAGAATACTAATTTTTTTCTTTACAATTATAGATCTGCTATTTTTTAACATGTTCCTCAATTTAAATTTGTCTAATGATGCTTCATGATTGAATGCAACTTACACATTTTTAGCATAAATATTATAAATGTAATCCTGTATTCTCAACACATTCTATAACATGTGACACATTATATCAACCTGTGTTATGGCTGGTAATGTTAACTATGATTAGCTAGTAGAGGTGCTGCCTTACTCCATTGTAAAGTTTTCATGTTCCTTATTGAAATCACAAATTTGTAGGGAGATACTTTGAGGCTCTGAAAATACAATTTTCCTAATTAATCTATTATGTTTTTAGCATCCATTGATAAAAATTTTGTCTGTACATTACTGTGATATATCACAAAAGATAATTTTCTAATTTAATTATTTCTTCCATATTTATTAGTTGTTACTATAAAAAAGAGGATGCTCTTCTTTCTCTTTTCCTTTTTAAATATTATTATAAATAAAACTATTGTTCATTATATTATAATTTGTTTATTTGTTTTTAGAGAGAGGGGAAGGGAGGGAAAGGAGAGAAACATCGATGTGAGAGAGAAACATCGAAAGGTTGCCTCTTATTTGTGCCACAGGTGGGGATTGATCCACAACCCAGGCATATGCCTTGACCGGGAATCGAACCAGTAAACTTTCACTTTGTGGGACAATTACCAATCAACTGAGCCACACTGGTCAGGGCTCTATTTATTTTTTGATGCCCAGATTGTCCTGAGTTTGGTTAGTGGAAGCATCTTTAAGCTGACTTTTATGTTTTCTGACAAAGCCTTATTTTTCTTTTGACATTCTCTTACTTTTTGGCACATGATTTTTCAGTCTCATCTAGTACTTTCCTTCCCTAGTCCTGCATTCCACTATTTTTCTTAAAAGCTTTGGTTGGGTTAAGTAAAAATTATATTTAGAATCCAAGACCTTGGCACCGAGTATGCTCATTGCTAACGTAATGCTCCTACTCTCAGTTCTATCAATGAACTTATGTCGAAAGTGTATATATCCATACACACACATAAGTAAATACATACGTATATGTATATATAATCTATGTCTACATACACATACACACATAACATTAAATATATATATTTACCTATTGCTATATTTATATTTTATCTATACCTTGAAATACATGAGTTTAACCTATTACTTTTACTTTTAATTTCATTCTAACACACAGGGTTTATCCTAGATTCTTCTCTTTCTATGTTTGTAACTTTTCTGATAGTGAGATACCTGGGTTTTCTGTTAGCTTTCTATTGTTCCTAACAAATTGCCTCAAACTTAGTGGCTTGAAACAACACAAAGTTATCATCTTACTGTTCTAGAAGTTAGAAGTTGAATATAAGTGTCATTGGGTTAAAATCAAGATATCAACAAGACTTCCTTTCTGGATACTCGGGGAGAGTTGTGGTTGTTTTTGCTAATATTATTATTATTTTCCATTTCCACCTCCTAGAGACAATCTATATTTATTCATCAGTGGCTTCCTTACTTCATTTTGAAAGCTAACAACAGTGTATCTTTCTGACCATTCTCCTGTGGCCATAGCAATGGCCCTTGGGCTCTGACCAAGCTCAGGCTGCTGCTTTGCTTTTTACCTTGATAATTAACCTTAACTCCATGCAAGCTGCTCATTTTCTCTGTCATCCGCTTATTTGGCCTTGACTTAGTGCCAGCTGTTGACTCACTTTGCTCCTTCTTCATTTTTTCCTTCACCACAAGAGAGCTGATGCTTTGCTTGGCCCATATTTCACTCACACACTCCTGATCTCCCACAGGTCAACTCCAATAATTACGTTCCAAGTGGAAGGTGATGTAACAGAACTAAAGATCAAGTTTTTAGTTCAAAATCTAAGACTAGTGTGAACCCAACATATACTATCAAGTCTACTGTTTGCTAATATTCTTGGAGAAGACTACTATATCTACTTTAAACTTTAATATTATCCAACTATGAAATAAAAGGATTAGATTATGTTGTCTCTGCCATTCATGACTAATACACAAGGATATTATTATCCACATTTCTTAGAAAATTATACATAATGTCCATTTCATTTGCAAAATCATCTACCTATAAATACACTTTTAGAGAAGTATGTTTATTTTTAAATTTAAAAATGCTTGCAATTAAGCTATGTAAATTTTGTCCTTCTGATCTAAGATAATTTGCTCTGATTTTTTTTTTTTGCATTATGAAATAATATAAGGGAAGCCAAACTTTTAAAGTGATCTCTCCTGTATTACAAAAACATTTTACATAACCTCCTTTATGTTGATAGCATCTACTTTAAAATGGATACGTTATTTTCCTAGGGTTGCCATAACAAAGTATTGGAAACAATAACTTTCTTTTTTTTTTTTTTATTTTTTTTTTTTTTATTAATTTATTTACTTTTTAAATACAATTGTCTCTGCCTTCCCCCCCCCCTTTCCCTTGCCCCCTCCCACCTTCCCTCCCTCAGCTCTTCCCCTTTGGTTTTGTCCATGAGTCCTTGCTATCTGTTCCTTGACTTTCCCCTTCCCTTCCCTTTCCCTGCCCCCCCTTCCCTCTTGTCTCTGTTGATTTCTTTTCCTTTCAGTGTTGCTGGCCATATTTGCCTTGCTTCTTTGCATTGTTGGTTAGGTTCCGCTTATAGGTGAGATCATATGGTATTTGTCTTTCGCCCCCTGGCTTATTTCGCTTAGCATGATGCTCTCCAGTTCCATCCATGCTGTTGCGAAGTTTAGTACTTCTTTTTTCTTTCTGCTACGTAGTATTCCATTGTGTATATGTACCATGATTTTTTGATCCAATCATCTACTGATGGGCATTTAGGTTGCTTCCAACACTTGGCTATTGTAAATTGTGCTGCTATGAACATTGGGGTGCATAGGTTCTTTTGTATTGGCGTTTTGGTGTTCTCAGGGTATAGTCCCAGCAGGGGAATCGCTGGATCAAAAGGCAGTTCCATTTTCAGCTTTCTGAGGAAATTCCACACTGCTTTCCATAGTGGCTGCACCAGTCTGCATTCCCACCAACAGTGGACTAGAGTTCCCTTTTCTCCACAGCCTCGCCAGCACCTGTTGTTTGTGGATCTGTTTATGATGGCCATTCTGACCGGTGTGAGGTGGTACCTCATGGTGGTTTTGATCTGCATTTCTCTAATGGCTAGTGATGCAGAGCATCCTTTCAAATGCCTCTGGGCCCTCTGTATCTCCTCCTTAGAAAAGCATCTGCCCAGGTCCTTTGCCCATTTTTTGATTGGATCGTTTGTCTTCTTTGAGTAAAGTCGAGTGAGTTCTTTGTATATCTTGGAGATCAAACCTCTATCTGATGTATCATTAGCAAATATATTTTCCCAAATGGTTGGCTCCCTTTTCATTTTGCTGATGTTTTCTTTAGCCGTGCAGAAGCTTCTTATTTTGATGAGGTCCCACTTGTTTATTCTTTCCTTTATGTCCCTTGCTTTAGGAGACATATCAGTGAAAAAATTGCTGCGTGGGATATCTGAGAGTTTCCTGCCAATGTTCTCCTCGAGGACTTTGATGGTGTTGCGACTTATATTTAAGTCTTTTATCCATCTTGAGTTTATTTTTGTGTATGGTGTCAGCTGATGATCCAATTTCAATTTTTTGCATGTAGCCATCCAGCTCTCCCAACACCATTTGTTGAAGAGGCTGTTATTGCTCCATTTTATGCTTCTGCCCCCTTTGTCAAATATTAGATGTCCATAGAGACCTGGGCTTATTTCTGGGCTTTCTATTCTGTTCCACTGGTCTATGGGTCTGTTCTTGTGCCAGTACCAGATTGTTTTGAGTATAGTGGCTTTGTAGTAGAGTTTGATGTCCGGTATTGTGATCCCTCCTACTTTGTGTTTCTTTCTCAAAATTGCTGCAGCTATTCGAGGTCGTTTATGGTTCCATATAAATTTTTGAAATGTCTGTTCTATTTCTGTGAAATACGTCATTGGTATCTTAATAGGGATTGCGTTGAATCTATAAATTGCTTTTGGTAGTATGGACATTTTAAGGATACTAATTCTTCCAATCCATGTGCACGGTATATGCTTCCATTTATTTGTGTCTTCCTTAATTTCTTTTTTCAATGTTGTATAGTTTTCTGCATACAGGTCTTTTGTGTCTTTGGTTAAATTTATCCCTAGGTACTTTATCTTTTTTCGTGCTATATCGAATGGTATATTTTTCCTGATTTCTTCTTCTTCTATTGCATTGCTGGTGTACAATAACGCCTTTGATTTCTGAATGTTGACTTTGTATCCTGCTGTTTTGCCAAATTCACTTATTAGGTTGAGGAGTTTTTTGGTAGAGTCTACAGGGTTCTCTATGTACACTATCATGTCATCTGCAAACAATGATAGTTTTACTTCCTCCTTTCCTATTTGGATGCCTTTTATCTCTTTCTCTTGTCTGACCGCTGTGGCTAGGACTTCCAATACGATGTTGAAAAGAAGCGGTGAGAGCGGACATCCTTGGCGTGTTCCCGATCTTAGTGGGAAAGCTTTCAGTTTTTGCCCGTTGAGTATGATATTGGCTGTAGGTTTTTCATATATGGCCTTTATTACGTTGAGGAATGCCCCATTGATTCCCATTTTGCTGAGTGTTTTGATCATAAATGGGTGCTGTACCTTGTCAAATGCTTTTTCTGCATCTATCGAGATGATCATGTGGTTTTTGTCTTTTCTTTGATTTATGTGGTGTATCACGTTTACTGATTTGCGTATATTGAACCATCCCTGCATCCCTGGGATGAATCCCACTTGATCGTGATGGATAATCTTTTGAATGTATTGCTGGATGCGGTTTGCCAATATTTTGTTGAGGATTTTAGCATCTATGTTCATCAGCGAAATTGGCCTGTAGTTTTCTTTCTTTGTAGGGTCTTTATCTGGTTTTGGGATCAGGGTGATGCTGGCCTCATAGAAGGAGTCTGGCAGTCTTCCCTCCTCTTGGATTTTTTGGAATAGTCTGAGAAGGACAGGGGTTAGCTCTTCCTTAAATGTTTTGTAAAATTCTCCTGGGAAACCGTCTGGCCCTGGACTTTTGTGTGCTGGGAGTTTCTTGATGACTGCTTCAATTTCCCCAACTGTTATCGGTCTGTTCAAGCTTTCTGTTTCTTCCTCCTTCAGTGTTGGAAGATTATACTTTTCTAAAAATTTGTCCATTTCATCCAGATTTTCAAATTTCTTGGCATATAATTGTTCATAATAGTTTCTGATGATCATTTGTATTTCTGTGGTATCAGTTGTTATTTCTCCTCTTTCATTTCTGATATTATTAATTTGGGTCCTCTCCCTTTTATTCTTGATGAGTCTGCTTAAAGGTTTGTCCACTTTATGAATCTTTTCAAAGAACCAGCTTCTGGATTGGTTGATCCTCTGAATTGTTCTTTTTGTCTCTATGTCATTCAGTTCTGCTCTAATCTTGACTATTTCCTTCCTTCTACTTGCTCTGGGATTTATTTGTTGTTGTTTCTCCAGTTCTTCAAGTTGTAGTGTTAGGTCTTTTATTTGAAATGTTTCTATCTTTTTAAGGTAAGCCTGTATTGCTATGAACTTCCCTCTCAGGACCGCCTTTGCTGTGTCCCATAGGTTTTGGACAGTTGTCTGTTCATTTTCATTTGTTTCCAGAAATTTTTTGATTTCTTCTCTTATCTCATTATTGACCCATTCATTGTTTAAAAGTGTACTGTTCAGTCTCCATGAGTTTCCAAGTTTTTGAAGTTTCTCTTTGAGTTTGATTTCGAGTTTCAAGGCCTTGTGGTCTGAGAAAAAGTTTGGTATTATTTCAATTTTCCTGAATTTACTGAGGCTTGCTTTGTGTCCTATCATGTGGTCTATCTTTGAAAAACTGCCATGAGCATTTGAAAAGAATGTGTATTTTTCTTCTTTGGGATGTAAGATTCTATATATGTCAGTTAAGTCTCTTTGATTCAGTGTTTCATTCAGCTCCACGATATGTTTATTAATGTTTTGTTTGGAAGATCTGTCCATTTTGGACAGTGGGGTGTTGAAATCCCCTACTATCAGTGTGTTGCTATCTATATCTTTTTTTGAAGTCATCCAACAATTTCCTTATAAACTTGGGGGCTCCTATATTGGGAGCATATAAGTTTACAATATTGATGTCTTCATGATAGATTCTTCCTTTAAGTATGATAAAGTGCCCCTCTGGGTCTCTCTTTATGGCCTTTGCTTTGAAATCGACTTTGTCTGATACAAGTATGGCAACGCCAGCCTTTTTCTCATGTCCATTTGCTTGGAATATTATTTTCCATCCCTTTACTTTCAATCTGTGTATGTCTTTTGCTCTGAGGTGGGTCTCTTGTAGGCAGCATATGTGTGGGTCTTGTTTTCTTATCCACTCAGCTACCCTGTGTCTTTTGATTGGGGCATTTAGTCCATTCACATTGAGAGATATTACTGATAGAAACTTACTCATCTTTTCTCTTTGTACTTGTGTTCCTCTCTGTCTCATTCTTTTCCTTCATCTGCTTAAACCAGTCCCCTTAGCATATCTTGGAGTGCTGGTTTGGTAGAGATGTATTCTTTTAGCTTTCTTTTGTCTGGGAAACTCCGTATTTCTCCTTCTATTTTAATGGAGAGCCTAGCTGGGTAGAGCAGCCTTGGCTGTAGGCCCTTGCTTTTCATGGCTTGGAATATTTGTTGCCATTCCCTTCTGGCTTGGAGTGTTTCTGTTGAGAAGTCATCTCCTAGGCGTATCGGGGCCCCCTTGTATGTTACTTTCTCCTTCTCCCTTGCTGCCTTGAGGATTCTCTCTTTGTCTTTGACATTTGCCATTTTAATGATGATGTGTCTTGGAGTGGACCTCCTTGGGTCCTTCTTGAGTGGGGTCCTCTGTGCCTCCTGGATCCATGGGAGCCTTTCTCTCCTCAAATTAGGGAAATTTTCCATCATTACTTTTTCGAGGAGGTTCTCTATTCCTTGCTCCTCTTCTTCTCCTTCTGGTATCCCTATTATACGGATATTATTGCGGGAAACAATAACTTTCAACAGCAGAAATTTATCTCACACATGTGGTGAATGGAAGCCCAAAACCAAGGTATGAACAGTGCCATTTCCCCTCTGAAAGATCTAGGGAAAAGTCCTTCCTTGCTTATTTGAACTTCTGAAGGCTCCCAGTAATTCTTGCCATTTCTTGGTTTGAAGCTGCATCATTCCAGGTTCTGGATCTATGTCACATGACTTTTCCTCTGTGTATGTCACTATGTGTCTTCTAATATTTTCATAACAACAGGTTGCTTGATTTAGGACCTACACAAATCCAGTATAAACTCATTTGACCTAATTACGTTAACAAATTTGCAAGTAATTTCACATTCTGAAGTTCCTTATTCTTCAACCCCCTATGCAGGAAAACATTTAACAACAAAAACAAGGAAAATAAAAAGCAAAGGGCATTTCTTTTTTTCTATTTTTCCCCTTGCTCACATTGTACAACCTACTTTAGTGCTCACAGCCACAGGTAAAGAGGCTGAGCAATGGTACGAAAGGCTGCAATTTATTCTGGCAGGAGCAGCAAGAAACATTTTTAAATGGATTGGTTTTTATGTTTCATTAGGAAGTTAATGTTAATTTTCTGTAGTGTGGTAATAACATTCTGATTACATAAGAGAATGTTCTTATATTTAGGAAATCCATACTGATATTTACTGGTAAGGCTGTAAGCTTACTTGCAAGTGTTATAGGGAAGGATGGAGAGAGAGAGGAGGGGAGAGAGAGAGAGAATGGGAGGGAGAGAGAGGTCGAGAGAGAGAGAGAAAGAGACACACACAACATTGAAAATAAGGCAAGGTAAGATAGAAAGTGAATGCAAGGAAGCCAGAATGAAGTTTTACATAAGGCAGTCAGAACAACCCAGACAACCCTCTTGGGGGAGTTGAAATATGAACACTGGTTTAAAGCTGGCAAGAGAGTTAGCCAAGTATATATCTAGAAGAAAATATTTCTGGTGTTGGGGGCAGGAAACAGCTAGAACAATGATGCTAAAATATAAATATGACTGGTATGTGTGAGAAAGAGCAGGGAGACCAAGGTGGTAGAATTGGGTGAGTAATGAGGCAGTAAAAAGAATCTGCAGGTATTTGGAGACTAAATCATGTAGGACCTTTTAGGCCATAAGCTTTGGCTTTTCCTCTGTGTGACATATGAAACCATATAGGGTTTTTAACACAAGAATAATTTCAGCTATTTTACATCATAAAGAGGTTGATTGCTTTGCTGTAAATAAATTATAGAGAATCAAGAATAGAAAGTATGAGAAGTTTTCAAAGGCTATTGCAACAATCCAGGGAAAGACCATGATACCTCAGGCATGAGTGATTTCCTTGTATGGGATGACCAAATGATGATGTTGTAGACACATTTGGAAGGTAAACCCAGCATGATTCTTTGACAAATCAGATGTAAGAAGTAAAAGTATACAAGTAAATGAGAAACTGGAAGGATGGAGTCTTTGTCAACCAAAATGAGAAAGGTTATATATAGAGTAGGTTGAAGATGAATAATCATGAGATCAATCTCAGGTATGTTAAGCTTAAAAGTTTGTATATACAGTTTTGTATACAAATATGGAGTTTGAGAGGGTAGTCTTTCTGGTGTAGAAATTTAAATTTTGAAATTGTCATTTAATAGATGGTATTTACACTGTAGAGACTGATGAAACAATTGAGAAGATGGCTATAGATGCAGGATACAAAGATCAAAGAATATAAGACAACACAGAAAGAGACAGATGGACACATTAGACAGACAGGAGGAAGAGAGATAGAGTGATGTATTAGAAGCAGGACTGGTGCCATAGTTGTGGATCTAACTCAAAATAAAATTTTAAAACCCCTTTAAAAAATTTTTAAATTTTAAAAGAGCAATAACAGAATGTTAAACCAAATATGCAACACTAAACCGTTCTCAGCCCAGGGCACTGTTTCCTGCACAGGTCTCATTTCCATGAACCTGACCCTGACTGGAAACCACAAAAGAAAATACATTAACAGAGAGAGATAAATCAATTTTTTCAAAAACTACTAAAAGGTTAGATAAGATGAGGACTGAGAATTAATCACAGAATTTATCAATGTAGATATAACTGTTAACTTGGACTAGGATAATTTCTGTTGAACGATGTTGGAAAAATTAGTATGGCAGTAGGTTAAAGAATGAACGAGAGGAGCATAATATGAGGCAGTGAATATAACCAACTCTCTTAAGGAGTTGTTCCTGCTAAGGATAAGAGGCAGTCACTGGCATAAGATGTAGTCTTCCCTCTTCTCTTCTCTTCTCTTCTCTTCTCTTCTCTTCTCTTCTCTTCTCTTCTCTTCTCTTCTCTTCTCTTCTCTTCTCTTCTCTTTCCCTATTCCCTTCTTCATTCTTTTCCTTTCTTATTAAAGAAAGAAGGAGAAGATAATAGAAAGCTTTCAGACTGAAGGGGATAATCCACTGGAATTTGAAAAATAGATGATATAAAAGAGCAAAATTGTGGAGCAATGTCACTGAGCAAGTGGCAAAATATGTTCATGTACTCCAATAAATACATGAAGTGATAAGATTTTCATAGACACCCCGAAAATCTATGTTAACACACCAGAAGTCAAAATATATACATAGAAAAGAGGATGGTACCATTGGTGTGGTTTTTTTAACTGACTATGAAAAAGTAAGAGATTTGGATGCATGAACACATAGTTATAATTGAATCCAGAGAATAAAGTTTAAGTTCATAAAAGTTGAGTATATGATGAATGTATAATGAAATAATAATATCTACCAGGGAACTGAAAATATCAGATGAGTTGATTGGTGGGAAGGAGGGTTGTGGGGGAAGAGAACGCAGACAGCCCTGTGTTCTTTGATCCTGTGTTCTTTCTCCCCACGCTCAGCCATGACGAGCCCCAGACCTACACTGCATTCCCATGTACTGCTGCTGGTACAGGAATGAGCAGTAGTGCCGGGCCCTTCTTCCTGATTGGAAACTGGGAAAATGGGTCCTTGTTGTCCAAAAAAAAAAAAATGGAATTCTTGTTACTTTATTTATCATTCTTTCTTCTCACCATTTCTGTCTTGGATGAAGACCTAGTCTGGATATAACAATACCAGAATGCCAAACCCCAGTTCTGAAACAATAGAATAAATATTAACTGCTCTTTCATGAAATCCACAGATGGCACTATCTAATGTCTGTATGGGTGGTGGGGATGGATATAGTTCCATAAGACTGATTATGTATTAAAAATTATTGAAAATGCTTGATTGCTTCTTAGTATCTCTCTACATTTGCATGTGTCTCAAATTTCAACAGCAAAAAGTAAAAAGAGGATTGGATATCAATTCTCCAAGCATGCCCACCTGAGTCAATATAGCTTCCCCTTCCAAATACCATTCCTTGGATTACAGGTGTTTGAGAAATCTAAAAAAGGTGTTGTTTCATTTTGGGGTATAGGAAACTCAGATGAACCTCACAACCTAACAAAGAAAATGGTGTAAAATACGGAATCATTATCTTGAGCACATCAAAATTAGAGCTAAAATTAGAAGACAACCAAATAACCTGACTTTCAAAGAGGGAATGCCCCTTCAAGGAGAGGTGAAACACAAATTGATTCACCTCTAGCTCAAGATGAGATGACGATGTTCTGGCTGCCATCCAGGATAAGGAGAAATTATCTGAAATTTGAACAGACTGCCAAAGTCATTGAGGGTCAGCATGTAAGTCTGAAAAGCCTGGGATTCTAGACAAAGAAAATTTACACACATTTTCAAGTTCTTTCCCAATGGCTCTCTACGTGGAGTTTGTGAGAAAGATCCCATAGCATAGGAGGCCAAAGAGAGCTCTTTCCGGTTGTATAAGCAGAAAAAAAGTGATTACTGTCTACGGAGGTCAGGCATAAAACAGTTTTTTATACTTATCTTTCTTTGAGAGTAAAAATTTAAGCTGTTGGAGAAAAGGATTTAAAGCCTGTCACCTCTGACACACAGGAATATATAATGCCACTGGTAGAAAAATTGAAGAAGAACTCTCTATCCTGGAGGATGGGCAAGTAATTATTTTGGAAACAAGATCCTGTAGCATAGGTTACCACAGCTAGGGAAAAGGCAGGAGATAACTGGCTGGTATCAAATATAGACACAAAGCAAAGTTTAGCTATCAGAGGCAGGAGAGGCAGGAATCTGAGAAAGCTCCACTTCAGAGGACCTGGCACAAAAGAGTATCCCAAAGACCAAGGCTGAAATGGAATAACCAAGGAACACTTTTGCCTTCAAGAGGAACTAGGCAGAGAGCACAAGCAACATTCTACCACAGGGGGGTGCGACAAAGGCATGGAGAGAGGCACTGTCTGGCTCGGAGCTATGGAGCAACAGCTGACTACTGAGCATGGAGCTCCAAACCTGAGAAAACCCCTCTGGTGCCCAGTTCCCAGCCAACACGCAAAGCTTGTGGTGAGCTGAAGGTAGCCATAGCAACAAAAAAACATGTTGATTAACCGTAATTCTCATACATTGATTTGGGAATGCAAAATGTGACTGGCACTTTGGAAAATATTTTGGAAGTTTTTTATTAAAATTAACATGCAGTTGCTTCATCACCTAGCAAATCTTCTCTTCAGTACTTATCTAAAATAAATATATGTTTATGTTAAAAATCCCTATACAGAAATGTTTATAACATTTTTTATAAAAAAAGATTTATAAATCTGAAATTTTTATTTCTTTGATGGTGGCTATTTATATGCTTAGATTACAAAAGTTCCAGGAAATAAAATAAAAATAAAGAGAAAAAATCATTGGAAGTTCCGGGAATGAAATAAGCAGGCAGAAAAGTATCAGGTTGTAATCCTGGACATGGAAAAATCACAATAGATAATTATCACAATGGTTTAACAGGGGTGTCCAACTTTTTGGTGTCTCTGGACCACACTGGAAGAAGAAGAGTTGCCTTGGGCCACACATTAAATACACAAGCACTAAAAAATGATGAGCAAAAAGAAAAGTTTTCAGTAAGTTTATGATTTTGTGTTGGGCCACATTCATAGCCATCCTGGGCGACATGTGGCCCACGGGCCATGGGTTGGACACCAAAGAGGTTGAAGAGAAAGAGAAGTCTACAGAATTTTGCATCTATAAAACTTTGTATAACTTTAGAGAAATAATTTTAGAATTCTGCATATTGAAGATATATGTGATTTTGAAGAATAATTTAATGGTGAAATGGAGGTAAGAAAAACTCTCAAACATGAAACATAAATACTTAGAGGAGGTAATAAAGTCAAGGACAAATTTGATGCAAACATTTAGATGATAAAACACATTAAAACTCCTGCTCTCTCCAGCAATAATGTTCCTTCTTCATCTACCACAGAGTTCCCTCAAGGCATGAAAAATCCCATAGATATGGCTCTTGGCTTATTCTCTGACCTCATTTTCTACACAGCTTCCCCTTCATCCCTACAATTCAATCATACTGACCTTAATGTAGTATATATGTATCTTTAAAATCCACTTTAGGTCTTCACACAAATTCCTTCTACATGAGAGATGTGGCTTTAGAGTGTTCTTCACTCATAGGAAGCATGACAAAATCACATGCAATGTTAACTTTCTTCTTCAGATCCTACTAACCAGAACTTGTTAAATGGGTCTAAAGTAGACCCAAGGCATGCCAAAATTCTTTCCACCTGCCTGAGAAAGAAAGGTGAATGAGATTTCATGAGAACTTACAAATCTATATCTCACCAACTTTATTTTCTTTTCAATAGTCTATCTGCCATAAGTTTATAAATTTTATTTTATTAAAATATGAATTCTACCATGTTCACTTCAAGCTTAAAATCTGTAAGGAATTTCCATTGGTTGCAAGACAATTTCCCTTATTACCTATCTATATTAATCATGCTCTACTTTCTACAAGATCTCATGTAATTCATGTTAGTTAATGTCTCTTTTTCTAAGCATGCTATTTCCTCTTTTCATAATGTTCTTCATCTCATATTAGTCTCTTTCAAAATCCAGAAAATATCCTTGTATATTTGGTAATGGTATCTCTGTCCTCTCTTTGAGAAAATCAATCACTTATTCCACCATAAAACATTGCACTATTTATTTTCTTTATTACATAATTTATTATACTGTATGAAAATAATGTAATTTATTCACAATTTTATTTATAATCTTATGAGTTCTTTGGAGGTCTTTCCATGTTTTATTTATTGTAACTTTTTATCATTAACCCCAATATCTATTGTTTAATATGTTGTAAAGTGTTTGCTGAATTTGAAAGTAATAAAAGGGACTGAATTGTTTAAAGTATGTGGAATCTTTATAAATGGTAATTATAAGGAAAGAACATTTGGTTTCAGTTACTGTATTGGGTAAGTTAGGAAAAAATCACTTTTAATTAACAAGGAGATCTTCATGAAAAGTATTCAAATTTGAAATATTATTTAAATAAAATTGTAGAAAAATCATTTTGAAGTAGGTAATTTCATAATTGCTTTAATAACTTAGAGAATAAATATTGAATTTCAACCACGTCCAGTTGGCTCAGTTGGTTGGAGTGTCATCCTATATACACCAAGAGCCCGTGAGTTTGATCCCCAGTCAGGGTTTGATCCCTAGGTTGTTGGTTTGATTTTCAGTTGGGGCATGTATAGGAGGCAATCAATGGGAGGTTTGTTTGTTTGTTTGTTTTCCCCCTCTTTTTCCCTTCATCTCTCTCTAAAATCATTAAAAATATCCTTGGGTGAGGATTTCTTTAAAAATTGAGTTTTAGTCCAACAATCTATATAAAGATAGCATTGTCTATCTCTCTCAATATATATTTTTAAAATACATTTATTTATTCTATCTGAGCAGATTTAGTAATGTTTCTGCAAAGATAGCCAATTAACAAAACTCAGATTTTGTAACTTGTGTTACTCTTAATAGAAAAAAATCTAATTAAATATAGAAAATAGCATATGCAGGAAGAGCTAAATCTAGAAGATGAAAGTAATTTTAATTATGAATTTTAAGCAAATGTTTTGTCATGATCAAAAGCTTTTTGATGTTCATTTTATCATTTCAAATTTACATGAATTTGAAGTTTAGAAGCAGCTAATTTCAGATATTTATAAGGCTTTGGTTTTGAAAGCTTAAAAATTTGCCATTTAAGCAAATATTACTTAAAGGGACTATAAATGGCAACGTTTTTGTCTTAAAATGCTAATACTTAACACATTGACGAGGGCTTGTCAACTATGAAGAGCAGAGAGGTCACAAATCAAGAAAGATCTCATTTTAACTTTCTGTGATATCACATTATTGATTACGTTTTACTTATTTACAACAAAAATGAGATTTTACAGTATTAAAAAGGAAATAATATATTTTAAAAGATGCTTCGATGAGGTTATAAATCAATATTTAGATTAGAAAAGTGTGGATGCAAATAAGAAAGCTCTACTTCTAGTGGTTGCTGTTGATTTTGGAGATTATAAGAGAACACCCAAGTAAATATAATAATTATATGAATCAAAACAGTGATAAGGAAATGCCTTTTAGGTTTAAGAAATCATTGTCGAATGGGCATGTAAACCTTGATAATGGATTTGATTAAGAAACTTTTATTATGTTTAGTTTTCTTCATTTCTGAAAATTTCTGTCTTTGTAAAGCAAATCATTTGGGCATTAAAAATAAATCGTAATAATTATTTACTGCTGTCTTGTTAATTTCATGGTAATTTCTAAAATAATATTTGGTAACTTACTATTTTTTCCAAGATTTAAAAATTGCTTTTCATTAACATAAATAGTTTGCTAGGTGATGGATTCTGGTAACAACCTGACTGTTCATCTTTTCTTTTTGCATAGAGGACCCAGTGGACTTTGGGAATCAAGTGGCTATACTAAAATGACTGCTGATTTATTCTCCGGTCTATATTCTGACCAAAGTTTAACTCTGAACCTCCATTAATTTTACTTCAAAATTGTCAAGGGATTCATAGTGTAGTTGCTATATAATGACCATAATATGGAATATATATGTTTCCACAATTAATATACTTGTCTATTCCATTTCACAGGTAACTTAAATTCTTAATCCTACTAAAAGATTCATATAGAATTGTTTTGTAAAAGTTTGTTATTGTATTTTAAGAGACTACATATGAAAAAATGGTTAAAAGACAAACTTTATCAGGCATCTCTAGTACATTTGAAATTTATTCTTAAACCTCTAGCCTATAATATTATAACTATTTTACTGACAACATTGGTGACAATGATACCTAATTAATAACAACAAAGGATTTGCTGAATGATTAAATGAAAGAATTTTATATGATTCTTATACCCAACATTGCATTTTTTGCAGTGGTAAAATCTGAAGTTTGTGTCATTGCCCCACATGTAGTAGAATCTCATATGTAATAGTATTTTCAGATGATAAGAACATGTATCATATTTAAATGTTCAGAAATCTAATATCTGTAGCAATGTATGCTGTGATTGGTGAGTTGGAACACCAGTCGCAGGTACTTTATGACTCTATCAGGTGCACACCTGTTCTGTGCAGTTGAGATGGATTCTCCCATATCAGGGTTTAAATTGGACAAATTATCTAGTTCAATTCTCTTTCTATGTGTTTGACACAGTTTAGGGACTTTGGGGAAACACTACAGAAACAAATGGAAAGTAAGTTCAGTGACTGTGGTGTGGTGCCCCTGATAAAAAAAGATCAGTAAATTAGGAGTCTAAGCATAAGCAATTGTGAGTCAGGGCCTTGGTTTCCGAGCAGTTCTGGTTAAGTCACTATTTCTCAAGCTGCCTTATGAAGGGTTACAAAAAAATATCTAAAACTTAACCTTTTCTTCTCAACAATGTCAACATTTTACTTCACAGAATTGATTTCAATCTTAAAACAATGAAGTGAATGAATTTTTATTCTTCATGAAGGAACCATCCATCGTAGACAGTCGTGTGTGGTGAAAAATCACAGATTCAGGAATTTTGCCTTTTATCTTATGTCTGTTATAAGTGACGTGACTGTGAAAGTAAAACTCAGAACTTTAATATCCTTATTTGTTAAATGACAAAGGCATGCCCAATTTCACAGGATTTGGTGAAATTTACCTGGAATTAGGCATGTATACCAACAGCTCTTAACACTTACTACCTTCACTTATGCTACCTGCCACCACACGCACATCATGATGATTAATATTAGCCAAACACAGAATAGCAGATTTTCAAAACCCTAAATGCTGGCAATAAAGCACTCAGTACTAATTATATATGCAATATTCAGATCTTCTGAGTATAGTAGTGATATAACACATTGCAATACAAAAATTTAGAATTAATATTTTTTTGAAGATCTTTCTTTTCAACACAATCCGAATCATACATATGCTCCTCATGTTTTAGCTATATTGGGCACCCATTTGGACCAAGGGAGAACTATTATTAATATGCTAACTACTCAATAAACATACTCATTGAATCAGAAAACATGTTCATTATCCTGTGCTTTATAGTTAACTCTAATAAAATGTTGCATTAAGTAAGATTCTATGCCTGGATAAAACTATTTGCATATTAAGTTATTGGATCTAACTGAATCTATGGTATAAAATACAAGGCTTATAGAAATCAAATTTCATTTTGGATTTCGTAAGATATTGACCAATACCATCTTAAAAGTCTCCTCAGCTTGACTGGACTTTAGACTGAAATTTTCTCACTATATGCCCCCAACATTTCTTTGAACATTTACTTTAGAAAATTTGTAATTATAGATTCTTTTTCTGTTTCATTAAGATGTAAATTCTTTAAAATACCTCTTGCTTCTTTTATCAGCCAGGAGTGTCTTTCTTAGGATGTGAGAGCTATCTCTTTGAAACACGATCATGCATAAACTTAGTGCCCCTCCTCTGCCATCTCTGTAGGAGAACAGGAACTGAACTTAAATGGGTGCCAATTAGCAAACATAGAAGTCTAATCAAAGAGAAAAAACATTTGCAAACTCAGTAGTAACTCAGTGTGCTAGATGCGTCTCATTCATCAATGTCGCTATTTAGTAGTTCCCTTTAGTACTTTGCAGTAAACTCGTTGCAAGATTAAAAACTTTTCTGCCCTTTTTATCAATGGAGTCCATATCCAACTCAGTATTGGTCTCTCTGCTCTGCTGCAATAATCATGAATAAAGTCATCTGTGCCTGTTCAACTTTGTCCAGTCTGATTGTTGCTTTGAAAATATGCTAATTTACATGTGCCCAAAAAAACCCATAAAAATTAACCTAATTTAAAAATAAAATAGTCAAAAATGTTTAATTTCTGCTAAAAATAGTTTAAAATGTTATTTGAATGTCCTGCATATATACATAAACACCCCTTCTATTTATCTTCTAATGAAAGTATTTAACTGTGGATTACCAATTTTGCATTTGATTTATAAATTGGTAATACTGATTTGAGAACCATACCGCATATATTGCTTCAAGACAATATCATAGAAAACCACAAACTTTGCTGTTTACCAATGGGTTTAATTCTTGTTATTTATATGGTACGTATATGGTATAAGGTGTAATTAAGACTAAGTTTGATCATGGGAAGAGGTGTAGTCAATATTTCTTTGACAAAACATCATATTGCACTGTATCTTCAATGGAATTATTTTCAACTTTTAATTTACCTTCGTCAGCACATAGTTCTTATGTTTGAATATGGACTACTATAAATATAAAAAGAATATGATATATATTAGTAAATAGGCTATTAAATATTATGAATATGATGAATATTATGACTATGGACTATCAAAATGGTTAAATCATTTTTTAACTAATTGTTATAGGCTAATAGCTGAACTAACTCACTTGTATATGAACTCTTACATACTACTGCTTCTTAGAACAAAAGATATTTTGGTTCTTATCCTGTGTGTGTGTGTGTGTATGTAGTATATATAATATACTTAGTATGTATTAATATGATATAATTTACAATATACATTACATACATAAACATGCAAATGTGTATTCACTATTTTATGTTAACTTAATTTATTCAATATAAAATCAAACTTTCAAATCAAATGATTTGAAAAATGAAATCTATAAACTACAATCTGAAATTTCTTTAGTCAGGTGCACACAGTCTTTATATGATTTACATAGAAACCTATATAATCTGTAAACCTATATAATTAAAACCTTTTTTATTTTAATTTTTATTCATTTATTTTTTAATTTTTAATTTATTGAGATATTGTTGGTTAATAAAATTATGTAGGTTTTAGGTGTACAGTTCTATAATACATCATCTGTATATTGTATTGTGTGTTTACCACCCTATCAAATCTCTTTCCATCGTCGTTTATTCCTCCTTTACCCTCTTTTACTTTAGTTCATCCTCCTTTCCCTCTGGTAATCACCATACTGTTTTCTGTGTCTGAGTTTCTTTTCTATTTTATTTATTTATTTATTTATTTTTTTACTTTAATCCCTTCACCTTTTCAAACAGACTCCCAACTTCCCTTCCCTCTGACTATAACATGATACTAATCTACATTTTTGAAAGATTAGAACATTCCACTGTTTTCCTGTCTGTCATAACCTCCTCTCAAGAACAACAATGAAAATCTAAGCAATAATTTGGTATAGAACATTATTTAACAAGGCTAAAAATATAACTTTGTACTGTACTCTTAACTCCTCTCCCAGGTTTAAAGACATTGTTATATGAAAGTCAATTGGTAAAATTTCAAAAAAATTTCCTCCATTTAACTCATCTCATTGAAATGTGTCACCATGTAATCCATCCATGTCTCATATTGAGATTCAGAGCAATAACATTAAAATGTAAAGAAAAGAGTGGTTTAAAGAAATCATAATCTTGGGGGGAAGAAAGGGGTTTTCTTAAGCAATAAGATTTTTACAATTCAATTATTATAATAAATGAATACATGCATTTTCTACTCTTTGGTAATACTATGCTTTCACTAATCCTGAAGTCTAGAGATAAGATGTACTGTACTATGTGATGTCAAAGTTGATGGCTCAGTCTCCCTTTATTTACAAACTTATGAAATACGTGTTTTGATCTGAAGCCTGTTACCTGTGATGCGGTTTTACAGACATTTTATATATAGGCAAAAATGCTTTATGCCATTAAATTATTTAGTTACCAATTTCCATATTCTAATAAGCAAATTTCATGGCCTTTAAATTATCATCACATATTTATTCAACCAATATTTATTGAAACCTAACATGTGAAAGGAACTATTATAGATATCAAGAATTCACACATAGGTACAGGAAGCAACCCAGCTTGTATTGTGAACAAAAATATAAATAAATATTAGGTCATAGAAAGTATAGAAAGAAGAATATTCACAGATATTCTAAGCATGCTCATAGGTTTGGTTAGGACTTGTCTGAACTTGAAAACAGAATGCGCACCCAGGCCTCAGTTTGGAATATACAAAAAAAAAGGCCAACTATTCAGTCCTTCATGGTCATAGGTGAGCAGAAATACATTTGAATACAGGGATTATTATTTTTAAAAATTGTATTTCCAAGTGGTGTACATATTCTCTAACCCATTTTAGTCTTTCTTAATTAAGATAATCTCTATGAAAATTAACATACGCTGTCACATTCTATTTATAAAATTATATTTGCTTATTAGGTAATATATAAAATTAATTATTAATCATTAATTTCACGAGGACAAAGAAACTGTTTTCTCATGACTGTCTCTGGATGTAGAAATATTTATGTTCTCAACAACATTTTAATTAAATAATTATTCGGTGTAAATCCAAAAATATTTTTAAGTACCTATTTTGTGCTAGGCAGGATTAGGAAATGGGGATATAATAATAATTAGGACACAAACCTTGCTTTTAAAGAGCTTAAAGATAAGAAATATGGCAGTAAATCCCTGCCTCTCTTGCTTTATAAGTTATCTCAGCAGATGAAGGGTAAAAAAAAAAAGCATTAACAAGGAAATGTTTGATTAAATTACTGACTTTCTGAATTTGTGAAAGTGCGTAGTAACATAGGTGTGGCATAGCTCTTAGGTCAATGAAATATTATGTATCAATAAAAGACAATAGTGCTGAAGGCAGAAATGTGTTTCTAATGATTGCTGCTGTGCTTATACTGGATATCCCCTACACCAATGGCGGTGATATTATGTATGTCAACACACAATCATTTCCATTACAGAAATAAAGGTCTGAACTGTGGCCTCTATCTCTTTCTAAGTTTGAAATTCCAGGGGGTGGTTTGTTTTTTTCCTCCTTGTACCTTAAAAGCTTTGTCTCCAAAAAGTTAATGTGTATTAAACAACCTTAAAGAATATTTTTACACACAAATTGTACACATTTTATATACTTATTATGAGCTAGAAGTCAACTTAACACTAACTGGTTTTATTTCTGTATACTGACCAAATTCTTCTTTAGCTCTACTATTGTCCTTTTTATTTTACTTCAAATTGCAGTTCAAATTTAGTATTTTAGTACTGACTCTCCAAATCATCTTGGAAATTAGTCTTCAGGAACACCAGAGTATCACATTTTATAGAAAAATACACATCGGTATTCATCTACCCAGTTAAGCCATATTTAGACAACCTGGGTACCTACATTATTATTCCCCTCAATAAATTTTATATTTCAGAAGGATCAATTAATCCAACCAAAGGCAATAACAAGCATCATGAGATTTATTTGCTAGAGATTTCTCTTGGAAATGCCACTACCCTAAACAAGGAGACAGGTACAATTCTCAACAGCAATTCAGAGTTGAATCCCCAGGGCCTGAACCACCAGATAAGAAATAATAGCTTTTTAACTACATGTGCACTAGTTTGACCACCTAATTTTAATACAAAACTTCTTTGTCAACCAGAAAACTGAATCACCTGAGTGTATCAAAAGCTATGTTCATTCTTCCCCCAGACCTTTTATTAGGGAGTCATCTATTCAGGGCAAGCCTGCTTCTCATGTATTTGTCTCCTGTACCTTGAATAAGAGCACTCTGTCTCACAGATCAGCTTCTAACCTAGACCTGACCTTTGCTTTTTGATTTCAACTATCCCTGGTACTGTGAGCTATACTGCCTGTGTTTGCCAGCTTCGCGTACCCACCCTGGCCTGGGTCACTGCCCACACCTGATTTGTATCACCTCCACAGTCCTGGTGATTGTGTCCCGCAGCAGTTCCCTGACACGCTCCCTGCTTCCTATCAGACCTTAGTACAAAGCCACTGCTTATTTTTAGCAGACACATTATGTTATTTATGAATGGACTACCTACAAACTGATAGTCTCGCCTTGCCCTCTTGTAACTGATATCATCAGTTAACAGAAAAAACAAACTGAGTAGTAATTGAAGTTAAAGTTTTCATGAGGTTCTCAGAACTCATCTATCTTAATCTGATGGAAACTCTATCTATTGACCTTCATGTGTAAGATATGACTTTGGTCTTCTTTTCTTAAAAACTAAATCTGTACTACTCTAGCCTCATTTCATCAGAATAAAATATTATTTAAATAGACTAATTGAACTTGTTGGCTACTTTATTAACAGTATTTGTTATGTTCACAAAATGGATTATAGCCCTTTTGTGAAAATCAAAATACCTTCTTTTTTGTTTCAGATTGCATTTTTAAGAAATATTTCAGTATGAAAGACTAGTACCCCTGGCTGGTGTGGCTAGGTTGGTTGGGACATTGTCCCATACAGCAAAATGTTGTAGATTTGATTCCCTGCCAGGCCACATCTCTAGGATGCTGATCTGATCCCTGCTAATGATGCATGCAGGAGGCAACCAATCAATATTTCTCTCTCTCTCTCCCCTCTTTCTCTTTCCTCTCTCTCAAAAAGCAATGAAATATCCTTTGGTGAGGATTAAAAAAAGAGAGAGAGAAAAGAATCATAAAGCTATCCTTGATCCAAAGAGAACAATTACCCATTTTGATATTTTCTGCTAACTTCTAAGGGCCTATTAGCCAGTGTGTGGCTAAATTTTTCTACAAATTAGCTTTGTTAAGCACATTTTAGACAGGTTTTAAATATCGGATATTCTCTTTTTGCCTCTAAATATGTTTTTTTTTATTTTTAAATTTTCACTTCTTTTCTATTATGAAAGCTTTATAGCCTTGTTAAAATGGAAAATCAATTAAGGACATTTGGTTGAGTAAATGTGGGGTTTTTTTTTTGTGGTTAAATGTATTCTTCATTGTGAAAGGAGGAAAATATTATACTGAAGTAATGCATAATGTTTATATGCAAATCATAAGAAGATAAAAACTTTTATTTTTAAATTATAAAAATCATAGGGACTGAATGTCTCTTTCTTTTTAAAGCAACAGTGTCATTATTTATAATTAATTGAATAAAAAAGTATTGACTATTAAATATTAATGTCATGCCAATACTGTATTTCCCCTCCAAAAAATATTCAATTGAGATCTTTTATAATTCTTTATCAAGCAGCATAATTCAGAATATCTAAAAAGTATAAGCCAGTAATCAATCAGTAATTCTTGCCAGAACAGAAGATATTAGGAAACAAATTTTAAGTACATATTACGTTAATCTTGGAAAATTAGTAATGCTAAGAGAACAAGTATCTTTCCCTGACCTTGTAGTTTAAGGTCAAATGGGAACCCAGATAAATAAGTTACAATTGCAAAGGCATTGCTAATTTTATTTCTACCATTTACTCAAGTATGAGTTGGTATTAATAAACAGGCAAAGGAGGAGATATAGAAGGTCTGTCCAGAAAAGGTCCAGCCATAATTAATATAATGAGAATGGTTTATGCAACATTGAAGTAATCTGGCAACCAGGGAGAGTGGACTGGAATGTGTATGTATGAACAATGATAACTTCACTGTACTAGTCAGTGGGGGTGGTAGACACCATTGAATGAGCATGTGCACTGTGTGGCTGTCACATTCAAAATGACTGAGCAAGTAGAGCAACAAATTTCATCAAATTATTCATTAAGCTTGAACATCCCTCTGCACAAATTTGGATGATTCAGAAGGCTTTCTGGGACATTTCAGTGAGTGTGCAAATGTATGGCACAAACGCTTCAAAAATGTTGAGAATCTGTTGAAAGTTATCCGTCTTCTGGAAGCCCTGCAACAAGCACACACCTGAGAATGTTGAACGTGTTTGGGCTGCAATCCACAAAGATTAGTGACTGGCAGTGCGAGAACTAGAAGCTGATCTGGGGTTCCAAAAACTACTGTGTCTGAGATTTTGACACAGGATCTTGACATGAAATGTTTCCTGGCAGATTTGTTCCATGGCTTCTGCTCAGACACTCAGAGCAGAAGGAACATTGTGCTGCAGTTACTAATGACTTGATTCAAACTTCTACTGATGAACCAGATTTCCTCAAGAAGGCAATAACTGGAGACAAATGGTAGGTCTACAGCTATGATCCAGAAATGAAGACCCAGTCTTCCCAATGAAAGTAGCCAGGTTCTCCACACCTGAAGAAGGCGCAGCAAAGACGTCGCAAGATCAAGATCATGTTAACTGTGCATTTTGATTGGGAAGGTATTGTCAATCACAAGTACGCCCCTCCAGGCCAAATAATTAATAAGGAGTCTTACCTCAATTGTTCTTTATCAGTTGAAAGATGCAATACGATGAAATTGGCCACAGCTATGGGCAAACGGGTGATTGGTAGCTTCATCACGACAGCATGCCCACTTATGAATCCTGTCTTGTGCAGAGATTTTTTGTGAAACATCAAATCACCCTGGTGACTCAGCCCCCCTATAAGCCCAGATGTCATGCCCTGTGACTTCTGGCTTCTCCCTAAGCTAAAATAACCTTGGAAAGGTAGGAGATTTTAGATCATCTATGAGATTCAGGAAGATAAAATGGCACCTGATGGTGATTCCAACAACAGATTTTAGAGTGTTTTGAACAGTGCAAGAGACTCTGTGAGAATTGTGAAGTTCCAAGGAGCCTGCTTTGAAGGGGACTGAAGCATCATTTTCCTATGTACAATGTTTCTTGTATTTGTATCTTCTTCAACAAGTGTCTCTATTTTGTATAGTATGTGGCTGGATACATTCTGGACAGACTTTGTATATTTTGTTTTTAAGCAGCAAGGTAGGTTCATAGATTTTTTTTTTTTTTTTTGGTTCCACAAACTAAACTGTCACTACTCACATTAAGTGTAAATAGACTTCGTTTTTGCTTAGTGACTGTGTAAGCAGAGTGTGACTTCCTGAGGATGCCTGCCCATTATCCTTTAAGGCCTAGGAAAGAATTCAATATGGCAATTGATAAATTTTTTTCACACTCCAGAAAAAGGGGAAAATGTCCCTTAAAGAAGAAAATAAAATGCTTCTAAAGTGACATTTTAATGAAAAATGACATCTTCCTATCCTTTTGATAATAATAGCTCTCTTTGCTTAATAATTTATACATTGTATTATACTTTATATGTTATATATTACTTTTATATATCACTTTATTTGACACTATTTTCTCAGTGTTTACATATGAAAATTAAGGCACAGATAGTTTTAGAGAGTAAAGGGTATTAATTTACTTTCATCTCTATAATACGACATGTCCAAGGTAATATAGACATGTCCAAGGTCTCTCACCTAAAAGAGGCAGAATATTTGTTTAATAAATGTTCCTTGCATATAAGACACTGAGCTTCTTTTAGAAAATAAGATCTTCTTATGTTATTTCATCAGCACTGTACCATACTGTTTCAAAATTTTTCCTTTACCCCTAAAAACAATCTGCTGAGAATATCACTTGACACTGCAAACAATAAAGCTCAATTAACAACATAGAACACAACATTACCACTCTTATTCCTTAAATATAGTTATTTTCCTGAGAATCAGTCCTTATTTCCTGATCACATAGCATTCTACTTAATCAACCAAACTGGAAACCTGGAAGTCCTTCTTTTTTTCTTACTGTTGTCCACTTTCTACAGCAGATCAGTACTTAGTCTGATTTTATCTCCTCCTCCCTCTTTATCACTTTAGCCCCATCCTCCATGACTGTGCTTATTTTAAGATGGCGTAAGTGTCATTCAGAGTATTGCATAGCCACCATGTTGACTTCCCTTTTCACAGCCTTGAACACCTCAAACCTTACCTTTATTTTTCTGAACAAGTTAGAAATCTAATCTCAGATTTTGGTGTGTCATTTTTCTGCTTCCAAATCTTCAGCGACACCTCGTCCCTTTCTACCATTCATGGCCCTCATAGCATGAGTTTTGCCTTCACCAGCCTCTTGACTTTGTGCATCCTTCTGGTAACTAAAATTCTTTCTCTCTTGAAAGCCATGTCGTCTAGTTAATTCCAAGTTTCAATATTCAATTTAAGCTATATTTTCTAGGAAATTTCCTATTCAGTTCCCCAAATTTTGTAACTCTCCTCTCCTTTCCTAAAGAATGTGTATCATAACCCTTAACCATACTGCATTATTTTTACTGTGATTAGCTTCTGTCTCTGAACATTCTAATAGTTAAATATAACTACAAAGCAGTAAACAACATAGTTTCTGATATACAGTAAGCAAACAGTAATGTTCTATTCCAGGAAACATAGCTAAACTGTGCACTAATTCAAAAAAGAAATAATACAGTAAGCTTAATTCCTCTGAAAATTTATAGGGTTATTATAATTAAGTATATATATTTTTTAAGTTTCACAGAATTTTTCAGCAGATGAAATCTGCATTGCTTAGATAGCAACTTAAAGTTAGATATAGTTAAACTAGTATAAGTATGGATTGGGTTTTGGCTTGAATACAGAAATGAATATAGGTATAGGCATATATATGGCCATAATATATATGGATATATATATGCAGCATTTGGCTTGTAATTAGAATTACACTAGGCCAGAATTATTTTTATTAGTATGAAAATTGAAACATAGTATAGAAATTAATCCCAGGTCAAAATTAAATTCTTATTTAATATTTCTTAAGAATTTAAATATATCTGTTGCTGAACTACCAAAATCAGAATGTTTTTTCATTGTCGAGGTTTGATAAATGATGATATTATAACTGTAAAATCACAAATAAGAGATTCTCCAATTGCAATCTAATTTAAGTATTTAAAAATTGGAGTAATTTTCACAGAAACATAAGATTTCCTCTAAATTCCAGACGCACTCCTGATAAAGTATAAAGATTTCCATGGGTATTTGTCTTTGGATAAAAACTTCAGTACATTTTTTCAACAAAACTGGTTTATTTCCTTGAAGAATAATATAAATATATTTGGCAAATTTCCCTTTACTTGAACATTTCTTCTAAGTGTTTCTACTCAGAAATTTCTTTATTAAGGAAGCATCTAAAATAAGTTTTTTAAGTAAAACTCAATATGCTTATTGGCACAATTTTGAATGATAGTTAATTTCTGAATTGGTGACAAATACTTCTGTTTTATGTGCTCTAGCATCTCTTTACTCGCAGATGATATCATTGGAGAACACAGATGTGTCTAAATATTAATAATAACAGTCACTGCATATTCAGAGAGTATGTGCATAATTTGGTAGAGTTTAATTGCAATATGAGATATATAACCATTTGTTTATCTATGAAAACCAAATAATACCTATTCAGAGAGGCATTTCATTAGCTTGCTTGGCAGTGCTTTTAAAAATTATCAACACCAGATGTGGACACAAATGAGAGGAGCAGATATTAAACCAAGGAAATTCTTGGCTACTGTAAGCTCTTTATTTGTGCCTAAGGATATTGCTTGCTGTGCTTTTAATTTTTAATATGTACATATTTTGTCATTTTCCATATATAGTCTAATGCTTGAAACATAGTATTTGTCCCAAATACTGCATCTTAGAAAATGTAATATAAACTTTAGATAATTTTTGTCTTGTGAAATAATTATATAATCATAGAATTAGATGAGATAATGTGTAATGAACCTTACTACATAATATTTACACATTGATTTGTATTGCTTTCTGCATTTTGGACTGTACATTGTAAACTTTTCACAGAAAAGCCCAGTGTGTAAACCTGTGATTCATTTGGAATATAATAATTTCTCCTAATTTTATTTGTGATACTTATTTTGGCTTTGAATGGAAGTGATATATAGATATGCATTAAAATAAATTACAAATATACAGGTCCTGGCTACACAATGCTCAAGTACGTATGTCTCAATTTGTCCACAGTAAAACCTGATTAGTTATTGAAGTCATATATTGAATAACAATAAATTCAATGAATAATATTACCTAATACTTGAAAAAATAGACAGGAATATTATATAAGAGGAATATGTAACTCCTTTAATTATTTTATGAATTCAAACTAAACAATTCAAATTAAATTTTTTCATATAATTACCAAAATTTTAACATAAATATTTAAATTAGTAAACAATGTAGAACGATGACTTTTGCACTTGGATGTAAATCAAAATTAACTGGGCATCAGTGAAGAATGTAAACTTTCGGCATCCTTTAACAACTGAAATACAATATTTGAAGAGTGGAGCTCCAAAATACATATACTAATAGCTCCTTGGCTAATTTTTTACCTAAAATACAGCACAATAAAAATATTTCCTAAGTCAATGAGTATGTTTGTTGATCCTCTAATATGCTCCAGATTTTTTTCTTAGTGTCAAACAATTCCATGCTTTATGATTGCTGTGAGGTTTCTCTAAGAGCCTTATCCTCTCTAGTGCACAAATGCAAATAGTAGAAGTTACTGTTACTTTATCCAACACTGGAAAATCATTGGCACAGATATTGGAATAGGCGTTTGTGCAGGGTTTGCAGACTGATCTGATTGTGTGCATGTTCCCATGTGCGTGTCTTCCAGATTGCCTTTCCACTCATATGCGTATACTGAAAACATATTGGTGGTTGTATTAAAACCCCATTTTCCTATGTTGTATCTTTCTCTCCTATATCATGTGAAATGGGCTTATATTTGTAGCAAAAAAATGAAATAATGGTGTTAAGCTTTATATCTGTATATGTTTTTAATCAGTTTAATTTGGGTATATTTAAAAGCAAATAGATGCATTAAACTTCCTAAACACCTTAGCTAGTACTCTGAAATTAACTCTAACACTTGAAGTGAAAAAGTTAAAATATATTCTATAATTTAAAAATAAAATAATAGCATGATTTATTTTGTGCCAGGATAGTACTGATAAGGTGCGCCTGGATTGAAAACCCCATGCTCAGCTAGTGCAAGACACATCAGGAATATCAGGTTCTCTGAGCATCAGATGTTCTCATGCCTGGATTATCATGGATCAGATATTTCTGCAAACAGCACTGCAAGATTGATGAGGCAAAACTAAATAGTCGAAGTATGCAGATGTTTAAACTGTCCAGTAATACACAAGGATTTTCCCTATTAACATAAAAAAGACAAGAACCTTGTAATGAACTTTCCAAATAAAATTGAAGTACTGAATTCTGTGGTTGACCTACTAGGTCAATCAAAGTATGTGATGCTGCTAATTTCTTTGTAATTGAATTCAGAAAACAAAATGCTATTTATTTTTCTATCTCTTGAGATTTCCTCATTTTGAAGTCAGGAAATGTTAAAGGGAGCTTTGATCTTTTGTGAGAATGGAGAGAAGTCGATAACTGAGTAAAGTATTTTGCAGTTCCCAAGTGGCAATATGTTAGGCCACCCTATCTCATTCTTCTTTTCAATGACAAGGACATAGAAGAGCTTGTATTAGTCAGGGTTTTCCAAAGTAATTAAACCAATAGAAGATAGATGGTAGATGATGATAGATGCATGATCGATAAATAAGATACATAGATGATATATATAGATAGTTAGATATAAAATTATTATGAGGGATTGTTCATGTAATTATGAAAGCTGAAAAACCCCACACTTTGCTGTCTGCAAGATAGAAGCCAAGGAAAGCCACTGGTGTAGTTTCGGTCCAAACCCAAAAATCTGAGAACCAGGGGAAACAATAGTGCAAGTCCCATTTTGAGTCAAAAAGTCTGAGAACCAGGAGTGCCAATGTCTGAGGGCAGGAAAAGACGAATGTCCCAGCTAAGGAGAGAAAGAAAAAGTCTCTTCCATTGCCTTCTTGTTCTATTTGGGACCTCATCTCAGTGGACTGGATGACACCTATGGATGAGATGACCTTCTGTATTCAGCCTGCCAATTCAAATATTATTCTCTTCCAGAACCCCTTACAGACACTCACAGAAATAATATTTACCATCTCTATGGGCATCCCTTTGCTCAATCAACTTGACCCTAAGTTAAACATCACAAAACTGGAGATGAAATTTTACATCTTTACTAAATATAACATTTAGGTTTTTCTTTTGAAGTTTCAGGAAACAAATGCAATGAAAATGTGTGAGAAAGCTGAATAGATTAGAAAATCACAATAACTATCCCTCTAGGCATCTGCCTGCTATAAAAGATTAGACTTAATTGACCATATCTACAAAGTTTCTTAGTTAAAATTCTTAATTAAATCTTATTTTATTTATCAATTTGACTAATCTTTCATAAAATTCTAGGTATATTTCTCATATAAACAACACTATAAATGAAGACATTTTAATATTTCAACCTAAAGGCTACCATTCATTGAATATATGATACATAAACCATGTTCTTATTTCCTTTACCACTAATATTACTTTCTATGCCCACAGTTACAATTACTTCTTGTAGTGAGCAGTATGTTGGTACCCATGAAAATCACTGTCTTACTTCTGGGATTATGTTACCTTATATGGCAAAAGGTATTTTTCCTATATAATTAAAGTGGCCAATTGTAACTTTAATTTTATCTTTCTCACTTTAAAACAATATATTACATAAATTAGAAAGTATCTTCTTCTCCCTGCCCTCCTCTGCCTCACCATCTCATATCTTCCACCACCTTTTTCTGGCCCAGGAACCGACTGTCTTGAAAGGATGATTTATTAAAAGATTAACTATACTCTTAACTATTAAAATTGGATCAGGTTTGCTAACAGATGCTTTTATTCTGATTTTTAAACCCTGACACTGCCCCTAGCCTATTACAAGAATGGTGGAATGAACCTCTGCAGTGACAGGTAACCTCATATAACTAGTAGCGAACGCTGTCTGGGGGGAATCAGATAACTTTTCCTCTAGAGATGCAGGTGATAAAGATACTACAGCACTAGTTAATGCAAGGTACTGAAGGACTATGGTCTATCATACCTGTCTTGGTTTAAAAAAAAAAGAACAATGATTATCATCATCCCAACTTTCAATTCCCTGGTATGACCTCTGCTCACAGTCACTTCTAATGAGTGGATGCTAATTGTATACTGTAGGGAGTGAAACACATTTATTCCCTGTATTAGAGCACCTCTATCAGATCTCATCACCTTAACATATGACATTTAAAATAACATAAGTAAATGATTTAAAGACTCATAGATAGGGAGCAGAATGTCAGCTAAGGGGAGGGGCGAGTTTAGGGGATGGAGGGAATGAGCAAAAAGGAAAAGGACTCACGGAGATGGACAGCGGTGTGAGGAAGGCAGGAGCATGGGGGTAAACAGGGACTGAATGGTAATGGTAAAAATACAATAAAAAATATAGTTATATATTTGGCTAACTTGTTCTATTCCATAAAATTTAGCAAGAGAGACTTCATCTACCACCCATGCACTATGCTTTAGTAAAGACATAGTGAAACAAAGCTGGACCTGCTCCCAGTGCACAGGATGTATAATCAATTGCCTTTGGACAGGATAACGCCACTAAGGTGACAACCACATCCCCTACTGCCTTCCATAGGTGACCTCTGACTTTAACTCCTGCTCTTTGCCATGCCTTTTCCTGGCTGGAGATGTTGCTGTCCTCCCCAGTCTCTTCCATGTATGTATCTGCTGGTGAGTCAGCCCAGCCCTACATTATTTATTGGCTGCTAAAGCAGTGGGCCTGCAAAGTTTTCACACATCTTATTACATGTTGGTAGATATCACCAAGTTTTACAGATAGTTACTAATGGGGTCTTCATATCACTCTGCTGACTAAACAGATAAAACAAGTCAAAATCTTTTCTAATCCATTCTCCTAGCTTTCTCCCATTAAATAAGTAGATTGGCTACAAACATTTTTAAAATCCTAGTTTGTGCTTTCAAAGGATTCTGGAAATCTAAAATATGCTTTATCACTAGCTCCAAACTCAAGTGTAAAAAAATAACATAAAATTTAGATTATAATAGTACCTGGGGCCAGGGGATAGATTGCTATAAAATGAGCCAAAAATGGCCTTTGTATATTGATGTCTGGGAGGTTAATTTTTTTCACTGCGGTTCAGAACCTTCCAAAACCTACTAGTGCCAAATTCAAATTTTTTACACAACCAATAGTTTTAAAAATAGCTAAAATAAGCACAGTTTTACATCCTACCTGCTTTGCGTATTCCCAGGAACCTCACCCAGCAACTGTTACATATGAATACAATAGGGCCTTATACGTGTCAAGTCTCAAATCACTGCTGTCCTCAGAGTGCCCTCTCCAGTCTCCACCATGCTGCTGAGTGATGCTACAGACACATGGCCTCCTCTCTGGTCCCTCTCTCCTTCAGGAGTTCCTTTGCATTTTTCCCCATCTGAATAGTGACTTACATGCCCTCAGTTACTGGAAGGTCTCACGCTGTGAAGGACATTACCTCTCCTGCTGCCTTGTCCAAGCAACACCCCAAAAAGCTTGATGTGTGTTACTACCTCTTCCTGCCCTTTCTACTTCACTGATCACCCCAAAATCCCTCAAACTCCCTCAAACTCCCAAAATACATAACGGGATCCTTCCGTATTATCTAGGTGGGCCGAAAGGAATCACAGCAGCAGGTAAGATCAGAGCTGGTAGCAACAGAGGAAGTGAAAGAGACTTTGTAGAAGGGGGTAAAAAAGAGATTTGAAACATGGGAAAGATCTGACTAACTATTGCTGGCTTTTGAGATAAAGGCACCACAAACCATGAAATGCAGATGCCTCTAGAAATTGAGAATGACTCACAGCAAAGAAAAGGGGACCTCAGTCCTACAGCTGCCAAGTGCAGAAGTATGCCTACAGTCTGAATGTACCTTCAGAGCTTCCAGAGAAGAGCCCAAGCTGAACATTACTTTAATTTGGCCTTAGCAGACCCTAAACACAGCACTCTGCAAAAAAAAAAAAAAAATATATATATATATATATATATATATATATATATATATATATATATTGAATTTTTGACCTACAGAACAGTGAGACAACAAATGGAGGTTATTTTAAGACAGTAAATTTGTGGCAAATTGTTGCAGAATAAATAGAAAAGCAATACCCTTCCTTCCTTAAACTTCTCCTTTAGTCTTGCAAACCCAAAAGTGATTAAGCTCAACATCTTGGCATACCCCTCACATGTTTTATTCCCATCATAAATGAAACCTTCCTTGACTTGGTAGCCTTCTCCTGAAATGCAAAGCCATCTGATTTTTCTTTAAACATATCTTCCCCACAAAGTTGTTTATATGCAGACTTTACTTCTTGCCTTCCATGACCCCTCACTCCACTCCAGAAACCTTTTCACTTACAGATTCCAGGGAAATTAATCTTGTCATGAAGACCAACACATCCATTTTGTAAAATCCACATATCCTCACTCAGATATTATCCTAATCAGTTTCTCTGCAGTATTTAACACAATTGATCATTTCATTCTTAAAACATGTCCTTTGCTTGGCCTCCAGAATACCTTATATTTTTTAATTGGTCATTTATTCTAAGAATCCTTTGTTGGCTATTTCTTTTATCTCTTATTTTAAAATGTTCAAATGCATTAAAAGACATGTTCTGAGGTCTTCTTTTCTACAATTTATTATAACCATTATCACGTAAAAGGCTGTATGTAGTGATTCAGTGGATGTGATCTGGAGCCAAACTGCCCTGATTGGGATTCAGGCTTGATCATATATTACCAGGTGGCCCTGGGCAAGATATTTCATTTCTTTGGATCTCATTTTTCTTCCCTCTAGAAATAAAACAATAATAATGTCCACTTCTGAGGCTTGTTTTTGAAATAAGTTAACAAAAATTATTTAGCATAGTACTTGGTAAAAGCCTGATGCATGTTAGTTATTATAATTAAGAGATATATTCTTGAGCTGTAACTTCACGCACCATCAATATACTGATAAAGTCAAAATTTATATCTCTCTTTGGCTTCTAATCTCCCATTACTAAATATCTGAAGTATAAATTTCTAAAACAAAACTTTTTTCAACTCCAAGAATATACATTACTCTCTTAGTATTTTCCATTTCACAAATTGGCATCAATATTGATCTGGTAACTCCAGGAAACATATTGATTTATCACTGTAAGAACCCTGGGTATCTGTTTCAGGGCCCTAAGGTGATGGAACTCTGTAACACAAGGCACAAGCATAAGCTCAGCTTCCTTAAAAGCCCTTTCCTTCTACCTTTAGACTGTGCTTCCCTTCCCCATGCAACAGAATATCTCATAATCCTCCTTCAGTTATTCGTGGACAGTATATACTATAAAGACAGGGGTGAGCTAAAGCCTATAAGAGGCACAATACTGCTAGCTGTTCCCTCCATAAAGACATGAAAATAAGAAATGGAAGGGGAAATGCTATTTATAACCAATTTTCTCAGCAACCTGAATGGACAAAGCAGTAATAGAAATTGGGAAAGTATTGATATATATTTTATTGATCATGTTACTCTTCGTAAGTTCTGCTTAATTTGGTGCATGCCAAAGTTTTCCACAAAACTCTTGGCTGACATTCACACGCTTCAAAACGAAACCTTTCCCTGATGAAGAAAAGACATCTGCTTGGCACTCAGTACCCACCCCATCTGCTCCTGCTATTTCCAGCTGCTTCCCTTATGGTCCATGAATCAGAAAGAGTCATAACTACTTAATTTATCTAAAAATGGGAGTGGTATTCACTCTCTAGGTGTGGCATTGATCTTACATCATAAGTTTAAATTCCAGACTGAAAACGTAGAATTTTGACCAATTCTCTCTGAATATTTGTTTTCCAAGGATACAAAACTTAGATATGATTTTGCCTACAAAAAGTTTTGTCATTCTTTGGAAAACTTAAGGTTGTTTTTTTTATAGGTTGTTTAGTTAACTTTTCTGTCCTTTCTATACAGACTAAATGACAAATGCAACAAATACTATTGAATACCTAGTGGGAGTACAAAGACATTTATCGATCTAGAATATTTACCCAAATATTCACATATTATAGAGAGATATCCAGTAAATAATCACACACTTGTGAGAGCATTAAGGGAACTGTTATCAGCATCTATATGTACTTAATCACATTGTTGTTGTTGTTGTTGTTGTTGTTTTCCTAATAATATCAAGGGAATTCGGAATGTCGCGGTGGCAGGAGGATGGATAAGGAGTTCAGGAGTGTGAAGCACTTGAGCAGAGATATCATTTGTTGCAACTTTAGATAACATTGAATTCCAGAGTCCCTTACTGTTTTTCTAGGAGTGAGGAATGGAGGACATCGGGAGAGATCAGGCAAAAGTGAAGAACTGAAGAGAAGAGACCTTTAATTATCTAAGATTTCATTTAGTAGTTTTGCTAGAGCTTGTCTTAACACAATTGTCATTCAGCTCTTCATAGTCTTAACCTTTATTTTGTCCCTGAACTACTAAATTATTCAGGGGAAACTGGATGAGAGCTAAAAAGAAGCCAAATTGGCCATATGTGGTAGAAAAGATTAATAACAAAATCAAGAATCTATGTCTAAAATAATTACCTAGAGGGCACAGTATAATATTTCCAGGATATGTGGTATGTCAAGTGTAGTATGACAAGCACATAATTAGTGTAGGTGGTAACATTTAGGATTAGACTTTATTGAAGCTTCACAGGGCCCACGTTCTCTCACTACTCTCACTAATGGCTTAAATCATACAATTAGAAAAGATTTTTTCGTTTCATTTCTTTTTCTTTTTCTTTTTCTTTTTTTTTTTTTGCTAGCATTTCCTAATATAACTTGTCTACTAGGAAAGTATCATATCAGCTCAGGAACATCTGAATGTGGATCAGAACTAGGCTGGCAGGTGAGCCCTGAGATGTGGGAAAGCAGGGTGTCAAATATGAAATATAGATACTTCACCTGCAATGAAGTAGAAGTGATGAAGAAATCTCAAAACCTCCCTGAGACAGCTCTTGTAACTGAAAATGGAACTAGAGCCACAGTAGGACATTCTGAGATATCACCACACTATTATGTAGAAGGCCTTCCTATATATAACAGAAGTATGTGTGTATATATGTGCACCTTATCTCTAAATATGTAAGTCGTGATGCAGTTAAATAGTTTGTATAAATAAAATTGCATTTTGTAAACATGATTGTGTGTTGATTCATCAATCTGTGTTTTTGTCTCAGACACTATCAGAGGTTCCAGAAAAGTTTATAGGGCTTAAGTTCTGCCTAGAATACTTAATGTCCAAAGTAACTATGAATGGGACAATGAATTTATTTAGTTTTACTTGGTGGAGATTCTGAATAAAATTCCATGTCATAATCATATGTACTTGTTAAATTATTTTACTCAACTCTCATGTGTGATGAAATATATTTTTTAAATCACACATAATTACTGATAATGCACAGTATCTGAATTTTCCCTTTCCTCTTTACTCACATAACATATAAAGGCACTGACATTAGAACTTATCTAAGACTAAGGCAGGGGCAACTACTCAGAATGAGTTTGAGTCAATAAGTGAATGGCTCAATTATTTTGCAAATTATGTAGTCATTGCATTTCAAAATCGTTTTTTGCAAACTATCATTCTCTATAGCGGCCTTTCCCTATGTTCTTGATACTGTTTTTGTTGTTGTTGTTGTTGTTGTTTTTAATTAAAAGGAGTTAATCACATTTCAGGAATAACAATAAAGTAGGCTCTTGGGTGATTTGAGGCTATTATAATAAAAGTCAAGTATTTCACATAAGCCAACAAGAGTAACTCTTAGACTACTGTTGCTCTTAAATTGTAAGGTTATTATACTAAGAAAAATTAATTTAAGTATGTTTCATTTTGTTTCCTGCCATGTTTAGCCTAACAAAAGAAAAAAAAGTGAATCACAGTAGCATTCTTTTTATTCTTTAGTCTCCTTTCATACATATAAAAATGACCTTCAATTAAGTATGTTAATTTAACATACGAAACCATATAGTTCACAAATGGCATAAAACAGTGCTTTATCTTTCTCATCTTATGCATGTAATTACAATGGTGCTGTTAGAAGATAAACTGGGATAAAGTTGTTGTTGGGCTGACTGACCATTGGTTCACCTATTCCAAGGCTGAGAGATATCAATATATCTCTACAGTTGAAGTGTATTTCAGTTGAACACAGTGTACTACATGAGCTCTAATATTAGATATGGCTAAGAATTATATGAACTGGCTAAATGCCTCTGATGAAAAAGTTTATTAATATAATGCATTTTTAAAGCACGATCAGATATAGCATTTGGTTGCTGAATTCATGTATCTTACTAAAATCATCCCTACATGAATTAAAAAGAAATAAGTGAGGCTGCCAATCAAGTGAACATACTTTGCCTAAAAAGTGTAACTGCTCTAAGAAGTGCATGTTAATTATGTAAGAAGTAGGTAACACACAGGCTGACTAGCAATCAAACTTTGTATTTCCTTCGAGGAGTAATTTTACAGCGGCTACACAAGAGTCACAGATGAAAACTGTGCATCTCCAACTTTAATATATGTTTAATTACCTGGGGATCTTGTTAAAATGCAGAATCTGATTGGGTAGACCTGGAGTGGGGCCCAAGGTTCTGCATTTCTAACAACTTCTTAGGTGCTGCTGCTGCTGCTGCTGCTGCTGCTGCTGCTCCTGGGGCTCTGGGAACCCAATTTGTGCAGCAAGAAACTAAAGTATTTCAGTGTGGTGTATTTTGAAGGTGTAAAAGTACTTTATATTAAAATTAACTAATGAGTATGCAATACGAGTAAACATGGAAATATAAACATTATACTTTTGAGAATTGTCTATGATATCATCATAAAATTTGTTAGATTAATATACATATTTATACTATATATACAAAGGTAGTGGGCTTGCTTTCAAAAAGCTATTTTATATCCCCTAGGATTTTCTAAATTGAGATAATCATCTAAGAACAGTCATGATAGCACATACTAGTTTATTGTGATTTAATTGCTGTGACAGGTATTGATAAACCTTTTTTAAAACAAATTATCACAAAGGATTAATTTCATAGGAATAAGATTAGTTATCTTTAAATTATAATAACTATTTTCTTAGAGCAAAAGGATTCATCCTCCTCTTAAATGTTGCAGCAGCTTAAACACAGGAAATTTCCCTGATTTGAAATTTAGTAATGTAATCAAATGAGTTCTACCAAGACTATTTCTGATAATCTTTTGAATAAGATCACACCACATGTTATACAAGATGCACATGTATCATTGAGCAATAGAGCATATATTCCTTTTTTCCATTTATACCATGAGTTAGTTTGAATAAAATACTTGTTTATCATTTCTGAATTTTGAATATGGTATATATTCTTCTAATAGATGATTTGCTACTGTGTTGTATAGTTTTATTATGGAGAACCTTTTATACCTGTCAGAAGAGAAATTTTCATCTCTTCATTATATGTATACAAACTATAGATAAGTTTGCCACCCAATATATTATATTGTGGTATGATAGCAAAGCATAACAAGGCTTTAGATCTTAAAGTTATATTAAATGTTGATGTATTTAAGAAAGAAGTTGAAGGGCAGAGAAGCTGAGTATCCTAAGGCAGATACTGAGGTAGAGATCCTAAGTATCAAATTGGTGGGATGCAATTCAAACACAAGAAGTCCTTCCTAGAGCTGCCAGCCGTAGTTGAAAGAAGATTTTTCCCTCATATTTTGAAATCAACCAACATAGCACACAACACCAGGAGGTGGAAAACCTCCCTGCATGAAAGCCTATGTAAAGAGAGTTGGCTTAGAATAATGCATGATCACCAGAGGACCACACAGAAACAACATATGCACAAGGGCTGGTTGTGGGTAAATGTCTAGAATATAGCTTTGTTCAAGGAAGAAATTAACTTGGACAGTGGACATGTTATCTCCTGTGGAACAGGGATGTGTCTTACAAAAATATCTATCTCCTTTCCTGGAACCTCTGCTAAATGAGCAGTATTCTGAATTGTTATTTAATTTTGAGGTTCACTGATTCTGGAGAGGAGAACCGTAATTGTAATTTGAAAAGTTTTGTTAGATATACTTCCTGTACAACAACATCAAGTTTCTTGATCTACAAAACTTGGGGTCAGTTATGGGAACATTTCATCTATTTTATATTCTTTAATTGTAGGTCTACCTTATTCTCATGTACTTCAGTCTTAAAACCACCTTTTAAACTGTATAAATCTATGATTGTAATTTAAATTCATTTTCTGAGAGAGTATGATAAAAACCAAATTCCAAACCTAGAAATGAAAAGACTCTGTGTGAGATATCTGAGGTGAATACAATATGCTAAACTGTAAACATATATTTTATATTGTTAATATTTAACTACATTAAATATATATGAAACTTTTGAAATTCATATTTCATTCTCATTGTTATAGTATAACAATGTGTATCTATACACTGTGTATTTTTATACTTTATTCTCACCTTTGATTCTATTTTGAAAATGATTATTGAAAATGATTCTAACATAGTAACTGTAAGAAACACATTGGGGTTACTAAAAATTAAAACCAGAGACTTAATTGGTAATTTCTTGATTAAAAGTAGCATAATGGCCACATACAAGTATAAGACAGTACAGAGAGTTTCGTTGTACCTGTTTCCAGTAGTGCTCTTGGTGCATCTTTCTTGTTCTATCATCAATGTAAGATACAAAAAGAATGTTGCCAGGTGATCGCCCACCACCAGCCTGAAGCATGGAGTAAGAGACACAAACTTTGTGCTTGAAGTTGACTGATGAGGGAACACAATTAATGCGACTGGTTTTTCTCCTATCTCTGGCAAGCCTTCACCACATAGTACTGGTGTGGACTCAGAGGGCTAGGTCGTTATAACCAAGA
The DNA here is from genome assembly GCF_021234165.1 of Pteronotus mesoamericanus. Taxonomy (NCBI): domain Eukaryota; kingdom Metazoa; phylum Chordata; class Mammalia; order Chiroptera; family Mormoopidae; genus Pteronotus; species Pteronotus mesoamericanus. The sequence continues at coordinate 21,346,100 of NW_026555285.1, read as the reverse complement.
CAGATAGTTCTTAGAAAATAGCAGCATTCAGGAGAGAATTAGAGGAGGTTATCTGCGAAGCAGAGTTTTTAGTTCCAGAAAGCGGTCAACCAATATTGTTACATTAATTATCCTGTTCCCTTTCTATTGACATCAATTACTGCATAATCCAAAAATTCAATTTAAGCCTGTCTTTTCATCTCGCCAGGCAAGCAGTTATATACCAGGAAACATGAACTGTCACACACACACACACACACACACACACACACACACACCTGACCATGTAAGAAATTCAGCTGATATATAAAAATGTTAAAAATTAAGCAATCTGTAGCAGCTGAACTATTATCAATGAACCAAGTCAAATCAGATCATCACATTTATAATAAAGGTATTAAATGCTATTAGAGAGAAGAGTGTATATGAATATATAGATCAGGAAAACAGATTCATAAAGAAGAAATAAGTTGAAATACTGGGTATGATAAATGCAATACATGAAATTTAAAAACTTAACTGGCAGCTAGGAGAGTTCAGCAACAAATGAATTACAAAGAGATAGGGAGTATAAAAAATATCTTGGATATGAAGGGTAGAGGTCAGAACATCAGTATTCACCTGAGTCATACAGGAAAAGATAATCTGGGGAAATAAAATTATGATGGCAGAATTTAATAGAATAAGGGAAAATGTAAGTCTTTAGATTTAAAATTCTTGTCAAATACAAAGCAAGTTAGATAAAAACTTACACTTGTAATTAATAGAGTTTAAGAACATGAAATGAAAAATAATCAGACAATCTTATAGAAAAGCAGTTTCCTTACAAATTTGCAAGAAAAAATTAACATCAGATTTCTCAAAAGTGTTACTGAATAAAACCAAATAGAACAATCACTTCTGGTTTTTGAAGAAAATATCTTGTAATTTATGTTTGTTTATTATATAAATGTAATGGAGAAAAAAGTATTGAGGGAAACTAGACTTTTTAAATATAGCAGCAAAACATTGCTTTCAATTATTTTTTTCTTGATAAAAGTGCTTTACCAAAAGCATAAGTAAATCACAGAAATTCTATGAGGTTTTCAAATTCAACATATGAAATAAAAATATAATAAATTAGTCTATTATAAATAAGGCAGAATAGTATATACATAAAAATCCAGAATTAAATTCTGAACAATACCAACATGGTAAACTGTGGACAAGGCCGAGAATGACCATGAGTAAGAGGGAAAGCCACTTGTTTCATTTATAGAGATAATAAAATCATTGATAAGCTTAACAAGTTGAATAAATATACATATGAGACTTAAGGCCTTATGACAGAAATGTAAATTCCTAATACTGACTTAACACCTAATACAGAAATGTAAACATGCAATATACAATCATAAAACCAATTGAAAATTTATAACTGAAATGGAAATTGGAAAAAGAGGGAAAGTACAAGAATAGCAATAAAATAAAATGTATAAAATTATTGTAAATATTATAATTAGATAAATCTACATTTAATGAAACAGTTTTTCTCAAATTGGTTTCAAATGCACATCCACACATAACTCACACACAGATGCAAACACAATCAGGAAAGTTCAGCAATGTATTATCTAGAAATAATTTATGTTCTTGTAATCTATTACAAATGTAGTTAATGTAGTGAGTATCTAGAAATGTCCTAATGCAAAAAGATTTTGAATGTAAAGGGATGAAAAACTGTAGCAGGGTAGTGAGACCTACAAAAAGAAAAGATGGGATAGAATTTTAAACCTGTGATATTGTGATTTATAAGAAATGTATATTTGCTTTTCCTCCCTTTTTTCTGGTGCTCATCTTTCCAAGACCTTGGAATTTGCTAAGTGACTAGAGCAACAGTGTTATGTTAATGAGGTGAATTTTAGACCTCATTCCAGGGTAGTGGCTTATTGCCAGGAGGAGCCAACCACTGAGTTAGAGGATGGGAACTTTTAGTTCCACCTCTTGATTTTCTGGGAGGGGAGAGGGCCTTAGGTTGAATCAATCTCTGACTTAGTCAATCATCACTATAAGATGAAGCCTCCATAAAAACCTAAAAGGTCAGCTGATCAGCACTTTTTATCGAGAAATTTCTCATTAGGGAACCAGACTGTTTCCAAAAACCACTTTGCTGGGCCCCAAGCTCCAAGAAGACAGAAGCGCTTTTGTTTGCCATGTGTTGTCTTTATTTGGCCTGTGATTCGTATCCATTAATATCTTTTGTAAAAAAATCAATAATCTATTAAGTAAAAATTTTTTTTGAGTTCTGTGAGTCATTCTAGCAAATTTATGGAAACCAGGGTTGGGGTTATGGGAACATCTGATTTACAGCCAGTCTGACAGAAGTACAGTTAACAACCTGGACCTGCAATTGGAGGAGGTTGTTGACACCTCCAGTTTGCAGCCAGTTGGTCAGAGGCACAGTAAGAAATGGGATTGTAACTGACATGTAAAGTGGAGGTTAGCCTTGTGGGGCTGAATCCTTTACCCCGGGAATCGGATTCTATCTACTGGTAGATATTGAGGTGAATTCTTGGACAGCCTTCTGGCATCTAAGAATTGCTTGTTGGTGTGGAGAAGCTTTCACACACATTGAAATTGGATCTGGTAACCCTTTTCAATATTAAAGGTACCTTATTTTTTATAATGAAATCATTCTAAGCTATAATAATTTATAAACTAATAAACAATTATATTAAGATATTTACATAAAAATACTATAGCATCCTATGGCTAAGCTTGTGTCTAAAATTAATACATAATTTGTGCGGAGGCCAGGTCCTATGTACATAATTTCATTACCACATCAAATAAACGCTGTCTCTACTTTGTAGCATCAGATGAAGCACTGTTGAGAGAAACAGAAACATCTAGGGGCAAAGAAAATTTTGAGTAACTTTTTCCTATAATCCTGAACTTAATTGGTTAATAATAGAGTCTTGAACTAAGGTAGAGATCATAGGATGAGAATTAAAGTATAGAAAAACAAATGTTTATTGTTAGCTACAGTTGATCACATCACAAATGTTAACAAGTCCCTCTTAGGTGAAAAGAATCCTTTGAGGTGTTATGCATTTAACATCATGCTTGATGCTAGGGGGAAAATAGATATTCTAATGCAAATTGAGGTCATCGAGGGAAGGCATTATAGAATAGTATGATTTTTTTTCCTGGCTTCCATTTGACTAGAAAAAGAAGAAAATATGGCATTTTGAGGAATAAAAGAACATAAGTGAGAATGCAGAGCAAGAACATAGTGATAAGAATTAGCTCAATGTTCATTTCTTTTAGTCGCTTCTCTGAATAAATATAACAGTAGATATTTTAAAATACATATTTCTTGAATATGAAAAATAAACAGAAGCATATAGCTAATATATGCATATTCATATATCTCAATCACCTATGTGGGTGTAACAGATGCCACTGCATTTAGAAATAGAGCACTGTTTCATTGGAGTCACAATGTAGGCTTTCAAAATTGTTTAAAATTTGTATTGCATTTCTATTTACCATGTTAATAAAACATTTGGTCATTTAAAGGTATTCCTGAACTTACTCTTCAAACAATGATTCCTGTTCATTGTATTATTGCCTTATTTACTTATTATTTTGTTTATCATGTTTGTAATTTTAAATATTATTCAGGAATTTTAAATTTTACTATAGAAATGGATCCCAACCTAAAGAAAGATTGGAACCCAGAGCAAGAAAACGGGGTTTATCAGCCAGAATGCCCTTGTTTATATCACATGACCCACCTTCTGGGTCAGTCTTCCACTCTGCCACATAGAAAGAATATAGAAAAGTTATTTGGTGGTTTCACAGAATGTTGCTCATAAAAAACCCATTTTACTGGGTGAGCTCTATGCTCTACTTTTAAAAATAAACTTAGTCAAAGAATAAGTACTCTGGTATGAGTTTGAATGACCCTTACTTTAAAATTACCTTGGTTCTTGTCAGAGTAATTTTTTGTTTCCTTGTTTAATATTAATAAAACACTTAATTGTTTCCATGAAAATTACTTAACTGAAATTGTTGAGATGATGGATCATTTTCTAAATAGTTATAGTTGTAAATCAAATATTTTAATAAATGCATGCAAAGAAAACAGGCTTAACAGAAAAGCAAATCTTATAAAAGCATCTAAAAATAAATATCCAACTTCTTTAAGTATAGGTTATTTTTATGAAATTGAGTGTGAAGTAAAGGGTTATTTTTTAATTTTAGATTTTTTAAAAGGCCAGTATCTGACAGCCTTATTTGAGAAACATCCTGCAGCACAAGGGCCAGATAGTGATGCTGATAAGACATAATGCTACAGGTAGGCTGCTGACTTAAACTTGAGATAACAGGATTTTTCTCCAAGAGTGAAAAGTGGGATTTATAGGGCATGGATAATTTTTGCTGATTATTTGAACTGAGACCATATAAACTCAATAATTTATATGTGGCTATTAATGGTTATGTGCCCATGTCAAAGAAGAGAATTACAATCCTCTGAGAGAAAGTGATATAGAGAATGCTGTATGGCAGAAACAATGAGGTCCAGTGTACATGCTGAGGAAAGAGATTAACTGAGAGAGCATTCAGGGACTTCTGCTGATGGTTCTGGTGAGGTCTCAACACACTTCTTTTTCTTAGGTACCTCAATAAAATATATTGATAGTTTGTAATAAAATCTCTCCCTCTCTCTCTTTTTTTTTTTAACTGAAAGGAGCTCTTGTTCATTGCAAATATACAAAAGCATTGAGAAATCTAATGAAATAAAAGTGTTATCCTGTAGCCTGTGGAACTGTTATGTAGAATGGTGTTTTGGCAGTTTATCTATTTCAAGTAGATGGAGATACATTGGTGCTGCACAGAAGGTTTGCTTTTGTTTTTATGTTCTTTTAGTTTTGGGTTTTTTTTTTTGTTTTTTGTTTTGTTTTGTTTTGTTTTCTTGCTTTTTGATTGTAGATTAGAATAGCTCCATGTAACTTACCTAATTAAAAGCATCACCAGGCTTCTGTCTCCAGATAAAACCAGGACTTGGAGGAATTTTTAGACACCAAATTTTACAGGGTGGGAAAGGAGTGACAGGGAAGTGTCAGGTCCCATCGCCTGGAGGCAAAGTGAATAAACTCTGGGTCTAGGTTAGCGGGTGAGGATCCTGGTCTATTGTCATTAGGTCTGTGAAACTGAAGAAATTAATTAACTATTCTTTTGTTTAATTTTCTTATCTATAAAATATGGATTTAAAAAAACAAACTTTTGTGGCTTTTATGTGGGTTTATTGTCAAGTGAACGGAAGAGTGCCAGAAACATACTATCTGTTTAACAAATACATTATAACTGCCTCGCTAGTGATGAGATTCAGCAGGGTGGCCTTTAGGATGAGACTGAGCAGCCAGGTGCAGAAAAAGGAGGCTCCATTTTTGTAAGAATAGGAAGGATTCAAAGGCAACGGCCTCTGAGAAGAGAGGTGGAGTAATGTCAAAGACAAACTGTGCCCTTCTCTGAATTTGGAAATAAATATCTATCAAAAAAGTTCTATAAGCATCCTTGAGACAGGATAATGAGAATCTGGGAAAGTTCATTGGCAAGTGAAATAAGGGGAACTAAGACATAATAATTAAATAAGGCCAAACAGTTTGAGCAATTTATAGCCAGCTAATGAATCACAAAGTTTTACCTTCCCTAACCAAGGACACTGAGGAGCAAATGGTTCACACATTCTAGACTGTCCTGGGGCAGATCTCTCTTGGTCCTCTCCCTCTTTAACAATGCTCTTTAAAAATAAAACTAACTGGAAAATAACCCTAATCCCTCTATACACATGTTTTAATAAATCAACATATTGAAGAACACACCTGAATAGCTAATGAATATTCTATTAAGACCCTCCCCTGAGACCTCCTCTAGCATTCCACCAACGACCAAAGAAAGATAAAAAGCTCAGGACAAAGAAGCCAAAGCACACTCTCCCCACTAAAAGTGCACCCCCACATTTCCCTTCCCCCATTCTTCCCCCACAGGCACTGCTCCAGCTTTAGCAAAACTGCTCAATCCATGACACTTTCACTAGAGCATGCCCATGCCTTGTAGATATGCTGCTTTTTCCTAAACCCTAAGGGACCCTTTGGGACTTGTAACCAGTGAAGCAGTGGACAGCAGCAGCTCATCCTGGGGTTATGGCCTGCCCCTGCCTCCAAGGCTCCTTTTCCTCTGCCTTTCTCTCCTGTTGCTTCTTCTACCTTTAGCCCTTCCTTTGTTTTACTTTCCTCAGCTTTAATAAACTTACTCTGAAAATCACCTGACTTGTGTTGTGAAATATTTCCTACATGAAGTCAAGAGCACATATGCTGCCGGCCCACCTGAGGCAGACCCGCTCCATGCCCGGACCCCATCTGGTAACATCCTGAATTAAGTGGAACAAAAATAGAAGACTGATCGTGTATTTTATTTTATTTTCTATTTGTACTCAGCATGACTTTTTGTATCTAGTACACTTTTGCCTGAAATGAGTCACAGGGTTCAGGCAGTAAAAGTTTGAGTGAAGAACAGGTACTAGGGGATAAATGGACTATGGGGAAAGCAGATATTACTAAAATCTTGTTCTTTCCCCTCATCCCATCCAATCTATTGCAAATCACATCAGCTCCATCTTCAAAATATATCTGGTGTTTGACTTCTCTTAACCTCCACTTCTACCTCCTTTACTCAGCGATCCTCTTCACCTAGCTTATTGCAAAGCCTACAACTGGTCTCTTTAATGATACTTTTGCACACTTTTCATTTATTTTTCCCAGAGTAGTAGAAGTGATTCTTATAAAACACGTCAGCCTACGGCCCCATCTCCAATGCTTTCCCATCTCACCTAGAACAAAAGGTTGTTGCTTTAAAAGGGGCTGAAAGGCCACCATAGTCCCTCAGCTACTCCCTCTCACCTCATGTTCTTCTCTTACCCTCCCTGCTCACTCCAAGGCAGCTACATAAGCCTCTTTGCTGTTCCTCAGACACATAGAGGAAATGCATTTGAGACATTTGAAGTTCCCTTATCTAGTCTTGTCTTCAAAGCAGTGATACTTCTAGATCCTACTTTTCTTTTGTCTCCTTACTGAGAAATTTTTCCTATCCACTCTGTCTAAACTATCAGTTTCCTCTAACTGCGCGTCTTACTTGATTTTTTCCTTACAATATGCTGCACTTTATGTGAAATAACAGTTTAGTTTTTCACTGCCAGTTGCTCTCACTGGATTATAAAAATCATGAAAGTGGTGGCTTAGTCTTTTTTTCTTTTTTTGCCAAGGAGACCCTCTGGTTGCTGCAATTCAGAACTACATCTGGGGAATAAGACCCGAGATGAGAACTTAGAGAGAAAGACTGCATTTTCATTGAATCACTAACTCAAAAGTTGTGTCAAAACCTTTTGAAACTGATGTCCTGTCTAGAAGCCAAAGTATTTTTTCCACACATTTATATATACAAAAATATTTTTTTAATTTTGATTTACTTTTCTAACTGCATGGAAAATTATGGGTTTAACATTTTTAAATTGAAACATAAATGTGATAAATAATCATAAAAGGTCATATCCCTTTAATTAAGAGTTCTTTTGGGCTGCATTTTATTATAAATGTCATATAGTGCCAACCTAAATCTATTCAGAAGTAATGAGAGAAAGTTAAACCATGTAAACCAGAGTGTATTTAAGTATATGCATATATGATATAAATGTGTATAAATACATTCACACATTTTTATATATCCGTATACATAGAAAGTATCCAGCCATGTAATATGAAAAATAGAAACATTTATTGAAGAAGATACAAGATACAAGAAATGTTGTACATATAACAATGGAGCCTCATACAGTAGGTATTTTTGGGACCTCACACAGTTCTCCCAGCATCTCTTCCACCATTCAAGTCACTTTGCAAAATCCTTTGTTGGAATCACCATCAGCTGTCCCATCCTATTTTCCTGGATCTCACTGACAGTATGAAATCATTTCCCATTCAAAAGTGATTTTAGTTTTGGGAAAAGCAGAAGTTGCAGGGCACCAAATCTGGGCCATAAGTGGGCTGAGTCACCTGGGTGATTTGATGTTTCACAAAAACCTCTGCACAAGATGCGTGAGTAGGTGCATTGCTGTAGTGAAGCTCCCAATCACCTGTTGCCCATAGCTGTGGCCGTTTTCATTGTACTGTATCTTTCAACCAATGAAGAACAGCTGAGGTAGTGCTCCTTATTAATTGCTTGGCCAGGGGTGTACTCATCATGGATAACACCTTCCCCATCAAAAAAATACAGTTAACATGGTCTTGATCTTGCTGTGACTTTGCCACACGTTCTTCAGGTGTGGAGAACTAGGCAACTTGCATTGGAATAACTGGACCTTCATTTCTGGATCACAGTCATAGACCCACAATTCATACATGGTTATGACATTGAGGAAATCTGTTTCATTGGTAGTAGTTTGAATCAAGTCATTAGCAACTGCAGCACAATGTTCCTTCTGCCCTGGTAGCAGAAGCCATGGAAGGAATTTTGCCATGACACATTTCAGACCAAGATCCTGCATCAAAATCTAGGATGCAGTAACTTTTGGAGTCTCCGGATCAGCTTCTATTTCTTGCACTACCAGTCACTGATCACTGTTGATTGCAGCCTGTACATGTTCAACATTCTCAGGCATTCTGCTTCTTGCCGGCCTTCCAGAATGTGAATCACTTCCAACAGATTCTCATCATCTTTGAAGTGTTTGTGCCACACTTTTATTTGCACTGTACTCATTGCTTCACCCCTGAAAGCCTTCTGAATCATCTGAATAGTTTCCACCGAGGAATGTCCAAGCTTAAGACAAAAATTTGATGAAAATCCATTGTTTTACTCACTCAGTCATTTTGAATGTGATGGTCACACAGTACACATGATCACTCAATGGCGTCTACCATCTCCAATGACTGGTACAGTGAAGTCATCATTGTTCACATTTGTGCATTCCAGTCTACTCCCCTTGGCTGCCAGGTTACATTGATGTTGTATAAACCATTCTTGTTATATCAACAATGGCTGGACTTTTTTCAGGACAGATCTCATATGTTTTATTATATGTTATAAAACATATAATATATTATACTTATATATAAATAAAACATGAACACATGAATATGAATATTTCTATATAGAAAGGGTAATCGAGCACAAGGAAAATTATATTTTAGTGAGTATGTTTGTTGATGTTAATTAAATTCTTAGCGTCTCAATTTCCTCACTGCTTATGAATTGGTCTAGGAAGGTAAATTGCAGGTAGTAGTGAAAGTTAATAAAAATAGCTGAAATGTTCATTCCTTCCATCCTTTGTGCTGTATAGTTCTGCCTGAAAGCATTTTTGGCTAGAAAAATGAGTATGATTTATATGTATCTATCTAAAAAATAAATGTGCAATTTATATATTCATTTGTACATTATTGTAAATGAACTTTTGAGGGATATAAAAATTTTTATATAATTGTCATTATCATTTCCATAAATGCCTACATAGAACTTGCTTTGATATATTATAAAGAGAGTTTGCTTCTTTTTATGAACTGTGGCATCTAATTTTTAGATTTGAAGCAGTATTTTCTGATTTATGTTGGCGTTAATAACATTGACTGCAAAAATCACCATTCCCCCCAGGTTGGGCACTACCCTTGGGAAGATAGGTCACGGCTATCTAACAGCAGCATCCACAGCTGTTCATGCTGATGCAGATTTGAGTGTTATTTCCTTGACAGGGGTCACAGGGAAGCAGTAGAAGATAATTTTATGAGGCATCTGCTATATTTGTGGTTATACTCATTCTTCAAGACTGACCTACAAACTTTAGTTTCTGCAAGAAAATAACATTAAATCAAATCACAGAAGCCTATAAATGGAAAGCTGTAACAAATGAACTTTCATGTGAATGGAATGTTATCCTCAATTGAAAAATCAATATAGTTAAAACCAATGAAAAATGTTGGTTTCAAAGGAGGCTTAAGCAGAGGTCAAAATGGATATATTTAACTTGAAAAGCTTTAAACTATAACATAAAAATCCAGCTAGGGTATACTGTATGCAACTATATACCATTTAACACTGAGAGTTACCCATAGAGTTTAGCTAGAATCTTTTTCTTAAAATATTCCTTTTTTTATTAAATTAGAGCAAATAAAACATTGCAATAAACAGTCTTATTGTCTAATTTTAAATACATTTATTAGTGTCTGGTTTGAGTTAATGAAATTTATTTTCAAATAATTTACTCTAAATTAATTAAAATCTCAAAGGACCGGTTCTCCATTGGGCTCTTTATTTCCCCTCCTAAATGTTGTTCTTGGGCACCTAATGAGCACCATGAAATAATGCCAGATGAGTATTAGCTTTAAGGCCAGAAATGTGTGTAAATGTTGCCTTGTTATTTATCTATGTGACAATGAACAAGTTACTTAAATATTTTGAGCCTCACTTTCTTCATATATAACATAAATATTAAAATACCACAATATAATATTGTGAAAATTAAATAATTAAGTGTTCATAAAATCACCTAGAAAGGTATGTGGTAATTATTATGTATTTATTAAATGCATACTGCATACCTTTGTAATAAATTTAACTCCAAAAAACCCCATCTAAGCTAATTCTAATGAGAATTTTAAGAAACTAAAATACTTATTCTCATTGATGACAAATGGTCTACTTTTCTGCAATTCTATTTTTATTATTAATTAATTAGTTTTTAAATTTTTTTAGAAAATAATTTTTACTTGCCTAATAATTTTTACTTGCCAAACACAAAATTCTGCATATATAATAATAGATAAGAACAAGGTTTGAAAAATAGAGAAAATTTTCCTGTTTATGACATACTCCAAACATAGAAGAACATACATAAATCAAGTAAAGTTTACCTAAAACTGTATCCCATATTTGGATGCATGAGTCATTTAATCTTGCTGAGGGAAGGAGAAGAGTAAGAGAAATATATCTAGATCATATATATTTTGTGTGGGAAATTTGAACTTTGTACAGAAACTAATGAGAAAACTTTGAGTGTTTAAAATATACCATGGATATGCATTTGATTACACAATAATCAAATAGCTGTTTTGCAAAATATAGCAACAATTATAACTTGAGAAAATATTTTTGAATATAGAGATAAATAAACTCACATCCCCTCAAAAATTTACAAATTTTGAACATCTCAGAATGATTAAACAATGAAAACACACTCAAATATTTTTCATTAGACTTTGGGCTTTACTACTGTTTTGTTAATAGCAGTCATACCTTCTTCTTTCCCCAAAGAGACATTATTTCTCTGAAGTTTGTATTGTATATTTGAAAAGTAAACCTGCTTAACTATTTTCCCCTCACTAGAAAAAACTAAACAGTTGCCCTTATTTTCAGAGACAGAGATTTTTATTATGAATTTTCTCACTCTAAGGATTCTTTTAGGGAAATAGTAGGGCTGTGTGTGTGTGTGTGTGTGTGCGTGCGCGCGCGCATGTTACAAAGACCTCGTATGTCAAGAATGACATAGGAGTTTTAAAAATTATTAATAAATGGTAACATTTTTCCCTTTGAAAATGCGTTGAAATTATAGAGTGCCCAGGCATTCCTCATTGTTCCAACCAAGGAACTAAAAGGAAGGAGAGTAAGTAATAATAACATTTGTTTATCTTTTATTATCTAAATCTTGAATTACAAATTGCTGACCTAAGAGACCCACGTTAATTGAAGTGGTGCTGCTTCTCACAGCACTGTTACTTGGTTCTTTAAAGTATTAAAAACAATGTTGCAGTGTTAAGAACTTTTCTCTGTGACATGTTGGTAAACGTCAATATTTTATTTCAAACTTTCTTCAATTTATGCATATACTATTTAGAGTTTAATAAGAAAAATGCATTTAAAATAATTACTATAATCACATAAGTTGGCAAAAATAGAAAGTAAAGAAGTGGGAGAAATAAGAACAGTTTATTTAAACAAACACAAAAATAAGTAAGCCTATCACTTGACCTCTTGAATGGAAATAAGAAGGGCTGACACTACTCTCTCTTTCCTCTTTTAGCTATTAGAAAACTATATACTTAGTCTCTGAGAATTAATACATGGGAAATGTTCCAGATTATAACCAATTACTGGATATTTTTACCATGGCCTTGATAAAATTTCCAAGATTTGCTCAGATAGCAAGAATTTTGACAGATATTTGGAAGAAATAGTAAGGTGGTTAAGTTGGTGGTAAGCTGAATGATGTTACAAATGAAAAATAATGTAGGGTTAATGCCTCTGATCTATCAGCATTTGGAAGAATGAATAAGTTACAGGAATCTGGAATATTTTTCAAGTTATATATTTTAAATGCAAAGTAAGTACAAAGATATAAAGGGCCTATTTTATTTCATTATTTTAATTCAGAAGGCAGTGTTTGAATATGCTGTGAATAATAAAAAAGTTCTCAAGAGATGAATAGTCACTTAATACTTTAAATGTTATGGAAGTTGTTCTAGTTAATCAGAGTTTGAATGTGAAATAATTTCTGATTTTATTTGATTCTACTTACTATGTAACAGAAGCAATATTTTTCATTCATCTTAAGAAATGAACTGTGATTGGTACTGGATTATAAGTTCTTTCAATCATTTATCAAGATAAAAGTTTCTATTTAACCACAACAAACCTGTTATAACAAAGCATGATTGATAGTGTGTGTAGATTGATAGCTATAATTTAAGACTGACAAATGTCCAGTGTTCTCCTATGCTTTGGTCTTCTGATACCCTGTCCTGTGTTTTCTTTAAGAAATAATATTAATACTTTCAGCTAACCATGTACTGGCTCTTGCTCTTCTGTTAACTTTTCCTTTAATCTGTTAAAATTCTCACTACCTAATTATCTATTGGGAAAAAAATATATATATATATATATATTTCCTCTTTAACAGTCAAAATGTTCTCAGGCATCAAGAACTTTTTAAAAAAAGTTTACCTACTTAATTTTGTTAACGAATATTTATTTAGTACTTACTTATATTTAGTACTTATCTATAAAACTCAGAAATAAACTCAACAGAAAAAAAATGCTATATTTATGAAGCTTTCACACTAGTTGAAGAAGTCAGAATATTAAGCACACAATAATTAAAACATGTAAATTTCATATAGTAAATACAATATAACATGTAGTAGTAAAGAAGAATTAGTAAATGCCTGGGCAGAGGGTTTCAATTTCATGGATGTATATTAGAGAGTGAAATGTGGTTTTAAATAAAAACCTTAAGGAGGTAAAGGAGATCTTATGAAAGGCTTATAGGTAGAGACAAGAGAAAGAAAAAAGTCCTTAGGGAAGAAGTGTGACGTTTTGAGAAAAACATTTCAGCCCAGTGCAGGCAGAGTAGATTAAGCCAGAGAAACCTTAAGAGATAAGACTTACAGAGAGTCAGTAAAGGTGACATATCCTCTAAATATGGGAAAACATTGGGGAGCTTAGAGCAGAGAGGTAATATGGTCTGTTTCGAAGGATAACGTTGAGACTTGCACTGACTATACACAACATGGTAAAAGGAGAGAAATGCTTTGGAGAAAATGAATGTGGTGCAGGAGAGCATTGGGTGGCCTCAATGAAAGTGGTGGCTGTGAGGTGGTAAGAAATGGTCAGACACTGGTTATATTTTTTAAAAGAAAACTAAAAGATTTGCTTATGAATTGAATGTGAGATGTGGGGAGACAAGTTTTCACCACAAGCAAATTGGAAGGACACTGTTACCATATGTTGAGTTGCAAAGTATTTGACATGTCTGAGATACCAATTGACCATATATTTGGAGACATCAAATAGAGGTTAGATTCAGGCTGGTTTGGTTACTACCAGCCCCTGGAGTCAAATAAATCAACAAAAGAGAAGGAGTACATAGAGAAAACATTTCCAGGACTAAGAGCGAGAATAGTAAAACGGAGCTCAGCACTAAGACTGAAAAGGAGCCTCCAGTGTGGCAGAAAGGAAACCAGGAGAATGGGTTTTCCTGGGAGCCAGTTGATGAAAGCCTTCCAAGGAAGAGAAATCAATTAACTTTTTCAAATGCTAATGATAGTTTTTAAAATTGAGAACTTAAAATTGATCATGGATTCTTTACCATGAAAGCCACTGCCAATTTCTTCTGCTTTGGATGACTGGTAGATGTGAAAACTTGTGTGAAGTGAGTTTAGGAAAAAAACAAGAATTTCCTATAGCATGAGAGCTATATATGTGTATTGAAACCTCTGTTGTAAAAAGCATAATCCATTCTAAATAACATATTTAAAATTATCTGTACAAACACTGATAAGCTGGAGAAAATGAAAGGATTTTGATGCTGTGCATGTCAGAACCCAGAAAATTAAGCAGAGTTGTACAGCAGCGATTCAAGTTCATCCTGAATGCCTTAGCATAATGGGAGAAACCTGAAGCCCACATGGAATCAAGAAAGAGAAAAGCGATCACAAGGCCCAACCAGGGTGAGAAGTCCAGAAACATGTTACCCTCATAAAGCCAGGACTTCCAAAGGATACACTCTCGATATAAAGTTTACTAAGGACTGATCTAAAGCCTGAGAACAGTCAGGAAATTTAATCACATTTGGCTGTAACTTTTATTTGAGAAGAAGTCTTTGCTGGAGATTTAGGACCTTACTTCAGACTACTTATGGGTTTGCAGTGTCCATTTGTAGTTAAATGATTTTTAAAATTATATTACAGTTTAGCCCTAGCTGGTGTGGCGCAGTGGATTGAGCACTGGCCTGCAAACCAAAGGGTTGCTGGTTCAATTCCCAGTGTAGGGCACATGCCTAGGTTGCAGGCCAGATCCCCAGTAGGGGATGTATGAGATGCAACCACACATTGATGTTTCTCTCTCTCTCTTTCTCCCTCCCTTTCTTTCTCTAAAAATGAATAAATAGATAAAAATCTTTAAAAACTTTAAAAATTATATATAATTTATAGGTATCTTGAGGTCAGAGCACTGCTAAATATCTGGCAGAAGCAAATGATATGTGAAAGAACTTATCCTCATCCAAAACCAGAATAAAAATTTTATAAATAAATTTTTTGGGAAAATACATAGCTAAGAACAAAAATAAATATTTTAAGTGAGCATAAATATATTAAGTTTGTGATGAAAAAAGTAAGACTCAGTCAATTAGATAAATATAGGATGAATTTCTTGACTACAAATGTATCTTAAGAAATTAGTTACTGGTTATAAATGAGCAAACACACTTGTCATTCCCATTGAATGATTCAAGAACACAGATGGACAGTGGTCAAGAAGACCACACTCAAAGAGCAAGTGACAAATTCTGTGACATCTGTTAACAAGTCTTGGGAATCAACTCTCTTAAAAAATCATTGTTCAAAATGTCCAGTGATGAGCACTTATTTCTGCTGATATGACAATAAATGCATAGAAATGGTGAATCATATATAACCAAGGGACTTGTAAATACATAACTGAGATAATAAGAAAATAAGAAATAATACCAAGGGCAAAACAAGAGCAAAATCAGAAAAGGGATCAGGCCTACCAACCTTAAGAGGACAGAAGACAATCTTTGGTCTCTTATAAGTCAGAGACAGAATTTGTACTTAAAGTGATGACATTCAAAGGACTGTGCAGTTCAAAAGAAGGGAGATAAGAAAATAGTAATACCCACCAGGAAAAATAAATAAAACAAAAGCTAATGATTTTCATCAGTGATTTGTTCAACACAAAACAGATTGTGAGTCTTCCCAGGAATTTATCCTAACATAGTTTTCAAGTTCTAATTGGAGATCATTATGCTAAGCAAAATAAGCCAGGGGGTGAAAGACAAATACCATATGATCTCACCCATACGTGTAACCTAATCACAAAACAAACAAGTAGGAAAAAGATAACCAGCAACATTGAAAGAAAAAAGAAAACGTCAGTAACAAGAGGAAAGAAGAGAGGGGTAATAGGGAAAAGAACAGGAAGGGTCAAATCAAGAAACATGTATAAAGGACCCATGGACAAAAGCAAAGTGGGAAGGACTGAGGGTGGGTGGTGGAGGTGGGTGGGGCAGGGGAAAGTGGTGGCAGGAAAATGGAGACAAATGTATTTGAACAATAAAAAAATAATTAAAAAAAAGATCTATATCGACTAAGAAGCTATGAAATGAAAATTTTACATAAAATTTGGGTTAAAGCTAAAAATGCTTTTAAAGGTCTTAGAAGAAGCAAATGCAAAATTACTGAAAAAAACACAAACAAACCTAAAACAAACATATTCTTAATACAGGCTAAACAGGGCTTCAACTGAGAATACTTGAGAGTTAATGAGCTCAACATCTAAAGTTACTAAAACAAACACACTTATACCATAAATGAACATAAATATATTTTTTTTAAAAAGTGGGATTAGTCAATAAAAAGTCCCTATAGAGTATCATTGATAAAAGCTATTAGCTAGCCATAACATATTTCATAAATATAGGAAAGGATTTTAAACATGAGAAATAACAAGATACTATCAAAAAATGTTAATAGGTAAACATGGCTCACATCCTCACACAACCACATCAAAATTACAACTAAATTATAGAACCATCATCACTCAGAACCAGCAGAAATCAAGTTTAATGGAAGTCTGACAAATACAGAATTAAAGAAACCATATCCATCCAGGCTGATAGGAGGGACACAGACATGAAACAGGCTGGTCCCACAGCCAAATGTGTATAAAAATTCAGGAGGGATATCTCAGGAGCAAAGAGCCCCACATCCATACCAGGCCCCTCAGCAGAGGGTAACAGTGCCAGGCAGATAAGTCCCCACAATTTCTGGCTGCAAAAACCAGGAGGGATTGAGTCAGTAGATGCTTCTGGAGTCCCAACCAGTTCCTCTTAACGAACCCCTACACAAACTTACTTAGAATTACTCCCTCTAGGTCCAGAACTGGGGTAGCAGCTTCAAAGGCACCAGTGGCATACAGGGAAGAACTGAAGTGGCTAGCATCAAGGCAAGAGCTAGGGAGAGCTTTCTCCCAGGTAGAAATGTGGACAGAGCCACAGAGAAGGCAGGTGGGTGCCATATCTGAGACTCCATCAACCTGGCTAACATTGAGCCCAACCCTGGAGATCCCATGAAGCTCCATTCCACTCAACTTACAGCTGTTAATAGTAGCTTTTTCGTATGAATGGCTGGCCTTGGCTTAAGCTTCACAACTTCGTACATCCTTTCAAATAAGCAACAGGAGACTCACTGAGCCCCCAGCTGCCTTACCTCTTGCTAAATGTCCTATGCACAGCTGAGCCTCCACGGAGAGCAGAGGTTAGTAGTCAGTGGTCACAGTCAATCCTTGCAACTGACTTGCCTGTGTAAGTCCCTTCCATTGACCTGCTAACAGCAACCAAGTCTCAAATACAATTAGGGTGTACTCAGCTCACATGATAGCATACTTTGTGTAACCAACTTGGGTGATAGGAGAAGCTGTGCAACCTGACCCTACAGGACACCTACCACATTAGGCCCCTCTACCAATCCAGGGAGTCATAGCAGCTCCACCTAAGACATAGAAACAAACACAGGAAGGCTGCCAAAATGAGGAGACAAAGAAACATGGCCCAAATGAAAGAACATATCAAAACTCCAGAAACAGAACTAAACAAAATGGAGATAAACAATCTATCAAATCCAGAGTTCAAAACACTGGTTATAAGGATGATCAGAGAACTTAGTCAGAACCAAAAGATACACTAATTGAAGTGAACAATTTACAGGGAAACAACAGTAGAGTGAATAAAGCTGGACATCACATCAATGATTTAGAACATAAGGAGCAAAAAATAACCAATCAGAACAACAAGAAGAAAAAAGAATCCAAAAAACAAAGATAGTATAAGCAGCTTCTGGGACAACTTCAAGAGGTCCAACATTCACATTATAGGGTTGCCAGAAGAAGAAGAAAAAGAACAATAAATTGGGAATCTATTTGAAAAATTAATGAAAGAAAATCTCCTTAATTTGATGAAAGAAATAGACATGCAAGTCCAGGAAGCACAGAGTCCCTAACAAGGTGGATACAAAGAGGCCCACTCCAAAACACATTGTAGTTGTAATGCCAAAGGTTAAAGATAAGAGAGAATCTTAAAAGCAACAAGATAAAAGCAGTTAGTCACCTATAGGGGAGTTCCCATAAGACTATCAGCTGATTTCTCAAAAGAAACTTTGCTTGCTGGATGGGACTGGCATGAAATAGTCAGTCATGAAAAACAGGGACCTACTGCAAAGTTTTCTCTACCCAGCACAGATATTTAACATGGAAGGGCAGACAAAGAGCTTCTGAGACAAGAAAAAAACTAAAGGAGTTCATCATCACCAAACCATTATTATATGAAATGTTAAAGGGACTTATTTAAGAAAAAAAGATCAAAATTATAAACAATAAAATGGCAAAAATACAAATTGATCAACAATTGAATCTAAAAAACAAATGAAGCAAACGAGAACAGAGACAAGATCATGGCTATGGAGAGTGTTGTGATGTTTGGCAGATGGGAGGGGATTGTGGGGGAATGCATGAAGAAGTGAGGGAATTAAGAAGACAAATAGGTAGTTACAGAATTGCCATGGGGCTATAAAGCACAGTATAGGAAATGGAGTGGCCAAAGAACTTAACATGATCCATGGGAAGGAACAATGGGGTGGGGATTGCCTGAGAGAATAAGGGGTGCTGGGTGGAGCAGGGCGAAGGGGGAAAAATTGGGACAACTGTAATAGCATAATCAATAAAATATAATAAAAAACACAAAAAGAATCTTAAAAACTTGAGGAAATTTCTCATATTTTTATATGATATTTATAATTATTGATACATAAAAACTCAATGTAAGTGGTAAACATTATGTCAGACAGTGTAAAGACTGTGCTTGTTGTGAATTGTTTTTAAAATTCATCAGTAGGTATAAATGTGTTTACCTAAAATTTTGTAATCTTGTTTTCATCTAAAGTATTATACCATAATTTTTTCTCAGCAAAAAATTATGACTTCATAGTCTTAAAGTCTTAGGACTTTATTTTCTTGTTTAACTCCTCTCAACTAATGACTCTCAAATATTTTTATTATATATTGTGTGATTCTTCACTGACAAGGAAACTATAGATGATAAAAATAATATAAACCACATTTATATTTTTTCACAAGCAAACTCTTTAATCAAGTGATCTATAACTTTTGCTTCATCATTCTGTCAATTATTTATTTTATTTTGTAGTTTATAAACCATCTACAATTGATTTAATTTATTACCCGAATGATCACTCACAATGTGCCTATTGGTCTGTTCCTCTTCAAATGTCCTATTCCGAACTTATATTTTCTTAAATATATCATTTCTTGGAATGTTGTCTTTTTTCTTTATAAAAACCCTTCATAGTTTTCTCATTTACAATCTTGTTTCACCCATCTCGCAACCATCAGCTATATTTCCTCACGTTGAATATCAATGATGCTATTGTTCAAATCATGTTACTTGGATTCCAACTATAAACAAAATTTAAAAAGTTAAAAAGGAAGAAAGAAAACCTCATTATTGCCCCTCCAAATTAACCATTGTTGCAAATTCCCAATTTTCAATAAAGGTACACTAAATAACTCTAATGCTTGCTAAAAGTTGTACTTCAAATTCTTATTCAGATACTATTTATAATCTTGTATCCCTCATCTCTCAAAATTTTTGGTCCATCTCTCTTTTTTAGCTACTGGACTCGAAGTAGATTAAATAATATGGAAATACATTTACTTACATAACAATGAATCATACTATAGTATGATGTTCAAAATTGGTTAGATTCCTTTAACTCAATGATGCCCCAGAAGGTCCAGGTTTTTTCTATATATTGATCTGCCCTCCATATCATACTTGTTTCTGTACCAGATTTTATCATGGCTAGATGCTGTTGCCAACAACAATCAAGACTATACTTACTTGTCACTATGCAGTATGTGTGATACACCACGTGTGTAAGTATACATATGTACATCCCAGCAGGTCTCTGGACCATCCTTGAATAATACTAAAAAGTTCTCCTCTTTTACACAACCACCAGAACTTACATCTTATTTATCTTTCTGCCTGTATGAATCAGGGTTCTCTAGAGAAACAGAACCAATACCATTTATATGACATATTTAAGAGGAGAGTTATTATAGAAGTTGGCTCACACAGTTTTGGAGGCTGACAGCTCTCAAGGTATGCTCTTTGCAAGGCTGTTTGCAACCTGAAGAACCAGAAAGCTCATGGTCTAATTTACTTCAGGTTTCAAAGGCCTAAGAACTAGGAGCGCTTATGTCTGAGGGCAGAAGAAAATGGATGGAGAATACAAATATGGCATGTTATTTTTTTGTCATCTGTAGTTTCACTGTAACTAAGCAGTCACAAAATATACACTAAAAATATGTATTATTTGATAAGCTTTATAGGGCTCAAACAAAGACAAGAAATTCATCCTTCCTCAGTCTTGTTATGCTATTTAGGTCCTCAATGGATTGGATAATGCCCACTTAATTGGTGAGCATGATCTTAATTTAGCCTACCATTGCATATGCTAAATGCTCCCAATTCCTTTCAGAAAGAACCCTCACAGATGCACCCAGAAATAATGTGTTACCAGCTATCAGGGCATCTCTTAGCCCAATCAACTTGACACATTAAATTAACCATCATACTACCTATCCAAATTATTTTACTTTAATTGGATTCTGGTTAAACTTCAAATTTAAAAAGTAAATCCTAGGTGTTTCCATAATTAGTTATATGCTCACATTCATAAGCAGACTTCCTAAAATGTAACTTTATTTATGTTACCTCTCATACACAATTCCTGACATCTTTAAATTAAAGCCAAATACTTCAATTAGGATGTCAGTGCTTAACAGGTTGTGTTCCCCAGGAAGCAAACTCTCTGACAGATTAGAGTGTGGAGAATTTATTACAAGCTTCTCTTGGGATCAGCTTGTGGAAGAAAAGGAAAAAAATTGAATTGCACAGAGAAAAATGTTGAGATGTGATATAGTTTCAGTTCAGGCCAGGGTATACTCCTTGAGGTGCTCTGAAGTGGATATGGCCCTCCAGAATTTGCTCAATTGAGGCAAGGTATCAGAGAAAGTTCCCCTGGGAATGTGATTTAATCTCAGGCAATTCTGTAAGAGAGTCGACAGCAAAGGGCTATCTACCCATGGCACTCCATGCAGGTAGGAGAATAGTTCCCTTGTTCATGAAGGAGGGATCGAGTGGCACACATTATCCTTTACAGCTGCCTTTGCCACCCAGCTCCTTCCTTGGCCAGCCCCAATGTTACCTGCTTCTTTTTACTAGCTCGCTAATGTGAAGGACAATATCAAAGGCATTGGCATAGTTAGATAATGATCTTTATTTTTTATTTATGTTCTAAACCAATATTTACTTTATTCTATAAATTGAAAAGGTAATAAACAAGTTTTCAACTTTGATTTCCCAGTCTGAATAAATTTGCTGTGTAATATAGTATTTCTACGGTTGTTATCAGATGGACCAAAATTTTTTTATAGCTTATTCACAGAAGACTATCTTATATACCAAAGTGGGCAATAATACTCTTGAAAACAAAGGTCATCTTTGTTTCCACAATCCCTAAAACTGAACCAAGATATATGTATAATTTTGTATGTGTGTGTACTATAGATAAGTAGACAATAGAAACATGAATTCAACAAATATATGCAAGTTTAATTGAATTGTCATTAATTAAAGACAATAACTTAGTTCCTTTACAAAGACTTCAGACACAAAGGTATATTAATAATATCTAAAAATAACAAATAGTTAATTTGAAAGGCACAATTGTGTTATGATTTCTAACTCTCATCTTTCTACCTATGACCTCTTATTATTATACTTTTCATTTCTGCAGTATTAAGTAATAATAAATGGTGTGTGAATAATACTGTAAGTGTCAAAGTCCAGTTAAAATATCAGCAAGATTCAGTCCTGGCCAGATAGCTCAGTTGGTTGAATGTTGTCCTGTGCACCAAAAGTTTGCAGGTTCAATTCCGGTAAAGACACGTACTTAGGTTGTGTGTTCAATCCCAAGTAGGGGCACGTACAAGAGGCAACCAATCGATGTCTCTCACTCATATGAATGTTACTATCTCTCCTTCTCTTTCCCTCTCTTCCTCTCTCTCTAAAATCAGTAAGCGTATCCTTGGATGAGGGTTAAAAAACAAACAAACAAATAAAAAAACCCTCGGCACTATTCTGTCCCCAACAATCTCAAAGAAACAAACTGGTTGCCTTCTTCCCCAAGATGAGGGCCATAATCTAAAAAACATTTAATTATGGTATACTAAGCATTATTTGAAAATAAATGTATCCAATTGTATCTGGATCTATTAACTTGTAGATAGACTGTTTAAATTTATGTTATTTAAAAAATTAAATTTCTTTTAAAATTCTATCTTTTCAAGGACTTTATTACATCTTAATTGACAAAGTTACTCTTCATTTTTCTTTTGTAGACAAATTAAATAATTAAATTTAAAATCATACTCACCTTAGAAACACAATACATTCTCTATTACTTTTTAATAACAGTGGGTTTTCACTATTATTTCCTTCAAAACAGTAAAAATAATCCCACCATTTGTTAAAATCACAAAAGTGAAATGCGGAAAATAGTTAGATATATAAAAAAAAAAAAAAGAGGGGCATTGGGCGGGGGGGGGGGGGGGGGGGGGGGGGAGAAAGAGAAGAGGGGAAGAAAAGGGAAAAAAAAAGAAAAAATATATTTGCCTAAACCAAAAAAAAAAAACAAAAAAAAAAGGGGAAAAGGAAAGACGGAAAGGAAAAGAAAAAAGAAAAAAAAAGGAAAAGGGGGGGGGGGGGGAAAGAAGAAGGAGGGGAAAAAAAAAAAAGAGGAGGGGGGGGGGGGGGAGAGGAACCAACTAATTTTAATAGGTCTATTATTTTTATGTTGGAACCAAATATATATTTATATAATATGTATGATACAAAAAATAAAATTTATTACCATACTATGTGTAT
Organism: Pteronotus mesoamericanus; assembly: GCF_021234165.1. Lineage (NCBI taxonomy): Eukaryota > Metazoa > Chordata > Mammalia > Chiroptera > Mormoopidae > Pteronotus > Pteronotus mesoamericanus. Next base: position 21,323,008 of record NW_026555285.1, on the reverse strand, counting down.
GGCTGAAGAGAATAATTGTCATCTTTTATCAAATATACATTTTAAAATTGTATTTAATAACAATATTTATAATACTCATTTTTTTAGTTTGAAGCACATTAATATCACATTTATGAACATATCCAGTACAAGATATAGATTAGGTATTTACATCAAAATGTCACTCATTGCAGTATCTTTATATCGATCCACTTTGTCAGCTTATTATTAATTCACCAGCTGTTGAAAGTAGGCATGATACAGAATAATCACTCTTATCACATTGTCATTTAGGAGAAAAGTCAAGAATGAAAGACTGAACAGATCAAAGAATCAGTATATTTTTATGAGTTACTAATATCCTCAAATTAACTTGAGATAATAACATAGTTTATAGGTTTCTATCACGTTGAATATTTATGTGAAGTGCAATAGAGTATAGCAAAATCAAGTACAGAATATAGAAACCCCATATTAAATTATTCATTGGTTTTAATATGCTTTGTTCAGACCAAAGTCCTATTCCATCCTGCAGGGTGGGACACAGCTGGATAAGAGATGTATGAGGTACCTCTAAGAGACACATTAGTATGATCTATAAGTTTTACTAATTGGCTTTTGAATAATTTTTTATCCTAAATAAGTCTTTTTTACAGGAAGTTTATTGTGAACAACAGAAACATGACTAAATAAACACTATAAAAATATATTTCATAAGATTTCATGGACTACAAATAAGTAAAATCATGCCACCTGTCATCAGTAAAGGTCTAAACCTGGGCTGCTGTCAAATCCTTACCTGAACAAAAACATCCTTACCTGTTATCTATTAATCAATTCCCCAAACTTGTGCCATAACCCACAATGCAGAGAAAGTTAGTGTCTTTGCTCCTTGCCTGTCAATGGATTTTCTTCTTTGGAGTTAAGTTTTCTGTTGTTGAAGTAGGTAATGGTAAGACCAGTCAGTAAAGCAGGTTTCAATAAGTATAAATATCCTTCTGTTTCAATGAATGTCTATACAATGCAAGATAGTGACTGTTTCCCAACATATTTACCTAATATATTAATGTCTGGTAGCTCAACTGTTCTATTGGTAAAAGGGTAAGGAAAGAAGAAAGACTGGAGGCATGGAAACTGAAGCAGAAATAAGAAAAATAAAAACAAAGTGGATTAAATTTAAAAATAACAACGACAAAGGCAAACGTGAAGGGAGAAAGCTGGTTTGAAGTATATAAATAGCTGATGATAAAGAAAAGAGTACCATGATGTTTGAAATCCAAAGAAGAGAGATGGAAAGTAAAGTAAAATAATTTATAATTAATACTTATTCTGTGTTAGATTACTATTTAAGGTAATTAACATATTGTTCTCTCATTCAATGCTGAGAACAACCTGTGAAGGACTATGCTATTAAAATAAAGAATTCTGAAACACAGAATGATTAACTTGTCTTAATCACGCAGCTTTTAGATGGTGAAATTATGACCGAACATATATATCTCTAATTTTAAATTGTATAGCATTTTCAATACTTCATAGAAGGCGCATAAGATATAAGGACATAATTTAAAAAATGGTAAATTGGCATCTGCACGGCAACATAAGATGACTTTCAGAAACATGGCTAACAACAAGAAAAATCTCAGGACACTGGGAGATTTTCATCAGAAAGTTTAAAGAATATGTACAAAACTGGAAAAAAATTTCAATATTTAATTCAATTTAACCTCACTACAAATTCTTGAAAATCATGTATATGTTACTCAAAATATATTTGGGTTGTCATTAATATTAGTGCTTGATTGAAAATTATGACACTTTGTGATCACCATCTGTGGAAAAATGTTTGCATATAGTCAAATGTATATAATATCTTTATTATATTTGACTATATAAATATATATTTGTACATATATATGTAAAAATATACTTTCATAACAGGTGTTTTGTTTTTTTTTTCACTTCTCATTTTAGCATTCCCGGGTCAGCAAATTGGCACCATAAATGTTGACTCAATTATTTTTTTCATTGTTCCTTTTTCACACCCTCTTTAAGTAAATTGCACATTTACCAGGAAACAGAGGAGAAAATATGATACTAATACAAAAGCTGTTCCTAATAACTTGATTTGCTCACAGTCTTATTATTTTGTGAATAATGACAGCTAATTTAAACTTAATACACTGGCAATTTCTTTGAATATTCACACCTATAGCTTTACAACACCAGTGATCTCAAGGCTAAGGTAAGAATCTTTAGGACAGTTTAGGAAATTTTCAGCTCACTGAGCAAACGCATGGGAGAAAAGCCTTTGGAAAGAAGTTACAGGACCACAAATGAAAATTTAGTTTAATTTATAATGTGTGCAAATACTTTAATATCTCTGTATCATTCTAATATCTAGACATTAAATAGTCATTGCTTATATCCATTAATATGCATGAAGTAATATATATTTTTTCATCTTTGAAATATTTCTCTAGTATTATTATTCCAATATAATTGGTATGAGCAAGTAAAAAGATACATTTTATATTGATGGTGTTTTATATTATTGACATTGAACAGGTAAACTGTTGGAGTTTCTCTTACTATTACCATTTGTATAACTCCCTAGTAATTTATACCTACAGATTAGGTTTATATTCAATAGAAATATGGAGTACTATGCCGCCGAAAGAAAGAAAGAGCTACTACCCTTCACGACAGCATGTATGAAGCTGGAAAGCATTCTGTTAAGCAAAATAAGCCAGGAGGGAAAGACAAATACCATATGATCTCACCTATAAGTGAAAACTAACAACAAAACAAACAAGCAAGAAAAATATAACCAGCAACACTGAAAGAAAAAAACCAAACCGACAGTAATGAGAAGGGAGGTGGGAGGGAAGCGGGGAAGGGGTAAAGGGGAAAGATGAAGTCAAGGAACAGGTATAAAGGACCCAAGGACAAAGCGAAAGTGGGGAAGGATTGAGGGTGGGAGCTGGGGGGTTCGTGGGGCAGGGGAAAGTGGTGGCAGGAAAATGGAGACAGATGTATTTGAACAATAAAAATAATAAAATAATAAAGAAATATAATAAATAATATTTGTATTGTTTTTCTCATAGTCTCTCTGCTCCACCATTGACTTGATTGAAAAAATGGATTATGCTTTATGCTGATGACCTTTCTAACAAACAGGTACTGTTTTTTATAAGGAATCATTTTGGCAAGTGAATGACAGTCACAGTTTTTCAACCACTCACGTCCCAGAATTTATAGAGAAAAATAAATATAAGTTGGAGATTCAAAAACCTTAATAATAACTACCGGGAATATGGAGATGATGCTGTATCTGAAGCTACTTAAAATGACAATTTAGATGATGATATTTTAAGGCCATTCCTCTCCCATTGCGCATGATCATTTTGGGTCCATTCTTAGTTCACCCTCAGTCATAATTTTAATAATCCTCATATGGTTCCTCCGCATGGGGCCTGCCATAAAATTCTTCTTCATTAAGTTTTAACTTAGTGTGTGATAAGTATCAAATATTTGGCAATGGCTGTCGATAGTACTTATAAATAATATAGATATATACTCATTTATATATAAAAAAGGAGATAGATAATGAAAAATGCTTAGTATAATGACTTTGTATTAAGTACTTTGGTGGAAATGAACAAAATGTAATAGAAAATAGCCTTGATCTTTCTTTGTAAGAAGTTCTTTATTATTTTGTTTTCTATTTCTTTGTTTGTATGTTTGGAAGAATGAAGCAGCCCTTCACATCCATTTTATAAGAATGATGGCCAAGCCTCAGGGTTGTTCGAACATGGCACAATACTCATAACTAGGCCACACTGTTCTGTTAGACATGCATGATCTTGTAGATACCAACCTCAGATGAGACTATTCTGAGACTATGGTAAAGTGAGGAAAAGAGGTATTGTACAACCCACAAAGTAGCAAACATTTCCATTTCTCAGCTTTTATGAGTGACTCCTATATACTTTTTTACCAATTACAGTGTTATTCTTGCTCTAATCTGTCTTTATTATAGATAAAATTTATTGAACTGCTCAAACATAAAACTGTTGCTGCTTTCTGACACTACCCAGTCCAAAGTCGACCCCACTGCCATACCGTTTGTCCAAAATTACCCAATAAAGACAAATCCCAATTACAGATTCTTCCTAACGCCTTCTTTCTGAGCCTCTCTACCATTCCTTATTGTGGGTGTTCTTTCTGTCTGGAGAAGGAGACCAATGATAAACCCACTTGTTCATCTACAAGTGTGTTCCTGGTGTCTTTGGCAAAAGGCATTGAAAGAAGTATTATTTTTGTTGTTGAAAGGTGTTTTCAATTCTCACTTTGTAAGTGATTCATGATAACCCTCTGTCAACCTAGGAATATATACCGTTTTTAGATTTGCCTTATGCCGCAAATATTCATAGACCTTACCCTTTCCTGAGACTCCAAAAAATATAAGTATTATTTCTCTATCCCAAAGTGTTCTTACTTCAAATTAGATGATTATAACAATTTTGTTGAATGTGTGTACTACTAAATATCTTCAGGAGGAAATGGCTCATTTTAAAGAATTTCTCCTGTTGATAGCAATGAATTTCCAGCAATAAAAGATTCAGGAGGAAGCGGTCGTGAAAGAAATTTTGGGAAGATCACTTCATGTGTGCCGACTTTCCTCGACATGAAATAAGCATTGAGTCTTGTGACAGAAGTGGTAGGTGTTAATCATAAAGCCAGGGAACCTTTCATCCAGAAGATGCTTTGTGTTTTACCTATTCCAAGTCAAGATGCTTTATGTTCTACTCCAAGTAACTAATGGGAATATATATATATATATATATATATATATATATATATATATATATGAGATTAGATGGATAGATATAGATAGATGTAGATATACACACATATATACACACATACACACATACACACATATCCAAAATAATTTTAATTTTTTAAATTCCTTAGAAAATTCATTTATTTAAAAAACCTCTTCTTATGGCCCCTTTGGATATTGCTGTTGAAAAAATACTCAATTCCTGTTATTGATAATGCTGGAAGATATTTTTTAACATGAGAAATTTAAAATATGTGATTAAATTATTCACTTCTACAATTAATTGTATTAATTTTCATTGTTTTTATATTCCGCATATAAGTGCCTAATTCCCTGTATTCATTAATACAACTTATTCTTTGCAGCTATTGCACATAATATTATTCAACTTTTAAAGGAGAATGAAAAATTTCCAGCTTAGTGATACATTATGTGCTGCTAACTTTCTAATTGAACATTTCAGTGGATGATTCTTTTTATTTAGTAAGATTTAATTTCACCCTGTCAATGATTAATTAGCATGATTCTTGACATAAATCTCTAAAGCAACAATATTTCTGTAAGTCATATTGTTTTTATAATGTACACTGTGGGGGAACAATTATAAATACAATATTTGGAAAATTGTGAAAATAAAACAGATTTAAAAGTCAATAAAACACAGTTTTGTCTTACGCATTCCTTAACTGATGACAAACATTTCAATATCTATCAAATTTTTTTTTATTCTTTGTGATCAGAGCTCTAAAATTTTAAGACATGATAGACTACTAATTTTAAGTTAGCAAATTGTTAAATTAGATTCTTAACCTGGGAAAAAATGATCAATTAAGCTGTTTTGTGCAATTCCTGTTCATGCAGGATTAATCAGTTTTCTGTCTCTGCAGAACCCAACTAATAAGTGAATTGAGATTTATTAGTCTGTTCAATCTAATTTGTGTCTGTTTTTTCCCTACCTAACAGTTGTGCAGATGCTACAAAGTTGTCAGAGAAAACACATGTAGTTTATGCCTTTGTAGATATTACAGTATGGTGGAAAAACTCAATATTTAGGAGGTAATCTAGTGTGGAACAATTAAAATTTAATCTGAGAACTACTAAACTGAGCTCAAAAGGATGAGTATCAGACACTTGGGGAATCTGGTATAAGAAGATGAATGAAAGAAGCTTTCTTTCAAAGGAAATTATGTGAAGGCTCATATTTTAGGGAAAATCTAGCACATCCTAAAAAGTAAAGGGTGTTGTTTTGATTATGTGACTTGAGTAAAGTAGAAAAGTTTCAGAAGAAGGCTGTAGAGAAGGACAGGCGCCATATTGAGAATATGATGCATGACAGGCAATGAAAAGCCACTAAAGTATTTTTAATATAGGAGTGACACATTCTGCATCATGATTTGAAAAAAAAGCAAATATGGAATAGATTACACAATAAGGTCTAGAGAGATATATTCTTAATATGTGAAGAAGATAAGGTGTTAACATGGGTATAAAGAGTAGTGGATAGTTTCAAAATATATAGGAGGTACTCTCAAGGTTGAATGGTAAGTTATAAATGGGTTGATGGATAGTGATGCACAAAGAGGCATTTAAAATGTCAAGCCATTATGATTGAGTTAGTGGTAGGTTTCAGTGGATTGTCATTTATACTCTAGAATCAATGACATATCCCAAGTTTCAGAATTGAACAATTGTGCAAATTTTGCTAACACAATAAAACAAGTGTGGCAGCCAAAGAGAAGACTAATTTAAAAGTTATATGGAGCCATAAAAGAAAAATACTATGAATGCATATCCTGGAGATGGAAAGAAAATCAAGAAAGAGTTGTGTGTTACACATGGCAATCAGCAAGAGAGCCTTCAGTAAAGGGGATGCAGTAGAGGTTGTCAAATACAGCTGAGAAAACAAATAGTTAGAGATCATGAAATGAAACTTGAATTTAGCCACAATGAAGTCACAAGTGTCTTTAGCAAAACAAAAGTGTCTGTGGAGAAGTAGGATTAATAGTCAGTTGGGTGGGATGATGAGGTATTGAATTAAGAAGATGTTTGTTGAAGAAAAATGGTTAACTTTCAAGAGTATATGATGAATGGAGATTAACAGCTGAAGGAGACAGCCACGGACAGTAGATTCCTGGAAGTTGGGAACAGACTGCCTAAGGTCAGACAGGGATGACATCTGACATCATCAGAGGCAGATCCAGAAAGTAAAAACAGTGGTCTCCTACCATAGAAGTTCACACCACAAAGTCAGGAAATCAAGACAGATCAACTTAAGAATCAGAAGCAAAAGAGAAGAGTCTCACAAATAATGGGAAGACAAAGAAATATGCCCCACTAGAAGGGAAAGGAGCAATCCCCAGAAAGAGAACTAAATGAAATAGAAGCAAACAAATTAACAGATATTGAGTTCCAAACAACGGATCTAAGGAAACTCAATGAGCTCAGTGAGCTCAGAGAGAATTATAAAAATCTACAGGGAAACTATGAGGAACTTACTGCAAACTATATCAGCATGAAAAAAGAGATAGAAACTATCAATGAGAAACAAGAGGAAATGAAGAATACAGTTTCTGAATTGAAGAACACAGTAGAAGGAACCAAAAGCAGGCTAGATAAAGCTGAGGATTGAATCAGCGAGCTGAAAGATAAGGTTGTAAAAAGCTCCCAGAAAGAGCAAGAAAATAAAAAAAAAGACTTAAAAACAATGAAGTTGCATTTAGGGAAATGCAGAACAACCTGAAATGTAATAATATCTGTATAATAGGCATACCAGAAGGAGAAGAGGATGAGGAAGGGATATAGAACCTGTTTGAAAATGTAATGATGGAAAGCTTCCCTAATTTGAGGAGAGAAAAAGTCATGCGAGTCCAGGAAGCACAGATGGTCCCATTCAAGAGGAGCCCAATGAGGCACACTCCAAGACACACCATCATTAAAATGGCAAATATCAAAGACAAACAGAGAATCCTAAAGGAAGCAAGGGAGAAAGAGGTAGTAACATATAAGGGAGCTCCGATATGGCTAGCAGCTGACTTCTCAACAGAAACACTGCAAGCCAGAAGGGAGTGGCAAGAAATATTCCAAGTAAAGAAAAGCAAAGGCCTGCAACCAAGACTGCTCTACCCAGCAAGGCTCTCAAATAAAATGGAAGGCGAAATAAGGAGTTTCCCAGACAAAAAAAGGCTACAAGAATACACCTCCACTAAACCAGAATTGTAAAATACGCTAAAGGGACTGCTTTATGAAGACGAAGAAAAAGAGACTATGAATGCCCAGCTCCTTTTACAGTTGCCAATACTTGATATTACCAATATTTTTAATATGCATTAATCTGATTGTGACAATGATGTGGTATTTTAATTGTTCCTTTATTATCTGTTGAAACCAAACCTGTTTTTGTATATTTCTTGCCTATTTCTATCATTTATAAAAAGCTTTAATGACTTTTTGGTATTCTTTATCCATTTACTGCTTAAAGGTTTGTAGAATTTTTTTCCCTAAAAAACTAAACAAAAACAAAAACAAAACTATTAGCACTTTTTTAGATGTGTGGCTAATATTTTCCTATTCTATTACTTATCCTTTAACTTTTTTATTTGTATATTACTATAGAGTCTTAAATGTTTAATATAGTCATATTGTCAATATTTTACTTTATAGCTTCTGGGTTTGAATATTTTACTTCAGAGTAAGAAAAATATTAGTTTGTATTTTCTCCTAAAACTCCTTAGATTCTACATACTGATTTTTAACTCACCTAAATATTTCTTGTATAATGTGTGAAATAGAACTCTATATTTATTTTATTTCAGGTAATAGTGGTCCATGCACCTTATTTGTTGAATAAGCTTTATTTTCCCCATTGATTTGAAACATCAATTTAATCAGATATTACATTGTTAGACAGATATATACATTTGTTTCTAGAATGTTCATTATATTTCACTGATGTCCTTGATTATTTCTGTGCTTGTGTCATGTTGTTTTAATTGCTGAGAATATATAATGGTTTTAAATGTTTTAATATTTTATAATTAACTTTGACATTTAAAAAAATAAATAAAATCAATCTGCATTTTTAAAAGAAAGAAAGAAAAAAAGAGTATATAATGAATAGATGAGGGTAAATATGATATTATATTTTAATTAAAAAGATTCAAGCTTATTCAGATACAGATGAGAAGGCTGAAATGTAATTTGAAGAAAAAAAAGATAAAGTAAAATCCACAGTGCAAACTTTCCATTAAGAAAACTGACTGAAAACAGGATGCAGAATGGGGATGGGGGGTAAAATGGGTAAAATTAGTTATTAATTAGAAAGAATGTCAGCTTATTATTGTGATGGTGGAAGATTAAAAGTGAATGTATGTACATAATTGCATGATCCCAACATATATGAGATTCTGGAAAAGGCAAAACTATGAAAACAGTAAGAAGGTCAGTGGCCAACAGGGTCTGTGGTGGACAGATTAATGAATATGCAGAGCCCAGAGGATTTTCAGGGCAGTGAAACTATTTCACATGATGCTATAATGGTATATCCATGTTATATACAATTGTCGGACCCTTAGAACTATGCCACCAAGAGTGAACCCTAATATGAACTAGGGACTTCGGGTGATAATGATGTGTCAGTGGAGCTTCCTCTATGGCAACAAATGCTTTGCCCTGAAGAGTGATGTTGATAGTGGGGAGGTATATGCATGTGTGGGAGCAGCAGGCATATGAGAACTCTCTACACTCCCCTCAATTTTGCTATGAACCTAAAACTGCTCTAAAAATAAAACTTATTAATTTTTTTGAAAGGTGACTGCTTTGGGAGGAGGAATTTAAATGAAAAGAGGCAGGGTGATCTTTTTGAGATAATAGGAATATCTTGTAGCTTGATTGGAGATGTGGTTACGTGGGTGTATACAATTGTTGAAACTGATCAAATTATTTAATTAATGTCTAGAACTCTGCCTTTTATTCTTTTAAAGTATGCTTCAATAAAAAGTTTAAGGAAAGATATTTAATTCTTGATTGAAAGAGTAGATATGTGATGTTAACAGCAACTAATAAGTGTGAAGTTCATATTTGGTTCAAAGTATAATCTGTGTCATGTAGATCTGAGTCTTGCTTTTCCTATTTTCATGATAAACCCAACGAGGTCAAAAAATTAATATTTTTTTGTTTTTGTGGACATTAACAGGAAATAAACAAATACTGTTGCAACTTGTTCAGTAAAACAAATTCTCTCCCAACCTGTCAATTTTTTATTAAACAATTGTAGAAAGAATTTGTTTTATATGTGTTCAGAATTGTTACAGCATTTCAATCTTATACACTCTTACTCCTGACTAGCTAGTCAGAGAAAACTGTAGAATAAAAAAAATATTGACATACTTGGCAGAGTAATATAGTGAATAACAAAGGTAAATAAATATACATAAATACATTTAACATATATAACAATATGTGTTTTGTGAATTTGTGTAAAAAGATGTGTGAATGTACATCAAAATATGTATATATTTGAGTGCTTTCTGTTTATGAAATTATTAGATGATGCCTCTACAATACAATAAGGTGTGTAAAAATTTAATCCTACACATCAATTTTCAAAATATAAATTTTCAACAAAAGAGAACGTAAAACAAAATCATGAAAATCTTGACTTCTATGAAGAGCTTTATAAAACAACACAGTTTAGCCCCAATTGATGTGGCTCAATGGATTGAGTGCCAGACTGCAAACCAAAGGTTATCTGGTTCGATTCCCCGTCAGGGCACATACCTGGGTTTCAGGCCAAGTCCCCAGTTGGGGCTGGGTAAGAGGTAACCAATTGATGTTTCTTTCACACATCAATGTTTCTCTCCCTCTTTCTCATGCTCTTCCCTTCACTCTGAAAATAAATAAAATTATAAAAAATACACATTTTACGAAATATTGGCTTAATTTGAAAATTATATAGAAAAACACTCAATAAAGAAGTATAAAAATTCTTTTCAGCATACAAAGGATTTCAGAATTAAGGGACAATATTTTAATATTTAATTGTTGAGGAGAATCTGTAAGTATTACATATAAATTTCATTTGATTTCTATAATTTAGAAATACTAGTTTGTGTTATTCTTATATATACAAATCCCTAAAGCTAACTGAGAGCAATAAGATGAAACAGAAAGAACTAAAACATTGTGCCTATCCATTTTTTTAGCTAGAATCATTCACCTTCCTAAAATATTGGTAGAGAAGAAACTGCCCCAAATTAGGCCTTGTTGTGTGGAAGAAGATGCATAGATGAGGACAAAAGGTAACAGGAAATGACTTTATAAAGCTTGTTCCTGAAAGACAGTAAGAACTGGACAAGAAAAAAATAGGGAAAAGTAAACATTGAAGGAGAGAAAAGGCTCGACAAAGAAAACGGAGACATTAACTCTTTTTATCATATTAGCATATGAGACTTTTTCTTTTTTTTGTGCTTCAGGTTGGCAACGTTAAGTATGCTTTAGATCTGGTCTTACATGTCACTATGGACCGTGCTTATTATAATTGAGACATTACTTATTTCTTATTTAATAAGGGAGCTTTTTTAATAAGGGGCAAGTTCCTGAAAAAACCTTGCAGGTTGTTCAAGGCCAGCGTGCCTGTTAACTGCTGAGTCACATTTGCCGACAGCTTGGCGCCCATGGCAGAAAGCGCTTGAATAGCACCTCTGCCCTGAGGCGCACTTCTTCACATTTCAAGATATTATGTATGAGACAGAAGTCCTGATTACATTGTACTATTACTATCAATATTTTTGTCATTATTATTGTTTAATAGAATTTGCATCATTTTAAAGAAAATATCCACAAAAAGTATTTTACAAAAGAAAATCCTTTAACACATAAATACCTTTGAGAATAGTCGGTTAGTTTTAACTTCATAGTGAGCAAAAGTAGTTTTGACAAAATAGTAAATAAAATCTAGGCTGCTTCAGTCTGGCCCATAAATAATAGCATCATAATTATTCTAATCAGCTATTGACATACACGGTCCCTTAATCAGCAAGAAAGCATAATCCTGATTCAGCAATCCCATGGAAAAGCTCAGCACCTACTGTAGACCTTAATTGTTTAAGTGGGGGTCTCATCCTTCAAATGACTTAAAATCACATTAAAACCTGCATCCTGCATTTTAAACGCATGATCGATTGTATAATTTTTGCTTAATCTTGGATCTTTAAAGAGAATCTAAAAATATATTCAGGCCTAAATTTCTAGATAGGCATATTTTTATTTTCGTAACAAAGTGAATTCAAATAACACAATTTTGCGCTTTGAGAAACACATTAATTTCTTAATCTCTGTTTCAGATCTTCTGTGCCAGAGCATACCATACTGTATGTTTCTCACTCTCTCATCTATTGCTGTTTTCCTTTCTTACTCAGTGCAATACGGAAATACTATTAATCTTTTGGCATACTGAGAATTTTAAGATATTTCTAATACCATTATCATGTTTCTAATTATGTAAATTTAATTGAATGTTTCCCAATGATACACTGTGTTTCTTCTTTATTTGTGACAGTTGCAATGTACTGAGAACTTTAAGATATTTTCAATATCATTTTTGTACTTCTAATTATGTAAATTTAATTGAATGTTTCCCAATGATACACTGTGTTTCTACTTTGTGACAGTTGTAATGTAATTGTAATTATTTAACCAAATATTATAAATACTGGTAAAAATATTGGTGTGACACAGGTGCTTCTCTTGTGAAAACAATTTAATTTTCAAATGCATTATAAGAAATGTTATTTGAACACCACCATTAATTAATGTGTGAGTAAAATAAAGGTAAAATATCAGAATGAATAGTATTAATACTTTTTTCTCAAAATGCTTCATGAATGTCTTTTAATTTCTTACTCCAAGTCGAATATACTGATACTGATAATCTTGAGTGTATAGTAGAGGTATTTTGTACAATAACTTTTTGCTGGTTCACATCATTGGCCTCATTAAAATAGAAATCTCAGCTTTATTTTTTTTTTTTGTTTAATGAGAATTTATTACCCTTAAAATGAGAAAAATACATGATCTGTTTTAAATGTTGAAGTTGTTGTTGTAGACTCTATTCAGAGTTTAGTCTCTATTTTCCTTAGATCCATATGTGCTTATAGCAATTTTCAGAATCTGATACTTTGAAATATGTTTATATTAAGAAATCTCAGCTTTAAATCAAATACTTGGTAATTATTCATTTATATCATTACTTTTTATAATATTAGTTGTCACTTTATGATTATCTGATTTAACAAATAAAACAGAGCTTCTGTATTATATATATTTTCAAAATTAAGTTCCAAAAATTTTGACATACCTTATTCTTGTTATATAGCAATTCATTATTGTATATTTGTTTTTGCTTTGAAAAATTATTACATGCTTATTACATAAAATCTAAGTGATGCAGAAATCTACAAAATTATTACTTAGGGAGATACTATTTCTTAAAATAGATTATATGAAATATTAAGAAGCTGGCATTGTTAGTTATTATATATGTATGTGTATATATAGTGTAAATTATATGTATATATATGAATGTATGGTGATTAATAAAGAAGATAAAATTAACATTGTAATTCTTGCTCACATTTCTCACTTTAAAAAAACCTAAGAATTATATGGTTTTAAATCATCACAAGTTGTGAAAAAATAGTCTGTATTTTTTTAAAAAGTTATATTATCTGGATAATATTAGTTCTAAATTTCAACCTAAGCAATGTTAATGGACAGTCTCTTATGACTTCGCGGTTTGTTAATTCTTCTTAATAATTGAATTTTGCAATGAATTTTCTTTTTCTTATACCTGTTTGTCAGTGCACTATACACCAAGTTATTTCATATTTGAAAATTAGTATTGTATTTCTAATCAAATGGCATTATGGCTGGGTAGAATATTTGGGATCACAGTAACTCTCAGTATTTTGTACACTGTCGACATATGTGCACTCTCCCCTTAGGTTTGAGTTATATTGTGGATGAACCTGAAATCAACCCGAGTAACCTCCTGAACACTTTGTAAGTAAATTGTTTCTTTGTTTCTCATTTCTAGCTTGAATAACTTACCCACCTAATTTGTATATGTAGATATGAACATTTTTCATTCTATAATCAGAATAATACCAGCAACCTGTATTTTTTGTTCTACAAACTCAGTTTTCACCAAGATTGGAGTAGCTCCGTGAGGTGGGTGTGATCCCACAGACCAAGACTTCTCTTGTTCCTTTCCCCGTCAGGGAGCTTGCCTAGATTGTGGTATAGGTCTCCAGTTGCAAGTGTGGGAGAGGCAACCAGTCCATGTTTCTCTCGCACATCAATGTTTCTCTCCCTTTCTTTCTCTCTCCCTCCTCTCTCTCTAAAAATAAATAAATAAAATATTTAAAATAAAATAAAATTAAAATTAAAGTTGTTATTTCAGAATTTTTTCTCTTTTATTGTACCTCTGACTACCTGTTTCTTATTTCAATTGTGGACTTCTTTCTTCCAATGCCCCAGTTATCTTTATTTTGGATTTTTTGTAGTTCACTGAGTATACCGTCTTCTCCATTTCAGTTATTTGACATATATAATGAATGTATCATAATTATAAGGACATTATTTTGATCCTTAACATATGCTTTTAGATTGTAACCTCCTTTTTTTAATTTCAGCTTTGAGTAATAGAAAATTGTATGGTTTTTAGTTTCAGTATATTTGGTGGAGTAAAATTTAAAGAAAACTTATGAAGCACAACAATTCATGATATTTTTATCTTTAACCCTCTCTTTATCTACCTTACTTGGAAATGATTTTAGCTGATCATGTTTGAACTAAGCTGTTCCATAGCATACAATACTCTGTAAAACTTCTTGAGGCTTTTTTTCATTGTCATGTAGAACTCCTGTTTTGCTTACTACATGTATTTCTTTTGTGTCTTTTACATATGTCATTTTATATTTTTGTACCTATTTATTTCTTAACATGTTTCTGTATCAGTTACTTTGTTTCTCTTTTGCTTGCTTATATTTTCTGGTGCATAAAGAGTTTGACTCCATGTTAAAAACCATTGTAAGATCTTGCAGGCTCAACCATAAACAACAACAACGAAAGTTTTGCCTGACAGGCCTGGTGATGAAGGCTGCCCTTCCTACAGCAGGCTTGGTGCAGAGCCTGTGCATCAAATCCCCAGGGATGTTGCCGAGAAGGGTCCTCCCCCTGCCCGGTCATGCTGATACGTATATTGGCATACCTGCATTCCTAATTCAGGCACCTTCCTTCCCACGTATATCATCTGATGCCTTTGGAAAAGGCCTTCTTTAGGCCATTCTGTAGAGGCCTCTTTATAGGAGAGTGGAAAGCTAGGAGCAGTTAGGGACAATATAGACACTTTTTCCCAGTCTTTCTTCAAGGTCCCTCAATGGTGAGACAACCCCATGTCTGACCTGACCCACCTGACCCTGTACTGGTGGGTTGTCCTATGGGGGACAGTGAAACAAGGGGAACTGGTGCTTTCTCTAGGTTTAGACTTGTACTTAATTGGTAATTTCTTCCATCATATTAAGTTATTAAAGGTTTAACTAGCTCATTTTTAATTTCTTTCTTTTTTTCAACCTTCACCTGAGGACACTGTTTTATTTTTCATTGCTTTCGGGGCAAGAGGAAGGGAGGCAGAAATGGTGCTCCAGCCAGCTGAGCCACACTGCCCAGGGCTAGCTTATTTTTTAATCTGCTACTTAGACAGAAGCTCAGAAGCTCAGCCTACTCTCTCCCTCTCCTTTTCTCTCTCCCTCTCTCCCCGTCACCAGTTCAGGACACCCCTGATTAGAGCGCCTTATTTTTATGAAAGTATGTGAATTTTCTTAAACTCTCTTCCTATATCATCTGAGACGTTTTTTCTTCTTTGAGGTAAAGTTTGAATATTACTTCATATTCCATTCAAGTTTATTTTGTCTGAAGCTAAGAAGATCCCAAGGAAAAGAAGAAATGAGGTAAAAATAGAGGTGGAATGATGAGATAAAAATCAATCAATCAATCAAACAAATAAACAAAAACACTCAGTCCACCTTCCTTGTAGTCTCTATTGAGATACCTCAGCTCTGGCTAAGCTTCTGAATGGTTAAATGTACTACATTAAGATTACTGCCACTCATCTCAAAGGCTGAATCCTCTCAGATTTCCGATCATTCCCCAAGTCAACTTTGAACAAATTTGAATTCCGTTAGAAAAGGTACTCAGTCTTTGTTGTTTATTTTCTTTATCACATCTATTATCCAGTTAACAACCTATCAAAAGGGAAAAAATAGAATTTTCTTACTCTATTATATTCTTATATAGAATTACATAAGAATTATTAGAAGTTTCACAACTAGAGATTGAGGTGGGTGGCAATGAGGTTAGGAGTCCCTACTACAATTCTAAAATTTCCCATTTCTAATTAGGCAAAAAGGGATATCTGGTTGTTGCCAGGTCTGAACTGTATGCATTGTGGGCACTTTCTGTAAGACACATGGTTACTTGGATAGAGAGCTTTGAAAAATGTCCATGAAAATGAAATGCCCTTAATCTTCATTAGCTCCACCGCTGAGTTACCTCAATTTAAACTGATATTCCTCATAAATATCCTGCCACCAGGTATGTCCTTTCCATCGTGCTACCACTTGACATATATTTGCTTTTTAAAGATTTTGTTCATTCATTGTGTTTGGAGAGGAATAATTTGTTCAGCTTCATTCTAATTTTAACTCTGCATCATCTTAATGCTCATAACAGTACTAAGTATGATGTCTCAAGAAGGTAAATTAAGGCATCCACAGTGTAAGTAGGTTGTCCAATAAATGGGCAAGTTACAAGTGGCATCCACGTACGCCTGAAACTCTCCCTCTTGAATGTGATGACTCAATGCTATGACAAGCAATTTAAAATCCGAAACTTAGAAGTTGATTGTTTTATTTTGAAATAACCAATGACATGCATTTTCATAATCACATCTAAAAAATCTGGTAGAGTACAAATATGGTAAAATTGAATATTGAAGTTGTATTAGAAATAACATCTATTGTACTAAACAAAGTTATGTGATGGCATTCATTCTAAATTTGTACCCAAAGCCATTTTTATGTTTAATATTTTTTTAAACATTTTATTTATTTATTTTTAGAAAGTGGGGAAGGGAGGGAGAAAGAGAGGGAGAGAAACATCACCATGTGGTTTCCTCTTGTATGCCCCTTACTGGGGTTCTAGCCCGCCACCCAGGCATATGCCCTGAGTGGGAATCAAACCGGTGACCCTTCTGATCGCAAGCCAACACTCAATCCACTGAATCACACCAGACAGAGCCCAAAGTCATTTTTTAAATACCAATTTACTAACAGTTTGATACTGACATGCACTAATATTTCTGAGCCACTGATTTCTTATCTGTGAATGGATTTAATATATATGAATATCAAATCTAATATTCAGCATTCAATAAATATTAGACATGTATGATCAACCTTCAACACTTATTAAAAGTAACTATATAGAAAGTATGATAGAAGATCATTATATTATTTTGTTCATTGTCTATATAAATATATTAAATACTTTTAGATGTGAATAGAGTCATTTGTTATTAATAATTAGTGTTAGGATAAAAATCTGTATGCTCTGTAGTTAAACAGCCCATGTGCATATACTTTTGAAAATAATACAGAGTGAATCAAAAGTAGGTTTACAATTGTTCACATGGAAAATACAATAATTAATAAATAATAATACAAAAATAAACTGTGTTTTACATACTCATAACTGTAAACTGATTTGGCCCCACCATTCATGTCTTTAATATTGTTTACCACTAAGGTATATTAACAATGTATCACAATGTAAATGTACTATTTTTAGCTTATTTTAATTACATTGAATTCCAAAGGCTAATATGGTCCCATGTATCAACTTCTGATATTCATACAATTTATGAACCTGAATTGTTTGCTCTGCGAGATTTCCTGGCTTTGAATTGTCTAGTGAACCATCATTACGCTTCTGCTTAAAGAATTCTTCTAGCCCTGGCCGGTGTGGTTCAGTTGGTCAGATGCCATCCCACAATCCCAGAGGTCACTGGTTCAGTTCCCAGTCAGGGCACATGCATGTGTTGCAGGCTCAGTGCTCCGACCCCTGTCAGGGTGCTTCCAGAATGGATCAAGTTAATGTTTTTCTCTCACATTGATGTTTCTCTCTTACATGAATATTTCTCTCCCTCTCTTTCACCCTCCCTTCCCCTCTCTATAATTTTTTTAAATGTTCTTTAAAAAAAAAGAACTAGTCAAGGTTGTAAACATTACTGAAATTCATCTGGCACATTTAAAGGTAGAAATTAAAAAAAAACTGAGCAAGTTCTTTTTAACAATGTGAACTGTCTGACCTAATCTAGAAATACATGTATACAGACAAGATAGGAAAAGCATGTTTAAAATATTCAGAAAGCAAAATTGAAATGTAAAAAGGGCCAAATTAAAGAAGAAGAGCAAAGCTTTGGAGAATCATCAGCTTGGAATTTTATGGTCATAATCTCTCTGAAATAGTTTGAGTGATTTCAAGTTAAAAGTGTGTGTGTGTGTGTAATTAGCTCAGACCATTTAAGGTTAAAGTTCTACAGGCAAGTTATACATAAGAACTGAACTACAAGCCAAATCTAGAATGGTTGGTAACAGATGGAGCTGATAAACACCACTTATATTTCCAGGATTAGCTGCAATATTGCAGCACATAGCTTGGTTTATTAACTCCCTTTAATTTATTTTAAGAGATTACATTTGGAAATTAATATATAGGGTGAGACTGCTTCTCAGCTTCTACAGAAGGAGGTTAGTGCATCTTGTCCCCATGTGAAATCCAAATAGCCAGACATAATCTAGGATATGTCCTATCCTAGATTAGTTTGGCCTTGCCTGCCCTTCCATTCTACCTACCCCAAAATCAGGCACTAGGCTTATTTCTTGGTCTGAATGTCACACTCTTTCTACAATTATCAAATTCTTGTCACCAGTACTATTCCACATTTAAGGTTTCCATACGCAGAACCTGTAGAAATGGAGAGATTCTCATTCTCCCATGAAAGGCAGTTCCCCCACAGGGGCAGATTTTACCAATGAAAGACCGAGGATGAAAAATATTCTCTTTTTTTTCTTCATTATGGATCTATTTGAAGATTTTGTAACTCAAAGTAGCTGCTATGGAGAAGTGCTATATGACACTGTCACACGTGATATTTCACAGTGAGCAACAAGCCTTCTTCTAGCCATCGCTCTCCTTATTCTTTCCCTTTACTCTTTTCCCTCCTCTTCATTCTCTGGATTTGTACCTACT
Organism: Pteronotus mesoamericanus; assembly: GCF_021234165.1. Classification (NCBI taxonomy): domain Eukaryota; kingdom Metazoa; phylum Chordata; class Mammalia; order Chiroptera; family Mormoopidae; genus Pteronotus; species Pteronotus mesoamericanus. The sequence goes on along the minus strand of NW_026555285.1, from coordinate 21,303,813 downwards.
AAGAGACCCTAACTGGTAAATTTTTGACTCAGTTTCTTTTTGTTGTGTCTCATTAATTTATTTTCTACAATCATATTTACATAATACATGGAAATCATAATGAGGAGATAATGAGAAGATAGGATTTATTAGTAAATAAAAATGTTATTTTTTGTTTCCCAAATAGAGAGCAAATAGATATATCAGAATCAATAATAGATACATTTATTGTACTATGTCTAACTGAGAGTATTTCCAAAAAAAATTAACTATCAAAGGAGGAATTCATATGATGTGTTTGTATTAGAATGAATAGTTCTCAGTATTGAATAGTATAATTTAATCACAATTTTAAATATGTAAAGGTCAAATAAAAAGTGTAATACTTTATATGAAAATACTTGTATATGTTAAGCAATGTCTGATGAATCAAGGTACATTATGAAGATGTATAGATTTTCATCAATTTATCATTTTTGTTTTCTCATATTTTTTGCAAATTGTTTCTATCTTAATTTTTGTGCTGGGCCTTGATCAACAAACAGGTTTAAAGCTCTTCAGTAAAAAAAAAAAAAAAAAAAAAATGGAACATCAATAAAAAAGAAAATAAAGAGACAAAAGCTTCTCCACTTGTCTCCAAAATTATAGTTCCTTTATCATACATACATAAAACCATTTACTCATTTCAAAATAATATTTTAGACAGATATTGTAAACAAATGTAAACAGTCATTTACTAACATTTGGGATATACAAATTTTACATCTTCAAGAAATGGTTTTTTTCTTGCTATCATAATGACATTCTCTTTTAATTTTATCTGAGATTTTGTACTTTGTTTTCATTTTAAGTCATATTCTGTTTGCAGTTTATGTTTGTTTGTGGTATAAGGTAGAGAATTTATTTCATTTTTTTCTTCCATAATATCCTAGTACCACATGTTGATTGCTTAATCCTTTTTACACTGATTTTCAATGCTGTTTCTGTCATGTACCAAGTATCAAGTTATAAGGTGATATTTATATTAGCTACCCATTCTGTCTAATTTATTTACTGATATATTCAACATCATATTTTCAAATTATAATAAATTTAAAATTACACTCACTATCTGATAAGGGCATCCCTCTTACTATTTTTCTCTTTCACAAATATCTCGTCTATATTAAGCCCTTCATTGCTTCTAAATGATTTTAGGATACATTTGTTGAGTTATAAAAGCCTATGATCATAATATAATTGAAATTGTGTTCAATTAATAGAGTAATTTGGAGATAATTACTATCTTCAATATTATCTTCCCATCTGAGAATATAGATCCTTTCATTTATGTTAAACATTTTTCTTCCAATAGTATTTTTAAAACTCATATTTTTAAATATAATACAATTTTTAATAAATGTATATATATATATCTGTTATTAGATCTATTCCTGAGCAATAAGTATTTATTGCTTCTGAAATATATATGCAAACATTTATATTTTATTTTTAAGATTAATAGATATTTTATTAATATTTTACTTATTTTAACATTTATCTTACCCCATCTCCTTAAAACACATTACAGAAGCAACCTTCTGGTACATTTCATTGCAATGTAAACTTTATTAGTTAAAAAACCATTGATGGATATTATACTAAATTGCTTTCCATTAGTTATATAAAAAAGAGTTTACAGTTGAATCAAAGAAACTAACTTATTGACTATGTAATATACCAGACTTCATCCTTTCCACTTTAGGACTTCAAATTCGAGTGTGCTGAAGGGGCTTTTCATTTTCAACTTTTTTTACCATCAGCATCATTATATATGAAAGCATTTTCCATCAGAGTTGCTGTTGAATTGATATTTCTTCTTTTTACTATGGAGTTGCATCATAGTTTATTAGTATTTAAAAGATGTATGTCTACAGGATGGGGGGGAGCGGGAGAGAGGGAATGAGAATGACAGCCACCGTGCGGTCAGTCGCCTAATCCTTCTACTCAGGGTGCGTGCGCCCCTAAAAGATGTGATGTGCGATGGGGCTTGAGCACTTGGCATTCCAATTCCAATGAGTGTGCATCACCTGGGGAAAGGAGTAGTTAACAAAAAATAATAATACAAAATGGAAAGCAAATTTAATTCATCTGTTTCATTTCTTGTTCAACCTATGAAAATGCAATTTAACAATGACAGAAACCAAACCAGTTTTGGTGGACTTATTGAGGGAGGGTCTTTCACCCTCTAATTTTTCTTGAAAATGTGGTTTAAGGTTTTTAGTATCTATGCTATGAAGTTTTGAAAGCAAGTAATTATTTATGTCCAAACATATTCCAAAATCTCAGTCACAAACCAAAAAGCAATACAAATCTAATGTAAACTGAAAGGACATTCATATTATGGTTAGATGATATGAATGAATCTGAAATCTGGCCTTCCAACGCACTATATTATAAGAAAATTCTCTCAGGTTACACAAATCTCTCTTTATTTAGGGCCACAAGGGGTAGTTTATGGTTTTTATAGTTTTGAAGACAATTCAATTTAATCATATGAGGTGGGACCAGAGCTGCTTCCCAAGAAATAAAACTTCACATAGAATCTTAACATTTTTTCTGTAAATAGATGTCTGCTGCTATATAAATTTAATTTTTATCCATGCATTCTCCCAACTAGTTTTCCATGTGAATATCAAGTAGACATCTACTATAAAACGAGAACTTTACTCCTGCCACTTACAGATATACTATGTCAATATAGTTTTTGTTCTGAATTCAGTTAACAAAAGTCTTCTCTGTTTCTTGCTCTGAAATGCTCTGGTTCTGCATTCAAAGATCCTTCTCATACATTAATTCACCAATCTGTTTATTTTATATTTATACTATCGATAAATTTATCCAGCCATCTGAGAGGCTTGGTCTGGCACTGAAGCTATAGGCAGTCTGAGAATGTAAACTCTGCATTCTCCACACTTACTTTTTGAAATGGTGCACCAAGAGTCAAGATACTGTTTGGCCTGGGTTCCACTCCATGTTCTCAATGCATTTTGCCAGCCTAATATTTTGGCCATACTGCCCACCATGGGAACAACCCATGTCCTCAGGGAAAATCATTGTCAGTGAAAAGTCTATGTCGGTAATCAAATTGACTGACATTTAAGGTTCCCTACACAGAAAAGAAAAAAAGTATTGCCATTTTTTTCCCTTTTTCTACTCAAACTTCAGGTTAATGATTAAAAAATAAATAGTTCATTCATGTAACGCAAGAAGGTGAGCCAAGGGACCTTGTCTGCTCACTCGGATAAGCTGAAGAAAACCCAAGGAGGACTGGAAGGAGCAGACAGAGCCTTCATTACTCACATTTCAGGGGGCACCGATGGCAGCAGATCTGCAAAGCAGGACCACAGTCCCTGAGTCTGAGACTTGTTTTAAAAATTTCCTGACAGACGGGCACACGTCTTACACATGACTCTACACTACATTACCTCAGTGTGTACGTACAGGGAGAAAAGGTCAAGAAGCAGTCACAGGACAAGAAGTCCCTCCCAAAAGGGGATAAGGATGAGATTACAAACCATTTCCAAAGCAATACACGTTCCTTCTTTCCAGGGGTCCTCCAGCCAGCTTTCCAGGATGGGAGTTGGAAGAACCAGGTTCAGCACAACCCCACACTTCACCCAATATTGTTCCTCCATTTCCCATTCTTTGCATTACATTCTGAAAGAGGACCTGTGTGGTGAACATGTTGATACATGGCATCCTTATACCACAAATATTGTAAAGGCTGTAATCCAAGACCGACGATGCAAGATGAAAGCCAAAGAGACCTAGGAGATGGTAATGCCACCAAGGACCTAGAGAGTTCCACCAGTTACCCAAGTTACACCAAGTTGTAAAGGGGTCAGAGGCTATGGTTGATATATGATCTCAGCTCCTAGGGCAGTTAAGTCTTGGGAGATACTGTGAGAACTGTCAGGGACATGTACACAGTACTCAGTGTGGAGATGGCACAGGTGCCCCCTGGGCAGCACTGAGTAAGTCTAATGCCATTCAATTCTGCAGCACAACTTACCTCACTTGAGTTACCGCATCAGAAGCCAGGGCTATAGGGTGTCTGGTGTGGTTGAGGGCTATTGCAGGGTGATTTGGTACGGCCTTAACAACTTCATGGGATAGAATAGTACCTGCAGGGGACACAAAGATGGCTAGGGGGTACAACTGCCAGTTAGAGCACGTGACTTGATGGCGTGCCCAAAATGACTCCCAATTTTGAGGGACACTTGGAAGAGTACTTAACACTTTTTCTAGGTGCAACGCCCAGTCTAATTAGGTGAGAGATAAAGCCAACCTTATTGGTTATAGGCTCACCAGGTTCCCCATGGGATGGGATGGGCCTGTGTCCCACTAGTATGCTGCCCCTAGTGGTCCGTAGCAGTCATTACCGTTATCTTCCTGCATGGGGCTGCCGGCATCCACCTTACAAGCTGAACGGTCTCATTTACAGTCCCATTTCTGCGTTCAATACATATGGGCATGGTGTCGCGCTTCTATCTGTAATGCTAACAGGCACCCCACACCATCCCAAAAACTGTGCCCAAAAGCCATGTTTTGGTGTGGCTGGCCTGTTCCTTCACAAGGGAAACCGCCTTTTCATGTGTTTGCTTGAAGAGGGCGTCAGGAGCTTGCCAGCCTTGCAGCCAGTCCCACCCAGCATGTCTGCCTCACAGGGTGGATCCACCATGGTAGCCTGGCAGAGGGAGCAGTAGGAAACTCAGGGCAGACCCAACAATCAGAACTCAGAATGGAGGCCGGTGGCTGCTTAGCATACGGGCTCACTGTAGAAAGGAGTTTCCAGAGCAGAGTCTACGGGTAATGAGAGAGATGTTTAATAGGAAATAACAAAGATAGATCTTGGTGGTCTGGCAATACACACATCACAGTCTGGCCTTCGGTTAATACGGTTACACTGACCGGTGGATGCCCTGGCCATTGGTATCATGCCCTCTCTGGCCCTAAGCTAGGGGCCTCGGGCACTCAGAGGGCCAAGGGAGGTAAACGCACCTGCCAAACTGAGGCTAGGTAAGCTCCCTTAGGAACTGAAGTTTGCCTTGGGTTGTAACAAGCAAGGGTGAGAAGCAAAGAGGCCACTGCCATGGGGGCCAGCTGCAGCCGCATGACAAGTCCCTCCCTACAAGGACCCATCAAGGAACACCTGCAAGACTCTACCTGCACCAGCCGGGGCAAAGTGAGGATGCTATTCACTGGGGCTACATCCTGAGGTACTGGCAAGAGCATGTTATTTTGTTGTCCCAGCGCAGGGCCCAGCAGAGGCTCCTGCAGGCAGATAGGCGCTGCCCAAGGTTTAGTGAGGAGTTTGGTGGAAGATACTTCTCCTACCCTAAGTGTTCATTCAAGGTTCACAGGTAGCCAGAAAGGTGGGCTGTCCACCCTTGGAATGAGCTACAGTCAGTCTTCAGGGAGCTTTTCCAGAGGTCATTGTACCTTTCAATGAGGCCGGCTCCAGGGGGGTTGTATGGTAGATGGAAACTGCAATCTATATTGAGGGCCTCTGCCCATTCTTATGCTTGATGTCCCATGAAACAGGTGCCTTCTTCGCTTTTGATGATGTCTGTGGTACCACAGGCAGCCCAGAGCTCCTTTAGACCTTGGGTGGTCACTCATTGTGTGGTCTACTTGCGTGGATGTGCTTGCAGCAAGCCAGTGGTTGTATCTACGCATATCAAGGCATAGCATGAGCCTTCAGATACTGGTAGGGGGCCAATGTAGTTGACCTGTCAACAGGGTGTGCTCCCATCACAGGCCACCTTTATCTTGGGGCAGCCTGTGAGGGTGCTTCTCTGCCCAGATGGTACATTGCTGCGAGGCTGTGACTACATCAGAGTAACAGAGAGGTAGGCCCTAAGCATTCACCACTTCCCATAAATACTTCCGTCCTGCATGGTGCATCTTTCAGTGGAGCCACTTTGCTGTGTCTTCTGCTGGAGCCCCTTCCTACCAGACGATGTGTGCCAGCCAGGTCATCAGCCTTGGCATTGCCTGGGCTGCAGAGAGGTTATCCAGACAGCCCTCAACCCAGCTCATTGACTACTTTGTCCTGAGCCATCTCCCATCCAGGACATGTTGGGCTGGTAGGCTACCACCCTCCAGGTGGGTGGCTTGGCTCCGGCAGAAGCCATCAGGCATAGTGGCTTTAATAGTAGGCCTAGGCATGGGAAGAGGAGCAGAGGCCTCCATGACCACATCTTGGTGGGTAACAGGGCCCAGGAGCTACTGCAATTCTTGGATCAGAGGGCTTGAGGCTAATTAGTTTCTCTGTTGGAGAGATGCACTCCATTTAGTGAGGGAGGCCATCTGTGCTATTGAGCTCTTGGGTCAGTTTACAATGCCCTGTACCGACCCAACCATGGGATAGGTAGTATCTACTTGAAACTCAGACCATCTGTTGATGGCTTCAGTAGCCAGATGAACTTGGAAAACAGTGTACACTTATTCTCTTAGGCTATATTAAGTCTTTGCCCCCTTCCAAACCTGGGACCAGAAGCCTGTTGGCATCTTGGTGTACCCTTCCTATTGCCAGAGGCCCCAGGCATAGCCTTCAGGGGTGATGTGGATGTCTAAATGAAACACCTGAGACTGATCTGTGACCCACAGTGCTTGTACAACTTTCACCACTTGCTTTGCAGGCTTAAACACCAGGTCATACTCTTCCCCCCGGCTCCTAGGTGGCTCTTTGTGGGTGAGGCGATCATGAGGGCGAACTAGCTGAGGTAAGTGTGGTATGAAAACCCACCAGTATCCCAACAACCCTAAAAATCCTTTTAGTTGCTTTGGCTTCTGTGGTATGGGGAAGCTTGAAGCTTATCTGTCACGGCAGAGGCATCACCTTTGTCTTACCTGACCAAACAACACCCAAGAATTTCACAGACAATACAGGTCCCTGGATTTTATTGGAATTGACTCCCTATCTTTGATCCTGGAGGTGAGCCAAGAGCTGAGGAGTGTTGTGCTCTGACTCTGTAAAAAAATCAGAGGTCAGCCTAATATCATCAATATAATGGTACAATTTCAAAGAGGATGCTACAGTCCATGCAGCTAAGTCTTCAGCCACAAGACAATGGCAAACAGTAGGGCTGTGCAGGTAACCTTGAGGCAAAACAGTAAATGTCCACTGGCAGCCTTCCCTGATGAAGGCAAACTATTCCTGGTTTTCAGGATTGATATCAATAGAGGAAAAAGCATCAGCTAAATGTAATACAAAATAGCATATGCCCAGCTCATGGCTGAGCTGGTTTAGGAGGCTAGCTATGTTAGGCATGGCTGCAAAGAGAAGGGGAGTTATTTACTTCTCTGTGATCTACAGTCATGTGCCAAGCTCCGTCCTGCTTTTGGACAGGCCACACACATGAGTTGCAGGGGCTGTGGGCCAGTCTGATGATGTTCACCTTAGCCATTTTTTCTATGATCTCCCCAATCTCCTTATGGCCACCCAGAAGGTATTGTTTGGTGGCCACTATTTTATGAGGAGTAGGGAGTGACACAGTCGGTGTCTGGCATGACCCCTCAAAATGGCCTTCATGACCCATATTCAGAGGTGAAACTCCCCCATGGTAGTCTGTAGGCACATGCCAGCTAGAATGTCAATTTCTAGGGTATATCAGAGTCAGGGGAAACATACACCTCACAGGGCCATGGTGGTAAGTGCCCTATTGCAAGAGTCAGTGTTATACAGCCTGCACCTGAATGGAATGTCCTCCGTGGCCATCGATGGCAGTTACAGGCCCTCTAAATCTCTCTGGGTTACCATAAATAAGAGAACATTCTGCACCAGTATCAACTAAAGCCAACACTCTTTCTACATTCTTTGGGGACCAGTAAACAGCAAGTTCTACATGTGGCCTCTGGTCCCCACTGGGTCCCCCTAATCGGGTCCCTCGGCCATGCCCCTGGGCAAAGACGCCTCCCCATGGATTGGCCTCCAGAAGGGCTGGAGGCAGCTCCACAAGTGGGGCAGCATTCAAGTCAGCCAAGCAGGGTGTGTGTCGGCTCAGGGGGCACTAACGGGACTGTTCCAATGGACGGTGTCCATTCTAATGTTAAGATAGTGCGTGTCAATTTAGGTTGGAACTGTTGCTCATGTTTCAGTTGCTGTCAGGCTTACAAGAACATGATTAGGCTTTTTATCAATCTTATCTTTATCTACCCTGGCCTTTACCAGATCATTCCATAGTTGTTTGTGGGTTACTTTCACTGGACCTTTCTGCTTAAGTTTCACAGTTAGATTCTCTCCTTTTTTCCCCTTCCTTGCTCTTTCCTGCCTGCCTTATTCCTTTCTTTTGCCTCAGTCACTCTACTTCCCCTAGGGTGGCAACTGTCTGTGCTATTTCTTGTACAAAATCACCCCCTTGGGGGACAAAATAGGTATCAGGGTGTCAAAGTAAGCTGAGGGTGCTGTTTGCACAACCCAGTCCTTCATTCCCATGGTAAATGTTTCCATATCTGGCCCATTGTTATAGTCGGCATGCCACATGCCTAGCTCCTGGATAAACTGCTGGAGTCCTAGTAAACTGGTCCAGGTGGGTTAGAGCACGGTAGATCCCCCTCATTAGGCCACGCTGCTCTATAGCAAGCCATTAGCCATTCAAGGAGCGTAGTTGTGTGACAGGCTTGGTCTCTGGCCCCATAAATTATTTGTCTCAAAAAGGGATGAGTGATGAGAGAAGATATATGTTTTAATTCATCCCCCAAAGCAAAATCCCATCAGCCCCTATATCCCACAGCCACAGCAGCCACCTCGTAATGGATTGGGACCCTTTCTGTCTGAACTTAGCAGCCAGCTCTACTAGCTCAGCAGGTGTGTAGAAGCGCACTGCAGTGTGTGAGGTCTGCTGGCCAGGCGGCCCTGGGGCGCCCTGCGGCACCCGTGGCTGTTGGGACTTAACCTTCTGAGTCACAATAGGACAAGCCGTAAGTTTCCCTTTTTCTACATCTATGACAACCCCTCTCTCATCTATTATGATTTCTTCATCTGAGTCACTTTCACTTTCAGCCACAGGATCCCACTTGTGAGGAGGATTCCAGTCACATTGTGCCATGATCACCGATATATGGTTGGGGGCTAGTCGCCCTCCTTATAACCCTGGTGAAGCTGCATGCTAGGTCCGGCCATTGCTCACTGGTCTGTTCTAATTACTTCCTTATGGTGTCCCTATTGTCTGCTGTTAGGAGACGCATGTCCCTTTCTAGTTTCAGTTTCTCTTACAGCGCACAGTGCGCCTCTGCCTCTGTCTCTCAGTTACCGTCTGCGGTGCTGGCAGCAGTAGGCAGCTGACAGGTCTTTCTTTTTCCCAAAGGCGCACTGCTCTCCTACATGCTGCAAGGCTTCTAGGAGACCGGTGGGAGTTTCAGGGGCATCCCTCCAATCCTGCAGTGGCCCCCATGTACCAAGAAGGTTTGCCACCTCCTTCCGCATAGAATTTGCTGGCCAGCCCAGGATTCTTCCCAGTATCCCCCACTCGGCATAACATCGCCCACAGTCGACTCAATTTACGGAGTTTTTAGTATATCCAAAGCTTGCTGATGACTCTGCCAATTGTAACACAAGACATGTAGCCTGGGGATCGCGATTGCTTATTCAGAAAAGGAGAAAAATCTCCAAGGGAGACTGGATGAAGCAGACATAGCCTTTATTGATCACATTACAGGGAGCATTGATGGCGGCAGATAGACGAAGCAGGACTGCCCCTCCTGAGTCTGAGACTTGTTTTGAAAAGTCCCAGACAAATGGATCATATGTCTTACATGTGACTCTAAATTACATTACCTCTCAAAGTACGTGCAGAGAGGAAAGGTCAAGAGGAAAGGTCAAGCGGTCACAGGACAAGAAGTCCCTCCCAATAGGAGATAAGGAAGGAATTACAACCCATTTCCAAAGCAATACACGTTCTTTCTGTCCTGGGCCCTCCAGCCAGCCTTCCAGGGTGGCGGCTGGAAGAGCCACATCCAGCATGACCCCACGTTACACCTTGGTAATTTGGAATCTTTTAATGATCTACACAAAGTTTTAGCTTATCTTTTTAAATACTACATATTCTGTCATATTTTCCTCCCGGAGGATTAAAAACATTACTTTCAAAAATTAAATTTTAAAACAAAAGTTTAAGCCAACATAGGCACATAGACAAAATCTTTATTCACTCACATTTACTCTAATGAAATATTTTTTGTTTAAAATACTGTGTAAAATAATGTAAGTGGAGCCACTTGGAAAAAAGAGTCAGAGCTGCCATCCTGGAGGAATTGACTCGCATGTTTTATTCCTCAAACTTTTGTCATGTTTTCGCGGGGGAAAATGACCTTTAGACTGAGCCTAAAGCAACAATGTATTCTAAACAACCCTTTGCAAAGCTAACAGGATGCAGACATCCTTACCACTGGACTGAAAATTAAAGGCATCCTTTAGAATTAGCACTATAATGTATAGTTAAAGAGTAACTTAGCTTGTTTGCACCTATAGAAATTCCTCTTTGCCTTATTAACACCAATAAAAGTACTTCAATTTTTCATGTAATTATTTCCCTTCCCTTTCTCATAAAAGCCATTGTCTTCACCTCTAATTGGAACACATTGGGGTTTCAGTGTGAATAGGTGCTTCCCAAATGCTATTTTTCACTATAAAATTAGTGCTTGTTTCCTCTGGCTTTGGCCTTCTATATTTAGGATAACATTATATATAAATTTCATTAAAACTAAAAGTCTCGGTATCATTTGAAAAATACATTTTATATGTGGGAATTCAGTAGGTAAACTTGCTATCAACATTTAATAATAACTATTAAATAAAAACAATACTCTTCTAGACAGCAGATACACTAAAGCATACAAAATGTCTTACTATTCCTCTGGCTGGTGTGGCTCAGTGGATCGAGTGCTGGCCTGTAAACCAAAGGATTGCAAGTTCAATTCCCAGTCAGGGCACATGCCTACATTGCAGGCCACGTCCCAGGTAGAGGGCACACGAGAGGCAACCACACATTGATGTTTCTCTCCCTCTTTTTCTCTCTCCCTTCCCCTCTTTCTAAAAATAAATAAATAAAATCTTTAAAAAAATGAAATAAAATGTCTTCCTATTCTAAAGTTATCTACAGCTTAGATGGAGAAACAAACAGAAATTAATAGCAATAGAATGTTTGAGTGGCATGATGACAACAATACTCTTTACTTTGTGCACATTAATTTTATTTTAACCTCACCAAAACATTAAATAAAGAAGAGGGGAAAACCACATGAAGTGGCTACTATAATTATCTACTTTTTACAAATGAGACACCAAGATCCTTAGACTTTGTAAGTCCCATAGCAGGGGTATCTGGGTCACACTGGAAGAAGGAAAGTTGTTTTGGGCCATGTATTAAATGCACAAACACTAATGAAAACTGATGAGCAAAAAAAAGTCCATGCATAATTTTCTGGATAGCCACCACCTAAGCAAAGATAAGCAAAAAAGTCCTCACAGAATAACCCTAATTATGCAGCAGCCTTTTCAATAATCTTTTAAAATAGCCAAGGAGGTCCCAAGTTTGTGATCACTAATATAGAAAGTGTACATATCTAGGTAATAAAACTTAGTATAAAATTTAGTAATAGAACTAAGCAATGTTTTAAGTAAATTTGCAGTTACGGTTTTGTGTTGGGCTGCATTCAGAGCCATCCAGGGCCGCGTGCAGCCGTGAGCTGCAGGTTGGACACACCTGTCCTCCCGCTGATTCGTGGTTCTGCCTGTACTAACCTCACCCAGTCTAACCCTGTAACCCACACTTGGAACATTACAACATGCTGATATAGTTTCCATAGGAGGACAAATAAAAGGTAAACACATCACGTTATTGAAGCAAAGAAAATTTCCGGAGGCCCTAAGCATGTATTTAACATCTGATGAATGAAGAGTTACTTACACAGAAAAGATAGTGGTGGGAGGAATAGAAGAAACAGTACATGACCTATCTGAGAACTACAGTAATTCAGCACGTCTGGAGCAACAGGCGGTGTGTATGCCCGGATGGCGGCAGGTGAAGCAAATGTGGAAATTGGAATACAGTCCTGCAGAGGCTTTTTTACCAACCAAGACAACCTTAACTTTGCCTTCAGCTTAAAGAAACCTGGCCGTAGGTCCCTGATGTCCCTTTTCTTTGAGAACTTTTACATTAAAGAACCTGTAATTACAAATTTTCTGAGCCCCTTTGAGATGTATGCCTTCTCTTGTCCACTTGCTATTTTTACAACCCATAAATGTTTTTATCAAGGTCTTAGAAAACATCTTTTGAAATGTGATCATCAGGAATGATAATGCCCCTATTTCCCATTCTCTTTGGGAGAGTAGAAATTTCGCTTGGATAAGCAACAATTAACAAACACAGAGAGCCTAATCACTTTGACCAAACTCTCCTCTAATGTCTTTTCCATTAGCTCACCCTAGTGTTTAAAAACCCTCTCCTCTTCCTGTGGTTTCAGTGGTGTTGAGTTCAGTCTCTTTTCTGATTACAGTAATGTTGATCCTATCACAATAGTCTCGAACAAAGTCTTCCTTGGCTATTTTACTCTGTCTGGGGCAACTTTTCCTAGACATTGCTAGTATATAACTCTAATTATTACCATGAAACTTACAGGAAGAAAAGATACATCTCACAACAGCTAAATTTTAATGTCTACAGCCTTTATTACAAGAACGAGTGTGTGTGTATTACAAGAATGAATATATTCTCTAGCCTTGTAATAAGCAGCTGTTTGAGGTCTGGCTATGTATTTGAAACACGTATTGTTTGGAACAATAAATCTTCCAGGGCCAAAAGGAAATATTGAAGAGTTATAGAATCAGGATTCTAGATAGGCTCTCAGAGGCAGGCAATGCCTGCCTGTCAGAAAATATTAGTAAGGCCAGGAGTTTGTCATTTGATGGATAGACTCATAAGGACATGTCTCTGAAGGGATAACATAGATCAAAAGATCAGTTTATGAAGAGGAAAACGAAGTGGCAGATTGCAAGAATGATTAGCCAGATGTCCACACTTCAAGGTGTCTGTCCAAGTGAGAACAACAGGTAGCCTCTGTCTCTTTGTAATTCAATGTGCACAAATATCTTTGAGAAGGCCGGCGGTGGGGGCACTCATACTTGAACTAGCAACAACAGCAGCGGTACTGCATTGCCTAATGTTAATTTAGTGATGATTAAAGCTTGGCCTGGGTGGGTTTGAGGAATAAGGTGCGGCGGGCAACTTTGGTTGATACCCGGTCTAAAGTATATACTTTAATTTAAAATTTATTGACACTGTTTTGAAGATGAGAAAATTATGTACCTTTATAGTTTTCTCATATTTCCTTCGCAATTTATTATTAATATTAATAATTTAAATATCCAAAAATTTTAATGTTGAATTCTGTTGATATTTTGATTTCTAGAACTTTCTTATCATATATGTAAGTATCTGAAATGGATTCAGAATTTGAACTATACCTTATATCTTGAACTTTCAAGGATTAATTAAACCACTATTTGTCTAATTAGTCTCATAAGAAAACACTTTTTTTTCTAAGAAATTTCATGGATCTGGTATTCTTTCATGTTTAAAATATATTTTCCTGGTATGCATATTATATAACTGTTATTTATTCTTGATGAATAACCTTGGTTGCTATGACATTTACAATTTTAAAATTTCTTTTTCTAAAATTTTAGACATATTTCCCTCTGTTCTTAAGCAGTCGGTATTTTTGAGAAACTTTGATGCCAATCTACTTTGACCTGGATGTCGATGAGATTATTTCTCTCCTCAAAATGCAATGACTTTCTAGAATTTATCTTAATAATTACTACTCTGTATGTTTTAATAAACATTTTATTTTATAATAGACTTACATTATTTTTAAAAAGGAACAAAGATAGCACATTTTATATTACTGTATACTTGCCACAACTAAGGAATGGATTCTGGTATTTGCTGTTAATTAAACTCCATACTTTGTTCATATTTCATTAGCTTTTCTCTAATGTTCATTTTCTGTTCCATAATTCCATTCAAGATATCACATTACATTTAATTTTTATTTTTTCTTAGTGCCCTTTAGTCTGTGGCAGCTTATTTGGCTTTGATGGTGGTGGTGGTATTGATGCCCTTGAGTTTGGAAGAGTACTAGTCTAGTATTATGTATAATACCTTTCAATTTTGCTTTGTCTGTTTTTCTTTTTCTTATGGTTAGACTCATGTTATGGATTTTGGTGAGAATATCCTTAAAGATGAAGTGCCATTTACAACACATCATATCAAAACTATATAGTATCTCTGTGACTTATTTTTGTTGATACTGACTTTCATCACCTGACTTAATGCAGATTTCTCTACTACAAAGTTACTTTTTTTCCTACCCTTTTCATGCTCTACTTGTGAGAGTTAATTTTATAAACTTCACTGGGCCACTGAGTACCCAGATATTTGGTCAAACATTACTCTGGATGTTTCTGTGAGGGTATTTTTTTGGATGAGTTTAACATTTAAATTAACAGACTGCGTAAGTCAGGTTGCTCTCCCTAATGTGAGGTTGGGCGGGTCATCCAATCAATTAAAGGCTGGGTAAGAGAGGACTCTTCTTGTGTGACTACTTGAGCTGGTACCTTGCTCTTTTCTTGCCTTTGTATTCTAATAGAAACATCAGCTCTCTCTGGGTTTTGAGCCTACGCAGATTAGAATGAAAGCTATTGGCTTTCTTAGTTCTGAGGCCTCATGACTTGATCTGGAACTATATCATAAGCTCTCTTGGGTCTTTGGAATGCGCACTAGCATTCCAAAGTAGAGTGTGGAACTTGTCAGACTCCTTGGTCCTGCTTTTCTAGAGAACGCTGTCTGATCCATTATTCTTTGGAAGCAAGTCACTAGAAGCAGGGAAGTAGACAGATGTAACTGGCTAGACCTAAAAATTGATTGTATGTGCACTAACTCATGCGTATACAGCTATCTATTTTGTATTTATCTATATCTATCTCTTTGGAGCTAAACATGACTTTGTAGTGATATCTCAGAATCCAATTCAGTACCGCAATTATTTACAGCCTTCCTCTCCAGCAGTGAGAACCCTAGCTGCCATCATCTGCCACTTATTACTTATTTGTTTAATCAGTGTATATATATTCAAACACTTTTTTTCATGTAACATTTTGCAATTTCTAGACAAAATACCATTTTCCAAAGTTACTTAGTTTAACACCTTCTTTCATACCCCTTCTGATGAAGTTATACCATACATTGATATAGTTAATTTTCTTTTGCCACAGTCTGTATTCCGTTTGTTATATTTCATTGAAACATGTTAATAATGCATATTTAACATTTAATTTTCATTTCAATGGTATACATTATAATAATTTTCAAATTTTCCTTTTTTTAATTTCATATCTTTTGATATTTCCAAATCTGTTTTCTAATCAAGATTTTGTTTTTAACCACATGTTTATCTGTGAATTAAAATTACTTTAGCTTCCAATAATTACTAAGATCACTGCCTATATATTTTTTATTTATTTTTATTTTTCAATTAGTTTACAAAAATTATTATATTACTTTCAGGTGTACACCCCAGTGAGTAAATATTACATAACTCACTAAGTGATCATCCCAATAAATCTTACACCAATCTGACACCACACATAGTTATTAGAATATTATTGACAATATTCTTTATGCTGTACATTATATTCACATGACTATTTGTGACAACCAATTTGTACTTCTTAATCCCGTCACCTTTTTCACCTCTTCTCCCAACCTTCCTCCATTCTGGCAACTATCACAACATTCTCTCTATTTATGAGTCTGTTACTGTTCCATTGGTTTGTTTATTTTTTCAGATTCAATTATTGATATATATCTATTTATTGCTATTTTATTGTTCATACTTTTGGTCTTTTCTTCTTTTTCTTCTTAAAAAAGAGACCCTTTAACATTGCATAAAATACTGGCTTGGTGGTGAGGAACTCCTCTAGCTTTTTTCTTGTTTGGAAAGCTCTTCATATGCCCTTCCATTCTAAATGGTAACTTTGCTGGGTAAAGTAATCTTGAATGTAGGTACTGGCTTTTCATCACTTTGAATATTTCTTGGGTACACTGGCTCTGGGGCTCAAAGGAAGTTCAGGCCAAGGTCAATCTCCAGGTGTTTCCTTTACAAGGCTAACCAGAATGAGCTACAAAGCAATTTATGATGGTTGCTACTTGTGCTGGGCTTGAAGGTGCCCAAGAGACCAAGCTGTCAACCAAGGCTGGATGCTACTAGTGCCAAGCCTGGGTCCACACAGAGAGAAGTATGGGATGTTCTTAAGGCCAGATACTGATTGTTGGAAAGATTTTAGGAAAGTCTGAAGCATGAGCCAAGATTGGCCGCTTGTATGCAAAAGACATTGGAAACAGGTTAGCTTGGCCCTAAAGCTGTGTGGGCAGGGCTTCAGGGAATCACCAGGGAGGAAGAAACAGTGCGAATCAGGTTGATGGAGTCTCAGATATGGTGTTTGCCTGCTGGCTCTGTGTGGGGAAGACTCATCGAAGGAACACTGGCCCTTGCCAGAACTTCTCTCTGGGAGAAAGCTGTCCCCCGTCAGCTCTCGCCCTGATATTGGACAATTTAGTCCTCCTCATATGTCCCTGGTGCCTTTCAAGCTGCTGTCCCTGTACTGGAGCTCAGAGGGAGATAGTCCAAATAAGTCCATGCAAGGACCCTTTAAGGTGAACTGCCTGGAACTCTAGAAGTTTCCATCTTCTTCAGCCTCAATCCCTGCTGGTTTTTACAGCAAGAAGTTAGGGGACTCCTCTTCTTGGCACTAGAACCCTGGGCTGAGGGGCCTGGTGTAGGGCTGGGACCACTTGTTTTTCAAGGGGAACTCTGAAGCCAAGACATCTCTTCCAATTTTTATCGGCCATACATGGGTGTTGGACTTGACTCTTTTGTATCTTTGACCCTGCTATCAGTCTCCACACGGCTTCTTCTCTGATTCCCTTGTTGTAGGACTTCCATTCAGCCTGGTTTCATGAGGTTCTAACTTATGTTTGTTCTGTAGTTTAGTTGTAATTTTCATGTGGTTTTGAGAGGAGGCAAGTACCACGTTTACCTATGCTGCCATCTTACCAGAAGTTTCACTACCTTTTTAAAGATACCCTCTATTTAGTTGTATGATTTTCTCAAAATTCTGCATTTCTTTTTTAAATTTTTTCCCAAAAGAATTGTGAATGCAATTTCTCTGAAACTATGATGAAAGTGTTTTTTTCTGAAATTTTGTATTTCTTAAGTAATTGCTATTATAATTGGCCTTGTTTCATATTCTTTTCCTCCTTGCGCTTTCAGTTTCTATTAAACTTTCCCTATTAATTTGTTTTTATTATTCTTATTTTGAATAACTCAAATTATTAAACAATTGTGTGGGAGTTAGCAATATGGAGTTTTGTGGAGTATAGAAATCCCACAGATACTATTTTGTGATGATTAAAACTTTTAAATAATACAGTGACTATGTATTTTGGAAGTGGCTAAGTGTATAAGGTGTGTGTGTGGTGTGGTGTGTTTGTGAAAGAATATATTATATGTTATATTATTCATACCAAATCCATATATGCTTATGAAGACATGCAATAATTAAAAGAATGAGATGATTAAAGAAATATAAAGATTAAATAATCAGTTTTTATTTTTTAATTAATACAGATAATTATATTCTTATACATTCAATAGAAGATTCTTTTTTTATTCACTCATTAAAACTATATCTGTCAGAGTACCAAATATTTGAATAAAAATAAAATGATTAAGGCATTGATTTTAAGGTGACTGATACGAATGAATCTTATTCCACTGGTCTGCTAATTTGATAATTTGTATTTTTATGTCAATCAATTTTCTTTATTACACATTGGTATTCAATTTACTTTTACTTTGAAAACAGTTTTAGATACCTTACAAATAGAACAAAGCCGGTGAATATTTGGCCTGAGAATAAAGTCTGATGAAGACATGAATTGGCAAGATAGTTTAGGCCACTAGCCACATTCAGGCTTTAAGGCAAATTATTTAATATGCAATGATTTATTTTATTTTATTTTATTTTATTTTATTTTATTATTTTATTGTTGTTCAATTACAGCTGTCTCTATTTCCCCCCATTATTCTTCCATGCCCCACCTACCGCCCGCCTCCCACATTCTCTCCTCCCCGCATCCCACTTGTCTTGTTCGCTTTGTCCCCGGGTCCTTGATAAATGTTCCTTGACCCTTCCTCTTCTTCCCCTCATTAATCTCCTCTCTTCACCCCTCTAGTCACTGTCAGTTTGTTTTTTATTTCCATGTCTCTGATTCTGTTTTGCTCGCAATGATTTCTTTTTTAAACCACATTGGCTATTGATATTGGAAGCCCTTTCAGGGGGAAAATTATTAATTACTTCTCCATTGCAGTTTAAGGTTGTGTTATTATGTTGAGAATATAAGCCTAAAGAAATGGAGTTTTGCACACTGCTTAACAGGAAGATGCTGCTGTGAAAATCACATATTATCATACACATCTGAAGTCCTAAATATATATTATTTTGCTTCTGAGCAAAACCATGGTTTCTCTGCCACTAATTAAGGAATAACCGTAGATAGTTTCTTTCAAATCACCTTCATATGAAAACTCTAGGGTAAAATATGTTTCCTTTTAGGTCTAGAATTGTGTTTTTTAAATACCTTTTACAATATCAAAGAATAATAGAATAGAAAAAAACGTTATAAGGCAATGACAATGTGTGATAGAAATGTTATTTCAATTAACCTTAACCTTAACATTTATTGAATGACTTTTTTTTCTTTCTTTCCTCTATAGTTCTTTTTTATCCTTTATTTTTTAACCAATCATTTGATATTTTCTTTATTCTCTTATTTTCCTCTCCCATCTTCTTCCTTTTTCTTCCTTTTTCTTTCTTCTTTCCTTCCCATGGTAATTAAAAACTAAAATCTAAATAATGAAATATCCAATGTGCACATATACTATGTTAGCATGTTACGTTGTCATAGAAATGTATTAAATATGGTGGCTTCTCAGTCTTTCTCAAGTAAATAAATGGCAATTCTACTTTTCTACAGTCTTAGTAAGTTACTTTTCCTTCTTTCTCAGAACTTAAAACTTGTTCTCATCCCTGAAATCGCTCTTCTCTTATTCTATTTATTATAAACCTTTTTTCCCATTCTACCTGAATGTATCTAAGATCCTATAATTTTTACCATTTACTAACTAAGTTGATTTTCAAATTATGAGTATCTCTGACCTGGGTAACTGCAGCAGCCTCCTAAACATGACCTCTCATTATCTAACCTATTTCCACCAACACAAGCTCCTCTCTGCAGTGCAGCTATTGCCATCCTTTTTAAATTGGATCAATTTTTCCCCTACAGAATAGTGTTTCAATAGCTCACGGTATCACTTGCAATAGAATTCCTAGTTCATGCATGTCTATAGCCCTCCAAAATATCTGGAACGTGGCTGCCCTTGGATCTCAACACCAACAACTCTTTTTATGCTTCACTCTCTTCCGTTGTAATGTCCTTCTTGCTCATCCTGAAATTTGACAAGCCATGATCCTCACTCAGGGTCTCCAAATTGTTTTGGTTCGCCTGTGATACTCTCCTTTGGGATGGCCATAGTGCTATGTCTCTCACTTTCTTTAAGAGTGTGCCTAATGTCTCTTTTTCATAGAGACTTTTTTTTGACATATGTCTAGACACATATTTACTTGTTAATTTATTTATGTTATCTTCAGTAGCTTGAATGTAAATTCCATGGAAACAGGGACATATTGCTGACTCTTTAATGCCCAGAGAAGTTTAGATATATGGTAGGTGTTAAATGAGTATTTATTCAACAAATAAAGGAAATGATATCTATCAATACTTTTGAAATATTTCTCATATGTGCTCTAAGTGTGTATGTGTATTCTAAGTTAATTGCTACTTAAAATAATTTAACAGAAAATTCAAATACCTGTTTTCTCAGTTGAATTAGACTCATTTATGTCTTGATAATAATATGCAACCAAACCCTTCTGTGACATATGAAAAGAATTACATTTTTTTTATTCAGTTAGTCAATGAGTATGTTGCTTACTATTCATCGATACAATGTTCTAAGTACTCCAATATAGCACCAAGCAAGAAGGTGTCTCTTATCCTTCTAAAGTTTTGTTTTAGTTGGATGGAGTCAATAATAAACAAATAAATAAATACTATATAAACAAATATTCTCTGATAAGACTCTAATAGTCAAAATAGGACTGACTGGTGCAGAAACAAGTATCATTTCAAAGGCAATAATTGTCAATGTCTGGTTACATCTTCTTTTTTAATACATAGTCACAGTTGAAAATGACTACTTGTCCCTTTGGAGAAGGCTGGGAGGAAGTTCTGTAGTAAAATTTTTTGCAGTGTAGCAGGATTCTTCCTCAACAAATCCAATTCCTTCTTTATTACTAGGGGCTTTGGGTCTTTTAAATGGCTCAAGTCTGGAAATTACTTTAGGGACTGTGTTTTTATCGGAGTGACTGAAACTAGACTTCCCACTAATAGGGTCTAACTATGAGGAGTTCAAAGATGATATCATTTCACATATTTTTGAATAGATGTTGAATTTTATAAATTAGTTCAGCAGAAATTATTAATATTTGATGAATATAGGCAAGGACAATGTGATAAACTGTTTACTCTTTTACATAAATGATTGAAATAGGTAACAGTGCTACCTATTAATATTTTTTATGTATAATATCTGAATGTGCAAAGATCTACTGGCATTCCCTGGAGGAAAAGTATCTGATTTAAGTGCTGTCCTCAAAGAACTGCTTGGTTTTAAGACTCAATATCTGTGGCAGTACATTTATTTCTATCGCCTACCAAATCTTTTGAAAAGTATTGGAGGAGAAAATAACCTGGCAGGAGACATGAAAAATAATAATAGAAAGCCTGTCATGTGACCTAAAGAGAATTACATACTGAATGCAAACTGTATACTATAAGAGTGTATGTGGAGTTCAATCACAGACATAGACAAATAAAAGGATGATGCCTGTGATTGGTTCCATCTATTCTGGTATTTTAACTGTCAGCTCATGGCTGACAAGTTCAATAATTGGAGAATATATCTCTGGCTTAGAACAGAATGTTTAGTTTTGTGTGATTTGGAGTCTGTTTTTCACCTGGACATTTGAATAGTTCCAGAAAGAAAAAAATAATGGGTATCTAGTCTTATTTTCCCAAAATGATAAAAATAAATTAATTTTACCTGTGACAAATTGTTAAAAAAATAAACTGCCTCTTCTTCATATAGCATAGTTTGAAAACTGCATCTGATCTGATAAAAATAATATAACGGTGAATGGTATTTAAATATTTTATAGTAACATATGTGTTTTTATTTTTTTACAAATGTGCTTGCATGTGACATGATTTTTTTCAGATGATTACTTATTATTGATGAACAACATAATTATTCTTTGAGCAAATGCATGTGTAATTTAGTGCCACTTATGCTTCTCCAGCTGCTGCTACTGCAATACCATAGTGTTGGGTTTTTTTTATTGTTCTTTTAATATTTCTTTGTCTCATCCATAGTTGTGGACATCTATTTTCTCTGCTTCTCTCTTGCCTTTATTTTTCCTCTAAAACCCTGCACCACCATTCCACATAATAAAAAGCTGCCCAGCCACCATATGTGAAAGGATAAATTACTCCAGCTTTGCTCTTCATGAGGAATAACAGATTACAAGTTTTTTTTCTTGTTTTTTTTTTTGTTCAAAAATTTCTTAGCTAAATGACCATCAAAATGAAGTTACTTTTTTTGGAAATTGTGTTAAATTCTGTTAAATATTACCTCCTCCTTTATTATATATTGTCTCATGTTAGAAGAAAAATAGAAAGGAAGAATGAAAAGGAGGGTAGGAGGAAAAAGGAAGGAAAAGATGAAGAGGGAATATTAATAATGAATAATCATGCATTACATTTTTGGTGGTAGTCAAACAATATGTGGCATTCAATGGGTTATTTTTTCTTTTTTTTAAATTGTTCAAATACATTTGTCTCCATTTCCCTTCTACTACTTTCCCCTGCCCCACCCACTCCCACCTCCCACCCTCAATCCTTCTCCACTTTGGCTTTGTGCATGGGTCCTTTATACATGTTCTTTGATTTGACCCTTCCCCTTCTTTTCCCCATTACCCACCT
Organism: Pteronotus mesoamericanus; assembly: GCF_021234165.1. NCBI lineage: Eukaryota > Metazoa > Chordata > Mammalia > Chiroptera > Mormoopidae > Pteronotus > Pteronotus mesoamericanus. The sequence continues at coordinate 21,281,563 of NW_026555285.1, read as the reverse complement.
CCCTCCTTCCTTCTCGTTACTGTCATTTTCTTTTTTCTTTCAATGATGCTGGTTATATTTTTCGTACTTGATATATATGTTTTTTTTAATTTAATGTTGGATAAATACTGACAAGTAGACTTCTTGTTTTATCTCTTGTTTTATCTCTGGTGTAAGTATTACTACCCCAGCTTCCAGCTTTTGTTGGTTTGCTTCCATTTTCATGAAATATCTTATTCCATCCTTTTACTTTCAGTCTGGTGTGTATTTCAATATGAAATGAGTCTCATGTAGACAGTATATATAAGGATTATCTTTTGTTATCTACTCATTGTCCAAATTTCTTTAGATTGGACCATTTAATTTGCATTTAATTGTTGATATGTATATATTTTTGTCATTTTATTATCCATAGTTTTGGTCTTTTTTCCTTCTGTTTAAAGAAATCCCTTTAACATTTCTTGAAATACTGGTTTGGGGATGATGAATTCCTTTAGCTTTTTTTTTTTTTTTTTTTTTGTCTAGCAAGTTCTGTCCTTTGATTCTAAATGATAGCTTTACTGGATAGAGTAATCTTGGCTGTAGGTCCTTGCTTTTCATTACTTTGAATATTTCTTGCCAGTCCCTCTGGCCTGCAAAATTTTTATTGGGAAATCAGCTGACAGTCTCATGGGAGCTCCCTTGTAGGAAATTAACTGCATTTCTCTCAGTGCTTTTAAGGTTTTCTCTTTGTGTTGGAACTTTTGCATTTTAGGTAGCATGTGTTTGGTGTGGGCCTCTTTGGGTTCATCCTGTTTTGGACTCTCTATGCTACATGGACTAGTTTGTCTTTTTTCTTTATCAGGTTAGGGAAGTTTTACATCATTATTTTTTCATAAGATTTCAATACCTTGCTCTCTCTCTTTTCCTTTTGCACTTCCATGATGTGAACATTAATACACTTGTAGTTGTCCTAGAGGTTTCTTACAGTATTCTCATATTTTTGGATTCTTTTTTATTCTTGCCATTCTGATTGGGTGTTTTCTCTGATTTGATCCTCTGCTTCATTTATTCCACCACTCATTCCTGGTAATGTTGTCTTCATTTCAGTTAAGTATTCTTCATTTTTGACAGATTCTTTGATATGTTTTTGTATCTTTGTTTTCATGTTTCCTATCTCCTCATTGAAGTTTTCACTAAGTTTGTCTACTCTTTCTCTAAGTTCGTTGAGCATCCTTAAAACCAATGTTTTGAACTTTGCATCTGGTAGATCGCTTGATTACATTTTGTTTAGATCCTTTTCTGGAATACTGCTGTTTTTTTCATTTGAGACATATTTCTTTGTCTCCCCATTTTAACTGCCTCTCTGTGTTTGTTTCCATGTATTAGGTAGAACAGTCTTCTGAGCTTGATAGGATGGCCTTATACCATAAGTGTCCTGTAGGGTCCAGTCCTACCACTTTTGCTTCACCCAAGCTGGGCACTTAAGGTATGCCCCCTGGGTGGGCTGTGTACACCCTTTTTTTGTAGTTGAGACTTAATTGCTGTTGGCATGTCAATGGGAGGGATTTATCCCCAGGCCAATAGGCTGTGAGAACTGGCTATGACTGTCCTTTGATTCTAAACGATAGCTTTAACCAAGAAGCCAGTTATTGATTTCATATAATGACTCTAGTCTAATAAAAGATGTGTTTTGGATCACCATGGAGTATCAACTGTGCAGGGGCCAACCCCACAGAGCAGAATTTACTTCAGTGGGACTCTAGTGCCTACTGAGTCCATCCTTTGAAGGTGTTGTTTGTGGAGGTAGTTGGGTGATGCCCTGACATAGTTTGAAACTGTCCACCAGGTGTACTGGCTCTGCAGCCTCCCAGGAGTGCAAGTCAAGCTCAGCTGCCACCTGTGTCCTTTCCAGGGCTAACTAGAATAAGCTAAAAAGAAATCTGTGATGGTGCTATTTATGCTTGGCTTGGAGGTGTCCAGGAGAGGCCAAGCTGGGAACCAAGTCTGGCTGCTACTAGTACCAGTTCTGGGGTCACTTGGAAAGGGGTATGGGACACACAGAGTACAGATATTACTCATTTGAGAGATTTCAGGGAAGTCTGCAGCCTTAAACCACATAGGCAATCTGCATGGAAAAGCCTGTGAAAATGGCTTAGGTGGGCCCAAAATTAGGTGGGGCAAGATCTCAGGGAATCATCATGATGGGGCAACAGTGATAACTAGGTTGATGGAGACTCAGATATGGCACCGTTGCCAGCTCTGTGGTGTGAGGGCTCAGCAAAAGAACAATGGCCTCTACCTGTACTTCTGTTTGAGAGAAAACCATTTCTCCAGCTCTTGTCCTGATGCCAGACAATTCATTTCCTCTCCATATGTCCCTGTTGCCTTTGGAGCTTCTGTCCCATCACTGGAGCCCAGAGCAAGTGAGTCTGAGTAAATCTAGGAACGTTATGGGATTCCAGTGGCCCTCCTTCTCTCTCATTCAAAATCTCAGCTGGTTTTTATAGACAGAAGTTATGGAGACTTCTTTTCCCAGTACTGGAACTCTGGGCTGGGGAGCATGATATGGGCCCGGGATCCTTCGCTGCTCAGGGGCTATATCCTTCCCGCTTTTTATTCACCATGTGTAAGTATGAGACCAGCCTCTTCCACATCTTCAATCCTTCTACTAGGAAAAGCTATGTGTTTTTTCCTTTATACCTTTAGTTATAAGACTTCTGTTTAGCTAGGTGGAGAGCATTATGCTAAGCGAAATAAGCCAGGGGGCAAAAGACAAATACCATATGATCTCACCTATAAGTGGAACCTAACCAACTATACAAAGATGTAAGGAAAATAAGACCAGCAACACTGAAAGGAAAAGAAATCAACAGAGACAGGAGGGAAGGAGGGAGGGGTGGGCAGGGAAAAGGAAGGGAAGGGGAAAGTCAAGGAACATATAGCAAGGACTCATGGACAAAACCAAAAGGCAAGAGCTGAGGGAGGGAAGGAGGGAGGGGGCAAGGGAAAGTGGTGGGGGGTAGGCAGAGACAAATGTATTTGAAAAAATAAATAAAAAAGAAAGAAAGAAAGAAAGAAAAATAATCCATTAAATATAAGTCCTTATATTTAAAAAATTAATCAAGAATACTATTTTTCTCAATTATTTGTAAAAAAATTCAATTTAATATCATCTGGGCAAAAAGGAAACCAAAAATAATTTTTATTTTCAGTAATTTTACAAATCATTTCTTTTTTTATTCTCATCATTGGCCATAATCATTTAAACTTTTTTATTATGAAGTTATAATGTACATATAATTTTTTAATGCATTTTCTAAAGTTTTTACCCAACATTATTTTTACATAGAAATGTTCTGTGTGGGAATTTATACATACACTTTAACTTAATTTTATAATTTCTTAAATTGTTATTTATTATTTCCTATTTATATTATATTATTTCTTACCAAGAAGCCAGTTATTGATTTCACATAATGACTCCAATCTAATAAAAGATGTGTTTTGGATTATCATTATGCTATATTTTAGATGAATGTGAAAACTACAATAAAAGCAATAATTGAGATTAAACTTAATTTGAACGATATTTTCTTTTTCCTTTGAAATTAAAATCATCTTAACATTGTTGAAGAGGAGCCCTTGCTTTTTTTAACACTAGGCTTTTCTGTCTAACAGTTAATTGGCTTAAAATTTTTGTTAGTGCATTCATTACAAAGATGGGGTCAGCTATAAGATTTTAAAACTGTGTATTTCAATATACATGCAGTAGAAAGTTGTTAATTATATTTACATTTTCATACATTTACTTGATTTATGTGCTATTCAATATTTTCAGAGATCAAATATTTTGTTTTCTTTTAAGAGAATGCCTGTCTTCCAGCAACTAGTAAGAAAACTCTAATACTAATCTCAAGAAAAATAGTTTTTTTTAATATAACTGCTTGGATTTTAAATGTGATAATAACAAGTGTCTGCATTTTAAATTCCAATATCTATATTATCCATTAAAGCAAAATAAAATTATTTGCTATTGCAATAAAGAAATGTATACATTATCACACATTAAGTTATTAATTATATTAAATCTTCAGAGAAGATAAAATGTTAGGAAACAATAAAAGCTCAAAAAAGCTTTTGTATATTCATGCTAATATATCCATATAATGTTGGTAAGGTATTAAAATTTGCCTACATTTTAAACAAAAGATTTGTTATCAATTAATACTGCACTCCAAGACTCCTAGAGCTTCATCCCCTACATTTTTTACACTGACCTTTTATCTTGTTAAGCATTTCTTTCTATTCACTAACAAACTAGGCCATGAAAATAACTCTTACAACCTTTCTTGTCTGCAAAATTCTCCTTTTCTTACGTATGTATCATAAATCTTTAACAGCTCACATTTTTCATTGTTGATGAGTAAAAAATCTTTTTTCCATGACAAAATATATACGTTACATTCCATTTATTTGATCCATTGCTGTGTAATCAAGGATAATTCAAATTATGGTTGTGCTATCCTAGTGAAACACTGCCTCATTTACTACATTTCCTTGAACAAGTTTGCATTGAGATGCATACATTAACTGGAATTACTATTACTTGTTATTCTCATATTATTCTGTTTTCTTCCATGAATTTGGTTGGAAGGCCTGACAAGCTACAACACTAAAATGCAATACAAGATTTTCTATTAAAAAGGAAAATTTGTACTTTATGCAATCTCCTGTATTTTATATTTATTGCCATAATAGTTTGCATGTTTCTGTTTGTGTATAAGTGTATAGAGCTGTAAGTATTGCCCATATTTGTGCTTTGCATTAATAAACTAGTCTTTTATAGCATTTGTAAATTATAAAGGAAATAGAAAGTAGGAGAACTTTTTTTTTTATTTGCATCTAGCTACTATGCTGTGAAACATTTAGGAAAATATAGTGTTACATTAAAAGTAGTAGGCATCAGTTATAAATCCAGTCATTAGCAGGCACAAAGCTCTTCTTGCAGTAATGGCTAACCAACTTATTTCAACAAATGCTCCCTTTAGAATTTCTTTTAATATTGTTTTGTAAACTAATCTTTGGTTACGTAAGGGTGGAGTTAATTAAGCAAGCGCTACTTTGTAAAGAGAGCATGTAAAAAGCAATAAAATGTTTCCTACAGTGCTGATTAAGAATGAGAGCCCTTTTCTTAATATAACTCGTATACAAAGTATAAAGGCATTTGTATAAAAGCCTCTGTGCTTCTAACACATCCATGTGGTTCGTCCTGTTTTAGTTGGTCATGACAAACAGGTTGGCTATGAAATTGTTGGCTGCGTTCTCGCTTTATATTTTGGAAAAGGTGAGAATAGTGGTAGTGGGGATGTTTTCCTCACTATTGAAAACAACTTTGCCCTTGTAACTTACTTAGGTTAATGAACTATGGAAGTGACATGAGCCAATTCCAAACAATATTTAAAAACTAATCTAACCCCACCATCACTCTCTTCCTATATCAAGACAAAACGTGCCACAGAGAAGGGCTATTCTTTGACCTAAACTTTTGAGTAATGGAATTTAAGATTAGAGAAACGACTGCCTCACCTGTAAAATGAGTAAGAAGTAAACTTTTCTTGTTGTTGTGGGAGCTAATAATTAATAATATTTTATTTTTCCACCTTCTAATTTCTTCTCTATGGACTAATAATCAAATGAGCAGACACCAATTTGCAGGAGAAAATCAAATTTTAATATGTGCACATGGGTAATTCACATTAAGCATGAAAGTTCCAATAATAATGAGATAAAATTGGGTATCATGTCATTTTAGACAAAGGAGAAAGGGGGAGCACTGATAAGAGTTTGAAGGAAGTGGGCCATTTTATAGGTATTTGAGTAAAGGCAGAACATACATGGCAGGTTAATTCTTGCTTAAATGGGACACACACGTGATCTAGCTACCAGGCATCTGCTAGGCCTCTTCCTCTGTACCATACTCAATTCAGGTTAGGCTGAGATTAACATTTAAAGATTTCCTACTTAGCATAGGCCTTACGAAAGGTTCTTTCTGATCTTTTTGTTTTTTAATGACCAGTTTAAAATCAACTTCCCAAAAGACAGCTTTAGGGTGAAGAACTTTGGTCCCTTCATTGTAAATCTCTGATAATTAGTTTACCTTGTGTCTAAATGAGAATAACACAGATTATTTTGAGTGATATACATACACATTGGAAGAATGGTGTAGATCAGAACTGTCTCTGAATTTAATATGGTATTTTTAAAGCATAAGTCTTTTAAACATCCAGTTTCAGGTCTAATGTATAATGTTCTTAGAGTTTCTCACTATTATGCTTAAGCAAGAAAAAAAAGAACAATTGAAAATCAGTAACTTTTCTTAGACTCTTCAGAGAACTCAGGTTGCATGACAAACCGCCGTGTACATGGAGAATAGTGATAGGTGGGGATATTTTCCTCACTACTGAAAACAACTTTGCCCTTGTAACTTACTTAGGTTAATGAAATATGGAAGTGACACGGGCTAATTCCAAAAAATGTTTAAAAACTGTGAAGAAAATATCCCCACTACCACTATTCTACATGTGCAATCCTAAATACAGAGATATTCAGGCTAAGATCTGCTTACCAGGAGCACGAGCCATTGGAACTGTAAATGAGTGAGAACATCTAATTGGAAATTTTGACAAATTCTTGGAGGCTGACTTACATTATTGTGAGAGTGAGAAACTCCTTGGGGGACACACTTAGGGTAGCCCATTATTTTTTGGGTTTTACTTCCAGAAACTCCTCAATGTTATTACAACGAAGGCCAATGAAAGATACTTGACTCTGGGAAGGGAGGGAAAAATAAGCTATTTATAAATATGTTCACAGTATTCCCCATAACAAAGGCTATTTTCTACAGGAAATTAATTTACCAGAGCCTTATCCTACACAAATGAAAAGCCATTTATCAACCTCTATCCAGCTCTTCCCCATCTATCTGACCCGAGAGGGGACATAAGCTAAGAAACACTTGAGAAGACAATAGCTCACATCCATCAGCAGACTCAGATTTATGAAGATTGTAGAGCATTTCTCCTTCCTAACACATTAACACCATATCAAAACATCTCTAGTATAATAACAATGGATTGCAGATGAAACAACTGCAAGGCACAGAATGTATTTAAGGACGAGTTGTCATGGAAACCTTAGACAACAGAACAGTCAAACATTAGGACAATAATATATTTTAATATTTTGGCATGCACAAGTATATCTAAAATTAAACAGTCTAAATCCTGTACTAATGAACATAAAACCTTACACCAAATTCAAAACAAAAAAAAAACACTTTTAATTGTTTCTATTACTCAAAGTGTGTCTAGCATTCAACAACAAAAGATAAGCTATGCTATTAGACAAGTAAAAACACAATCAACAGAGATAGTAATCATCAGAACAAAACTTTGATATAATAGATTTTGAAAATATTAGGTCAGAAATGTAAAATAACTTATCAATATGTTAATTTCAATTAACTAATGAATAACTGTAAAGAATTACAAAAAGTTAAACCCAAGTAATTGACTATTAGAAAGACAAAAAGAAGAAAACTAAGTAGAAGATATATGTAATGTAATAGTGGCCAATATATTTCTAAAATTAATGACAAACAATAATTAATCAACAGACCACAGATAAACACTACAAAATTTACACCAAGCCATTTCATACTCAAACTGCAAAAAAACAAAGAAAATGTGAAAATTTTAAAAGAAGCCTGTGGGAATGATGCTACCTTAACTATAGAGGAATAGCAATAAGAATTATAGTAGACTTCTAGTTAGAAACTATGTAAGCAGAAAGAGAGTGGAGTAAAATATTTAAGGTGGTAAAATATTAAAAACAGAACAAAACCCGTCTATCTAAAACTTTATATCCAACTAAATTATCCAATAAAAGTAAAAGAGAAAATAAAGTTATTCTCAGATGAAGAAAAATAGAGGGAATTCATTTTCACCAGTTTAGCTTAGAATAAATGATAAAATAAAATTTTCACAGAGAAGGAAAATAATTTAGGTCAGGAGTTTGTATCTACTTAAATAAAGCAAGAGCTTCAGAGAAAGAATAAAAACAGAAAAATTAAAAATATTGTTCTTATTCTTAATAGATCTAAACAAACAGTAAGTATCTGTTTGAAATAATAATAGTAACTATATAGTCTGTGATTATACCATATGAACCAGTGATGAACTCCATTAGCATTTTTTCCCCCTGGGAAGTTCTTAATTTATCCTTCAGTTCTAGATGATAGCTTTGCTAGGTGGAGTAATCTTCCTTGTACATCTTTGTTTTTCGCCTCTTCAAATACTTTGTGTCAATCCCTACTGACCTGCAAAGTTTCAGTTGAGAAATCAGCTGACAGCCTTATGGGAGCCCTTCTAGGTAATTAATACTTTTCTGTTGCTGCTTCTAAGATTTTCTCTTTCTCTTTAACATTTGCCACTTTAGTCATGATGTGTCTTGGGGTGGGCCTCTTTAGGTTCATCTTGTTAGAGGCTCTCTGTGCTTCCTGGACCTGTGTGTCTTTTTCCTTCACTATATTTGGAAAGTTTTTAGTCATTATTTCTTCAAATAGATTCTCAATTCCTTGACCTCTCACTTTTCCTTCTGGTATTCCTGTGATGTGGTGTTGTTTTGTTTAATGTTGTCCCACAAATACTTTGAAATATTTTTATTTTTCATTTTTTTCTTTTTGCTACTTTGATTCTTTTCTGCCACCTATCTTCCAAAACAATGATTCAATTCTCTGCTTCATCTCATTTGCTGTTGATTTTTTTCTGATGTATTCTCCATTTCGATTAATGTATTTCTGACTGTTTTTTTTTATTGTTATGGTGTCCTTTTTTATACTGTTGAAGTTCTCACTAAGTGTCTTGAGCATCCTCTAACCATTGTTTTGAACTCTATGTCTTGTAGTTTGCTTTCTTCTATTTCATTTAGTTCCTTTTTTGGGAGATTTCTCCTGTTTTTCATATTTTTTGTCTCCCCATTTTGGTTCCCTCTCTCTGTTTGTTTTTACACATTAGGTACCGCTGCTCCATCTCCCAGCCTTGGCATGGTTGCCTTATGTTGTAGGTCTCCTGTGGGGCCCAGTGGTACAGCCTCATCAGTCATCTGAGGTGGGAGCTCCAGGGGTGCTCCCTTCTGTGGGCTGCGTGCTCCCTTCTGGTGTAACTGAGCCTTAATTGCTGTCGACACCTCATTGGGAGGGATTTACCTCCAGGCTGATCAGTTGTGAGGACTGACTATAACTACAGTGGGAGTTGCTCTTCAGGGGCTGGTCCTGTGAAGCAGAACTTACTCTAGTGGGGTTCCGATGCCTTATGTGTCCACCCCTTGACTGTGTCTCTTGTGGAGGTGATCTGATGCTGCTCTGGTGTGGTCTGAAGCTGGTCACCACTTTCGCTGGCTCTAGGGTCTCCTGGGAGGTGCAAGACAAGTCTGTCACCTGTACCTGGCCAGGACCACCTGGCATGAGCTTCAGTGAAATCTGTAGATCACTGCTACTTGTGCTGGGCTTCAAGGTCCCCGGGAGAGGCCAAGCTGAGAACTGAGTCTGGCTGCCGCTAGTGCCACACCAAGGCCAAGAGGGATAGAATGGTTTGTCTTTGGAGTGAGGGCTGGAGGGGGAGCTTTCCTAAGGACAGAGTTGCTGGTGAAGGGTGTGATCCTGTGTAGAGCCCTCCTGCTGCAGGCACAGCTGGGTGTCATGTCTGAGTCTCCATCAACCTGGCTAACACTGCTCACCTTGCCCTGCTGATTCTCTGAGATGTCTCCCCCAAATCATGGACCCACCCAAACTGCTGTTTGTTTGTTTGTTGTTTGTTTTACAAAGTGCCTATCTTGGTTCATGCTGTGGACTTTTCTAAATTCTCTTAAATGTTCACAAATCCCCCAAAACCAACTCTCCCCAAATGTCCTACATATCTCCTGAGCTGCCACCCTCATGCTAGAGCCCAGAGCAAGTGAGTCAAAGCAAGTTTGTGTGCAGGTCCTCCAAGAGGATGCCTAGGACTCCAGAAGCATCTGGTCCTCCCCAGCCGTTATGTCTGCTGATCTTCACGGTCAAAAGATATGGAGACTTCTCTTCCCAGCTCTGAACCTCAGGCTGGCATGAGACTGGGAACCCTTGCTCCTCAGAGGAAATCTCCACAGGTGAGATATCCCTTGCCATTCCCAACCACCACATGCAGGTTTGGGATCAGCTCACCCCACATCCTTCTTCTTGCACCAGCCTCAACACGACCTCCTTTGTATAAGCTTAGCTATAGGACTTTGCCAAACTTCAGGTGTTTCCCAATGATGACTACCCTGTACTTCAGCTGCAATTCTGATGTGGTTGTGGAAGGATGCCAATACTTTATTTATCAACTCAGATATCTTGACAAAAAAGTCTGACACACTTTTATTTTTATGGATAACACAAGTTTTTTAAACTGATCAGTGTTCCAACATAAAATAGCCCAAACCATATTGCCATGAATATTCTTTATGTTCTTTACATCTCCATCTTGATTTCTTAGTCCTACTGGTCTTCAGGACGCCTTTCACTCCCTCCTGACAGCCAATATTAGGGTGCTCTATGTCTTCCCCAGACAGTTTATCCTTGATATTTTCAATAAATCAAGCCTATATGTCTCTTTATGGAACAACATCTATAAGCATCAATGTTCTATTTCTCTCCTTGTTGAAAAAAAATAAAGAGGGCCATGGGACAGTGTTTACAAAGTCTGCAATAATGTACAGTAATATCCTAGGCCTTCAGTTTCACTCACCACTCATTCATTGGCTTCCCCAGAGATATTTTCAGTCTTGCTACCCCCATTCATGATAAGTGCCCTGAACATTTTGTATCTTTTACATTGTATTTTACTGTATCTTTTCTATGTATAGATATGTTTAGTTATGCAAATATGTGCTTACAATATTCATTTTAGTAACATGCAGAATAAAATTATAACCTAGGAGCCATAAATTATGCCATATAGCCTTGGTATATAGTAGGCCAGATAATCTAGGATTGTATAAGTGCACTCTATGATGTTTGCACAATAACAAAATCACCTAACAATACATTTCTCAGAGTATATACCTGTCATTAAGTGACATATGCATGTGCATGTGCATGTGTATGCATATATAAGATATGTTCATTATATATGTTATATATAATGAATAAAATCAGTAAATAATATCCTTCAAAACCCCCCCAAAACTTCTAGCCCAAATGTATTTACTGTTGACTTCTACTGAACATTTAGAAAATACAGTAAGTCTTCACTTAATGTTGTAGATAGGTTCTTGGAAACTGAAACTTGAAGCAAAATGAGGCATAATAAAACCAATTTTACTATAGGCCAATTGGTATATGCAAGAGTTAAGTTCCTATAGCATATTTATGGTCAAAATAAACATTATTAAACTTATAGATAAAGATGCAAAGCACTCCAAATATTAAACATTGAAATACATATGAACTACACATATGTTTAAGAAAGATTAATAAAAACAGGAGAATTATTTTCCAACTCACTTGTTCCAGTTCCCTGTCAAGGGTGGCAGAGCCTCCCTCAGAATCTCGGGGCACAAGGCAGGAAGCACCGATGGACAGGATGTCCTTCCTCGGCGGAGTGCACTCACACACAGCCCCGCTCACTCAGTCTGAGACCATTTAGACACGCCATTCACCTAACATGCACATACTTAGGATGATGGCAGGAAACCAGGGCACCCAGAGATAGCCTGTGCAGACAAGGGGCCAATGCATAGACAGTGGCCTTGGCCAAGAATGATTCTTTTTTCCTCACCAATGTTATAATGAAACGATTTTGAACAATACAATGTTATTCAAAGATTTGTAATTATAACATTTTACATAATCCATTCCTGAAAACAAAGCAGAGGGAATGCCTTCCAGCTTATTCTATGAGTCTAGCATTTTTCTACTATGTAAACCAAATAAAGACAACATAAGAAAGGAAAAGTAAAGATATGTTTCCTGAACCTGGATGCAAAAATCCTCAAAAATATTTTAAATGCATTCCAACAATGAAAAAATAAGTATATTACCAAGTAAGGTTTATTCCAGGCATGCAAGTTTAGTTCAGCATCTGAAAATAATTCAGTGGAATCCATCATATCAACTGGTCAACAAGAAAAATCACATGATTGTATCAATAGAGGCAGAAAAATTATCTGAGAAAATCAACCACTTCTCATTATAAAACCTCTCAGCAAATTAAAAATAAAGGCAAATTTCATTAACTTGGTAGAAATAGTTTAAAAAATCCTAAAGCTAGCATCATAATTAATGGAAAAAACTGAACGACTTCTCCATAACATTAAAAATAAACAAGATTATTCCCACTCATAACTTTTATAAAGCAACATACTGAAGTTCTAGACAGCACAATAAGACAAGAAAATGGGTAAAACTACACATACATAGAAGGAAAAAATAAAACATTTTTTGTTGTCAGATGACATGGTTATCTATTTTAAAAAATCTCAAGAGTCCTAAAAAAAACAAACAAACAATAGCAAATATATTGAGATTTTAGGATACAAAGTGAATATACAAAGTCAATTTCCTTCCTATATTCTATCAATGAACATTTGAAATAAAACAAAACTATTTATAATATCACCTAAAATAGTATAACACTCAGGTAAAATCCTAACAAAATACATGCAAGACATAAATGCACAAAACCTGTATGATATACAGGAGACAATTAAACAATCTTAATGGCCAGGGCTGGGACAAATAGAGCAGCAGCTAAAGTAGTCTTAGATTTTAATGATAAGAATAAAGTAAATACCCATAGGCTTGCACTGAAATCAGGAAGAAAAAAAAAAAGGAAAGATGGAAGGAAAAAAGACGAGGAGGGAGGGAAATAATAACATCCCTCCCTCTCCACACACAAATGTATATCCATAAAGAAAGAGCAGTGTCATGTTCTTGGAAATATACTCATGGTCAAAGGGTAAACTAGCCTTAAAACAGATACAAAGAAAGAGAGAAGAAAGTTAGGAATTCTCATTTACTCATGCAAAAGCCAGGAGGAAAAAAAAAAAAAAAACGAGAATACCCTTCCCAAGGGAAAGTGATCATCTGATTAGAGCATTAGCAAATGCTGAAGATAGGATAGAACCAGATGGTAGGGTACATTAAAATGATATAAAAAGTCTCTTTGATATTAATTTATTTTTTCTACTTGCAAACAACTAAATATATTTAATGAAACTTTTTACTGACTAGTAACATTAACACATTTTTTTAGTGCTTAAGTATTTAATATAAAATTGCTTTAAAATGTGTCACGGAGGATTAAATGATGTGCACCTTGCTGTCTATGCCAACAAAATACTTTATTAATGTAATGGGAAGAAAATAAATAGAACAAATGCTTAAACTATCATTGAACTGAATGAAAAGCCCTAGAAGCATAAGCAGTGGTAGCAGACATTACACATCTTTTTAAACATCCAATGGCCAGAAAAAAGGAAGGCTTGTTATTTACATATTTGACTTAACTTTCCCCCTGTGTACTGGTGATTTGATGGTTTTTCTTCATTTCTGAATTTTAGTTTTTTCTTGAATACAGTCCCCATGTACAATATTTTTTAAAACACATTTTCCAGTTTTGATTCTTAGATCTTCCTTCTGATATCTGATATTTTCTGGACATCAGAAACTTGCCTATCATATCCGGTACTGAATGGATCATCATTTTTTGTCACCCTATTCCTGTAATAACTCACTATTTTGGTGTTTATTCAGTCATCCATCATGTTGCTCTTAATATGATTGAATAGGCCAGTTTTGGGGGTGAATGATAAAGAGACAAATCTCAGTGTGTTCTGAAGTTTAAAAAGCTTGAATGAAGTGCAAAAATCTATTGATAGACTTATTAGTGAGACCCAGAGAAAGAGAATATTCTGCAATTTTGGAAACACAACAGTCAATAACACTGAACAAGTTGAGGAGTTTTGCAGACACATAAGAGTAATCAAAATTAAGTCTATTGAGGGAGAAATTTGTCACAATACAGCATTATTGAATAATGTCAGGCATTTTAAATGTAGATAAACGATCATAAGTAGAATGAGTTTTGGAATCTATTATTACTTTCAGATACTTGTTCAGTCATTTGTAGAATAAGCTAACCTGTTTCTTTTTCTTTATATATGTATTTTCAGGATTTACCCATTTGTGAGGAGATGGGAGCTGATTTCTAAAAACCAGTGTCCACTTTTTTATCAAAACACCAATGTCCTACTTCTTGCATGCATTTTAGATAGTTTTGTGTAGGACAGTATTTATGTGTACCAGGATATACTAATCATTATAATTTGGGGAAGCATGACTGCCTAAATGTCCCCCCCAGTACTCAACCGACGAATGGAATGATGCACCATGTTAAATTAAACCCACAATTAGCTATTTTAAATACAAAAATAAAGTTTTATTAACATTGTTTTTTAAATCATTTTCTCATAATTAATGAGATATAGGAAAAAGTCTACTGTTCTGTCATTTGAAAACAAATAAAGAAACTCCCTTCTAAAAACAATTTGCAGGCAATTCATTTCGAATGAACAGTTAGAATTTCAGATTCAATGCAGAGCTCATTAGTGTCTCTTTAAAGTTGAGATTGCTCATTAACACTAACAGTGTTGGAATTCTACAAAGTTATTGGTGAAAATGTACAGGAAATTAATGTTATTGAAGGAAAATATACCCCAAAGAATAAGCATATCTCTGAATACAAACAAAGTGATAATAAATCTATAGTTTTTCCTCCCAACAGTTTCTTCTTTTATATTCCATTTATTTTTTTACAGCTGATAATATTACTAACATTTAGTAATTATCAGTATCTCAATTACCTTAAAAAAGGACAAAATATTCAATAAATGAGAATTGGAACAGAAATGCAAATTTCATAGATTTTTTAACAAGTGAACTCTGAAAATAGGATAAATGTTTAGGTACAATTAAACACTAAGTGTCATGTAAGAGCCATGTCTTACTTCTTATAATTCAACTTCCAATTTAGTCATTTTCTTCCAGAAAACTTTCAATTTTTGCCATCTATCTATGATGCAAATTTAATGACTTATTTGCCTAGTGCTAGTCTATTTACATTTACATAGATGTCATTACTTATTTTTTAAATAATTTTTGAGGTATAATCACTTTCTCATTTTACAGATTAGGAAAACCAGGCTTGAGAAATTATATATAACTTGTTCATGATCAGATACCTAATAATTGGTATGTACTGGAGTAATATAAAATTCCCTCTACCCTGCTGAGTCCTTAGCCAAGATCCCTGCAATAAAATACAGATTAACAAGAGAAAACAAACTAGTTTTTTTACTATGTATATACCTCATGTATATATGGGAGGTATCCAAGATAAAATAGGGAGCTTCCAAAGGTGGCTTTGAATTCAGACTTAAATTCCATATTATTAGGGAAAGGGAAGTGAAGGTGCAGGCATCTTATGGAAAAGTAAATTATATTTAAAAAGATAAATAGGCTCTTAGCATTGTAGATGGGAGGTGTGATAGCTGGTCATAAAGTATGTCTGGATGTGGTGTCACTTACTACTCTCCACTCTTGTAATAAAAGTCAATTTTACCTGGTTGATGAAACCCCCAGAGAGGAGATTTACAATTGAGTTTATTTTGGAGGATCTGTCTTTAGGCAGATAAGGGGAGTTCAAAAAAAAAAAAAAAAAAAAGGAAAGAAAAAAAGAAAATCCTCTCTGGAAATGCACTGCTTTTCAAATACTTATTTGAAAATCTCAAAATAGTCAATATATCAAAGTGGCATATTTTGGGGTGCATGTCATAAACTTGAACAGTCATAATTTGGGTTGACATATTATGCTACCCTTCAGGTAACCCCAAACATTTTAATTGTCCAACCATGCTTTTGACCACAGTATTATATCTTCCTGTCATCCTTATTCTTCATGCTAAATTGGCTGAGAAACTCATTCATTAATTCGTTCATTCATATGTTCATTGGTTTATTCATGAAAGTTAAATGGATTTACTGATGGTTCTGAAAATTTAATTTAGTAGCCCATTGATCATATTTGGCTCACAGATATGTTTAATTTGGCATGGAAACTTGTTTTGTTTTAATGAAATCAACTGGAAATATTAAAATTTTAGAGAAATCCAAACTCCCTGCTTCTCCTTTAAAATTTAGAAAACCGGGAAAACTGAGCCTGCAATTGTATATCACAGCAAATAGTTGAAGCTCAGGGACTCTTCCGTTGAAAGAGATACACAGTCCCGATATTTTCTTATTGAATATTTAATATTTGTGTATTAGTGGTAGCTTTGAACATGTTGGCAGAGACTTGAATTTAAGGAATGTATCAGATACATGGAGGGATGTAGCTATTTTTTTATAGATTTTAATAAATTCCAATCTAGTACAGATAAAAGAAAAATGAAATATCACAGAATTTTGTTAGTCTTTCCAGTCTAGAAGCAATACCCATTATTGCTGACAATCAGATGATCCTATGCCTTGATAAATTTCAAAAGTTAATTTCAAGTTATAGTCAATGCTTAAATTCAAGGTGTCAGAATTAACAAGAAAATATATTATTGGCACCCGAGAGGATTTATCAAAATAGAAGAAACTTGAATTCCTCACATTATGAAAATATTTTCTGTTGCAATCTCTTCCTTAGAAAGTTAGTACTATGTGTCTGTATTTTCCAGCCCTGTTTTAAAGCATCTTCCATTGAGATGCAGCAAGGGACAGGGAGCAGATTAGCCATGCATCTCTATTTCAGTTTATTGTTTCAAAACAAAGGCCAGGAAAATAGTCGATCCATCAAATTTTAGGCAATTTAGGGATGTGCTTCTAAAACAAAGACAAAATAAGGACCATGTTCACATTAAAAGTCCTTTTCTCAACATGAACCAAAATGTCTGCTTTTGGTTGCTCGATTATTTTATGGCCAGAAATTTAAAACACAATTTGCCTATTATTCTAACAAAATTTATTGCCAGAGAAATCCCATCTCTGGCATAAAGCATCTTATATATAAGCAACCATTGAGGCAGCTTTAAAAAGGGTTGAGGCATTTGGTGTTGGTGTCCTCCTATCGGGCAGAACTAGATCTATCTATACCAGCTGGCAAAGAATTGTTATGTGACCAGTGGAGTCAAGTTGTTTTCTTGACTCAGGATGAACCTGTAGCAAGTGACAAAAACTAGTGACAACTAAAGGTTGTTTTCTATATTTTTCAGGGTATGTTTTATGCAGAAGCAAGAATCCTAGGAATCTCACTGGTTCACTGAGATTAGGGAATAAAACAAGGGAAGAGAGTTAAGACAGAAAAATATATTAAAGGATATTAAAAAGAAAAGAAAAAGAACTGTCAGTAGAAGTTAATTCCAAATATATTCCTTAATATTTTAGTGAGAGAATCAATAAATGAAAATATACATAACAATTTGGCTAAGCAAAAAACAAAGCAAGAATGGTAATGCAGTATGGAGTCAGTAATACTTAGTATTTGGTGTCAACTTGACTAGGCTAAGGGATGCCCAGAGAGCTAGTAAAATATAATTTCTGAATGTCACTGTGAGGGTGTTTCCAGAAGAGATTTAACATTAAAATCATCAGGCTGAGTAAAAATAAGCCCTTGCCAACCAAAAAGAGGGCAACATTTTGCCATCTGTTGAGGCCCGAACAGAGCAAAAAGGCAGAGGGAAGTTGAATATTTGTTTTTTTCTTTTTCTTCCTTTTCTTTTTCTTTTTTCTTTTTTCTTTTTTTGTTTTTAAAGCTGGAACATCCACCTTCTCCTGCTCTGGGATATTGGGGCTCCTGGGTCTGGAACTTTCAGACTCTCAAATTTACACCAGTAGCACCATTTCTCAGTCCTTTTGCCTGGCCTGGGAACTATGCCACCTGCTAGCCTAGTTCTCAGACCTTTGGATTTGGAATGAATTATATCATGAACTTTCCTGGTTTTCCAGGTTGCAGCAGATTATAGGACTTCTATGCCTTTATAATTGCATGAGCCAGTTCCTATACTAAATCTCCTCTTATATACATCTATATATAGTATATATTGGTTCTGGTTTTTTTTTATTTAGAACTCCAATAGAGTCACAAATGAAAATGGGAAAATTGCCACTTTCCAACTTTCTATCAACAAATATTTTTGGAGCTCTTATTTGTGACAAATACAGATTTGGGGATTCAGTCATGACTCACTGTGGTGGGAGGGGTCAAATAGAAATCAAACAGTAATAGAAAAAAAATCACAAGTATGATAAATATAATCAATTAAAAGTGTATAGCAGGGTATGTGACCCCACAGGTCAAGGGCAGCTGCTATGATTAAATGGCTTTTGGTCTACAGTCAGAAGAAAAAAGTGGTTACATAATCAGATTGAAATTGGGTTTAATAGAGTTGGTTATTAGAATTCTCAGGAAGAGCAATTTTAATAGAGTTGAGAGGGGCTGTTGAAGAAGTAAATGGAGTTCTAGAGAACTGAATCAGTGATGGTAGACTATTTGTCATGCAATTTTAAAAATGGATCAGTTGAGAGCTATAGCCACTGTGGATTAAAAATAATCTAAAATAATTTTATAATATTAAGAATATGACCAATACCAACTACTACTAAATCTATAATACCAATATTTCTCACCACCACTACCACCTTAGTTTTGATAACATCCTAATTGGTTATCACATATCCACCCTCTTCTTTTTATGGTTTAAAATCGACATGAGGAATTCTGTTAAGATGAGACAGACCACATCATTCGTATGCAAAATGCTTCAATTGTGTCCCATGTAATTCCGATTAAAACTCAAAGCCCACATTGTCCTACAGAACCTGCTTTCCTCATGCATCTTCAGGTATGTGGGCTCACACATGGCCTTTCGGAAGGCCTCTAAACTTGCAGTCCCCTCTGTATTCAGTATTCTTTTTCCAACTATTTACTTGGATCACTATCCATTTCATTCATGTCTCTGTTGAAATGATATATAAAAAGTAGAGTTTTCATAATAACCCTGTCTAAAATAGCACCCTCATTGCTCTCAATTATTTTTAGCCATTATCCTCAACTAGTATGTACCTACTTTTTGTTTTTGGTTGATCCCCACTATTAGAAAGCATGTTTATAAGGGCAGGAACTATGTTTACTTGAATGATTTTGGTTGCTGCATTACCCAGTACATGTTAAATTGCCAAGGATGATATAGGCATTTAGTACATGTTATAGCCATTTCATGATAAAGTAATGAACATAATTAATACTACTAAAGAGTGTTTTTTACCTACTAAATTAAGAAATACTAAGCTTCATAAGTAATATATGTTTTTATTGACATAATCACAGTATACATTTTGTAAAATGTCAGTTTTGGAACTATTCTTTGCACCTCTGACATTTCAAAAGATTCTGATCTGGTCTTCTGAATCACTGATGTTAAAGCTTAGATGTGCAGGACTCTGCCATGGAATGATATGAAGTGTGAACTGCTACAGAGAAGTATACACATGATAAATTATGCTCCAAAGGTTAAAAATGAGTTAGGATTTTTCTTTTTGTTTTAATACTACCTACACCTTTTCCCCTCCACTAGTGTGAAAAAATTGAAAATTGAATATATATTTAATCATTTTTTTTGCTCATGCTTTCCTAAATTCTAGCAATAGGAAAATAATATAATTTCTATGTACTGAATGAAGTTAACTCTGGATCTTGCCATTAAATATATTTTAAAAATCATACACAAATAGAATATATTATGGTGAAGATTTAAAAATAAAACTATGCATTATGGTTTTCCTATAATGGAAATATCAGATTTATAAAAACATTATAATGATCTTCAACATTTTAGTTTAGGAAAAAATTAAAAAGTATGTATGCACTGATAATGTCATAACTGCAACTTTGTTTTTTGAATTGAGATGTTTACATTTTAGAAGCACTATTAAATAGCCATTTTTTGTTCTTGGTTAAATGTCAGACATTTAATTCCATTAATTTTCTAATATTGGATTTTAGTCTGTCAATTTATACCACCTTTACATATTTTGATGAAAATGCAAATATAAACTGTTTATCCCTGAAAGTTCCAGCCAATGTTAACTCTCATCTATTGACTATATACATATATAATGTCCATTAATATTATGACTATACCTATGTGATGCAAGCAATGTATAAAATGAATGGCATATTTAATTTTCACCTAACATAGCCAATGAATAGTCTTTATCTCTCTAGTTCAAGTTAAAAGCAATAGAGTATCCTCCACCCCCTTATCTGTGGGGACTACATCTCAAGACACCCCAGTGGATGTCTGAAAGAATGGATAACACCAAACTCTAAATATGCCATGATATACCATGTTTGTTTCTTATAAATGCATAGTTATGATAAAGTTTAAACTGCCTTTTTTTGTGGGGTCGTTATTAAGTAAAATAAAGGTTACTTAAACACAAGCACTGTGAAACCATGCTGGTCAATCTAATAGCCACGGCCACTACTAGGTGATTAATGGTTGGTGGTTGCAGTGTGGATATGGTACATAAGGGATAATTCACATCCAGGACTGAATGGAGTGGGACAGATTAGAATACAATGAGATTTCATCATGCTATTCAGACTGATGCAAAATTGAAGACATAAATTCTTTATTTTTGAAACTTTTTAATTTCAATTTTTTATTTCATTCACACAAATAGAGGGGAAATTAATGTTTTCAGACAGCAGTTGACTATGGTTAACTGAACCACAAAAAATAAAACCACGGATAAAGGGGGACTACTGTGGCCATTTTGTAAGGAAGTGTGGTCATGATATTTAAATAGGTTTCATTCATCATGATCCAAATTATTAAATGAAACAAAAATTAAGTATGTTATTATCAAAATTATTTTTAAAGTGTTCTCTGGAAATTATAACAGTTCATGATCAGTGATGCTTTGCATATAGAATGTTACATCAATCTTTGTAAATAAACACATACAATATTAAGTTTGTTTTGAGGACTGATCTTGTGGCTGATTAGCAACCTTTGTTCTGAGCATATTCATTCCCTCAAATTTATCTCATAGATTCTTCCAACACTGAACACTGATTTCTTTTTTTAACCTTTATGTTTGTGTCCATCCTTGCTGCATCTTTGCTTGTCTGATACTATACCCCTTGAGTAATAGTTATTGGAAAAGCATATTACATTTTAAGTATTACTAGGTTCATGACAGACTGTACCATAGAGGAGAAAATAACCAAAATTAAAATTTTTTTATTATGAGTCCAAGATAAAAAATAGGGAGAACACAGCACACGTCTTTCTTACAGCTTGTGTTTGTCTGGATCCTCCAGAGAATGTTATGTAATGTATATGTGACTGTGGAGGCGGAGAGGTTCCAAGATTTGCATTTGGCAAGCTAAAGACCAAGGACAACTGACAGTGTTTCATTCTGAATCCAAGTTGAAAGGCAGGAGATGACTAATGTCTCAGCTCAAAGACAAGGCAGGCAGAGAGAGAGAACTCTTTGTTACTAAGTCTGATTATCTTCAGACCGTCAACTGCTAGGGTGAGGCCTGGTCACACTGGGGAGGGTGGTGTGCTTTCCTCAATCTAAGGATTCAAATATTAATCTCCCACAGAAACACCCTCAAGATATACCCAAAATAATGTTAAACCAGCTGCCTGGGCACCTTGTGGTCCAGTCAAGTTGGCACTTAAAATTAAACTTCACAGCTAACTTATAAACTAAAGTTAATATCTTCATGGAATTCCAAGGGTCAATTGTTTAACATGGAAAAGAGGTTGTGCCATTCTATTTAAAATTAAACATTATGTTTTTCCTAAAGTGCTCATCTTTATAATTTCTTTTTGCATTTTTTTATTGTTGTTCAAGCACAGTTTCTCCATTTTCCCACCACTACTTTCTCCCACCCCACCCACCCTCAATCCTGCCCTCCTTTGGCTTTGTCCATGGGTCTTTTATACATGTTCCTTGATGACCCTTCCCATTTTATAATTTTAATCTATATATTATTAAAAAATAAGAAAAGATATAGGAAGCTTCTTTTATTAACAATTGTTTTAGGTTGGAAATGTTTATTATTTTTACATTAACAAGACTATGTTTTCTAAAACAAATGTAAAAATATATATTAATCTTAATATGTAGAAGGACTAAGTTAACTATCACGTTAGGTAATAAATTACAAATTGAACTTTGCAAGAACTATAAAAGATGTTATTTAATATAATTGAAGTTCATGCATTACATGTACTTTTTTATTGAAATTATTGTTCAACAAAATAAAAACTAGAGATTCTTATTTTGGATTTTTGCAATTAAAAGACTATCATGATCTAAACATATAATTTCTCAGTAGAATGATAGGGGTAGTGGAGACATTAAGCTTTGAAATAAAATTACTCTGAGCAGTCATGGTGCATCACCTAATTAAACATCAGATGACAGAAGGAGACTTAACTTTGAGTGGTGAACACATAATGCAATATACTGATGACATTTTACAGATTTGTACACTTAGGAACTATGTATTTTTATTAACCAATGTTATTCCAATAAATTTAAGAAAACTAAAAAAACAAAATATGAATAAAAAATAAAACATTAGAAATAGAATCTGACACCTAAAGGACTTAAAATATAAGATCCAACAGTGGAAGTGCATGAAAACCAATGTATGGCAAGGACACTGGGTGTCCAGCACAAAATATGCATAGTTTCTTCTTTTTTAAGTATATTTTATTGATTATGCTTTTATAGTTGTCCCATTTTTTCCCTCCTCTTTATTCCCCTCTGCTCTACACACCCCCTCCCAACAGCATTCCCCTCTGCTTAGTTCATATCCATGGGTCATATATATGAGTTCTTTGTCTTCTCCATTTCCTGTACTGTTCTTAACCTCCCCCTTTCTATTTTGTACCTACCAATTATGCTTCTCATTCCCTGTATCTTTTCCCCCATTATCCCCTTTCCCTTTCCCACTGATAACCCTCCATGTGATCTCCATTTCTATGATTCTGTTCCTGTTCTAGTTGTTTGCTTAGTTTTTTTTTTGTTGTTGTTGTTTTAGGTTCAGTTGTTGATAGTCGTTTGTTGTCATTTTACTGTTCGTACTTTTGATCATTTTCTCTTTCTTAGGTAAGTCCCTTTAATATTTTATACAATAAGGGCTTGATGATAATGAAATCCTTTAAATTTACCTTATCTGGGAAGCACTTTATCTGCTCTTCCATACTAAAAGACAGTTTTGCTGGATAGAGTAATCTTGGATATAGGTCCTTGCCTTTCATCACTTTGAGTACACTTTGAGTACTTCTTTCCAGCCCCTTCTTGCCTGCAAGATTTCTTTTGAGAATCACCTGATAGTCGTACGGGAACTCCTTTGTAGGTAACTGTCTCCTTTTCTCTTGCTGCTTTTAAGATTCTCTCCTTATCTTTCATTTTGGGTAATGCAATTATGATGTGCTTTGGTGTGTGCTTCCTTGGACCCAGCTTCTTTGGTGCTCTCTGAGCTTCCTGGATTTCCTGGAAGTCTATTTCTTTTGTCAGATTGGGGAATTTTTCTTTTCCTTCATTACTTTTCAAATAAGTTTTCAATTTCTTGCTCTTCTTATTCTCCTTCTGGCACCCCTATCATTTAGATGCTGGAACTTTTAAAGTTGTCCTGGAGGTTCCTAAGCTTCTCCTCATTTTTCTGAATTCTTGTTTTTTCATTCTGTTCTATGTCTTCCTTCAGTTCCAAATCATGATTTGAGTCCCAGTTTCTTTCCCTTCACTGTTGGTTCCCTGTATACTTTTCTTTATTTCACTTTGCATAGCCTTCACCTTTTCCTTTATTTTGCAACCATACTCAACCATTTCTGTGAGCATCCTGATTACCAGTGTTCTGAATTGTGCATTGGATAGGCGACTGTCTTAGGAATTAGGTGATTGCTTAGTTCTATTTTTTGGAGCTTTGATCTGTTCTTTCATTTGGGCCATATTTATTTGTCTCTGCACACCTGTTATGTTGTAAGGGGTAGAATCTTAGGTATTCACTGGGGCCTTTATTGTGAAGTCCTCACAGGTCACTTTATTGTGGCGCTGTATGTGGGGGAGGGGCCCGGGAGGGAACAATGCTGCTTGCTCGGCTCTCAGTGGCTTTCAGTCACTTCCCCTGCTACCCACAAGCAAATTGAGCACCCTTCTGGTGCTGATTTCCATGTGGGGTGTTTGTGTACATTTTAGGACCCTGTGGGTCTCTCCAGCAAACTCTCTTATGAAGCTGGGAGTTTCTCCCACCGCTGCGACTCCTACAAATTGTTATAGCCAGAGGTTTTGAAGCTTTCTTTTCCCACGCTGGACCCCTGGTTTGTGTGGTCTATCTTGCACTCTTGGTTTATCCGCATGCAAATATAGCACCGCCCAGTTCACCAGCTGTTGCATCGCCAGGTCCTCCAGCTGCCACCTTGCTGTGCACCTTCTCTGCCCCAGCTGCCTGTCTCCACCCCTCCTACTGATCTGGATGAATATTTCTTCTTTAACTCCTTTATTGTTGGATGTCTATAAAGTTCAATTTTATGGCAGTTCTGTTTGTTTTTTGGTTTTTAAATTTGTTGTCCTTCTTTTGGTTGAGTGAGGAGGCAAAGTGTAATATATACTTACACCTCCATCTTGATCAGAAGTCCTGCATAATATTTTCTGAACCTAAAAACTACATTAGAACAGTAGTAGCAGAAATTTAAAGAAAAAAAGCCTACCAAGTCCTCTTTACCATACTTTATACAGAATTCTTGTGGTCTCTGTCATTTTTGTTATCCTTTGCATAATAATAAAAAATAAATAATTATTTACTTAATATTAAGTATCATAATGTACAATTTCATTCCATTATTAACTCATGTTATGTAATAATATATGATTTAAGAAATCAATTTATTTTTGAGACAAAAAATTTGAGCTTATAAAAATGTCTTTAAAAGCAACTTTACATGTCTCATTTCACTTGAAATTGATAATAGATCAGTGATAAAATATGTAAAATCAATGAAAATACAATTATTTAAGGGCTTATGAATTTATTCTCTAAAATTCATAATAGTAAGTCAATAAATTTAGTAGATTTTGGCTCAGATACTGCAAATTTTCTAAAAATCTGAAAACAAGGTTTGTTAGTATAAGATAGGGCAAAAAACTGGAAATAACCTACTGGGGACAAAACAAGGATTAGAGCTGTCTTAATATCTAATTGTTATCAAAGAGTAAATGCAAAGTCAGAAAACTCACAGATGGTGCTACAAGGGAATATAGAGAAAATCTAATAAGGACAATGAAATAATGAAAGAATTGAGAGGATAAAAGTTAGAGAAACATTTTATGAGATAATATGAAATAAAAAAGAGGTTTTTTTAAACCTTCAATGGTATAATAAATTTATGATATTAATAGGACATATTCAAAGGAGGTCTTAAAGAATGTTCGAGTCTTAAAATCCTTTATGAATAACAATTTCAATGCATTTGGTGGAGTGATAAGGAGAGGCATAAAGCTAATATATAGGCAGGCCAGATCCTTGAAAGCTATAAAATTAATTACACATACCCACTCAATATAGAGAAGGTCTCTCCACCTGTTGGCTGGAGTGGTCTGGGTTGAGAGTTGTTTCAAAATAGAAATGATTTTATTAAAATGTAGTGTTTCCTTTATGATGTATAGCTTATGTATAAACTATTTTTTGTCATTTAAGACTGAGACATTCAATTGAACTCTGTGGACATGAAATCTCACCTTTAAGATTCTAATTAAGAATTACTTTGAAATATTTGATCTAGTTCTATGAAATATGTCATTGGAATATTGATAGGAATTGCGTTCAATCTATAGATTGCTCTGGGTAGTATGAACATCTGAATGATAATTCTTCATATCATGAATACGGTATATGCTTCAACTTATTTGTATCTTCTTCAATTTCTTTCTTCAATGTCTTATAATTTTCCATGTACAGGTCATTTACGTCCTTGGTAAAGCTTATTCCTAGGTATTTTATTCTTTTTGAAGCAATTGTGAATGGGATTGTTTTTCTTAATTTCCTTTTCTTTTAGTTCATTACTGGCATATAAAAATGTAACTGATTTCTGCGTATCAATTTTGTATCTTGCTACTTTGCTGACTTCATTTATCAGTTCTCGTAGTTTCTTGGTAGAATCTTTGGTGTTCTCTCTGTAAAGAATCATGTTATCTGAATAAAGAAAATTTTACTACTTCTTTTCCAATTTGGATGTCTTTTATTTCTTGTCTGATTGCTCTTGCTAGGACATCTAGTACTGTGTTGAATATGGGAGGTGAAAGCAGACTTCACTGCTTTGTTCCCAATCTTAAGGGCAACACTTGTAGTTTTTGTCCATTGAGTATGATGCCGACAGTGGGTTTTTCATACATGGCCTTTATTATATTTAGGTATGTTCTCTCTATTCCTACTTTACTGAGAGTTTTTATCACAAATGGGTGCTGGATTTTATCAAAGCTTTTTCTGTATCTATTGATATGACCATGTGGTTTTTATCCTTCATTTTACTTATGTGATGAATCACACTTACTGATTTGCAAAAGTTGTACCAACCTTGCATTCCCAGAATAAATCCATTGGATCATGGTGTATGATCTTTTTAATGCATTGCTGTATTCGGTTTGCTAATATTTTGTTGAGGATTTTAGCATCTATGTTCATCAAGGATATTGGCTTATAATTTTCTTTCTTTGTAGTGTCATTATCTGGTTTTAGAATTTGGATAATGCTGGACTCGTAAAACGAATTTGGAAGTCTTCCTTCCAGCCCCGCATAGCAACAGCGATCCTGAGAAAGAAGAGCAAAGTGGAAGGAATCACACTACTTAATACCAAATTATACTACAAGGCCATAATAATCAAAACAGCCAGGTATTGGAATAAAATCAAACACATAGATCAATGGAGCAGAATAGAAAACCCAGAAATAAACCCACACTTTTATAGTCAATTAATATTTGACAGAGGAAGCAAGCACATACAATGGGCTGCAGATAGTTTACTCAATAAATGGTGTTGGGAAAATTAGACCAATACATGCAGAAGAAAGAAACTAGGCCACCTTCTTACATGACACACAAGGATAAATTCAAAATGGATCAAAGACTTAAATGTTTGAGCTGAAACCATAAAAATCCCAGAAGAAAACATAGGTAGCAAAATCTTAGATAGTGCACATAGAAATTTTTTATTGGATATATCTTCCCAGGCAAGGGAAACAAAATAAAAAAAATAAACAAATGGGATTTCATCAAGCTAAAAAGTTTTTGTACGCAAAAGAAATTGTCAACAAAATACAGACAACCTCTCAAAATAGAACATATTTTGCCAACAAATCTAATAAAGAGTTAAAATTTTTTAAGAACTTAAAAAATTCATCACCAAACAAACAACTCAATTAAAAATTGGGCAAAGACCTGAATAGACACTTTTCCAAAGAGGGCATACAGATGGCCAATAAACATGAGAAGATACTCAACATCACTAATCATCAGAACAATGCAAAGTAAAACCACAATGAGATACCATCTCACACCAGTCAGAATGGCCATCATCAATAAATCAACAAACAACAAGTGCAGGCGAGGATGTGGAGAAAAGGGAAACCATTTGCACTTATGGTGGGAATGCAGACTGGTGCAGCCACTGAGGAAAGCAGTGTGGAGAGACCTGAAAAAGTTAAAAATGGATGTGTTTTGATCCAGAGATCCTACTTCTGGGAATATACGTGAAGGAACACAAAACACTGATTTGAAAGAACAGACGCACCACTATGTTCATTGCCGCATTATTACAGTCACGAAGATATGTAAGTAGCCCAGGTGTCCATCAATAGATTAGTGGATTAAATAATTATTATATATTTACACAATGGAATTCTACTCAGCCACAAAAAAGAAGAAAATTTTACCCTTTGCAGTGGTATGGATAGACATGGAGAACATTATGCTAAGTGAAATAAACCAGTCAGAGAAAGACAAATATCATATAATTTCACTCATATGTGGACTCTAATGAAAAAACTATACTAACAAGGAAAATGGGGACAGATTGATAGAGGACAGAGTGACAACTAAGGATGAGAGGGAGGTTAGGGGGTGGGGGGATTGAGAAAAAAGGAAAAAGAACTCTTAGACATGGACAACAGTGTGGTGATTGCTGGGGTGAGGACGGAATAAGAGAACTAAAGTGTAATGGAAAAATATAATAAAGATTAAATAAAAAATAAATTTTATATACATATGTATGTTATTATTCTCAAAAAAAAGAATTACTTAGAAGAAGCTGAATATTATAAAAGCATGAGCACAGAAGGCAGATCAAGGCTAGGATTCCCTACTTAGTTATTTATTAGTAATATGAATTAAGTAAGTTATTTGAGCTCTCTTAGTAACAGTTTTCTTATATGTAACATACAAATCTTTAATAATTAATAGAGTTAGTATATGTATAGAAAATACATAATAAATTTTTGTGAGCTGTTGTTTTATGCAGTTGGAAGTATTCAGTTGTAGCATTAGCCTTTTGCTAGAGAATTTAATGATTTATTTCACTATGGAGAATACTCAAAACACACACAAAATATTTTGTTACGTATACTTAGCCTTTAAGATCATCTACTTAATCTTTAAGTTACTTTTGTCTAAAGCAATTGTTATCAGCAAACAGCCTTAATGCTTACATTATAGCAAAATTAGCTGTTTTCATTATGGCTTACATGATTATCCCTCCAAGTAAAGCAATCAAGTGAGAGAAAGAACCAAAAGGTTCCCAAAGTTCTGACACCCTAGAGTAATTGTGGATACAAACATTTTTAGAATCAGTGTCCAAGACCTGTAGTTCCAACAGATAGTTCATAAGAAAGTCACCTGGGGATCTCTTCAAAAAAGAGAATAACAGGCCTCGTCCTTGAAGATGCTGAATATATAGGACCAATAGAAAGTATTTAAAGCTCTGTGAACATCCATCCTTAGGTGAATCTTACCATTAGGCATATTTGGAAAATAAGCTTAAGCTACACCAATGTTTCAAGTTTGTGTGTTTTTATGTTTCAGGAAAATAATCAAATGTTCTTTTGTTTTATTGTATAGAACAAAATTTTGTATGTGTTAAATATGTAATTCTTATTCAAATATATATCAGCAGATGCAAAAGTTCTGTTTAACTCAGTGAAGGGACTGCCAGGATGATAATGCAGTTCAGAAGAGGCTGCCAAAGATGAAAGCCTGAAGGAAAACTGCTAAATTAGATGCAATCTGGCTAATGTCCTATAGGACAATAAACCCATCACTTTTTGAATTGTTTTGTCTTCTAGACAGAAATTAGTTACATCTTTAAAAACCTAAAAATCCTTTTCATTTTCACACTTTGCCACTCATTATATGTAACTTTCCAGGGCTGTGAAATGTCAAAATATATGGAATTTATTTAATTGTAAATGGCATGTCAGAGTTATATGTTTCTTAGAAAAATAAATGATCCTTCCATGGGCCTGTAATGCCCCAGTTGTACTAAAATGACTTGCAGTCAATGTTTTGTTTCAATTCTAAAGCTGGAGTAATTCCTCTTAATAACAATAAGGTTACATAAATCATATATTTGTTTTTTTCTTTTTATTTATATATTCATAATAGTCATTTAAAATTGAAGTAATATATGTGTAGCCTCAGAAATTGAGAAAGCAGTTTGTTTTTTCCTTTAAGAGGTTTGACTCAGGGACTAAAATGTGAGATAAAACTGTGTTGAATGGCTATACCTAAAGCAAACTAATTTCAAATGATAAAATCTGGTATTTGCACTGTTTAATGGAAGGTTTGCTTTATTGGAACCCTTGAACTGCTAATTAGTAGAGAAAGAAAACTAACAATAATGCATCAAACAAAAAAAATCTTCTGATTTCAGAACTGGGTAAGCTTATCATGGATATATGTCAAACTGAAGATAAAAATAGTTTTAAGTAAATTATCTTTACTATGAAGATAAAATTAGCAGAACATTTCATAGCAATACATACTTTCCTCCCTGCTTTTTTGTTAAAAAGTTATGGATACTGCACAATTAACTTAGTTAAAGCCATTATTTAGTCACATAATGATGTTCACATACCCTAAATTTAATCCAGTTATTTTATTTAAACTACTTTATCCTTAGTTTGGTAATATTTTAAAAACATTAAAATAGTCTGTTCTCTCGGTGCCGTCATGAAGTAGACAGTGCAATAGTGAGGAACTGGTCATACTATGTTCCCTAAAGGTTAGAAAAGCTGGTAATAAAATTCCTTTTTATGTAATTTTATATATGCCATTACTTTATATATAATTTAGGTATATAAACATCGATAATAAAATAATGTTTAATAACATTTACAAAAAAGAAACTAAAAACAGCTTCTTACCAATAAATGTAAACGTTGGGTTCAAAAGTTAGTTTAAGCTTATATAAGCACATGTATATGAATCTAAAGAATACTAGAACACACTATATGAGGTAGTTAAGAAAAACAAATACCAAATATTTCACATAATTGTCATATTTGTACTTGTTTATTTACCTTATTTTTATTTTTCTATTAACATGTGAAATCATAGAAAATCTATTTATCTTTATATCATCTATATCTATCATCTATCACCTATCTATCTATATTGGTCCTTGCCTCTATTGTTGGCAGAGAACTCCTAAAGCCATATAATTCCTCAGCGATAAAGTAGTAGAAGCATCTTTTGTTGTAATATTTAATCTTTGACCCAGGTTTCCAACACAGAGCTTCCTAAATCCTTTGAAATATCCTGGGTGATAGCAGTGTTTTGCATTCTAATGAGGTGATTCTTGGTAGGTTCTTGGATGGGGGCTAGTCATCAGAAGGACCAAGCCATGATTAGAAGCTTAAAATTTTCGGCTGCATTTTCCAGGGAGGGGAGAGGGACTAGAAATGGAGATAATGGTTGGTAACATCTAATGATGGGACCTCCATAAAAATTCCCAAAGTATGGGACTCAGAGAGCTTCCAGTCTGGTGACTGCATGTGGAGGTGGCCCGAGGAGGCATGGAAGCTCCCCTCTCCTTCCCACACACTTCGCCCTATATAACTCTTTAGTCTTAATGTTCACCTGTATTCTTTATCATATCCTTTTATAATAAACTTGTAAATAGTAAGTAGGCTGGTTTTCCTGTGTTCTCTGAGCCACTCTAGCAAACTGATTGAACCAGAGATGGCACTGTGAAAACCTTTGACTTACAGTGTTTGGGTCAGAAGCACAGGTAACAGCCTGGACTTGAGATTGGCATTGGAAGTGTTGGGGGGGCCGTCCTGTGGGACTGAATCCTTAACCTGTGAGGTCCTATCCTATCTTGAGGTAGATAGTGTCAGAGTTGAGTGAAATTGTAGGAAAACCAGGTGATATCATAGAATTGTGTGGCATGAGAAAAACTCTCACCCATCCGGTGTCAGAAGTGTTGAGCGTGTGGTAGTAGAGAGAGAAAAGAAAAGCACAGGAGAACTGTAGGTTTTCTAAACAAACATCTTATTCCATAATGTTCAGTTAAGAGAGGATTTTTTTTAAAAGTTGGCATTGATGTATGATTATAGCATCAAATATCTATTTTAAAATTATACTGTTAAAAATGAAAATGTATATATATGTTATATAACATGCACATACATATGCGTATGTATATATTTTCTTTATATATTACATAAAATATAAGCAATATTTTCATTTGTTAAAGAGATAATATAAAATATATCAAATGCAATATAATTTGTGGGATGTTTGAATATAGTTATTTGATTTCATAATTTTCTTGTCTGTTTATTTCTCTCATTTTAACTACTATTTCTTATGTTAGTTATTCTGCTTTGCATTCCTTTCAGTAGCTGTTTCTAATGTGTCATGACCTAGGATTACAGATAAATCTGTATAATCAGAACAGGATATAAGGTACAATATGTTATGGGTCTTAGAGGAATAACTAGAAATGACTGGGTTTTCAATAAATGCATGAATTATTTCTAAATTTTAAAATGTCTGGGTTTGTAATCATTTTTAATATAAGCAAAAGGCTATTTTATGAAACCAAGCTTTAGCTTGCATTCTAGAAAGTAACATTTGCTAAAGTCTGACCTAAAGGTAAATTTATATAACCTTAGTTAGTTTATCTCTGAACATGGTAGCTTAGCTTGTTTTTAAAAAGATGCTTTTCACTCTCTCCCAAGGAAAAACAAAGTAAATGAATGGATTTATGTTATCTCACATTTCACCCCCACAGGTTGATTTTGATCAAGGCCATCTTCAATTAAAGTTTGGCTCTCCAGTAAACCCTCAGAGCTGCCTCCAGATTCTCAGAAGAGAAGAAAACTGGCTTTTGGCGGTGTGGAAATGAGCAGCTATTACCCTACTGCAAGCAGCACATGCTTAGGCTATGCTCAGTTCCAGCCTTAAGGGGCAGGCATCCTGCATACTCTGGGTTCCATCTGACCTTGTTATCGCTTTGTCTTTGATATGTAAAACAAAGCAGAAATGTTTCCCTTAAAAGCATCCACCTTGACCCCCACCTTTTCCTGTTTGTTGCTAAAGGTAATGATAATCATGAAACATGAGGATGCCCACCTACAATCTCAGTTTGGAGAATGGAAAGATGTTTGAGACAGAGGTTTCATGCCTATTTCTTTAGGTGGGTAGATGTCATTTCTATTGAGCTAGATACTTCAGGTGTTACATTTCGGGGGGAGTCCTATTCCCTATGTGCCACAGGAGTCAGGCTGAAAAATAACCATTAACTTAAATTTATATTCACTTAATAACTCATATCCTTATTTTTGGTGAATACGTTTCCTTCAGGCATTCTTTGCAGAGCCATTTTTATAAAATCCTGTGGTCTAGTTTTATTAGTGAATTTTATTTCAGATTTACTAACATGTGGTCT
The DNA here is from genome assembly GCF_021234165.1 of Pteronotus mesoamericanus. Taxonomy (NCBI): domain Eukaryota; kingdom Metazoa; phylum Chordata; class Mammalia; order Chiroptera; family Mormoopidae; genus Pteronotus; species Pteronotus mesoamericanus. Next base: position 21,248,511 of record NW_026555285.1, on the reverse strand, counting down.
AATGAAGTAAAAGCCAATATACAATTAGTATACATAGTGAACATTTTTTATATTTCTTATTTTTATAAAGTATCATCTCATTAACAAAATAGGCATACTTTTTATGAGAGTTATTTGCTTTCTTCATTTTTTGGTCAGGATTCAACTTAACAAATGAATACTAAGAAACCAAAACATGCAAAGTAAAAATGTGATTTATAAAACATATTACTTGTTATAAAGAAATACCTCAGTGAATCGTTATCCCTGAAAACCAAATTTTATATATTGATTTATAAATGAATCATCATTTTTAAGTCAATTTTACATTCTCCTTTCTCACTTTGGGAGAGAGAATATGAATAAGTCATGTTTTCTATTTATTTTAAAAGAAATTATAATTAATTTTGGAGATAAACACATAAACAAATAAATGTTCCTTGAAATAGAAAGCACCATATTATAACACAGGAATTGTAATAGGGTGCAGCTAGACCCCCCAAAGGGGATTTGTAATGGGGTCCAGAACTCGGGGTGTCCAAGAAAGATATAGGATATTCTCCCCTCTTAAGGTAGGCTACCATGGGGGATGGGAAACCTGGAGCAGGGCCACACAGAGTTACTTTGGGTATCAGTAACTGGTCGGCTTCATTTGGACAGGACGAGGGCCAGTAAGAGTCATTTTGCATGTCAATAATAGCAGGATGGCTTCAAACCACATTTGCAAAGATGGTTATTTTGCATATCAACAAGGCTAACTAGGAAGGTTTGCATAACTTAAACCCAGGATGTAACTGGGCAGCAGCTTCCCTGTTATGGTTACAGCACATGTGCATGAGAGCTCAGAGACAGCTTGCTCCATCTAGAAGGGAACAATGTGAACACCTTGCAGCACGGAAAGGGAAGAAAGGACTCTTGCTGGCTGGCCATGAGAAGGTGCCACATGTTTCTAAATTAAGAGCTGGAGATCGCAGCAACACAGCTGATGGTGCTGGGAACAGTGAGAGGCCTGCCTAGCTGAGCTCCGGACTTCTGTTCTTTTTCTTCTGAAGGACGGTACCCCTGACTGGCCTGACTGGGCAAAGAGGGGAAGGCAGCATTGTGTGTGTTGGTGGGTGTTTTAAAGAGATGTTGATATTTAACAGCAACATTTAGCCATTATTCAAAATCTGTACAACTTTTAAATAAACACTTCCTTTCCTTTTCACCAAACTGCCACTGAGAGCCATCATTTTTAAGGGCAGTGGACAAAGAACCTAGAAGATAGGGACCCCAGGAAAGGCGAGGCTTGTTCCAGTAATAGCATCTGGGGCTCCCTCCACAAACAGGTCCACATTTGGTAACAGAATTACAGAGGAAAGAATGTCAAAAGTAATAAGATATTAGAGTAATATGGCATCTAAATACCTTGAAAATTTCCTAAAAATTATGGATGAAATGAAAACTATAGATGTATAACAAATATATAAACACAGAATGTGTATATATGTGTGTATTATTTTCAAATGATATAATACCATTTATAGAGAGCCCAAAGGTTTCATGGAAAAACTTCTAGACTGAAAGAAATTCAGTAAAGTAGCAGGATAAAAAAATAAATATTCAGAAATGGGTTTCATGTTTATATATCAGAAATGGATTATCAAGAAGGGAAACTAAGAAAACAATCTCATTTACAATTTCCTAAAAAAAAAATACATAGAAATAAATTAACCAAGGAGATAAAAGGCTTCTATTTGGAAAATTATAAGACAGTAAAGAAAGAAATTAAAGAAGATAGAAATAATAGAAGCACATACTGCACTTATTGATATGAAAAAATTAACACCATTAAAATGTCCACAGTACTCAAAGTAATCTATACAGTCAATGTGATTCCTATCAAAATACAAATGGTATTGTTCACAGAACTAGAAAAAATAATCCAGACATTTATATGGAACCAAAAAAGTGCCCAAACAGCCACAACAATCGTGAGGAAGAACAAAGTTGGAGGTATCATGTTATCTGATACCAAACTATACTACAAGGCTATAGTAATAAAAACAGCATGGTACTGGCATAAAAACAGACATATGGACCCATGGAGCAGCATAAAGAGCCCAAAAATAAACCCACACCTCTACAGACAATTAATATTTGACAAAATATTAAGAAAATACAACAGAGTAAAAATGGTCTATTCAATAAATGGTGTTGAGAAAATTGAAGAGATATGTAGAAAGGAAGAAAGGAAGGGAGGGAAGGAAGGAGGGAGGGAGGGAAGGAGGGAATGAGGGAAGAGAAGGAAGGGAAGATAGGAAGAAAGGAAAGAAAGGAAGGAAGGAAAGAAAGAAAAGAAAGAAAGAAACTAGACCACCTTCTAATTTAATCCTCAAAATGGATTAAAGAGTGAAGTGTAAGTCTTGAAACCATCAAATTCCCAAAGAAAACTTAGACAGTATAATCTTGGACATTTCTCTTAGCGATATTTTTTTTTCCTGATATGCCTCTTTGGGCAAAGGAAATCAAAAACAAAACAAAGCAAACAAACTGGACTATTTTAAAGCAAAAAGATGTTACACAGCAAAGGGGAACTATCAGCAAAATTAAATAACAACATATGGAATGGAGGAAGATATTTGCAAATGATATATTCATTAAGAGATTAATATCCCTAAACTGATAACTCATTAAACTCAACACCAAATACAATACAATTAAAAAATGGGCAAAAGCCTTGAGTAGACTCTTCTCTAGAGAGGACATGCAGATGGCCAATAGACATATGAAAGGATACTCAACATCACCAATCATCAGAGAAATGCAAATTAAAACCACAATGAGATATCACTTCACACTTGTCAGAACGGCTATCAACAATAAATCAACAAACAACAAACGTTAACACAATGTGGAGAAAAGAGAGTTCTAGTGCACTGTTGGTGAATGTGGCTTTTTTTAATGCTTTGTGACAGTGTGAGATTTAAACAAATATTGCATATTTGTGAAGCCCCTCTAACTTGGTGGGGATTAAACTTACTTGCTTCTCTTTTAGTAAAAAGCAGCTGAAACATCTGATTAATTTTTCCAACTTTTCTATTGTTTTGTTTGTTAGACAAGCAGTTCATTAGAAAATAGAAAATAAATATGAATAAAAATACATAGAGAAAATTAAAATATCTAGTAATCATGTGAAAAGATATTCAAATAAATTAGTAGCCAAAAAAATAAAATTTGAGATACAAATAATACTTTATATTTTATATATGGCTATAAAATTTTTCTTTAAAAATGTTTTAACATCTTTCGTTCTTAGGGGCTGAGAAAGAATACTGCTAAATATTTTTAGTAGACATGCAGTGTTAGAAATTTTCTGGTAATCAAAGGGAATACATGTACAATTAAAAATACATATGCCTAGCAAAGCTTTTCTGTATCTAATTATTGCTGAGTAGCTTTTACCAGAAAAATCATCTTGTCAGTGACAATTAACTTTTTAAAGACACTCTAGAGTATTCAAATAAGAATGAAACTGGAGGATAAATGATCCAAGAGAAAAGGGAAACCCTTTGGGTGATAATGAAGTTTAACTGGCTTTGCCATAAGGATACTTTCTAGTCTGCTTAACACACAGAGTAGTTTGCTAAGCAGAAGTTAGTAGTCTTACTGGCTAGAAATATCACAGGTTAGTGTTTGGGACTGAACAATAGCTTGAAATTAAAGAAGGAACCATAGAAGGCAAGCCTCAAAATCAGAATAAAACTCCCTCCAGTGTTTCACTGGTTCAAAATTTGGGCACACTTGGGGCAAGATCAGGGAATCCTAGGAAAAAGTAATGACTGAAAGGTTGAACGACTGAAATTTTATCAGTTATTTGCTGCTGAGGAGATAGAGTCAAACTGGACACATTTAGAAGAAATTACTACAAAACATGAGCTTTCATGGAAACCATTAAGAGGTCATAGTATAGGCGAAAAGAACCCAGCACCAAAACATAGGTCCTTGGACACAAGACAAACTGCAATAAACTTCCGCTATCAGCCACATAGGATCAAGGTAATCTGCTCATAGCTTCTCCCTTTGCCTGAATGTAATCCGACAGTTCATCAAAGATAGTAATCCAGATTTATGCAACACAACAGTGACAATGGTAAGTGTAAATGTAAATTAGGGACACGTAGTGTTGCAGGAAAAAAATGTGACCCTGAACCTAGAGAAAAATTTTGTAAATTCATAGAGTACATACAAATTCTTCTAATGTTGAAATTAGTAGTCATTAGTAGTAGTAATTTTAAATGATTGAACTAAACTATTTGTCAAAGAGAGCATGTGAATAGGAGGAAGTAATCCAAATTATGTGACTGAAAATTTCTTATTTTATGCATGATATGGAAATACTAATTTCTAAAACAGAACTCCCCTGATGGACAAAGAAGAAACACAAGTAGCATAAACAAAGGGGAAAAACATAATAATGGATTTTACTAATTAGAAAAAAAACCCCACTAAAATAAGATCATGCATATGCAGCATTGAATTCAAGGAGCCATGTGGCAAAAAATAACTAGAAGCCCTAATGAAGGTAACAGAGGTTTCTGCTGCTGCTACATAGGAAAGATATAGGAGTTTTAACACCACCAAGGTAAAAAAAAGTCTTGTAAATGCTTTGGGGTTTCAATGCACCCTAAAATATCTCTGCTCCAATTCATCTTCATTAGCCACTCATTAAACTGCATGATAGAATAAAATACAGTTTAAATATGCTTAGAAGTAAACATAATTTTAAGAATTATATTAGAAACATAGTAAATTGTTGATCAGCTACTTATTTAAATATTTTTAAAAAGTGAACATACCATGTTATATCCACATAATTCAATATTTTATGGCAATTATTTTTCATTGGGTTTAACAACCTAAGAATATATATATGTACATCCATGTAATAATTTACAGGATTATATTATAGCATACATATAATTAGTAAACATAAGCAGGACACAATGTGTATTATAATTAAGTATAAAAATGATTAGTAGAAATTATCTTAGGAGACAATTGCAGAAATATTAATCTGTCTCATCAGTTATGTTATTTTGTTGTTTTAAATATATTTTAGTTTCATTCTCAAATACTATTCAATTTTGTAATTTTGTATAACTTTAAAAAGCAATCCAATAATAAAACTGTTTATATATCCATTTTTAAAATTCTGCTTTTCAGCAATATATTCATTTATTTAAGTGTGATAGCATACCTATATGCTAGTCTTGTGGTTTAGATATATGTCCTACACTTTCTGACATATGTTTCAAAATGAATATACCAGTTCGGCTCTGTTGGCAACATAGACTAAAGTTTCTTTTTCTTTTTATTCATTTTTTAATTTTAAATCTTTTGTCAGCTTGATTAATGTATATGTGGTTTAATAAAAATGTGTAGAATATTGAGATCATTTAGGAAAGTTAACATAAATGTCCCAATAATCAGTCTCAAGTTTATAAAAAATAATATAATGCAAAATTAAGCACAGCATTTTTGAGCTTAGAAATAAATAAAATATATTGAATTTGCTATTAATTACTATCATTTGCAAATGTTAATTTTGTACAATTGAAGATGTTTCACATATTAAAATTGTCACTTTAACACAAATCTTATTTAAAAAGTGAATTATACATATTTTCAAAAATTAGAATTATTTTAAGTTGTTCAATGTTTCATACAAAGTAAATATTTTCTTTTTTTAATTCAACATATATTTCATTACAGACTGAGATTGCAGATTCTTTGACAGACTTCAGTTTCAATGGCAGCATGATTCCATTCTGCAGTTTTTTAATATTATATTTAAACAAGACTTTGAAAGAATGAATAGCTGCATTTTATGTTGATGATTTTATTAAATTGTTTTTAGGTTTCACTTTTCATTTATTAAAATAAGTACTGACATTTGCTTCAATGTATTTATTTTTCCCTTTAGTTGTCTTAATTACAGCTAAAAATTACATACTGATACATAATGTTTTTGATTGATTCTTTGGAGTATGGCTTTTCAGCTAAATGGATGAAGAAACCAAAATACCTCGATTTAAAACATCCCACAAATATAGGAGCATGTCCTTTATAATTATGTCAGTGTATTTGCCTTCTAATACAAGCTATAATTTTGATGTTAAAAAAAATTTCATATCACCAGAAAAAAAATACTGGATGGTTTATTACCAAAAGAATTTTTACAAAATGCTCATCTTTAAGTGCATAGGCTAACTGTATCCCACATTCTTTCTGTTCCAACATTAAATTTATAAGAAATATATAACAATCATCAAAAATTAAAGTTATAAATGTAATGAGGTATAAAATATAAGAAAACAACTCCTGTAGTTCCAGGGAGTCTAACAATTCTTTATAAATCTGGGAAGTCAGGCACAACTGTAGAGATTTAGCCAGATTAAAGATTAATGTTCTGGACCTACAGTTGGTGAGAGATGGATATTAGAACATCAACATAAAGCAGGATAAGCATTGTGGATACGAACATGGAAGCAGCAGTTTCTTCCAAATCTTATTCTCCTCAGATAAATAATAGCAACTCTGTGTCCACCTCCAGGTGGTCACTGAGAGTTTGAGAATTTGGCATGAAGTTACACAGTCTGGCTGCCATTATTGACTAAAAATGGGAAAGAACCAACAAGATGATTATATAAAAACACACACTGAAAACTGACAGATTAAAAAAATACAATTATTTATATAAATAATATTTGCAATGAATAGTAACATGAAAACAAATGAACAGTGAATTAACTAATCGAAATTGAACTAGAAAATTATCTAGAATGCAGCTTGAAAGGATGTTAAAAGGCATTGAGAATAGGTCATAAGTTCCAAAAGCCATCAAAAACATAATAGAGAAAAATAATAATGAAACATAAAGATCTAATAGGGAGTCAAAGAGAAACAATAGTTAGAGAAAAATAGTCCAATATTTTCAATAACAAAAATTTAAAAAGCATTCCTTTGAGTAAAAGATTAACAATAGCAGGATGCAAGTATATATTTTGAAAGCTTCCACCTAAGTACACAATAGTATTTCAACACTTTTTTAAAAGCAGATTGAAAGACCAAAAAATAAAAAATCAAATTTCCCACAAAGAATGCAGAATCGAGTTGACATCAGATGTCCCTTGCACTGTCTCAGAAAAAAAAAAAGAGAAATGTCTTTAAGAAAAAACATTTGACTAAGACTTCTACAGAGACTTAAATTCAGAAATTTTTAGACTTACAGAACTCAGAAATTTTATCAACTATGTAGGATCTTTGAAAGAATAACTAGAGAATGCAGTAGAGCAAGAAGAAATCTTCAGCAATGAAAAAAGTAATATATACTGGCTCTGTAAATATTCACAGTTAAGAGAAAATAAATTCTAGACAAATAAAAATTTAGAAAATAACTGATAACAATTTTGTCAAAACACCATTAAGAAGATAGAAGTCTATGACTTATTTATTTAAAATAACTGTAACAAGTATAACGAGCTAAGCTTTATCAGATAGAGCAAGTTTTATCTATCTTTCCAGCAATGTTTGCATAATGTGAAATTTCATTTATTTGCTATGATATATTTTATCTGAACATGTTGTGTTGTAATTTTAAATTAATTTTAAATTATGATTTTGGTTTACCACCCTTTGTAAAATACAAAACAAAGTGACTACTTATTTGATAATAAATAGGTCAAGGGAAATTTTTTTTCCTTTTTGTAGTTTCAGGCTTTTCATGCCTGCTTTTTTTTTTTTGGTCTTTATCTTACAAACTGTTTTCAGAATTAATGACTCCATACTACTGCTGGATATTTTAAGTTATTGTTTAATGTGTTATTATGCGGTTCCTCTGTATATTGCTGTCTCATTTTTAGTTTCTAAGCCACTGATTCTAAATAATGCTTCTAGCAAGTGTGGAGGACAAGTGTTGGAGCTCTGTTTTCCTCTGATGCATGCATAAAATTTAAGCCTCTTTTGAAAGGAAAATTACTCCAAGAAAAGGGGCAGGGTGGGTTGGGTGGACGAAGGCAAAGGGTGGAAAACGGAGACAACTGTAATAGAATAAACATGATTTAAAAATAAAAATTTAAAAAAAAGAAAATATACTTTATGTTTGGACATAGTCTAATAGAAAGTTTCCCAACATGGGAATGCTTATTTTGTCTATTTTTTTGTCTTTCAAGTGTTTTATACTTGCCATTTTAATCAGAACCATCAGTCATAGACAGAGCAATAGAAATACTGTATACTAGTTAGAAAACTAGAGTTCACCTCTGAGTTTCTTTCTGATTTATGAGGGATATTGAGAAGATTGCTAAATGTTACATAAAGTAGTTAAGGATATATAAATACTAGCTGACAGACCAACTGGTGTTTTCAAAAACCTATAAGACAAAATGAAGAAGAATACTTCAAAAGCACACTAAACTACTTATTATTTGAGCTCCATCTAAAAACACATACAAAAGTGGGATATTTTACTTACATATTTCTGCATTTTAATTTTTAATGGAATACATTGAAATGCCTGTAATTTATTTAAGATAATAAAAGGTCTAAAATAAAGGTCCAACAGTTAAAATTCAAGAAAATAAATTAAATTATAATTATGACTTTAGGTGATGGTTGAAATTTTATTTTACTTTATTTTTTTAAAATTTTATTTGAATATATTTTTTCAAATACATTTGTCTCTGCCTACTCCCCACTACTTTCCCTTGCCCCCTCCCTCCTTCCCTCCCTCAGCTCTTCCCCTTTGGTTTTGTCCATGAGTCCTTGCTATATGTTCCTTGACTTTCCCCTTCCCTTCCTTGTCCCCGCCCCCGCCTCCTTCCCTCTTGTCTCTGTTGATTTATTTTCCTTTCAGTGTTGCTGGTCTTATTTTCCTTGGATCTTTGTATTGTTGATTAGGTTCCACTTATAGGTGAGATCATGTGGTATTTGTCTCTCGGCCCATGGCTTATTTCGCTTAGCATAATGGTCTCCAGTTCCATCCATGCTGAGGCGAAGTTTAGTAGTTCTTTTTTCTTTCTGCTGCATAGTATTCCATTGTGTAAATGTACCATAATTTTTGATCATCAATCATCTACTGATGGGCATTTAGATTGCTTCCAACACTTGGCTATTGTCAATTGTGCTGCTATGAACATTGGGGTGCATAGGTTCTTTTGTATTGGCGTTTTGGTGTTCTTAGGGTATAGTCCCAGCAGAGGAATCACTGGATCAAAAGGCAGTTCCATTTTCAGCTTTTGGAGGAAATTCGGCACTGCTTTCCACAGTAGCTGCACCAGTCTGCATTCCCACCAACAGTGTACTAGTGTTCCCTTTTCTCCACAACCTCGCCAGCACCTGTTGTTTGTTGATATCTTTATGATGGCCATTCTGACCGGTGTGAGGTGGTACCTCATGATGGTTTTGATCTGCATTAACCTGATGGCTAGTGATGCTGAGCATCCTTTCAAATGCCTCTGGGCCCTCTGTATCTCCTCCTTGGAAAAGTGTCTGCCCAGGTCCTTTGCCCATTTTTGGATTGGATCATTTGTCTTCTTGGAGTGGAGTCGAGTGAGTTCTTTATATATCTTGGAGATCAAACCTCTACCTGATGTATCATTAGCGAATATATTTTCCCATATGGTTGGCTCCCTTTTCATTTTGCTAATGTTTTCTATTGCCGTGCAGAAGCTTCTTATTTTGATGAGGTCCCACTTGTTTATTCTTTCCTTTATGTCCCTTGCTTTAAGAGATATATAAGTGAAAAAATTGCAGCGTGGGATATCTGAGAGTTTCCTGCCAATGTTCTCCTCTAGGACTGTGATGGTGTTGCGACTTATATTTAAGTCTTTGTTCCATCTTGAGTTTATTTTTGTGTATGGTGTCAGCTGATGATCCAGTTTCAATTTTTTGCATGTAGCCATCCGGCTCTCCCATCACCATTTGTTGAAGAGGCTATTATTGCTCCATTTTATGCTTCTGCCCCCTTTGTCAAATATTAGATGCCCATAGAGACCTGGGCTTATTTCTGGGCTTTCTGTTCTGTTCCACTGGTCTATGGGTCTGTTCTTGTGCCAGTACCAGATGGTTTTGAGTATAGTGGCTTTGTAGTAGAGTTTGATGTCCGGTATATTGTGATCCCTCCTACTTTGTGTTTCTTTCTCAAAATTGCTGAGGCTATTCGGGGTCGTTTATGGTTCCATATAAATTTTTGAAATGTCTGTTCTATTTCTGTGAAATATGTCATTGGTATCTTAATAGGGATTGCGTTGAATCTATAAATTGCTTTGGGTAGTATGGACATTTTGAGGATATTAATTCTTCCAATCCATGAGCACGGTATATGCTTCCATTGATTTGTGTCTTCCTTAATTTCTTTTTTTAATGTTGTATAGCTTTCTGCGTAGAGGTCTTTTACGTCTTTGGTTAAATTTATGCCTAGGTACTTTATTTTTCTTCTTGCTATATCGAATGGTAATTTTTTTCTGATTTCTTCTTCTTATTTTGCATTGCTGGTGTACAAAAATGCCTTTGATTTCTGAATGTTGACTTTGTATCCTGCTGTTTTGCCAAATTCACTTATTAGGTTGAGGAGTGTTTTGGTAGACTCTACAGGGTTCTCTATCTACACTATCATGTCATCTGCAAGCAATGATAGCTTTACTTCCTCCTTTCCTATTTGGATGCCTTTTATCTCTTTCTCTTGTCTGACCGCTGTGGCTAGGACTTCCAATACTATGTTGAAAAGCGGTGAGAGCGGACATCCTTGTCGTGTTCCCGATCTTAGTGGGAAAGTTTCAGTTTTTGCCTGTTGAGTATGATATTGGCTGTAGGTGTTTCATATATGGCTTTTATTACATTGAGGAATGCCCCATTTATTCCCATTTTGCTGAGTGTTTTGATCATAAATAGGTGCTGTACCTTATCGAATGCTTTCTCTGCATCTAGCGAGATGATCATGTGGTTTTTGTCTTTTCTTTTATATATGTGATGTATTATTTTTATTGACTTCCGTATATTGAACGCCATCCCTGAATCCCTGGGATGAATCCCACTTGATCATGGTGGATAATCTTTTGAGTGTATTGCTGGATGCAGTTTGTCAATATTTTGTTGAGGATTTTAGTATCTATGTTCCTCAGCGAGATTGGCCTGTACTTTTCTTTTTTTGTAGGGTCTCTATTTGGTTTTGGGATCGGGGTGATGCTGGCCTCATAAAAAGAGTCTGGGAGTCTTCCCTCCTCTTGGATTTTTTGGAATAGTCTGAGAAGGACAGGGGTTAGCTCTTCCTTAAATGTTTTGTAAAATTCTCCTGGGAAACCGTCCGGCCCTGGGATTTTGTGTGCTGGGAGTTTCTTGATGACTGCTTCAATTTCCCAGCTGTTAGCGGTCTGTTCAAGCTTTCTGTTTCTTCCTCCTTCAGTGTTGGAAGATTATACTTTACTAAAAATTTTTCCATTTCATCAAGGTTTTCAAATTTCTTGGCATATAATTGTTCATAGTAGTTTCTGACGATCCTTTGTATTTCTGTGGTACCAGTTGTGATTTCTCCTCTTTCATTTCTGATATTATTAATTTGAGTCTTCTCCCTTTTATTCTTGATGAGTCTTTTTAAAGGCTTGTCGATTTTATTTATCTTTTCAAAGAACCAGCTTCTGGATTGGTTGATCCTTTGAATTGTTCTTTTCGTCTCTATGTCCTTCAGTTCTGCTCTAATCTTGACTATTTCCTTCCTTCTACTTGCTCTGGGATTTATTTGTTGTTTCTCCAGTTCTTGACGTTGTAGTGGTAGGTCTTTTATTTGAAATGTTTCTATCTTTTTTAGGTAGGCCTGTATTGCTATGAACTTCCCTCTCAGGACTGCCTTTGTTGTGTCCCATAGGTTTTGGACTGTTGTCTGTTCATTTTCATTTGTTTCCAGAAATTTTTTGATTTCTTCTCTTAGCTCATTATTGACCCATTCATTGTTTAATAGTCTACTGTTCAGTCTCCATGAGTTTCCAAGTTTTTGAAGTTTCTCTTGGAGGTTGATTTCCAGTTTCAAGCCCTTGTGAGCGGAAAAAAAGTTTGGTATTTTTTCAATTTTTCTGAATTTGCTGAGGTTTGCTTTGTGTCCTATCATGTGGTCTATCTTTGAAAAACTGCCATGAGCATTTGAAAAGAATGTGTCTTTTTCTTCTTTGGGATGTAAGGCTCTATATATGTCAGTTAAGTCTATTTGATTCAGTGTGTCATTTAGCGCCACAATATGTTTATTAATGTTTTGTTTGGAAGATCTGTCCGTTTTTGACAGTGGGGTGTTGAAATCCCCTACTATCAGTGTACTGTTGTCTATATCTTTTTTGAAGTCATCCAACAATTTCCTTATAAACTTGGAGGCTCCAATATTGGGAGCATATAAGTTTACAATGTTGATGTCTTCTTGATAGATTCTTCCTTTAAGTATGATAAAGTGCCCCTCTGGGTCTCTCTTTATGGCCTTTGTTTTGAAATCTGCTTTGTCTGATACAAGTATGGCAATGCCAGCCTTTTTCTCATGCCCATTTGCTTGGAATATTTTTTTCCATCCCTTTACTTTCAATCTGTGTAGGTCTCTTCTCTGAGGTGGGTCTCTTGTAGGCAGCATATGTGTGGGTCATGTTTTCTTTCCATTCAGCCCCCTGTGTCTTTTGATTGGGGCATTTAGTCCATTCACATTGAGAGATATTACTGATAGAAACTTACTCATCTTTTCTCTTTGTACCTGTGTTCCTCTCTCTCTCATTCTTTTCCTTCATCTGCTTAAACCAGTCCCCTTAGCATATCTTGGAGTGCTGGTTTGGTAGAGATGTATTCTTTTAGTCTTATCTGGGAAACTCCGTATTTCCCCTTGTATTTTAATGGAGAGCCTAGCTGGGTGGAGCAGCCTTGGCTGTAGGCCCTTGCTTTTCATGGCTTGGAATATTTGTTGCCATTCCCTTCTGGCTTGTAGTGTTTCTGTTGAGAAGTCAGCTCCTAGGCGTATCAGTGCCTCCTTGTATGTTACTTTCTCCTTCACCCTTGCTGCCTTGAGGATTCTCTCTTTGTCTTTGATAGTTGCCATTTTAATGATGATGTGTCTTGGGGTGGACCTCCTTGGGTCCCTCTTGAGTGGGGTCCTCTGTGCCTCCCGGATCCATGAGAGCCTTTCTCTCCTCAAATTAGGGAAATTTTCCATCGTCAGTTTTTCGAGGAGGTTCTCTATCCCTTGCTCTTCTTCTTCTCCTTCTGGTATCCCTATTATGTGGTATTATCGCGTTTCACGTTGTCCTGAATTTCCCTAAATGCCTCTCCATTCTTTTTGAGTCTTTTTTTCCATTTCTTGTTCTTTCTGAGAGCTTCTTTCTACCTTGTCCTCCATCTCACTGATTCGATCCTCAGCTTCATCCAGCCCGCTTTGGATTCCTTCTACTGTGTTCTTCAATTCAGAAATGGTATTCTTCGTATCCTCTTGTGTCTTCTTGATAGTTTCTATGTCCTTTTCCAGGTTGATATAGTTTGTTGTAAGATCCTGATAGTTTCTCTGCAGTTTCTCATAGTTCTCTTTGAGCTGGCTGAGCTCAGTGAGCTTCCTTAGAACCATTGTTTTGAATTCAGTATCTGATAGTTCCCTTGCCTCTATTTCATTTAGCTCTCTCTGTGGGGAGTCCCCTTTTCCACTCATTTGGGGGGAACTTCTTTTTCTTCCCATTTTTGTGGGAGTCTGTTAAGTATTTTTGTCCTTTACTTTTCTTTCTGGGCCTGCCTGTGATGATGTCAGTTGTTGACCCTATAGGACCTTGGGTTGTTTGTTTGAGCCTTCCAGGAGTCTAATGTCTGTGTCTGACTCCTGTTGGAACAGCTCTGTGACCCCTTCAGTCACATTAACCTTTGGGCTATTTTTTGGGATCTCTCTGCACTCTCCTGGGAGCTCCTTGAGCGCGCTCCCAGTACGGCAGGATCCCCTGCCTGCCTGAGCTTGCATGTGCTTGCCCCACACCAGGGGGCTTATTCGCCACCTCACGTACTCATTTGGCCCCCTGGCTGGCGAGCTTCACGGCACTGGTGAGTTTAGGGTCTTCTATTGTGTATTTTCCCTGCTTTTGGCTCTTCGGGTGCGTTGCTTGCTCTCACCAAATGGGGACTACGGAAATGGGAGGAAGTAAGCTCCAGGACTCTCCCGTTAATCCTGTCTCTGGTCTCTCCTTCAGGGACTCTGGGCAGCTCTACTAATTTTGTGGGCCACTCCGCAATCGCAGGCGGGCGGGTCAATTTACACCTGCCCTTGCCGCTCTGTGCAATCCCTCGCAGTGCCATATCAGTGCCAATCTGTGGGAGGCCTTGCCAGCCGGTACAAGCGTTCGCCAGCCCGCGTGGGTCACACACATGCTCCCCAACCCTTGCTGGTCACTCGGCGCAAGTGTGCCCGCCTGCATTGGGTGTTTTTGGGGTGTCTATGTGTGCTTTCCGGCTTTTGGTTCTTTGGGGGCGTGGCCTCCTCCCGTGCATTGGAGACTAGGGCAAGGAGAAGGAGTCGGGACTTCCCGGTTCCTCCTCCCATTCTTTCCCCAACGCCTCCATTTCCAGACTCTCCTCAGGGGCCTCCGGGCAGTTCTGTGACCCCTTTGGCCACGGATCCACCCCCTGTGCGGACTGCATTTCGATCGCAGGCAGTCTGGTTCCTGCGCACCGTGCTTCTGCCTCTTTGGGGTTGCGCCTTTCCAGCCCACAATGGAGACAACAGAACGGGGCGGGAGTACGGACTCCCCGGTTCCTCCTCCCATTCTTTCCCCAATGCCTCTGTCTCCAGTCTCTCCTCAAGGCTCTCCCAGCCACTCTGCACTCAGCCCCGCAGCTCACACGCACAAGCTGTGTGCGGAGCGCAGGAAAGGCAGGTTAATGGATTCCTTTATGCCTGAGCGAGATGGTAGCTGCAGAGTGGGAAGTGCGTTATCACCGGGCTCCACCGGCTCCCATGTCAGTTCTCTTCACAAAGTTTTCCTCACCAGTCTTTTCCCAGGCACCAGCCCACCCTGCTGCCGCCTCTACCCAGAGATCAAGGAGGGTGGCTGCCACTGCAATTTTTGTGTTGGCCCTTTAAATGTCTCTTTGCATCCCCAGCCACCTGTCTCTGGCAGAGAGTGCCCCTAAGCTTTTTGGGGTTGCGTTTTTTCTGTATTTTCTTGGTTTTAGCTGCTGTTGTTTAGGGGTCCCTGTTTATGATTCAGACCCCGTTCCTCTCAGGGGAAGCTAACTGGCCGTTTCAATGTCCCTCTGGTGCCAGTGCCCCTGGGCACCCAGCCCACCCTCTCGAGCCTCCACTGCACTTCTCACCCATGGGATGTGTGAGAGTAGAATCCACTGTCCGCGGCACCAAGGCTCCTCTCCCACTATCACTCCACTGCTTCCCAGGTGATTACTCCACTATTTAGTTGCTATTCCAGTTTGGTCTTGGGAGGAGGTCAGCGTCACTCCCATTCACTCCTCTACCATCGTCTCTCCCCCAAGATGTTATCTAAAATTTTAGTATCTTATGTACTTTGGGTTGATTAGAGAAACCACCTTGCAAACGTTTTTATTGATCAAGTCACTAAATCTCTAGTTACTAGTTTCTTTAATCTGTAAAACAGTAATTTTATTTTGTGGCAATTCTAATGAAGCTTCCACCGTCTTCCTGCCAAACTTTCTTGTTTTTCTAAAGCAAAGTCAAAACAAAATTAAAACTGAAAAGAATAATGGTGCCCTGACGGAGCCCAGAGAAGGTGGGGTAGAGGAGGATAAGGCTATACACGAGAAATCCTGCATTCCAGGCAGCTGCACTTGAGTTCAATCACTGATCCTCAGAGCAGGGAGCTCCTACTGGGGGTTGCCCACCCCATGAAGCAGATGAGACAGAGAGACCAACTGCTCCCTTCACGCTCATACTGAGCAGTCATTACAACAATGCCAAATGTTTGCAAATAGGATTTAGAATAAGGGAAAGAGCAGACCCATAGAATGAAATGACATAAAAAGATACGAGGTTAAAATTAAAATGTGGCTAAGAAATTACTGAATTGATCAGAGAAAAACCCAAAAACCAGTTTATTACAATGTCTGTCATAAATGGGCTGAGTGTTCAGAGGTAAATATTGCAATTCTTTAAACTCAGTCATCTGTGTTGTGGACATGAAGTTCATACAAATTTCAAATTAGTTAATTAATGCAGCATACATATTTCACCTTACTGTATTAACATGACAACTATAATCTATTAGAAAAAAAAGCTGAGCCCTACTACTTACGTAGAACTTCAATATTTTGTTATCAATTACAAGATATATACCTTTTAATTTCTTGTGACATCTGTGTATATGTTCATTTCAAATTATTTTAATTAATTTTACTCTTTAACATAATATAAAATGAAATGTCAATAAGCATTTACTAAAAACTGAAAAGCCATAATCCTCCAATTTTTTCCTTTGTCTTTTATTTCCTTAATTGTTGATTTGAAACTTTCCTCCATTTTTAATGTAAGTATTAACACTATAAATTTCCCTTCAGCTGTGGCCCATAAATTTTGACACATTGTATGTTTACTTAATTTAGTTCAGCATATTTTCTAATATCCATTTTGATTTATTCATTGACCTAGGGATAATTTATTTCCAAACGTTTGGGAATTTCAAACATCTTTCAGTTACTGATTCATCATTTAATTTCATATTTGGTAACAGACAATATTTTGTGTGATTTTAATTCCGGTAAATTCATTGAGACTTGTCCCAGAACATAGTCTGGCATGACAAGTGTTCTATGTGCATTAGAGAAGAACATGGATTCAGGTTTTTGGGAGAAGGAATTTTCTATAAACGCCAATTGAGTTTAGTTATTATAAAAAAATTAAAAGGATTAATATCAGACAGTTATTGACCTTACATGTTTTTAAATGTTGTATAAGCATATAATAATTTTCAAGGGATTCTTCATTTACTTTCTAGAAAAGTAAAATAGTTCTGATGGTGTTCCATTAAAATATAAAATTCCTGTTTTGCTGAATACTCTGAATTTTATGATAATTTTATGTATTAAATTTTTTTAGCAAAGCATGAGATATTTTTTAATGAATCAATTCTAAAATGTAACATGGTTTAAAGAGCTTTTTTAAAAAATAGTCTTAAAAACCTCCATGATGGAGACAATAGCCTTTCCTTGATACTTAATATCCTTTTTTCTATTTTTATTTTTTATTTTTTATTGTTATTCTATAATAGTTGTCCCAATTTTCCCCCCTTTGCCCTTCTGTGTCATAAATAGGCTGCCAAGCCCATTCTCTCATTCGCATAGCCAATTCCCATGCTGTTGTTCATATCCATGGCTCATTCATATATTTTTTTGACTAGTCCCTTCCCCTCCTTTTCACCATTATCCTTTACCCCTTCCTCTCTGGCCTTTATCATTATGTTCCATGTGTCCTTAGCTCTGGTTCTACTTTGCTCATTATTTTGTTCGTTAGATTGTTCTTATAAGTGAGATCACTATGTATCTGTCTTTCACCCACTGGCTTATGTCACTTAGCATAATATTTTACAGTTCAATCCACTTTGTCAAAAAAAGAAGGAGTTCCATTTACTTTTGGCTGTGTAGTGTTCCACTGTGTAAATGTACCAAGTTTTTTGATCCACTCATTTACTGATGGGCACTTAGGCTGATTCAAGCACTTGGCTATTATAAATAGTGCTGCCATGAACAGAGGGTGCTTAAGTTCTTTTGAATTGGTGTTTCATAATTCTTAGGGTATATTTCTTAGGGTAGAATCTTTGGGTCAAAAGGTTTTTAATTTTTAAAGGAAATTCCATTCTGTTTTGCATAGTGGCTACACCAGTCTGCATTCCCACCAACAGTGTGCTAGGGTTCCCTTTTCTCCATATCCTCACCAGCATTTTTTGTTTGTTGACTTTTTAATGATAGTCATTCTGACAAATGTGAGATGACATCTTGTGTTTTTAATTTGCATTTATCTCATGGTTAGTGGTGTTGAGCATCTTTTCATATACCTATGGGTCATGTATATGTCCTCCTAGGAGAAGTGTATTCAGGTCCTTTGCCCATTTTTAATTGGATTTTTTCTCTTCCTTGTATAGAGTCAGATGAGTCATTTATATATCTTGGAAATTAAACCTTTGTCCATATCATTGGCAAATGTGTTCTCCTACACAGGCAGTTCCCTTTTTATTTTGATGATGGTTTCTTTAGCTGTGCATAAGCTTTTTAATTTGGTATTTTCCCACTTGTTTATTATTTTCTTTATTTCTCTTGTCCTTGGAGATATCTCAGCAAAAACATTAGTACATGGGGTAACTGAAATTTTACTGCCTATGGTTTCCACTTGGACTTTGATGGTATCATGATTTATATTTAAGTCTTTTATCCATTTTGAGTTTATTCTGGTGTATGTTATAAATTGGTAGTCTACTTTCATTTTTTTTTTTACATTTACCAGTCCAGTCCTCCCAACACTATTTATTGAAGAGGCTATTTTTATTCCATTTTATGTTCATGCCCCCTTAGTCAAATATTACTTGACCGTAGAGATATGAGTTTATTTCTGGGCTCTCTATTCCATGCCATTGATCTATGTGTCTATTCTTATGCCAGTACTAGGCTGTTTTGATTATAGTGGCCTTGTAGTATAGTTTTACATCAGGTATTGTGATCCCTCCAATTATTCTTCTATTTCAAGATTGCTGAGACTGTTTGGCTCTTTTTTGGTTCCATTTACATTTTCAGAGTATTTGTTCCAGATGAGTCAAATATGCCATTGGTTTTTTTAAATAGGGATAGCATTAAATCTATAGATTGCTTTGAGTAGTATGGACATTTTATGATGTTAATTCTTCCAATCCATGAACAGTGCATATGCTTCTATTACTTTGTATCTTCCTCAATTTCTTCCTTCAGTTTTCTATAATTTTCTGAATATAGAAATTTTATCTCCTTGGTTAAATTTATTCCTAGGTATTTTACTTTTCTTGTTGCTATGGCAAATGGGATTTCCCCCCTAGTTTCTCTTTCTGATAGTTCAGTGTTGTTATACACAAATGTCATCAATTTCTGAATATTGACTTTGTATCCTGATACTGTGTCAAATTCACCTAATAGGTCAAATAGTTCCTTCCTTCCTTTTTCTTTCTCTTTCTTTCTTTCTTTCTTTCTTTCTTTCTTTCTTTCTTTCTTTCTTTCTTTCTTTCTTTCTTTTTTCTTTCTTTATTCTTTCTTTTGTGGAGACTATAGGGTTTTCTATGTATATTATCAAGTCATCTACACATAATGACAGTTTTAACTCCTCTTTCTCAATTTGGATGCCTTCTATTTATTTTTCTATTTATGTGCTATGGTTAGAACTTCCAATACTGTGTTGAATAAGAGTGGGGAAAGTAGACACCCTTGTTTTTTTCCTGATCATAAGGAAAAAGCTTTTAGTTTTTGCCCATTGAGTATGATGTTGATAGTAGGTTTCTTGTATATGATCTTAATTATGTTGAGGTATGTTCCCTCTAGTCCCACTTTGCTGACTGTTTTGATCATAAATGGGTGCTGGATTTTATCAAATGCTTTTTCCACATCTATTGATATGATCATGTGGTTTTTGTCCTTCACTTTATTTATGTGGTGTATTATATTTATTGATTTGCAAATATTGTACTATCCTTGCATCCCAGAGATAAATCCCACTTGATGATCATGTATGATCTTTTTAATGTATTGCTAGATCTGGAATGCCAATATTTTGATGAGGAATTTAGCATCTATGTTCATCAGAAATAGTGGTCTGTAATTTTCTTTCTTTGTTGAGTTTACCTGGCTTTGAAATCAGGATAATACTGGCCTCATAAAAAGAGTTTGGGTTTCTTCCATCTTCTTGAATTTTTTGGAATAATTTGAGAAAATAGGAGTTAGATTTCTTTGAATGTGGTGTAAAATTCTCCATTTAAGCCATGCAGTCTAGGGCTTTTGTGTGTCGGGAGTTTTTTAATTGCTGTTTCAATTTTGCTAGTTGTTAATGGTCTATTCAGACTTTCTGCTTCGTTTGGATTCAGTTTTGGAAGATTGTATGTTCCTAGAAATTCTTCCATTTCCTCAGGTGGTCAATTTCTTGGCATGTATTTGTTCATAGTAATTTCTTAGAATCCTTTGCATTTTAGTGGTATCAGTTGTTCATTTCAGATTTTATTTTAGTTCTCTCTCTTTATCTAGTGGTAATTGATATAATTTTAGTGGAATTATAGGGTGTGATTAGATTATTGTCTTAGTATTCCAACTTCGACTTTATTTTTATTTTTAAGTTAATATTTATTTTATTTTTTCCATTACCATTTAGTCTCCTTATATTCCTTCCACTCCTGAAATCATCACATTGTTGCCCATGACCATGAGTCCTTTTTCCTCAATCTCTCCACTCCTTAACTCACCCACCAGCTGTCATCCTGCTCTCTATCTACAAGTCTGTCCCCATTTTCTTTGTTAGTTCAGTTTGTTCATCATACAGTATTTGTCTTTCTCTGAATGGCTTATTTAACTTAGTATAATATTCTCCAGGTCCATACCTATTGTCACAAATGATAAAATTTTCTTCTTTTATAACCAAATAGTATTCCATTGTATAAATGTACCATAGTTGTTTTATCCTCTCATTTTTTGATGAACACTTGGGTTACTTGCATATCTTGGTGATTATAAATAATGCTGCAATGCACATTGAGGTATTTGTTACTTTGAATTAATGTTTTTGGTTCCTTCAAATACATTCCCCAAAGTGGGATAGCTGGGTCAAAACACAGACCTGTTTTTAATTTTTGATTTATCTCCGTATTGCTCTCCCCAATGCAGTACCAAACTGCATTTTCACCAACAGTTTCTGATTTTATTTATTTGGGTCCTCTTCTCCCTTTTCTTGATGAATCTAGTTAAAGGTTTGTCAATTTTGTTTACCTTTCCAAATAACCAGCCCCTGGACTTATTGTTCCTTTTAATTGTTTTTTTTTTTTTAATCTCAATGTTATTTAATTCTGCTCTGATCTCGATTATTTCCTTCCTTCTACATTCTCTGGGCTTTGTTTGTTGTTGTTCCTCTAGTTCTGATAGGGTTAGGTTGTTTATTTGAGATTTTTCCAACTTCTTTAGGTTAACCTGTATTGCTATGAACTTCCCTCTCAGGACTACCTTCACTGTGTCCTACAAGCTTTTGGTTTTTGTGTGTTAATTTTCATTTGTTTCCAGGTAGTTTTTGATTTCTTTCTTGATCACATTATTAACCCATTCATTATTTAACAACATGTTATCAGTCTCCATGTATTTGAATTTTTTTGAGTTTTTTCCTTGAGGTTGGTTAATAGTTTGAAAGCATGGTGAACCAAGCACATGCTTGATATAATTTCAATTTTCTTGAATTTGTTGAGGCTGGTTTTGTATCATATCATGTGGTCTGTCTTTGAAAATATTGTGTGTACATTTGAAAAGAATGTATATTTTGTTCCTTTGGGGTAAAACATTCTATATATGTCAATTAAATCTATTTGATGTAGAGTTTCATCCAATGCCACAATATCTTTTTTGATTCTTTGTTTGGAAGACCTATCCATTGTTACAGTGGGGTGTTAAATTCCTCTGTGATGACTGTTTTGCTGTTGAAATCTTTCTTGATATCCTCCAAGTTTTTCCTCACATATTTAGGTGCTCCAACGTTGGGTGCATATATGTTTTCAAGGGTTATACTTCTTATGGGCTACTCCCTTAAATATTATATAATGATCTTCTTTGTCTCTTTTTATGACCTTTGTTTTGAAGCCTATTTTGTCTGATATAAATATTGCTAACCCCGTTTTTTTTTAATGTCCATTTGCTTAGAATATTTTTCCATCCCTTCACTTTCAGCCTGTGTAGATCTTTTGTTCTGAGGTAGATTTCTTGTAGACAGCATATATGTGGGTTGTGTTTTCTTATCAATTCAGCCATCCTATAATTAGAACATTTAATCCATTTACACTTAACATTATTGATAGATATTTATTAATTATCTTTTTTTTTTCCTTTGTGCCTGTGTTCCTTTTTTTCTTCATCTTCTTAAAATAGACCTTTAACTTCTCTTGCAATGCCAGTTTGGTGGAGATGAACTCTTTTAGCCTTTTTTGTTTTTTCTTTTTGGTCTGGGAAGCTCCTTGTTTCACCTTCCATTTTAAATGAGAGCCTCGCTAGGTAGAGTTGTCTTGGTTGCAACTCTTTGCTTTTCATTACTTGGAATATATTGTGTCATTCCCTTCTGGCTTGTAGTGTTTCTGTTGAGAAATGATCTGCTAGTCTTTTTTAAAAATATATTTTATTGATTATGTTATTATAGTTGTCCCATCTTTTCCCTTTTGCTCCCTTCTGCCTGTTATCCCCTTTCCCTCCAGCAATCCCTCCCCCCACCCCCTTAGTTTATGTCCATGGGTCGTGCATATAAGTTCTTTGGCTTCTCCATTTCTTGTACTATTCTTAACATACCCTTCCCTATTTTGTACCAACAAATTATGCTTCTAAATCTATGTACCTTTTCCCGCATTGCCCTTATTCCCTCTCTCTGCTGATAACACTCCATATGATCTCCATACTTATGATTCTGTTTTTGTTCTAAGTGTTCACTTAGTTTGTTTTTGTTTTTTAGATTCAGTTGTTGATAGTTTTTAGTTCGTTGTTATTTTACTGTTTATAGATTTGAGCTTCTTCTTTTTCTTAAATAAATCCCTTTACTATTTTATATAATAAGGGCTTGGTGATGATGAACTTCTATAGTTTTTCCTTGTCTTGAACTTGAAGCACTTTATCTGTCCTTCCATTCTAAATGATAGCTTTGCTGGATAGAGTAATCTATGCTGTAGGACCTTGTTTTTCATGACTTTGAATACTTCTCCCCAGTCCCTCCTTGTCTGCAAAGTTTCTTTTGAGAAGTCATCAGCTGATAGTCTTATCAAAACTCCCTTATAAGCTACTAGCTCTTTTTCCTTTGCTGCCATTAAGATTCTCTCTTTGTCTTTAAATTTTGCCATTTTAATTATGATGTGTCTTGGAGTGGGCCTCTTTGGTTCATCTTGATTGGAGCCCTCTGCACTTTTCAAACTTGTGTGACTTTTTCCCTCACCAGGTTAGGGAAGTTTTCTGTCATTATTTTTTCAAAAAAGGTTTTCTATCCTTGCTCCTTTTCTTTTTGGTCTGGGAAGTTCCTTGTTTCCAACTAAGATTTTGGCTGAAAGTGATGCAGTACCTGCCACAAGCTAAACTATTAAAACAGGTGGTTTGTGCACAATGTCCTCCTGTACTTGCTCAGCTCCAAATATTCTTCTCACCTGGATGAACCTAAGGATATATGTTTGTTAAGTGAAGGAGATTAGCTTTTAGCTTTGCAGCCTCTGCACTCCAGGAAGGCACACTAGACACTAGAGATTGGAACATATATGAATGAGACAACCTATTGTATTTGCTACAGTGACCTTTCCAAATTCAAATTATCTTCTCCTGATCCTAAGCTAACTCAACTATAAAATTAGGTGGCTAGACTAGAAAATACTGAAGATTAATGCCAGGTGGAGCATTTTATGAATATAAGTCACATGGAAAAGCAGAGTAAGACATGGTATGGCTAGGAATAAAATGAATCAAGCACAGCAAATACCAAAGAAAATAATAAAGACTATAAATATTAAAATATATGTAATTATTGATTACAATTTTAACTTAAAATCTTTAAAACATGAGCAAATTGATTTTTTAAATAAACCATCAAGATTTTTGACAGAAAATGTGAAAATGATGCCTTTCCTTGAGTTATTGCTATTCTAAACAAGTTCTGCCAAGACTCTCTTCTGAGTCATTGGTTTAAACACACACACACACACACACACACACACACACACACACACACACACAGTCCTTCTAAAGAAAAAGATGCAAGGAGGAGTAAATATGAGGTAGTGCTGTTTGAAACTAAATTATTCTAATATCTGCTGTATAACTTATAAACAGCTTCATTCAATACTCATAAATACAATTTATGCCTTCTGGCTGTAAATCTAAGTAGCAACAAAAATATAAGGAAAATTTGTATCGCTTTATCTGAAATAAATGATCATGATTGTAATTTGTTTACAAAGGGAAATTCCATTTTCCTGCCCCGCAATTAGTAAACTAACACAGATAACATTTGAGAAGTATTGCTAATTAATTGTTAATAACCTGCTGGGAACATAACCAAGACAGACACTAAATTGCAAAACTAGTTATCAAGTGTGTTGGAGCAGAAATGATTTAAGCATTTTAATCAGAATCCTTTGCACAAAGCATTATTTAGCTTGGCTACCTAAACAAATGAGTCAGTAAGTAAAGAAAGAAATCTGAAAATGGGATCAGCGAAGCTTAATTTACTAAGTATAAAATTCATTATATTTTCTTGGTTATTTTAGATAATTTTCCATGATTTCTTCATAAATAACTTGGCATTTTAGTAAGTTACAACTGTGAATTTTTTGCTATTTCAGTTTTTACTTCTGAAGCTTTACAAAGGTATCTAACAACTGGGAATCATGGATTAATCTACACAATATTAATGGAGATATATAAAATTTAATAGTCAATGGATATTACTATAATGAATTCTACAAGTTTCATTCAAATATCTTGATTAAAAAAATGAGGACAAAAATGTGACAACAAAAAAGCCTCAGCATTTTTCTTATGCAGCCCCTATGTTGTCTCCTTGTATCTTTAAATTATTATGCATTGTAATAAGGCAACTTGTTTATACTGACTTATCCCCTCTTCCCATTTTCTTCACCTATTCTTGGATCATTGATTACTTATTTCTCCATTTTTTGCTTTCACATTAGAATCTCACTCTTTAATATTTTCCACAATTACCAGCTTTGTTAAGTTAAAATTTAAGAGAGAATCCAATAAATTCAGCATATATTATGTTTTGTTATTAAGATAAGCTGTGACAGTTTATCCAATCATTCATTTTTTTTCAATCTATAATTATTGGTATCTTTATATTGCAGGTGCCAATCCAAAAGCTGGGGATAGAGCACTGATTTAACAGACTGAGTCAAGTCTTTGTGAAGCTTCTACTTTTGTGAAAATGTACTAAATGTAATGCCTGGCAATGGTAAGTGTTTTTAAGAAAAAGCAAAATGCATTAACAATCCAGTGGGTCATGTACTTGCTTTATAAAATATGATTTATAGGAAGAACCAAGGGTAGAAGTGATAGAAAATGAAACTTGAAAATTATTCAACACACAAGGTCCTGTAAATAATTATAAGCACTTGAGATATTATTTTAAGTGGTGTGTATAGCTACTGGCAAGTTTTGATCAGGGAACAAGATCTTTTCTTTTTTTAATCCTCACCTGAGAATATGCTTATTGATTTTAGAGAGAGAGAAAGGGAGGGAGGAAGAGAAACATTGATGTAAGGGAGAGACATCAATTGGTTTCCTACTGTATGTGCCCAGACCAGGGACTGAACTCATAACCCAGGCATGTACCTTGACAGGGAATTGAACCCACAACCTTTTGGTTAATGGCATGACATTCCAACGAACTGAGTCTCACTTGCCAAAGAAGGGAATAAGATCATTTGATTTTTTTTTTTTTTAGAAGATCACTGTAATGGGAAAGCAGAGAATCCTGTTACGAGGGTATTCTAGATGTCCAGGTGAGAAACAAAAATGATAGAAGTTGATATATTAAAAAGTGGTTACTTAAAAAATAATTTGCAATGAGGTGGAGGACATAAACTTTTGAACAAAATAAACTTTTGAAGAAAAAAATGAAAAGTATAAAGGCAATCCTTTAGCTTTTCAGCACAAAGACATTGTTATAGAAAGAAGTTTATTAATCAGAATAGCTAGATTAATCTTACTGTTTTGAACATTGAAAGGCATAATTTTGGCTGGCTGCTTCTAGTTTATTTTGTTTCTAATTGTTTCCCTGAAAATTTTCCATGTGGTATTATATTTCCACAAACTTTACACTGGCTTTGATTACTTTATACTTACTGTGTAATTTTCATGTTTCTAAGTTATTTTTTCTTTTAAACCATTTTAAAAATGGTTTTAAAATACTTCTAAACCATTTTTAGGACAAAGCCTTATATACAATTTTAGAAAAAAATATATATTTTAATTTTGAACTATTATACTACTAAGACTAAGTAGTTTTATAATATTTATTTATAATATAAAATATAGCATTATTCTATATCATCATGTACTAAGTAATATAAGGAGAAAAGCTGTATAACAAGCAGATATCTATCAAATGTCAGAGTAATGGATGCCTCTAAAAATGTAACTTCAATTAGTCTATGTCAAAAGAGACGTATATTTAGAATATATTTAAAGACAACATGACAAATCAATATGAGATATTCAAAATTAAAATAATTTTTATATAATCTATTAAAATATGTCCATGACAAGTGTAAGTTTAATGTTAGTAACAAATGTGAAATAAATTATAAAATAAGATATAATAACATATGAAATATATTATGCATGTGCGGTTGATGAAGTGATCAAGTTAACAAGCATGATCCTTGTCATCTTAGGTCTTATGGCCTCTCTCAGGGAGAGAGTACTCTTAACAGAGAGACACAGTCACAATCATTACTGTTGATTGCAAACTGGGCAGAGTACAGTGAAGTGTATAGAAGGAAAACTAATAAAAACATTTAGACTAGGGAATATTTAAGTCATATGTCTTCGATAAAACTCATTTATTAAGAGTTGGAAAATAAGCCAGGGGGAAATGTGAGAATTTTTCAGGGATTAGTCATATTTCATCAAAACAGAGAAGTGAGCATATGTTTTAATAATAAATCAAAAATATAGGCACATTGATGATCATGAAGCTGATGATTTAGAATAGGCCTAACAGAAAGGTTTAGTTGAGCAGGAGACCTGGGAGGTAGGATACACAGGGCCATAGTCTTTTGTTACAAATGGATAAACAAAAAAGATTTAAAATATGATGATAGACATTATGGGGCAAGGTCATCATGGAAATGAGACTAAATACCTGTAAAGTTAAGAGATAGTCCATTGTGCTCACTACTTCAGCCCAAATATTTTTAGGAGTAATATACCAGAGTATAAAGCAATTTCCTCTGGCAGAGCAGTTACGAAAATGTAGTTACCTACTTGTTTTTTGGTTGAATATACAGATCTCACTAAAAAAATTGTGTGAGGGTGAGCAGGAGCATTTCATTGGTTGCAGAAGTTTGGATTTTTTTTTTAATCAGAAGATTCAAGGCAATCAACTGGAAAGCGATTAGTTGTAATATGAAAGTTACACAAGGGAGCCAGAAAACTGTCAACAAATAAAAATCAATACTTTTTTTTGCAAACCACCAATAAGCTATTAAGTATAATGAAAAAAGTTTCACTCAAAATAACAGTAAAAAATTTTGAAAATGCTTCAAATAATACAGTAAAAACAAGATGGCAACTTAATTGAAAGAACATAAAATCCATTACTGAAGAAATGAGACTACATGCGCACGCACGCGCACACACACACACACAGCATTACTGAATAGGGAGTCAATATTTTAATATTATAACTTAATTTATAGACTCAATACCATTTTAGTTAACATCCCAAAAGAATTTTTAAATGGAATTGGACAGGTTTCAAAGTTTACCCAAAAGAGAAATTAGACCCAAAGGGCCAGTTAAGTTTTTGAAAAAGAATGATAATTAGAAGGAAATTCTTTGGATTATATAAAATATGCTATGTAATTACAGTTAATTAAGCAGTTTTCTGTTGTTATGAAAAGAGAAACTTTGTGGGAAAATACAAACTGAAGAGATAATACCAAGAGAGAGAAATGTTTACATAGTCGTATTAGTTAGGAACTGCCTTTGTCTGCGACAGAAGCCCAGGGGCAGAAGATCCCCTGCTGGATTCAGCCCTGGCAGGATAGACATCATCATTGATGAATTGTAGGGGTTCAGTGTGGGCTAGCTCTAGAGATAAAAACACTGGATAATCAATATTAGGGGGTCTTCCCATGAATTTTAATACCAGAAGTCCCACCAAGTTCTCAGTGTCAAGATCAGGAAAATAATCCCTCTGTACTTGCAGTAAGGGGAAGTGAAAGGCCACTATTTTGAAATATGACCACTGCATATGCTCTCTCAACTGAGGACTACTCTTAAAAGAAACTATTGTATTGTATGTTGTAGCCTAGCAATCTGATAAATTTCCAAAATCTAACTGCTATGGGGGAAAAGAAATAACAAATTTCAATACCTTTAGCATTCTTGTCTCCTTGAAGATGGGAAAAGACCTGAGAAATACTTGTCAAGGTCACAATTCAAAGGTATAGGCTCACTAAAATACTGTGACATAAACATACAATTTTAGTACACTTAAGAACCACACCAAGCAGGCTCCTGTGTGACTATGCATCACAGCTGAAGGACAGTAAGACTAGGAAGGATTTTTCTTAAAGATGGAGTTTCTAGAAAAACCAAAGATATAAGGGAGTTGTTAAAATAAATTTGAACCTTTCACACATACAGCTACAGTCTTACTCCTTATCCAAGCACAGTCACATGCTACATACTAATATTTTGGTTAACAAAGGATCACATATATGATGGTATGGTCCCATAAGATTGTAATGGAAATGAAAAATTCCTATTGTCTAGTGACATCCTAGCTATTGTAGGATCACAATGCACTGCCTTACTCACGTGTTGTGGTGATGCTGGTCGAAACAAACTTACTGCGCTACCAGTTGCAAAAAAGTATAGTGCACACAATTATGTACGGTACATAATGCTTGATGGTGATAGTAAATTATGTTACTGGTTTATATACTTGTTATGCTAAAACATTTATTGTTATTTTAAAGGGCATTCTTTTTTACTTATAAAAATATGTTTGCTGTAAAAATAGAATATCCTGTTACATAGGTAGCAGCCTCATACATTTTGTGTGTTCATCATATCTCTTGATTGCATCTTTTTTCTTGTGCTTGATTTAATCTCATACTGTTTTATACAGTAACATGATGTACAGGCTTGTAGACTAAAAGCAAATTCTTAGAAAAAATGATACATGTAAATTTAACAAAATATGTATAAGAACTATGTGAGTAAAGCTAGAAAACTGATGAAAAAAATCGAAGAAGATTTAAATAGATGAAGAGATATTCCATATCATAGAGAGAAAACTTTGATATATTAAGATGGCAGGACCTACCAATTTGGTATATAGATTCAATGTACTCCCATTCATAATCCCAGCAAGTTATTTGTGAGTATCAACAAATTATTGAGTAGAAAATTTGGGTAGAACACTGGAACAGAGAGTCCAGGAGTAGACCTACAAGAGTAAAGTGAATTAATTTTTTGAGAAATGAATAAAGACAATCACATGGAGAAAGATTGCCTATTCAACAAATTGTGCTGGAGGAATTTATATATATATTTATATATATATAATTTTTTACATAAAAATATAATTAATTTTGGATATTTGTATTTTTAACATTGATTGATGAAAACCCATATGAGTCATATAATTGTCTGGTTTACCTAGCTTCTTTGAAAAGAGTGGAAATTTGCCCCAAATGGAAATGAACAAGTTCTGAAGTTAAAATATGATCCCATGGTCGACTGAGTTAGAGGTGTTGGCACTGTGAATGACAAAGAGAGAAAGCAACAACAAAGACCAAAGAAGCTCAGTGTAAATTGTCCAAAAGTGCATATAAAATCTTTGCTTCACTTTTGTGAACATGTTGAGTTCACTAAAACATCTTTCCCCAGTTAGCTCCAACCAATGCTAATAATTTCATGAATTAAAAAAAATACTGCATCAATTTTTCTAATCAAAATTTTCAAATGTTTCTCTTTTTATATCAATAAACTCTTTAACCTTAGAAAACCTTTCTAGGAATTTCTAGGGCATCAAGAAAATGGCTTGAAAATAATTTTAGGGTTTCAAATATTTCTACAATTTTTTTCTCTCTTATGTAACCATATGTAGTATGATTCTCTAACCTTTTTGTATAATTGGACTTTTCCTTAAATGACTCATTTTAAAAATGAGGAATGAATATCTCAAGCTTAGATTTCCCAAGAGAAAATACGTGGAATTTGCCATATTCAATGAACATTCAAATGTCCTTTCCTTTTCATACTCTGGTGTAAATATTATGATAAACTTTGTTAGTTGTTTCAAACTAGTATATATCTGAAACCCACTACCATAACCCTTTGTAGAATTAATATTACAAAATTGTTCTTTAACTTTTGCACTTGGATTTTCATATGAAAGGTATTGATTTATATATATTTAATAACTTGGAACATTTACTGAGAAAGAAATATTGGCATTGTCTATTTAAAAAATGACCAAAACACACAGAAAAGCTTCCTACATTGTACTTAACTGATTTTTTTAAAGTATAGTTCACT
This sequence comes from Pteronotus mesoamericanus, assembly GCF_021234165.1. Classification (NCBI taxonomy): domain Eukaryota; kingdom Metazoa; phylum Chordata; class Mammalia; order Chiroptera; family Mormoopidae; genus Pteronotus; species Pteronotus mesoamericanus. The sequence continues at coordinate 21,218,013 of NW_026555285.1, read as the reverse complement.
TTCTTTAAAAAAACAAATTTATTGGGGTGATATTGGTTAATAAGATTGTATAGATTTTAAGTGTAGATTTCTATGATACATGATCTGTGTATTGCATTGTGTGTTCTATACCCAAACTCAAATCATCTTCCATCATCATATGTTTGGCTGCCTTTAACCTTTACCTTCAATATTATTTGTATTGGTTTCAGGGCTACAGCAGAGTTGTTAGACAATCATATACTTTAAAAAGTGTCCCTCACCCTCTATATTCCTAGTACCCACTTGGCACCATACATCATTACCACAATATTATTGACTATATTCTCTATGCAGTACTTTATATCTTCATAAATATTTTGTAACTATCAAATTGTATACAGCTGGTTGATACTGAGATTTTATAAGGAATATGTGTTTTATAAAGAATTCAGATTATTTTCTTCATGTGTGAATATTGGAAACAATACAAAATAAAAATCAAGTTGTTCAATGCAACTGCTTCATTACATCTTATATCCAATTTGAATCTTGTACTAGTTGAGTTTTCTTCCTTTCTTTGGTATATATAATGCTCAGTGCCAAGTTAAAGTACAACCCTTAACCATAGAAAATCACATTCTGTATGGAACTGTATATTTTTACTTGTTCTGGCAATATTTTTGTTCATAGAATTTTTTCACAGTGTATACATTGCATTTAAATATTTTCTCAAATGCTTTCTTGAATGAAATAGGGCATAATTAATTTAGAAGAAATAAAACAAAGCAGCTGAGGAAAAAGAGATATGTCTAGGAGTTTTCTTTTTCTTTTTTTTAAGGGTTGAGGACATCTTTATTTCCTTTTTAAAGTATATTTTATTTATTATGATATTACAGTTGTCCCATTTTTTCTCCGTTTTCTCCTCCTTCACTCTGTATCCCACTTCCCTTCCCTGCAGCCCCCCCACCTCTTAGTTCATGTCCATGGATCGTACATATAAGTTCTTTGGCTTCTCCATTCTCTGTAATATTCTTAGCCTCCCTCTGCCTATTTTATACCTACCAGTTATGATTCTGTTCCCTGTACCTTTTCTCCCATTAGGAGTTTTCAATACATATATCAAATTTTGCTTATTTAAAAATTTTTCTCATTTTTTTGTTTATGAATAGAATTTCCAAAATTTATTTTGTAAGCCATGATGTTCTATTGCAGCTTTAATATTAGTGATGAATATGGTGAAAATGATTACTGGTTGTTTTCTTTAAATATTTTATAGAATATTTCAGTAGTTATAGTAGCAATAAATAAATTTCAAAAAGTTATATATGTAAAACTTTAAATGAAGTAATAGTAATGTTATATTGAAGAGCAAAATTAATATATCTTGTATAACCACATTTGAAACATGTTTGATGTCCATTTTTTAGTTTTCCAAAAGAGCTACCTGGAAAAATACCCAATTCCAAGTGATATAATTATGTTTGATGTATTCAGTTCTCCAAAACGCATTTAATTCGTAACTGCTAACAATAAGTATAAAAGAAAGACATTGTAAATAAAAACACATACATTCAATGTAATTTTTTATGCATGGAAATGTTTAGCAAAGACTTTTAAAATGTTGATTCATACTGAAAGTAGTCATATTATCAATCAAATTTTTTTGTTGGAAAAAACAAAATATATTGTTATCAATTCTGCAGTTTTTTAAGCCTAAAAATTTCAACAGTACTATATTAAGATCTTTATGTTTTCAAAATAAAGTCTAATGAAACAGACAAAAATGTACAAATATTGTATCTTAAAGTGATTTTCAGTCAGTCAATCCTGTATTAGGGAGAAACTACACAAATAAGATTGACAAATCAACAGAATAATGCGGTGAGTTCAACCCTTTGAGTTCTCATAACATCCAAACCCCAGAGAACCTGATTTGATCAATGCATAATCATTTCCATTCAGATGAGTCTGCCCAAATAACTAGAATGTTCATTTTGTGGTTCAGTAATTTTAGTTGACTTAATGACTTAAGTAGAACAACTATGAGTCACTGTGCAGCATCCAATTAATTTCTTGGTGATAGATTCTCAAAGAGTCAATCAGTCTACTGCATAGCACCAGATCCTTTTAAATTATCGCACATAATCTAGAGGCATTTATTACAAGGAGTATTTACAGTGGATCTTGCCTTGTTTGCAGACATATTTATGTGAGCTCCTTGAAATCACCTTTATATAAGCTAAGTAACTAGTTTCATTTCTGTAGTGACATATTAATTATGCTTATTTAGAAAGATTAATCCATATTCATATTTGCTGATGAAAATGCCAATGGTATGGAAACTACATATATTGGTAGATGCAGAGGTAAGCAGGGAAAGAAGACTTTGAACTTTACGGAACAAAGCTATGTAAGCTGACATTCTTATTGTTTAACAAAGTACAAAGTTTTTCACAACAGATAAAACCTTCAAAATTTAGGTAAAATAGGAAGATATTAAATATTACTTTAAATAACATTACATATTTAGAAATATATTTTTATGAAGGACTCACTACACTAGGCTATAGCAACATAAAGAAATAAATTTTAAGTTATTCCTCTTAAGCAACTTACAATTTAGTGGATTGTGGCACTAACCTGCATTCATGTGTAAAAATGGGGAGTGAATTTAGTGATGGTTCATCAATTAAATATAAGGCCTTAACAAAATGGGACATAAAACAGAATATATATTTAATTTAAGGAAAAGGAATTAGAGATTGATAAAGATTTAAGTCCAAACTATAAAGACAGATAGGGTAGAACGGGGAACCAGGCAATAAGGATACAGCAAATTAATATATGAAATATGTATTGAAGAAAACTAAGGATAATTTGGATGAAAGAGTAGATTATTCAATAAATTGTCAGTTTTACAAGGAGAAAAGTTAACAAAATAACTTAAGGGTACAATGGGAACTAATAGCAACATGTTTATACTTAGGATGAATCTAATTCCCATAAAATTATAATCTTAGTTATTAAATTATTAGGGTGATATAATATCTTATACTTTTCCTTAATCATAAAGCTATGTTAATATGAGAATCTGAAAAACTGAAAAAAATTATTTTTGTTCACAGCAACTTTAAGACTATTTAATCTTATCATATATAATGATATTAATTGATAGATGTTATAGTCCTTGACAGTACTTTTGAAGATACTGCAGTATTCTTATTACTTTCCCTTGAAATGTTAAAAAAAATACATAGTAATAAATATCTACTTTCTCTAAAACCATAAAAATCCATTGGAATAAAAGAGCCAAAATTAAGTTGGCTTAATATTAAAGATACCATGATGACATACAATAATTATCCCCTTGTAATATTTCTGCATCTAAATTTCCTGTGTTAAAAATAACAAATAAAACTATATTTGCAACTTAAGTCTTTGTTTCTCCTAAATATACTTATGCTTAAATTTAAAATGACTAAGTTTTTTGGAATGCACACTTTTAAAGCAGTTAATTACTGTTGATGAAATATGACATTGAAAAGTCACACTGTTGATATTTTATCAAAAATCAAGCTGGCTCACAATCCATAATTCAACATTTTTATTTTGATCTGTTTAGTAAAGAAGTAAAACAAAAGAGCTTAAACTATGTTGTGCAGCTTAGCAATCAATATTAATATATCAATGTCAATAATAATATATTGCAAACTCGATCATATTACTCAGAAATGGGACCTTAACTTGTGGCATGTATTTCATTCTTTGTGGTAGAAAATGTAAGTGAGGTTTATGAGACATCTTTCATTACAGGCCACTATTTTCAGTCAATCACACTTTCGTTATAGATATCATTTAGGATGAAATTTTTATGCTTAAACTTAGCCTGCAAGTTGATTTTGTTACAGTTAAAGAACATTTTCCCAGTTGTTCCTGAGTTATTACAGAGTAGAAAAGTACGCTTTTCCATTTATAAATTTTCCAGAATGACAACTCTCATATCCATCTCTCAGTTGACAAGGAAATACCCATCTGTACAATGCCTGTGCTAGAGCACGTTATAGGTATGGTTCCTGAATTCTTGAGTTTCAGAGTATAAAATTGACATTAGTATGAACAAATATACCAGGTTACCAAGGTGTGAAGAAGTGGCATTATCATCATTTAAATTATCAAAGGCAGTTATGTAGCCTAGATCTTTGTGGGTCTGAAATGAAGAGTCTATGGCCCTAAACTACATGCTTTATCCTGCTTCTAACCTTGCTCCCTACTTCCAGAAAGTAAAAAAACAGATGTAGGAAAAATAAAATATGTGTTATATTTTGATTAGATTTACATGGAGAAGATAGACATGTGAAGTAAAGGATAATCAGGATTGTGCAATATATTAGAATTAGAGTTACTGGAGAAATGAAACAAAAACAAGAACATTAGGTAAAAATCTTCATAATTATCAATTTTATAATGACAATTTCCTTTAGTCCTATACTGTATGTCTCTGGTTCTCTTGAGCCTAGAATATGGCTTCAGTGAATAGTTGCTCAATGAATGATTTAAAGGAAAATGTTTTAGGAAAAGGTTATACTTCATAATATAAAAAGGAAATTGAGGGAATAGAAGTTTTGACAAGTTACATATTTTATTATTTTGTAAGCAAATATGTCAAAAATGCAGTATCTAAAATCCTTTTTAAAATTTTTATCCCAAATTGTCCTTTCTGCTTAAAGCTTCTTAACTCCCCTATATACCTGCTCCAATTAGTTAATTGTTTATATGACGCTTAATTCATACTTATACACTATTGCATTTACAATGTAACCATTTGGGATTGTCTACATGATTCACTAGACTTTGTTTAAAGATTTTTGTCATGTTCCTCAGTTTAAAAAAATACATATAGCCCTTATAATGACATCTAGAATTACAATAGTACTCATGGATTTAACTGAACATGGAGGACTCTGTAGTGGTATTAGGATCCAGTGAGGTACTACATTATTAGAAGCAAGAAGCAGAAATGTAGGTCTAATACAAAAGGGAAAATATAAATAGCGATTAGTATGAACATATGGATATTGTCTTAGCCTGGGTTACCGTAGTACCATAACTGGGAGGTTTATGAACAAGAGAAATAAATGTCTCACAGTCCTGAAGTCTGGGAGTTTGAATTTAGGGCATTCATATGATTAGGTTTTGGTGAAAGCTGTCAGTCTTGGTTACAGACTTCCCACAGCTTCAATCCTCACAAGATAGAAAGGGGGATTAGGGGTGACAATTCCTCTCTACAGTTGAAAACCTATATATAATATTTGTCTCCCCAAAAACTCAACTATAGTTGGCCTTTAGATCCATGGAGTCAAACGACCATAGATTGAAAATAATATTTTTAATCCCAGTTGGGAATCTGCTTTTGGGAAACTGTGGCTTTGAATGAGAAAATACAGTTTTCTGTTTTCATACACATTTTCCAATGATACCTTGGATAAGGGTTTGATTTCCAAAATGTAAAAAGAACTCAAATGACATCACACCAGGAAGATAAGCAATCTAATTAAAAAATGAGCAAATGACCTGAACAGACTCTTCTCCAGGGAGAATATACAGAGGGTCCAGAGACATTTGAAAGGATACTCCATATCACTAGCCATCAGAGAGATGCAAATTAAAACCACAATGAGATACCACTTCACACTGGTCAGAATGACCATCATTAATAAATCAACAAACAACAGGTGCTGGTAAGGTTGTGGACAAAAGGGAACCCTAGTGCACCGTTGGTGGGAATGCAGGCTGGTGCAGCCACTGTGGAAATCAGTATGGCATTTCTTCAAAAAACTAAAGATGGAATTGCCTTTGGATCCAGTTATCTGGATCCAAATACCTTGGATCCTGCTGGCACTATACCTTAAGAATCCTGAATCACCAACTTAAAAGAATTTATGTACCCCAATATTCATAACAATGTTATTTATAATAGCCACATGCTGGAAACAGCCTAAGTGCCCATCAGTAAAAGAGCGGATCAAAAAACGGTGGTACATTTCCACAATGGAATACTACACAGCAGAAAGAAAGAAGGTATTTCTACCCTTCATGACAACATGGATTGAACTGGAGAATATTATGCTAAATGAAATAAGCCAGGAAGTGAAAGACAAATAGAATATTATCTCACCTATAAGTGGATCCTAATCAGCAAAACAAACAGATGAGCAAAATAGAACAAGAGATTTGGAAAGAAAGAACTAACAGTGACCAGAGTGGATGGGAGAGGGGAATAACGAGAGAAAGAAGGGAAAGGGGCAAGCAAAGGAACACGAATCGAGGACTCACGGATACAGACAATGGTGAGGGGATTGACTGTGGGAGTTGGGGGCAGGGTAGCGGTGAGCGTGGGGAAAAGCAGGACAACTGTAACTGAACAACAATAAAAAATATTTTTACTGAATGTATTGTGGTAACACTGGTTAATAAAATTATATAGGGTTCAGGTGTACACTTCTATAATGTATTATTTGTATATTGTATTTTGTGTTCACCACCCAAAATTAAGTCTCCTTCCATCAGCCGTTATCTGCTCTTTCCCTCTTCTACTGACCCTTACCTCCCTTTCTCTCTGGTAATCACCATATTGCTGTCTATGTCTATGAAAGGTTTTTTTTTTGGGTCCTTTGTTTAATCTCTTCACCTTTTTCACTCAGCCCTTCTCTACTCTGATAGCTATCAGTCTGTTCTCTATATCTATGATCTGCTGTTGGTTGAATCCTTGGGTGTGAAAACTGTGCATATTCCCTGGACTTTTACTCATTGGAAAAAAAAAATCCATGTATTAAGTGGACCCAGGCAGCTCAAGCCTGTGTTGCTAAGGGTCCCCTGTATTAGGACTCCATCTTTATGATGCGATTACCTCTTAAAGGTCTCACACCTAAGTCTATTAGATATACTAAAAATAAGTAAAATAGACATGGTGCTTATAGTCTAGAAGATACAGATATAATTCATTTTTATTCATTATGAAGAAAAATATAAATATTTACAAACTTTATAAATCATAATAATGTACTCATAGAAAACAAGGGGTTAACTTACTCTGCTTGTGGGTGTCAAGGGGCGACTTCCTAAAGTGGTGTCTTGAAGGAGAAGGAGTCAGATTTGTGTAATAAAAGACAAATTTTTTTTCATCAAGGGTTAACAAGATAATTAATTCTTGACAGTAAAATTGTAGTTATATTCTAGGAAGTGACAGACTCAAGGGACTAAGCCACAGTGAGTGAAAGAAACAGTATGAGAGAGGCTTTGGAGCAATGCAAGAGCCAGATGATATGAAAATCTGGGAAGGATTTGAATTTAATTTTTAATGAAATAGGAAGCCTTGGGTACTATTATTCAATTTGTATTTTTAAAGAATTATTTGGTTATCAATAAAATACACCAGTAAGAGACTGAAAGGCAACCAAAGACATGCAAAAGAAATGCACACATATATTCTTAAAATAACTAAGATGATAATGTTAATGGTACTAGTACATACAATAATGCAATCTAGAAACTCCCCAAATGCACCCAAGTACAATGAAATATAAGCATTGGTACATGCACAGAATAGAATATCATATACCAATGAAAAAGAAAAATTGAAACTTCATTAAACAACATCGATAAAAGAAGCCAGATATAAATGATTACATTTATTTTGATAAATGATATTGAATTTATAAAAAGTCTAAAACAGGTAAAACTATTCTGTAGTATTAGAAGTTGTGGTAATGATTAACCACAGTGGGTGGAAACTTAAAAGGAAAACAAAGGGTGCTTCTCAGTGTTGAACTTTTTTTTTTAATTTATCTGGGTGAATTATTTAGAAACGATTAGAAATAGAAAACTTTGTATATTAGATATATCTAGTTACAAGAATGTTTGGTGTCTGATACAAATCTATCTCATATCCCTTTTAAATGAACATTCTTGCAGCACTGATTTTCATGACTTCTCTGAATAATTTTGCGGGGTAAGGGGGTAGGTCAATAAGAAATATGCTTCTGTATTGTACATGCAATGATACTGAGTAGCAGTAAGATATCTGAGGATGTGGTATTACAAATGTAATTGAATATATCTCTTATGTTTGAATGATGTCCTGAATTTTCTTCATAGTCCCTGGACAAAAGCCTCATCAAGTGCTCAGAAACTCAAATTACATTTGAAGAAGAGTCAGTAGTATTAATTCTTCCACCAATCACCTGTCTCTAGAAGATTGTGACTGTAAGTCTTTAGGTATCAAGGAAAAGTCAGCTCTTAAGCCCCTCCTTTTGAATTCACTGCATGAACTGATAGGTACTTTTTTTATTTCTTTTTTTTTTTAAAAAGTCTTTCTTTTTTCAGCACCTGATAGGTAGTGCTAATCTGATTAGTCCATGTGGGGAATGTTGTGATATTGTGCTGAGCTGCTTCTTGCCCTGCTTAAATTCTCTGGCTAATCGCAGTGGCCATCCAGAGGAATCACCTTCAAAATATATTTAAAAAAAATAGAAGGAACATTTTGAATATTTTAAGGAGAGTTAAATATGATATAAGACAAATATCTAATTTAAGTTGTTAAATGTATGGTAATGTCATTTACTAAGTCAAAAATACATGAATTGAATCAGGGTTTTATTATCCTGGTGATACATGAGCTAAATCAAGGCAAATATACCAATCTCCCTCACTTTTAATAAGCCGCAATTAGAATTGTGAGCACTGAAAATTATTTTTCTCAATTATTCTCCATTTGTAAATGAACAGTATCTTCATATGTAAGAAATCTCATTCAAAATTGTAAAAGAAAAAAATATTTAAAAATTATTATTTTACAAAACAGATGTTTGTGGGCACGCTTAAAATGGATTTCATCCTACACTGTAATTGGACTTAATAATTACATAAAAATGAGGTGACTGAATGAATAATAAACTATTTGTGCAATTTTAATTAACATTAAGCATAAATTATGGTCTAATAAACTTCACCCATGTGATTCAAGACCTATATGTACAGGCCCAAGAAAATTCAAGTGACAGAGCTTTGAAATAAAATCAGTTCAACAAGTATTTACTAAATGCTTGTTATATATGGATGTTTGTTAAATGATGCTAAGTTTATACCATATAATGAATGCAGCTATCACTATAATGAACTTGGACACAGTCAAATCAAAAATTGCATTAGACAAAATTAAACATAAAAGGAAGAATTTATTCAAGGCTATTACAGTAGAGAAATGAGACCATAACTCATTTAGAATTCAATTCTGCTGAAACAAAAGCATGAAGTGTTTTTAAAACTCGAGGTATGGGATTATAGGCTATCTGTGTTTGTTAATTGGCATTGCACCAACAAACACAAAGTTTTTCTCTTGCCCTGGTCACGTGGCTCTCCTGGTTGGAGCATTTTCTCTGCACCAAAAGGTTGCCAGTCAGATTCCAAGTCAGGGCATATGCCTCAGTTGTGAGTTGGATCCGCAGTCGGGCATGTATAGGGGGCAATGAGTCACTTTCTCTCACATTGATATCTCTCTCTCTGTCTCTCCCCGCAAATCAATGGAAATATGTCCTTGGGTGAGGATTTAAAAAGGTTTCTCCTATGTTTATGACAGGAAATAGTTTTATAGCATGGAGCATGGCTCTCAGTGGTAGGCTCCTGCCCTCCTACACAAACTGAGAGAGCGTGGCACTCTCATCATTGATAATTATATTTCAAAGATGGCTGGTAAGTTTTTAAAAAGGTTGACACATCCAGAGGCAGAAAAAAAATTACAAGTTTTTTGAAGTAAATATTCTGAGAAAAGAGAGACAGAAGCCTATAATCAGGAAGAAGCCTATCTAAAGTTTAGTCAATCTGAAAGGAGCATTAAGGCTGTGTTGACCAGAACATGCCACAAAAGCCTTGAGAAGACACTACTCCAACCCATGGCTTCTCTTTCCAGTATTTTTTTTTTCATCAAAGCCTGAGGGAATTACTTTTCCAAATTATATACTTTGGCTTCTCTTCAGATAGTATAAATCTTTCGCCTTTTACCAACTTATGTCTGCCATTTTGGAGAACTGAGAAGGAATGAAAGTTTTTATTGACTCAGATAAACCTGCATATGAAAGAGCTAATGGAGAACCTGCTGTATCCAATGGCTTCTCAAATAAAAAGTTCAGCTTCTGAAGTCAGACACACATGAATCAGAGATTTTTACAGAATATAAGACTATATTGAGAATTCAAATGATTCAGGCAATTGTGAGATATATGTGAAGCAGGGAAAATCTGAAGTTGTCAGTGTATTTCTGTAGTTCCTTCCTCATCATATTAGGGTGGATTTTCTTCAGACTTAACACATGTGAGTTCATGTAAGGCTTGCAGAACATCACTTGCATTAAACAAACTACCCAATCATAGAAGATCTCTATTTTATACTCATTATTACATAGAGTACATCACATTTCCTAAAAGACATAAATTATCAGTTTACTTTCAATAAGCAACCTATGAAGATTATATATACACATATGTACATATATATACATATATATAGTTAAAAGCACTTCAGAGATAAGGAATATTCTGCCAGGACTGACAGCTGTCCGACAGGTCACGGGTTGGGGGGCTGGGTGAAAAATGTGAAGGAATTAAGTGGTAGCAAGTCTGCAACCAAGATTGACAGCTTTCATCAGAACCTGACTATTTGGGCACCTTAAATTCAAACCTCCAGCCTTCAGAACTGTGAGACATTTATTTCTGTTGTTTATAAACCTCTCAGTCAATGGAACTAAGGCAACCCAAATTAAGAAAATATCCATGTATCTGTTATATATTCACACTAATCACTGTTTATATTTTCCCTTTTGTATTGGACCTACATTTCTGCTTCTTGCTTCTAACACTTCAAGACCTCACTGGATCCTTGTATCAGCACAGAGTTCCCCATGTTCAGTTAAATCAGTGAGTTCTATTATAATAAAAATATCTGTCCATTGTAGACTTTTGTTCTCTTGATAGTATTCTGCTAGGTCTATGCCACTGCTTTGTGGGTATTTTAATATATGTAATATTTTAGTCTCACTTTATATATACTTTTTTCTTCATTTGTTTCATTGTGGTAAAAACAAAAAAATTACCATCTTAACTATTTTGAAATGTGCAGTTCAATAATTTTAAATGTATTCATATTGTTGACAAACAGTTCTACAGAAACTTTTCATGGTACAATTTTATATTGATTAACAAACAATTTCCCTTTTCTTCCTCTCACCAGCCCCCGGTAACCAACATTGTACATTCTTTTTCTATGAATTTGACAACTTTAAGTAGTTTATATGAATGGAAGAATACTGTGATTTTTTGTGAATGGATTATTTTATTTAGCATAATATCCTCAAGGATCATCCATTTGTATTATGTAACATGATTTTCATTTCTCTAAAGGCTGAATTATATTCCAAGTATGTATGTACCATTGTTTGTCTGTTTATTAATTCATCATTTGTTTAAAATTTGGGTTGTTTCTACCTCTTGGTTTTTGTGAATAGTATGTCTAGAAACATGGGTGTGTAAATATCTCCAGCAGTTTTGCTTCCTGTCTCTCTCTCCTTTTTATTTTGTTGTCGTTGTTGTCATTTTTGGCAACCATCCTGATGGATGGGAGATATTGTGGTTTTGATTTACATTTTTCTGGTATTAGTGATATTGAGGATCTTTTCATATGTTTGTTGAATATTTGTGTATCATCTTTGGAGAACTGTCTATTCAAGTCTTGTCTATTTTTAAAATCAGGTTATTTGACTTTTTTCATTGAGTTGTAATATATTCTGAATATTGACTTCTTATCAGATGTATGACTTGCTAATATTTTCTTTCATTCTCCATTTTGTAGATTCCTTTTGCACTCTCTGGATTGTGTGTTCTTTTGGCAAAAGAGTTGTTTTCATTTTGCTTTGTTTTTTAAGTATTATGTACTCCCATTTGTCTACTTTTGCTTTTGATGCCTGCGTTCTTAAGTATCATATATAAAAAAGTATCGCCAAATCCAATGTTACAAAGCTATTCCCCTGTATGTTCTTCTAGGTGTTTTATAGTTTTAGGTCTTATGTTCCTATGTTTTCTTCTAGGTTTTTTTTTAAATAGTTTTAAGTCTTATGTTTAAATCTTTAATAAATTCTGAGTAACATTTGTACATGGTGTAAAATAAGAGTTAAACTTTGTTCTTTTACATGTAGATATCTAGCCTTCCCTCCATGATTAGTTGAAGAGATTGTCCTTTTCCCATTGAGGAGTTTTGGCATTTTATAGAAAATTTTTAGTTTAGAATCAAAGCACACAAATAATGCAGATCTAGTGGAGATGCAGAATCTAGTACTAGAATAATAAATAAAAAAGAGAAGCAAGGATTTTTTTGTAAATTTCATACTGTATATAATCTGAAATTTGCCGCAACACAACAAAAGAAAAAATTGTGTACAATATTTTAAATGATAATGAAGTTAACAACATTAAAAAACATTTTATAGAAAACTTGACTAGCTGTTTCTTCTCAAGAGTAAGAAAATAATTCAGTAAAATTAGTTACTTGAAATCAGAACTAAATGCCCCCCAAATTTTTTAATGGTTTTAAGAGATTTTGATTTTGCAACTGTCCAGCTATAAAATGAGCTTGGATTCTTACACAAACACAAATACACATATTTTTAGTTGGAGACATAGTAAATTTTTATGTTAGAAATTTATGAGAAATATAATAAACTAATATTTTACAAAAGATGAAATATCTTAAATTATAACCAATTATTCACAGAATATAAGATCTTTTTAACAGCATTAAAATCCAATTAATTTGAAATTTTATAAATTTTGAAAATATTTCTTTAGTTTTAGATGAGCCATGTGATTTGAGAAATAATACACTTTACTAATTTGTGTCTTTTTGTATCAAATGATTTTTAAATTTATCAAGAAACATATTTTGTGGACTAAAATCAAAATAATGACAGATTTTATTTTAACCTTCTATATTTACCAAAAAATAACTTCAATCTGATATATAAAATGATCTATTTTTATCCTGATGGCATATGTTCAAGTTAAGGTAAGTCCAGTATCTAGAATTATTGGGAATTTAAAACAAGTGGCTGATATTTTGATATTTTTCTCATTTATTTTTTATCAGTCTGTCTGGAGTGCGTGGGAGTCACCTCCATCAGCAGAGATTGTGGGCAGGGTTAGGTTCTTACACTAAGCATGTGGAAAACTAGAAATATCACTGGATAGGACCCAAGCACACAAAAAGTTAGCAAGATGACTGGATAGGAAAAGTCCTTCCCTCCACCACTTTCTGTACCAGATTGGGGGTAGGACCAGAGAAACGCACGCATGTGCCATAGAAGTCAGACTGTGCAGGTGGAAGGTATTGGACCAAAAAAGACTGTCTGTGTAACCTGAGGAAAGAATGGCTTGGTTGGAAGGTGGACCCATCTGAAGCATGAGGAAGTTTGGGAAGTTAATTGGTCATTTTGAGAAAGCACCTTGCTCATTCCACCCCAAAACTTACATAATCCCAGGGGAACAAAACTCACTCTCTGGATTGTGGCACTTTCTGTTGATGACCTGCACTCAGGCATGTACTCATCTATTCTCCCCACGGGCTATGTGGCTTTAGTAGCCATGTGGCTCATGACCTCCAGGAAGGAGTCATTCTGGTTCTCTTGTCCACCTGGTTACTCACTAGCCAGTGCATTCATATGCTCCCTGGGGGCACATGACCTCGCAGCACTGGCAGCCTCATGGCCCATGGCCATGCAGGCTCCACACACAAGCTCTGGAATGGAACCTGAAATGAACAGTAGTCAGGAATGTGCTATGCTACCTGGATAGGGATTATGACCATTTGGCAGCCAGCTGTGGCTCCAAAAGATTGTACCTTATTTGGGGACAGGAACTCTGAACACTATCTTTTGTCTTGGTCTTGCGGAGAAGATGGGATTTGAGACAAGAGTCTGTCATACTCGCAGAAAACTCAGCATCTGGAAAAAACCTTTCTCCTTTTACACCAGCATCTGCCTCATGAGTTTGGCTTTTGTGGTAATAGTCAGCTGAACCTCTTTGTACTCACTGATTGATTGATTGATTGATTGATTGATTGATTTTTAGAGAGGGGAAGAGAGGGAGAGAGGGAGAGAAACATCACTGTGTGGTTGCATTTTGTGTGCCCCCTGCTGGGGACCTAGCCTGCAACCCAGGCATGTGCCCTACACTGGGAATCGAACCTGCAACACTTAATCCAGGCTGGCGCTCAGTCCACTGAGCCACACCAGCCAATTAAATAATAATTTAATTATAGAAGCATTCGATGACTTATGTACTATTAACTCAATTCCAGCTTTTTTTTTTTAGTTTTTCTCAAAACAATGCCTGCAAAATATCCAGAAATCAAAGAGCCTATGTGATTTACATTTTCTTAATTAATATCAGACATAATTAGAATGTGCTAATTTTAAAGCTTCAAGGAAAGAAAATTTTTATAGGTTAGTTAGCAGGACGCAGATGAAAATTTGTGTTGAAATTGAACTTTTCTATCATAATAGTCAATAGTAATTTTACTTAGTTTGTGGCATGTTTCCATATTCAGGTTTTAATTTTACTAGACAGCATTATTTAAATGGTGGTCTAAAAATCTGAATTAAATATGGGAAGTTTTTTGATATTGAAAAATATGAAATTATAATTTAATATGTAAAATATTTATTTAAATTTGATGTGTATAATAATATTACACAAGTGATAGTGAATTCAATAGTTTAAAAAAGAGACTTTCCTTTGGGTGATGGATGAACAATGCAGTGTCCAGATGATGTTTTACTGAGTTTTACACTTTAAACCTGTGTGGTTTTGTGAACAAATGTCACCCTAATAAATTCAATTAAAAATACATTATTTGGAAACAGTTATGCACCTTCTCTAAAGTCAAACCAACTCTTACAAATAAATGAAACATTTTGGTATGGATACAAATATTAAAGAAAAATGTTTTCATAACTGATTTAGTGATTGAACTATTTTTAAGTGTTCAGAAAACTTGCGTACATAAATCTAATTTTTCAACTTTAAATTTTTTAAAATCTAGATACGGAAAATCATTTGTGATTAAAATATTAGCATTTGAATTGAGCCATGGTAAGAGTATAAATGCACAGTAAATTTTGAAGGCTCAGTATGAGCAAACAGATCTAGTCTCATTGTTTTTTTCATTACAGTTGAAAAAGTATTTTAATATACCTTGAATATTGCAATAATTTTGATTTATTGGTTAAAATACATAATTAAGTTTAATTCCACCTATTTCTTTTTATTTTTTATTGTAGTTACTAGACATTTTAAAATAACATATATGACTCACATCATATTTCTATTGGGCCTCATTTACCTAAAGTTTGTTGCTACCTAAAACTGCTCAGTCTCTAATATCTTGGTTTTTACATTCTGCCATAAGAACGTATGCTCAATTGTAATCCATCACCTAGTTACTTTGGTTCAGTGCTACTCTAGGACCTTGTTACGCACTTAAATTAAATGTTCCCAAAACTGTCGCAGACACAGAATGGGTCTTCGTTCTTCTTAATCAGTATGCACATGGAATGGTTTGTTTATAACATTTTACTCTCAAAATCCAAAAGTTATACATCTCCCTTTCCTTTCCCTGTCCTTCCCTTTCTTTCCCTCCTGTTTCCTCTCCTCCATTTCTTCCCTTCCTTCCTTCCTGCTCTTCCTTCTTCTCCTCTCTCAGATCCTCTCAGCTTTCCTTCTCACCCAGCCTCCTACCTCACACCTTCTGATTATCTTGCCTGAAAAATCTTCAATGCCATTTGAGCCTATCTGCACACCTGCCACACACGCTATACAAAACTCATAGTCTAGCTGACAACTTTGTTCTCACAATATTTCTTGGGAAGTTCAATGCCTTTTTGTCTGCAATGGCGACTTTGCACCATTTGTTTTTTTGTGCACATGTACAAAACCCTGTATCATTGTTTGCAAATTATATATCTTTATATTCATGCTTATACAAAATACCAGATTGGTACCCATTCTTTTTCCCTTATGCAATAATAAAATCGTACTAATTTTTCCATCTAAGTTCAAAGATACAAGCTTCACTTCTGCTTTAGATCACACATTCTCTCCCCTATTCTAGAAGGTCACTCCTTTGGGTATGTCCTGATTTTCAGGAATCATAAAACCCCTTTTCACTCTTATTTGAAAGACACATTGAAATACTGCTTCTCTTTTCACAACTCTTAGACCTCAACAAACTATAAATTTAATATCTTTAATGTTTTATTGTATTTGCTATTAAAGTTGTTCCAGTTTTCCTCCTCTGTGCCCCTATGTCTAGCCCTCCCCTGATTTCCGTTAGCCGCCCCCACAGCATTGCCCATGGCCACGGGCCCTTCACGTACAGTCTTTGACTAATCCCTTCACCTTCTTTCAAACAGTCCCCCCTCTCTCCTCCCCTGTTAGCTGTCAGGCTATTCTCTGCCTCTGGTTCTATTTTGTTCATTAAAGTCACTTATATTGCACTTTCTTAAGCCACCACTGTCCTTCCTGTAATAAATTTATGGGCACATTTCTATTATCCTAACTAACTCTCCTTCCTTGATTCTTTAATATCACACTCTACTGTGTTTTTTTCTTATTTCTTATGACAATTAAAAAAAATTGTCTTCTCCACAACTCTAAAATATCAGACTCTTGGTGGCTAAGACCTGCGAACTCTTTTTTAACCCCCTCTCCCTAAAAGTTATTATTTTTCCTCCTTTTTTATATCTCTTTCATTTTGAAAATTCTGACTTTTTCTCCCGTTCAAGTACTTGATTTTAGTTCAGATTTAAATTTACATACAAACACACACTTCTAGGCTATGAAATTCAATATTTAGTACTAATTTGCATGTGTTACTAAGTCCAGGAACCTAAAAGCCTATTGATTCTACTTGCAAAATATAGCTCAAATTTTTCCATTTACCTGAAAATTAATGGCTTCCGTCCAAATGCAAGCCTTTATCCACTCTGGGTTAGATGGCTGTTTTAGTTCCTTATTTGAAATATTGCATTCCTCACTTGTTCCTAGTCTAGTCCTTTCTCAAACTAGCTGTTTGTCTGAACTTAAAGAAACAAATAAATAGCCAAATATAAATCTTCAGCAAATTCTTTTTGTATTTTGGTAAGAAAATAAAACAGAAGAAAATGAAACATGCCCAAAAGGTCCAATATAAAAAAAAATGTTATCTATCAAAAACCCCTTATTTCAGCACAATCCTACTTCTTGACTTGTCTGCTATATTGAAAAAATAACTTTATATATGTTTTATTTAATCTTTTGACACAATTACCTGAAAATGTGTTGAATCAGTCTCCTGGATCTTATTTAACTATTGTCTGTTAAAGAACAACAAAAAAATACTTTAAGGATGTTTCTGACAATAATAATTGTCCAAAACAGTACAATGAATAATGATGACATAAGAAATTTCATTACTGAAGCAGCAAAACTAAACACACTTTGCAGGATGCCTTGTATTTACATGTAAATAGAGTTACAAAAATGTTATTCTAATCAAACTATTTTTCAGTTAATATTTTTGCAGAGTGTAAATGTCAAAATATTTAGAGTTTAAAAAGGAGCTAAAATATATAAACAAATTTTAGTATTGAAAGCCATATAAAAATGAAAACCTGGCCTAAATGTGAAGAGGTATTAGCATTTGTTTATGTAGTGTCATGTAAATGCATATATCTTCCAGTGTTACAATATACAAAATTAGTTGAATGTTAGCAATTTTTTGTTGGATGTCATTTAAGAGAATCTACTTCAACATTTCTGTTCTTCAATAAGTCATAAATAATCTCAGATAGTTTTAGCACAGATGATTGTTTAATATTCCTTCTGTATGCTTAAGACAAATTGCTAATTCATATTCATTTTCAGAATGTAAATTATTAAGTGCAGGGCATGTATTGAAAGCTCAATAAACATTTTATTTTTTTAAGGTCTTTTTAAGACCTTGCCCACAAATCAGCCATGTGCCCTGACTGGGAATTGAACCAGTGACCCTTTAGTTCACAGACCAGCACTCAATCCACTGAGCCACGCCAGCCAGGATCAATGAACATTTTCTGAATAGTGTACTGATCATCTATGATGCCTTCAGGTTACTATCAATGATATGTCCTCCCCCAACCCCCCAAAAAAGCATGAGCTCTCATATTTGCAAATTAACCATAGGAAATGATATCTACAATCTTAATTATAGGATTTAATTTACTAGTTATTATCAATAAGTTATTAATGATGAAATAACAAGGACACAATAACAGTTATACATACCCTGACTATGTTTAGTATTTTATGCCTCTTAATACTTATGTATCTTCTTCCATAATAATTATTTTACTGAGTAGCAGAAACAGGTCTAAGTGCCAAATATATTTTATTAAATATATTCTTCATAAATGTACCATAGTAAAATAATGTTGATGACATATTTGAAATAAAACATTTTATATAGTCAAATTTTAAAGGCTTAAACAGAGACAAGAGGGAAGGAGGGAAGGGAGCAGGGGAAAAGGAAGGGAAGGGGAAAGTCAAGGAACATATAGCAAGGACTCATGGACAAAACCAAAGGGGAAGAGTTGAGGGAGGGAGGGAGGGAGGGGGCAAGGGAAAGTGGTGGGGGGTAGGCAGAGACAAATGTATTTGAAAAAATAAATTAAAATAAAATGAAAAAAAAGAAACACACAGAAATAAAAAAAAGAAAAGAAAAAAAAGAAAAAATGAAAAACAAAACTGTTCTACCCAAAAAGAAAAAGAAAATTGATGCTCTTGGTGTTATTTTGCATTAGAAATAAGTTTGATATAGATTTTTTCAAAATATACCATTATAATACATATTATATAGCATATGTATTATCTTAAATTATATATGGGGTGTCCAGAAAGTATCACACTATGTACTATGAAAAATAGAGACATTTCTTGAAGAAGATACTATATACAGAAAACATGGTGCATAGGTCAATGATGTCTCAACCCTCTTCAAAGTAGGCAGCTTGGGTCCTCACACTGTTCTTCCAACTGACATCAGCTGCCCCACCGTATTTTCCTGAATCTCATTGGCAATATGAAATTTCTTCCCTTTCAAAAATGATTTTAGCTTTGGGAAAAGCCAAAAGTCACAGGGTGCCACATCTGTGCTGGAGAGGGTGCCTGAGTTACCTGGGTGATTTGATCTTTTGCCAAAAATTTCTGCACAAGATATGATGCATGAGGGGGTGCAGCCTCATGATGAAGCTACCAATCACCAGTTGCCCATAGTTGCAGCCTTCCGGACATCCAAATAGTTTCCACAAAAGAATTTTCAAGGTTTATGCACAATTTGATGCATATATTTTGCTCTGTTTGCTCAGTCATTTTAACTGTGATGACCAACAGTACACATGCTCCCTCAATGGCATCTGCCGCCCTCCACTGACAGTGAAGTCGTCATTGTTCACACATGTGCATTTCAGCCCGCTCTCCTTGGCTGCATGTTACAGTGATGTTGCACAAGCAGTCTTCGTTATATTAACAATAGTTGGATTTTTTCTGGACAGACCTTGTATACTATTATATTATGCCATTGATGTTTTTTTCAATAATAAAAAAGGGAAATGTAAGTTATCATCTATACAAATAAACTAATCATGAGTTTTGTAATAAAATTTCATTGAAATCATTTCGAAGAAAACAAAACATGCTTTAAATCATTATATATAAATTTAAAATAAAATCTTTCATCATTATTTATTTTAATAGTTTAATGACAAAATAGCTTAAAATAAATTACTTGGAGGGACTCTTTTGTAAAAGCTCTTTAATAGTAAAAATGAATTATAATTCAAATAATTATTCTGCTTTCTTGTCAAACCTATACTAAAGTGCACATTATGTAATATAAATTTCTGCTATCCCAATTCAGTAGCAAATCACAGCACCCAATCTTTTTATCTGCAATGTTTTTTCTCTTTACTATCTGCTTATTTACAATGACATTATTTCTGTACAATACTGAAAAATACTTATATGTTACAATTTGGGGGGCAAGATTTCATCATCAACGAGTTTTCATTTTATACTATTTTCAAGTGTTCATTTTCTAAACATTTATTTCCCATCATATTAAAATAAATTTAAACTATGATATAAATAAAATATTCCATGAAATGATTGATATAGAAAACATGTGCATAATACCACAGATTATGATAATAACAGGAAAAGGGTTTTTTTGTTCCTTTTCATATGACATTCGTCATACAGACAGTTTATAGAAATACTACTCTCCCACCTGTCTACTTCAATATCCTACATGTTATATCTTCTGTTTTGCCTGACTGATGATAAATTTGATCTCAGGTCACTGGGTAATATTTCCTTAAAATTTTATATGATTGCCCACATCTTGGTCCTGTGTCACGGAACCTAGAGGTGGCTATTGAAATCAATTCAAAATTCAAAGCAAGATACATATTTAATAACAACTACAAAGTGAAGAATTAAAACCTTCTGGATGATTTTTCAATATGGTTAATAAATTAAAGGAGCAGTGAGGTGAGAGAAAGCTTTTGAGGCCTACCTTGTAAATTGAGATGCTGGTGAATCCTGTATTAAAGCAGATAACTATTATTTTTCACTGGAACTGCCATCTCCCAGTAATTTACCAAAATGACTAACACAAAGTGAAAGAGGCACCCACTACATGTTCTCTAGGTCTCTGAGAAATCCTGGAGTTGTTTCTCTGGCTGCATACATGCAAATCTACAAAAAAGGTGATATTATAGACGTTAAGGGAATTGATGCTGTTCAAAAAGAATGTCCCACAAATGTTCCCAAGGCAAAACTGGGAGTCTACAATGTCACCCAATTTGTGGTGATGTAAACAAACAGGTTAAGGGCAAGATTCCGGCCAAGAGAATTAATGTGCGTATTGAGCGTATTCATCACTCTAAGAGCTGAGATAGCTTTCTGAAATGTGTGAAGGAAAATGATCAGAAAAATGAGGAAGCCAAAGAGAAACCTATCTGGGTTCAATCGAAGTGTCAGACTGCTCCTCCCAGAGCAGGTCACTGTGTGAGAACCAGCAGAAAAGAGCCTGGGCTTTTGCAGCCTATTCCCTGTGAATTCATGGCAGAATAAGTGTGAAAAAAAACAAAAGACTTCTGTACTGATAAAAAAAATAAAGCAGATAACTTATAAGAAATTGAAAGGATAGCATTTATTGTGAGATATAAAATATTGTTTTTAAATGAAAATGTAAATGTTGACTTTTTATATCAGAAGGAAGATCTATTGGAGAAACGATCTTCACAATAGAGCAAAATAAGGCAATAACATCAACCTAAAATAATTTTTTAGTTTAAATTTAAATATCAACAGTTATCAACTATATGATAAAAACTAAAAACACAAAACATAAAAATCAGGATAAAATAAAAAGTAATTAGAAGACAACCAAGTAGAAGAAAAAGAAAAAGAAAATATATTTTTTAAAGATTTTATTTATTTATTTTTAGAGAGAGGGGAAAGGAGGGCAGAGAGGGAGAGAAACCTCGATGTACAAGAATTACATTGATTAGTTGCCTCTCGCACACCGCCCCAAGGCGGGATCTGGCCTGCAACCCAAGCCTGTGCCCTGACTGGGAATTGAACTGGCAACCTTTTGGTTCTCAGATCAGTATGCAATCCATTGAGCCACACCAGCCAGGGCAAGAATAAAAAAAATATCCAGATGAATTTGAAAGTAATTGCGTAGAAACAAAAAAAGAAGAAAGAGATAGAGGAGGAGGAATGAAGAAGAGGAAAGTGGAGAATAAACATTTATTAGAAATAAAAAATGATGATTTCTACAATGATAAATTCTATGTAAGGACTAGAATGTAAAGCTAAATTGACTTCTCAGAGGATAGAGCAAGTTGACAGGTATTTGAAAGAAAATGAAACATAGATAACAGAAAAACTGGAGGAGGGACAATATTCAAATAGATATTTAAAAAGAGATGAAAATTAATACAAAGACACAAATGAAAAATGGTATGGGTAGAAAGGAAATTATCATAGAGATAGAGAAAATAAAGCTGAAGAAAATATAATGTGAAGGTAAATATCAACCTAGATACCTCATATGAAATATCATTTGGAGAAAAGAAAAAACATCAGAGAGAATCTACTAGGGGAGGAGAATTTGTTTGGTATCAGCCTATTGATGAGAATTCCTCCATGCTAGAGAAGACAATTGAAAAATATTTACAGTATAAAGGTAAAATTATTTTTAACTTAGACATTATTATTCTGACAAATTATATGAGTAAACCAAGGACAATTTAAGGTATGAATTAACTAGAAAAGGTTAAATCCATCTTTCCTGAGTTAATTTGGGTATGTAGTATAGGAGAAAATGTTGTTTCTTTCAATGAAGATTGGGAATTGAAAAGACACTACAAGTGGACTTAAAACAAGAGTGTTTAGATTGTGCACTGGAGTTACAAAGCAAGCATTCTCTTCTGAGAAAAAAATTCTGGGATAATATGTAGACAAATTATTATTATTTGACAAAAAAGGGAAGACAGTGCACAGAAAAAGTATCAATTGTTTTGTAATCTGTGATTAACATATAAAATTTGTTCAAATATTACATGGATATTATTATTAATAGAGAATAGAACAAAGTTCATTAGGCATTGGCATTGGTGTGTTCTCATAAGTAGCACAGGGCTCCTATATTGGCCCTGCTATGACAAATATTACATCATCAATACAATCTAAAGCCTTTTATTTTATTTCAATATTTAGGATTCACTAGTATGGATAGTATAAATAAATACTAGAATAAGATTATAGTGTTAAACAAGTGAAATAAGTCAGACAAATATCAATACCATGTATGTTATTTATATGTGGAATCTAAAAAAAAAGAAAATGAACAAACAAATCAGAAACTAAGTCATAAATAGAAATTGGTGGTTGCCAGTGGAAGAAAGGTTGGGGGACTGGGTGAGAAAGGTGAATTGATTAAGAACTGCAAATTGCCAGTTATAAAAACAGTCATGGGGATGCAAAGTATAGCAAAGGGGATATAATCAATATTATTGTACTGTAATAACTATGTATAGTGTCATGAGTACTAGGTTTATAACTTCACAAGTTATATAAATGTCTAATCACTGTGTTGTACACTTGGAATTAATGTAATATTACATGTGAATTGTAATTAAAAAGTATAAAGAAAAGAGAGGAAAAATAAGAGTACAGTGCAAAATGTAAATTAAATCAATAGGTGACAAGTTTGGGGATGTGGGACTAGGGTAAGCACATGGGTTGAAAGGGAGGACCCATTAATAGTCTCCTTTCATGTAATTAATAGGTAATTTTAAATGTCGATATAACTGCAAATGGTGCCCAATAACATTTTAAAATTGCAATGTATTCAATAGGATACATTTTAAAAATGTTGTTTGCTTTAAAATATTAAAACAGGTAGGAAAGAAAATAGAGAATAGCATAAGAACATTGAATACTCATTGAACTCATTTTTCTTGGGAATAATAGACATGATGTAAAGTTGATAGATAATACATTGAAACATAAACACAATTTAAAGTTGTATCAGGCTTGACTGCTCAAAGTAACAACCTGGGAAAAATACACCTTCCTTTATTAACCTTGTGTTTGTTATAGGTTATAGGATCATTCTTGTCCAGAATTATAATAAGGAGTTTAAAACAAAATAACATATATCAACATATTCTGACTTTAAATTTAAACTATATACCTTTATTCTTACACAAAATTCTCAACTTTTAAAGTGTTTATTGCTTTGCATTTTTGCAGTGAGCTGTGCGTGATCTTTCCTAGCAGGCATGAAAAGTGTATCTTTATTTCTGGCTGACTTGATGAACATAGGAAGCTGCAGTCAAGAGTCTATGTCCTTTACATGTCTGAAACCAAGAGTTTGATCCACACTTACCATGAACTTGGAGGTTTACCAAAAATATTTAGTTAACCTTCTGGTTTTCATGTTCAACTAGTGTTTATTTTATGAAGAGGAAATATTATCATGTCCTTTTTTTTCCAAAGTCACCATCTGTTTCTCCTCTCTCCCAAATGCCACTTGTTCTTCTGCCAGGAGGAGACACGTCCCCCCTCCTCTGAGGCATTTTCTCACCGAGCAACCCTGAAACTTCCTTCCCTGTGACACTTCCTCTCATGCCATTGGCATGGAAATGCTTTCAGTTTGGAGTCCAGGAATGGACGGGATCAATTGGAAAAAGAGCATCACTCCTCCCTGGACTAAAGACAGGGAAGAAAAAAATGAATGAGAAACAACTTGAAGTTGATACGATTATTCTTCAGGGTCACAATCTTCTCCATAAATAAAGTGGAAGGGAGAGAGGAAAGCTTTAGGAGTGTAGGATTTAATGACAACAGGCTGCCCCTAAGGATTCAGAGAGAAAATTGCTAAGCAGCCAATTTTCTCAGGGTTTAGTCCTGAGAAACTAAAAATTAAGGGTGTCTACTGTGAAGGGATTAAATAAAATGATGATAGGTATTTAAAATAAAACAGGGTGCAGACTAGCAATGGAATGTTTCAGTTATTGTACAGATAACATATAGTTGATCTGGAAGATAATATTTAAGACCTCTGAAAATTTAAGTGTAAGTAATATACAAGATAGCAGAGAGAATACAAATAAAATATAAAATTAGATTTAAAGTAATTTTTCTCACTGATTTCACTGCAGCTATAATATTATGTGTGGGTGTGTGTGCATTATATATATTATATATGTGAGTGTACATATAATATACACTCACATATATAATATACACACACATAAATATATATAATACACCCACACCCACACATACATATATATACATATACACACACACTTTTCAATTTATTTGTGAAGATTTTTTAAATAGTAGTCTCTGACTGAATATTTTTAGGTTTGAGCAATCAAATTATACCATGATATGGTTTTGACAGAACAAGTCTACCAAGGATGATTACAATTTCAAATAGAGAGATCGCATGGAGTGAAAGCACACCCTATAAATGTATGTAACTCCCATTTTACATTCTGCTCAAACAGGATGGCTTATTTATGATTTTAAAATCTACTGAAAGTACGACTGTCAAATCTGAGGAAAAGATATGTCACACTTACCCACACCAACCCTAAATGGATAGTTATAAAAGTGAGATTAAAGTTGCATTATTGTCACAAATGGTTACATGTTCCTGTATTTTCTTAATAGGTTAGAGTTGAAATAATTTTATTGACAAATGATACCATCTTTGAAATACATATCTAGTTAAGTAATTTTTAGCAAAATTCTTCACTATTGTTTTTCAACAGCAGATGCAATTTTACATTTCTTTTTAATCCTCTACATTTACACAAACATTGAAAAAAAAGATATTTCACTAAGAGCCACCTTAATGCATTTTTGACTTAGGAAGCCTGTTTCTGCTTTCACATTCTAAAGGAGAATCCCTAAGTATCTGAAAAGATCAACTGAAATGTCTGGAATACACAATTTGGCAGATGTGCTTTCTCACACTGGATAATTATGTTGTTTGGCATATCATAATGAATGAATGCTATTCAGTTGAAAGCCAAAGTTCATGATAGGATAGGAATGTACACATGAAAAATAATAAGTAGACATCACATATATGTTCACAGGCATATATACATACCAAATTAATTTAACATGTACCAAGAAGATTTCTTCTCACCCAAACTTTATTTTATCTGTGAGAATTATAATAAAACCAATTTGAATGCCTCAGAACCAATAACATTTAATTTTTAAAACTAGCTCTTCAAAAAATTAAGATGTATATGATTATATTTTTATTTTATAAACAATTTGCAACACACAATTACCATTTGTCTCTAATAGAATCCTTTGATTATTTTTTTCTAAATTCTTGCATCTTTAGCCAAATTTTGGTTGCAGCTGATGACTGGATATATGAGATACTTCCAACATGATTGCTGATCAATAGTTAACATTAAAGAGTAAGATAAATATGAATCAATGAAGACGCTCATTTGACTCTACCTATTTTTCAATAATGTCAGCCACTTCTTTTTTTAAATTCACTAATAGTTTCCCAAAACTTGAAGAATAATTTCTTAATTTTTGACTTATTCACAATGTAGCAGCTGCAAATGTGACACTTTGATTTTAGTACAATGGAATTCTTAATAAACCTCTGACCTTCAGAACTGTGAAATAAGAAATTTAGTGGCTTAAACTACTAAATGTGTTAGAGATACAATAGAAACATATTTCAACTGTGGAGAATTTTAACCCCAATATTATTTAAATGTTTTGAAGTAATATGTGCAATTTTATAAGTAATGTTTAGATATTTTACAATGCATTTGCTGACCATTTGTTCTCCTCATCTCTATCCTTGCCTCTGTTTACATTTTCTTATTGGTAAAGTAAACTTTTTAACATTTTGTTCATGAAGTCTCTTGGTTTTAAGCTACCTGATAAAATGTTGTACACTTTCCTTCAGACTACAATTTTGCTGATTTTCTTTTGGCAATTTGAAGCTATTATTTTGTTGTCTGCCTATATCTACTTTATATGATTACTAATCTATTGTCAATGTAAGAGTTGTTTACTTTTAGGTAATCTCCATTTTCTCGGTAAAAGCTTTACAAATTTTTATCTTTGATAGCTTGCAATTTGAATAGATAAACCTATGTTTGTATTTAATGTTATGTTCCTTGCTTTTCACTTAGTGTGCACTTTCAAGAAAACTACTCATGATTATAATACAGGAAAAAGCTCAGCTACTCTCTACTTAAATGTAAGGTGTCTATCAGTTCCTGTATTATTCTCTTTTAAAATGTCTTTTTGATATTGAAGTTACATTGAAGTCCCTCAGATGTATTCTCCCTATCACATATGATACTTTCATATTTTTGTCTCTTTATTATTCACTATGTACAGTCAATGTTTTAGTCTTACATTGAGAGTTTAATACATTTTAAGTGATAGTAGTGTTTAGTCATGTTATCTTGAATTATATTTATTTATGCAAACTGCTTTTGTTTTAATTTAGTCTGATTGCATTTTATCATGCTTTTATTCTTTAAAGGATACAAGCTGCTATTTTTAGGTTTTTTTGTTTGTTTGCTTTTAGTTTTTTGAGTAAATTCCATACTGTTTTCCACAGTGGTTGCCCAGTCTGCATGGCCACCATCCATGCACAAGGGTTCCCTTTCCTTGGCATCCTCACCAGCACTTGTTATTTGTAGATTTATTAATGATGGCCATTCTGACAGGTGTGAGGTGATATCTTATTCTGGTTTTAATTTGCATCTCTCTGGTGGCTAGTGATGTTGAGCATCTTTTCATATGTCTATGGGCCATGTGCATGTCCTCCTTGGAGAAGTGTCTATTCAAATCTTTTGCCCACTTTTTTATTGGACAGTTTGGCTTCCTGGTGTTGAGTCATATGAGTTCTTTATGTACTTTGGAGATCATACCCTTGTCTGATATATCATTGGCAAATATGTTCTCCCATACGGTTGTTTCCCTTTCCGTTTTGATGATGGTTTCTTTCACTCTACAGAAACTTTTTAATTTGATTTAGTCCCATTTGTTCATTTTTGTCCTTTATTCCCCTTGTCCTAGGAGATATATTGGCAAAAATATTGCTACATGGGGTATCTGAAATTTTACTGCCTATGTTTTCCTGTAGGACTTCTATGGTATCACAACTTATATTTAAGGTTTTTTTTTTTAAATCAATTTTGAGTTTATTCTGGTGTATGGTATAACTGACTTTTGACCCAGTAATTCCACTGCTGGGAATATACCCTAAGAATCCTGAGTCACCAATTCCAAAAAATTTATGTATCCCTATGTTCATAACAGTACTACTTACAACAGAGAAGTGCTGGAAACAGCCTAAGTGCTCACCAGTAAATGAGTGGATCAAAAACTGTGGTATATTTCCACAGTGGAATAGTACGTACACAGCAGAAAGGAAAAAGGCACTCCTGACTTTTGCAACAGTATGGATGGAACTAGAGAGCATTATGCTAAGTGAAATAAGCCAGGCAGTGGAAGACAAATACCATATGATCTCATATATAAGAAAAATCTAATGAACAAAATAAACTAATGACCAAAACAGAACCACAGGCATGGAAGCATGATACAGACTGTCAGTGACCAGAGAGGAGGGTAGAGGGGGATAATGATGGCAAGGAGGTGAAGGAACGAGTCAAAGAACATTGCCAGGGACAACAGCGTGGGAATCTACTGTGAGATCAGGAGGTGGAATGGGTGGAGGAAGGGAAAGTGAGAAAAAATGAGACTGTAATAGAATAGCAGAGACTGTAAGCCTTTGGCAGTGAGATATTTATAGTTGAGTCAACAATTTAGGTATGCATTTATTTTAAATAAAAAAAAACAATTGTTACTTATACACTTGAAGAACTGCTACTCTCTGAGATCTCTAAACATACTTTAATTTTAATTTTCAAGTTACTTTGCTATTCTTTTTTTTCAATTAAAATGATATTTACCTGAATACATGCTCGTTCAGGTTATTGACTACATGTTTTGTCTTCACTTATGAAGTTGTTTGGTTAAGTGATTGTATGAGTCAGGATTCTCCACAGAAACAAAAGATTATAGATGATAATAGATAAGATAATAGGTAGATAGAGATACATAGATAGATAATGAGGAAATTGCTCCTGTGATTATGGAACTGAGAAATCCCATGATCTGTTGTTTACAAGCTGGCGACCATGAAAAGATGGTGGTACAATTCATTCTAAGTTTGAAAACCTGAGAACCAGAGGAACTTACTGTGTAAATTGTAGTTTAAGGGCAGAAGAAGGCAAAATTAGATGTACAAGTTCAAGCAATGAAGCAGAAAAAAAGGGGTGAATTCCTTATTTGTTCACATTTGTTCTACTCAAGCCCTCAACAGATTGGATGACGCTCTCTCATTATGGGGAGAACAATCTACTGACTGCATTGAGCCAAATGCTAAATTCATCCATAAAAATCTTCAAAGACATACCCATAAATGTTCAATCTGGGCATCCTGTATCCAATCAAGTTAACATAAAGTATTTTATCACAGTGATTAGGTGATTCATTATTTCCTTCTTAATAAGCCTGTTCATCAGTTAGGCCAAGGACTTCATAGTGTATTTTGCTAACCCTGAGAAGCAATAACATTTTAGGTAACAAATATCTCACTTGATCCACTATTTTTCCAAGTCTCCCTAACTTGTATCTAAATAATGCATATGTCTACATTCGTATTGACATCCTAGTTATATTAATATTTTATTTGTTATAATCACCAACTTCCAGTAGTCACTCGAGTTTTATTGGGGAAATTTATATAATAAGCGTTGGGACAATAAGAGGTCATATTTGGAATACAATGTTTGAATTTAAATTTACCATTTCAGAGCCCATAAACTCTGTGAGACTATTGAAATGAACATGTAAAGATCACTGTGCTAAAGGGACAAAAGGAAAGATAAGATATGCATACTTTCATTGATGATGCTATGAATGATGGGATACATCTAAAAGATAGCAGAAAAGCACAAGAAGATTATAACAAAAGAAAGAAAAGAAAGAAGAAGAATGCCAATCATGAAGCAACAAGCCAGGAAGTGTCATGGGAACTTTGTTATATGATAAAGTGTAATAAATATTTTCCTAGAGGTCCAAGGGTGGAATCACCAAATGGAATACATTTCAAATAAGAAGATTATTTGTATTTGTATTAATGGAAATATCTAGATATAGCAGAGAAGAAATACAGGACCATCTTTCAAATATTGGCCTTCATATATATATACATCAAGCTTCTGAAATTGAAAGAACTACAGAGTATTCAGGAAAAAGAATCAGTAGTTATAAAGACAAAGAAGTAAAAGCAATATTCTTGGAAGTGTGAAATAATGGCTGAAATAGTATCGGGGATTGTAATTTCATAGATATCACCATTGCAAACATCACATCATATTTTTTTTATCTAAAAGGTGTCATTCAAAATATGGATCACTGGTTGCTAGAAACCAAATTTTACTATATATTTACTGCCTTTTACTTACTGTGTTTCTTCTTTTCCATTGCTTCGTCCTTATCCTTGTCCTTCTCCTCCTCTTCATCATAGCCCTCTTCTTCTTCATTCTCCTTCTCCTCCCCACTCCTTTTTTTTTGAGGTGTATTATTTTTGTTATTCTTTTTACTTTAAATCACAACTTATTTACTCTTTCTCATTGATGTCATTTTAATTATTTTAAATTAGATTGACATCTTTCACTTTCTGGTGGTAAAATGATACATAATGTCCATTTACTGAAATAGTTTAATATAAATACATACTAAAAATAATTGGCAGCAGTGTGTCTTAGTGAAACAACATGAGCTTTGAAGTCATATTTATCTCAGGACACTGTATTATTGGCCTGTTAACCTAATATTTTAAACTTCAATGGATAATGTTTGCAAGGAGAGGATGCCCTGCAGGCTGATGGATGACTGATAAAAATAAATGTGCAGCATATATAACACTACGCTTATACTTAATAGATAGGACTTAAGCTAAAAATAATCTTACCCTTATCAGCACATATGTATACTATACTAATTCCAAAAGTATTACTAAACAACAAAAGCAAAAATTATTTTAGAGTACAACTAAGCAGTTAGCTAGTGTATAAAACATGTTATTCTTGTAAAGAGATGAAAATTTCTTTTTAAAATCAAATTTTTAAGTAAATAAATTATTTTAGAATTTCAGTATGCTCACTGTATACTCAATAAAATAGTCTCAACAACGCTGAAGTTTGTGGATAATTGTAACTTGATTCAAAACTACTCCATAACTTTCATGTAATTGAAGCCAATTATGCTGACCATGTGCTGTAAAATAATGCTAAGGGCTTTCCAATTGTATATCATACACATTTGGGACATTGAGATATTATTTAACAGAGCTGCATATCATCTTTTGGTGAGTTTAGGAACATTCTTCTATGCCAAAAAAAAACCCCAAAACAAAATAATGGCCAGAAAGTATATACTAATGCATCAGTGACTTCTAAAACAGGAATACCAGGAACACACATCCCAGCTGCTGCTGAGCTTCACCACACACAACAGGCACCACCACTGCATTGACAATTTCTCCCACAATTATGCTTTCTCCTCCCCTCATTATTGCCTCTAAGCTTATAGATTCTACATAAATTGTAATACATTTATTTAGAGTTAAGTTTGGCTGTGCAATTATATGAATATTAAGAGAAAGTTCATGTCTCAATACAGTGTATAAATGAAGTGGTGTAGAATTGTGTGTCCTGAAACCTTCATAATTTTGTTAATTAGTGCCACTACAATAATTTAATAAAAAAGGAAAAAAAATCAAGTGTGTCTTTAGATCAAGTGTTGTTTTAGAAAAAAACAAACAATATAATCCTGTTTCAAGTGTTTCTGTAAAATATGAAGTGATGTTAGCATTCTGCATAAAATTATTGCTAAATAGGTTCCCAGAAAAGATGGAGGCGTAGGTAGATATGCTTTACCTCCTTGTACAACCATAAAAAGGATCACAACTAACCTCAAAACAAACAAACAAACAAACAAATGAAAAACCCAGAACTGCCATAAAATTGAACTGTATGGAAGTCTGACAATCAAGGATTTCAAGAAGCCACATTCATCTAGATGGTTAGGAGGGGCAAAGACAGGGAGCTGGGGCAGGGAGGAGGCAGCATGGCAGTTGTGGGGCAGTGGCAGTGAGGCAGCTGGCAGAGTGGGAGGTCCCACATTCATCTGTGGTGGATAAAATTGGGAGGGAGCAGTCCCAGCCCCAAGCCAGACTGTGTGGCCCAGGGTTCCAGTGCCTGGAAACAAAGCCTCATAACTTCTGGTTGTAAAAACCAGTGGGGGTAGAGGGGGTAGGCAAAACTGTTGCTCTCTTTGGAGAGTCTGGTTGAAAGGCCCATAGGCTCTTAGAAGAATGCAAACCCCCCTACTGTGGGAACCACCACTGACACAACAGCTAGAGGGGCACCAGTTGCATATGGGAAGGGGGTAAAATGACTGAAAATGGGGCAAGTGCTGAGCCAGCCTCAGCAGATTTGTCTCTTCTCCAACTCCTTCCCCACATAAAGTGGTGAAATGTGTCGTCCTGCCATGGGGAATACCTATGGCTCCACCCTGTACAACTTAACAGGTGCACTAAGACAGGGAGTTAAAGCAGCTCTACCTAATACACAGAAACAAACACAGGAAGTTGCCAAATCAAAGAGACAAAGAAATGTGGCCCAAATGAAAAAGAACTAAGCAAAAGAGAGATAGCCAACCTATCAGATGCAGAATTCCAAGCACTGGTGATAAGGATTCCCAGAGAACTCATTGAATATGGCAAAAGCATAAGGGAAGAAATGAAAGCTACACTAACTGAAATAAAGAAAAATTCACAGGGAACCAACAGTGAAGGAAAGGAACTTAGGATTCAAATCAATGATTTGAAACATAAGGAAGAAACAAACATTCAAGTAGAACAGAATGAAGAAAAGGAATTTAAAAGAATAAGGACAGAATAAGAAGACTCTAGGACATCTCCAAAACATATGAATTATAAAAATGCAGAAGGATAAGAGGAAGAGCAAGAAATTGAAAACTTATTTGAAAAAATAATGAAAGAAAACTTTCCTAATTTGGCAAAGGAAATAGACATACAAGTCCAGGAAGCACAGAGAATCCCAGACAAGTTGGAACCAAAGTGGACCATATCAAGACACATCATAATTAAAATGCCAAAAATTAAAGATAAAGAAAGAATCTTCAAAGCAGCAAGAGAAAAGCAAAGAGTTACCTACAAAGGAGTTCCCATAAAACTATGATATTGGATGTAGGTTTTTCATAGATGGCCTTTATTACTACACTGCAGAAAGAAAGAGCTACTACCCTTCATGACAGCATGAATGGAACAAGAGAGCATTATACTAAGTAAAATAAGCCAGAGGGTGAAAGACAAATACCATATGATCTCAACTATAAGTGCAACCTAATAAACAAAACAACCAACCAAGAAAAATATAACCAGCAACAATGAAAGAATAAACAAACCAACAGTAATGAGAGGGAAGGAGGGAGGGGGGTAACGGGAAAAAGAAAGAGAAGGGTCAAATCAAGGAACAGGTATAAAGGACCCTTGGAAAAGCCAAAGCGGGGAAGGATTGAAGTTGGGAGGTGGGATTTCACAGCAGGGAAAGTGGTGGCAGGAAAATGGAGACAAAGTATTTGAAAAATAAAAACAAACAAACAAAAAACTATGAGCTGATTTCTCAAAAGAAACTTTGCAGGCAAGAAGGGACTGGTAAGAAGCATTCAGAGTGATGAAAAGCAAGGACTTACAATCTAGATTGCTCTATCCAGCAAAGCTATTATTTAGAATTGAAAGGCAGAAAAAGTGCTTTGCCAACAAGGTAAAGCTAAAGGAGTTTATCATCACCAAACTCTTGTTATATGAAATGTTAAAGGGACTTTTCTAAGAAAAAGAAGACCAAAACCATGAACAGTAAAATGACAACAAACCTAAAACTATCAAAAACTGAATCTACAAAACAAAACTAAGCAAACAACAAGAATAGGAGAAGAATCATAGGTATGGAATCACTTGTAGGGTTTTCAGCGGAGAGGTGGAATGGGGAGAATGGGGGATAAAGTACAGGGAATAAGAAGCATAATTGGTACTTACAAAATGACAATATTAAGAATAGTGTAGGAAATGGAGAAGCCAAAGAACTTACATGCATGGCACATGGACACAAACATGCTGGAAGGATAGGTGGTACCAGGTGGAATGGGACAAAGGAGGAAAAATTGACACAACTGTAAATATTATAATCAATAACATATACTTAAATCATTGTTAAATGTATATGTGCAATTAAATATGAAAGAAAACAGGAAATACATTTCATAAATGAGAAAACTATATTAAAATTGTGCATCTTCTCCAAGTATTAAAAATTGACAGGGGTAGATAAACATCTGGCAAAACGCCCAATGCTTTACACTTTTTAACTTAGACTGTACATCAGGTGCATTTACAATGTGTGAGTAAAATATTTTTACTAGTATTTCATGCCACCGTGGCACTTAAAAATTAAATTGATGATAACAAAATTGTGTCAAAAAAAAAAACAGAACAAATTTTTTTTGTTTAAATCCCAGTCCCATTAAATCTTTCATACAGGCCTTTCTTTGTGGCAGATTTATAAATATCACATTCTCCTTTAAAACAATAGGTGTCCCTTATATGAGCTATAAATCTTGCATAATTAAGACTCTTTCCCAATTTTATACAAGCAAAATTTTCAAAAACACATAAACTGTAAGTAAAACAAAAATCTCAGAAAAACTATCAATGGAAGCTAAATCATGTGATTTATGCAGTGAAATAATTTGACTATAAAATCCTTGCTTCATGGGTGTGTGTGTGTGTGTGTGTGTGTGTGTGTAGAAGTTGCTACTTTGCAATTTCATCTGTTTTTTAAAATAATGTATGTAGGATAATTTTTATAGGTCATTTACTCATTTATTTACCATTGTATGGAGAATTCTGAGTGTGAACTCTGAACAGTATAAAATCACTACTCAATGTAGTTTAAAATAACCAACCTTTAAACTGCAATTTTACATAAAGCTGTAACGTAAACTCCAGACAGTTTCTATGACAAGTACCACATACTTCATGATTACTGTATCACTACTTGCTTACTATTTTCCTGCCTCTACAATGTTGTTATAGCCATTGTTTGTGGGCTTTTAGTTTCCCACAAATGTGTTACCAAGATAAAAAAATAAAACTTTTTCCCATTACTGTTTAAAAATTAATTAATATACACATCAAGTTTCAATATTTGAAAGAAAGCATTCATTGTTTACTTCCTTATTCATTTGAACAGCTGCTATAGAACAACTGTAGGTTTTAAAAAATTATTGTACTTACAGAAACAGAGTTTGGTGTAGGCAATATGTATTAGACAATAAAATAAATACAAACTAAGACAGGTACTGTAGTGAGTACATTGAGGAAAGTCCCTTCTTGTTCTAAGACTGCATTCAAAAAATAGCATTGAGTTAGAAACACAAAATGAGAATAAATATAGAGAAAAATGAGGAGATGTGAGGTTATTTTAAGCATATGCAAATTCTGAGGCAAAAGGGAAACAGGAATGAAAAGTCTTTGTCTGAAGCACAGGCCAAGAAGAGGCACAAGTGCGCACTGCAGTAAGAGAATGAAAAGTGTTTACGTTATACAGGAGAACATAGGCCACGCACAGTCCATTGTCCTTTATGCAAAGATGAATGAGACTACAATGGAGGAATTCGAGTAAGAAAATCACATAATTGGTTTTGCTTTTTAACAATTCTTTTTGCTCCACTGGTAGCATGTTGTATAGAAGGAGTAAAGTTAATGCTGAAAACAATTGGTAGGCTATAATAGACTGCCATGCCAGAAAAATGTAAAAGACTGATTATACTTATGAAACAAAATAAACAGTTTGATTGCTGGTTAGATATAATGAATGAAAGAGATGGACAAGCAAATGTTGACTCATAAGGTTATAGGTATATAAATTACATAGTTTGAATGACAGAGAGATAATTCAAGAATTTCTTAAATAACAATTACAAAACTAGCAAAATGGGATGCAAGCTTTAATTGAGAAATGATGCTATGCTAAAAATACATTTAAGCTAAACAGTATCAAGTAGCTCTATTTTATCCACATGGGATACATTCAAAACCCAGATGTATACCTCATATTGTGGATAGTACCAAAAACTATATATACTGTTTTTTCCTATACATACATATGTATGACGAAGTTTAATTTATAAATTAGACACAGTAAGAGATTAACAATAATTAAAAACAACATAGAACAATTATAACAATTTCCTATAAGTTTTGTAAACATGGTCTTTCTCTCTCAAAACACCTTATTGTACTATACTTACCCTTTTTCACAATTTCAGAGATAGAATCATTCTTACGATTGATCTAAGCAACCTCAGCAAATGCATACTTTTTTTATTTCATGTTAAAACCTTTCTCTCACTTTTTAACTTTAAAAAAAGCACTTTAGGGCTTCTCTTTGGCGTATCCAAATGGCCAGCATCACTACTCTTAGGCTTTGGGGATATTATTAAGTAAAATAATGGTGAGTTATTCCCATGAGTTTATATAGTTGTTGATCTAATTAGTACATAAGAAATACTAAACATACTATATTTTTAGGATTTCTCCTTGAGTATGAGGAAGGAGGAAAATTTGATGCTATAAATGGACATCTGAGGAGGACCAAAATTGCTAAGATATCTTAAATATTTATCATTCTGAAGAAGAACAATAATAAAAAGAATTGCCATAGTGAAACTTTCCTTACATTAAAAAAATATGAACTTAAAATCCGAAGATACTGAAAGATATTTGAAGATTATAATTTATGTAAATGGCTTAGAATGACGCCATTAAAAACAAATGCAATAGCAATTAACAATCCTCAATTTTTAGTCAATTCTTGGTCATTTATTTTAGTTTTAAAAGTATTATATTTACTTTATTTCTATAGGGTCTGCTACTGGTAATTGTATTGTTGAACTGAGTATTAGGTAGACCAGCTTTTCTAGAGTTGAAGAATATTCATTAAAATGTATTTGAGAATGAAAAGACATGAAAATATTCTCAAATACCAAAACATATGCTCAAGTACTATTTTCTTATTTAAAAACTTTCTGTTATTAATTCAATATACTTTTATATAAATATCAGCAATTTAAAATCATAAAAGGAGAGAGGAAGATGGTGGAGGAGTGAATGGGAGTCATGCTGACCTTCTCCCAAGACCAACCTGGAATTGTGACTAAATAGTGGAGTAATCACCTGGAAAACAATGGAACGATAGTGGGAGAGGAGCCTTGGAGCCACGGACAGACAGTGGATTCAACTCTCACAAATTCCAACAGGTGAGAAGTGTGGTGGAGGCTCGAGAGGGTGGGCTGGGTGTCCACGGGCACCAGCACCAGAGAGACATTGAAAGAACCAGTTAGCTCCCCCCAAGAAGAATGGGGTCTGAATCATAAATAGGGACCTCTAGACTACAGCAGCTAAAAGCGGGAAAACACACAGACAAAACACAACCATGAGAAGCTTAGGGGAGCTCTCTGCCAGAGACAGGCAGCTGGGGATGCAAAGAGACATTTAAAGGGCCAACGCAAAAATTGCAGTGGCAGCCACCCTCCTTGATCTCTGGGCAGAGGTGGCAGCAGAGTGGGCTGGTGCCTGGGAAAATATTGGTGAGGAAAACTTTGTGAAGAGAACTGAGACGGTGGCCGGCGGAGCTCTGATGATAACTCACCTCCCACTCTGCAGCTACCATCTCGCTCAGGCATAAGGGAATCAATTAACCTGCCTTTTGTGCGCTCTGCATGCAGCTTGTGCACGTGTGAGTTGGGGGGCTGAGTGCAGACAAGCTGGAAGAAATAGAGGATCCCTGGCCAAAGGGGTCACACAGTTGCATTGTGAGCCTTGAGGAGAGACTGAAGATGGAGGGGTTGGGGAAAGAATGGGAGCAGGAACCAGGGAGTCCCTCCCCATTCCGTAGTCTCCATTTTGAGCAGGCAGATGCGCCCCCAAAGTGGCAGAAGCGGGGCGCGCACAAGCCAGACTGCCCGCGATTGCAATGCAGTCCACACAAATAGTGGATCCTTGGCCTAAAGGGCCACGGAACTGCCCAGAGACCCCTGAGGAGAGGCTGGAGACAAAGGCATTGGGGTAAAAACAGGAGGAGGAACTGGGGAGTCCCAACTCCTTCTCCTTTCCATAGTCTCCATTGTGCATGGCCATGCCCTCAAAGAGCCAAAAGCTGAAAAGCACACAATAGAGAGCCCAAAACCATCCAGTGCAGGCGCGCGCACACACGCGCCAAGTGGCCCCCGAGGGTTGGCGAGCACGTATGCAAACCCATGAGGGCTGGACAGGGCTCCCGCAGGTTGGCGCCCACGGGGCCTGCGAGGGAGTGCACAGATTGGCGAGGGCAGGCGTAAACTGGCCCGCGTGGGCCTGTGAGTGCAGAGCGGTCTGCAGAAATAGTAAATCCCGGGCAGAAGGGATCACAGAGCTGCCCAGAGACCCTGGAGGAGAGACTGGAGACAGGATTAACTGGAGAGTCCTGGAGCTGACTTCCTCCCATTTCTGTAGTCTCCATTTTGCGTGGGCAGGGGACACTGCCAAAGAGGCAAAAGCAGGGAAATCACAAAATAGAAGACCCTAAATTGACCAGTGCTGGGGTGGCCGCTGGGTTGGGGTCCAGACGAGTGCACAAGGTCGCGAGTAAGTGCCCCTGGGCTGAGGCAAGTGTGTGCACACCCAGGTGGGCGGGGGAACTTGCTAGGCTAGGTGGGCGGGGGAACTCGCGATCAAGGACCCGGTGTGAGACTGCAGAGCGATCCACAGAAATAGTGGATCCCTGGTCGAAGGGGTCATAGAGCTGCTCCAAGCAGGAGTCAGACACAGACATTAGACTCCTGGAAGGCTCAAACAAATGACCCAAGGTCATATAGGGTCAACAACTGACATCATCAGAGGCAGGTCCAGAAAGAAAAGAAAAGAAAAAAATAATAAAAAAATAAAAATTTAAAAATATTAAAAAAAATCAATATAAATAAATAAATAAAAAGACCCACCTACTACCATAGAAGTTTAATCCAGAAGTCAGGAAATCTAGATGGATCAATTAAAGCAGAAGCAAAAATAAATAAATAAATAATTACATATTGACTCCCACAAAAATGGGAATAAAAAGAAGTTCCCTTCAAATGAGTGGAAACGGGGACTCCCCACAGAGGAGATAATAATAAATGAAATAGAGGCAAGGGAACTATCAGATACTGAATTTAAAACAATGGTTCTAAGGAAGCTCAATGAGCTCAGCCAACTCAAAGGGAACTATGAGAAACTGCAGAGAAACTATCAGAATCTTACAACAAACTATATCAACCTGGAAAAAGACATAGAAACTATCAAGAAGACACAAGAGGATACAAAGAATACCATTTCTGAATTGAAGAACACAGTAGAAGGAATCCAAAGCAGGCTGGATGAAGCTGAGGATCGAATCAGTGAGATGGAGGACAAGGTAGAAAGAAGCTCCCAGACAGAAAAAGAAATGGAAAAACGACTCCAAAAGAATGAAGAGGCATTTAGGGAAATGCAGGACAACCTGAAACGCAATAATATCCGTATAATAGGGATACCAGAAGGAGAAGAAGAGGAGCAAGGGATAGAGAACCTCCTCGAAATAGTAATGATGGAAATTTCCCTAATTTGAGGAGAGAAAGGCTGTCATGGATCTAGGAAGCACAGAGGACCTCACTCAAGAGGCAACCAAGGAGGCCCACTCCAAGACACATCATCATTAAAATGGCAAATGTCAAAGACAAAGAGAGAATCCTCAAGACAGCAAGGGAGAAGGACAAAGGAACATACAAGGGGGCCCCGATACGCCTAGGAGCTGACTTCTCAACAGAAACACTACAAGCCAGAAGGGAATGGCAATAAATATTCCAAGTAATAAGAGCAAGGGCCTACAACCAAGGCTGCTCTACTCAGCAAGGTTCTCAATAAAAATAGAAGGGGAGAGAAGGAGTTTTCCAGACAAAAGAAGGCTAAAAGAAAACATCTCTACCAAACCAGCACTCCAGAACATGCTAAGGGAACTGGTTTAAGAAGATGAAGGAAAAGAGTGAGAAAGAGAAAAACACAGGTACAAAGAGAAAAAAATGAATAAGTTTCTATCAGTAATAACTCTAATGTAGGTGGACTAAATACCCCAATCAAAAGACACAGGATAGCTGAATGGATAAGAAAACATGACCCACACATATGCTGCCTACAAAAGACCCACCTCAGAGCAAAAGACCTACACAGATTGAAAGTAAAGGGATGGAAAAAAATATTCCAAGCAAATGGGCAAGAGAAGAAAGCAGGGGTTGCAATACGTGTATCAGACAAAATAGATTTCAAAACAAAGGCCATAAAAAGAGACCTAGAGGGGCAATTTATAACACTTAAAGGAAGAATCTATCAAGAAGATGTAAACATTGTAAAATTATATGCGACCAATATAGGAGCCCCCAAGTATATAAGGAAATTGTTGGATGACTTCAAAAAAGATATAGACAACAACACACTGATAGTAGGGGATTTCAACACCCCACTGTCAAAAATGGACAGATCTTCCAAACAAAACATTAATAAACATATTGTGGCGCTAAATGACACACTGAATCAAAGAGACTTTACTGACATATATAGAACCTTACATCCCAAAGAAGAAAAATCCACATTCTTTTCAAATGCTCATGGCAGTTTTTCAAAGATAGACCACATGATAGGACACAAAGCAAACCTCAGCAAATTCAGAAAAATTGAAAAAATACCAAACTTTTTTTCAGATCACAAGGGCTTGAAACTGGAAATTAACCTCAAAGAGAAACTTCAAAAACTTGCAAACTCATGGAGACTGAACAGTACACTATTAAACAATGAATGGGTCAATAATGAGATAAGAGGAGAAATCAAAAAGTTTCTGGAAACAAATGAAAATGAACAGACAACAGTCCAAAACCTATGGGACACAACAAAGGCAGTCCTGAGAGGGAAGTTCACAGCAATACAGGC
Source organism: Pteronotus mesoamericanus (assembly GCF_021234165.1). Classification (NCBI taxonomy): domain Eukaryota; kingdom Metazoa; phylum Chordata; class Mammalia; order Chiroptera; family Mormoopidae; genus Pteronotus; species Pteronotus mesoamericanus. The sequence continues at coordinate 21,177,162 of NW_026555285.1, read as the reverse complement.
TTACCTAAAAAAGATAGAAACATTTCAAATAAAAGACCTACCACTACAACTTCAAGAACTGGAGAAACAACAACAAATAAATCCCAGGGCAAGTAGAAGGAACAAAATAGTCAAGATTAGAGTAGAACTGAATGATATAGAGACAAAAAGAACAATTAAAGGATCAACCAAGCCAGAAGCTGGTTCTTTGAAAAGATAAATAAAATTGACAAGCATTTAAGCAGACTCATCAAGACAAAAAGGGAGAGGACCCAAATTAATAATATCAGAAATGAAAGAGGAGAAATAACAACTGATACCACAGAAATACAAATGATTGTCAGAAACTACTATGAACAATTATATGCCAAGAAATTTGAAAACCTTGATGAAATGGACAAATATTTAGAAAAGTGTAATCTTCCAACACTAAAGGAGGAAGAAACATAAAGCTTGAACAGACCAGTAAAGGATGGGAAAATTGAAGCAGTAATCAAGAAACTCCTGGCACACAAAATCCCAGGGCCGGATGGTTTCCCAGGAGAATTTTACAAAACATTTAAGGAAGAGCTAACCCCTGTCCTTCTCAGACTATTCCAAAAAATCCAAGAGGAGGGAAGACTCCCAGACTCTTTTTATGAGGCCAGCATCACCCTAATCCCAAAACCAGATAAAGACCCTACAAAGAAAGAAAACTACAGGACAATTTCCCTGAGGAACATAGATGCTAAAATCCTCAACAAATTATTGGCAAACCACATCCAGCAATACGTTAAAAAGATTATCTACCACGATCAAGTGGGATTCATCCCAGGGATTCAGGGATGCCGTTCAATATCCAGAAGTCAATAAAAATAATACATCCCATAAATAAAAGACAAAAACCACATGATCATCTCCATAGATGCAGAAAAAGCATTCGATGAGGTACAGCACCTATTTATGATCAAAACACTCAGCAAAATGGGAATAAATGGGGCATTCCTCAACATAATAAAGGCCATATATGAAACATCTACAGCCAACATCATACTCATCGGGCAAAAACTAAAAGCTTTCCCACTAAGATCGGGAACACGATAAGATGTCTGCTTTCACCACTTCTTTTCAACATCGTATTAGAAGTCCTATCCACAGTGGTAAGACAAGAAAAAGAAATAAAAGGCATCCAAATAGGAAAGGAGGAAGTAAAGCTATCATTGTTTGCAGATGATGTGATAGTGTACATAGAAAACCCTGTAGACTCCACCAAAAAACTCCTCAATCTAATAAGTGAATTTGGCAAAACAGCAGGATACAAAGTCAACATTCAGAAATCAAAGGCATTTTTGTACACCAACAATGAAATAGAAGAAGAAATCAGAAAAAAAAAATCCCATTTGCTATAGCAACAAGAAAAATAAAGTACCTAGGAATAAATCTAACCAAGGAGGTAAAAGATCTGTATGCAGAAAACTATACAACACTGAATAAAGAAATTAAGTAAGACACAAATAAATGGAAGCATATACCGTGCTCATGGATTGGAAGAATTAATATCCTCAAAATGTCCATACTACTCAAAGCAATTTATAGATTCAATGCAATCCCTATTAAGATACCAATGACATATTTCACAAAAATAAAACAGACATTTCAAAAATTTATATGGAACCATAAACGACCCCGAATAGCCTCAGCAATTTTGAGAAAGAAACACAAAGTAGGAGGGATCACAATATACCGGACATCAAACTCTACTACAAAGCCACTATACTCAAAACCATCTGGTACTAGCAGAAGAACAGACCCATAGACCAGTGGAACAGAATAGAAAGCCCAGAAATAAGCCCAGGTCTCTATGGGCATCTAATATTTGACAAAGGCGACAGAAGCATAAAATGGAGCAATAATAGCCTTTTCAACAAATGGTGTTGGGAGAGCCGGATGGCTATATGCAAAAAATTGAAACTGGATCATCAGCTGACACCATACACAAAAATAAACTCAAGATGGAACAAAGACTTAAATATAAGTCGCAACACCATAAAAGTCCTAGAGGAGAACATTGGCAGGAAACTCTCAGATATCCCACGCAGCAATTTTTTCACTGATATGTCTCCTAAAGCAAGGGACATAAAGGAAAGAATAAACAAGTGGGACCTCATCAAAATAAGAAGCTTCTGCACGGCGAAAGAAAACATCAGCAAAATGAAAAGGGAGCCAACCTTATGGGAAAATATATTTGCTAATGATACATCAGATAAAGGTTTGATCTCCAAGATATATAAAGAACTCACTCAACTCCACTCCAAGAAGACAAATGATCCAATCAAAAAATGGGCAAAGGACCTGAGCACACACTTTTCCAAGGAGGGGATACAGAGGGTACAGAGCCATTTGAAAGGATGCTCAGCATCGCTAGCCATCAGAGAAATTCAGATCAAAACCACCATGAGGTACCACCTCACACCGGTCAGAATGGCCATCATAAACAGATCAACAAACAGCAGGTGCTGGTGAGGCTGTGGAGAAAAGGGAACACTAGTCCATTGTTGGTGGGAATGCAGACTGATGCAGCCATTATGGAAAGCAGTGTGGAATTTCCTCAAAACGCTGAAAATGGAACTGCCTTTTGATCCAGCGATTCCCCTGCTGGGACTATACCCTGAGAATTCCAAAACGCCAATTCAAAAGAACCTATGCACCCCAATATTCATAGCAGCACAATTGACAATAGCCAAGTGTTGGAAGCAACCTAAATGCCCATCAGTAGATGATTGGACCAAAATCTATAGTGCATATACCCAATGGAATACTATGCAGCAGAAAGAAAAAAAGAACTACTAAACTTTGCGACAGCATGGATGGAACTGGAGAGCATTATGCTAAGTGAAATAAGCCAGGGGGCGAAAGACAAATACCATATGATCTCACCTATAAGCAGAACCTAACCAACAATACAAAGATGGAAGTAAAATAAGACCAGCAACACTGAAAGGAAAAGAAACCAACAGAGACAAGAGGGAAGAAGGGAGGGTGGGCGGGGGAAAAGGAAGGGAAGGGGAAAGTCAAGGAACATATAGCAAGGACTCATGGACAAAACCAAAGGGGAAGAGCTGAGAGAGGGAGGGGGCAAAGGAAAATGGTGGGGGGAAGGTGGAGACATATGTATTTGAAAAAATAAATTAATTAAAAAATGATAAAATAAAATATAATAAAATCATAAAATACAGCTTTGTTATATAAGTACAACATAGTTGATAACAACGGATAAAAAAATTAGTAGATTTACAGCTTTTACTGTAAAATACCTTAAGTTTTTCAACCTATTTTATATGAACATTCACTTACCACCATGAATTTACTACTTCAAGAAAAATATAATTTTATATATTTGGCTCTATATCCCAGTTCTCAAAACTTTTCAAACTTTGTGTAAAATTAGAGTGGCTTTTATATGGTAAATACATTTATAATTTCAAGTCAGGCAAAGAATAGAAGATGCTTCTCATCTGGTAACTTAGGAACCAATTCCATTTAATCAACTGACACACACACACACACACACACACACTGTATATATATATATGAATATATACTTTTTTGAGTTAGAAATTCATCAATGGCTTGAAAATGTCTTAAAGTGCCAGAACTTTACAAAGCAAAAAGTTATTATTTTTGTCTCTGGGAATAGTATAATTTCATATAAGTATATGAATCTGCTTGATTTGCCATTCAGGATTAGAATTGTTTTAGAGTTAAAGACATTTGACTATCTGGAGATGGAGAAATGTGTGCCTATCATTTTGTTTGGAAAATATTTTATACTTATGAAGAAGAAAAATTCATAAATCTCTTAAGCAAGTTAATTCCTACATGAGATCTGAGACCTACTACATTATATGCTGTTCTCTATAATATTTAGCTAATCTTATTGTGATTCCAGTTAATGGCTAAAGTTTAAGGTTTGCTAACACCATGTTGCTGTGAAATAGAACTTTCCCTGTCTTACTGACTAGGCCAATTTGAATGTATTTCTATAATATCTTATTTTCTCCCCCCTAAAATGAGAAAGGAAAAAAACAAGACATGTACATGAAACTCTTGATATTCTGAAATGCCAAGAGGTTACAGTCTTCAATGAGTCTACAGTGAGATATTACTTCATACACACTGGGGTACTATAATCAAAGCAGATAATAACAAAAGTTGTCAAGGATGTAAAGAAACAGAAGTACTCATATATTAATAGAAGAAAAATAGTGCAGACACTTTGAAAAATATTTGTGCAAGTGTTAGCAAAGGGGAAAAATATGGGACAACTGAAATTGAACAACAATAATTTAAAAAAACCAGTTCATTTGCTGTTTGAATGATTAAACAGAGTTATCATAAGATCTAACAATTTTACTCTCATGCATATACCCAGAAGAACTGAACCTTTAGGTCCACAAAAACTTGTGCATTAATTTTCATAACAGCCTATTCATAATAGTCAACTATTATAAACAACTTACATTTTCATCAACTGATGAATCAAATGTGTTGTATTGATAAAACAAAATAATTGGCAATGTAAAGGAATACTGCAAAATGGATGAACAAAAACTTTATGTAGAGTGCAAGCAGCCAATCACAAAGGTCAGTATATTTTATAATTCCATTAAATGAAATGCTGGGGTTTGGCAGATTTATAGATACTGAAATGAGATCAGTGATTGTGACTGAAACAAGAGGGAAATTAGAGGGTGAGAGCTAAAGGATACAGGTATTTTGTTGGTTTTTTTTGTTGTTGCTGTTGTTTTCTGGGTTTGTTTTTTTTTTTTTTTTTTTTTTTTTTTGGTGGCGAAGAGGATACTAAAAACGGTCTAACATTGTGGTGGTAGATGCAATTCTGAGAATACACTAAAAACCATTGACCCTTATAAATGTATGGGTTGTATGGTATGTTGATTGTATCTCAATAGAGCTGTTTAAAAAATACTTGAGTCAATGCAAAAGCAATCTTTTCTATCCTACCTGTGTTCTCATTCCAACAGATAGATATGTAGTTTCACTTTTTTTTAAGCAAATAAAGTTGTTTTCAAGTTTTCCAAAATAATTTTTATTTTCAAAATTTCCATAAATTTCTCTCCCTTGTGACACAAAATCTATTTGAATTAATGACCCTACAATATGTACATTTAACAAGTTCTTATGATTCATTAAATTTCAGAAGTATGAAGACTTTCATAATTTTAAATAGCAATTTAAAGACTATGATTATAAACACGGCATTAGAAAGACTATTTTTCTTTAGAGCAACATAGAACATCTTGACCCCTCCACATACACATATATAGTAAGGCAAAGAGAAAACCAACAAAAATAAATATAATAAGACAAATGGAGTATTGTATCAATTGTTAAAATAATATATCTAAAATGTATATGAATAAATTCTCAACCTCAGAGCTAACAATGGTGAACAGTCCAATCAAGCTATTGTCTTGTGACCCAGTTTCCTGGCAACTCAGTTCTAGGAATTCTCAAAACAAAAAACACAAACAAAAGGGACAAAAGCATAGATCTACATTCAGAGTTAATTGACTCATTGCAGAGAAATTGTTTACTGCTCTGTTTTACCTGACAGAGACCAGAGGGTCAGATTATCCAAACTAACTGTTATCTTTGCAAATACCCATGGGGCAATAAATGCTTGATGTATAAAATGCAGAAATGGACATTTTTAGCACCAGGTTCAATGCATGAAACCCAAGTGCTTTATTGTCTCAAACAGACATTTAGCAGAAAGGCCAAGGAAAAGCACGCTATGGCATTGGTGTAGATGAAGTGTATACTAAAGCTGCCTGCTTCTTAGGTGATTACTGAACAAGTAATTCCAGTGTGTCATTATGGACATTGTGAGTGTGCACATGTGCTCACACACAGACAAATAACTGAGTGGCCAGAGGAGTCTTCTTGAGTTAGTACTGCAGACAGAGTTAACATCAACTAAAAAAAAAAAAGAACACTATGATTTTTTGGTTTCTATGACTTTGTCTCCATTAACAGTGACTTAGCTATTAACATAATATAATATAATCTGAACACTTTTAGTTTAACAATATGGCCTGTGTGAACCTTTCCTTTTACATCAGTTTGAGATAAATCAACAAATACTACTTTATTTATGTTATTATAAATTTATTTTTAGTTCTAGTATTTAAAAATTCTGAAAAATATTGTATATTTATGAGTTAACATTAGTAATTGAAACATAATTTACTCAACAGGATAGTAGTACTGTTGTATCATAATTATAGAAAATTAAAAAATCATGTTTTTAGATTTAGATTTGGACAATTGGAGTAGTCAAAAATAGCATTTTCATTTTTTCTCATGTTAAAACCAATAATTCAAAAAATGTACTCTACTAAAATGTAAGATTACTTTAATAAATCTACAAAATCTTGTATCTGCTAAAGAAAATTGAAAATGAATGAAGCCAGAAGCCTGTTTGCAATGAGGATGACAATTCTGCCAATTGCCAGTTGTCAAAGTTAATTCCTTTTACAGTCTCTGGGACACATTTTTTATACTGCTATTAAAATATATGTAAATCTGCACACTTTGGAAATGACAGAATTGCAAAAATTGAGTTCCATTCTGTGGATAGATTTAAGGAATGATTTTATTTTTTTAAATGAGTCATGGAGACTGGATAATCCTCAAGCTAATGATGTCATGTACATGAAAAAATATTACCTTTGATGTGTCAAATGAGCACATTTACATACTATTGTTAATCACAGGCACGTCCATATACCCGCTATTAGAGGAAACAGTAAAATATTCCTCTCACTTCTCATTATTTTGCTATCAAATAAAACAACAGCATCAACAACAAAACCTTTTATAAAAATATCTGCTACCAGGCTGCTTAATATAAAGTAAAAGATAAGATTGTTTGATATTTCTACATTTTTATTGTTGTTCAAATAGCCCATGAGGATTTAAAAATGTTAATCAGGGAAGAATTAGCGTTGTTGTTGTTGTTTTCTTTTAAACAGAAAAAAATGTATAATTCATATAAAGAAATAGTGGTTTATAAAATTCACTCTGTAGAGATAGGGTTCTTAAAAAAACTATACATTTGTAATACAATTTTATTTTTTCTTGGAGATGAGATTGCATAACACTACTCTGTGCTCAACTTTTACCATTGCACAATCCTGCCTCATGTATTTGGAGAGTATTTTAAAAATCTCTTTATTATCATTTGTTCATTGTACAGTGTATATTCATTTACAACTAACACATCGAGAAAATCCCTAAGGAATTCAATAAAACATGAACTATTTGACTTTTTAAATAATTTTCCAAGATAGTCACTTCATATTTTCTGTATCAGTAAATAAATCAGGATTAAATTATTATTCTTTCCTAAACAATTAGGAAACACACACTAAAAATTAAAAAGTAAGTAAAGAAGCACACATTCGAGAATAAAGAGATGAATACTTTTTTAATTAAAAATTTTATTCATTGGCCCTGGATGGTATGGCTCAGTGGGTTGAGCGGGCCTGTGAACCAAGGGGTCACAGGTTCAATTCCCAGTGTACTGCACATGCCTGGGTTGCAGGCCAGGTCCCCAGCAGGGGGCATGCGAGATGCAATCACACATTGATGTTTCCCTCTTTTTCTCCCTTCCTTCCCTTCTCTAAAAATAAATAAATAAAATCTTCAAAAAAAGTTTCAGTCATTGATGTTTGTGTGTGTGTTTCAAAACGGAATTAATCTTTTAGGACCAAAGATTTTCACTAAATACAAAAAGATTCTGAATTCACAAGTATATTCCAAACTGAATTATCCTAAGCCTAGAATCGCATGGGACAGCCTCAAAGAGTGGTTAATTGTAATCTATCAGTAAGTCACAGTATAAGTGTCTAGAGCATAGACTTGCCTTGGCCTGTTATTTTTTATCCCTGCTTTGATACTTTTCAGTTATGTGAATTTATGCGTTATGTAACATTTTTTCGTCTTAGGTTTCTTATCTGCAAAATCAGGATTTAATAATAATACCTACCTCATTGGTTTTTGTAAGGATTAAATGAGTCTGCATCTGTGAAATGCTTAGCAAGTGTCTGATGTTTGCTGTTTTTATTTATAAAAATATTAAAAATGATTGATTATAAGGTAGAAAAACATAAAGGAATTGGAATGTCTAAGTTTTAATACCATTAAAATTTTGTTATTTGTATACTTTCATCAAAAATCTCAAAATATTTTAGGTTTTCACCGTCTTCATGTTTAATAATATTAGCATAGACGTTCTAGCAACCTTGAGTATTTTCTCATAAAGTATATATATGTTTAAAATATTTTATATTGATAGATTTAATAATACAATGATTTTTAATGTAGATGCTACTAAAAGACTCTGCAAGACTATAATCATCTTGAACTTAATGTCTCAAATATTTTATATTTAAGGTTTTCATATTTCTTAAGGGACATTTTTTGTTAAATTGAAGAATATTTTATAAAATGGTATAAAAAGTAATTTAATGTACAGATTATTATGTCTTGCAGTATCTTAAAATAATAGACATAATTATACTCATTTCGTCTATGAAGAAAGAGCCTGAACGTTTAATGTTTTGGGGGAGGAAGAAACTTTCCTGTATATTTATAGGTTATTCCAGCAGGTCTAATAATTAAATCTATATGAGACTGATTAACAGGAGAAAATAATCAAATTTAATAAATACATAAGATGGGAAGCTGACATACATGGGAGGTTCAAAGACAGTTAAAATGAGGTTATGCATGGCTTTCTGAGCTACAGGATAAAGTGAAGTACCTTAGGGCTTCATGGGCAAGGCTTATAAAAATAATGGATATTCAATAAGTAGAAGTTTTCTCTGCTCCATAATAGGTCATAAAAAAGTTATTTCTGGTAATAACTCTTATTTTAGGCAAACCCCTAATATAAATTCTTTAAGGAAGAGGTAAAGTTTCTCCTGAGACAACTGGGTCTCGAATATCTTCAGCTCAAAATAATCCACATGCCAATAGAATATCTCAGGGAGAAATATTAAGAACCCTTTCAATATGCTATGATTTCACTGTCTTTAAGGAAATATTTGCATTCTAAACTCAGTTAAAAAAAAATCCGAGCCCTAACTTTTTCAACTTCCATAGAAACCATATACTTAACTAATGTATTAATATTCATCAAAGCAAATATATAAATTTTATCAGTTTTTTACAATTCTTTTGTGAGATGTCCAGTTCAGTCTTTCAAAAATACATAAAAAAAATAGAATGTTGTGGTACATTTGCACAATGGAATACTACTCAGCTGTGAAAAAAGAAGGAAATCTTACTTTTTGCAATAGCATGGATAGAACTGGACAGTATTATGCTAAGTGAGTACTTAGAGAAAGACAAATACCATGTGAGTTTACTTGTATGTGGAATCTAATTAATAAAATAAACTAACAGACAAAATAGACTCATAGATACAGAGATCAGCAGACAGCTGTCAGACGGGAGGAGGTTTCTTGTGGTGGGACTGGGTAAAAAAGGTGAAAGAATTAAGCAAAAAAAAAAAAAATTCACACACACAGACAACAATATGATGATTACCAAAGAGAGAGGGGGTGGGGCCAGGTGGAGAGGGTAAAAGAGGGATAAATGGGTGGAAGGATTTGACTTTGAGTGGTGAACACACAATGCGATGTACAGATTATGTAATATAAACTTATACACTTGGAACCTATACAATTTTTTTAACCAACGTCAGCCCAATAGATTCAATAATAATTTAAAAATAAAAACAAAACAACACAAAGGCAATGATTTCCCTTGTTGATGCAAAGCAGTGTAATTATTTTAAGTGGAGAGGAGAAAGATTACACTAGAAAAGTTAAACTGAATTTTTATGCACTGTAATTTTATCTTAAAACAACAGTAACTACAAAAAAATATGAATGGCCTATACATCTAACATATCCATGTTAATTTCCATGACAGCAAAAGATACCATGAGTAACTGCTGGGCCGGGAAAGTGACAGAGACAGTTCCTGTCAGAATGTGCCAAGCAAGAACCACTTCTCTGTCTTTAATTATCTACTTTTGTCAAATAGCACCTGCCCACCAAAGTGGAATATACAACATAACATTTTGAAATCTACATTTTTCTTAATAACATATATAATCATCTACTAAAAATAAGTAAGCATAATTATATTAATTCTAATACTTAATATTATTATACTGTATAAACTTACTATTATAGATGTAACCAAAGTCATTGGTCAGTTTTCCCAGGAAGCAGATTTGCATGAAAGAGGTATGTTCTTTCTGAAAATCCCTTTGCTCATGTCATTTATACTTTCTATAAGTTTTACGAAAAATTTTGTTAATGCATAACATGGGTCACTATTTTCCTATCATTAAATACCAGTCTTGTTGCTCTTCTCCAAGAATTTATAATATTTCCTTTAATATTTTCTATCTGTATACACTGATTTCCTTTTCATCTGCTGCCCTTTCCTACCCTGCTCCACAAATCCACTTTATGTTTTGCTTTGACAGCATCCAATCTCTGGTTGCAGTATCTATCATAATCATAGTACATGAGGCAAACAATAATACATCAATACAAAACACTTATTTAGCTTACAAGCAATTTTGGCAGAACTCCATGGGGTTGATTTTTTTTTCCAACTCATCTGTGTTGATTCATATGTTTAACGAGGCTGACTATTGACTGGTTTCTGTTGGCTTTAGCTGGAGTGACTTGAAATACTTGGTCTGTCTCCACAAATCCCGCATCCTTAAGCAGCCTAACTAAGGCACAGTCCCTTGGTGATTTCACATGCATAAAAATTCAAATAGAAGCAAAAAAATGACTGAACCTTTACTTTGCCACATAGCTTAATAATGGATTGGTCCGAGGAATGCTGAGTTTCTTTAAGAAAATCATAAACTTTCACAGCTCTTTCCCTTTATAACTTGCTTTCCAACTTCCTGGAATAGTCAGTTGTTATTGTTATTATTATTTATTATTTTAAACCCTAGAATCATTATTCAGACACAGACCAATTAGCACTTTCTTACTATAACTTTCCTGATTTATCAAGGAAAAATGAGCCGATCATCTGTGATACTGTAACAATTAAACCATATGTTTTTGCTTACTATGTTATGTTTTGACTTCTCTTGCAGCGATCTTCTCTAAAGTCCTTTTTTCCCAAGTTCATATCGATGTTGTAAAAGTACAAGTTCCTGATGAATGTAAGACACTGAAAAAATACAGATTATATGAGTTACAAAAAAATTGAGGAGTTTTTTTTTCCACTTTTTAACTTGGAAAGAGATAACTATCAAAAAAGAAATGGGAAAACATACTAATAAACTTTTTTTGCACAACCTCTTATTTATCATTTTGTCAGAAATTAGTGAATTACATTACTTAAAATTAACCAGAGGGAAAATAATTCTGCCTTGTAACTGCTTTGTTGATTATGAATTCTGTATTCTAAAGAATCATTAGTCACATGTGGTATTTTTTGGAAAACACAGAAATATGCTAAAGTGTTAGTGTGACTTCATATCACAGGACACTTTTTCTACTCAATAGTTTTACCAGAAGAAATAGCAGATTTAGAATTCCCTTCTGTTTGGCACTTCTCAATTAATTATCTTCTGAATGTGTGAAGAATAAATTTTCAATTAATATCAATGACTTTTAAATATATTTTCTGTTGAATACATAATATCCTTTCATCTCACACATTTAGGCAGTCCCAGACATTTGGAGAAACAGATGTTCCCGGAAGTTTATCAGCATATAGATATGGTTGTTATGCTTATTTCATGTGTGGAGCCATAGTTTCTAAGCTCAGCTTAACTCAACATCACAGAATGTTTCAGTGATTTATAGAGTCCTTCATTTCAATAAACTAGAAAAAGGTCCTTAAAAGCAGCCAGACGTTTAACACCAAGAGGTGCAGAAAAACCATCAGTGGATTTGCCAAAGAACCAGATGCTGCCCCTGGAAGAAAACTTCCCAGCTTGGCACGAGGAGCTTGCAATGTCATCCAAATGATTCCTCCACGCTTTGGAAGACAATATTTTCAAACAATCTAAGCACACAAAAAGCCATCTGAATAACACCAAAGTTAAAGTATAATTAGTCTTTGGGGACTTTGTTAAGGTGCACTTTGTGCACCTTAATAATTGCATTTTTCTCTAGACTTGAAAAAGATGAAATAACTTTCTACATATGCTTTAAATGCAGTTATGCTAAGGATATGTGTTCAGAAGAACCAAGTATGTCTTAATATCAATTTTCAAAGAATATGAAATTATTTTCCAAGATTTTACACTTGGGGGCGATATACAGAATCAAATTTAGAGTGGAAGCTTAACTGGCGAATGCTCCAAACAAGCATAGTGTGTGTGGTTGGGGGGGGGGGGTCTTCTTCTTTTATGTGTGCATTGATTTTGTTTTATGATCAGTATTCCAAAAGCTAAATAAAACCCAGTTTACTATTTTATTTTTATTTTTTGTAGAATTAAAGGTATATTTGGTTGATATTTTTATCTTTTTTGAATTTTTCAGTTACAGTTGACATACGATATTACTAGTTTCATGTGTACAGCCCAGTGATTACACATTATGACTTACTAAGTGATCACCACAATAAATCTCATACCTATGTGACACTATGCATAGTTATTAGAATATTATTGACTATATTCTCTATGCTTTACTTTATTTCCCAATGACTATTCTCAACTCAGAATAGATTTGTAGTTCTTAATCCCTTCCCCTTTTTCGCATATCCACCCCTCACATCTGACAACCATCAAAATATTCCCTGTATCTATGAGTCTGTTTCTGTTCTTGCTCATTTATATTGAGTTTTAGGTCCAATTGTTGATGACTATGTATTTATTGGCATTTTATTGTTCATATTTTTGCTCTATTTTTCTTTTTAAAGACCTTCTAACATTTCATGTAATACTGGGTTGACGGTGATAACTTCTTTAGCATTTTCTTGTCAGAGGAGCTCTTTTTTAGTCCTTCAATTCTAAGTGATAGCTTTTCATTTTATTTTCCTCTTAGATTTTTAAATTTTTTTTTACGTTTTATTTCTGTTTATGCCATTAGAGTTGTTCCCACTTTTTCCCCCTTTCCCCACCTCCACCCACCCTCAGCCTCTCCCCGTCCCCGGCCAATCCCCTTGTTGTCCCTGTTCATGGGCTGTGTATAAACGTTCTTTAGTTGATCCTTTCACCATTTTTCATCCCATCCCCATGCCCCTGACTCCTTTCTGGCAGCTGTCAGTCTGTTTTATATATCAAAGCTTCTGTTACTATTTTGTGCATTAGTTCATTGTGTTCATTAAATTCCACATATGAGTGAGACCACGTGATTTTTTTCTCTTTTCACTGACTGGCTTAGCTGATTTAGCATAATATTCTCTAGTTCCACCCATGCTGTTGCAAAATGTAAGAGTTTCTTCTTTTAACTGACGCATAGTATTCCATTGTGTAAATGTACTACAGCTTTTTTATCCACTTGTCTACTGATGGGCACTTAGGCTGTTTCCAAATCTTGACTATTGTAAATAGTGTGGCTATAAATATGAAGATGAGTAATCTTGGTTGTAGATCCTTGTTTTTCACCACATTGAATATTTCTTGCCATTGTGGCCTGCAAAATTTCTCTGAGAAATAAGCAGAAATTCTTATGGAAGCTCTCTTGTAGGTAACTAACTGATTTTCTCTTACAGCTTTTAAAATTCTCTCTTGGTCACTACTAATTTACATTTTAATTATGATATATCTTGGTGTGGACCATTTCGTTTTCATCTTGTTTGGGACCCTCTGTGCTTCCTGGGGGTGCATTTCTATTTCCTTCACCAGATTAGGGAGTTTTCTCTCACTAATTTTTCAAAACGATTTTCAATTTCTTGCCTTCTCTCTTCTTCTGGCACCCCATGATGCAAACATCAGTATGCTTGATGTTGTCCCAGAGGCTCCTTACACTATCTTCATATGTTTGCATTCTATTCTCTTTCTGTTGTTACAGTGGGTGTTTTTGCATCTTTATAGTCCAAATTGCCAATTTCATTCTTGGCGTAATCTACTCTACTATCGATTCATAAATTATTCTTTATTTCAATTAGTGTACACTTCATTTCTGACTGGTTATATGTCATGATTTATCTGTCATTTTTCATGCTGTTGAAATTCTTAATAAATTCCTTGACCGTCCTTATTACCATTGTTTTTCTCTGTATCTGGTAGTTTGCTTGCCTCCATTTCTTTTTTTTCTCTTTTAATTCAATTTTTCTTGTATTTTTCTACCATTACCATTTAGTCCCCTTATACACCGTCCCCCAGCAATTATGACGCTGTTGTCCATGTCCATAATCCTTTTCCATTTATTTCTTTTTCTGGAGATTTCTCCTGTTTTTTTCATTTAGGACCTATTTTTTTGATTCTACATTTTGGATATTTCCCTGTTTTTGTTTGCTTTTGCTATGTGTTAAGTGGAGCTGCTACATCTCCTGGATTTGGTAGTTGGCCTTACAGAGTGAGTGTCTCATAGGACCTAGTGGTGCAGCCTTCCCAGTCACCCAAGCTGGGCGCTCCTGGTGCACCTCTATGCGGACTGTGTATACTGTCTTGTTTTAGCTGAGCCTTGACTGCTGTTGGCATCACTGTCAGGGACTGAACCCTGGGCCAACTGGCTGCAAGGACCGGCTGTGACTACAGCAGGGTGCTGCTGTGCAGGAGTCAACCCTATGGAGCAGCACTCGCCTTAGTGGGGCTTTGGTGCTCACCGAGTTTGCCCTTGAGTGTGTCACTTGTCGAGGTGGTAGGGTTGCAATCCAGTGTGGTATTTAGCTATCCAACAGGTACACTGGCTCTGGGGCCTCCCAGGAGCTTCTGCCAGCCCTTCTGTCTGGGAGTAAGCTGCCTCTCTAGCCTTCAACCTGATGTCAGACAATTCTGTTCCTCCTTGTATGTCCCTAGTGCCTTTCAAGTTGCTGGCACAATGCTGGACCTTAGAGGTGGTGAGTCCAAGTCCACCTGCAGGCCCTTTGAGAAGAACTGCCCGGGACTCCAGCAGCCACAGTAGCCTGCTGGTTTCCACAGCCAGAATTTACGGGGACTTGTCTTCCTGGCACTGGAAATGTGGGCTGGGTGTCTGGTGTTGGGCTGGCACCCCTCACTTCTGGGAGGGGGGCACCACCGCAGCCAAGATACCCCTCTTGATTTTAAACTCTCACACTTGGTTTGGGAGTTGACTCTTTCCCATCTATGCCCCTCAAGGATATTTATATCCTTGGTTGTAGGACTTCCATTGAGCTAGGTTTTAGGCAGCTCTGAATGATGGTTGTTCAGGAGTTTAGTTGTAATTTTGTTGGGGTTGTGGGAAGATTCAAGTACCATGTTTACCTACCTCAGTTTATTTAAGAAAGAAACTAGAAAATTAAAAAAACAAACGAATAAACAAATGCATAGCACAAGGGAAAATATAGGTTGGAACAGAAAAATAAAGTGAGTTTTTATGCATTTTGAACACAAAACCAGGCAACAGTTAAATACTTAAGAGTAAATTATTTCTCCCGAACTCTGACTGGTAATATTGACACTCAATTTCTCATCTTGGTCAGTGTTGAGACTTTTTGATAAATATTTTTATAGAGTGCATAATTTTAAAAGGACCCAAATTTTAAGAAGTGATTATTAATGGGTTTTTTAAAAAATCCACTGAACTAAGCACCTTCTAGTCAAAATATGAAATGAAATTCTGTGTATTTATCTATTTTTATAAATGCACTCAAAATACTTCTCTACTATAATGATGATTATTTGGATTCAGAATATAATGGCTTGGATTCCATTATCTAATTAAGAAATTATAAATTAATAATTTCCTAGTATAGTAGCTACCCCTTATCTGTGGGGACACTTCAAGATTCCCAGTGGATGTATGAAACTGAGGATAGTACCAGCCTTATATACTATTTTTTTCTATACAAACCCTTGATAAAGTTTAATTTATAAAAGAGACACAGTAAGAGTTTAAGTATAGTAACTAAAAATAAAATTGAATTTATATAACCATACCTTGTAATAAAAGTTATGTAGAGGTGGTACCATTCTCTCTCAAAGTATCTTGCACTGTTCTCATCTTTTAAATTAAAGGGAGCACCTCACAGTTTCTCTTGGCATATGTGAATTGCCACCATCGTTACCTTCATGCTTAAGGGCCATTACTAAGTAAAACAAAGGTGACTTGAACACAAGCACTGTGACACCTTGGCAGCTGATCTGACAACTGGGTGGCTACTAAGTAACCAACAGGTGGGTAGAGTGGGGAGCATGGATACATTGGACAAAGGGCTGATCCACGTCCCAGGAGTGACAGAGTGGACAGTGCAAGATTTCATAATATTGCTCTGAAGAGCATGTAATTTAAAATTTATGAACTGTTTACATCTGGAATTTTCCATTTAATAGTTTCAGACCTCAGTTGACTGAAGATAACTGAAACCTGGGAAAGTGAAACCACAGATAAGTGGGGACTACTGTGCTGAAAAAACATGGGTTTTAGCAACTTTTTTAATGCAAGAAAAGAGACTGACAGCTGTTAGAAGAAGGGGTTTGGGGGTTTGGACCAAAAAGGTGACCTTTTGACTCCTCTATTGTTTCTTTTAAAACTGGTTTTCAGCTCTGGCTGGTGTGGCTCAGTTGGTTGGACCGTTCTATACCCAGTCGGGCACAAGCCTAGGTTGTGGGTTTGGTCCCAGGTCCTGGCACATGGCACCCCCGGTCTGGATGCATACAATCCCTGGTCTGGGTGCCAACCCCTGGTCCTGGTCAGTATAGGAGGCAACCGATCGATCCTTCTTTCTCTTCCTTTCTCTTTCTCTAAAAACAATGGAAAAACGAACAAACAAACAATCAAACAAACTTCTTTTCAGGGTCTGTTAGTACTTCCTAAATGGAAGTACTCCAACTGTCTATTAGAGCATGTTATAGAAGATACATGGCCTTCTATTAAAAAACCAACTAAAAAAAAACAACAACTGTCCTTTAAAAGCCCAGAAACTGCCAGCCTCTATAGTTGTAATGCTGTCTGTCTTTATGTCTTGCTGTTTGGCTGTTTGTTCACATGTGTCCTGTGACTCCTGTTCCCTGTTCTATCTTGTCTCTTTGCCATATTTACATAGGTAAAATTCCTTTCAGGACACACACACACACACACACACACACACACACACACACAGGGTCATTATTAAAGTAGAGGAACTTAGGTTTTGAACATAAGTACATGCAGATGTCAGAGATATTTTGCTTAAAATATTAAAATTTTCATAATAAAAAATTAAAGAAACAGAGAATGGATTTGAGATTATCTTAGTGAAGAACATTTTATATTATTTATTTCTATATTAAAATTGCGAACAAATTTTATTTACGGTGATTTTTGTTAAATTGGGACAAATTCCTGTAGACATAGTACAGTCATGGAAAGACAGATGACAAGTTTCTAGGATCAGAATTTTTCAAATAGTTTACCAATAGCTGATTTCCTCAGCAGGCCATTAGAACCTGCTACGCAGACATGAGCCCATTTAGCAGTGAAGTCAACAGACATAAAAGCTCCATCCAAGCATTAAACTAAGAAGGCAGCCAAGAACTTTGCATGCACAGATGTCAGTGTTAAAAAATATATTCCAGACCTTAGCATCTGTGTTCTTTATCTGTTAAACATCTCCTCATGTGTCTGAGCTGCTGGCTCTGAAGTGGGACATATAAGAGAGGGAGGTAAGTGAATGAGCCACTTTAATGTTTTTTTGTAAAAAACACTGCCTGAGTTTAGTAATTTTATAATCTACATTGTTAAATAATGGGGGACAGAGGTATTTCATAATTTAATTTATGCATAAATTGAGGACTTCTTTATTGAACACCAAGATTTTTAGATAGGACATATAAAAATGAGTTTAAAAAGTATATATTTATGACTTCATTAAAATATAGTAAAAATATTATTTGAATTGCAGTTTTCTAAAACCTAAAAAAAAATAAAAAAGACTTTCACACTTAAATATATGCAATGTGTTCCTCAAAGAGTACAAGCATTTTTTTTCTAAAAATCGTAATCTTGAAGTATAAATGAGTATATTTATATCACAAAACAATTTAATGTAGTAATTTAAGTAGAATACATGTAATACATATTTTTGACTAATAATGATGTCTTACTTGGTATTCAATTATTTTTCAGATTCTAACATTTCTTCTAATGTCACATTTCTTGGAATCAATTCTCCCTATTCATTGCCAGAGCCATTATGCCAGATTCCTCATTAGCCAGATATCAGTAAATAAACAGTGGATAAACAAGTCTTCATTAGTGATCCTTTCTTATGTTAACAATTATGTAGGAACAGTCACTCTTAACTACTGCAATATATAACTAAAGGAATATAAGTTGGGCAAAATTGTTGACAGAAACCAAAAGGAACTGAAGTATTCTTTCCCCTCTTAGCAATAACCATCTGCAAAGAAGCAGAACTGTAGTGGTTTATATATAAGATAACATTTTTAGCAGTTAATAGGTGTGAGTATTAACTGTTAGATGATATTCTATGTCCTCCACTTCCTCATTTTGTTTGTGTATGCTCTTTCAATGCATTACCATAACAGAACAAGAAAACAAGGCGGCCAGATTAAACATGAGAAGAGGGAGCCAAATCATTATATTTTATTCAGAACTTACTATGTGGCAGACAGTGACCTAAGCATACTGCATACGTTAACTTACCGAATCCTTAAAGCAGCCTAGAATGTTAAGTATGTTGCATTCTTTTTACTAGTTATAAAAGGGAGACTTTCAGATGTTAGGTGATCTGGCAAAGGCAACCCAGCTTCTAAGTAGCAGAACTTGGACCTATGATGTACAACTTCGAATTCTATGTTCTATCGAGGTTATAATCAGTCATGAGCAGGTAAATGTTTAACAAACTTCTCTTCAGAGAACAAAGAACCATGATATCTAGAATTTCCTAATTGTTCTGTATGCCTCCACCATGGTGGATTTCAGCTACCAAAGAGTCAGTCATCAGTGAATATGATATAGGGAAGAGGTGCATACTTAACTTTGAAGAGCCAGTGCAAGAAGGTTCTAGAATGCCAGTAAATGTATGGTAACTTAGTTCCTTTTGAAATATAGCAAAATAATAGAACATATATCTACTATGAACTCTATTTTAAATAGGATTATGATTTCATAAACAGTTGCAGCATTCCTTCAAGACTGAATCCCTCGATCTCTAAACTTAGCAATGTAAAATATTTGAAATTAAGCAGCATTTAAAATGAAATTTTCATGCCACATCGGGTGGCAACATTTAATGAAGTCATCATACCTCACTCAATTAATTCAGTGAAACTGGTTCTTAACCTTGGAAACTGTATTAATATTTTGGACAAAAAATAAATTGTAGAGTTTTGTTTATATCCATTATTAACTTTGAGACTTCCTAAACTGTCTGTATTATCTTTCTTACACATTTGGCAAGTATTCCTTTTTATGGATGATAATTCAAGTAAGATATATTTTAAAAACGCTCAACTCATGGTAATTCTATGCATATTATAAAAAGCAAAATCTAGGGAACCTCTGAATTATAAATAAATATCACATCATATTGACTATCACATACACTTACATATTGATCATAATAGTAATTTTATAGTAAAGCATTTCAAAATCAAACAACTATCTGGAATCAACATATAAAATTAATAATTTAGGGGATCACTTGTGATGGAAAGGTATCTTTGAAAAACTGTGAGTCTCAACCTTGTATAATTTATACACATCCTAGTAATAATATGTTCTTTGAATTTTTTCATGTGCTTATACATTCCAAGTCACATTTCTAAAGTCATTATGTTTTAAGAATATATGTGAAAATTTCCAAAAATTTCAAGCATCTGGTGACACACTTAATCTTTTCAAAAATGGAATCTTACTATTTATACAATCTGGGACTATAAGTTTTGACTTAATATGTGTATCTTAGACAAAATATCACATAAGCTTTTTGGTGTCCTCTATTCTATTGAGTAGATGAACTATTAATTATTGATCCAATTTCCCAGTGATACCAATTTAGATCATTTTTGGGTTTTGTTATTGCACACAAAGTTGTACTATTGAATCTTATACATATATCTTTTGCCGGTGTATTCAGATGATAAACCTCCATCAGTGACATTTCTGGGCCAAAGGGCTTAATACATTGTACAAAATTATTCATCAAATGGTTTTCATCAATTATACAATTCAGATTCTAGAGATATCATGCCTAGATTGTGATCCAGGTTCTACCCCTTATTATTTGGAAACTTTGGAGAGTAGTTTCCACCATAAAAAGGGACATAAACCACTCATTGGTTATTATGAGCATTAAGTGTACAAGGTAAGATAAAAGTAGGTTTACAGTTGTTAATATGGAAAATAATATGATAAGAATTAATGATATAAGAATAAAGTCTGTGTTTTGCATACCCACAACTGCAAACTTACTTTTATCCCATCTTGTATAATTAAAACTATTTGTATAATACTAGAACCTGATCAGGGCTATTTTTAGTAATAATTAATAAGATGTTATGTGAATTCTTACTGTGCTCACCTAAAAAGTAAGTCATCTCTTACTTTTTCTTTCAGGATTCAAATTACATATATCCTTGACTTTTATGGTAGCTTAATGGCTAATGGAAGTTTGTACTCTTTAATCAACATCTTCTCTCTTTCTCTTCCTTCCTCCCTCCATCTCTTCCTCCCTCCCTCCCTCCCTGTCTTCCTTCCTTCCTTCTTGTTTACATATTTATTTATTTGTTTGTTTGCTTTTAATAACTTATATTGTATGCCTCTGCACACTACAGTAAAAGTACTGAAAACAAAGAAAGAATCTTTAAAAGCAATTAGGACAAAAGGATACAGCATCTTCAAAGAAACAATAAGACAAAATGGACATTTCAAGAGGTTTAGAAAGAAAAAAAAGACAGAATTAACTACTTAAAGAACTACTTAAATATGTGAAAGGAAAATTATAGTAAAATAAAATTCTCTACACAGTACAAATTGTTATGAAAAATGTAGTTTGAATAAAAATGTTTGAAATACAATAATCATCTATATAGGAATACTAACTAAAGAGCATTTTTCAGTTCGTAGGAAAGAGAACCCAGGTAGAAGCACTGAAAGGTAGAGACTGGAAGAGCAATGGAAATGATAAATATAATCCTATAAAGTTTTGCTTTACTATCATGATGCTATGTATCTTTATTACACTTCTTTTATTATACTGCCATGACTAATTATTTACTTGGTCCAGAGCATTATAAAACTTTTTAAAGATAGAGGCTGCCCACATTTTGTTTTGTTTTTCCCTACCAATAACTTATGTAACCATTTGGCAAATAATTTAGATGATAATACTCTTTATCACAGTTTTCCTCATTTAGTGCCATGCTGTGGCAAAAAAATAAAATAAATTAAAACTAACAAAATGTCCATGTGTTTGTCTCTATTTGTCAGCCTGTCTTAGAATGAGACTGAGATTGTCAATGAAATAGCATTGTGATATGTTTTAAATTCTGCTCAAAAGCAGTTCATAGTTTGATTACCCCGATATCCTTTTTTTTCCCAGCTAAAAACCTAAAAGTCATGGGATCTACATGACATAGATTCAAGACAGTTGAAGGCTGTACAGCTTACCTCAGAATCATTGTGGAGGAAAATAAATCTCTAGTATGTTAAAAACTAAGATTTTGGATGAGGTAGTAACAACAGCATGACTAAATTTATACATAGAGATATATATGTGTAATCTCTGTCTGAAAAGTCACTTCAAGTGCAGATAATGGAACTTAGAACTCTTTCTGAACATATAATGTTTTTCTCAAGCAAGCAAAAGGTACTGTTATATTCTGAAAATTTTGAAGACATAACAGCTATTCAAAAACTGAGGAATCATTAGTAATCATCCTAACATTTTGATATATAGGTCTGCACTTAAGGTTTATTGTGTGTCAACACATTTCAACTGCAATCTGATTCTGTTATAGTAAAAAAAAATTACAGAGTGTTTAAAGTCTGTACCACAGCAGGAAAAAGGTAATTTATCTATTGTGAGATGATTATGTGATGGCATTTCAGTCATATTATTAATTACAGTTGTATTATAATAGATGGAAAACAATTTTATTATAGAATGTTTGAAGTCTTTTTCTACACTACAGCAGGCCAAAAGCAATTTACCTACTGTGAGATGATTAGGTTTCACATTTTAGTCATGTTAATAATTATGTAAATAATTATGTAATTTACATAAAATAAGTGAAGTACAAGTAGATGCTACATATCAACTCCACAAAGTGGTTTAAGAGGTATGGTTACAAAGTAATAACATTGATTTTTACATATTAAATGGATACTGAAAGGGCCAAAAATGAACCAAAAAAAATGTAGTAGCTATAATTTTAAAAAATGCCACTGAGAATACACGATATAGAAAATATGGATAGCTTTAATTTGAAAATAACGAGTGCTTGTAAAAAAGAATTAAAATTACTGAAGTGCATAATTTAAAGGGTTTCCCCCTTCTCTGATTGATACTCCATTCCAGGGCCCAGAAGTAAACACCAGCGATAATTTAGTATATATCTCCATGCCTTTTGCAATGTTTTTGAAAGATAAACAGGGATACAATGAAATAGACAGCAACCTTCTCACTTAAAGTATGTCATTCTTGTTCATTAGATTGTACAAATTTACTTCATGCTTGATAAAATTGCATATTATTCTATGGCCTGGGATTTTTATGGTTAAAGAATTCTTCAGTCAATAGACAATTTAAAGCTAAAATTTATCTGTCTTATAAATATTACAGTTATATATATGGTTATATTGATTACTTTTTAAAATGTATTTATTAAATTTATTGGGATAACATTCATTAATGAAATTATATAGGTTTCAAATGTACAAGTCTATCATACATCATCTGCATATTACACTGTGTGTTCAAGACCCAAATTCCAGTTACCTTCTTTCATTATATATTTGACCCCTTTACTCTCTCCCACCATTTCCCCATCCCCAATATTTTTTGCTAACCACCTGTTGTGTGGGAACCGTCCCACCTGGTTTCAGGGCCTGTAGCCCTGCTGACACGTGAGAGGGCCCCAAGGCTGGAGCTGAGCCAGGAGGCCTTGGGAAAATAGGCCACTGAGGAGGCAAAACCTGTCCCCTTGGCAGGGGTGTAGCCCCTGCCTCCCTCACATCACCCTGCTCAGCCCTGGAGGATGGCTGGTTAGTCAATGACGGGTAAGACCCCTTGATGGCAGGAGCAACCTAAGACAGGCACAGTATCATAGGGGCGGTCAGGGAAGGACCTGGGGGACATGGAGAAGGAGCAAAAGACCTTCATCTCTCAGTCATGGCTGGAGTCTTCATTCTGTCTGAAAGAAGTCTCCTTATCTCTTGGTTGCTCTGCTCCCCCAACCTGGCTCATGCTTGAAATAATACTAAAGGCAGGTATAGCCCTTTAACTGGATTGTGCACTTCCCGGGGTCAATTAGGCCTGGAAAGGGAATGCAGTAAATCCTGTGAATCTTACTTTGTTAAGAATGCCCTCAAGTTAATGAGTACTGATGTTTGGGGTTGAGCATAGAATGTGATCAGTTTCCCATGTTTCAGGACCAAATGGGCACCTCCCTGTCTACCAGACACTGACCTAAGGCAAATCTCTGTGTTCCTTCCATTATTATCTGTTTTCTGTAAACAGCCTTTTGACATTGATTGATGAAATTTGCATGCATCCTGTATATTCCTGCGCATATCGCATATCATTCTCAATAAAAGCCACTTCAAGAGAAGGGCTCAGGGCACTTTCCACTAGAGGGAATCGTCACTCCCTTTTCCTGGCAGACCAAGAAGGGTACAGAACGACTTATTTTATTTTCACCACCTGCAGCTACCCAGGGGGACTCCGCACAGGATGCAGTACCCCCTCATCTGGTGCCCAACGTGGGGCCCCCTTCAACCACCATACTGTTGTTTATGAGTTGTTGTTTGTCTTGTTTGTTTGTTTGTTTCTTTCACTTTTATATTCCACATGAGTGAAATAATATGATTCTTCTTTCACATTTGATTTATTTACTCAGCATGATAACTCTCAAGACCCATCCATGTTGTTGTAACTTGTAATAATTCACCTTTTCTTATGGCTGAGTGTATTCCATTGCATATAGGTACCACATCTTCTTTATCCAATCATATATCAGAGGACATTTCATTTATTTCCATATCTCGGCTGCCATGAATAATGCTGTAGTAAACATAGAGATACATATACCTTTACAAATATATGCTTTTGTAGATTACTGGGTCATATGGTAAGTCTATTTTTATTTTCTTTAATAAAAGCATAATGTTTTCTTTTTTATTTATTTATTTTAATTTATAAATCATGTTTATTCTATTATAGTTGTCTCTATTTTTCCCCCTCTATCCCCCTTCATCCATCCCACCCCAACCCCCCAGTCCCACAGTCAATTCCCACTCTGTTGTCCATGTCCATGGACATTCATACATGTTCTTTGTCTAGTCCCTTTCCCTTCTTTCCACCATTGTCTTCTTGCCTCATCCCCTCTGGTCACTTTCAGTCTGTTCCATGATTCCATACCCGTGCTTTATTTTGTTCATTGGTTTATTTTGTTGAATAGAGTCCACTTATAGGTGAGATCATATGGTATTTGTCTTTCATCAACTGGTTTATTTCACTTAGCTTAATATTCTCCAGTTCCATCCATGTTGTCACAAAAGGAAGGAGTTCCATCTCTCTCTTTCTTTCTTTCTTTCTTTCTTTCTTTCTTTCTTTCTTTCTTTCTTTCTTTCTTTCTTTCGTTCTCTTTCTAAATTCAGATTGATTTATTTTTTTAAATGTCAGTTAATTATAAAATATTAAAAAATGTAAAACCATTATAAAGTCTCAGCAATTAAACCAACATGACACCAGCACAGAAATAATCAAGTAGATCAGTGAAATATAATGAGCATTCTAGAGACAAATGTATATATCTAACAATGTAATATATAATTAAGTTGATATTTCTAATCAATGGGTTAAATAAGGTTTATCAACAAATAAGGTACATGGACCACTATTACTTGAAATAAAGCAAATATAGAGTCCTATTTCACACATTATACAAGAAATATTCAGGTGAGTTAAAAATCAATATGTAGAATCTAAGAAGTTTTAGGAGAAAATATAAAATTATATTTTTCTTACCCTGAAGTAACATATTCAAACCCAGAAGCTATAAAGCAAAATATTGACAATGTGACTATATTAAACATTGAAGACTGTACAGTAATATATGTATAAAAAAAGTTAAAGGACAAGTAAAAGAAAAGGAAAGTATTTGCAACACATCTAAAAAAGGGTTGATGGTTTGTTTTTTTGTTTGTTTGGTTTTTTTTTTTTTTAAGGGAAAAAACATTCTACAAACATTTAATCAAAAATGGATGAAGAATACCAAAAAGTCATTTAAAGCTTTTTAAAAATAATAGAAATAGGCAAGAGATATACAAAAACAGGTTTAGTTTCAACAAATAATAAAGGAATAATTAAAATAACACATCATTGTCACAATCAGATTATTAAGAATTAAAAAAGTATTGGTAATATCACGTATTGGTGACTGTGAAAGGAACTGAGTACTCATAGACTCTTTTTTCTTCATTTTCTTAAAGCAGTCCTTTTAGTATATTTTGCAGTGCTGGTTGGGTGGAGGTGTATTCTTTTAGCCTTCTTTTGTCTGGGAAACTCCTTATTTCGCCTTCTATTTTAATTGAGAGCCTTGCTAGGTAGAGCAGTCTTGGTTGCAGCTTTTCATGACTTGGAATATTTCTTGCCATTCCCTTCTGGCTTGCAGTGTTTATGATGGGAAGTCAGCTCCTAGCCGTATCTGAGCTCCCTTATATGTTACTACTTCTTTCTCCCTTGCTTCCTTTAGGATTCTCTGTTTGTCTATGATATTTGCCATTTTAGTGATGATGTGTCTTGGAGTTGGCCTCTTTGGGTTCCTCTTGAATGGGACCCTCTGCATTTCCTGGACTTGTGTGACTTTTTCTCTCCTCCAATTAAGGAAGTTTTCCATCATTACTTTTTCAAACAGGTTCTCTATCCCTTCCTTATCCTCTTCTTCTGGTATCCCTATTATACAAATATTATTACCTTTCAGGTTGTCCTGCATTTTCCTCAATGCCTCTTCATTCTTTTTGAGTCTTTTTGCCTCTTCATTCTTTTTGAGTCTTTTTTCATTTTCTTGCTCTTTCTCGGAGCTTCTTTCTACCTTGTCCTCCAGCTCGCTGATTCAATCCTCGGCTTTATCTAGCCTGCTTTCCATTCCTTCTACTAAGTTCTTCAACACAGAAATTGTGTTCTTCATTTCTTCTTGTCTCTTATTGATAGTTTCTATGTCCTTTTTCTTTTTTTTTTTTTAAGATTTTATTTATTTATTTTTTGAGAGAGGGGAAGAGAGGGAAACAGAGAGGGAGAGAAACATCAATGTGGGGTTGCCTCTCATGCACCCCCTACTGGGGACCTGGCCTGAAACCCTGGCATGTGCCCTGGCTGGGAATCAAACTGGCGAACTTTTGGTTCGCAGGCCAGCACTCAATCCATTGAGCCACACCAGCCAGGGCTCTATGTCCTTTTTCATGCTGATATAGTTTGCAGCAAGTTCCTCATAGTTTCCCTGCAATGTTTTGTAATTCTCTCTGAGCTCACTGAGCTCATTGTTCTTCCTTAGAACTGTTGTTTGGAACTCAGTATCTGATAGTTTACCTGCCCCTATTTCATTTAGTTCTCTTTACTTTCTGGATCTGCCTCTGATGATGCAGATGTCGTCCCTTTCTGACCTTAGGCATTTTGTTCAAGACTTCCGGTAATCTACTGTTTGTGGCTGTTTCCTTCAGCTGTTAATCTAGTCACTCTGTACTCAGCAGGCCGCCTTAGACAGCTCAGGACAGGGCGGAGTTCCTCCTGGGGTCAGGGTTATTGGGTCCTCTCTTGCTGCAGTTGTCTGGGGGAGGAGTCAGCTCCAGCTGGCTACTTTCTCCATTCCCTCCCCAAAGCCTTGTCCCCAGTCTCTCCTCAAGTGTCTCCAGACCTCTCTGCACCCCCGTTAGCCAGGGATCTGCTGTCTGTGGTTGACACCCTATACACAGCAGGCACAGGGCGGGGTGGAATTTCACCTGGGGGCGGGACTATGGGGTCCTCTGACATTGCTGCTGCTCACGGTAGTGGACTCTGCCTGAGCAAGATGGCTGCTGCCACATGGGGGATGAGTGAGCACTGAGATTTGGCCAGCTACTCTCTCAGTTCTCTCCACAAAGTCTCCTTCTCCAGTCTCTCCTCAGGTGTATCTAGTGCACTCTGCCCCTGCCTTTGCTGGAGACCAGGGTAAGTGGCTGAAAATAAAAATTTTGCATTGGCCCTTTAAAAGGCTCTTTGCATCTCCAGCAGCCTGTCTCTGGCAGAGAGCAACCCTGCCGCTTTTTGCAGCTGGCTGTTTTTTTGTGTATTTTTTGGGCTCTGGTGCTGTAGGCTAGAGAGCCCTGCTTTTGGTTTAAACCCCACTCTTCTCAGGGGGATCCAACTGGCTGTTTCAATATCCTTATGGTGCTGCTGCCAGTAGGCACCCTGCCCGCCTTCTCAAGTCTGTACTGTACTCCTTACAGTTAGATTGTGCTAAAGCTGATTCTTCTGTCTCTGAGGTTACAAGGCTCCTCTCTCACTATTGTTCAGTTGTTTGTTCCAGGTGATTTCTCCACAATTTAGTTGTTATTCCTGGTTTTTCCTGGGAGGAGGTCAGTGTGACTTGCACTCACTCCTCCATCATCTTGATTTCTTCTAAGAGCATAATGTTTCCAATAGTTGCTGTACCAATTTACATTCCCACCAGCAGTGTATGAGGGTTTCTTTTTCTCCACAACCTCTCCAATGCTCATTATTTCTTGTCTTATTGATAATAGCCATTCCAACACGTGTGAGGTGGCATCTCATTGTGGTTCTGATTTTCACTTCCCTAATAGCTAGTGAAGTTGATCATCTGTTCCTATATTTATTGGAATTAGTGTGTCTCTTTCTTTCTACCATGCTGTTTTGATTATTGTCACTTTGTGGTATAATTTGAAGCCAGCGTATGTGATATCTCCTCCTCTGTTCATTTTTCTATGGATTGTCTTTTGGGGTCTTTTATGGTTCCATTCCCTTGCCTACTTATGAATTTCTGAAGGCTATATTTAGATCAAAACAATGTGAATTTTAAGTTTTTATGTATGCTGTTAAAACACTTTCCAAAAAGTTTTAATTATATGCAGGCTCTTTCCAGGATCTTGTAGTTCTTTTTTTTTTTTTTTCTTATTCTAATCATATATCAATACCATGTAGGCATTATTTTTAGCCATAAATTAGTACCAGTTTATTGCTTAACTCACTTATCTTTAAAACTTTGGTAACTTGTGGGAAGTTCTCATTATTGTTTTTAGTTTTCAAAATATTTTGCCTATCAAACTTCATAATAAGCTCATCAGCAGCCATAAAACTTTCTCAATGGTACATCAATTAAAAGTAAGTTTTTATCTTGCCAAATTGAAAATTTCTTTTGAAGACTTTCTAACTTAAACATGAATATGCAATCTGTAAGTAGAGTAGATATCTAGTTCATGTAAAGTGGACAAGTATGCTGGTAAAAGTCAACAAAAATAAAAATAGAAAAAAAAATGTGAATGTCTGATGGCATCATTGAGAAGCTGAGCTTACTCAGAAAATACTTACCATTAAAATCCTCTTTATACGAGAAAACTATGCATTGCCCTTCCTTATTGATAACTGAGTTTTTAAATTTTAATTTGTAGTCAAATTTATTTTTAACTGATAAACATGATAAGAAATTTTCTAAAATGGTAGCATCTGAGCTGACAATTTGAATAGAGTGACAGAATAATGCAAATAGCAGCAGAAGGCAAATGAAAACACTCTGAGCAGGAGTTTAGTAAGTGTCTTCGGTGCCTTTTGATCAAGAAAACGGCCTCTGGCAGTGAAGAGGAGTAACTGAAGAGGTTTGTAACAAGAAGGAAATAAGCAAGAACCCTATTATATAGCCATAGCCATATCATGTAGCCATATCTTGTGAACTCTAATTAATTGGAATGTATTGGAAAGCTTTTTGTAGATATGAAACTGATCAGGTTTTAATTTTTGCAATTACATTGTTGTTTCTCTGATAAAAGCTCCCTGAAGGATACAGAAATAGAAATGAAAAACCAGTTCACAAGGCTTTTCAGTAATCTCAGTAAGAGGTAATGGTTCCTGGGTCTGGGTATTATTGACATAGTGAGAGCTGATGGATTTCAGAGTACAGTTTTTAAGTTATTGTTACTAGGAACAGATAAAGAATTGGAACAAGAGGTGTGACTAAATGATGAGCTGCACTAAGGCTCTAGAACTTTGTTTCAAATGTCTAAATAAATGGAAAGAAAACTGGAAATACATTTGGGGAGTAAAGATGAAATGAGGAAATATGAAGTTAGCAAAAAAAAAAGAGAAGTTTGATGTATATATTTGACAGTAAAGTGAAGATGATGAGCAGATATTTGGGTATATGGGCCTAGAATTCAGAAGGATATTTATTTGTATTCATAGGCTTTTCCTATGTCTCACAGACACCGAGAAGTAGATACAAATTAGCACCACACACTCTCTGAGAGGTCATCACTGAGAGGTCAAGACACAAAAAGAGACAGAGGGTCCATTAAAAAGAAAGAGAGAAAGCAATCACGTCTGCACGAGAAAAAAAAAGTATGTAATTAAAAAAAATCTCCTTGCATATTTTAAAAATATTGTTTATACATGGAAATATATTCCAAATATAGTATTGTCTAAATGAATTCAGCATATAGATTTACTGCCTTTGAAACATGTTCTACATCAGACTCCAATGCCAGGGTTAGAAGAGAGAAAATATGAACAAAATATTTCCTTTCTCAGATTTAAATAAGTCAAGGATTTTTTTTTTTAAAAAGACACAAGAGCAAAATTAAGATAAGTTTGGAAATTAGTGGCAAGAAAAAAATTTGGTAAGATATTAAAAAGAAGCTTGCGGATATGTGAGGCATATGTTTACAAGCATGCCAATATATGCACCATAAAATAATAGGTAATATTACTTAACTCAAAAACATCATCTCTTCCAAAGGAGTGGGTATAAGTTTTAAACTAACAACAAAAATTTAAAAGAATTAACAAAAATATTCATTCTTTGGAAGGAATTTTTTAAATGAATGTTTAAAATCCACTAAATACTCCCTAAGGTATTATAAATAAAAATAAATAAATGAGATTACAACAAACTAAAAAGCTTCTGCACGGCTAAAGAGACCATCATCAAAATATAAAGAAAATCAACCATATGGGAGAACATATTTGCCAATGATATATCAGACAAGGGTTTGATCTCCCCAATATATGAAGAACTCATATGACTGAACACCAGGAAGACAAACAATCCAATTAAAAAGTGGGCAAAGGACCTGAATAGACACTTGTCTAAGGAACACATACAGATGGCTCATAGACATATGAAAAGATGCTCAACATCAGTAGACATCAAAGTGATGTAAATTCAAACCACAATGAGATATCACCTCACATCTGTCAGAATGGCTCTCATTAGTCAGTCAACAAACAACGAATGCCTACGAGGATGTGGAAAAAAGGGAACCCTAGTGCACTGTTGGTGGGAATGCAGAACAGTACAGCCACCATGCAGAGCAGTATGGAATACTCTCAAAAACAACAACAAAACAACAAACAAACAAAAACTAAAAATAGAACTACCATTTGACCCAGCATTCTTTTGGTGGGAACATACCCTAAGAATCCTGAATGACCAATTCAAAAGAACTTATGTCCCCCTATGTTCATGGCAGTGCTATTTATAATAGCCAAGTTTTGGAAACAGCCTAAGTGTCCATCAGTAAAAGCGTGGCTCAAAAGAGCAAAAACAAAAACAAAACAAAAGAAAGAACTGTGGTACATTTCCACAATTAAATACTAGGTATGCAGCAGAAAGAAAGAATGAACTCCTACATTTTGTGATAGCATGGGTGGAATGGAGAATATTATGCAGAATGAAATAAGCCAGTTAGTGAAAGACAAATACCTTATGATCTCACCTAGAAAAGGGATCCAATGAACAAAATAAACTAACAAACAAAATAGAACCATAGGCATCGAAACATGAAACAGCTGGAAGAGGGAAGGAGGTTAATGGTGGAAAGAAGCGGAAGGACCTAGACAGCTGTGTGGGAATTTACAGTGGGAGTTGGGGGGTGGGATGTGTGGAGGAGGGCAAAAGAGGGAAAAATTGGGACAACTGTAATAGAATAACAACAAAAATGATTAAAATTATTGCATAAAATATTAAAAAATGTTTATTGATTTTTGAGAGAGAGGAACAGAGACAGAGACAGAAATATTGATGTGAGAGAGAAACATCCATTGGTTGCGTCCCATAAGCAACCCAACCAGGGACAGAACCTGCAAACCTAGGTATGTGCTCTGACTGGGAACTGAACCCCCAACCTTTTGTTGTATAGAACAAACTCCAACCAACTGAGCCACATTGGTCAGGGCTAAAAATAAATTAAAAAAATAAATAGTATCAGTCGAGGTTTTTGTTGCAATATACAAATCCTAACTCTGGAGGCATTAAATAATAATGACAACAACAAAAATATAATTTTGTAATAACAATTATAATTATTTAGAAGAAGGCTATTGGGAACCAACAAAATCTTCGGAATCCTGGAGGTCTGAAAGAAATGTTACAGAGGAGGTGGAAGGAATTTTGAAGGTTTTATTAAGTGGCTCCTATTACAAAGTCCACCTCTTGAACAGTTTAATTCACCATCATTCAAAATCCAAAATTTCCAGACTGTTTCCAATTGCCTGACACTCAAACATTTTTCTACCTCCAATGTTATCTCTGAGCAGGGAATGAGTAATTATCCCATGTTTTTTGAAAGTGCAAGGCAATGCTCTGCCCTAGAAATGGTACCCCATTCAAATAGATTAAGAAGTGGTAAAGGAAGGGTCTTGGGATTTGTTTGATGGATAGCCAAAAAACTGACAACTGCTCTTTACATTCATTTGGGCAGAAAATAAAGAGGTATATACTACAATTATTGTAAGGGAAACTAAGTTTTAATGCAGTAACAACATCAACAAACTTGTGTCCTTAAATAACAAAGTTCTATATTTCTTGTATATTGGTTATACTGTGGTTTTCCTTGAACAACTTAGGCTTATTGAATACTCGCCATGCCAATCTGCATGGAAGAAAGTATATTTACTATAAAGACTGACAGCAGTAAAATTATATAACATATACTAATATTTTGTTTGGAAAATGTTAAAAACAAAACATCATTTGAACCCTTTTGTCCTATCACTATGTCATGGAAGAGTAAATTCAGGATATTAAAATTTAACATTACAAAAGAAGTAAAGATTGTAGTATGAATTTTATTTTTCTAATTTGATATTTTCTAAGGCAAAGTTTTAGGTTAAAGAATGTTGAAGTTCAGCTGGGAAAACAAGAAGTGTCCAAAGATTTTATAAAATCAGTATGGTGGCCATATTTTTTATGGTTTCATCCATTGATCACCAGCCTAATGATTACCTTTATCATTTAAATACGCATATCCATGAACCCAAATCTAAAAGCAGTTAACCACACAGTCATAAGTCATTTAACAATGGAAATGTGTTTTGAGAAAAGTGTCCAGAGATAATTTTTTCATTGTGCAAACATCGTAGATTGCACTTGCACAAACCAGGATGGTATAGCCTACTACACACCTAGCTATATGGGATAGCCCATTGCTCCTAGGTACCAACCTGCAGACCATGTTACTGTATTGCATACCATAAGCAATTATAATACAGTGCTTATTGTGTTCAGTATGTCTAAATATAAATATGGTATTTGTATGATATGTGTATATTTAACAAGAAAATGGTACAGTAAAAATACAGTATAAAACAGAAAATGTGTACACCTGTATAAGGACACATTCCATGAATGGAGCCTGTAGGACTGGAAATTTCTCTGGGAGAATGAGTGAAAAGTAAATGTGAAGGCCTAGGACATTATGATACAATAATGTACATGTTATAAACACTGTATACTTAGGCTACATTAAAATTATAAGAATATTTTTATTTCTTTAATAACAAGTTAACATTAGCTAACTGCAACTTTTAACTTCATAAACTTCTTAGTTTTTAAAAAATATTCTGACTCTTGTAATAATACACCGTAAAACAAAATTTTACCACTATACAAAAATATTTTCTCTTTTACTATAAGTGTTTTTTAAATTACAACTGACATTCAATATTATATTAGTTTCAGGGGTTCAGCACAGCATTTAGACATTATATAACTTACTAAGTGATCACTCTAAAAGTCTAGTACCCATGTGATATCATACTTAGGTATTCCAATATTCTCAGCTGGATTCCCTATGCTATACTTTACATCTCTGTGACTATTCAGTAACTACCATTGTTTTCTGTGTCTATGAATCTATATCTGTTCTGTTTTGTCATATTGTTTTTTAGATTTCACATTTAAGTGAATAATATAGCATTTGTCTTCCTCTATTTGACTTATTTCACTAAGCACAATACCTTCTAGGTCCACCTCTATTATTGCAGATGGCAAGATTTCATTCTTTTGTATGTCTGAGTTACATTCCATTGTATGTGTACCACTTTTTCTTTACCTTTTCATCTATTGATGGACACTTAGGTTGCTTCCATGTCTGAAATGAGTTTCTCGTAGACATCATATGTAAGGGTCTTGTTCTATTAGCCATTCAGCCTCCATGTGTCTTTTGATTGGAACATTTAATCCATTTACATTTAAATTATTGGTTGATAGATAGATATTTATTGCCATTCTGTTACTCATATTAACATTTTTTCTTTTTCTTCTTAAAGAGACCCTTTAATATTTCTTGTAATATTGATTTGCTGGTGATGAATTCCTTTACCTTTTCCTTGTCTGGGAAGCTCTTTATCCATCCTTTGGTCCTAAATGATAATTTTGATGGGTAGAATAGTCTTGGTTATAGGTCTTTGATTTTTATCACTTTGAATATTTCTTGCCAGTCCCTTCCGACCCGCAAAGTTCCTGTTGAGATACCAGCTGACAGTCTCATGAGAGTTCCCTTGTAGATAACTGCTTTTCCTTGCTGCTTTAAAACTAAATGTGGTGATTGCTGGGGGAAGAGGGTTTAAGGGGACTAAATGGTAATGGAAAAAAATGCAATAAAGATTAAAACAAAATAAAATAAAATGACAATGACAAAACAACATAAAAAATTCTCTCTTTGTTTTTGACTTTTGGCATTTTAATTATGATGTGTGTTGGTGCGGGCCTCTTTGAGTACATCTTGCATGGGACTCTGGACTTCCTGGACTTGTGCATTTATTCACTTCATCAGGTTAGGGAAGTTTCCCATCATTATTTGATGGAATTTGAAACACAGGTTGTCAATTCCTTGTTCTCTCTCTTCTCCTTCTGGCACCTCTGTGATGCAAAAGTTGGTACACTTGGCTGTCCCAGTGGCTCCTTATACAATCCAATTTTTTTCTTGGATTTTCTATGCCATTTAAAAAAAAATTAATTCTATTTTTTAAACTATTTTATTAATTTTTAGAGAAGGGAAAGGAGGGAGAAAGAGAGGGAGAGAAACATCAATGTGTGGTTGCCTCTGGCGTGCCCACTTCTGGG
Organism: Pteronotus mesoamericanus; assembly: GCF_021234165.1. Taxonomy (NCBI): domain Eukaryota; kingdom Metazoa; phylum Chordata; class Mammalia; order Chiroptera; family Mormoopidae; genus Pteronotus; species Pteronotus mesoamericanus. The sequence continues at coordinate 21,142,220 of NW_026555285.1, read as the reverse complement.
GATCTGGCCCACAACCCAGGCATGTGCCCTGACTGGGCATTGAACCTATGACCCTTTCATGCACAGGCTGGTGTTCAGTCCACTGAGCCATACCAGCCAGTGTTGTCTGTGCCATTCTGATGGGGATTTTCTGCCTCCTTATCTTCCAAATCACTGATTTGATTCTCTGCTTTTTGTACTCTACAGTGATTCTCTATAATGTACTTTTTTTTTTGTTTAACTGCTTCTAAGAACTTTTTTTTTATTGCTTTTAGAGAGAGAGGAAGGAAGAGAGAAGCAGCGATGCAAGAAAGAAGCAATTGGTTGTCTTCTGGATTGTATGCATGTTAATCAGGAGTCACAGGTGCCCATGACCCACCAGGGATCAAACATACAGTCTAGGTATGTGCCCTGACTGGGAATGAAACCTATATCCTTTCAGTTTTGGGATGACACTCTCACCAACCGAGCCACACCGGCCAGGGCTAATTCTTTATAATGTACTCTTCATTTCAGTTAAAGTATTCTTCACTCCTAACTGGTTCTTTTTTGTTTTCTATCTCTGTTTTTATGTTTCCTAACTCTTTGTAGAGGTTCTCACTGTGTTTATCTACTCTTTCCTTAAGTTCATTGAACATCCTTATACTAGCGTTTCAAACTCTGGATTTGGTTGATTCTTTGTCTCCATTTTGTTTTTTTCTTTTTCTGGAATTTTATTTTGCTCTTTAATTTGGGACATGTTTTTTTGTCTCCTCATTGTGGTTGCCTCCCTGTGTTTGTTTCTATATATTAAGTAGAGCTTCTATGTCTCCTGGGCTTGGTAGTGTAGTAGGTGTCCTGTAGGGTCTAGTGGCACAGGTCCCTTATTACCCAAGCTGGGCACAGTAGGTATTGCCCCCACACCTACACTCAGTGTGTACTGTGCACACCCTCCTATTGTAGTTGAGCCTTGATTGCCATTGTCACCTCGGTAGGAATGATTTACCCTCAGGCCTAAGGGCTGTTGACGACTGGCTGAAACCACCATGGACACTCAGCTGTGCAGGGCCTAAACCCACAGAGCAGGACTTACTTTATCAGAGTTCTGGTGCCTGCTGAGCCTGCCCCTTGAGAATATCACTTGTAGAGGTGGCTGGGTGTTGCTTTAATATGGTCTGAAGCAATCCATCTCAGGCACCGACTCACATGTGGTGCCCATCTGCCAGCTCCATGGGGAAAGTTTTCAGAAAAGGAAATTCTGTCAGTCCTTGTGTCTGGAGGAAAGCTGCCCCACCAGCTCTCACCCTGATGCCAAACAATTCAGTTCTTCCTCATATGTCCCGGATGCCTTTCAAGTTGCTGCCCCAGTGCTAGAGCTCAGGGTCCAAGTAATTCTGTGTGCAGGCCCTGTAAGAGGAACTCCTGGAACTCGAGAAGCCCTTTGTCTTAGCCACAATTTCAGCTAGTTTTTCTTTTTTCTTTTTCTTTTTATTTAAATAAAAATAGAGTAAGAGAGAGAAACATTGATGTGCTGCTCCACCTACTTATGCATTCATTGGTTGCCTCTTGCATGTGCCCTGTCTGCAGAGCCTATTGCAACTTTGGCATATTGAACAATGCTTTAACCAATTGAGCTATTCAGCCAGAGTGATCCCCCCTAGTTTTTACAGCAATACATTCTAGGGATTTCTCTTCCTGGCACTGGAACTGTGGACTGGGGGGCCTACCGCAGATCCCTGCTCCTCAGGGGGGACCCCTTCCACTGAGATATCCCTCTCAATTTTTATCCATGACATGTGGGTGTTGAACCAGTCCATTTGGTGTCTCTGTCCCTCCTACTAGCCTAAATGTGGCTTCTTCTTTATATTCTTAAAGAAGAATATAATTGTAGGGCTTCTATTTAGCTAGATCTTAGGTGGTTTTGAATGATGGTTATTCTGTAGTTTAGTCATAATTTTGACTAAATTATGGCTAGTAGTTGTGGGAGGATTAATGTACCAGATTTACCTCAAACATATTTTTTCTTTATAAACTTATTCTCTACATTTTTTCTATGTTTTCTTTTTATTTGTAAATATTTTTGTTAAAAACTAAGACACAAATATACACATTAGCATAGGAATAAACAGAGTCAAGATCATCAATATCACTGTCTTCCATCTCTATGTCCTGTCCCATTGTAGGGTCTTCAGGGGCAATAACGCACATGAAGCTGTCATCACCTATGATGACAATGTCTTCCTTAGGAATACCTTTTAAAGGATATGTCTGAGGCTTTTCTTGAGGAGGTGTCATTTTAGAAATATGTACATGATGGTTTGCTTGGTTTGTTTCTTTTTTTTTCAACACAGATTTTTTTGTAAGTAGACAATATACTATGAACACTCCTCTTTATTAATGAAACTTTTTGGTGTTGGGGTCCATGTTTTAAAACTTTTTAAGGAGCTTGCTGAGGTTTGAAGAAGCCAAACCAAACCCTTCACTGTGGATTTTCTTAGGGGGTTGTATTTTCCTTCTCCTGCAGTTTGTGTTTCTCTTACCTCGTTGAGCTATGCAAGGATTCCTGTTCCAGCTTTAACAACACCTATTTCATCAGTTCCTCAGGAGCCACGTTTCGGTGCTCCTCAATGCTATCCTCTCCATACCCAGGATAAAGTTGTTTGCCATCTCAACTACAGCCTTACTGATATTTTGCAACCTTGTCATTCTTTGCAAATCTTTTGAAGTCATGAATGGCTTACAGGAATGTCTTCTTCCAGATGTCGTTTATATAGTTTTTGGTGACATCACACCAAGCCTAACTGATGTTCTTGATGCAGCCATAGAATAGATATTGCAGTCCTCCTAGAATTACATCAGCGTCTTCTCTATGTCTTCCTGAGTTGCCCCAATAGCTTGAGCAAAGGCTGTCTTCAGGTGATACGCCTTTAAAAACTGATCCAAATCTTTGAACCATTGATTGGGTGAAAGAGGTGGGGTTTGTAGTGAGAAAGATCACTTTGATATTGAGATAAAGGAGGGTATCTGGGAGTATTATCAATAGTAAGCAAAATCTTGAAAGGTATGTCACTCTCCAAATAGAACTTATCCATTTTGCTGGCATATTCAAGTGGGTATCTTGGAAATGGAGCTGTCTCTTTCATTACTTTTTATGGTCTTATTGATCATATGGTATACTAGCAGTATGTGCTTATTGATATGCTTCAAGGCCCTGGGATCTTCACTTTGCCAGAGCGCAAAAGGTTTTCAGATTCTAGCCTGCCATATTGCCCCAGACAAGACATTATTTACTCTTCAAAAGACTAAGTATGATATTGACTTAGCTGCCTTATGAATGAATATCTTTTCAGTTATACATTTCCAGAATGGGGAGGTTTGATCCATACTGAATATTTTGCTCTGGTAAGCAATTTTTCCCCCACAATCAGCTTATCTAGGGTTCCCCAAAATTCTTTAGCTGTCTTCACATCAGCCCTGACACATTCACCATTTACTTTCACATTATGTAATAAATCATAATTCTTGAATTATTTAACTCATCCAGAGCTAACAGTAAATTCAACATTGCAAGTGGGTCCATTCTTTTCTGTCAACATTGCAAACAAACTTTTGCTTAGCCCTGATTGTCAAAGTGCCTAGAAGGATACACTTCTGTGTCTGATCTTCAGTCCAGGTCATTAGAAGTTTCTTGATGTTTGATATAGTCTCTTCCTAAGTTTTTGTTAGTGTCATTGTCTTCAATGAAGTAGATCCTTTCACAGCTTCTGTCACTTTGTTCTTGTTCTTCCAGATCATAGCTACGGTGGACATGCCTGACAGGTGGGCACAACCATCACTTATCTTCTACCTTCATAGTCCTGATTAAGTTTTTTCTTTCTAGGTAAATCCCTGGATGTGGCTTCTTATTAGCTATATTAGCAGTGAATTTTGTATGCTTAGGGGCCATGAAGAACAAAACAACATCAGATTAAATCAAGTACAAGAGAAAATAATATAATAGAGACACAGAAAACGATGTATGAGGATGCTGCCATTGTAACATAGCTTACTATTTTACAGCAAAATGGTATTTTTTATAAGTAAAATATATTTCTTTGCAGTTTTAGGTTTTCAGCAAAATTGAGAAGGTACAGATATTTTCCCATAGACCCTTTGTCCCCCATACATGCATCAACTCCCCATTATCTACATCTCCTACCAAAGTGGTACATTTGTTATAATTGATGAACCTACATTGGTGCATCATAATCACATGAAGTCCATAGTTTATATTAAAGTCCATTCTTTGGGTTGTATGAGTTTTGACAGTTGTATAATGGCGCATATTCATCATTGTATTACCATACAACATGTTTTTAGTGCCCTAAAAATCTTCTCTTTGCTTATTCATCGCTGCCTCTGTCATGGTCACCACTATTGTTTTGGGGATATTTTTGCTGTTATTTTTTTACTGCATCCATAGTTTTGTATTCCCCAAAGGGTAATATAGTTGAAGTCTTACAATTTAGCCTTTTCAGATTTGCTTTTTCATCCAGAAGAAATTTAAGCTTCTGTATTTTTCATGTCTTGATAGCTTATTTCTTTTTAGTGCTAATCATATTTCATTGTGGATATGTACCACAGATTATTTACCCATTTATGTACTTAAGGACCCTTTGCTTTCAGTTCCTCTGAAAAGGAACTGAACAGAGGAAATATCTATGGAAGTGGAGAGGTGACACTAGAGAATCCTAGGTATTGGGATTTTGTGCTCTGGCAAAAACAAAAACAAAAACAAAAAAACAACAAAAATAAATACTGTGATTTGTGTTTTGTGAAAAGAGTTACTAGTCATGGTAACTCTTTTCAAACTTGGTTCCCATAGTAACTTATTATCTTGGAAAGTTTGTTTAACCTATTTGAGCCTTGGCTTCTTTATCTGAAAAATGTAGAATATATTAATAGTTTATATAATGATTCTTTAAGAACTAAATAAGATTATTTCTTAGAAGACTTCCCATAACATTACATGCCTTCATTCATGTCTTTTATTACTATAGTTATTATTAATCTATTTTATCAAATATACCTCATTATAGTTAAATATTCTTGTACCCTTAAGGAAATGATTTTCATACTTTGGCCCAAATTTGGAAAATGAACATCTGCAATCTTTTAAATCAGAAAAAAACCTGTTAGATCTATGTTGGATTTAGTTATTGGTTTCTATTTTTTCCACTCTTATTTTATTATTTTATCTTTTTAATATGCACCTGCAGCAGATCCAAGTTTTAGCTTTTAACTGCTTTATTTTCCACATAAGCTGGAGATTATTTTCTGCTGAAATTATTTCTCACACAGCTGTATAATACATTTACTAATACACACAACTTTAACAGGATAAATTATCATTATATCACCAATTACATGATATTGCTGATGAGTTCTGGTAAAGTTATTAAATGAAATCAACTGCATGTTGAATGAGAAGATAACACACTCATGGCTAAGTATTAGCAACTGTTTCTTCTTATTGCTTTTATTAAAAAAGAATAATAATTATATTCCTACTTTTAGATAATTTTCTAGGCTTATCTATTTGATGCTGAATTCAAAACCATTTCATTAGCATAAGTTCAGGTGAAAATGTAGAACATATTTTGGAAGAAAAATACTTTTAATCATGGGAAATATTTTAGAATACACAGTCACTGAGAATGTGTCATTTAAATAGTTTTCATTGCTTAATTTCCAGGTATCAGGCCTGTTAAAAATTATTATGAATCTTATCATGTTAACTAATTTTGATATAATTAGGCATTTTATGAATCTACTTTGAAGGATACTAGTGACCTGCCCCCACATCTATATTATAGCTGCCATATTCTTTTACTGCACAGTGAAACATGATGGACCTCAGTACTTCCAAAGATACTTTATCATATATGTTGACAATTATGTGCAATAAAGTAGTATAGCAAACAATGACATAGAGTTCACCAAGGCTTATCACTCCAAACAAGACAGATTTTATGGCACTAGGCCCCTTAGAAGCCAGTGAAAACTATTTGTAGTGTCAAAATATATATATTGTTCAATAATGAAATATTCCTTTGCAATCACTTCATGTGAAAGCAATCCCTAGGAAGGCAACAACTTAAAGGGCAAACTCTATATTGGAACAGGGAAGCTGCTTTAGCTGAGGTATATATATTTTTAGATTTAATCGTTGCTTATTTTCTACCGTCTTCATTATTAAAATGGTTACACAAAAATTTGCCAATTTTGATGAGCTTTTTAAAAAATGCACGCTGATATGACAGCTGTCACAGTACAATCTAACAAAATTGTTTCAAATGAAGTTATAGACAACTAAGCACTGCCTGAGCCATCTTACAGAAAAAAAAAACCCAACCAAAAACATAGTCTCCTCCAAAGGTGGTTTTAGTTTTCTCTCTGCCCTTAATCCTTTTCAAAACACATGTCCCAAGGTCAAAATTATATTTCTGAAATGCAAAGAGTTCCCATGTAATTTCATGGTCTAAAACAACCCAACAACTGGACAAACTCCAAACTCTTTTGAATTGAATAATTACCTATTCCAGATGTGGCTGACAAGCTTTCCAGCCTCCCCTGTCACTTTCATTCTGGGCAACACTATTATACAAACAACCTTTGAACATGCCAAACCTTTCTGCTACTTTTGCATGTAGTAGTCACTTACTCTATAATGATTTCCTCTCTTATGGAAATCCCTTTGCTTCTTTTAAAGTTGGTTTCATTTCATTGTATTTGCAAGGCTTTTATTCCTGGAGAGTTTAGTGATATTTAGAGGCTTCTTCTGTTCTCTCATAACACTTTGAGACATTCCCCAATTATCTTACTGTATTGTAATATCTCAACAAATTCTAAGCACCTTGATGTCAGAAGCCATGTATTTTTATTTGTTTCTGAAGCCTAAGAGGATTGCTGATACTGAATTAATGTATTTTTTAAAAGTGAAGCAGAGAAAGAAGCCTCTCTTTTACAACAAGCAAAAATAAAGATCGTCCAGAAGAAATGTGTTTTTCCCCCTGAAGATTACCAGAAACAGACATTTAAAGCTTTCCCAAACATAACACTTTTATAATACAAAAATCAAAATGACAAATAATCTGCATTATGTCTAACCAAATTATTTCCTTTTTACTTCCCTATTGTTCATTTATATGAAAGTGGAGAATGGCTAGACAATGCTTATTTTTACCACACACATACATGCACACAACACCAACAATTTAATATTAGCCTTTTCCAAAATTTTCATTCTATGCTAACTCCCATTTTATATCTTTCACAATTTTATTGACCACTGCTTGATACTTTTTGTGTCCAGTATGTTTAAATAATTTTATAAAGGATGTTATTAAAACTAGATGTAGTACATTTGTGTGAGTTTGACTAACAAAAATGATTCAGATAGATTAGCGTCAATCTTTAAAGTGACTCAAAGGTCATTTTTTTCCATGACTATAATATGATAATTTTCCACCATAATATCGATTTTTTTCTTCACCTGTGTTTCAAGTAAATTACTATTCTGCTTCAACCTATTTTTATGTTATGTATAAATTATATTTTGCTCATGAGTTCTATCAATTTTCACTTGTCATGTTGAAATTGTATACTGACTTAGTACTTTTGCTCATGAACTTTATTTTATAAAAATGAAACTTCATTTTGTGATGCAGATTCTAATTAACATTAATTTCCAACCACATACAAATTTTAGAAAGTGTGCTTATTATTAAGAAATATAATGAAGTTAATAGATCCTGATTATTATAAGAAAATGCATATATATAGTCCTTTAATGTAAAGCTATATTGTGTGATTCATATTAGCATTGAGAATGTGACATGTACTAAATTGATAAAAATATCATGTGTATTAGTCTCAGAAACTTATTAAAGTTATGCTTTCTCTACCACAGCTTTATGGTAATGTGACATTAGCTTTATGTTATAAGTAAGGTTTTATGTTAATATTTAGAGGAGAAATTCAAGCCATCAAAACAAGTTTTATCTTCATAACATTTCTTTAGATCAAGAATAATAACTGACAGTACAAGGGAATAATATTTCTTGTACCTCATTTGTCTTATATTGAGACTTGAGATGCACGGTTATAATTCATATGATAGGCTTTTGAATCTCCTTATGGGCCTCTATATTTCAAAATACTAAATATGAAATGTGAATATATTCTTAAAACTAGTGTTATAGCATAACTACTCTCTTTACACATTTGAAACTGGTTTAAATATGTGCATAATAAAGAATAATTTGTTTAGGAAGATATAGTGGGTTTTGAGAAACGATAAACATTTTGGCAATGTAGAAAATAGAAATAAATTTTATAATAGAGAAGGAAAACTATGCAGTGTGTCTGAAAGTAGTCAACATTACAGAATGAGATTTCTGTTCTTGCAGTATCATTTGTTTTATTTTGCATTTACCTTCAACACAGGTTGGCAAGTATTTTCCCATATGAACAAATTTGAACGACAGGTGTATAAAAGCAGTTGTAAATTGCTTTTTAAACAGCAGCATCTATGACACACACAAAAGATAAGAATAAATCAAGGTAGTAAACTATTCATCCCTATAGTTATGCATTCAGTGTGCATTTATTGTGTGTCTTCAATATTCCAAGTAGCATGCTGGCACAGCAGGCATAAAAGTTAAATAATGCAAGGAATTATGTACAGAAGTTGTTATGGTAACATTAAGTAAATAAGCTACCCTATTGGGATGTCAGAGAAAAGTTCACAGAAACAGTTTTTTGGAACTCATTTATGAATTATCAGAAAGAGACATATATAGAGAGGATAAAAAATCATTCAGAACAGAGAGAACAGAATGTACAAACCCTTGTTAATAAAAAGTATCCTGACACAGGTTGAGATTTCAGCAGTTGCCTATCATTGGAGAGCAGTATGGAGAAACAAGGCAAATGTATTCAGTAGCTAAGGACCAGACTACGAAGTACATTAATTGCTAAGGTAAAGTATCCCAAAACTATTCTAAAAGTTATTAGTGTATTTTCAGCAAAATAATCAAGTGGGCAGGTTGACATTTTAGAACTACATGACATTATTTTGGAGATCAACTTGAGAGGAATAACCTGGAAGTTAGGAGATAATTTAGGAAACTATTAAAACAATGCATGTGAAAAATAATATACATGGGAAATATTTGCTCTCCACAAGAAGAGAATGGAAGGAAGGATGTGAGAGATATCAAGAGAGTAAAAACCTATTAAACTTTACTGCTCAGGCTGTTTGTGATTGAGAGAAAAAAGTCATATTCAATTTCACTTCTAATTTTCTACAGTTTGTGACTGTGCAAATGGAGGTGTTATTCACTAGGTCACAGAACAAAGAAAGGGAAATAGAACTTAGGGAACAGATGGTTTTTAGATGGCAGCACTTGTGTGACATAAAAGTAAAAATTACTCTTGATCATACATAAGTCTCCTGTAATACTAGGTTTATTTATGATGAGTGCATATTACCTTGAATTTATGATGCTAAAATACACATTTATGTTAACGTTTTTAAGTAAATATGGCTTTAAACAAAATTTCAAACATTTTTGAAAATTGTGTGAATTCTAAGAAATGAAAAAAAAAAGAGAGATCAAATTTTAGGCATAATGATGTTAAGACAAAAGATTTAAACCCAGTCATTATGACTAGCAGCATTAAGTGTTCACGTTTCCAAATAAATATAAGGAAATAAGAAGTAATTACTACCTATTACCTCTCATTTGACCAACAAAACTATAATTATTTTGAATCAAAACTCCTATCAGTTATAACTTACCCATTATGTTGGTAAGTTGGTGCTTGAACTAAGTATTGAAAATATCTCTGATAACAACAGTTAATGCCTTTAAATTCCATAGTTATAGATAAACTTGTAGAACTGGAAGCAATGCCTAATGGTATTATACATGTATAATAAAGTAATTGCTGCAGTTTGTAAAGTATTACAAACACAAATACATGTGGCTAAGATAATGAGTACACAGTATTGATAATTTAATATGAATTTTGGGCCCTGACTGGTGTGGCTCAATGGGTTGGGTGTCATCCTGTAAACCAAAACGGGGCGGATTCAGTTTCAAGTCAGGGCACAGGTTTGCCCTGGTTGGGGGCATGCTTGCAAGCATGTGAGAGTCAACTGATGGATATTTATCTTTCACATTGATGTTTCTCTCTCTCTTTCTCCCTCCCTTCCCCACCTCTAAAAATGAATAATAAAATCTTTTCAAAAAGAATTTTGGAAATTAGGCAACTTCTCAGTTCTCTACCCTTCTATTGTCAATATCTTGACTTTTGTACTCAGATTTCTCTCTCTGACTTATAAGATAGCTGCTATACCTTTAAGTTTTATGGCCCCCAAAAAAGGCATGAAAAAAAGAATCTTTTTCTTTGTATGTCACTCTTTTTGCATTACAGATAAAACTTCTTTTTTTCCTGAAGTTCCCACATCATCATCTTCCTCTGCCATTTTCCAGGTTTGCTCCACATACATACCATCATACATATCTAGTGAAGAGGAGTAGGCTTTGTTCTAGGAATGGTAGGGACTGACATTCTCTTGGAGCACTGAACATGAACAAACCCTGAGTTTGTTATTAAGGACACAGGTAGAAATGACTATTGGATTGGCAACCTAATGTGTCCGCCACAACTTGCAATATTGAAATATTTTTTTGGATGAGCATGTTGATAACTGTAAAATGTTATTTGGACAAAGCTTCCCTAAACATACCAAAAATTCCTACAAGAAAAACCTATTCCTTGCTTTTAGTTTCTCCAAAACCAAGCACAAGGCCTAGCTTGTGTTAGGTTCTAGCACAAGACAAAGTGAATACATTTATTCCTTAACTTCCTTCTCAGTGATGTATGCTTATTTCACATCATCTTTTATTCTACCCACTGTCTTATGAAACCACCCACAACAAAACACCTAGACTTGTTCACTGAACATAATCACAGTATTCCTTAAACCTGAATTGGGAACATAGATCAATATCCTAAACAGTTAAGTTTAACATCTATCATTTTAAAAAAGTATTTAAGACTTTTTCTTAAGATAAAAATCACAGGGACTAAGTTTATCTTTTCACCAAAATAAATAAGAAAATAGAAATAACATAAAAAGCAGCAGGTTTACAAGATACTGGACATCAGGCAAAAAGGAAAATTTTGAAGAGATGAACAGCAAATGAGGTGGGCTGTAATATTGGTTCAGCTAACTATTACAATGTAAGGTAGATTTTAAAAAGTAAAATTATTAAGGAGATAGGCTAAACAGATTATTCAAAAATATCTTCCATAATAATATTGCTTAAAATTATTTTAGTACACTCGAAATTAAAATTAGTTAAAAATGTATAATTTCTAAATATTCTCAAGTAAATTTTCTTCATTAACCAAGTACAAAGCATGAAATAAAAGTCTAATATTTGTTATTACTTTTCCTTATCTAAAAAGTTTATTTCTGTTCTGATTTTCATTACTATAGCTTCTTTTATTATTCCCCAAATATATCTCTTATTCTCTATCTTTTTTACAGAAGAAATTAAACAAGGTAATAATAGGCAGTTTGAGATGACTGCATTTCTGTAACTTTGAATAATTTTTGTTTATAACTGAGGCTTTAATATAAATTATATTAGTTTCACCTTAATGAAAAAACTACTTTCAATTTATTCCTTAATTGATAAAAGATTATAACAATTTCACTGGCTGAGGTTCTCTCACCTATTTACACTCATATACACACATATCAACACTTTTTAAACTTTGAAAGTTATTATAGCCTTTTGAAATACTAAAAGAAGTGTATTTGTCCTCAATTCTAGTTTTCAGAATACATAGAATGAATGAATGAAGATGTGAATCTTCTGCTACTAAGAACATGATCAAATTAAAGCAGGAGAGGTTCTTTAATAAAGTACACAAAAATAGATTGCATTACTGTTTTCTGTTGAGTGATTAGCTTATTTAAAATTTTAGAATTGAATGTCTCTGATGAAGAACATTAAAGTGGAACTTTTAATGTAGTGGTAACTGTATTTTCATAACTATTTATGATAAGATATTATAAAATAATAAGAAAGATACATACTTCTAGTAAAAATAATAGCATTAAGAAAAATGGAATGAAAATATTAATAAATAAAACTTGCAGAAATTAAAGAAATGTACTTTTATAAATCTCATGATACAGTTCTCATTTCATTTTAATGAGAACATATAATTTAATTTATTTTAATGAAATGTTAGAGAATAAATTAAGCAAAATCAGATTCATAATGAGTGAATTTAGGAGGGAACATGTAGAACATTGTGATGAATTGCTAAATGCTTAGAAAGTAATTATTGAAATTACTGGATAATAGATCTAAATTTCAGTACAAAACTAGAGATATTAAAAGGAACAGAAGCAGCTTCTGAAAGTTTTCTCATTAATCAAGAATAACATGCAAATGTGTTGTTCAGGATCAATAGAATATTGTTGCTTCCACACAGTGTTCTCCTTTCTTCTCCAATCTGATCTCAACCTCTTTTCCTCAGATCCATCCACCCTGCCTCACCAAATACTCCTCCATGGTATGTGTGTCAGGGGTTAAAAGGCTGGAGAGGCCTCAGATTATCCGACACAATAACAAATGAACAAACAAAACATCAAAAACAATAAAATACAGGAGGAGATATTTGTCCTATTCATTTTGTTACGCTTTCGGCATTAATGTGCACTGCATCTTTTACCAATGACTACAAAGAATTTTGATTATCCTGTTTAATAGGATAACAAAATATGCTAAGAATAAAGATGAGTGTGAATGTTGAAGCAAAATAATAGCCAGGGAGCCTTTGAGAATTTTAAATACTGCCAAAACAATGTTTTGAACTGAATTGTAGAAAGAGAGATTAGTTTAGCTATTATGTACTTCTTAATATACTGTGTTGACAACATGAATTTAAACCAAAACAATACAGCATTTTAAAGTTAGTTGCTGTATATTATGGGGGGGTTGTTTAACATATGTTATTCCTGATATCATTTGTGGAAGTGATGTGTTAGAAATACACAGATATGCCCAGGATTATCAAGCTCCATTTTTTAGGTATAGTCAACTAACGATGCAATAGATATTTTCAGCATTTAGATCATTTAAAAGGTAGAGACCACAGACTTTATCTTCAACTGCACTTCTTTAGCTCTGGTCATTTAGTGCATTACAAAGTGAGTACACAATGACAATGTTATAAATAAATGAATGAGTGAATATTTCTAACCCACTGGATTGGAACACAATGAGGAGAAATGAGGCATTGAAGTAAGATGATTTAGTAGTGTGTCCATAGGCAATTGCAAGTTTATTTTCTTTCTTATTTATGTATGTGTGTGTGCATGTATATATTTTAATTTTTTATTTTATTTCTTAGAGAGAGGGGAAGGGAAGGAGAAAGAGAGGGAGAGAAACATCTATGTGCAAGATATATCTATCAGTTGCCTCTCACATGCCCCCAGCTGGCAACCTGGCCCACAAGTCAGGCATGTGCACTGGCTGGGAATTGAACTGGCGACCTTTTGGTCATCAGGCTGGCACTAAATCCACTGAGCCACACCAGCCAGGGCTATTTACTTTCTTTATAAAATGGTAAAACCTTTTTTTAAAAACATGTTGTAGTTTACCCATAATCATATCTGTCATTTTCTCTTCACAGGCAAATATGTTTCTTATTTTCTCACCATTCATTTTTTAAAAAATATATTGAAGTTTATTTTATTAACAGATTTCTAAAAAAAAAAAAATTTTCTTGAAAGTCAGCAGTAAATATGTGCTGTTAATTCAAGTAAATTCTTTAATGATGTGTCAGGTATTACATCCATCCCAAATCATTCAGTTCCCTACACTTTAGCCACCACTCCGTTCTCTTTATAGGAAATATTTTCTTTCACATATTCCTCTTATATTCTCTTTACATATATTTGTCATACATATTATGGATATCTCCCAAGCACTTACCTCTTTTCTAAAACTGTCTCTTGAACATTGGACAAATAAATCTACCTTACACCAAAAACACATATCAAACTACATAAGTTACCTGCTGTAATTTTGCATATTTGGAAATAATTTTCATTTTTTAACTTTTCCTTTCAGAAAAATGAGTCATCTTATTTTCTTGCTCTTACATCTCAAATGAAGTTATAAATTCTTATCAAAACTTCATTACAAATATTATTCTATCAGCCCATCACAGCCATTATTAACATGTTAATTCATCCTACCACCTTGCATCCTATAGCTTTCTTCAAAAGAAGTGACTGACTAATCCTCAAAGGGTAACTTTTTCTTTTTCTGCCAAGGATAATGTGAATGTCAGTCAGCAAGTTAAGATAAATTAAAGAAAGGTAATCAGAGTAGCTGTGTGCAAATGTTAAACATCATCCCAGTGACAAAATGACTATCACAATTATAATGCAGTCAGCAAAACATGATTTTCTTCAGTAAAAATTGGTGACATGTATATGGCTAATAATATGGCATCAAAATCAATAATAAGACAAAACCTAAGTATTGTAGGTGGAATTAGACTGAAATGCAATTATTATGACATACTATCACATAGCAATAATAATGAATTAAACAACGTGCATGGAAAAAATGGAGTTGGTAATATCAATATATGTATCTTTTTATTTAAATATACTGTATATAACATATTCTTCAACATATTACAGTCTCTATCTTTAAATTTATCATATATACATATTATAAATATATATAAAAACTTCTCAAGATCTCCACATATCTCCACATCCACTATTCTAGCCTACAGGAACATCTTTTATCTTCTTCCTTTTTTTTCTGCTGCGCTATATCCTGGGACAAGGTTGGCAAACATAATTTTATAGTAATAAGTAGTAAGTATTTCATGCTTTTCTGGTCAGGAGGTAAAATGAGAGTATTATGTAGTTATAGACAGTTCTCGTGATCTGCAGTAGTTTTGTTATATACAGTCTCTACGAACACTGAATTAGCAAATACTGAATCACTGCTCCTAGGGGAAATATGAGTTTAGGTGTCTGTGAGCCTCTGACCAAACATTTTTATAAATCACGCAATACTTAAACTTGTTTTATGTGTGTTGTTGTCTAAAGATACCTTATTTATTGTATATTGTTGATTCATTAACATTGAACTCACAGCCAATGTGCTTATAATTCCTGCCAGAACAGATCTTATCTAAAACGTGTTTTCTCCATAAAGTACATCACAGTCTTCTTACACCTTAGAACACTAAACAGCACATTAGCTCTATTCCAGGGGCCATTTTAAAGCAGTGAAACCACCAAATGCAGAAGAATACATAAAATGTGACACTAAACAGACTTGGGAAAAGGATACAACTTACAGTAAAGAAAGCTGAGTCAAGAAGTAAGAGTGTAGCCTTGTTTAATCTCAGCGGGGAACATGCTCATGGGCGACTAACACCTTTGGTTGCTCTGTACATGTGCAGGTCTGCTAATGACTGTTAAAGGGCCTGAGTCTCGATTTTGGTGTCACAAATATATTTTAGTAAGTAGGCAAATTTGCAAATACAGTATCCATGAATAATGAGGATCTATTGTACTTATATAACAGTCATTTAAGAATATGAAAACAATTCTTAGTTCATAGGCTTTTGTCAAACAGGTTGGGGACTTGATATGGTTGGTTGGTTGGTTGTGGTTTGCTGAAACCTAAATTAGACTCCTCATAGGATCTCCTTTATTCACTCTGTTCTTCCCAGAATCTGTACTCAAATAAGTAGAGACATTTTCTCCAACACAATATAAATCCATACCGTTTTTTTGTTCAAATTTATTCAAAGAATTCTCATTATTTCTAAATAAATGACAAATTCCCTGCTGTGTCCCACACACTTCTGCAAGTCTTCAGACTTAGGCCCTCCGCTTGCTCACACTTTTGTAGACAGTGATTTTTTAATGTCATTAGTATACATCAAACTTGTTTCTAGTTCCAAGTCTTTCTGCATTCACTTCCTCCAGCAGGGAACACCTGTACGTTAGATATTTGCAAAAAAAAAAAAAAAAACCCCAAAAAACCAAAAAAAACCCATTATCTCATACAGGTGTCCACTATTGTTTCCTATGGAAGTCTGTTCTCATAGAAGTAGATTAGTGATTGCCTAGGGGCAGGGGAGATAAAGGATAACAACTATGTGGCATAAGGTTTCTTTTTGAGGTATTAAAAATGCTCTAAAATGATGCCTCAGACAAAGGTTTGCTCTCCAAAATATATAAGTAACTCACACGACTCCACTCCAGGAAGACAAACAATCCATTTGAAACATGTGCAAAAGATTTGAACAAACGCTTCTCCAGGGAAGACATAAACAGGGCCCAGAGACATATGAAAGGATGCTGAGCATCACTAGTTATCAGAGAAATTTAAATTAAAACCACAATGAGATATCACTTCACACAGGTCAGAATGGCAATCATAAACAGATCCACAAACAACAGGTTCTGGCGAGGCTGTTGGAGAAAAGGGAACCCTAGTCCATTGTTGGTGGGAATGCAGACTGGTGCAGCCACTGTGGAAAACAGTTTGGAATTTCCTCAAAAAGCTAAAAATTGAACTGCCTTTTGACCCAGAAATTCCATTGCTGGGGTTATATCCTAAGAATTCTGAAACACCAAAAGAACTTACGCACCCCAACATTCATAGCAGCACAATCACAATAGACAAGTGCTGGAAGCAACCTAAGTGCCCATCAGTAAATGAGTGGATCAAAAACTATGGTACATTTACACAATGGAATACTACTCAGCAGAGAGAAAGAAAGAGCTACTACTCTTTGTGACAACATGGATGGAACTGGAGAGCGTTATGCTAAGTGAAATAAGCCAGAGGGTGAAAGACAAATACCATATGATCTCACCTATAAGTATAATCTAATCAACAAAACAAACAAGCAAGCAAAATATGACCAGCAACATAGAAAGAAAAAAAAAAAAAACCTGACAGTAACAAGAGGGAAAGAGGGAGGAGGGGTAATGGGGAAAAGAAGGGGAAAGGTCAAATCAAGGAACATGTATAAAGGACCCATAGACAAAGCCAAAGTGAGGCAACAAAACAGAGACAAATGTATTTGAACAATAATTTTTTTTTAATTTTAGAAAATGCTTTAAAATTGTGCAAATGATAGATATGATAGATGCACAATTTTATGAATATACCAAAAGCCACTGAATTAAACGCTTTCAATGGGTGTACTGTATGGTTTATTAATTCTATCTCAATAAAGATATTAAAAAAATGGGTATTCAATTTTTTCTCATTTTTATGTTTATCTTTAGTATCATTTATTACTACCTGATATTACATTATATAATCACTTATTTAGTTATTTTTATCTACTATTTCCCTATGAGAATAGGGATCTCACTATATATTTTCAACACGTCTAGAAAAAAAATCCTTGATACTTAGTAGATGCTCAATAAATATTTTCTCCATGACAGGATGTCGAAAGATTACACTTAATCTGTGATTGTATCATTTTACCCATTTCATTCTTGGCCATTTACACAAATTATAAGATATAGGAAAAGCTACATTTTTATTGAATTTTTATTAAAGATTGTACTTTGGGATCTTTAAATCTTCCATTTTCTATTGTTCTTTCGCTTTCTAACCTCTGGTAATATCTTAAAAAGTATGTTTCCATTCATTTGCTAAATATTAATATCCTTTATCTGTCATATTTGTAAATCATTAAATGGTTAGCAGTTCAATAAGATCTATTACTTTGTTACTAAAATTGTGGTCCACGCATCAGCAGTACAAACGTCAAATTAAATATTCAGAATTGGAGTCCATATCCGAGAAATACCAAAATCAGAATCTACATTTTCATGTGATCCAGCATGATTTATATGCCTATTAAGCCTGAGAGGCACTGACAATGAGCTAAGATGATCAAATACTAATCTGGAAACTAACAGTATATCTTTTAAATGTTTACACAATCCAATGCAAAGCTAAGTAAAATTATATGACAGAAGGATTATTATTCTAAGGATGTTCAGAGAATACTGCTCTTTGATCACTCTGGAAGATCACAAAGCCTTCCCAGTGAAGTCTGAGATGGATTCCCAGAGGATATGACCCTGGAACTGAGTTAAGACTTGATTGAAGAGGAGAATGTAATTAGTCAGTATTAAGGAAATGCTTGATACATGAAATATGTGATATTCTTGTTAAGAACAAATGTCAGATCATATTCATCTTTTATTCCCAATTTTTCCTGGTCCTTAGGAAATAATAATAGAATCAATAAGTAAATAGATGGATAATTTCACACTTAATGCTTCTCTGCACCATTACATCTTTGCTAAGCTAACGGCAACAAATGTAGAAAAATACCTTCATTATCACTATATATCATATATTATATATATAGAACAATCATAGCTCTTTTCATGATCAAATATTTTCTTGATTTCTACAATTAATTTCTCAATTGGACTATTGTTTTCCCAAAAGTAATATTATCAAATTAAACATTACAATGTTTTAAAATTGTTATATGTTAGTCTCTTCTCCTTGATGGGCTAATGTGTTACATGTTGTGGTTGTATCTGTGCCTCTGAACCAACAATGCTGGAAAACATGCATGATTTCATATTTTCATTTAGTGCCCATTCAGTAAACTTTGTATGGATAAAACAGGGGAAAAAAAAGAGGCTGAAAAATCATAGCAAAATGTCAAGATCCGCACTGTCTACCAATAATGTCTCTACTTAAACCACAGAAAAGGTTTTAATTAAAAAAGTACTTAAAAATATTTCAGTAACTTTATTTGCTGTTTTTAAGACATATATGCACAACAATTAATGATTTATTACTCATTTACATTTAAACAAATATCTCTTTTTACTTTTTTTTGGAAAAAACATTAGAAATATAAAATGTTTTTATATTATACTTGTCAACTACGTGTAATACAGTAATTCAATAGATACCAATTGAGATTATTAAAATAATAGCCATATTCCTTAATACAATATTTCTCTTTAAAAATGCATGGTGTTTCAATCATTTCATTATAATACTGATAATGAAGGTTCTTTTAGATTTGATGAATTTTTTAACCTTTTAAGTATTTTCTGTTCCTAAAGTATTTAAGCTTAGGAAAACTTATCTTTATGAACCACAATAATGAACTGAATTGCTGAGGTCTGGTGCTTTTGAATTGACCTACATCTGTGCAGTGTTTTGTGATATAAATTACCTTGTTTTAAATAAATTTTCTGTGCTAGAGTTCATTCTTCTTGAGCACATATACAAATATTTTTCATTACGTTTTAAACTATCTTTAATAGGTCAAGCATGACAATGAACAGAAATCAATGCTACCTCTAATTTTATTAACCATATTAAATCACTTCAATAATTAAAGCTAACAAGTTCATTTTGAGAAATATACTTGAACTTTATTTGGGGCAACAGCTTCTTACCTATAGCTGTAATCTTTACCAATATTTCAAAATTGATACTTATTAGAGAAAAGGGTCTATTACAAGTATAGTGTTAAAATTTTTATTGGATTTTCCTTGCACTATAATCAGGCCTGCAAATAACAACTCAGGATTCAGTCCACATTTGAGAAAAGATTTTGATATATATTTATGTCAAATGTAAGGTGGTAGTTTATATTTTTAACCTAGAAAATAAATTGCTATTTCAAAATTGTTTTCTTTCCCCTAATACTTTTATTGCTTCTCTTCTACTTTAAATTAGGGTTATCTAGATATATGGATGTCATCACAGGTGCTGTATTGTTATAATATATAAATATATAATCAGATATTAAAAAAATCATACTACGTACATGAATGACTATGTAGTATTCTAAATGTTATTTTATATCTAATTGATTCATTTATTTCTGTGTACCAGTGATTTTAGATATCAATTTATTAGTAATGTTTTCTCTGTTTCTTGAGTTTTACACATGCATAATAAGCATGTTTTTTACTAGTTGACATTTAAACACGAGTCTGCTTGGAAAAAATTGTTAGCTAATATGATAATAGATTTTTTTTTTCTGGGTGGAAAAATTGTTAGCTACATGATATTTTTTTTAAATCTCAACCTTGTTGAGTTTCATAGGGTATATAGAAAAACTGTCAAAATATGGAAAAAAAATAACACTCAGCAGATTGTGGGACAAGTGGTGAGAAACATGTTCATGGATAAGATAAAATATTTTAGAATAACTTTGGTTTAAAAACTGTCAGTCCTTGGCTTTTTTATGAATTATTTGACTCTCTAAATAGTTTAAGGTTACAATTAAAAATGAATTATGTCAACTCTGAAGATATTATTCTATATTTCTATTATGACTTTCAAGAAAAATTAAGTAAATATGCTAAAAAGAAAAAAAAATCCACATATAGTTACTTGTATTTAAGAGCATAAAATCTAAGACATTGGAAGATTCAGGTTTTCAATTGCATTTACTGTTCACAAAGTGAGAAAAACAATATATTAAAAACCTGTGGTGTTAATAGTAACATCTATAACTAACATCTCCTGATACTGAATTAAATTGCTTGAGAAATAAAGATAATATGTTCGTACATAGAGCTATTCAGATTATTTTATTTCTATGTAGAAAACATATTGGGTTTGCTATCTGTATACTGATTATAAACTAAGTAGGAAAAAAACCTAAAATGTTGGCCAGAATCAAGAAAGACCAAAGTGAGATTTTACTGGTGATATAAGGCAAGCCATCAGTTGAGATATGATTAAGTCATTGCTCCTATTGTCCTAGAGAACCATACTAGGTTTCTCATACTTTCAGACTGGTTCTCCAAAAATAGGTTATTTCAGAAGAGTCACCAAACTTACTCCTTGGCAATCTCTTGTACATGGAGTTTTTAAATTTTTCGTTTAGTGTCCTAAAAAAAAAAGAAAGATACAGTGCCAGGTAGTCCTTTTTGAATTAAATTTATTTTTCTTTGTAGATATATGTTTTCTACATGAAAGTTGTAAGAATTTTCTCTTAAGGCTAACAGGATATTTATGTTTAACTTTTTTCCCCCCTCTTATTCTGACCTGGAATTCTATGCATTCCTAGTCTGCTAAGGTCCTTGGCTTAAGGAAATTTCCTTCTGCTAATTATCAACTTACCTCTGAAGTATTATACTTCTTATACTTTACTCCAAAGTATCATGGAAGTATAACTCATATAGATCACTCTATCTATAGAGTCTAGAAATCTCTAAACCCATAGCTTATTTACAACCATTTACATTGTTGTCCTCACTGAACTGCTCCAAACTGGTTCTCCAGGGCCTTGCCCATCCCATAGAGAAATATTTTTTATTGGTTTTCTCAGCAATGACATAAACAGAGGTCCAGACTTCACTAGATCCAGCTAACTAAAAGTGTACTTCAAAATTGAGAAAAAAATAAAAACAGAGGTTATGTTATTGTTTAGAGATTGGTAGGAAGAAAATGTTAAAAGTATTATAATCTCAATTCCAGTCTTTTTCTTCTACAAGCTTTGCTGCATCAAAGCCACAGCTGAAACATGCAAGGCAGAAAGTACTGGCTCAAAGGAGCTAAAACTTCTTACCTGAACAAAGTAGTCTGATCATTCCAATTTGTAGTAACAAGAGAAAGAAACAAATTATAGTGAGATGATATTTCCAACTTTCCTATTTCCAAAGGGAGGTTTTCTTGCTTTCTTTCCTCCACCTTTTTCCTTCTCCCCTTTCCCTTATCTTTCTCTTTTCAGCCTTCTTTCTTTATAAAGTATATACAATAAATCAGAAAATTTGCTAGGCAAAAAGTTTATGTGATTGTTTTCAACTATAAATTCAAATGTAGCCATTTCAAAATCTTTATCAATTTGTAGCATGCACTTTTTTTTGCTTCATTCTCTTCCTCTTGATGAACTTCACTGTGTAATTAATTATTACATTTCTGACATGATTTGGAAAATGTGGACACTGAACAGGCACTTTCTGGTAACAATTTACATTATTGAAAGAAGACCTAAATCTATGGTTATCTTTTTTTTTTTTATTTATTTCCACATCAGGAAAGCACCATGGCACAAATATATTATGGTTTAACTGAGGTATAATGAAAATAGACTGTTTAAGCTCCATTTCTCATTATTTTTCAACTAAATTGACCTTCTTTGCATATCTTGTTAGGGTGTTTACAGGCCACTGGTCTCTTACTAATTTAATAATATGTCTTGGGTATAAAGTTGAAATTGATGGCTTTTATTAAACTTTAAAATATGAGATGGCAGTTTTATTGATGGTTATTTATTTCTATAAAACGAGAAGGAGGACATATTGCATTTGTTTCATTTTTTTGAAAGGATATAGAATGAATACATTTTTAATTTGCTTATTTACACATGCTTTCTATTTGGCTGGTGTGTAAGAGCAAGTAAAATGCCCATATTAAGAATTATATATAGGATTTTAAAAAGTGCAGATTATCCTACTTGCAAGATGAATTTTTCCTAGATTTTATAGCCTCATTAATGCACTAAAAAGCATAAGACATCTTAAGCATTTTTAAACAGAATCTTGACAAAAGTTATGTGAATTCTGTGGCATAAGGAGAGATGCCAACACTTAATTTAGATTATTTTCCTGGTTCTCATTAATCTCCTGACTGATTTACTATGGCATTTATTTCTTACTCTAAATTAACATTTGAAAACATGTTGCATACATAGTACCACTCCCTCACCTCAGTTCTAAGCAGCATTTAGTATAGCAATGATACTTATTGAATATGGGCGTTATTTCACATTCCCTCTCACTCAGCCATATAAACAAATAGAATCAATTTATCCCATTTGCAAGGTTAAATATAATTATTTTATTCCATTTTCCAGCCGCCTGGCCCATATTATTTTCTCACTCACATACACACACATGCCTATCTAACAGACTATCTTTCTATGGTTGTTAAAGCTTTCACGAATGTTATTAGTAGGTGTGATTTTCTAGGAAGTATGTATTTATCAGTAAAAGTACAAGCTAGGCTATCTCATTCTCAAAAATAATATGGTTTAAATAACAGAAAAATTTACTTTCACATAATAATATAGAGAAAAGGGGTCCTGGACCTTTGGAAGTTTAATTACAAAAGGTTATCAAATGAGCCAAGGTTCTTGAGCTGGCAGGCTGGCTCTAATTTCAAAATATTGCTTTCCTCTCCCCAAGTTCAAGGTAGCAGTCTTGCCATCTCTTAACCAGTAGGAATGGGGAGATTCATTCCTGGGTATCCTTAATGAGATGACACAGAATTTTTATATGATGATCTAGGGGAATATGATAAACTTTTCATTAGGTAGACAACAATATGCCCAGATAAACTGGTGAATTCTCTTCCTAAAACTAATGGGTGGATGCTAGGGATAATTAAATTCTTTGGCCCATGTTAAGAATACTGGATTGATTACTATTATCATGTGAGAAAAAGTTTTTGTGGTTTTTTTTAAATCATCAATCTTCATCATAGACTTTATTGGAAGAGAATAAGTTATCTATAATATACATTTATAAATTGATATACTTAGAATGGAGAGTAAAAATTTTTGTAAAACTCTAGGGATTTGGGTATTTTTTTTTCCATTTTAGTAAATGGAGATTGTGTTCATCCAGGTGCTCATGGAAAAAAAAAATCTAAAAATCATTGTTTCTTCTCTTCTTCCTCTACATCCAAATCCTTGAAAAATTCTTAGATATTTATTTCCAAAAGGCATCCTGAATTTATTCATTTTCTATATTATAGTCCAAATGACTTTAAGTATTTTATAGCACTAATCTTTTAACTGGCCACTTGCCACTTGAGTTTTGGGGTTTTTTTTTTAATTGTTGCTTGAGTACAGTTGTTTCCATTTTTCGCCTGCTACTCCTCCCCCGCCCCACCTGTCCCTGCCTCCCACCCTCAATCCCATGCCCTTTGGCCTTGTCTCTGTGTCCTTTACACAAGTTCCTTGACGACCCTTCCCCTACTGTCCCTCTACCCCCACCCCTCTGGTTACACTCAGTTTATTCTTTATTTCAATGTTTCTGCTTATATATATTTTTCTCGCTTGTTTGTTCTGCTGATTAGGTTCCACTTACAGGTGAGATCATATGGTATTTGTCTTCATCGCCTAGCTTATTTCACTTAATGATCCCCAATTAAGCACCAAGCTTGATTGGTTTAAAAAGAAAAAAAAAAAGTCACTTCTTTTTTCTTTTAATAACTCTCCAAAAGCCTTTTCTTTGCAATTTGAGTATAACCCAAACTCCTTACTGAGAACATTTTCTCAGTCAGATCCATATATTTATTTCCAATCCCATCTAGATCCACAATCTTGCTCAAAATATCCCAGGTTTGCTGGCCTTATTTGTTTTGGCTGCTGAGGCAAACTTAATCTACCCTCAGGGTCTTTATAATTGTGATCCCTTCAGCCTGCATCACGTTTCTCCAAGACATTATTTTTTTTCCCCATAGCTAGGTTATGCTATTTTTCCAGAATTCAATAAAACTCTCATCTCTCAGATATTATTTTCCTCCTAACCATTCTATTTACTGTAGTCCCTATCACACCATTACTCCTTTATGTGCATACAGAAAAAATTGCTATGTAAAACATATGTTTACTACTTTTTACCCCCAAAGATTATAAATTCTATGAGAGAATAAGTAATATCAAATATTTTCTTATCTCTGTATCCCCAGGACTATAACAGCCTGAAACACATTGGGTTTTCAAGACATACTGTCAATTGAGTAACTGGATGTCTCTAACCCTTTCCACATTTCCTATTCCATGTAAATAATTCTCTAATACTTACCAGCTTTTTCAGTATTCAAATTTCATTTTTCTTCTGGAATTTCAACAAGTAGCAGTTAATATCAGCCAGCAGTGACTTCAGCTCTTGATATTTCCTAATTTACTTCCTCCTTCTCATCAAACACAGTGTCATTGGTTCCATTTTCTTAGTATTTCTAGCGTACAAGTTTACTTAGAAAACTATTTAATAAAAAAGTTACTATTGTTAATTTTTCCTCAAATATGTGAGATATAAAAACATATTTATGTATAACATAAAATATTTATATTTAACATTTTTCACAGCAATTTCTTCATGTTCCTTAAATGTACTCCCAGTGTTGACTCACTAATCTGGTTACCAAAAATATTTTAGTTAACTCTTATCAGTAAGTAAACATGTCTTTAATTTCCTCATTAAGGATATTTTTGCTAAGTCGATATTTATTTTTTAAAATGTATATTATTATTCTAAGGGTTATTTAATTTTTAACTTGGGAAAGATAACATATGTTCATGAGTTTTCAGAAATAGTTTTTTTTTAAATTTTATTGGACTCAATAAAAATATAGTATGTCACATAAGATGCCTTGGTGTACTAGTAATAAAATTCCAAGTCAGACTTGCTAAAACAAAACAAACAAAAAAATTACTTGCATGAACACAGTTGCAGAAGAAAGACTAATACCAGGAATGATATATCAGAGTTCTCACACTCTTTCTTTCAATTCCCCAGAGTATGACTTCTCCAATGAACCAGTATGATCATATTATACATACTTTTGAAAATGTCCAGACAAGCAAAGTGACCACTTATTTGTTTGTTTCTTATTGATGAAGATGAAATCCATTTTTAAAAACTTCTCAGAAAACTACCCTGAGGTCACATTTGCCAGGAGGATTCCAAAAGCTGATAAGGTATATAGAATTTCTGTCCCATGATTGGCTCAGATGAATCGCTTATGGCCAAATAGATCATGTTGAACGAAACCAGTATTTTCTGGTCTCTATATGCCACAAAGCAGTTAAACAGCACATATACCTTTGAGAATAAATATAGATTATTATATTAAAATAGAGTTTTAGTATTTGAGATCTATAACATAATCCCGGCATCAGCATTCTAATGACTCCCAAATAAATTCAGAACTGCTCTGCTAAGTTACATTTGGATTAAAAGGTGGAAGTATTTTTTTTTTATATTGTCATAATATATTAAGAGGTCACTGGCATATTGTGGTCACAAGTCAAGGATGATAAATGTGCTGCAATACACAGGTTAGTCTTACACAATTGGACATGTTAAAAAACTGATCAGCTCATACTTTTGCAAAAACTACATATAGAAATATCAACGTCAAAATTAACACATGAAAATGTAGATAGATATGTAGATTTATAAGTAATCATATATATCACACTATAAACTATAAAATTGAATAATGCATTCAATTTTTCCTTTTGGCAATTTAAACTTACAAGAGCTCTGTGCTCCTGGAAAGCAGCAATGATAAAGAAATCTCCCAAATCTTTTGCATTCCGGGAAATGGTGTACTGAAAAGAACCACTTCTTCCCTATATGACTAGTACGACACTCACAAATGCCTCCTTATTTTACCAATTACAAGGTCTTATGAAGACTTTCCAAATTCCCATTCTGTTCCTCATTAATGATTTATACCCATTGAAGAAAACTGGGCAAAATACTTGTTAACTTGACTTGAACAAAATTGAAATTTCTCCCCTTTCTACAGGGCCCAGATCTTTGAACCACCATCAGCCTGTGCTAGTACCTGAACATGGGAAAACATGTCTCCAATGGCACCTCCTGAATATATGGTGTGAAAAATACATTAAAGAAACAACGCAATATTGGAGTCAGAAATGGTGAAGGGAAGGCTCTCGCTTACATATCACTCATCACAGCTTTCACAGTCCAGCAGGAAGAAGGACTATTTCTTCTCTACTGGCAACAGCAAGCTGCCCCTGCCTGCAGCAATGAGAAGCCACTACCAATTCCAACTCTTATATTCCTTCATTAAAGTTTTGTTTAGAAGAATTCCTCCTAACTTCCCACTTTTCTCTATAAAAGAACATTCTTTTCCTTTTTTCTCTGGACTTAAGGTTGGTCATAGTTTGCTTGTCCTAAATTGCAGTTTCCCTGTTACTTCCAAATACACTAGATTTTGCTGGCTGAGTTACTTTTTTTTTTTTTTTTTTAGAGTTGACACAATTATTTAAACAACCACCATTACTTTCATATTATTTAAATATTTACAATTTTAAATGCACAGCATCATAGAGAATCAACAAATAGAACTTTGCAGAAGTATTTGGGATTAATTTTGTCTGAAAACAAAACAAGATGTAAATTTTTGATTATGTGCTTAGTTTCTTCTGAGAAAAAATAATTAAATAATGAATTTCTGAATTGATACTGGCAATTTAATATGAAAAGTTTTTGACACACTATACTGTGTCTTAAGTAATCAAAATTGAGGTACATATTCAACCAGCTATCAGAGCAAAGTACAAACTCTTGCTCTGTGCCAAAATCTTTTCCAGAAAATTTTTCCACTCAGGTATGAGCTTAGCTCCTTATATAACATTTGTAAGGAATTGAAATTAGTAGGTCAAATACTTATTTGCATATTTATTGACATTGCATTATTGATGTTCCTTCAGTAGCTATAATTTTTACCTTAACATCTGGTGTTGCCATTAGATCACCTTCATGTCTTTTCTCCTTTTCTAAAGTAATTGTTCATAATGAAACTGTAAAATCTTCAACATTAGATTCTTCTGGAGTTTTGATTTTCCTTATATAAAATGTGCTACATCCTCACTAATAATGAGATGATTTAAGTAATAATGTATTTTAATGTAGATATAACCATTAATTGCCCTTTTTAAAGTAAATTTATACCCATCCTAAGCATTAAGAAAGATCAAGTACTCCATGTGAAAGCTTGTAGACTATAGAGATTTATGTTGAAAACTGAAAATGCCTACTTTAATAAACAAATACTGAATGTGACATCTACTAAATTTGGCCAAGTCTTGTGGCTCCCAGAATGCTTTTTCCAATTCCATTCACAACAGAAGCTATACTATGGCATATCAGTTCATTTTGCACAGACATTCAATACAGCTGAATGATTATAATAGTTATATAAAATAGTTTGATATAAAAGTATTTAAAAAAAAGTTTTGATAAGACCAGCTTCCAGCATCCCAGTGAAACACACAATTCTTTCTCTCTCTCCCAACTGGAGCATTGCAAATTAGAGGTGAAAAGCCAAAACGAAACATAAATGCTCTGCTATCTTTCTTTCTGAAGTTAAACTCTTCACTCTTCTACTTCGCCTCTTTGAGCTTCAAGTCATTAGAAAATGAGACAGAGAATATTGGAAAAAGAGCCCAGTTAACTTGACAGAGCCATAGGACACAACTCAAAATTATGTTGCCTTTATCCCCCTCATCTTTCCAACCAAATTAACATTGCTCCCTTGCTGTTTGATATTTTTTTTTGCAGCTTTTGCCTGAAAGAGATAGCGTCTCTCTTTCCATTTAGCACACAGTTATCAGATCTTATTAACTTTTGAAAATTATTTCCTTTCTAATTAATTAAACTGTTAAATCATTATTCTAAGAGTTTTGTATTTCTAA
Source organism: Pteronotus mesoamericanus (assembly GCF_021234165.1). Lineage (NCBI taxonomy): Eukaryota > Metazoa > Chordata > Mammalia > Chiroptera > Mormoopidae > Pteronotus > Pteronotus mesoamericanus. Next base: position 21,113,666 of record NW_026555285.1, on the reverse strand, counting down.
TAGAAGATCTTTAACTCTTTACCTCTTCGTTCTTCTTCATTCCCATTGATTCCTCTTCATTCTTTCCCAAGATTCCTTCATAAGAATATTAAATTGGGCTAAATATGACATAAAGCCAACTGGTTAAATACTATGAAAAAGTATTTTTTGTATATAAAGAGGAATTAAATTAAAAAATGTAAAAATTGTAAGCACAAAAATGTTATATATTGAGTAACTTATGTGGTTAATTTACAATACCACATATCCCCATAATAAAAATTCCAGAAAGACAGCATAACCTAAATTAGAATTTTAAAATATATTCAGAATGTAAAATGTGTCATTTGTACTTTATATCTCAAATTTTAGGCCATTGTATTGAATTGCACTGATTGGTTATTAACCTCATTTCAAGAAAAAAGAAAGGCTATATACAAATAAACCAAATGGATTAAGGATTCTCAAATTATACATCAATAAATTTATTCTTTTTCAAATTTCATCCTATTTATAATAGGAGTGAAATACAGTGAACATGATATCAAAGAGCAAAAATTTAATACATACATTGCTAACCATAATTAATGAAGCAATGTTATGTGGATATGTAAGTGTGTGACTCTGTATATATTTTCTCTTCCCTTTTGGGATAGCAGGTGAGAAATAGGAAGGATATTACTCACTCTACCATTCTGACACTCCATAAAATTTTACCATATGCTTAATGGTGGTGATTCTTCAGTAAGTGCATGTTCAGTGCATTAAACACTAGGTAAATGTAATTTAACATAATATCTTTAAGAATAATTTGATTTAATGATCACAGTACTTTCAAGTCATTTGTTTTATTCCAGTAAGAGTAAATTGACACCTATAAGAATTGAAGAAATAATAAAAATTGAGTATAACTGTGTGACCTTAAGAGATGCATTAAGAGAAAAAATGATGAAAAATATAGGAGACAGAAAACATATTCAATTTGCTTATTAATATCATTAAGAAACCTTAAAATTAATATAGTCAATAAGTCTATGGGTAAAATGGTGACATATAGCTGATTTTAATATTTTACTTTTACCTATAATAAAATTGATACATAATTTCATATTACTATAATGGCATAGATATTAAAATTAATAGATATTAATCTATTAATTAATAGATATTAATTAATAGATATTAATTTTTATATCTATAAAAATTAATCACTGCTTATTGCTTCATGCCTCCCTTGTATTAATAAAATTGAATAAAAAACAATTTAAAGTTTATAATTTATTGAACAAAATATTTACCCAAAATATTTAATTTAAACAAATATATAATTTTGAAAGAACCATTCTAATTAACCTTTGCTTGGTTCTTGCAAATGCACATTTATATGTTTTCAGAGTAATTCATATTTCTTTGCCTCTCCCTCAAATAAAGAACTCTACTGACCTATTTTATTTACTTAGCAATTAACTTTTAAAATTATTGCATATTTACTATGGACAAGTGAAATTCTAAAATATATTAATTATTTATAATCCAGATTTAAAGAAAATTGTTTTTCTATTTTTAACAGAAAATACAAATGTCTTTAACCTATTTATGATTACTAGTTCCTTTGATTAATGATATTCTTGAACAAAAACTTCTCTAAATATTGATGATTGGATGATGAAATTAATGTAATCTGTTTTTCAAGTTTACAGTTGCCTTATTCTACCAAAGGAATTGATACTGTTACCTATTATTCAGTGAAAAATAAAAAGATCATGTGCAGAGGAGAGTGAAATAGAAAAGCAGAACAAATTGTTAGACAAGTATCACATGTAAGATGCATTTGGAATTGATCATGCTACAGTTCACTCACTTAATCCAGTGATCATAAATTGGGTGATTTTTCTAAGCTCCCTAGCTCCAAAAACCATTTAGTTGGCAAGTTTTGACATTTTTTTGTGTTCTCTGTTTATTGATTTCCAATGGAATTCCCATCTAAATTGATGAATGTGTACCCATACTAAGGAAAAATGTTCTTTGTTCTTCTTCCCCCTTCAAGGTGAATCTAATAATAGAAATTTGCTTTACAAAACAGAGGTCAAAGAAAGTGAAGAGGAAATAGTAATTAAAGTTAAACAAATTTAATAATATAAATGAAGCCACCAAATACATTGTGGATGATTATAACAGCAACAAAAAAACTGAAAGGTATTACATACTTTTCACAAAATCCTATCTCAAAGCTTTGTATTTAATACATGCACCTGAGAAGATTTTTATCTATATTTACTAATTAGACATATATCCTTTTTGTAAAAATGTTTTGGAAATCTAGAGATAGTTGCACATATTGAAAAATAAAAATCTCCCCTTAAGCAAATAGCTTTGGAGGACTAACATCTAAAAAAAATTAATATTATTGTTCCAACAAACATCAAACCTACTTCATAAGTATAACATAATTGGAAATATTTTGCATAGACCTATGAGTCTTGGCCTTTTCAAAATCATGAATAGAAGCAGATAGCAAGAGAAATCAAAGACACAAGCAATAATTAAAAGCCCAGAAGCATCCATCAAGTCATGGAGTATTTCACTGGTCAGGAAATGAATACATATATAGCTTTATCATATACATAAGTAAGTATAAATAACCAAGAGAATATTTTGTTTGCTTTCGTTTTCCTGACATTTTCTGACAAAAGCTGAGTCATAAATAACTTTCTCATAAACCCTGTCAAATTAATTTGCATAGTTATCAACACATCTCCAAATTCATTTTCTTAGAAATATTTACATTTCTCTCTCTATATATTTCTATTTATTTTTATAAAAAAAAATATATATATAATAACCTCATCCAAGGTTTAGACTCTAGAGAGGGGCAGAAAAGGAGAAAGAGAAGGAGAAAATAGATGTGAGAGAGAAACAACTGCTAGTCTCTCATACGTGCCCCTACCAGGGACCAACCCACACCCTAGCCTGAAACCTTTTGGAATATGGGATAGTGCTCCAACCAACTGAGCCACGCGGCCAGGGCATTTTCTTAAAAATATTTTATTTTAGCCCTGGCTACTATGGCTCAGTGGATTGAGTGCCGGCCTGCCAACCAAAGGAACTCAGGTTCGATTCCCAGTCTAGGGCACATGCCTGGCTTGTGGTCCAGGTCTCCAGTAGGGGGCACGTGAGAAGCAACGACACACTGATGTTTCTCTCTCCCTCTACCTTCTTCCTTCCCCTCTCTAAAATAAATAAATAAAATCTTTAAAAAAGAGGAAATATTTTAACATTTTTATGTCTACATAATAAAACATGTAATTGAAAAATAAAATTTTACTCTTACAATCATTTGTCTAGATAACTTGGGATCATGGAAATCTTGAAGAATGTAGATTCAAATAATATTTTAATTTTAATTAGTCCACCTGGAGGCTCCTTCATGAGCCTGAGACCTGTGCAGTTTTATGGGCCTCCATGATTTGAAGATCACTGCTCTTGGTTTAATGCTCTGTCGTCACTTTCTTTAGAATTCTTAATTTTATCTTTGAATTTTTGTGCTTTAAGTCCAATGAGACAATGGAGCATATGCAAGAGCCAAGGTGATAAATGCATTCTGTGTCTGTAGCTGTACCTTGCAGCCCCATTCACATATAGCATGCCCCAAGGTCCAAGAGCACATAATTACAGTAAACTCATGATGTATGTGGTTTTGATGAGACTCAAAGCAAGTGCAAAGCAAGCTTGTTATAATTGAATGCTGATTAAATGGGGTCACTGACAGTTTTGAGAGGATGTGCTTTCAACTTAAACAAGAACATGCCTCAAATGCGGAAAAAAAATTGACCTCCTAAGAAACATGCACACTCAAGAAATCCTATCATATTTGTTATTACATTATTTCCTGTATAAGCCAACCACTTACGCAGATAATGATGACATTGAAGAAAAGAGAAATATAAAGTAGCCCATGTTACCTTTTTCTTTCAATCCTTCCTTATTCATCAGTTACCCAGATAAAGAGAGTTTTGATAGAATATATGCATGTAAAGAAGTAAAAATTATCTGACTTAGTTTTTCATTGTTCCATTAGTCTGTTAACAAACTATAAAACCATGTCTGCAACATTAAAACAAATTGTATAATTTTGATGATTTCATATATTATGTAGATGCTCATATTTGGATTTTAAACTGATATTTGCACATCATAAAATAACTGGTGAAATTCATGTTAAGTTATCTAAAATTTTAATTAGAATATTTAACAACAAATAAAACTGTCCTTGCTAAATTGTGAGAGAGGTATAGAAAAAAATGCTTTGAATTGCAATGCCTTCATCAGTAATTTTTTTTCTTTTTTTTCTTTTTTTTTAAATCAAGGGGTACAGCATCTTCATTTTGTACTGGGCCCTGGGATTTATTTAGCCAGCATTTACCGCTTGGATCAACAGGGAATCTGACATGCTTGAATTAAGACAGATTCTTCCTTGGCTTCCATGTTCTCTTTGACTGAATCAAGAGAGATACTAGTTGCTTCTAAAGCTGAGTCCACTACTAGTTAACTGGACTCCACATTATCAGTATGGGTGCTCTGTAAGTCCCATAATTTTCCCACCTTGAATGACCACTACTTCTCTCCCCCTTACCTAAGACTAACAGATTCTCCAGAACTATCTTTCTTGTGTATATAATTAGTAATCTCTTTTGATCAGAATCCATGTTTAAAGCCATTTCAGTGTTCCTTTCTAATTTCTTATTTTCTAATTCCTATAAGAGTCTATACAATCTCATTCTTAATCCCACCTGTTTAACAATTTAACTGCTACTGAACTACTGAAACTGCACACTGGAATTCATGTTTAGTCACTGAAAAACTTTCTCCTTCCTCAGGTTCTTCTTTCACTATTCTTTTCACCCTCTTATCCTAAAAAAATATGACATTTTCAGAACACACTGTTTCCATTAATCCCTGGAAGTGGTGGCATCTTGTTTCTATAGCCCATCGTACCAAGAGAGCTGAAATAAGGTAGTTTGCCTTAGACCACTCTCTTGCTGTCTTCCCCGCTGACCTGACACACATTAGACTTGATGCATCACTGTCACTCCTCTTTTCAGGGATCTATAGATCTCAATCCTGCCTAATTTTGGAAACTTTTAGCTCTAGGATCACTTCTGCTTTCTCAAAAGCACTACTCCAGCCCTAATAGTTGGTGCTTTTTATTCTTGTTGTCAATAAGTCTCCTGGTTAACAGGCTTGTTCTCTTTCCACTATAGTCACTCATTTTCCCTAGGGCCTTATACCAGGAATTGTTATTACAAGGAATTTGAATTACTATGTAATATTGATTTAAAGTATCTCACTCTAAAACCATTGTCTCCTATCTTTCAAGCCCCTTCACTCTAGCAATACTTTCCATAACCCTTAGTCACCACAAGGATCTGTGATCTATTGATTATCTTTTCCATCTCATCTATATCTTTAACCAGCCTAATTTCCATACTGAATTATTATTCACACCCTTGGATACTTTTGCTTCAAGTATTACATGTTATGGAGATATTAATTCATTTTACTTTGAATCAATGAATATATATAACCAAATAATTTCAACACAATTTTCTTATGTTTTATAAAAATAATTTGTACCTAATCCATTTAAAAAGTGGTAAAAAAGAAAACCCCAGAAAGATATGTGAAGAGTCAATATGCAGGACTTTGTTATGAACTGACTCACTTAACATTTTTTATTCAATTAATACTCAAATTATATAATTGGGAGATTTTTAAAGAGTTATTTAAGCCAAATAATGTTTAAAGATAAATTATGGAGAAAATGTACATGTTCGACGATAACGGTATCATTTGGAATTCATTGTTAACTTAGGAAAATTCACATATTTCACTTTCCAATTAAGTGGCATGCGTACAGACAAGCCTAAGGCCATGATCCCCTTAGCAGCTCATTCCTCTCAGAGCAGCAAGAAAACAGACAGGCTGTTCATTCTCTTCCACGTCTCTTGTACAGATCGGAGCAGCTGCTGCTGTGACAGGCTGTCTGTCTTGTCATATCTTTATGTATTCATTTTTACAGCTGCAAACAGGGCCTATTCTAGTGAGAATTCACATAGAAATTTATCTTAATAAAGCAAGTCTCAAATATTTATATTAATCCATATACTGATATGAAACTTTTATAGTACTTTCTCTTTAAAGAAGCAGTATGTTTTGGAAAATTATTTTGTGTAGTGATTTCATGCAGTACAAGTTAAAAGAAAACTTGTGAGATAAAAATATTTATAAAAGTTAACTGAAAGAAGTTTTCTCAACATTATACTTTAAAAAATATATTAAATATGTTAAACATTTTGTTGTTAAAAAGGGCCATTATAAACCTAATTTTACCTCATTGAAAGAAAATGGTAAAAGAGATAGATAATGAAGTTACAATATTAATAATTATCAATAAAGAAAAATTAAAGTCTTAGTAAATGTATTAAGGTGTTCTAACTCTCAATTAGGACATTTTTTCTATGAGCAATATAAATCCTTGTGATACACTATTTAGGCATCTTGATTATAGCTAGAATTCAATAAAATATTAGACAATTATCAATATTACACTATTCTATGGTGACATGTGGTAAGCACAAATCAGTCAAGGATATATAACTGAGAGAAGGTATCAGCAGTTTAAATTATTTCTTTAAAGAAAACAGAAAATATAGGAAAAAATACATGTGAAGGCAAAATGCTGTTGTGACAAAAAATGTTACATTTAGGCATTTAGTTCTGCAAACTGCATCTTCACTTGCAGAGTTCAGCATGCTGGGAGTAATGCAATCTAATCAAGAGGGCTGAATTTCAAGTCAGCAGATGTAGATGCTAACATGAACTTTGGACCTAAAAATATCTATCTACAAAAATTATATTATCACCTTCTAAAGTAACTTTGAAAATAAAGTCTATTTTAATGTTGCAATTTGCTCTTTATTATGCATTATTTAATTTTAGAACTGGGAGAAAAATCTGGGGTCATTAAACCTTTTATTTTAATAAAAAGGAACTATGTATCAGTTAATACCATCAGTTGGATGGGGAGGGAAAGAGAAAGGCCAGGGGCAGGGTAAAGAAGGATAGAGTTTAAGTTTTAACAGTCAAAGCCTAGAGCACTCTCTACTTCATACCATTCTGTGATATCACCTTCTGTAATACAAATATTACTCTCTGTAATTTAAAAATCAAAGGTTATCTATAGAGGGGAGAGGGCTGGAGGGATGGGTGTAAAAGGTGAAAGAGATTAGTTATAAACTGTGCCTATAAAAATAGTCACTGAGGTGTATAGCATAGGAAATATAGTTAATATTTTTGTAATATTTATGTAGGGTGTCAGGTGGGCACTAGACTTATTGGGGTGATTATTTTGTAAGGTATATAAATATCAATTACTATGCTGTACCCCTGAAACAAATATAATATTGCATGTCAACTGAAAATGGAAAATAAATTAATTTTAAAAGAAAAAGAAAAATTAGGAAGTTAAAAAAATCAAAAATAAAATTAAAAGTAAATTTTACAAAGATGAACTAAAACCTATGAATACATTCATTATTTAAGACATACAATTAAACCCTAAATTGATTAATTTTACACTCATTAAAATTATAAAATCTGCCAAAAATCTGAGATTATAAGTTATGGTGAAATAATGATGATTAGCTGTGACATATAAAACAGTGGAGATTTGGAAAATGGTTCATTTTTTTTTCAAATATCTCAACACATTCAGACTAATGAGAATGAGTTGTATCAACAGTGAAGATTGTATAGATGGGACCCCCTACAAGAGACAAAAATATGTATTCCAATCCTAAATCCATCTTCAAAAAGCTAAACTTCTGTGGGAGAAACCAATAAGTAAGTAAAAGAAATTTACTAACACAAAAAATAAATACCCATAAAATACATACTACCAAACAATGTATAATGACTAAAAACAGACTAAATTTGTAATTCTCCACTCTCTTAAATTTTGGGTAATATCTCATGTATTTCTCAGAAATATTATAGCTTGGGATGTATACTAAAAAGATGGTATATAAAGGTATATTTGTAATTGGAATTATGATTAGGTCTGTGGTATGAGAGATTATTACTTAATCCTACAATGACAGTGTAAGGTCATGCCTATTTTGTAATACATCTAGATGATATCAAGATGTTTGATTGTATTGCATTGCATGACTCATGGTCCTGCAAAATCAATTGTCATATGAGGTCTTAAACCCCTTTAAGGAGACTCATTTTAAACAGTACCATGATTATATTAGGGAGATAATGACTACTATTAGTATTTTTTAACTCTTAAATAATGTGTCTATGAATTTAACTTGTGGAAATTTACCAGAAGATAAAAATAAAAGGAAGAAAAGAAAAAGAATAAAGGAGAAAAGAGAAGAAAAAATTAAATCATAATTCCAATAATATTTCCCTTGTGGAAACTGGAAACAATCCAAATCAGAAGCAAGAGTGGAATGAAAAAGTAATTTTGTTGTGTCTTTACAATGAAATAGGATGTAGCTTTTAATAACAACTATTATTGAATATTATTCAACAATATGACAACTGTCACTTCTATAAAAGTATAGATGTAATTTTTCTGGTAATAGCTCTCCAATCCAAGACCCAGGTAATCCTGCCCCAGTTGCTGGTGGTGCTGGCTGCACAGCTCACCAGAGACTCTCTTCCCAGAAATTCCCCTTTGCCAGAAAGCAGCTGCTGATCTCATAGTTACACCCAATGGGATTAGCCTGAATCCAATGATTAGTAGACATGGGCATTAAAAGTCCTATATCCTCACCTCAATTCAATTCATCATGTCACTGAAGTACAATACCAACTCCAGGACTAGGAAACTGGCGGATGCCTCTGGGACAATTGCTTTGAAGTTTAACTTCTACATCCAGTCTGACTTCTGCATTTCCTTCAAGTGTTTCCCACTAATTACCCTGCAACCAATTTCTGTCTGTCAGTTTTCGAGGGAATCAACAAAATAAAAGATAAACTAATCAGGATATCAAACTGAACATGAACTAATATTATAGTTGTGCAAAATGTAAATGAAATATAAAAACATATTTCTCATAATGGACTTTACATAGGGTGATTTTTAACCATTTTATATATTTTCTATTGTCAATGTACACTAAAAAAATTTAAAGACATTGCAAAATATAAATTCTATTATTACTAAAGTTAATAACAACTATTATTGTTGTTATTACATACTATTGTATAAATACTATGGGTATTTAATACAAGCCTGTAATTAAATAAATACATGTTTTTCCAAGTTAGACTCTTCCTTCTTCTATGTTCCCTATTTTTAAAAAATTTTTAAAAACATTTCCTCAAAAACTATGGTACATTTACACAATGGAATACTACGCAACAGAAAGAAAAAAAGAACTACTAAACTTCACGACAGCATGGATGGAACTAGAGGACATTATGCTAAGCGAAATAAGCCAGGGGGCGAAAGACAAATACCATATGATCTCACCTATAAGCAGAACCTAACCAACAATACAAAGATGCAAGGAAAATAAGACCAGCAACACTGAAAAGAAAAGAAACCAACAGAGACAAGAGGGAAGGAGGGAGTGGGGGCAGGGGAAAAGGAAAGGAAGAGGAAAGTCAAGGGACATATAGCAAGGACTCATGGACAAAACCAAAGGGGAAGAGTTGAGGGAGGGAGGGGGGGCAAGGGAAAGTGGTGGGGAGTGGGCAGAGACAAATGTATTTGAAAAAATAAATTAATTAATTTTTAAAAAAAGAACAAAAGAAAAAGAAAGCTCTGGTTCCGATCAAATAACAACCCTGTTCTACTGGAGACTCTAAAATTCCCCTTCCTAACTGCTCTATGTGCATTAAACCATTCATTTGTCACTGAAAAAAAAAACAAAAACAAAACATTTCCTCAATATAAAGTTATTTTTAGATTTCCCTGCAATTTACTTCCAGTCATTTGTTTATAGATTACCGGATCAAAACTCTGAGAATTATACTCAAACTCAACCAATCAGATGTTAACTATAATAATAATATCTGGGATAATATCACTGTTACAGTAAAAACTTAGCAAATGTTTTAGTTTCTTTTTTTTATTTCAACTTTTATTTAGTTCCATTCTTTTAAAAATCATTTGAATATTCAAATGGCTGGAAAGCATGAGGTGAAACTGGCAGGGGAGTCCTGTTTTTCTGTATGCACGATGTAAATCTGATGCTTTCATCTTTAGCGAGGTCAATTAGGTTGACTCCATTGTAGTAGAGGTTTTCAATACATCCTTGGAAGTTTTTCTTTAAAAAGGTCCCTGGTTTGCCTGGTACTGGGATTCCTCCAAAACTAAGTTCTTAGTCGATATCTAAGGCATCCGCCTCTCCCTTGGTCTGGAAATGTTACCTGTCCTTGTCCATGGCGAATTTCTCCTGCTTGCACAGCCACTCAATGAGGACCCGCTCAATGAGGACCAAGTGCCGGTCATCCAGGAGGCTGCCCAGGGTAGCTGAAGGTAGGCTGCTGCTGAGCCGAGTTTTGCTGTCATCCAAACCAAGGTGCAGAGCAAGCCTCCCTTTCTGGAGCTGCAGGGTGATGTGGTCTCCATGTTGACCTTCTTCATGGAACAGAGCCCCATCTCCTTGGATGCCCTTGAACTTGAGAGAGATTGCATCTTTGAGAGTGCTCAGCAGCTTCTTAGTGAACCTGTAGAGAAGGGAGCTTCTGTCATCAAAGTCAGCAACATCTGACTTACAGGAGCATCCTACCTCAACCCTCATGCCAATCTTTCCGCTCAGATTCCATTCAAGGGGCAGGAGGGGCTCTCACTGCCTGCAGTAACTTGTGGTGCATCACACTGTCAGAATTTATGTTCCAGACAAAGGCCCTGGTCTCCGGCAAAGGCAGGGGCAGAGTGGGCCAGAGACACTGAGAAGAAACTGGGGAAGGAGGCCCTGGGGAGAGAACTCTAGTTTCTATCTAGGAAGATGAAGATTTTCTACTTGTAAGAGTTAAAGGAATGAATGCATTTAATATACATACACATTAATTTTATAAAATTAAATTTATAGAAACTACAGGAACTTATACTTTTTAAAAAGACTATACAATTTTCATAACTATCTTGAAATAAGTTCAGATAAAATAATGAAAGACTTTAATCCCCAGTAATATTCAAGACTCAAAAATAAATAAGAACTTAATTGGCCCTTGATTCCAGAAATACCAATTAATTTCATGTATTCATTACTATTCCACGCCTAACAAGGAACTTAATTCTTCCTTTGGCATTGACTTCATTTTTCAACAGGTTTAGGAGACCTCTGTTCAAATTTCTCATTCCAAAAAACTGTCATTTCTTCTCTATTCATACTAGCCACGTCCAAGAGGCATGTGTCAAGAAGTTTGTTTTGTCCCTGAGTTGTATGTTCTCCCCAAGTTAAATGGTCTACCTCTTAAAACAAATATAACATATTCTTTGTCCCAGTTCTCAACCTTAAGTGAAATGCTTTATGCTCTGCCTTAAAAGTGTAGCTCACAATAAGAAATGTATTAGGGTCCATGTAGCTTAAAAGAAATTTATTTTCCTCTCCACTGGAATGAAAGGCAGTAACATAAATAAGATGAAAAAAATAAAAATAAAAATAAAAATTTGAGTTTTTGTAATGTACAACACTATTATAGATACTGAAATTTAATACTTAGTTCTCAGTATAACAACATGAGGCTATAATTAAAGCTTTACTTTATGGATTGAAAATCTAAGGTGTACAGAATTTATGAAATCCATTTAATGTGACACAACTGGTATATATTCTACTACAACAATTAAAGTAAATAGCTGTAATATGATAATAGGTATAATATGGTATCAAGATAACACAAAAAATGAAATATAATACTAATTATACATATGATATAATAATATGTAATTAGCCTATATCTTCTTAATGGGAATATAAGAAATTTGATGTAGCCACATAATATCTTAAATTAGTTTTCAGTATTTCTATATATGAACACAAGTAAGTATAAGATAATCTGTGAATTAATTTTTAAAGCCAGAGTTTGATTTTTTTTCTAAATGTAAGAGGTACCACAGGACCTAGTCCAATGAAAATGTGTACATTGCCAGAGTTTTTATGAACATTAAAGAGCTGGAGTGTTTAAAAGCCTAGGGATTTTCTTTGTGGGTTACTTCTGTGCATGCAAGCTGCAGGACCCACCTCTTTCAGACCCCTGAATATGCCTTTCACCAATAACTAAAGTAGTGGCAAAATGTATTACAAAATCTTTTTAGGAAAACACTGAAAAGATCAGAAACAACAGCAGGACCAAGTGCAATGTGAACATATCTCAAGAGTTGATCTAGAGAGGCAAAGATTTAAACCAGTGTTGTCCCTGGAGGCATATGCCAGCTCTGGTGACATTGAGATTCTTAGTCTACGTACAAAGTTCAGCGGTGGGGGGAGGGTGGATGGAGATAAAACCTAGTGTTCAACCAAGGTGGGTAATCTGAAGCAATCCCAATATAAAGCTGATTATATAAACCATCATATGAGAATGGTCTGGATATGAAGAAACTTGTGAGTCAATCTTGTTGCTCAGTCATAGAAAAATAAAAATTTCTGAAAATCATTTTTGAAGCCTAAATTCACACAATATAAATTTTTATTTTCAGTAATCTATAGTTGCTTGTTGTAACTAATGAGAATCTTTTCTAGTTGTGTGTACCTTCAATACAGATAATGTTTCAAGTAAAATAAATATAAAAATAAAGACAAAAATTGAATAAGAATTTACAGGGAAAGAAGGCAACAGTGACAGATCTCATGTATTTTAATATTACAATATTAAATATTATAAAATAAATAAATATTTTAATATTTAAATAATATGTATTTAAAATATTGGAATTATTATAACTAACAAAATATAAATATTTTAATAGTTTAAATATTTTCAATAAATAAAAAGAAGGGGTGAAAAATAACAGACACTATAAAATTTAACAAGCAGATATCAAAAAATAATTCATCTTCTATAGTTATGATATTGAAATGAACAACTCAAATGATTTGTAAAACATTATTCTGGATACAGAGGAATTAGAAAAACAATGAACTATTAGTTAGATCTGACAAAAGTATTCAAAATGCAACAGAAACCAATCCATGGACGGTTTTTCCAAGAGACACAAATGGAAGGCTAGGAGATATAAAGTACTTCAAACCAAATTTCTAGGAATCACTAAAAATTCCTTTAAATTTATAAAAGATGTCAATGTTCATATTCATGAAAGAAAATGACACTGAAGTAGAAAAATTAGAAGGCATTTGCACTTCAAATGAAGTTGCAAGCTAGAGATTATAAAACCACTCAGAGGAAAAAGAAAAAAAAATTCTTAAAAAGGAAGAACAACTGAATTGAGGTGGGCTAACATCAATAATGAAAGTTGTGGAACCTAACCAACAATACAAAGTGGCAAGGAAAATAAGACCAGTAACACTGAAAGGAAAAAAAAAAATCAACAGAGACAAGAGGGAAGGAGTGGGGGGGCAGGGAAAAGGAAGGGAAAGGAACATATAGCAAGGACTCATGGACAAAACCAAAGGGGAAGAGCTGAGGGAGGGAAGAAGGGAGGGGGCAACGGAAAGTGGTGGGGGGTAGGCAGACAAATGTATTTGAAAAAATAAATTAAAAAAAATATATTATAATAAAAAATTGTTTAAAAAAAGTTGTAAGACGATAGAATAATGTCTAAAATTACGAAGAAAATAACTTTGTCAGATTATTTTTTTAAAAAGAATGACAAAATAAAAACGCTTTTAGACTATAATGTTTGTATCAAAAGGCTATCACTAAAAGAAATTCTAAAGGATATGATTTAAGCAAAAGGAAACTAATCTTAGAATTAAGTTCCACAATGCAATTAAGAATGGATAGAAAATGAAATAAAAATAATAAAATAAAATAAAATACTTAAGACACCTGTCACTAATTAAATATAAAATGAATATAAAATAATTATAAAGGAAATGATATATTTAATAACAATTTTATATTGTTATACAATGTTATTAATATGCTATAATAATTATTTTTATATATAATTTGGAGGTTCAACAAGAAATGATTAAGAAAAAATACTTGACCTAATATTATCTACATTGGAAGTATAGTGTGTTGAGTTAAATGATCTTATGGTTTTCCTATATGAGAAGGAACCGATATCAATCATTTGAAGCTGAGAACACGTCAATTTAAAAAACAAGAAACAATCACAAAGAAAATACAAAAACAAATGTAAATATAAATAAATGGATTGGAAAAAAATGGGAGGATAAAAAAATATGAGAAGCCAGGAAAAGACAAATCTAATCTACTCTAGTAGAACATATTATCAGCATTTGCTTAGATGGAGTGGAACGTGGTTGATTGTGAAGGGACACCGCCATCCTTCCTGGGTGACACACGTAGTCTTTAATCTGACTGTGGCAATTATACGTACATTGGTCAACATTCAGAACTGAACACTTAAAGTGAGCTAAATTAATTGTTCATAAAAATTATTCCTAAGTTAAAATTTGATATAAGTATTATTTTTAAAACCCTCTAAATCCATTGAAAAGCTGAGTGGATAATGTTGAGAAATATATATATATAAATATTATATATATACATATATATGCATTAATTAAAAAAACAAACAAGTTTTGGTAGCTTTCAAAACAGAAAATGAAAAGTTTATTAGAAACCCTTCCATCCCTCCTGCACCTCGTTTTTATAAAACAGCAAAAGCAAACAGCTGAAAAGGAATTCAGAGACATTGTGTTCTGAAAAAATTCTTCCTATAATAATAAAAATGCAGTGTTTCCTACCTTCACTTTCTCTTTGGCCCAAATGATTGTAATAGTTCAACTCCAGCATCTTTTTTTTTTTTTACACAAGATTTCATCTCCCTGTGTAGGGAGCCGCTTTGAGTGGGATCAGGGACTGTAGTCCCATGCAAGCTGGGGCTTGGGAGAGGACCCATAAGACTTGGCTGGAACACTGGTAATGCAGTTGATAGGCAAGACCCAATAATAACTCTGAGGGTGCCCGAGGGAGTAAAAATCAGGCCTGGAACTTATACCAGATAACCAGCTCAAGGCTGGGAAAGAAATTTACAAAAGTCCTGGACCCTGACCGAAATCCCACCTGGTGCATAACTTGGACTCAAGCAGTTCAATGTGTTCCTGTCATTGTCTTCTTTAAACAACACCTATTCTCTGTAAACTTAAGTTACTGATGTACTTAGATTACCTATACATTTCTGCTACCTATGCCCTGCTTGTAACCCTCTCAATAAAAGCCATTGAGCACAGGGGTTTGGGACATTCTCCTTTAGAATCACCTTCCCCTTTCCTTGACAGGCAAATGGTGTCTGGAATGACTCATTCTTCCATCTGCGGTGAGCCGGGGGCCTATGCGGGCCAGTCTCCCCATATCCCCGCAAGGTGCCCCTTTAGATTAGATGCAAAACGAACCCACACTGTCAGCTTTCAGCTGTGCAGATCCTCCTTTCTACTAGACAGAACTCATTCACTTTTCATTGACTCGTTATTATTGCTTGTGCAACTATTTTCCAAAGGCAGTTCCCTATTCCATACTATAACTTTTTTCCAGCCACAATTATTTTAAATTTATTTTGTATGGTCAAGCACCAGGCCATGGTACTCCTAAACTGGACATATATCAAGCCCTCCAAAGATGACGCAGACAATTCCTAAACTTGATATGAAGGAGTTAATATCTAGTACAAATCATCCCTGACCCACTTCGGAGAAAAGAGTGAGACTCCTGGCATGTATTTTTTCACAAAAATCTCAGTAAAGCCTCTCTCTCACTCATATCTCGTAGAAGTCCTTGAATTGGAGCTGGGATAAATTCGTCAACTCTGCTTAAAGTGCTGTGTCACACACACGCACACACATACACACACACACGTTTCAGCTATTGGGATGTTACCCAAATTGAAAGTGAATCAGGTACATCCTTAAGAATGAAACTGAGTCTACTCTATTAACCAGTAAGTCAGCCTTATATACAAAGTCTTGTTTATATCATCAGAGAACAGAGCAACTAATGGTGCCTCATAGATTGGGAAATGTTTGAAAGAAAAGAATGTATTGCATATGTACCTTGTGGGGGAAAGAAGAGTCTACCAACCATCAGTGAGAAAGGATATTTTATAAAGAAAAAGGAATAATACAAAAGCATGACATTGCTCTTGGAATGGCAAATAACATAAGTAGCTAAAGTGTAACTTTGTGGGAAATTCAAAAATTGTAAGGGAGATAATTTAGATGGAAGGATCTTGAAGTGTGTTTATTGCTATTCTAGAAACTTTAGATTACATCATATACAAATGGAGGTTCATAGGCAACCCATCAGTGACATTTAAAACAGGCTGCCACTTTATACCTTAAATATGTGAGATTTATTGTGATTACAATTATTATTAAAGCTTTTCAAACATCACATTACAACTTTAAATCTTTATTTTAAAACATAACTTTGACAACAATATGAAATGAAATAACCAGAGACAGATGTGTCAGTTAGAACATTATTTCAAAAGCTTCTATGAAATGGTGAGAGTTTGAAATAGGACAGAGGCCAAAGTTATGTAGAAAAAAGGAAATAAATTATCTGAGTTCTATTGTATGGGGAGATTTGGAACATGAAAACTGCACCTATCCTTTGAGGGAAATGTTAAGAGGCAGAGACCACAGGGAGGTCCATTTTTTTCTTTGTTCCATTTGGTGAAAGGACAAGTGAATTAGAAAAGGTAAAATATTGCACCAAGTTTTATGTGCAGGCAAGCTTGGTATAGCAAAAACCCACATGTTTTCTGTGGTCTATGGAGAAATTACAAATGTTTCAAGCATCCATGGGTAGTTTGCCAGCCCTTACAAGAGCCCTGCCCTGAAAGTAAATAGACCAGCCCCCTGACCTCTTAGCAGAAGAACTGGATGGAGTGGAGACGTGGATAAAAGTTGTTTTTCTTCTTCAGCAGATATATATGAAAGAAGGACACAATGGAGCACAAAGAGCTCACAGCAGAAGCAAATCCATTGCCCCCAAAAGCTTATGTTAACTCATATCCGTGTAAGAATGACATTCCTGAGTTAGATCAGCAACAGGCCCGATGGTTTTGCAGAGTTGGCCATAGAACTAAAAAAGAGGATGATCGGCTCCTGCTTCCGCTGAAGTGTGTGCAGCCATGATTACTTTTAAACTGTTCTTTCTACATTTTGTTAACTGGCCATTGGTAAGTGGCAGCTCTGTGAGATTACAGGCAGGGCATAGAGAATGTGAGGAAAAGAGGATTCATGAGGAGAGGAATTGCAGGAATTGGAGGAATTGCATTCATTAAAAAAACATGACTGATTTGATGACTCTTGCTTTGAAATGTTTCCAAATGTCTGTATTTCTACATGTACCCAAAATGAGGAATTTTAAACAAGTATATACATAGAAAAACAGTTATACACCTATTTGTTAAAAGATATAGGGTTGATTATCATTATTTACTTTTATATTTGTGAAATTGTCTAGTGGTTGAAATTTATTTGCTATCCCAAATTAATATTTTGCTTTCATAGTCATTCACAGACATAAGCAGAGTAGCAAAAATTTTGAGTCACCCAATGGGGCATTTTCCTAGCTAAGGTCTAAAACGGCAATGCTCTGCCTTCTTATTTTATCTCTTGTACAGGAATGACCAGAGGATGGAGACCGTAGGTGCAGGGCAGTGTAAGGAACTCAGTCGGGACACAGTTGTTGAACAGAATTGGAACCTCATTTATTTTCTCTTTCGTAAGATAAAGAAAATGAAAGGCACCAGGATGAGTTGTTTTTCAGATATAACAATGTAATCAGTGTGGGACAAAAAGTGGTGCGGGATGTAAAAATGTTTGATTCTACAATATAAGAATGATAAAGTATGACAATTCTGTACACTTGTGAGTCAAGCACATTAATAATGGACAGAATAGGTTGTTAATGACCTAAGAACACTTTCAATAGGGTTTAATATGTTTTTCATAGACTGAAGAAAGAAAATATTTGCAGTGAGCATAGACTATCCTTTTAAGATGTTTGATGACGACGGAAAGAAAAACTGTAAGTTAAACATGAGGGAAAGAAAGGCATAAAGGATGAAATGAATAAATTGAAAATCTGTGTGAAAGAAGAATTGTGGGGATAATTGGGAATTAAACATTTAGGAAGGTGACCCAAGGAATAGTACAGGTATTAAGAAAACTCACTCCTGAGGCATTTCATTTTTTTATGTTCATTATGAAGCACACTATTGAAATGTGGGCAGTTAGGTTAGACAGAATGAGGATGAAGCTTTTCATAGGAAACAGTGCACTTAAAGAAGACTAAGTTGGAATAAGTGATATAATTGGTGAGTAATGCTGAAGTTCCCACAATTTTTAAATGTGAGTCAATGAATATGCTTTGGCACTAATCAGATCACTTATGCAATTTTCTCCAACATGCCCCAAGAGCTTGCAGGCAGAGTCAGAGAATGCAGATGGTTATATATACTTTGTGAAAGGTTTTTAACAAGGTATGTATGGTGGAAAGACTAGAAAGCTAAGAAAATTAAGGGTGCTTAAACTGAGGCCAGAAAGCTAGGAAATAAGTAAAAACTGAACAGAAAATTTCAGTTTTCATAAGAGAATACATCTTTAAAGCAAGTTATCAAATTATCAGCCATCAGACAATAAATCTTTGGAGGTAGTAAAATTCCAGTAAAAATATAGTTTAAGATTTTTTCTTTTTACCAAAGTGAAGCTTACAGGAAATTAAAACAAAAATAAAAAATATGTTACAAGTAAATCGTACTATGTTATGGCATTAGTAATTAGCAAGAATCAGGATTGACAGTAAATTAGCAGGTAGCTTTCCTTTCACTAAAAATAAAGAGACGTGAAAAGCAATATGTTAGATACATCGGTCCATTTAAGCTTCCCTTACTTATTTTTTTTTTAATTTGCCTTTGTTTATAGATTTTTTTAAAAATTTACCATGTTTATCAGGGATGATTTTCATAGCATTAAGTACATTGTATGAAGTACAAGTCTTAGAATGGTAAACCATGGTAATTTCTGCATTCATTGATAGAGTGTAATTTTATGGTATTAAGAGTCCCAGTTTATGTTTTGCATTCAGTAATTTTCTAGTACATTGTCTTATGCAAGAAATATTTTCAGTAAAGTTTCTATTTCTTTAATTGTAGTCAAACTTCGTTTTCCAAGTTTGCTACTCTTCATAGATCAATACTGTAGAAATTAACTGGTTTTTGTTCTACACTGTTGTGCCTGCGGTCCATGATGCCTGATCTACTGTAATGTAAAGCTGTTATGTGTTGCATAGATAGCTCCCTTTGTGTCTGCATCCTGCTCAGTTTATTTCGAACTTTTACCTAGTTATTGCCTGTTAAGGAGTATCTGGCCCCACCATGTGTATTCAAGCTGGAAGCCTCAAAATGACTTTCCCAGTTTACCCCATCCCTCCTTTCCATGTCAACCCGTTTACATTAAAATTACCTAATTAAAATGTTCCCCACATTCCACGAATCATCCCTCTTGTCATCCTCAAAGACACCTGCGTGAGGGTCTTGCTCTGCTCCTTCTCTGCCCTATTCGCAACAAAATAAAAAAGGTGATATTACTATAAAAACTACAGGTATTAAAACAATGTTAGTGGAAAACAGCAAGCAACTCTATGTTCATAAATGTAACGGTTTATAGAAAACAAACAAATTCCTTTAAAGATACAAATTAAAGCTTACTCCAAAAGAAATATCCTGAAAATCTTACTTATTTTAAGATATTGAATTTGCAACTGATGACTTTTCCAAAAAGATATATCCAGAATCAGATGGCTTAACTCATGAATTATCCCTAACATTTAAGGAAGATGTAATATCAATTCACCAAAAAGTCTTTGAGAATATAGAATAGGAGGAAACTTAATATTCATTTTATGAGGCCAAACTACACTAACAACAGAGCCAAGAAAAGACATTATAAGAAAACAAAACTACCAAGCAGTAAACATTATGAATTAAATAAATGGATAAATAAATGGAAAAAAATCTAAGAGAAAAAACTAGTCAAATACATTGATATTTTCCTCTTAACATTTAAAAAATAATAAATAATACCCTAATAGGATTAAGCTTAGAATGAAAATCTGATTTCATATTAGAAAATTATTTGAATAATATCTACAGAATAAAGGGCAAAAAACAGTATTATTGTAGTAGATGCAAAAAAATAATTTAAACAATTATCATTTAGCCCTGGTCATGTGGCTCAGCTGATTAGAGCATCATCCTGTGCACCAAAAAATTGCAGGTTCAGTTCCAGATCAGGTCACATACCTAGGTTGGGGGTTCAATCTCCAGTCAGGGCACATAGAGGAGACAACTAATCAATCACCTTTTCTCTCTCACATTGATATTTCTCTCTCTCATAAAAAGATAAAAAAATCCTTGGGTAAGGATTAAAATAAATAAGAATTATTTATGATAAAAGCTATCAATAGAATGGCACATCCTTGTTTTGACATACTTAATGATGAAAGATTAAATGGTTTCCTCTACAGTCAGGAATAAGGCAATAATATTTACTCTTATCACTCATATTTTATATCCCATAGAGATAATACCTAGGACAAGATGACAAGAAATAATAATAAAAGGCACACAAATTAGAAAGGTAAAAATAAAATTGACTAATCTTCCAATTTTCATGAATCTTCACATAAAAATCATAAAGATTCTACAAAAATCTCATAGAAATATGGAATGAGTTTAGTAAATTTGCAAGATATAAGGCCTGTGTATTAAAAAAAGGAATCATAACTATAATACCAATAAAGACTTGAAAATAAAATATTAAAATACTTTGTATTAAAAGTTTTAATAAATTAACAGCACAGTAAAATTTTTAAGCATTTCTTTGGGCAAAACTCAATTCGAATCTGACAGCGCCAAACTGAAAATAGAAAACTGATCCCATGTCTTTGCCTGATGAAATGTCACTGCAGGGTTACAAGCAGGAGTGGTTCTGTGAGAAGTGCTCTGACTCAGTAAGACATGTCAAGTGTAGATCCAGTAAAATTTGCTGATGGTTTGGGTGGTGAGGAATAAGAAATGAGGAAAACCCAAGCTGCCTCCTAGAGGGATGTTGTTGTCTTCACTGTAATGAGGAAAACCAGGGTAAAAATGGTGTTTGGTTGAGTTAAGGAATGAAAAATTGGTTTCCATACATATTGCATTTGATCTGTCATTTAGACAACTAATTAAATAGATGTTGAATAAACATTTTTAAATATAATGCTGGTATTTTGGAAAAACATGTTAAACAGTTAAAGTGTGATGCTTCAATAAACAGAAGATATTTAAAAATCTGAGAGGGAAAATGTTTACCTAAAATATTAGAGAATACTGGGAGATTAAAATCATTGTTTAAAATTATGAGAAAACTTGTAGGTATAAATGGGAGGAACAACTAGTGGTGAAAATTGGGAAGGAAAAACCAGTGAGGTGGGGAAAACCCACAGTATGTAGTGTGCCTGAGGTGACATGACAAATTCATTTAGAGGATGGGACAATAAACCATGTCAAATGCTTCCAAGAATTTAAATAAAATGAAAATAATGAACACATCATTGCGATTCACAAGATGGAATTCACTGGGATGTAGTGGTAGGAAGGTAAGATAATTTGCTTCTGATGATTTATCTGTTCTTGGTGAGGAATTTGAGTTAATCATCTGTGAGTGGGAGGTAAGATGAAGTTTGGAAGAAAGGAGAAATTATTTTCTTGGAAATAGGAGAATGAATTGACTAGGAAGCAGTGAATTATCTAGGACTTTCAGGCAGTGTTATGTGCAGCTGTATCATTTTATAGACAGAACAAACAGAGATATTAATGAAGGGTTTTGTGTTTTCGTTCAGCACATTGTGTTATGGGAAAAAAGAACCAGATAGTCAAAGCCATTTGTAATGGAGGAATTTTATTCGCAGGCAATGGATATTAGCAGTTGTTTTTGTTGCATTCTAACCTTTTCTTCAATGAAGAGGGGCAGCTAGTGGGACAACACTCCTCCTGGTCACTGGCTGCTTGCTCACACACTGTCCCAGGGAAGCAACTATGGTGAATTTAGGTGACAAGGAAATACTTGCTATGCCTATTACTCTTCCTCTCCCTCTCTGGGAGGAAATCTGACATTCCTGAACGAGCACATGTCATGAAATTACGGCTTAAGTGTTTCAGTACTACTAGTGTAGATTCAGTTTTCTGTCTAATTTTAAGGTTCAGTATTTTGAATCCACTTGCCTACAAATATGTCATGTTTTCTGCTATTTATCAGATGATGAAGATCTTCATGTATTTACTCTTTCTTATTCTAAGTTAATTCAGAACTTGGTTAGAAAAGACAGCCTAAGGTATGATGTTTCTTTGAGTGGTGAAGAGCAAAAAGAAAAGAACAGAGCAAGAAGGAAGAGGAAGATTGAGACTTTTTCGATGATACAAAGATCTGGAGTACACAGTAGACACAAAGATATGGGGTTAGAGACGGTGATATTAAAAGTAGTGGGTTAATAAATCCAGTGATGCTTAAATCGCTATAATACTTTTAAAATAAACATGATTTAGTACTACAGTTTTTTGTCTTTTTTTAAAGTAAATATATTTTAGTATTATAGCTTTCTTCAGAGTTGTATCTCGGTATCAGTGAATGTTGAGAACACAGAGTGAGGGTAGACTGGCACACACACAGTTAAAATACATGTGTGTGAATGTGTAAGTTGGCATACTATAATAAAATGGTAACAGATTCCAAAGCAAAATTCCCAAATATACTGTACATTTATAATGCTTAAATTATAAAGGGCCAGATTAAAGACTTTTGGTAGTGATAACTTAAACTACAACTAGATAGAAACCATTTAATTTCTTTAGACAGGTTAATAGAATACAAAATACCAGTTGATTACAATATTGAAATTAGTATTATGCATGCTTATATATTTTTGTAGAACACTAAACATAGGCTTCAATTTCATTCATATTGTTTTTATTTACTGTATTATTTTTATTATTAATTATTTGACAGTTATACTATGTTTTGTGAGTATTTATGGTAGATGTTAGAACTAACGGAGGTTTGTCCCATTAAAATGTATTCCTATAGCCTAACTCGAGGATCATAGATTAAACTGATTTTTAACTCCATTTTATTTGTTGTGCTATCTGGATCTCATTGAAATTGTAAGGTTTATGGACTAAATAAAGACACCTAAGTGTGCATATTAAAAATGTAGAAAAAGAACTACATTATATTTTAGCAATTTTAACTTAGTATAATTTTGCTTATATAAATGATAGAAATTGTCTAATTCTTTAGTAATGTGCTTTGTGAAGGACCTTAAGTTTTCATAAAATATCAGAATTTTGTACTACTTACTATATTTATTTATTAAACATACTTACCAGCAAATAACAAAGGGAATTCATGTGTATACAGTAGGTAAAACTGTGATGCATTCATAATCCATTACTAATTTTACTTTATTTTGTGAAATATATTTAAATTTTTTCTACCTTTAAGTAACATGCCCAAGGCAAAAACTTCATTTGAGAGAAAGAATATATGAGTATATTTTAAATTATACCTGAGTATATCTAACTATTTTATGCTTTTCCAGGGTCACTTTGGGGGAGGGGGAGTGTGTTATGCCGTAAGTATAGAAAAGCTATTGAAAATTCATACCTACATGGGACAGGTATTACACTTTATAACTTTACTGAAATCAAACCAAAATATTTTTCCTACTTTGAAAAAAAATAATTTTATCCTGGTAGGAAAGTTACAGGATAAATCTGTTCAATGTGCCAGGAAGGGATTCATGACCTGGCTTCTATTAACAGAAATGGGGTGTCTTGCAGCTATATCTCCATAAGTTGCTCTGAAAAATACCTCTGTAAGTAAAGATTCAACCCAAGGGTTAGTTTTTACTGCAAGTTATAAACTTCAGGAAACTGGATATGTAATGGAAGTGCTGACACAACCTTAAAGATAGCTGCCTGAACAGAGCAACTATAATACTCCAAGTCCTTTATTTCAGAAAGTGTGAGTGTTTATGTTGCCAATGGATAAAAGAATTGATGTGGAAATTACTCATGCTTGGTGAATTGCATGGTAATAAAAAGAAGTCTTGCTAAATAAAGCTTTGGGTAAAATGTAATATGGACTCAATTTTCCCTACAAAACCATTTTCACAAGTTTTATGTTTTACTATTTATGATCAACAAATCCTGTACTTTGCTTCATTTATCATTCCACATTTCATTTGCAAACACTTCACTGATGAAATAATTTATGTAACAATAATGAGACAGTCCACTTTGGGATTTCAGGAAACAAATACAATAACAGGGGAAAAAACAACTTTTTAAAATAGATCATAAAATCAGGTGTTCCATTTTACAGACATTTAAGTTTTAAAAAATGTTTTGACAATTGTATATATCCATGAAAGAATTCATAATAGTATGCTAAATATCAGTTTATAATTTTTAGAAAAGCAGAGCTGTATATATAAGACAAAAATATACAACATAAAATATTATTTATTTTATTTCTCCAAGAATTTTTATTACTTTAAGCAAGAATATAGTTAATAAGCCTTGTGTTTTAATTTATGAGTAAGCATAGTACAAGGATTTTCAAAGTAGTGTTTCAAATGTTGGAAATTAATTATTCCCTTTATTTACACAATTGTAACTGAGAGACTTGTTTAATCTGTGCATACTTAAGCAGGATTGCAACAATAACTATGACACACAATAGTTGATCTCAAGGATTTTAGACTAATGGGAGAGAGACATAAAATAAACATATCCTTTTATAAGGATATACTTTGGATTATAAGATACATAGCAAAAATAAAGAAAGAAAACAACTGGTGTTTTGGGATTAAAAGAGGATAAAAAGAGAATATTCCTCATGATTCTTGGATGATAAGTAATAATCTATCACATAGACAGAGAAAGTATATTTGGGGGGGGAAAGATGAGGAAGAAAAAAATGAGAGAAAACCAGCTCTCCACAAAGTTCACACACCGTGAAGGAGGAGAGCAAGTGGTCATTGACGATTTATTTAAGTAGATATATCCATGTTGGTGGGTACAGGAGTAGGGAGCTGATTTATAATGTGATTCGTTAGGAAGATAGAACTGCGATCTATCCTGAAGGCTTTCAAGATGTGTAATTGTATGCATTTTCCTAAATGAAATAAGAATAAAAAAAGAAAGCAGAAAAATAAAGCAGCTAGAGGCAATCTAACTTTTTTTTTAAATAAAACCAGATCATTTAAGCACCAAGTGAAACAGTCTAAAAGAGGTTCAAGAGGAAACACAGTATCAAGGCATGGTTTCCAAGAAGACACAAATCATGTGGGATAGATATTTTCAAATGAAGATTTTCTTACATCTTAAAAATTAAATTAAGTTCTAAGTATTTAAAAAATTACGGTCAAGGCAAATAGTGATGTTTTTAAACAGAATAGACTTGGATTTGAATTCTGTATTAAGATTCATTAACTTATGGGCTAGGTTTCCTTTACCAAATAATGGCTGTATTATAGGAATATTGCATTAATTAAAAGGGAAGCATATGTAGAATACTTGGCTCATAAGACATGCTCAATAAATGAGCCTCTGTTTTATTTAATGTAAACACCCACGATGCTATCTACTTTTTCTTTATTTTTAAGTCCACTAGACAGTGGAGTAATTGCCTTTTTGAATTGCCTGTCCTAGATGTTGCATCGAGCTATGGCAGATGGAAGCTCAGTAGCAGTCATGCACAACATTTGCCAAATAGGACACTCATCTGAAGACGATGGCAGTAATTGACTTCTTCACTGCAGGACTCAAAGACCTATCTCCACTTGCCAACAATTGAGGAAATTGGTGATTCTGTGTCTATAACACCACCACTAATTATTAGACAATCATTGCTAAGGATACTAAAAATAGAGAAGCTGACCTTCTTTTTTCCCTCTCCCTATTTTCCTCCCTCCCCCTGCCTTTCACAAACAAAATAAAGAACATAGAAAGAGAAAAGTAAACTTTAGCAGAGGAGATATTTCAGTGTAATATAAAGTGGACATTCTCAACTTCGTCAGAGATAAATATTAGAATGTTCAGATAAAAATAGATTTAAAAACCCTCTGTGACTTAATATTTAGGAAACAGGCAACCATTCTTCCTCTCCAGTTTAGTCCACTAATATCCTCAAACTTCCCTCCTCCCTCCCTCCCTCCCTCCCTTACTCCCTTCCTTCCCTCCTCTTCCTCCTCAGTTCCCTCATCTCCTCTTTTCCTGCTTCTTTTTCTCACTTTCCTTCTCCTTTTATTATTCACTAGGCTTTTGTTTTTTAAGTATACTTGATTCCAGTCTCTTCTAGATTTTCCAGCTCTATCTTTCCAAGTAGCTTTTTGTTACTCTGCCTTGGAAATTGCTCCACTACTTCCAGAGGCTGGCATGATTTTCTGTGAGTGAAATACCAAATTATTATAGCCAGTGGTTCAAGTAAAATCTAACCGCACATCCTGATGCTTTAACTAAACATTTCTTATTTAAACTTCTTTCTGGAAAAGAGTAGTACTCTAGTCAGGGGTGAAAATACAAAGATCTTGGTAGCACTTTAGATTAGGAGATGCAGGGAGCTTTGTTAATTTACTTGCTATTTGTTTTCTTTGTGTTTAACATGCCATCATTTCAAAACATGAGAATAATAGCAAAAAGCTGGGTAAAATCCCTATTTAGATAGAATTTGGGCATAATGAGAAACTTAAAATATTTAGTAGATAACATTTATTAAATATTTACTATATACTAAGCTACATACCAATGACATTGTTAACCACTCTTGGCATCATTTAGATAATCCACATAACCATTCTTTTTTATAAGTATCATTGACCCTCCATCTCCATGGGTTCTGCCTCTAGGGATTCAACCAACTGCAGATCAAAAACACTGAGAAATGTTACATTATTTCTGTCATGTACTATGTAGTTAGGCCTACAGTAATTGTCTCTGTACTAAACATGTAGAGACTCATGTAATTATTCCCTTAAAAAATACAGTATAATATTTACATTAAATTTGAGTTGTATTAAGTATCACAAGTAATCCAGGGATAATTTAAAGTATACAAGAGAATGTGCATAGGTTATATGCAAATATTATGACATTTTATATAAGGGATTTGAGCCACCAAGGATTTTGATATCTCTGGGGTGTCCTGGAACCAATCCCCTTGCAGCCACTGAGGGACATTTGTATTCTAATTGTTACTGTTTTTATAGATGAGAAATTAAATTATTTGTTCAAGGTCAAATGTGTATTTTGTTGTTCTTGAACCTATGCTTTTAATAGCACAATATTCTATCTTCCTTAACATTGATTGAATAAATCCTAAAAACATATTATCAGCCAAGTCCTATTGCTCTCTAAATAGCTGTCCTTTGTGATAAATACTATGATTTGCAACCCCCATTCCACTTCAGGACCAAGACAAACATTCTCTTAATTGTAGCAAGTTACAGATATTAAAAGTTTAAAGTTAAGTTCCTCCCTGAAAATTGCCCTTGAGTGTTGGTTATTGCCTCATCCAAAGTTACGCTCCTTGTCAGAAGCATCTTGCAGCTAAATGCCACATTAAATGGTTGCTCAAAGATTTACTCATCTTGCTCCTATTCCAGATCCAGATACCACCCTCAAAACACACTGAAGACCCTGTTGTAACTGTACCCCTGTTCAACTTTCTCTTCTGCTCAGTCCGGTTTCACTCACTTCCTTAGAGGCACCTTTCCCTAAGTATACTGCCCAGTCCATCTTCTGCATGCAAGTATCTAGCTACAAACCATCCATCCCCATATAAGATGGCAAACAATCAATAAATTCTGTTTGTCTTCAGACTGCTCCATCAACTGGCCATTCTCCCATCTCTCTTTATCCTCAAGCCTCTTACTTTCTGATACACAAAAATATTGAAATTAGGTCAATTCATAACCCTACAATGTCCTCTAAGTATTCAAGTGAAAGAAAGAATCATAAATCTCTCATAATAAATCAAAAGCTAGAAATTATTTAAACTTAGTAAGGAAGGTATGTCAGAAACTTAGGGTAAAAGCTAGACCTTCTGCACCAAATAGCCAGGTTGCAAATGCAAATGAAAAGTTATTGAAGGAAATTAAAATGATAATCTAGGGAACTCATGAATGATAAGAAAGTAAAACAAGTGAAATAGCTAGGCAATGAAAGACCAGTATCACATGCTCTCACTTATAACTAGAATCTGATAACAAAATAAACTGGCAACAAAATAGAGGCACAAAAACAAGGGACAGACTACCAGCTGTAAGAGGAGAGGGTGCAGGCTGGGACTGGCTGAAAGAAGGTGAAGGGGTTAGTCAAAGAACGTACATGCATCACCCTGGACAGAGAGAGCAGTATGGGAATAGACTGTGGGAAAAGAGGATGGGGGGAGGGAAGAAAGAGGGAAAACTAGGACAACTCTAGTAGCATAAACAATAAAAAAAGCTACAAAAAACAAAAAAGGAGGAAAGAAAGCGAGACAGATTTACTGCTTATGTGAAGACAATTTTACCTCTCTGGAAGATCGAACCAGCCACAATTCCTTAAGCCAAAGGCTAACCGAGCAAGGTTCTTATTATCTTCAATATGAAGGCTAAGGCAGATGGGAAAGCTTCAGAAGAAAACCTGGAAGCCAGAAGAGGTTAGTCCATAAGGTTTAAGGAAAGAAACCATCTCTATAACCTAAAAGCTCAAGGGGAATCACCAAGTGCTGATGTTGTTTTCATCCTGTTAACACATCAGTTATTCTTCAGCCCATGGATCAAAGAGTAATTTTAACTTCTAAGTCTTATTATTTAAGAAATACATTCTGTATATAGCTGCCATAGATAGTGATTCCACGGATGGATCTGGGCAAAGAAAATTGAAAACCTTTTAGAAAGAATTCTTCATTCTAAATGCCATTAAGAACATTCATGATTCAGGGGAAGAGGTCCAAACATCAATATTAACAAGAGTTTGGAAGAAGAAGTTCATTCCAATATTCATGGATGACTTTCAGGGGTTCAAGACTTCAGTGAAGGGAGTAACTGCAGATGTGGTAGAAATAGCAAGAGATCTAATATTAGAAATGAAGCCTGAAGATATGACTGTATTGTTGGAATGTCATTAAAACTTTAATAGATGAGGAGTTGTTTCTTATAAATGAGCAAAGAAATAATCTCTTAAGATGGAATCTACTCCTGGTAAAGATGAAGTGATTAGTCAAAGAACATATATGAAGGACCCATGGATATGGACAACTGGGTGGGGCCTATGGAAGTCGGGGACAGGCTGGGTAGAAGAGGTGAAGGGGGAAATAATTAGAACTGTAAAACATAAAAATAAAAATAGTCATTAATAATTTCAATTTAAAAAGATGCTGTGAAGATTGCTAAAATTACAGCAAAGGACTTAGAATATTACACAAACTTAGTTGATAGAGCTTCAGTTGAGAGAGAAAAATTGACCAGTTTCCTCTTATATGCACCCCGACCGAGGACTGAACCAGCAACCCAGGCCTGTGTGCCCTAACCAAGAGCTGGACCTGTGACCTTTTGCTTTGCCAGATGATGCCCAACCAACTGAGCCACAGGAGTTAGGGCTAAACGTAACTCTTATATGCACTGGGAAACCTCAAAACTTATGTGACTTTCTCGCAATATTTAGTTTATCATGGTGGTCTTGAACTGAACTCGCCATATCTCCAAGGTATACCTGTACTACAGAGAGATGAATATGAAAAGGCATCCACATATTCAAAAGAAGATAATATCGGTAAAATTATTCATACTCAAAACCACAAAAACATTTAACATTTAAACATTTTAGATGGTTGCTTGGCTTGGCTTAGATGGTTGATTTTATATACACACACACACACACACACACACACACACACACACACATATATATATATAATCAATTTGAAAAGAAAATCCAATAAACTATACAAATAAAATACCAAAGAAATATTTGTTTCATCTCTATGGCTTACAAATGTAGACTTCTATAGAAAACAATAGTACAAAGCTGGTTATATATGGATAATCTCATCTATTCTCAAAATTTGAGCACATAAGTATCTTTTTTTTTTAATTTTTTTTAATTAATTTATTTACTTTTTAAATACATTTGTCTCTGCCTCCCCCCCACCTCTTTCCCTTGCCCCCTCCCACCTTCCCTCCCTCAGCTCTTCCCCTTTGGTTTTGTCCATGAGTCCTTGCTATATGTTCCTTGACTTTCCCCTTCCCTTCCCTTCCTCCCTGCCCCCCCCCCCTTCCCTCTTGTCTCTGTTGATTTCTTTTCCTTTCAGTGTTGCTGGTCATATTTTCCTTGCTTCTTTGCATTGTTGGTTAGGTTCCGCTTATAGGTGAGATCATATGGTATTTGTCTTTCGCCCCCTGGCTTATTTCGCTTAGCATGATGCTCTCCAGTTCCATCCATGCTGTTGCGAAGTTTAGTACTTCTTTTTTTCTTTCTGCTGCGTAGTATTCCATTGTGTATATGTACCATAATTTTTTGATCCAGTCATCTACTGATGGGCATTTAGGTTGCTTCCAACACTTGGCTATTGTAAATTGTGCTGCTATGAACATTGGGGTGCATAGGTTCTTTTGTATTGGCGTTTTGGTGTTCTCAGGGTATAGTCCCAGCAGGGGGATCGCTGGATCAAAAGGCAGTTCCATTTTCAGCTTTCTGAGGAAATTCCACACTGCTTTCCATAGTGGCTGCACCAGTCTGCATTCCCACCAACAGTGGACTAGAGTTCCCTTTTCTCCACAGCCTCGCCAGCACCTGTTGTTTGTGGATCTGTTTATGATGGCCATTCTGACCGGTGTGAGGTGATACCTCATGGTGGTTTTGATCTGCATTTCTCTGATGGCTAGTGATGCAGAGCATCCTTTCAAATGCCTCTGGGCCCTCTGTATCTCCTCCTTAGAAAAGCATCTGCCCAGGTCCTTTGCCCATTTTTTGATTGGACCGTTTGTCTTCTTGGAGTAAAGTCGAGTGAGTTCTTTGTATATCTTGGAGATCAAACCTCTATCTGATGTATCATTAGCAAATATATTTTCCCAAATGGTTGGCTCCCTTTTCATTTTGCTGATGTTTTCTTTAGCCGTGCAGAAGCTTCTTATTTTGATGAGGTCCCACTTGTTTATTCTTTCCTTTATGTCCCTTGCTTAAGGAGACATATCAGTGAAAAAATTGCTGCGTGGGATATCTGAGAGTTTCCTGCCAATGTTCTCCTCTAGGACTTTGATGGTGTTGCGACTTATATTTAAGTCTTTTATCCATCTTGAGTTTATTTTTGTGTATGGTGTCAGCTGATGATCCAATTTCAATTTTTTGCATGTAGCCATCCAGCTCTCCCAACACCATTTGTTGAAGAGGCTGTTATTGCCCCATTTTATGCTTCTGCCACCTTTGTAAAATATTAGATGTCCATAGAGACCTGGGCTTATTTCTGGGCTTTCTATTCTGTTCCACTGGTCTATGGGTCTCTTCTTGTGCCACTACCAGATTGTTTTGAGTATAGTGGCTTTGTAGTAGAGTTTGATGTCCGGTATTGTGATCCCTCCTACTTTGTGTTTTTTTCTCAAAATTGCTGCGGCTATTCGAGGTCGTTTATGGTTCCATATAAATTTTTGAAATGTCTGTTCTATTTCTGTGAAATACGTCATTGGTATCTTAATAGGGATTGCGTTGAATCTATAAGTTGCTTTGGGTAGTATGGACATTTTAAGGATATTAATTCTTCCAATCCATGTGCACGATATATGCTTCCATTTATTTGTGTCTTCCTTAATTTCTTTTTTCAATGTTGCATAGTTTTCTGCATACAGGTCTTTTGTGTCTTTGGTTAAATTTATCCCTAGGTACTTTATCTTTTTTCGTGCTATATCGAATGGTATATTTTTCCTGATTTCTTCTTCTTCTATTGCATTGCTGGTGTACAGAAACGCCTTTGATTTCTGAATCTTGACTTTGTATCCTGCTGTTTTGCCAAATTCACTTATTAGGTTGAGGAGTTTTTTGGTAGAGTCTACAGGGTTCTCTATGTACACGATCATGTCATCTGCAAACAATGATAGTTTTACTTCCTCCTTTCCTATTTGGATGCCTTTTATCTCTTTCTCTTGTCTGACCGCTGTGGCTAGGACTTCCAATACGATGTTGAAAAGAAGCGGTGAGAGCGGACGTCCTTGTCGTGTTCCCGATCTTAGTGGGAAAGCTTTCAGTTTTTGCCCGTTGAGTATGATATTGGCTGTAGGTTTTTCATATATGGCCTTTATTATGTTGAGGAATGGCCCATTGATTCCCATTTTGCTGAGTGTTTTGATCATAAATGGGTGCTGTACCTTGTCAAATGTTTTTTCTGCATCTATCGAGATGATCATGTGGTTTTTGTCTTTTCTTTGATTTATGTGGTGTATCACGTTTACTGATTTGCGTATATTGAACCATCCCTGCATCCCAGGGATGAATCCCACTTGATTGTGATGGATAATCTTTTGAATGTATTGCTGAATGAGGTTTGCCAATATTTTGTTGAGGATTTTAGCATCCATGTTCATCAGCGAAATTGGCCTGTAGTTTTCTTTCTTTGTAGGGTCTTTATCTGGTTTTGGGATCAGGGTGATGCTGGCCTCATAGAAGGAGTCTGGAAGTCTTCCCTCCTCTTGGATTTTTGGGAATAGTCTGAGAAGGACAGGGGTTAGCTCTTTCTTAAATGTTTTGTAAAATTCTCCTGGGAAACCGTCTGGCCCTGGGCTTTTGTGTGCTGGGAGTTTGTTGCTTACTGCTTCAATTTCCTCAACTGTTATCGGTCTGTTCAAGCTTTCTGTTTCTTCCTCCTTCAGTGTTGGAAGATTATACTTTTCTAAAAATTTGTCCATTTCATCAAGATTTTCAAATTTCTTGGCATATAATTGTTCATAATAGTTTCTGATAATCATTTGTATTTCTGTGGTATCAGTTGTTATTTCTCCTCTTTCATTTCTGATATTATTAATTTGGGTCCTCTCCCTTTTTTTCTTGATGAGTCTGCTTAAAGGTTTGTCCACTTTATGAATCTTTTCAAAGAACCAGCTTCTGGATTGGTTGATCCTCTGAATTGTTCTTTTTGTCTCTATGTCATTCAGTTCTGCTCTAATCTTGACTATTTCCTTCCTTCTACTTGCTCTGGGATTTATTTGTTGTTGTTTCTCCAGTTCTTCAAGTTGTAGTGTTAGGTCTTTTATTTGAAATGTTTCTATCTTTTTAAGGTAAGCCTGTATTGCTATGAACTTCCCTCTCAGGACCGCCTTTGCTGTGTCCCATAGGTTTTGGACAGGTGTCTGTTCATTTTCATTTGTTTCCAGAAATTTTTTGATTTCTTCTCTTATCTCATTATTGACCCATTCATTGTTTAATAGTGTACTGTTCAGTCTCCATGAGTTTCCACGTTTTTGAAGTTTCTCTTTGAGTTTGATTTCGAGTTTCAAGGCCTTGTGGTCTGAGAAAAAGTTTGGTATTATTTCAATTTTCCTGAATTTACTGACGCTTGCTTTGTGTCCTAGCATGTGGTCTATCTTTGAAAAACTGCCATGAGCATTTGAAAAGAATGTGTCTTTTTCTTCTTTGGGATGTAAGATTCTATATATGTCAGTTAAGTCTCTTTGATTCAGTGTTTCATTCAGCGCCACGATATGTTTATTAATGTTCTGTTTGGAAGATCTGTCCATTTTGGACAGTGGGGTGTTGAAATCCCCTACTATCAGTGTGTTGCTATCTATATCTTTTTTGAAGTCATCCAACAATTTCCTTATAAACTTGGGGGCTCCTATATTGGGAGCATATAAGTTTACAATGTTGATGTCTTCTTGATAGATTCTTCCTTTAAGTATGATAAAGTGCCCCTCTGGGTCTCTCTTTATGGCCTTTGCTTTGAAATCGACTTTGTCTGATACAAGTATGGCAACGCCAGCCTTTTTCTCATGTCCATTTGCTTGGATTATTATTTTCCATCCCTTTACTTTCAATCTGTGTAGGTCTTTTGCTCTGAGGTGGGTCTCTTGTAGGCAGCATATGTGTGGGTCATGTTTTCTTATCCATTCAGCTACCCTGTGTCTTTTGATTGGGGCATTTAATCCGTTCACATTGAGAGATATTACTGATAGAAACTTACTCATCTTTTCTCTTTGTACTTGTGTTCCTCTCTGTCTCATTCTTTTCCTTCATCTGCTTAAACCAGTCCCCTTAGCATATCTTGGAGTGCTGGTTTGGTAGAGATGTATTCTTTTAGCTTTCTTTTGTCTGGGAAACTCCGTATTTCTCCTTCTATTTTAATGGAGAGCCTAGCTGGGTAGAGCAGCCTTGGCTGTAGGCCCTTGCTTTTCATGGCTTGGAATATTTGTTGCCATTCCCTTCTGGCTTGGAGTGTTTCTGTTGAGAAGTCAGCTCCTAGGCGTATCGGGGCCCCCTTGTATGTTACTTTCTCCTTCTCCCTTGCTGCCTTCAGGATTCTCTCTTTGTCTTTGACATTTGCCATTTTAATGATGATGTGTCTTGGAGTGGACCTCCTTGGGTCCTTCTTGAGTGGGGTCCTCTATGCCTCCTGGATCCATGAGAGCCTTTCTCTCCTCAAATTAGGGAAATTTTCCATCATTACTTTTTCGAGGAGGTTCTCTATTCCTTGCTCCTCTTCTTCTCCTTCTGGTATCCCTATTATACGGATATTATTGCGTTTCAGGTTGTCCTGCATTTCCCTAAATGCTTCTTCATTCTTTTTGAGCCGTTTTTCCATTTCTTGCTCTTTCTGGGAGCTTTTTTCTACCTTGTCCTCCATCTCACTGATTCGATCCTCAGCTTCATCCAGCCTGCTTTGGATTCCTTCTACTGTGTTCTTCAATTCAGAAATGGTATTCTTCATATCCTCTTGTGTCTTCTTGATAGTTTCTATGTCCTTTTCCAGGCTGATATAGTTTGCTGTAAGATCCTGATAGTTTCTCTGCAGTTTCTCATAGTTCTCTTTGAGCTGGCTGAGCTCATTGAGCTTCCTTAGAACCATTGTTTTAAATTCCATATCTGATAGTTCCCTTGCCTCTATTTCATTGAGCTCTCTCTGTGGGGAGTCCCCTTTTCCACTCATTTGGGGGGAACTTCTTTTTCTTCCCATTTTTGTGAGAGTCTGTTAAGTATTTTTGTCCTTTACTTTTCTTTCTGGGCTTGCCTCTGATGATGTCAGTTGTTGACCCTATAGGGCCTTGGGTTGTTTGTTTGAGCCTTTCAGGAGTCTAATGCCTGTGTCTGACTCCTGCTTGGAGCAGCTCTGTGACCCCTTCGGTCAGGGCTGGGCTATTTTTTGGGATCTCTCTGCGCTCTCACCAGAGCTCCTTGAGCGCGTTCCCAGCGCGGCAGGGTCCCCCACCTGCCTGGGCTCGCATGTGTTTGCCCCAGACCAGGGGGCTTATTCGCGACCTCCTGTGCTCATCTGGCCTCCCTGGCACCCGAGCTTCGCGGCACTGGTCCGTTTAGGGTCTTCTATTGTGTGTTTTCCCCGCTTTTGACTCTTTGGGTGCGTTGCTTGCCCTCGCCAAATGGGGACTTCGGAAATGGGAGGAAATCAGCTCTAGGACTCTCCGGTTAATCCTGTTTCTGGTCACTCCTCCAGGGACTCTGGGCAGCTCTACTTATTTTGTGGGCTGCTCCGCAATCGCGGCGGGTAGGTCAATTTACGCCTGCCCTTGCCCCTCTGTGCACTCCCTCGCAGGCCGTATGGGTGCCAGTCTGTGTGAGGCCTTGCCGGCAGGTGCAAGCGTTCGCCAGCCCGCGTGGGTCACACACACGCTCGCCAACCCTCGCCAGTCACTCGGCGCAAGTGTGCGCGCCTGCTCTGGGTGTTTTGGGGGTGTCCATGTTTGCTTTTCGGCTTTTGGCTCTTTGGGAGTGTGGCCTCTTCCCGCGCAATGGAGACTTGGCAAGGAGAAGGAGTCGGGACTCCCCGGTTCCTCCTCCCGTTCTTTCCCCAGTGCCTCCGTTTCTAGTCTCCCCTTAGGGGCCTCTGGGCAGTTCTGTGACCCCTTCGCCCGAGGATCCAACCCCTGTGCGGACTGCGTTTCAATCGCAGGCAGTCTGGTTCATGCGCGCCCCGCTTCTGCCTCTTGGGGGCGCGCCTTTCCAGCCCACAATGGAGACTACCGAACGGGGAGGGAGTCGGGACTCCCCGGTTCCTCCTCCCGTTCTTTCCCCAATGCCTCTGTCTCCAGTCTCTCCTCAAGGCTCTCCCAGCCAGTCTGCACTCAGCCCCGTAGCTCACAGGCGTACAAGCTGTGTGCGGAGCGCACAAAAGGCAGGTTAATTGATTCCCTTATGCCTGAGCGAGATGGTAGCTGCAGAGTGGGAAGTGCGTTATCACCTGGGCTCCACCCGCCGCAGTCTCAGTTCTCTTCACAAAGTTTTCCTCACCAGTCTTTTCCCAGGCACCAGCCCACCCTGCTGCCGCCTGTACCCAGCGATCAAGGAGGGCGGCTGCCGCTGCAACTTTTGCGTTTGCCCTTTAAATGTCTCTTTGCATCCCCAGCCACCTGTCTCTGGCAGAGAGTGCCCCAAAGCTTTTTGGGGTTGCGTTTTGTCTGTATTTTCTCGGCTTTAGCGGCTGTAGTTTAGGGGTTCCTGTTTATGATTCAGACCCCGTTCTTCTCGGGGGGACGCTAACTGGCCGTTTCAATGTCCCTCTGGTGCCAGTGCCCGTGCGCACCCGGCCCACCCTCTCGAGCCTCCACCGCAATTCTCACCCGTTGGGATGTGTGAGAGTCGAATCCACTGTCCGCGGCCCCAAGGCTCCGCTCCCACTATCGGTCCACTGCTTTCCAGGTGATTACTCCATTATTTAGTTGCAATTCCAGTTTGGTTTTGGACGAGGTCAGCGTGACTCCCTTTCACTCCTCCGCCATCTTTTCCTCTCTCTCTGAGCACATAATTATCTTGATGAATACTAAATCAATTTATCTTGCCCACACCTTCATCTGACCTCAAACTCTGATATACGACTCTGCACTTTATATCTTTATTTGAATATCCAGTGAGCATCTCAAAATCAATATTTATAAAGCTGAATTATTTCTTTAACATTATTATTGCTTCTCCTTCATTCTCAAACTGTAATTCTTCTCTTTTCATTTTCATATTGGTTGATACCAAAAGACATCTCTGTTTAAAAAGTTTTACCCTTATTCTTAACACTGGGCTCTTATCTTTTATATCTTCCCATTCCAGCCAATTTGCATTAATTGGTGTCTTTTCTTCATTTTCTATATCTATATATAGATATATTGGTATATCTATATATTAGTGTCTCATATATAATTTGGACTACTAAAATAACATCCTTAGTTGAATTCTTACTTCTGACCTCTGTTTTGATTTGTTTTGTTTTAATCCTTACCACCCAAGGATATGCTCTTTATTGATTTGAGAGAGACAGAGAGACAGAGAGAAACATTGGTGTAAGAAAGAAACATCAATCTGTTGCCTCCCATACGTGCTTGGTATGCTCCCCAACCAGGAACTGAGCCTGCAACCTTCTCGTGCACGGGACAACACTCCAACCAACCTGGCCAGAGCTTAATTCTGGTTCTTTATTCACCATAAATCCTTCACATATATACCACCAGCATGAATTCTCCCTTGATGAAGATTGTTTATTTATCGCCTTTTGTCTTTACTATATAAGACTCCTCAGAATGCCATGTAAGCCCCTTCATTACCCAATACCTGATTACTGTTTCAACTCCATTTCCCACCACTCTCTTCATGCACAATTATTTACTCTTCCTGTTTTGAATCATACAACTACTTCTCCATCTGGCTTCAAGATGGTACTCAAGCAACTTCTCTTTTGGGAAAGTTTTAATCTGCTAGACATAAAACCTGTAAAGTTAACATAATTCAGTGTTTGCACATATTTTTTTCTCCCTTATTCTTGTAATATTGGAGCCAGTCCCTCTCCCAAAAAACACCAACAATTATATGTGCTATATGGACTTAATTTATTTTGAAGATACACTATTTAAATATGAATGAGACATTTGTTACTTTGTATTATTTAGAAATATTTTGGCTAACAGAAAGGGGGTTCTCTAAAAGTCTGATATCTTCCTGTTTTAGTCAACTTAGTTTCTGATATTCAAAATATAAAATCATAGAATGTTCTTCTGAACACCGATTCATTTATTATTCAAGTTAAAAGAAAAGAAAGCATAGAGGACCTAGGTTAAAAATGGAGGCCCGGCCTGTCTCTGGCTAACAGAAGATCTACTGTGTCCTGGGGTTAGTCATTGTGATTTGCAAACCAAAATCACCTAACTGAATTGCAAATAATCAATTCATGTCCAATAAATCATGTTATGTGGGATGGAATATTCCCTAACACATGCAATTAAGAATAGGTTTTATAAATTCCTCTGAGAACATGTTTTTAACAAAACTCAGCTCATGCTTTGGAGATTTCTGATTAAAACCATCTGGCTGACTGCCGCATCAATTTATACTGGATTATTTTTTTATAACACTTTCAGTCTTATCTTCTTCTCAGTAAATTTACATGTAGCAGAATGTTAAATGAGAAGGATTAATTTGAGTCATCTGAATTTAATAGATATGACATTTTGATATAGATAATAGACCTGGAGGTAGAAATCTGTAGTACAAGTATCAAAATTATTGAACGTTTTTCCCAAATCAAGAAGTGTGAGGGACATAGATTTATTGATGCTATTCTACTAAGGGAAAAAGAAAAATACCTCAATAGAAGAAACATAATTTGAAATATGACTGCTAGAACTTTCCAGACCCCAAAAGACTGGATTTTACTCCAAGGTCTGAGATTTAGTCCCTCTCTGGGAGTCCCAAGAACAGAGGTAACAGAAGCAGAATAAATACCTGGGTTAACAGCAAAGACAGGTCTCTGCTATGGCTGGGGCATAATATTACTTCCCTTTGAAAAACTTTTTTGGGCGTCATTTTTTTTTCTTTTTTTATCCTTACCTGAGGACATGCTTATTGATTTTAGAGATGGGAAAAGAGAGAAAGGAGAAACACTGATGTGAGAGAGAATCTTTGATTGGTTGCCTCTCGTATGTGCCTGAATAGGGAACTGAACCTACAAACCAGGGATGTGCCTCAACTGGGAATTGAACCCTCTACCTTTTCAGTTTATGGGACAATGTTCCAACCAAGTATGCCACACCAGCCAGGGCCAGACACATGTTTTACCGATCAGTTCTGGAACTCCTAGTAATATCTCTATCTGAGGGCAATTTACATCTAGCACATAAGAACTATGTGGAAAAAGCAACAGAAATTCAAATATGACTATCTGGTTGGGCAAATTGCCCAGGACTGGCTGCAAATATGCTCTCTAAAAAGAGGCACACCAGCATCTTGGGGTGATGATTACATAAGAAAAACCCTTATCTGTGAGTATAACCATGTCCAGAGAGAAAAGTGCTATTCTGTAAACTTCACATAAGAACTTCTAGCCCTTGTTTGACTTTACTTCCTAGGCTAAAATTTAAAGGACTCCAGGTGAGGGAGGGGGAAACAATTAATATTAAGTTAAGTTCACAACTTCTTGTGATTGGAATTTTAAATACTGCATTCAAACTACGTTTAAAATTTAAAAATATCTCATGTCTTAAGAATGATTGGAAGTAATAAAACTTGTCTAACTTTTATTGAAGGGCAGAAAAAAAATTACCTCACTGAATGTTTTAAGGAGGCAGTGGGAGTCTAAAATAAAGTTGTATTTCCATCACTGCCCATGAGTCATGCTTATTAAGCATATTAATATCTTTGATTATGTATCTTTGCTCTCTTCTCTAACTTCAACTTTCCTAAATCTCAAAAGTCTGTTTAAAATAAAAAATAATAAAAATAGTTTTTCAAACTTTTCATTCCTATTCATTCACATTCTCAATTGCCTTTCTGTTTTCAAAGCTGTGGTTCTTCAAAAAGGCATTTATATTCAGTGCATCCATATCCTCACCCTCTATGTACGGTCTTCAACACCAGGCACGTGTGCGCGCGTGTGTGTGTGTAAAACTGCCTATTCACAATTTCCATTTTCATATTTCACAGAATACTTAATTCTAACATTTAAAACATGATTTAGTGATCTTAATTTTCAAATTTGCCCCACTACAGCTTTCCACATATTTTGATAACTTCTGTCTTCATTGGCTCAAGCCAAAGTCTTAATATAATTTGTGTCCCCTGTCTCAACTCCATATCTAGTCTATCAGCAAATTCTAGTCACATTTTTTATTGTATTTTTCCATTACCATTTATATTCTCTAAACCCTCTTCCACTTCCATCTATACTCTCCCTCCAGCAATCACCACACTGTTGTCCATGTCCATGAGCCCTTTTTCTTTTTTGCTCAATCCCTCCATCCTCAGCCCCCCATCTCCCCCACTGGAGCTGTCAGCCTGCTCTCTATCTATGAGTCTGTCTCTATTTTTTTTTTAGTTCAGTTTGTTCACTAGATTCCACATGAGTGAAACCATATGGTGTTCTTTCTCTGACTGGCTTATTTCACTTAGCATAATGTTCTCCAGGTACATCCATGCTGTCACAAAGGGTAAAATATTCTTTTTCACAGCTGAGTAGTATTCCATTGTGTAAATATACTATAGCTTTTAGTCTCATTACCTTAAAGTACATCTAGAATTTTGTCATTTCTTATCAATTCCACTGGAAACACTCAGGTGTAAAATACTTTTGTCTTAGCTAGATTTATTCAATAGTACTCTAAGGGAATGACAAATATTTTCTCTGAATAAGCAGATATCTTAGATAGTTTGAAAGTATTTTCCTGGTATATTTACTAATTTAGTAACATATTCACTAGCAAATTAACTATACTAAACATATATTTTCTCTAATAAAATATATTTTATAAATATTTTAGATTTTAAAGGACAAGAGGAAAAAACAAAGACAGTATGTAGGTACTTATATAGGAAAGAAAACATTTTTATTGACAAAATTCAAAATACAATGCTACTTGTTTAGACAAATGTATAATGACATATATCTATCATTATAACAATATACAGAGTATTTTCACTGCTCTGGAATTCCTCCAACTTTGCTCCTCCTTTTTCAACATTATATTGGCTATTCTGAATCTTTTGCCTCCCCACATAAACTTCAGAGTCAATTTGTCAATACTCATGAAATAAGTTGCTAGTATTTTAATTTGTATTGCATTGAATCTTAGAACAAATTGGAAAGAACTGACATCTTGGCAATAGTGAATCTTTCCTATCCATGAACATGGAATAATTCTCCATCAATTTAGTTACTTGATTTTATCCACCAGAGTTTTGTAAATTTCCTCAAAGATCTTGTAAAAAGTTTTTTAGATTTCTACTGCATTTCACTTTTGGGGTTGTTAATGTACAGTATTATGTTTTTAATTTCAAATTCCATGTTTTCATTGCTGATGTATAGAAAAAGGATTGACATTTTCATGTTAACCTTGCATCTTGTAAATTCAAAATATCACTTATTAGTACCCAAAGTTTTTACTTTTCTACATAGATGATTGTGTCATCTGCGAATAGTTTTATTTTTCCCCATCTGTGTGTGTGTGTGTGTGTGTGTGTGTGTGCATGTATTCTTGCAAGGACTGCAAATACGATCTTAAAAAGAAGTGATAAAAGGGTCATTTTTACTGTGTGCCTGATCTTACTGGGAAAGCTGCTAATTTTTCATTATTAAATATGATGTGAGTTGTAGGTTTTCTGTAGATAATTTTTATCAGGTCAAGAAATATCCCTATATCCATATTTTGCTGAAATTTTTCATCATAATTGGGTCTTGCATTTTTGTTATATGCTTTTCTGTATGTATTGATATAATCATATGGGTTTAATTTTAGACTGTTGAAGTGAATTTTTTCTGTGTTGAACCATCCTTGTATACCTAAGATAAATTATACTTGGTGATAGTATATAATTTTGTTTATACTATTTGGATTTGACTCTCTAATATTTTGTTACGGATTTTTACATCTGTTTTCATGAGAAATATTGGTCTGTAGTTTTTCTTTATTCTAATGCCTTTGCCTGGTGTTGGTTTTAGCATAAAGCTAGTCTCATGGAATGAGTTGGTATCTATTTCCTCTGCTTTTATACTCTGAAGAGCTTGGAGAGAATCAGTACAGTTTCTTGCTTTAATGTGTTGTATAATTCCTGAGTGAACCCATCTGGGCTTAGTGGTGTTTTTTTGTTTTGAATCCTTAATTATTGATTTACTCTATTCAATAAATGTAGGCCTACACAAAATGTGTATTTT
This sequence comes from Pteronotus mesoamericanus, assembly GCF_021234165.1. Taxonomy (NCBI): domain Eukaryota; kingdom Metazoa; phylum Chordata; class Mammalia; order Chiroptera; family Mormoopidae; genus Pteronotus; species Pteronotus mesoamericanus. The sequence goes on along the minus strand of NW_026555285.1, from coordinate 21,071,076 downwards.
TTTATTGTGTGACTTTTGGCATATTGTGTCTTTCAAGGAATTGGTCTATTTCACCTACATTATTAAAATTGGGGGCACAGAGTTATTCATAGTATTTATTCATTCTTTTAAAATTTCCAATGTGTTTGTAGTGATCCCTCTTTTCCCTTCTTTTATTAGTAATTTGTATCCTCTTTTTTTCTTAGTTAGCCTGGCTAGAGACTTGTTAATTCTCTTCACATTTTCAAAGAAGGAGGTTTTGACTTTATTAATTTTCTCTATTTATTTTCTGTTTTCAATTTTAATTTTATTAATTTCTACTACAATTCTCATTATTATTTTCTTCTTATTCTGTTTTCTGTATGTTTGTTTGGTTTTGGTTTTTGTTTTTGCTTGATGCATTCTCTATTAAAAATGTTAGTTGCCCTGGCTGATGTGGCTCAGTGGATTGAGTGCCAATCTATGAACCAAAAGGTTGCTGGTTTGATTCCCATTCAGGCCACGTGCCTGGCTTGCAGGCCAGTACCTGGTTGTGGGTATATAAGAGGCAACCACACATTGATGTTTCCCTATCTTTCTCCCTTCTTTCCCCTCTCTCTAAAAATAAATAAATACAATTTTTTAAATAAATAAAAATGTTAGTTTCCTAAGAAGAAAACAATATTGTTGATTTTAGATCTTTATTTAGAAGTGTGTTGTTTAATCTCCACATGTTTGGAAATGTTCCAGTTATCTTCCTGTTTTTGAATTCTAGTTTAATTCCATGGCTGTCTGATAGCAGACATTGTATGATTTCTATTCTCCAAAATTTGTTAAGATTCTATATTATTAACCCCACTGTGGTCTATGTTGGTCAATATTTCATGTGAGCTTGAGAAAAATGTGCATTCTGTTGTTGGATGAATTAGTGAATAGATGTCAATTACATCCACTTAACTGATGACATTGGTCATTTCAACCACATACTTTCCTATTTTCTCTCTGCTGAATTTGCCCATTCCAGAGAAAGGAATTTTGAATTCTCCACTTATGACACTGAATTCATCTATTCCTCCTGCAGTTTTATCAGTTTTTTTTCTCATGGTTGAATGCTATGCTGTCAACACAAATATGTTAAGAATTGTTAGGGTGAATTAGAGAATTTTGCTCCTTATTGGGATTTGATGCCTTTCTTTCCTCATGATAACTCTCTTTATTTTGGACTGAGCTTTGTCTGAAAGGGCTATTACTGACTTCTTCTGATTGATGTTAGCATGATATATTTTTATGTATCCATTTACATTTAATCTATATGGGCCTTTATTTTTAAAGTGGGTTTCTTGTACAGAATGTATAACAAAATATATGATTTCATCTTATTTTTGGATTCACTATGGCAAACTCTACCTTTTAGTTGGTACATTTATACCATTGATATTCAAAATGACTATTGATATAGTTGGATTATTATCTACCATATTTGTAACCCTTTTTTATTTGTTGCCCTTCTTTTTTGTTCATATTTTTGTCTTCCACATTTATTTGGCCTTTTTTGGTACTAATTGAGTATTTTATATAACTTTATTTTCTCATTTTTCTTAGCATATCAGTTATAATTTAAAAATATTTTTAGTGTTTGCTCTAGAGTTTACAATATACATTTACAAATAATTCAAGTCTTCTTTCAAACAATACTAAGTACCTCCAGGGTAGCATGAGTACCTTATAATAAACAAATAATCCTAATCCTTCCTGTCTCTTGTATCATTGCTGTCATTTATTTCACTTTTTTATAAGCATGAAAAAATATATATGTGTATATATGTGTGTGTATGTGATAAAATACATTATTATTTTGAACAAATGGTTACCTGTTATATAAATTAATAAAAATGAAAAAATTATTTTACCTTCACAATTTTTTTCTCCTTTTTTTATGCAGAGCCAAGCTTTTGCCCTACAATATTTCCTTTCTCTATAAACTTTTTTCTTTAAATATTTTTTTACAAGGCAGTTTTATTGGTAAAAAAAATTCTTTCAATTTTTATTTCCTGAGAAAGCTTTTACTTCTCCTTCACTTTAGAAAGAGTAATTTTGTAGGGTACAAAATTCTAATCTATGTTATTTTCTTTCAATATTTAAAATATTTTACTCCACTCTCTTCTTTCTTTGCCTAGCTCCTGAAAAGTCAGGTTATTTCTTATCTTTGTTTATTATAGATAAGGTGTTTTTTTTACTTCTGGCTTCCTTCAGTTTTGTGGGGTTTTTTTTTTGTTTTTTAGGGTTTTTTTTCCTGTTCCAAATATTTTCTCTGTGTATGTCTCTCTTCTCCTTCTGGTATTCTATTTACACATATGTTACCTTTTATTTTGTAGTCCACAGTCCTTTGGTACTTTGTTCTATTGTTTGTTTTTGTCAGTCTTTGTTCTCTTCATTTTTTAGTTTTAGAAGATTCTATTCAGATACCCTCAAGCTCAGAGATTCTTAGCCATGTTCATTTTATTGGTAAGTATATCAAAATTGATTTTTATTTCTTATACAAAAAAATACTCTAGCTTTTTTTGGTTCTCTCTTAGAATTTTTATCTCTGCCTGTATACCCAACTGCTTTTGCATGCTGTATCAATTAGAGTTATTTTTTGTTTTTATTTATTCTTTGTCTTCATCTTTTCCTACTATTTCTTTACTTGTTCCATGTAGACACATGGTCTCCTTGATATTTCTAGATCACAACACATGTTCTCCCATGTTTAGGGTTTTGCTCTGGCTCTTCTCTTTGGTTAGAGCTTAGTCCCCATTTATATATATGCTTAATTTTGTTTTCTTCCATCAGTGACTTTTTTCATTTGAGTCTCTGCTCAAATGTCTTTTTCTCAATGATTCTTACCTTTGTCACATCTTTAAAATAGCAGCTTGATAAACATGCCCCCAAATCTCCATTCATTCCATAATTTTTCTCCATTCCTAAACAGCGGCTCTCAACTCCACAAAATGTTGTATTCAAGTTGGCTTTTAGCTAGTCTTCAATAAAGTTATTGCATTACTATATCAGTGCAATATCTTATCAGGCCAATTCTGAATGATGATGCATTTAATAATATTAGGGCGTCAAGTAGTTATTCTCTTTTTTAAAGGCTTTCAATTCTGTTAGCAAAAGTCAAACTCTCCTATAGTATTTATACTTAGTCTCTTGTCCATACTGATGAAGTACCACAGCCATTGCTAAAGGCAACACTTCACCTTTCACCTGTAACCATCCCAATCAGCCACAAGTGAAAATATGCATAATTATGCCATATTAATGCATGCCAGGAATCATCACTTCTGCCAAGAATAATTATTGCTGTTTTAATGGTAAGTAATTTGGCTCCACAACTCCATCCCTATAATCTGCTAATTAAAAAGTATTTATGGTGTTTATTCTCCTACCCTGGGTTTTACCTCAGAACAGCCCCTACAACAAAAATTTGCGTGTGAGTAATTTATTTGTAAATGTTATCCTAGAGACAAGAGCAGAACAGGGTGGGAGATGAAGAAAAGGGACACATTTATCACTTTTCATGTCCTATTGTCCAAGAGTGAACCTAATGTTGCTCACTGGGCCTTAAGTCTCTTTTACTTTTGAGTTCAGTATATGTGAATGGCAGGTGTGTTTGTGTACCTGAGAAGAGAGAAGACAAGCAGGCTATGGCTGCAAAACACAAGGTGACACCGACACAAAGCTACTGTTTAAAGTCTATGTAGAATGAAGCACTGCAGCCGTGGCTGCTATAAAATAGGCCCAGCAGAGATGCTGTTGTACACAAAAGAGAACCAATGCACTATTTATTACAGTCTCTTAAATAATTAGGTAATTTATGTTTTGTTCTCCAAATTGGCGTATTTCTACAATGCTTAGGTCAGCCTAGTTTGCTGCCATTGTATAGCAATGTTATAAACATTTTTTGCTCAATGATATTTTGAAAAGAAAAATAACATGAGACAACAAAATTACTCTTATTGTAAATTTGTTGCTATGGCTCTTTCAAAAATTATTTTTCTGTATTATTATATAAAAGGTAACTTCAAAAATTTCACAGTTTTACTTGTAATAATGTTAACCAACTACCTAGTGAAAAATTTAAAATATTAAATTCTGAAGAAAATGGCATACAATTTTATAGGGTAATGATGCAAAATAATTTTGTTAAACGTAAAGTATTTTAAGTTTGAAGAAACACAAATACCTTATGAATATGCATTTATAGCATTGAATTTTTTTTTAAATCTAGTATTATCTCTGTGGGTTCTGAGACTTAATTGATAATAATATAGAGGGTGGGACAAAAGCAGGTTCATATGGAAAAGGATAAAATGATAATTATGAGTGAGGATCATTTGCAGTTGAAACTATAAACTATAAAAAATTACAGCAATGACATATTTATGACTTATTTCCTAAAACCTTCTTTTTCAAATAGAAATATAGTACTAGTTTAGAGAAAACTCAGTTTAGGAAACACCAATGAAATTGATTGAACCAAAAAAGACATATCTAAGGAAGAATTGTAAGTAAACATAGGCATGCAGGTTATCAATAACAATTAAGAATGCTATTATCTGTAAAAATAAACTAATAAAGCAATATTATGCTATGAATTCCTGATTAAAAAAATACAAGAATAAACTCTGTGTTTCATGTACTCACAATTGTAAACATACTTTTGTCCCACCCTGTAGTTAGTCTTCCTTGATTTTCCAAAATTTCTCTGAGAAAAGTAAGTTACATTTTCTTAAGGTATATTGAATATATTTCATGCCTCAGAGGCATCTTCTGACATTTATTTGGGGGGACAACATTATTCATGTATTAATTAGGGATCAGAATTTCTGATTTAACCACATGACTTGTAGGATATTATCATTTGTGCTCTTTTTACAAGTTTCTACTACATTGGATTTTATGTAGACACAGTATCTGACTTCTGCACTTCCACAGAATATAAAAAATTTGTTCTACTAGTTGCCTGCTGCTTAGCCACAAAATAAACATTCTGCATTTTGCCATACAAAGTTATCAATATTTAACCAAAATTGACAGGACACTTGGAAACCAAGTGAACCTTGACATTACTGTGAAGCTGAAAGTCTCCTTTACGTAACATGTACACCATAATAACCAGTGATCTATAAAACCGTAATGTGCTTGGGTCACTCACACAAATGGGGATAAAGTTTTAGCTTTCATGGGTAGAAATACTGCTTTAACTCAGAGAGCATGAACTAGAAAAGAAGTTAATTGTATTTGAAAGAATTTGAGAATTATGTTCTCCTATGACCACATGGATTTGCACAATGAGTCATTATCTCCACAGAGATTGGTACCACAAAAGACCTTCAAGATTTCATTGAGTAGTAAGTGTAAAATTATAAAAAAGTAAAGCAGAAATTTATGTCAGTTTAACATTTCTTTAAAAGCTTCTGTGAAACCTTACTTCCTACATCCTTTGTAACCAGCATCTGAGTGAGTGAGACAGGTTAATGGATGTGTGATGTACGCCAAAGGAAACCGAGGTTGATATGCTGAGACTAGTTTTTCAAGAGGAAAAATAAACCCACCAATAAGTATTTCAAGTCTAATTAGGCAACTGAAAAACAGATCCTACGACTAAATTGTCTGTAGCCTAAGACGAGTTACAGAAACCCTTCTATACTTTTATTTTTTCCTGCAGTTACTCATTTTTGTTCACTTACGTGTTCCTTAATTTTAAAAAGGGAGATAGGGCAGATTTAAGACAGACAAGGCTCCCGACCTCTTTTCCACACTCTAACCTCTTTCTGGGATTGGAACTGCATATTTTTGCTTTAATATTTTGCTTCTAGACTATCATTTCCGTAATGTCTAGACTCCTGAGTTGATGTATTGGATTTTGATTAACTCCTATGTTTCTAGCTCAGTTTGCCTTTGTCATGCTAGCTACTGCCACAGATATGACTGCTATATGTTGTGGTCCCTCAGCCAGGGGTAGGGAGCTTTCTGACATCAAATACTGGGTGCTGGCTATGTGTGAAGCAATAGTTTGTATTCATCCTACCTATAAGTCAAGTTCACAAACCAAAATTTATTGATCATATCTTTAATTATTGTCTAGATTAAAAATGTGAGTGGATTAATAAAATATCATGATCACCCTGGCCAGGTAGCTCTGTTGGCTAGAGCAGCAGCCGGATATGCCAAGGCTGCAGGTTCAGTCCCCAGTGGTCAGCGCACACACGAGAAGCGCCCAATGGGTGCATAAATAAATGGAACAACAAACCTGTTCTCTCTGAAATCAAATTTTCAAAAAAGTTTTTTAAAATCACGGTCGAGATAATAAAAATAACTATTTTGTTCTTTAATTTGTAGGGAAAAAACCACAATGTTTCCCTCAAATTATTTCTTCGGTATTTAAAAAAAAAGTTCACATTTCCCACAGCTTTACTGAAGAAAAATTGATGAATAAAAATTTTGTATATTTGCCTTGTACGATGTGGTTTTCATACACGTACACATTGTCAAATACTATGTTAATTAGCAATCAGACTAATTAACATATCAATCACCTCATATAGTTACACATGTGAGGTGAGAACACTTGTGATCCACTCTCTTAGCAGATTTCAAATATACAGCACCTCATTATTAATTATAATCACCATGCTATACATGAGGTCTCCAAACTTATCTATAATTGAATGTTTGTACCCTTTGACAAGCATCTCTCCCATTTTCCCCACTGTCAGGCCCAGCAAGCACAGTCTACCCTCTGTTTAACTATTTTAAATTCCCCAAAGAAGTGAGATCATGCAACAATTGCCTTTCTATGTCAGGCTTATTTCACTTAGCAATAATGTCTTCCAGGTTTATCCATGTTGTCATAAATGGACGATTTCCTTCTTTTTTAAGGCTGAATAACACATATCATCCAAGTTGTCAAAAGAAAAAAGGACATTTGGGTGAAAAATGCAGCTAGACTTCATCAGGCCACACTCTTGTTTCCTACTGTTTATCTTAACCTTGGGATCTCCAATCTGTTAACGTGGTAATAGGTGGTTCTGAAGGAGCCCTGATTTCTATTTAACGCACTTATCTGCTTGACCCTATCGTTCCACCTGGAAGAAATGAGATCAGACTAGACATTAAATCAAAATTTTATTAGGTGTTAGGTGATAACAAAAGAGTAAAAATGAGAGAGGATAATATCCATATGGACCTGATTCATGTAGCAGATCAATGTGATGTCCTTAAACTTGTCTGCCCCTAAGCAAATATATGTAAGTCTCACCTAGTTTCAGTGTTCTGTTTAAAAACCCACCTTTTTCCTGGATGAATTATAAAACATCTGAGAAAAGCATACATTGCTAAAAATGAGTATGCTGAATGCAATATGATGAACTCAACATTCATCCTAGCTTGAGAAGTATCTTTGCTATACTAGAGGGTTAGTATAAAGTTCATGCATTTAAATAACAAGGACTGCCATAATTATGGAAAGGTAAATGTGAATATAATGGTACCTGTACTGGGTGATAGAATAATATGAAAACCATTTTAAAAATATTGTCAAGAATTCAGAACTGTAGCTTTTTATGCGATCATACAAAATGTGTATAATTCTTACCTCAATTTCTTTCCATAGATTTAAAAAGTAGATAGGAGATGATAATCTTCCTAGCAATCTTAAATATATGAAGAATGAAACTATTAGGTTGAATACTATAATTTTGTGAGTCAAAAATGATCAAATAAAGCAATTACCTGTAGTTGATTCATAAATCAATAAAGGGAAAATATTAAAATTATAAAAAATAAACTGAAAACCAACTGTGTCACAATTTATAGTTGGCACTCAAATAATTTAACTCATTTAACAAGAGTACTCCCCAAGTATGCTATCATGACTATATTGTTTCAATGTATTGTTTACTATTACATGCTGTCACTTATTTATTTAATAATTACGAAATAACACCTCATGTGTTCTTATACTACAATATACTTAAAAGTCCTATTGTGTTAAAAATATAAAATAAGATTAATGAAGATAAATAACTTGATCAAATTCCCACAGCAGTAAGTGGCATAATCAAATCAAACGTATGCACTTTTAACCACTTTTGATGCTTTGTGGACATAGTTTTAGTCTTCCTTTACATTCAATACATTTTTTTCCTCTAGGTGTTAAATTCATATATAACTTTGCACATATGCTTTAAAAGCATGAATTTTAAAAGAAATAACTATATATATAAATATTACCACAAACTTTAAACATTTTCTAACTTACTATTTTGGGAAACCTATTACGAAAAATGTTCTGAAGTGCCAAAATATTTTCATATTATAAAGTGAGATCACATGTTCTTATTAAGCACTAGTCTATTAATCAACATCATGCAATTCACCTTGATATCTCTTTGTCTTCATGTTAAATATATTTGGTTAAATAAAACTTACCAGGGCCCATAGCTACAGTTTAGTCTCTTACCATTACAGAACAATAGTGTTTCAAACCAGCAAACAGCTTTTCCTTGTGACTGATGTCACTACTATTTAGCCTTTCCAGGTTAGCATTTATTGATTTTGCTTTTACTTTGATTGGATCTTACCTACCACGGTGCTTCAGTAAATTGAAACCTTCTGCAGTTTATGGAAGAAAGCTAAGAGCAAGGCTATGAGAAAATGTACACTGACCTCAATTTGTTCCAGACTGTATTGGTAAAATCATTGTCCCTGTATTGCAGAAGTGACCTTAACTGGATTTGTGTAAATGCTATCCACAATATTGTAAACAGCCCGATGGAAGATTGGCCTGCAATGTAAGAATTAAAATTGCTTTAAAATTAAAAATGCGAGTATCTGTGGCTGTTTTATAGAAATACTGAAACATTTCTCACATGTATTACATTGGAGACATTCATTAAATCAGTTCTACAATTTTTGTGACTATCTGTTGTGTAATGGGCAATTTTTTTTGTGAGGGTTAAAAAAAACAATATAGCCTGGTGTTACAAAATAGAATAAGATGTACCCAAGTTAATTGAAAATTATGATGTATTATAATAAATTATAAGTACGATATGAACTGTGGGTGCCCAGATTAAAGGGTGTGCATATAAATTGTAGTACAAACTGGGGTTCTTTTGTGAGTAAAATTGAAATCATTATTGATACTTTCCTGGAACAACAAGCATGGACAGGGATAATGGGCACACTAGCCTGGTAGAGTTAGATGACTTTATAAGGAACATCTGAAATTAAACTTGAGGCGGGAGCTATTCAAAGAGAGACTAGGCAAAAAATAAAGGCAATTTAAGGCATGCATCACCCAGAATGAGTAAAAGCCCTGGAAAGGAAGAAGACTTGGGAAATCTGATGAATACAGTGAAAGATATAATGGTAGGTACAATTTGGGAAAAAAATTCAGGCCAGATTGTGAAGTTGTTTTTTCTTTTTTTATTATGTAATTTAATATTTATGCTATTCAAGAATTCAGACAATTTAGAGCACAGCTAAACTGGCAAACTTTGCTGACCATTAGAATCAACTAGTAAACTTTAAAATATTCAGGAGATTAAGAGGCACACCTGACTCAGTAATTCAAAATGTTTAGGGATACAAATGAGACTTTAGTGTCTATTAAAGATTCCCCCTCCCCAAAGATCCCAGGTGATTCTAATTTGCACCCACACTTGGGGCTATTGGCTAAAGGTATGTTGTAACCCATTTCAGGACAACTGGCAACTTGTGAATAAATTTTCAAAACAACACAGGCTGTTTTAATATTGCTTCAATATCCCAAACAAGAATTTGCAAATATTTGCAGGCCTGTTTATTTTACTACAACACTCTTAAAAAAAAAACAAACAAACTAGTGTCCAGCACAAATAATGACCCTTTTTATTACAAATTCTTTTATTACAAAATCATAAGCATGTAATTCTATAACATAATGATATCACACTCAATCTCACCATATGATAGTTTAGGTGAAGTGTTCAAATTAAAACCATAAATTATTACACCCATATTATTACCCTACCAACTACACTCAAGTAGGCCTTACATCTGCCAGGCCCTGTATGTTTTGCATGAGACTCTCCTCAGCTTTACTGAGATCTCTGTTCAATGCCACTTCTCTAGACAGACATATCTTGACCACTTCATTAAATTATGGGCAACTGGAGAAATTTTCTCCTTGCATTAGATAGGCTGGTTTTATTTTTTTCATCATCTCCCTATCATAAAACTAAGATAATAAAAAATAATTAACCAAATTCATTTTTCTCCCACATTCTCACTACCCACCCCTGGCCTTGTTCTCTATTTCTCTTTCTTTCTGCTCCTTCATAAACTGGTGTAGAGTCAAGAGCAATAAGGAGACTCTCTGATAGCATACTAAGAGCAACTTAAATGTTAACCACCATTAAGCACAATTTATATGTGGCCTTCTCTTTTCCAGCACCTCCTGCTAAGCAAAAGTTAAGACACTGGCTACAAATTACAATATTCCCAGATAAGGTTTCACTTACTGTAGAAACAGCAATCTCCTTAATTGTCCTCCTTTCTTGTAAAACTACAGAAGAACTGAGAAAGAAATTAGAATTATACAAAAGATAAAATATATTGCACTATATTCTAAGGCTTTCGGTCATATACCATAGATACAAAAGACTGTCAAAATTATTAATGCAAGTTTTTAGTTTGGTTACCAACCATATAATATATAACACTTTAAAATGTGATTTCATAGCTAAGAGTGCCATCAACTTTTATAATCTATTTCTTTGCCTAAACATATTCCTGTAATTAAAAAAAACTAAAAAAATAAAATAATAACCATCATTCCTTTTTTATCCAATAATGCAAGTATATATCTGTCTTATTATTTAGAGCTACCTGATATGTTACCTTATATTTATTTGTTTAGGTATTTATTTCTGCCACATACATACTATTAAGTCACGGGCATCAGGTATATCACAGACAGGTTTACTTTCATATCTTTAGCTACTAATTAGTACATAATAAGTACACGTAATAGGTACATGTAATAGGTACTCAATAAATACTTAATGAATGAATTGTTATGAAAGTAAGGTAAGACAAAGTAACCATCCTGTGTCTCTGTGTGTAATTAGAATGTTCCCTAAAAGAAAGAGAAACTCTCCATCATGTTAAAGTTGTATTTTATAATTTTTTATATTTGAAATTGATGTGAGAAAATAAATTTTGTTTTATTCTTTGCAAAGGATTATGCTAAGTACAACGGAGTTTTGAAGTTATGGTGATAATCATAACCCTTTGCTAAATTGCTTCATTTATGGTGCATTGTTTATTTTTACCAAAAATTAACTAAACTGAAACCTGCATGACCCCCAAGTGATGACCCCTCCCTTGACAAAATCTGTTGTCCTATATCAGTGTGACCATTAATGACCATTTTAAGAGAAAGGTTACAGTCTTATATATTTAAGGCTTCCAGATATTGAGAACTCAACGTAGTTTCTATAGAGAAAAATGAAAATAAAATAATTAGGTATAAAGATCCAGTTATTATCATTTCACACTTTTCTCCAGTTATGAATTTGGATGCTCTGAGATCAGTTGAACAACTCAACCCAGTCTGTCCAGGGTTTTCTCAGGTTTAGCTCTGTAAGTCCCATGTCCAGTAAAACTTCTCAGTTCTGAGAAAACCAGAATGATTGATCACCCTAATATTTAACTCATCATAGATGGGAAAAAGAACAAAATGGGTATTTTTCAGATAACATCCATTTGTTTGCCTTGCTTCTACAAATGGGCACTAAATACGGAGAGGTTTGAGTTCATAAGCCAGCCCACTGGATCATTCTACCCTCTAAGTCAAGAAACAATCTAATTTTCTGACACAGCTTCAAACATTTTTAAAATCATCTAAATGTTAATACATCAACTTGGATTGTTAAAGAACTCTGTTTAATATTGTAAAATGCTATAATCAAAAAAGGAAGAAAGGTAATATAGTTACATAAATATTTGTATTTACGTGTGACAAAATTAGAAAATATCTCTCAGGATTCTGAACAGAGGGAAAGCAGCCTCAGACCAAACAATCACAAGCAGGACAGTTACCTTTCACCCCATTATTTCAGTAAATCTGTTAAGAACTATAATGAGCAGGATAGTTTTGAATATGTTTTAAGTTGCCTTGTTCATTGAAGTTAATTTTTAACCTTGTATTTTGCCATTTTTATTTTTTATTTTTAAAGTAGTATGAAGGAAAAAATGAAGAAATTAGTTAAATACAAAATTATTTTAAAATGCTCATATATTTATATGTATATATGAGTATGCTCATGTGTGCATATACACACATAGATATGTATGAATATATTATTTGCTTTATAACTTTGCCCCCAATACCCTAAACCTCACATGATATTTTTGTGTATCATATATTACTGGTTTCTCTGAAACAATTGCATCACTATCTTTAGAGATGAACTTGTGCCAAGCACTTGGATTGATCTACTCTAACACCAGTAACAGCTCCCCAGGAATAAACAGCTCAGACCCATAGGAGTTTATGACCATTTTTAAAACAAGGCGAGGTACACACAAACTTCCTTCCTGCTTCCTCAGGAAATCAGGCATCTTTCTTCTCTTTCCCTCACACCTTTTTCATCTTCCCTTTTCATTCCTAGACTCGGGCTTCACAGCCTTCATTAGGTACGTAATAAATCCCAATGACTATTTGGCAAACCTTTAAGTTTTATGGTAGAGTTTTGGAAGCAAGATAAAAATAGAGAAGAAATAGATGTCTTTGCTACCATAGAAAAGTAGAATTGTTGATAAAACAATTAAATATTAATTGCTTTAAAATAGAAATCTTGTGGATTTATAAGACCAAAGTATTAAAAATATTAGTTTTGAAAATATATGTAAGCTTTTCCTAGTAGAGCCAATCTTAAAATATAATTGATTTCCTCCAGTCCAACATGTATCGAACTTGAAAACCATCATTCTCTTCCTTATATTAAAACAAGAAACAAGTAAAAAGGAAAACACACTAAAAATCAGCGATTCTTTCTAAGCTAATTACAAAATTGAGGTTACAGGGCAAACTTCTGTCATGAAACCTGAAAACACAGATACAGAAAATCACAGCCTACCTTGAGCAGAAACAGCTCAGGAACGAAGGTAGGTCAGAGCAGAAGCCAGCAGCTACAACCAATACCAGGAGGAGCCTTTAATTGACACATAGTGGGAGGCTCAGGTTAGAATAGCTTAAGAGTAAAAATCTCTGATGTGAACTAGCCTTAAAGGGGCTGCCACACTTTTGCGTCTTTTACCTCCAGGAGCCCTACCAGATATTTAATCTGAAGGGTTGGAGAAAAAAATCCTGGTCCTTTCACCAGGAGGGTGAAAGTTACTATTCTGACATAGGCTCAGAGTTCTCTGTTCTCCTTATCAAGTCCTGTCCTTAAGGGAAACTGTTTTATCAAAGCCTAATAAACCTGGGAAAAGGGAAGTACCCAACTCTAATGCCTTCTAGTCTTTGACTTGGGAGAAGACAAACAACCTCCTCAGACACACTAAAAGACTGAGATCTGATCACAAGGCTATAGAATACTTCCCTACCCCAACACCTATGACCACAAGAAGAGGGCTTCTATATAACAGCAGAGTGTTAGAGCTGAAAACCTGCAAACTTCAGACCTTATTTAAGGAGTCTCTGGGACTCCTTAAAACAAAATGGAAAACAAAAAACAAGGACACTATAGAAAATTTTAGCCTATGACTGAACAGCTTCGACAAGCGGTAAGCACGCCTTAACTCTTAGTCAAAGAACATAAATGTCTCACTAATGTCTGTGTACCTTATCTGTTTACTCAATACATCATGTCTAGCTTTAAGCAAAAATTAGCGGGTATGTTAGAAGGCAAACAACAGTCTGAAGAGACAAAGAAAATATCAAAACCAGACTAAAGCATGGCAAATATTTTAGAATTATTAGGCTAGAGATTTAAAATACCTATATTTAATATACTACATTCTGATAGAAGTAGTAAACAACATGCAAAAACAGATGGGTAATGCAGGCAGAGAGATGAAAACCCTATGAAATGAATCAAAAGAACGAGCTAAGATAACAAAAAGAAAAAAAGAGAAAGAAAACAAAGAAAGCCGTTACCAGAATGAAGAAGGCCTTTGATCGGTTCATCACCTTAGGCACAGAGATGAGAAAAGAATCAATGAAGTTGAATATGATATTAGACACATCCAAAACTTAAAATACAGATAAATAAATGATTTAAAAAGGTGAAACAAAATTTCCCAGTTATGTGGAACACTTACAAAAGGTGTAACATACGCAGAGTAGGATTACCAAAAGAGACAAGGAACAGAAGAAATATTTGCAGTAATAATGACTAATAATTTTCAAAAATTAACGGCAGACACCAAACCAGAGCTCCAAGCAAGATAAATCTCAAAAAAAAAAAAGTAGACATAAGCATATCATAGTCTAATTGCACAAAATCAAAGAGAGAGAGAAAATCTTAAACGTAGCCAGAGAGGGTAGGGAAACCTACCTACAGAAAAGATAAAAATTACAGTAGATCTTTCTTTAGAAATCATTCAGGCAGGAAGACAGTGACATAGAATATTTGAAGTGTAAAAAAAGGAAAAATAAAGACACTAACTTAGAATTCTGTATCCAAAGAAATTACATTTCAAAAGTGAAAGAGAATTAAAAACTCTCTCAGACAAATAAAATTTAAGGTAATATTGTTACCAGTAGATTTACATGAAAGAAATGTTAAAGATCTTTGGTAAGAAGAAAAATGATATAGGTCAGCAATGTGGATGTGTATGAAGTAAGAAAGAGGGTTAGATAAAGAATGAATGAACATAAAATATTTTATTTTTCTTAACCCACATAATATTTAAGAGTTTCTTCAAAATACTAATAGTTCATCAAGTAAGTGTAACATGTAGAAGTGAAATAAATAACAGCAATGTTAGAAAGGGTCAGAAGGAGAAATAAAAAATACTCCATTATAAGAAAGTGGTACTACCTTGAAATTAGTATAGTATTATTTAAAAGAGGATTTAAATGAATTTTAAATGTATGTTGCAACTTCTAGGACAACCACTGAAGATTTAAAAATTTAAAAAGTATAACTGATATGCTAACATAGAAGAGAAAATAGAATATAAAATATTTAATTAAAACCAGAGAAGGTTGAAAAAGAGAAGACATAAGATATAAATAAATAAAAATAGAAAACAGTTACAAACATAGATATTTATGCAAGTATATTATCATCACCTTAAATGTGAATGGTATAAATACACTGAAGGAAAGACACAGACTCTGAGAATGGGTATAAGAACAAAACAATACAAAAAACATCTAATTATATATTGTCAACCAGAAACCCATATTAAGTACAAAGAAGTATATATATTAAAAGTAGAAAAAAGGAGAAAGATATGGCATCATCACCTAAGAGAGCTGGAGTGCCTATATTAATTACAGACAAAAAAAGACCTCAAGGCAGAAAAAATTATTGGTGTAAAGGACATTGTATAATGATAAAGTAGTGAATTACCCAAGAAGACATAGTAATCCTTAGTATGTAATGATAGAATGGCAAAATACATAAGGCAAAAACTGTTAGAACTAAGTGGAGAAATAGACAGACCCACTGTCACAGTTGGAGACTTCAGCGCCCTTCGTTTGGATTAGTGACTGACAGATTCAGCAAGCATAATATCATAAAGGGTACCGTTGAACTGAACAGTACCATCAATTAACTGGATATAATTGACATTTATAAAATACTTTACCGAACAATGCCAGAATACAAATTATCCTCATGTTTACATGAAACATTCTCTAGTACAGACTGCAGTTCTGTTCATAAACACATCTGATCAAATTTAAAAGAATAGACAGCATACAATGAATGTACTAAAAAACTAGAATATAGCAGAAAGATAGCTAGAAAAACCCCCAAATACTTGGCTGCAAAACTTTAACTTCTAAATTACACAAGGGTCAAGAAGATATCTAAATTTTTAAAATATGTTGGATGAAAAGAAAATGAAATACAACCTATGAAAATTTCTAGGATGCAATAAAAACAATGCTTATTAGAAAATCTATAACATAAGATTAATATATTAGAAAATAAGAAGGACCTAACAAGCAAATTTTCTACTTTGGGAACCAGCAAAAAGAATATATTAATCCAAAGTAAGCATAAGAGTCCAGAGCATAAGTCAGTAAAATTGAAAACAGGTACACAAAGAAAATGGTGACACAAAAAGCTGGTTATTTAATAAAAACAATAAAATTGATAACCACCTAGCAAGTCTTACCAAGAAAAAGGAGATAATATACAAGTTACTGACATCAGAAATAAAAGAGAAACCATCACTAGTGATACCAATGACATTAAAAGGTAACAGAAATACTGCAAGAACTTTATGCCCACAAATTTAATAACAGATTAAATGTAATAATTTTTTAAAATAAACAATTGACCAAAATTCATAAAAGATAAATAATATGAATAGGCCAGTGTCTACTAAATAAATTGAGTTAATTGATAATATTTCAAAGTAAGAGAATAAGGGACCCGGTTGTTTTTACTGGTGAATTATATCAAAAAAAGTAAAGGAAAAAATAATATTCATTTTCTTCTATCTAATTTGGGAAATAGAAGCAGAGGGAACATTTCCTAATTCATTCTATGAGGCCTCATTGCCCTAATACCAAAGCCAGACAAATAAATTGCAAAAGAAAAAGAAAACTACAGTATCCATCATGAATATAATTGCAAAAATCCTCAATGAGATATCAGCAAGTCAAATTCAACAATGTATTTAAAAAGTATATAACATCATCAAGTGGGATTTATTCTGGTTATTCAAGGCAGGTTCATATTCAAAAAATCAATTAATAGAATCCATTAACATTATTTGGCTGAAGGAAAAACATCATATGATCATATAGATGGAGAAAAAGCATTTGACCAAAAAAAAACAAAAAACAACACTTATTCTTTATAACAACTCTCAGAAAATTAGGAATAGAAAGTAAATTCATCAGCTGGGGCATCTCCAAAGTCCTACAGCTAACACTATATTTAATGGCAAGAAGCTAGACGTCTTCCCCCTGAGATCAGGGGGAAAAAACCCTCTCTCACACTCCTTTTCAAAAATGTACCAAAAGCCCTACCTCATACGATACAAGAAAGGAAATAAAGTACTGGGAAGAAGGAAATAAAACTATCTTTGTTTGTCAATGTAGAAAATCCAAAAGAACTGATAAAAATACTCATGAACATTATAATAGGTGTTTATAGCAAAGTTGCAGGATATAAGGTTAATACAAGTCAATCACTTGCTCATGATCTAGCAATGGAGCAGTGGTATTTGAAATTAAACACACACACACAAACACACACACACACACACACACACACACACACCATTTATATGACCCTGCCACCAAGAAGAAATACTTGGGTAAAAATCTGACAAAATATGTATGATACAAATATGAGAGAAACTACAAACTTTGATTTAAAAAAAACTCTAAATAAATGGAGAGTTATTCCATGTTCAGGGATTTGAAGTCTTAATATTCTTTACAATGTCAGTTATACTCAAATTCATTTATAGATTTAATGCAATCCTAATAAATAGTATCAGCAAGTTATTTCGTGAATATTGATAAACTCATTTCAATGTATATATAGACAAACAGAAGAAAATATTGAAAAATAACAAAGTCAGAATAGTGATACCACTCAACATCCAAACTCTATTTAGACAGTGTAAATATTAATGAAAGAACAGACAAAAAAATCAATGTAATGGAATAGGGAGCCTAGAAACAGACCCACACAAATATATTCGACTGATCTATGTCAAGAGAATGAAGGAAATCCAATGGAAAAAGAATCGTCTTTCTTACAAATAGTGGTAAAACAGCTGATTATCCAAATATAAAAATATAAATGTAGACACAAACTGTGTACCTTTCATGGCAACTCAAAATAGAACATAGAATTAAATGTAAGTGAGTAACTATAAAACTTCTAAAAGATAACATATGGAGAACATAATGGATACAAGCTATGTGACCTTGTTTTGGCAATGAGTTTTTAGATACTATACAAAAGCACAATCCATGGAAGGAAAAATTGCTAAATTAAAGTTCATTAAAATGTAAAACTTCTGTTCTGTGAAAGACACAGTTAAGAAAATTCAAAGATAAGCCAAAACTGGGAGGAAGTATTTGCAAACACATATTTGATGAAGTACTAGTATCCAAAATAAACTAAGAATTGTTATGACTCCATAATAAGAAAATAAAAAACCCAACTAAAAAGTGGGGAAAAAATCTGAACAGACACCTCACCAAAGAAAATGTGCAGATAGAAAATAAGCATAGAAAAAGATGTTCACCTTTTCATGTTAATAGAGAATCGGACAATAAAACAACAGGGAGATACAACTAGGAAAGTGTTAGAACCGGTAAAATCTAAAACACCGACAACACCTAATGTGGACAAGGATTTGGAGGAACAGGAACTTGCATTCATTTCTCTTGGGAATGAAAAAAGGTACAATCATTTTGAAAGAGATTTTGTAAGACAGTTTCTTACAGTGTTAAACATAATTTTATCACACAATCCAGAAACCAGTCTCCTACACATTTACTGAATTTAAAAAACATATTCTGACAAAATGAGACAAAAATTTTTATTTATAATTACCAGAAATCAGAAATAATCAAGGTGTTCATTAACAAGTGAATGAAAAAATAAAGTGTGTAGGTCTATACAATGGAATATTATTCACTTATTTAAAAAAGTTGTCATCACACAATATATAGAGGAGCTTAAATATGTATTGCTAAGTGAAAGAAGCCAGCCTAAAAACCCTATATAATTCCAACTACATGGTATTCTGGGAAAGATAAACTATAAAGAACATAAAATATCAGTGGTTGCCATGGGCTGGGTGGTAAATAGAAAAGATAAATAGTGGAACATGGGATTTTTAGAACAGTTAAGCTATTCTATGTGATAATGTCATGGTATGGATATATGGTATCATGGATATATGATGAATTCATAATACATTATGAATTTGGCTAAAACGTATAATTGTACAACACAAAGCACGAACCATAATGTAACTTATAGACTCGATAATAATAATGTATCGATATTTGTTCATTGATTGTAGCAAATGCAACACATCAAAGCAATAGAGAAAACTCTGGATGGAGAAAAGGGAATATATGGGAACTCTCCTCTCCTCTATATTTTGGTACACCAACAGCTCCTCTAAGACGTAAAGTTTACTAATTTAAAACATTGCTACAATACTCTAATGTCCACAATTATAATATAGAAATAGAAATAATAAAAATATAATCATGTGATCATCATCATGTCTGTTATTATTGCCATTCATTAAACACTAACCTGTTATACAACTTTGTAACTGAAAACTAGAAAGTTGTTATGGATTATCATTATCTTAAGATAATGAACTATTTACCATGATTTTTATTCATTTCTCAATTTTCCTACAATTTTCCTAAATTAGTATTACTGATGATGGTGATACATTAAGATGTGGTTATCTCTAATTTTAGTCCAAAACTGAAAGTTAAAAAGTATTCAGAACTTATAAGCAGGGTAGTCCATAAAAGCAGTGTTATTTTATCTTCCATGCAGCCTAATTGAAGAGAATAGTAGAATACTTATAGAATATTTCAGACTGACAATATTTAGGGTTTTTTGCTTTTTTTTCTATTCTGAATTCAGTAGTAATATAACTTGTCCTAATGAATAATTAAATAGTGCTATAAAACTGCTTTGTCTGTTACAGGAATATTTTATTTAGTTAAAAAAAGTGGGAACAAAATGAGAGGTAGTTGCAATGGCAAAAGGTATGTTCTGTTGGTAGAAAGGAGAGATTCTAGAAAAATCTATCTGAGACCATATAGCTGAATAGAACTTAGAGTCTGTAGAAAAATAAAAGGATACAAAATAAGGCATAACTTATTGAAGCATGTATTGGCAAAGACATTATTTAAAATCTATATAACTCCTTCATCAGCAATTAAACAAAATGCCTTTATTAAATTTTTTGTATTTGTCAAAGCTTTTATGAGTATTACTGCTGCCATAATTGCATTTATTATACAATGGTTTTATTGTAAACTTCCGTCTTTTGAATTTATACGTTTACATACAAATAAAACTCTAATGACTAAAAGAAGAGTCAAATCATATATTTTCTATTGTATATTCTAATTCTTCATGACCAAAGATTTTACTTTGCTTTTAATCTTAAAATTTTCAGTTTTACTTTTATTTTCGTTGACCTTTTATATAAGAGGGGATTCTACTATCTCAAATCAAATTATGTTCATCAACTAAGATCAGATTATGTCTCACTGAAAGAAATATGATTGATGTAATATGACAAGGGCAGCCAGATATGACACATCAGCTTCAAAATATTAAATGCTTCTGTAGATGAAAACAAAGTGCTGCTCTTTAAGGGCTTTGACAAAGTAAATTTAGATTTCTCCACAATAACAGCAAAGATTCCATTATATTTTATTAAGTAATTACCACACTCATTAGCAAATACATTGCAATTTTCTAAAATAGAAAATTTAAAAAAAATGAGTCTCATTAAAATTCATTTAATCTGTTTCATTTTCACAAAAAATACAAAAAAAGTAACTTGAAAGAAAATAATTTTAACTACCAAATTATCAATTATAAAGAGTTTTTAATTAAATACTTGCTGAGATAAAATCCTCATATTTGACTTGGTTTTCTGAACATCACACATTCTGATATGTGATTTACTTTATGAATTACCTGCTAAAATTAATATTTGTAGAAATTATACAAACAATCAAGGGACAAATAATAATACCTTTTTCAAATTTTTCTTATTATATTTTTCTATTACCATTTAATCCCCACCCTCTGCAATGACCACATTATTGTCCATGCTCATGAGTCCTTTTTCCTTTTTTGCACAGTCCCTCCACCCCTAACCTCCCCGCTGCCCACAGCTGCCATCCTGCTCTCCATCTGTGAGTCTGTCTCTGTGGTGCTTGTTAGCTCAGTTTGTTCATTAGATTCCACATACGAGTGAAATTATATGGTATTTGTCTTTCTCTGACTTATTTCATTTAGCTTACTGTTCTCCAGGTCTATCCATGTTGTCACAATTTTTTTTACAATCAAGTAGTATTACATTGTGTACGTGTCTCATAGTTTATTTTGTTGGTTGGTTGGTTGGTTGGTTTTTTTTTAATCCACCCATCTACTGATGGGCACTTGGGCTGCTTCCATGTTTTGGTGATTGTAAATAATGCTGCAATGAACATAGGGGTGGTTATATTCTTTTGACTTAATGTTTTGAATTTCTTCAGATAAGGAGTTAATACCCAAAATTTATAAAGAACTTAACAAACTAAACACCAAAAACAAGCAAACAATCCAATTAAAAAATGAGCAAAGGTCCTGAATAGACACTTCCCCAAGAGGACATACAGATGACCAATAGACATATGAAAAGATGCTTAACGTCACTAATCATCAGAGAAATGCAAATTAAAACCACAATGAGATACCACCTCACGCCTCTCAGAATGGCCATCATTAATAAACCTACAAACAGCAAGTGCTGGGGAGGATGAGAGGGAAAAGGGATCCCTAGCCCTCTGCTGACGGGAATGTAGGCCGGTGCAGCCGCTGTGGGAAACAGTGTGGAGGTACCTCAACATTTAAAAATGGATCTGCCTTTTGACCCAATAATACATTTTTTAAGTAACAGAATCTCACAGTGTTAATTATTCTGGAAAACTGAAATTTTAAAAATGCTCTAATTGTGAGATTTTGTTCAAAAATATATATGTGTATATATTTTCTCAAATATTATAAACTTGATCCTAGAATTTAGCCTTTTTTTCTTCATCCCTCCCTGCCTCAAAAACACTCTGCATACTCCAAGTATATTAGAATGTAAACAGAGTTTAAAATTAACTAATTTGCAAAATCTCATAATATTTTACATAAAGTATCCATATGATGGTGATTTGCCCATGGTTATATAGCTACCTAAAGTGATTATTCCAACATTTACTGTTTGAAAAATACATGGTCTTTTCATTTTAAGATGAAGCAATCAGGATATGTTATATAAACCAACATACTTATATTTCGTTAAACATGTGGGAGATGACATCACTGTCATAACAATAGATACAAAATATTCTGAATTATTGACGTACAGAGTTATATTTTCAATATGCATATGTATACATACACAGAGCCACACATAAGAGTCAAGATATAATCTAAAAAATCTAGCACCCTTGACTATCCTTTAGTGATTTTTAGAAATGTAAGGAAATGTGTAAACGCAATGGTATATATAGTGCTAGGTTATGGTTAAGAAGGCTTAAAGGTAACATGAAACAGAAAATAATGCACTTTTGTAATAATCCAAAGCTGGTACCACTATATTCTCATGCTGTGTTGAATGAAATAGAAGACAAAGCCATTAAATCTGCATTGTAATGATATTTTTATTTTCTCTGTTGTAGAAGATTACTGTAATATATTCAGCCAGCTGACTTTTCAGAAATTCTCTCTATAATATAACAATAATAATAATGATGATACTACAGTTTTATAGAGTATTTGTCTTCCAATATTCTCTGTGTTTATGTACATTGCCTCATTCATTCTAACAACGTGCCTGTGAAGAAAGTGAGGTGAGGCATTTATCTTCCTCATCTGCTGCACATGTAAAGGCAGCAAAGTGAAGCTAAGTGACTTACAGGGTCATTTGCAGAACTTAAGTTAGAATCTGGGCCTAATGATTTTCAGTAGTTTCTACTTTTTAAAAAATTAGTCACCTCATTCCATGTGTCCTGGTAACAGGTTGCTATATCTTGCAAATAAAGGACGCCCAGTTAAACTTGAAGTTCAAAGAAAAAACCCAATATTTATTTAGTGTATGTTTGCAATATTTGGGAGATACTTATACAGAAAAAAAAATGTTGTTTATGTGAAACTTCTGTGTTCTTTCTTGAAATTTTACCTGAACCAAAATGTAAAAACAACTGCATGATTGAATTAGTGACAAAGAAGAAATAAATTGGTTATATCCAAATTGAAAATGTTTGTCCTGCAAAAATACTACCAAAAAAGTGAAATAAAAAATCTACAGAATGGGGGAACATAATTTGCAAATCGCAGATCCAGTGAAGGAGTTTTATCCACAATGTATAAAGAATTCTTCCTCTTAATTATGTAAAGACATAAAATGAAATTTAATGTTTGGGTTTAAATTACTTTATTTTATTTTAGATTTTATTTATTTATTTTTAGAGAGGGGGAAAGGAGAGAGAAAGAGAGGGAGAGAAGCATCAATGTGTGGTTGCCTCTCGAGGGACCCCCACTGTGGACCTGGCCTACAACCCAGGCATGCGCCCTGACTGGGAATCGAACCGACGAACCTTTGGTTCACAGGCCAGCACTCAGTCCACTGAACCACCAGCCAAGCTGGGTTTAAGGTATTTGAAAAGTAATTGTAATAGCTATTTCACAAAAAAATATTTAATGACCAATTAGCATCTGAAAAGACGGTCAATATGATTGGTTCCAGGAAAATTCAAATCAAAACCACACAAGATAATATTTCACATCCACAAGGACAGCTACAATTTTAAAAGAGAAAATGTGTTGACAAGGTGTGCAAAAATTAGAACCTTAATGCATTGCTGATTAGCTGTAAAATGGTATAGCACTTTGTAAATTCTTAATAGTTTCTAAATGTTAACATAAAGTTATACTGTGACCCATTAATTCCAGTCCTGCTTATATGCCCATGAAAAGTGAAAATATATGCTCACAAAAGTACTTTTGCTTGTATTTCCATACATCTATTATTCAAACTAGCCAAAAACTGGAAACAATCCAAATGTGCTTTAGTTGATAGATAAACAAAATGACATTATTTGGCAATAAAAAAATGAATAATGTACTAGGTTTCTTCTTGGGTGATCAAAATGTTCTAAACTTCAACTGTGGTGATGGTTTCACCACTCTGTGAATATATTAAAGTCATTGAATTAAACACTGTAAGTAGGTCAATTTTATGAAATGTGAACTATAACTGAATAACATTGAAAACTTTTTTAAAAAAGGCAAATGGCTTTTAAACCAAGAATGTCCAAGTTATCTTCTCTCTTATTTTGGTAAGAACAATTTAGTTGTAATACATATTGGTCTCTGATTATCATAAAGAAGAACCTTGGTACCATAAAGGAGAACACATTTGGGTTGATGGAGCGATTGAAGGATAGACAGAGTGATATAAATGTGATTAAACAAGTATAGATAGTAAATGTTAATGGTAGAATCTAAATAGTAAGTATATTAGTGTCCACTATAAAATTCTTTCAACTTTATTGTAATTTTGAAATTATTATAACAAAAATAATATTTACAAAGGTATTAGTAAACATTTAAGAGTAGGTTTTCTCACCAGTCCTTTTCAACTTCTTAATGATATTGACAAATAAAAAAAATATTTGGGGAGATTTTGAGAGAGATTGGGTCTGTGTAATTATTCTGTAAATTTCTTTATGAACATTGTTAGTTATTTTACCTTTGAGCTGAGTGACATTATTTTTCAATTTGTTTAGGACATTCCCTAATTTTTCCTATGGGTCCAGCATATTTATAATAGTGTCATCATTTATTTTCATTTCAAGCATCTAATTTGACATCTTATAAAGCAAGAGGTTAGAATTACATGGATGCTCAGAATCTATCTAGACTTAAAATTAATGTTTATAATTTATTGGCATTCTTTATAATTTCAAATGCTGAAGATACAATCTATTTTCTACTTTATGGGTTTGGAATTAAAATTTTGTATATTATTGGCCTTTTAACTGAATATATTCAAATTTGCCTGATATAATGCTTTGAAACACTGATGTCTTCAATTGCGTATTGAATTAATATTTATTCATTAGGTAAAGTAGTATAAATAAAACAGTACAAAATGACTGGTTACAAGATACATGCTTCAGTTTAATGGGCAAATAAAAAGTATATGGTTCTATGACACACTTTATTAATGAAGAGAACTGTGAAATACAAAGGGGAACCCAAAACACACTAAAATTTATTTATAAAAAATTTTGTATTTATTCTTATATGTTTAAACTTCAGTCACCTTCAAAGTACTCTGCATTTAATGCAAAAAGAAAAAACTACCAAGACTTTTTTCTACTGCTCAAAACAGTTTTTGAACTCATTGATTTTGACGCCTTTTAGTGCTTCCACCATTTTTTGTTTTACTTCTTCCGCATCAGCAAAATGTTTCCCTTTAAGGACTTTTTCTCATCTGGGGAAAAACAAAGGCCACTTGTGGTGAGATCAGGTGAATAGGGAGGGTAGGGCATGCCATTTCTGATGAAACTGCTAAACACTTTTTGTGGTGTGTGTACTGGTGTGTTCGTAAATCACCCATCATGAAATGGGTAAATGCATTGAAAGAGTCTTAAAAAAAAAAATGAAGCCCAATACAGCCACTCACAACACCACCAGCTGGTACACTGATATAAATGGGTTCCTAGAACACTCACCAAGCAAGGCAATCCTGTACTACAAGGAGTCCACCATCCAGGAGATGACACTGTTTTGGGGAGTTCCCCTTATACGTTCAGTATATTGAATTGAGTCTCTCAAAAAGGTAGGTGGATGTCCTCATTCCAAAACCTGTAAATGTGGTCTTATTTAGAAACAGGGCCATTGCAAATGTAATTAGTTAAATTAATATGAGGTTGAACTAGATTAGTTTAGGCCTTAAATCAAATACTACTTGTGTTCTTATAAGCAGAAGAGAGACATGTAGGCGCTAACACCATGAGAAGACTAAGGTAAAAATGGCAGTGATGAGTCTACAAGCTCAACACCACCAGAGATTGACAGCAACCATCAAAAACTAGGTGAGAGGCTTTGAACAGATATTCCTTCGGAACCCAGGGGAATCAACCTTGGCAGCATCTTGATTTCAGACTTCCGGCCTTCAGACCTGTTGTTTTAAACCATCAAGTATGTGTTAATTTGTTATAGGAGTCCTAAGAAACAAAATACACACACAAACACACACACATGTATATATAAGCAGATACATATATTGTTATATATAATATTAAAAAAATATATGTGATTGCATATACGTGGATATATACATACAAACACATTGGTTATAAAGCATTTAGCTCATTTGAGTTTCAAATCAAGCCAGAAAGAAAAAACTTATCTATACATAGCAGTGTATGCATATTATAAATTCAAAGGTATTATCCTTCAAATACACAAACCTTGACATAATTTTCAAATCTAACATGAAGTCAGCTAACATTATTTACTTTTAAATATATTTACATTAAGATATCATAAATGCATCAAGTAGGAAAAAAATATATAATCTAGACCCTAAAAATTTTAGGAAGATAATTTTCAAAGCTCATTATTTTACCAGAAGCATGAAACTACTTTAGCACACTGTATAATAGTTTCACCAGTTTCATTCTGAAAGGTGCTGAAAAAAGATACAACCAGAAAAGAACAAACGGAGCAAATTAACACTAATATATTTACAGTGTTGATACTATATATCTAAATTTTAAAAGGATAATGTTAAAGTATCTCTCATAATGACTCAAGAAAAGTTTATTCAATGATTGATTAAATATGTAAATAAATGTTTCAACTCACATATACTTGTACAAAAGTTTTTAAACCTTATTATGGCCATGAAGAAGAAATTGTTATGTTAATACTCACAGTTTTGTTAATAATATTATTTTATATAAACCACATTCCTTAGATTTACAGAAAAAAACATAATTTTAAAGCAGACCTAATTTAAAATCTACCGAAATTCAGATTTGTTTTCTGTTTGTATACATCCCCAACCATTTTTTGGCTTTTTGAAAAATTCTTTGTAATTTCAAACTACTATGAATAAAATATATTTGCAATAACTATTTTCCATTGTACTGGAAATCAATGACTTAGTTTTCAGAGAATATTTTATAAGTAGGTATGGGTATAGAAAGCTAAATAACTAGTAAATTGAGTTATCTTATTTGTAAGCAATATCTAAATTAATTTAATATAATTCCACAATATTTTATAGACATTTATACATTAATACAATCAAACACACACTGTAGGTAGTGTCTATATATCTGTTCATGCATGTGTACGTATATGTCTGTTTGTGTGATATATATTCATGTGTGTGTAGTATCCATCTAAATGTTCCTTTTTCCAAGTAGATACAGTTCTTTCAATACATTGGCAATTGGTAACTCCTAAAATAGCTTTAGACTATTTTTAACAAATGGTTTTTTAATGTTTAATAATTTATCCTCCAATTACATCTTTTCTAAGTATATTTCTTAAAAGTAGAGACTGGAGGAACTAGTCAGAAAGATGCAAATCTGTAGGTCTCAGGTTAAAGCCAGTCATAAGCATACTGTGAACCGGCGTTAAGTTATACACAAGACCAGCTTCAGAAATGATTATCAAACTGTGTAAGGATAACTGAAACCAGTAACAGAGTAAACACTGCGTTAGGATAATAGGGTGCTGACAGGGCGAATGCCTTGCAGCTGAACCATTTTTCCATTCCTAGAAGATTTTGAAATGGAGAATTAAGCATTATCTACCCCAGGGTTACTCAGCCAGAATGTATTTCTACAGATGAGCTTGCTGATATGACACAGAAATGCACAGTGATAAGTCTTCGAGTCCCAGTGCTGGCAGGCATGAGCCCTGCACATTGAGCAGACTCGGTCAATGTTACATCCTCAGATTGCTCTAGACAACGACAAATAGAAAACACCACGTAGCTGTAGAACAATACCTGATGGAAAAATAAGCCGAGCTATATTATATGTGGTGTCTTATGATACAACTGAGAAATGAATCCCTTAGGGGGACTGTGGAGAATTTCATAAATATGTAAAACAGTTAAGTCTTTGGAAAGTATATTACTTTGGAGGATTAGATTTAGAAATGGGCAGGCTATAACTGTCTTATATGTAAGAGCTCTGTGACTAAGAATAAGACCTTTGATAAATAGCACACACATAATGGCAAATGGCAAATCAGGAGATGTGTAATCTATGATTGGCATTAGCCGTGTACATCTAACATTGGTTGTTATCAGTTTAAACAAGTCTAATGACTTAACAATTTGTACTTTCTTCAATTAAATTATAAATACAAAGGAATTTCTACTTATCCATGTGGGGTTGTTCATTTGGAGGATATTTTATGTTGAATTTTTAATCCTAAACTAAGTTTCCACAGCTTTCAGTACACAAAGAACATTCTTGCTCTAGTCTATAATACAAGTACTCCCAGATAAGGCAGACAATTTCAACTTTAATTCAAGCAAAACATGTATCAGATGATTATTTATTCTATTTCTTCAAATCGTATTAAATATCCCAAAGTGAAATGTAAATGGTTTTAAATAATTTGTTTTTAGAAATATGCATACCCTCAATCCATGCACTGATAAGAAAGATTTACCCATATCCATGAAAATAATTCTTTCTTATTATACAGTTCTGAAAATGAACTCTCTTGTGTTATAGAACAATGAAACAAATGCATGTGTAATGCTCTGCCTATTCAACTATATTATATTCATCAAGTCAAGCCTCCTACTTGCAGCAGGGATCATAGTGCTTTGAGGATAATAGGAACTCAAAAAGTGTTGGCTTAACTATTCAAGTTAACCATATAGGAGTATATTGCATAAAATTGAGAAAATTGTTGATAACTCATATAAATATACTGCAATGATTTGTGCTGTACTGAAGTGTTGACACAACAGATAATAATTAAATATAAATGTCAAGAATTCTTATAGCTTTTTTATACTACCCCAAGGAAATGAAGCAGTACTTTTTTCTAAGGTCTATGAATGCACTTTATAAATGAGAAAAGATAATTCTGAAATTTGCCCTAACTGCTGTGCCTCAGTGGATTGAGCAACGGCCTACAAACCAAAGGGTCACCTGTTCAATTCTCCGTCTAGGGTACATCCCTGGGTTGCAGGCAAGGCCCCCAGCAGGTGGCGTGCAAAAGGCAACCGCACATTAATGTTTCTCTCCCTCTCTTTCACCTTCCTTTCCCCTGTCAAAAATAGTTAAGTGAAATATTTTTTAAAAATTCTGAAATTTTTTGTCAATTTACTATTATTATTTTTCTCAGTAACAAGAAGACATTTGAAATTATCAATTTTCTCATATTAAAATGTCTAGAAAAAAGATGCCCTATAAAATATAATTTACTAAGTCATACATATCATAGTCAATGGTTAGTCAGCTAATTATTCAAATATTATAATTAACAATATCACAATATAGTCAAACAAGAGATAAGAATGTGCTTATTCAAATGATTTGAATATTTACAAACTCTGGAAACATCATTAATGTTTAAATTAAAATAACATAATAAGCGCTGGCTGGTGTATAATAAGCCCTATGAACCAAAAGGTAGCCAGTTCGATTCACAGTCAGAGTGTTTCAGAAACAACCTCCCCCTCGTGTCTTCCTGTACTATGGTTCTTTGCTCACTGCTGTGTTAGAAACTGTGGCTCTCAATGCAAGAGTTTGGTAAAAAAGAAAGGAACTATTTTAGTTAAAATTATACAGGTTTAGAATAATGGTGGAATTCTACCATTAAATCTCACTTCCTTTAGAAACAAAGGCACACTCACAAACACAGAGTCCTGCACGCCCCCGCCCCCACCCCCCCCACCCAAGTCTCAGAGGGTACCAAAAGGAAAAAGAACACAGAAGTCCACAGCTCACTTCTCCAGGTTCCTCCCAGTAACCTGTTCTTGGCTGGGCAGGTCTCCCGCAGTTCCCTGCATCATCAGCTCCTTCGCCGTGATCTCCAGTCCTTAACCCAAAACCACGTGGCAACTGTACCCCTGACCGCGGGAGTCCCTTCACCTCTTTTCTTCCCACATGGTCTCACACTGTCTCCATCCCACTCGGCAGGCTGGCTTTTTGTTTAAATCTCAGCCTCTCCTCCTTTACCCCACTTCTGACTCTTCCCATCAGCGATACCTGCTAGCACTCACGTATTCTCTTTTCTTGGCTGCCATAGTTAGTCTGTGTAGATGTAGCCCTGTGGCCTGGAGCAACCATCTCCAAGCTCTCCAAATGCACCTTAAAAGGGGGGCGGGGAGGGAGCCTCTCAGCTACATCACAGGTCAAAGCCACGGTATCTCTCTGGCCACGTAGGCTACAAGCCAGCCTGCTGTTATTGATATGCAAAATAACTCTCAATCCCTGCGCTGCTACTTTTCCCAGCCCCTAAACTAGGCTTGTGGGGGGGGGGGCGGGGGGGCGGTTATGGGACCTCTTAGCCTTCACCCTATTAAGCCTATACCACTTTACAAGGGCACATGCCTGGGTTGCGGGCCAGGTCCTCAGCAGAGGGCACATGAGAGGCAACCACACATTGTTGTTTCTCTCCCTCTCTTCTTCCCTTCCCTTCTCTGTAAAAATAAATAAATAAAATCTTTTAAAAAATAGTGTAATAAAATAATTTGTCAGACATTTGGAAATTTTACTTGAACTTCTTGTGAAATGATACATGGATATATGTGACAGATTATGTTTGCATTTCCATCAAATCTGCTCCCCTGGTGTTCCCTCTGTCTTGGTCTCCTGTCCGTTCAGATATAAAGCAGAAGTGCCCTTTTCTGCTTGCTTGCAACTAGGAAGGGACATATGACTAGCTGTGGCCAATAGACTGTTAAGAGTTATAGTGTAAGGTAGAGTGATGGTAGATAAGAGCTTCTGTGTCAAAACAGTTAATTGATAGTTTAAGACTTCCAAGCAGGTTCCTTACCATCTATGGTGATGAAAAGTCCAGGTCCTCTAGATGAGTCATCTACAGGATGACAGACCTCCCTCAGACTGCATCTCGAAGTGGCTATGTGGAGTAAAATTGTCTGCCAAACCATGCTGGATTCATAAAGTGTCTACTAAAATTTTGTTGTATTTAATCACTAAGATTTGGGGTCATTGGTTACCATACAATAACCTAGCTTAATCTGACTAATTTGCAAGATATTAGGTAACAGCAAAGAGCCTAGTCTGCCTTCAGATAAAGCCTATACTTAGACATATATGCCCCACATATTGAACAATTTTTAATATTAATAGGATCCAGCACTATTTGATGGTATACTTTTATCCCATTAATAATTTCATGAGACATGACTATTTAAAGTAATTAGTCACTAACTAGATCAGATAATTAGGTATTTAAAACAACTAAAGCATTCAGAAAAGAAATATACACACAATTTTTAAAAAAGGATTGCATGGTGGATTCTTCATTTTATTTGCACACATAAAATAAATAATTTCGAAACCAAGAAGATAAAAAAGATTTAAGGGGTAGCATTTATCAATATTTATTCCTATTTAACATAAAGGGGTGTGTGTTCGTGCGTGCGTGTGTGTCCTGATGTCACCAATCGCAATTTCATAGCAAAAAACTTGGAACAGCAAACTAAAAAATTTGTGCTACCTTGAAAAATTTGTACAAGGAAAGAGAAATTATTTAGAACAAGAAACAGACATGAAGGTCATTTCTTCGTGCACACGTTCAGTGAATGATGCCCTGCTTTTGAAGAGTTTTCCTGCAAATCAAGAAAAAATGTTATAAAGAAATCACAGCAGTGTAATGAATTATGGTGAGAATGTGAGGAACAACTATGCAGTATAGCTCATGAAAGAATTCATTGTAAAGGGAAGCTGGATATAGAAATCTAGAAATGCTCTTAGTGCTAATCTAGTTTATTGATGCCCTTGAAGAGACAGAAGTAGGAAATGGGGAAGGGAAAGTGATATATTGAATATTAACTTAAATGTTCAGTTGCATAAAATCTCTTAAAATATTTGGGAAGTTAGTAACACAAAGAAGTATTTTGCATACGTATGTTACATTCAGAAGACCTATCCCTGGCCCTATCCAGATTTCTGAGAATCCAATATGAGGAGATTGCTCTTGTGCCTTAAACTGAATCTCCTACCAACTTTTTATGTGTTTCCATTTCAAATATCAGTTATGAAATTAATATTTTAAAGAAAACATAGAATGTCTTAGGTCATTCTACAATATGTAAAAATTTAGAATATTTTTGAAATATTTAAAATGCTTGTAAAATAAAAATGATGCACTATTGAAGCCAAGCTTATTGAGGGTCCGTGACATCATAGCCCAGAAATCTTTGGGTCCCAGAGTTATTGCTACACCAAATTCATCCTCAAGGTGACAGCGTCAAGTTCACCTGTGAGAATCTGTGTATCTGCATGTGCATGTTTGTAAGTACCTGTGTGTGTAGGGGTATAATATATATAAATATTTATAATATATTTTTCTTAACTCTTATCAGTTTTTAATCCATTTGTGTGAAATACGGAAGACTTTAATAAAGTGTTAGTACTTCCCAGCTGGAAAAGTTCACAAGTAAACAATTTTCCAAGCTATAACTGACAAAAAAGAGTTTATCCCTTATAAGAACAATATTTTTAAAGTATTCCTTTTTTTAATACAGGGCTTGCCAAACTACATAATGATATGGACGATAGCCATCAAAGGGTAAAGATGATTACCCTCCCCCCACAAAAATTGTAAAATTTCATTACCTGGAAAGCCAAATGAACAAACACGAAGGCAAGTCAGAAAGGAATGCCTGAGTAAATGGTTATAATTGTATTCTCTTTTGCCTACTTTACAAATGACCTCGTGGAGTTTAACAAAAACTTGAGGTCAGTTTAACACTGATCTTTTGTGTATTTTGACATTTATCTAATGATGGATATATGGAAAAATAGAACTTATCTCTTAAATGTGAATTGTGCAATGATAAAAATCAGCATATCAAACAATCTATAATGGAAAACTGAAACCTAAGGATAGCACAAGTGTTACATCCTACTCATTAGCAATCTTAAGTTTGAAACCAGCCTATCTCAGTGTCAGATCAACGGAAAGATCATAACCTTTAGAACCTTAAGGATTGGATCTATGTTTGAATCCTGAATCCCAAACCAGTAACTCTAATATGTACATGTTATTTATTTGGTTTTTAGAGTTTCATTTAGAATCTCTGTTAAAAAAAAGAAAATTTATGTTAAAACATATTATGCAAATTTAAAAATATAAGTAAGTTATTATGCTAAGGGAAATAAGCCAAAGAAAAACATATACCATATGATCTCACTTATAAGTGAAATCTAATGAACAAAATAAACTGACAAACAAAATAGGACCAGAGGCATGAATACACGGAAAAGTGAGGCAGTTGTCAAAAAGGAAGAAGGTGAAGGAAGGGAGAATCTGGAGAGATTAGCCAAAGACCATACATGCATAACCCAGTGTGGTGCAAGCCAGAAAGGAGGCATGCAAAGGAGGCAAAATGGGTGTCATCTGTAATAGCATCAAAAATGAACAAAAATATAAGAACCTGAGAAAGAAGAATCTGGGAGGAAGAGATATATCTTTTAGCACAGAATCTTTCCCCTGGTAACTACTTACAAATGAAAATTATATTTTTATGAATATCACTGTAAAATATTGTTCTCCTCTACTTTATTGTTGTTCTTCAAATAATAAACAAGCCTCTTAATATGCCATGAAGGTCCTTTGCTATAGAAAGTATGTAATTTTATAAGCTCACCTCCTGAAAAACAGGATCTGAGAGCTGAGAAATGAACACCAGAGATGGAACAGAGTTTCAGGTATCATGAAGCATGAGAAAATAGAAGTCAAAACTCACCTTTGATGATGCTGACTTTTCTAACAATTTCAAATGGGCATCTGGTGGCAATAAATGAGCATGGCAAAGAGCCATATTTTATTTTCCTCAGTAATTAGAGGAGCTATGATGAAATGGGGAAAATATAGGTGTTTAAATGAATGACATTTTTAAAACTTTATGTCTATCTTTCTTATAATTTTGTTATTTTACATGGCTCAACAGGTCAGTCTGCTTATTTTAAGTGTTTTTATCAAGGTTTAATATTTTAGTAGGGTTAAGTAATTATTTGTGCTATGAAAGTACCTGCTGAGAAAATAATTCCTTTATAAACATCTAAATACATTCCTGTAATCACAGTTACATCATATATGTTAAGTTACTAAGCCTATCAAATAGATTTGAACACCATGTGTTGACTTATACTGTGATATTCCTTTATAACATATTGTTCTACAATCCATCTCCCAAATTAATGGTTCCCATCGTCTTAATCTTTATAAAAAAGGGTGAAATGTTAAATACCTCTAATAAACAAAAAAAATGTATTTTTAGTTTAAACCTTAGAGATTATAACAGGACAATATATTTATTTTCTTTTTAAAAAAATCATAAATAAATATAAAATAACAAGTAGCAGTAGTATTATGGTAACCTTAATTAAAAATCTATCCCCTCAGGCTTTTAATATATAGGTATTCAACAAGTAGTTACATAAAACAATGACATTAAGGGTCAAACTAAAACAAAACAACAAGAACAAAATCTAAAGAGTTTACAGATAACATTTGTCAGTCATTTCCACTTATTTCTTGTATGGTAAACAAATTAATAAAAGAAATTGAGGCCAGTGAACTTTTCCTTCTCTTTTACTCTTATTTTTCATTTTGTCTCCCAAGAGCAATGCTTTACTAAAAAATCTTAAAATAGTTGAGGTTACAAGTCACTCACTGACTACGATCTCATCTCAGCTAGTATTGATTATCTCTCCTGTTGGCAGTAATCATATGAGTTGATTACAAAGAGTAATTCAAATTTGTCGTCATGTTGTTAGCTGTGGGTAGGTGGAGAAAAAGCCAGCCTTGGTCCTCTCTAGTTTTCTGCTCAAAGTTCAAGAGGTTCAGAAAGAACTGAATTAGCTTTTCCTCTTTCCCGGCAGGCTTTTTTTCCCCCAGTTTCTTTCAGCCATTTGGGAAAGTCAGTACATTACTCATATTATCAGTGATAAACATACTTTGTAGTATACCCAACCAGAATGGAGAGAACTACCAAAATAAGTAAAAATTACCTTTGAGCAATCGGGCAAAATTGATCCAAGTCCAGTCCTGCGGTCCCACTTCCTAGGCAAATGCACAATTCTTTTTTAATCTTACTTTTACATTATAGATAAGGTGTTAATGAATTTCTGGAGTACTATGCATTAGAGATCGAAAATACATTTAAACTCTAAAGAACGTTGCTCTCTCTAGAGAAGCCTTCACATATCTGTGGAAGCAGGTCTTTAACCCTGGCCAGAGTCTACTGCTACTGCCCCTGCCTACATCACTGGATGCTATTACTTATGCCTAGCATGAGGTATATAAGTCAACAATTTTTAATTTTTTCCATAGTGGAAATCTGTATGTAAGAAGTTGCTAAATTATATTTAAAATATAGTTCTTTGGATTTGAATAATTTTCTCTTTAAAAAATTTTTATTGTGAATGGTTGCTGACTTTTTAAAAAAATTTTATTTTCCTATTTTTAGAAACAGGGGAAGGGAGGGAGAAAGAGAGGGAGAGAAACGTCAATGTGTGGTTGTCTCTCCTGCACCCACCACCGGTGACCTGGCCCATAACTCAGGCATGTGCCCTGACTGGGAAACGAACCCATGACCCTTTGATCTGTAGGCTCAATCCAATCCAATGGATTGGTGTGTGCTCAATCCAATGAGCCACACCAGCCAGGGCTGAACAACTTAACTTTCTCTCAAAGCATACTACAGTCTGTGTTACACTAATGATAGGGAAAAAAAGGTAAAGAACAGAGAAACAAACTTTAACATCTCAGACCTCAGTGGTAGTATATAGGGCTTGATGCACACAACAGCTATTTCCACGTGTGTACTAGATGGTACTAGAGCAAGGTGTTAAGTTAGAAGTTTGGAGAAGAGTGGTAAACTTTTGTCAGTAGATTTTAGGAAAGCTTGATTGAGCTTTACTGGGCACAACTAATCTTTTTATTGTTGAATAAAATTGGGTAATTAGAATACATTTAGATCATAAACTTTGCATTGTGTTGGCATACTGATACTTTCATTATGTGATTTCTCTACAAATCCTGTAGATTACAGCATCTAGTTGGATCATTTATGAATGTAAGTAATATGGCAATAACTGAGGGTCCTGTGAAGCACACTAATGATGTCCAATGACTCTCTGTGATTACTCAGTTGTCTACAACCTGAATCCTCGAATGGACCACCTTGAAATCCTTTGGGATTATACGATGGGTTGCATATATCACTATGTACAAATAGTAACAATAGCAGGAATAGAAAATAAAGAAACAGACAAAATCAACTTTCAATCCATTTATTTCCATCACCAAACTAACTGTGTAATAATATAATCCAGACTTTCCTGCTTTGCAGGTCAAAAATCTTAACAGCAGTAAGCTTTGTATATTCTACCAATGGCTTCCAATTTCAAACTGAATTTCCGGATCTGTTTTTGTTTTTAAAAGATTAGGATTACTATTAAATCATTGTCCATTAAAATATAATTATTTTATCATTTTTTAAATGTCCTACTCATTCTTGTCACAGAAGATATTTAAAAGCTGTGGATACAGGGAGCTTTCACAAGAGGTACTACTTTGCATGTCTGTGTGTGTATGTAAGACATACTCTTTCATTAGCTTCCTGAATTTAGCTGAGTATTAATTATGAATCAATGGTCACTTCATTTAATATGAACTATGGGCTTACCCTTCTAGTCTATATGCTTCATATTTGAATATATAAAGTTCTCTTTTCTATTAGAGTCAGCAAACTATGTAATACCTGAACAGATCCATGAGCCTAAAAATAATGGACTCAGAGAACTGAGATTATCTGTATCCACATATTCTAATTAGCAGGACTGAAGATATAAGCCATCTAGGTCCAGATAAATAGAGCTGTTCTAAGAAATCATTGCTGGAGATAATGAGCAAAATAATTTTATTGCTAATTTTTGAGAGAGGGATCATACAAACTATATTAAGACAGCTATAACTATTTATTCACAAAAGCTTATTAAACTACAGTTTACTTGTAACAGCTACATTATGACTCTTGCTTCAGGTATTCACCATTCCTAAACTACTATGTTATAAACATTGCCTGATCCCAAAGAACTTTTGGCTTTAAATAACACACTTGAAATATTCAGGCTCAGACACAAACTCTATATAAATATCTTTGGGTGAATGTCCCCTTCTGAGACACTACTAGGACTTTGCTCAAAAGGTTCTATTTACTGACACAGTTTTCTTGATCAATAGTCATTCACCTAATTTTTTCAGGGAGTCAATAGTCAACAGCACTTTTAACATGCTGAAAAAAGAATTACTGCTTTTTTTCCACTTTGTAAACTGTGATGTGCAACTAGTGTTATAAAATATTTGAACACAAATAGAGAGTTAATAGAGCTGCCTTTTAACATTTCAAAACTTGCATGTGTCTATCTGCTTTCTCTGAAAATGTTTCCCTGATGTACACTTATAATCCAAATATTTACAGTGATAATTTGCATTTTGGCTATTTATGTAGTGAGTGAATACAGATTTATAAAAACTCTAAATATTCTTCTTTATCCTCTGGAAAATAAGATACTCCTGAAATTTTATAATAAATAGAGGAGATAAATTTCTTAATATTGTATCTCTGCTTTAAGATTACAAGTCTCCACAACTTTTTTCCTGTATATGTTCTCTGTTATGGGTTTTTGTAATTAATAGAATTTCACTCAGCAATCTCAGCAATCTAGATGTGTATTGCCTTATTAGCATTCAAAATGTTTTAATATCTGACATCATTTGAATATTAGTCACCATAGTTATTCACTAACTTTGCTAACTAAGGCTATTCCTATACACCATTTCCTCATTATGATGTATTTTGTTGTAATTGCAAATTTTTCACATGCTGGTGTTGTACAAGCTATTTGTTCAATTAATAAATAAATATCAGAAATAAGATAACCAAGGTAAAGTTTCACACACCAAAACCTCCAGATCTGGGGTATAACTTTCAGAATATGGGAGACAATATAGCAAAAAAAGTTTTCTTAATTCTCTTCATGAAGTAAAAATTTAAGAAATTAATATCAAAATTTAATAGCAATAATACTAAACTAGGCAAAATGCTAGACATTTTCATGTATAATTTGATGTAATATTCAGAAAGTTATACATTTATTACCTTTACCTTATAAAGGAAAGAACCAAAACTTCTGTAAGTTTAAAATTTTGCCAACAATCAGATAAATATTAGCAGAACTTGGATTTGAATCCAGGTTTATACTGATCCAAAGCTCATGCTGTTAAGCAGCACCAAAGAGCACCAACTCCTTTACAATACATAATGACTTTAAAAGGAGGTTATTACAAAGTATTTCAAAGCTTTGCCTTAATAATATTTTTAGCTTGACACATTTAGATTCATTTTACAAGTATACACTTAAAAGAAATTAAGTAAAGTAGCTTTTCTCATTTCTGAAACAATAATAGGCTTAATAATACTAACAGTATAAATTCTGGCCATTTAAGTATAAACATAAAATTTGAATTTCTTTTGTACCTTTGAACTATGGTGACCTTCAACATGCATTTTATGTGTTTATTCATCATGCAACACAAAATTAAATAAGTTGTACTATTTAAACATTACCTACACATGCCATAATGATACTTCTTTATTTGTTTATTGAACTAATGTCCATTAATGTGCATTCTTCCAGACAAATTTTAGGGGCAGGAGTTACATAATTGAAAAAAGAAATGCATGCCCTACTCTCATAAAGTTTATATCTAGAAAGAGATACAAAAAATCAAAAATAAACAAGTTGATATATAAAATAAGGTAGGAAGGAATGGTACTAGGTTATTCTAAATCTAATAGTATAGGTATGTTTACAGGACTATACAGATAAAAATTCAATAACAGTATTTATTTTAAATTATGGGAATCAAATAATTATAGGACATGCACAATTTGCAATATTTCAGTTTCCGAATTGTTTTTTTTCTAGTTTGCTTACATGTTTCCTTCTTGTTTTATTTTTCTCTTCTTGTGCTAATTCCCTGTGCCATTGCCACCTAGTGTGATATCTAAGTTGTGGGCCAAAATATTTTTCCTAGTTCTATGAGGAAGTAAATAAATCTTATATCAGAAGCATTGTTACCTCATGAACGCAACTGGGGGTAACTGAAAATTAAAAAAAAAATTAAAAACAGCCGAAATGGTAGAAAACAAGTGCTAAAGGGATCTATGTCACTTGAAGCAATAAAAATGCAGATTCTTTCCTCAGAAGTGGAACTAGAAGACAGTCTTAGTTAACAAAAAATTTAGATATAGGATGCCAAATATCATGCTGACTTTTTTATCTCATAATCAAGATTTTGCTATTATAGAAATAAGCTTTTAGAAAACAATTATGCATAGGCCTTTTGTGTTTTTCTACATTTTGAGAACACAAGCACTGATTGCTTCTTTTTTTTTCCCTGAACTGTCTTTTCAAGAATGCTCATACAGCAAACTACTTTGAGCTAGAGAGAATTTTCCTATAGAGCAAAGAGCAGAATTGTCAAGCCTTGGAAGATATTCTCAGTATCTCTCTCTTGAGAAATACCAGACATGAAAACTAGCTATTATAAAAGACCTGGTTTCCCTAAATTCAGGGTCCTTTCCTATAACGTATCCCACCACATGTGCAGATGTCACCTGACCCTCTTACTGTCACCCTCTGGGAGCTGGGGCTCAGGGAACCTGGGTACTGTTGGTTTATATCTGAACCAGAAATCTGTCTTCTACCAGTATCCATGTACCTATAGCAGGCTAACTTGCTAATTTTCAAGTAGACCAAAGATTCTCAAGTTCATCATTGTTCTTGGTAAAGGCAAATTTAACTCTTCAAATCTCAATATCCATGTAAAGAACATAATGTGTCATGTACAAATAAGAAGGACCTAATGGCTCCTTTCAGAGCGCTGAATAGGTGTTGGGGAAGAGAAGACATGGACATATATAAATATGCTGAACATATGAGGATGCAATAAAAATATGAACATTAAAATTATCAGTAAAATTATAATTGCCATTATTTCTTCAGGAATGCCTTTATCATTATTATCATAGTCATAGAATTGTTTAACTCTTACTGAAACTCAATAACAAAGATAATAGAAGTAATAAAAGAGTGTTATTTTTTAATGTGTGAAAACACTGTAATAGGGGTTTTAGATCAGAGATATTTAGTTTTTCTAACACCACAATTAAGCTGATGGTATCATCATATCATATGATGATAACTACATAGAAAAAACTGTAAGGCTTCATTTTGAACTCAAGAATCTGACCCAGAGAACTTACTAATAAACAATTCTTTTATTTTGGGCTGTGCAAAAATTTCTGATTGCATGATATTATATAATATATGCAAGGGATTCATATACCATTGTTTCTCCAATTCTCTTCTGTTTTAAGAGCACTTTTCATACCTGGTATCTTAAAAATCTGTACTCAAGTAAATATTCTGTGGCTCAGAAACAAACTAGCAAGTGGACAAATAGCAAATGAATGAAGGAATGAATCATGGGGAGGATAAAAAAGACTACCGTTAGGAACCTAACATTATCATTGGTTAACATGTGTTTCAGTGTAGAGTATTTTGTGAAGCCACTACTTATATTTATCTGATAAATGCAGGAATTTTTTCATGAGTTATTTTCACTTTAAAAAAATGAAACATGTTGAAGGAAAGGCTCAGAATAAAGTGGGTATATAACAGTTAATATGCAGACTTGAGCAAAAGGTTTACAGTTGTAAGTACATGAAACAGAATTTATTCTTGCATTTTTATTAATT
Organism: Pteronotus mesoamericanus; assembly: GCF_021234165.1. Lineage (NCBI taxonomy): Eukaryota > Metazoa > Chordata > Mammalia > Chiroptera > Mormoopidae > Pteronotus > Pteronotus mesoamericanus. Next base: position 21,030,051 of record NW_026555285.1, on the reverse strand, counting down.
AATTATTATATTATTTTCCATATGAACATCATAAACCTATTTTTCCCCACCCTGTATAATGCATAAACTTTTGAAATAAATGCTAAAACAATTTTAATGTTAAATATTAGAGTTCATTGTTCAAGAAATTATAGAATTCAAAGACAAAAATCATGATTATTTCAATATATTATAATTAATTTTTACTTACCAACTTTCAGAAAAAGAGTCTAAAATGGATGAGACTATTTAAAAAGTAATAAAAGCATCAATAATCATAATCATAATTAATATGATGTGAACTGGTATACATGGGTACAATGGCTCATCTATTGATGTAATTAGAATTCTTTAACGATGCCTATAATTGTGATTATTTTATCATTATTTGATCAATGTCTGCCCATCTTATAATTTTAATGTAAACCAAAATATTAACCCATACTTTTAAAAAACAAGTTTTTAATACATTTTAAAACATTTTATTGCTCATATTGAGAGGTTAAATTACTCATATAAAATTACACAAATAAGAGAGAAAATATATTTCTATAATAGACATTAAAAAGCACCATATGTTTAAAAACTACAAGAGGAAAACTAATTTTGATAAAAAAGCAGTTAAAGAATTTTGAAAATAAACTAGAGAAATAATGTCAAAAAGTAAAGATAATTGTACCATCTTAATCATATGAAATAACGGCTTTGTATTATATGTGAAAAAAACAAACAAACAAATGAGCATAGCAATTAATGTATCAAGGAGGGGAACATTAGGACCCCTAGACCTTTGTGTTTATTTAATTCCAACTTCTTAAATAATAGGTTAATAAAATAATAGAGTTGTCACTTTATTTTTATATTTAATATTTCAACACACAAATCAACTCTCTTATTTGTAAAAATACATAGTTCATATTAAAATATGCAGTATTATAAAGTTAAAGTTTATATAATCAAAGTTTAGAAAGTTGGAAGCCAATCTATTTCTAAATTTTAAAGAAAGGATTAATAAGAAAAATGATTATGGTTCTTTAAAATATAAAATATCTAGTTGAAATGAAACTATTTTACTTTTTAGCCAATCTTATTCATTCTACCATTCCATCAACATGTTTCCTGAACTCATAAAATGTGCAACTCACTGTGGTATGTTTTTAGGTAATGGTATTAATCATCATTTGCTTGTCTATATGTATACTTATTAGTGGAATTATCCTAATATTTGCAGTAAAGACAGAACCAACTGCAGGACCCAAAGGAAGTTTATGTTGTTATGCTTCTTTATGTAAATGGAAGTCAACTAAAACTAGTTATTTGACACTTACATAAAGAACTATTGATGAAGTTAGAATAACAAGGGCAAAAAAATGTTTCTTCAGAAATAGAATTTGTTATTTGTCTCATTCTTTTTTTGTGTTGTTATATTTTGATTACAGTTTATTTTTAATATTTTGTATGTGTTTCAGGTGTACAGCATAGTGGTTAGACAATCATATACTTCACACAGTAGCAGGATTTCTGTTATCCTCCTGGTACTATGCATACTTATTGCAATATTATTGACTACATTCCTTATGCTGTACTTTCTGTCTCTGTGACTATTTCATAACTCCCAGTTTGTACTCCTTAATCCCTTCACCTCTTTCCCAAGTCCCCCAACTCCCTTTCCATCTGGCAACTATCAGTCTCTCTGTGTCTGCTTCTGTTTAAAAGAACGAAATCTTATTATCTGCGACAGTATTGATGACCTAGAGGATATTATGCTCAGTAGAATAAGTCTGTTTCTTTTATTCTTAACTTGCCCAAGAATTATTCACTATTCTACTTACATTTTTCAGACATGTACAGAGTCATATCTGATAAATTGAAAACTGTCAGGAAAAATATCTAGAAAAAAGAGAAAATAAATATTCAAAATAATAATAAATTCATTTGACAGTAGTTTTGAGAGTATAATACCCTATACCTTTTCAAACTCTGTCTTATAAATTCTTAAGCTACTGTGATAAATAAGAATTCTTATAGAAAATTTCATCTTTTGCATGACTGCACAACTTACAAGAGCTTAAAAATAAGTAAATGATAAAAGAATATCAGTTCTAAAATTTGATATGGAGAAAATGAATAGAGGTCGATATGACCCCCCAAAAAATGGATGTGATGTTTGGGAGTCAAGTAAGATCTCTGTGAGTATAACACACATAAACTGAAAATTCTAAGTCAAGAAAATGACAAGCAGAGGAAACACGTGAAGAAGAAAGTTTATACAAAGAGTGAAACCTTAACAGTTACAAGCTTAGGAAGGAATGTTCAAATACAAAAAGAAAGTCAGTCTGGCTGGATGGTAATAGGTATGAGGGAATTTTCATAACAATTTATAATTATTGAGGATTTACTATATACCAGGCAGCACTGTTCTAAGCATTTTACATACACTAATTCACTTAATCATCTGAAATATCAGACAGGTACAATTATGATGCACATTTTATAAATATTTGGGCAATGGACTAGTCTAACAAATTAAACAGTAAATCTTGAAAGTTAACTTTTTATATAAACTTTTATTATAGAATCATAGAATTTTAAAACTAAAGACCATAGTGATCATTTATTCCAGTATTTCTCGAGGTGTATAAAGTAAAAAAAGTCAATCATTCATTTCTTGTTTTTCTTCATGAGTATAGTGATTAATGCCTGCTTTCCACACTTTTCCTATTCCTTCGTTAGGTCACAGTGGAGAATTATACAGTAAATAAAAACACAAGATTTTAACCCAGGGAGTCAGCATGTAAAAAAACTCAAGGTTAACTCTTCCCCATTGCACAGAACTGCTTGGTAGACAGTGTCCAAATCACATAAAACATTGAGGATAAAAACTGAAATTAGTACATTAAATGATATCTGGATTATAAGATAATTTCAAGACAGAGCATAAAATAATCTGATTTAGCTTTTATATGAACTTTAACACTGGGCACATAAATATAAAAAGTTACTAAAACTAAGAAGAAAACCAATGAAAATAAAATAAAATAAAAATCAAATAGCAAGCACAAAGGAGAAAAATGGACAAAGAAGAGCCAGGACTTTTGAATCATTAAGTTATGGAGGTGGTGAAGAAAATATTAGAGAAAAATAAAATAAGAATTGTCAGAGGGAAAGAACCCTGCACACACGAGCCCCTAGTACTTCCAGGTCTACCTGTGCTACTTGATATTTGGGTGCTCTTGCAAAATGAGCTAAACTGTTCTATATCTTTTTTTCTTATCTGTGAAGTAAAAAGTGCAACTTCTCCAGTGTTTTTAAATTTAAAATGTACTGCAAACAAGTAAACTAGTTAAATTCTCCACTGTGACCTAACGAAGGAATAGGAAAAGTGTGGAAAGCAGGCATTAATCACTATACTCATGAAGAAAAACAAGAAATGAATGATCGACTTTTTTTACTTTATACACCTCAAGAAATACTGGAATAAATGATCACTATGGTCTTTAGTTTTAAAATTCTATGATTCTATAATAAAAGTTTATATAAAAAGTTAACTTTCAAAAATATTTTATGTAAGGAATAGTTTCTCCCATACCTCAAAAATATCTAAGAAGAAAAGCTATTCTTACATGAAAAGCAAAGCAAATTGAATCCGTTTAAATAACTCTAGGGCACCTCTAGGGCATCTGGCATTGAACCCAACATTGTTCCCTGTCAAAATGGGTGCAGAGCAGAGAAATATAAAAATTGCTAAAAAATATTCACTTACATTAATCTAAGATGGCATCTGCTGTTATTGCTGAAGCTCTGTTGCTATCTGATACAAGGCTATATGACCTTGAGAAATAAAGCACAGAAGTTTCTGCAAAGAAGAATAAAATGAGCGATATACTTTCAAAAATGTGAATTAGGAAAGTTTCTTAAATTAGAATAATTTATAAAAAATTCTTAGATATGAACTTGAATATAATTTATTTATAATGGAATTAAAATATTAGTTGTTTATGCTTCTAATGGCTATTTCTCCAGCTTATAAAACAAAATTTTACCATCAAAGAAAAATACAATTATACTCAAATACATCTAATGTCCCACAATTGTAAAATATTCTTGAGAAGCTATATGTCTATAAATTTATATGAATACAGCTTCACATAAAACATGTATACAAATACAAAAGCACATTACAACTAAAGGCTATTAAAGTAACACATTGTTTTTGGCAATGGTTTTGAAACTACTTTGATTCCACTAGCAAGCATTTTGTGTTAGTGTCCTATGAAATAATCAGTCAGAACTTTTCAAAAGGATAGCCTGACTCAACTTCTAATAATAAACTTGTAAGACAGAATTAGTAAAGGAAGAAGCGTCAACCAGTCAGAATAGAGAAAAAAATTAAGATAAGTGATTTCTTGCCTTCTGCGGAGATTCATCTTCAGTGTCACATGTGATGGAACGAGAGCCTGAATTCTGGCCCTTTAGGTATTTCCCCTGACCCTGATTTCTGCATAGTCACTGGATCCCCTGCTCTGTGTTTCTACTTTTGATTGGCTTTTTGCATCTGGTTTCCTGTGCCCAGGATACTTGCAGTTCCCTGTCCTCTGGGTCTCACAGCATGTCCTGCACTGCATCCCACTGCTTGTGCTTGCTGCCTGGAGTCTGGAAATCTGAACCCATGCTCCGACTGTTCCCCTTGCTGGTACTTTACAGATAGCCCCTCAATCCTTCAATATACTCTAATCCAACCAATTCTGCTGATAATGGATCTACCAGAGAAGTACACTGTATATTGTCTGAGAGACTGAAATGACTATGCTTGCAAATATATGAAATAGAACATTTAAATCTCTGAATTTATAACTAAAACTACATATATATGTAGTTATATGTATGTGTGTGTGTGTATGTGTGTATATATAATCATAATCAAGGTAAACATGGGTTTGATTGGGAAGCTTTATATACTTCAGTTAGAGAGTATAAGATCCTGAATCAATAATAAGAAGTAATAGTTAACTCAGTAGTGGATACAGCCATGGAACTTATTATCCATATATTTGCTCAAATATCATTTAAATATTTATCCAGATAATAGTTTCAAAAAAAATTTACTTATATCTGTGAATGACTGAAACATGAAACATGTTCATGTAAACTCTAATCTTTCATCCCATGACAGTTGGCATCAATTAGAACAAACAAGAACTTTGACTCTTGGGTCATAGAAGAAGCCTTACTTATCATGACATATTTAAGCAATTTTACTCACATTATGGCAAGTGGTCAGATACTCAAATTCTCAGGTTTTGTTTTTTTTGCAAAGTAACATGAATACTCTCAGATACTAATTTGATCCATTGTCAGAAAAAGTACACTGTAAAGCATGGATAAAAGCAAATCATAGTAACTGTGCATGAGGGCTGCAAGAGAACCAGGCATAAAACAATGAGGAAGGTCGGACAGAGATACCAACAAAATTAAAATCGCATTTAAATCTTGATTTTTTTTTTTAGGTTCAATGTCTCCCTTGTTCCATCTACCTTCTTTCCTCCTTTTTATACTATAAGGAAACTGGAATTTTCTTTTTAAACTAAAATTCAAATTAATAACTTGTGTACATATGTTATATCCGTACAGATCCAATGACTACATTTCCCTAATCAGTATATTCAGCTTCTTTATTCACTGAAGTTCATTGAAAAGTAAAACATTGCAGATGCTAGGTTATTTGCCAATCTATTCAGGTGTTAAGATCATTAGGTTTTTTCAAGGCAACTTGAAGAATATCTATTCCCAAAACTTTGAAAAAAAATAATTGAGGGGCAGAAATATTATTGTGAAATTTCTCCAGTGCTTCAGGCACTTAATAACAAAAGGTTATATTTTGAAATGTGTCAAGCGCATCTACAAGGTGTACTGTGTGCAAGTTATGTGTGTGTATGTGTATTGCCTAGAATGAAATCAACTGATATTACCACGTTCACTCAGGTATCCACAGCTGACAGTGCACCCTTCAGGCATTTTGAAAATCTTCAACTAACACTGCAGACAGCTGACAGAAAAAGAATGATGAATTAACATACTCAGGGGCATGGATGATAGCAAAGAGAAACTGCCAAGAAAGTTTGGAGAGATGGCTTGTAAATACAACAGGTCTATTAATTTCATAGAGCTCTTAACCTGGAAGATTTAGGAAAAATTGTACTCTATCTTAAATATTATAATATTATAATCATAATCTTAACAATTGTGATACTTTTCTAACAATAATAAAAGGATTAACTTATTAAGCAATACCTGTGGAATACACAGATTTTAATAATAACTTAATATAGGGTTCTAAGTAGTGTTAAATAAATGAATGTTGTACTCAGAAAATATCTTGTTATTTTGACTACGGAAAAGATCCATTATCATGCCTGTAACATAAATCTCATTCAAGATGCCCTTGTTTAGTAATACAACATAAACAGGATATATTCATTCAGTTAAAGTACAACATAACATTAAATTTTTTAAATAAAAATTTAAAACTGAGTAGTATTTATACTTATTGAGTAAAATGTAACAATAATTTCCTTAAGTGTATTTATATTGGTTCATCTCTGAGTTTCATTTTTTATTCAGTATTTCATTTCAAGCAAATAAATTGGGCCTGAATCAAGAAAAGTAGTTGTTTTTTTTTTCTTTTAAGTTGGTATAGAATTAATACTTCAGTGGTAGCAAGAACATATCAACATCATCACATGAAATTTATTAAAATCAAAGTTAAATTCATGTCAATTTAAAAATCATCTTGAAATATGTTTATGTTTTTACCACAAGTTATAGCTATCTAAAAAACTTACTATGCTCTAGAAATGCACATACTATTTATTTCTGTACATGTTCTTGTGCTTAATGGCCTTTATTTTTAGTAGTGAGTTTCATGTTTATGTGCAAAAATGTTTTTCCCTATTTTAACCTTCTTATTCAGAGAGCATACATAATACTCCATTGTTCCCATCTTAAATAAATTCTTCCAAATCGCTGATCTCATAAGAATAAAGAATTGCTTTTGTAAAAATTGAATTGAATTTATTTATTTACAGAAAATTTTGGTATCTAAGACCAAGCCTATGTATAGTTTAGGGACTTGATAATATAATTAGATATTTTGGAGATGTCATTTGAAGAGTAACTTGGCATAACTTTAGCAGAAAACATTTCATAATGACATCAAAACATATTGTTCTAGCCATCAGAGAGATAAATTAAAACCACAATGAGATATAACTTCACACTGGTTAGAATGGCCGTCATAAACAAATCAACAAACAACAAGCTCTGGTGAGGCTGTGGAGAAAAGGGAACCCCAGTGCACTGTTGGTGGGAATGCAGACTGGTGCAGCCACTGTGGAAAATAGTACGGAATTTCCTCAAAAAACTAAAAATGGATATATGTATATATCTACATATAATGCATGTAGTTTTACTTATATTTTCTTATAAACCTTTTGACCCAGCAATTCCACTGCTGAGATTAGATCCTAAGAATTCTGAAACACCAATTCAAAAGAACCCATGCTCACCAATGTTCATAGCAGCACAATTTACAGTAGCCAAGTGCTAGAAACTGCCTAAGTGCCCATCAGTAAATGAGTGTATCAAAAAACTGATACATTTTCACAATGAGATACTACACAGCAGAAAGAAAGAAGGAACCCCTACCCTTCACCACAGCATGGATGGAACTGGACAGCATTATGTTTGTGAAATAAACCAGGTGGTGAAAGACAAATACCATATGATCTCACCTGTAAGTGGAACCTAATCAACAAACCAAACAAGTGAGCAAAGTAGAACCAGAGACATGGAACTAAAGAACAAACTGACAGGTGACCAGAGAAGTGAGGGGAGTGGGATAAAAGGGGAAAGAAGGGGGAAGGTCAAGGCAAGGAACATGTATAAAGGACCCAGGGACAAAGACAACGGTGGAGGGTTAAATGTGGGAGGTGGGAGTGGGTGAATAGGGGAGACTAATTGAGGAAAAATAGGGACAATTATAATTGAACAACAACAAAAAAATGGAAAAAAAAACCTAAACAAATTTTAAAAAACATACTGCTATTTATTGCTTTCTAGTTGACTCGTAAAATCTAGGTTGATTGCTAAACAAAACTATATTTTACAGGAAGAAAAAAATAGAGGAACAGTAATTATAGAACACATAAATTATATAGTTTCCCACTATATTAAGAAATGTGTATTAATTGCTTATAAAAACACATCACCTTCCTAGGGTACATAGGTAAATTAACATTAGCAAGAGTTAATATTGGTATCTGGCCTCACAAAACTGCTTTCCACTAAAGAAAGCTCCACCACCTGCAGAAGTATTGCATAGCTGATCTTATTAGGGGCAGAGCTAAGGTATTTGCCTCCCTATGATGACACATAGACCATTTCTTCTAACAATTGATTGTATGAATATCATAGTACTTTGAAAAACACATTATTTTTTCCTTATTGTAAGGTAGTCACAGTTCTAGAAAATGGCAGCATTTTAGCCAGAAGGAACTTATTAAAGAAAAGCTCAAAATGCCAACAGTTTTTATATAGTCTAACCTCATTAAAAGGTATTTAATGAAATACTGTAAAGAAAAGCATATGTCACATTAAACTTAAAAGAGAAATTGATAAAGGTAGGTAGTTTTATGAGTGTTTTACATGAACTAACTTTTTAATCCTTATAACATGCCTTCCCAGTACTGTTATCATTCTTATTTTACAGATGAATGACTGGACACAGAGAATTTAAATTTCCTAGGGTCACACAGCTAGCAAATTATAAATATAGTTTTAATTCAGTCTCTGTTTTGAATAAAATTTCAGAAATTATAGCCCACTAAATCCTCATGAATTAGGTTAAATTATAGTTAATAGAATTTATTCAGTACTGCAGTTTTTACAGGAATTCCACCTTAGAACTAAGAAAAAATTGTCTAAAACTCCCATGAACTTCTGTTTGTTAAAGAGCTATCACTTATTCAGTATATATGTGACATAAAAAAATCCATGTCAATAAAAGCATTTCTTGGCTTTGCAAATATGAGAAAAGTTACTATGAACTAATTATTTCTTACTTACTGGAGCTAGCCCATTAAATTGTTTGGGTCCAATCAATAAAATGGTTGTCATGTCTGTTTTATAATGTTTGGATTTTTACATACACTATCATTTATATGATATATATCTCTAAGTTATAATAAGACTTTATAGGATATATACCAGAAGTAATAAAAAGAACTCCTTTTTTAAATTCAGTGAAAGTGAGTTTTCACTCAGATTTTGACCAAATTTGTCATGTGACTGTGGACAACTAATTTATTAAACACTGTTTTCATTTACTTTATGTGTAAAAGGAAAAATTGAAAGATCAAAACAGGTATTTTTAAAAATGTTTTAGTATATTCTTAATAATTGTTTTAATTTAATGTTTTGTTCTCTCACATGCACGCTGATATGTCTCCATGATTTTAGTTAGAGAAACAGATCTGACTCAGTCACATTCTTTTGTGGAAATATGACAAAACTTAGAATCCAAATTATATCATTGTCGTCAGATTAGTGACTTTTTCTTCTTTGTAATTTGACTCCCCTAAGCTGTTTTACAATCTATTTTTTGCCTACCAAAGCAAAATTTTGGTGCGTAAAGAAAATGAGCTCATGGAAAGAGAGCAGTCTGAGAGCCACACAGACTAGTTTATACCAGCGTTGCTCCGTCATCAATATTCCTCCAAGCGCGGCAAGTGCCCTCACACATTTTAGTTTTATTTTTGTTTTGTAAATCTCTTTTATACCAACTTTAAAAAGTTTCCTAGGCAGTATATAGCAAACACTCAATAAAAGTAATTTTAATGATAATTTTATAATCAGTTTTTGTTCTGAGATAATAAGAAATATGCAGAAAATGTTTAACTGATGGATATTTTAACTTACTCTAATTTTCCAATAAGCAATGGAAAAATACAGTCACTGAGATTAAAGGACCAATATTCCAATTAATGAGAAATTGATTTAGGATATAAAGATGGTACCAAAAGATAGTTATAAATTATCATTATAACTGAATCATTATTACAGCGCTATTTCCTTTGTGTCCCAATCTCCGATAGGTCTATTAATAATATTTTCTCGGTAGTGTAGAAATTTTACTAGAGTAAAACTTCTAAGTTTGCAAACCAAATTATTCCTAGCAATAAAATAGCAAAATAACTAAAATGTAATAACCATCAGTACTTTATATATATTACCTATTATAAAATACTGTAATTCAATAACTTTATAAATATGAAAAATATAAATAAATATAAAATGTAAGTATAAACATAATGCCTTATTTATTATTTATTTATAAATGGTGAAATATAGACAAAATTATAAAAATATATAAACAGCACTGGCTGATGTGACTCAGCTGGCTGGGGCAGTGCCCTGTAGACCAAAATGGTTCTATTCCCAGTGAGGGCACACACTCAGGTTGTGGTTTAGATCCCTGTTTGGGGTGCATAAGAGAAGGCAGCCAATCAATGTTTCTCACATCAATGTCTGTCTGTCTGTCTGTCTGTCTGTCTGTCTCAGCAATAAAAAAAAATGTCCTTGGGTGAGGACTTTATACACACACGCAGATATAAGAATGTATTTATAAAGATATATACATATTCATAAATTCATAAATATATATGATACATGTAAATATATTTATATTTTCTTGTAAATCATCAAAATAATTCAAATATAGTAGAGATTAAAAATGTAACTATGTTTATTTTATTATAGCATACATTCACATTTTATCTACATTAACTACTTTGTTCTTCAAAATTACTATGGATCCCATTTGATGGGTTAGCAGAATGAAAAAACTCAGGGCAGAAAAAAGTTATGACTTCTCTAACTTATAGGTAGGAGAGTCAAAAACTTTATTCCTGAAATGAGGCTCTAGGGTATAATTTCATTTCCATCACATCCTTTTTCTTTCAAAAAATAATATCCGGTGAAGTCAAATATGTCATTATCGCAGTGTTAGGTGAGCTTCGAATGGGGGAAACACTTTTTTTAAAAAACTTAAAATATAAATGTAATTAATACTACTTTTTCTATGGATCTTGTGAATAAAGATATATAATTAAATGGGGCCTAGTTAAAAATTCTCTGTGCTTCCGATTCATCATCAGAAAAGAAAATGTAATGTGAACATCATGCATGTGTTTGATAATTAAATGAGAAATACATAGGTAAGTCTCTTTAGTAGAGCATAGATACTGGTAATCGATAGAATGAAATAGGTTACAACAGAAAGAGGGACTCTAGTAGAGTTTCCCTTTTATGAAAATAACATCCTGATGTTAAAGGCACACAATTTTATCCCTTGTACAAACCACTGCATATTTTTATTGTAACATTAACCTGAAAAAATAACTGTTATTTAAAATTATCAAATGGTCATATGCAGAATGACTGTTGCACTTGAGCTCAAACAATGCATATTTTCATTTGTTATGGAGTTATGAATAATTGTACCTTTTTCACTCTTAATATTGTCCTAGTGTGGATGGAAAGTTGTCTCGTCACTTTAGGTATAGAGCAGCAGAGAGATGCTGTCACTGTTTGTTTGTTTTTTTGTTTGTTTACTTATTCATAGAGGCTGAGAGCATTCAAACTGTTTTGTCTGATAAAACTAAGCCTCCTGAAATTACGGCTGCCAAGTTTTTAATAAACTAATGGAAGATTGGATAGAATGACATGGCATATTCATTCAACCAAAAGTACATTAGAATTAGGAGCATCCACTGAAGTGTGAAAGAGTTCAATTTGGGGCAAATAAGAAGCATGGAAGAAATAATTTCTTGGTGCTGTCAAATTAGATATTATAAGGATTAAGCACCAAAGCCCATGTACTTTATTCAAAGGAGAGCTCCTTAACTTGTCATTCAAGTACTTCTGGTCTTCCTAGAAAAATAATGCAAAAAAGTTTGTTTACCTAGTTTATTCTATTTCCACACCAGATTTAAACAATGAAAGTACCATGTTAACTATACTGTAATTAAGAATACATAGAGTTACACCATACTTATCTAAGTAATTCTCAGAAATGTTTTTAAAGTTATAATATTTAAATAATAATTAGACTTATTTTTTTAAGATTTTATTTGTTTTTAGAGAGAAGGGAAAGGAGGGAGAAAGAGAAAGAGAGAAACATGGATGTGCAAGAGAAACATCAGTTGGTTGTCTCTCATATGCCCCCAGCTGGGGACCTGGCCTACAACCCAGACTTCTGTCCTGACTGGGAATCTAACTAATGACCTTGTAATTTGCAGATCAGCACCCAACCCATTGAGCCAAACCAGTTGGGGTGAAATCATTGTTATTTTTTTAAATGCATTCATTTGTAAAAATTCAGCTCTCAACCTGGAGATAAATGAGGAAATAAGATAAAGTGTTTTCTTTGCTCTAGAAGAAGTTAAAACTTAATAGTGTTCTAAGAAGTAGTATTGGCCAAAAATATAAGTAGTTTAATTTCATTAGTCTTTTTAATGCATTACCAGGTTATCTATATTGTGAAAATTATAAAAGAAAAACACCGTATTTGGGAATTTTTTTTTAATTTTAGATTTCCAAGATTAAAATTGAAATTTCTTTCAAACATAACTCAAGTTGGATATTATAGGAGTCTACCCTACAAGATTAACACTTATATTCTTAATTTTAAAGAAAGTTTAATAACTTTTAAATAGATAATATATTTCAAAACTGTGTTATATGTGTAATACTTTTTACCAGTGTGCCAAGACTTATTCCCCATGTAAAGACATATTTTCGGATGCAAAATTATAAGCTACCATGATGAAAACTTATGATGCAATGAGTAAAAGTTTCAAGGGTCCTAGTGCAGATCAATACTACACACATACTAAAGGGGGACCAACCTAAAAAAGGAAATTATCTTCTGGAGGGCAGGCCCCTTGTAGCAGTACAGACTTTCCCCACTAGGTGAGTGTTCTAGGAACCCATCTGTATCAGTGCACCAGCTGGCATTGTTTTTGGAGGCTGCATTTAGCTTTAGTGAATTTTTTTAAAGACTTTTTCAACCTATTTGCCCATTTCATGATGGTTGATTTACAAGTGCACCTGCCCACACCACACTGAGCACTGAGCAGTTCTTGACCATAAACAGCCTGATCCCCCATGCACCACCCCCTCTGTTTATGGGATCTTGCCCAGAGCTACCTTTTTTGTTTCCCCAATGAAAAAGTCCACAAAGGGAAATGTTTTGCTGATACAGAAGAGGTGAAACAATCAAACAAACAAACAAAGCAGAAAGACTAAAAGGCATCAAAATCTACAAGTTAAAAAACTGTTCTCAGCATTGTAAAAAGTGTCTGAATGTGAGTATTGCATCAAATAGAAAGTAAGAGGTTGGCCAAAAAGTTCAAGTGTTTTTTTTTTCCTGTAAAATAAAAGACACATTTTTCATTTTTACCAATAACTTTATTGCTTTGGATATTTTGAGTATATCGGCTATCTTCTTCGTGGTATAACATTGGTTATTCTCAGTTAATGACTCAATTTGATTGCTATGAACCTCAACTGTCTACCCAACCTTGGAGAATTGTCCAGTGAGAAATCTCCAGCACCAAACTTCACAAGCCACTTTTGACATGTTCGATCAGTCACAGCACCTTCTCCATACACTGTACAAATCTTTTTTGTGTGTTTCAGTTATGTTTTTACCTTTCTTGAAATAATAAAGAATAATATGCCAAAAACATAGCTCATTTTCTTCCATCTTCAATATTAAAATTGCTACACAAAAATTCACCAGTTCTGACTTTTTTAATGCATGCTGATATGACAAAATTGTTTCAAATGAGGTTAAAGACAACCAACCACTATTGGAATCATCTTATGGAAAAAAACACATGAACTTTTTGTCCAACCCAATACCTTGTAGGTGACTGAAGTTTAAACATGTAAGAATAAATACACAATTTTTCATAAATAAATTCTGTTTTCGGGGGGATTCCCTTTTGTGTAAGGTTGTTCATGGCTGTCCTTTACACCTGTGATGAAAATAGACTGCCCAGGACATAAATTCTTCCAGAACAATGATTCTTTTTAAAAACTTTGATATTTAATTTTAATTCTATTTAATTCTACTCTAACATTAGATTTTTACGCTTAATTTTTCTTGCTTCAAAACATAATCATCAATAATAATCTGCAATGCTGATCATTTTCTTGAATGCCCATTTTTATGACATTGCACTCAGGTTGTACAATGATAATAATAATCACAATGAAAATTGAGGTTTCTGATTTCAATTTCAGAGTGATGGACATATAAAAATAAATGACTAAAGTCTGAATAAATTTAACTTGATTCTATTAATAAAATACAGTGTAAATTTTTCCTTTTAACCCAAAACTCCTTTTAGGATTAATGACAACAATCATTGAAAAATATATTTGTCTTTTATAGTTGAAAATCCAGCTATTACACTCTAGTAGCAACAAGTGAATCTTCTCTCCAGATCATTATTATTCACCAGGAAAAGTCAATTTTTTCATAGAATTCACCAATTCCAAAGTAGAAGGATTAAAAGACAGAAATGTGAAAATGGCATAGAGAATAAACCTGAAAGAATTCCCCAAGGCCAACAAGGAAATACCCTGAGTAACAAAATAAATAACGATAGCACTGAATTATATTCAAAAGATAAAACAAACATGTATGTGTTCACATAAGAAAGAAAGGAAGAAAGAAAAAGTCAGAAAGAGCTGTAACTCTTCCTTAAAAAGGAGTCCTAATTAAAAGCATAGGAAGGACAGTGACTAGAAAATCAGCAGTAGATTATCAAAGAAGTAATTGCCACACGCTAGATCTACCAGTGAATGCAGAAATTTGTGGACAAATAATTAAGCTAAAAATGGAATATATGATATACATGTACTTTCAAAGAGAGAATTATAAACTGTAGTATAAAAAGAGTAAGTTTACAGTGTAGAATCTTAGCAGACACAATCATAACCAAGTGCTCAAGATTATCATCACGTGTTGATAATATGACACCATATAATTCCTGGTTATTCACTGAGGAGCACATATCACTTTTGTGGTACCTTCCAATCTTATAAGAAAAAAAATTAGAGAAATCAAAATTGAGAAACGTTCTAGAAAAACTGAACTTGTCTCTTTAAAAGTAGTGTCACTTGCTGTGAAGTGAATTTTATACCTATTGCATTGACTTTTATAACGCAAGTCATTCCTGTATAACAAACACCAAGCACACAAAGTGGCTAAAATGTTATTGGTATTTTTTAAATATTTGTGTTTGGAAGGTCATTAGTCAGGAAGGAGACCATTTAATTCCACCTCAGACTGAGTGTGTGAGGAACAAACCTGAGAAGATCCTGATTTGCCTTCTCACTAGGAGTCTTCGCTTGCCTGAGTTTTATCTGTTTCCATGAGTTCCCAGGGCCACTGGAGCATAATATAGAGAGACTGGGACTGATTGCTGGGATTGATGACTGGGTTCCCAAAATGTGACTTTTACAAAGACCAGAAACAAAAAGACTATTAGGTGCTCCACAAAAGCCCTAGAAGCAAAGAGGAATCACTGAGGTAAAAGTGTTTAGACACCCACGCTTGATCTTGAGGTTGATGGTCATAAAGAATGCATACTTTTGAGAATGACACTGATTGCCTTCCTCAATGTCCCTAGACCCAGTCTAAGAATGAAAATTATAACAATAGAGATACCAACCACTCCTCATCTTCTTTGTCCATGATGGCAGGATCAGTTGTCATGATAAAGGTTAGAAAAAAGTGATAGGTTGATTTTTCCAGCTACTTTGAAGCCAGGTCATGGCTCACAAGGGGGATAAGGGCCTCCTGGGATACCTCTCAGTAATATTTTATTCCTCAAAAAAGTGATGTGTAGGAATAAATGTCCCTTCCTTCTGGGGTATGAACAGCTATCCTGAGTGAACAAGCACAGGACAGCTGATGTAACAGTGCTGAAAGAAACAGGAGACCAGTTCTCTGATGACACTGCTGTGGCCAGTGTCTAGCCTGGGACATCCACCTCTAAGCCAATTGCTATGTGAGATAATAAACAACTATTTTTCAAGTAAAAAAATAAAAAATGGCAAGTACATTACATATAACAAAACACTATATGGCTTTCTTACAGACTGGAGAAACTGTAATGAGATTTCTATTGCTGGTGTAATAAATTACTACAAATTCAATAGTTAAAACTACACAAATTTATTATTTTACTGTTCTGCAGCTCCAAAGTCTGACATGGTTCTCACCAAGCTAAAATGAGGTTTTGACAGGGTTGAGTTTCTTGCTGAAGGTCCCTGACTTTCCTAGCATCTGGAGGCTGCCTGCATCCCCAGTTTCTTGGCCAGTTTTCTCCAGTCAAACCAATGAAATCACCTCTTTCCAACCTTCCTTCTATCTTCCCATCTCTGACCACGGTCATGAACGTTTCTCTGCTTTTAAAATATTCATGTGATAAGAACGTGTCCACCTGGAAAAGCAATAATAATCTCATCTCAAGGACCCGTACCTTCAGTCATATCCTTAATCACTGCAAAGTCATTCTTATCATGTAAAGCAATATATTCACAAGGAGCAGGTATCAGGACATGGACCTCTGGCAGAGCCTGAATTGTGGGGTGAGGGAAGAAGTAGTCATTAATTTGCCTATCACAGAAACATGAGAATTAGAGCAATTTCAGGTAGGACCCTGGGCCATAAACTGAGCTTTAGGGGTGAAGTTAAAATTAATTATATAATTCAGTTGGCCATGTTCTATCAACATTAATCTCAATTTGATAACCTCTCTGTAAGCCTAAAATTATCTCAAAATAAAAGAAAGAAGTACAGATACTGGTTTCCTAGAGCAAGGACAGGGGAGGGGTAAGAGAAAAGAGAAATTACGGTTAATTGGCATGATGATTAGGGTAATAGGATGTTTTAACACATTTTTTGGTAAATATTGAGTTGCACACATGAAATGAATGGATGACATAATATATAAAATAGGTCTCAAAAATATACACTTTATGTGCAGATTGTGTCTAGTATTTTATGGGCATCAAGAAAAAAATTAGAATGCATTAATACAGAGAATAATGCAAGAAGTATTTTTGTTTGAGAAATTACATGTTTAGAAAGTAAAACCATATCTTTTTAACACATGCAGATGTAAACACTTATTGTGTTATTTTTGAAGAAATGTTGGGTATTTGCTATTGACACTCTTCAGGAAAACTACTCTATTCAAATAACACAAATATTTCTTCGTTAAATTTATTGAATTACACAAAACAGCGAAGTGGTAACTACATAGTGTAATTTATGTCTGTATTACCACAGCTTTCATTAGCAAATACATTTTCCAGAATTATTCAGTAAATCTAGTAAAGTCATTTTTTTTTCAAAAGAGGATGAAATTGCTTTTCTCACCAACTTCGATAACTTAAGGCTTTAGTTAAAATAGTAACTTCAGAAACTATGTTCTTTTTTTCTTGTAAATGCTGTTTCACTTTTTTTTCATGTTTGATCTTTTATCATTTATGCTATTAGAGATGTCCTGTTTTTTCCTCCCTCAGCCCCCTCCTCCCAGCCTGCCCGCAATTCCATTGGCAGTCCCCGCACCGTTGTCCCTGACTGTAGGTCTTTCATATATATTCTTTGACTAACCCCTTCACCTTTTCTCAGTCAGTCCCCACCTCTCCTTCTTCTCTCTTATGCTGTCAGTCTATTGCCTGATCCCATGCCTCTGGTTCTATTTTGCTCATTGTTCTTACAAGTTAGATCATAAGATCTGTCTTTTTCTGACTGGCTTATTTCACTTACCATAATGCTCTCCAGTTCCATCCATGCTGTCCCGAAGGGTGGAGTTCTTTCTTTCTGCTGGGTAAATATACCACAATGTCTTCTATTGTGTAAATATACCCCAGGTTTTTTTACCCATTTATCTACTGATGTGTGCTTAAGATGTTTCCAATTCTTGACTATTGTAATTATTGCTGCTATGAACATAAGAGTACATAAGTTTTTTGAATTGGTGTTTCAGTATTCTTAGGGTATATTCCCAGCACTGGAAATGCTCGGTCAAAAGGTAATTCCATTTTGAAGTTTTTGAGGAAATTCCATATTGTTTTCCACAGTGGTTGCACCAGTCTGCATTCCCACCAACAGTGAACTAGGTTTCCCTTTTCTCCACAACCTTGCCAGCACTTCTTGTTTGTTGATTTATTAATAAGGGCCATTCTGACAGGTGTGAGGTAATATCCCAGTGTTGTTTTAATTTGCATCTCTCTGATGGCTGGTGATGCTGAGCATTTTTTCTTATGTCTATGGGCCATCTGTATGTCCTCCTTGGTGAAGTGTCTATTCAGTTCCTTTGCCCATTTTTTAATTGGATTGTTTGTCTTCCTGGTGTGAAGTCATATGACTTCTTTATACATTTTGGAGATTAAAGCTTTGTCTCATGTATCATTGACAAATATATTCTCCCATACAGTTTGTTCCCTATTCATTTTGATGATGGTTTCTTTAGCTGTGCAGAAGCTTTTTAATTTAATGTAGTCCCATTTGTTTATTTTTTCCTTTATTTTCCTTGTCCTAGGAGATATATCAGCAAAAATATTGTTTCATGAGATATCTGAAACTTTACTGTGTATGATTTCCACTAGGATTTTTATGGTATCCTGACATATTTTAAGGTTTTTATCCATTTTGAATTTATTCTAATGTCTTTATGGTCAATTAGGGGGCACAAGTGTGCAATGGAGTAAAGACAGTCTCTTCAATAAATGGTGTTGGGAGAACTGGACTGGTATATGCATAAAAATTAAACTAGATCACCAACTTATACCACACACCGGAATAAACTCAAAAACAGAAACTATGTTCTTAAATGTAGTTATTCTGTATGCAAAATGCCAATTATATTTGAAAGTATATGAATTTTAAATCTCACAGTGATCAAAATCATAGTTCCTTTTATAATAATATACATGTGATATCAGTCTTAAAATGTAAGCTGTTCATGATGCTAATAGTTTACTTATATTTAATTTTATTGTTTTCTATCTAAGAATTTTGAGATGTTGAACATCAGCTTATGCAAGTAAAAAATTTAAAATTCTTTAGCAATTTGGTAAAAAAAAATTACCTAAATTATATCAACTGCCAATATGTGAAATCCTTTTATGGTCTCTATAATTTTTAATTTAACTTTGAGAATAAATATTTTAAAAACAATTTGAAACATACTTTTTCAATGTCAGAAGAAAACTATGTCATTATTAAATAGAATTTCCTATGGAAATTATAAGGATTTGGTTTATGCATTTTTAGTATAATGACTTCTCTCTTTATATCTGAGCCCACAAAGTATATATAACACATTGTTTAAAATGAAAGTGTTAAGTTTCACTAATTAATTGGAAATTCTAGCACAACCACCCTATTTGTTATTAGTGTTTAGACTTGCTTTCTCATTTTCACATAATATATTTCTTTCTTTATGTTTTGTTTTGTTTTGTTTTTTAATTTTTTATTAATTAATTTATTTTTCCAAATTCATGTGTCTCCGCCTTCTTCCCACCACTTTCCCCGGCCCCCCTCCCCCCTCTCCTACCTTCAATCCTTCCCCAATTTGGCTTTGTCTATGAGTCCTTGCTATATGTTCTTGACTTGCCCCTGCCCTTCCTTTTCCCCTGGCCACCACTCCCTCCTTCCCTCTTGTCTCTGTTGGTTTCCTTTTATTTCAGTGTTGCTGGTCTTATTTTCCTTCTACCTCTGTTTTGTTGGTTAGGTTGTGCTTACAGGAGAGATCATATGGTATTTGGCTTTTGCCCTCTGGCTTATTTCGCTTAGCATAATGCTCTCTCGTTCCATCCATACTATCGCGAAGTGTAGTAGTTCTTTTCTTTCTGCTGCATAGTATTCCATTGTGTAAATGTATCATACTTTTTTGATCCAATCACTTACTGATGGGCATTTAGTTTGCTTCCAACACTTGGCTATTGTCAGTTGTGCTGCTATGAACATTGGGGTGCATAGGTTCTTTTGAATTGGCATTTTGGGATTCTTAGGGTAGAGGCCCAGCAGGGGAATCGCTGGATCAAAAGGAAGTTCTATTTTCAGCTTTCTGAGGAAATTCCACACTGCTTTCCACAATGGCTGTACCAGTCTGCATTCCCACCAACAGTGGACTAGGGTTCCCTTTTCTCCACAGCCTCGCCAGCACCTGTTGTTTGTGGATCTGTTTATGATGGTCATTCTGACTGGTGTGAGGTGGTACCTCATGGTGGTTTTGATCTGCATTTCTCTGATGGCTAGTGATTGCTGAGCATCCTTTAAAATGCCTCTGGGCCCTCTGTATCTCCTCCTTGGAAAAGTGTCTGCCCAGGTCCTTTGCACATTTTTGGATTGGATCGTTTGTCTTCTTGGGGTGGAGTCGGGTGAGTTCTTTACACATTTTGGAGATCGAACCTCTATCGATGTATCATTAGCGAATATATTTTCCCATAGGGTTGGCTCCCTTTTCATTTTGCTGATGTTTCCTTTAGCCATGCAGAAGCTTCTTATTTAGATGAGGTCCCACTTGTTTATTTTTTCCTTTATGTCCTTGCTTTAGGAGACATATTGGTGAAAAAAATTGCAGCGTGGGATATCTGAGAGTTTCCTGCCAATGTTCTCCTTTAGGACTTTGATGGTGTTGCAACTTATATTTAAGTCTTTGATCCATCTTGAGTTTTTTGTATAGTGTCAGTTGATGATCCAATTTCAATTTTTTGCATGTAGCCATCCAGCTCTCCCAACACCATTTGTTGAAGAGGTTGTTATTGCTCCATTTTATGCTTCTGCCCCCTTTGTCGAATATTAGATGTCCATAGAGACCTGGGCTTATTTCTGGGCTTTCTATTCTGTTCCACTGGTGTATGGGTCTGTTCTTGTGCCAGTACCAGATTGTTTTGAGTATAGTGGCTTTGTAGTAGAGTTTGATGTCCGGTATTGTGATTCCTCCTACTTTGTTTTTCTTTATCAAAGTTGTTGCGGCGATTCGGGGTCGTTTATGGTTCCATATAAATTTTTGAAATGTCTGTTCTATTTCTGTGAAATATGTCATTAGTATCTTAATAGGGATTGCGTTGAATCTATAAATTGCTTTGGATAGTATGGACATTTTGATGATATTAATTCTTCCAATCCATGAGCACGGTATATGCTTCCATTTATTTGTGTCTTCCTTAATTTCTTTCTTCAGTGTTGTATACTTTTCTGCATACAGATCTTTTACCTCCTTGGTTAGATTTATTCCTAGGTACTTTATTTTTCTTGTTGCTATAGCAAATGGGATTTTTTATCTGATTTCTTCTTCTTCTCTTTCATTGCTGGTGTACAAAAATGCCTTTGATTTCTGAATAATGACTTTGTATCCTGCTGTTTTGCCAAATTCACTTACTAGGTTGAGGAGTTTTTTGGTAGAGTCTACAGGGTTTTCTATGTACACTATCATGTCATCTGCAAACAATGATAGTTCTACTTCCTCCTTTCCTATTTGGATGCCTTTTACTTCTTTTTCTTATCTGACTGCTGTGGCTAGGACTTCCAATACGATGTTGAAAAAAAGTGGTGAAATGTGGACATCCTTGTCATGTTCCCGATCTTAGTGGGAAAGCTTTTAGTTTTTGCCCATGGAGTAGGATGTTCACCGTAGGTTTTTCATATATGGCCTTTATTATGTTGAGCAATGCCCCATTTATTCCCTTTTTGCTGAGTGTTTTGATCATAAATGGGTGCTGTACCTTATCGAATGCTTTTTCTGCATCTATCAATATGATCATGTGGTTTTTGTCTTTACTTTTGTTTATGTGATGTATTACATTTATGGACTTGCGTATATTGAACCATCTATAGATCCCTTGGATGAATCCCACTTGATCAAGGTGGATAATCATTTTGATGTATTGCTGGATGTGGTTTGCCAACATTTTGTTGAGGATTTAGTGTTTATGTTCATCAGCAAAATTGGCCTGTAGTTTTCTTTCTTTGTAGGGTCTTTATCTGGTTTTGGGATCAGGGTGATGCTGGCCTCATAGAAGGAGTCTGGGAGTCTTCCCTCCTCTTGATTTTTTGGAATAGTCTGAGAAGGACAGGGGTTAGCTCTTCCTTAAATGTTTTGTAATATTCTCCTGTGAAACCATCCGATCCAGGGCTTTTCCGTGCTAGGAGTTCCTTGATGACTGCTTCAATTTCCCCAGCTGTTATCTGTCTGTTCAAGTTTTCTGTTTCTTCCTCCTTCAGTGTTGGAAGATTATACTTTTCTAGAAATGTGTTCATTTCATCAAGGTTTTCAAATTTCTTGGCATATAATTGTTCATAGTAGTTTCTGACAATCCTTTGTATTTCTGTGGTATCAGTTGTTATTTCTCCTCTTTCATTTCTGATATTATTAATTTGGGTCCTCTCCCTTTTTGTCTTGATGAGTCTGCTTAAAGACTTGTCAATTTTATTTATCTTTTCAAAGAACCAGCTCCTGGATTGGTTGATCCTTTGAATTGTTCTTTCTGTCTCTATGTCATTCAGTTCTGCTCTAATCTTGACTATTCCCTTCCTTCTACTTGCTCTGGGATTTATTTGTTGTTTCTCCAGTTCTTGAAGTTGTAGTGTTAGGTCTTTTATTTGAAATGTTTCTGTCTTTTTTAGGTAGGCCTGTATTGCTATGAACTTCCCTCTCAGGACCTCTTTTTCTGTGTCCCATAGGTTTTGGACTGTTGTCTGTTCATTTTCATTTGTTTCCAGAAACTTTTCGATTTCTACTCTTATCTCATTATTGACCCATTCATTGTTTAATAGTCTACTGTTCAGTCTCCATGAGTTTGCAAGTTTTTGAAGTTTCTCTTTGCAGTTGATTTCCAGTTTCAATCCCTTGTGGTCGGAGAAGAAGTCTGGTATTATTTCAATTTTCCTGAATTTGCTGAGGTTTGCTTTGTGTCCTATCATGTGGTCTATCTTTGAAAAACTACCATAAGCATTTGAAAAGTATGTGTATTTTGCTTCTTTGGGATGTAAGGTTCTACATATGTCAGTTAAGTCTCTTTGATTCAGTGTCTCAATTAGCTCCAAAATATCCTTGGTGATGTTTTGTTTGGAAGATCTGTCCATTTTTGACAGTGGGGTGTTGAAATCCCCTACTATCAGTGTGTTGCTATCTATATCTTTTTTGAAGTCATCCAACAATTTCCTTATAAACTTGGGGGCTCCTATATTGGGAGCATATAAGTTTACAATGTTGATGTCTTCTTGATAGATTCTTCCTTTAAGTATGATAAAGTGCCCCTCTGGGTCTCTTTTTATGGCCTATGTTTTGAAATCTACCTTGTCTGATATAAGTATGGCAACCCTGCCCTTTTTCTCTTGCTCATTTGCTTGGAATATTTTTTTCCATCCCTTTACTTTCAATCTGTGTAGGTCTCTTGCTTTGAGGTGGGTCTCTGGTAGGCAGTATATATGTGGGTCATGTTTTCTTATCCATTCAGCGACCCTGTGTCTTTTGATTGGGGCATTGAGTCCATTCACATTGAGAGATATTACTGATAGAAGCTTACTCATCTTTTCTCTTTGTACTTGTGTTCCTCTCTCTCTCATTCTTTTCCTTCCTCTTCTTCAACCAGTCTCCTTAGCATATCTTGGAGTGCTGGTTTGGTAGAGATGTATTTATTTAGCCTTCTCTTGTCTGGGAAACTCCATATCTCCCCTTCTATTTTAATGGAGAGCCTTGCTGGGTAGAGCAGCCTTGGCTGTAGGCCCTTGCTTTTCATGACTTGGAATGTTTGTGGACATTCCCTTCTGGCTTGTAGTGTTTCTGTTGAGAAGTCAGCTCCTAGCCTTATCGGAGCCCCCTTGTATGTTTTTTTCTCCTTCTCCTTGCTGCCTTGAGGATTCTCTCTTTGTCTTTGATAGTTGCCATTTTAATGATGATGTGTCTTGGAGTGGACCTCTTTGAGTCCCTCTTGAGTGGGGTCCTCTGTGCCTCCTGGATCCATGAGAGCCTTTCTCTCCTCAAATTAGGGAAATTTTCCATCATTACTTTTTTGAGGAGGTTCTCTATCCCTTGCTCCTCTTCTTCTCCTTCTGGTATCCCTATTATACGGATATTATTGCATTTCAGGTTGTCCTGCATTTCCCTAAATGCCTCTTCATTCTTTTTGATTCTTTTTTCTATTTCTTATTCCTTCTGGGAGCTTTTTTCTACCTTATCCTCCATCTCATTGATTCGATCCTCAACTTCATCCAGCCTGCTCTGGATTCCTTCTACTGCGTTCTTCAATTCAGAAATGGTATTCTTCATATCCTCTTGTGTCTTCTTGATAGTTTCGATGTCCTTTTCCAGGTTGATATAGTTTGTTGCAAGATCCTGATAGTTTCTCTGCAGTTTCTCATAGTTACCTTTGTGCTGGCTGAGCTCATTGAGCTTCGTTAGAGCCATTGTTTTGAATTCAATAGCTGATAGTTCCCTTGGCTCTATTTCATTTAGCTCTTTCTGTGGGGAGTCCCCTTTTCCACTCGTTTGAGGAGAGCTTTTTCTTCCCATTTTTGTGAGAGTATGTTAAGTTAGTTAGTTAGTTATTTTTGCTTCTGCTTCAATTGGGCCATCTAGATTTCCTGACTTTGTGGATTAAACTTCTATGGTAGTAGGCGGGTCTTTTTATTTATTTATTTATTTTGCCCTTTACTTTTCTTTCTGGGCCTGCCTCTGATGATGTCAGTTGTTCGTTTGAACCTTCCAGGAGTCTACTGTCTGTGTCTGACTCCTGCTTTGGGCAGCTCTGTGACCCTTTCCACCCGGGATCCACTAATTCTGTGAGCCGCTCCGCAATCGTGGGCCGCGCTGGTCAATTTACGCCTGCCCTCGCTGCCATATCAGTGCCAACCTGTGGGAGGCCTTCCTAGCCTGCGCGAGCCCTCGCCAGCCCGCAGGGGTCCACAGACACACTCGCCAACCCTCGCTGGCCACTCGGCGCAAGTGCGTGCGCCTGCACTGGGTGGTTTTGGGGTGTCTTTTGTGTGCTTTTCGGCTTTTGGCTCTTTGGGGGTGTGGCCTCTTCCTGCACATTGGAGACTACGGAAAGGAGAAGGATTCGTAACTCCCCGGTTCCTCCTCTCGTTTTTTCCCCAATGCCTCCGGTTCCAGTCTCTCCGTTTTTTTTTTTTTTTTTTTTTGGTTTATTTTGTTAATGTTATGTACTTATTTTTAGAGAAGGGAAATCAGGTGACAGAGAGGGAGCGAAACATCACTATGTGGTTGCTTCTTGCATACTGCTTACTGGGTACTGGGCCTGCAACCCAGGCATGTGCTCTGACAGGGAATTGAACTGGCGACCTTTTGTTTTGTAGGCTGGCACTCAATCTACTAAGCCACACCAGAAAGCGCAAATTTGTGCAGAGTTTTAATCATGTATTTGAGATTTATTTCCACCAGCTTTATAACATTATAACAATATTGACTGCTTGCTTAAAATACAGCCCTTGAGAATTCAAAAATATGTGTTAAGTCATTGCAGGTACTTCCTTTCATGTCTGATAAGACAATTATTTCGGGGGTCTTCAGTGAAATAGCCTCTAAGATTACAGAAATGAAAAAAAATGCTTATTTTGCAACCATAAAAATAATATTTTAGCATTTATTTTCTAAGACAAAGAAGTCACGAAAGGTATAATTTAGACTTTTATTAATTTTATGTCCAGATGACAAAGTTGTATTGTGTAAAAGCATATTAAGTAAAATAATGTAAAAGATGTTATAAAAACCATAAACTTGGAAATATTATATTTCATAAAATACAGAATTAGTTAAAATCAATACATCAATGTATTCTGACTAAAGCATTCAAGGATGGACAACTTAAATCACTCTAAAGTCTGAATTTCTTATTTATTTTTATTTCAATCATTTAAAATTCCCTATATATCACTTTATAATATAAATCAAACCTTTCTTATTCTGTGAATAATTTGTCTTTAAATAAATGCATTGTCCTTTGTTTTTAATGTAAATAAATATGTATAATTTATAAATATATATTTATACATAATTAATATAAATAATATAAATAAAATTGGCTTTAAATAAAAATATACGAACTTATCTACAGTATAATTTTCATCACAATGTTTGCTTTTAATGAAATGATCTAAATTGTGTCTGCACCTACTCTTGACTTAATATAATTAACAACTTGGCTAAAACATTTCACAACCATGCCAAAAATATTTAAGGCCTGAAATTTTATACTCTTTGCATTCTAAAAACCTCTGCCTACCTCAAATCTCTTCAATGCTTTGAGTAAGACATAAGTCTTTTGGATCAGAGATAAATAAATTTTATTTCTCATAGCCGAGTTTCACGAGAAGCAGAACGTATATCTGTTCCTGTTGATACTAATCCATGGGGGAAGTGTAATATGGGCTCAGATAATCTGCACTTGTAGTAGGCTTGCTTATAAAAAAAGAAATACTGAATCTCTTGTATTAGACAATAAACATACCAGCCCATTTTTTATTTTATTAAATCCAACCACTCATTTTTTAACTTTATTTTTATGAGGTTTTTAAATTAAATTCATTCGGGTGACATTGGTTTATGAGATTATATAGGTTTCAAATGTATTGGACTAAAGCACCCCCCCTCGCACATACATTCATGTCAATGTTTCTCATTCTGAAAAATTTGTTCATATTTTATCTTTGAATTTGCAAGCTCCTCTCCCTATAGGACCAGGTCCCTATAGGACCATCGAAGAAAGCCGTAAAAGTTCGATACTCTTGCCCTCAGTTTCCCCAGGCGTGCATGGTCATCAGTCACTCTTAGGAATAAGGAGAACCCTGCACTATTTCTAATTATTTTTTTCTACTTTAAAACAGCTAAAGGCAGAATAAAAAGGGAGGAAGGGCTAAGACCACATGGAGGAAAACAATGTCTAAGGTAATGAGCAAGGAACATTTAGTTTTAGTTTCAAGTATATTGTGGTTGCTTGATGTTCAACCAAAATCTCAAAGTTTTTGACTTATCCAAAGTCCATATTGGGTGTGAGGTCATTTTACTGATAACATCAATTTCAGCTTCAAGCATCCCTGGACTCATTAATTACAGTCGAGTCACTTTGCTTTTCTCTTGGAAACACACAGCTTGCAGTCTTTGGCTAAACTCAAACAATAGTGCTTTTTAAAAAGAAGTTCCTCTTCATCTGGGTCATTCTCTGTCTTACTATCATAAGAGTATCTCTTACATTTCTTGTCAATTTTAACATAAGCTAAGAGTGTCTTTCATATAAGAAGAGTTGATTGCAAGAATTTATCTAAATTTATTTGGTTCTGTTTCTTATCCTGTAATAAATCCACTGCATTGGCATTTGAAACCCCATCTAAGGCAATAAAATCCAAAATATCAATAGTGTTCAATGTATTATCTGTGGCTTCGCATAGAAGTTTTTCTGTCTCAGAGAAATTTTCTCAGAAATGCCAAATCTGCCCTATAGTAGCTCATAATCAATGCCAATAACTCTAAGGCATCGTGTTGCTTTTTCCTTAATCCATCTAAGATTGCCATGATAGGTTAGAAAAAGGTCCAGTCAGTAAATGGCCCAGGGGTTACTATTCTTCTTTTATAAGCATTATGCATCCCACTCCTTTAACCCCCAATGATCCAAAATTTTTAAAGTGCTGTGGTTTCAGCCTATAGTGGACATGAATTCCTTCCTTTCATTTCTTCGTACAGATAACACATCTGTGTTGTCAGAGTAGGCCACAAAATTATGTCTATCCAGGATGCATCTTAGTTCTAGTTATTAAAATCGGGGGGACCAGAGCTGAAAGCCAGAGGGCAAGGAAATGCTCCTGCTGGTATGAGAGTTAGCAAGAACTAGGCTCCCATTCAGCAAGCTGATTTTTGTATCGTTTTCCCATACTTAATTAGTGGTCATTACCTCAATCTCCATTCAATAAAAGTCAACAAAATGCTGGACCATTTATTGTCAATTGTTCATAAAATTGATCTACATACTGATTTCCATGGACTCCCTAAAGTCCTATAAATGACCCAACAGATTCTCATTCTTCTTCCTGAAAAGTATCATGTCTCACGTCTTTTTTACACACTCATTACTGACAGACACTCAGGCTGCTTCCAAAACTTAACTACTCAGATGTAAAAAAGAAGGAAATCTTATCCTTTGTGACAGCATGGATGGATCTGGAGAGAATTATGCTAAGTGAAATAAGCCAGTTAGAAAAAAGACAAGTACCATATGATTTCACTTATATGTGGGAATCTAATGAACAAAATTAACTAACAAGGAAAATAGTGACAGACTCAGAGACAGAGCACAGGATGAGAGCGGGGGAGGTTGCTGGGGACTGGGAGGATTGAGAAAAAAAAGTGAGAGAGGAAATCATGGACATGAACAACAGTGTGTGATTGCAGGTTGTAGGTGGAGGGAGTAGAGGGAGCTTTAGAGGGTATGGGGGGATAAAAAGTGATGGGCTGACACTTGAGCAGGGTGGTGAACACCCAAAACAGCATGCAGATGATATGTTGTAGAATTGTGTACCTGAAACCTGTATGATTTTGTTAACCAGTGTCACTCAAATAAGTTTAATAGAAAGGGAAAATGAATGATAAAAAAGTAATTGACTTAATTAAATTAAAATTCTTTTTAAAATTTTAAAAAAGAAAAGAAGAGAGTCTTGTCTCTTTGAGTATCCAATTCTTCGCATCTAAACTGTTAAAAAATGTCAAGGATCTGAGCTCTTACCCTACTTGCCATCTGACAAGTTAACATGCCACAATTTCATAGATGCTGTTATAAAACCTAAGACTCCTGGGTCAAAGATAAAGGACTCTATTACTCACAGCACAGCAAGCAACATGAGAATCAACATAGGATTTGCACATTGGTGCAATGAAATATAGGCCCAGATATCCCTGTATATATGATGGTATATATGATGGGCTGCATTAAAGTAAAGGAATTCTAAGCTTAGGGAGCATGTATTATTTAGCAAACCTACTCTCTACTTTGGATGGAAACATTTCATTTTTTAAAAATTTATTTACTTTTTAAATACATTTGTCTCTGCCTCCCCCCCACCTCTTTCCCTTGCCCCCTCCCACCTTCCCTCCCTCAGCTCTTCCCCTTTGGTTTTGTCCATGAGTCCTTGCTATATGTTCCTTGACTTTCCCCTTCCCTTCCCTTTCCCTGCCCCCCACTTCCCTCTTGTCTCTGTTGATTTCTTTTCCTTTCAGTGTTGCTGGTCATATTTTCCTTGCATCTTTGCATTGTTGGTTAGGTTCCGCTTATAGGTGAGATCATATGGTATTTGTCTTTCATTTATTACACTGGATAGCAACCATGTGGGCTATTTGCCTCAGCGGGAAATACTATCACTATATCTCCAGGCTATAGCAAACCTGCCCTTTGCCTCAAGGAAACACACACACACACACACACACACATATATCCGTATATATGTAGATATCCATATATATGTATATCTGTGTGTGTGTATATATATGTATGTGTGTGCGTGTGTGTATATATTCCAAGCCCATTTCCCATACTGACAGCTTAAAATGATAATGAAGAATAAAAGGCAGAGTTGACTCACTCTCAAGATGTGCAAAAATACAAGGCATCTATGGAACATTATCTCTCAATAACACACACATGCATTTTGTGTTTAGTTATTTAGTCATATCTCTATGAACTCAAATTATATTTCTGAACAATAGTAGATATTTTGGAAAAATGATAGGAAATATGCATCTTTTCTCAATAATGTATCATTCCTTTTAAATATATGAGATTTCAAAAGATGAACTCTTTCCTTTCGTGTGTGTAAAATAGAATTGTCAACACGATAGGAAAATACTCATTTTTGATACAGAAATACTATATGTATGGGGGCAGGTTCTTTGAAACTATTCTTTTAATATCATTTTATTTTTATTGAACTTTCAACAATATAGCTTTAAAAATCCATATCCATAAATCATAGATAGTACCAATTTAGAGGTTATTCAGTATAATTTGATTTTTTTTAAATGAGGAAACTGAGGAAAATTGATGTTAAAAGAAATGTTGTGGTAGAACAAGTTACTCACTAAGTACTGTCTTAGTAGACAGATACTTAGGTTCTCCTTTAAATCAGCAGTTAAGAAATGTTTTGTTTTACATATCTTCCATTTGCATAGAAATATGAAAAATCAAGAAAGAAAAATTATATATGCATACTATATATACATATTCATAATATGAAAAATCAAGAAAGAAAAATTACATACATGCACTATATATACATATTCATATTCATATTCATATATACAATAATAAAAATAAATCCATTTCAATGAATTAATACATGCCAAATGTTCTGCATTCCATTTAGCAGGAAATGTACAGTGATGTTAAACGTCTCATTTAGATGTATCAATGCCACTATATCACTGAAGCTAGAAAGGATCATCTAAAAGTATAAAACTTTAAAGTTAGGTCAAAATATAGACTCTGTTTATTCATTATGTAAATTGGAAAATGAATAAAAAAGGAAAATTAAGACTGGAAAACATAAAATGAATTTCATTTTACATCTTTATTGAGTGATGGTTTCATTAGTATAATGATTTTGGTGGGCTTATACAATGTATAAAATAAAGTGGGAGTAAATTTCTCTTCTCATAACAAGTTTACAAAATACATTAAGGAAGCAAAAACAACAAAGAAGAAACTATCTAAAAATAATAATGAAGCCATATATTATAAAAGCAAAATAATACCAGAGAAATGCATACATACTAAGCAGGATTTTAAAGCATACCAGATTTAATTATTATTTTATAGATATTAAGGGTGTCTGTTCTTCACCTGCAGAGAATTCTCAATGTGATCTATGTCCACAATTTATGACCAATCTTTTTTATTTTTTTGTCCACATTTCTCCTCCCTACTTGCTTATCTCTACCTGATGAGCTATTCATTTGGAAATGCTTTAATGAAGGCTTATAAGATATATATGAAATTAAGTCCTACCCCAAATTACTTTTAAATATATATAGATTTAAGTCAATTTTAATAAATTCTGCTACAAACATAGGAGTGCACAGCAGTGTATTTACAACAGCCAAGATCTGGGAACAGCCTTAGTGCCTATCGATAGATGAGTAGGTAAAAACGCTGTGGTACATTTACCCAATGGAATACCACTCAGCTGTAAAAATGAGGGAAATCTTACCTTTTGTGACAGCGTGGATGGAACTGGAGAGTGTTACGTTAAGTGAAATAAGCCAATCAGTGAAAGACAACTACTGCATGCTCTTTCTTTTATATGCAATCTAATGAACAAAATAAGCTGACAAACAAAATAGAAACAGAGACAGGGTTACATGGTACAGACTGACAGTTGTCAGAGGTTAGAGGCGTCTGGGGACTGGATCAAAGAAGAGGAAGGGATTAGTCAAAGGACATAAATGCATAACCCATGGCCACCGACTACAGTGCCGTGATGGCCAGAGGGAAGGGGGCCCGAAAGCTGGGTGGAGGTGGGCAAAACGGTAAAAAATGGCGACATCTGTAATAGTGTAAATAATAAAAGTTAAGTTAAAAAATAATAATAAAATAAGAAAAGAAGGCCATGTACAAACCAATAAAGTCAATTTTAAAATGATAAAATTTAGTATTTATGAAAATCATTACCTATCATGCTTTTTAATTGAAAATATTTACATCACATTAAAATTGATGTTATTAAAAGTTTGAGTATTTTTATAAGTTTTTATAAATATATATAATTGACTTGCACTGAATAATTTCTAAACATATATATCCAATATATGTATTATATGTGTATATATATGTGGATAATTTATATAACAATTGACAGAGCTAGTAAATATCTGTATTTAAACTCTGTATCTAGACATAGGTAGTAAATATATGTATTATACTAACATGTATACATGAATATCTATAGTTATTTCTATAGTTATCTATTTGATGACAGTCATCTGATAACAAATGGCAGAGTTAAGTGTATAAATATACACTTATAAGTATGTATAATACCTATATTAATGATAACTCTTACTCTAGTCCAGCATTGTAGTTTATTATAGCCATTGTGAGTGCTTATTTGTACTTTCTTATTCTGACAGTAAGAAATCCAGCTCCCATTACTTATTATTTATGTATTTGTTCAGCCCTAGTATATATGTAAATAACTTCAGAATTTGTACCTCATACCCCTGTATCTATATAATAAATAAATTTACCAAGCAGAGTACAATCATTACATTTAGTTTTTTTTTCCCCTTAGCCTTACAGTTATATATTCAAACAATATTCCAAAGGTACTTTCTCCAAACCGTCATTAAAATATTTAATTATGTCATATGATTAGGTTTGTACATTCAGCATTCCATGCTGAAACTCTTGAGATCTGTTTATTTTTTTAATTTGCATAAGTTTCATGTTTTATAGGTTTTAACAAATGCATAAATTCATGTACATAACACTCTACACCCTGCATAACACTTTAGTTGCTCACTTTTAACAAAGAATATTAGATGTAGTGATAACTTAATAAATTTGAGAATCTTAGAATAAAACTTTTTTATGGTAAAATTAAAGGTGATACTTTTGATTTTAGAAAACAGAAGAAACAAATCCATTAGTAGAATACAAGATTATATCAGTAAGATATTTTCAAAAGCCTTAAATAAAATAAATATAATAAATATGCTTTCAAATATTATGTTACTAAATAAAAGGTGCTATAAAATCAATAACTAGAAAAGGTGAGGCTGGATGTTATAAGTGAGGTGGGAAGTAGTTGCAGCATTGTATAAAGAAGTCAAAAAAATCTCACTGAGAAGGTATAATATAGGCAAAAAATTTTAGAAAATAAACAATTAGTCATTTAAATACCCACAAGGTTATAAGTAGATGAAATCTTTAGAGTTCACAGGTAACTAGACACAAGTGGCTATTTAAATTAAATTAATTATATTAAATTAAATTAAAATTCAATTCATTAAATGAATGTCAATGCCTAGTAACCACATGTGCATAGTCCCGATTATACACTGTTACCATCCTTGGAGAAAACTCTATTGGGAAGCAACTGGCTTAAATTGTTGACCTATGTTGGAAGCACATACCTGCCATTTTGAAAAACAGCCTGGTGGTAGGCATAGAAAGAGTAGGAGGGAGAGAAATGAGCAAGGTTATGAAAGAGGAAGTGGAACAGAAAAAAATATATGTGATGTGAAGGAATTTGTTGGAAGAGCTAGGCTGCCACGGACCATGAGCACCACTGCACGTTGCTGTTGAGTTTCCCAAATTGTAAGATTAATCTCATTCCTTACGGTGAGCAGTCTATGTAGCTAGTTACATAAGCAACTAAATAGATTAAAAAAAAAAGAAAAAGAAAAAGAAAAAAACAGGGTGAAAATAATTTTGTAATAGCACGCTCCCTGATAGGAGGAGTATAAGCTTGTTCCCTCCTAACTACAGTGTGTGTGGCCTGCTCAGAAAGTGCTGGGCCCTTAGGCTTGGGTTCTTTTCCAATCCAACCCAACATGTGCACAGGTATAATCTGGCTCTCTGTGTGACACACACTGGACAACGGAAACCTACACATATATTCTGATAAAAGTACTGCTTGTTTTTTCATGAGTAATAAAGGCATTTCTCTGACAAAGACCTCAAGGGTGTGTCGGTATCTAGGGAAGGGTTACTGACTAACTCATTAGTTTGTGTGGTAGCCAGATCCCTTTCACCTGCAAGATTGTCATTTCTTGGTTATTCAATCAAATACTAATACAGGAACTGACACAAAGGCATTTTGCATATGTAATTAAAATTACAGACCGAAGGAGATTATCTGGATTATTCTGGTGGGCCCAATGTAAACATTTGAAAGCAGAGAAATTTTACCAGCTGGAATCAGAGAGATACAGTGAAAGAGTAAAGCAGAACAGATGAGGCTTAGGGGAAGCAATTTATCATGAATATCATAAATAATGAATTCAAGTAGTCTCATAAGAATTTCTACTGTGACCCAGTAAAACGACTAAAAATAAAAAATTCTAAGTAATTTACGGCAAGAAATCAGAACAACTGGAACTCCCATATACTGTTCTTGGGAGAGTAAATTAATCCATCAACTTTGGAATACTGAAAGCATCTAAAGCTGAACACATGCATTTCTTATGATTCAGTAACTACACTCCTATGCCATGAGAAATGCATATATATATGAAGATACTTGCTACATATTCATAATAGAACCAAACTGAAAATTACTCAAATGTCCACCAGCCATTGAATATATAAATTGTGACAGGCTAACATATTCAATTCTGTATTGCAAGTAGAATAAATAATTAATTTAACAGCATATGAAACAATATATTAATGGATCAAATACATTTGATCAAAAGAAGCTTAATTACACACAGACACACAATGTGTGCACTATTAAGATACCATTTATATAAAACACAAAAACAGGTAAAATTGTCTATTCTATTACAATTATGGTTAATGACTGGAAAGATAAACAAGGGAGACCTGTGGCATGAGGTAAATGTTTTATTTCTTGAAATGGGTCCTGGTTACATAGATGGGTTCAACTAATAAAAACTCATCGAGCAGTGAATTTATGACTTGTGCTCTTTTCTTTATGCATATTATTTAAAAGATATATTATACTGCATTTGTGTCAAAGTGGTATGGAAAAGAAACAAAATTCAGCAAAATTTTAGACAAATGGAATTTAAAATGTTAGATAGATAGATATTCATATATTCACATACACAAAGATAAATTTCAGAGCCACTAAGGTATTCAATTATGTACTGCTCTAAGATATATAAAATGTATACATGTGCAATGTAAGTACCGTAGACCAAGTCTGAGTATCAGACATATCAGATGCTATGAAGTGAAGAGATTAAAGCAGAAAAGAATAAGGACATTTGGAACCTGAGTTTTCAGTGGCCTGGCTTCTAATGCCAAGAATTATCAAATTAAAGATCCCTAAATATGGAATTTAGGGTGATGTACGTTTTAAATCAAACATATGTAGACCTCTTATTTATGGCACATTGCACTCAACAATGCTAATTCCAAAAACTACTGAAGACTTAGGTAGGCATACAGTTTCATGAACCATAATGGCCTGATAAAGGGAGCATTTAACATTCTACTGGACCATTTAAAATGTGTACTAATATTCACTTTATCAGCCATGTGATGGTGTTTTTATTTTACTACTTCTTTATGTTAAAAAATCAGATCTGCTCGTTTATATTTTATATTCTTTGTCCTGATATCACAATGGATGCTCTCATATGTTACTCTACTGCTACTGTGTACTTATTGATTCTCGATAAGTGTATTCATATTCTGTATGAGTCTTTTTCATGTACCTGATCCTATTTTGAATAACTGCTCATATTAATTCCTAAAATAAGCCAGACTAAAACTACAATGTGAAGGTATTTGACCTGGAGATTGATGTTTTTGTCATTTCTTTTAGAGTAGAAAGCCATTGATTGAATACTTTAAGTTAATTAACATGAACAAATTAGTGATTTAGGAGGATAAAACTAGTAACACAGCTTAAAACTGAGTGGATTAATACTAAGTGAGAAAAGAGGGAATCAACATATCCTTGTGGCTGAGAGCATCGCCCAATATAGCAGCAATGAGAATTGAAAAACATAAGGTGGAAAGAGTCAACTTTATGAGAAGGATAAACAAAATTTGATGTGTAGCAAATTGTGGGTATTATCATAGAGATAAAATGGACTAATGTGAACATAATTACCTGAGAAAAGAAAAAGTGCTTAGGTTTATCTACATATAAATGCATGAAGATCAAAAATTTTCTAAATCAATGATTATGGGGGGTTTCCATCAATAAGGCAGGGGTCTGTGTAAAAGTAAGGACTGGGCAAGTGCAGTAGGTAGCTAGTTATGAAGAATACACACACACACACACACGCACATACACATTTTGTTAAACTAGGTAAATTACAAAATATCTAAAATGAGAAGGTCTTTATATCCACTCATCAGTCCTTCATTAAATATTCACCTTCTCAATGTTTTTGCTGTTATTTTTATAATCATTTATGTAAGGCATACATAAAGCAATACATTAGAAGCAAGTCATTCACTAAATTCTTTCTTTCAGCTTATCCATACTCCTTCCAAAAAGGATCTACTTCTACCAGCTTCTCAATATGTCTTGTCCTGTCACGCATCCTCTGCTCATATAGAGACATGTACATAATTTTCACCACTAATAGCATATTATATGCATGGCTACACACCTTGTTCTATTCATTTAACAATGTGGCTTAGACATCATTCCTTTTATAAATACATAAAACCGCTTTATTATTTGAAACAGCTATAAAATGTGTCATGTATGAAGAGATGGTAATTTAGGTTATATCCAGTCTTTGAATATTAAGCAATTCTACTATGAATATGTCTATATATCTATATATCTATAACTATGTATATGGAAATACTCATGTGTTAGTATTTATTGTTAGCATAAATTATTGTAAGTGTTAAGTAGTAATTCAAAAGTTTATAGGTCTAGAACATTTCTAGCATTCTTATATAAACCAAATAATGGCACATGCTTGAATAGATATCACCTTAAGCTTAAAAGTATACATAAATTCCTTTAATACTTAACTTGACATTTTGCTACCACACATCTTGAAAGATTTGTCTTTCTTGGTTACATTTACATTAATATCTCCTCCAACTCCTAATATATCTAACTACTCTTTTTTTTTTTATCCTCACTGGAGGACATGCTTATTGATTTTAGAGAGAGGGCAAGAGAAGGAGAAAAAGAGGAAGGGAGAGAGAGAGAGAGAGAGAGAGAGAGAGAGAGAAATGTAGGTTACCTTTCACATGTGCCCTGACTAGGGATCAAATTCACAATCTAAGTATATGCCTGGCTGGGAATCAAACCTTTTGGTATACAGGATGATGCTCCAACCAATTGAGCCACACTAGCCAGGGCACTACTCTTTTTCATGATTTTGCATGATTTTTCTTTTTTTTACTCACCTTTCTGTGTTAATATTCATAAAGTCAGAACTTTACCCTGGCTGGTGTGGTTCAGTGGATTGAGCACTGGACTGCAAAGCAAGGGGTCACCAGTTTGATTCTTAGTCAAGGACACATGCCTAGGTTGTGGGCCAGGTCCCCAGTGGGGGTCACGCAAAAAGCAACCATGCATTGATGTTTCTCTCCCTTTCTCTCCCGCTCCCTTCCCCTCTCTTGTAAAAATAAATGAATAAAATCTTTAATATATATATATATTTTTTAAAAGAACTTTAGGCATCTTTTATTTTCATTCTACTAGACATTATGAGCAGGTTATCTAAATATATTGTTGCAACTATACTCATAATTATTATAACTCTGAATTTTAATTGGTCAGGTAAAATCTCTGTTAAAAATATCAATCTGGCAGACACTTTGCTGTGAAGAGTAGAAGGATAGAAGTACTTTCATAAAACCCTTCTATCCATTGGGGGAGACAATGGGGAAAAAATAATTTTGAATTGCTATATCAAGTGCTGTAGCCCAGATATATTGAGCTACTTGTCATTACACTTATATAACATACTCTGTCAATTAGCTATTTCTCAGTCTGTTCCATTCTTCTCTGACCTCTGCTTCTTCCTTATTTTCAATCCCAAGATTCACTATCTACTTGAAAGTCTTCCCTGATTTCCTCAGACAGAACTAAGTAGTTTGTTCCCAATGTTCCTATTATATCTTGTGAAAAATTTCAATGAATTAATTTTATTGGGTTATATTTGTTTATATTTATATATTTTTTCTATATTTCATTAATTTGTGAGCCTCTGGAAGGATTATACTATATCTTTATATATTCAGAACCTAGCATAGTGCTTGCTAAAGTAGAAACACACAATAGATAAGATTTCAATTGAACTGAAAAAACAAGTCAATGTTATAGAGAATTCAAACAAATGATTAAATTAATAATATTAAATATCCCATTTAACTCTGAAGTGGAGTAAAATAATTCTTTGTTGCCAGAATTGTAGATTTGGTCTCATTTATAGTAAAGGAGTATTTCTACTATAGAAATAGACATTAAGCCAAATGGTAGTAAGAAGTACAAACTCATACAGGCACTCCATATTTCTTTCATGCCAATCAAAGACATCTGCATTAATGTATAAATGGGGCTTATCTATCCATTCTAATAAATATGTTGGGAAAATGCAACATTATTTTGTTTCAACAGAGGGAAACAAAATAAATCAAATTAAAAATAATGCATTGGGAAGTGATAGAATAGAATGAATAGGTGTTAGTTTAGGGGGTAGATAAGCCTCAGTTTACAAATGTTGGCTTTGGCTCCTAGACAGGGATGAATTTAGACTCCTTATAATAATAACTAACATACATGGTTGGGTCAATGCATACCAGTATATGATATGCATGTAAAGTGACCCACAGTGCCCAAAATAGCACTCATTATGTTATTATTTTTAGTATGTGAAATTAGATTCAGTTTACACATAAAGAATATTCTTTTTATTTTCTTCTATACCTCTTTATTTTCTTGTTGTTGTTCTGGTTATCATGCATGTATTTTCAAAAAGGCAGTGCATGTTTTTAAAACAAACAAGAAGTTTTGCTCTCAACCAAAAGTCAGGCTCTAATGAAAACATATTTTCTCTGTTTACTGAGAAATATTTTATGTGCAGTAGCCTCAAAATCACTGCTCACGTCAAGAAACATTGCATCTATTGCTTCCCCTTGATTGATAAGGTTTAGATTAGTTTGATAGAACTTGTACTTTAAAAAGCCAATGCTGTTATTAACTAATTCCAGGAGTAAATTACCTTCATAAAATAGACCAGAGCATTTCCCCCATTGCCTGGTCAGGGAGGTAAACTTGCTGGCAAAAGCAGACAAGTCCTACTGCCTCTGCTCAAGAAAATTACAGAAAGTGCCATTTATTCTCTCGGTCACAAAGGAAATGAACAATCACTCTCGGTTGTAATGACTTGCCCTTTAAAGTAATCTCTTCTCTTCCAGGTGCTGGTAAATTGATTTTATAAGATTTTTTGAATTTTTTTGAGTAAAAGACCTAAATTAAGGGATCATTAATTTCAAGGGCTGTGTATCTTCTTTTTCCAAAGTGTGGACACAGCATTGTTTCTGAGACAATTTATTTAAAATATAAATATGTATTTAACCAAGTAAGATGTTTTACTTTTATCATGCTTTATGACATTCTTTCTGCATTATTAATTTTAAGTCATTTCTTTTTTTTTAAATTTTGACTATACTACTGTCTTGAAATACTTTCTTGCATATTCCAGGAGTTATTTTTGTTTAGTAGTATCATCTCCATAACAAATCTCACATTTAGTAAGTAGACAAAAAAATCATTGCCTATGGAAAGGAAGTTAACCTTGTTACTCTTTCAACAAAGATCTCTAAAAAGTCTCTATTACAACAATTATAGGACAAATTGATTTTTAAAATAGTAAACCTGTGGAGAAAGCATGTATGTGTAAATATGCATTATCTTTAAATTTAAAAATTAAGTCAGTGTAAGATTTGTAGGTAATTGAAAGGCATCCATCTATTAAACATTATTTTTTAAAGATTTTTAAAATTTATTTATTTTTAAAGAGGGGTAGGGGGGGAGAAAGAGAGGGAGAGAAACATCAATGTGTGTTTGCATTTCGCACACCCCCTGCTGGGGACCTGGTCTGCAACCCAGGCATGTGCCCTACACTGGGAATCAAACCAGTGACCCTTTGGTTGGCAGGCTGGCTCTCAGTCCACTGAGCCACACCAGCTAGGGCTTATTAAACATTATCGATTATCTTTTATTTTTCCAAAACCTAATTGTTTATCATGTGTCAATCAAGAAGCAAGGGCCAGAAATAAAATATTCAAGAAAAAATAAAATTGATTTTAAGGAGCATATCAAACATTAAAAAATATGAACATGAAAACTAAGTCTTCAATAGATCAGTAAAAATGATTTTAAGAGCAATTGCTTTTGATTTATGAGAACCATGGTCATCTGTATTCCCTCATGGTTAGATGTAAAATAATCTTTTATGCTCAAAAGCAATTATGTTTGGTATATTATGACCATCAATGACCATTCAGTAAATTTTGAGATAAAATTGTAAAATATAGTGGGAAGGAAAGACAAATACATAACCAAATTAAATAATACACACACACACACACACACAGACACACACACATTATCAAGATCCCAGATTCACAATCTCTTTCCTGGATTATTGACAATCTGTCTCTCTTATTCCACCCTTCTCTCTAAATAGCACCCAGTGATACTGTTAAAGATTAACTAAGGTCAGATAGCTTCTCTGTTCAAAAATCTCTACTGGGTTTCCCACAATACCCAAAGAACACGACCAAGTAACATAGCTAACCATTTTACTCTTTCATGTTATGTTCTACTAAATTCTTCTTGCCTTACACTCTGCTTAAGTCATACTGACCTTCTTGATATTTCTAGAATATAATAGATATTCTCTCCCTCAGTCATTGTAATCAATCTTCTTTTTATTCATTTGTTTGTTTGTTTGTTTGTTTGTTTGAATACTGGTCTTTGCTCAATTGCATAAGGCACCCTTTATAACATTATAACCACCTCCAACATTTACTTTGCTCCTTAAAAGTAAATATTAGGTAATTATCACATATTTCCATTTTGATGATATTCAGCACTTTTCTCTACAACTACCTGAAGGTAACATGAAGTTAGCCATTTTATATGTTTCATGTAACATTTGTATCCCTGGATTTAGAACAATGACTAGCTTACAGCAAGTACTAAATAAAATTTTTGAAAAAGTCCACAGAATTTGGACTTCTCTATTGATGCAATTATTAAAAGAGTTGGTTAACACTCAGATTGGAAGAAAACAATATTCTATAACTAATTCTATAACTTATTCTATAACTAATTTAAGTTTTCTACCCACATAACTCAAAACTGCTTATAACTAATTCTTCACTATTGATCATTGCAAATTCCAGATTATTTACAAAATACTTGGTATTGTCCGTGAATCTTTGTAGATTAATACTACTATCCAATTCCCCTTCCAAAGTGGTCATCAAATATATAAAACTTTTTTAGCCTACTAAAAGAAGTTATATTTTTCCCATC
This sequence comes from Pteronotus mesoamericanus, assembly GCF_021234165.1. Lineage (NCBI taxonomy): Eukaryota > Metazoa > Chordata > Mammalia > Chiroptera > Mormoopidae > Pteronotus > Pteronotus mesoamericanus. The sequence goes on along the minus strand of NW_026555285.1, from coordinate 20,988,701 downwards.
TTTCAAAAACACCCTTAAGTGAGGTTTTGATGCCCCAGTAGTCTAATCACATTGGTACTAGCGTATTTGTAGAACAAATATGTTGAAATCAATTCTTGTTTATGCAGGCAACAGATCATACTGAATTTTCCTTTTCGGCTTTTGGGTGTGTGTTGAGGAAGAAGTTTCACAACAGAAGTAAATCAACTGGAAGATTAAGTCATATGCTCATGTAAATTATTACTACATTCATAATTTGCTGAAGCCTGACCATATACAGACAATTTCCAAGTAGCAATGGAATCCTGCTACTACATATACCTAGACTTACAGATTGATAGATGACATGGCATTAGAAGATCATGGATTGATAGTTCAGGATTCACCTCTGGTTTCTTAAAATAATTGCCTTAAAAAGACCAAAAGCCTTCTCTGAAAGCCTTTCTAGTGAAAGGTGTAGTGCACACTCAGTGGGATGGACTGAATTTGTAATGGCACTAGAGACTTTTTCTAAAAAATTATATCAAGTAACTGTTTAAGCCTTACATTATCATTTTAAGCAGAGTCTTAGGACAAAGCAATGCTTTATGTGTTTGAACATATCAGTCCATAAAATATATGAAATTTCTATTCTTATTTTAAACCCCAGCAGAGAAATAAAATTTTACGCACACGCACTAAATGTATAATTACAATTTTATGAATGCTAAAGAAATTTAGAAATGATTTTGAGATTTTTATAATGAAATAGGTAACCAAGGCAGCAATAGCTTGTCATTCTGTTTGGAAGCTGCCATTACAACCTCTGGCTACAGTACTATGACTAAATGAGCACAGTCTATATAAGCCAGCCATGACCTCATGCACCATGATGAGTAACTGTGAGTATGAGGAAGCTGAGAGAGAAATGCTGAATACCTCCATCATGTGCCTGCAAAAATAGCAGGTGGTATACACAGTTGTCCTTTCCATTTGTCAAAATTGGATGAGTACATCTATTCAGTGGCTGTTAAATCACACCAAAAATACTAATTGTAAATATCTTGGAAATACTGTTTTTAGATTTGCCATTGAGAAATTTTAGAAGGACATTAAAATGGATTTGTGGCCACATGGATGATCTTGAGAATACGATGCTAAATGAAAAGAGTCAGACAGAAAATGTTATGAACCATGTAATTTCACTTTCATGGGGTTAGAAAACTGAAAGCAATAGATGGACAAACAAGAAAATCAAATGAACAGAAACTCAAATAGACAACAATATGGTGGTTACCAGACGGAAGTGGGGTGGAGGTAGTAAAGGATAAAGGGGGTCAAATATGTGATGATAGAAGATTTGACTTTGGGTGGTGAGCTCACTTTGCAATATACAGATCATATATCATAGAAATGTACACTTGAAACCTACATAATATCATTAACCTATATAACCTCAACAAATTTAATTTAAAAAAATAAATTAAAAAATGGATGGTGACCACCAAGCCATATTATCCATCATAATTTATCTTCTCAATTATCCAAGCATTTATTAGATATTGCGTCGCTACAAATGAATTATGCATAGTGGAGGAGGATGGAACGTGAACAGTTTAAGGAGGGTATTTCTACAAGGAGCATGAGCAACAGAGACAATGGAAGAATCATGCATGAAATGAGATATTTCAAACAAGAAAATTGATGAAAGATAATCATGGCCCTTTCCCTACCTGATAAAGAAGTCATAAATATGTTTAGGAAGAAAACTAAAGTAAACATTGTGGTACTGGATAAAAATTAGAGATTTAGCGGCAATCTTTAGAGGTTTATATATATTCACATATATATGCAAGTGTTTATATTTATAAATTATATACACCACATAGGTATATATGTAAATATATGTGTACATGCATGTGCATTCATGTAATTCCTCTCTCTGTTCACTGAGAAAGCCTAAGCGCAGTGGCAACCCAATAACAAAGAGCACAACTTTTTCCCAGATAATGGTTTCATCTTCCCCTAAAAAGGAATCAGTTACTTGGAGAAATTACTCTTTCTAGGCCTGGGACAAAAAATTAGTAAGTGACCTGAAACATGTCATGTGTGTATGTGTGTGTGTGTGCCCACACCCATGCCACAAAGTAAGGATGTGTTCAAAGAATGATGCAAGTATGTCAAAGTCACACAAAATGGGCTTTCACTGCCAAAACCTGGGATAGTTCTAGTACCAAAATAAATAATGATAATAAGGAGTTATGACTGATCATTAAAATAGGCAACAGATTTATAAGTGAGTAAATACATGAAAAGTTTGATCCAGAGTAAGACAGTTCCAGAGCCTTCTAACACTTTCCTGAGATGACTTTCCTGATTTGGTGGTTGGACATAGTTATGTAGGAAGGTGTCCTTATTTGTAAGAAAATATATACATACACTCAAGTGTTCTTGGGTAATGAAGCATCATATCAGTAACTTCTCATTGGTTCAGAAATAAGAAACTTTTGGTAAGTTTGAAATTGTTTAACATTTTAAATTTTAATAATAAATCTAATTACAGAAACTAATGTTTTCTGTGGTAGATGACTGCCATAGAGCATTTGGTTTCATACTGTTTTCATAAGATATTCATAATTATTGATGACCATAAAGTTATTTTTTTGATCAATTGGCTAAACCAAGTGCAAAAAACCTTTACCATCAGATATTGTAGGTATCATATTTCAGAGAGGATTAAAAAATGTTTTAATGTTATATATGTATCCTTAAAACTATAAAAATGTGGTATCTTTTTATTTAGGTATCTGTTTATAACATTTTTAAAAGAATCACATAATGGAGTTTTTATTAAAATATTTCACCCTTTATCTTTCCCTATACTTTATGAGCCATTGAGTCACTTATAACTCTATTTTCATTCTTATGAAGGCTGAAACATTATGTTCTTCTATGTACAGAATAGAAAACATCATATTAGAAATGCTTATTTACAAATTTGCATCATTTTCTAGAATATTAAAGCATCATTATGCAAATTGACTACTTTTAATTGGCATTTTTAAATCAGATTTATATTCCAATTTTCTCAGATGGAAAATACAACCAACAAAATCATGCATTGTATATATTTTCTAATGCCTTTTTTCTCTTAATCTTATTAAACCTTATCTGTTGCTCTATATGTTTCATTATTTAAAGACTGTTTGACATATTTACTACTTGTCGAGAGTAATTCAAGAACAAAATTGCTTTTAACATGCTGTGATAGATTTTCAAAAAATTTCAACTTCAATTATTTATAGACTAATTTTCTGTTTGCTGTCTCTGGAATGGCAAAGTGAAAAGTTCACAAATCTAGCTAGATGACACTTGCCTCCTCATATTCTAGGGCACTGACATTTCTTGGTGGACTGACAGTAAATCATAACTCCCCAGGCTACTCGTTAACTTTTCAAAGTTGATATAGTTCAACTTAAAAGTCTAGTCTCTCTTGGATGGCCATGAGTTTTGTTTAGTGATACCATCAAAAGGAAAAAGTACTTGATATGGTAATAAATGGTGCCTCGAAGACTAAACTTAACTGTGGTAAACTTGGACCCTAATCACCACTGCTACTTCCTATGAACATCCACATTGCTGCTTTAAAGGCTTTAGAGAAAACTGTATTTTTCACACCAGATAAATAGTATTTTCATTTCAGACTATGTCATTGCCAGTCCAATATACAGCCATCAGTCACCTTGTGATCTTTGTCCTGTGCCACTGGTATTAAGGTCCTACTGGTGTTTAGATTTTTTTTTAAAAAAGACAAAGCAAAAAAGAACTCAACAATTTAGAGGCTGAGGGCATTTTACTGAAAGATAATACAATAAAAAGATCATCAATATAAATAAATAAATAATACAGTTTAACAATAAAGTATGAGGAACAGCAAATACATTTTAAAGAGCACAGTAAACACTTATACCAGATTTTAGATTTCATAACATTTCTTATAGTGACTTTTATTTTTAGTAATCAGAATATTGTATGCTGCAGGCTCTTTCCAAAAGTGCAGTTATAAAATGTCTTCATCACTTACTGACTTGGAAATGTAAGAAAACATCTGATGCTATTCAGAAAAAATGATTCAGTATTTATGAATATACATCCATACATGCATAGGAAGTGCTTTTGTCACATAAACCTCAAGTTATTTCTCTGGCAAGTTGCTTTATGATAACATATCCAAAAAATTATTCATTCATGCCTCTTCAGTGATTATATTAAAAGTTAACATTAATAGCAATAGTAGTAGCACAAAACTTTTTAGCTTATTTTTATTCACTCAGTAAATTTTTTATGAAAAAGGTGGGCAAAATATATTATTTTAGTATTTTCTTCTTGTGTTTAAGTATTCAATGAAAATTTTCTGAAGTATTCAAATAGCTAAATATTTGTATAGTCACTACTAATTTTATTTATTCACTACTAATCTTAAATTTCTTAATCCAAAATCACATCATTTAGCTTCAATTTTGATATATATTAAGTACAATATGTTGTGCACTGAGTGAATTGATGAAAACTCATGTAGTCTTCACATAAAGCTATACATTTTTCATACTTACTGATTCTTCCATTCACATTTTAAAAAATACTACTTAATTTTTAGGGTAGTTTTAGGTTTACAGAAATATTAATTGGAAAATACAAGGAGTTACCATGTTCTCCTTCTGCTCCTATTATTTATATATTTTATTAGTTTAGTACATTTGTTATAATTGCTGAACACATGTTGATATAGTATTATTAACTAAAGTTCATAGGTTACATTAGGGTTCACATCTGTATTGTAAATTCTATGGACTTTGACAAATGTGTACTGTGTTCATCATCACTGGATCATTCCAAAGAGTTCCAGTGCCCTATGAAGCTGCTGTGTGGGCCTTTTAATCTCTCCATCTGTTCCCCAAATCTCTGTCAACCACCAACTTTTTACTGTCTCCACAGTTTTATTTTTTTCAGAATGTTATATAATTGGCACCATACATGATGTAAACTTTTCATATTGACTTTTCAGTTATCAATGTGCATTTAAATAGTCTAAATTTTTATGGTTTCATAACTCTTTTCCTTTTATCACTGAATAATATTCTATTGTATGGATGTGCCACAGTTTACTTATCTTTTCATTTCCTGAAAAAACTCTAGGCAGCTTTCAAGTTTTGGCAATGTTGAAAAAGACTCTATAAACATTTGTGTGCAGGTATTTGCACAGACATAAGTTTTCAATTCATTTGGATAATAATCAAGAAATATCATTTCTGGATATTATAGTAAGGGTATGTTTAGTTTTATAAGAAACTGAAAAACATTATGCTAAGTGAAATGAGCCAGTCAGAGAAAGACAAATACCATATAATTTCACTCATATGCGGAATCTAATGAACAAACTGAAGTAACAGACAAAATAGAGACAGGCTCACAGAGAGCAGGCTGACAACTATGGCGGGCAAGTTAGTGGGAGGAGGGAACGAGTAAAAAGGAAAAAATACTCCTGGGCATGGATAACAGTGTGGTGATCGTGGAGAGGACAGTGGTATAAGGGGAATTAATCATAATGAAAAAATGCAATAAAAAACAAAGGAAGGAATAAAATAAGGGCAGTCAAAGTGCCAAGCAAAGTCAATAAAACTAAGTCTGCTCCTAAAAAACAAAAATGAAAAGGAACTGACAAACTGTCTTCTGAAATCACTGCACCATTTTGCATTTCCCCTGTCAATGAATGAGGGTTGGTGTTTCTCCACCCCTAGTCAGTATTTGTTGTTTTTAGAATTTTAGCCATTTTAACAGGTATGTAGGGGGATCTCGTTGTTTTAATTTGTGTACTCTAACAACATGTGATGTTGAGCACCTTTTCATATGCTTACTTCCCATCACTGTAAATTCTTTAATGAAGTGTCTGTTTAGATCACTTGTCCATTTATTAACTGTTGTCTTATTGTTGAATTTTAAGAGTTCTTTATGTATTTTGGATACAGGTACTTTATTGGATATGTAGTTTGCAAAGATTCTCCCAGTGCTTTTTTAATTCTCTTAGTATTACAATTTGTACAGCATAAGGTTTTCATTTTAATAAATTTCAGTTCATCCTTGTTTTCCCCTTTCATGGATAGAGCTTATGCCATTTTATCTAAAAAGTGACCAAGAAATCAAAATTTTATTCTATACCCTGCAGCTTTTATCCTATATTATCATCTAAGATTTTTATAGTTTTGCATTTTGCATTTAGATCTCTGGTACATTTTGAACACATTTTTGTGAAAGGTGTAGGTCTGTGCTTATATTCACTTGCAGTAGTTTTAGCTTTATTAGTAATGCTATTGGTACTTTATTTTATAATGAAACAAACTAAACTACTAAAAATCATACAATGATCATCTAGAATGTCATGCACAGACACTAAATAACAGAATAAGACCCGTGCACAAGTCCATCTGATTTTAAATCCGTGAGACTATCTATTGTGTTATATAGTTGCCTCAGGGATGAGTCATCTTTTTACAGCACTACCTAGCCTGGCCCCTGACACATAACAGGTCCTAAGTATATCTTTGATGAAAGAATAATTAATGAGAAAATAAGATAAAGTTAATATGATAAAGCAAACAACAGAACAATCAAATTTGATATTTATTATTGGTTACATTAATTTTTGGTAGGTACATTTTTTTCACTGAATACTTTTATTTAATAACATATATACAATTTGTTATCTATCAATGTAAAAGAATTAAAATGTACATAGGAATAGGTTAAGAGATAGTTACATAGATGATAGATTATGACCCATGGTCAGTTTGGAATTAGAGAAATTTTCTGTGTTTTTTAACAAACACTAAATGTAAACTATTAATGGAATTTAGGAAGAAAGAATAAAGTGTATTAATTACATATTAACCCTCAGGCAGAAGATACCTAGAAGGCAAAAATAATCAATTTTTATAAACTTAAAATTATGTTTTCATGATATTTTTATCCAAAGTATATCAATTACATTTTTTAAGCTGGCTTTTAGCAGTTAGCTCATTCATTATCAGATTTAGAATTCTAAAACATTTCTAGCTAATAGCTAGAAAAAGAGGCAATTTTGACATAAAATTGAATGTATGCTTTCCATGGAAAGTTACTTATATAGGTGGGTATTCTTCTCAGCTAATTAATTTCTTGAAGCTACATTCTCATTTATCACCTGACAGGCTCACAATAACAATACATGCCCTTATGATCATAAGACTCATTATTATATCTTTAAAAAAGGCCTTTTCACAGAAATTTTCTAGGAATGGCAAATTGTGCAGAGTCAAGCAGCATAATTGTTTATTGTTTAGAGAAGCATGCTTGAGGTTTTTAAACTTTCATAGTTTCACATTGTATTTACATGTTTTATGATACTTAACACTCTTCTTAAAATACAATTGTCTGCACATTAGCATAGTTACCCTAAGAGAAAATACATCAAAAAATGTTCATTTTTTCTTTCTAAGCCTTTGTAATTAATCCAAAGCAATATAAGAGAATAATCTCTTTTTAAAAGAAAATTAGTAGCTTTTTCATACTCACTTCCAAAAGAGAGAATTTTTCCTTCCTCTTCTGTAGTCATAGTTTACCCAACAATTAAGCAAACTAGACTGAAAACCCCATTCTAATTGAGGGCCAACACAATAACCTCTTCCTTAAGTATAAATGCTTTAAAATTACCTGACTCATTAATTTTACCAGTATAAACACTTCCTATTGGATTCATGTCTATTGCTTTGCAAACACAGATCTTCTCTAGATTTTCAATGTTCCTTTCAAGTCCTGGCCTCCAGAGCTGTGGAAATGGACATGCTGTGAGAAGGAAAATGTTTGCTTTCATTTCTCTCAAAAATATTTACTGCTCTCATGTCATGGGTATTAGACTTCTAGTCATTTGTTTCTTGTGTGTTCCCATTCAAAATATATGAACCTTCTCTTACCTCCTTTAAACAGTTAAGTTCAGGGAGAGTCCTGGATGGATGGAAAAGGCAATTGAATAGCCAAGAATCTTCCTGAGGGATTCAGAGAATTGTTTCCTGTGTGTTTATATTTGAAAAAATATATAATTGTCATTATAAATTGAAAATCTTCATTTACCTTCTCCCTGGAGATGCTTGTTTACAATCCCATCTCTGGCTCAGAATTTAGTTTGGCTGTGTACAAATTAACAGTTCTTTTTATTAATTGATAAAAAATATTTATTTACCCTAAACATGATTACCTCAAACATGAGTGGGAAAAATTACTTTTTACTTAAGAATATAGTAAAATTAATACTTACAGACAGTGGAAATGACTTTCTTTCCATCGTGCTTTATTAACATTTGACTTAGGAAATTTAAAAGTTAAACAATATACTAGCATACATGGAACTGGAGAGCATTATGCTAAGTGATATAAGCCAGGCAGTGAAGGACAAATACCATCTGACCTCAACCTGTAAGTGGAATCTAATCAACAAAACAAATAAGCAAGTAAAATACAACCAGCAACATTAAAATAAAGAACAAACTGACAGTGATCAGAGGGGAGGGGAGAGGAGGATAACTGGGAAAAGAAGGGGAAGGGTCCTAGAGGAACATGTATAAAGGACCCATGGACAAAAACAAAGGGGGAAAGGATTGAGGATAGAAGGTGGGGGTGGGCGGGGCAGGGGACAGTGGTGGCAGGAAAATGGAGGCAACTGTACTTGAACTACAATAAGAAAAAAAGTTAAACAATATCTAGTCCCTCAAAGAAGGAGGAGGTTAACTGCACTGGAATAGTTAACACCTGACAAGAGAACGGCTGTTTCTGAGGTGATAAAAAATGTTACATTAAAAAGAAAACAAAAAACATCTATTCTTGTGGCTTGACATTCATACTAAATTCCCTATTTCCCATAGTGGATATTAAAGCACTTAGAACAAATTCCAAATGATCAATATTTCTAGTCTCACATTCTATTTGTAATAGGTATTAAAGGGTCATGAAAGCTACTATTTTTCTGAGTCATTGTCTTTTTTCACTCTCCTTATCAAATTCACTATGCTTTGTTAGTAATGACATTTAATATTGTCTGCTTTATTACCTTTAATGTTTTTATGTAAAATATAGCATCTACATTATGCTCTGTAGCAGCAAATTCCCCCTCCTCTTTCTATTTCTTCCTCCCCCTCCCTCTTTCATTTTTACTCTAATAGTCATGTAATGGCTTTTGTTTCTTCAATTGATTCTGTATCAGAAGTATGCCCTTGTCTTAATGTAAAAAATGTTCATTCTTTATTTGTAAACTACATAAATAATTTGATTCTATTATATTACAAGCAGAAAAAATGGCACTCCAAACGTGCCTATGTCCCAGTCTCCATAACTTCGAATAATGCAAGGTTAATGCTGTACTTAGAACTCACAGGACTCACATATTCATGGTTGCAGTATATTACAGTAAAGGGATACTGATTAAATCATCAAAAGGAAAGATTCATGGGGAAAAACAAAGGTCAGAAGGAACGAAGTACAAAGTTTCATTTGTCCCCTCAGAGTGGAGTCCACAGGACACACCTAGTTCTCCCAGTCCTGAAGTATGACAACACATTGTGTTACCAACAAGGAGAGGACACCTACACCTTGGTATCTGAGGTTTATACTGGGCGTCACTCGCATAGGCAGCAGTGCTTGTATGACTGACCCCATGACTCCCAGAGTAAAACCAGGTGGTCATCATAAAACACATCATTAACAAAAACTCTCTGATCAAAGTGACACGGTGGGACCCAAGGCCTCAGGGATATAAAACACTCACATCAGGTTGTACAATACATGCGGTCAGAGATCATTTTCCAGGAGCTACCCCAAGGTCAGTCGTGAAAGTGAGTTTTTTCTTGCTAATGTGCAGGGTGTGTGCAACCCAGGCTGAGATAACATTTTCCTGCACGCGTGGTATAAGGAAATTAATGTCACACAATGAATTGAGCTTGAGATGGAGAGTTTATTCTGTTAAACATCTGTAGCCAACTTTCCCCTTTTTATGAGGACACCAGTCCTATTGGTCTAAGTGCTCAACTACTCCAGTGTGACTGAATCTTAATCAATTATTTGCAATGACTCAAAATTCCGAGGTTTGAATTTTAAAATATGAATTTGGGGGGACACAACTCAACCCATAACACATAAAAATAGAGAAGAGCGCTGCCAAATACCCATATGCATATAGTAAACATTTACCCATACTCTACCATCCAAATATAGCTACTACTCACACATTTATGCTTTTCTTTTCATTTCAGTTATGTTGATATATAATTATATTAACTTAAGGTAAGTTTTCCTGGACACTTTATATCCTTTTAAAAATGCAGTACTGTGGTACTTAAAAATTTTCTTACAAAGAAATTTTAATGGCTCCATAGATATGTGCTTAGCCCATTCCCTAGTTCTAGGTGTTTCTGCTATTTCAGTTTAGATTATTTCTTCATATACTTCTGTAAGTATCTCTGATAATTTTCTTAGAAAAAGAAAGTCCACAATGTGTAATTGCTGATATGGACATTAAAGATTTTTAATACCATATCACATTTATTGAGCCTATACATGAAACAACTATTATTCTAATGCCTTCATACTGACATCTTTAACCACACAAGGTCCCTATGAGGCATGTAGTATTAAAACTATTTCCATTCCCTGGATGAAGAAACTGAAGCAAACAGTTCAATAATTTGCCCAAGGTCATGGGGCAAATGCATAATAGAATGGAAATTGCATTGAAGCAAAACCACATACCTGTAAAATGTAGGATTTTAAACACTGTCTTATCATATTTCAGCTTACAACCCATAATATGTACTGGATTACATTGTCCCAATTATCAAAGTTCTTGTCACCATGTTTCCAGGAATCCTTGATGTAGATATTAATTATACTGTCTCATAATTGCCAATTTCAAGGGTAAAAATCATACAAAAAATGGATTTAATTTGCATTTGATTAATACTGAAAATGAAAGTTTGTATATATTTATAAAACTTTTATTGTTTTAATTTCAAATTATCTTTGTGCTACTGAATTACAATTTTTATAGTGATGCAAAATTATTTTTTAAAAAAGTTGAAATTTCTTTAATTCACAGTATTTAGTGGGGTTTTTTTTCTGCCTACCCTCAATAACCTGGCTCTTCTCACACCGATTCCAGCATTCAATGAGCTCAATATAAACTTTTCTTAACATTTACATCTTTTCTATCTTTCCAGCCACTATATGCACATTTTCTGGTTATTCTCATTCAGAATGTTGTAATCAGACAAACCAAAAGAAACAAATAAACAGAAAGACTATTTCTACTAATTGTAGAAAACAATTCCATTCATTACTTACTTATAAAATTATCTTTATTCCACCCAACTACAATTCTGTTAATAATTTTTAAATCAGTTTTAAGGAAGACAGTTTTTTAAATATCCATTCCCAATGGATATATTGGGGATGAGCTGATATACCCAGTATTATCTAATGTTACAACATAAAAATAACACTTTCTTATTTCATTCACACATAAAAGAAGTTTACTGAGTTCCTAAACAGTGGGAAACAAATAATATCTTCTATTCTAAAAACTACCTAAAGTAGTTTTAACTATTGGTAGTTAAAACATGAAGTGCTGATAGTTACAGCAACATATGATTGTCTGTCATAATTTTTGGTGAATCAGATTTCAAATAAATAGTTTTAGAATTATGAATAAGTGAATTTTATTTCAGCTGTTTTTTTCTGCATCACTATGCAGGTCTCAGCTAAACATGTTTGAAATGCAGAGGATAAAGCAAAGCACTTCTAAACTATATAGTCAAAAACACCAATTTTGCCCTGGTCAGTGTGGCTCAGCTGGTTAGAGCGTTGTCCCATAACTGAAAGGTCACAGGTTTGATTCCTGGTCAGGACATCTATCCAGGTTGTGGGTTTGATCTCAAGTCTGGGCACAATTCCCAGTCCAGGCACGATCCCCAGTCTGGGCATATGTGAGAGGCAACCAATCAATGTTTCTCGCATCAATGTTTCTCTCCCTTCCTTTTTTCCTTCCCCTACCTCTAAGAGCAAATGAAAAAATGTCCTTGGGTGAGGATAAACAATAAAATATAAAATAAAATAAAATAAAATAAGATAAAATAAAATAATAGAAACATTACCTAGGATACTCTCCTGTGTTTCTAAGCAAAATAAAACAAAAAACCCACCAGTCTCCATGACACAACTTTCCTATTCAAAATTTTTGAGAGGTGATCTTCACACATACTGCAAGTTGCAACGTGGGTTGATTACAGGTTACAAGTACTTAATTAAATTTATATGTAATTTGTATAGTTGCCACTGTACCTTACATAATGCATCATTACAACAGGACATGTAAATGGGTTTGCTTTGTCACTGGGAGAGCTTCAGGTTCATTGTAATTGAAAACTTCAGATCCCAGACTTTAGTCCATGAAGAAACCTATAAAAAGTCCAATATCTTTCTTCAATTGCACACTTGAAATCAAAAGGTTCTCCTGTGAGGATGAAGACTGCAAATAGTTGAGTAAGTTTCAGCTCTAATTTCCCCAAAATGATAAAGTCATTAAAAAAAACCCCAAAGGTAAGTATAAGTCCAAAATCTCATTCTTTTTTTAATTGTTCAATTACCATTGCCCCATTTTTCCCCCATTCCTCTCCCCTGTTTTGCCCACCCACCACCTTCCACATTCAATCCTCTCCCCCTGCCACTGCCTTTGTCCACGGGTCCTTCATACATGTTCCTTGATGACCCTTCCCCATTTCCCTCCATTACCCCGCTCCTCCTTCCCCTCTGGTCACTGTCCATTTGTTCTTTATTTCCATGTCCCTATTTTGCTCCTTAGTTTATTTTATTCACTAGGTTCCTGTTATTGGTGAGATCATATGGCATCTGCCTTTAGTCACCTGGCTTATTTCACTCAGAATAATCTTCTCCAGTTCCATCCATGTTGTTATGAAGGGTAGAATTTCCCGCTTTCTTACTGCTGCATAGTATTCCATTGTGTGAATGTACCACAGTTTTTTGATCCACTCATTTACTGATGGGCACTTAAGCTGTTTCCAGCACCTGGCTATTGTAAATTGTGCTGCTATGAACATTGACATGCACAGGTTCTATTGAATTGGTGTTTCAGGATTCTTAGGATATAATCCCAGCAGTGAAACTTCTGGGTCAAAAAGCAGTTCCATTTTTAGTTTTTGAGGAAATACCACACTGCTTTCCACAGTGGCTGCACCAGTATGCATTCCCACCAACAGTGTACTAGAGTTCTCTTTTCTCCACAACCTTGTTGTTTGTTGATTTGTTTTTGATGGCCATTCTGACAGGTGTGAAGTGGTACTTCTTTGTGGTTTTAATTTACATCTCTGTGATGGCTAGTGATGCTGAGCATCCTTTCATATGTCTCTGGGTCCTCTTTATGTCCTCCTTGGAGAAGTGTCTGTTCAGGTCCTTTGTCCATTTTTTAATTGGATTTTTGTCTTTCTGGTGTGGAGTCGTGTGAGTTCTTCATATATTTTAGAGATCAAACACTTGTCCAAGGTATCATTAGCAAATATATTTTCCCATATGGTTGGTTCCCTTTTCATTTTGCTAATGTTCTCTTTAGTTGTGCATAAGATTTTTAATTTGATTTTTAATTTAATTTTTAATTTGATGTAGTTTCATTCTTCAGTGTCTAGCAGACTTCCATGAAAATAGTGTACTCGGGGTACCATTTTTTGGTTACTTAAAAATAATTTACCTAATTATTCCTCTTGTTCAATTATTTCACTTCTATAGAGTCATAGGTAGGATTTACAATAATCAACATTTTAGACTCAGAGATGAACTGAGTATATATCATTTGTTTTTCTTATGCCTTATCACTATAAATCATAAGGGTTTTTTTTTTTGCCTCTAACAACTTTATTTTACAATGAATGAGGTAAGTGTGCTTGCTGTGATACGCAAAGGGGTCCTAGATAATGGCATGTGTATTTTTTTTCCTAAGAACACTTTATAGGTCTAGGCATAGACCTATAGGCATAGATCTATCTACAGGCATAGAATACACAGTTTGTTTCATGGAAACTTTGTGTAGAAATAATCTATAATATCACTTACCAATCTCTATTTTAGGGCATTAAAGTCTAAGTGATCTGCTAATATATGTGTTTTATCACTTATGTGTTCTAGAGCCTCTCTATACCATGCAGTTTAGTCCAGAGAATGTATAGGGATTTTCTTTAATTGACACCTTCTGTCTAATCGGTTGTCTTGCCAGTAAGAGATTTACAACAATATGTCCACTACTGAGGATGCATTCACAAGAAAACTGTCTATCATCGTGTTTCAGAGCACTGTTCTCAGTTTATCAGCACACATTGTTTTTTCTGATAAAGGAACAGCCCTGGCTGGCATCTGACAGCTCTGATAATATACACGTGCTCCTCCATGGGATGCCTGTCAAAATCTCTCAAATATATTGCTTTCCCCCAGCCCTTCTGTTTATAATTCCTTTAACATGAAGCAATCATAACCATCTCTACAATCCAGCAGACAAACCCATGACTAGATACATTAATTCTTTTTGGAGTTGTCTGAAGTTTTTACTTCCCAGTAAATCCACCCCCAGAGCAAACAATAGCACTTAACTTTCTCTATTTGAACTGCTTACTGTGTGTTTTTCAAAGAATTTTTTTGTCAGTGTAAGACAAGCAACTATCCCGAGAAAGTATATATCCTGACAATCTTATTAAAATTCACAAATATATTTCTGTCAATCTCAAACATAATAAAACAAGTTTTCTCTTATATTCTATAGAATATAATAGAATATTTCTCCTATATTCTGTACAGATATTCTATAGAATATAGGAGAAATATAGAATATAGAAGAATATAGAATATTCTACAGAATATAGGAGAAAGTATGAAAATCTATGATTTTAAAGACATTGCTAGGAATTTTAGGATGAAGTTGATTGTGTCATTTAATCTTTGCTCAGTGTTAACAATTAAGTTAATGTTAAAGGTGATAAAAATAAAGCCATGTAAACAGAAGAATAGACCTAAATATTTTAACAGAAATAAAACTAAAAGTGATTTTTTAAAGTTTTATTAACATTTTTTATTTTATTAAACTTATTGAGGTGACATTGGTTAATAAAATTATGTTTCAAGTGTACAATTTTATGATACATCATCTGTATATTACATTGTACGATCACCACCCAAAGTCAAGTCTCTTTCCATCACTATATATTTAACTGCCTTCCTTTTCCTAACTTCCTCCCACCCCCATTTCCCTCTAGTAACCATCATACTATTGTCTGTGTCTATCAGTTTTTGTTAGTTTGTCTTTTTTAATATTTTATTTATTTTTAGAGAAAGGGAAGTGAGGGAGAAAGAGGAAGAAACATTGATGTGAGAGAGAAATATCAATTGGTTGCTTGTCGAATATGCCCCAACCTGGGACTGAGCCTGCAACTCAGTTATGTGCCCTGACTTGGGATCAGACCAGCAACCTTTCGCTTTTGGGGGATGATGACCAACCAGTTGAGCCACACCAGTCAGAACTGTTAGTTTGTCTTATGTGTTCATTTGTTATTTTCAGTTTCATATCTCACATGAATGAAATAATATGGTTCTTGACTTTTTCCACCTGACTTTTTTTTGCTTAGTATGATATTTTCAAGATCCATCCATGTTGTTGCAAAAATAACAGCCAAGAAATGTATGGAAAGGTGTTCAACTTCACTAGTCATTAGGAAAACGCAAATCAAAAACAAAATTACATACTACTTCACCCCTGTTAGAAAGGCTATTATCAATAAGACAAGTAAGTAAGTTTTAGAGAGGTGGTGGAGAAGGGCAAGCCCTCTTATATTGACAGTGGGAATGTAAATTCATGCAATCGCTATGGAAAACAGTCTGAAATGTCTCCAAAATAATTTAGAATAGAGTTACCACATGACCCAGGAACCGCAGTTCTAGGTATTTACCCAAAAACTTTAAAAACATTTATTCATAAAGATATATGCATTCTTATATTCACTGAAGCAATAATGCTTCACAGTGGCCAAGACATGGAAACAACCAAAGTGCCCTTCCAGAGGCGACTGGATAAGAAACATGGACAAGGGAATACTGCTACTCAGCCATAAGAAAATATTAAATATAAGTTATTTTTAGTGAAAAGAAATTCATTTTCCAACTAAATCCTTTTTATTAACATGCAGGGGTGGAGTTTGGCATTTTAGTCGTTCACTAAAATAATGTCATAGTATATTTATAATAAAGGGATATGACAGGGAATCTCTTTTAAAGATTGTATGACAGTTTATGGTAGTTTTGAATTCTTTAAAAAGTACTGTTTTTAATTTTTAAAGATTTTATTTATTTTTAGAGAGAGAGGTAAAAAGAGAGGAAGAAAAACATAAATGTGCGGTTGCCTCTCATGCACCCCTTACTGGGAACATGGCCTGCAACCCAGGCATGTGCCTTGACTTGGAATTGAACTGGCGACCCTTTGGTTTGCAGGTAGGTACTCAGTCTACTGAGCCACATCAGCCAGGGCAAAAATGTACTATTTAATTAAATTAAGAAATAATTTGTTTTTAAAATACCTCCAATAGTAAAAGTTAAAAACCTTAATAACTTTGATGTAATGCAAAGTAGAGTAAAATGGCAGCGATCAGTAGATCAGGTCTATACAACATAGAGTTTTAGTTAAAATCTTCTACTTTGAAGGACTTTTTGTTCTTTGATAGATTGCCTCTCCATCATGATGTTTAATTTGTGTGTTGTTTTCTACATATAGATTTTCATTTCTATAATTTCCAGAAGAAATTCCCTATGAAGGGAATGGGTGGGCCAGACTGATCAGAAGGAGAAGCTGAACAATGATATAGGTCTATCATCTTCAAGCAACTCCGTAGGTAGCCCTGGAGCTGAAATGTTTCAATTCATGCTAAATTATCGATTTAATACCTCTCTCTCAATCAGTTATCTGATATGTTTGGTCAGAGAACCTATGATGTTGCATGAGGTGGCTATTTGCAGCTGAAGCAACCCTTAAAGCTGAGAATTAAATACTTTAGGCTGACAACATTCACAGCTACTAGGGCAACAAACAAGTCATAGGGTTAAGGATCTCTATGTTCACCGTACATAGATTCAACAGTTTTTCTTTTCTTTTTCTTTCTTTTTTTTATGTTTTCTTCCATCCTTGACTCAACCTTTCTATTTTG
This sequence comes from Pteronotus mesoamericanus, assembly GCF_021234165.1. NCBI lineage: Eukaryota > Metazoa > Chordata > Mammalia > Chiroptera > Mormoopidae > Pteronotus > Pteronotus mesoamericanus. The sequence continues at coordinate 20,971,416 of NW_026555285.1, read as the reverse complement.
TGTATATATGACAACTATTTTCTTTTAACTAGAACATTTAATATACGAGGTCTGTCCAGAAAATGTCTAGCCATTGTTAATATAATGAGAACAGTTTGCATGGCATTGCTGTAACCTGGCAGCCAAGGAGGGTAGACTGGAATGTGTATGTGTGAACAATGACAACTTCACTGTACTAGTCAGTGGGGAGGTAGACACTGTTGAATGAACATGTGTGGCCATTTCAATCAAAATTACTGAGCAAGTAGATCCAAAAATCTGCATCAAATTTTGGATAAAGCTTGAACATTCTCCTGCATAAACTATTCAGATGATTCAAAAGGAGGCAGCTATGGGCAACTGATGATTGACAGCTTCATCATCACAACATGCCCACTCATGTATCACATCTCATGCAGTTTTCTGGCAAAACATCAAATTACCCAGGTGGCTCAGTCTCCCTATAGCCCAGATTCGGTGCCCTGTAACTTCTGGATTTTCCCAAAACTAAAATCGCCTTTGAAAGGGAAGAGAGTTTAGGCCATCGATGAGATTCAGGAAAATATGACAGGGCAGCTGATGATGATTAGGAGAACTGTGTGAGGTCCCAGGTGCCTGTTTTGAAGAGGAGTGAGGCATCATTGTCCTGTGTACAATGTTTCTTGTATCTTCTTCAATAAATGTCTCTATTTTTCATATTACATGCCTGGATACCTTCTCGACAGACCTTGTATTTACATTCAATGATATTATTTACATATATGAAATTTCAATGTAAAATAACTTAAGACCTACTTTTTATTTTAAGTTGGAGTCTAAAATGACTTTTATTGCATTAATATTTAAAAGATATGTTCACTGAATTGAAAATTCTAGGTGGCATTAATTTTTTTAAGGGCATGAAGGATGTTATTCTATTGCTCATGGTTGCCGTTGTTGCTCATGAGAAGTCAGTAAATATGCTATCTGTTTTTTTAAGTAACTTTATTATCTCTCACTCCTCATTCTTTTAAGATTTGTCATTATTTTCTGTAGTACAAATAAGATGCTTAAAGCATGAAATTTCTTTATAGTATACTTTCAGGAATCTATGACATTTTTAGTGTTTGACTTTGTCTCTTTCATAAATTCTTTCTTTTTACTAATGGTTCTCCATCATGGAATCAGGTTTGCTTGTATGTTAACAATCCTTACTTGAGTGTTTATATGTATATATGTGTGTATATATATATATATATTTTTTTTGGTAATTAGTGAACAATGTGCAACCATGAATGAGGTTATTCTCCTTTGAGAGCTTTAAAATTTGCTTCAACTATTCCCTGGAGATATAACCAGTCTGAAATTACCACAAGTTAAGTGAAGGCTTGCTTGCCCTTATATCACAAAAGCCTTTAAAACCTAGACTTTCATTTTTGTTCTAGGATTATATTATGCCTTTAACCCAGAGTAATACTCTTTTTGTGTAGAAGATCTTCTGTTAGAGTTCCATTTTCTGAGACTTTGATTTTGGTCTTTTTCTTTTTTTGCCTTTTTTTCCCCAACAAAAGATAAGTAAAGATATACAGTTAAGACCAAAAGCATTTCTAGGCTGTGTTGCTCTTTGGACACTAATATTTCTTAGAATTTGGCCAAGTATATTTTTTACTATATCATCAGTCCTAAATTCTTGATTGATTGCTTCTTAGAGAGAGAAAAAATGAAGAGAGGAGAGAGAGACATTGATTTGTTGTTCCAATTATTTCTGCATTCATTGGTTGATTCTTCTATGTGCCTTGACTAGGGATCAACCCTTGGTTTACTGGGAATGACATTCTAATCAATAGAGCTACCAGGCCAGTGCCTGCCCTATATTCTTTTAAAGAAGATTATAAAAACATAAGTTATCCAACTTTCCTAACTATTTTCAGCAGGGGAGTTTTCCCAAGTTACCTAATCCATTATTTCTGGAAATGTAAGATTACATATATAAGTGAACAAAGGCAAATACATGGGTATTGATTATTAGTGTGATCTAGTTTTGAAGGCACAGAAGAGCAAAGGATTTGTAATCTCTCCAGTAAGAAATGAAACATTTTTTTTCTCAAGGGATAGTTAAATCAAAGTTAAAAGTTTCTTCTTGAGTGATTAATATTCAGTCCCATTTCCTTAGTCAATCATGAAAGTTCTAAAGGATAGTGACTCACTATATACATTGGCAGTTAAAGGAGAGCCTTGAATGAGTCTGACCAGTTGACAATGAAACAACTGCCAATGTTCAATGTTGGTGAAATATGTGGTAGCTAATCATGGTATATTTTCTTTAATATAGAAGCACTTAAAGACATGACATGACAGTTTCAGTTGAAACCTAATTGTCTATGTAAAGGCTATTGTGTACAAAATTAAAAGTGGCCACTATATCACTCAGTTATAATGTGCATTCGTGCTAAAAAGACTCTTTCTTTACAAATATAAGAGAAAGCATATTCAGTAATTTCACAAGTTTAAGATCATCCAGTCTTTTCAGTCTGAGACAAATAACAAAAATCATATATGGAAACAAATTAACACATTGTAACTGAATCTGTTGTTCTTTAATGTCAAAACAGTGTTAAGAGACAGACTTTCATTCCTATCATCCTACCATTTGTATGCATCTGTTACAGGCGTAAAGGAAAGCATGGAATTATTTCAACACACATTTGCTTGTTGAATCTTATTCTATCAAATCTATTGAATATTCTTTTCCAAATAAAAGTCTTTTTAAAGACAAGTTTCAAACCAATTATCCATGGTAGAGCCATGGATAGTAAATGTTAATTATAACCAAAGAAATGTCTACAAAGGCTTATTTACAAAATTACTTTGTGTATTTTGGTTTTGTAACAAATTATCTATATTGCTCTATTATATGAATAACCCAAGTTAGGACACAAAATAGCAAACTATACATTTCAAAATCATTCCTAAAAATATTTTGCATTAAGTATTATTCATTCTTAATAAAAACGAACATTCATCTGAAATAACAGGGAAATAATAATACTTAAATTTGCTTAAAATCACTCAGTTTTAGTCTATTTCATGCAAGATGTTCTTTCCTGTAGAAACTTACTATTCATACTTTATGAGCTTGTTCAGTGAACTAACAAGAGTCAGATTGTTTAGAATAAATTATGAACTTGGGTAATAATGTTATCTCACTTTTCATTTAGATTAAATTATACATTTATTCACTGTGGTCAAGTGATAATAGAATGTTTCCATATTTCATATAAAATATCTGCCTATGTTTTTCTTACCATGTTCCATTCAGTGTGTAGCCCTTGTACTGAAGTGTAAATATAGTATACCAGCCCTATGCCAAAGTATTATGGGAAATGATGATGACAGTTTCTCTATTATTTTTTATGCTGGATACATTTTATTTTAATCTTACTTCTGAAAAAATTTATAATAATATTTTAACCTCTAAATTGACTAGAAGACTTTTTCTAATAAGCAATGGCTGTCTGAATAATGATAAAATGCCTTTTATTCTAGTTTTATGAAAATAATATATTCATTATACTTATTTATTTCTATTTTATATTTTGCTTTAATGAAATAAATACTTAGAATAAAAATTTAATTTAAAACTAGGTAACCTAAATCTTGGTTAATATATTTTCAAAAGACAATGCTATCAAAGCATAATACATATAACTTTATTATTTTTCTCTTTATTTCCTAGCATCTTGTTCTTTTAAAGGACTGAATTCTTTTCTATCCCCACTCATGTATAAAAATAGACACTAGCTGGAATAAGTCTTCCACCCCACTGAGAATTCTTCATAATGGCATCCTGCCTACACTAGTAAATTGAATTACACTGTGATGACAATAAGAAGCAGCCCTTCCATCAATTAGATGAATTTAATCTTTAAAGAGAAGCTGTTTGATAACCATTAAGTGCACCTTAAATGAAAACAGTGATCACACCTTTTTGTCTCAACAGAATAATTCAAAATAGATTTTTAACAAAATATATATATCATAATTTGATTTGGATGACATGTATAGATAATATGCTTAAACATTCATGGGCAATGCTTATGAACCATTAATTACATGGATAGTCCTCACTATTCAAACTAATTTAAAACTTTGTAAGTCTTTGTTTCAATAACATATCATAAAACTAATTCATTACACTGTGAATGTAAGACACAAATTTAAAATATACTTAAAATCGGACAGTATGAGGTTACTGAATAACAAAAATAAAATCAAATAAACATCATACCAAGAAAAAGTTTTCCAGATAATAAAACATGGCTTTTGTGTTGCTCTAAAATTTACATTTTTCTTTTATATGTTTTATTTGTGAGCTTTATTTGTATTTAGGATACATCTCAATTTCTTACACATTCTGTTCTACAGCTTTTGTTTTTGTAAAAGTAAAGAAAACCTTTCAGTTTTACTGAGTGAAAGTGTAAAATCACCCAGAGACTGTTATATTCCCAACAAGATAAGGACCTAAGCTTGGTGAAACTGAACATCTACAAAGTGATGTTGTGCAATAAAAGTAAGAGTTGGCCTGAGTGGAATGTGTGAATTTTAAATGCTTAAATTCAACATTCAGTCTCTGAGCATGTGTGTGTTTGTATGCTTGTGAGCACAAAAATAAGTGGATGCACAACCCTCCTCCCACCAGAAAAAAAAAATCTGGGATTCTATTCACAAGCATTCTTATTTTAAATGTACATATTAAGTTAATTTTTTGTAAGGCTACCAAAGATTAGAACACTGCTATGTGCCAAATCAAATTAAAGTTCACATTTTTAAAAGGCCTTCTCCCATCATTTCTACCAAATGCTGTTTTCTCCACAGCATGTAATGCATACAAAATGGCATCAGGCTCACTTCTGAATATATTAGTTTAATGTACAACTAGTTATTGCCATCTAGTAAAAATGACCTTTACAAGTAAACTGTCCTTCTGCCAACAGATGCAAAACATTGTAAGCAAACTATGTACAGCACTAAATATTACTTAGGATAACTCAGCCTCGAATGGGAGATACATGATCCTTTAGTTTTAAAATTTTTATTATAATTCTGGAAAGTCTTAGGAAGCACATCGTGCTGAATATCATGGTATTTCCTGTCAGGAACAGATGACATTGTCAGATAACAAAAAACAATAGTAATGAAATCTCACATTTCTAACAGAAATAAAATACCTTGAGAATAGTTGGAAGCATAGATTCATAATTATCATTAAATATGCCTCTTTGGCTTCATCATCCACCATTTCTTGAAATATACTAGGTTTTAATTATAATATCATTTTAATATCAGTGGCAATCTTTCATATGTATTTAAATTTACAACTTCTTTTTTTAGTATATAATAAACTTACATCACCCTATCTCCCTGGTAAATTCTTATTTTTAAAGTATAAGCTATCATTTTACTACCTCAATGGAGTTTTGAATTTATCTTCCAGAAATGATCTTTGAAACCTCCATCAATTCTCATCACATTACTCTTTTTTCTTAAAGATTGATTGATTGATTGACTTTAGAAAGGGGAAAGGAGAAAGAGGAGAGAAACATCAATAGTGGTTGCCCATTGAGCGCCCTCTACTGGGGTCCTGGCCCACAACCCAAGCATGTGCCCTCACTGGGAATCGAACTGGAAACCCTTTGGTTCACAGGCCAATACTCAATCCACTAAGCCACACCACCCAGGGCTCATTACATTATTCTAATAATTCTTGACATATTGCAATATAATTATATGTTAACATATCCCCAATCTAGCATATTGCTTGCTCTCAAAAGTATAAGTATAATGAGTTTCTCATGATTCTTCTTTTCTCCATTCCAGCCATCCCCAGGTCCCCACGGAGTACTGTGGGACATATTCTATGATTTAAGGTGAATGAAGTGATGCTATATGTTGGGGATTGACCATGGAAGTGTGGGGTGGGCTGGGTGGAGGGGGCCAAAGGGGGTAAATTGGGACAATTGTAACAGCTCAGACAGTATTTTTTTTTTAAAGAGGTGGTCAACATCATCAACACAACGTCTATCTTGTTTTTGTTTTATTAATTACAAGGACATGAATGATGAAAATAACCACCGATGGCACACATGTTTTAGATATCTAAACATTTCCTCTTAGCAAGAAGAATTCTTGGAGACACAGTAGGGCGTGGGATATGTAGAAAAAACTGACAGGTCAGGGAAAAATATAGAAATGGAAGAATAGTGGTAAAACAAGCTTGCAGACACACATCTGAGGTGTGCTCCATATAAACTGATGGATGACATTAAGGTAAAGGAAATGTAATATGGTAGCCATGATCATTTGTGTGCTTCAGGCATTTTTTTCTTTTCATGATGGTGAGGTTTTAATGTTATTCTATTGTTTGCCTTCCACTGTAGGTCTCGAGAAATCCATAATGTAGTCCTATTCCATAATGATAGACTGAGTTAGGAGTTAGGCACGTGATTTGGCTCCCACCAAAAAATTAAATAGAAATCAGTTCTTTATTTCAGTTGTACATTTTCAAATCTATGTTTCAGCTTTGAGCTAAGGCATCCATTCTTAGACTGAAAGGGTCATTAGTCAGAACTGAACATATTTAGGATAACATGGAAAAATGATTAAAATTTCCATTCCTTGATGATGTTATGGAAACACTGACCTAATAAATCCCAAAGCTATTCTACTACTTGACTTTTCCAGATATTTAAAAATTTTTGTGGATCGTTTATTAAAATATTTCATACTTCAACTAGATATATTTTAAACAACTTGATATTGTCATACTGGTGTATGAAACTATTTTGTTTGCTTGTTTTTATCCTCAGAGCTACAGTTTAGACAGTTTAAATGTTTTGTTTTCAAGTTCACAAAATTTCTGTCTAAATTTTAAGTGTCCTGATAAGCTTATTCAGTTAATTTGCATCTAATAGTGTATTTTCAGTAAAAATTATCCTTATTGATACAAATTAGGAAAAATAACAGCACATAAACACACATGCATACGTAGGAGTATTCCTACAGATTCATGACCTTTAAACATCTTTCATGATAGTAAGAGTAGAATGAGTAATTCATTTAAAATCTGCTCTCTCATTTACTTGACTTTCCAACTTTCTAATGATATTCTCCTTTTTAATCATCATTCTCTCATATTCATCATTACAGAATGTACTTTATTTTCTACTGAAACTATTTTAACTCCTATTTAACTGATTTATAAATTCTGCATACTTATCTCCTTTTTCAACAATTACCAAGTCATTAATTCTTTTTCTCAAAGGGACCTGCCAGGCTGTATCTCTTGACTTCATCTCACTCTCTATATAGTTTTAACTATCCATTATCAATCAACGACTTGTCTTTCTCTTTCTCAGTCCCCAACACTAAGCCAAGGGTCTGTCACATCAACCCAAATTTTCTGGCTTTATCAATTCTCTTTCCCCTATGTCCTTCTATTGTTCTAACCTTGGATGTGAATGTAGAAATCAAAACCTCACAGAATGGATGCTTCTTCTACATTTACACTTAGTTTATTCCATAGGGAAGAGTGTAAAATAACAGAACTATAGAGAAAGAAGTCACTACCCTGTGTCCCCATTGTCTGAACTGAAATTTATCCATTTATTTACATAATCTTTTCTTTCTCCTTACTAAAGACATTTTCAAAATAAATTTACTTTCTTCAAATCTGCACCACCCATACCCCCATCTTGCAACCCAGCTCCACATCAGAATATTTTACCATCAATAAATTGAGAATAAATTGATTGGATTGGGAAAGAATCAGAATCATACTATTGGTAAAATGAATACAAGCTGAGTTTAAATCTATTAAAGTGGAACACAACTTTTAGCTTTACAATTATAAATGTCAAGTAAATCCTGAACATACAGTTAAAAAAGAATATACACTATAGAAAATATACTTTTTGGCCAAGAGTTCATATCTTCCCCATGAACAAAATAAACTACTATATTCAATAGTTTAACTTACTTTTGAGAACTTTTCTACATATATCATAGACGTCAAAATATTTGAGACATTCACTGTTCCCTGAAAGTCCATTCATACTGCTACACCATTGCAAAGTTTGTTTACTATGCTCATCTATTATTCTCTATTAATTCCTATTCTTTCAAGACAGAATTCAAACTTCAACTCTATTATTAAGCATTTTCTGAAAAATTACAGAACATATGAAAGGAATATGGTAGACTTATCATGTGAGGAAATTGTTAAAAATAATGTCAACTCTGAGGTCATCCCCAGTCATAGCTTTAATAAGTTTCATTTTTCATTGTTCCCACAAATCAATATCATTGTTGACTTGTTTACAATAAGTCCCATTTGTCAATCTAACTATCCCAGAATATTCTTTTTTTTAAAAGATTTATTTATTTTTAGACAGAGGAGAAGGGAGGGAGGATGAGAGGTAGAGAAACACAATAGGTGGTTGTCTCTTGTGCACCCTCCTCTGGAGACCTGGCCCAAAACCCAGGCATGTGCCCTGACTGGGAATCGAACCAGTGACCCTTTGGTGCGCCAGCCAGCACTCAATCCACTGAGCCACACCAGCCAGGGCTACCTCCGAATATTCTTAAAATATCTCAGAGAAACAAACTCACCAAATTCATGAGCAACTTTTAACTTCCTCTCAGTAAATTTTCTTGAATTTTTCTTTTGCCCAAAATACAAAACTGATTTTTTCCTTCAACTGTTTAAACGTGTTAAAGAACTTGTGAGTGGTCATAGGCTAAAGACCTGCCAGGGTTTTGTGGGCTCTGGCCTTTCACTCCTTCTCTAATTTATCTTATACCACGCCACACTTTGTTTTTGTGCGGCAGTCGCACTGACTGTTTTACTAATCTTTAGGTTACACATGCCTGCTCCTATCTGATGGATGTCACACAGACTATTTCCTTTGGAACTGTTTTGTTTTTTCCTTGTCGCCTAAGTTACTAATTTTTTTAAAAATATTTCAGGTACATCACAACTAACTCTTTTTAGAGAAACTTTTTCTGAATTCCAAGTCTAAATCATACTCTCTTGTTATAAATACTGATAGGACCATGAAATATATTTGTTTCTTCAAAGCACATAAATTATTTTCAATTTATCAGAGGAATTAAATATACATAAATATGTGTGTTTTACCTCTGTAATCTCTTAAGGACAAGGACTACTTATTTTTGTTTATCAATGTACCACCAGCATTGAACTCAGCACCAGGTATACAAGGGCTGTTGGATTAATGTTGACATATGATTTACAAGAAACCGAGAATAACACAGATCCTTTCAATTTATAATTATGTCTTATGGAAATAACACTGCATAAAATTGAAATATTTTGAAAAAATGAATTACTTATCTAGACACTGGTTTTAGGTATATAAAATATTACTTTAAGGTTAATTTGAACCCCAATATGAGTAAAAAACTTTGATCAAATGACAAAAATCCAAATTATTTCAACATTTTTCCCACTCAGTGACTGGTGACTTCCATTAATTACAATTCAACAATCTTTTTCATATTTGAAAGCACATGACAAGAAAATTCAATGAATTTACTGTCAACTAAATATGAAAATGACACATAAAAGCTGTGTCTTTTTTATTACACTTCTTAGGACATAGCTCTGTCTGTATTTAAGATCAAGAATAGTTTTCCTTATGTGGCATTGGTCACTTATTTCTTGTGAATCCTGCAACGGCCAGGTTTTTCCTTTGTGTTGGCTACTGGAAAGCATTTGATAAACTTTTAGCTAAGTCAAATAAGTTAATAGCTTTTTATATTAGTTCTTTTTGTTACTTTCTTTTTTGTACTTATAGCCTTGATTTCCCTATTCTTGTAGTATGTTGGTAACATATTATAGGCCACTTTTTGGGTCAAGGAATTCTTTCTGGAACAAACATAGACATATTAACAAAAAATAAATGACATAGGACTAGATTACTTCATGCATTAAAGAAGATATTGCAGGACAATTGGACTGCATATATAATTATTCCCATAGTGCTAACATGAAGCTTTAGAAAAAGAGACAGTGCTATTTAAACAGAAATGTTACTCTGACTCTGGCAGTAAGAGCATATCCTGAGAAACTGAACCCACAGAAGGGGCAGTGGTATTTGGCGTTTTACTCAAGAATACATGGGAGTGGTTGACCAAGCATCATATCCAAAACCCTTTTTCCTCTGTTGTCTTCATTTACACAGTATAATGAATGACATACAGAAATTCTTGTATCAATTCTTAGCCAAAAAGTATATTGAAAAATTCATGAAATAAATGCATAACTGACATTATCTTTTATATCTCTTCATTCCTTTTTTAAAAATCATTATTATTGTTATCCTATTTCAGTTGTCCCAATTTTCCCCCCTTTGTCCTCTTCCAAACATCCCACCCTCCCACCTACAGTCAATTCCCACACTGTTGTCCTTGTCCATGAGTCATTCATACATGCTTTTTGTCTAGCTCCTTCTTTATTTCTTATAATTCATTATAAAAGCATGTCCAGTTTTTAGAAATGTAATATTTTTAACTATATTTAAACTGACCACACATTTTTTGTCTACTATTTCTTCTTTTGCTAATTCAAGACCATCTCCTCTATTCCTTAATTCTAACCCCTTGCTCAATTTTTAAAACCCTTACACTACTCTGAATATTTTACTGAATTACAAATATAACCATCTAAACATGGGTCTAATTGTGCCATTTCTCAACTCATCGATCTTCTGTAAGCTGCCGTTTGCTCACAGGGAACCCTTGGCCTCACAGTCCCAAGCCCTCTTGGCTCTTAGTCTCATCCTTTCCTTCTAATATTCCCTATGTTTCAAACAAACTAGGACAGCACTGATTTTTAAATATATCTCTACCCTTTCCTTAACTGTATTTTTATTCAAACTTGCTTATTGTGCTGCATCCATCTCCAGCTTGAAATCTTAGGGAATGATTTACATAATTTAACTATCACTTTTATGAAATCTTTTTAATTTACTGTGAATAACTTTTTCTGCTATTCTTCCTTAGCCTAATCTTTCTTTTATTATGTAAGCACCATCAGCTGGATAGATTGTTTTATCTGTCTCTTACTAGTCTCACTTTTTTTTTTAAACTAATTTCTTTAAATAAGAGCCAGGAAAACCCCCAGAAGTCAGCCAGCAGTGGCACTGTTGTCTCTCTAACCCCTACCCTACACATGGAGCCAAGGTTGTCCTGCCCTGGTGAATAGCCAAGGCTCCGTCACACACAACTTAGACTCAGCAGGTATGCTAAAATAGAATCAAAGCATCTGTACCTAGTACCCAGATACAGGGAGGCTGCCAAAACGAGGAGACTAAGAAATATGTCCAAATGAAGGAACAGAACAGAAACCCATAAGGAAAAGAAAAAAGAAAAAAAAAAACACTAAGCGATGCAGAGATAACCAACCTATCAGACACAGAATTCAAAACACTGGTGGTCAGAATACTCAAAAATCTCATGGAATATGGCAAAAGCATAAAGGAAGAAATGAAGGGTCTACTAAGGGAAATAAAGAAAAGTCCACAAGAAACCAACAGTGAAGGGAAGGAAGCCGGGATTCAAATCCATGATTTGGAATATAAGGAAGAAATAAACATTCAGCCAGAACAAAATGAAGAAAAATAAAATCTAAAAACACAAGGAGAGTTTAAGAATACTCTGGGGCATCTCCAAAAGTGCCAACGTCTGAATCATAGGGATGCCAGAAGGAGAAGAGGAAGAGCGAGAAATTGAAAATTTATTTGAAAAAATTATGAAAGAGAACTTCCTTAATCTGGCAAAAGAAATAGACATACAAGTCCAGGAGGCACAGAGAATCCCAAACAAGTTGGACCCAAAGAGGTCCACACCAAGTCACATCATAATTACAATGCAAAAGATTAAAGATGATAAACAGAATCTTCAAAGCAGCAAGAGAAATGTAGAGAATTACATACAAAGGAGTTCTCATAAGACTATCAGCTGATTTCTCAAAAGAAACTTTGCAGGCTAGAAGAGAGTGGCAAGAAGTGTTCAAAGTGATAAAAAACGGGGACCTACAACCTATATTACTCTATCCAGCACAGCTGTCATTTAGAAATGAAGGACAGGTGAAATGCTTCCTAAACAAGGTAAAGGTAAAGGAGTTCATCACCTCCAAACACTTATTATATGAAATGTTAAAGGGACTTCTATGAAAAAGAAGAAGATCAAAACTATGAACACTAAAATGACAGCGCTCACAACTATCAACAACTGAATCTAAAAAACAAAAACAAACTAAGCAAACAACTATAACATAAATAGAATGATAGATAAAGAGACCATTTTGAGGGTTATCAGCTGGGCAGGGGAAGTGAGGGGAATGGAGAAAAAAGTAGAGGGATTTGGAAGCATAATTGTATGGGTACAGGATAGACAGAGGGATGTTAAGAACTGTATAGGCAATGGAGAAGCCAAAGAACTTACATGCACAACCCATGGACATGAACTAAGAGGGGTGGGATCGTTGGAGGGAAGAGGTGGGGTGGAACCAGGCAGAGAGGGGCAAAAGGGGGAAAATTGGGACAACTGTAATACCATAACTGATAAAATATACTTAAAAAAATAAAGGAATCCCTCTTAGAATCTTGTCAGGGACCATTTTTTTAATATATATATATATTTTTTTAAGTTATAGTAATTATTCTTTTTTTTATTTTTTTATTTATTTTTTTATTAATTTATTTACTTTTTAAATACATTTGACCATTTTACTTTTAATAGTTCAGGATGAAAACCAAAGCTAATAGTTTAGATAATGTTTTTTAAAACATTAAATCAAATGAATTCTACATAATGGGCAGCTGGTTTTTTTCAAGGGAATAATGGAAGGAAGGTAGTGTTCTCAAGCAATCAATTGGAGTAACAAAAAGGAAAAAAAGCTATTATGCAAATACATGGCTAGGTAGTGCTAATACAGTTTGAGGAGATTTAATAGAGGATATAAGAAGACTGCAGATTCAAACATTTTCTGCCTGTGATCCAATTATATTTTAATAACATATACCTGTATAATAACAAGCATTATTTTATAACAAGGTAAAATATTACAAAAGATTATCAGTGATATTGTTGAATGATGTAGGTGAGACTATGTTATTTCTCTTCTGTGTGACCATGAATTCCCAGAGAGTTCTAGTTGTTGTTTATGGTGGAGGTATTAAAAGTAACACTTATGTCTGGCAAATAAATTCTGTCATGCAAAATTATCAATCTTAAAATCTATAATTTGAAGTTAAAAATAAAATGAATCGATAAATACTATAATAATAATATTAAATAATAATGTATTATGGTGCTAAATCTATATTTTGAATAGAAATTCAACTATTAAGTGGTATAGAATATCAAGGTTGTAACATTCTGCAGCAATAAAAAGAGAGGAATCTCAAATAAAGACATTTCATGATAATTACTCTGAATTCAGAAAAATAATAAATTATGACTGTTTTTAAAAATATTACCCAATAACAGAAGCCATGTGGATTTACATTCCTATTTATCTTATCTACAGTTCAGTATCAGTCTTCTGAGAAAATGTTATATATGCAAATCCATATATTCCTTTTAAGGTAATGTGATCTTTTTTATCTTACACAACTATCTTAAAAAAAATGTGAAAGAAGAAATGACTATGACTTCCAAAATCAATGAGCCATTACAAATAGAGGTGACAGCCTAGAGACTGTGAAAGATTAGAAACGATGATTAAAACGGAGAAGTGCACCCTGTGAATAGGACTACTTTCAGAAACTACCACTTCAGCATACTTAGTGGAAGTAATGGTTCTTAAATGTATCTTTTTTTAATGTAAAAGGTACCATTACATCTTCTGTAAATTATCTTTGAATCTTTGTAGAAATTATGTTGATTTTTTTCAAAAGAATCTAAAGGCAATAAACTGAATAGAAAAAAAGAGGAAATAGAGCATTCTACTTTTCCCTGGAATTATTTCAAACTCAAATCAGTTCAGAAGCAAGTTTCGGTGAGAAAAAATAAAATAGAATTACCTGAAGTTGTATGTTAATAGAACCAGTTACAGAAAGTCATATTGTTAAGATCTAATCTATAAGCTGTCTAATAAGGTCTAATGACACAGAGCTGAAAGTGTGATAACAATAATTATTATAGAAAGATGAGAACAGTGAAATAGGAACTGCAGAAACTACTTTGCAATTTCTACTAAGTCATTTACCTTAATGTTTACTGAATAAAAAGTAGGACAGTTAGTCACAGAAAACAAGCAAAACGATAATCTATGTAATAATTAACTAGTATTAAAGAAATAGTAAGTCAAATCCAGGTTGTTGTAAAATAGTCTATATTACTATTAATTTAAATTAATTTAAATATAAATGACATGTATTAAAGACTGAAAGTCCTTTTTGTTATATTTTTAAATGAAATACACACAAATATAAAATAAAAGCAATAACCAAGTCACATTGTTGTTATGAGGATTAAATGAAAGAATATATTTAAAGTCCCTAGAAGAATGTCATGCATATAATAATACTCAAAATATTAGTTATTTTTAATGTTAATGTTCTTATTATTGGAGTTTCTTTTGTGATTTTTATCATTTCAACTTATTGCCTCAAAGCATTTACAATGCAATAAGAGAATGTATAAAGCATGTGTGTATACACACACATACACACACATATATATGTGGTTTAATGGTAGTAAAAGAAAACGATAAAATGCAACCTCCTTTCTCTGTCAAATCATTGTTTTTAGATCACCTATTCTCCACTACTACCTGTCTCAAGAAAAAAGTGGTCTAATGTCTTGTTAAGGCTAATCATCTCACCTGTGTTTGCAATTATAGCCTTATTATCTTTTCTGGATCATATTCTATAACTGTTTTAATTCCTTTTTAAATACTCAATTACTTTTGTCCATATGTGATGGCTATCAAAAATGCTAAAGTAAACTTTGAATGCAATTATAGTTACATGATATTGAGGGGAAAGAATAGGGCAATCATGTTTCCTTTTAGCTAGGTAATGGAAAGCCTAGTTTAAGAGAAATATAGACATGTATACAAGGTAGGAGCTGAAGAAAAATTTTACTGGTAAATCTGTTTAAACAAAGTTACATAGATTTAACAATTACAAATATGTGTCTGACACAATCTTGAACACAAATGACAGAGTGATATGGAAGACAAAATAGACTGCTCAATGGAGTAAACTTCAGTGGAGAACAATTAACATGAAACAGGCAAGCAAATAAATTAAGTTGTATTGAAAGAGTGATAGATGTTTTGAAAAACAGAATAGCAGAACATTTAGAAATAACATGAGGTGATGTGGGAGAGGACCACAGAGTAAGTACCCACAAGTTAAAGAATAAAATTATTATATTAATAGAATTTTTAAGAATGAATTATATTTGTGGAATTCACAGAAGTGATAGTATCAAGTTATTTGAAAGAAAATTGACCTTTAGAGTTATTTAGTGTTCACCAAGTTCTTTTTTTTTTAATAGAATAATGATCACCTAAAAAAAATTATAACTTGGGGAGTTATATGATTTAAGAAGAAATTAATCACGCTTTTAGAGAGTTTTATTAGAGTTTTTTCTAAAGTGGAAAAGAAGCTCTCTGGCTGGTGTGGCTCAGTTGATTGGAGCATCATCCCATAGACTGAAAGGTTGCAGGTTTGATTCCCAGCAGGGGTGGCTACAATAAAGCAACCAGTAGATGTTTCTCTCACATTAATGTTGTCTCTCTCTCTACCCTATCCCTTCTCTAAAAGCAATGAAAAAATGTTTTCAGATGAGGATTTAAAAAAATAAAATAAATAAAGTGGAAAAGAAAAGCATAGAATGCCGTTTGTTTCAACATAATATACTTCCTTTTAACAGTAAATGATAGAGTAAAACCAAACTTCTGTACAGGGCAGTGCCATCTCCTGATATTTAGAATTATTGAGTGCATGCTATGAGATAGTAATAATGACAGGTACTTAGCAAGATTTTACCTTCAAAACAATTCAATCAGGTAGGTGCTGGAATTTTATCCAAATTATAAAGAACACTCTTTGGAAAGTGAAACCTGGCACCCAACTAGTGGAAGATGGAGCTAGAATTCAAGTCAAGCTCTATCTGAGGCCAGTGTTCATGGTTTAACCCAATATGCTTTACTGATTTATTAGGATAAATAAATACTTGGAAAAGGTGTCGTTCAGTCAGTTCAAACTTTGGATAGGTGGTTGGATTGAAGTTCTGGAAGTGTCGAAAATAGCATAGTGCACAGAGTAAAACAACAACTACTTCTGTAATAAAAAGCCAGACTTTTCAAATCTGTTTGAACTGAATTAAAGACCAGTATTTTCAATATATAGTTTATTGTGTAACCTTAAGAAAGTTACATGAATTTTCTCCTATGTCTTTTCATCTAGAAACAATGATTAAAAATATCACACATAAATATTAAACAAAGTGAGAGAAACTTTTAAAAATTGCTCAATCCAATGTTTACCACAGACCAATCATTGAAGGAAAAAGGGTATATTTTTTATTTGTTTCACTCATTTACTCATTTATTCAGCAAATATTTATTATACATCTTCTATATGTCTGGCTCTGTTCTTTCTTCTGAGGAAAAATAATGGTGACAGGTATGGTCATTGGTATCTAGTATGTCAGGGCAACAAGGAAGGCTTAGAATCACTTTCACTGAGACCATTTGTTAACATTCCTTTCCCATCAAACATATTTAGATCCTCTTAGTCACCAAAAGCAAAAACAAACCTCCTTCCACAAAACTGCAATTGAACACAGTCTTCACATTCTTTACAAGTTTCTTTATTATTTAAAAAAAATCTAAATTCTACCAACTACCTCCAATAATAATATTCTTTTCTCCCCCACACACAGCCATGTTTTGACACCCCATCTTATTACCATGTAACATATGGTTCTGGAGTCAGTGACTTTTTTTTTTTTTAATCACACTTCTCTCCTTGCACTAGTCCTTATTCCATGTGAACTTTGGGGCCCTATGTTATGTTAATAGAGTATAATTTTCTTTTGAAACATTTTTGAAACCTGGATATCATAGACAAGTAAACACTTTGCAATCATATCCAGTTTATCAGTCTCATTTTACCTTATTCTTTTTCACTCTAGAAAAAATTATTCAAATGCAATTGATCTCTAGATATGTACTTGCAATATTGTTTTTATATTATGATCATGAGAGAAAACATAACTTCAAGGTATATAAAATTATTCTAAAATGACAGGAATATATATGTCATTTAAAAGGTATTAAATGGTATTTAATGATATTAAAATTCCCAAGGTGGCAGTCTCAAAAGGCAAAATATGATTTATATTTGTAGAGCAAGTTATTTGACCTACATATGAGAAGTTAAAATGGCATTTTATCAACACTTCCAAAAAGATACTTGAAAATAAAGCACAGTTAACAAACAAATAAATAAATAAATCAAAATCAAGAATCTAAGAGAAAAAGTTCTGGAATAAAATAATTAGAATGGCAGAGAAGCTTAAGCTCCCTTAACAGTCAGTTTCATTTTATTTTGTTAAAAATAAAGAAAATTAAGCAAATAGAAATTCAAAAAATATTTTACACTGTCTTTTGTAGTCAATTGTAATTCTAAGGTTATAGGAATTCTATACAATAAAGTATAAGAAAAATTATGCTTAAAATGCCCATGTTTTATATTCTTTAAATAGTGAGTTAATGTGACTATAATGTGAGACATTTAATATCAATGTTTTTTTTAGCCACAGTAGAGTTGAGCCTTTATGTTACAATAGCATACACCATATCTAAATTTTACCATGAAGAAAATAACATTTAAATTATATAGAAAATAAATAATATTTAAACAGAATTAAAAGTTTTAATGAAAATTTCAAAAGTAATTTTAAAAATAAAAATGTATAACATAGCAATAAAAAACAATTTCGTAAGCCAACTGAGTTTATTAATCTAAATTTATATGTGGAAGTGGTGGGATTTAGAAATAAAATTATTTTAATTACTTTGTATAACACATGACTGACAAATTTAAATCTATAACCAAAATAAAATTAAATCAATATTTCTTCCAGCCCAATATACTAAATATTTCTTGCTGTTATTGTCTTACCATACCAGTTGGGTGTGAAAGTCTCCCTTATAACAGACTAAACTTTTTGACTCAAGTTTGTTCTACTTAACATAGCTACTAGGCTAAACAAAGAGGCTGGGGTAGAAAACTGGCCCCAAGTAAAACAATAGGAATATCATTGCTAGGAATTGCAATTGGTTTGAGTTAATGGCTAGAACTCAGGATCATATTCTGTGGGGTGGCATAGTTATCCAAAAGTATGTCACATGTGCAAAAGAACAGAGAACAAGTTAGACCTAGCATACAAGTTAACACTTAAAAACAGAAAGAGAGGCAAGATTATGACTCCTAGAAGTAGTCTGAGAGATTAGTTGCTGCTTTGTTTCCTAAATTTGGTTATTGTTTCAATTCTTGGTTCATGTGTTCTAGATATAATTTTTGATATTGTAACATAATTCTGCATATTTAGAAAAGCTGGTCAATCACTCATACTCAGATGAAACAAGAACCATTCTTGAATGAAAGAAAGATGTTACAAATGCATGAATAACTTCACGCTAACACTTAAGAGTTGTTTTGATGAACAGTTCTATATGGTGTTGAGATGTACCTCTGAAAACTGTATTTTCTATGACATTGGCTTATATTTTAGGCCATTTCCAAATAAAATTTTTAAGATTAGTTTTTAAAAGGAATGAGACAGAAACTTTAGAATTTTATATTGAGAATAATTCATTTGTGTAAGATAATTCTCATTGTAGTATGAAATATATTTTCCTAATATGATACAAATTCTTGATTATTATACAAATTGATTGTAGAATATCAAGAGTAATGTAGTTAAGGATCATTTTAAAACAATTACTCTGAAAAAAAGAACAAAAGTAGATTTTTATTTTAGATTGAGTCATCAGATAAGGGCTCTACAAAAGATGTAGCATCATAATAATAAGCAGGATCTTGTGGGTTTGAGATTAAGAGGTAGAGAAACGCAGAAATAAGTTTGGCACTTTTCAGAAATGTGAAAAGACACAATGCATTCTAAATAAAGTAAGCAATGGTACTCAATACTTGTGAGGCCCAGTAGGGCAATATGAGTATTTTTTATTTCAATTAATCTTAACAAGAACCCTTTTAGCAGGTAGAGAATGTGTTTTACAGTCTTCATCAAAATGGTCACTATGTTGCTATGTGGAAAGTGGATAATTAAGGGCAGCATGAAAAAAGGGAAATCATATAAAATGTTTTTCAAATAGTCTAGGTATGAGCAGATGGTGGGTGATTTAGGCTAATCACAAAGGAGAAGATGAGAAACTAAATGGATTCAAGATACACTCTGAAGTTAGAGTTTACGGAGTTTTGAGGCATATTAAATAGGATGAGAGAAAGTGGGAAGACAGAACCCTAGAAGTTGATTCCTAATCCAAGTATATAGGGCATTAATTATTTACATAAATGGCAGAAAGTGAAAGAAGAATCTCAAGGGGCTAAAACAGCAAGGATTTTTACTTGGATACTTTTTTTGAGAAACCTATTAGATATTCAAATGAAGTCCTCAGATAGATGATTCTGTACCTCAGTTGAGAAATCAAGGAAGATTTAAAATTAAAAATCATTGCCATGAATGAGATATATAACCATGTTACTCAAAGAGATAAACTGCATAGAAAAATCTATAGATTGAGACAAGAAGAGAAACCAGGACTTGTCCAATAATTAGGTATTACTTGGAAGCTAAATGGAGTTAAGAGCAGCCAACAAAAACAACTGAGGAGGGATAAAATTTTGTAGTGAATACAAGATTTCAAAAAATAGAGAGAGAATCCAAGAATCAATAAAATATAATGCTTAAGGTCTTAGAAGTCAGCTGAAAACATGATGTAAAGTAAGGACAGAACTTATAACTGGAACTGGTAACACAGAGACCATCAGTTGAGAAGTGACATCAGAAGAATAGCAGTGTGAGAGATCCTCTTGGTCTCTCTGCTTGATGTTTCACCACTTTGAACTGCTATAACTCAAGAAAGGATTTCCTGCTCAACACACAAAACATGCCTGAGAGACCTACTCATTGAAACATCTAAAGTTGAGTAGGTAGAAGCAAAAGGGGAAGGCAAGAAGGGAAAAGGGCTGAGATGGGCCAAGGTTGCAGCCTTCTAACAGGGAGCGCATGGTGGGGCTCAGCCCAGAGAGGGAATCCAGTTATGGCTGGTGCTCCCCTCAACTGGGAAGAGCAAAGAGATTGGTGGGCATTCCTGTAGGAGTGGGCAGAATAAGCTTCAGCTGAGCCCAGAGACCTCCAAAAGGACACAGCATGGGAAGGTAGCTAGGCTGTCAGGTGGTTAGCATTCCCGACAAAGAAACAAAGGCATAGAGCCTTGCCACCCCATAGCCTCCCAGAGGTGTCTCCTTTTACCCTTGATGTCAGGTTACAGAGAACATTATATGAAAACCTGAGATATGATACAACAGATTCACATTTTTTCCCTGAGCAAAGGGTGCACTGTGTGACTACTGCTAGTGTTGACGCACAGGGGGACCCTGCAGAGGTGCAAGGTCACCATTATCAGGAGGGCAAAACAACAAAGAAGCTGGCCAGCTCCTTCAACCCACTCCATCCCCATGTATCAGCCACATTGACAGCAATGTCTGGCTGCAAGGGATGGCACTGGAATTTCACAGAGTAAAACGCTTGTGATTTGGCGTCACCTACTGGAAAATACTAGAAAACCTCTTGGTATTAATCTGCTAGAGAAGTGCCAGTCATATATAGATGCCTAGACAGAGAAGGGATCCATCAAATACCATGAATAACCAAGATAGTGAGGCAGCTCAGAAAGAAAATTAAAAAACCTCCAGAAAAGAAACTTAAAGACATGAAAATATGTGACATAAATGACAGAGAATTCAAGATTTTAGTTCTGGAAATACTAAACAAGATGTGAGAAAATATAGGCAGGCAACTTGATGCACTCAGGAAAAAAAATCAATGAACAAAACAAGTATATACCAAAGAGACCGAAACTTTAAAAGAAAACCAAAGAGAAATCCTGGAGATGAAGAACTCAATAAAAGAGACAATAATTAACTAGGAAATAAAGGAAGTAGAGCTGATCAAATAGAGGAAATAATTAGTGTTATCAAAGATAGAAATCTACAAATGATGCAGAGGGAAGAAGAAAGAGACTTGAGCATAAAACAAACAACTGTGCAAGATCTATCTGACTCCATCAGAAGAGTAATAGAAGAATAATAGACATACCAAAAGAAGAAGAAAGTGAGAAGGGAATGGATAGCTTATTCCAACAAACAGTTAATGAGACCTTCCTAAACTTATATAAAGAGCTAGATCCTCAAATGCAAGAAGCAAACAGAACACATAGTTCCCTCAATCCAAAGAGGTTTTCTCCAAGACACATTATATAAAAACTGTCAAAAGTTAATGACAAAGTTAAAGTTCTGAAGGCAGCCAGGGAAAAAAGGAAAGTAACCTATAAAAGAAGCCTATTAGGTTATCACTGGACTTCTCAGTAGAAACTCTACAAGACAGAAAAGAATGGAATCAAATATTCAAACTACTGAAAGATAGAAATTACCAGCCAAGAACAATATATCCAGCAAAATTATCCATTAAATATGAAAAAGGAATAAATAGTTGTAAAGACATACAGAAGCTAAAAGAATTTATCACCAGAAGACCTCCATTGCAGGGAATAATCAAAGGGGTTATTCTACCTAAAACATAGAACAAAAGGTAACAAAACTACAAGTAAGGTCACTGACAAACTTATAGCATAAACAGAGGTAATTTGTAACAACAAAAACATAAAAGGGGAGGGAGTAAAGGTCTGAATTTGCAAAAGGGGATAGAAATCAGATGCATTCAAAAGAAAAAAACTACTGTATACATGAAAACTTCTTTTTCATAAACCTAATGATAACCACACACACACACACACAACGCACACATGCAATACTGTGACACATCGCTTTTAAAAAAAAGAGGAAACAGAAGAAAGATGGATATTTTATAATGATAAAGGGGACACTATATCAAGAAGATACAACACTACTTATATACATGCACCTTATCAGAGAACACTAAAATATATAAAGCAACTACTAACAGGACTAAGGTGAGAAACTGACAAAAATACAATTATAGTATGGGACATTAATATCTCATTGCAGCTCTAGATAGATCATACAGACCAAAAATCAATAAAGAAATATCAGCTTCCAATGACAGATTACATCAAATGGACATAATTGACATTTATAGAGCTTTTCATCCTAGAACATCATATTATACATTTTTTTTACAGTGCACATGGAACAATTTCAAGGACAGACCATATATTGGCTCACAAAACTAGTCTCAACAAATGCAAGAAGATTGAAATCATACCAAGCATATTTTTTTACCACAATGTTTTAAAATTAGTGAGAGGGGGAGTCTAGGGGGTGGAGGGATTGAGCAAAAAGGAAAAATCACTTATGGACATGTACAACAGTGGTGATTGTTCGGGGTGGTGAGAAGGGAGTATAAGAGGACTAAATGGTAATGGAAAAAATAAAGATTAAATTAAAATAAAATAAAGTAAGCAACAATTTAATAAGTGCACACCCTAAAAAACACTTTGAAATTATAAATCAACTGAAAAAGGAAATAAAGAAACCCACACATATGTTGATATTTAACAACATATTGCTAAAATTACTGAGTCAAAGAAGAAATAAAAAGTGAGATCAAAGATGTGTTGAAATGAATGAGAATAACAAAATGACCTTATCTAAAAGAAAATAAAGTTACATTTTTCCTACTACTTGATTTCAAGATATAATTTAAAACTAAAGTAATTAAGATAGTATGGTCATGATGTAAGGTAAACAGAAAGTAGAACTTGAAAATAAGCCTACATATACATGACAAATTGATTTTGGACAAAGGTGCAAAGGTTATTTAATAAAGAAAGAATAGTTGTCTCGACATTTGGGCATTCATATGGAAAGAAATTAAGTCAACCCTATGTCTCACCATAGTAGATCTACATGTAAAACCTAAAAATATAATACTTGTTGGAGAAAACATAACCATATCCTTGTGACCCTGTGTTAGACTGTCCATCAATTTCTGAAATTCCATTAAACCATGACAGAGTCTTCAGTTCCACTTTGCTTCTTTTTTATTGTATTTTTTCCATTACCATTTATTATCTCTATATCCTCTTTTACCTCCACCCATTCCCTTTCTTATTACCAAGAGACAGTATTTGCCCTTTGTCTATTAAATCTTGTGATGAAATATTTAGAGCACCACACCTGAACTAAATAAACGTATGAGTCAAGCATTAGAGATGAGTTGCATTTTTTTATAATTATAAAAGTCAGTTTATGGAAGCACATTTACATACATTTAAAATTATCTGTAAATAATCTCTTCAGTCATCCATATAAAACATACTGTCAAACATATTATATCACAATAAGTTCAAGACAATTTATTTTTTCATGTAGGAACAGATGCTTCTCAGTTAATGTTTACTTTAGAGCCTCACTAGACAGGAATCTATTGCAATATCTAAATTTTTATTTTATTTCCTCCATCTTTTTTCTTTCCTTTTAGCCACACAGAAATTGAATTTACATAAGTTACATATAAAGTGATGTAACTCCACCAGTGTGTATTGGATTCTGTTTCACTTGAGTCAATCTGTTCCTAATCTTATAGGGATATTATGATTGCTGGATTCAAATGCATTATTTGTGTACTCCTTCAAATCAAATGCAAATCTTGCTGAGTGTATTTGTAGAATAAACTTGCAATATATTTTCTGTGTAAATAAAGGGAGAAATATGTTTCATAAAAGAATAATTTGGGGAAAAATTTTGACTATCTCCTCTGGAAGATTTACAACCACATTAATATATTAGAAGTTCTATGAAACCATCAAATAAGAAACAGATATAATTTTATATATCCATTCTTTCAAAACATATTTCACCTTTGAAAATATAAAGCTGGAAAACAAAGTATTTGATTTCAGGTTTGAATGGAAATCTACAGTAACAAAAATGGTATGGAACTAGCATAAAGATAGCCATATAGGTCAATTACAGAAAAAAAGAGTCCAAACATAGACACACACATACACACACAACATCTAGTTTTTTAATTAAATTTATTGGGGTGAGAGTGGTTAATAACATTATGTAAGTTTAAAGTGTATAATTCTATATAATACATCATCTGTATATAGCACTGTGTGCTCCCCACCCCAATTATAGTCTCCTTCCATCATTGTATATTTGACCCTCTTTATCCTCTTCATGCTTCTCCAAGCTGCCTTCCTGTGGTACCACCTATCTGTTGTCTGTGTCCCTGAGTTCATTTTATAACAACTAATTTTTTACAAAAATGCCAATGTTAGTGGAGAAAACATAGCCTTTTCAAAAAATAAAATTATATGAATTGTAAAACCAATTCTCAACCCTTATCTCATACTATCTACAAAAGTTGACTTAAAACAGATTTTAAATATAGAACAGTAAAAACTAAGAATGACTCAAACAGACTGATGCTTGGCTGAGACTAAAGATAGAAGGACTGACTACAAAGACTCACATGGGGAATTTCTTAAGGGGAAAAAATGTCGACTATATATGTGTATATATGCATGTGTGTATATATACATACACATACACTTAAAGGGGAGGAAATGTTGACTATATACATACACACAAATAAACAAGACATTTTATACATCTGGGTCTGTATGTACACAGTATCTTTCCTCAATATCTCAGTAACTTCCCCATATGAATAAGAAATTTCAACAGCATATATTTTGCCAAACCCACTCATGTTAGTGTTTAGTATGTACAAAATGCTTCTGTAATATTTATGTGCACACAGAAATAATCTTTTCAATCTTTGGTCTAAGAAAAATTCTTTGAGCAAATCCACAGTCCAATGCTAAATTTCTGTCTGGTTCTCTGGTGCAGCTCCTGTCAGCATAACTTTGACATAACAGCTTAGCTAGATTTCACCAAAGTAGACTCCTCTTTCCTTTTCAATCATGCCTTCGCTAACCCTGGCTGATATGACCCAATTTCTTCTATACAGCATTATAGAATTTTGAGCCAAGATTTTCCCACTTCAACTAGTATTGAGTCACAGATAAAGTTTTGAAGGGATCACAACAAACAATTTTATTTAGCTTATGAAAGCTCAAGAGTCATGAGGTGATTTCTTACTCTACTCAATTTGTTCTTAGTCAGCCTTAAAGAGTTAGCCACAAAACAGACTCAAATCTCCTTGTTAAAAATTATTTTTCTTACTAAATGTTAAGAAAAAAGAAAAATCTAAAATTACAGTCATGTTTCTAAGTTTGAGAATTGTTCATAAGAAAGATTTTCATTATTTTCTGTACATATAGTCCATAGATGTCTATTATGAAGACCAGTAGTATATTTCTATCAGTGAGAGTGTCTAAGTCACACAAAGTGACTTCAAAAATAATTCATAACATTCTGTTAAAAGAAATAGCAGAAAGAATATTTGCTATGCGTTTCCATGGAAACTAATGCACTTGCACAAAAAATTCCATGCCCATTATTTCTCAATAAAATGTCTCTGATTTATATTAAATTGATTCAACACCAAAGGAGGAGACTTTTAAAAGTCAAGAAATACTTCAAAATTAAAACAAAAGGAGGTCATTACAAATTTTTGGAAACGTGCTTGTATTATCCTCCCCATTCAACAAGATGCCTCATTCTGAAATTCAAGAACTCCCTCCGGGTAAGATTGGTATGATCTTATGAATACATTTTGTAAAACTTATATATAATGAAACACATATTTTATAGAAATGAAGTTATTTGACTTACTATACAATGGTTATTTGTAAAAATAATTACAACTTTATATATATCCTTGGAATGTAAACTTGAAGTTAAAGTTAATCACTCACATAAGATATGTGAATAAATTTGGGAAGTTGAGCTCTTTATTATTCTTAAAGCTCAACATTAAGCTGAGTGATGTTTCCTGGCTGACTAAATAGACTATTTGCTATATTATAGTCAAAGTAAATTTACAGGCTTAGATAACCTTTATTGAACCTCAGCAACAAATTTTCTTCAGAAAAATTCTCAGCTAATCTAATTGAATCTTTGAAATTCCCATATAAACAGAGGCATACTTTGAGTGAATAAAATAAATATTTTATTTACTTAATTAGATTTTTCAAATCTCAGACATAGTCTTTCTTTAATTAATATTAATTTTATGGCTTGATTATCAGTATGAAAACTCAATCATGAACAAAACACCAATGTACAAATCTAGAAAAACTCTTAAAACTCTTTTTTCTGCCTTAGCACTTTATATTAAAATTTTAAATAGAATAGAACTCAATCACTCATGGAAAATAAAGACTCTCCAATGCTTTTAAATAAATTCTATAAGATATCATATGATGTGCAAAATTAACAGTGAAGAAAAATTACATTTTAGTCCTGCTTAAAAATAAGGGGAATAAAATTTCTGGAACAATTGATTACCATGAAATCGAAATTTCACAATTTGAGAACTTGCAGTACTTACAGATAAAGAAATGAATTTTTCCATTAAAATATTTAAGTCAGTAATGCTTTAGGATATTCTCCACAGGACCCTAAGCTTTAATATGAATGCAATTTATGTATCACTATAACACAAAATATATGCATAGTATCCAGGCTATAACTTTCTACTTTTAGTTTGATATAAAAAAATGATTCAAACTACATTCATTTGTACTTCCATAAAGTCTAGCATTCATTACCTACATATTCACTTAACTGAGTTGAAAATTAAATGGCCAAATATTTTTTTACTTCTTGAAGAACAAATTCTACAATAAAGGTGACACAGAACAACATACCATGTATTAGATTAGTTTTACCTGCATTTATTTGTGTATGTGTAAAATGTTACTTAAAACCACTTTCTAAGTAGAAAAAATGCATCTAACTAAGATTATATATACCTACAAAAGCACTAGAATTAATGGAGTGTTTTAAAAAAATATATTGTTTTGATGCTTTTGTCCTCACCTCTTACTTAATGCATCTAGCACCATTTATAATCAAGAGTGTTTGCAATGCAAGTGATGTTCAGGTATCTTCCCATGAAAGAGGTAGGGTGAAATTTGATCATCCTTGCTTTGTGAAATGTGAAAATCTGATTTTTAAATAATGCAACTGCACACTAGACAAGAATAGCTTCTTTCTTTTCTGTCATTTCTACTTAGAAAACTCACAGCGTTTGGTAAACCCAGCCGTGGAAACATACCAAAATGAAAGGCTAACTTAGATTGGAGGGACGATAGCAAAGAGGTTAAAAGGCTGAAGGAAGAGAAAACCAAAAAGAAAAATTTTCTAGAAAGACCAGACTGAGTAGGTCAAGGAGTAAGAATGGTGTTTGGAAGGAAGAGCTTCCCTCAGAATGGCAAATTAAAATCACTACATTCGCTGGATATACTTATAGGATAAACTATACAGTAAAATCATCCTCAATTTTCAATTATGTTTGGGTTCTCTTTCTATAGTAACATAGTACTCACACGAACCACTAATTACTGTCGTCTACGTGCTCTACCTGCAAAGAGTAAAAGAGTACAGAAATAAACCATATAAAGTCCTCCCTTCCATATGAGGAAGTTAATATTAAGTGAGATTTCATAGATAATATACAAAGGTGAGTAAAACTAAGCTTATGATTGTTCATGTGGAAAATAATACAATAATTAATAAATAATAATACAAGAATAAACTGTTTTGCATACTCACATCTATAAACCTGCTTTTGACCACCTTGTGTGCATTAACATATTTGTATGTGCTTGTGTGTTTAGAGGGATAGTATAAGCATAAGTTATTTTTTTTAAATCAACCATAAATAATTCAGCATGCTAAAAGGGGATAATTCAAAGACATAAGATGCCGAGTGACTTTTATTTACAATAATTTGCTTTCCTATGTCTTCTAATATTCTACCAGTAATTGTTAAGTTAAACATACTTGTAAAAGAAAGAAAATGGCATAATAAAATGATTAATTGTCTAAGTAGTAAAGATATAAATACCAATAGCTTTTTGATTCATACAAGTCATATGAAAAGATTTTCTCAAAAAAAAAAATCAACAGATCCATCAATAATTACTTCCAAGTTCAGCGCCAAGTGACGGGCGAGGGTTGACGAGCGTGTGTGTGACCCATGAGGGCTGCTGAATGCTTGCACCGGCCGGCAAGGCCTCCCACAGATTGGCACAGATATGGCCTGCGAGGGAGTGCACAGAGCGGCAGGGGCAGGCGTAAATTGACCCGCCCACCTGTGATTGTGGAGCAGCCCACAAAATCAGTAGATCCCCGGGCAAATGGGTCACAGAACAGCCCAGAGTCCCTGGAGGAGAGACCGGAGACAGGATTAACCGGAGAGTCCTGGAGCTGACTTCCTACCGTTTCCGTAGTCCCCATTTGCCTAGGGGAAGCAACGCACCCAAAGAGCCAAAAGCAGGGAAAGCACACTGCAGAAGACCCTAAACTGACCAGTGCCAGGGAGCTCGGCAGCCAGGGGGGCCAGATGAGTACACAAGGGCGCAAATAAGCCCCCTGGTGTGGGGCAAGCACATGCGAGCTCAGGCAGGGGGAGATCCTGACCCAGCAGGAGCGCTCTCAAGGAGCCTATGTGAGAGTGCAGAGAGATCCCAAAAAATAGCCCGACCCTGACCGAAGGTGTCACAGAGCTGCCCCAAGCAGGAGTCAGACACAGACAGTAGACTCCTGGAAGGCTCAAACAAAAACCCAAGGTCCTATAGGGTCAACAACTGACATCATCAGAGGCAGGCCGAGAAAGAAAAGTAAAGGACAAAAATATTTAACAGACTCTCACAAAAATTGTAAGAAAAAGAAGTTCCCCTCAAATGAGTGGAAAAGGGGACTCCCCACAGAGAGAGCTCAATGAAATAGAGGCAAGGGAACTATCAGATTCTGAATTTAA
The DNA here is from genome assembly GCF_021234165.1 of Pteronotus mesoamericanus. Classification (NCBI taxonomy): domain Eukaryota; kingdom Metazoa; phylum Chordata; class Mammalia; order Chiroptera; family Mormoopidae; genus Pteronotus; species Pteronotus mesoamericanus. The sequence continues at coordinate 20,942,223 of NW_026555285.1, read as the reverse complement.
AACAATGGTTCTAAGGAAGCTTAATGAGCTCAGCCAGTTCAAAGAGAACTATGAGAAACTGCAGAGAAACTATCAGGATCTAATAGAAAACTATATCAGCCTGGAAAAGGACATAGAAACTATCAAGAAGACACAAGAGGATATGAAGACTACCATTTCTGAATTGAAGAACACAGTAGAAGGAATCCAAAGCAGGCTGGATGAAGCTGAGGATCGAATCAGTGAGATGGAAGACAAGGTAGAAAAAAGCTCCCAGAAAGAACAAGAAATGGAAAAACGACTCAGAAAGAATGAAGAGGCATTTAGGGAAATACAGGACAACTTGAAACGCAATATTATCCGTATAATAGGGATACCAGAAGGAGAAGAAGAGGAGCAAAGGATAGAGAACCTCCTCGAAAAAGTAATGATGGAAAATTTCCCTAATTTGAGGAGAGAAAGCATCTCATGGATCTAGGAGGCACAGAGGACCCCACTCAAGAGGGACTCAAAGAGGTCCACTCCAAGAAACATCATCCATAAAATGGAAAATGTCAAAGACAAAGAGAGAATCCTCAAGGCAGCAAAGGAGAAGGAGAAAGTAACATACAAGGGGGCTCCGATATACCTAGGAGCTGACTTCTCAACAGAAACACTACAAGCCAGAAGGGAATGGCAACAAATATTCCAAGTCATGAAAAGCAAGGGCCTACAGCCAAGGCTGCTCTACACAGCTAGGCTCTCCATTAAAATAGAAGGGGAGATATGGAGTTTCCCAGACAAGAGAAAGCTAAAAGAATATATCTCTACCAAACCAGCACTCCAAGATGTGCTAAGGGAACTGGTTTAAGCAGATGAAGGAAAAGAATGAAAGAGACAGGAACACAGGTACAAAGAAAATATGAGTAAGTTTCTATCAGTACTGTCTCTCAATGTGAATGGATTCAATGCCCCAATCAAAAGACACAGGGTAGCTGAATGGATAAGAAAACATGACCCACACATATGCTGCCTACAAGAGACCCACCTCAGAGCAAGAGACCTACACAGATTGAAAGTAAAGGGATGGAAAATAATATTCCAAGCAAATGGGCATGAGAAAAAGGCTGGCATTGCCATACTTGTATCAGACAAAGGAGATTTCAAAACAAAGGCCATAAAGAGAGACACAGAGGGGCACTTTATAATACTTAAAGGAAGAATCTATCAAGAAGACATCAACATTGTAAACTTATATGCTCCCAGTATAGGAGCCCCCAAGTTTATAAGGAAATTGTTGGATGACTTCAAAAAATATATTGACAGCAGCAATACACTGATAGTAGGGGATTTCAACACCCCACTGTCAAAAATGGACCGATCTTCCAAACAAAACATTAATAAACATATTGTGGCACTGAATGACACACCGAATCAAAGAGACTTAACTGACATACATAGAACCTTGCATCCCAAAGAAGAAAAATAAACATTCATTACCAATGCTCATGGCAGTTTTTCAAAGATAGACCACATGCTAGGACACGAAGCAAACCTCAGCAGGTTCAGGAAAATTGAAATAATACCAAACTTTTTCTCAGACCACAAGGCCTTGAACCTGGAAATCAACCTCAAAGAGAAACTTCAAAACCTTGCAAACTCATGGAGACTGAACAGTAGACCATTCAACAATGAATGGGTCAATTATGAGGTAAGAGTAGAAATCAAAAAGTTTCTGGAAACAAATGAAAATGAACAGACAACAGTCCAAAACCTATGGGACACAGCAAAGGCGGTCCTGAGAGGGAAGTTCATAGCAATACAGGCTTACCTAAAAAAGATAGAAACATTTCAAATAAAAGACCTAACACTACAACTTCAAGAACTGGAGAAACAACAACAAATAAATCCCAGGGCAAGGAGAAGGAAGGAAATAGTCAAGATGAGAGCGGAATTGAATGACATAGAGATGAAAAGAACAATTCAGAGGATCAACCAATCCAGAAGCTGGTTCTTTAAAAAGATAAAAAAAATTGACAAGCCTTTAATAGACTTATCAAGAATTAAAGGGAGAGGACCCAAATTAATAATATCAGAAATGAAAGAGGAGAAATAACAAGTGATACCACTGAAATACAAAGCATCATCAGAAACTACCATGAACAATTATATGCCAAGAAATTTGAAAACCTTGATGAAATGAACACATTTCTAGAAAAGTATAATCTTCCAACACTGAAGGAGGAAGAAACAGAAAGCTTGAACAGACCGATAACAGCTGGGGAAATTGAAGCAGTCATCAAGAAACTCCCAGCACACAAAAGCCCAGGGCCGGATGGTTTCACAGAATTTTACAAAACATCTAAGGAAAAGCTAACCCCTGTCCTTCTCAGACTATTCCAAAAAATCCAAGAGGAAGGAAGACTCCCAGACTCTTTCTATGAGGCCAGCATCACCCTGATCCCAAAACCAGATAAAGACCCTACAAAGAAAGAAAACTACAGGCCAGTCTCACTGATGAACATAGATGCTAAAATCCTCAACAAAATATTGGCAAACTGCATCCAGCAATACATTAAAAAGATTATCCACCACGATCAAGTGGGATTCATCCCAGGGATTCAGGGATGCCATTCAATATACAGAAGTCAATAAAAATAATACATCACATAAATAAAAGAAAAGACAAAAACCACATGATCATCTCGATAGATGCAGAAAAAGCATTCGATAAGGTACAGCACCCATTTATGATCAAAACACTCAGCAAAATGGGAATCAATGGAGCATTCCTCAACATAATAAAGGCTATATATGAAAAACCTACAGCCAATATCATACTCAACGGGCAAAAACTGAAAGCTTTCCCACTAAGACTGGGAACACGCCAAGGATGCCCGCTCTCAGCGCTTCTTTTCAACATCGTATTGGAAGTCCTAGCCGCAGCGGTCAGACAAGAGAAAGAGATAAAAGGCATCCAAATAGGAAAGGAGGGAGTAAAACTATCATTGTTTGCAGATGACATGATAGTGTACATAGAGAACCCTGTAGACTCTACCAAAAAACTCCTCAACCTAATAAGTGAATTTGGCAAAACAGCAGGATACAAAGTCATTATTCAGAAATCAAAGGCATTTTTGTACACCAGCATTGCAAAAGAAGAAGAACAAATCAGAAAAAAAAAATACCATTCAATATAGCAAGAAGAAAAATAAAGTACCTAGGAATAAATTTAACCAAAGACGTAAAAGACCTGTATGCAGAAAACTATACAACATTGAAGAAAGAAATTAAGGAAGACACAAATAAATGGAAGCATATACCGTGCTCATAGATTGGAAGAATTAATATCATCAAAATGTCCATACTACCCAAAGCAATTTATAGATTCAATGCAATCCCTATTAAGATACCAATGACATGTTTCACAGAAATAGAACAGACATTTCAAAAATTTATATGGAACCATAAACGACCCGGAATAGCCTCACCATTTTGAGAAAGAAACACAAAGTAGGAGGGATCGCAATACCAGACATCAAACTCTACTACAAAGCCACTATACTCAAAACAATCTGGGACTGGCACAAGAACAGACCCATAGACCAGTGGAACAGAATAGAAAGCCCAGAAATAAGCCCAGGTCTCTATGGCCATCTAATATTTGACAAAGGGGACAGAAGTATAAAATGGAGCAATAATAGCCTCTTCAACAAATGGTGTTGGGAGAGCTGGACGGCTACATGCAAAAAATGGAAACTGGATCATCAGCTGACACCATACACAAAAATAAACTCAAGATGGATAAAAGACTTAAATATTAGTCGCAACACCATCAAAGTCCTCGAGGAGAACATTGGCAGGAAACTCTCAGATATCCCACGCAGCAATTTTTTCACTGATATGTCTCCTAAAGCAAGGGACATAAAGGAAAGAATAAAAAAGTGGGACCTCATCAAAATAAGAAGCTTCTGCACGGCAAAAGAACATCAGCAAAATGAAAAGGGAGCCAACCCTATGGGAAAATATATTCGCTAATGATACATCAGAGAGAAGTTTGATCTCCAAGATATATAAAGAACTCACTCAACTCCACTCCAAGAAGACAAACGATCCAATTCAAAAATGGGCAAAGGACCTGGGCAGATACTTTTCCAAGGAGGAGATACAGAGGGCCCAGAGGCACTTGAAAGGATGCTCAGCATCACTAGCCATCAGAGAAATGCAGATCAAAACCACCATGAGGTACCACCTCACACCGGTCAGAATGGCCATCATAAACAGATCCACAAACAACAGGTGCTGGTGAGGCTGTGGAGAAAAGGGAACCCTAGTACACTGTTGGTGGGAATGTAGACTGGTGCAGCCACTGTGGAAAGCAGTGGGAATTTCTTCCAAAAGCTGAAAATGGAACTGCCTTTTGACCCAGCGTTTCCCCTGCTGGGACTATACCCTGAGAACACCAAAACGTCAACACAAAAGAACCTATGCACCCCAATGGTCATAGCAGCACAATTTACAATAGCCAAGTGTTGGAAGCAACCTAAATGCCCATCAGTACATGATTGGATCAAAAAGTAATTGTACATGTACACAATGGAATACTACGCAGCAGAAAGAAAAAAAGAACTACTAAACTTTGCAACAGCATGGATGAAACTGGAGAGCATCATGCTAAGCGAAATAAGCCAGGGGGAGAAAGACAAATACCATATGATCTCACCTATAAGTGGAACCTAACCAACAATACAAAGATGCAAGGAAAATAATACCAGCGACACTGAAAGGATAAGAAATCAACAGAGACAAGAGGGAAGGGGAGGGCAGGGAAAGAGAACGGAAGGGGAAAGTCAAGGAACATATAGCAGGGACTCATGGATAAAACCAAAGGGGAAGAGCTGAGGGAGGGAAGGAGGGAGGAGGCAAGGGAAAGAGGTTGGGGGGAGGCAGAGACAAATGTATTTGAAGAAATAAATTAAAATTAAATTTTAAAAAAACACGTAATGTTTTCCTGATTATAAAATAATACATGCTCAGTGTAGACAATTTTCAAAAATCCTAGAAAGTAGGAAAAAAAATAATTACTTCCAAGTTCTAAAACAATGATTATATGTAGAGTTGTCCTTTCTTACAAAACTTGTTTCAAATAAGAAATTATGAACTGTAGCTATTTTTTACATATTTTCAGGGGATTCTATACATGTATTTATAAAACAACCTTGTGTAACAAAGATCAGATGCCTAACAAAGAATATTCTGAAGTATGCAGTAAGAATTTTAAAACATGACACATTTTGGCCATAGTAAAAATACACACAAAATTGGAAAATTTTTTATGAAGAAGATAGCAGAAAAAACTGCTATTCTTCATGTTTTCATTAGTAACAGAACCTTGGTTTGTAACTCAGGGTGGAATTTTGACCATGACCAAGTTCTGAATAATGAGATATACTAGAATATATACTAACAGGTGACTTTGCTTAAAGGTGCCATGTATTTTTCCTTTCTCACTTTATTCCTTCTTTTATTTTGTAATATAGAAATCATGCATGTAGTTCTGTCAGTCATCTTATAAATTAAGAGATATTCAGATCTCATTCTAGTACCATGGAGCAGAAAAATCAAAGGAGCCTGGTTCCTTGATAACTTACAACTGCGTAACTATTACATTGGCCTCAAAGTGCCTATGTCCAGAATTATTTTAGATAAAAGAATTAACCGTGTGTTTGAGCCACTCTGGTAAGATTTCTGTTATTTACAGCTGAATTCAATTCTTACCCCGTAAGATGAAGAAAGGTCAAAGATATCAGTTTACAATCTTTGATTATAAATAATATAAACTAACTCTAGCAAACAAACATAATAAATTTACTTAAATACTGGGCAACTCACCCAATCAAAGAAAATTTTTTTTAAAAATTAAGACTTAAAGAACAGCTGCAAAGACTTACTGAGAATGTCTTTTAAGCTACTGCCATAAAAACTACTCAGCTCCAAATTATATGCAGTCTGTGATATCCAACATTCAAATGCTCAGAAGTGAAAATCTGACTAGATTATAGCTTATCCTTTCGTCAGCGCAATTGGTGCCAGTTTACTCACGGTCACTGACAGTCTCAATATGACTTCATAGAATGAGGAAAATGTAGTTCACAGGGTGTTACTATTGATGTAAGGACAGAAGGAATAAGAAAAGGGGAAAAGCAATAAGAAAATTCACTCCTTGCATAGTAAGTACACATTCAAATACAACCTAGACTCAATTAAAATGTATCTTATGTTAGAGTCTGCCTTATAACACATAAACACATAAACACATAAACACATACATAAATATATACAAAATGTTTCCTTCACTAAAAATAAGCAATCCAAAGCCATTCCCTGTACAGTACCCAGCTTCAAGCATAATATTTTTTAAAGTTACCTATCTTTTATAAATTACATTATTTGGAAAACTAGAGACTAAACTTAACCATACCCAACATCTTATATAATATTACAGAAATAAAACAGGATTTAAAATTATTATTCATATGAAGCCAGAAATGAAGGTAAAAGTTAGAATTCTATATTCTATTACTATTTTAAAATATGTAAAATTCTAAATTTTATAACAATGTTACTGTTGATAATTATGACTTTCCCACCTATTGCGTACACATTCCAGTTAGAGTTCATAATCTAAGAGTAATTTCCAAACATTTCTATCTTAGATTTGTAATTACTGCATGTTTAGTCTTTAATGAAATATCAATGGTCTTGTTATTACAGTAGAGACTCCTCCAACTTCTATTCTCTTTCCTGTCACGATTGTCTGGCAACCACAGCATTTCTCTTTTAAAAAGCATGACAATTGCTCTAGCCTTTCTCCCTATCCTCTTTTTTCCCAGTTTTTCATTGCAGGAGATGTTAGAAACAGCCAGATAGCAATCTCGGTCACTCTATCACTCTCCTAACTATATTCCTTGGTAAAAATTCCTCTCATTTGATTATGAACATTTCCAAAAAAGAGAGGCCAGAATAGCAGAAATTATGAACAGGATTTTTAAATGAGTCATTAAATATATTCTTATAAAACATCACCCACACTTCTACTTCCACTTTTTGGTAACTGTAAATATACACACTGCAAGCAAATACAAACACATACACAAGTAATTAGAGCAGCAGCACCATATGTTGTTCATTGGTTCAAAGGATTTATACCATTCTGAAAGAGAAAACAATGTCCATCTTATTATGTTCCCCAAACAAGCTTAGGTCCTGAGAAGCAATGCCATTATTTTATGCTAAGCAAATAGGAACACCCTTAAGGCTAAGCAAAGTGGTCGACAGAGATCTCAATGATAGCATGGGCAGGTAGATTGGGAGAGTCTCCTTTACAATGAACAGTCTTGTTTTTGTCTTAGGTCTGTCAATATTTACTACTTGCATTTAATGAAGAGGTACCACTAAATAAGCTCAATCAATACTTAGTTTGACCTGACAGTATTTAATTCACAATCTCTGCTCAAGTTGCACAGTTCTTAAAGTTCCAAATGCTAGTTATGTAATATCCAGCCAAACTTTTCAGTGCCAAGGAAAGAGTACTTTAAAAGGAATTTACTTATTTCTTGAAAGTGATGTGGGCTTATTCCTGAACCTTTGAGTTCTGATGTGATTCCTTTTTAAGAAATTTTCACACTCCACAGAGCATGACAATCCATTTAATTAGAACCCAAGTGCATTGAAATGTTTCAAGCCATAGTATCAAATGCCAGAGAAGCTTACTTCATATGTGGGACAGCTAGAAAATTATTCTAGTTCCTATGCCTGAGTACAGTGCATTAGGCTTTAAGTCAGTAGACAAGAGGAGGGCCACTGAATGCCATCTGCTTTGCCTCAAAGACCCAAAGTAATCTATCAATATGCTTGCCTCCTAATAGTGGATATTTTCTGTTTGTTCTTCCTTATTTATTTCCACTCACACACCCTCCTGCTTTGAACCACGAGGTACCAAAATGTTTGAACTGAATTAACGGCTTCCAGGATTGCCTGGTGCGATTAGTTAACCAATGAGTGCGTGGCCAAGAAGGTGGAGAGCAGAAGATTTCAGTTAGAGTATCTCTTTCAGTGAATAGTTTATGTCCTTTGCTCTAGGCAGGCTACAACCATACAACAAAGTTTATATGGCTTCTGTCAAGCTGACATCTTCTGTCGGTATAGCTCCTCTCTCTGGATTTGTACAACTAACCTTTTCATTTACTCCTTCTGATGTAGAAGCATAGTGGCTTCCTGTCTTTGTTATGAGGAGGTGCCTTCGTATCCTTTGCTGATTTTCCTTTCCCATGCTTCCTAGAGATCTGTAAATAGTCCCCCATTGGCCACTACTGTGTTTCCCCATTGATGGGTCAGCCAGAACTGGATTGAAACGAAATGAGGAAAACAAGGCATAATAATCTTCACTTTGAAGAAATATTCTCAATTTTCTAGATACTTAAAGTCTCAGGAATTTCAATGATATATAGTACTTTTTTAACATTTCCTGAACTTATTCTCCATTCTGATACACGTCTTACCATTGCTGGGGATCTTGGACTTGCTCCTCCTTGATCTCCTGTTTTTTTCCAGGGTCTGTAAGTATCAAGTTATTAGTGATGAGTCCCAGGAAGATGGTTTGTGGAGATGATGAAGTTGTCAGTGTTCTTCAAGATTAATTATGGCATCATTTATTCTTAAAGGAGGATGGTAAAGTCTTAATTCCCGGTGATCTCTATTTGCCAAAATAGATGATATTAAAAAAAAAAGTTTGGAGGCATGTAGTTACTTTCCAATGCCAGGGGTTTATTACATTGTCCATGATAAAAGGCTACATCTGGAATAACTGCTATAATTGCAATCACTGCCCAATTACTTTCCTTATAATCTATTGTCATTTTTTAATGTGTCAGACTGCTGAACGGTTCAAACAAGGGAAATTAATGGGTAAGCGATTAACATCTCTATAGCTGAACCATTCAAAATTCTGATCATGACTTTAATCTCTATGATTCCCAAAAGAATGCATTATTACACTTGGATTGCTCTTTCAGTGAACAGGAAGAATTCTAATTGTTTCCACTTGACTCTTCATTAAAATGTGGGGTTTCTGCCAGGTTCTAAACTTATCAATTTAAAATTTTCAGTCAGGAAATGACAACATAGCCTTAGTATTGGTGAAACATGTAACAATTATGGTTAGGTTTAACTGTATATACTGGCAACAGTAAAATAAAAATGTAAACTTTTAAAATCATGAAAATTTTATCTTACTTTTTCTTCTTTTGTAAATTCAGAAAGTAGGCAGCCCTTGGAGAGTTTCTTTTACACTCATCAATAACCCAACATGTTTCTCCTCTATTATCCTTATACTTGATTTTCCATCTACTACTTGCTACAGGTCACAGGCTCTCTAGATACACCACTGAGTTGACACCCCCATGTGTAACTTTTGTGGTTAATCTCACTCTCTCTCACAAACATGAACCACACTGAGTTATCTATGTTTAGATTACCTCTAAGCCACTTTATATTGGTTTTCTATAAAAAAAGTATGCTACCTATGTGACTCCATAAAACATTTTATATTTAAATAAGATGAGAGTAGATAGGTGATAATAGATAGTTAGAAGATAGATAGATAGATAGATAGATAGATAGATAGATAGATAGATGATAGATACATGATAGAGGTTTTGGTTTGCCTCTGGAAATCCTAGCATCGTACAAAATATCCAAACCTAGCAAAGTCTTTTAGCAAATAAAAGTAGAAAATAAATCTTCAGTATGAATATAGGTATAAACATCTAAAGGAAAGAATAGCTAAAATAGCAGAATCATTAAAATGCCAAGTATGGTTTAAAATTGTAGGAATATAAGAAGGTTCAATATTGGGAAATACATTAAAATTTATCATGTTAACATTTATATGTTAAATAATTAATGATATTAACATGCCAAAGGGAAGCTACTCTTTTAATAAATGTTGGAAAAATATTTGAGCAGATTATATGGAAAGCTGATTTCATATGCTTGAGCAAAACCCAATATCTTCTTTAACAATTAACAGCCAGTATTACATTTAAAAATGTAAAATACAAATAAAAGAATGTCCCCTCTCATACCAATTTTATTTCATTTTAGTGAGCAACTAGTAGCTACATGCAGAAGTTAAATAAGTAGGTTATTTCAAATGAATTGATTTCAGATATAAAAATAAAAAGCATCAATAACAGTAACAAATTCATTAAAACTCAGAATTTTTCTTACATTGCAATAATAATGAATTAGAAAATATAACCACAGCAATAACAGCAAAATAGCTCTTTTTACTGCACCAGAACACAAAAATATATGTCAAATAAAAAGTATACAAAGTATATAAAGATAAAATTATGAGTCAGCAAAACATTAAGAAAAGAACTTTTAGCGATTCTTTAAATTTTGTCAAAAAGATGGTTAATTTCCAGAAAATAAAAACACAAACACAGCAAAAATATTTCAGCCAATACAGAATAATGAAGTTAGAAATATCATAAGGGATGTTTAAATATATTATAAAATTGTAATACTTAGCAGAACTTTGACAGATATGAATATCAATAGATTTGAATGCAAAGTCCGGAAACAGACCCAGCTATTTTGTAATGTTATATGAAAGGAAAGCTAGCAACTTAAAACAGGAGAAAACAGATATGCTAATTACTAGACAAGAAGGTAAACATATTTCCCCAAAATAAATTCCTGACAGAAATACAAATAAATGCAAACCTCTAAAATACAATTAGGATAAATTGTTGGTGAATCATCTTGTAACTTGAGCTGGCAGTTGGTTCTAAATATGACACACACACACACAAAAGTAATTGGTGACATCCTCGTGGCATGGCTCAGTTGGTTGAAGCGTGATCCCATATACCAAAAGGTTGTGGGTTCAATCCCAGTCAGGACATATACCTAGGTTACCTAGGTTGTGGATTTGATCATCAGTAAGTAGGGACATGTATAGGAAGCAACTGATTGATGTTTCTCTCTCACATTGATGTCTCTCTCTCTCACTCTCCCTCCCTCCTTTCTCTCTCTAAAAAAATCAATAAACATATCCTTAAGTGAGGATTTAAAGAAATTAAAAAGGGTGGCATTTCAGCAAAAGTAGTGCTTAAAGAGAAATTTATGTCATTGCATGGCATTAAAACAGAAGAAAAATCTAAAATAATTCATGCAAGCTTTTACCATAGTAAAGCACAAAAAGACAGCAAATTAAGTCTAATTTAATGAGAAAAAATGAATATTTTAAAGTAGAACATAAATCAATAAAATTGAAAACAAGAAATCATTGGAGAAAAGTCACTACAACCAAAATGTAGTTTTATGGGTAAGTCAATTAAAATGTATAAACCTCTAGCCAGGCTAACTGAGAATTAAAGTAAGAGGGCACGAATTACTATTATCAGAAATGGTAGTGAGAATATCACTACAAGCCTCAGGAAAGTTAAAAAGATAATAAAGAATATGGAGAACTGCTTTATGCCTACAGATTTGATGACCTACATAAAATAAAACAATTCTTGATAGACACAATCTGCAAAAACTCATACAGGAACACATACATTATCATTGTACACCTATATCTACTAAAAAATTGAATCAATAAATATAACTTTTCAAAACAAAAATTTCCCTGACCAGATGGTTTTACTGCTGAAATTTACCAAACATTTTAGAATGAAATTATACTAATTATCTGTAATCTCTTTGAGAAGATTAAAGCAGAGGGAATAGTTTCTAAATGATTTTGTGAGACCAGCATTACACTAATACTAAAACCAATGATACTACATGAAAGCTAAAAATCAGTATTTTATGAACACAGATGCAAAAACCCTCAACATCAGCATATCAAATCCAACTATTACAAAATGAATAATACAGTGCAACCAAGTGAGATTTATCCAAGGTACACGTTTCTTCAACATTCTGAAATCAATTAATGTAATCCATCATATAAACAGGTTAAAAAAGAAAAATCACATGATTATATCAGTAGGTACAGAAAAATGATTTGAAAAAAATAAAGACAGCCATTCATGATAAAAATGACCAGCAAACTAGGAATAAAGAACTTCCTCAATTTAATAAAGAACATATACATAAAACCAACAGTTCACATTGAAATAAATGGTGAGAAACCCAAAGCTCTTCCACCAAGATTAGAAATATAACAAGAACGTTTCCTCTCAACACTTATCGACATCATACTGGAATCTCTAGCTAAAGCTATGATGAAATAAAATAAAAGATATAAAGATTGAGAAAGAAAATGTTTGCAGATGAAACAATTGCCTATATAGAAAATTTGAAAGAGTGAGGAAAACTTTTCTAATAAGAGGTTATAACTAATCTCTTAGTTATAAGAGATTAAAACTAATAAGAGATTATAGAAAGTTAATATGCTAAAAGCCAATCACTCTCTTATACACGAACAATGAACAAGTGGAATTTAAAATTAAAACATAATACCATTTATATTAGTAAATAATATAATTTAATTACTTTATATTATATTATTTACTAATAAATAATAGACCTGGGATCAGCCATGAAGGACCCGCTGCAGTGTTAATAAACCCCAAACGTGATAACAAAAAGAGAAAGGCAGCCCTCTCCGCCTTTCGTACTTTCTATTCAGTTCTCTCTTCTAACCGAGCTCCATCGTTTGGTGGCCTCCCCTCCAGCAAGGCTTGGGGTTGGGATCGAGGATGCAGGCATTGGAGCAGGGAGCGGAGAGGGCAGCATGCCCGCATCTCAGGCCGGCAGTGCTGGGTGGAATTGTCCAGACTGTGGCACATTGGGTTTCTCTCTATTTCTTTTCTCCCCTGACTCTGTAAGAGCTATTTCATTGTAACTTAGGGCGATCATGTAAGAAGACAAAAGAGAGACAAAATGTACCTCTTTCACTAGAATAATGTTTATATTTATCAGTGAAATAAGGCATTTTCTTTTTACCAACATAAAGGCAACCTTGGTTTACACAACCACTTCTCTATCATGAATACTGACATCTTGACTTCACTATCAATAATAAATATATTTTCTGACAAAAATAAAATAAAACACTTAGGTATAAATTTAACAAATTGTATGCGCTACCTATATAAGAAAACAAACTATATGATTGTTGATTAAATGAAATTTTAAAAAACTAAAATAAATGGAGAGATATTTTATGTTTATTAATGGGAAGACTCAATATTGTCAAGATCTCAGTTCTTCCAGCATCCTCTGTAGTTCCAATGTAATACCAATCAAAATTTTGCCAAGTCATTATTTTGGATAGAAACAAATTGATTCTAAAGTTTACATGGAGAGACAAAAGATCCAGAATAGTCAACACAATATAAAAGGAGAAGAAAAAAATCAGAGGACTGGCACTACCCAACTCAAGATTTAATATTGATATATAGTAAAAAAAAAATGAACAAGTATATTAATAGAACGAAATAGAGATCTCAGAGATAGATTCCTATAAATATAGTTGATTTGACCTTTAACAAAGGAGCAAAGGCAATACAATGGAAAAAAGATAGTCTTTTCAACAAATGGATAGTCTTTTTAGAAAACTTGACATCCACATACAGAAAAATATAGAACTAGAAAAACCTTAGAAAATAACACAGGAGAAAAATTAAGATGACCTTGGATTTAGTGATGATTATTTTTAGATATGACACAAAAGCAACAGCCCATGATAAGCTGTACTTAATCAAACTTAAAATTTTTGGCTCTACCCTGGCTGGTGTGGCTCAGTGGATTGAGTGCTGGTCTGAGAACCAAAAGGTCGCTGGTTCGATTCCCTGATAGGGCACATGGGGTTCTAGGCTGGGTCCCCATTTGGGGGCAAACAAAAGGCAACCAATCAATGCTATTCCTCCCCTTCTTTCTCCCTCCCTTCTCCTCTAAAAAAATAAATAAAGCCTTTAAAAATAAACAAACAAAAACAATCTTTGGTTCTGAAAAGTAACTGTCAAGAGATTTTTTAAAAAATCATGGAGTGAAAGAAAATATTTTTTAAAACATATCATAAGGGACTATCACTCAAAACATAAAAGAAACTCTTAAAACTCTTAAACATAACACAAGCAACTACAATAAAAAAAATGGGTCAAATGCTTATAAGACATTTCACCAAAGAAGATAGATAGCAAATAAACAAGAAAAGATGTTCCACAATCTATGTCATCAGAGAAATGCAAAGTAAAACAATGAGATACTACTATACACTTATTAGAATGGCCAAAATCCAGAAAAGTGGCAATAGCAAATATTGGTGAGGATGTGGAGCAACAGCGATTCTCATTAATTGCTGTTGGGAAAGTGGTACACTCACTTTGGAAGACATTTTGAAAGTTCCTTACAAAACTAAACACATTTTTACCATATGATCCATCAATTACATGCCCTGGCATTTACCCAAAGTGTTTGAAAATCTAATTTCCACACTAAAACTTCCCTACAGATGTTTGTAGCAGCTTTATTAATAACTACATTATGACATTGAGCATTATAATAAGCATTATAGGATTATCAGAAGAATAAGAAAAATGAATTAGGCAGAGAGCTTATATGAAGAAACAACATCAAAAACTTAAATCTGTGGAAAGAAATGGATATAAATGTAATAATTGAATAACAAAATAAAGGTAGCATATAACAATTATATTTTTTTGGTTTTGCAGTGCATATAGAAGTTATGTTTACACTGTACTGCATAGTCTATTATTTGGGTAAAATTAGCATCATCTCTAAAAGAACAAATAATTTTTAAAGATACTTTATTTGTAATAAAATGCTAACCATCATTTGCAAATCGTGTTTTAACTGGTGGGGCAGGAATTTTGCCTCATTTTTGCTGAGCGATGCCTGATCAGGGTGATTGGTGGCTGTGGCAGTTTCTTAAAAGAAGACAACAATGAAGTTCGCAGCACTGATTGACTCTTCAAGTGCAATTTCTCTATAGCAGGCGATGTTCTTCGATAGCATTTTGCTGATAGTAGAACTTCTTTAGAAATAGAAGTCAATCCTCTCAAACCCTGCTACTGCTTTATAAACTAAGTTTATGTGATATCCTAAATTCTTTGCTGTCATTTCAACAATTTTCACAGCATCTGCATCAGAAATACTTTCCATCACAAGAAATTACTTTCTTTGTTCAACCATATGAAGTATTTCCTCATCTATTAAAGTTTTATCATGTGATCGCATTAATTCAATTACATCTTCAGGCTCCACGTTTAATTTTAGATTTCTTAGTATTTTCACCACCATTGCAGTTACTTCCTCCACTGAAGTCTTGAATCCCTCAAAGTCATCCACACGAGCTGGATTCGACTTCTTCCAAACACTAGCTAACATTAATATTTTGAACTTTCTCCACAGATCACAAATGTTCTTACTGGCATCTAGTATGGTAAATCTTTTCCAGACAGTTATTGAGTTGTTCAATAAAGAGTTACCACAAACCTTCAATTTGTATTTAAAAAAAAGAAGAAGAAGAAAGAACAACAAAGGTAAAGCAACATCTGTGAAGCACAACACAGTGAAGTGCGATAAAGTAAGGTACATCTGTGTAAAGAGCTTCCAAAATACAGCAAGAAAACAAATAATCCATTAAAAATGGGCAAAGGACTTCAATACACATTTCTCCAAGGAGATATACAAATATACAAATGACCAACAGGATAGTAAAAGATACTCAACATCAATAATCATTAGAGAAGCACAATTCAAAATTACAATGTGATAGTACATCATACCTATTAAGGTGGCCACTAAATTTAAAAAAAAAAACCTGCTGTTGAGGATGTAGAGAAATTAGAATTCTTATGCACTGTTGATGAGATTGTAAAATGGTGCAACTACTGTGGAAAACATTGAGGTGTTTTCTAAAATATATATGTATGTGTATAAAGAAATATATGTATATATATACATACACATATATATAAAATAGTACTCTTATGTGATACAGCAACTTTATGTCTAAGTATTGAAAGCAAGGCCTCAAAGTTATTTTCACATTCATGTTCATGAAAGTACTATCCACAATAGCCAAGAAACCCAAATGTCCAACAGGGGGTAAACGGATAAACAAAATGTGAGATAAGCATATAATGTAACATTATTCATCCTTATAAGAAAGGGAAAAAATGTTTAAATCCTCACCCAACTATACCTCTTCATTACTTTTAAAGAGAGAGAAAGGGAGAGGGAGAAACATCATCAATGTGAAGAAGAAACACCTATTGGTCGCCTCTTGTAAGTACGTCGGACACCAGGGACCGGACTTGCAACTTAGTGCCCCAACTGGGAATCCAACCCACGATCTTTTTGTTACCAGACAACGCTCCAACCAACTGAGCCACACTGGCCAAGGAGAGAAAGAAAATTCTGTCTCATATGGTAACATGGATGAATCTTGAGGACATTATACTAAGTGAAATAAACCAGTTACAAAAAGACAAATAATGCACGATTCCATTTATATGAGGTATTTAAAATGGTCAAATTCATTGAAAGAAAAAAAAAAGTATGATTACCAAGGTTAGTTGAGGAGGATTACAGAAATTGTTTAAAGGATATAGAGTTTCAATTTTGGAAGATAAAAAGTTCTGGAGGCTTAACAAAAATAAAAATATATATAGCAATATTGAACTGTATGCTTAAATATGATGAAAATGGTACATTTCATGTTGGGTTTTTTTTGCCACAACACAAAAAGTGGTGAAAATAAAAATTTCAGTAATCTATATAAATTGATTAACTTCTATACTTAAAAATGGCCATACTCATTAAAGCTTTTAATCTTATTTATCAAAATTGAAAAGAAGAAATTATTATGCCAGGAGCACCCTCAGTGTGGCCACCACAGACATGACTGGTGTCCCCTAGGGGCAGAATCATCCCAAACTGAGAGCCCCTGGACCAGGCAATAAGAATGTTTGCAGAAAGCTTGAATAACAAGGCATGTGGACCATCACCTGTCTGTCGCCCTGTAACCTAGACTTGGTAACGTCTTTTATCACGTGAGATTCAGTAGCCTTTCTCTCAGGCCACGTTTGGGTGCTCAGACCACCCCCTGAACCGGTTCTGGGCTTCCCTTTGACTACAGTAGGACCTTTGACATCCTCATCATCCCAGGCCAGAAATGCCTTCTGATCTTTTGGTTTGAGAAGAGCCTCTAGTTTCCCGAAATGCAGATGAGCAAGGCCTAGGCTCAGGGCTGCCCCTCGGCATCCCCCTCTGGGCAGGAAAAGCACATGTCATTATTTTCTCTCCCTGGACTTCAGTGGACAACAAAGAACCCCTCCTCACTTTGCCATCCTAACTGCATCCCTCCCAACCCACTTCCTGCCTTGTGGGACCTTCAGGGGCACATAGATAGGTTCTGAAAGTCACCAGATGCTGAGGGCATAGGATCCAAGTCTTCAGTCCAGGAACTGCAGATCTTGTTTTGGGGTTGAGGCTAGGAATTCCAGGAAATGGGTGAGGAACACTCAGTTGAGCCTCCCCCAAAAGAGAGAAAAATCTGGAAGTGACACAGCATCTGCAGCTAGACTAGCTGTGGAATCCTGGCAGTGCCCTGGCAATGTGAGCCCCAGCCCACCAGCTGGCATAAGAAGAGAAACAAAAGGCAGCCCTCCCTAGGAGAGGTGCTGTCAGGGACCTCTGGGCACAGGCATGGCTGCGAGAGCACCGCCAGTCACAGCCAGCTACACCCAGCACTGGTCAGGCTGCCTGAACACCGTGTTCCCTGCAGCACAAGAAAAGGTCTCAGCTGACTGGTGTGGCTCATTGGGTTGGGTGCTGTCCCACAAACCGAAAGGTCCCTGGTTCTATTCCTGGCAGGACTCACATCTGAGTTGCAAGCCAGGCCCCGAGTTGGGGGCATGTGAGAGGCAAACAAGGCAACCAATTGATGTTTTTCTCTCTCTTTCTCCCTCCCTTCCCCTCTAAATAATAAAAAAAAAGAAGAAGAATTTAAATGAAAACAAGAAATTGACTAATGCATTCTTGCTGTATACATTTATACATGTGAACAACTATGAAAACATATTCTTACTGAAAAAAAAATTTTGGATAACATTCTTCAGTGCGTACTTTCTACAAACTCCTACACACAGTTTTATATTTCTTATATCATCATATGTATTCATAGAAAGATATGATTTTCCAAACACACTTGCAAAATTACATGTGAAATGTATTTATATGCTCAGTATATCCTGTAAGTTAGGCTTCCCTGTTATTATTATTCTGTTAACACAGATATTAAGTGAGAGTGTTGGGTCTACATTCTATGAATCTTGATTCTCTGAATAACAGGAAGCATATTGCTGTATTTCTCATACTTAAAGAGAATGAGAGTATGCCTAAAAAGATCAATGGGCTGTCAAATGATTTTTACATATCTGAATCAATATACCAAATATTCACTGCTCATATGGTAGAGTAGTTTTCTGTTATTTGATGTAGAGATTTTTTAATGCATTTCAAACATGATTTAAAATCAATATAGCTATGCCACTGAACATGGTTATTCATACTGTTCCATCTATTTATGTTTACCAACATAGTATAATTATATTCTACAATTTTGGAGTTGCTCTTAACAAAATCATTAAAGACTTTTATCACTTCAATGCTAAAACTTAAAGTTAATTCCATTTGGTCTGTAATTCAAATATTTGTATGTTTACATATTTTAATGTATAATTTGGCTGAAAGGCTCTGATGTAGAGTTATCAGAGTTTTCCTAGAATACTCATAGGTACTCCCTAAAATTAAAAAATAAGAAATAAAAATATTCAACAACACACAAACTAAGACTAGCAACAGAGTAACGCATTTGGGCAAAATATATACTAGCTCTAAGTCTTACAAAAATAGATTGAAGAAAGCATACCAAAATTAAAATATCCAAATATCCATGACCTCAATAAACTGGAATTGTCTGAGAGAAGAAATGTGAACATTTGTTTCTTTGCTCACCGTACATTCCCATACTTACGATCCATTTTCTCTACCAACCATAAAAATAGATAGTGATCCCTTATCTCATCATAGGTACATGAAAAATAATCACTATCTTTATGTAACTATTATTTATTTTTATGAACAGGAAATGCATGCACACACACAATTCAAGAGTATTACAATAATAATCTCCCACTTTTCCAGTTTTTAGCCAGTTAATTCCCCTTCCCAGAGGCAACTGAATAACAAAGAATGTCTATGCATAACAAACCACATACATTTATTTCTGAAAGAAATCATCAGGAGACTTTAGTAATTTTTAGTTCTCTTTCTTAGTCATAGTGAATAGAATAGTTTTCAGGGACCTTCAGACTCTGGCTAAGGGAAGGAATTCACTCTAAGGTTGGCTCCGCAGTCACCCTGTGAACCAAAAACTTTCTCTAAGGGATTCATAAAGTATATGACTCCAGCTCCTTGCCAAAATTATTTAGTTTCACACCTCCAGCAGGCCTGTCTATTCAAGTTAGCTCATCCTAACTCTGGTGTACTCTCACTAGAAAACAATGTCACAACCAGAGGCCTTTGGCTGTTATCCTCCCAGTTTTTGTTGTTGCTATTGTTGTTTTATTTTTATTTACCAGTAATTCCAATTGAAAACAAAAGTTACAAGAATAATTTTTTTAAAAAGCTGATTATCTGAAAGATTTGTGATTAGTTTGCAGACATGACATTTTTAAGATTGTTGCAGGAACTTTCAGACATGATGATTACCAATTAATAACTAGGCTGTATTTCAACAAATGAGGACATTCTCCTATGTATGCATTGCACACCCATCAGGATTAGGAAGCTAGAGCTAAGTTAACACTACTCTCTAATAACTGGATCTTATTCAAGATTTATCAAATGTTCCAATAATTAAAAAGGCAAATGATCAAGAAAATATACTGCTTTTAGTTAAAACTATCATTTGTGCCATTCACTGCAGGACAGTTCCTCAGAATTTTAAAGATTACAGAACAGTTATTTAGTAGAATATCCCTCAATTTGGCTTTGATGTTTCCTGATAATTGCATTCTAGATTCATTTTGTACAATTTTGGCAAAAATATCACATAAATAATATGATATTCTTATAGCAACCTATTAGGTTGCACCCAGTTTCTATTTTTTTTTCCCAGCATGGGTAACAATAATTTTGATTACTTGATTAAAGTGAACTCAAACAAATTTCAGCTCTATCAATTTTGCTGAACCAGTGTCAAATGGTACCAGCAGGAGTTACCTCTAGGTTTGCTCAGCCTGTGAATTCTGAAAACAGGGAATGTCAAGACTCATTTTTTTCAAAAATATATTTCCTTTGGGTTATGCCCAACGCCAAAGTAAAATCAAATGATTCATTAACTAGTAAAAAAAATTATTAAATGCTTAGCATATGTCAAACACTGTCCTAGGAACTAGAGTCATTTTGTATGTGCTATGAAGAAATAAGGGATGAGGCTGTGTCTAGGGTAGAAGAACAGACATATGAGGTCTGTACAGATGGTATCCAGCCATGCAATATGAAAAATAGACACATTTCTGGAAGAAGATACAAAATCTAAGAAACATTGTACATAGGACAATGATGCTTCAGTCCCCTCCAGAGCAAGCACCTAGGGACCTCATGTAGTTCTCCCAATTGCCATTAGCTGCCCGGACATATTTTCCTAAGTCTCACTGATGGACTGAAATCTCTTCCCTTTCAAAGGTGATTTTACTTTTGGGAAAAGCCAGAAGTCACAGGGTGTCAAATCTGAACTGTAGGGGGACTGAATTACCTGGGTGAGTTGATGTTTTGCAAAAAATCTCTGCATGGGATGATGCGATGCATGAGCAGGGACGTTGGGGTAATAAAGCTGCCAGTCACCGGTTGCCCAAAGCTGCAGGCTTCTCATTCACCCAAATAGTTTCTGCGGAGGAATGTTCAAGCTTAATGCAAAATATGATGAAGATCTGTTGCTTTACTTGCCCAGTCATTTTGAATTTCACGGGCTACACAGCACACATGCTCACTCAATGGCATCTACCGCTCCCACTGACTGGTACAGCAGAGTCATCATTGTTCACTCACATGCATTCCAGGCCACTCTCCTGGGCTGCCAGGTCACATCGATGTTATGTAAGCTGTTCTCATTATATTAAAAATGGCTGGACTTTTTCTGGACATGCCTCATATATCTCAGTTGCCTCTTAGTGCAAGAGTGGAATGAAACTTAACAAAATAGAAAGATGACTCTCTTGAAGGATGGGAATCAGGCAGGCAAAGAAAGTCTGACAAGCCTTGGTTAGCAAAACAAGAGAAGGCATTGATGCTTGTTTCTCCCATTATCTAAGATAGCAGAATGTTGGCGCTAGGACTTCTGCTAGACATGGTCCATTTGTGCAAGCTTTCACCCCCACAATTTTCTCCTTCTTTTGAGGCAAGTGTGAAAGGCGGTACCAGCTACCACTGGGTCAGATTGAATTTGTGGCACCTGCTATTGAAAACTGATCTCTGGGAAATCTGAGTGTCCAGGAGCACTTGGAGACTTGGGCAGCCCTGGGATATTCCCACTCCTCTGGTTAATGGGGGGTTGCCAGATTTAGCAAATAAAAACACAGGACACTCAGTTAAATTTTAATTTTAGATTAACAACAAATATTTTACAGAACTATTCATTTCTGACATTTGATACATATTAATACTTAAAAATTATTTGTTGCCTTTCTGAAATTCAAATTTAAATGAGTATCTTGTTTTATTTAGCAACCAGACTATAAAAGTGAGGAAGACAATGGTGCAGTAGGCATAGCCCCACGGCTGCTCAGAGAAAGAGGAATCTCAATCCCTGTTATCCCATCGTCTAGGCAAAGCAGAACAACATCTTGGATCACTTATGGACCTTTTTATTTTTCTTATTGAACCATAAGGAACTAATAATAAACCTAATATCTTTGCATGTTTGTCCCTTTCAAAAATATATGGCACATTTGATTATATATTTCACTCTTATTAGTTATATCAATTATGTCTCTTTCTACAGACTGAATTTTGTAAGAAATATAACCATATTTTCACATAGCTCACTGAAAAACTTTTTGGCTTGGTTTTGTTTTTGTTGAAATAATTCTGCCAACATTAAATAATAAATGTCAATGAATAAATCCCTTTCTTCTTCTCGGGGCCATTGTTGTACATACCCCTTAGTCAAGTGGACAGGGACATAGAATGGTAGGTACGACTGATGTATTTTTATCTGAGAAACACACATTCTCTCCCCTCCCCCCAAAACTCCTTTACCTCACCTTTCTGCCAACAAAATTCTCTAACTTTTGTCTCTATATTACCTAGGTATGGGCATGTCCTCTAAAATACAAATAGAAAGATTGGATCAGGTACCTTAAGCATATTTTTTCCTCTCCCTAATAAGGAGAGATTTTCAAGGAGAGAAGTACCCTCTTTCCTTTGGATGCAGTGTACTAAACATGATGCCAAGATCTCTGGTAGCTGTTCACTGATTCTTGAGGAAAAGACGGAACCAAAGCCAACCTCTAGGGTTGATCGAGAAGAATATGAAAAACCCCAAGGCGTCCATGACATTATTTTGCTGCTAAGTTAGTCAGATCTCCTGGGTTTCTGCTATGTGAGGTAAGAAATGCCCTATTGCTTCAGTTGTTGTTTGTTGGGTTGTTTGCTACTTGCTGCTGAAAGACTGCCATCTGGGCGTTATCGTCATCTGTCCATGATGGTATTTATCAATACATCCATTATGTTGTCGTGTCCTTAGTTGTCAGTGCATATGGGCTGCCACGGAATCGTCCGTCACAAGATCCTCAAAGTCTCACTGAAGAAAATCACTCTTATGTTACTATTCAAGAAAATCGATGAGGTTGTTTAATCTGCTACATTCTTAATTTATTTGGGGGTAGGGGACTCCCTGGCCCTTCCTTCCTTCTCTGCCTAGTTCTACCTGAAAAACAAAATATGTGTTTCTTTTGCTATTTGATTGTGCAAAACTTTCTGATGTATATTTTCTCTCTCCTGGACCCAGATTATGGGACAGAAAAACAAAAAGTTAAATGAAAATTGCTCCTAAAACCCATTACCATTTACATGCCCTCTCCTTCAAGCTTCAGTCAGATCTTCCTTCCCCAGTGTGCAGTGGCATTGTGCTCTCTGCTTCTCCATGTATTTCTCCACATCCTGTTGTTTATGCCCTGGGTTCTTCCCCCTCTCCTCTAAAAACCAGCCATATGAAATTCAAAAGTTAGAAAAAGCTGCTTCAGGTTAATATATCCTTCCCTGGAGTGGTAAGCATACAACAGCTTCTGTTCTGTTGAAATGAGTGAGGGGACAAGAGAGATCAGAAAATATCAGAAATAGTTGTTTTACTATTTCAAACTTATGAACCTATATACACACACACATTTTTAATTAGTCATTCTCAACAAATTCCTTTGCTGTCTTCATTCAGTCCTAAATGTCTGTTGATGGCGTGTTCAGTATATTTCTCAAAAGAAATTGGAACTAGGAAGATATTTCTATTTATTATGGTTCATTTTCCTGTGTAGAGTCTAAACAGAACTGGCTATGTATTCAACCACATTCAACATTACTTTAAGTCTTCTCAAATTTAGCTATCTTTCAGGCTAAATATATGCTGCACTTAAAAGACTAATTCCAGAGGTATTTTATAAGGTTCTTGTTACAGCGGGTTCTCTGAGACTTGGCCCCAGTATCGGATAACAGTGAGAACTTGGGAAATGCAGTTTCTAAGTTTTATTGGTTAAAGGCAAAGTTCATTGGGAAGAAGGTCACCTTTTGGGAGAAGTGGGATCCTGGAAATCACTTAAAAGGGTCCTTGGTAATGTAAATGAGAAATAAGATTTTTTATGAAAATAAAGTTTTAAAACAATATCAAATTGCTCTGCATATTAATGTTTAAAATTGTTTTCCCCTGGGCAAAATTGCTTCCTTTCAGGAAGGTTAGCATAATGTTGAGGTCTGTTTTATAGAATTACACAAAGGAAGAAAGGTGATTTTTTGGTTTTGTTTTGCTTTGTTTTGTTTTCCTTACCTTACAATGAAAGGGGAATTGAGGGGCTAGGCTCCAGGTAGAATGGAAGGTAATTGAGAAATATCATTAAGGTGAAAGGAAACTGACTCCTATAACTAAACAGCAGTCAGGAGTCTAAGGAAAAGAAAAGTCAATAGAAAATCATGTGTAGCTGATTGACTTTAATAGATATATTCAGTTTTATGTTTTTGTTGTTCTTAAAAATTCCTGTATTGCATTCCATTCATGCTCATTAAATTCTCAATAAAGTAGAGCTGGAATTTGAGACTCGTCTTACCTGTTTCAGGGGTATATGGATAGAGATGTATCTATTTTGAAGACAACAACAGCCAAAAGGACAGTTACTGAATAAATAGTGACATGCAAAGAATAGGGCAGCTTTCTACTGTTGCTAGCTAGTTTAAATTTATAAGGGAAAACCACTCGGGATTTTTAAAGCATGTAAGATTTCCTTGAGGAGTGTCACACATGAAAGAAAATTCTTAGTGTTATCCCCTATAATGAGGGTTTTTATGTTGCTAATGGAGGTAGTGGATACTGCAGATGGCTTTTAGAGAGGAAAATGAACATCGACTTATTGTTCCCCTTATTTATGCATTCACTGGTGATCCTTGCATGTGTCCTGACCAGGGACAAAACCCGTAACCATGGTATATTGGGACAGCGATCTAATTAACTGACATACCCAGCCAGGGCTTGCCCCTTTCTGCTTTTCCAACAAAACTGAATTTGATCAGGGAATCCACTGACCTCCAGGTATCCACAGGTTTCACACAACAAAACAAAGTAATCATAATCCTCCATAACACTCACCTGAAATATATTGCAACTGGCATTACAAAGGCTTCCACCAATCAGAATGGAGGCCTGCTTTAACATGGAGTAGGGTTCAGGGAGCCACTTACTGCAAGAGACCTGCCAGGAGCTGCTGAGTTTAGGGTTGTAGGGGCAAAGGTAGGTCTAAGTCAACAGCTCTTTAACAAGCAATCCATAAATATTTCAATATTTAAGAAGTGGAAAGGCCACATATTGGTACAAATCGGATAAATATCAGCCTTGCTCAATTCCCCTTGTCAGGAAACAAACAATTAGAGTTGTAGCTAATGAGGCGGGAAGAGAAAACTGCTAAGTAACTTCTAGAAAAACCTAGTGATAAAAAGAAGCCCATAATGCCCATTGAACAATAGGTCCCCAATTCTACCTCCCTGCATCCCTTGGAAACCACCATTCTATTCTCTGCTTCTATGAATCTTTTTTAGGTGCCTCATATACATGGGAGCATGAAGTATTTGTTCTTCTGTGGCTGTCTTATTTCACTGGTATAAAGTTAAAGTTATATAGGATGAATAAATTCTAGAGATCTGCTGTACAACATAGTGCCTACAGTTAACAATGCAATGTTGTGCACTTAAAAACTATTTAAGAGGGTAGATCGCATACTAAGTGTTCTTACCACCAAGGGAAGGGAAAGGGGAGGGGGAAGGAAACAAGGGGAAGGAGACAATAAATCTTTTAGAGATGATGGATTCTTATGATTTTGATTGTGGTGATGGTATCACAGCTGCATATGTGTTTAAAGCTATAAAAATGTATACATATGTACATATTAAATATGAGCAAGTTCTCTGTGTATTAGCTGTACCTCAAGAAGGCTAAAAAATAAACACATAATGAGACACTCTCTGACATGCATACACGTGCATAAACTCACACACATATAATGGGCACTGTTTTGTTTTTCTTATACTGCCAAAAACGGTGGCAACCATTTTGTGACAGCCAAATACAATACAGATACCTTAGGATAATAGAGTATAAAGGGGGAAAGAATTTGAATCCTTAATGATAGAAATTAGAATATGGAATTAAATAAACCTGTAGAATTGTGCCCTATCTAATGAATGTCTGTTATGTAACATTATGCATTTGTAGATTTTTTTGTTTGTTTGTTTTGGCTAAAGCCACTAGCAGTGTGTATGTGTCTATCTCTATACATTACATGTGTCTGGTAAGTATGCAGCCATGTAATGTGAAAAATAGAGACATTTATTGAAGAAGATACACAATACAAGAAATATTGTGCATGGGACAATGACACCTCAGTCCCCTTCAAAGTAGGCACCTTGAGACCTCACACAGTTCTCCCAGCTCCTCCTCCACTGTTCAAAATTTTCTGCAAAATCCTGTGTTGGAATTGCAGTTTGAATCGAGTCATAAGCAATTGCAGCATGATGCTCCTTCTGCCCTGGTAGCAGAAGGCATGGAATGAATTTTGCCACAACACATTTCATGCCAAGATTCTGCATCAGAATCTCAGACATGCTAGTTTTGGAATCCCCAGATCAGCTTCTAGTTCTTACACTGTCAGTCACCAAGCTTTGCTGACTGCAGCCCAGACACATTCAACAGTCAAGCGCTCTGCTTGTTGCAGGCCTTCCAGAATGCGGATCACTTTCCACAGATTCTCAACCACCTTTGAAGCCTTTGTGCCACACATTTCTTTGCACTGCACTCATCGTATTGTTCCCGAAAGCCTTCTGAATCATCTGAATAGTTTCCACAAAGGAATATTTAAGCTTAACACAAAATTTGATGCAGATCCGTAGTTCTACTCGCTCAGTCATTTTGAACGTGATGGCCACACAGTGCACATGCTCATTCAACGGCGTCTACCACCCCCACTGACTAGTACAGTGAAGTTGTCATTGTTCAAGCAACACACTCCAGTCTACTTTCCATGGTTGCCAGGATACACCAATGTTGTGCAAACTGTTCTCATTATATTAACAATGGCTGGACTTTTTATGCACAGACCATATGTAAACGTAGTGTAAGTATATATATAACTGTATATATACACTCCTGTTTCTTGCTGTCTAGCATTTTCTCAATATATTCGAAAATCATAAATCATGGAACAGGATGAGAGAAGATTGGAGAACTTAGACACGGAGTACAATACCAGGAATGAGTCTAGTGAGGCTTAAAGAATTTCATGGTATTGTTTTGTTATAGTTATATTGCTGGAAGGACATACCTACCTCTATAATCTACAAAATCGTATACACTAAGTCCTTACTTAACATACCATCAATAGGTTCTTGGAACCTATGACTTTAAGCAAAACAACATACAACAAAACCAGTTTTGTTTAGGTTAATTGATATAAACAAGAGCTAAATTCTTAGGGCATATTACTGGCCACAGAAACAATATCAAAATTTTAAATAAAGACCCAGAATAATTTTAATACTAAACATTGAAATAAATCTGAGCCTTACATACATTTAAGAAATGTTAGTAAGGACATATAATTATTTCCCAACCTGCTTAATCTGGTTCTGGATCTCTGGTGATCACCAGGAGCCTGTCCCAGCATCTCAGGTCTCAAAGTATGAGCCCACACTCACTCAACTTGGGACTATTTAAACATGCCAACACACCTAACATGCATAGCTTTGAGATGTGGGAGGAAACTGGAATACCCAGAGAAAACTCACACAAGTCACTGGAAGAACAAGTAAATTCCACACAGATAGTAGTTTGGCCAGGAACTGCTTTTGTTTTTGCCTCAACTTTGTAACAAAATAACATTGAAATAAATGACATTATTTCAGGACCCTTAGTACATAGTGTCAATTTTATTAACGATGGCTAAATACTATTATTTTACATGTAAAAATAAGTATGGAGTTGGTCAAAAAGTCCATTTAGTTTTTTCTATAAAATAAAAGACAC
This sequence comes from Pteronotus mesoamericanus, assembly GCF_021234165.1. NCBI lineage: Eukaryota > Metazoa > Chordata > Mammalia > Chiroptera > Mormoopidae > Pteronotus > Pteronotus mesoamericanus. The sequence goes on along the minus strand of NW_026555285.1, from coordinate 20,914,376 downwards.
ATTTTTCACTTTTGCCAATAACTTTATTGATCTGCATATTTTGAGCATGACGGCTATCTCCTGCTATTGGCTTCCAGTGGGTTGAGGCCTGGGGTGTTGCTAAACACCTTCCAATGTTTAAGACAGCCCCACAGGAAAGAATTATTTGGCTAAAATGTCAATAGTATCAAAAAACCTCGCAAACCACTTTTGATAGGTTTAATCAGTCAGAGCACCTTCTCCATATACTGCACAATGTTTTTGTTTGTGTTTCAGTTGCATTTTTACCTTTCTTGAAATAATGAAGCATAATATGCAAAAAATGTTTCACATTTTCTTCCACCTTCAATGTTGAAAAGGCTACATGAAAATTCACCAATTTTGATTTTTTTAAAAAAGCCTGCTGATATAACAGCCATCACAATATAATCTAACAAAATTGTTTCAAATGAAGTTAAAGACAACTAAGCACAACTAGAGCCATCATACAGAAAAAAAAAATGAATTTTTTCACCCAAAAAATACTTGACCTCAATGTAATACATGTGTAAAAAGTTGTGTGATTACTATATTTCATTTGAAATCCATTATTTATGACCTAACTTTTATACCAAAGATAAAATATCTTAGCTAACATTTTTACTTTATAATTGTTCATAACTTTTCTATATAAACACAGTAATTGACCACAGAATCTGCATACAATTATCATCTATCAATTCACTAACAAAAACACGTTGAAAGTATTCTTTAAAATGAGTAATAAAAATATTTAAATAATACTTCAATTAATAAACTAAATCACAAAACATGATTCAGAAAATATTCTTAATTTCCTGTTATTTAGGAAATCATAAGGAAAAAATTCTTATTCATTACAGAATATCACATTTAAAAAAATAAATTCTTAATGTATTTTTTACATTTTAATTCTTAAAACTTTATTAAATTTGAACAATATTTAATTTTTGAAACGGCTATGAGAGTGTGAGAGTGGCTATGTGATCAAAATAAAAAAGAATGGCTAATATTACAAGCTTCCTTTTAACTGAAATAAAACAAATCAATAAACCAAAATGCTAAAAATGAAATAAAATAAAATATATACAAATGTTACCTAGTGGAATTTTGTGTGTGTGAGAACTTTGAGTGAGTATTCTTGACAATACAATCACAAGATCTCTCTGTTAGGTGCTGTTTAACAATAACCCACGTAATTCTTTTCTAACAAATTGAATTATAGATGCTTATGCATAACCAATATAAGTGTCTTACAAATATACATGTAAATGTGCAAAGTGCTATGGACTAGTGACTGTGGCTTGTCCTCAGATTAATGACTCCTATACCAATCTTCTTCTATCAGCTTTATTAAATCTCAACTAATATATGTTCTAACCTCAGAGCAAAGAAAAATTTGAAGCGACAAACATTTAATAAGTCATGTGCTTCCTTCTGCCTCTTTCAAGTGTACGTCTTCCACAGAATCTTACATGTGCCTGATGAAAGTAGACATTTTGTGAGTAAGCTAAGCCTCTGGTTTTCATTATTTTATTATATAGTGTCTTTATATTTTGTTCTTCTGGTTAGAGCTGCTTTGAGGTTTTTTGTTTTTTGTTTTTTTCTTTCATTTGCTGCCTAGAATTTCCTAGAAGATTTTTGACCTTTTGTTTCCTTGAGAACACATATTAGAATAAGAATTTGCTTTGCAGGATAGTACTGAAATTCCCAGAAAACGTCTTCTACCTAAATGCTTGAAACATCTTTGCGTAGTTCTCTAGTTCATGGTGGTTACTCTCCTCCAAGTGTTACTTTTGATTCAGCTGTGTTGCTAATTTATACTTGCAAACACCACATGAATTATGCGTAATCTGTTCATACTGCAGTTTTACTTATCACTAGACTTCACTTCATATTGTTCCAGTTCAGACATTTGCTTCCATACTTACTATAAATGGCTGGTTCATTGTCAAAAAACTTGGTGTTATGACTGATTTCTCTATTTTTATCATATAGCAAATCCAAAACATAAGCTAATAGTGTCAGCTTTCATCTTCAAAATTTATCCAGATTTTTAAACCTAAGCTCACAAAACACTTAAGGAAGAGCTAACCCCTATCTTTCTCGGACTATTCCAAAAAATCCAAGGAGAAGAAAGACTCCCAGGCTCTTTCTATGAGGCCAGCATCATCTTTATCCCAAAACCAAATAAAGACACAACAAAGAAAGAAAACTACAGGCAATATCACTGATGAACATAGACGCTAAAATCCTCAACAAAATACTGGCAAACCACATCCAGTAATACGTTAAAAAGATCATCCATTATGATCAAGTGGGATTCATCCCAGGGATGCAAGGATGGTTCAATATTCGTAAATCAGTAAACGTAATATATCACATAAATAAAAGGAAAGCCAAAAACCACATGATCATATCAATAGATATGGAAAAAACATTTGATAAAGTACAGTACCCATTTATGATCAAAACACTCAGTAAAGTGGGAATAAAGGGGGCATACCTCAGCAGAATAAAGGCCATATATGAAAAACCTCAGCCAATATCCCACTCAATGGGCAAAAATTAAAAGTTTTCCCACTAAGATTGGGAAAAAGGCAAGGTTGTCTGCTTTCACCAATTCTATTCAACATAGTATTGGAAGTCCCAGCCACAGCAGTCAGACCAGAAAAAGAAATAAAAGGCATCCAAATTGGAAAGGAGGAAGTAAAACTGTCATTGTTTGCAGATGACATGATAGCATACATAGAAAACCCCATGGACTCCACCAAAAAACTACTTGAGCTAATAAGTGAATTTGACAAAACAGTGGGATGCAAGTCAATATTCAGAAATTGAAGGCATTTTTGTACACCAACAATGAAATATCAGAAAAAATAAAATAAAATCTAAAATCACCATTTATCAACCACCACCCTAATAAATGGCACAGAGAAGCGTGCGTTATTGGATTAGCTCCCTAATCTTTCCTTTTTTCCCACAAGTCCTTTATAATCTCTATTCAGCACAATAACTAGAATAATAATACTTTTAACACTTAACTGAGATCACCTCAATCTTCAGTGCAAAACTCTCTGTTAGCATCCCGTCTCATAGAGACTAAACCAAAGGAACAAAGACGGACCTCTAAGGACTTCACCTGTTGCTTATTTCCCTCTTCTCTCTTGCTCATCCTGTGTGACCACAGTCCTCCTTGCTGTTGCTCAAGGCCACCAAGAACATTCTGTTACTGAGGATAGAGCCGAGTCAGGAGGGCCCCCCCAACCCCAAGCTTGTTGTTATGTTCTTGTTTCTCTCGCAAGTCACGAGTTCAATCGAGAGACAACCACATGTAGTGGAAATAAGATAGCAAGTTTATTTATGAAACACATATGAGCACAAAGCTGCAAGTAGGTACCTGGCTAGTGTAAATGCCCCATATATGGAGGAAATAAAGTTGTTGGTAACGTAGTTAGTACATTTGTTCTATACACTTGAGCCAAGGTTACAAGTGGGTAGCAGGCTAAAACAAGTGCATCAAGTCTTGGTGTTCAGGGGTTATATACTTTAGTCAGTTTCTAGGTTCCTACTCCTTCTCCTACTTCTAGATCTTGGGAATAATGTACATCTACAAAGACTTTCTTTTTCAGTTAGTAAAGGCTTGATATCTTAGTGAAATTGTTACAGAGGCTCCGTTTCCCAGCAGAGTCTCAAGGATTCCCTCATGAGCTATCTTTGCGTGTGATATTTGGAACACATGGCAGTCTTATCTGGCCAGGCTCAGGACTGCTGAGCTGATTATGAGACATGACTTCTTTCTTTTTCTAGCCTGTTGTTTTAGGTCCTTTGTTAGATTGTAATGGAGAGGACCCTGCTTTGTTTCCCTCTGGCTGCTCATCTCTAGCTGCTACCTTAAATAACAATTCTACACCTCAGAGTCTTTTAACTTGCTCTTTCCTCCAGAGAGCCACCAGGCTCTCTTTCACTGTTCAATGCTGCCTTTTTAGTGAGCTCTTTCCTGACTATCCAATATAAGATAGCGATTTGTCCCTGTCAGTAGAACTGCCTGTTTTCTTTACCCTGATTTATTTTCTCCATAGCACTTACCATCTGACATATTATAAACTTAGTTTCCCTGTTTCCATTAAAATGCATTCTCTAGACTTCTGGTCTCCAGTCTATGATGTAAGAAGCTTGGAGTTGCCACTCCATTCTAACAACAAATACAAATCTGAGCAAAGAAAACATCAACACTTCTTAGATCCATAAGAGAAGTGATATTATAGGGGAAACAAGTGTCCCCAATATTGGAAAGAATAACAGGAGAATTACAGAGATGGGAAAAATTAATTCTACAATAATATCTCAAAGGTATTGCATGTTTGGTTCCAGACCACTGCAATAAAGTGAGTTCTAATCATTTTGCTAGTGCAGGGTCTTTCCTTCAGTTGGTAAAAAGGAAGAAAACAGCTGTATCTGTGACACATAATAAACTGTAACACAATAAAACAACCATACATATAAATTGATGAATTGTCTGAGCTGTGAGGAATATCTAAGAGTCCAAAAAGCTTCAGAGGAACCTACTCACGAGGGGTCCCCAAATTTTAGCAGTTTTTACCCCCAAAGAGTTTGACCTATTTTTTACCGTGAATATCAGAAAACAATAGCAACAAAACAACAACAACAAAACCATGTTGCTTCCAGAAGGGGTAAGAAAAAGGGACCATTCTGAAATATGGGTTGGCCAAAAAGTTTGGGTTTTTTTTCTGTAAGATGACTCCAGTAGGGCTTAGTTATCTTTAACTTAATTTAAAACAATTTTGTTAGTGTATTGTGACAGCTGTCACATCATCATGCATTTAAAAAAACTTATCAAAATTGGTGAATGTTCATGTAGTCATTTTAATATTGACGACAGAAGAAAATATACAATATTTTTGGCATATTATGCTTTATTATTTCAAGAAAGGTAAAAATGCAACTGAAACACATAGAAAAGAATTTGTGCTGTGTATGGAGAAGGTGCTGTGACTGATGGAACGTGTCAAAAGTGGTTTGTGAAGTTTCGTGCTAGAGATTTCTCACTGGACAGTGCTTCTAGGTCTCAGGTAGGCAGGTGAAGTTCACAGTGATCAAATCAAAACATTAATTGAGGACAGTCATTGCTATACCATGTGGGAGATAGCTGAGATACTCAAAAAATATCCAAGTCAATAAAGTTATTGGTGAAAATGAAAACTGTGTCTTTTATTTTATGGAAAGAAACTAAATGGACTTTTTAGCCAATCCATACATCTGAACACCCGCCTCTCCTTAACAAGGACAGCCCTCAGGAGAAACTACTTAGTCAGAGCCCAACCTACTGGGGTTTTATCAGAGCCTGTTGATCTGAGGGAAGTGAAATACCCAACCCTATATCCTTCTAGCATTCTACATGGGGGAAGGGAAATATTCATTTATAGGCTCCTCCAGTCATCTTGTCTCACCAAAGGGGAGAAAACTGAAAAGCACTTGTAAGGTCAATAATTGAGAGATTCAGGCTCACTAAAAGACAGACCTAATCACAAGAAAACTGAATGTACCCCCTGCCCCGCTTGCTCCACACTCCTTACCTATTGATAGGGCCTATCTGTCCTGGTGGAGTAACAAGGAAAGGATGGCCTAGGAAGTGCGGAGCATCGTGGTACCTCAGAGAATGGTAGGTCCAGACTCCAGGCTCTGCAACTGCAACCACATTTCCCCAGAAGAGGCCTAATCTCATGGACTCTCTGGAGTTCTACCGGGCGGCAGAGGAATCCAGGGATGAGAAACAAGTGAGTGCCTCACCTGCTGGAGTCCCTTCCTCCCATACTGGGCCATAGGGAGTCTGGCTCGCCCCGCTTACAACACAAATCCCAATTCTCCTGGAGGCTTATTTCACTCCTCTCAGAGTCAGGATACGGGGCGGGTGGCGGGGCGGGGAGGTGTGACGCACTTCCCTCCAGAGGCCTGGCCCAGTGCTCAGGAATGGCAGTCCGGCCCAAAAGCTGAGCAGAGGAGGGCCTGCTAGGCCAGGACAGGGAAGTGAACAGTGCCTGCTGATGCTGCAAATGTATTGCCTTCCAGGAGGGTCCAAGGGCCTGGGGCTATGAAACAGGTTTGTGGAGCCCAACCCAGTCACCCAGTCCCAAGGCCACAGCAACTTTAACTTGCCTTTCCTGTGCACAGCCTGTGGTCCAGCTGTTCCTTGCAGCAGCGATGAGGTGTCTAGAATTTGACCCAGAAGACCACTGCTGCCTGTTCCTAGAGTCTCTCCTTTGAAGAATAGCCTCAGATAATTGTTCTTTCTGACTCAGCCCAACTGCCAGCACCCTAGCCCCTTTACACATGTCTCTCCATCAGGAAATGTTCCTTTTTGAACACCATGGGTGATGATCTCAGGCTGAATTGAGGCCTGGTCTGGCTGGATGGAGGGTGGGGTTTCCCAAGAAAGTAAACAGGGCACATTTGGATCTGGAATGTGGACGATATCGCCTTGAGTGGGTCACGTATTGCTTTTACCAGGTACATCCTATCTGGCTATCAAAAAAATATATATGCAGAATATACTAAAAGGCAAAAAACATAGTTTAAAGAGAAAGAGAAAGCATCAAAACCAGGTTCAGTTAGGGCAGGGATGTTGGAATTATCAAACTAGGACTTTTTAACAGCTATGATTATAAAAATATGCTAAGGCAGTAAAGCATGAAGTAGAGAACATGCAAGAACAGATGGGCAATATAAACAAATAGAAAACCCAAGAAAGATTTTTTTTTAAATGTTAGAGATCAAAAACACTGTAATAGAAATGAACAATGTCTATGATGGGGTTATTAATAGACTGTCATGGTGGAGGGAAGAATTGCTGAACTTGAGGATATCACAATAGCGACTCCCAAAACTGAAAAGGAAAGAGGAAATAGTGTTAAGAAAATAAAACCAACACCATAGAATTATGGAGCCTGAAAAATTATCCCTCAAAATGGAAAGATAAATACTTTCCCAACTTATGAAAACTGATGGGGTTCGTTACCTGTAGACTAGACTTATAAGAAAAGTTAAAAAGAATTTTTAGAGGGTTCCCATTTCCCCACATCCTTTCCAATACTTGTTGTTTGTTTATTTATTGATGATAGCCATTCTCATGCACTTTTGGTGGGAATGCAGACTGGTGCAGCCACTGTGGAAAGTGGAATGGAGTTACCTCAAAAATTTAAAAATGGAATGGCCTTATGTATAACTCATCAATTCCACTTCTGGAACATAACTGAAGAAACCTAAAACATCAATTTGAAAGAATATACATACCCCTATGTTCACTGCAGCATTATTTACAATAGCCAAGATTGGAAGCAGCCCACATGTCCAGCAGTAGATGAATCGATAAAAAAGCTGTGGTACATTTACATAAAGAATACTACTCAGCCATAAAAAAGAAGGAAATCTTACCTTTTGCAACAGCATGGATGGACCTGGAGAGCAATGTAAGCCAGTCAGAGATAGAGAAGTACCATATGATTTCACTCATATGTGGAATCTAATGAACAAAATAAAATAGAAACAGACTCAAAGATAGAGAACAGACTGACAGTTGCGGAGGGAGGGGTTGGTGCACATTGTGAGGCTGAGATGAAGGGATGAAGCAAAAAAAACCAAAACAAAACAAAACCTCATAGACACAAACAACACTATGGTGATTACCAGAGGGCAAAGGGGGTTGGAGGAGATCAAAGAAGGTAAAAGGAAAATAAACCATGAGAGAAGGAGACTTGACTTAGGGTGGGGAACACACAGTACAATACACAGATGAGGTATTATAGAATTGTACTTCTATATCATTTTATTAACCAAAGTCATGCCAATGAATTAAATAAAAAAGCAAGAACATTTTTCAGAAGGAAAGTAAATGATATAGTTTAGAAATTTTGATTTACATAAAGGAAGGAAGAACATCAGATAAGGAATAAAGGAAGATGAAATAAAAACTTACTTTTCTAGAGTATAAAAAGGGGGAAAAAATTTTTTTTTTTTTTTAAAAACAAAAAAAAAAAAAAAAAAAGAAAAGAAAAGAAGCAACGAAAAAAAGAAAAGAAAAAAAAAAAGGGGGGGGGGGGGGGGGGGGGGGGGGGGGAGGAGGGGAGGGAAGAAAAATTTACTCTTAATTTATCTTACAACAATGATATCAATTATATATATATACATAGATATACTTATGCATAAGTGAAATAAATAACAGCATTTATACAAAGTATGAGAGGAAGGAAGTAGGGTTATTTTCTTATTATAAGATAGACACAGGATTTGTGCAATGGTATAGAGTTATTTGAAAGTGAACTTCTGTATTAGTCAGGGTTCCCAGAAGAGTCAGATCAATAGTAAATATATATTCTATTAACCAGAAAAAATGCATATTCATATATATTTAGAGAAGGGGGAGAGAGAGAGAAAGAGAATTGATTGTAGGAATTGGTTCATGTAGTCATGGAGACTGAGAAGTTCCATGATCTGCTATATACAAGCTGGAGAACCAGAAATGCTAGGGGTATAATTTATGATAAAGTGAAAGGCCTGAGAACCAGAGTAGCCAGGATGGAATAAATCTCAGTTAAAGACTGAAGGCCCTAGAACTTGGGGGTTGTGTGGAGACGGTCATCTCAGGACAGTAAGAGAGAGAAAGAATCACCTTTCTGTCGTGGTTTTTGTTGTTTAGGCCTCAACTGATTAAATTATGGTGATTCATATTTGTGAGGGTGAATCTTCTTTATTCAGTATCCTGATTCAAAAGAAATACTTATAGCAGCTTCTTTCATAATTTCCAAAACTAGGAAGCAAACAAAATATCTCTTAGTAGGTGAATGGATAAATAATCTGTAGTACATTGAGACAATGGAATATTATTCAGCATGAAAAAGAAATATCAAGACAAAAGACATTGAGGACTTTACATGCATATTACCAGGTTAAAAAAAAAGCCATTATCAATATACTGTATGACTCCAAATATATAACATTTTGGAAAAGACAAAACTATGGATACAGTTATAAAAAGTCAGGTGTTGTCAGGGATTAAAGGGAGAGAGGGATAAATAGAGAGAACATAAAGGGCTTTTAAAGATAGTAAAACTCCAGTGGTGGTTACATATCATGATAAACCAGTAGAATGTGTTCAGTAGAATATGTAACATTCTTAATTTGCTCAAACTAATAGAATGTATGACACCAAGAGTAAACCTTAATGTGAATGTGGACTTTGGGTTATATGATGTGTCGGTATAGGTTCATAATTATAATGAATATCCCACTCCGGTGGGAACGTTGATAACGGAGAATTTATGCATGTGTAAGGGCAGAGAGTATATGGGAAATCTCTGTACCTTCCCATTTGTTTTGCTGGGACCATAAATCTGTTCTAATACATAAACTCAATTAAAAAAGATAAAAGAGAAAAAATGAAATTTCCATAAAGAAAATTATTTATTCTTTAGTGTTCTAAGACTTATAGCTGGACATGATACATAGTAGGCACTAAATAGCTGTTTGTTGAATGAACTTCTCAATGGCTGAAAAAGTGCTTTTTACTGGCTGCCACCTAGATTTCAGTAAAGCCTAAAATGAATAACTGACTCTCTCAGTTGTATCTTCACTGTATACCCAAAAGCATTTAATTATCACATACTTTTCCATTGTGTTTACAGCTGTGTGACTACAAAAAGTTTAGGTTTTTGTGTATGTGTGTGTGTGTGGCTGTTAGTGTGTGCATGAATAAGGTTGTGTAAATTATAAGAATAAAACATATAACTATTGTTTTACCAAAGGAAATAAATGCAAATATAATGCAGTATTTCAGTGATTTACAAATAAATTGTCACTGTAATATGAAGATAAATGCACATGTTGCATAATGATTTGCTATAAAACGTTTTAAGAACATCATCAAACAAAAAAGAAGCAGATCTCTGTAATATTGGACTGCATCACAATATGCAGTATCAACAACACTAGAAAATTCAAAATAGCATATTATTTGGTTTGTCTTATTTATAAATATTCAAAGACTTTTGTTTTCTTTAGAATGCAAGTACCATAATCACTTCAACTTTCTAATGAGTGAGAATGGTGCTGTTTTGGGTTTCTAATACAGAGTAACAAGATTTTTAATTTCCTGTGATAGTCCTGAGATTTATAAATGTATCTATTTAGTCACTGACCTCAAATAAAAGGCTTCATCAGATCATGGTTGAGAAAGTACAATATAAGGAGTAATAATTTGATGTATTCTCAGAAATGTATAAAAGGAAGTGTATTACATGGTCAGTGAATGGGAAAATACCTTTCAGAATTAACAATTAGAAAAACTCAAGTATTTAATATTATTAAAAGTATGTATGCTGATTTTTTATTACAAATAATAACCCACTTTATATGGCAAGAACAGAAAAATATGGAGAAAATAAAATTTACTCCCATTTAAGTATAACTGTTTTCAATAGTTGGGTAACTATTAATTGCTGGAAAGAGAAGGGGAAGAATAATCATAAAGTACACATAATTTTGTAATGGTCTTTGATCATTTTACAATGTAATATTAACCTTTTTTCATATCATTAAATGTTTTTTTAAATCTTATTTAAGCATTGTGCAATCATTTGTTAATTTCTCATGATTAGGCCATGGTTCTGAGTAGGTAAACTATAATACTTTGGGATAAGGATGACGCTTTGATATCTACATTTTTATTTTAGGGTCTTTACCATCAAATTTAAATATTTCATTGTTTAGGTGGTACTCTTTTTTCCCTAATCTCCATCTTCAACAGCATCCATTAGAATTCTTACCCTTGAAATCTCTCAGAGGGATAGTTAATTCAAACTAGAAATACTTTGACTATTTTTGAGAAAATACTTGTAATTATTACCACTAGACTTTATGTTTTTCACATATGGGGACAATGGCTAAAATAAGGGGTCACATCTTTCCCTTTCTCCTTCTCTTCTGTTCTCTCTGTACCCTCATGCTCATCCTGTTCCGCTCTTCTGTTCCTGAGGATGATGATGGGAGACAAAGAATTATCAGTTAAGTAATAAAATATTTAAATTGGTGCAGCAAATCCTAAAATAATAATGTAGATGTCTAGGTAAGGTGCAGTAACTGAAGTCATCCCCGATTTCTTTAATATGGCGATGGGTCTGTTAGAAAAATGGGGGGTGGGGAGCAAAACAAAACTAAATTAAATTAAAATATATTAAATTAAATAAACCTACGTTTTCCAGCTTCCCTCAACACAGCAGTTTTGTGTCAGAAGAAGTCAACCAAGTATCTGGGCATGTTTTATTCTGTGAAACAAGCACCACCATTTTCTCCTTGTTTTCTTATTAATCTACTTTTTATAGCCATAATACATGATTGGAGGTCAATTTAAGACATGTGGCCGTGAGGATTATAGCACTCACTGTGGATGATGCAGTAGGGAAATAAAAGAAACCTGCGAAAATAGTGACCTCAGGAAGCTAATGAACTATCTCAGTACTTTCTAGTGCTGGCTTTCTCCATATTTTTTGAATAAACAAAAACCGTTCTCCTTTAAGCCACTTCTATCTGTTGCCTACTTCATGAAGTTGAAGGTAATCCTTAACTGATATTTTTCCTTCTTTCTAACTCACTGTTTTTAAGGATGCTTTTCCATAGATAAAAACAAATCTCTCATATATTATTTTGATTTTTTCTGAATAATCCCTTATATTTATGTTACTGAAATTCAGGTTGAAACCACAAATATTATCCCTTCTACAGCTTTCTTAAAAATCTGTATTTTATTTCCCTCCATATTTTGGAATCTGAGATCACATGAAATGGGAAAAGCACCATCCTCCCACCTCACTGCTTATTTTCAATGATGTTGTGTCTAATCATATATAAGAATGTTTTTTGCCTTTTAAGACACAATGTGACTATGCCTACCATATCCATTCCGGCTTCTGTTTTCATATGATTCCCACTTTCCACAGCTGATTGGCCTCCTATACTAATATAATTTAAATGACTGTATTATTCCCACAAATGATCTTTGTCCAAGTTCTTAAATATGTAAGATCTTGTTTTATATAAATGTCCATGCTCACTTTATTTCATCCACATTCTCCTATATATGCAAGCTGATTGCCAGCATCATCTATAAGGCTCTGTCTCCAGAATTTTAAATAATAGATATCTTTCTGTGATCATAACATAGGATCTCTCTCTCCTTCTTCTTTACCACACTATACCTTCTTTACTTTTGGCCTTTCTAATATCTCTACATAAATCTTCTCTCTTTTTTTGTTTTCTTCTGTACTCATATCTATGAGCCATTATTAAAACTTATCTAATCGATATTATCAATTATATTTCTTTCCTCATCCTTTTGTGGTATTGCCTAGCAAAACTCAAAGTTAGATCATTAAAACTATTTGGTCTCTTCTGGATCCAGAGTACTTAGTGGCCCAAGAAGTAAAGTCCATAATTCTGTTGGCTATGCTGCTACTAAATCATAATCTAAAATCTCAGTGGGGCTTGAAAAACTGCCTGTGGTTCTTATGCACAATGGGCATCACATGGCTCTTCTGTAAGATGAAAGGCAATAGACACAATTTATTCTGACTAATGAGGGAATGAACAATGTCTCAAAGGAAGCATGTTTATCTGAACATGTCTGAATATAATAGTTTTTGGATAAAGTTATTTTTAAGAATAGAAAGACAATATTTTGTGCAAGTATATAAACATATAGCTGGTGTAGAAAGCTGCATGTCACCTATTGTACCTGGAATGTATGGATTTCATTTAGCAGATGAAACTGAAATATGTGTGGGAGGTATGTTTACCTGCCTCAGGAGTTTATAATTTTATTCTTTAGAAATAATAGCAAAATTTTGTAAATAAAGGACTAAAATATTATATATGTATTAATATAGCTTCTTGTAAAGTAAAAACACTTTTAATTCTGTAGTATAAAATTTAAAAAACATATAGTAGAAAAATATAAACTGAGCATCAAAAGGTCTTCCATATATATAACTATAGAAGACCTTTAGTAGGATAGCTATATGGATGTTTGCAAAGTTAGATCATAGTATACATAGTATACATATGGTTTTAATTCTGATTTTTCCATATTAATAAATTATAACTCTATTTCTGCATCAGAATTATCTTACAGCATCATTTTAATGATGTGGGATTATTACATAATATCAACATTTGTAATAAAGTTAAGTAATCTACTATTTTTAATTAATAAATGTGTTTATCTTGGAAAATTTTTTCTAGTAATACTACTCTGGGATTTTAATATTAACAAATAATGCTCCAGAAAGTTGGAATAATATAGCCCATAATATGGATTAGAAAACCCAATATTGTTAAAATATAAATTCTACCCAAGTTAAATGATAAGTGCAATCTTAGTCACAACCCAACCTGGAGTATTTCTAAGAAATTGATTAAGATGATTTTGAAACTTATTTGGAAGTACAAAAGACCAAGAATAACCAAAATACTTTAGAAAAATGAATTAAAAAGTTGAAGGAATCCAAGATTTATTATAATACTACAGTAATCCATATAGTGTGGTCTTGCCAAAAAGGATACACAAATTAATCAACAGAGCAGACTAGAGAGTATATAAATAAACCTACAGATAGATGGTCAAATGGTTTTCAAGAATGCTAATGTAATTCAATGGGGTAACAGAAAACTTATTCACCAAAGAGTGCTAGAATAATTGGACATTAACATGGGAAAATAAGAAACCAATTTCTAGTCCACACCATGCACAAAAATAAAAGATCAATTTTAATGGATTAGTGTTGTAAATGTAAAAATCAAAAGTAGAGTATTTAAGAATGTTAATAGAAAAAATATCTTTATGATATGTGAGTAGGTAAGTATCTCTAATACCAAAGAAAAAGAAAAATATAAAAGAAAAAATAAGAAGCAATTAGACTTAATCAAATTGAAAAACTTTTTCTCATTAAAAATTAAAAAAAAAACTAATGAAATGCCTAGACACTCCATAGCCAAAACAGATTAAGAACTACTGCAACTCAATTATAAAATACAAGCCAATAAAAATGAGCAAAGCAAACATTTTATGAAAAAAAATATATAAATGGAAGGGAAGAATAAGAAACAGTGCTCAATAGCATTAGTCATCAGGGAAATGAAAAAAGTTGAAATCATAATGAGACAAAAAATGTACCCACTTATTACTTGGTTAAAAATGATAGTGGGCAAGAGTTCAAATATTCAGACAGTGACCCTCATACATCACTGGTGGAAGTGTAAAATGATACAACTACATTGGAAAATTGTGGTTTCTTAAAAATGTAAATGTTTATGTACACTATAACTCAGAAATTTCACTTCTAGGTAGTTATCCTAGAACACTGAAAACACATGTTGATATAAGAGCATTTTTTTTAAAGATTTTATTTATTTAGTTTTAGAGAGAAGACAAGAGGGAGAAAGAGAGCGACAGAAACAGGAATGCGTGGTTGCCTCTCACACACCCCGCTACTGGGGACCTGGCCCATAACCCAGGCCTGTGCCCTGACTGGGAATCGTACAGGCGATCCTTTGGTTCACAGTCCAGTGCTCAGTCCACTGTGCCATGCTAGCCAGGGCACAGCATTATTGATATAGCCCCCCCAAAAAACCAAACTCTGTTAACAACATAAATCATTAGGACTTTAGTATAAACTGTGGTATATTCATACAGTTAGTAATAATCAGCTGTAAAAAACTGATATGCTCCTGAAAGATGAAACATGACTGAATTTTTAAAATATGCAATGAGTGGTAGAAGCCAGGTAAAAAATATACCCACAAAATTTACTCTGTGATTCAATGTATATAAAATTCTTATCTGTACTAATAGACTTTCTATTTGTAAGCATGTTATTCAAAAGACAATTTAAATGTTTACTATAATTCGTAATCCCATTCCCCAAGAGCAGTAATAGAAGACAGTCTCATTAGTGAGTTTAGCGACGGTGGCAGCAGCATTCTGACAAGATTCGTTCATCTCTGTTACAGTACACCTACAGGAACATAAACATGTTAGGTGTTGCCTTTTCACATGATTGCAAAATGGCGGAAGCAGTTCAAGATTTCACAAAATTGTAGTAACCCAGAGTGATTTTGGTGAAATTCTTTGAGTGGGTCTGACTTCTAGAGAAGGTAGCTTGCCAAAGTGGTGAAGTTTATCAAATGAATTTATCAGCATCTATTGAAAGATTGATATATTACTTTTATTGTTTTCTTTAGTAAAGATTAAATATATTTATTAATGTACTACCTTACTTGAATTTCTGCCAACTACCTCACTTGTACTTAATGTTTTATAATTTTTATAAAATGTTGGAGATGATTCTTTGACTTTAATACTTTAGTCCTTCTGTTTTCTATACATCAGTTTAAGTTTTTTTTTATATTTGATACAAGCTTTTGACATCAATGTGATGGTAACAAAAAAAATTGGGATATCATCCATTTTGTTCTATAAACTAGAGTAGTATAAACCCCAAAAGAATAATTATTATTTAATTATTCTTCAAATATATTGACTTTTCTCTTCAAGGAGCCCAGAAACTTTTTGTGGACAGTTACTTGCCAATTTTCCCCTACCTTATTGCTTGTGTTTTTGTTCTTCTTAAATGTATTAACAAATTGCATTGAATTTTTAGATTTCAAATTTCAAAGATAAAAATGATAATATCTTCTAGAGAAAGAAAAATAAAATAACAATAACCAAAAATATTCTAAGCAAAAACTCAATAATCAGAATGGCATTTCACTACCCAAATGTTGATACTGTTGCTAACTCAGGGAAAATTATTTATACTAGACATGCTATAAGTAATTAAATATTGAATCACTATGAAGGATTGATAGAAACATTTCAGAGCAAGCCAGGTCTCAGATATTTAGACACATAAACACATCAAGAAGCTACTTTCCCATAGTAGGGAATAAAACAACAGAAAAGTTCAGAGATCCAGAAAACCAGAGATCCACAAATAAAAGGTTTAAAAAGATTCCCAGTTGGATGAAGAGAAATCAGAAGATGGTTTTTATGCTGAAGACCTAGAGAGCAATCAGTCCTGATAGCAGCAAGAAAACTGACAGCCCTAGGTACATGGCCCCACATAGATAAAATTGACAGAATAGTTGGTGTTTACATTTTTTTTTGGAGAATCTAAGGGTGACTGACTAGAGTATAATGGTTCTAAGTAAGTACACAAAGAGTGAGTTAACAAGGAAAATAAAATGTTGTTAAAAAAAAGAGTTTCAACTCTGATATGGCTTATAGATAAGGTTTTCATAATCATACATGTACTGATTATTGAGATAAAAATGTATATTTTTAGTGTTTTAGAAATATAGGGAGGGATGAATAAGGGGGGTGTGCCAAAGAGCTTAAATGCTTATCTGACATAATGAAAAATAAATATACAAAGTCTAAAAATAAAATTAATTTTTAAGTACAAATATATATTTGTCAGTACAGGTTATGGAAGCCCTGGATGCTGCACTAGGAAGTTATAAAATTCTTCAATGTCAACATACTCCTCCAGCATTCAACATCTTTCAAACTTTGCTTGAAAATATACATATTTGTAATCTTGTTTTCTTTTTCTCAGTTATAGTATCTGCTATACTTCCTAAATATCTCTTGAACCCATGCACTTTTTGATTCTTTGTCCAAGTCACTTACAAATCATTCATAGACTACTGCAACAGATACTTGCTCCAGTGCATCCAATTCTTTCTAAAACATACATTTAACAATTTCCCTTTGTGTATTATTTCTTTCAGCAACATACTCTTTCCTGAATGTTACATTTTAGATAATTTGACACGGCTTCAACTGCTTCCATCTTTCACACTCTGCATTCAAAAGTAGACTTCTTTGATTTTTTGTTTTTCAGGTTTTAGTTTTCTCTTGCTTCTGGCACTCCTCATGTGTTTGCCCTTCATTCAATACCATTGATAATAGAAAATAAATTAAAATGGATTAAGCAGTGCTAAGAGAGTCACTTAAAATAAAGACCAGAGGCTATCAGAGAAGCAGTGCCTAATAGCAGTCCTGAACTACTATTAAGTTGCTAAACCTGTTGCTAAGCTCAGCTCAAGGCTGAGCTATTAACATTTTGGAACAACTGCTGTAGAGACACATACGGAATTGATCTCTTCCTTGTACTTTTGCCTCCCTCTTTGCATATTGGAACTAATCAGTCCCTGTTAGCCAACAAGCCTTAATTTGCATAAGAATTTCATTTTGTGGTTTTGAGCTCTGCCTTTGTTCTCTCCAGAGCATGGATGCATTGCGATCTGAATGTGCATCTTTTGGATGGCTATCATTTGCTCAAATAAATGCTCTTTACCTTTTATTACATTCTAAACTTTTTTTTCTTGCTTTACATCGTTATATCCTTCCTCCTTCACCCCTGCTTTCCTGTACAATTAATTCTCTGTCACTAACTCCATTTTCAAATGTTACTCTCTCCGGATGACTTGTCTTGAACCCTGTGCCGCACACACGCACAGTTTATTCCACTTCTCATAGTATAGATCTTAGTTTTAACTTTTTTGGATTCTACAGTTATACTTGTCAAGGGCAAAGAACAATTTGCTAATAGTGTCTAGATATATTACAGTCTATGCCTTGTGAGAGCAAAATTCAAAGTGATGGGTTGGGGTATGTATAGTTAAAAAAGGAGATGTTGTGGTAACATATACAAATATGTAGCATACACAAGTAGCATATACACCTACAATATAGTTGCTATCAGAAAAGAAAACTCATGTTCTGCAGAATATCACTTCTTTCCCAGATACCCCATTTGGGTTCATCATCCCAATGTTTAATACTAAAATGAAGTTTAAAAATAAAAATAAAGGACTGCTAATATTCTGTGCTTGCCATATGCTATATGCTACTCATACGTCTTTATTTTCACTAATCTTTATAATAATTATTGGTAGAATTGTTATTCTTGTTTTACAGCTAAAGATACATTTTTGGTGAACATTGCTTGAAAAACACTAGTGAAGGACAGAAGTTTCCATGCAAGTTAATTTACTCCACAGTTGTGCAAATAACCACAAATCATACTGTCTCATATAGGTAACAGTATAACATATATTTTTGTATATTATATAGATTACTTACGCAGTCACAGAAAAGCTGGTAAGATTCAAGCCTATGCTTCATGAATTTAGTCAATGAGTGTTCTAGTTTTCAGCAGAACTTCAGACAATGAAAATCCATTATACATGCAGATTACTTCAACTATTAAAAATGTATTTTTATTTTTTTTAGAGTTGCTTTAATGTTGTTCAATTACAGCTACCCCAATACCCACACCTTGCTCTCCCCTGCCCTGCCTCCCACCAGAGGCAAGCCCCACCCTGTTGTCCATCTCTTTGGGTCATTTATTCTTGTTCTTTAACTAGACCTTTCTCTTTCTTTCCCTCCTTAACCCCTTCCTCATCCCCTCTGGTCTCTGTCGATTTGTTCCTTGTTTTGATGCCTCTGGTTCTATTTTGCTCCTTTGTTTTACTCATTACGTTCCTGTTATAGGTGAGATCAAATTGTATTTGTCTTTTACCATCTGTCTTATTTCACATAGATTGTAGATTGGAACTATCCAGTTCCAATCATGCTGTCTAGAAGGGTAGGAGTCCCTTCTTTCTTTCTGCTGTGTAGTATTCCATTGTGTAAGTGTACCACTGGTTTTTGATCCACTCATCTAGTGATGGGCACTTAGGCTGTTTCCAGTACTTGGCTATTGTAAATACTGCTGCTATGAACATAGGGGTGGGTAAGTTCTTTTGAATTGGTGTTTCAGGATTCTTAGGGTATAATCCCAGCAGCAGAGTCACTGTATCAAAAGTCAGTTCCATTTTTAGTATTTTGAGGAAGTTCTACACTGTTTTCCACAGTGTCTGCACCAGCCTGAATTCTCACCGATAATGCACTAGGGTTCCCTTTTTTACACATCCTTGCCAGCACTTGTGTGTTCATTTGTTAATGATGGCCATTCTGACAGGTGTGAAGTGATATTTCATTGTGGTTTTAATTTGCATCTCTCTGATGGCTAGTGATGCTGAGCAGCCTTTCATATGTCTCTGGGCCCTGTGTATGTCCTCCTTGGAGAAGTATCTGATCAGGTCCTTTGCCCATTTTGTAATTGGATTGTAAGTCTTCCTGGTGTGGAGTCATATGAGCTCTTTATATATTTTGGAGATCAAACTCTTGTCTGAGGTATCGTTGGCAAATATGTTTTCCATTCGGTTGGTTCCCTTTTCATTTTGATGCTGTTTTCAGTAGCTATGCAGAAGCTTTTTAATGTGATGTAGTCCCATTTGTTTATTTTTTACTTTATTTCCTTAGCCCTTGTGGATTTGCTGGCAAAAATATTGCTACATGGGATATCTGAAATTTTACTGCTTATGTTTTCCTCTAGGACTTTTATGGTGTCTTAGCTTATATTTAAACCTTTTATCCATTTTGAATTTATTCTAGTGTACGGTATAAGGTGATGGTTTAGTTTCATGTTTTTGCATGTACCATTCCAGATTTCCCAGCACCATTTGTTGAAGAGGCTATTTTCACCCCATTTTATGCTTCTCTCCCCTTTGTCAAATATTAATTGACCATAGAGACAAGGGTTTATTTCTGGGCTCTCTATTCTGTTCCATTGATCTATGTGTCTATTCTTATGCCAGTACCAGACTGCTTTGATTACAGCTACCCTATAGTACTTACTGTTTGGTATCAGGTAGTGTGATCCCTCCTACTTTGTTCTTTCTCACGATTGCTGAGATAATTTGGGGTTGTTTCTGTTTCCATATAATTTTTTGAAATATTTGTTCTAAATATGTGAAATATGTCATTGGTATTTTAATAGGGATTATATTGAATCTATAGATTGCTTTGTGTAGTATGGACATTTTAATAATGTTGTTTTTTCCATTCCATGAACACAGTACATTTGTTTGTATCATCTTTAATATCTTTCTTTCTTGAATGTTCTATAGTTTCCCAAGTACAGGTTCTTTTATCTCCTTGGTTAAGTTTATTCCTAGGTACTTTATTTTTCTTGTAGTAAGTGGAATTTCTTTTTAGTTTCTGTTTCTGACATCTTATTATTGGTGTACAAAAATGTCTTTGATTTCTGAATATTGAATTGTATCCATCCCACTCTTTTGCCAAATTCACCTACTAGGTCAAGTAATTTTTGGTGGAGCCTATAGGGTTTTCTATGTACACTATCACGTCATCTGTAAATAATGACAGTTTTACTTCATCTTTTAAAAGTAAACATTTAGAAAATGCAAAAAATGTAAAAGAAAATATAATTTGCATTTCATGAAATGTAGTCAAATTAAATTATTGTCAGCCTGTTCTTATTTTTTTCCTGCTACTCTAAGGAAATTCACTTATATTTCTGGTAATAGTTTGGGTGTGATATCTTTAATTTCTTTTTATTACATGAGTATTATTCTATGTGTTCATTAAAATGCAGTGAACTATGAAGTTGTCATAAGTAAATGCAAGCCAGAGGCAATAGTACTCTGATACTATTTCTATTCATTTCTGAAAGTCAAAGAAATGTTTATATAAATGATATTTTAAACTGTAGTTACTGGTACTCATTTTTTTAAATAAGCAAAATAATTTTAATATGTCCTGTTGATCTACTTTCACATTATGTATGTGCTATTTTATTCAAGTCACTTTTATTTTTAGAGTTAGGGTCCAAATGATGGTATTTTCTTTGGAAGAACAAACTAATTAGTGTTTCAGCCTGGAAAATTTGTATGATTTAGATGCAAGCTCTCTGTTTCTTGTCTGCTACTGTGAATGATTCTTGAGTATTGAACAAAACGCAGCAATATATTTTTTTCCTACAGATAGTTTATCTTAAACTTTTTTTAAAAATAAGACAACAGCATGTAGGAATTTAATAGATCTAGTCCACGTTACTTAAATAAAGGGATTCAAATGAAAACAAATCAGAAACACCTATCTAATATTACAATTATTTCTAATATTTTTCATATATGTGCTTGTATGTATATAAACATATTTATGTGTATGCATACATACATTTTATATGACAGGCAAAATGTTACCTGTCATGGGAATTACAGAATTAGCAAGAAAGATAAAATATCTTTGACTGCCTTGTATATCCATGCATAATAAGAAAGGAAAATAACATTCACAGTTCGTGCTGCTTTCCAGTCTACAAATGTCCGTTACTCTGTCAACTAAGACACTGTACTCTGAAATGAAACCCCCTAAAATTGAGTGACCTCATGAGCTATAATGCAGAAAACTCAACATGCCTGATAATGAAGAGCATGCAGAACTCTCAAGAGAACCATTATTCAAGTGACAAGGCCTGTTAGTATACAAAAAGGAAGGGAGTTGAGACTCCATTAATAGTGTATAAAAAACCCTTTATTGCAAGACTTTTTCTTATTCTAATAGAGTCACTTAGGCTGAAAGTTCAAACCTTTGTTTTCCCTGTTACCTACTTTGTGATTATGATCAATTTCATTTAAATTGCCTTTCTTGAGTCTAGTGTTAAAATAGTGCAATTACAATTGAGCCATTCAATTGAGCCTTGGTATTCACAGGTCTCTAGTTTCCATTTGTTTCTAAGTTAATTATTTTAAACAACTAAGGTTTATTTATTGCATTATTTGCTACCTCACCTTTGCAGTTGCAAAAGTTTGCTTAAAAACATTCTACTATCATAGAATTAATCTGCTTCTAAAGATTTTTTTTTCATGGTACAGTTTATTTTTTCAGAACTCTAACTCTGTATTCTGTTAAGTATAAAATGTTCACCTGAAAAGCCAGTGTGCAAAGCAAACATCCATATTGTGGACACATGTTTATTGCTGCCATGAAAATGTAACATTTAGACTTGAGTGTTTCAATTGCTATGTTCAGTATTTATCATTGAATATCGAGAATGAATAGACTGACAAAGAATGAGCTCAATAGGCCAGGCATATATAGAAATATTTTGGGTGTCATTTCAAAGCACACATATTTGATCAAATATCCTGATTCTTCCAGAGACTGAACTTCCAGAATGATAAACATCTTTCTATGTTGCCCAGAAAAGTTATATAAGCATTCAGGAAAGACTGTTTCCTAATCTTACCAGATATATTGTGTTAAAATGATTTAAATCAGTATAAAATTTATGCTAAATACAAATGAGTAGTTACTAAAAATAAGCTGTTTGACCCTTGCGCATTGGTGATGGACTGGCCTCCTGCAAGCACTGGACGTCCAGAGGTGCTAGGCTCTTTGGAGCCCCTCCCCCGCTCCCCTCCCTGATCCTCTGCCCTCTTTTCACCCCACCCCATAGACCTGGCAGGCTGCCCTAAGCAGATGCAACTGGGTTCTTTTCTATCAAAACGCCAAAACACCAAAAAGGAAGTTGAGAGAGCCCTGGTCTTTACTACCCAAGCCACACAGGAGCCTGCCTGACACCCCTTAACCACATGCCTTCCACTGCGTGGAAAATAAACAACAAGCAGCCAACAACAACAAAAAGTGTTCTATTCAGTAATGTTTAAAAGATGTGGATTGTAATTCATGTAACATTTGACTACAGTAAAATATTTTCATGTTAAATTGATCAAATTTTTATTTAGTATTAATATCAAAAATCTCAGTATTCAAAATTTTTGAAAATAGGAAATTATTAAAACAAATGCATCAGTTTCAATGTTAATCTTTAAAATCTTGAGATTGCAAATTGAATTGATAAGAACTTTTTGTTCATTAAACTATGTAATACAAAATAAACAAGTATGCCTTAAAATTTTCCTCAAGGGTAAAATTAGCTTATAGAGTCTTCCATCTAAAAACAATCTAATGGACATCACAAATGATCTTTTGTTTGTTTAGTGTCAATACTCAAGCATAATATATAAAGTAACGTGGCGATTGCTAAGTGTGTCTAAGATAATTGAAATTTGCTTTTATGGACACAAACTGTTGACCTTTGAGAAAGTAGCTGATGTGATTCTACTGGCCTTTAACAGCAGCAAGAAAGAGTATTTTCTTTTTACTCTGCTTCTCTTGAAAATTTACCACACGAAAAAAAAAATTATAAAGGAATGAATTTATATGTATACTGGTAAATTTACTATATAAAGTAAGAAAAACATTTTAACAAAAAGCCTCCAAAGCCCTATAAAATCATCATTATATATGGATAGAACCAAACACATCTCATTAACCTGTGATTAAATCAAATCATCATCTACAAGAAGATACAAATTTGAAGATGTACATATATTGTTGATTAGGCAAATGCTTTCAATTTGCTCTTCCAAAGAAAATGCAAAACGAATACTTATTAGTGCATAACATGTAAAACAACTAATCTGAAATTCAAATATTCCATTTCTATGCATGTCCAAGTTTGCCATTTTCCATGCATATTTTCATATGCAACCATATGCTTGAAGACAATCTCCAATACCCAGAAGCCAATTTACCTTTTTTAAAAAAGCCTTTAAATCTCTTCTTAATCCTCACTTCTCACATGAAGCATATTAAATGAGTTAAGATTATTAGAATTAATGCATCTTTACCATGGAATTAAGATTGCTGCATTTGTCAACAAGTTCTGTTTCTTGAAAATCTTCACATTATTTCCCAGCATATGTAAATCCTACTGTTTGAATAAAGCCTTCCCACAACCTCCTAGCAAAAATTAATGTTTTGTTCCCCTCTCCTTTCAAAGAACTTGTGAACCTTATCTTATTCTTATTGGTATATATCTCACTGGTTTTAAGACCTTGGATTAAAGAAAAATTTGATTTAGGCATATTTGGTTCCTCCAGGAATGCTTACACATAACAGATGTGTAGTAAATACGTACTAAAATGTATTACAAATTAAAATTCTCTGGAAAGACTTGAAAAAGGGACTACATTGTAATTATTTTGATACACTCATGTTTCAGTTCACTAGATAAAAATGTATGCATACATACTTAAGTAAATGAATAAAAAATAATATCTCTTACTGCCTTTAAGGTTAAAAATTATAACTATATATCTATTTATTAATGCCCTATTTTAAGGGAGGAAGCTATTTTCTAAAATAGGGCAGTAAAAAGGTCAGAATTTTGTTTTCTCAAGTGCTCTTTTATTCTTGTGTAGTGCATATGGGCATTGAATTTTCTACATTGCCCTGCAGAGACGTATAGAGAGTAGCTGTGTAGAGATCCAGGGGGCATATCAAGGAAACTGTCTAGGTAAGCAGAACCAACCATCAGTTGTTGATTCCCTAAAAGATCATTAGGAAAAACAAAAAACAAAAAAACAAAACAACACAACAAAACACTTTTGCTTAAGTATTGCTAGGTACCTAAGTTTGTTAGACATTTTGTGGTAAGGGAGAATGCCACTTAGACAAAATCTTATTAGTATCTCAGAAGAGGGAAATTCAGGAGAGAACATCTTAATTCAGATTGGACAGATATCATTACACAAGAGTTTAGAAATGGTAAACTCCCTGAGATGAGGGTCATAAAGTACAAGTAGCTAAGTTCCTTATCCTTATTTTCAGTATTATTTAAAACAGGAAAAAAAAAGGAGGGATGTTAGTTTCAGTTCTCATGCCAAATGGTAGACAAGCAAAGAAGCATATGGGTTTTCAGTGAGAGTCAAGTGCTCAGTTAGAAAGGACTCTAGAACCTTCCCCATAGACAGGGAGAGGAGCATCTGAGGTGACTCATCCTTAGGCTTTAGCTACAGGGGACAGCAACAGTCCTGATGGTGGACTCTGCTTATCTCTGTTGTCACCACCCCAGAAGAAGCCCAAATCACTTTAGAGCAGAGAGCAGCGTGCACAGGGAGGCACTGAGTGGATTTGTACATCCAGCTCACCTTAATCCCTACAAGATCTTTTAGGGCCAAACTGCATTTTGGGTGAGAGTGAGGAGAGGGAAGACCCAGAGAGAGAAATCTGAAAATTTTACTTAAAGAACCATTTGAATTATAGTACCACATTAAGTTTATAGGACTTGGATGACATTTTATTTTTTCTCCACTACAGAGAAATCATCCAATCATCTAAAACAAACAAACAAAAAACAACTGTGTACAATGTATATTCATTTGTGAATTACTATGTTCAATTATTGCTGTGTTCCATTTTCACATACTGACTGCCATGAAACCTTGGAGAAGGAAATGTCTGTGTGATCTACCTGGAGTATAAGGTATAAGCATGAAAGACACAAGTGAAAATTTAAATATTTACGTCAGGAAAACAAGCTATATTACATACTGTATTTTGCTGTGTATGATGTGTTACCACATATAATATGCACCCACATTTTTGGCCCAAACTTTCAGGGAATAAAATCTTCCATTTTAATTTTTTAATTCAATTATTTATTTATTTATATTTAGAAACAAAACCAATTATCATATTCCAGGGTGGTATTTGTCATACAGATAGCATTATTGTTTTCTAGCGTTACACTTTTAACACATAAGCATAAATAAAAGAATTTATAACATTTATATAGATACAGAATTAGTACTACACATGTATAATACGCATCCTTATTTTTTCCTCAGAAAAGTGGGCAAAATAATGTGCATTATCCGTGGCAAAATACAGTATTTCATCTGGAGGAATTTAATAAGGAAGCGCTTATTAATGCGTTGGAGAGACAGGAAAACAAACAAAAAGAAGTAAAAATAGAAAAGGATGTGATGACTAGGAGAGGAAAAGGGAGCAATGGAATGGTTCCCAAAGATGAAGAAGCTGCTTCCACTCATGGCCATGAGTCCATAAACTTGATTTTTTTATTTCTCGGCTACAGGCCCAGCTGCTGGCGGTGCTGCTAACACACTGGGGCACCAGTGCCAAAGCTGGAATTGCCAAAGGGATCCCACCTGCTAGGACGGGTGAAAGCTGCACGGAGCGTGGCCCTGCAGCAACTGCCAGCCACTGCCTTCATCACCTCACCTGCTAAGGCCAGCAACCACTACTGGTAGGAATTAATAGGAAGACAGGTCGCAGTGGAACTTCAGAAATCTCTCTGAGCCCCCAGAGGGCGAGTGTGAGCCTGAGAAATAACAGATAAATGTTGAATGCAGCAATGGATAATATTTTGACCTTCTGATGCAGGAAAAACTTAATTTCTCTTATTTTTTTTTGATTTTCAAACACCTTTCCAATGAAAGGAACTTGTGATAATTTGTGGCTCATACTTCAGGCCTTAAAACAGAGGCGAACATGCATCTATTTTGCTAGGTTGAGCTTTCGATCCTTCATTTTTATTAATTTGTCCACACATCCAACAAATACTATCTACTGTGACCTAACCACTTAGCTAAGCAGGTCACATGACTTATATTAACACAAGTCAATGTGTTAATGTGTGAGTTTCTAAAACCTCATTCCCAGTTTTCTGTTTTCATCCTGTTTCATTTTCCTCTAGACATTTTCATTTATCCCACATAGTCATTAACCCATACCCCTTCAACCAAACTTTTGTAATTAAAATCGTGAATGATTCCATGTTGTGAAATATAATAGTAAATTTTCAGTTCTCACTTTGCTTGACCTTTGGCAGTGTGATTATTTTCCTCTATCTAAAACTCTATTTTCATGTCTTCTAAGAAACCACACTGGTATTTCTCTGACCACATGAATAAACCACACTGGCATTTCTCTGACCACATGAATGATTTCTTTTCTTTTCTTTTTTTTTTAAGATTTTGTTTATTTACTTTTAGAGAGGGGAGGGAGGAAGAGAGGGAGAGAAACATCAATGTGTGGTTGCCTCACAAGCGCCCCTTACAAGGATCTGGCCCACAACCCAGGCCTGTGCCTTGATGGGGAATTGAACTGGTGACCTTTGGGTTCACAGTCTACACTCAATCCACTGAGCCACACCAGCCAGGGCTGAATGATTTCTTTATAGTCTTCTTTCTTTTTATCTCTTTGACCTTAAGATTTTTTCCTGACCCTAGGACTTCTGGTAAAGATGGTGGCATAGGTAAACAGAGCTCACATCTTCACACAACCGCAACAAAATCACAACTAAAATATAGAACAACCTTCACTCAGAACCATCAGAAATCAAGTTGAATGGAAGTCTGACAACTGCAGAATTAAAGCAACCACATACATCTAGACTAGTAGCAAGGGCACAAGCATGAAATGAGCTGGTTCCTCACCCATGCGTGGTGGATAAAAAGTCAGGAGCAAGGATCCCAGTATCACACCAGGCCCAGGGTTCCAGTGCCAGGAAGATAAGTCCCCATAATTCTGGCTACAAAAACCAATGGGGATTGAGTTGGTAGAAGAAATTGCTGAAGCCCCAAGCAGTTCCTCTTAAAGAATAAAGAACCCACCCATGGACTCACCTATGCAGACTCACTTCCTCTGAGCTCCAGCACCAGGGTAGCAGATTGAAATGCACCAGTAGCATAAAGGGAGGAACTAAGGTGCCTGGCATCAAGGCAAGCAGGAGCCATTGTCTCTTTTCAGGACCCTCCTCCATCAGAGCTGGCAGGCTGATGCCACATCTGAGACTAAGAACCTAGCTAAAACAGTTTGACCTGCCTTGGAGATCCCCAGAGACTCCATGCAACCAAATTACAGGCCTACCCAAGCTCCTTTTCCATATGAACGGCTTGTCTTTGTTCATGCTTCACAACTTCCTAAACCCTATCAAACAAGCAACAGCTGGCCTTACTAAGCCCCAGGCCTGGCACTAGCAGTAGCCAATGTAGATTCACAGCTTAGCTTTGCCTCAGAATCTCCAAGCCCAGCACTAGTAGCAACCATCTCAGATTGCTTTACAGCTCAAGCAGGGTAGCCCTCGGCAAAACAAAGGTGGGAGCTGACCGTGGCCTGCATCATCTGGGAAATCCCAGAGCCAATGCACTCAGTGGACAGCTACAAACCACATAGGAGCACCACCACCCTGACCCTGCACAGCTGATCCTCCACAGAGGGTGAAGATGCGTGGTCAGTGGTTATAGCCAGTCCTTGAAACTGAGTGGCCTGGGTAAATCCCTCCCATTGATCTGCCAACAACAACCAAGTCTCAAGTACAAGAAGAGGGTATACTCAGCCCACATGAACGGAGCACCTTGAGTATCCAGCCTGGGTGATAGGGGAGGCCGTGCCACTGGATCCTATAGGACACCTACTACATTAGGCCACACTACTAAGACACAGAGTCAAAGCAGCTCTACCTAATACTTAGAAACAAACATAAGGAAGCTGCCAAAATGAGGAGACAAAGAAACATGGCCCCAGTGAAAGAACAGATCAAAACTCCAGAAAAAAAGCTAAACAAAATGAAGATAAGCAATCCATCAGATGCAGAGTTCAAAACACTGATTATAAGGATGCTCAAGGATCTTAGTGAGAACCTCAACAGCATAAAAAAGATCCAGTTAGAAAAGAAGAATACACTAATTGAAAAAAAGAACAATTTACAGGGAAATGACAGTAGAGTAGATGAAGGGGAGAATCAAATCAATGAATGGAACATAAGGAGGCAAAAAACTACCATCCAGAACAATAAGAAGAAAAAAGAATCCCAAAAAACAAAAATAGCATAAGCAACCTCTGAGATAACTTCAAGAGGTCCAACATTTGCATCATAGGGGTGCCAGAAGGAAAAGAGGAAGAGCAAGAAACTGGAAATCTATTTGAAAAAAATAATGAAAGACAATTTATTTAATTCAGTGAGAAAAATAGACAAGCAAGTCCAGGAAGTACAGAGAGTCCCAAACAAGTTGGACCCAAACAGGCCCACTCCAAGACACATCATAATTAAAATCCCAAAGGTTAAAGATAAAGAGAATATTAAAAGCAGCAAAAGAAGCTAGTTACCTATAGAGGAGTTCCCATAAGACTGTCAGTTGATTTCTCAAAAGAATCTTTGCAGGCTAGAGGGGACTGGCAAGAAGTATTCAAAGTCATGTAAAGCAGAGACCTACAGCCAAGATTGTTTTACCCAGTGAAGCTATAATTTATAATCAAAGGGAAGATAAAGAGCTTCCCAGACAGGGAAAAGCTAAAGGAGTTCATCATCATCAAACATTATTATATGAAATGTTAAAAGGACTTAGCTAAGAAAAAGATCAAAACCATTAAGAATAAAACAGCAAAAATGTATATATATACACATATATACATATATATATCAACAATTGAATGGAAAGAAAACAAACTATGTAAACAAGTAAACAGAGGCAGAATCATGGATACAGAGAGCATTTTGATGGTTGCCAGGTGGGTGGGGGCTTCGGGGTGGTGGGTGGAGAAGTGAGGGGATTAAGAAGTACAAATAGGTAGTTACAGAATAGCCATGGGGATGTAAAGTACAGTGTAGGAAATGGAGTGGCCAAAGTATGACCCATGGAATGAACTACGGTGGGGGGATGCCCGAGGGCATGAGGAGTGCTGGGTAGAGGGGGATGCAGGGGTAAGAATCAGCACAACTGTAATAGTATAATCAAGAAATATAATAAAAAAAAAAGATTTTGACTTGGTCAATAGCTCAGCCCTTGACGGTTTTCTCTCTTCTATCTATAGGCACTTTATTTGTGATGTCATTTAGTCTGATGGCTTTAAGTGTCGTTAATTTTCTGCCACCTCCCAAGCTGTAAATCACTGGTTTGAATCTTGCCTCTGAAGCAGTCCCATATATCTAACTGCCTATTTGATTGATGTGGTTGGCTGGATAAAAAACTCTCCAAATGTGACACATTCAAAATTGAAACCTAATGCTGCTCCACCTATCGTCTTCATTTCAGTAAATGATCATTGCATTCTTCAATTTTCTCGGAAAAAAAAAAAAAACACACCTTTGGATCTTCCTTCATTCCTGTCTTTATTGTGTCCCAAATAACATTGGCTTCATCTTTAAAACATATCTAACTTCGGACAACTTCTCACCTGTCTCCTTTTGTCATCATGACCAAGCCATCATTACTGCATGGATTTTTGACGTGGCCTCCTTACCACTTCCCCCGCTTCCATCCTTGCCTCCATATAGTTCATTCTCAAGAAAGGAGCCAAAGTAATCCTTTTATAATGTTAGATCACGTGATGCCTTTGCTTGGTTATTTCTAATGAGATCCATTTTTCTTAGAACAAAAGATACATTTTTATTTTTTGCCATAAACTACAAGGTGTCAAATGGCCTAGCCCCACACCCTCTCTGACTTTATCTACTACAATTCTTCCCTTTGTTTTTAATTCTCTGATTATCCCAGTAGAAATTGTGGAGCTATGCCCAGTACAATTCAACCTTAGGAACTTTGCAGTTGCTGATTTTCTCTGCTTGAAATCTTTCTTCATAGATATGTACAAGTCTTACTTCACAACTTTTATCAGTTATTTGCTCAATTATCTTATTCTCCACGAAGAAGAGAATGCCCACCATTGAAAGACTCTCTATCTGCTTTCCCATCTTGATTTTTTCTCTAATTTCCATATAATTACACATAACTATATATATATATGAGTATATCTATGTCACATATACATGTATGCATGCATCTATATCTATGTACATTATACATATATAATCTTTTCTTGTCTGCTGTGTTCACTGCAATATCTTAATGCTCAAAGCACAATTACTGTACCTAAAAATACCAAATATTTATTGAAAAAAATAAACAATGAATCAATAATTTTTTTAACTAAATAAGTTTTGAAATATTTTATTAGATAAAAGTAAATCATCCTAGAATTAATTATAAAATAAATTGCAGTCTTACCAAATTTTAAAAATTAGTAATTTTTCTTCAGTTTTCTTGAACTATAAAATTTGAAAAATTTCCTTCTATTTTATACTGTAGTTTCTGAAATCTAATTAGAAAACTTTTTTTTTAGTAATATGATAATCTAGAGATGGTTTAATCTAAGTTTTTGATTATGTAATTAAAACAACAATGACAACAACAATAACAACAAAGACTAGATACAGAGTGATGCATAAATAATATCATGCTACTGGGTCACAGAATATCAAGGAAGGAAATACAGGTATTATAACATTGTATTTTTTTCACTGCATCACACATTTCTTTCTTAATGGGGTAATTATAATAGTGTCAGATTTTGCCACCAAAAACCTTTCAAGACCTTTTACTTTTTATAATTACATACACAAATTCTTCCTAGAAGTATTCTGAATGTTTTAATGGAGAGAGATCAATTAAATATATATTTCATATGTTAATGATATACTACAGCTGATTTTGTCTGTGTACTGTACTTTTATACTTTATAATGAAAAGTTTTAGGGACACTTTTAGCCTATAACTGGTGGAAATAAAGATGATTCAGAATGTCTATAAGATTATAAAGTTTGAAGTTAGTGGCCATTTAAATTTTGTGGTAATGTTTCCATTCAACATTACTTCAGTATTTATACATTTAAACACTTGGTATACAAATATAAAAAAAAATAAATTATTATTTTCTTATCAGAAGTAACATTATTTTAACATATCTGACAGAAATTAAAATAACCCTTATAAATATTTGAATTAAAATACCTATACTAAATTAATTATAAGGGCAAAGAGGCATCATAAGTTACGTAGGATAAAGAGTACAGGCATTGCCAATGAAACAATTTTACCTTCCTGGAACTCAAAAAAGAGTAGTTCCATTTCTGTGAAAGATAAAGACATAATATACTAAGTAAACACAGTGGCTTGACTTGTGGCTCCCAAAGGCGTGTTTAAGTCCTAACTCTCAATACCAGTAAAATATGAGTTTATTTAGAAAAAGGGTCTTTGAAGATGTAATCAAATGAAGGACCTCAAAATAACTTTGTCCCATGTTAATCCATTTAACAGGGTAGACTTTTAATCCAATGACAGTTTTCATTCTAAGAAGAGAAAACACAGAAACACAGAAGAGAATTGCATGTGAAGAAAAGGCAGAGCTTGGAGTGATTGAGCCACAAGACAAAAACCACCTGGAGCCACCAGGCGTAGCAACAATTCTCCCCTAAAACCCTCAGGGGAGAATGTCTTTTGAGCCCCTCGACTTCCAACTTCTTGCCTCCAGAGCTTGAGAGAATACATTTCTGCTTTTGAAAGCCAGTAAGTTTCCGGTAATTCGTTACAGCAGCCCTCAAAAACTCACACTAAATGGGAGAATTAATAAAATACTCATTAATAAAAAAACTAAATGTTTTTGAAAATTGTGACTAATGTTGCTTGGAATAACTCAAGAAAGTTCTTGAGGATGAGGTCATATTTTTCTTGGGTCATAAATAATGAGTAATTGTGATTAGACTGGAAATAAAAAAGGTGGTTGCATACTAAATCAACCTAAAGAAATTTTTTACTGGCAAATAAAAGAGTTTAAATTGACAATGTTTAAAAGTTTATTTAACTTTCCAAGGTCTTTGTTTCTAAGGACTTTAGATGAACAAAAATTATTTGAAAGGACTTAAATTTTTAAAATACATACAATGTTTCATTGAAAATGTGATTAATATCTGTAATAGTTCATAATGAGATTTTAAAATTCCAAATAATAGTCTGGTCTTTTAAGATCAATAGTAATTATTTAACCATAAATAGTTGTACACATAAATGTGCTACGATACAGCATGTTAACCATCCTGAGCCCATAAAATTTATTTAGTCACACACATTTAGCCTATTTTTTTCCTGCACTGAAAATAAGAAAAGCACAAACTTAAGCATGCTGTAAAATTCTTTAAAATTTCATCCATGTTCTTTGTGTTGTTGTTCTTTAAATCTTTGACTTACTCTTATCAGGCACAACATCTTGTTTATATTCCTATAATGACATACCAAATTCTAAACATTAATAGTGAAAATCTAAAATTTAAATGCAAAATTAGGGTATCACAGTTAATGTTAGATTTGATTCCAAGTTACTCTACCAAGATTATAAAGGATAGCAGAACATGCTACCCAAAATATGCCACTTTTATACAAGAATTACTTTCAGCTGAAAGCAATTGAGGAGAGACAGGTACAAGAAAATCTGCTATTTGCCTAAAAGAAGGACATACATTTACAAAAGTCTCCCTCTTCCCCCCTCTACCGGGAATGTCAAAGGTAAACTCCTGGAGACAATTTTGTACCTTTAGCAGTGGAGAAGGCTCTGTCTTAAATCTACATAACAAGTCTTAGTTTTATTTACCTGCTTTTTCTGGTTGCCTTCCCATAACTGGCTGCCCCACACCTTTCTCTTTCATCTTTATTTGAGGATTGTATTTAAGCCTGAATTCAAAGGTACTTCTAGGATTTACTCATTTTTGCCTGGATACCTCCCATGTATACATCAGATACATATGTTAATAAACTTCTATTTGTTTTACTCTTGTCAATCTATATTTTGACATAGAGCCTCCAGAGAGAACTTAAGAGGTAGATAAAAAATTATTTTTTTCCTCCTCTACAATTTTCACTTGAATTTTGTTTACAATATTTTGATTTTATGTTCTCCTTACTGTCAGCAAACATAGATTCTTAACAACCCCAATTCAGATGGTGAACTAATTTTATTTGAATGACAAATTTGGGAAGATTGTGAAACAGCAAAAAGTTTAAGAAATTTGCAATTATAAAATATAATACATAGCATAAAAGACTATTAAAAGTGGAAAATTGCATGAAATTGGAAGGTTAATAATGCAGGTAAGATTCTTTTTAATACGTCCCCCTTTAACATTTGAAAAATCCACGTATATTATACCTGGCAGAGGAGATACCATGATGGTGAAGGTGGTTTTCCCAGGGCGAGGCTTGCCCACTGCGTGCCGGGTGTGCTGACCCCTGCGATTTCCCAAAAGTGGGGAACTCGACTGCATGATCTGTGTTCACACTCTCCCCTAAAAAAAAAGAAGAAAAAGAAAGACCCATGAATAAAAGGCACTAAAAAGGAAATCTTCTGTACATATGAATAAGGTAAATTTATAGGTTAAGTAAAATGTTTGGATGAGTATCCAAAGCAGTTTATAATTTACAATGTAAGGGTTTTTGGTTGCAGCTGCGAAGTTGGATGTATGCCTACAAGAAATAAAATTTAACCACCTTATTTCAGGATGGAAATAAAATTTCAACTATTCTTATAATATTATCTGAAATGTAAAACAAACAAAACCTAATTTTTCTTTTCCCATATCTATTTTTAATTCCTTATTTAGGTGACAGAGACCAACAAACTATCTCAATAATGCTCTGCTGTTAACTTTCTTTAATATGCCAAATCAGTTTAATTACAGTTTCTATAAATAATCTATGCAAAATACTTCCCAGAACAGAATGCACTTTTCCTTCTGTGTGTGGCACATTTTAATACTTAAAAGCATTAGAACAGATGTTAGGTGCCTGCTAAACTTGTTTTCAGTTTTCTTTTATTTATATGTTAATGAGAATTTAATTACTTCATGAATACTTAAACAACCTGAGGGTGCCTGATATCATTAGCTTGAACATGACAAGCACCTCAAGTGACCACATGGGAAGACAAAAATTGCTTTCAGTTTACTTGCAGACAGAAAGATGAATTCATTTCACCCCCTGCTATCTTTTACCTGACACACGAACTGGAAAAGCACAGACTCAATCTTGCTTCAACATGACTGAAAGGATTTCAGCAAAGAACTCAAGAGCATAAATTCTTTCTATTTGGTTTTGCTTTGATGTCTTTTAATAACTACTCTAGCTATACTTTGCTTTAAAACCTTATTTCACTTGAAGGTGTTCCATTAAAACAAGTCACTCTGTTTTATGTATTATGTCTATGGCAATCATAGCAGAACTGAATATTTAAAACATATTCTATGGCATTGAAAAATATTCTCCATTTTAGCTCAATTAAAAGGGTTTATTTTATCTGGCTGAACTGTAGGAAAGCTTGTAACAGATAACGTGTGAATTTTTGCTTATTTTTTTTTGTACCGCAATTAGTAACTTAAATACAATAATAAAAATAAGATTTATGATGAAACTTTATATTTAAATGATTAAATAATTCTACATAATAATCAGAGTATCATTTTTAAAAATATAAAATTTTATAGCAAAATACTATAAAGAATAACTGCTCTCCCCTAGAAAGTAAAATAGCATTAATAGAATCACAAATATGAATGTTATCAACTACATAATATTTGGAATGCATATGGAATTGTGAAGGGATGTACACAGCCTGAATTAGAAAAAAGAAAACACAGAATTTAAAAAGAGAAGAAAGTAGTAGAATGGTGTAAAGAAAAAGGTGATTTTCTGAAACCATTGGTTTACTGTATTAAGGTTGCTATAGTTCATCAATATCCTTTGTAGATTTGAATTATTACCATCATATTTGATTCAGCAATATTTTTCTAGATTTGAAAATATATTTAAAAATTATATTTGTATTCTTTTTTCTCCCATTTCTAAAAAAATAACAACCACAACTTTTATAAAAAAATTATTTCCCTTATAAACATTAAATGGCATTTTCCAAAATATTTTTCCATAATACGTTTTGCTAAACAAAGAAACAAAATACTTTAAACTTAAGCTGGAGTTTTAAAAAATAAAAACCAAAACAACAAACTAGCCAAACAACAGCAAAAAGAATTAAATAGTTTCTCTCAGAATTGAAATTTATTGATGCTTTTCATAAACAAATATAATTTATGAATTCGTATGAATTATCTGGACCAGAGCTTTGTTCTGATGAAAGCGTGGATTGAGGTCTGGGACCTTTTCATCCCTGGGCTGGTCCTACCAAGCTGCTTATCAGCTAAGTTTTACATTGCCTTTCACTGATGCCTCTGCAGCATACAGGTAGCGTCATGCTTTGCATGTGCAGTAATATGACAACACTGCGGTTCCTGGGCTTTAGTGTGCAGTATTTATCAGATTTTTCAGATCAAAATTCCTTTTGAAATTAGTGTGCCAATTAAAAGTATTTACACTTTGATGTAATATTTTTCCTCATAATAGAATTACATTATATATGGTATCATTTCATTTACATAAATTCGAGTTTACAAGAAAAATTTAATATGTAGAAATACCTTATCTTTGTGTAGAAAAATTGAATAGAGCATGATTAATATAACCCTTTATTCCTTGAGAACTCACATGAGAAATCTCCTAAAGAACATTCTAATTTGGAAAAGAGAGGAAGATGGTTTATAGACCTTTATTAGGAGGGAGGGACTGTACATATTTTACAAAATGGAAGAAAGTGTTCTTATTGATTACCAGCCATTGTTTGGGCAATTTGGTTTCCTTAAGATGGGGTAGAGAGGAACAAATTAAAATGAAAGAACACTCCATGGCCACAGTGAAAAATTCTGTTTTCTGTGCCTCTTACAGTTCATAAGGGGATTATTCTACTGGGCATTTTGAAAGAAGGCTGAAAAGATTTCAATTAGTTAATGTAATATGCTCCTTTTTAAATCTGCCAAAAGTATTCAGCTTCACTTAACACTCACTGGATTTTTCACAGAGTAAATTGTTCTTGAGCTTCTTAAAAACATCATGGCTTATCAGTCTTCTAATGACCACAAATTACTGGCTGTTATAACAAAATCCAATACTGGCAAAAATGTAATTGAGTTTAGAAAGTTATTTTAGAAACTTCAAAATCAAAACACAAGCAAATATTTCTCAAGGCTTAAACACAAGGGAGATAATATTTTTTTGGCGGGGGTGGGGGGCGGTGTGTGTGTGTTCATTCATCTGTCACTGGAAAGGAACCAGGACTGAGGTTGGTCCGCCCCCATACAGTTTGGAATGTGTTGATTCTTGACTTTATGCAGGGAAGATTTCACAACGAGTCCAGGTGATTTTCAGAATGCAGTTTTGAAAGCTGGGCACAGTGAAACCCAAGAAGGGCTTAAGGTAGAAGAGACAAGTGTAGCAACAGTAATGAGCCTAAACGGAGCTGCCTTGGCCCTTCGGAGAGTTAGAGAAAAGAAGAGCCCTTGACGACAAGTTCAGGGGCTTAACTCCAGACAAGCTGGGCTGCCTGCTGCGCCCCTGATTGCAAGTCTTGCTGGGACCCCTGGAGCTCAGGAGAAAAAGAGCAAAGATACACACCTGCTGAAAGAAGCAGGAGAAAGCACAGGCATGTTCAAGAGAGAGCAAACACTGGATCCTTTGCCTTGTGGGTTTTTATCATTTTCTAAAGGTGGGAGTTTTAGAGGAAGTCTCAGGGAAGAATCTTAACAGAATATTCATCAGCTTTCCAGGTGTGTCCTTTAATATGCTGATTTATCAAAATGAGTATAGAAAGCAGTCTGGATTGTTCTCCAGTCTGTTTCACCTTTGAAGAATGTTCCTGAAGAGGGACCGGGAAGGAGGTGGGTCTCCTCAGCATGGTCTGGAATGTGTAAACCGTTTGCTTCTAAGTGTCCTTGATTAAGGAAGGTAAGGCTTTGTGATGTATTAGCTGGCTGTGTATTGCTCTGTCATTTAACTATGTCTTATTTTCCCCATTCCACCTATCAAGGAATTTTCCTGGCTTCTTACTAACTTGCCTCATTTTGTTAAATATATATTTATTTTTTAAAGTACAAGTATATGGGCTGGCCTTGTACTACATTACCAAAGAAAAGTTTGTAATGGATCCTTGTTAAAAATAATAAGGAATGATTTATTTAAGACTATTGTAATGGGAGTGACCGATTAATCTCAGCTCCCTTAAAACAAATGAAGAATTTAAACACTGGGATGAGTTGCTGAAAAAGGTCTGCGGAACATAATGGAAAGGTGGGTGAATGTGATGAGGCCATCGCTTTTGGCTAATTGGTGTTCCCTCCCCCAGAGCCTGGGAAATAGGGGTGACACCTTCCTTCATGATTATGTATCAAAAAGATGGCTCTCAGGTCCTTGGGAAAAACATTCCTGACTTACAGACAATTTACATCTCAAAGGGGACTAAAGATTTACAATCACAAGTTTTCTAAAATGAGGGAGATCAGAGAGCTACAACCAAGAAGAAACTTGTTTAACATTTAATCAAACTGTAGGAAATATTAAGTTGCCGTGGTCAGTACCAATCCATCATTGAATATCATCACATAAATATTTATTGAAGTTAGCTCATAAGAAATAAAGAAATGGAAATGAAGCAATTATTTTTATGAGCAAAAGTCACTTTATTTTTTATGGAAATCTTTATTTTTGAAAATATTATAGACATTTAGAAACTCTGGTACAGTGAAAATAATTATATAAGTAGAAATAATAAAGATCCAAATCATGAAATAACATATTTTCAGAATAAAGAATATTTTTTCCCAGCATTACATCAATAGAAGTCTACTCATTTAAATGGGAAAAAAATAAAGGTTTATGTCTTGACTACAAACTCCCATCCATTTCACTATAATTTAATTAAATTGCAGTAAAACACCTATGTATAAGTTACATGTTCTCATGTTAGGGTGTAAGTGCTTAAACATAATTTCTTGATCATCTATAAACAGGGTTGGTAAATAGTTGCTTTGTATGCAGGCTTTACATAATTTGCATGCCTTTGACATTGAGGTACTATCAGGTCAATGGATTCCAAATTACATTAGAGTTTTAATACATTTCAACTATAAAAAAATTCTGAATTATATGTGTCTTAGTTGGTTTGGGCTGCTATAACAGAATTCCATAGGCTCAGTAGCTTATAAACAATGTAAATTTATTTTTCATAGTCTGGAGGCTGGAAAGTCCAACATTTAGTACTTGATGAAAGCTCTCTGCCTCTTTCATACAGAGCCATCCTTCTCACTTGCCTCATGTGGCAAAGCTTTGTGAGGTCTCTTTTATAAGGTCAGTAGTCCCACTCATGAGGGATCCCCCCTCATGGCCCAGTCACTTCCCAAAGGCCCCACCAACAAATCACACTGGGAATTAGGTTTCAACTATGAATTTTAGTCAGACACAAATATCCAGTCTACAGATTTCTGCCTCTTATACCTCTCCCAATTCATGTCTTTCTAACATGCAAAATATAATCATTCCATCCAAATACCCTCAGATTCTTAAGGTGTTCTACCCATCAACTTTACGTCTAAGTCCAAGTTCTCATTTTAATACTTGTACTTAAATTATAAAATGATTGTATTATACATTGTTATATTATTTTTCCACTTTGTCTTCAGTGTGTGTCTTTATTACCTGGTAAGGATGGTAATAGAATGATGAAAACATTTGTTCGAAAAGATTGCCAGAAATGTTGTCAAACTCTTCTTCTTATAGTTCTTTTCTTCCCAAATAAAAAGTGTCAGGAACACTTGTGGGTAATTATTTAAAGTTATGAGCAACAAGAAGAGTTCCCAAAAGTGATACATTGACAAATCTAATCAGGAAAAATGGGAAAAAAACCCTGATATTTCAATGCCGATATTTCAAACTAAAATTTTTCTGAGAACTGATTCAGTGAGACAACTCTATGTAACTGAGGAAAATCACTAATAAAAATTGAGATTATATATATAATTCTATAAAGACAGCTTCATGCTATTAGCCCACTCTATGTTATCAGGAGAGAAAATTATGATTGGAAGACTCATAGTAAGAAAGTAAATGCAGTGACATGCTTGATTTTCAAGGATTGTTTAAAAAAAGAAACATTAGCTTTCTATATTAATTGTAGATATTAAGCATCTTTTTTAAGCTTTAGATTGAATTAGTGATAACAAACCTTAAGGTTTTATTCAACAAAAGAATGTTAACACTTCCTGTTTTGAAACTGAATGACCATAAAGCTGTATATAGAAATCATAAAATGAAGGCAATAATGCAAAGAATTCCAGAGCTTAAAAATTACCAAGGAAATAAGCAGTCCATAATTCTGTTAAGAAACTATTCAGACCCTTGCTCGTTGGTTCAATTGGTTGGAGCATTGTCCCATACACCAAAACGTTGCTGCTTCAGTCCTCGGTCAGGACACAGGCCTAGGTTGCGTGTTTGATCCCTGGTTAGGTTGTGTATGGAAGGCAACTTATCAATGTTTCTGTCTCACATGAATATTCCTCCCTTTCTTACTTTCTCTCTCTCTCTCTAAAATCAACACAAAATATATATACTTGAATACTTGCATACGGATAAAAAAGAATATCCAAATCACAGTTAGAAACTGACCTTGATAAGCAAAATTTCAATGGGATCCATTGCATATCCATATAAATATTTCAATTCCATATGTATTGATGGCTTATGACAACTTAATTTCCAATGTTTTATTTCTCCAGGAAAAGTCAAAGTTTTGTTTGGCTATTATTAGTAAAACTCTAAATATGTTGACTCCGTTTCACAATTTCAAAGCCCTGCAACTAGTTCTCCTCGCTATCTTTGATGCTCTGTAGTTCAGCACTGCCTCCTTGGATTCAGTATTCCATCCCTAGGACTGACATTAGCAAATAATCCATTCAAAATGCAAAGGTGGGGTGCATTTGTTTCTTGACATCCAGAGAAGAAATCAGATAATATAGCCCACTAAGTTGCTCAATTTTAAACTTTTAATTTCAATTTTATATTTTTGGTTTTCTAACTTTAGTTACTTAGATAAAATGTAGATATAAATTAATGTTTTCAGTAGCTACTTAGTTAGTACTTGAAGGGATGAAAACAATGAAGTTATAAAATAAAGTCAGCTGTTTTATATTAAGTTCCAAATGAAGTGAGATAATTTTGATAAGGTTTGTGAATGTTGTGCTATATTGTCTTACTGTTTTTTTGCTAAAGACCTGGAGCAGGTAGAGTCCTTACAGAATGACAGAAAGAGGGCCAAATGACACCTCTAAATACCGTGGGTTGCATTGCAAAACCTCCCTGGACATAGGGAATCTCAGCCTTTTATAATGGGCAATTTACATGCCTGTGCTTTATCCTGGAGGGAGACACTTATTATCTTTTCAATTTTGGACAACAAACACACATACAATTTGATACAGAAGGAGGCATTATATCTTTAAATGCTATAATAAACATGTTTTTTTAGGGGGGCTTATTTTTCAAAGCTGTTTGTCATACAAAAATCAGCTCAGTGGTTTTTTTTTTTTTGCTTCAATATGAAAATAGCTTGGAAGTTATTTCTTGCATCATCACAAAAAGCAAAGAAATGAACAAACTAAAAATTCAACACCTCTTTTTAAGATTCATTAGAGAATTGATTTTGCAGGGGAAACCTATACACTAAAAGCATAATAAACGCACCTTAGCAAGAGCAGAAGCTACTGGAGCCAGAAACTGGTGGGAAAATATAAACTGTAACTGATAAATCTCTGGGGATTGAGTATAGAATGTTTAAGAATTGAAACTTTCTGGAGCCAAGATTGGATGACCCTGTTGGCTGGAGTGTTATCCGGTGCACCAAAAGGTTGGGGGTTTGATACCTGGTCCGGACATATACCTAGGAGACAGGTGAAATCCTTCAGCCAGGATGCATGGAGGAAGCAACTGATTTATGTTTCTCTCTGCCTCTGCCTCTGCTTCTGCCTTTCTCTTTCTCTCTCTCCCCCTCTTCATTCCTCTCTCTCTCAAAAAAACAAAACAAAACAAAACCTTAAAACCTATACTTGTACCCTTACAACCTATATAATTTGATTAACCAATGTCACCTCAATAAATTTAATATATATATTTTTTCTTTTTAGAAAAGACAAGCTGCTGACTGGGAGGAAATATTTGAAAAACACATAACTGGTAAAGGACTTTTATTGAAACTATGGTAAACAACACTTAAAACTCAACAATAAGAATACCAGCAATCTAATTTAAAACTGGGCAAAGTATCTGAATAGATACATTTCCAAAAAAGAAATATATATGGGAAATAAGCATAAGATACTCAGCATCATATGTCATTAAGGAATTTTAAGCTAAAACAAAAATGAGATACTATTATACACCTGTTAAAATAGCTACATTGCAAAACTGACAATAGCAAATGCTGTCAAGAATGTAGAGCAGTAGGAGAGCTCATTAAATGCTGGTAGAAATGCAGTGGTACTGTCACTTTGAAAGACATACATAGCTAATCATAGTCTCAGTATATGATCCAGTAACTCTTTACCTTCGAATTTACCCAAGTTAAGTGAAAACTTGTATCCACACCAAAAAAAGTGCATACAAATTTTCATAACAGCTTTATTCATGATTATCCTTCAATGGGTAAAAGAATAAATCAGTATTTCCATGCAGTGGAATTTTACTCAGCTATGAAAATTAATGAACAATCAAGCTACAGAAAGGTATGAAAGAAACTCGAATGCATATTACTGATGAAAAAAGTCCAGTCTGAAAAGGTTAATCTCAGCTGTTTTATTCACAATATTTCTGACACTAAATGTGTGAGTTTTTTCCCTTATCAACCAATTCTCCAACTCTTCAGACACCACCTGGGTATCCTACAACTCAATTCAATTCTAACATTAACTACCTGTAGTTAATAAAATACTGCTCCAACTTCAGAGGTCAGTCTCAAGTCCCAGGTTGCCACCATACTTCCAACCAGCTGGCTATAAATTTAGAGTTCACGTTACCCCCTATGAATATCT
The DNA here is from genome assembly GCF_021234165.1 of Pteronotus mesoamericanus. NCBI lineage: Eukaryota > Metazoa > Chordata > Mammalia > Chiroptera > Mormoopidae > Pteronotus > Pteronotus mesoamericanus. The sequence continues at coordinate 20,871,744 of NW_026555285.1, read as the reverse complement.
GATAATTTGCTAGAATGGCTCACAAAACTCAGGGAAACACTTTACTTACTAGTACCGGCTTATTGTAAAAGATACAGCTCAGTGACAACCAAACTGGAAATACTCATGGGATAAGGAAAACTTTCAGGCCGTCTCTGGGCATATCACCGTCCCAGAACCTTGGTGAGTTCACCAACCCAGAAGTGCTACAAGTCCCATCCTTTAAGAGTTAGTGTAAAGGTTCTATGAGATAGGCATGCTTGATTAAATCATCATTGACCAAGTCAATCTTTAGTCTCCCTTTCCAGGGAGGGACTTAAACATTCCAGCACTGTAATCACATGGGTTGTTCCTCCGGCAACGAGCCCCGATCCTGCAGCTATCTAGAAGCCCGCCAGAAGTCACTTCGTAATGGGGCAAGTCAGAGCACAGGTTCCCTGGAAACAGGAACCCCACCACCTCCCCAAGTCCTGCAAAAGGGCAATGGGAGCAGGAAGGGTGCCCACCGATCAGAAAGAAGAGCGTTTGAGGCACATTGCATAACAAAGGCAAATTAACAGCCTGTGCTTTCCTGAAGGGGGGAGCTGCAGAAGAAGTCTGTCGCCTGGGGCAAATTGTGACTGAGAATGTGCCTAAGCAGAGTCACTTGGCAGAGTGGCTTGTGACATAGCCAGGGGCAGGGAGAAGCTCACAGAGTGCCTGTGTGGGCTGTCGGGGCTGGATGCCCACCCTGGGTGCCTGTGCATGGCTGAAAAAAAACTCTTGTCCTGACTAAAGATGGCAGCTGAAAGAGGGTCAGAGACACCAGGGAAATGACAAAAATGGCAGACACTAACATGTCACAATCTGGAAGAGCCAGATTTTTTGGCTGCACAGGAAGTTCTAAGCCAAGCCTTTCAATTGGAGTGTGCTGAGAAACACAACGGCTGGAGTTCGGCAGGCGCATTGGAAACATCCTCAGCGCCCTTCCTGCACAGAAGATGGGGGCGGATCTGGCGGTGCTGTAGGTGGCCTGCCTGGCCACGCACACAGACACGCTGGTGAGCTGGTGGCTGGAGTAAAGGCTGCTCTGGAGGAGAGAAATGGATGCTGTGAAAAGGATTCAGGTCAGTGCACACAGACTTGCGAGAGGTGCTTGGAGCTAAACTGTGACTGGGAATGCTGAGCTGCACACGTCTGTGTTTCTGAAGGACAGTGCTTTTGAGTGGCATATTCTGAAACTGGCCTGGCTTGGCAGTGTGAGGCATGGCTATTCTTTTCTGGGTGTTTTTAACTGGAGCAGGAGTTAGCAGAAAGGCTTGTGCTCTTGCTCTCCTTCTCTCATACTCCTGGTATGGAGAAGTTGCTCTCTGGGTATGGGCTTTCTTGGTACGGGACTCTGGAGCTCGGTGCAAGCTCGCTCCCTCTAGGCTTTTGGCATTTGGGCATTCTGGGCCTCTGGCCCTGCTCCCTGCAAAGATGGGAATGCTTGCTGTACCAGGAGATGTGGGGCCCACCAGGGGCTTAGACCCCACAGAGGATGGAAGCCCACTCCTGAAGGCAGGGTCCCACAGAGGGACATGTGTTTCCCTCGGTTCCAGCATCTGGGACACCATGATTCAGTGTAGCATGGCACACAGTTCCTGGACTGCTACATGGGGGCTGAGAACAACGTACCCCAGATCCTGAAGGAGGGAACTTCTGCGAGAAGATGGTGACTCTGAAACCCACAAGTGCACATTCCAGAGGTGGTAGAGATCTGTTTGCATGACCAGGTGATGGACAGGTAAGGGAATGCGGAACTTCTGGGTGCGATTTTGGCTGTAGCCTTCTGGGGAGCAAGGGAAATTCTGGGTCTCATGGGAGAGGAGGGCTCCAAGCAGAAGCGCTCTCAGCCCTTGCAAGGATGGAAACCTGTTAATAATATCCTGTTTCCTTCAACACGAATTCTTGAGTCAATATAAGGGCACCAAATGGCTGAAACCCAGTTTTCACAGTTGCAACTTTACTAATATAAAGCAAGTATGATTTAAAGGGGCTCACAATGAGTAACAAAAGGTACTCCAATAATCCCTATCACTTAAGAAATCCCAACGTTTTAGAAGCTCTGTGTCAGGAATAGAGGACTAAGGCTAAATATATATATATTTTTTATTTTCACTGCCACATGCTATGTAATGTCAACTATGTGACAGTTTTTTTTTCCTAAAGAAAAACTATAAAGAAAGAAAAATATCAGTGGCTGTCAGAGGTTGGTGGAGAGAGGGAAATATGAGTAGGTAAAACACAGATATTTTTAGGGCAGTAAAACTATTCTGCAAACCCACAAAATTGTATATCACAGAGAGTGAATTCTAAACCATGACCTTTAGTTAATAATAATGGACTGATGCCGGTCCATCATTTTAACAAAATATCACACTAATGCAAAATGTTAATAATAGGAAACTATGATGGGAAGGAATTAGAGGTACAGGGGAGATATGTATTATTGCTCCACTATAGAGCTGTTCTATAAACCCAAAACAGCTCTAAAGTTAAAGTCTATTATTTAAAAAGAGTAAAAAGTTATGGTAATTACAACTGTCCTCAGAAAGATACTCTAGGAAAAACATCACTGAACGCCTCTCTTGCAAGATGCAGAGAGACATGAGAGACCCTTGGAGAATCATGTCTCATCATTTGGGATGGCATAGGGCATCCAAAATTTACTTTGCGTGTCTCATGTGAGTACTCAGGTGAAATAAACAATTATCCTTCAAATTAGTTGAAACTGAGCTGCCCTAAAAGATCCATGTAAACGCTGTGAGAGAAAGACTCTGGAATCATGAAGTACATTGGCTGCAATAAACCTAAATCTATTTAAAGGTTTCCAGTTTTCACATTCCAAACTAAAGGTTCGTGATAGAGCTCCTTTTTTTTTACAAGGGCAAATCTATGTATAGTGTGTCTGAGTAGGAACATAATTTGTTCATCGGAGAATGCATTCTAAATTAGTGAAGATGGATAGTGTTTTAGGAAGAAATGATACCTTCATTTAAGTAACAATGAAATGTAATTTGCTTGAAAAAAGATTGACTATGAGTAACAGTCATTGACATTGACCACTCCTGATATGTAAGTTTCTGACAACATGGCTATAGCCCGCATTGGAGAAATGGTCTAACTTGTGTTGACTATACTTTCACGTCTATTCTTACATGTGATGTATCTCTTAGATTCCTTAAAGTTTAATAATGAAACCACAGCTGTCCACCAAAACTTTTTTTCACTTGCTTCTCTCGAAAACACCTTGATGCAGCACAAAATTTTGGAAGCATAGCTAGGCAAAGGGGAAAAAAAGACACTGACTTTTCTTTTTTTTTTTTTAATTGAAATTGTTTATTTTTTTAAATTAATTTATTTACTTTTTAAATACATTTCTCTCTGCCTTCCCCCCACCTCTTTCCCTTGCCCCCTCCCACCTTCCCTCCCTCAGCTCTTCCCCTTTGGTTTTGTCCATGAGTCCTTGCTATATGTTCCTTGACTTTCCCCTTCCCTTCCCTTTCCCTGCCCCCGCCTTCCCTCTTGTCTCTGTTGATTTCTTTTCCTTTCAGTGTTGCTGGTCATATTTTCCTTGTTTCTTTGCATTGTTGGTTAGGTTCCGCTTATAGGTGAGATCATATGGTATTTGTCTTTCGCCCCCTGGCTTATTTCGCTTAGCATGATGCTCTCCAGTTCCATCCATGCTGTCGCAAAGTTTAGTACTTCTTTTTTCTTTCTGCTGCGTAGTATTCCATTGTGTATATGTACCATTATTTTTTGATCCAGTCATCTACTGATGGGCATTTAGGTTGCTTCCAACAATTGGCTATTGTCAATTGTGCTGCTATGAACATTGGGGTGCATAGGTTCTTTTGTATTGGTGTTTTGGTGTTCTCAGGGTATAGTCCCAGCAAGGGAATCGCTGGATCAAAGGGCAGTTCCATTTTCAGCTTTCTGAGGAAATTCCACACTGCTTTCCATAGTGGCTGCACCAGTCTGCATTCCCACCAAGAGTGGACTAGGGTTCCCTTTTCTCCACAGCCTCGGCAGCACCTGTTGTTTGTGGATCTGTTTATGATGGCCATTCTGACCGGTGTGAGGTGGTACCTCATGGTGGTTTCGATCTGCATTTCTCTGATGGCTAGTGATGCAGAGCATCCTTTCAAATGCCTCTGGGCCCTCTGTATCTCCTCCTTAGAAAAGCATCTGCCCAGGTCCTTTGCCCATTTTTTGATTGGATCGTTTGTCTTCTTGGAGTAAAGTCGAGTGAGTTCTTTGTATATCTTGGAGATCAAACCTCTATCTGATGTATCATTAGCAAATATATTTTCCCAAATGGTTGGCTCCCTTTTCATTTTGCTGATGTTTTCTTTAGCCGTGCAGAAGCTTCTTATTTTGATGAGGTCCCACTTGTTTATTCTTTCCTTTATGTCCCTTGCTTTAGGAGACATATCAGTGAAAAAATTGCTGCGTGGGATATCTGAGAGTTTCCTGCCAATGTTCTCCTTGAGGACTTTGATGGTGTTGCGACTTATATTTAAGTCTTTTATCCATCTTGAGTTTATTTTTGTGTATGGTGTCAGCTGATGATCCAATTTCAATTTTTTGCATGTAGCCATCCAGATTTCCCAACAACATTTGTTGAAGAGGCTGTTATTGCTCCATTTTATGCTTCTGCCCCCTTTGTCGAATATTAGATGTACATAGAGACCTGGGCTTATTTCTGGGCTTTCTATTCTGTTCCACTGGTCTATGGGTCTGTTCTTGTGCCAGTACCAGACTGTTTTGAGTATAGTGGCTTTGTAGTAGAGTTTGATGTCCGGTATTGTGATCCCTCCTACTTTGTGTTTCTTTCTCAAAATTGCTGCGGCTATTCGAGGTCGTTTATGGTTCCATATAAATTTTTGAAATGTCTGTTCTATTTCTGTGAAATACGTCATTGGTATCTTAATAGGGATTGCGTTGAATCTATAAATTGCTTTTGGTAGTATGGACATTTTAAGGATATTAATTCTTCCAATCCATGTGCACGGTATATGCTTCCAATTATTTGTGTCTTCCTTAATTTCTTTTTTCAATGTTGCATAGTTTTCTGCATACAGGTCTTTTGTGTCTTTGGTTAAATTTATCCCTAGGTACTTTATCTTTTTTCGTGCTATATCGAATGGTATATTTTTCCTGATTTCTTCTTCTTCTATTGCATTGCTGGTGTACAGAAACGCCTTTGATTTCTGAATGTTGACTTTGTATCCTGCTGTTTTGCCAAATTCACTTATTAGGTTGAGGAGTTTTTTGGTAGAGTCTACAGGGTTCTCTATGTACACTATCATGTCATCTGCAAACAATGATAGTTTTACTTCCTCCTTTCCTATTTGGATGCCTTTTATCTCTTTCTCTTGTCTGACCGCTGTGGCTAGGACTTCCAATACGATGTTGAAAAGAAGCGGTGAGAGCGGACATCCTTGTCGTGTTCCCAATCTTAGTGGGAAAGCTTTCAGTTTTTGCCCGTTGAGTATGATATTGGCTGTAGGTTTTTCATATATGGCCTTTATTATGTTGAGGAAGGCCCCGTTTATTCCCATTTTGCTGAGTGTTTTGATCATAAATGGGTGCTGCACCTTGTCAAATGCTTTTTCTGCGTCTATCGAGATCATCATGTGGTTTTTGTCTTTTCTTTGATTTATGTGGTGTATCACGTTTACTGATTTGCGGATATTGAACCATCCCTGCATCCCTGGGATGAATCCCACTTGATCATGATGGATAATCTTTTGAATGTATTGCTGGATGCGGTTTGCCAATATTTTGTTGAGGATTTTAGCATCTATGTTCATCAGCGAAATTGGCCTGTAGTTTTCTTTCTTTGTAGGGTCTTTATCTGGTTTTGGGATCAGGGTGATGCTGGCCTCATAGAAGGAGTCTGGGAGTCTTCCCTCCTCTTGGATTTTTTGGAATAGTCTGAGAAGGACAGGGGTTAGCTCTTCCTGAAATGTTTTGTAAAACTCTCCTGGGAAACCGTCTGGCCCTGGGCTTTTGTGTGCTGGGAGTTTCTTGATTCCTGCTTCAATTTCCCCAGCTGTTATCGGTCTGTTCAAGCTTTCTGTTTCTTCCTCTTTCAGTGTTGGAAGATTATACTTTTCTAAAAATTTGTCCATTTCATCACGATTTTCAAATTTCTTGGCATATAATTGTTCATAGTAGTTTCTGAGGATCCTTTGTATTTCTGTGGTATCAGTTGTTTTTTCTCCTCTTTCATTTCTGATATTATTAATTTGGGTCCTCTCCCTTTTTTTCTTGATGAGTCTGCTTAAAGGCTTGTCAACTTTATGAATCATTTCAAAGAACCAGCTTCTGGATTGGTTGATCCTCTGAATTGTTCTTTTTGTCTCTATGTGATTCAGTTCTGCTCTCATCTTGACTATTTCCTTCCTTCTACTTGCTCTGGGATTTATTTGTTGTTGTTTCTCCAGTTCTTCAAGTTGTAGTGTTATGTCTTTTATTTGAAATGTTTCTATCTTTTTAAGGTAAGCCTGTATTGCTATGAACTTCCCTCTCAGCCTCAGCCTTTGCTGTGTCCCATAGGTTTTGTACAGTTGTCTGTTCATTTTCATTTGTTTCCAGAAATTTTTGGATTTCTTCTCTTATCTCATTATTGATCCATTCATTGTTTAATAGTGTACTGTTCAGTCTCCATGAGTTTTCAAGTTTTTTGAAGTTTCTCTTTGAGTTTGATTTCGAGTTTCAAGGCCTTGTGGTCTGAGAAAAAGTTTGGTATTATTTCAATTTTCCTGAATTTACTGAGGCTTGCTTTGTGTCCTATCATGTGGTCTATCTTTGAAAAACTGCCATGAGCATTTGAAAAGAATGTGCTCTTTTTCTTCTTTGGGATGGAAGGTTCTATATATGTCAGTTAAGTCTCTTTGATTCAGTGTTTCATTCAGCGCCACGATATGTTTATTAATGTTTTGTTTGGAAGATCTGTCCATTTTTGACAGTGGGGTGTTGAAATCCCCTACTCTCAGTGTGTTGCTATCTATATCTTTTTTGAAGTCATCCAACAATTTCCTTATAAACTTGGGGGCTCCTATATTGGGAGCATATAAGTTTACAATGTTGATGTCTTCTTGATAGATTCTTCCTTTCAGTATGATAAAGTGCCCCTCTGGGTCTCTCTTTATGGCCTTTGCTTTGAAATCTACTTTGTCTGATACAAGCATGGCAACGCCAGCCTTTTTCTCATGTCCATTTGCTTGGAATATTATTTTCCATCCCTTTACTTTCAATCTGCGTAGGTCTCTTGCTCTGAGGTGGGTCTCTTGTAGGCAGCATATGTGTGGGTCATGTTTTCTTATCCATTCAGCTACCCTGTGTCTTTTGATTGGGGCATTGAGTCCATTCACATTGAGAGATATTACTGATAAAAACTTACTCATCTCTTCTCTTTGTACTTGTGTTCCTCTCTGTCTCATTCTTTTCCTTCATCTGCTTAAACCAGTCCCCTTAGCATATCTTGGAGTGCTGGTTTGGTAGAGATGTATTCTTTTAGCTTTCTTTTGTCTGGGAAACTCCGTATTTCTCCTTCTATTTTAATGGAGAGCCTAGCTGGGTAGAGCAGCCTTGGCTGTAGGCCCTTGCTTTTCATGGCTTGGTATATTTGTTGCCATTCCCTTCTGGCTTGTAGTGTTTCTGTTGAGAAGTCAGCTCCTAGGCGTATCGGGGCCCCCTTGTATGTTACTTTCTCCTTCTCCTTTGCTGCCTTGAGGATTCTCTCTTTGTCTTTGACGTTTGTCATTTTAATGATGATGTGTCTTGGAGTGGACCTCCTTGGGTCCTTCTTGAGTGGGGTCCTCTGTGCCTCCTGGATCCATGAGAGCCTTTCTCTCCTCAAATTAGGGAAATTTTCCATCATTACTTTTTCGAGGAGGTTCTCTATTCCTTGCTCCTCTTCTTCTCATTCTGGTATCCCTATTATACGGATATTATTGCGTTTCAGGTTGTCCTGCATTTCCCTAAATGCTTCTTCATTCTTTTTGAGCCGTTTTTCCATTTCTTGTTCTTTCTGGGAGCTTTTTTCTACCTTGTCCTCCATCTCACTGATTCGATCCTCAGCTTCATCCAGCCTGCTTTGGATTCCTTCTACTGTGTTCTTCAAGTCAGAAATGGTATTCTTCATATCCTCTTGTGTCTTCTTGATTGTTTCTATGTCCTTTTCCAGGCTGATATAGTTTGCTGTAAGATCCTGATAGTTTCTCTGCAGTTTCTCATAGTTCTCTTTGAGCTGGCTGAGCTCATTGAGCTTCCTTAGAACCATTGTTTTAAATTCCATATCTGATAGTTCCCTTGCCTCTATTTCATTGAGCTCTCTCTGTGGGGAGTCCCCTTTTCCACTCATTTGGGGGGAACTTCTTTTTCTTCCCCTTTTTGTGAGAGTCTGTTAAGTATTTTTGTCCTTTACTTTTCTTTCTGGGCTTGCCTCTGATGATGTCAGTTGTTGACCCTATAGGGCCTTGGGTTTTTTGTCTGAGCCTTTCAGGAGTCTAATGCCTGTGTCTGACTCCTGCTTGGAGCAGCTCTGTGACCCCTTCGGTCAGGGCTGGGCTGTTTTTTGGGATCTCTCTGCGCTCTCACGAGAGCTCCTTGAGTGCGTTCCCAGCGCGGCAGGGTCCCCCACCTGCCTGGGCTCGCATGTGTTTGCCCCAGACCAGGGGGCTTATTCGCGACCTCCCGTGCTCATCTGGCCTCCCTGGCACGCGAGCTTCGCGGCACTGGTCAGTTTAGGGTCTTCTATTGTGTGTTTTCCCCGGTTTTGGCTCTTTGGGTGCGTTGCTTGCCCTCGCCAAATGGGGACTACGGAAATGGGAGGAAATCAGCTCTAGGACTCTCCGGTTAATCCTGTTTCTGGTCTCTCCCCCAGGGACTTTGGGCAGCTCTACTTATTTTGTGGGCCGCTCCGCAATCGCGGCGGGTAGGTCAATTTATGCCTGCCCTTGCCCCTCTGTGCACTCCCTCACAGGCCGTATGGGTGCCAGTCTGTGTGAGGCCTTGCTGGCAGGTGCAAGTGTTCGCCAGCCCGCGTGAGACCCTGACTTTTCTTAATGGAGTTCACATGTGATTTCTTTTTTTCTTTTCTGCTACTTGCCAGCTCTTTCTCTCTTTCTTTTCACCTTTTCGTGTACCTGTTAGAGAAGGGCAGAAAAATCACTTCTATGAAAATGCCAGAAAAGTCCTAAAACTTGGCTAAGTGGTAATCTACGTACAGACAATGGATCATGCCAAATTTCCCCTGGTATCACAGAGACGTTGATAGAGTACAAGAGTGGCTTAGGACTTGTCAGGGGAAACCATTAAGATTTCATAGGAGAGGATAATTTTAGTTGCATCTGGGAGAATGAATAAATATTTGTCACACAGACATGATGGCAGGGCACATTTCAGTCACAGAGATCACTGTTCAAAGATATGGAGTAAAAAGGAAGAGTGGGGAATTCTGTAAAGGTCTCATGGTGTGACAATAGGTTTCTTGAGGCAGATTTGTGGAAAATGAGAAAGGAGAGGGAGTGAACTACAGAACTGCAAAACAGCCTTTTGTGTCATCTAAGGAAATTGAACTTCATCCTATAGTGAAAGATTTTCAAGGAAAATGCTAAATGAAAGAAAGGATGTTATCAAGTTGTTTTATCAAAGGAAAACTAAGTTTGAGAATGTACTTGAAACAAAAAAAGTCCGGACTTTGGAATCATTCTTGTTTAAGGTGATGGTATCTTGAGTGCAGGTTTTTGCAATTAAACTGGAAAGAAGAGACTGGTCTTGACATATATTTCTGAGTTGAAATCAATGTTACTATATTTAATCCTCATAATAATGTCTAAGATGTCTTTATTTTTTAACAGAAAAGTTTGTATTATCATCTTAAACATAAAACTGAGACTGAGAGATGAATGTAACTTGTGAAAATGCATGCAGATTGTAAGTTTTAAACTTGAAATCTAAGTTTCAAACCTCAACTCCAAAATTCATGATTATACTCTAAAGTGAGAATCACATGGATTGGCAACATTTATTTTTTCTGATTTACAAATTTAGAGTTATTAAATCATTTTAAACATATTAATAAAGGCAATACACATACAGAAATGTATATCTGTCACTCAAGAAACCAAAAGGACTGCTCAGTAATTTCTTACAAAATGAGCACGTTTGTAAACAACATATAGTTTGAGAAATGGAACACTCCATGCCGCCTTGTCTGGTATTCTAATCACTGTCCCTTCTTACACTTATCCTTCCTCCCAAGTAGCCATTATCTTGATATTTATGGTAATCACTTTGCTTTCTTACACTTTCATCATCTAAGTCTGATGACTATAATATTACGGTTGTTTTTGTTTTAATTTGATGTTAATAGAATGAGATAATCTGTGTTTTTTTTGTGTCAGCTCTCTTTACTTAATACGATGCTTGCAAGGCTTACCCATGTTGTGATACAGATTTGTACTTCATACATTTTCATTTTAATAGAATTTAATTGTATGACTACACCATTATTTATTTATCTGTTCCACTGGTGGTGCATGTGTATATTTTTTTCCATTGGAGGTTATTGTAAAATAGATTATCATGAACATTCCTATAAATGTTTATTGGTGCACATGTAATGCATTTATATAAAAAATATGCCTGAGAAGGGAGTTGCTTATGTAGTGTGCGTATATTCAGTTTTGGTAGATAATGCTAAAGCACTTTGCAATATGTTTGCACTTATTTCCCTTATTTTAAGCAGCAAAAAGAGGCCCAGTTGCTCCTCATGCTTGATAACATTTGGGGTTTTCAGTATTTTCCATGTTAGCTATTTTGATGGGAAAGTAAATGTATCTAGTTTATAATTTTTAATTCCTGATTACTAGTGAGACTGAACGCATGTTTATAGTTGTACTGTCTATTTGGATATTTATTTTTGAAAAGCACCTTTCAAATTACTTGCATGATTTTCTGTTCAGTTGTCTTTTTCTTACTGGTTTGCATAAAAATCTACTGTTGTGGTATAGCTTGAATTTTCACTAGATTTTAATAATCAGAACTTTTAATTTAAAAATCACAAAATTTATCATTATTTTACATATTATTATTGATTCAGTACTCATTGTTTACATTTTAAAACCCTTTCCCTCCTTTAATTTTAATTATTATCTAAAAGTTTATATATTTTTGACATACACCAAAAATTCACCCTAACTTAATTTTATTAAATTTAATATAGATACCAATTGACTAATACCATTAAGTGAGAAGTCTACACTTTCTCTACTAATTTGTAAGATTCATTTTTTTATGGATCATATGTCTACAGAGTGAATATATTTCTTAACTCTATTCTTTTTCATACATCTATTTGCCTATCCTTGCACCTAAAATATATGGATTATTTTTTTAACTTTATAATAAGTCTCAATATTTGGTAAAATAAGTCTCCACAGCAATTTTTTTCCAGAATTATCTTGGTTATCTTTATTATTTGCCTTTCTATGTACTTTTTCTTAATTTACATATTTTATTGTTTATGATATTACAATTGTCTGATTTTTTGCCCCTTTACCTCTTCCATTCAGCCTGTCCCCAGCATCCACTGTCAATACCTACATCATTGTCCATGTCCATGGGTCAAGAATATATATTCTTTGACTAATCCTTTCACCTTATTTCAACCAGCCCCCGCCTACCCTCTCCTCTCATGAAGCTGAGAGCTGACACCTTTTTCTATGCCTCTGGTTGTCTTTTGTTCATTAGTTTATTTTGTTCATTAGATTCCATTTATAACTGAGAGCCTATGGTATTTGTCTTTTACTGACTGTTTTATTTCACGTAGCTTAATAGTCTCCACTTCCATCCATGCTGTTGCAATAAGTAATAATTTCTTCTTTTTAACTACTGTGTCATATTCCATGGTGTAAATATACCACAGATTTTTTTTAATCCACTTACCTACTCATGGGCACTTAGGCCATTTCCAAACCTTGGCTATTTTACATAGCACCGCTATGAACTTAAGAGTACATACATTCTTTTGAATTGGTGTTTCAGGATCCTTCAGATATATTCCCGAAAGTGGAATCACTGGGTCAAAAGGCAATTTCATTTTTAGTTTTTTGAAGAAATCCCATACTGTTTTTCACAATGGCTGTACCAGCCTGCATTTCCACCAACAGTGCACTAGATTTGACTTTTCTTCACATCCTCACCAGTACTTATTTGTTGATTTATTAATGATAGCTATTTTGCCAGGTATGAGGTGATATCCCATTGTGGTTTTAATTTACATCTCTCTAATGGCTAGTGACATTGAGCAGTTTTTCCTCTGTCTATGGACCATCTGCGTGACCCAGTGGTGCAGTCTCCTTGATTTACTGAGCTGGATACGCTAGGGATGTCTTTTGTGTGGGTTAGGTTAGGCTTTCTTGTTGTATTTGGGACCCAATTGTAGTTGGCCTATTCATTGGTGGGACGTCCTAACTGGCTGGCTGATTGAGAGGCTCAATGCTCACCACATCTTGTATGTCATTGTACAGGTGCTGACAGAACAACAAAAAAGAGCACAAAACAAAAAACCAAAACAAGCAGCTCCCCTCAAAAAACAACAGCAAAATCAATGACAAATGGGCAAATAATAATAAAAATGGAGGGTGAAATAGAATAACAGAAAAAGGGGGGGGAATGAATAAGAGAAGACCAAAAAATAGAAAAGCGATATAAGAGGAGAAAAGGAAGCAAACTAATACAAATACTGAATAGAAACAGGAAAATATAAAAAAGGGACCAAGAAAGAGGAAGAATAACTAAAATAAGAACAGGAAAAAAGAAGGAAAAAGTAGAGTAAGAAAAAGTAAAATAAAATATATGAAAGACAAAATAACTTGTGGTCAATATGAAGGTGAAGGTAAACACAGCCCACCTCTTCGTACAACCACATCAAAACTACAGTAAATTCTAGAATAACCATTACTCAGCACTGTCAGAAATCAAACTGAATGGAAGTTAGACAACTACGAAATTGAAGAAACCACATCCATCAAGACTTGTAGGAGGGGCAGAGACATGGAACATGCTGGTTCCACATTCATGTATGGTGGATAAAAATTCATGAGGGGTATCTTAGAAGCAAGGAGTCCCAGCCCCACATGAAACCCCTGAGCCCAGGGTTCCAGCACCAGGAAGATAAGTCCCCATAACTTCTTGCTGTAAAAACCAATGGGGATTGAGTTGGTTTAAGAAACTGCTGGAGTACCAAGCAGTTCCTCTTAAAGTGCCCACGCACAGACTTATTCAGACTCCCCACCTCTGATCTCCAGCACCAGGGAGCAGCTTGAAAGGCACCAGTGCCATTTGGGAGAAATTGAAGTGTCTGGCATCAGGGCAAGAGCTGAGGGACACGTTTCTCCCTGACAGAGCTACAGGCAGATGCTATTGTTCTTTCTCTGAGATGTCCCCCCACAGAGCCACAGAGATGACAGACGGGTACCGTTTATGAGATTCTATCAACCTGGCTCACTGTTTGCCCAGCCTTGGAGATCCCCTGAGACTTCGTCCCATTCAAATTATGGGCCCACTCAAGCTGTTAACAGTGACTTTTCCATATGAATGGCAGGTCTTGGTTCAAACTTCACAACTTTCTAAGTCTTCTCAAACAAGCAGCAACCTCCCTCAGTGATACCCCAATCCTGTACTTCTTGCTAAGTGGCCCCAGGCCCAGCACTAGCAGCAGCCATCCTAGATTCACATATTGTCTTTACCCGGAAATCTCCAAGCCCAGCACAAGCAGCAGCCATCTCATGGCTTTATAGCTCATGCAGGCTGGCCTTGGTGGGGGCCACACAGGTGGGGTCTGACCTTGGCCTATGCCACCCAGGAGACCCCAGAGTCTCTGCACCCAGTGAAAGCTACAGACCACATCAGAGAGAGCACCACCACCAAACCCCTTCACAGGTGATCCTCAATGGAGGGCAGAGTTAGGTGCTTGGTAGTCACAATCAGTCATTGCAGCTGGCTGGCCTGGGTAAATCCTTCTCCTTTACCTGCCAACAGTGATCAAGGCTCAACTACTAGAAGAGTGTGTACTCAGCCCATGTGAAGGGTGCTCTTTGAGTACCCAGCTTGGGTGATAGGAGAGGCTGTGCCACAGTACCCTACAGGATACCTACTACATTAAATCACACTACCAAAAAAGGGAGTCCTAGTAGCTCTACTTAATACATAGAAGCAAACAGAGAGACTCAGAGAGGCAGCCAAAGTGAAGAGACAAAGAAACATGGTCCAAATGAAATAACAGATCAAAACTCTAGAAAAAAAGCTAAACAAAATGGAGATAAACAATCTATCAGTTGCAGAGTTCAAAACACTGGTTATAGGGATGCTCAAGGAACTTATTGAGGACCTCAACAGCATAAAAAGATCCTGTAAGAAATGACGGATATAGTAGTTGAAATAAAGAACAATTTACAGGGAAACAACAGTAGAGTAGATGAAGGGGAGAATCAAATCAATTAATGGAACATAGAGAAGCAAAAAACAACCAATCAGAACAACAAGAAGAAAAACAATTAAAAAAACTAAGATTGTGTAAGGAGCCTGTGGGAAAACTCAAGCATACCAACATTCATATCATAGGGGTGTTAGTAGAAGAAGAGAAGCAGCAAGAAAATGGGAATCTATTTTAAAAAATAATGAAGGAAAGCTTCCCTCATTTGGTGAATGAAATAGACATACAAGTCCAGGAACCACAGATATTCCCAAACAAGATTGATGCGAAGGGTACAACTCCAAGACACATCAAAATCAAAATGCCAAAGGTTAAAGATAAGGAGAAAATCTTAAAAGCAGCAAGAGAAAAGCAGTTAGTTACCTACAGGAGAGTTCCCATAAAACTGTCAGCTGATATTTCAAAAGAAACTTTGCAAGTTCAAAGGGATTGGCAAGAAATATTCAAAGTCATGAAAAGCAGGGACCTACAGCCAAGATTGCTCTACCCAGCAAAGCCAGCATTTAGAATAGAAGGGCAGATAAAGAGCTTCCCAGGCAAGAAAAAATTAAAGGAGTGTATCATCACCGAACCATTGCTATATGAAATATTAAAGGAACTTATTTAAGAAAGTTCAAAACTATGAAGGATAAAATGGCAATAAATATGTGTCTATCAACAGTTGAATCTAAAAAACAAACTAAGCAATCAAGAAGAACAGAGACAGAATCATGGACATGGAGAGCATTTTGATGGTTGCAAGGTAAGAGGGATGTGTAGGAGAATGGCAAAGATGTGAGGGGATTAGAAGTACATATAGGTAGTTACAGAACAGCCATGGGGACGTAAAGTACAGCATAGGACATGGAGTAGCCAAAGAACTTATACGCATGACACATGGATATGAACAATGGTTTGGGGATTTCCTGAAGGAGTAGGGGGGGTCAGTGCTGGGTAAAGAGTTTCAAAGGGGGAAAATTTAGACAACTGTTATAGCATAATCAATAAAATATAATATAAAAAAGAGTGAGACTAGACGAACTTGTTTCTGATTTTATGTCTAGATAAAAAATTCTGTCTTTTGCTATTTGTATGATGTTAGCTGTATTTTTTTTTTTAATTTATAGATGTCTTTTATCAGTTTGAGGGAATTTCCTTCAGTTACCAGTGTGTGACATATTTTAAAATCAGGAATAGATGCTGTTATTTGTTAATTGCTTTTTCTACACTAATTGAATTGATTTATATGGGTATTATTTTTTGTTTGTAAACATGGTGAATCATACTAATTGATTCTCAAATGTAAATTGACCCACATCTGGGGATAAATGCCATTAGACTGTGATATATTACCCTTGTTATATATTATCAGATTTGCTTTTTAAAAATTGAGTTCAAAATTTCTGCATTTATAATTATGGAGATCATGTATTAGAGACATTCTTCTTTTCAAATATAAGCCTATAGTGTTGTAAATTTCTCCCTGGGTGCTGATTGGAAGTGTATCACAGATTTTTATAAATTGTCTTTTTATTCATTCAACTCAAACATTTTTCTATATATTTAGTTTGTGTCTTCCTTTATCCATGGGTTATTTTTAAAGTGATTTATTTAACTTCCAATTATTTGAGGATTTTCAGGTAAAATTTCAGTTATTGATTTTGAATTTGATTCCATTGTATTAAGAAAACATATTTTGTTATAGTTGAATCTATTACATTGAGAATTTTTTGTGTGTCCTGAATGGGAACTATCTTGCTATATCCTCATTCAATTGAAAGAACATATATATTCTGCTGTTGTTTGTTGGGTGAACTGTTTTTTAAATGTAAATTAAGATGTCAGTTAATAGTATTTTGAAGTTTATCTATACTAATTTTCTGTATACTATTATTTATTGAGAAAGGATGTTAAATTAATTATAATCTTGAATTTGTCTATTTTTCCTTGAATTTCATTACATTTTCATTACCTGTTCTTTGATTCTGTTATCATATATACATACTTGTGACATATTTTTGGTGAATTGACCCCTTTGTTCTTATGTTGACTTAATCTCCAGTGATATTCTTTCTTCTGAAAATTTTTTTACTGTTTAATACAGCTATTCCAGTTTTTTTGATAAGAGCAAAGCAATATTTTCCCCATCTTTTTTATTTTAATATACTTGAATATTTTATTTAAAGTGTACTTCTTCTGAGAAGCATTTGATTGGGTCTGGATTTTACCCAATGCGACAATACCTTCCTCTTCCTTGGGGTATGTAGACTATTTGAATTTAATGTTATTGGTGATATGGCTAGATTATAATCTATCAGCTTGCTATTTACATTTATTTGTCAATCTACTCCTTGTTCTCTTTTTTCAATTTTTATGTCTTCTTTTGGATTAATTGAGAATATTTTTATGACTCCATTTGATCTCCTCAGTTGGATTATTAGGTAGCAATTTTGGATAGTTGCTTCAGAGTTTGTTTACTCTTTCAACTTATCACAGACTCCCCTAAAGAGGCATTAAAACATACTATACATAAAAGTCTTACATTAACACATGTTCATTTCTCTTATCCTAGACTTTGTGTTCATAGTCATATATTTTACATTTACAGTTGTCATAATCTCTACATAATCTCTAAAAGTAAGTACAATCTTACTTTTGTTGATAAAATCAATTATCTTGTAAAGGAATTTAAATAATAAGAAAACTATAGTTTGTATTTACTATGTAGAAAATACAATTTTATGTATTTCTCATGTCTCTGTGCAGATCCTCATTTCTATCAGGTATCACATTTTTTCTGCCTGAACTACTTCCTGTGGTTTTTTCTGTAATGTACCTTTGCTGTTTATAAAGTATTTCTGCTTTTGTGGGTCTTAAAAGTACTTATTTCGCTTGTGTTTTTGAAAGATATATTATCAGTTTTAGAATTCTAGGTTGGCAGTCTTTTCTTTAGGTACATCAAAGATTTGCTCCATTGTCTTTTACTTATTATTTTGCATATGAAGTCCATTTTTCTATTTCTATTTTCTACTGTAAAAAAATTTGTATTCTTTTATTACTTTAAAGATTTTCTTTTGTTCAACCAATTTTGAGCACTTTGACTATGATATGCTGTTCTGAAATATTCTTCATGTTTTTGGATCTTGAGTTTTATTGACTTTTCTTATTTGTAAATTTATATTTCTATCATGTTTGGAAGCTTTTGAGAAATATTTACTCCAATTTCATTTCTGTAAGTCTTCTTTCTTCTTTACTTCTATTATTTTTACTCATATGTTTGAAATCAAAATATATATATTAAGCTACTTAAAGTTACTTTAATGTTTTATTTATTATTTTTAAAAATTCTCTTTTCTTCTGTGTTTCACTTTGGATTGTTTATAATGCAATGTCTTCAAGCTAACTACGTTTACTCAAGTTTTTTTCTTTCTACGTCTCATCTACTTCTAAAACATTCCTGTGAACTTTTCAGTTCACATATTTTAGTTTTTATCTTTAGCAACTCAATTGTAGTCTTTTTTATAGCTTTTATTCAAATGTTTGATAATAGGAAATTCAGTTAATTAAAACTTTCCTAAATAACTTATCTGATAATTCTAATACAATCAATGTCTGTCTAGAAAAAGTCCAGCCATTATTATATCACAAAAACAGTTTGCATGACCTCTATGTAACCCAGCAGCCAAGGCGAGTGGACTAGAATGCGCACATGTGAACAGTGACAATTTCACTGTACTAGTTACTGGGGGCAGGAGACCTTGTTGAGTAAGCATGTATACTGTGCAAATGCCACATTCAAAATGAGTGAGAGAGAAGAGCAATGAATCTGCACCAAATTTTGCATTAAGCTTGAACATTCCTCCACAGAAACTATTCAGACAATTCAGAAGGCTGCAGTTGTGGGCAACTGCTGACAGGCAGCTTTAACATGACGATTTGCCCACTCATATGTCGCATCTTGTGTAGATTGTTGGTGAAACATCAAATCACCCAGATGACTCAGCCTTGCTACAGCCCAGCGACTTGATGCCCTGCGACTTCTGGTTTTACCCAAAACTGAAGTCACTTTTGAAGAAGAGATTTCAGACTGCCAATGAGATTCAGGAAAATATGATGGGGCAGCTGATGGCAGTTGGGAGAGCTCTGTGAAGTTCCAATGTGCCCTCTTTGAAGGGGACTTAGAGTGGTCATGGTCCTATGTACAATGTTTCTTGTATGTTATATCTTCTTTAACAAATATCTCTATTATTTATATTACATGGCTAAATACCTTTTGGACAGAGGTTGTATATCACTTCTGGGTCAGTTTCAGTTAATTGACTTTCATTGTTATATGGAGCATTCACCTGCTTCTTATATGTCTACTAATTTTTAACTAGATACCATCATTGTGATTTTATCTTGTTAGGGGCTGAATATTTTCAATTTCTATAAAAATTGTTGATTACTTGTCTTGGATGTTAACTTGGCTAACTTACTTAGAAATAATTTGCTTGTCTTAGGTCTTGCTTTTTGATTTAAATAGAGCTAAAAAGGAGTTCTCAGTTTAGGAATAATCATTCCCTACTACTTGGGCAAGGAGCTTCTGTCTAAGCAACACTTTAGGAATAATTATACTTCCTAGTTGTCAATAAGCACTCATTTTGGTTCTTTGAGAGCTAAGCACATATTTCTTTCTCCTTTTTGTAGGTGATTCCTTCCCAAACTTTGTATAGGTTTCTCACACACAAGCAATAATCAGTGCTCAGGGGTGTGAAGCTTTCTGGAGGTCTCCAGAGTTCTCTCTTTAAACTTGTTTTGTAAAGTCTAGCTTCCTTGGTTTTACTATCTTCTCATTTGCCTCAGCCTAGAAACTCTATCAACGCTATAATTTAAGGACATTGTTGAGTATATCTCATTTGTTTTCTTTCTCTCAGGAATCACTGTCCTTTATTACCTGTCTGGTATCTTAAAAAGCATTTTAATATTACATTTCTTTTCTTGTTATTCCTTTTTTTGGCTTTTGTTGTCTCATAAGGAGGATAAACTTACTGTCTATAACCCCATCTTGGTTGAAAGCAGACGTATCTTGAAAATTGTAGTGAATTAGGAAAAGATAAATGGAAACTAGATAAAAAAAGAACAAAAGGAATTTACTAATATGTATGATTCTCATGATTACTAATGGATTCATAATGTTATTTTTGTCTTCTTATCTAATCAAGTTCCTTGCGATTCTATTTGGACCTCATGACTTTTCATATTACAAAATTTATCTTTCCCCCCACAAGCTATAATATTTCATATCCACTTGACTTGCTATCTTCTCTCCTCTAAACCTCAGATATTCTTTTGTTTTACCTGGGAAGTTCGTACTTGTCCTTCAGATCTCTCCTCAAACATGTTCTTCTTTGTGATCTCTCATTTCACTTCATATGAAGATTCAGGAACATGTCCCTATATCCTCATATTATGCAACTTACCATATGTAATATAGTTGGCTGCCTCTCTTCTTATTCAATTTTATCTTTTCCATTGCAAGTTGTTGTGTATTTTTTTCTTCCAAATTTATGATGAATGTCAAGAACATTGTTGATTCCAAATAAATGTTTCTTGATTACATAAATGTTTAGTATCCTTGCTGAAAAATTGTGGAAATATCTGAATTAAAATGTGTCAAAATGTAAACTAAAAATATATTTTAAAACAGTTGTGATAAAAATGATCCCTAAGAGCATAAAAATTGAAGGAAGAAGACAATTGACAGCACAAGGGCTACAAATGACTATTTTTCAACTTACTCGTGTGGACAGGCAGGAAACCTTATTCTGAGAAACAGAAAAAAAATAAGAATGAATATGGAAACCATTATGGAGGTGTGATATTGTATGGTTCTAGATAGAAAACAGAAATTCAAAACATAATTCTTAATTTTCTAGTGTGATCTGGCCAGTTTCCTTCCTTTGAGTTCTGTATAATACCTTGTTGAATTACAGTAAAACTTCTTATTGTTCAAATATCTTGATGGGCTATTTTCCTTGAAACCAAAAGAACATTAACTTAGATCATATATGGTGTGTTCTTTCCCAGTAGGCTCAACTTACTTTGGGTTGTATTTTAATCACACTTCCCCTAGACCTTAAATAAAATTAATATAAATTCTAATATACTTTTAATTCAAGAATTTTATGGTAATTATTAAGCATGCATAGAGAGAGAGAGAGAGAGAGAGAGAGAGATCTCTGAGCAGATAGAAACTTTTTTCCTGATAGGATAAACTAGGCAACTTTGAATTTTTTTCTGAGGAAAAACTGAATTACTTCTTGGTGCAGACAAAATCTTAATGTTATTCTGGTAAAGTTCAAATCAATTGTATTTTATGGAAAATTTTCTCATTCTCCATTTTCTTACTCTGAACAGTGTTCTCATAATGTGGTGCACAAATTAACTGATTCGGGACCACATTATAGAATGAAGTTACAAAATGCAAGTCTTTTTCTTAATCACAGGGTTAACTAGATCAGAAGTTTTAAATGTAAGATTAAGACTGCACTTTTCATAGGGGTCACAGGTGATTATTATGCACTTTTGTTATGGAGTAAGTCTATGGACATTTTGTTAATTCTTAATGTATAGGGTGTTAACTATAGAATCTATGTATTATTTTCCTTTTTATCCTTTACAGAACAAGTCCTTATGTTTTTTTTAAATAGTTTCTAGTAATAAGTGTTTTAGAAAGTAATAACACTTATGTGTTATAATACCTTCAACATTGATATATATTTCTGAGTAAAAAGATGTGTTCCTCAAAATTACGATCATAGTACAAACTTTATTTTATTAAAATAAATTTTATTAAAATCCTTGCTCCTTGTTTTGCAGCAGAGATTTTGTAGCTGTATCCTTACTATTCAGAACGTGTTCTTCATGACAATTAATATATGTATTCTTCTCTGTTCAGTTGGTTTACTATTTGTGGCAGAATCACATGGAGAGGTCTACAAAAGAACATGTTTTGTTGAGTCTCATAAATAAAAACCTTTTGGGCTGATGCCTTGGATTTTTTTTAATTAACATAGTTTATATATTTACATATGCAGAGTCTGAGAATCTCTAATCTGAAACATATAACTACAAAATATATTATTTTAAAATTTTACATGTTAACATTCCTTAATTTCAATTTCAAACATTTATTTTATTAATTCCACCTGAGTACAAGTTGCAGTGGTGGAATAACATTCATTTGGAGGGATTAAATTAAGTAGATAGTGGAAAGATGGTCAAACTAAAATGAATGACTTTCAGAAGGCACACCAGAGCGTATCATTTCCTTAGAGGAAATTCCTAGACTTAAATAGGTCCTATAAAGTTTTCTTAAATAAGGAGTACCATCCAATGCACTTGACCTTTAATAACCAAACTCTATATCCAGTAAAATTTCCCAGAGGCTGAGTTTTATTCTCTGTAAGCAAGGAAAATGTCCATTTTATTCAAAGCAAATAAAATTGAACAAATCTTAAAACCAATGTATGCTATGAACAATCTTAACTATAAAGAAATAATACTATAATGAATTTTCAAAAAAAATAGGGACAATTTTTCACACTTTGCAATAGGTGAATGAGAAATAATTATGAGTCTCACAGACATGAAACATAGTTCATTATATACACCTTCCAACAGCTACATTAAACATTTAATAACAGTAGGATACACCTTATCCTTACAAATGATAAATGAGAACATTTTAATATTTCCCTTTATCTGTGATGATTTTTGTCTTACTTGCTAAGTGATAAAAAAAGAAGAAAAAATCTAAACTTGGTACTTTCTTAATCTTTAAAACAGCATTATTAATGAAGACTGAAAACAATTTTACCATCCTTTCAAATATATATGTTTTATAAAACACTATAAGTTATTACATGTATGCAATATTCATTTTAATTATGTTTAAAGATAATTCATATTGCTTATTTTTAATGGAAATGTTTAGAAAATTTTCATTTTTTGTTTAAAAATGCATTTTTATCCCTAGAAAATAAAATTAAGTTAAAATCTATTAGAGAATTAAGTTAAAAAAAAGTCAACCATGGATATGAGCTAAATTCTAAATATTCCTTTCCCTTTCTAATCAAATAAATACAAGGGAAAATTTAACAATTGAATGTTAATAATAACTCTCCTTTTTTGGGGTTCAATTCATATGCACGTTACACTTTGACACATCATTCATTTTCATGAAAAGGAATCAGAAAAAAGGCAACAAGTTAAATAGAAAAGGGCCAAGGAATCTCTTCTCTGGCAAGAAAAAAATAAAACGTGAAAAAGTGTGTAAAAGAGGCACCTCAGCCTCTTCCTACTTTTCAATATATGATGGCTCCTTTGTAGTAGAAGAGAATGCTAAGTACCCAATGCTTAATTTTAATGAGAACTATGTGGTCAAACATACTTAAATCTTTCTGCAAAATGGTAAACCAAGTGCTCTAGTAGTATAGAAAAATAACTTTAATTTTCATGAATTCAAGACAAAGTTCTTTGGGTCAATCACAAATGATTTCTCTCATCCCACTCATATGTAAGAATTGAATATATTCTGAATGAACTATTAAGAACACATTTTTTTCTTGTTCCTAAACTAGCTGCTTGTAGACAATTATTCTCTTTTTATCCTTTCTAAGAATTGTGAACTACGATTTTGATACTCCTCATGGAAGCTGACAGACTATTTTCTAGGATTAAGAAGTGTAACTGTCACATAGTTTTAGTGACAATAGAATATAATCCCCTTTCTTCTCTAACCACACATGCTACCTGCTTTGAAACCTCTATTTGTTATAGTATAATGAATTTACATTCTGGTAATCTTATATTAGAATAGCTATCTCTTCAGTACGAAATAGTCTTTGTCACCCCCAAAAACTCAAGTAGGTCCTCCAGTCTTGGTGGGTCTATGACCGCTGAATCACATAGTACAGAGGTAAGTAGAATATAGATTATGGACCAAAGTTTGCTGGTGCTATTTCTTCAAAATAAAGTTATATTGGAAGACAGCCACACTTATTTACTTGTGTACTATTTATGGATGCTTTAGCTCTACAAAAAGATTTGAGTACTTGTAAATAGATCATCTGGCTAGGGGGGAAAGCTAAAATATTTACTCTCTGGTCCTTTATATAATAGAAATTTTCTCAGTCACTGACATAATAATATTTTCTGTCAATGATATAATATCTCCGATAGTAACATCTCATTACTTAGGTATAGTTCTCTAAAAATATAAAGCCATGTGGACAAATTTGATATTAGTGGGGCAGAAATCAGAACTTGCTTTGTTTTTAGTCTTTCCTCTATGAATAAGACAATGTATATGTAGAAGAAAGTCGGAACTTGTCAGGTTATCTCTTTTGACTTTATTAAAGCATTGGAAACTTGTACGCATGAGACACTTTATGGAAATCTAACAAATAAAAATGGGGGTATTTTTATTAAGGTGGAGAGAGGAACCGCAATTTAGACTACTTAGCTTTTCCATAACCCTTTGTAACTTCTGTATGGACACATAGACATTCATACAGCTGATGACCTATTCTAGTCCTCTACTTACATATCCCATAGGCATTTCACAATCACTAAGCAGCTTATCTCCTTAATATTTTCTCTTTATTTACACCCTGGTTCTTTAAGAAGCACAATCGTCCACTGTAATATTGCTCAGACTATAACATTGGTGTCATCCTCCACTCCTGCCCACCTTATTCCTTACATGCAATTTTAGTATAAATGCCCCATTAATTATACATCTTTAAAATTTCTCTAATATTGTTTTCTCTTTTTTTGTCTACTTCTATTGACATGGCCCAGGATAAGCCTTTGACATCGCATATCCTAGTTTCATAGAGCCTCATAATTGTCCTCATGCTTTGAGTTTTTCTTTCCTCAATTCAATTTTTTTAAATTTTATTTTAATTTATTTTTTTCAAATACCTTTGTCTCTGCCTACCCCCCACCACTTTCCCTTGCCCTCTGCCTCCTTTCCTCCCTCAGCTCTTCCCCTTTGGTTTTGTCCATGACTCCTTGCTATATGTTCCTTGACTTTCCCCTTCCCTTCCTTTTCCCTGCTCTCCTTCCCTCCTTACATCTTGTCTCTGTTGATTTCTTTTCCTTTCAGTGTTGCTGGTCTTATTTTCCTTGCATCTTTGTATTGTTGGTTAAGTTCCACTTATAGATGAGATCATATGTATTCGTCTTTTGCCCCTGGCTTATTTCACTTAGCATGATGCTCTCCAGTTCCATCCATGCTGTCGCGAAGTTTAGTAGTTCTTTTTTCCTTTCTGCTGTGTAGTATTCCATTGTGTACATGTACCATTACTTTTTGATCCAATCATCTACTGATGGGCATTTAGGTTGCTTCCAATACTTGGCTATTGTCAATTGTGCTGCTATGAACACTGGGGTGCATAGGTTCTTTTGTATTGGCATTTTGGTATTCTTAGGGTAGAGTCCCAGCAGGGGAATCACTGGATCAAAAGGCAGTTTCATTTTCAGCTTTTGGAGGAAATTCCACACTGCTTTCCATAGTGGCTGCACCGTCTGCATTCCCACCAACAGTGGACTAGGGTTCCCTTTTCTCCACAGCCTCGCCAGCACCTGTTGTTTGTTGATCTGTTTATGATGGCCATTCTGACTGGTGTAAGGTGATACCTCATGGTGGTTTCGATGTGCATTTCTCTGATGGCTAGTGATGCAGAGCATCCTTTCAAATGCCTCTGGGCCCTCTGTATCTCCTCCTTGGAAAAGCGTCTGCACAGGCCCTTTGCCCATTTTTGGATTGGATCGTTTGTCTTCTTGGAGTGGAGTTGAGTGAGTTCTTTATATATCTTGGAGATCAAACCTCTATCTGATGTATCATTAGCGAATATATTTTACCATAGGGTTGACTCCCTTTTCATTTTGCTGATGTTTTCTTTTGCCATGCAGAAGCTTCTTATTTTGATGAGGTCCCACTTGTTTATTCTTTCCTTTATGTCCCTTGCCTTAGGAGACATATCAGTGAAAAAATTGCTGCGTGGGATATCTGAGAGTTTCCTGCCAATGTTCTCCTCGAGGACTTTGATGGTCCTAGATAGATAAAAGACTTATATTTAAGTATTTTATTTATCTTGAGTTTATTTTTGTGTATGGTGTCAGCTGATGATCCAATTTCAATATTTTGCATGTAGCCGTCCAGCTTTCCCAACACCATTTGTTGAAGAGGCTATTATGGCTCCATTTTATGCTTCTGCCCCCTTTGCCAAATATTAGATGCCCATAGAGACCTGGGCTTATTTCTGGGCTTTCTATTCTGTTCCACTGGTCTATGGGTTTGTTCTTGCGCCAGTGCCAGATGGTTTTGAGTATAGTGGCTTTGTAGTAGAGTTTAATGTCCAGTATTGTGATCCCTCCTACTTTGTTTTTCTTTCTCAAAATTGCTGCGGCTATTTGGGGTCGTTTATGGTTCCATATAAATTTTTGAAATGTCTGTTCTATTTCTGTGAAATATGTCATTGCTATCTTAATAGGGATTGCGTTGAATCTATAAATTGCTTTGGGTAGTATGGACATTTTGAGGATATTAATTCTTCCAATCCATGAGCACGGTATATGCTTCTATTTATTTTTGTCTAGCTTAATTTCTTTTTTCAATGTTGTATAGTTTTCTGCATACAGGTCTTTTACATCTTTGGTTAAATTTATGCCTAGGTACTTTATTTTTCTTCTTGCTATATTGAATGGTATTTTTTTTTCTGATTTCTTCTTCTTCTATTGCATTGCTGGTGTACAAAAACGCCTTTGATTTCTGAATGTTGACTTTGTATCCTGCTGTTTTGCCAAATTCACTTATTAGGTTGAGGAGTTTTTTGGTAGAGTCTACAGGGTTCTCTATGTACACTATCATGTCATCTGCAAGCAATGATAGCTTTACTTCCTCCTTTCCTATTTGGATGCCTTTTATCTCTTTCTCTTGTCTGACCGCTGTGGCTAGGACTTCCAATACGATGTTGAAAAGAAGCGGTGAAAGCGGACGTCTTTGTCGTGTTCCCGATCTTAGTGGGAAAGCTCTCAGTTTTTGCCCGTTGAGTATGATGTTGGCTGTAGGTTTTTCATATATGGCCTTTATTACGTTGAGGAAGGCCCCATTTATTCCCATTTTACTGAGTGTTGTGATCATAAATGGGTGCTGTACCTTGTCAAAGGCTTTTTCTGCGTCTATCGAGATGATCATGTGGTTTTTGTCTTTTCTTTTATTTATGTGATGTATCACGTTTACTGATTTGCGTATATTGAACCATCCCTGCATGCGTGGGATGAATCCCACTTGATCGTGGTGGATAATCTTTTGAATGTATTGCTGGATGCGGTTTGCCAATATTTTGTTGAGGATTTTAGCATCTATGTTCATCAGCGAAACTGGCCTGTAGTTTTCTTTCTTTGTAGGGTCTTTATCTGGTTTTGGGATCAGGGTGATGCTGGCCTCATAGAAGGAGTCTGGGAGTCTTCCCTCCTCTTGGATTTTTTGGAATAGTCTGAGAAGGACAGGGGTTAGCTCTTCCTTAAATGTTTTGTAAAATTCTCCTGGGAAACCGTCCGGCCCTGGGCTTTTGTGTGCCGGGAGTTTCTTGATGACTGCTTCAACTTCCCCAGCTGTTACCCGTCTGTTCAAGCTTTCTGTTTCTTCCTCCCTCAGTGTTGGAAGATTATACTTTTCTAAAAATTTGTCCATATCATCACGATTTTCAAATTTCTTGGCATATAATTGTTCATAGTAGTTTCTGAGGATCCTTTGTATTTCTGTGGTATCAGTTGTTATTTCTCCTCTTTCATTTCTGATATTATTATTTTGGGTCCTCTCCCTTTTTTTCTTGATGAGTCTGCTTAAAGGCTTGTCAGTTTTATTTATCTTTTCAAAGAACCAGCTTCTGGATTGGTTGATCCTCTGATTTGTTCTTTTTGTCTCTATGTCATTCAGTTCTGCTCTAATCTTCACTATTTCTTTCCTTCTCCTTGCTCTGGGATTTATTTGTTGTTGTTTCTCCAGTTCTTGAAGTTGTAGTGTCAGGTCTTTTATTTGAAATGTTTCTGTCTTTTTTAGGTAGGCTTGTATTACTATGAACTTCCCTCTCAGGACCGCCTTTGCTGTGTCCCATAGGTTTTGGACTGTTGTCTGTTCATTTTCATTTGTTTCCAGAAACTTTTTGATTTCTACTCTTATCTCATTATTGACCCATTCATTGTTTAATAGTCTACTGTTTAGTCTTAATGAGTTTGCAAGTTTTTGAAGTTTCTCTTTGAGGTTGATTTCCAGTTTCAAGCCCTTGTGGTCTGAGGAAAATGTTTGGTATTATTTCAATTTTCCTGATCTTGCTGAGGTTTGCTTCGTGTCCTATCCTGTGGTCTATCTTTGAAAAAAAGACATGAGCATTTGAAAAGAATGTGTATTTTGCTTCTTTGGGATGTAAGATTCTATATATGTCAGTTAAGTCTATTTGATTCATTGTGTCATTCAGCGCCACAATATGTTTATTAATGTTTTGTTTGGAAGATCTGTCCATTTTTGACAGTGGGGTGTTGAAATCCCCTACTATCAGTGTATTGCTGCTGTCTATATATTTTTTGAAGTCATCGAATAATTTCCTTATAAACTTGGGGGTTCCTATACTGGGAGCATGTAAGTTTACAATGTTGATGTCTTCTTGATAGATTCTTCCTTTAAGTATTATAATGTGCCCCTCTGGGTCTCTCCTTTTGGCCTTTGTTTTGAAATCTGCTTTGTCTGATACAAGTATGGCAACCCCTGCCTTTTTCTCATGCCCATTTGCTTGGAATATTTTTTTCCATCCCTTTACTTTCAATCTGTGTAGGTCTCTTGGTTTGAGGTGGGTCTCTTGTAGGCAGCATATGTGTGGGTCATGTTTTCTTATCCATTCAGCTACCCTGTGTCTTTTGATTGGGGCATTAAGTCTGTTCATGTTGAGAGATATTACTGATAGAAGCTTACTCATCTTTTCTCTTTGTACCTGTGTTCCTCTCTATCTCATTCTTTTCCTTCATCTTCTTCAACCAGTCCCCTTAGCATATTTTGGAGGGCTGGTTTGGTAGAGATGTATTCTTTTAGCCTTCTCTTGTCTGGGAAATTCCCTATCTCCCCTTCTATTTTAATGGAGAGCCTTGCTGGGTAGAGCAGCCTTGGCTGTAGGCCCTTGCTTTTCATGGCTTGGAATATTTGTTGCCATTCCCTTCTGGGTTGTAGTGTTTCTGTTGAGAAGTCACCTCTAGGTATATCGGAGCCCCCTTGTATGTTACTTTCTCCTTCTCCTTTGCTGCCTTGAGGATTCTCTCTTTGTCTTTGACGTTTGCCATTTTAATGATGATGTGTCTTGGAGTGGACCTCCTTGGGTCCTTCTTGAGTGGGGTCCTCTGTGCCTCCTGGATCCATGAGAGCCTTTCTCTCCTCAAATTAGGGAAATTTTCCATCATTACTTTTTCGAGGAGGTTCTCTATTCCTTGCTCCTCTTCTTCTCCTTCTGGTATCTCTATTATACTGATATTATTGCGTTTCAAGTTGTCCTGCATTTCCCTAAATGCCTCTTCATTCTTTTTTATTCTTTTTTCCATTTCTTGTTCTTTCTGGGAGCTTTTATCTACCTTATCCTCCATCTCACTGATTCGATCCTCGGCTTCATCCAGCCTGCTTTGGATTCCTTCTACTGTGTTCTTCAATTCAGAAATGGTATTCTTCATATCCTCTTGTGTCTTCTTGATAGTTTCTATGTCCTTTTCCAGGCTGATATAGTTTGCTGTAAGATCCTGATAGTTTCTCTGCAGTTTCTCATAGTTCTCTTTGAGCTGGCTGAGCTCATTAAGCTTCCTTAGAACCATTGTTTTGAATTCAATATATGATAGTTCCCTTGCCTCTATTTCATTGAGCTCTCTCTGTGGGGACTCCCCTTTTCCATTCATTTGGGGGGAACTTCTTTTTCTTCCCACTTTTGTGAGAGTCTGTTAAATATTTTTGTCCTGTACTTTTCTTTCTGGGCCTGCCTCTGATGATGTCAGTTGTTGACCCTATATGACCTTGGGTTGTTTGTCTGAGCCTTCCAGGAGTCTGCCTGCATTTCTATGTCTCACTGATAATTGAGGTATAAAAAGCCTGGATACATATAAACATGAATCTACAGCAGGTCAGTCCTGTTGTCCTCAAGTAGAGGCCTGCGATCAGGCTGCAAGAAGTTCCTTCAGTTTAAATAATCAGTGAAGCAAAGATAACGACTCCATGTTTCAGTTTCAGAAGGCTCCCCTTTGCCCAGTTAGGGCAGTCAGGCCAGTCAGGGGTACCGTCCTTCAGCAGAAAAAGGACAGAAGTCCATGGCTCAGCTACGCAGGCCTCTTGCGGGTCTCAGGACCATCCGCTGCGTCGCCACAATCTCCAGCTCTTACTCCAAGACCATGTGGCACCTTCTCATGGCCCACTAGCAAGAGTCCTTTCTTATTTCTTTCTTCCCACGTGATCTTCTCACTGTTCCTCAGAGTCTGTGTCTCTTTATCTCTCCTGCAGGCCCAGTCTCTCCTCCTCCTCACTCCTCAATTCAATTTTTGATGAATGCAAAAGTTGATTGTTTAAAGTGAAAATGGTCATATCATGATTCTATGTAAATTAGTTTAGCAGGTACTACTACTCTTTAAAATGTCATTTAAACCCCTTAATATGGTACATAAAGACATGCATTATCTTGCTTCTACCTTGCTCTCCATCCTCATTTCTTGTCCAGTCTTACTTTGCAAACTTAGACTCAATTTATACATACTTACTTATTGAACCATATGCTTTAAAAACCCCTGAAAACTTAAAGGCCAAAATCTCATTTTATTTCTGAGGTAATAGAATCTATATGCTTATTTGCATTTCTTGAACACTATAACATAGTAAATATAACTCTAATCTGGAAGGTCTCATCTGTATCATTCCATAACTATATTGTTGTTGTATATTTTGAATAACATCTTGAATTTTGCCCAAAATTATAACCATGGTAGAATCTTATGCTTTTATTCTGGCAACTAATTAAATTTCAATATTTGGAAACAAAAAGAAAGAGATAAACTTTATATATGATGAAATAATGGTACCTTTAGGTGACAAAAAAGAAAACGGATTTATGGTGAAAAAGAGATGGCATATTTGAAACATACAAATATAAGTAATTTATGAGGTGGTGAACACAATACAATACACAGATTCTGTGATATAGAACTGTACACCTGAAACCTATATAATTTTATTAACCAATGTCACCCCAATAAATCCTAAAAAGAAAGAGAGAAAGAAAGAAAGAAGGAAAGAAAGAAAGAAAGAAAGAAAGAAAGAAGGAAAGAAATGAAGGAAGTAAAGAAGGTAGGAAAGAAAGAAAGAGGGAAGGAAGGAAGGAGAGAGGAAGGGAGGGAAGGGGAGAAGAAAAGAAGGAAGGAAGGAAGGGAGAAAGAAGTAATTTGCAGTACTATAAAATATTAGAATTATAAACTATCTCAATGGTAATGTAGTCTAATTTCATTTTTAGAAAACTGAAAAAAAGATTATTGAAATGTTAAGAGATTTGACTATGGCCTCAAAAATTTACTGGCGTAAGACTCATACCTCAAGCTTCCAGTGTTTTTTTCAAAAGTCTGGAGTTGGATATACCTAGGAAGTTTAGGTAGAAGTTGAAACTACAAACATGTATTTGAGATATTCTAAGAATTTGAGGTGTGGTCATAGATGGGAGTCCTCATTAAATAAGTAGGAAGACAGAAGATTTGGAAATTTTCATTGTTTATTTGAATTCTTTGAGGCCACTTTATTTCTGATTATATCTTGTTATTGACAGACTGAGCAACAAACTGAGGAAAAGAACAAAACCAAAAAGAGAAAAAAATCAAGTAAAGGCTCCTTCAGGGTTACAGAAAGAAGAGAGGAGACTTTGATGAGCAAAGGTTGGTGAATGGTGTCAGTGTTGAAGATGGCAAAGTGGAAAGGAATGAAGAAATATATACTTTTCTGATGAGCAAATTAACCATTAATTTAATGACCAGAATAAGATCTACTGAAGAGCAAAATAATGAATGGCAGTATTAGTGCTTTTCAAAGAAAGAGCTCTTAAAAACACCTTTTGCCTGAAAACAGTGACAGTTTATAAGATTAAGAGAACATAACTACTAAATGGGAAATCTCTCATACTTAAATTTTTATTCTCATTAAGATCACCTCACATTTCCATGAAATGTTTTATTCATATATTTTATTTATATTGATATAATATATTTTAAAGTTGAAATGCTATTTTAAAAGTAATAGCCTTGAGTTTTAGCACTTGTTGAGAATCTTTTAAAGAATTAGCTCCTTGGGAACAGTGAATATGTTACCAAACAGTGCCAAGAACAAATTAACCTTTCATAAAAAAATTATGTGTGTGTGTGTGTGTGTGTGTGTGTGTATGTGTGTATCCCAAGAAATAAGTAACATGAAACAAGGCCCCCTGAAAACTGATACTGTTTGTGCTGGTCTCAGCTTTTTCAGAAGTCACCAAAACCATGATTGTAACCAACCAATTCCATCTTGTCATAATTATTGGGAAAAAATAACAGATAATATGTTTTTAAAGTATTAATAAATTAAAAATTGTATCTGAACCCAAATCTGGATTATGAGAATTAGATAAAGTAAGAATAGCTAACTGAAATATAATTTAGTTAACGTAATAGCTTAGGTGGTTAAAAGGTATAGGAAGTTAACAGAATATTAAATAAAATACAGAATAATTTAATGACTTTAGTGACATATAAGAATAAGAAGCCCCTAAAGAAAGGTTGTTAAAACAATCAAATAATTGTCATTACCTATGTTTTCTTGTGCAACTGAAGTGTTGTGACTGTGATTTATAGTGTTCCTTCTCAGAAAAGAGAGACTATATTCTTTTTGTCAGCAAATGCCCCTTAAATCAAATTTAAAAATTAAACCTGAAGTACATAGATGGCAAATATTATTAGTTTATAATTATAAAGCTGTTCATCTAACAGTGGAATTAACAGTTATAAAACATTTTTTGGACAGGGAAATGCATTCAATATTTATTATTGTAAATTATCATGATATGCTTACAAATATTATTTTGAATGGAAAGCAATGATAAATCTATTTTATGTTTTCTCAATAAAGCTGTAAATCTACCACTAAATACAAAATATGCATAGTAGAATACATTGGAAATAAACTGATGGTATTTGTCTTGCTGTGTATATGATTACATCCATTCTAAATCCCTGTGTATCACTTTTTACTGTGCCATGGAACTGAGAAGCAAATTATTTGGCTGAATAAAAAGGAGCAAGCACAAAGCAACAGCTTAACTGTAAAACGGTTTGGCAGCAAAATGCAGTTTGACAATTTGTTATAGTCAGATCATTAGGTTAATATAAAGTTGTGTAAGGAGGATGGCTAAGGGGAGGTTTACTTGTATGTGTATACAAATATTAAAAAGCAATTTGCACCATGCACACATCCTCACTCTGGACAGCCGTTGAACATGTTTACAATCTACTAAAAAAACCTGATGTACATTTTATTTCAGAATTGAGTGGAAGCGGTGTTAGTGCAGTCAGGAGTGGAAAGACTGAAGGATTGGGAGCTACTAAACTTGAAAAGAAGACATCAGCTGGTCTGTGAAATATTTATATGAGCCTGTGTAATATTTTATTGGTATTTTTGAAACAAAATATCCCACTAGCTTTTGAATGCTAAGAAGATGTTTATTTTTCCTCCAGCACATTTTTATGGCTCTCCCCTTTTCTTTCCACATTTTAAAGAACTGTTTAGAAATTATTAGAATTAATTATACATTTTCTGTTTCATTATATTTCTAAGATTAGATTTATTGACTAAAATCATAACTCTGCCTGAGCATATGATACATGAGTTTGTCTCTAAAAATTTCTATATGAATATATGACATATTAAGCAAAAACATGTAAAAGACTAAATATGGCTGCAAGAACATGTATTTATTATTACTTTCAGAAATCTCATCAAATGGTTCTATATTTGACACTCTTGTTGGTCTTGCATCTTTCTAATATCTCCATCCTCTTTCATGTTGTATGTTTACCCACTCTTGATTTATCCATTATTAATTTAGTTTGACCTTATATTAAGTTTTAGGTACAATCTACTTCTGCTCCATTTTATCCAAATTTTAGAAACAGTAGTGTACACTTGTTCTCTCCCTTCCTTACTTTGTAGTAACTCTTCTGCCAATCAAACTGGGTTTTTGTCTATTTGTTTTCCAGTGAGATCTTAACATTGTAAACCACATGCTATTGGTTAGGATTTTGTGCGTGTGGGTCCTCTTCTGCCCTAGCTGATGCTCACTTAATAAAATTTCTACTCCCATGGCTATTGTGTTGCTACACAATCCTCACTCTCCTAGGACTTATTTGATTAATCCCTTATTAAATAATGTTATTACTCTGGGTTTAATTTTTTTAGCTTACTACTCTTCTTATGCTTTTCTTCTTATGCTTTCTTATATATTTTTCTTAGGTTTTTCTACCCATTCTCATTTGTTTCAACTACTACTTATAGTCAACTGATTTCTCAACTCAGTACTCAAGCCCATAACTGTGTTCTGAACCACAAATATATCTGGTGATCTCCTGATATCTCTATCTGGATTTTCTATGGGAAGGTTACAATCAAAATTTACAAACTTAATTTTCATCTTTCATCTTAACTTGTTTCTACTCTGCATCTAGATTCTCCCAATTCAGTTATACAAGAGAAAAAACTGACACTCAGGACTCTTTCCACTACTATAGTCACAGAATTCAATCAATCTCAAAAAGCTTTCTAATTTGCAGTATCTCTATAGGTCTATTAATGTCCCAGACCAGGATACTTACTTTTCTTAACTGAATGACTACAAAAGTATCTCAGGTTTTTTTTGTTGCCTGCATTATTGTTTTCATCAGATAGGTTTTCTTCATAACTGCCAAATTAAACACCTTGAAAACAAATCTGATTCTGGCACATTCCAGATAAAACCCTGCAATCATTCCTTATCTAGTATAAAAACTCAATTCCTTAAACTGATAGAAACTTTGCTTCAAGTTTTGCACTCTGACACATGTCTCTACTGTCAGCCTCATCTCATCACTCGTGGTCTTGAAGACTGATCAAGTCCTGGTGCTATTTTTATTTTTTTAATCTATGAGTATTTGTTTAGGCTATTTCCTCACTTACGACCTCTCATATTCGTGTCTCTAATACCTCTTCATTTATGACTCAAAAGACATACCCCCTCAGAAACTAGTCTGGACATTTTTACCATACTCTCTGTTATAACAATACACTGTATTATCTATGGCAACAGAGACATCATGAGTGAATGGATTTTGAGGCATATCTCTGAGTTTTATAGGGAGTGGACATCACCAGACACCCATATATAGGGAACATCAGCTGTTGTGGATACACTATGTAGTCTCTTTTTCTTAAAAGTTTTTATATATTTATTTTTAGGGAAAGAGGAAGGGAGGGAGGAAGAGAGGGAAATATCAATGTGTGGTTGCCTCTCATGTGCCCTCTATTGGGGACCAGGCCTGCAACCCAGGCATGTGTTCTGAGTGGAAATCAAACTGGCAACCCTTTGGTTTGCAGGCCGATACTCAATCCACTGAGCCACACCAGCCAGGGCCACTATTATATCTTAAAAGCAGCAGTGTTGTTGGTACATGGCCAAACCAGTGTCACTGGAGATGACTTCTGTGTCACCAGGTCCTCAGTCCAGATTGGCTTCCATCCTCTTGCTTATGATATCACTCTCAAGTACTAGTTTAGGCAAACTCTACCCAAATAGAATAACAACAACAATAAAAATATTAGCAAGATCTCTGAGTGAATTAACAAGCTTCCACTTGACTGCTATTACATGTAGTAAAACAAATCTAGTGTCTGCTGAAGGCGCTGATTCAGACTGTTGCTAAGGTAATTGCTGATGCCTCATTGAAACCACCAGATTTTATTTCTATGACAAACATAAATAAAGAGATCTTTCTGTGCAAAATGTTTGAGACGAGGAGGACTATTTTACATGTCTTCAGAGAAGAGCTATTTTTTAAAATCATCACCCGAGAATGTGTTTATTGATTCCAGAGAGAGAGGAAGGGAAAGAGAAAGAAACATCAGTTGGTTGCCTTCCAGAGGCATCCCGACTGAACACTGAACCCTCAACCTAGGTATGTGCCCTGACTGAGGATCAAACCTGCAGACTTTTGGTGCACTGGGTGATGCTCCAACTGACAGAGACACCAGGCCAGGGCAAGAAGAGCTGTTTTTAATTGATGTGCTTGACCATTCGCTATGATAATTTTTTTTTTCACTTAGCTTTAATAACAATGCTAAGAAGAATGTGAAAATGGAATATGTGTCTTACATGAGGTTCTTTTGTGAGGCTTTTTTCATGTAAAATATATAAGTAATGAGTGAATGAAACATTACAGAAATGAAATTCTTTGTTACCACAGCAACTATTACAGAGAAAGTGGAACTATAAGACAAAACAAAACATTTATTTAGAAATAAATAGCTCTCTACCAAACTGGTTAAATTATTTTATGAAACAGTATTTTCCCCCTAAAAGGCAAGTTTAGTCATTGAATCCACAATCTTTGCTAATTTTTATTATAGAACACATAGAGATGAAGTGTTATGGTTTAGTGATCAGATATTAAACTAATGTTCTTTTTTCTCTAGGATTTAAAATAAGAACTTCAAAAATTTAAATAACTCACAGGGTTTTGTTGGTTTTTGTTTTATTTTTGCAATACGAAAAGGTTTATCTCAAGAGAAAATGACCCTAAATCAGTTAGTTATATTCTTACACAAACAAAATACGATGAAAGAAACAAAGGAATACTAAAAAACTCTTATATCTTTCTGTTTTAATTTGTTTGGGCATTTTAAAAGCGCCTTTTTTTGGCTTTAAAGTCAAACAAAATATTATCATCTATATTAAGCTTAATATGACAATTACGTATCAAGTACAAGTTTTTTTGAATTACACTGTTAAAGAGAATTAAGTCATTTTTTTAATCTTACTGCTATGTATTTGAAAATATTAATTAAATGATAAAATGAAATTACATGGAATAAAATATAAAGATGATATTGTGCACTCTTTGAGCAAATTAATTTCAGTAGTTACAGTCAAAGTAAAATGAAAATATAAGTAATGGATTTTATTGACATTCTGTTTCCAAGAGTTTAGCACTCAGAAACATTAAACTATTTGTATAGATCACTCTTTATCGAGGGGCAGAAAGCTATTTAAGAATAAAATTATCCTCTGTTTTAAGTTGAGCTTGATGCAAGGAGGTGACAAATATCATTGATATAGCTTCTTTAATTTCATTAGGTTTCTACTATTTTATTTCTCTAGTCAACAGAACCTACATCAATAACTTCTACACAAGATCCAAAAAGAGAGTAATATAACTTGAAAAAAAGGCTAAATATTATTGATAAATCCAATAATTTACCAATGAATCTGTTTTCATGCTACAGTTTCAGTTTGTTTTTTTTTTTTTTTTTCCTGACCAATGACCTGCTCTCTTTTACTCTCTCTCTGAGCAGCTGACACTATCTTCTAGGAAGTTTTTTTAGACTTTACTTCTGTTTTTCCAAAGCAGTCATGACATTAATTTTGGACTAAAAATTCCTAGTCAGGTATTATCTAAAATAAATGCAACAATCGTTATCCTAGTTCAGATAGTTTGATTAAACTTCGTAACTTCTACCCCTCTGATCAGCTTCGAACTTCATTTAATTTTTTGTTGTTGACAGCATTCATAAGATCATCTTTCAAGTCAGATTTGACTCCATGTGATTACTTTCTAGTCAAAGACAGTTATTAATTTGCAAGATAATGTGGAATTTTTCAGAAAAATAAATCTTTCTTTTGTTTGTTCCTCTTTTTCTTTCTTTGCACCATGATATTTTTATTGAATTTATGGGGGTGATATTGGTTGATAAAATTATATAGGTTTCAGGTATATAATTATGTAATACATCATTTGTATATTGCAATGTATGTTCACCACCCAAGTCAAACTTCTTTCCATCCCCATTTATTCCCCCTTACCCGTTTCTACTTCCCCCTACCACATTTTCTCTCTGGTAGTCAAAAAAATGTCTGTGTCTATCAGTTTTTTTTTATTTGCTTAAATATTTTCTAGAATAGACCACATGTTAGCACACAAAGCAA
The DNA here is from genome assembly GCF_021234165.1 of Pteronotus mesoamericanus. Taxonomy (NCBI): domain Eukaryota; kingdom Metazoa; phylum Chordata; class Mammalia; order Chiroptera; family Mormoopidae; genus Pteronotus; species Pteronotus mesoamericanus. The sequence goes on along the minus strand of NW_026555285.1, from coordinate 20,833,941 downwards.
GTTTTAATAAATATAAGAAGTTTGTAATCATTGTGAGCATCTATTCAGTTCACAATGGTATGAAACTAGAAATCAATCACAAGAAGAAAACTGAAAAACACACAAAACATGGATGCTAAATAACATGTTACTAAATAGTAAATGGGTTAACAATGGGACCAAACAAGAAATCAAATGACACCCTGAAACAAATGAAAATGAGAACACAGTAACCCGAAGTCAATGGAACACAGCAAAAGCTGAGGAAGAGAGAAATTCACAGCATTACAGGCATACATCATGAAACAAGAAAATTCTCAAATAAACAATGTAACTTTTAAGTTCTTCACCCTTAAAAGAACTAGAAAAAGAGCAACAAACAAAGCTCAAAGTGAATAGAATTCTAAATATCAGAGCAGAAATGAACAAAATAGAGTATAAAAAAGTTACTAAAGAAAAATAAAACCACGAGCTGATTTTTGAAAAGATAAAGATTGACAAACCTTTAAATGGACTCAAGAAGAAAAAAAAAAAAGGACTCAAATAAATAAAATCAGAAATGAAAGATGAGAAGTAACAAGTGACTCCAAAGTAATACAAAGAAAAGATTGTAAGAAAATATTATGAACAACTGTATGCCAACAATTTGGACAATTTGGATGAAATCGATACATTTTTGGAACCATACAATCTTCCAAAACTGAATCAGAGAACATTAGAAAATCTGAATAGACAGATTACAACTAATAGAATTGAAGCAGTAATTAAAAACTATCCAAACAAATGTCCTGGGCCATATGGCTTTATTGGTGAATTTTATCAAACGTTTAAAGAAGACCTAATGCCTATGTTTTTGAAATTATTCCAAAAAATGCAAGAGGAGGGAAAACTTTCAGTCTCACTTCATGAGGCCAGCATTATTCTAATTCCAAAACCAGATAAAGACACAACAAAAAAAGGAAATTATAGGCTAATATCCCTGTACCATCATTCTCATAGCAATTTCAGCTGCAATTATTTATTCACGTGCATACCCACCTTAACCACTACCCTCTTTCTACCCTTAATTTCAAGTATCACCTAATTATATAGGTAAATGAAAATCATAGAAAATTGTCAATAGATTCCATATTAGTGTCTGTTATAATCTGCATAGCATTCTAAGTGCTAGGATACAGCAGTACTTGAATATATAAAGTTTTTTTTTCTCTCTGTATTTTTCTCTAGGTTCTTATCTAATAGTTTTTAAAAAATATTTGCAGAAAAAGCAAGCTACTTAAATACATTCAAGTCTATGCAGTCTTAAAAATGGTTGAAATTATATTCAGACTTAACAGTAACTGGAACATTCCTGATGCTGGCTTGTAAAATAAGTAAAATATATTTGTTGATTTTTAGTCAATACAAATGCAGGTTTTCAACAAGTAGTCAGACTAGGGATCTGGGGGGTACTTTAGCCTGATAATTGAAGATCTATGTTTCCCTAGTTTCATCTACTCCTGCTTATTACCTATCAACTAACTTGGTTTATGGGTTTATTAGTATGACTGAGCTGATGTACTCATACTTTGACCTCTACTTTTAACCTTATACTCATTTCCCAATATAGAGTTTACTCCTTGAGGGAGAATTGACATTAAACATTTTAAAAATGATATCATTGACAACACCATCTACATTATCATAACTCCAAAGCTTCAATTTAAAGGTCACTGTATCACAGTAATAAGGTGGAAAGGGAGAAGATTATATCAATTTATACTGTTTAAAGTTGCTTTGTTGTTTATTTAACATAAGTAATCTTTTACTGCTACAGTGAATGTACTTTAAACTACATATATTCTTGAGTTTAAAGACATAAAAGGTAGGTATAATCCAAGAACAAATTTAGACATGTCACCTAGAAGAACTAATAACACATACCCTATCAATTAGCTAAGATTACTAGCTGATACAGAGGCCCACTTAATATCTCGCTATCAGCACTGCTGGAAAGATAATTAGACCTAATTCAAGTTGTAATTACTATATAGTTCATATGATCATTTTCCATCATACTGAAAAATCTCTCCTTGTCAAAACATTGAGGTAAATACAGTATCCTTAAACTAAAATTTGAAGCAGGTAAAACATTTTAGGTACTTGGTTACAACTCTAAAGGAATCTTTTTCCTTGAACCACATCTATTTTTCTATCAATTAATTCAGTTTAATGTTGTAGAACATTGGTTCTCACGCTTGGATTAGTTTGGGTCAGGGCCACTATATTTACATTTCTAATGAGTTCTCAAATGATGGTTTGGCTGCTTGTCCAGGACCTGGACCACACCGGTGAGAATATTAGTAACATAATTAGTGAAACAATAGGACTTTGCTCTCATAAAGGTTATAATATGCAAATTATAAAAGAAGTTATAAAAACGGTATTTAATGTAGTTTTCATGATGTTAAAAAGTAATGATAACCAGTACTACCTACATTTTTAAGGAGAGAAAACTGGTATTTGAAGAGTTTAATTAATTTGGCTAAATGGATTATAAAAGGCTGCCATTATTTAAGTACTTGGTTTTTTGTTTGTTTTTGTTTTTCTTCTGTTTTTCCCAATCTTCCATATTTTTACTAGAACTGAAAAAACACTGCTAATTAGAAAGAATCATTAAATTAAGAAGATCCATTAAAGAGAAGATTAATCACCCAAGAAATGTTTTCCAGGCATCTGAATAACAATTTTGGGTGAAGGGGAGGAAAGAAAGTTTAATCTAAAAGTTAAACTTCATACAAAAACAGATTCCAGATCGGTCAAGAATTTAATTTAAGAAATATATCTGACATAATGATAATATAACACAAAAGAAGTCAATTTATTTATCAAATCTTATAGTTTATAAAATAATGCTTTTCTTAATTGTTACTGAAAATTTAGAAGTTCTTAAAAACTGATAAAAATGTTTTAAAATGACTAAAAGTAATATCAAACAATTATCAATGGGCTTTAATATATGAAGAGCTTATGAAAAATGAATAACAAATATATTAAAACCCACTAGAAAGTGGGGCAAGAAAAACATGACTAGAAAATTTCAGGGAAAATAACAAAAATGAATCTTAAACATATGAAAAGATGCTCACTTTCACTCATGATAATATAAATTAAAGCTAAATCAAAACCCAATTTTCTCTATCAAATTGGCACAAAGAGAAATGTTTTATTAAATACTATGCTGGCAAAGACTTTGGAAAATTAGTGATAGTGTGAATTAGTACAAACTGCATTCTATGTAAAAAATATCAAAAAAGTAAATGTACATTTCTTTTGACAATTTAATGTCTAGTAATTTTATCACAGATATATTTAATTTTATGAAACAGAAAATGATCAATAGTATGCATTGTGACACTGGAATAATTTTTAAAAAGTCTATAAACATATAAGCATGCACAATAAAATACATGTCAATAATTTGGAAAAAGAAAAGGAAAAAGAAAAGGAGAAACCAGAGAAGGGCAAGAAAGAAATAAAAAAGAATGTACAGACATGAAGAAAAATAATCTTTCAGGTCTAAAGAAGAATACAATTTTAAAACTCTGGCTGAGTAACTCAGTTGTTTAGAGTGTTGTCCAGATACACCAGATTTGTGGGTTCCATCCCTGGTCAAGGCACATAAAAGAAACAGCCGATGAAGGCATAAATAAGTGGATCAGCAAAGCAACATTCTCTCTCTCTCTCTGTCTGTCTCTCTTTCTTCTCTCTTTAAAATCAATAAATAAAAATAATTTTTAAAAAGAGTAAGATTTTATTTTTTTGAGTTAGGCCATACCTTTGGATAAAAGACAGGCTGTATTGCCATCTAATCCTGCCAAGTATAGCTTTTTACTCATCATTATCCCTCTTGGTGTGAAGAATTTGATTCTCATTTGAAGGCAGAGGGATTTGAGACAGGAGTTTTCATGTGTAGGCTGACCATACGATTTATTATTAAACTGGGTCCCATTTGAGAATGCAAGATAACTGACAAAACTGGAAACTGAGATGGTAAATGCAATAAGTGAATATCCTACTTATGATCACCCCAGACCATTGGAAAGGAAGATGTCCCCATAAAACTGTTAGAGAGCTCAGGTGATTTTGATTTGATGTAACTAGATATTTCATAGGAGTTATGTAGAGACAGAAAGGGTTTAAAATTCAAAAAGGACAAGCTAATGTGACTCCTCATCGTACGTCACATGTGACCCTTGATGTCTTTTGTTTTTGTTTTCCTTGTATGTATTTATATTGGCAAATTAAAGATGCTGAAGAATATCCCTAGGATTTGATTTGAGTTTCAAGGGCCTAATTTGGAGGTACAAAACTGGACATTCTTTCCTTTTCTTTGCATTTCTATTATAAGCAACCTATTTTATCTCAAAGCCATAAACATTCCCCTAAATAAATAGGGGAATTGTCTCACATACCTTTTATGTTTTGTAGAACATAAAAGTTTCAAGAAAATATCTTGCTATATTTATGGAAAAGAAAAGGTATAAAAATATAGCCAACATGAAATCATTTACTAATACGGGCTCAACTAGTGTAGAGAACATTTAGAATAATAAATTATTTCTACAGAGAGCCTGTCAAAAGTCACAGCATGCTAATCCTCCTACCTAGATATAAGGAAGACTACATTATAATTTGATCATGCTTCTTTTGGAATTTGAGTCAAGTTTAGTGCCAACAGGTGAGTGAATACCATTTCATTTACAAATTCCATTTGTACCACTACCATGAATGGAAGACCCTAGCCCTCTCTCATTTTTATTGTGTGTGTGTGTATATATAAAATCAAAGATTTATATAAATATATAAACATTTATATATTTATATAAAGATTTATATATGTATATATACATATATAAAACATATTTTATATATATAAAACAAAGATTTAAAAATTTCTTCACTTAAAATATTTTTAAAGCTCTCAAAAACAATTGTTTCTTTGATCATTGTGTGATGATTATAACTTTTAATAAGTAGAAAGGATTTTCTTATGTCATGATTTAGAACTTGATCTGTCCTATATTATGTTTAGCAATAAAATCAATGATGTAAATCACATCATAGAAAACACCAAATTTACAAGTGATAAAATTCTGAAAGGAATACTAAGTAATTAGACAATATTTGTAGTGAAGGAACAAATCTAGTAAGATAAAAGAAAATGAGAAATAAAAGGAGAGAGTATTAAAACCTATACAATAGAATCACATTGTCCAGTCATATTTACACTTACTGGAGACCCCACCATTTTTCCAATATGCCACACTTGATCCTTGCATATGCTTATATGCTTTATACTTGTTTCTTTGTTATTTGTATAAAATACTATACCTCAAATCTCTACATGATTTTGTCATTATCTTGTAGTCAATTCTCAAATATCATTTTCATTTTTTAAAAATTTTAACAGAAAACCTTTATTGAACATTTATTCACCTGGCTTGTATGTCTACAATTTTACTATTGCACAGTCTGAAAACAGGGTCCACCTACATGCTGTAAGAGAAATTTTTTTATTGTTTATGCTATTACAGTTGTCCCAATTTTTCCCACCATTGCCCCCCTCCACTCAACCCACTCCCCACTTCCGTAGCCATCCCCAACACCATTGTCCATGTCTGTGGGTCCTTCATATAAGCTCTTTGACTAATCCCTCACCTTCTTTCCAACAGCCCTTACCCCATCACCTCTTATAGCTGTCAGTCTATTTATTTCATAGTGCTATGACTCTGGTTTTATTTTGCTCATTAGTTTATTTTGTTCATGACATTCCTCTCATAAATGAGATCATATGGTATTTGTCTTTCACTGACTATCTTATTTTACTTTGCATAATTGTCCCCAGCTCCATCCGTGTTGTCATAAAATGTAGGAATTTCTTCTTTCTTTCTCTGCATAGTATTCCATTGTGTAAATGTATCAGTTTTTTAATTCGTTAATCAACTGATGGGCATATGGCTGTTTCCAGCACTTGGCTATTGTAAATAGCACTGCAATGAACAAAGTGCATACATTCTTTTTAATTGGTGTTTCAGAATTCTTCACTGGGTAAAAAGTCCATTCCATTTTTAATTTTTTAAGGAAATTCCATTCTGTTTTGCATAGTGGCTGCACCAGTCTGCATTCCCACCAAAAGTGTACTACAGTTCCTTTTTTCCACAACCTACCAGCACTTGTTTGTTGATTTATTAATGATAGACATTTTGGCAGGTGTGAGGTGATAATTTGTGGTTTTAATATGTGAGATATCTGAAATTTTACTGCTTTACTTTGTTGCACTAGGATTTTTATGGTATCGAAATTTATATTTATGTCTTTTATTTAGTTTGAGTTTATTCTGGTGTATGGTGTGATGGTAGTCTAATTTCTTCTTCTTCGCCTTCTTCTTTCCCTCCTCCTCCCTCATCCTTTCCCATCCTCCCCCTCCCCCTTTTCCTCCTCCTCCTCCTCCCATGTACCAGCTCAGTTCTCCCAATAGCAAGTGTTTGAGACTATTTTTACTCCATTTTATGCTCATGCTCACTTTGTCAAATATTAATTGATAATAGCCACATGGGTTTATTTCTGGGTTCTCTATTCTGTTTCATTGACCTATGTGTCTGTTCTCATGCCAGTAACAGACCATCTTGATTACAGTGGCCTTGTAGTATAGTTTTATATCAGGTATTGTGATCTCTGCAACTATTTTTCTTTCTCAAGATTGCTGAGGCTACTTGGGGTCTTTTTTAGTTCCACAGAAATTTTTGCAATACTTGTTCTATATCTGTGAAATACGCCATTGGTGCTTTAATAAGAATTACATTGAATATTATAGATTGCTTTGGGTAGTATGGACATTTTAATGATATTAATTCTTCCAATCCATGAACATGGTATACATTTCCATTTATTTGTATATTCCTCTATTTCTTTCTTTATTGTTCTATAGTACAAGGGTTTTACCTCCTTGGTTAAATTTAGTCCTAAGTACGTCATTTTTTTAAATTTTGTTCCTATAGTAAATGTTATTATTTTCGTAGTTTCTTTTTCTGATAGTTCGTTGTTGGTGTACAAAAATTTGATTGATTTCTGAATATTGATGTTGTATTCCACTACTTTGCCAAATTCACTTATTAGGTTGAGTAGTTTTTGGTTGAGCTTATTAGGTTTTCTATGTGCACTATCATGTTGTCTATGAAATGACAGTTTTACTTTCTTCTTTTTAATTTGGATGTCTTTTATATTTTCTTCTTTTCTGATCTCTGTGACTAGGATTTCTAGTACTAAGTTGAATAAGAGTGGGAAAAGTGGACACCCTTGTCTCATTCCTGATCTTAACAAAAACACATTTAGTTTTTGCCCATTGAGTATGATGTTGGCAGTAGGTTTCTTGTATATGGAATTAATTATGTTGAGGTATGCTCCATCTATTCTCACTTTGCTGAGTGTTTTTTATCATAAATAGGTGCTGTATTTTAACAAATGCTTTTTCTTCATTTAATGATATGATCATGTGATTTTCATCTTTCATTTTTTTTGTTGATTTGCAAATATGGTATCATCCCTGCACCCCAGAATAAATTCCATTTGATCATGGTGTAAGGTATTTTTAATGTATTGCTTGATCTAGTTTGATAATATTATGTTGAGGATTTTAGCATCTATGTTCATCAGGGATGTCGGTCTGTAATTTTCTTTCTTTGTTGTGTCTTTATCTGGTTTTGAAATTAGCATAATACTGGTCTCATAAAAAAGGGTTTGGGGGTCTTCCCTCTTCTTGAATTTTTTGGAATAATTTGAGCTGTGATTTATGTCTTGTCTCTCCACTGCTGCAAGAGCCATGCACAGGGTATTTTCCCTTCACCTTATAAAATCCCCTTACCTGACTGTACAAAGCACCTTCTGTACTCTTTGGCTTCAAAACTTTATAGCAGCTAAAGTTCCATTGATTGTTCAGGTTAATTGTCAGATGATCAGCTGAAAATTCAAGATGGGGGTAGGAGCCACTGGATTCAGCCTCCACTCATTTGGCTACTATCTTCAGTCTCTGTAAGGAAAATTTTGGGTTAAATTGGAGACAAAGGTAAGAATTGTCTTAGCTCACAGAAATCGCTCTCCTTTTCTCCAAGGTTTCTGCTACGCTTGGGTTTTCTAACTTAGTGAAGCAGGAAGCTGGAGTGGATTTTGGCTGTCCTAAATGTCATAGATGTCTTTGATGGTGACCTTTTCTATAACAGCATTTGCATTCACCACATCCATCACTCTCTATCCCCCTTACTTTATTTTTTTTCTCTGTAGCACTTTTTATATTCTTACACAGGACATAATTCACTCTTATTTTACTTTTATTGCATTGTCTCTGCAATATCTGCCACACCTGCACACATATAACTAAATAAGTGTTTCATAAGAAAACTTCTAATGTTTTCTCTTTCACTTTGAACTTCTATATTCCCAGTCTTATGAAAATATAAGGTAGTAATACCTCCTCAAACAATATTTATTGTATGAATCAGTTAATAAATTAGAGTAGTAAAGTGGTATAGTTCTGTTCAAGTGAATACTATCCAGGTCACAGTTAATATATTATCCTTAATTCTGAGCTTGTGTTTTAAAAATATCATATTCTAAATAGTCATATGAAGATGGTGAATTGTTTGATGTCATTTGATGAAAGGTTAACAGATTTTATCATCTTCATTGAAGAAATGATTAGATGTTAAATGTATGATATCTTCAACTACCCATGAAGAAGGAAAATATATTTTATATATCCCCAAGTGTTGAAAATATAAATAAATAAAAGTAAAATAGACAGGATTTGGAAACAACCCAAGTGCCCATCGGATGAATAGATAAACTGTTGTGGTACATTTATACAATGAAGTACTACTCAAACAACAAAAACAAAAACAAAAACAAAAACAAAAGAGGAAGGAAATCTTACCTTTTGTGACAGCATGGGTGGACCACAACAGTATTATGTTAAGTGAAATAAGCCAATCAGAGAAAGACAAATACCAGATGATTTCACTTATATGTGTTATCTATTGAACAAGATAAACAAATAAACAAAATGGAGAACTCATAGATAGAGAACAGACACAGCTGTCAGAGAGTAGGGTGTTTGGGGCTGGGTGAAAATAATAAAGGAATTAAACAAAACAAAAACTCATGCAGACAATAGTGTGGTGATTACCAGAGGGAAAAAGGGTGAGGGATGAGGTAGAGGTGGGCAAAGGGGTTATAAATAGTGATGGAAAGAGACTAGACTTGGGGTGGTAAAAACCCAATACAATACATAGATGGTGTATTATAGAACTGTACACGTGAAACCTATATAACTTTATTAACCAATATCACCCTAATCAATTCAAAATAAAAATTGAAAACAAATAGCTCTGGCTGTTGTGTATCAGTGGATTGAGCGCTCTCCTGAGAACTGAAAGGTTAGAGGTTCAATTCCCAGTCACGGCACATGCCTGCGTTGCGGGCCAGGTCCCCTGTTGGGGGTACGTGAGAGGCAATCACGCATTGATCTTTCTCTCTCTTCTTCCCTCCCTTCCCCTGTCTAAAAATAAATAAATAAAATCTTTAAAAAAATTGAAAACATAATTGAACTGCTAAATATATAGAAGAATATTTTACCTTTCAAAGCCATCCTCAAAGAGAAAGAGCTGCCTCAGGAGTTAGTGAGGTGATGTTTTAAGCATCATATGCACCACCTCCTTCCAGGGTATTATAAAAGTGATTAAAGAATGGATAATAGATCAAAATGAAAGATACAAAGACACTCAATCTGCATACATCAAAAATTATGTGAAAAATAAAATTTAAAATATTGAAGGGGTAGAATCTTCAAAGGTGAAAAATTTTAGACTTAGAAACAAGAAAAAAATAATGATTTCTAAATTTGGTGATTTTGTCTTATAGATAGCAAGAAAGTTATTTTTATTGAGATAAATTACAATATAATATTAAACAGAATGATTCAGACAATTTGTTATCATCCTCCCAACTCTAAATGAATGATATATAAAAATAACAATTCATTTGTTATTTCAGTTAAATGTTTTCTCTATCCTCTGCACTTCTTTGTCATACACTTTTTGTGTTAACATACTTTCTATAGTTTATCAAATAATTTCACTTAAGAAATAAGCAAAAATGTTTTAAGTTAATTTCTTTGTTGAGATATTAAAGTTCTGAGGGCATTAATGTCAAAGATTTGGATGATTCTTTTTACAAAAGAACAAACAAAAGTATAGTTTATGTTCTTAAAAACTATTGCCAAGCTTTTATAATAAAACAATCAAAAGCAGTTCTTCATGGTGCTTTCTGTTGTGCTGTTGACTGCATGACTAGTTGAATCAATGGTGCAGAAATCGGTCATTTATACAGCAAAAATAAGAATCAATAGTAAAACAGCTGACTCTGTGACTATTAGTCTTGTGAAAGAACACATGTTATATTAAGGGTGACTTGTTTTCATAACCTCTGAAGGAATTTCTAAATAATAACTTATGTAACTCACTCAGTGTATGTATTTCTTATTATTGTTTCCTATTTTTGTTAGCTTTGACTTAAGTTTAAATTTTAAATTCTCAGCTTGCATTTTGGATGTTAAATGTCAGGGCCATTTTTGAGATGTAATGTTGTCTGGAAAATACTGAATGTTTAGCAGGATCATTGTTTCCTTTAAAGAAATTCACATATTCAGTGCAAACATTATAAAACTTACCAATTTACTTTCAGGATATATTGTTGAATACAATCTTACTAGAAATTAAAATATTTCATTTGCTTTATAGCAAGTAAATAAGGAAGTTAATTCAGTAATGTAATCTGCTGTATTTATGCTGCATAAAAAAGACCCCCACATTTTGTCACCAAAACTAATGAACTATGGTCAGGAATTTATGCAGGACTTTAGAATCCAATATGTCTCCATGGGGTGAAGGCTACTGTCACTCAAGTTACTTACTTTGATTCTGGGCTCTTCTGGAGCTATGAGAACATCTTTACTCACATGCAGAGCGCCTTTGCAGGGTTATCTAGTTGGCTAGCTTAAAAAAAAGGCTTCTAAGCCTTTTTTAGGACTTCCCCTAGCAGTCCCTCTAATAAGTGTGCTACTTTCATGACAACTCAGGGCTCTAAATATAAATCTTCCAAAATATAGAGCACAGGACCTGGCAGGTGTTGTAAAGGTTAGAACTGCAGAAACTGATACAGCATTATTTCAATGGTAACTTTTGGTACATTTATTCCATTTTTAATGGGAAGAGAAGTAAAACCTAGTTTTTATAGAGAAGACTAACAAAGAATATTTGGCCATCTTTACTCCCAGAGTGAACTGACTTTTAAGCCCTTGGACAAATGTTTTAAAGTTTCCTTTAATATTTAATCAGGGAATTAAGAAATACTTCTTTTCTTATGTCTTTTAAAAATTCATACTTTTAGTCTCAGCAAATGTCAAAGTGAGATTTCATTTCAAATCCAATAGCATGCAAACTCAGCTATTTAGGAGTTCAATTTTAGAAAAAGTCAAGTTCGTCTAGACCCTGCTTAGGTTTCTAAATGAAGTATTTAATTGTTTCTGGATTTGCTGTGACCTAAGTGCACTATTTTGATTTAGGTTAGCCATTTCATTTTTATAGTAAATTCTTGAGAATTTTTCAGGTTTTGTCATTCCTTTTGAGTGCATCATCAGGTTTCTTTGTAAAACGTGACAATGTTTGTCAAAACCTGGTGAACCCGAAAGAGTTAGCTAATGTTCACCAGTTTCACATTCAATTTGGAAACTCATTTGGTCTTGTCTGTGTTAAATGTGATTGGTTTAACATAAGAAAGTTAAAGCAAATAAATTAATGCAAATTCACATAAATTTCACACTTTATTTTACTTTTAATTTCAATAACAGTTAAAATCAAATAATCAAAAAGCAAGAAACTAGCCCTAGAACAATTCATAAAGTAGATGAAGTTTGCCCTCAGATACCTGCCAACTCTTTCTGATGTCTTTTGAGTTCATTTTAACTTGACTTCTAAAACAGTTAGATTTTTCTCCCTGTGGCTTTACAAGGTTCCTCACATTGTTGTTTAATACATATATATTTTTAAAATATATATGTAAGTATTATCATTGCCATATGATAATAGCACATATGACATTACAGCATATATGCAGTATATAAATTAGTATAAATATAAAACATGTATAAAATAATATATGTTGTATAGTATATATGATGTATATTTATGTCATGCAGGGTATATAATATATAATATATAACAAATTAAGTTATATATTAAATTAATAACATAGTAAGTATATATACTTACTAAAATATATTTATTATATATAATAACATATATAATTAATATTTTTTCCTCAGGATTGTCTATGAGTCCTATGAAGGCCTGGATTATCAATATCTTCTTATCTCTTAGTATAAAATCTGTTATTACAGTTTGTAGTAAATATATTTACTTTCCTTTCTGATAAATTAACATAATATCATAGTATATTAGTCAGTAATGCCATAAGAATATCACCTCACTTAATTCATTCTCAACTCTACCACTCTGTGATTTATAAAAATAAAGAAAACCATAAAGTCAATGCATGACATATTTAACATCATTCCTTAAAGCCAAATTGAATCTGATTGTTAAATAGTTTCAATTTCATCACACAAGCAATTAAAGGTATTATCAAAGAAAGTAGCTAAACATACTGAAATTTTTTTTAGAAAGGTTAAAATCTTGAGAAGTTTCAAATGCAAACACATTTCATCTCTATCCTGGCATTAGATCTTTCCATTTTTCTAAAGGTCAATTTGTAAAGATTAATTCTGTTATGGGTACCCAAATGTAGAGGCTTGAAACAAGAATTTGAAAAGATTCAACTCAAGAATACTGTTTCCTGGCATCTCATGAGATTTGTAGTGAGGTTGTGGCCAGGCCTAGAGAGCTTGTGAATGCTAAGGCATCTCTCCCTACGTAGCCTAAGGACCTCTTTGTGTGTTCTCAGAGCATGGGCTTGTGTACGTTTCCCCACTGAATGGGCTCCAAGTACTCGTTCCCAGGTGACTGCCTTAAATGGCCTCTCAGAAGTCATGCAGAGGTACTTCTTCAAGATTCACTTAGAAGGGAGTGAAACACAGACTGGTCCAGATTTTGTAAGAGGGGATCTAGAACGCTTCTCTATCAAACAATTGCACATGCACAATAAGAAAAGTGCCACGGCCAAGTTTAGACGAGCAGGTAAAATGGAAGATTTTTTTTTTACACTATCTTTTTTTTTTAAATAATTAGTTTATTTATTTTTAGAGAGAAATGAAAGGGCGGTGAATAGAGGGAGAAAAACATCGAAGTGAGAGAGAAGCATCAGTTGGCTTCCTTCTATATATGCCTGATCAGGGACCAAATCCACAACTCAAGCACGTGCTGGAATGGAACCGGCGACCTTTCCCTAATCAGACCCGTGCCCAACCCACTGAGCCACGTCGATGAGGGCTACACAAACACTCTTAAAATAGGTACAATGAAGAAGAAACAAAGTAAAATCTTTACCTATAAAAATATCCAATACCAGCAAGAATCCAGAAATATTTAACTCTGCTGCTCATAAGCAGCAATAATTAAAAAACAAATCTAAGTCTTCTGTATATCATCTATTTCTTGTAAACTCTTCTCCTTAATGGTTTATAAACCCTCCTTCTAAATTATGCTATAAGTTTTCTTACAAGTGAACTCCGTTATTCTCCCAGGTATTTTCTACAAAATTTACTTAAAGTCTGTCCAACAATCGGACATTCTAAATGAAAGCGAGAACCTGCCTTTCAAGATAGATAAAATTCAAGGAAAACACTGAACCATTTGGTCTTTCTCTAAGTTCAATGAGAAAGTAATGTCTCTATAGCTTTTTAATTACTGCATTAAAAATCATTATTGTTGTTATCATTTCATTCATATTTCTCCCTTGCCTGTGACGTTTTAAAACATAATGATTCATTAGTTTTATTAATTTGGCTGGTTTGGTAGTGTGTAAAATAAGTTAAATATCTTACATTTGTCTTGTGGAGGAAGAATGGGAGTTGAGATTTTGAAATATCTTACACAAAGGCACTGAATCATGCAAAATACGGGATTCCATTTGGTCAGCAATTTACACTTGAGAAGGTACAAGGTAAAGCAGTTACAAAGTTGCAACCTTTCTTATCATATGGTAACTATAAATGCACAGCCAAAAGACACCTAGCTGTCAAGTTTTTTAGATTTGGGGATTTTCAATAATAAAAAAAATATAGTCTGTCTATTCTCTTCCTCTATGTTTTCTACAATACTGTAATTTAATTGTCCTTTATGACCTCTCAACCTTAGTATCTCTGGAATTTTGGTTTTGATTTTGTTTTGTCTTTCTCAATTGATTATGACCTTTATAAAACCATAAGTCCTAGGTTTTTTTTTTCCCCTTTATCCTTATAGCTATGCTAAAGTATAGCACATAGCTAGGTATGATAAAGAGATTATACTTGTCTCTGATTAAATGAATCAACCTAAAATATAAAAAAGGAAGAAAATACTTTGTCCATAAATTGAAAACTATTTAATAGAGCAGTTATTATAAATAAAATGACCCAAATCCCTAGTTTGGTCAAAATTTTCTCAATTGTTTGAGTCTCATAAAGTAAAATACAGAGCTTAAAATCATGCACACTACATCTTTGAACAAAATATATTTATTTTCTTTAATGAGGTTGTAGAAGAGTTGTCTAAGTAATAGAAAAGAAATTATTAACCAGGAAACGTAATGTCTGTTAAAATTTAGCACCATTTACAATTGTTTAATCTAAAATAGAGAATACCAAGGTGATATTTAATAAAAATATAACTCAGTATTTAAGAAATACTTATAAACTATCAGTAGTAACTAGGTTAATACTGGATGAGGAGAAAGAAAGTAAAACATGGCATTTCAAAACCATAGTGAAATATTTAGCCAGGTCACACTGATATTACTGTCACAGTGCTGATTGTCTTAGAGTGATTAGTCTAACAAAAAGAACTACCGAGATAGAATAGAGCAGAATATCACAGATGGCACAATACTGTTGAAACCAGAAAAGTTGGTGTTCATGCTTCCTGTCACTAAGAGAACCAATAGAGACAAAGATTGTCTCTATTGGTGTTTTATTCCATTGTCTAACAATCTGAGAAGGAGATGGGTTATGTACCCTCAACAACTTTCTTATCATTTCATTTCAAACCAACGTTTTTATAAATAGAAGAAAGGGTAAGTAAGGGGTTTGGCAAAAGTTTAATTGGATAAGAGTTGCAGTTCTGTGGCAATTTTCCTAGTATTTATTTTTTGATCAACAATTCTTTATCTGCATCGCAGGTGTTCCCTGCCTGGAACACACTGGTCCAGATACCAGCTCCATAGCTTGCAGACTGCCTGGAGCACAAAAGATGAATTGCTCTTGGACCTTCTAGAGTGTCATAGTCATGCATTCCAGTTCCTGGAATAAGCGCTTTCCACATGTATTACTCACGTAAGCCTATCAACTAAGGCTAAAATATTTAACACTTGAGTTCTCCTATCACTCTTAAAGCTGGTATTCAGGCTCATCCCTTTTGTGAGAGTATGAACTACATCTTCTCCAGCCAAAAGAAAGATGCAATCATGGTTTTTAGGCTATCCATTCAAAAGGCTTATTTTCTGTTTCCAACCAACCCACTCTAAGTGTCCGTAAATCATGAACCTAAATCAAACACAACTTATCATGTTGATATAACATCATTTTTTGGGGGGTGTTTGAACTCTTTGTTAACAGACAAGTCCTACAGATTTATTTCTTTCTGAACACACACAAAATGCTAACCTGGGACTGTGGTCTTAATGTATGGGCTTCAACATGAATATCTCCGAAGTTTTTCAGACCATTGGCCGGGACCTGGTTTTATATTCTGTCCTTCACATCCTTCTGTCTGTTTAAGAACGAGTCTGGGATCCTGTACTGGCATGGGATCTGTATAATGGTGGTCATACATTCTACCTCATCCTCGGTGAGCTCTCCCATCCTCTTGGAGAGGTTGATGTCTGCTTTCTTCAACACCGCAAAAGCATATCTTTGCCTCACAACCTTAATTGTTGTGATAGTAAATGCTGTTTTCCACCGGCCATCAATATTAATGTTGACTACTCACAAAACATGCTGGAACTTCTCTGGGATCACTTGAGACATAGAGGCAGCCCCAATAGTGCCATGTAGGCCTCTGAAAGAACAATACAATACATCTTTATTAGAAATAAACATAAGAATATAAAAAAGAGATATCTTGGTATAGGAAATCATGATGGTTTACTTCCTTTGACCAAGTGTTCATATCTTGCTCCACCTTTATTATGCCATAAAACTTAGTAGAGCTCTTCTTTTTCAGCCTGTTGAAAACCCACATCATTGTTTTATTGTGAGATTTTGTCTTTTCCCCAAAGTTCTGCTCTAAGATATAAAAATTAAATTATAAACACATGGTTATTAAATGCATTGTATGCATATTTAAAAGTTACTGATGATATTAATTATTCATATAGAAGTCACTTATGTAAAGGCTGAATAGGAAGTGTAATGTAATCAGAGACAGTTAACTCTTAAGCAGGATGAATACACCATGAAATTTTAAAATCCCAGACATCCAAGATGGTGGTAGAGTAAGTGGAAGCTGTGCTGACATCCTCCTAGGACCAAACTGGAATTACCACCAAGTTATACAAAAATCATCCTGAATAACTATCTTAACACCAGCTGGAAAGAGGCCTTATAACCAAGGACTTATGGAAGAAACCACATCACCACATCAAGACTGGTAGGAAGTGCAGAGGTGCAAGAGGGTTGGCTGGGCTCCCACGGGTGGAAGCTGAAATTCCAAAAGGATGTTTCAGCAGTCTGGGGAGTCCCCTCTGAGAACTGTGGACTCTAAATAAACCAGAGCCTGCCTCCCCAACCTAGAAAGTCAGAACCAGGAAAAAACCTAAGTAACATCCAATGTGAAATGTTGCAGGGTTTCTTTCCACCAGGGAGAGACAGCTAGAACTGCAGAGAGACTCTTAAAGAGCAAAACATGAAATTTTGTTTGCAGCCACCTACCTTGGGCTCCTGCAGAGTGAAAGCAAAGCAGACTAGAGCCATGTGAGGAGAATCTGGGGTTGGTGGCTCTGGGAAGAGAGCTGAAGGGTCAGCTGCCAGAGTCCCTATTCTCAATCATTCCTTATACTGAAGATGCCATCTTTCTTGAGCAGATCACTCCTTTCCATGTGACATCAGCCTTGGGGAGAAACAATAGCCCCTCCCACAGAAATCCTTCTCACCCCATCCTGTGGAGCTTAAGTCCAGCTACTGAGGAGTACAGCTGGAGTTTCTTTCAAGGATTATGCCTAATAGAAAGCTTGCATGGGGGGATGGATATCTAGGGGGTCTGAGATTTTAAAGGATCTTCTTCTGAGTCCAGTGCTGGTACATGTTGGCTTTGATACACAGCTTGGTTCTTTTTTGCACATACCCAGGTCCAGAAGAGGGAGCCATAAGCTGAAAATTCCAAAAAGGTTGTCCAGGGCCAGTCACAGGTTGTGTCTGACAAAATACTACAGAGTCTTTACAGATATCCCTAATACATAGAAACAAATACAAAGAGGTAGCCAAAATGGGAAGACAAATAAAGAGGCCCCAAATGAAAAAACAAGAGAATTCTCCAGGATAAAAACCAAATAAAATAGAGGCAAGCGATATATCAGATATAGAGTTTAGATTAATGGTTATACATAAAAAAAATTAAATATAAACTATAAAAAAAGAACCTGCCAGAAATAAGGAATGCAATATCTTTAAAAAATAATACACTGGAAGAAATAACATTTGGTTAAATGAAGCAGAGCATTGAATCAGTGATTTAGAAAACAAGATCGATAAAAATAACCAAGCAGAGCATTAAAAGGAAAAAAGAACTTTTGAAAAATAAGAAGAGTTTAAGAAACATTTGGGTCAGCATAAAGTATAATAGCATCTGCAACATGAGGATATGAAAAGGAAAAAAGAGTGAGCAATGGTTCAAGAACTTATTTGAAGAAATAATGACCAAAAACTTCACTAACCTGGTGAAGGAAAAAGACACACAAGTCCAGGAAGTGTGGAGTGTCTAAAACAAGATGGACACAAAGAGGTGTACACTAAGACATATTATAATTAAAATGGCAAAGCTTAAAGACAAGTAGAGAATGTTAAAAACTGCAAGAGAAGAGCAGTCATTTATACACAAGGAAGCTCCCATTAGACTGTCATCTGATTTCTCAATAAACAATTCAGCCAGAATGGGTGGTATGAATATTCAAGGTGATGTAAAGCAAGGACTTACAACCAACACTACTTTATGCAGTAAGGCTATCATTTAAAAATTGATGGAAAAAATGAAGAGCTTACCAGACAAGAAAAAGCTAAAGAAATTTATTACCACCAAACTAGTATTGCAACAAATGTTAAAGGGCTTGCTAAAAGAAGAAAAAAGAAAATAAAAACAGAGAAGAGTAATTACAAAATAAAATGGCAAAAAATATTTATCAATATTCACTTTAAATGTAAATAGCTTAAATTCTCTAATCAAAAGACATAAGGTAGCTGAATGGATAAGAAAACAGGACCCATATATTTGCTGTCTTCAAGAGACCTACCTCGAAGAGATACACGCAGACTAAAAGGAAAGGTGTAGAAAAGGTATTTCAGACAAATGAAAAGGGAAAAGAGCAGGGGTGGCAATACTCTTAGACTTCAAAACCAGGGCTTTAAATAGACTTTAAAACCGGGGCTATAGTAAGAGACAAAGTAGAACACTATATAAGGATAAAGGGAACAATTCAACAAGAGGACATTACCCTAATAAACATTTTTGATCCCAACATAAAATCACCTAAATATATGAAGCAACTCTTGATGGACAAAAAGGGAAAAATTGACAGAAATGCAGTCATGGTAAGTGATTTTAAAACCCCACTCACTTCAGACAGTAAATTTACAAGGAAACAGTGGTCTTAAATGACAAACTAGATCAAATGGATTTAATTGATATCTTCAGGGCATTTCAATCCAAAACAGTAGAATATTCATAATTTTCAAGTACACATGGAATGTTTTCTAAGATAGACCACGTTAGAACACAAAAAAAGGTCTCAATAAATTTAAGAAGATTGAAATCACATCAAGCATTTTCTCTGACCATAATACTATGAAACTAGAAATCAGTCACAAGAACAGTGAAAAATACAGTAAAAACTTGAAAGCTAATTAAAATGTTATTAAACAGTGAATCGGTCAATAATGAGGTCCAGGTAGAAATTGAAATACCTTTAAACAAATGAAAATGAGTTCACAACTCCAAATCTGTGGGCACAGGAAAGTAATACTAAGATGGAAATTCATAGTATTATAGGCCTATCTCAAGAAACAAGAAAAAGCTCAAATAAACAATCTAACTTTATACTTAAAGAAACTTGAAAAACATAACAAGCAAGCCCAAACTGAATAGAAGAAAGGAAAAAAGAATCAGAACAGAAATAGAAAAAATAGAGTCTAAAAAACTTGTACAAGATATCAATGAATTCATGAGATGGTCCTTTGAAGAATCACATTTAACAAACCATTAACCAGGATCATCAAGAAAAATAGACAGAGAATCTAAATAAATAAAATCAAAAATTAAAGAGGAGAAAATAACAACTGACACTAAAGAAATACAAAAGATTTTAAGAAAACATTATATATATAAACTATATGCCAACAAATATGGCAACCTGGATGAAATGGATACATTCCTAGAAACAAACAATCTTCAAAAACTAAATCTATCTGAATAGACAGATTACACCTAATGAACCTGAAGCAACTGTACAAAAAAAACCCAAAAACCAAAAGACCAAAAAACAAACCTCCTAACAAACAAAAGTGCTGGACCAGATGGTTTCATTGGTGAGTTTTACCAAATATTCTGAAAAGAACTGACAACTCTCCTTACCAAACTAGTCCAAAAAGTTTAAGAAGAGAGACTCCCAAGCTCATTTTACAAAGCCAACATTTTCTTAATTCCAAAACAAGGTAAAGTCATTACAAAAAAAGAAAATTTTAGGCCAATATCTCTGATGAACATAGATACTCAAATTCTCAACAAAATATTAGCAACCAAAATACAGCAATACATCAAAAAAGATCATGCATCATATTATATTGGAATTTATTCCAGGGATGCAAGGTTGTTACAACATGCACAAATCAATAAATGTGAAACACCACATAAACAAAAATAAGAATAAAAACCACATGACCATATCAATAGATACAGAAAAAGCATTTAAGATAATTCAGCACCGATTTATAATAAAAACTCTCAACAAAGTGAGAATAGAGAGAACATAGTTTAATATAAAAAGGTCACCAATGAGAAACCCACTGCCAGCATTACAGACAATGGGCAAAAACTACAAGCATTCCACTTAAGAATGGGAAGAAGACAGGATAATTAAGAAAACAATTTTATTCATAATTGCTTCAAAAAGAACAAAATACTTAGGAATAAATATAACCAAGTATGTAAAAGACCTGTACTTGGAAAAGTATAAGACACTGAAGAAAGGAATTGAAGAAGATACAAATAAGTGGAAGCACATACCATGATTATGGATAAGCAGAATTAACATCATTAAAATGTTCTTAATACCCATAGCAGTCTATAGAGTCAATACAATTTTATCAAGATACCAATGACATATTTCACAGAACCAGAACAAATATTTCAAACAGTTAAATGGAACCACAAAAAGCCCCAAATAGCAACAGCAATCTTGAGAAAGAAAAACAAAGTTGGAAGAATCGGGCTACCTAACATCAAACTATACTGTAAGGACCTTGTAATCAAAACAGCATAGTACTAACATAAAAACAGACACATGGATCAATGGAACAGAACAGAATGTACAGAAATAAACCCACACTTTTAAGATCAATTAATATTTGACAGAAGAAACAAACACATATGATGGGCTAAAGATAGTTTAACTAATAAATGGTTTTGGCCAATTGGACTGATATGCAAAAAAATGAAGGTAGACCACCTCTTAAGCCACACACAAAAATAAATTCAAAATGGATCAAAGACTTAAATATTAGACCCCAGACCAAAAACATCCTAGAAGAAATTATAGGCAATAAAATATTGGGCATTGCTCATAGCAATATTTTTTTTTCTGATATATTTTACTAGACAAAAAAGCAAAAGAAAAAAATAAACAAGTGGGACTCTATCCAACTAAAATATTTTTGCACAGTAAAGTAAACCATCAACAACAGCAAAAAAAGGACAATCTACTGAGTGGGAGTATATATTTGCTGATGCGTCTAGTAAGGAGTTAATATCCAAAATTTATGAAGAACTTATACAACTCAGTACCAAAAACAATAAACAATCCAATAAAAAAAATGGGCAAAGGACCTGAACAGACATTTCTCCAAAAAAGACATACAGATGGCCAGTAGACATGAAAAGATGCTCAACATCACTAGCTGTCAGAGATAGGCAGGTTAAGTCTACAATGAGATATCCCCTCACACTAGTTAGAATGGCCATAATCAACAGTCAACACACAACAAGTGCTTGAATAGATATAGAGAACGCGGAACTCTTTTGCACTCTTGTTGGGAAGGCAGATTATTGTAGCTCTGTGGAAAGCAGTATGGAATTACCTCAAAAAATTAAAAATGGAATTACTTTATGACCCTGCAATTCCACTTCTGGAAATATATCCAAAGAAATCTAAAATTGATTCAAAAGAATAATGTACCCCTGTGTTCATTGAAGTGTTATTAACAAGCACCAAGATCTGGAAGCAGCTCAAGTGCCCATCAGTAGATGAGTGGATTAAAAACTTTGGTACATTTACACAATGGAATACTATTCTGTTGTAAAAAAAAAATATATATATATATATATACTTTTTGTACATGTTCTTTGTCTAGTCCTTTCCTCCTCTTTCTACCATCATCCCTCTCCCAACTCTCCTCTGGTCGCTTTCAGTCAGTTCCATGTGTCCATGACTGTGACCCACAGACATGGACAACAGTGTGGGAATTGACTGTGGGAGTGGAGGATGTGATGGATGGAAGAGGGCAAAGGGGAAAAATTGAGACAACTGTAATAGAAAAATAATAAAATTTTTTAATAATAAAAAAAAAATCTTTTGTGATATCATGGATGGACCTGGAGAACATCATGCTAGGTAAAATCAGCCAGTCAGGTAAAAGCAAATACCATATTTTCACTCACATGTAAAATCTAAGTGAACAAACTGCACTAAAAAGCAAAATAGAGACAGACTCATAGATAGACAGCAGGCTAATAACCCGGGGAGGGAGATGCAGTTAAGGGTTGGAGGGATTGAGCAAAAAAAACAGAAGGACACATGGGCATAGACAACAGTTGGTGATTGCAAGGGCAGGGGAATGGGTGGAAGTGGAAGAGGGTATAAGGGTAATGGAAAAAATAGAGTAAAATACAAAAATTTTAAAAATTAGTGATAAAAATTTAAAATCCCATTGAACTAATTTATCTCATAAAATCAGGCTTATGTATGTTTGTGTGTACAAATGTTTATTGATGAAAAAAGTGATATCTAGCAAAATCCTTCCATATTTAAAATAATTATTGTGCAAAATACAGATGACTCTTTTCTCCCAGTGATGTACAAAGGATATTTACTAACCTCAAACTTACATCGTACACAACTCCTCCTCCACTTTTTAGTACATATACAGTTAAAAATCAGATAACTTTTATACATAACTATAATGCATACATATTGGCTTATCTTTTTTGCACTCTGTATATGAAAATTTTTAAATAAATACTTTATTTTTCCAGGTCATCTGTGAGATATAAAAGGATTTGTAAGTAAATTCAGTTAATTACTGATAAGAAAGGAGGGTGAGAGGTGGTTTGCATGGGTGGGAGGGAGAAGAGTAAGAAAAAGAATATTCTTATTTACCACACTCATATTCAAGTTCTCTTGAAAACATTGCTTCAAAAGGGATATTTTGTTTCTGATGACTGCCTGCCAGCACAGGCTGTGTCTTCTGAGCAAGGTTGAGGAATTTCCTTCAATGCTAATCTTTTATCCTACAGCAGACAACCATCTGTTTTAGAAAGTTTAGGAGGAAGCACTTTTACTAGTCATGGAAAAAACAAAACAAAACAAAACAAAACAAAACGCTTGTCTCTCTTAACGTTCGTCTACCGTCACTCTATAATTTCATTATCCTTTTAAAACCTAGGGCACAGGAAGGGGCACCATCACAGATGTACTCGCAGATAAGTTCAGGATTCTAGGGGCTTTGAATTTCTCACAATACTAAAGATTTTTTAAAGACTTTTTTAAAAACCTCTCACGTGCCCCATACTGAGGACTTGGCCTGAAACCCAGGCATTTGCCCTGACTGGGAATCGACCTGGCGACCCTTTGGTTTGCAGACCAGCGCTCATTCCACTGAGCCACACCAGTCAGGGCAATACTAAAGATTCTTGAATAATTTCTCGATTTATTGTTTCTTCCCTTGTCTTCCACTCTCTGTGGCTCAGCTTTCTTGTATTAAATCAATCATCATTCATCAATTCTTCCTCTAGTCTAGGTTATATGATGCAGAAGAATATTCACCCCACTCTTAGCATCTTCAAGAACAAACATTCAGATGGGATTGCCTTCCTCAATGACCCATAAAACATTGCTTCTGTTATTATCTCTGTGTGGGCATTTGAATGTAAGGTATGCCATTTTCCTTCTGTTTTGTTCACAAGCACATTTCAAAATGCCAGTCAAAACCACTGGAGATACTGCTCCTATTTGGGATGAAAAAGATAACCTCTGACAGTATTTTGAATATTGGTCATGCTCCTATGTAATACATGTATATGTTTTTTTAGTCAGAATAATAATTGGGGAAGCCAGTGTGTTTGTTTAGCAAATGAAACAGGCTCTGTTCTAAAAGGCATCAGGGATTACATTTTAAGACCTATGATAGGTAACTGTTTTAGCATAGATCCTTATCTCCTCATTTAAAACATTTTAAAGTTTTAAATGGAAGTCATTTTATTGCTGGTTGTTCCTATATGGTAAATTGTTTAAAATAAGGCATTGGTACATTAGTAATTGATAAATAGTGCACCTTTTCTTTTGTTTAAAAATAATTTCTAATTATTTGAGCCAGAGAAATCAAAATAGAATTATGTGTATATCTGAGATCCAATATCTTTTAGGGGAAGAGACACAATAATCGGTCTGAATGCCTAACTCCAATCAAAGCAGACTCTTGCTATTATTTGATCTCTGCCCTTAGGCAAGTGCCTTGACTGCCATCGTTGCGGTTTTCCAATAGACAACGAGCCAGTGTCCGGCAACCAGCCTGTGCCCGGCACCGAGGCAGCACACACTTCTCGGTCCTCAGTAGCTCCCCTGGCCCTCTTCTACCCACTCACACTTGCTAGTGGAATTGTGTGGGTCCCATGGGACGCTATTTAAGGGAGTGCATTTTATACTGTTCGGTGTTATACCAATTAAAGAAATTTTATTCAATCCAAACTTTTACATTAAATAACCGATTATACCAATCAGAGACAGAGAATAAATTTTCAATTAAGAGCATAGGATTTAAAAGGTTTTCCATTACCTTTATTAAAATAAAACAAACAAACAAACAGCTTTTCCTTTATAACACAGAAGAGGCTTTTGTTTTTAGCCTTCAACTTTTGTTATAATATTTGAATGCTTTTAATGTTTGTATTTGTTCGGTTTACATACTGATATTTTGATATTTAATCTTAGGTAAAATGAGCAAAACAAAACTAACCTTTGGAGAATACTGAATAAAGTGCATAGTCACTCCCAGGTAAAATCTTATGAAACTTTAGGAATGGTCTAATTCAACCAATTTGGTTTGCAGGTAAACTAAGGAAACTAAGTTATAGATTAACAAGGGGGGAAATGGGTCTTTCATTCAGAATAATGCTGATGGGAATTTTTTATTAAAATTACTTAGCTAATGATCAGCTGATCTAGGTCCAGAGCCAAGCCTGTTGATAATGAGTACAGTGATTTTTCTCTCAGCCAGAACAGCTGACACACAAAAATTATAAAATACTTAAGACTCAGAAGAAAAGGAAATAAAAACAAAACAAGATTGTCATGTGTTGACCTGACTGAATAACCCTACAAATTCATATGTCATATGTGTTTATACCTGAGGTATGTGAAGTGATTACTAAAATTGGATATTAAAGGCACTTGTAAAAACGAGGCAAGATGAAGGCATTTTATTATCTATCTTATAATTCTGCATCTAGCCCCTGGTTGACTTGGAGTTAAGCATCCTTAAGACATATAACATAACTTTTATGCAAATGATAACTACTGTGGAATTTTTGTGTGTAGAACAGTAGTATAATATTTTATAAAAGTTTACTCTAGAGAGCTAAACTGTAAAAACTGCAGCTACTGTTTTCTTCGGTGAAAACAGAAACACTTTAAAGACACCTGAGAAACCTCCTGGAAATTGTTTGTTTTTAAGTAATTTCTTATTAAAAATGACAATTATTTAAAATGATGTTATTGAAAACAATTGTAGTGAGTTTTTAATTTAATGTTTATTTATTAATTTTAGAGAGAGCAATCCATTTGTTGTTCCACTAATTTATGTATTCATTGGTTGATTCTTGTATGTGTACTGGTCAGGGATCAAACCGGCAACCTTGGCCTACCGGGACAATATTCTACCCAACGGAGCTACCTGGCCAGGGAGTGACTTAATTTTAATAAAATGAAAAATTCTCAAAAGGTTTTCATGGTGATGCCTCCCACTGTCCATTTGGTTTCCAATGCGAGGCAAACAGACTCCTGCATGAATTATTCCAACATCTTTGCACTGACATGTGTGTTGCATTGTCTTCTTTCTCCTACTCAGAGTTCGCTTGTCCTTAAAAACAGCATGATAAATCATTATGCTTGTCTATGTCCAGAGGGCACATGAGACAATTATTGTGGGAGGACTTCAAGGATAAGATCGTATAGTTTAAGCACACTTCAGGCAGAAAGGGTAGTGTGAGAAATTTTAGGCCCTCAGGGGCGTCCAACCTTTTGGCATCTCTGGGCCTCACTGGAAAAAAGAAGAGTTGTCTTGGGCCACACATTAAATACATTGTTACATGTAATCACAAAAACAATCTCATAATGTATTAAGTAAATTTACAATTTTGTGTTGGGCTTCATTCACCGCCATCCTGGGCTGCATGAGGCCCGTGAGTGACAGGTTGGATGCCTCTGTGGGAGTGGAGAAAAACATGGCTATCTGGAAAATGGCAAATAAGGCAGTACTGTTCTCACTTATTTGACACAGGAAACCTAAAAGTTAAATAATTTGTTCATAGATTCCCAGACAATAAATTGACAAGCTAAGACCAAGATTTGTTTTCCTATTGTCTTGTCTATACCATTTGGACCGTTTCGCACTCTAAAATTGTTTATTAAAATATTGCATCAAATAATTTGTATACAAATTTAGTAAAACTTACTAGGCATGGTTTCATTGACCTTTTTGATTAGGATTTATTTTTCAAAAACTTTAAGATCTTTTTTTTAGTGTCTTCAACTGGGATTTTGGGCATCCATATTTATTTTAAAAACATACAATGTGACATTTATCTGCTTTGAAATTCTTAAGTGTACACTATACTATTTTTAGCTGTATGTACATTGTTGCAAGTAGATCTCCAGAAATTTTTCATATTGCATAAATCAAACTCTATACCCATAGAACATTAGGCCTCATTCCCCACTTTCCCCAGCCCCTGGCAAACCACTATTCTATTCTGTGTTTCTATAACTATGTTAGGTACTTCATATAGATGAAATCATGCAGTATTTGTCCTTTTGTGACTGGTTTATTTTCACATAGCATAATGTCTTTTATCTTCATCCATGTTGTAGTATATGACAAGATTTTCTTCTTTTTAAAGGCTAAATGGTATTCTATTGTATGTAAATACCTCTTTTTCTTTAACTGTATCTGTTGATGGGCACTTAGGTTGTTTCACCTTTTTGGCTATTGTGAATAATGCTGCAATGAATATGAGAGTGCAAATATCTCTTTGAGATCTTGTTTTAAATTATTTTGGATAACGATCCAGGTGTGGAGTTTCTGGATTGGATGGTAGTTCTACTTTTAATCTTTTGAGGAAGTTCCATAATGTTACTGGTAGTAGCTATGCTTTTTTACATTTTCGTCAACAGTGCACCAGGGTTCCACTATCTGCACATACTCACCAACACTTGTTACTTTCTGTTTTGTTCGTTTTTAATAATGGTCATCCTGACAGATTTGAGGTACTATATCATTGTGGTTTTGATTTGTGTTTCTTTGAGGGTTAGTGATGTTGATCATAACCATTGACCATTTGTATGTTGTTTCAAGTTATTTTCAGATTACTAAATCAGGCTATTTAGAGCGTTTTTTGTTGTTGTTGAATTATAGAAGTTTCTATATATTTTATATATTATCCTCTTATCATGTATGGTTTAAAAATATTTTATCCTGTTCTGTAGGTTGCCTTTTTACTCTGCTGATTGTTTCCACTGCGCAGGATTTCCTTTTAGACAAGCCTCACTTGTCTGTATTTGTTTTTGTTGTCTGCGCATTTGGTGTCATCTCTAAAAATCATTAACAAGCCATGTTATGAAACTTTTTCTTTATGTTATTTCTAGTAGTTTTATAGTTTCAGGTATTACATGGAAGCCTTTGATCCATTTGAGATGGTTTTTATGAATGGTATAGATAAGGGTCCAAATTCATTCTTTGCATGTATTTTTTTAACAAGATCTTGGAACTTCAATCAACACAGAAGTTATAATATGGGATAGAGCTATTGTAAGTAGATAAAGTACACAGTGCTTTCAGTACAGCTTTTGCCCAGTGCATTATACAATAAAAAAAACAGAATCATGTAGAAAGAATATATAAAATGTCTGAAACAGCCCTGGCCAGTTGTGACTCAGTTGGTTGAAGAATGATCCCACGCACCAAAAGGTAACCAGTTAGGTTCCTGGCCAAGGCACAAACCTAAGTTGCAGGTTCCACCCCTGGCCGGGACATGTGTGGGAGGCAGCTTGACCAGTGTTGCTCTCTCATATCAATGTCTCTCTATCTGTCTGTCTCCCTGACTGTCTCTCTCTGTCTCTCTCCCTCATTCCCTTTCTCTCTCTCTCTAAAGATCAATGAACATATCCTTGGGAGGGGATTAAAAAAATGTCTACAACATATTCCATGAGAGGTCACTTCCCTTTCTTAATACAGTTGTTTACATAGTTAAAATAGTGAGGAATGGGAACGGGAAGTTAATATCTAAATGAAGCACATGCAAAACATAGTTTGGATATTTAGTGAGCACTATGCTAAGAGTGTAGACAAATTGTAATGTAGCTGCCAAATGTACAATATTAACATAATTATAGAATCTAAAATAAAATGTTGATAACCCCTTCTGTACTTTAATTCCTAGGTACTGCATGCTAAAAGAGACACAGACAAACTTGAATTTGCAGAGCAGATAATGAGAATGGTTAAAGAATTCATGTCATAATAAAATTGACCTAAAAATGGAGGTTTTTATTCCAGGAAAGAGAAAAATCAGGAAATGTAATATCTTAGATTCAAATACTAAAAATGTTATAAAGAAAAAGAATTGAGCCTTCTTTTTCATAATGTATAGGGTTGAATCAGAACTGCTAAGTAAAAAGTGCATGAAAAACTGCATTGATACATTCCAGGATACATTATTTATAAGAATAGAGTAACAGAATGCTTACACAAGGGTGATAATACATTTCTACTTGATAGCATGTTGTTCGGATTTGTGGTCATTTCTGTACTTACTCATCAAATCAGTTCATGTTGTTTGTGTTAGGAGCCATGTTCACTGCCCATTAATTACTACCTAGTCCATCACACTGATGGAGAGTCAACCCGAATTGGCTATTTAGCCAAATGAAATATCTTGGACAGAAGAAGTCTTATGTCTGGTTATTCATATTATCTGGAAATGGGCTGAGCCAATAATTTCTATTCATTGTAAATATTTCTATATATTACTATAATGGAAAACTTTTTAGTAATAGGAGTAGAATTCTATCACAAATGAAATGGCAGTAGATGTACCTCACAAAATCTGTCTCAGAGATAAAACTATATGTTGAAGAGATGCACATATAAGTATCCTCAACAGTTTAATGTCTACTGTGATAATTTTCAATTTGTGCTTCTATAATTTAGACAATGTTAACCACTGTATAATAATCTCTTTTTACACAATGAAGTGGAGAATTGAGACAATGGCACATATAATGTCTCTGTTATTCCTATGTTTGCTTCACCATTCACTGTACTACACAGACCATATTTTATAAAAATTGGTTGGAGATCGAGTATCTTTTCTTTTAAGGTTACTTTTTCTTCTTAGTGTTTCTTTTCTTTTTATGTTAAGTTTTAAAAGTTTTTTACTGCATTTTTTTAATACCATTTATCCCTATTATACCCCATCCCATAATCCACAAATGTTCATGTCCATGAGTCCTTTATCTTTTTTTCCACTCCCTTCACCTCATAATCCCCCATAGTTGTCATCTTGCTCTCCATCTATGACTTTATCTCTATTATGCTTGTTAGTTCAGTTTGTGCTTTAGATTTCACATATGAATGAAATCACATGGCATTTTTCTTTCTCTGACTGGCTTACTTCACTTAGCATAATGTTCTCCAGGTTCATCCATGCTGTTGCAAAAGGTAAAATTTTCTTCTTTTTTATTTCCAGGTGGTATTCCATTGTATAAATGTCCCATAGTCATCCAGTCATCTACTGATAGACCCTTGGGTTGCTTCCATATTTTGGAGACTGTAAATATTGCTGCAATCAATATAGGGGTACTTATGTTCTTTTGAAATAATGTTTTGGGTTTCTTCTGATATATTTCCAGAAGTGGGATTGCTAGGTCAAAAGGCAAATCCATTTTTAATTTTTTGAAGTATCCCAATACTGCTTTCCACAGTTGCTGTACCAATCTGCATTCCTACCAACAGTGCAAAAGGTTACCCCTTTCTCCACATTCTCGACAATAATTGTTTGTCGATTTAATGATGATAGACATTCTGACAGGTGTGAGATGGTATCTCATTGTTTTAATTAGCATTTCTCTGATGATTAGTGACCTTGAGCAACTGTTTATATGTCTATTGGCCAGATAAAGAGACACAAAAGAAAATTATAGGCCAATATCCCTGATGAACATAGATGCTAAATATCCTCAACAAAATATTGGCAAACTGAATATGGCAATGTGTCAAAAAGATCATATACTGTGATCAAGTGAGATTTATTCTGGGAATGCAAGGTTGGTACAACGTTCACAAATCAATAAATGTGATACACCACTTAAATAAAATGAAGGATAAAAAGCACATGATCATATCAATAGTTGCAAGAAAAGCACTTGATGAATTCCAGCCCCCATTTAAGATAACAACTATCAGCAAAGGGGAAATAGGGTGAACATACATAGACATAACAAAGGCTGCAAATGACAAGCCCATTGCCAGCATCATAGTTAACTGGCAAAACTACAGCTTTCCCCTTAAGATCGGGAACAAGACAGGAATGTCAGCCTTCACTTCTCTTATTCAACATAGTACTGGAAGTCCTAGCCACAGTAATCAGAAAAGGAGAAAGAAAAGGCATCCAAACTGGAAAGGAAGAAGTAAAATTGTCTTTATTTGCAGTTGACATAACAACGTATTTAAAGAACCCCAAAGATTCCACAAGAATCTACTAGAACAAAGGAATGAATTCAACAAAGCAGGAGGATACAAAATTACAATCCAGATATCAGTAATGAGCTATCTTAAAGAGAAATTAACAATCCCATTACCAATTGCTTCAAAAATAATAAAATACCTCGGAATGAATCTTAGTGTTTCTAATGTCTTAGCCTCTTCTAAATTTCATTCATTGGCTTAAAAAGAAAACACAATAATGCCAAGTAAAGATAAGAATGCACCTGTAATTCTTTAAAAAAATACTTTGTTAGGACAATTGATGATGATTTGAGAAGACCATAATACTTATTTATATGCAAGGGTCACATTGAGAAGAATTACAGATTAATATACAGTCCAGATAGCAGGTCCATGACTTATTTCAATTCAATTCTGTCAAATTTACATTGGAGTTGTCCTGCCTACATGATGCAAAACAACAAAGCTGAATTTTTAATCTCTGAATATAGTGTTTTGTTTCTGGATTGGTATAAAAATTCAGAATTTCCTTTCCTGATTCTCTGAAACACTAAATTTTCAAACTCTGAAATAATTTCTATTGGTTTGACTGTTTTTTAAACTGAAGATGTGAGGTTACAGCTGACTCATTTATCTGACTAATTTGGCTGTCTTCCCAATAAAAATGTTACCATCTAAACAGATCATGCAACATTTTGCTGTTTTTGTCTGGTACATAATTGAGCCAACTTTTTTCGAAGGAACAAATAGTAAATATTTTAGGTTTTGCAGGTTAGTCGTTCTCTGTCACAGCACTAGGTATTGTTATAGTACAAAAAGAGCTGTAGACAATCCTTAAACAATTTGCATGGCAATGTTCCAATAAAACTTTATTTGTAGACATTGAACTTCAAATTTCTTGTAATTTCCATGTACTGCAAAATATTACACTTTTTTTTAACATAAAATAATAGTAAGCAGGTAAAAATCACTTTTAGCTCATGAAACACACAAACACAGGCAACAGGCTGGATCTAGCTTTCATGCTATAGTTTGCCAATTACTGATAGTTGAAATCTTAATTAACTATTTTCATCTATTCATTTAAATATGGTTTTAGGTCCAAAATATCTTAAAAGATGTTAATAAACTGATTTGTGGTTAAATAATTTATTTGGGTATAGTTGTATCTTTTTCTACCAAGTACTTAACACTATTATGCATAGATGTCAATAAAAGAATATAAATTGGTTGGGAAAATATCAATTCTGAATTTAGAAACTAGATTTAAAATATTTTTGTTCAGGTTTTGTTTTCCAAATTGTAATAAAGAGAGCACTCAAACATCTTTGTCATGGGCTTAATCACCTGATAACATACGCTTTTTCTGGCCTACCTCAAAAGTTCCAAGAATTTTTCTAAGTTAATTTACTTGGTTTTAGATCACTTTATTTTTAAGCTTTTGTCTCTTTTGCCTTTTATGCTGGTGTTAAAATGATTAGCTGCAATACAGGTACTTAGAGCACCATCTAGAGATGAAAACTTAACATTAACATAAAAATAGAACCAAGAAACAGTATAACTGGAAGATGTCTTTACAATTTACAATTAGTGTGCAAATTATATTTTCAAATGATTGGCTCTAAGAAATTCACACATTTCTAATTGAAAGCAAATACTTAATGTTGATTCTAAGCATGACTTTTCAAAAGATACATAGATTGAACTGCTTCAGACTATATTTGCATGCCGTGCAAATAATTAAGATAATGAATAGATTACTGTGTATTTAATTATATTCATAAAAACCTCTTATATTGACTAGATATATATTTTGTCCCTTAAATACAGTGCATATAAACATAATTCAGAGCAATGAAAATTGACATGTAGAATCTCTTCCCTTAAGCTCAAATAAATGAATTCATTATTACATACATATATATACACATATGTGCGTGTGTGCGTGTGTGTGTGTGTGTGTGTGTGTGTGTGTGTGTATATATATATATATATATATATATATATATATATACACTTGCTTTTCTTCTACATAGAACCAAAAGTATATTCTAGGTCTACAAATGTAAACAGCACTTCTGTTTCTCACCTTGTGGGAGATGAAGAAAGGGTTGCAATCAGTTTAAGGAGTAGAGTCTAATTTCATTATTATATAAACATCTTGATCTACAATGTATCCATGATATAGCTATTTTTCTATTGATTTATATGATAGCAAAGGGGCTGGATTTATTTTATCAAACAGCTAATTAACAAAATGAATACTATTATTTTAAAATGGCATCTATAAGGTAACATATTATAGCAGTCCAAGCTAAGTAATGCCTAATTTTGACATTTCAAGTTCATTGTTTCTTTAAAAAAGCATCTGTTATATTAAAGACCAGAATGTATTACTGACATTTTTATCATATCAAAAATGTACTGTAAGTGTGTTATTTTTTAAGGTTTTTTAAATCTAATTCAACATTTTAGATAGGCTCTTTCATTCTTTCCACCACAGTCACTGAATGCTGGCAATGCAGGAAACAGCTGCCTAAGGACCTTCATCTTGCAAAGGTAGATTTTATCTTCCTTGTTTATAGATGCTTTCTGAAATAGGTAGATCATATGAATAGTAAAATATGCTCTCTTAACTTTCAGAAATACATATAAATTATATAAGTAATATTCCTCTTATATCTACATATTTTATCATGATAGATTTGTATTTGTAGACTTGGAGTAAATTTCTATATCATATATAAAATTAATTGAAGAAACTTTTTCATGATGACAAAATAAATGCCATGTGATAAAGCTGAATGAAGAGATAATCTAGGTACCAGAATTGAAAATTTTATAGGGTTTTTTCTTTTGGTTTGTTTTTCTGTCAAGTCTATTTCTGTCTGTTCCATTGAGCAGATGTGTGGTCTTGAGGTAGTAAAAAGGGGAAATCAGAAAAACATTTTTTTTTATTCTCACCAAGAGCATTTTTTTCACTGCTTTTAGGGAGGGAGAAAGAAAAAGAGGGAGGGAAAGAGAGAAACATTGATATGAGAAACATCAGTTGGTTGCCTCCTGTATGCACGAGGACTAGGGATCAAACTTGCAGCCTAAGTATGTGCCCTGATTCAGAATCGAACCCACAACTTTTCAATTTCAGGATGGTGCTCTAACCAACTGAGCCACACTGGCCAGTGCTGGAAAAAAATCATTTTTAATTCCTGATTCCTCATTTTTGAAATTTATGGCTTTAAATCACAATATAACCAATATAACCATAACTCAGTTTTTGTACTTATAAATTTTATATAATACCTGGATTTTTAAAATCTCTAAGGTCAAATTAGAAGTCCAAATTAATATTAGATTAGAAGATACTTAATATTTTTAAAGCCTAAATCATATGTTTATTATTTAAATCCTTTAATTTCTCTATTCTTTAGTTGTTCAGCCCCTAAATGAAAAATAATACTTCCTGTTAGAGAAAAAGAGAAAGAATAATGAGATACTATTTGTGAGATCATGAGTCAATATAATCCACTATTTTACCTTAAGTCTCTCTCAGCAGGCAATAAGGCCCCAGGAGCAGTAAGAGATCCTTTGTGCCGGCTGAGGGCAGTGGTGGGGGCGGTGGTTGAGGGAGTTAGAAGTACAAATCTTTAGAGGTCATATTTTAAATTAGAATTTTGGGCAGTTAGATGCAATATCAGACAAGGTCAAATTTTTCTTTGTTAATTGCAAGATTAAAAGACCTCAGGCAGAATATCCCTTAGAGGTTATAATAATGAATAAAGCTGAAACTAGTTGTTTATCATTTTGGTGTAACAAGCAGTATAGAATATGGAAAAGGAAAAAAAAAACAGACAAGAAATAAGTGCTCTCCTATGCATCTTCCCATTTCCCTAATGCAAATAAAGAGTAAAAAATGACTACCTATCTTTCCTTGCAAAATACAAACAATTGAAGAGCTCTAAATTTAGCAGTTATCAGGAGAATTTCACAATTTTTTCTTCTAATAATTTATACTTAATAGAACTCTCTGAGAGTTAAAATATAAAACAAGTGTGCACTAAATCAAAGAAAAAATACACAAAGTCACTAGAAATTGCCTCCTAAGTATTTAAAATTAGAATTAAAATATAATTTGATTTAATATATCTATATATCTATTCTTAAAATTCTAAAAATCATATATATGTTTGAAAATTTAGAGAATGGAGAATCATAATCACTCATGTTTGCACTACTTACTGAATAACAGTCTAATGTTCTGATCCAAAGATTAGACCCATCTGGTTCCAAATATGTACATCCCTCTTATGGAGAAATTAGTATCAAGCTAGATTAGGCAGGTAAAAATAAAACAGTGAAATCATGCTTCCTTTCAAGAAAGGCATTTTAGCATATTGCATAAAAGAGCACTGATTCCTGATCCTGATTACTTGAATTCAAATTCTGGCACCTCCTATTTTTCAGCTATTTTACTGGGAATCACGTAACCTCTCTGATTTTTAGTTTCCTCAACTATGAAATGACATTACCAAAAATAATTTTCTCATAGATTTACTGGGAAAGTTAAATTAGATAATGTAGGTAAAGCATTTAAAATACTGTTTTACATGTAAATGTGCTTATATATTAGTTATATTTTGATTCCCCTGTAGAATTTCTACAGGGAAAAACAAGCATAGTCATAGAACATTCTTCTGCTTCTGATACAGCTATATTTCTCACTGTAAAGTGTAAAGAGAATATTCCCCTTTCCTGTGAGTTTAGCTAACATGAAATCATCCCTCACAGATGGATTCACATTCCAAGGCCAGTTGCTGGTAAAGCAAGTTTCTTAGCCTTTAAACTAGGGGCCAATTTTAGACTGTGTTGAACTGAACAATGTAATGCAGTGTTCTGGGAGACCAGCCAGGATTCTCTAGCATTGTACACCTGAAACCTTTATTATTTTATTAACCAATGTCATCCCCAATAAGTTCAATTTGAAATCAATAAAATAAATAATAAAATAACAAAATAAAATAAATAGTAAGCTTCTTTTGAATTACATTAGGTCAGCTGAGTTCCTTTCACAATCACTTAGAGAAAAATAAGAAATATACTTTTATGGCAGTTTTCTTCCTAGTGACATGAAGAATGTCCAGAAATCACTACTTGAGAACTGGAAGTGAACATAATAATTACTCTGTTCCAGAAGGTGTCTGACAACATATGAATGTTTCTTTTGTTGTGCCTGATTTCCACTGTTGCTTTATCTCTGTCAGCAGATTACATATTGATACTTACTTTTATTTTTTACAATGACTTTAACAATTTTCACATCTGGGCCAGTAAAAAAGTGATCTAAATCTGTAATTTAAGTTCTACAAATCTAATTACTGTAAAACATTTTAAAAATTAGTGATTCCAATCTTGCCAGCATACAACCATTTTGTTGAGTTTGTTTCTCCCACTTCAAGCTGGATTTATTACTATACTTAATAATTTATTATTAATTTGTTTATGTCTCTTTCTCTTTCCCTCTCTCCTTTAATCTCTCTCCCTCTTTCCCTCTCTCTCTCTCTCTCTCTCTCTCTCTCTGGTACCAACATACTTAATTAATAAAATTGCATAAAAAATAAATTACATGTTATGTGCAGACTTAATACTGTTTAATAAAAGTTCTACTAGGATATTCAAAAATAATAAAAATAATTACCTTCTTAGTTTTCAAAAGGACGAGGGACTTTGAATCTGGTAAAATACCATATTAAAATTATAATATTTTTCAGCATTATTTTTTCTTTTGTTTGTCTTCATATAATTAAAAAGATTATTACTTTTAATAATATTGACATTACTATATAACTAAAAATGACTAAGGAGAGAAAGAGCAATACATTTTTTATGAAAAAAATTGTCTAAGAGTTTCTTTAAAGTGTAGAAAAGGAAATTGTATCAATCATAAATAACATTTATAGATTAACCCATGTCACATGTTTTCAAATGAGTTGGAAAATACATGAATGGTTAATACGTATGAATAATCCAAATTGAAATATATGTTTTCTCAGGGCTGAGTCTTATTTTAATCAGAGCGTCCACCAATTTTTCATCCATTTGCTGTTTTTATTCATTAGTTCTCCCAACACATCGTGACTGCATGTTAATTATGTTGCACAAGGTGGGTGTACACAAATGAATAAGACATGGCCTTCATTCTAAAAGTTCAGATTCTAATAGGAGAAAGAAACCTGTAATAACCAGGTCAATGGCAAGTGTAATTACGCAGGGTTTTATGCAATACAGAGTTGTCTAACAGGAGTAAGCCATCAGTTATTTTCGGGGTAAGAGGAAAAACAAGTTAAAAGAGGACAGAAAGTTGCTTTAAGCTTAGGTATAAGTTATTTTTCAATTGTTTTTTTTCTGGGTATTTAAAAAAATACTTTATTTATTTATTTTTAGAGGAGAAGGGAGGGAGAAAGAGAGGGAGAGAAGCATCAATGTGCGGTTGCCTCCCACGTGCCTCCTACTGGGGGCCTGGCCTGCAACCCAGGCCTGTGTGTGTCTTGACTGGGAATCGGACCAGCGACCGCTTGGTGTATAGGCCGGCACTCAATCCTCTAAGCCACGCCAGGCAGGGCTCAGTTTTGTTTTAAACACTTTTCAACCAAACTATGTCCATTTGCCTCCTCTTAATTATTTACCCAAACAGTGGCATGTTGTTGTTCTTTCCTTCTGGCATGCTGTCGGTCCTCTCCCTCCCTCATCTTACACTCGTGTGTGCTGTTTTGTTTGGTTGGTGTTTTTGGTTGCTTGAATGATGGCTGCCCTCATGGCTGTAGCACGTCCAGAATGCTTATCCCCACACCACCCCATCCAGAAGAAATGTGAAGTCTGAGCCTCTCTAAAAAACGAGGCAACTTCTTCCCCAGGAGTACCCAGTAAATCTCTCCTTAAATGTAACTTTATGAATTGGCTTATTTTCCTAAAAAGTTTGCAAGCAGGACCCATGAAACAATTGGCCAGGTCTGGGTACAGACTGAGAAAAATAGCTTTGCTTAGTTACGTAACTGTACTTTCAGTAGCTGAAAGTGGGAACATACTCCACACAAACCTGAAATATGGGAAGCAATATTGGAGAAATAGCCATAATAACCACCAGAGAGGTCAATTAAGATAAGTTCAGTGTACTCTACTGCTTAATGGTGACTGATAAGGCCCCTGGTGAATCTAGGGAGCACAGTTTCTGCTAAGTAATGTGTGCTTGGACTCATAGAAAAAAAGAAGCTGAGAAACTAGGAAACTATTTCACAAAGCTCAAATGTAAACGATAAAGACAATAAACAGACATGAACTTCAAATAAATGTTAAAAAAAATTTTGGTGAAACAGATTTTAAGTGAAAAATAGAAATAGTTTATATTCCTGACATCATATATGATTAAAAAAGGGGAAGTAGTATCTTGACATGAAATAGCAAAAATGAATCAACATGTTTTATTATATTATGAGATCAAACCATTATTTGATAAAATGTTACTTTTATTATATATTATTTAAAAATATCTAAAATTTCTAATTTTGATTTAAGGTATATGTTCACGCAATACTTAAAAAAAAACCCTTAGGCTAATTAGGTACTCTTTTTATGACTCCTCTCTGTACAAAATTAACACTTTGACCAACATTTGAAAAGGACGGAAAACTATCAAGATAAGGTGAATATTAAGGAGATTGTTTTATTTCATTTGTAATGAACAGCCAGTCTATGCTAAGAATTGTAAAGGAGAGTGACGGACAAGCTAGATAAGGCCCCTCCTCACATGAACTCATTTCAGTTAATGATGATTTTGCTTCTGAGACTATTCAATGACTATGGAGATAAATTGTACACTGTCTTAACACTAAAATGAATTCTCATGGCTTGGTCTTTAAAACATGAAAGCTTGCACCACCAGACTGAGAAAAGATTAGGCACTTAAAAGCTATTAGCAAGACACATTTTAAATAAACCACTATCAAAAATTACATGTTTATGTATTTTTAAAATGTAGCTATATAAGATATGCATGTTTATCATACGCACACATTTTGCAAACAATTTATTTCCTGCTGCTTTAAAGAAGGCCTAGTTAATGTGAAATTGTTGTTAAGTCAACAGTACATGTAAAACTTCTGAGTTGTTAAAACAAATTTTAGGCACTGAGTGATTTTTTTAAAATCATATCAGTCATATTTATGAAACAAACTTTAATGAGTATAATAAAGAAGTATAAAATGTGCATATTCTAACAATCAGTCATATGATTTTAAACAATCAAATGAAACAGAAGATAAATAAAACTTGCTCTTTGACCTCCCTATGTTTCAAAGAAGTGTTATGTAGGGAAGATACCAGCACGCAAGGAGAACAGGCCTCATTAGTTTGCCATCTGCCATGGTGGATAGATGCTAATATGATGATGCCATTGTGAAGTTCACTGAGTGGTAAAATTATAATTAAAAATCATATATAGATTTATAGTAAAATTCCTAAATAAAAAAACAGCTGCCAAATGATGACCAGGATTCCATGTCCCTATGAAAATATGAGATGAGGAAATATTTTAGTATCTATATAAAATTTACACATGCACATACACAAACACAACTATAAATGTTTGTAAATTAACCTCAGCATGGCTCGTCTCTGTCATAATTAAAAATAGTTTAACAGCTTTAGAGAACAAAGTTAATATTTCCATCTGATCTAGGTAATTATACTGAAACAAAGCAAATCATTGTTATGACAGTTGCATTTAGTACTGAACAGATATATTTAGAAGGAAAAGACAATGAAATAAAAATATATCAAATAATACACACATCACTTTTTGAAAAGTATAGGCAACCAAAATTATTTGATATCATTTTATTGTGCCACTTGTGCTCTTTTAACAATTTAATATGTAAATATGAGTGTGTATTTTCTATAGGGTTTAAAAGGAAACCTATTTTAAGAAAACATGAAGAGCTTGGAATCAGCAATTGGTACTTTATAACTCCTCAGATATGATTTGACTTAGGGTGTGTTGCACATGAAATGTCCACTTTATTATTATACACATTTTTGATTAAGTACAAAAAGGTTTGCTGCAGCCAGTAGCAACTAGCTGTATTTCTATATACCAACAATTAACAAAGCAAAAATAAATTTAAGAAAATAATTTTATTTATAAAAGTATCAAAATTAATAAAACACAGGAAAAATTTAATAAAACAAACACAATGTGTATACATTGAAAACTATAAAATATTATTAAAAAAATTAAAGGAGACCTTAATAAATGGAAAGGAATCTCAAGTTCCGGATCAGAATACTTAATACTCTTAAAATGTCAGTATCCTGTAAATTGTTATATAGATTCAAGAAAATTCCTGTAATAATTCCCACTGAAATTTGAAAAACCTAGAAGCTGATGCTGCCCGGGCTGTGTGACTTGGTTGGAGCTTTATCCTGTAAACCAAAAGGTTGTGTGTTCAATTCCCAGACAGGGCACCTGCTTTGGTTACAGTTTAAGTCCTCAGTCAGGTCAGGAAGGTTATGAGAGGTAACTGATCAATGTTTCTCACATCGATGATTCCCTCCCTTCCTCCCGCTTTCTCTTCCCCTCTTTCTAAATTCAATAAGCATATCCTTTGCTGAAGATAAAAATAAATAAACAAACAAAGAAATTGATCCTAAAATTCATATGAAAATCTATAAGGATACTAAATAGCCAAATCAATCCTGAAAATGAAGGACAAAGTTGGAGGACCTACACTTCTAAATTACAAAACTAATCTACACTAGTCCAGACAGTTAGGTACTGGCATAAGGACAGACATAGATCAAAAAAAATAAAATTGAGAGTCTAGAAATTAACTCTCAGATTTATGAGCAATAGTTTTTTTGACCAGGGTACCAAGACAATTCAATAGAGAAATAATAGTCTTTTCAACAAATGATGATGGGAAACCTTATATGCATGTGCAAAAGAATTTGGAACCATGGCTTACCCTATACATATAAATTAACTCAAAATGGATTATGGATGTAAAAGTAAGAGCTAACACACTATAAGCCTGTCAGCAAAAAAGTATAAGCTTATTAGATATAACATGAAAGCACAAGTAACCAAAAAAAAAAAATTTGGACTCAAAATTAAAAAAAATTTTCCTCAAAAGCATGTTTATTGAGGAAATGAAAAGATAATTCACAGATAAGAAATGTTTGCAAATCATGTTTTTGATTAGACTAATTAGAGGCTTGTATCTAGAATATATAAAGAACTCTTCCAATTCAACAATTAAAAGACAAATAATCCAATTTAAAAATGGACAAAGTTTTTGAAAAATGCTGTTCCAAAGAAGATATGCAGAATAGGACAAAAGTAGGTTTACTTTAATAAAAAGTAGGTTTTTTCATATGGAAAATAATGCAATTAATAAATAATAATACAAGGATAAACTGCTTTGTGTACTCACAACCGTAAACCTACTTGTAATTACTCCATCCTGCACAATTGTCCAATAATACATGCAAGGGATATATAAACATATATTTGAGTGGAATTTTTTAAAAAGTGACCAAAACATCAGAAACAGATGTAGTACTGCACATAAAACACACGCAGTGACAAAAATAATTACAATAGGAATCTCCAGTTTTGAAACTTTGACCCATTCATGATGTTGAGGTGACATGAATTTCCTTGAGGAAGTGAAGTTTGAACTGACATCAGAATTGTGAGTAGGAGTTTATCAAATGAATGGAGAAAGAAAAAAAATCCAGAGAGGGAAAACAACTTTTACAGCTTGTACTTTGGAGAGAATGGGAATAGACAATACAACGGACTTGTGTAGAGTGAGAGAAGGAGATGCAATACTAAAGAAAGGTCTAGTGACCAACTATTAAGGATTTTAAAGGGGTATTGGAAGTTAAAGGATCTAATTTTCATAGTGTAAGTATGAAATACACACAAAGACACACCCCACTTTTGAAGTCTTTGTAGAGTTGGCAGTTTGGAGACTTGGTTTGTATAAAATAACTTATTGAAAGAATAAAGGGTTAGCAGAGGAATACCCTTGAAGAACTCCAAAATTTGAAAGTAGCATTAAGAAGATGCAATTAGTCATAGAGAAGTAAAATAAGTGGATTATGGTATCATGAATACCAAGAAAAGATACAGGTTCAGACAGGAAGGGGAGTTAAACAATACCCAATGCTGCTACAAACGTCAGGGCAGGACTGAGAGGTACAGCCATTAGATTTAAAAGCATGAAGGTCATCAGTGCCTTTAGGAGGATCACTTTGGACAGGGCTGCAGAGTGAGTGGCAAAACCATGTATAGACAACTTGAATATTTAAGAAAATAAAAACTTGCTAGTATAGACCTAGGTTTGGAAGTATAGTCTGTTCTCCTCCAATATATACTTCTTAAATGCACATTAATTCTTACACTATTGATTAAAAATGGAATAATATAGGCACAATGCATATGTGGTAATTCCTATGTAATTTTCCCAGAACTTTACGAGTTTTTAATGATTGGGAGCAAATGTTTTCTTACAATTAAAGAATATATCTTACCAAATATATAACAACTTCTGAAAAAGATGAAAAACCTATGAAACATCCTACTTTAAATATAAATTTGACTTAATGGTTTTAAAGTCAGGTACAATTTCCACTCCATTAGGCCCTTTGCTTCATAACAGAGTGAATATATTATTTTTCCTGTATGCATGTCTAAGATTAAGTTGATAGATGAATTATTTTTAAAAATTTTTTAAAAGTCTTCACTTTCCTTTTTGTAAAAAGATTTTATTTATTTGTTTTTAGAGAGAGGGGAAGGGAGGGAGAAAGAGAGGGAGAGAAATATGAGTGTGTGGTTGCCTCTCATATACCCTCAACTGGAGACCTAGCCTACAACCCAGGCATGAGCTCTGACTGGGAATCTGACTGGTGACTCTTTGGTTTGCAGGTCGGCACTCAATCCACTGAGCCACATCAGCCAAATGATTGATCAGTTTTTTAAAAAAATTTATTTAAACTGGTCTTTATAAGAAGTTAGTGAAATCACTGGTATCTTTTTTATTTAATTTATCAGGGTAACATTGGTTAATAAAATTATGCAGGTTTCAAGTATAACTATTCTATAATACATTGTGCCTTCACCACCATGTATTTCCCTTTACCATTTTCTACTTCCCTTCACCCCTCCTCCCCTCTGGCAATTACCATACTTTGTTTGTTTTTCTTTTCTTTTCTTTTCTTTTTTCTTTTCTTTTCTTTTCTTTTCTTTCCTTTCCTTTCCTTTCCTTTTCTTTTCTTTCCTTTCCTTTTCTTTTTTCTCTCCCTCCACTTCCCCCTCCTCCTCCTCCTCCTCCTCCTCTTCTTCTTCCTTTTCTTCTTCTTTTTCCTCACCCGAAGGATATCTTTTCATTGATTTTAGAAAGGGAGGAAGGGAGAAAGAGAAACATCAATGCAAGAGAAAAGCCTTGCATAGGCCTGGATGTGGGAATTGTACACACCCAGACCAGGGACAGAACCTGCAACCTATCTATGTGCCCTGACCAGGAATGGCACGTTCCACCTTTTGGTTACAGGATGATGCCCCAACCAGCTGAGTCACACAAGCCAGGGTTGTATCACAACTTTTTTATTCTCTCATCTGCTGATGGGCAGGACTGCTT
Source organism: Pteronotus mesoamericanus (assembly GCF_021234165.1). NCBI lineage: Eukaryota > Metazoa > Chordata > Mammalia > Chiroptera > Mormoopidae > Pteronotus > Pteronotus mesoamericanus. The sequence continues at coordinate 20,790,327 of NW_026555285.1, read as the reverse complement.
CCAAATCTTGGCTATCATAAATAACACTGAATTGAATACAGGAGTGCATATATATTCTTTCAAATTAGTGTTTCAAGTTTCTTCGGATTTATTTCCAGAAGTAGAACTGACTTAGAGAAGCACACGCTCCTGGGTCAAGTTTGCAGACACTGATTGGATGCTGGATGCTAATACCAGTGGAGATTTTAAATTTTGCCAGAGTTTTATTAGCATAGTATTATTTTGTTACTACGTCCATATCTATTAAGTGGTTAAACACTAGCTTTGTATTTCCTATCAGCTCTGCTGTTTTGGGTATGTGATTTTGCACAATTCTTTTAGAAATGCATATATGATGGTATAGCAATATCTGTATACAAATGATATGACAGCATAATAGCTAACAATTATTTAATAATTATTATATACCACCATTGTTCTAAATAATATATAACACATTATTAGTCTTCGTGGCAATCATAATAGATACTGTCATGGCTCCCATTTTGCTGAAGAGAAAACTGAGGCACAAATATGTTGTTCCCTTTTTTAGTGTTCTAAATGATCTGATCATTTTTTTAAAGACCAACATTTATTACAATTTTACTTTGTATATTTTATTCAAGCTGTCTTCTCCACCAGTAATGTTTCCTCTCTCCCACAGCCTGTTCTCTTATCTTTAAAGATTCAGCTTGAATATATGGTATGGAGCTCCTTTCTTGCTTCCCAGGACTGATTAAATAGTCACTAAATGTCAATTGCGAAAATCACTAAATAGCATTCCTTATGTTTTGCAGAATTTAGAGATATACAAACAAGTAAAAATATAATTATGGGCAGTAAATTTAATACCCACAAGACCTTTTATATCACTTTATTATTTTCTTATACAAGAATATTGCTTCTAAATGTGGTATTTATGTGAAAGTTTCAACCTTTTGATGTCCCTGAGATAGCATTTACAGGAACTGTAATTCTTTTTTCAAGGGTGAAACTGGCCAAATGAGAGCTGAGGAAACAATCAAATGTTACAACATTGAAAAAACTAATAGAGGGCATAGGAACACTAAACAATATGGTGTATTGCTAAACTAAATACAATTTGGGAAATTGAAATAGTGAAATTAAAAACCACTGAGGCATAAAAAAGAAATTTCCACAGTCCATGAGTCACAAAGACACTGTAATATGACACATTTCCATTATGCCATGACCAAAGAAGAACCAACCTAAGTTTGTAAGAAAAGATATGAATTTTTTTCTAAAGGAAATATTGTAAGCTTTCAATAAAAAAGGTAAATTAAAGTAATATTTCTAAAATATTTTTATTTCTAATAAAATGATATTTCTAAAATAGATTTGAAATACAATGTCTTTTACTTTTAGAAATGTTTGCATCCTAAAATTCTTAAATAAATTTAGCAAGGAGTTACTTCCATCCCATTATGAAACTGGCACATCCAATAGAAATAGCATTAGTTCTACCATCCAGAATCCTTGGTGTTGTTTTTAGGCTACATCTTAACTCCTAGATTTTGGGCACCAAGCTGTTGGTCTACATAACCTCCTTTAGTCAATTGAGGGTACCTATTTTGGCATTCCTCTGCCGTGAGGATTGAGAGTAACTTTGTACTCTCAATGAATAATCATTCCACTGAAGTCAGAAATCTGATGTTAGCAATCTCAGTTGTCCCTAGTTCTCTTCAGCATGTAATGCATACATAATTTTACAGCTTTGGATTCAGGTATTCAGGTCCTGATTACAATTTTATTTTGAAAGCAATCTTTTGTTATCTGAACTCAGTCTCTTGCCTCTGGTGAGTTGTGTGGTGAAAAACAAACAAACAAACTGATGAGCCTTTCTTGCGAAAAACAAGCAAACACAATTCAAGTGAATTGTGGCAATTGCAACATTATTTACAGTTTTTAAAAGGTAATATGAGTAATTTTTAAATGTCTAATTTGATCAACATTCTTATAGATTTTTAAATCATGAAAATTTCTTTCTTGGGCCCTGGCTGGTGTGGCTAGTGAATTGAGTGCCGGCCTGCAAACCAAAAGGTCTCCAGTTTGATTCGCAGTCAGGGCATGTGCCTAGGTTTCGGGCCAGGTCCTAGGTTAGGGGGCACGCGAGGGGCAACCACACACTGATGTTCCCTTCCCTTCTCCTCTGTCTAAGAATAAATACATAAAATGTTTAAAAAATGTTATTAAAAATAATTTTTTCTTGGTTTAAAAGCCACCTGGTACATTTTATTTGACTGATACAAATGCTGATTCATCTTGGTTTTTTGTATCTTTGTTTGTGGACCACCTCTAGTTAGTGTGTTTCATTATACTTTTGCCTGCCTGTGATAAAATACATTGTGTATTTTTATTAAAGGATAAAGTCCAGCCATTGCTACTATAATGAGAATAGTTTGTGTGACATCGATGTAAACTGGCAGCCAAGGAGAGTGGACTGGAAAGTGCATGCATGAACCATGACAACTTTACTGTACTAGTCGGTGGGGTTGGTAGACACCAGTGAGTGGGCATGTGTACTATATGGCTGTCACATTCAAAATGACTGAATGAGTAGAAACGATTCTGCACCAAATTTTGTGTTAAGTTTGAACATTCCTCTGTGCAAACTATTCAGATGCTTTGGAAGGCTGCAGATTTGGGCAACTGGTGATTGGCAGCTTCATCACGACAACACGCCTGCTCATGTATCACCTCTCCTGCAGAGTTTTTTGGGAAAATATTAAATCACCCAGGTAACTCACCCCCGCTAGAGCCCAGATTTGGCACTCTGTGACTTCTGGCTTTTCCCAAAGCTAAAATCACCTTTGAAAGGGAAGAAATTTCAGACCATTAACGAGATTCAGGAATGACAGGGAAGCTGACGGCAATTGTGAGAACTGTGTGAGGTCCCATGGTGCCTAATATGAAGGAGACTCAAGCATCATTGTCCTATGTACAATGTTTCTTTTATCTTATATCATCTTTAATAAATGTCTCTATTTCTTGTATTACATGGCTGGATACATTCTGTATAGACTATATATATATGTGTGTGTGTGTGTGTGTGTGTGTGTGTGTGTGTGTGTGTATATATATATATATATATAGTCTAATGAGTAAATGCGTAAAAGCATTTACTCACTTTCAGCATAAAAAGCAATTTATTTCTGAATTTATATTTTGGAAGTTCTTAAAGATGTTAGCACAACAGAGTTTTAGATTAAATTTTAAACTAGATGTCAGGAAAAATGTTAACATGTGTTAAAAGTGAAAATATTTAGAACACACAACATGGCACAATGGTAGGAATAAAGAATACTATGCGATCAAAATGTTGTAATAATGAGAGTTAACATTAATAAAGTTAACCTTTTATTTACTATGCATTTTAATGTTCACTTCCCATTTTCCCTGTACTTACTCAATGCTGACTAAAATCTACACATTAATGAATTAGAATATATGTCCTGGCCATACATAAAGATGTTTATGTTCAGGTTACATTTTCTTTCAGTGGGCATTAAATGTTAACTGATAAAAGCTGTCCTACTGAGATACCATAGACTCTTATTTTATTAAAAAAAATTTCCTTTGAAATATTTCACTATTATAAAAATTAGAAGTAGATACCTTTTGAGTGTTCCTACTCTTGTTTCCTAATTTACCCAAATTATTTCAGTGTTGTAATTACATGAATCCTAAATTTTAGACATCATCGCTAATAAAGTGTAAGAAAAAGTATGGAAATGAGATGAATATATGACACCTTGTACACAATGCTGTACTCAGAGACAGAATGGCACAACATATGGAAACCTAAGTATAAAGCAGTATGAAAATAAATTTAAAATTAAATAAACAAGTAGTTCTGGGCAAGCAACTGAACTTGAAAATCTGACTACAGATGTCATTCTAGAAAAAGATTCAACTCAAAGCTGTAAGGATCAGCAATAAGTAGCTCCAACTTGATGTCTACATGGATATATGAATATACATATGAAAATATGTATATATGTATTTATATATATATATATATATATATATATATATATATACACACACACACACACACACACTTTCAAACAAAAACATACATAGCAAAAGCAATCAGTAAGGATTTTTGTTGATGGTCATCACATTGGTTGACCTGGTCTCTTGCATCATTAAAATAACTTCAGCAAAATAACTTCTGTGTTAAGGAAAAGCCATTTAGATTGAATTTGTCCTATTGCACTCTCCCCATCCACAGCAGCTTATATTTTTCTTATACAAATGTGAGAAAAATCTGCAAGTAATTTCCAGCACTTCTCCCACACCACTACTGTTTCAAAAAGTAAATTTTTATTGAAACATATGAAGAAGTGGGATTGGCAGGTGGTCATTCATGGACAGATTTAACTTTTATTAGAAGGAAACACTAATTCTTCAGAGCAGGTAAATGAAAACTTCTATCTAAAGAATGCATAGGGCATGATGCTAGAGTTTCTATTGTAATGAATCTCAAAATACCCGAAAGGAACATTTGCACCTAATTTGCTGCACAAATCTGAGCCACAGAAAGCTCCTGAATTTAGCCTTATCCAGGCAGAGTAATTAAGAACCATTATGCAGGCTGGGTTAAATTTAAAAAGGACGTAAAAGTAGGATAGTCACCAAAGAACTTATTAACATGGGTTGTCTGATAAACGGAACTTTTACTAAGATAGTTGCAACAAGAGTGGATCTGAGAGTTCTCAAAAGAAGACATGGATGAGGAAGAACTTAAAAAAGATCCTGAATATCTCTTCATTGCAAAAAGAAATAACTCAGATCGCATCTTGAGACAAGCTAAGATCTCTAGAACAGATAATTAATTAATCCCGTATCAAATTAGAGTAACAGCATCAGTACTGGGTATATCATCACCAATACTCAGGTAACTGTCCTCAGCCCAATTAGATCCTGGACTCCTGCCCTTGCTTCTGGGCTCCAGATCTGGGCACCAACACCTGCTGACCAATCTTTTTGATGTCTACTGTCTGTAAGTCCTTTTTCTGGTTTGGGTCTCAGTACTCCTTGCTCTGAAGCTATCTGCTGGAAGGCACTGCCTGCCGGAACCCATCTGGACTGTCAGATAAATCCTGCACCGCCCCGACTGAACACTGTGTGCTGTACAGTATGTACTGTATGCTGGGTTCCTCTCATCTCTTGCAACTGAATGGTCCTAGTGTAGCTAGTGTGCTGAATATCCATCAGAACTGCCATGCTTTATAATACTGTTTTCCCAATCTTCTTGGGTATCACTGAAGTATAAGAAATAAAGCACCAGAGGAAGTAGAACCAAAAGGAGTTTTAAAATGAAGCTAAGATTCTATTTTTGGTCACTGGATGAACCATATACTAGAATTTGGAGTTCAGAAGGAAGAGGTAGTTTTAGACAGCTTTATAAAAAGGGACTTAAAATTTAAAAATAAAGTTTAAAGATGTTAAAAATATTATGACTTGATTTAGTGTAAATTTGTGTATTCATCACTAAATTGATTAAATACGGTTGCCTTTTTAGTCCCACTTTTTCTTTTCATTGCTATTATTCTGAATAAATGACTATTTATTGAACCCGAAGCCCACATAACATTTTAAATTTGAGTTTGGAGACTCACACATTTTCTACCCTTACTACAGTAATAATATAGACTCTGCAAAGCTCCTGTCCCAATGATATTTCTCTTATAAAATAATAAATATAAAACAATTTTTAAATAATGATTTTCCCAAATAATCTAGTTCCTTTTGATACACAGTAAGTAATTGATCTACCAACCAGTGCTTCTTCTTTATATATGTAGGTCATTATTTTGATGAATTGCTTTTAGGGAAATCAAGGTTCAAGACAGTTCAATTCCCTGTGATTTACTAAAATTCTGTCCTCAATGCAGAAGCCCTAACTGATCCATTTAAAAGCTTCCTATCTAATGGTAATTCAATTTTTAGTGAAGTAGATTTAAATGACTGGAGCAAACACTAATTCTGCATAACATACATAAAAGTTTTCAAAAACATATTAAAATGTCTTTCTACTATAATGGGAAGTCTAAATTTTAAAAAGCTGTAATTATTTCAAAGAATCCTCAGAGCTGACCACAGTAAAATATCTTAAGCCCTGACATTTTCCTCTGAGAAATCTTTGTTGTCAAAGTTATTCAAAGCCTTGCTATAAAACAATGACTGGATTTATTCTGCTATATAATGTTTCAGTTCTGTTCCAACTTTGTGTATCCAGAAGACTGTGTTTAAGCAGCCTCACATTCAGGTAACTCTATTTTCTTTTAAAGCATAATGGCTGACAGAATAGTGATTTTGGACACAATTTTCTTAGTCAGCATAAAATGCCCCAAAAATGATCATCATAGTTATCTTATGCACTCTGTCAATTGCTATTTTTACAACTTTCAGACAAACTTTTGTGAAAGTTTTATTTTAAACTGTGATTCAAAATAGATTCTGCCCAAGTCCTCTAACATAATTGTCTAAGGTGCAACCAAACTAAAGAACCCCTTTACGTCTCCTCTTAATACAGATAATTGCTAAATAATTTAACGGGTAATTTTAAGAACAATTTAAGAACAATACCAGAAAAGATAAATTACATGTTGATACAGAAATATACAGAATGACTACTATGCATTTGCAATAGCTGGTCAAAGTCTGGAGCAACAATTAAAATGGCTTAGAAGATGTGTGCCTTATCGCAATGAATATCTTAGAATATTTTTTTCCTAGAACAAATGTACATTTTTATTTTTGTTCAATTACAGTTGTCTCCATTTCCCCCATGACTCTCCCCTGTCCTACCCCCCCCCCCCCACCTCCCATATTCAATCTTCCCCCTGTTGTCTTTGCCATGGGTCCCTTGTACTTGTTCCTTGACCCTTCCCCTACCCCATTATCCCCTCCCCTTAACTCTTACAAAATGCTTTTGTTCTAATTATAATTTTATATCATCAATATTTAGCATATGTTCAATAGAAACAATCTATTTAAATTTAAAATCTTTCTCTATGACATATGATCTAATGAGAGAGAGTGTGGTGTTACAGTGGAAATGAATGTTAAATGCTGCAATTTCTCAGAGGGAGAGGAATACTTATCTGAAGTTCTGAGTAAATTCTCACAGAGAAGGGAAATATTTGAAATGAATATAAAATACTTATTGAAGAGGCTATCACATATAGAGAGCTATTTCTTATTTTTTTAAATAATCATAATCAGAATTAGATAGAGGTCTTGAAGCACAGGAAGAATTTTTCCTGTCAGAAGAAATGTGAAGGACTATAAATGTAAGAAAGTTCTTTAAGAATTAAATTCTGTACATATAAGCTGTTTGTGAAGTCTTACAATGAATTTGATTAGAAACAATGTTTTCACCTGTACATTAGAAATTATTAACTTTACCTTTCTTTGAAGGTAGTTCTTAAAAAAAAAACTGCACTCAACAGATAAAAACCCTCACAAAGGATCAAAATAGTTCATCCAAAGCAGTTTTGTGCTTCCGAAAATACTTTTATGACACTCTGCTCCCAAAAACACTGCCTGCTGATCAAACAACAATGAGGTATCTCCTAGCCCCAGTTACCTGATACATGGCAATTTGAAAAATAAATTCCCATTACTGTTTAATCAACCCCAAATATAAGGAACTCAGTAAGAAATTCCATAAAGGTGATATAAACTAAAACCATAACAGAAATGGCACATTTGTTATTCTCTGACATAGATATGTACATCTCTGCTTAGACAAAAAAAATTGTTTTGATTTTATACAGTCAATTCTAAAATATTATGTATCCTTACCCCAGGAATCAACTTACTCAAACTTCATTCTCTTTTGTTCTTTATCATTTATTGCCAAGATCCCAATGTATTTAGTTTTAGTCTTTTGATCATTTTTGACCCAAAGCAGTATAATTCCTCATCTATATGATCCATAGTTATTAGGGCATTGATAGAATTTGTTAATTCTACAGACCTACACATCATATGGCTATATAATTCTTTAACAAAATACATTTTTACTGCATCTTAAATACATTTTGTTTAGCAAAAGAAACATGATAAGCCAAACTTTGAAATCGCTGGACTAGTGTGACAGGAAAAAAGTGCATGCAGCTTGTATGTGTGAGTTCAAGTGCAAGACTGCTTTTGTAAATCATTTGCCTTTACAGTATCAGATCAGCCCTCTCCATATTTTTCTATTTCCATTTTGTAAGTTTAGCTCCTACAGTTTCTTGCTTGAAAAAAATTGCTCCGCATCTTTTTTCATCTTGTTTCTTCACCGTTAAATATGGTGTATGACAGAACAAGCAGATATGTTAATGGTCCCTGCAAAGGTTGCTTTCCACAGGAACACTGCCACTTTAAGCAACAGTAGGTTCTTAGGAAAATTGATTTGCAAAACAGAATCAGCTGAATTAGCAAACTTAAACAGATTTCACAACTAATAAGTCATAACTGGAACCCAAAATAAGCTATTATACTATGCAGCTCTTATTCTTATTCATATTCTTATAATAAAAAAATTGACAATCTATATAGTTTAATCACAGTAATATGGGTACCTATGTAGACTTAAATGTTTTTAAAAATTACACTGATATTTAGAAGTGCCATAACTAAAAGGGTCCATAAGTGATAATGTTGGATGGCTACTACATCACCACATGAAATAGCTGAGTCTTACTAGAATTAATTGTTTTGCAAAATGTTAAAAAAAGGTGGCATATCCTGGATTGGAACTCAGATATTCCCATCATCAAACTAATATTTTCTCACCACATCAGCAAATGCAATTATGGCTAATCAATCATTTTATGCTAACAAATCAAATACCCAATGTAGCAAAATAAGATTCAAGCCATTATAAATAATTATTTACTGTTATTTGTAAATTATGAAATGAAGTATAAAACTATAAGATAATAAATTAGTGTTTTTAAGCTACCAAATTTGTGGTAATTCACATAGCATCAATAGAAAAGCAAACCACTCCAATAATTAAATGCCATTCTATTTAAAGAGAACCACACATTATATCTGATTCACTTGTTATATGTCCATTTAGTAATCATATTATGTTTATGGTTACAGAGTAAATCCCACAGAAATTAGATTGATATTTTGGCTTATCCACCCAGCACATATACTTCTTTCTTTCTTCAAACAATCAAGAAACAAAGAAACAAACAAAAATAAAACTAATTTTATTCAGATATTTCTATCTCCACTATGCAGATATGTGACATGTGAGAACTCCTTGCCACCAACACCTGGATGGTTCTTATTGGTGTAAAAGTCATTTCACTGCACTTCTAGTTACTGTAGCAGCAATTAGCAAACTGAAAATAAATTGGTGATTTTTTGTTACCCAACTGGTTTCAGGGAAATATTCTTCTGTAAAATATGTATTCAAGTCCTTAAGAAATCAACAAAGAAAGGTCTTCCCTCTTCTCACCATCATCATTTTTTCTTATGATCTCTAAAAATGCTAATATTCTGAGGATAAATTGAAGGACAATAATAGATGACAAGATTAAAAATACCTGGTTTTAATAATTGTGGTAATGAAACAACCAACTCTGTATGTTGCTTCAGTTTTGAACTTATTTAGTTATTAAGTTTTGTTATTCTTTAAGCTGTGTTTAATTCAGATTCTTTATATTTAACTAATAATATATTAAACTTGGCTGTAAAAACATTTTGCACTATGGCCCTGGGTTCTCCACTTGCTAGATATACTACTTTACTTGCAAAAATGAACATTTTTAAGGCTTAGTTTGTACAAAGAATTATTTTGACAACTAACTGATATATATTAGTGTATTTTGATGTTACAAAGTTGCTCAGGATTGAGGAATGATAATTGTGCAATTGAGTAATGATGATAAACTCAATGAGTAACATGAGTCAATATATTTGGTTTAATAGGCAGCCATAGTTCTCAATAATTTGCCTTTATCCAGTATATCTAACTTTTCAGTGTTATTAATTGAAAAAAATCACTATTGACAAATCTAGTCTAATCTGCCTGTAAATTAGCCATCATTGAAATTGTTTGAATTACATTATTCTCTTTGTATAGAACAATCTTAATTACATTATCTCTATGCTAGTCACAATTGACTCAATTCATTATAACACTATCAAGATACCCTTGGCTACTATGTCACACCCAAAGTGATTCCTCTGTCAACTGAACCCATCTTATTAATAACGTTTTAATCATTTGTTTTTTATAACATTGTGTCTATGTTGTTAAATTACCACATTCAATATCTATCTCAAGGCGTTTTAATTAATTGCCATCTGTTAATCTGTTGCTTTTTATTTTACTGGCAAAACTTTAAAATACTGAATTTATTAGTGTTTTTATGAATATTTACATTGCATATACACTTTACATTCAAGTCTGCTTATTTGAACCTTAATCATTTGGAGAAATTTCTCAAAATTTTTACCTTTAAAATGTCCATTAAAAAGCCTTAATTTTTCTACTCTTTCTTCTAATTTTCATTTATGCTGTTAGGGTTGCCCCAATTTCCCCCCTTAGTCCCCCTCTGCCCAGCCCGCCCCCACTCCCACAGTCCATCCCCACACCGTTGTCCATGTCCATGCGTCTTTCATAGATGTCGTTTTGACTAATCCCTTCAACTTCTTTCAAACAGTCCCCACCTCCCACCTCCCTTCTGTCAGTTGATTCTGTGATTCTATTTCTCCGGTTCTGTTTTGCTCATCAGTTTATTTTGTTCATTGGATTCCTCGTATAAGTGAGATCACATGGTATTTGTCTTTCACAGAATTGCTTATTTCACTTAGCATAATGCTCCCCAGTCCCACTCATGTTGTCATGAAAGGCAGGTATTCCTTCTTTTTCCTCCTGGGTAGTATTTCATTGTATAAATGTACCACAGTTTTTTTTTAATCTGCTCCCGTACTGCTGGGCACTTAGGTTCTTCCCAACTCTTGGTTATTGTAAATAGTACTGTGAACATAAGGGTGCACCAGTTCTTCTGAATTGGTGTTTTGGGATCCTTAGGGTATAATCCCAGCAGTGGAATCGCTGGGTCAAAAAGCACTTTCATTTTTAATTTTTTGAGGAAACTCCATACTGTTTTCCACAGTGGCTGCACCAGTCTTGATTTCCCCCAAAAGTGCACTGGGGTTCCCTTTCTTCCACATCTTCGCCAGCACTTGTTTGTTGATTTATTTATGATAGCCATTTTGGCAGTTGTGAAGTGATATCTCATTGTGATTTTTAATTTGCATCTCTCTGATAGCTAGTGATGTTAAGCATTTTTTCATATGTCGATGGACCATGTGTATGTCCTCCTTGGAGAAGTGCCTAACAAGTCCTCTGCCCATTTTTTGATTATACTGTTTATCTTCTTGGTGTTTGAGTCATATGAGTTCTTCATATATTTTGGCAATTAAACCCTTGCCTGATGTATCATTGACAAATATGCTTTCCCATATAGTCAGTATTGTTTTCATTTTGATGATGGTTTCTTTAGCCATGCAGAAGCTTTTTAATTTGATGTAGTCTCATTTCATTTTTTTCCTTTATTTACCTTGCCCAAGGAGATATATTGGTAAAAAAATATTGCTACGTAAGATCTGAAATTTTACTGCCAATATTTTCTGCTAGGATTTTTATTTTGGTATCATGATTTATGTTTAAGTTTTTTATTCATTTTCAGTTTATTTTGGTGTGTGGTGTAAGTTGGTGGTTTAGTTTCATTTTTTTTTTTTTTGCATGTACCAGTCTAGTCAAATGATCCAAAAATAATTAAGAATTTACTAGACTATAAATTAGCTGTAATTAAGAACTAGGTTCAAAAAAGCAATTTTCCCATTCTGCAAGCCTGCTCTCCACAGCCGCAACAGCAGCAGCTAATTAGCTCATGCTTAGTGGGGGAGGGACCCTTCTCGCAGATTTGAGATTGAGGAAACTGGTTTTCTTCCCCAAACCAGGCAACAAGATCTCTGTTCTGGCCTCCCCCGCCCCCTGTGTTGTGCTGGTATTTGATCTCTCTGCCCACCTGGTCTCAGTGGGAAACAACCCATAGAATCAGGGTGCCTGGCACGGCTCAGAGAAGTCCAGAAAGTGTCCAAAAGTAGCACTTTTCCTGTTCCACTAGATTTCTCTCCATAACTGTGCTTTCAACCTGGAATCTGGTCTCTATGCTGGCAGAGCAGCAGCTGTGTGCGGGATCCTTGCCCAGCCATATTTTAACTCCATTTTTAAAAGTTCCATGTGGTACCCATAGAGCAGCATGAGTCATTGTCTGGTTCTCCACACATACCACCTCCCCCAAAAGCAAAATGTTTCTCAAGGTCATGGCTGGCTGCAGCCTGCAGGTGCCTCTGACAAGACAGATCCAGGTGCAGCAACCTGCTTATTTTACAAGATTGAGTCCCTATCTGGAACTCTCCAGATTTGCACTACAGCTATGGACATGCTTCTCGCTCTATGTGTGTGGCCTGAGTCTCCCAGACTCCATATATCCTCACAAGTCACTCCCAGTTAAGGTTGAGGATCCCTGTGCAAGACTGGGGATCCAAGAGCGGAGGGAGCTCCAAACCTGCAATCTCTGTCTGGTCCGTCTGCTGCTGCAGTGTCATGCACAGGGTATTTCCCCTTCTACTTCTAAAGTCTCTTTACTGGATGGTACAAAGCATCTTCTGTACTCCTTGGCTTCAAAACTTCATGTCAGCTAAGATTTCTTTGATTATTCTGGTTAGTTGCTGGAAGATGAGCCAAAATAATGAGTTGGGGGCAAGAGTAAGTGGACTCGGCTTCTACCTCCTTGGGCTGGTAGGATTGTCTCAGATCCTTTTTCCGACATTCCTCCACCCCCGACCTCCCCACAGCTGCCATCCTGCCGTCCATCTATGAGTCTGTCTCTTTTCTACTTGTTAATTCCGTTTGTTTATTAGATTTCACATATAAGTGATATTATATGGTGTTTATCTTACTCTGACTGGCTCATTTCACTTAGCATAATGTTCTCTAGGTCCACCCATGCTGTCTCGAAGGGTAAAATGTTCTTTTTCATGGATGAATAGTATTCTGTTGTGTAAATACCCCGCAGCTGTTTTATCCACACATTTACTGATGGACACTTGGGCTGCTTCCATATCTTGGTGATTGTAAATAATGCTGCAGCGAACATAGAGGTGCTTATTGCTCTTTCGAATTAGTGTTTTGGATTTCTTCATATATATTTTTTAATTGGATTGTTCATTTTCTTGGTGTTGAATTTTATAAATCCTTTATAAATTTTATTTATTATCCCCTTATCAAATGTATCATTGATGAATATGTTTTGTTGATGGTTTCTTTTGTTGTGAAAAAATTTTTTTGTTTGATATAGTCTCATTTGTTTATTTTTTCTTGTTTCCCTTGCCCAGGGAAACACATCAAAAAATATATATTGCTATAAGAAATGGCCCAAATTTTACTGCCTCTGTTTTCTTCCCGAATTTTTATAGTTTTGAGTCTAATGTTTATGTCTTTACTCCATTTTGAGTTTATTCCTATAAGGAGGTGGTCTAATTTCATTTTTTTGCATTAATCTAATTTCCCAACACCATTTATTAAATATACTATCTTTACCTTTTTGTCATTTTAATTATGGTGTGTTGTGGTGTAGGCTCCTTTAGGTTTACCTTATTTAGGACTCTCTGTGCTTGCTGGACTTTTGTGTCTTTTCTCTTCACCATGTTAGGGAAGTTTTCAGCCATTAATTCTTCAAAAAGTTCTCCATCCTTTGTGCTTTCTTTCCTCCTTCTGGTAACCTTATGACGTGGATGTTGTTATGCTTCATTTTATCGCAAATGTCCTTTAAAAAATTCTTATTTTTTTAAATCTTTATTCCTTTTGCTGTTCTGATTTTATGTTTGCTATTACATTGTCTTCTAAATTGCTGGTTTGATCCTCTGCTTCATCCAATCTACTGTTTATTCATTCTAGTGTATTCTTCATTTCAGTTACTTTATGGTTCCTTTTTTGTGGTTCTTTTTTTATGGTTTCTATGTCCTTTTTTATGTTTGCTATCTTTTTAAGCCCTCATAACTTCCTTGCACCTTCTTAACACCATTTATTTGAACTCTGTATCAGGAAAATTGCTTGCCTCCATTTCATTTAGCTCTTTTTCTGGAGACTTCTCCTGTTCTTTTATTTCTGGCATGTTTCTTTGTCTACCCATTTTGGATGACTTTCTATGTTTGTTTTTACATAGTGTAGTACATCTGCTCTTATTCCTAAACTTGATAGGGTGGTCTTATGTAGTAGATGTCCCCTGGGATTCAGTGGCACAATTTCCTTGATCACCTGAGCTGGGTGTTGCAGGAATTCACCTTGTGTGGGTCTTTTGTGGATCCTCCTGTTGTAATTGACTTGATTGCTATTGGCACATTCGTGAGTGGGGTCAATCTTTTGGCTGGCTCACTATGTGGGTCAACAATAACCACAATGTACAGCCTGCTGTGCAGGTGCTGACCATGTGAAGTGGAATTCACCTCAGCAGGGTTTGGTGCCTGCCAAGGTTTCCCTCTGGCTATGCTGCTTGTGAAGCCAATTGCATTATGCTCTGATATTGTCTAAAGTTGGCCACTGTGTGTGTTGGTTCTGGGGTCTCTTTGGATGAACTTTAATGCAAACCAGTGTCAGATGCCACCTGTGACTGGCCTAGGAAAACTGTTTGGAGCTACAAAGTGATTTACAATATGTAGCTGCCTCTTTTATAGGCATGAGTGTACACAGGAAGGACCAAGCTGCACAATAAGGGTGGGTTTTACCAGCACCAGGACCAAATGCAGGTCAGCAAAAATCTTAGGGCACCTTGAGATCTGCCTCCTTCTGCCTACCTCGGCCAGCTGCCTGATACGCCCAGTCACTGAGTTTCTGGTGGTACCTGGGTTGCATGAAGTAGATTCTCAGTGAGTCACCGGGCAAGTGGTGTTCACCAGATACTAATTCAAATTTAATGTCAGTGTCGGATCTGAGGCTCCTCACCAAATGTCCTAGGAAACACCAAGTGAAGCTGCCACCTGATGGGTGACCTCAGACCTTTGTGCTGGGGAGAGGTCTTAGGGAGTTATCAGGGTGAGACCAGTAGAGTTTATCAGGCCCAAAGAGACCAAGGATTGGCCATGTGAAGGAATGAGTCTGTGCCAGCAGATTGTGAGAGAAAAAGGCCTGTTTCCTAGACCCACACGATTTAGTCTGTTAGTAAGCTGAAAGATTGCCAAAGCCGATTAGTTAAGTGGGCTCTTGAGGATACTGAATTCTCAAATGGTAAATTTCAATGTGACCATATTTGTATAATATTATTTTGTTAATATTTGCTGGACTTTTGTGTCTTTTCTCTTCACCATGTTAGGGAAGTTTTCAGCCATTAATTCTTCAAAAAGTTCTCCATCCCTTGTGCTTTCTTTTCTCCTTCTGGTACCTCTTACGATGTGGATGTTGTTATGCTTCATTTTATCACAAATGTCCTTTAAAAAATTCTTATTTTTTTTTAATCTTTATTGCTTGTTAATGTAAATAATAAGGTCATTGTGATATGTGGTTTTGTAATTCAGGTCTCCTAGGGGTCTATTTTTGGCAACTTCTTGGCTTGTTAGGGAGAAAAATATAACATGTCATAAATGTAATATTTCTAGCTCAAAAGTAATAAATTCATTACTGATAACTGCCAAACTGAGGCAAGTTTACAATTTTAAAAATAAATATATTGATAATATTTATTTCATCATTGTTAATTTCACTGCTTTTTTTTAATAGACAAAAACACATATCAGTAATAACAACAAAGAACAAATGGTTAAAAGAAAGCTGAAGGAATGTGTCAAGTATCTGTTGAGTCAGCCAAATCTTCCCTTGAGTGGAGATATTTGAGCTGAGACTTGAAGGACAAATAAGAGACAGTTGGAAAGAAAGGCATTTCAGGTTTATGAAAGTATATGACATTTAAAAAATTATGAGAAAATCGGTGTGCCTGAAAAATAGACTTTCTAAGAGAGATAGATTGGAAGTAAATTATAAAGGAATCCTTTATGCCATACTATCAATAAATTTGGAGCTCTAAATTTTGCTGATTTTTGTATTTTGTTTTTATTTTAAAATAAACATAGACTGCTGGTTATGAAGACTCATCTTTCAGAGCAATAACTCTGGCAGCCTAAAGAAAAATAAAATATTGGAGTAGAAGGGTTCTTTGTTATAAGGATAAGTCAGATACTCCATCAATATTCAGGAGAAGAATTACACTAAAAAAGTAGTTTTTAAAAAATTAACATGATTAGAATATAAAAAAATTCATACATCCACATACATATAACAAAGACAAAAGTCTCATCAAAAATTATTAATCTTAGTATATTTGAATGATCTTTTTTGTATTTTGTTCTATTTTTATTGTTCATAGATAATGCAACTACAACTCAATGAATTGACCTCAAAGCCAATTAATAACCTGTATTCACATGTTGAACAATACTGGCTAAATGATGATGAGGTTCAGAATTTAAATATGATGGTAGGAATGAAAGATTTCTAAGTAACTAATTTTATTGAGTACTCATTATTTGCCAAACTCTTTTCAAAATATCTTATTCATCCTTACAAAGTCTCCAGGAGATAGTTGAAACTTGTACCCAATTATACAGGTAAAGAACAAAGAGAGGGAAATAGTAAGTTTTTAGAAATTATAAGATAAAATGTTAGAGCAGAAATTCAAGGTTGCCTCACAATGTGTTTTACAATTAAATTGCACTGCTGCTAAAACCTAATTAAAGTAGGCATGAGAGATAAGTCAGAAAGCATAATAATCACATAAATATGGATTATATGAATACAGCATTTATAAAATTAATATTTTGTGAATATATTGATATATTCTTGGATATAGTTAAAGCCAATATTAAGTGAACAGTTCAAGTCAAATAAACAATTTGTATGAACCTAGAGAAGAGTGTTAAAAATGAATTTCTTCTTCATAAAGTAATTAGGAATAGAGCTAAGTATCTTTTTAGAATTCTAAATATAATACTTATTGAACAAAATCATGCATGCACACTCCATACACAAATATACACTTTTAAAGAATTACAAACATTATATTGAAAAGGTGAAAGAAAGAGATATCTGGGTAAATAGATTATTTAAAATCAGTAGTGCCTGGTAAGGTTTTCTTAAAGATTTTCAAATAGATTAGCCGTAAATGATTTTAACACTCAACAACCCATTCTAACAGGAAATGAAAATCATTAATATATTCAATTTATATGTGTGGTTAGACAAAATAGTTAACATATATTTCCTGAAAAAGAGGATTTTTCAATATCATTTTTTATATTAAAATGAGTTTAGTTCTAGAGTCTCCTTCCCATCCCCACTGAGCACAAAAAATAAAAAAATAAGAAAAAATAAAAGAAAATGTAATTGTTTCAATGGAGTACTTTTAACACAATAACTTTAGCATAACAAGCTGTAGGAATATTTCCTTAGGTTAGTTGTTAGTTTATTAAATTACAACATTAGTAATTTAGACCCAGAACTCATTGTGGATCCTAATTAAGTATATAACAACCAACCATAATGAAAACATGAAAAAAGTCACTTATAGTGGTAAATAATAATAGTAGTGCCTCACCATAGTATGTTACATTCAATTCATGCCAGGTCATTTTAATATGTCTTAATACTGATAATGTAAAAATGGTAACATCTTTCAAGGTCACCCTTAAATGTCATCTTCCATAAAACATCTGAGTATTTCAGCCCTTTGCCTTTTCGTGCAAATTTTTACACATTTTTACTTATAAAACTAAAGTGAACCGAATGTTCTTTTTGTGTGCCTATCATACTTGACACATATGTGATCATTGAGTAACTACTCTTTGAATTTTTTAAAGTACTTATTTTCATAGTTAATCATGCAATCCCATGTCATGTTTGTTCACTAGATCAAATTTTTTCAGGGTGCTTGAGCATTAATGTTCAAGATTTTTTTAAAAAGATTTTATTTATTTATTTTTAGAGAGGGAAAGGGAGGGAGAAAGAGAGGGAGAGAAAAGTCAATGTGTGGTTGCCTCTCACATGTCCCCTGCTGAGGGACCTGGTTTACCCTGACTGGGAATCAAACCAGCAACTCTTTGGTTCACAGGCTGGCGCTCATCCACTGAGCCACACCAATCAGGGCAGTGTCCAGGATGTTCTTATGCTTTTCCCACTCAATTGAAAATGGATATAATCAAGATAAAATAAATATAGATATAAAATATATGTGACAATTATTTTATTCCAATCAGCCATATAGGGCACCTTCTTTCTATTGAAAATAGCAAGAAAACTAAAAAAACATTCAGAACATTGTGTGTAGCAAAGAGAGCAAGTTGATGTGTTTCAAAAGTATTTATCCTAAACTAGCACAGTCTCTGCCCTGTAATAAGAAAGCTCTCTCTAGTGACCAGTCAAATGCATCAACCAGAATTAACAAAGATTTTCCTTGCCCTGGGAACAGACTAACAACATACCCCTCCACCTTACATTTCATTTTTTTAGCAATTTTCCTTCCTGTTACAATCATCCCTTGTTTTCCTGTGTTCCTACACAGGAAACATTTTGTGTCTGAAGTTGTTTTTACATGCAGGGTCTGGCACAAATAATGCCTCTTTTTATTGCAAAATCTTTTATTACAAAATCATAAGCATGTAATTCTGTAACATAGCAATATCACACTCAAGAACACCATATGACATTTTAGGTGAAATGTCCAAATTAAAACTATAACTTCATACACCCACATTATTAGCTGACCAACCATATTCCAGCAAGTCTTGCTTTTGCTGGACCCAGTATATAATTTCTTGCAATATGATTCAATTTTATAATTTGATTTACTTAATTTGTATTTATCTGTTAGCTCTTCATTTTAGGATAGAAAGGGTTTTGTGGAAGTATTTTTAGTATGTTTCTCTCTAATAAAAGCAATGACTATTTTTCTTCCACCTATTTGGGTGTGGCTCTCTTAAACTCATCCCTGGCTGTACTGACATATTTTGGTTTGAGGTATATATAGTCCTGAACATTTAGGATAAACATAATTGCAAATACAAATAAGAAATTTTCTTTAGATTCCAACATAAATATCTTGGATTTTCTCTTTTTACTGAGCATTTATCTATGTTTCTTCCTCCAAAGAATATATAATTAAGAAATAATCATATATTTGACTTCACATCAAAAGTTACAAGGAAAAGCATTAGCTTTTTTAATTATGGAAAAAAATTAAAGTATGATTATGTTAAAAACATCCACATGAGAAAACCATATAAGAAAGAGTTAGGAATAATTCATGTGAAGGTTCAGATGAGATTTTTATAGACAGTTCTTTGCAGCTGCAGTTGACTTGAATTCCAGTGAGCCCCAGGTCCTCAAATATACAGAACTGCTTCTGTCAATAAGGTCTCCAAGACGGCCAACATCTTCAGCTGCATGCAGACTTAGTTTCAAGGGGATTGTCTTTACTGAAAGTGTCCTTTCTGGTGCTGCTTTTATTAATCCCTATGGGTTTTAAAGAAAGAAGTCACTTTTGAAATGGGTTCAACATTGTCAGGTTGCCAAAGAGGAAATCTCAAGATAATCAATTCAAATTCTCAGGGCCCTTCTCTTGCTTACTGGGTTACCCCAAGGAAGGTTTAGAAAATTATGTAATTGACTGCATATAGCTTAAAGTTTTCCTCCTGAATAATTTGGTATTGGCTTAATGTTCTTATTCATTATATATGCTTAAAATGGAATTAGATAAAATTATTTACATGTGTTATATTTGGTATGGGTATGAAGAATACTATTCTTTCAATTTCAACTTAATAACTTCAAAATAGAGGATATATAAGTCTATTACCAAACATATCTTATTAAAATTTATTCCAGTACAACATAATATGGCAGGTATCAAAAGCAGAGCCATATTAAAATGCATAGGTATTATTAATAGAACCATATTGGGCTTTCAAAAAATAGCATCAAGTAAGGCCCTCTAGGATTAGTTTCAGGCCCATAGCTATTTAACATATTTATTAACAATCTGAATAGAATGCTGAGAAGAAGATGATTCAAAATTGAGAGGAAAAGCAAATACTATGCTTGAAGATTTATGATTCAATAAGATCTGGAGAGATTAATAGAATGGGCAAAGGAGTACTTAAGTCAGCTTTAGCACATGCATTAGTAAAAGGAGAAGCAAACATTTTAAATTGGGACTTTAAGCAGCTTCCTCTTTTATGTTGGGTAGCTTTAGCTGAACAACATTCAATATGTATATATTTAGATTATGTAATTATGCACATTGTTCTTTAAGATGCATGCATTTACCAGTGCCAAAAACAAGCACTAAGCATTCAGGTCTAAATCAATGTCAGAATAATTGCCAAGGAA
This sequence comes from Pteronotus mesoamericanus, assembly GCF_021234165.1. Classification (NCBI taxonomy): domain Eukaryota; kingdom Metazoa; phylum Chordata; class Mammalia; order Chiroptera; family Mormoopidae; genus Pteronotus; species Pteronotus mesoamericanus. The sequence continues at coordinate 20,769,863 of NW_026555285.1, read as the reverse complement.
GAACTACGGACAAAAGGCAAATTTTATCATAAAGTGATAAAAAATTCAACAGTTGGATATACAACTAGAGTCGTGAACTTAAATCATGAAGTAGGATTAAACCACAGCTGGGGCACGGTTATCTTGTTCTTTATAAAGTTCATACCGGCAGCCTGGAAAACGTATAGAGAACATCCAGAGGAAGTTATAAAATAAATCATATTATGAAAAATTTATAAGCAAAATGAGAGCAATGAGAACACAAGATTATGATAAACTTAAAAAGGAGTAGTTATTAAGAAAAAATGTGTGCTCATTATACATAATTTGGTGAAACACTTAAAGATATTACACATAGAATCATTGAAGTATTTTAAAAGCAGAAAAATCTTAGATTGTACATCATAAAAAGAATCATTGCTCTGGGCTTCAAAAGATGTTTGTATGTAGTTCTGATAGGTTATTTTCCTATTAATTTTCTTATATGTTGCTTACTGTTTTGTTAATTCCTTAGGTCATTTCAATAAACTCACTGTGCAAGCTTTAATTTTGAAATTTTTTTTAAGAATCCTCCTTAGTATATTTTACTTGGATTTTTTTTATGATTTGCCTATAATTGTATATTATTTTATTTTATCAGAGATTGGAAAAAGAGAGCAAGAAAGGTAAGGCTAGGAAAAAAGAGCAGTTTGTTATAAAGTCAAAGAAATATCAGCCTAGAATATTTTCACAAATAAGATGATATAAACTGAAAATGCAAATGCAACTTTCAGATGAAAATATGTTATCTAAGAATGTCTAATGCAAATAGTTATTAGCTAGATTGTTAGAAATCATATAAGTATGCATTGAGAATATTCAGGGTTAATTAGGCACAGGGAATATTAGGGAGTGATAAGAAAGTTAATGCCAGGTATCAATTATTTTAACCAAGTAAAGAGGAATATAACTTTATTGAACATAAATTAGAATTTCTTGTCAATAGAGAAACTTGGTTATGAATCTATTAAGACATTATATAAAATAATATATTATTTTTATAACCATATTTTCTATGTTCTTTATTCACCATGTGAAGAAAACTAAAGGGAATAAAAAAATGGATCTTTAAATATTTGGTGATTTTAAAGTAAAAGCTATTTTTAAAAGGAGGGCTATGATCAGAAAACCCACTAACATTTCACTGTTACAAAAATGTAAAAATATATATATTAACACACCTTTATTGTATTTTTCCCCCAGTACCATTTAGTGTCTTTATACCCCTCCCTCTAGAAATCACCACACTATTGTCCACGTCCATGAGTCCTTCTTCCTTTTTGCTCAATCTCTCCACCTTCCAACCTCCGCCCCTTCTCTACCTGTCATCCGCTCTCCATCTATGAGTCTGTCCCCATTTTCCTTGTTAGTTCAGTTTGTTCATAAATATATTAAAATCAAAAAAAAATGATTAACACACAAATGCAATACATGGTAGGCAGAAAATGAGAGACATAAAAATGGAAGGGAATTAAAACAAATAAAGTGCCTTGGGAATTACTGAGGAGGTTCTGTTTCATATTGGCAATTTGCTATAGTCTCTATTTTAAGGTGGTTAGTGGTGCTGAGTGATGCTTCTATGGAAAGACTTGGATAAACCTGAGGGAAGGACAGGTGAATCTTAGTGAGATATCTGATTGAAAAATTAGAAGACAAGCATTTTCAATAAAAAAATAATTTGATGGGTGAAACCTTAAATGAAGAATGTTTACAAAGTTACATTGGATTTACTATCTGACAATGTGACTAGAGACACATAATATTCAGGATGATTTTGTTATGGTACATGCATTCTCCAAGAAATTATCTTATGTAACAATTAGTTTTTATGACTTAGCGTGTGTATGACTTACCTATCTTGTCCAGAGTTTTCTAAATACTTTCTCTCAGACCATAACAATTATCTTGCCTTGAAATCTAATCCTTTATACATTTTTTTCCCTGTCAGAATTAACTCTTTTCTTCTCTTATTACTATTTTTCTGGTTGCTAGTTAGCATTATGCATCAATGCATAATTAGTTAAAAAGTACCCTTTAAATTTGTTCTGTCTAAAGATATCACCCACCTATTAAATTTGAGAAAAACCTCATTGTTAAGCACAAAAGCCATGCTTCCTCCATAGTATTGGATAAAAAATGAGATTATACTTCTCAGAATATTATTAATATGGAACGATATGTTCTAGTCTTATTAAAATCTAAGTCCCCCCACCCCAGGAGATTTAGTGTCATTTTCTTATTTCACATTATCCTTGGTAACTAGTCAACAAAACAGGACTTGGCATTCATGTTGTTTTTATTGCTTAAATAAAAAACAAACATTATTATGCATAGTATCACACATTCTAAGTGAAAATTGCTTTTTAAATAGAGATGTATATTTTATACACGTTTTTAATTTTTAAGCAGACATTTTAGGAAAAGTAAGGCCCTGTATAACTATATTGCTATGGCAATGATGCTGAATTTCTCATAATTCTCATAATTCCAAATTCACAATCTTTGAACACTATTTTTAAGAAAATGTTAAATAGCTTTGTATTTCAAGGTTGTGTCATTGTGCATTAAAATAAGATGTTAGATTAAGACCAGAGCATGGGGTTTTCAGAAATAGAGTAAGAAATGCTAACAAAACCAATACCACAAACAAATCAAAGGCAATAAGATGTGTGCTTTAGACATACAATCACTGTTTTATATTTTTTATGAAAAACTGAGATTTATGTTCAGTTAAGATCAATATTTTTTTCTTATGGGCAATTTTGGTGATTTGTAAATATCTATATAAGTTTAAAACAGCTTAAAAAATAGTAGCTGGAATTTCTGATCCAGAGGCAAAACAGTATATAGCTTAGCATTACTAATTTATATAAAAATATAAATAAAAGGGTATAATTTAATCTACATTATTACCTCTTCTTTTACTACAAACATATAAAGCTGAGCTGACTAATTTAGCAAAAGAGATGGACAATGGCTAAGATATTACTCACCACTAATCTTTTTTAAATAGCTTATGTTTATGTATAATTGGTAAAAATTGAATTACTTTACTACATGAATTGATATGTTGTACTACATTTTTCTGAAATATTGACCTTTTTGGTTTGATTTTTAAATTTATTGGAGTTGAAGTATATCATGGACAATGAAATCTTTTTGTAATTTATGAAATAACACAAGCTTTTTTTTTTTTTTTTTTGACCAGAGTTACCAAGTTATTGAGATACTACATCCAGTGGAAGCGCCTTAAGATATATTTTGCAAAAACTGAATAAAACTTAAAAATTATGGGTAGAGAGAGGGAAAACAAGCCTGTTTTTACTTCATACTGAGAAAAATAACTTTCAATAAAAATTCATTTATCCATTTTTATTTCCGATTTCTGCTACAAAAGTTTAATATCGTAGAAGAACATTTAAAAATATTTGATATGTAAAATTTACTCACCAAGACTTACTCCCCAAGGTCATGTGTCTTGCAGCTTTGCAAGATGCTGTTTTTGGCACATAGGAATCAGGGCACTGGTACTAGAGCCTCATTAGCTTCCTCCACAAAGAGATGAATGCCCTTTCAGAAGAATTAAATAAAAAGTCAGATAAAACTAGGGCAGAAATTGCTGCCATGGATACAAAGCCGGACTCAGTACTTTAGTTGCATATCTGAACAAGTTGTTGTAGAAAACTGCAGGAAGAGCAGAGGCAAAAAAAAAAAAAAAAAGAAGAAGAAGAAAAAAAAAACAAAAGAAAGAAAGTTTTGCTGCCAAAAGTATTCCAAGGACATAGCAGTGAGCACGACCCTGGTTTAATTTAGCTCTTCCCCAGTCAAAGTCACCCTCGCACCCCTGGCATGAAGATAGTGGTAATGAAGGAGGGGGAGGGCGCAGGGGATGGGGGAGGAATACCTGAGAAATATTTTCAAGACAATCAATAGTAATTTTTACAATATTTAAATAAGGACAAAAATCAATACATGGTAAAAATATATTCAAGCTCCGATGTAGCTGAAAGAAATGAGAATGACAAAACTGATAAAAATTAAATTCAAACTGTCAGATTTAAAAGATGAAGATAAAAGAGTAAAGGTTTTGCCAGCAAAAGAAGAGATAAATTCAAGTAATATATCGTCCTCCATTACTGTAAGCCCTTCTTAAACAAGAAAATAAGACATCCTATGCTTAACAAACAAAATAAAACTAGTACAAAAATTATGGCATTAAGTAAAATAAATTTCATACTTTTATTATAAAATGATATATAATGGACCATTTTTCAAATGTAAAACATTACAATGTTTCAAGTTTTCTAAATAAATTTTTAAAATGACTTAAATGTAAAATGGCAAAATGAATGAAAATACTGCAATTAAAAAAAACTAATGGAAATTGCATATTATTTACATTCTGTTATTTTACTTATTAAAGTACCTATTGCATGCATTTGATGTGGCCATTGTGAGATCATCATTTATAACATCTAGACTGTCATGAATATTCCCTAAAAACACTAATACACCAAGAGAATCTGCTTGACAGAACTTTAGGAAACTGCAGAATAGCAATAAGAATCTAAGGTAGGTGAATATAATGAGATGAAGTACTTTAAGTCATAGGACCACAGAGAATTCTAGAAAGAACCTCACGTATTTTAAACAATGTTTCAGGTGTTTCTGGGAGACTTATATTTAGAAAGTGACAATCTGGTTGTGTTTTTGATATACAAATATGTGTTTACAAGGCAGCCAAGGATGGAATGGAGTTTGAGAAGGTATGTGTTAGCAAAGACTTTGAGGTTTGAACAGCATAGTGAGTTCAAGAACTACACATAGTATTTTATACCAGGAATATAAATTGGGGCAGCTCTAATAATAACATGGAGGAGGATTTTAATCACCAAATCTGTTCAATCTATTTGTAATTCTTAACCATCTAGGTAAATAAAAGTTCTAGATATGTGCTGTTGAATATGACAGCTACTAACCCCATGTGGCTATTTTAACTTAGGTAAAATTAAAGATTCCATTCCTAAGTTTTGCTAGCTGAAAATTGCTTAACAGGTCAATAACTGCAGATACAAGTGGCTACCATAATGGATATTTCACATATGGAGCATTTCTATCATCTCAGAACTTTCTAGTAGAGAGAACAAAGAAACAGAAGAGCAAAGCTAGAAATCTACTGATGAGTGAGATAATGGATGGCCCTTCACAATATACTCAGGCCTTGAAACGTTATATTCTGGACCATAAGAAGACACTAAAATATTAAAGTAAGGATGCTTAATAAAATTTTTGTGAATGAGAAAACCAAGAATGAAGCTATAATTTACTGAACTTCTATGTGCATTAATCACTGTGAAATGATCAGGGTTTCTGGCCATTCCCCCCCACCCCTTACTCTTTGTGACACAGGCATTTCAGACTAAATTAAGGCCCAGGAGAGGGCCATACTCCCTTACGCCTCTACATAAAATTTCTCCATTTGCTTTCAACTATTAGCCAATTTATTCTTTTCTGTTGAAAAGTTTATCTAACCTGCTACTGAAGTCGTCTTCTTAAGTGAGTTCCTTTGTCCTTTTATTGGTTATTCTCCTTCTGGAGCATTCTTTCACCTTCATTGTATTTGCTATTTCCTTGCTTTTATCTGTTAGAATGCTTTACACATGATAGCATGAACCATATTTAGACAATTTACCATTTTGTTTGTACCACTGAAACAAAATAGAATATATGTTTTTAAACATAAATTACCTTTAGTGCTAATGAATGGTCACAAGGTAACTATGGCTTTCTTACTTTTTGCATATTAGGACTTTAAATCTTAAATGGCCTAAGTAATTTATACAGATTCAGCAAGCTAACAGGTTGAACACTGAAATTTGAAACTACATAGATTATATTTAACTCTAGTTACATTGTGAAGACTGGATTAGATTGTGTGTAAAAATAGAATTTGGGAAGCTAATTAGGTACCATTGTAACAGGAAGAATGTTTAATGATAAGAATCTAAGACTGGGATATAGAAATAAAGAAAATAAAAAGGTCATAGTAGGAGTATTAAAAAGATCATTTCAACCTAACTTGTTTCATTGTTAGGATAAGGGGATAGTGGAAAGATAGAAGTTGATTTTATCAGAATTTTAATTTGAGATACTCAGGAAATACAGCTGTATTTTATAAATACAGTGATTATAAGACAAACAAAATTTTGGGAAAGGTATTGGTATTTTTGTATCTGAGCAATCTTTGTTACTCTCGGGTTGAAAAACTTAGTAACTGGAGAGAAGACAAGGATGAGTAAAAAAGAGAAGAAGGAGAATTCAGTATATATTTGAATGAGAAAATTATTAGAAAGCTTTGACTTATAAATTAATGTTTGACCAAAAGAAATTAGTGATATCTCCCTGAGTAAACATTTGAAGTGGGAAGAAAAGGTAACTAAAGAACAGAGTAGATCACATTGAAGATGGGGCAACAGCAAACATTTCAGTGTCAGACAACATAAAATGAGGTGACAATGAAATTAGAGTATCAGTTGCCATCAATACAGAAGAGGAAAGAGAATAAAAAATTCAAGGAGAAGAGACAGTCACAAATGACAGAAAATGTTAAGTATGATAATGCTTAAAATCAGTTGACACTAGTTAACAAATATTTAACAATAACAGCTCCAGAACACTTTTAGGGATGTGGCAGTACTAGTGTAGTGAGTTGATTTTGATTATGCAATGTTCACTTTTTTATATTTTGTAGCCTCAGAATACCATTTTAATAAACAGTAAAGATATGACACACATGCACAAACATACACACATAAATGATAAAAAGAAGTGAGAAAAGAGAACAAATAATACATAAGTGTAAATTCCCTCTTTTTGTAAGAGGATATGCTTTAAGATGTATTTAAAAATAGTATGCTGAGTCTTTTAATTTTGTATTTGACTTTGATATGTCATTTTAAACAAATATTTTGTGTATCATTTTCTAATTGAAAATATTTATATGAGCAAGAATTCAGACAAAAAGAAGACATTTATTTTTAGAAGTCTAATTTTGGCATAATAAATATCTCATTGGTTGAGTTTTTTCATTGCTATTAATTTGTTTCCCTTGATTTTCTGAGGAGAAAAAGCAAAATTAGTCCAATGAAAATACACAAAAATATAGTCACAGGATTTCTTTCAGTTTCTCTTCTGCTTGGCTTTCTGCACCTCTTTGAACTCACTCTACTTAGTTATAGGAAAGAGCCCAGTTTTGTTCACTGTCTTCTTTGCCACCATCCACATTTCTAAGAAAAAAATCATACTTTTATTTAGAAGTCCCTTAAATGTACAATACCGAAGACTTTTCCATGGTTATCACCTAAAGGACCTGCCCTTTCTCCAGTTTTGAGGAGCATGCAAAGAGGAGAGAATTTATAGCTCTAGACCTAGATATGTAGATACAAATGTAGACATAGACATTGATATCTCCTGTTTGTGAGTGTTTTCTCTGCAACTTCAAGAGTGCATCCTTCCTTTTTCTTAGGTCTCTTTGGTTCTTCAACATAGATTTTATTTTTTAAAAAAGCTGTGTATTAAGAAGGTGAGGAATATCAAATTGAGACTGTTTTATATAATATGGGTCACACTAGAATTTAAATCAATTTACTTTTGTCAGCTGAGAAAAAAATATAAAACTATCATGTTATTTAACTATAATGTCATATATTACATTATTTTTATCTATTCAAAATGAGTGAAATTGATTTTAACAAAGTATTTTTGTAAAGTAAATCTGATTAAAATTAATAAATCAATGCCACAATTACATTTTTATTATTATTTTCACAACTCACTTTTCCTTTGGGAAGCTAATTAGGTGCCATTGTAACAGGAAGAATGTTTAATGATAAGAATCTAAGACTGGGATATAGAAATAAAGAAAATAAAAAGGTTTCCTTTGATCCAGTGCACAAAGATTGGCACTAGGAAATGTGGCAAGGCCAAATGTTTTAAGAACAGCAACTTATCATTTTCAATGATATTATATGGAATAATATCTCAAGTTCTTGCTGATGAAAAGTAAACTGTCCAGCAACATTTAGTTCTTACATTACTAAAATAGTAAGATATTGCATTTACCCTTTCATATTAGTAGTTGAAGGTGGGAGAACTGAAAAAATATTCCTTATACTATTATTTTTAATTACAAAGAAACACAATGTTAAAATTGATATTGTGGTTTCCTTTTCTTCTAAACAGAAAACCCATTTAAAAATTATTATTTATATAACATTGTCTAATCAATACTGTTCCTTATGTATAGTTTATTATTTATTTTTTCCTTCTTAAAAAAAGAAAGAAAAAGTAATTTTTTTATATATCCAAGCTATTTTTTAATCCTCGTCCAAGGACAGTTTTTCATTGCTTTATAGACAGAGAGGAAAAGAGAGAAACATCAATGCAAGAGAAAAGCATTGACTGGTTGCCCCCAGTACATGCCTGGCCTGGGGACTGAACTCACAACCTAGATATGTGCCCTGACCAGAAATCAAATATGCAGTCTTTTGGTTATAGGATGATGCTCTAACCAACTGAGCCACACTGATCAGGGCAATCCAAGGCACTTAATGTTTGTGATCATATTGATTCATGCCAAATGAGACAACTTATTTGCACATTAGGTGTTTATTCAATGCTTATCTTTTGAACTCTTATTATGTGCCAGGATCTATAATAGAAAAAGAAAATATAGTGAATTTTGTCACATATGGTATCTGTGACATCTTGAAGCTCATAAGCTAGTGGTGGTGATAAACAAAAAACAAAAGTTTATACAGTTACATATAACACTGAATACTGCAATAGCTATTGTGAAGAAAAAGAAAAAAAATGGATCAAATTTGAATGTGTTATTAAATGCCTGTTTGTGGAAACAGTAATTAAACTGAAACATGTAGGATTGATAGGAATTAGCTGTGAATAGTGGACAGAGGGCATTTTCAAGATAGAGACACAAGACAATATTATGGCGGTAAAATAAAATGGAATCTTATCTAAAAGACGACAAGAAGTTACTAGAGAATATTGAACTTTTGAAGGATTTGATGTATATTTTTAAAAGATTATTCTAAACACAGTATACTTAAAGAATGGTTTAGCCTGGTATCCAGCATGGTGATAAGCAGAGAAAAAGATGAGTTCAAAGATCACTAAAATAACACAGACAATACTACAACTTAACCCCTTCTAAACCAAGTGATCCGGTTAAAAAATCAGCAGATGACCCAAATAGACATTTCTCCAAAGAGGATATATAGATGAACAACAGACATATGAAAAGATGCTCACCATCATTAATACCAGGTAAGTACAAATTAAAACCACAATGAAACATCACTTCATACATCTTAGAAAGCCTATCATCAATAAACCAACAAATAAGTGTTGGTGAGGATATAAAGAAAAGATACATACCCCTTGTACACTGTTGATGAGATTATAAATAAGTTGAGCCACTGTAGAGAACGTTATGCAGATTCCTCAAAGATTTAAATATAGAGCTACCATATAATATCTCAATTCTACTTCAGTTCACTTACATGAAAAAAACAAAAACATTAAAAACATTGCTTCAAAAAAATATATGCACCCGGTGTTCATTGCAGCATCAAAAGTAATAGCCAAGTTATGAAAGCAATCTAGATGTCCATGAGTAAATGAATGGATAAAGATGTTGTGTGTGTATGTGTATGTGCATGTGTATATATATATATATATTTTAGATAGTATATATATATTTTATATAGATATAAATATAGATGATATAGATATAGATGATATAGATATAGATAGATATATAGATAATGGCTACCCCAATCCTTTCTAGGGGGCTGTGGAGACAGGTGTGCTGGTATCACTGTGTAAAATACAATATGGAATGGAGAACAGGAGGAAGTGAACGATCAGCAGCCCACAACATAATGTGGATCATTTTTTTCAAGGAGAGGACTCAGGTAAGCATACCTCAGGGAGTGAAGTCACTTCCTTGACAAGAGACCTCAACAGAACTTGGAATCTTTGTAACCAGGCACCAACATTCTAGGAACAACCCCACAGCCAGCTCACTTTGCAGGATGCACCCTATAATGAATGGGGTTCTTTTGCTGGTTCTTGATTTATTACCAAGACTCCTGTTTCAGAAAAATATGCAGTGAAAACCTTTCCAGACACTGCAGACATCGGCTCAACACTCATCCCCAGCATAACTAGGCATTTTCCAGGGAGTCCTCTAAGAGCTCTATCTCCCTGCTCAGAGGTGCAAATGCATCAACCTTAAACAGAAATGAGACCTACATGGTGTGGGCTATTAGGCAGGTAAGCTGCATAAGTTGCTGGAACATGGGGACATGTGGGGCCCACCTTTCTAGGCAGGAAATCCACCTTTACCTCCACATTTCGGTGTACTTACAGAGCTCTGCCCATCCCTAACAAGTGCTAGACCTTCTGTTTCAAAGGTATGCACGCATCCTTGCTTTATTCTGATGAGAACAATGGACTAAAAAAGATTGTCTCATCCATCCTAGGCACCTGGCTAAACCAGTACTCAGAATATTTTCCAGCCTCCAGATTTTTCAGCCTAACTATGCTATTAGCTTGGAGTGCTGGACCCATCTTTTCTTTTTACAGCTGAAGTACCTTGAGCCCATTGAGGCAGAACAGGCAGCTCCAAAGTAAAATTTACTCAAACTCAAGGGCTAGAGCAATACCTACACTATCTCCAGCTTCAGAACAACAACAGTTTGAAGCTACATCTCTCCTTCAAACTCAAGAGATAAATCAAGTACGTACACCAGTTCCAGTTTCAAAGTAAGAGAAGGGACATGTCAGAGCTTTCATTCAAGCTCAAGAGTTAGAAGAACATATGCCAGCTAAAATCCCAGACCCAGGGCATGCTCAAACAACAGCTTCCATTCAAATTCACAAGTTACAACAAGTACCTAGAACAACTTTAGCTATAAAGCCACAAGAAGTTTAAGCTACATCTCTCTTTAAAGCTCAAGAACCAAAACAAGCACCATCACCAGCTATAGCTACAGAGCCTGAGCTGGCTCAAGCCACAGTTCTCATTCAAGCTTAAAGGCTAAATAAAAAAAATATATACCAGTTCTAATTCCAGAGCCAAAGGGTGTTCATGTCACAGCTGTCATTCAAGCACAAGAGCTAGAATAAGAACCTACAAAAGCTTCAGCTTCACAGCCAGAATAGGCTCAAGCAACCATTCTCATTCAAGCTTAAGAGCTAGAACAAGTACCTATTCAGATTCTAATTCCAGACCCTCAATTAGAGTTTAAGCCAACTCCAGAGAGGGCATTACCACCAGCTTTTGAACTACATAGGGTTTAGGGACCAAATGTAGCTCCACAGTGTGGTCTTACTCTAACTCTAGATCTATAGACAGGCCCAGATCTTACAGCAACCCTGGTCAGCTCCTTCCCCATTATACCTAGAGCTGGCATGGGGCAAGCAACTTTTGCCAGCTCCAGCAAGGATTCCAATGCCAGATTATGAGCTGAAACTAGTGCTATCTATAACATCAAAGACTTCATTCCTTTGCCTACCATTGAAAATTTTAAGGATATAAATAGATGGATGATAGGTAGATACATACATATATATATATATATATATATATTACATGTTTATTCTATTATAAAAAGGAAATAAAATTTAGATATTTGATCATAAAAAAAGAAATAACTCAAGCAATAAAAGATTATGGATGTAGAGATGGTCACTAATGGAGTAATATAATTTATATACTGTATTCACGATGAACAAGATTTGACAATGAGTAGAATGGAGGGAAATGAAGCTGTCAATATTGGCTTCCAGCTTTCAGAATTAAGAAATTAAAGATGAAGAATAAAGGAAATATATTTTTTGGTCAAGATCAGGATGCTTTTGACCATTAAAAAACAATTAGCAAGATACCAAGTGGGAACACTAAATGAGCATTTAGATATAGACCCAGAGATCAGAGAAGATGCCTGAGCTCATGAGTAGATATTTGTAAGACATGCATATGGCTTTTTAGGACATGAGAATGAAAGAAATTCATAAGACTAAAAATATGGAATTGTAAGTGAAGGGAACACTGAGACAAACCTTGATAAATTCCAAAATTAAAAAGACCTGAAAAGGAGGAAATGTTAATGGAGAAATGTAAGTATAAGATGACAGAGTAGTATGAGAACAGAAAGTTACATATTAGATAAAAATTCTCTAAGTTGCCCCTCCAAGGAGAGGGAGGATCAAATGTATGGAATTTCATTGAGCATTCAAAGATAAATAGTAAGAAGGTTATCCTTTGTGTTTGAGAATACATCTAACATGGTTACAATTAAGAAGTTTGTTTAGAGAGTTGGAGCTTTAGATAACATCATCATGGATGTTCTTAACAACATGCAAAATATATAGTATTATCTCTATTTTTACAGTTGAGACTACTGAGGCAAGAGGCTACTTGCTTATAGCCAATAGCCAATATTTAGATGAAATGGAATTTGAAGGTATATTAGGCATAAAAGTCCAGGGTCATAACCACTAGATGATACACTTTTATATATTTCCAGGTTCTATCCCATTATTTAAATATTTGATTTGGATGCTCTGTTTTGACCTCTTTCTAAATGACTTTGAAAATATCATTCCAGTCCCCTTTGAGCCTTGCATATTCCACTTCTTTTGAAGGATGTATTCCCTATTCTCATTCTGGACTTTTACTAAAAATTTGACTAAACTTATCATACTTGCTACCTTTGTCCTCTCTGTAATTAAAGTATCCTCCTTCTTTCTATTCTCACACAGCACCAAATAAATGCATAAGGATGAATCTAGTTAAGAGTATGTAATACCTTGTTAATTTTCCCACTTTTGCTATAAGAGGGTATTTTCTTGTGGTCAGAAACTGTATTTTATTTACATCATATTTCCACTGTCTTTCTCACTCCCTGACATAGAATGAGCACCAATAAGTGAATGTGTGAATAATTTCTCAAAAATGTATTCAGATTTTTAGTGTTAATTTAACTTATTATGTATCTTTTTTATATTCATTTGCATATCCTGGTTCTAAGCAGAAACTATTAGAAAAGGTTAATATAACTTGGTTTCTTTCTATTACTTAAAGTATTAGAAAAAGGATGCTACATAGAAGACAAGATTGAACATGAATAAATATGTATGGCTTGATGTGGACATTATTCATATTAGTATTCCAGGTATAATTTTGAGAATATAATGATATTTAGGGTCCTATTTATTTGCTTCATGTTGCGAAATGGAAGAGAAAGAAAATAAGGTTGTTTCTCTGTTCCCCAGAAGATACATTTATTTTTTTATTTTCATCTTTAATTCCCTTTTTAAGATTTTGTTTGGAGGAGGGTTGTTTTACTATGTAAAACCAACATTGCAAGTAAGGAAGAAAATAGTAAATAAAAATGTATTACCTTTAAATTTCATGTTGTTTATAGACACAAAAGTTTTTCATTAAAAGTACTTTTGACTGCATAATTTACACAGACTTATTATAATGTTAATAATTGCCTTTCTCATCTTTTCCCCACTGCATCCCTTCTATGATGTTTTATTAGTTATTTTAGAATCACTTAAAATATTAATCTAAAAAAATCTTAGTTCAGATAAACAACTGGTCAATTTAGTTTAACAATTGATTTTTCTTATTATTTTATACAATATATTTATTTATTTATTGACACAAGTGAGCAGTGATGCTTTGTTATAGCCTTATCTATGCTCATATTTTCTCTCACTATCAAAAACAAGTGTAACTTTTGGGAGAATAGAATTTATTTAGTTTTTAAATATACCAATATATAATCTTAAAGTCTGTATTAAGGATGACACACAATTTTGAAAATTTTCTTTTGGGAAATTATGTGCCACATTAAAAATATTGATTTAATATGTATTGAGTTTTGGTCACAATTACAATGCCAACATGCTTATACCTTCTGGATAAATCACTAATTTTCATAAAATTCAGTTTCTTTTTCTTTAATGGTTGGCTTTTAAAAGAGTATCTTCAAATTTCCTGCAGCTCTAAAAGAGCAGCACTGTATGTAGTAGAGTGGAATTTGTTCAGATTTCTATTTTTTTACTGTTGTATTTTTCTTATCTAAATACATATTTAAGGTTTCCAATTAAAGATGACATATGTTAATTAATCTGGGCTTGGGCAAGTAAAATTAAGTTTCGTTAATGACTACTATTTTTGTTTCTCTTATCTGTCAATTATTAAATATACAATAAATGACCCCTTTGCACCAAAATTGCATCCACAAGATAGCTGGAAACTTATTTTCACTTATATATATTTTAATATAACACACATTGTTAATCTCTATTCAGGTATATAATTCTTAGAACAAGAAATGGATTACTTAAATGAAAATCCGTAGACCTACTGTTTTAGGCATGAAGGTTAAATTATAAAATGAACATAGAAGCTACTCAAGTAGAATTCATCCATCCCTTGTTTAGAACAGAAAATCAATAAAAATTGTAAAAAGTCCATTATAATTTGACCTCTGTCATACTACAGAATAGGGTGCTGGAGTCCTCTATGGCCTCGATTTCATGCTGCCTGTATCAATTTGCAGACAGCCTGTAGTTACATTTCTTAGTATTAATACGGCAAAATCAGAAAATTACAAAGCAACAAAGTGCAAATAACCACTATTATTTGTATGAAAAATAAAATAGCAGACATGAAAAAAGAGATGAAATTAGGCTTGACTGGAAGGATTGGTTAAGTTTACTTGGCTAGAACAGAAACTGTGTATATAAATCCATGTGCGTGCGTGTGTGTAATCTTTGAGGTTCTGGATGGAGGCATGACTATAACCCAGGAGAATATTATTTTGAATGGGAAGTGTGGCAAACACCTGACACAAATTCTATGTAAAATAAGATTATTCAAGAAAAGGAAAATGTAACCCTTTCACTTTGATACATACATAGACTTCCTCGAAATGATGTATAGCAGAATTTAAGAATGAATAAAACTGTCAGCTCATAATACATATATTTACCTGTCAATATATTGAATACTTATTTATTATGTTCAGAATACTGATTTCCATAATACTTACAGACTGTTAAATAAAATGTGTTTGATCGTGTAAACTGCTGATGATCATACATGTTGTTAACTACAAAACAATAATTTCTCTGTAAATAAATAGGCTAAAAGTGACTAAAATTTTAATGAATAATAAAGCTTAATTCAGTTGAACATATGTGTATTGAATACCCACATTATAAAAGACATTATTACTCTTTTCCAGAAATGTACAGAATTTCTTACACTTTATTTAACGAAAGATACTTTTCCTTCAGTTTTGAAAGTAATTTTTTAAAAGTATATTTGCACTTAATTCTTCTTTCTGAGTAAAGAAAGATAAACACATAAAGAAACACTTAACCACTTACAATTACACAAATAATTTATGTTTATTGTAAAAAATATCAGAATAAATTTTTACATTATCTCAATAGGCATAGGCAGGAAAATTAAAAGCATATATATGACACAAAGAAACACAGTTATAATATCATATGTACAAATACATTTATATCCTTAGTATGAAGCTGTAGTCATGTAATATATGCTATTTATAATTTGCTTTTCTGCTCACTAATAGTTTCTAAATACCTTGTGTGAAGGTTATTTTACTTGTCAATGTGACTGAGCTAAGGAATGCCCAGATTAAACAGTATTTCTGAATGTGTTTTCGTGAGGGTGTTTCCTGATAAGATTAGCATTTAAATAGGTGGGTTCAGTAAAGAAGTTGCCCTTTACATTGTTAATGAAGGACACCAAATCTGTTTAGGGCCTGAACAGAACAAAAAGGCAGAAGAAGAAAGAATACATCCCTTTGACATTCTGCGTGTCTGCTCGAGTTGAGATGTCAATCTTCTCTGCTCTGGGACTGAGATTTACACTAGTGGTTTCTCTGGTTCTCAGGTCTTTGGTTTTAGATTGAAATTACACCACCTGCCTTTCCACCTCTCCAGATTCCAGATGGTGATCACAGGACTTCTGACACTCCATAATGATGTGAGCCAACACCTCATTCTCTCTCTTCTTCTACTGGTTTTGCTTCTCTAGAGAACCCTGATTAATATACCTTGCAAAGTAAAAAATTAAAATAAAAATAAAAAAATTTCCATAAAATCATTTTATAGATTTACCATAATTTTTGAGAGAGAGAGATATATTTCCTTGCAGTTATTTTTTGCAAATAGTAAATATTTATAATATTTTATTTATGCAGGATTAACTTTTAACAGTGATATTTTGGTACATATTTCTAAATTATAGTCCATGTTTACAATTGCATTATACTGTGATATGATTCCCTTTCATTGGCTTTTTTTTTGTCTTTCTGTCAAAATCAGAGTTATTCATGAGCTCACCATGAAACTTGGAAAAAATAATCACTTGGTTTGACTTTGCCTTGAACTTTGAATATCCCAAATGGGGGTTTCATATGCTCTTCTCAATCTATACAGGTCTTCTAAGAAGATATCCATCCACATAATGTAAAAAATAGAGACATTTATTGAAGATACAAGATACAAGAAACATTGTACATAAGACAATGATGCCTCACTCCACTTCAAAGTAGGCACCTTGGGACCTCACCGAGTTCTCCCAATCACCATCAGCTGCCCTGTCATATTTTCCTGAATCTCATCAATGATCTGAAATCTCTTCCCTTTCAAAGGTGATTTTAGTTGGGAAAGGCCAGAAGTTGCAGAGCTCCAAATCTGAGCTAGAAGAGGCCTGGGTCACTTAGGTGATTTGATGTTTCACTAAAAAACTCTGTGCCGGAGACATGATGCATGAGCCAGTGTACTGTGGTGATGAAGCTGCCAATCACCAGTTGCCCATAGCTGCACCTTCATCTGAATAGTTTCCGCAGAGGAATGTTCAAACTTAATGCAAAATTTGATGCAGATTCATTGTTCTACTTGCCCAGTTATTTCGAATATATCAGCCACACAGTACATATGCTCATTCAATGGCATCTACTGCCCCATCTGACTAGTACAGTGAAGTCACCGTTGTTCATGTATGTGTATTCCAGTCCACTATCCTTACCTACCATGTTAAATTGATGTCATGCAAAACATTTTCATTATATTAACAATAGCTGGACTTTTTCCAGACAGACCTTGTATTTTTAATTTTTTTTTGTAACATACAAGGGCCATACCTCACTGCTCATTTATGTGTTTGGACACCTGCTCATTCCCTGGAACTAACCAGAGGCTAGTGCTTCAGTGGTAAATGGATCACTGCTTTCCATCTGACAGGCTTAGATCACAGATATGGAGACATTTAACAAATGCTTCTGGCTGAAGACATTAACTACTGTAGGAATGATGGCCTCTGCCCCTAGAGGACACTGAGGCTGTAAAAAAAGAAAAATTAGAATAAGAAGAGCTACTCGTTTATTTGTATTACTGTTGATAAAAAATAGGAGTTCTATGGAAAGTAAACTAACAGAGCGAGTGATCTGATCAGAAATTCCTAACAGAGTGGGTAGTCTTGCTACAGGCATATACTGTATTTTGCCATGTATAATGTGCACCCACATTTTTGGCCTAAACTTTCAAGAAAAAAGACATTTGATTTTAGTTTTTTAATTCAATTTTTTATTTACTTATATTTAGAAACAAAACTGATAATCATATTCCAGGGTATTATTTTGCATATAGATATCATTATTGCCTTCTAGAGTTACACTTTTAAGACATAAGCATAAATAAAAGAATTAAAAACATTTGTATAGATATGGAATTAGTACTACCCATCTGTAACATGCGTCCTTATTTTTCCCTCAAAAATGTGGACAATAATGCACATTATACATGGGACAATAGGGTAGCTTCTTTAGGAAAAAGTTTTAAGCCAGCCCTGTCCCTTGATTTTACATCTAGTTTAACACACGTTTGAAATACCAGAAATAATACCCCCATAACGGGGCATTAATCTTAAAGAGAGCACGTAATCTTGTTAATTATCTTATATAGTACAATACCTGTCCTGTTTTCTCCGTTCACCATCATGTCCCCTCCTTAATGTCAAATGTTTAAAAGAAACTGAAACTGTTATTCTCTAGAGCATTTGAGATCTTGCTCCTGTCATGTGTCATCAATTTGGCTCAAATAAACTTGTATCATAATTCTCTACAGGTTTAAACACTTTTTAAAGCTTTAATTTATTGATTTTGAGAGACAGAGAGAGAGACAATATGTTGTTCCACTTATTTATACACTTCTTGACTGATTTCTGCATGTGCCTTGACCAGAGATCAAACCCACAATTGTGAAGTACCAAGACAATGCTCTAACCCACTGAGCTACCCAGCCAGGGTGGTTTGAATGTTTCTAATATGAACATTACAAAGCTCAAACCAACATCAAGTGGAATACCAATAGAACATAGGCCATAACATTAAAGGAAATCAAAGCAGGTATGCATTAATATGAAATAAATAAAAATGTTTATTCACAAGCACACACACAGAGATAGTAAAATTTGCTTTAAACAACTGATAAAAATAAAAATGAAAATTGGCAAATGCTAAGGCAGAAGTTTTCAGTCTCCCCATGGCATTGGCTGCCTGCTCACTCAGCATTACTGGAAAAGGACTTTAGGTGGGTTTAATTGGAGAGTAGTGTTGAGCTCGATAGAAGCTAATAACTTGCATTATCAAAGTGAGTGTTACTGTGCAGTTTTACTGTGTTCATTAAAAATAGATGGCCACTGTGCACGATAAATCTTCATTTTTCCTGTAGCATTTGTAGTATGAATGAGAGACAGATACCTGCATGACTGAGAAAAAAACCTAACAGCCAAAGGCTCTATAACTTACTTTAAATTTAAGTTTCAAAATATTAGAAATTAAAAGAAGAAAAACATGATTTTAGTATATCAGTTTGCATTTGATTTCTCAGTAATTTTAAACTTCATTAAACTGCTCATTCAAATTTGCTTCTGAATAATTTCTGGTACATAAAAGAATGTTGTGAATTATTTGGAGATATCTATTTAATAAATGATTTTCTAAAATTACTGGCATATATTAGAAGGATAAATATTTTTACTTTTCTAAATAAAAGAGTTCTAAGTAATTTCGAAGGGCAGAGTATACATACATATTTATAACTAAAATTTAAATATGCAAAAAATGAGTAAGATTCACATAAAACAGTTTGTATTATCTATCCTATCTTTATGAAACTATCTTTAAATTGTCTAAAATTACATGAACCCTCAAACTTTCTCAGTATTTAAATTAGATTACACATTTATTGTACACTAAATACATGATATTGTAATAAACTTAAATGATTAAGAGTAAGTTCATTTAGTTGCCATATGATTATCTCAACAAGTAAAACATTAAATGTGCTTTATTGCCCTAATTAATACATTAAACTTGCAAAGAGTTTGAACATTTAACCAGTGTTAAACAAAATAACTATAGTGAGTTGATTGGATATCAATTAATTGCCAAAATTAGCATGTTAATTAGTGTTTATTTTACTATAATGGTAGTTATCTAGGAGATTGTTAATTGAAATACTTTAAGCTTTCTTTTCTGAGTGTAATTATATTGACAGCCTTACTTTTTGGATATTTATACGGTAACAAGATGGGAATCTTTATAAAATAAAACTCAAGCACTTATAAATAAAATAATATTCAGCCCCTTTAACTTCTTGAACTTAAGTATATAACACATAGTAATAGACTGTATTTATTGTTCTTAAGGTGGGGTACTTTTATTAGCTCAGTTTTTCTAATGTTATACAACACTTAAAGAAATGTAGTTAATAGGAGATATTTTCTCTCCTTGCTTTAATCCAAATTGTATGAGTGGCCTTTGGTTTGCAGATTGGTTGTTCAAATTAATCTTAGCATCTATGTTATCACACAAATAGTTCTTATCAGTAATTATTAATTACTAATCATGGTGAGAATAGATGGTGAAGAGGGAGAGAAAATGGTTATATATAGTAGAAATATTATATATTATTACTTATCTAAAAATATATAAAAGAATTTGAAAGTTCCCATAGATCTTAGGACATGAGCAATCTTGGACCCTCCGGCCCCCTCCACCGTCCCCTTTGCCCCCACCCCCCCTTCTTTGCATGCTCACGAGCGTATTAAAAAGGAGCTTTTGAACTTGTGAGGCTTTGTGATTCATAGCTCTCTTCTCTTTCCCCAATCTTATTTTTCAATAAAGCTTCCTTCTCCTTCAATCTTTTCCAGAATTCCACAATCCTTTCTATCCAAGAAATCTCCTTAATTTTGTTTGGGAAGAATTTTTAAGTACAACACTGAGCAAGAAACAAATAAAACAAACATATCCTACAGGCGCCATCAACAACAATAAAAATCAGGGTTATAGTTGTGACCATTTAAGAGACAGTCTTTCTCAGATATCTGGACTAGACATATATTAAGAAAACCTATGTTACTGCTTTTTTTAAATTAAAAATAATAGTAAAATTAATATAATATATAATATAATTATTATATTAACATATTTAAAAATTAGAAAAGAATGAATACCCATCTATTAAGGTTCTGATGTATTCCACTATGTTTCAATATTTTGCATATTTTACTTTAGATTTATTATCAGTTCCAGAAGATGCTGAGCTCCTAGATCAATATCTAGGATCTGTTGAACTTGCCTTTTCAATTTTCAAAGTTCTCAATCTTCTATTTTTGCATCTATCTAGGAATTTTAATTACAATCAGTGGGAAAGAGGCTGTGTTCAGTTTATGCCATTTTGATTGGCACCAGAAGTCTAATGATGAGTTTTTGAAATTACTAGTCTCATTGGAGGTTTTCTCATATCCAAGAGTGTTCACTGTGGCAAATATAGCTAGTTCATTGAGGGGACAATTTGATTGTTTGGTTTTTGGACAAATTTCCTAAAGCTCAGCTAATATCTTTTTTCTTCTGCCTTTTTAATAATTGTGCAACCATATAATAGCTTTACTAAATTTCCTTCATTTCCAAATACCCAGAATGGTCCCCAGAAGTTAATTTAGATTTTTATAGCCCCTTTATGCTTAAATAAGCATGAGTTGAATTTCTTTTGCTTGCCTAAAAGAACCCAGAGGTATAGTATTTTAGTGGAAAAAAAAAAAAAAAGAACTATGTAGTCAACCAAATCTTAATTTTCATCTTGAATTGAACACTAAGTTTTCTCTACCCAATTCAGCTAGTTAACTTCAGTTTTGTCATTAGTGAAATGGTATAATAATGCATAGACAATAGGACCATTATGAAGCCAAAATGATAAAGTCCCAGCAATTGTTATGTGAACTATTATATACATTGATTGCTACCTAACTGATTCATTCAAAAACACTATCAAAATAGCTAAAATCTGAGCATCTTTGGAAGGTACAGTTATTACTCATCAAAACAACAAAATCAGTACAACATTAATTTAGAAGATAAAATGAATTAGTCTATAAATTACACAATAAATTTTGTTTCTAAATCTGCTTTGATTGTTACATCACAGCCCACTATTTCTGAAACTAGTGTTATATAAATATTCAGAAAAAAAGTCATGAGAAAAGAGGAACCATCACTAATTTCCTTTTGATTTTGGTCAAATGTATAAATTGTCACATAAAAAATAATATTTATAAATCTTTGTTATATATTTAAATCAAGATTTATAAGTCTAAGAAACATTAAAGATAGTCATTGTTTATTATTTTTGTTGTTATTTTTTGGCAACTTAACTTTCTGCCACAAGAATAATAAAGTAATGGTGGTGCTGATCATGATGTTGATGATGATAAACTTTTATTTGGGTGATAAAAGTGATATTTACATGGTTTCTGGAATATAGTAGAAACTCAGTATCTATTAAGACTAGTTATTTATCAATTACTTTTATGATATTATAATAGTACTGATTTAGAATTAAGTAATTATTTTTATGTAATGAATATGTGTTTATTACATTGCCTTCCTGTTTTTGCATATAAGAAGCATGCAGTTTTCCTATGATTTTTATATAATTTGATTTATTTAATATACCTTCATTTATTACATTTCTTTTGTGTCAAAAATATTTATCATTGTTAAAAACACATTTAAAATTTTTTCTGATAAAACACCTTATCTAGATCAGAAATGACCTTTTATTGATGAACAATTAATTGTCATTCTATCAGATCATCAACACAACTGATGACTTTAGAAGAAAAAAAACTGTCAAATATATCATGTTTCGTATATCAAATATATTTCATATATCACAAAGTCCTTTAAACAATACTTAAAAAAATTAATATGTTTTGGTAAAAAAACAAATTCCCAGTGATACTCTGTAATTATCAAAAAGATTGATTTTTCTAGATATTTCCTCAATCCTTGGACAAGGTCCTTTTTTTGTATTTGCACGCAGATGTGCTATATTCTTACCCCTTCTTATAAACCATGAAATTATCAATTTGGTGTGCTAGAAGACCAAAATTTGTGTATCATCAGATAATTACTACCTAGGAACTTTCAGTAAAGTAATTGTTTATTTCTTATTGCTTATCCAGTAATTATACTGTTAGCAAGTCTTTTAAAAGCTATTTTTTTTCAATTATCTTCAAGGGAAAATATTTTTCAAAAGAAAATAATTCATTGACTGAATACACTGAAATCTTCATGTTCACTGGAGTCCATTAGCTGTCAGAAGTACATGCATGGTAATGGCTCAGTTCAGTTTTCAAAGACAAGGCACAAATGGTCGATCTGCTTGTAAAGATCAAGTGTGTGGTGTGTTGAAGCAAGTACATCAAGAGCTTACAAAAAATAATGTGCAATCCTTCAAATGTAAAGAGGAAGTATTGACTGACATTCCATAGTATGCTGATTTTCCAGTTCTACTTCTACAGTCTCTTATCATCTTTCTTATATCTAATAGTGAGCTTTTTGAGTCTATCAGAAGAATCAAACATTTGGTACTTTGTTATAAATAAAGATGATTTACATTCTAGAGTTATTTTATTCATTACTGTGGCCTGAGCTAAGGATATACCCAGAGGATCATGAAAAGGCATAATGAATATGAAAACCTGTGGTGAGCCTAGGTTTGTATATCCATTCTGGTTGCTTTAAGAGAACATTTTAAGGATTTTCCAGTTAGAGATAAATGCAAGTTTCTTAAAGCTATGACAATCTGTGGATATTTGATGGGTGAAACAAATTTACATTTAGTCACAACAGTATTTTTTCTTGTTCTGCTTTTATTCATCAAATTATGAGACCTCCTTTTCCCTTTGGACTACTAACAGGAAATGTTTAGGAAATGCCATCTGCTGTTCTTAATGTACCTCATCCTGTATTAACCAGCTTTTAGTCAAATTATTTTTCTTGGGATATTATCTCCAGTAATTTCAGGTTATTGATATAATAGCTCCTGTTCTGCTGCCGTATAATGTACCACGGTAATGTTCTTAGACTTTCTTTCACTCTTTTTTATTCAATATATGGTTTTCCCTTAGCTTTATTGGGGTATAATTTAAAAATAGTGTGTATTTAAATGTACAATGTGGTGAGTTGATAAATACTATAAAATAATTATCACCATTAAGTTATCACCTTCATAACTTCCTTTCTTCAGCTTTATTGAGGTATAATTCACAAATAAAAATCTAAATTATTTAAAATGTATAGTGTGATGATTTTATATATGTCCATATTGTGAAAGGACCCCATTATTGAGTTAATTAACATATCCGTTACCTCACATGGGTAACTTGTGTGTGTTAAGAATGCCTAAGATCCATTCTCTTAGCAATTTTTAGGCATAAAATATTGTATTATTAACTACCGTATAGTCATTGTGCTGTGTATTAGATTTCCAGAATGCACTCATAACTGAAAGTTTGTACCCTTTGACTAACATATTTATTTCCCCTACCCCCAGCCCCCAGCAACCACCACTGTATGATCTCATACGTATGTGGACACATGTGGGATGTAAATAACAGAACAAAACACAGAAACAAAGACTAAAATAGTGCTTGCCTTTGGACTTTTTACATTGAAATATATTTGATGGTCTTTGAAGGGCAGGGTCATTTTTTTTTAATCTTATAAACTACTGTATTCTCAATGCCAAATATAATATTTGAACATTATTTTAATAAAATTACATTGAATCAATATTGTATTGCTACTGGTTTTGTCAATAATGAAAAATAATATATATCTTACTCCACTTGTACTGTATTCAGGTGCATAAATTTAAATCATCCTATTGGAGTCTATGTTAATTACAAATATCTAAGATTTTCAATTTTTTACTTAATTTTATTTTCCTAGTCTTCCATTCTAAGACATTTGGCATCAATATCATTCTCTTGTTTGATCTGCAACTTTCTGTGAGAACAAGTGGAAGGAATTATTTTTAAAAATTATAATGTGATGTAGGTTCTAAACCTTGCACATACCCTGAGTGAGCACACCATTTCTTTCACAGAGGTAAAGAGTGGGTTGGATGCAGCCTGTATTTATAAATAGAAAACTAACTTATAGTTAAAATTTTATAAAGATTCTTGGACTCTATAACATCAAAGGTCATGAGCTGAGGTCTACTGCATTTTAGTTTTGGACCATTTGTCTTTATACTGTAGTTATTTAACATTGGTGCTATTCCATAAAATAGTTATTCAGGGGGAAAAAAAAACAGTAACTTAGAAAATGGTGGATTTTACGGGGCCCCATAGGTTCTTACTGCTTTTGTGCTGGTATATATCCTAAATTTTCTCAGTGGATAGAAATACTTAATTTTTTAAAAGAAGAGATAATTATTCATATGTTCATGTTGCTATAACAATTCATATTTGAGGTTATTGTGTTTTAACTTCTTAGATTTTTAATCTCTTTTGCACTGAAAATCTTGATTTCTAATGACTTGAACATAATAACTTATTTGTTTTATTTTATAATATACTTTCAAATAATACTTTTAATTATATAATCACATAATACTTTCAAATAATAGTATAATATTGCCTTTAAATATAAGATTAATAATTCAATTTAAGATTCTTTTTTATTTTTGTCCTTTGGATATATCCAAGTAGAATGGTACAGTGTTTATCTACAGGCATACATTTTCAACATCGCCATCCTATTCAAAACATTATAATGCTCCTTGCTTCCTAATCCCATGTTCTGCCATGTATAATGTACACTTTTTTTTGCCTAAATTTTGGAGGGAATAATAAGGATGCACATTATACATGGGTAGAACTTGAAATATCTTCTATCTGTTCTTGTGTTTTGTAATTATTTGTTACACAAAATTTCTAATACCACAATATGTTCAAAGATGAATGTTAACATTCCTTTATAATACAAAAACCAACTATGTAAATATAAATAAATAAAAAATTGTATTAAAAGTTAAAACAAGATGTTTTTCCTGAAAGTTTAAGCCAAAAACATGGGAGTGCATTATACACTGCAAAATATGGTGTATAATTTTATTTACCCGTTTTTATTTAGACCCCTGAAATAAATATATAAACCAATATACAGAAATCCCATGAATTACACTGAAAATAAAATGTATTATCTGAAAAACATGAAGAGTGTCAACAAGATGACATCTGAGATGTTACAAGCACTGAGAGAGACAACTCATTCACATTGAGAGTTATTGCATGAATCACATTTGAAATCAAGAATACTTTGGTGTTAAATAAATGACTATAATAGTCTTTTGAAAAGGAGCACATTGCAGAACTCTGCTATTTGTGCCAAATATTCCAATTGTCACAGTATATGCTATCACAATTGTAAATAGGAAGTTGCATAGATAGTATTTGTTGGTAAGGACCATCTACTTATTTGATAAAAAAAACTCTTGAAATCACCAGTAAAATGAACAAAGAGTGAAAGTAATAGTAACATGCTTTTCTTTATTTGTTCATCCAGATGAAGATAATGGCCTTGCTTCCGAAGCTAATAAGGCAGGTTGTGAGGAAGACTTATGAGTCAGCAAAGAAGTTGATATTAAAAGCAAGCTTTATGTGGTTCAATTGATTTAAGAGTTGTGTTATGCTCCATTTTATCTAAATGGCAACATATTTCACATTGAGGCAATCGTATATACTGTCTCATTTATACAATCTTATTGATGAATGACATTATATCAATAAATATTGTTTAGATGAGATGGCTTTGTTTTGGAGGTCCATTCTGTGTATTTATCTTGCAAGAGAAGTGCTTGGTGTCAATTCAAGGACAAGCCTAAATGTTCAGGGTTAATTGTAAGGTATCAATTTAAAAATCATATTAGTATAATAATACAAAATCTCCAGGCAGTCAAATAAATGATAAAAGAAAAATTCCCAATTATCTAGAGGTTGAATAACCAAGCCTAGGTAAGAAAAGTTGTTTTTCTAGCTTATAGAAAATATCTTTCCCCTTCATAATGTTATTATACAGCAAAACATATCTGTGACAATGACAGCTGTTTCTTGTTTTTGCAAATTCTCTTCAACATACAGTTGCTATTGTTTAGTTACAAATTCCAAAAGTTTTACTACTCTAAACATGTTATTACAATCTATGGATTACAGGGTTATGATGCTTGCTGCTCATATACTATATTTGAGTATGTGTATTCTAACCAAGAAGCTCATATGTTCATTATTCATGTGCTCTCATGGGAATTTAATAAAGTATTCAACAATGTACAGCTACCACTTAAGAATGACAGTCTCCTCAGGAAAGGGGCAGCACACGCATTTGTCCCATTTAACATGGATCAGTTCACTCTTGGGGAAATAGGATTTAAAGATCAGGCCCCAATGACAGAACATGGTGACCTACAAAATAGCAAATTTTTAGATCCAAGAAGCAAGATTTTCTTTACATTTCATTTCTCATAGAAAGAAGGAAGTGACTCCCAGTCAGAGAAAGTAGATGGAGGTCTGAGTCTTGGAGAGAATCTTGTGACAGCATTTTAAGGGCCTGTGTGAAAAATCATTATCCCAACAGCTTCTGTACTGTTTATGCTAAAACTATAGATGGGCAACAGAACATTATTGCATAGTTTGAAAACTACAGTTTTACCCAAAATCCTTCTGGGATGGTTGTTGGAAGTAAGAATGGAAATTCGCCACCATACCACCTACAGCCCAGGTGGTTGGAGGGCTTTAAGACTCAGGTACACTATTACGAAGATGGCAATGCTCAATTGGTTAGTCATAAAGATGTTCAGGTTTCGATAACTGTTTTTAATGAAGTCCAAACTACTGAGGAGTTTATTAAAGTCATAGAGCATGCAGAAAATGAGTATCAGACAGCAATTAGTGGAAACTATCAAACAATGTCAGAAACCACATTCAATGCCTTGTGCCAGCAGCTTCCAGTTACTCACATCCAAATCGACCAGAACAAGGTACTCAGCTATAAGACTGGCTAAGAAATGCAGAATGCTTAAAGGCTGAATTCAGTATGTGGATTCTTCAGTACATGAAAAGAATGTTTTCAAGATGTGGCGATATGATAAATAAGTGATTTATAAACAAGAGTAACATTTTTCTAGGTCTTTCAGAATTAACAAGTTTTCTAGCCTTTAGAATACTGTTAAACCTATGTAATTGCTTTGATACTTTTGTGTTTTCTGCCTTGTAATTTTCTGTTCTCAATATATCTACTTGTCTGTTGTTTTTTAATTCTGCCACATTTAATGAGAGAGAGAGAGAGAGAGAGAGAGAGAGACAAAGACAGAGAACGCTATCCTGAAGTCATTTTACTGTTTAGAAAATGTTCCTGTCTACAAAACCGCGTTACTGATATAGACAGGTAATATGTTCAGTGCTTTTCTACCCCTGTACTTCAAAACACTCCTGGTATTTCCATGGTTTATACTGATCCACCAACAGTAAGAGGCTGTGCGACCAAATGTAGCCAAATGGAAGACGCATTCACCCTTCTCACTCTAATGATTTTGATCATCATTTATAACATTGCATAACTGTAGTTTTCAAAAGTTTGGATTGGGGCTTTTCAAGTCCTTCTGTTGATGGAAAAAAAAAGTTTTCTGGAAATTCCATTTTCGCCAGCTTCTTTGGGGAAATTTTTTTAAATCCAAAATCTTTAACCATGTTCCCTTCATGAGTGTGTCTGCTTTATTCCCTTCTTTCATTATCTCCTTGTCATCCAGTATCATTGTAGTTGCAGACATTTACATTATTAGCAGAGTTTTACCCATTGTTATTATTTTTTAAATTTTTTAAAGATTTTATTTATTTTTAGACAGAGGGGAAGGAAGTGGGAAAAAGAGGGGGAGAAACATCGATGTGTGGTTACCTCTTACATGTCCCCCAATGTGGGCCTGGCTTGCAACTCAGGCATATGCCCTGACTGGGAATCGAACCGGCAACCCTTTGGTTCACAGGCCAGCACTCAATCCACTGAGCCACACCAGCCAGGGCCCACTATTATTTTTTAATATTCAAGAACTGCTGACATATGTGGGATATACTAGAGTATCATTCTTTAGAGATGCAGATGAAGAAATAATAGGTATTTTATGCTTAAATACATTGTGGCAAGATTGTACAATAAGCAAATGACTCAATCAACTATGTAAATCCCAAACAAAGCCTTAAAATGAACCAAAGTGAAAATGATAACTTCCAGGCAGTATCTTTCTATTGTAACTTGTTATTTAAGGGAATGCTAGTGATTTATTCTAAATAGGATGTAAAACTTGTTCCAAATTACTTTCTCTCAGTCCTGCCTGCCAAGAACTTAAATGTAACTGTGATGTAGCCACCATCTCCAGGTATATTAGTAGGTGCATGTGTGATCTCATAATACACAGGTGACGTAGATGTGATATGACAACTAAAATGGTGGATTCATTTACATCGTTCACACTTCTATGGCCAGGTTTTATGAGATGGTCAGTTTTTAAAAAAACAGAGTCTTCCTACCTCTCCATGTCCATATCAAAAAAGAAGGGTGTCTATTCTTCAGCTTTGTTTTTGCTAAGTAACAGCCAAGCAAGAGTTGGTTTCCAAGTGATCTATTGAGCTTAGTGAGCATTTTTATTTCAAATAAAATATATTTGTATTATTTGACTATCCATTCATGCCACACTATCTTCTGTATCAGGTAGTCCAACAGAAATATACCTTTTTGGTTATAAAAACAATAGTTGACAGGAGATATACAAGTTTCAGGTAGTGACTATATCCAAAGAGATATTTCTATGGAATTGTAAACAAAAAATAAATGACAAAATCCCTGATATATTAGGTGATTCAAATTATATAAACAAAACAAATTATACAAACAATCTATAGCTTAACATTCCAGCTCTATATGTTGAACTACTAATATATCTCATATGAGATCAACATCCGTAGGGAATAGAAAAATATACTTTCCCCAGTAATACCTGCTCCAAATGAAATACCAAAGCTTGATAAATCCTTGATAAAATAGAGTTTTCAATACACTTTTTAAAGCATCTTGAATTATAAAATATTTTCTATATATAATAGAAATATATCATGTGAAATAGAAATTCACATGATAGTGAATGCATGATATTTATGCATATTTATATGTGATACTGCATGTATTATGTAAGCATATGTACATGTCTATGCATATATACTAACCAATAAAAACTGGAGATGAACAAGAAATGTACACATTCTTACAAAATACATAGTAGGAATTATATGTAAGCATATGTACATGTCTATGCATATATACTAACCAATAAAAACTGGAGATGAACAAGAAATGTACACATTCTTACAAAATACATAGTAGGAATTTTGTTTGATTTAGAATACATACTAGGACATACCACGTTTTAAAAGAGAGGATAATAAATTTTAGTGGTTGAAAAAAATTAAATTTCAAACTGTGGATAATTTGTTTTCAACTTAACTCCAATTAAAAAAAAAACTAGTCTGTCTATTTTGTCTTAATAATTACAGTAATCTAAGTTTTGAACATCAGCTTTCAATAGTGAGGAAACTCTTAAACTAAAAATGGTGAGCCCAGATGATACAAGTATAAATTTTCTGAGCAATATAAAATCTTAAAAATTGTCTGAACTAACTTTCTCCTTTTAGAATGAGTTAATTTATGTTTGAAAAAGTTTAATTAATTCTCTGAGACCAAAAAGTTTGCAATGGTAAAAACTGGGATAGAATTGAAATCTCTTGTTTCTGAATCTATGGTTCTTCTAATGACATTATTAGACAAGATAAAAGTAAACATATGCAGGGTATGTAGCAATAAAGTAAGTATGAAAGTTTCTTGCTCAAAAGTAATACTTTAACTACTTAATTATTATAATCTTTGGTTCATTTATATAGTTTATATATAGTATTGTATATTTATACTTTATGCATAGTTTATTTGATCAATTTTGTACACTTGATATGTTGAAGTTCCACTTAATTTGTATCCTAAAAATTAAATATTTAAATGATCCAAACTATTTAATATTTTAAATTCTTTTACAAGATTTAATAAATAGATAATAGTAAAATAAAATTTATTTAAACAACAAGCAAAAGAAATAGTAGACTTGGTCAATGTTTTTTGAGTTTTAATTAAAGATTTTTTTTTAGTTTTATTAAATATTCCTTATGATACTCTAAAACTTGGCACATGAAAATGTCTCTTCTATGAACAAATGTAGTATGTTAGAGGCTATATTATTTCTACTTTGTGAAATAAGAAGGAAAATGTGAGTATATATATTTGGAAAATTATACCAGTAGTTTCCTTTATCTTTAAAGAATAATTCTGTACCTCTTTATTACTGTCAACATAGTCTCCAAATGATGTATAATGGCAAAATACATTTATCATCTAATTTATTGGTAAATTTTTTTAACAACAGAATATTTAGCTAATCCTTTCGTTATTTCCATGTACAAAATATCTAACAAAAATATTGAGCCAATGCTGCTTATATGTCTTCTAGATAAATATATGACTATAATACCTGATTCATTACTGTTTTAAAATTAAGTTCAAAGACATTAATATGGATTAATTGTTAAAGAAATAAACAATATTTACAAAAATGCCATAAAGACTCTAAATAAAAATAAGCATAATAAATCAAGACTAATGTTTAGGCAAGTGAACTCTGATTTTTTTAAATTAAATATTTAATCACAAGCAAGTTCTGAAATTTCCCTTTTCCTCATTCAGATAGAACTGCAAGTTTCCATTGCCAGTCCAAATGGTAGTACTGTCAGTCCTTGAACTCCACTCTGCTTTCAGTTGACCCTGCTTGGCTTCTGAGCTCCTTGCACTGAGCAGGGCCCCAAATCACCAGATGATTTGAAGGTAAGAAATGCAATGTCTTCCTTCTCTCCACCTGTCTCTCCTCATGGACCTTGGGATCTCAAAGCCTGGCTGCCTTTGCAACCTGCAACTTCAATTTTTACTCGTTTTCTCTGTGATATTGCCAAAAGCTTCACTGGCTTCTTTTTTCTGCCACCTTCTGTTTAGCTTCTCAGTTGCCCCTTGAGCCTCATCACATGCCAAAAATAGGCTAAAGGCAGAGAAGAAAAGCATCATAATGAACTCCTCTCTTTGGAATCTTGGCTCTTCTTGTTCCAACTGCCTTAGCAATGCTAATGTCTTCAAAAAGAATTTTCTTGTTTGGATATTTTATCCAACTTTTCTATGGAACTTCCTATATCTGTTACAAACTCACTAAAGTTACAATTTCTTGATTGTATTTTTCAAGTTAATCCTTTAAAGTGAACAAAACTTGATCACAAGCCTGATCATCCAGCCCAGTTTATGAATGCACCAGTTCACTATAGCATTTGTAGATATATTTTGAGGATGGAGTCAGTAGAATTGACTCAAGGAATAGATCAAGATATGCAAGAGAGGAGTTAATGATGACACCAAAGTTTTTGAGCCTTCCAACTTCAAGTTGGTGTTGCATTTACTTAGAGGGTTGAGGCTGCAGGAGGAGCTCTTCTAGGGAAAAAAAAATATGCAGGTGGTTATGAGTCTGAGGTTCATGAGAGAAACATAGATAAAGATATGAGATCAGGATTAAATTGATTTAATTCTAATAAAAGAAATATACAAACAAAATTTCCTATTATTTCAAAATATTTCTATCCCAGTCATATTTAATCTAAATAGACACTAGGGTTGTGAGGCTGTTTTCCCTGAAACCCTCTCAAAGGATGGCTGTTTTTAATCCCACAACTCTTAAACCTCTAGGGCTGAGGTGGTTAAGTATTTCTTGTTTTTCATTGTAGTTTTCAGTCAAATTTTTCCCATTAAAAGATGCAATACACTTTTCAAAAGTAACATATTTCACTTTGTTTCATAATCTTACAAAACAAAGGGCTGCTATTGATGTCCAGCAAAATCTTATCACATTTCCCAGGTACATTGCTTATCTATTTTTCTAGATAAGTATTTCACAACTTCCATACTTTGTTGTCTCATTTCTTACCCAGATTCTCAGCTTTTTCACTTTATTACTCTAAGAATTAAAACACACAGGAGTGAATCAAACATACTCTACCCACTAACCTCAGAGTATTTGCCTTACCTCTTGCTACTATATGAACTTCTATCTGAGGCATTTCTGCCTAAATCCAGTGTTTTCACTTATGAACTAAATCTTATCTTTCCATTACCTTCAAATCCACAGTTCCCACAATTATTTATCATGTTCTGAATCATTACCTTTTTTCTTTCCCACTGTATGTATTTCATCTACTAAAGGCATGTTCATATTGCTTAGTCAGTAAAATACCTTTTCTTGACTGCACTTCTCAATCCCAAGAAACATGGAAATTCTTTGTAATTTTGGAGCACAACTCCTTAGTATGTTTGAGGTTTCTATTATTTTATTTTCATTTTTTCTTTAAATTTTCTCCAAGCATACATTGCTCCAGTGAAATTCTTCTTATAAAGGTCTTCAGTGACCACCATGTTGCATAGTCCAGTAGTTAAACCTCAGTATTTATATAGTTGATTACTTTCTCTTCCTTGACAGACAATTTTAACTCAGCTTCCAGACACCATCTCTGCTTTTTTCCTCCCCACACTCCACCAACTTCAGTGACCATTTCTTCTTAGTCCTGCTGGCTAGTTCTTACTCATTGCCTTGACCTATTCATGTGATAGTGATCCATGGATCAATGCTGGGACCTTTATTGTACTCTACTGAGCTCAATATTTTCTATGTGCTCACTAAGTTTCAATATTCATTCTTTTGTACAATGTCAGAAAGCTAATATCTATAAATTGTTGTAGGCCCCTTGCCCTTGAGTTTGGCTACTGGGAAACACAAGCAATAGGCTTAAAAATAATATGGTTGGGTTTTGGGTTATTTAGTCTCTTAGCTGTCTCCATCCTGGATTTCCTGGGTTTGCTCCCTCACTTTACCAAAGAACAAAACTGCTGTTGGAAGCCAATATTATACACACACTCTCCTCAAGCCAATTCTACTATCTCTTGCTATTTGTCTATAAACTACACACACCTTTGTGTATATTTATTAAATCAATTTTTTTCTTCTATCATTCTTCTGCTGATATGCTAGTTCATACATAGTAGCTGTGCATGCACACACACATACCATATAGGATAAAAGAAAAGAAAAACCAACAATTTAATGGATAAATAATTCATTTCCAGTGGAACATGGAGGATAGGATTTCAGCATAATATAAAGAACACTAGATCCAGAAGTTAGGATCTCATTAGAATGTCTTCAGAATTCTCTGAGTTCTAGTATGTTTCAAGAGTTCCTATTCTTCAATGCAGCTGTAGTAGAAAACATCTACTGCAATATCTATATTTTGTAAATTTGTAAAGAGCTGGGTCTTGATATTTCTGGTCCTGAATCAAAATTTCTGTAGGCTCTTCTTATTCCTGAAGAACTGAGGAAAGCAAGGGCTGCTTTGCACAGGCATTGGGCATCTATATAAGGTTTCTAGACCCACCTCAGAACAAAAGATCTGCACAGATTGAAAGTGAAGGGATGGAAAAAAAATTTCACACAAATGGACCTGAAAATAAAGCTGGAATAGCAATACTTAGACAAAATAGACTTCAAAACAAAAGCCATAAAAAAGGACAAAGAAAATCACTTCATAATACTTAGGGGTAGAATCCATAAAGAAGACATAAACATTGTAAACATATATACACCCAACATAGGAGTACCTAAATATATAAGGAACATCTTGGAGGACTTCAAGAAAGATATAGACAATAACACACTTATAGTTGGGGATTTTAACATCCCCTGTCAACAATGGATAGATCTTCCAAACAAAGAATCAAGAAGAATATGGTGCCACCGAATGACTCTAGATCAAATAGACTTGATATATACAGAACATTTCACCCCAAAAGAAAATATACATTCTTTTTAAATGCACATGGAACATTGTCAACCACATGATAGGACACAAAACAAGCCTCAACAAATTCAAGAAAACTGAAAATATAGCAAGTATATTCTTGGATTACAAAGGCTTGAAACTAAAAACCAACCTTGAGGAAAAAACTCAAAAACATTAAAAAATGTGGAGACTGAATAACATGTTATTAAATAATGAATGGGGTCAACAATGAGATCAAGGAAGAAATCAGAGAGTATTTGGAAGGAAATAAATGAACACAGAGCAACCCAAAACTTGTGAGACATGGAGAAGGTAGTCCTGATAAGAAAGTTTATAGCAATACAAACTTACCTGAAGAAGACAGAAATCTCAAATAAACCACATAATTCTACATCTACAAGAACTGGAGGAACAACAACAAACAATGCCCAGAGAGAGTAGAAGGAAAGAAATAATCAAGATTAGAACAGAATTAAATGACATTGTGACTAAAAGAACAATTCAAAAGATCAATAAATCCAGGAGTTGTTTCTTTGGAAAGATAAACAAAATTGACAAACCTTTAACCAGACTCATGAAGATAAAAAGAGAAGACCCAAATAAATAAAATCAGAAGTGGAAGAGGAGAAGTTACAACCAATATCACAGATATTTAAAGGACTGTAATAAATTACTATGAACAACTAAATGCTGAGAAATTAGGCAACCTGGGTGAAATGGAAAAATTTCTAGAAACATGCGGTCTGCTAAAATTGAATCAAGAAGAAGCAGAAAGCTTGAATAGACCCATAACAAGTAGTGAAATTGAAGCGGTAATTTTAAAAAACAAAACAAAACTCTTGGCACACAAAAGCCCTGGATCAGGTGGCTTCACAGGTGAATTTTACCAAACATTTGAGGAAGAACTCATACCTTTGTCAAAAATATTTCAAAAAATTCAGGAAGAGGAAGGACTCCCAAACTCTTTTCAAGAGGCCAGGATCATCCTAATTCGAAAACCAGGTAAAGACACAACAAAGAAAGAAAACTGCTGGCCAAAATCTCTGATGAACGTAGATGCTAAAATCCTCAACAAAATACTTCCAATCTGGATTCAGAAATACATTAAGGAGGTCATACACCATAATCGAGTGTGAGTCATTCCAAGGATGCAAAGATGGTGCAATATAAAAAAATCAATAAATGTAATACCACATAAACAAAATGAAGGACAACAAATCACATGAACAAACCAGTAGATGATATCAAAAGCATTTGATAAAATCCAGCACTTATTTATTATAAGAACACCCAGCAAAGTGGAAATAGAAGGAATATACCTCAACATAATAAAAACCATATGAGGAACCTACAGCCAACATTGTACTCAATAGGCAAAAAACAGAAGCTTTCCCTTAAGATCAGGAACAAGACAAGGGAGTCTGGTTTCACCACTCTTAGAGCCTGAAACTTAAAGTAGTAACTAAAATATTGAGATATTAATTTTCAGAGTAGTATATAACAAAAAAATAACTTTTGAAATCAGGGATATGAATTTCCCCAATTTAAAAAAAAATTGAAAATTATTTACATAGAAAATATGGAAGTTTTCTCAAGTTTTTGTTATTTATGTATTTATCATAAGGGAAGGATATTAACTTTAACACCTATAAGCATCTCACTAGCATCACTTTATAAATAATTCCTTCAAGTTTGTTTTTTTCTTTCTGTCTCATAAAATAAAATTTAGAAATGAAATCAGAAACTCTGAGCACACAAACTACATAAAAGAAATATTTATTTGTGAAAAATATATGTATAAATTATTTATCATTGAACATTATATTTCCAGGAGTAAGCATTAAACTTATAAAATTCAGGTCAAAATTTATTATAAAATAACATGTATTTAGAATATAACCAGTGTCTGATATGACTCAAATATAGGACTTTATAAAAAATTCATCTTCAGCATTCTATGTCTAGTGAACACAATTTACCACACAACAGAAGCAAATAAAATAATAAATATTGACTTTAAGTTAAATATGAATTGCGGTAACTTCAGTAAAAGTAACTATATTAAGGAAGAAAATTGAATAAAATTTAATTATTATTTAAAAACCATTCTAAATTCTTAAATGGCATATATCTACTGCATATAAGTATTTTTGGAAACTTTTCTAGGAAAATAATTTATAGATAAATTCAGAACAAGTTGCTCATATGGTAAGACTAAGTTGAGAATATACCTTCCCATGAGAAAGGGCAAGATAATGCTAAAATATGCATATTCCTATGTGCTTGTAGAAAAAATTAATATCAATATTGGAATAATGATTTGATAGTAATTATGTATACATAGAAGATAACATAAATACCAAGTCATAGGTTTCACATTTATCTAAGATGCATGATTAAGGATATCATAGGACATAAAATTCAATAAAATAAATTCCAACTCAATGTACAGTTTTTGCACAGAAACATTGACAAGGCAATATTATACATTTCCAGAACTTACAGTTAGAATGTTTATAGAAA
Organism: Pteronotus mesoamericanus; assembly: GCF_021234165.1. NCBI lineage: Eukaryota > Metazoa > Chordata > Mammalia > Chiroptera > Mormoopidae > Pteronotus > Pteronotus mesoamericanus. Next base: position 20,732,812 of record NW_026555285.1, on the reverse strand, counting down.
CTTGACAAAATGACATTGCACATTTGAAAGATAACTTGGGCACTGACCTAATTATTAGATATCTAATTCGTAAAAAGCAGACCCAAAGTAGAAAGACAATATTTACTGAGTACTTACAGTGTCACATTCATTATAAGAATGTTTTCTAAAAGTTTTGTGTGTGTATGTGTGTATGTGTGTGTGTGTGTGTGTGTGTGTGTGTGTATAAATTAAGTCAATAAAAACCTAAGTGTCGTTAAGATATATTTTGAGTAAAATGATAGTGAACTGGTAAAAGATTTTTTTTTGCATTCTTTTTTTAAAAATTTTATTTTAATTTATTTTTTCAAATACATTTGTCTCTGCCTATCCCCCACCACTTTCCCTTGCCCCCTCCCTCCTGCCCTCCCTCAGCTCTTCCCCTTTGGTTTTGTCCATGTGTCCTTGCTATATGTTCCTTGACGTTCCCCTTCCGTTCCTTTTCCCCGCCCCGCCTCCTTCCCTCTTGTTTCTGTTGATTTCTTTTCCTTTCAGTGTTGCTGGTCTTCTTTTCCTTGCATCTTTGTATTGTTGGTTAGGTTCCACTTATAGGTGAGATCATATGGTATTTGTCTTTCGCCCCCTGGCTTATTTCGCTTAGCATAATGCTCTCCAGTTCCATCCATGCTGTCACAAAGTTTAGTCGTTCTTTTTTTCTTTCTGCTGCGTAGTATTCCATTGTGTATATGTACCATTACTTTTTGATCCAATCATCTACTGATGGGCATTTAGGTTGCTTCTAACACTTGGCTATTGTCAATTGTGCTGCTATGAACATTGGGGTGCATAGGTTCTTTTGTATTGGTGTTTTGGTGTTCTTAGGGTAGAGTCCCAGCAGGGGAATCACTAGATCAAAAGGCAGTTCCATTTTCAGCTTTTTGAGAAAATTCCACACTGCTTTCCACAGTGGCTGCACCAGTCTGCATTCACACCAACAGTGTACTAGGGTTCCCTTTTCTCCACAGCCTTGCCAGCACCTGTTGTTTGTTGATCTGTTCATGATGGCCATTCTTACCAGTGTGAGGTGGTACCTCATGGTGGTTTCGATCTGCATTTCTCTGATGGCTAGTGATGCAGAGCATCCTTTCAAATGCCTCTGGGCGCTCTGTATCTCCTCCTTGGAAAAGCCTCTGCCCAGGTCCTTTGCCCATTTTTTGATTGGATCGTTTGTCTTCTTGGAGTGGAGTGGAGTGAGTTCTTTATATATCTTGGAGATCAAACCTCTATCTGATGTATCATTAGCGAATATATTTTCCCATACGGTTGGCTCCCTTTTCATCTTGCTGATGTTCTTTAGCCGTGCAGAAGCTTCTTATTTTGATGAGGTCCCAATTGTTTATTCTTTCCTTTATGTCCCTTGCTTTAGGAGACATATCAGTGAAAAAATTGCTGCGTGGGATATCTGAGAGTTTCCTGCCAATGTTCTCCTCTAGGACTTTGATGGTATTGTGACTTCCATTTACGTCTTTTATCCATCTTGAGTTTATTTTTGTGTATGGTGTCAGCTGATGATCCAATTTCAATTTCTTGCATGTAGCCGTCTAGCTCTCCCAACACCATTTGTTGAAGAGGCTGTTATTGCTCCATTTTATGCTTCTTCCCCCTTTGTCAAATATGAGATGCCCATAGAGACCTGGGCTTATTTCTGGGCTTTCTATTCTGTTCCACTGGTCTATGAGTCTGTTCTTGTGCCAGTACCAGATTGTTTTGAGTATGGTGGCTTTGTAGTAGAGTTTGATGTCCAGTATTGTGATCCCTCCTACTTTGTGTTTCTTTCTCAAAATTGCTGCGGCTATTTGGGGTCGTTTATGGTTCCATATAAATTTTTGAAATGTCTGTTCTATTTCTGTGAAATATGTCATTGGTATCTTAATAGGGATTGCATTGAATCTATAAATTGCTTGGGGTAGTATGGACATTTTGATGATATTAATTCTTCCAATCCATGAGCACGGTATATGCTTCCATTTATTTGTGTCTTCCTTAATTTCTTTCTTCAGTGTTGTATAGTTTTCTGCATACAGGTCTTTTGCGTCTTTGGTTAAATTTATGCCTAGGTACTTTATTTTTCTTCTTGCTCTATCGAATGGTAATTTTTTTCTGATTTCTTCTTCTTCTATTGCATTGCTGGTGTACAAAAATGCCTTTGATTTCTGAATGTTGACTTTGTACCCTGCTGTTTTGCCAAATTCACTTATAAGGTTGAGGAGTTCTTTGGTAGAGTCTACAGGGTTCTCTATGTACACTATCATGTCATCTGCAAGCAATGATAGCTTTACTTCCTCCTTTCCTATTTGGATGCCTTTTATCTCTTTCTCTTGTCTGACCGCTGTGGCTAGGACTTCCAATACGATGTTGAAAAGAAGCGGTGAGAGCGGACATCCTTGGCGTGTTCCCGATCTTAGTGGGAAAGCTTTCAGTTTTTGCCCGTTGAGTATGATGTTGGCTGTAGGTTTTTCATATATGGCCTTTATTACGTTGAGGAATGCCCCATTTATTCCCATTTTGCTGAGTGTTTTGATCATAAATGGGTGCTGTACCTTGTCAAATGCTTTTTCTGCGTCTATCGAGATGATCATGTGGTTTTTGTCTTTTCTTTGATTTATGTGATGTATCACGTTTACTGATTTGCATATATTGAACCATCCCTGCATCCCTGGGATGAAACCCACTTGATCGTGGTGGATAATCTTTCAAATGTATTGCTGGATGCAGTTACCAATATTTTGTGGAGGATTTTAGCATCTATGTTCATCAGCAAAATTGGCCTGTAGTTTTCTTCCTTTGTAGGGTCTTTATCTGGTTTTGGGATCAGGGTGATGCTGGCCTCATAGAAAGAGTCTGGGAGTCTTCCTCCTCTTGGATTTTTTGGAATAGTCTGAGAAGGACAGGGGTTAGCTCTTCCTTAAATGTTTTGTAAAATCTCCTGTGAAACCGTCCGTTTCTGGTAAAATATTTTGAACTACATTTTTATTCACTACACAGGATATTTGCTGCTTATTTTAAAAACTAATATGGACAAAACCAAAGGGGAAGAGCTGAGGGAGGGGGGGGGGGGGGGGGGACAATGTTTTGTAAATAATTAATAATGTGGAAAAAAATAAAAAAAAAAATAAAAACTAATATGTTTTTGTTCTTCATCAGTGTTATGGAAATTATATTGAAATACTTAATGTTCCAATAGAGTATTTTTTCAAGGTATATTAAGGCAAACAATATCTTTTATAACTGTAATTTTTTTAATCGATGTTGTATTTTTTCTACCACCATTTAGTCCCCTTACATCCCCCTGATCCATGCAATCATGAAACTCTTGTCCATGTCCAAGAGTCCTTTTGACTTTTCGCTCAATCCCTCCACCCCCTAACCTCCCCAACCCCACACTAGTTGTCATCGTGCTCTCCATCTATGAGTCTGTCTCCATTTTCCTAGTTAATTCAGTTTGTTCATTAGGTTCCACATATGAGTGAAATTGTATGGTATTTGCCTTTCTCTGATTTGCTTATTTCACTTAGCATAATGTTGTCCAGGTCCATCTATACTGTCACAAAGGGTGAAATTTTCTTCTTTTTTATGGCCCAATAGCATTCTATTGTATAAATATACCACAGTTATTTTATCCACTCATCTATTGATGGACATTTGAGCTGCTTGTATATCTTGGTAATTGTAAATAATGCTGCAATGAACATAGGGGTGCTTACATTCTTTCATATTATTGTTTTGAGTTCCTTCAGCTATGTTCCCAAATACATATCTGAGTGGGATCACTGGGTCAAAAGGCATATCCATTTTTAGTTTTTTGAGGTATCTATGTATTGCTTTCCACAGTGGCTATACCAGTCTGCATTCCCACCAGCGGTGCAAAAGGGTTCCCCTTTCTTCATATTCTTGCAAACGCTTTTTATTTGTTCATTTATTGTTAATAGCCATTCTGACAGGGAGTGAGATGGCATCTCATTATGATTTAAATTTGCATTTCTTTGATTAGTGGCACTGAACTTCTCATCATATGTCTATTGACCATCTGTATGTCCTCCCTGGAGAAGTGTGTGTTGAGGTCCTTTGCTCATTTTTTTAATTTGGGTTGTTTGTGTTTTTGGTGTTGAGTTTTGTAAGTACTTTATAAATTTTGGATATTAACCCCTTATCATTTGTATTGGTGAAAACATTCTCCTATTCTGTGGGTTTTCTTTTTTTAATTTTGTTGACAATTTCCTTTGCTATGAAAAAACATTTTAGTTTGATGTAGTCCCATTTGTTTCTTTTTTTCCTTTTGTTTTTCTTGCCTGGGGAGATATATCCAATAAAACATTGCTTGTAGCAATGTATGAGATTTTACTGCCTATGTTTTCTACTAGGATTTTTATGGTTTTAGGTGTAGCATTTAAGTCTTTGATCCATTTGGAATTAATTCTTGTGTGTGGTGTAAGAAGGTGGTCTAGTTTCATTTTTCTGCATGTATCTGTCCAATTTTCCCAATATCATTTATTGAATAAACAATCTTTATCCTATTGTATATGATTGCTTCCTCTGTTGAATATAATGACTATAAAGGTGTGTGGATTTTTCTGTGCTCTCTATTCTATTCCATTGTTATATGTGTCTGTTTTGTTTGTTTTTGTCAGTATCATGTTGTTTGACTACTATGGTCTTATAGTATAATTTGATTTTAGGTAGCATGATTCCTCCAACTTTGTTCTTCTTTCTCAGGATCACTGTTGCTATGCAGCGCCTTTTGTGGTTTCATATAAATTTTTGAAATATTTGTTCTAGTTTTATGAAATATGTCATTGGATTCTTGATAGGAATTGTGTTTAATCTATGGATTGCTCTGAGGAGAATGGACACTTTGAAGATGTTAATTCTTCCTATCCATGAATACAGTGTGGGCTTCAACTTAGAATGACTCTTAAGTTTAAATATTTACCATTATGGAATTATAAATACTACGCTATTTGGTCTGAAGAATCCAGAATGGTTAATCTGGAATCTTTTTTTCTTTAATTTTGTTTATTCATTATGTAAATAATGAATAGTATTTATCTTTGTACAGGCTGTATAACTGAAGAAAGCATAGATAAACACAAAGGATAATCTTGCATGTCCCTCTAAATAAGACGGAGTAACAGGGAACAGAGATCTATTTCCATATGAAACAACTAAATTGTGAAATAAATGATATGAATGAATGTTTTTCATTTATTGGACATCAAGTATTATGTGACATAATACCTGAGAAAGGAGAACTTGACAAGATGAACCCTTGATGATTTTTACTTTTTCTAAGAGAATTTTCAGTCTCGGGCCCAGGGGAGGAGAATTCAGGTAGGGCCTGGCAGTGTTCCTCCACAAAGGAGATGGAAGTGGGAGGGTGTGGAGGCCACGGTAGCAAGAAGGCAGAGGGCAGAGCAGCAAATAGGAAAGAGCTACTGAAACAATGAGAGCTCCAAACAACAGTGGTTGACCCACTTCAATCTCCATCTTTGTCTTGATCATCTCATAGACACTGAGAGATTACCCAAACTCAAGAAAAGAGCTGTCCAAAAGGAGCAGAAACAAAAATACACAAATTATAAGAGACTAGGAATAGTGTATGGTCACTTTGGCTTGAATAGGAAAACTGAAAACGCATAAAGTATCAGGTAATAAATTCAGAAGTGCATTGACACAGTAACATGAATAAAAACAGCTTTGGATAAAGAAAACTCTGGTTCCACCTAACAAAATTTAAAAGCAAGCCTTGAAATAATCTATTTATTTGCAATTAATTTACTCACATTTCAGAACAAAACTCAAGATGATTTATAGGAATAGAGGAAAACCCAGCATACAACATGATAAAATCAAATGTATGGCAACCCCTCAAAAATTAACAGATATGCAATAAAGCAAGAATATATCAGTCATAAGAAGGAGAAAAGTTAATTACTAGAAACAAAATAAGAAATGACATAAAAAATAACATTAGTAGTTAAGGACATTAAAATGGCTTTTTAACTCTATTACATATGGCCAAAGAGGTAGAAGAAAAAAATAATTATATGTATGTTAAATTAAGAGATTTTTAAAAATCAAAAATTTCCAAATAAAAATACAGTGTTTAACACACACACAAATTAGAATAATTGATGTTAAAGTAGACATTGCAAAATTATAGAATTTTAATGCATAAAAATGGTATACAAAATAAAATACAATGAGTAAAACAAAATTAAAATTTAAAAATGCTCTCTAAACTTGTGAAAACTTAAGGAGGTCTAGTGTATATCAATCTAGTTTTCTAAAAGAACAGAAAGGGAAAAAAACAAAAAAATTATAATTGTTTTTAAAAGATTTGATGAAAACTAAAAATTCACGCATTTAAGAAACTCAATAAACTGCATTAAAAAATTTTGAAAACTATAATAAAATACATTATAATTCCACTGTGAAAACTAGTAATAAAAAGGAATTTTTTAAAAAAGCAGGAGCGGAAAAATAGAACTAATATAAAAATGACAATAGAACTTCTCAGGAAAAAAACACAATTTAGCAGACAGCGGAACAAAATCTTTAATGTATTAAAAAAGAAAAGAAAGAAAACTATAAATTGAATATATTATACCCAGCCAAAGTCCTTCAAAAACAAAGGTGAAATTAATGTATTTCAAGAATTACAAATGCTGAAATAATTTATCATAAGCATATCTGCACTAAAATTATTAAATACCCAAACATAAAAGACAAATCAAACCAAATAAAAATCTGGATCTACAAAAAGCAAGAAAGACCATCAGAAGTAGAATCCTATGCATAAAAACAAAATACCATTCTTTAAAATCATTTTAAAAGAAATTGACTGCTTACAACAATGAAAAGTAATTTATTATGGGATTAATAAAAACCTTGTTTCATAGAATACTTCTCACCATACTACACTATTCACATATACATGTGAGCTCTAGCTAATTTCATATATAAAAAAGCATTATTAAAAATTTCTAGTGTAATTTATTAAAAACACAGTCCACTTCTGTTTCTCTGAAAAATGTTCCTACCCTGAAATGTGATCTCTTAAACCCATGACCCTTTATCCTTAGCCAAACTTGAAAAGGGAGCAAGGGGCACCTCACCCAAATTGGCCCAACGAGAATCTTTGTCTTCTGATTCTCTATTTGGGACTGTGAAATATTTTTGGTTCCCAATGCTTGACTTGTGGGGCTCTCTTATTCAGCTGTGCACACAGAGAATTGGAGAAAGCTAAGCTGAACAGAAAGAGAATGGCATATGTGCTGAGAGAGGAGCTACCATAAGCTGTCATTCAACACTAGAAAGAAGATGTGAGTCACATTGGCCTTGGGATCAAAGTGCGTAGTTCCCAGTCTAGTCTCAGGAACTGGGACAATATCTCCACTGTAATTTATTTGTGTATTTTAATAATATATTTCACTTTTACTCCCATCTTCCTCCCTTTCATTCATCAATTCTTCCTTCCCTCCTTTTTTCTCTCTTCTACCTTCTGCTCATTCTTTCTTTTTTCCCTCTAAAAAGGTTTTTAATAGGATTTCTATGATTTAGAAACCAAAGACTACAAAAGTAGTCTTTTTTATTTCATGACGCTGATGCTTTTAATTTCAAGAGTCAATTCCTGTTCTTTATGTGAAAATTAATAATCAATTATACTTAAGTATGTATATATATGAAACAATTTTATTGTCTTTCTCAGATGTCTAATATTAACATAAGAAACCCCACCACAGATTTAGAACACTTTATCAGATAATTACTAAATAAAATGTAGTAGAGTTGACCTGGGAAATAGAATTAAAAAATACCCATCTTTCTCATTGGGATATGATGGAAGAGAGGCTGTGATTTGTTTTGAGAAGACAAAAGAGAGACTTTATGTCCATCAGAGACCTGCGTGGCAAAGCCTGCCCTTAACATTCAAAGACCAGATTGTTGCCAATAGCACAATCCACTCACAAACTGAGGAAGCTGAACAGGCTAATGTCCGACACTTTTCATGCAGAGAACTGATTTAGCCTCTGCTTTTCTTAGCAGGTGTTAACACTACCATTTTTATTGGAAATTTGATGCAAACATATTGGATGCCCTTTTATACATGCTGATGTGTGGCCTTTTTCCAAGCCGTTTTCCTTTCTCCCCAAACAGGATTTGAGAAGCTATAAGCTACTGCCTATTTTAGCTTCTCTTTTATGGATCTGTCCCTGCGGCTGCATGTCAGTTTTGCTGAAATTGAGCCAATGCATCTCAGATGATCACACGCCGGGTAGTCTGTCTGCTGCTTTCACTTTCCAAATATCCGTGACTATATGAAATTGTTTTGTGTTGTGCTAGGAGCACCTTCTGCCCAAATGCCTGTAGCTTCCCTATTTTACCTCATCCTTCAACAGCTGTGTGGGATTCTCTCCTACTGTCATTGCCACTTTTACTTTTAAGAAAAATCCACACTATTTGAAGATTATTTCATCTTACTGTGTTTGCTAAGTGATTCAGCTGAAGGCATGAACCTTATCTTTTTTCATCTTTATATTTCCTGCATCTTGTAGACATATCTTTGGTACAGAAAGAGGCACAAAATGTTTGGTGTATGCAAAATAAAGCCTTGGGAGCATTCACTTTTTCTCCCAAATTCTTCTCTATCTCTCAAAATTTCCTGGTGAGGAACAGAGATTATTCAGGATTCTCTGAGAATTAAGAGGCCAATTCCTTCTAAATACATTTGCTGATCACCTGGGTAATGCCTGAAAAAGTTGGTAAACTATAAACATAAACTAGATTATGTTAAACACACACACACACACACACACACACTAATTCATTGAGAGAGTGGGATCAATTTAGCAAAGATTTAAAAAGTTGGAAGAACGAGATAGTAGATCAGACCCTGACAACTCTCTGTAGTGGACATTGCTTTGATGTGCCCTATAAATCTAGCATTAGTATCCTCAAAAAATTTAGATCTTGCCACAAAACTCCACTAATATTTATGTGCTTTTTTAATAAAAGCCACTTCTATATCCTCTTTTCAACCCATAGAAAAATAATGTTTCCTAATTTTAACTTTCTTACCATCTGCTTAGAGATTTTTGGCTATATTTACCTCTTATGTGAAAATTAATGTTCAAGTGTGCTCTGAAAATGTCCTTGGTTTCTGTTACTTTAGATTAAAACAACAAAAATCTGTTCCATGTATAGTGTTTCTCACTTCTGTCCCCAGGGCCACTCAGTGCTCTCTTATAAAAAGAAAAAAAAATCCATAAGTTTGGGAATGTCTGATGATATATGAGCTATAGAGAACTTAGTCATGATGTTGCTGCATCTTATAGATGAAACTTTGCCTCTTATTTTCCCAATTTTCTTACTAGCAGGGCAAACAGCCTAGCTTACTTTGTTTGTCAGAGTCTACTATGTTGAAGAATGAAAATAAAACTTTCACAAAAGAATTTCCTCATGGTCTTGAATGATAGATATTTCCCAATAGTTCCACTTGCTGCTATACCTCAAGGTTAAATCAGGTGTCCATGTGGTGATGGTCTCCAAGGAGGAAAGCATTAAAGACAGATGTACTCTAGCTTCCAGGCTTTTCCTCTGACTAACTGTGCCCTTCAGGATGTTACTCAATTCTCTCTTATTTCCTTATAAAATAATAAAACTTAACATTATATTATAAAAATTAAATACAATAATTCATACTCTGCAAAAGTCTTGTTGCTTCCCAAATACTTAATAAAGGATGCTTACATGTTTAGTTTATAAGGCAAAATGTCCATTATCTAAAGTAAGAAAATCAGGTGATTGGTCCCCTAGATAATATTTGAGTAATTCTTCTGATGCAGAGCAATCACATCTCTTGGTAGGTCTTGATCTCACTCACTTTTCAATGTGTTCATGTAGTTAGTCCTAGAAATTATTTACTTACTATCATTAGTAAATAAAGACAGCCCATATACCAGTATACGGGAAACATAAAAAGGAAAATAATGAAGTAGAAAAGTACATTTCAATTCACTCATTTCCAAAAACATGTTTTTATATGTGTAAAATGAGGCAGGCACTGTGTTGGCACTAGAATAGCAGAAAGCATAGTCAAGAACAGATACTTTTTTCCTACCCTGGAATAGTCTAATATGCATGCAAATTGCAGTAGATTATTAAAGTGAGTTGTGACAGTGTTGTGATATAGGGGAAATATATTAAATGTGCAGCAAGAACATGAATGAAACAGTTTTCAAAATTTTGAATACGGCTCAAACAAGAAACGGTATGAAAGTTTCCTCGAGGAATTGATGTCTTTGTTGGTTCTGGAGAATGATTTAGGACTGGCCAAGAAGGAAGATGAGATAGCATATTAGGAAGATGAATCAGTATGTACAAAAGATCTGTGGCTACATGGAACAAGACATGTTTTATAAACTCAAAGAAAGTCTGTGCCTTTAGAGCTCAGAAAAAGAAGACTGTGCAGTGTGATGAGGTTGATGAGGTAAGTGGAGGCTGAGGCCTTGCCAGGTTGTAGATATTCTCGCAAGCAATGGTAAGGATTGAAGGGTTTTTAGCAAGACAATGGTATAATCATGTTGGGTTAAAATCAGAGAATAAATTGGAAAAGAGAAAAAAATATAAAGTATTTACCTGGGAGACTATGTAAGTAAACTGTGTGAAAAGGGATGGTAGCTTATTAAAAAGCAAAAGTGGTATAGGACTAGGTTTGTCAACCATTTCCTCAGTTACCTATTGAATGTTACCTGTTAATGGGTTCTACCTAATGGCGTTTAAACAGAAGTGTTGTGAGCCACTTCTGAGTAGTGCACCCTTCAACAAGTACCCTCCCCATTTTCACCCTTTTGCCAGCTTGATGCAGACACAGTAAAGTCATAAGGAAAGGCAAAGCCACGGGATAGATGAGGAGATCATACCCCAAAACCCTACATGAGAGGGAGCCAAAATCAACCAGGTGTACCCCATTTGGAATATTTTCTGAACTGAATGTTTTTTTCAGTGTGGTAGATCTATTATATGTATTATATGTATAGGTAGATCTATTATGGAATTAGTACAGCAATCTAAGTAGTCTCAGCAATACAGGTATTTAGTGAAGCAGAACAGAAAAGATTCAGCAATTGCTCAGTTGAATTTGGCAGGCTTGGTTACCTGTGCTGAGGAATACGTAACTGAAAGATTGTAGTGAGATCTCTGAAAGGATCCAATCACTTGGATTCATAGTTCATCTCAGCAGCTTCCTAATTATGTGACATTGAACAAGTTACAAAATCTGTCTCTGAATCACCCTGTCTTTAAATTCTCACTATAATTAATAGCCTAGGTTATAAAGTGGTAAAAAAAATAATAAAAGTATATAAATAAATTGCTAAGAATTTAATCAAGTATATGAAGGTATACTATACATAATGTTACTATCATTTATATCAATATATTAATAAGTATTAATATAACATCGATTTATTAGACACTATTATTAGCATTATTAGAGAGGAACATTATTAAGGGATAAAGGTTGCAGGATAGTCTGGAGTCTTGGGTCCGATTTTCATTTAGACATGTCAAATTGGCAATTGGATATAGAGGTTTGTCACTCAAAAGAGAGGTATAGGGTACAGGAATAAACTTGTATACATTTTGTAAGCATCTGCTCAAGGCAGGTGAATGGATGAGTAGGTATGAGTTGAAAAAGATAGAGAAAATGGTCTAGAGTTGATCTTGAGGAATGAGAACACCTAATGGGGGACCTAGGGTTAGTTTGCAAGGAGAAAATGGACCAGAAAGATAGAGCTACTGTTACAGATGACAAGAAAAGAGTTCTGTTTCAAGAAAAAGGAAATCCTCAATGACAGTGAGTTTTGCTCAAAATTCAAATAAAGTGAATTGCTTTGTATTACCTCACATACTTGATTTGAACCTCAGTTTTTAGGTCTGAATGTTTGCTTTCTGAAGGTTCTCTTTCACCCAAGGATCATTCAAGTGTATTTTTATTTTTCATAGATACAAAGTTTGAAAATTGTTAATTTTTAATTTATTCTTTATGTTTGACACCTAGTATTATATATTTGGTCTTAAATATGTGTGTGGTGTGATATTGTCTTCTAGGACTTAAGGTTTTTGGAGGGTATCATTGTCACCCAATATTTGTTTAGTTTTGTCACATTACAAGTATGAGCAATTAAGTATACTCATGTTGTTGGTGTGACTATACAGGATGGCGCACAAGTAGGCTTAGAATGGTGAGTGCATTAAACACAGAGCTTATTCTTGTATTATTATTGATTAATTATTGTATTATTTTCCAAAGAACTATAGACCTACTTTTGCCTCACTCAGTATATATATTAATTCTAGCTCATTATTATGTTCAAATATTCAATAACTTTACTAATATTTTCCCTGCCAAATCTATTAGCTTTGAAAAACATGTTAAAACTTTCAAATACATTTGAGGAACTAAGTTGCTTTTCTTAATACCGATTCCCAGTCATTGTGTATTATTGTGCCTCTTTATTGCCCGTATTTAAAATCCCTCTATTCCCTGGTGATTTTTTATTCTGTTTTTCTCTCATATTAATTTGTAACCCAGGCAACATTCTGAAAGGGTGGGAGGGGGCAGGATACAGCTCAGTTCTGACAGCTCCACTCACAGGCTCACATTCAGAAATGCTTCACACCCTTCTGCCTCCCTTAGGGAATTCTGCCTAACAAGGAGCTCTGGGTACTTTCAGTACAGCCTTTTCCTTTGGCTTTTTTGTCCCACAGTGATGAGCTCAGTAAAGTAGCATTAAGGGCAGGCTCAGCACTGCCCTTTTTCTTATAGGGTCTTCATACAGTTGTATTCGGGTTCCCCACTGGTTCCATCCTTTGGAGAGCTGCCTGTTGTATTGTTTTTCCTTTCAGAGGAGATAGGGGGAGAAATGAGGAGCTTGGTGTAATCTGAGCGCCTCACATTTGCACAGCAGAAAAGCTCTTTCCCACTTGTCCCCAGAGTGTGACCCCAGGCCCTCCACTGCTCTGAATTACCATTTTCTACAAGGATGTCTGCGAAGTTCCCATTTTCTTAGTGCTTTTTTCAAAAATTGTATATGAGTGTCTCAGCTCTGTCCGTTTCCCTCCTACTACATCTCTAAGGTTACACTTGAAACAGGGAGTCAGCAGCCCACATTAGTTTGTCATCTTATTAAGAACCAGAAATCAAATTTGATATACCGTAGAAATTCAATTCTTCGAACTGACAAAATTGATATTTAAATCAGGCTATTGTAATAATCCTCAAGCAGATTGCATTGCAGGTGTCTAAAACCTTTTAATAATATTTTCTAATAAGCAGTATGGTGTATATCATCCAAAATGAGAAAGTGTATGTGTTTTAAGAAAGTTCACATTAAACTTTTAGTCAGGTGAAATCCACGCACATATGAGTTTTAGATTTGGATTTTTGCAAAAGCTTTGTTACTATTAGACTTCAGGGTACATGGACTTTACTACTACTCTATCTTATTTATCCACTCTTAATACCTAAAGAAATAAACACACACACACACACACACACACACACACAGAGTAAACAAGATCAGTGAGAAACTTAAAGAAACTCATGTAAGTGCAAAGGTTATGCTCTGATAAGTTCACTTTTAAATAGATGTGTATAAGACAACAATTGTAATATATCACTGAGATCAAATTAAATAACAGCATGTACTGTAAGAATAGATTTAGGAAAATCTGAACCAAGCATGACAAAAGAGTACAGAAACATTAAAATCCTTTAAAAGGTCCCTTTTGTGAAGCATTTTTAATGGACAAAAAGAAAAAGAATAAGAACCAGGAAGTCTAGAACCATTGCAAGGACAAATGTTATCTTATTTAAACATCATATAGAAAGAGCAAAGCATTCATTTTAATATTTACTTTAAGTTTAGGTCAAAGGCATTTTTCAAATTGTGAATGCTAGAATAAACATCGACAAAAAAATTAAAATTCCCAGTTGTGAGAAGAGATCTTTATATTAAATGAAGTCATCTCTCTGGGTCTGGGTAAATCTTAATTCAATGCATGAAAAAACAACAACAAAAAGGAACTCTATGTGATTGAGTGAATTCTACAATCCTTGCAGATCAAGAAGAGCTTTCACAACAGAAAGGCTAATCAAATGAAGAAAAGATGATTGCTTATAATTTGAGAGACCAGGAAAATAATAGTAGCACAGTAGTGGTGGTGGAGGAAGCAATAGGCCTTCCAAGACACAGAGATAAAATATTTCATTTTAAGTCAATTTCTAAGTCAGAAAACACTTGTATGTCAGTCACGTTTTCATTATTTTTTTCAGGCTTTCAAATAAAAGTATCACTATAAATAAAGTCAATGACATTTCTCCCACATGCCAATGTAGGGATAAAACTTTGTCTCCCACATGCCAGTTTAGCAATAAAATTTTGTCTCTGTCCTCAAATATCTCACAATTAGTGAAGGCAAATAAAAGTATTTATAATACAGGGAGACAACTAATATGAGTGATGTCTACATAGGATTTTAAGCACATGAACATTGTACATATAAAAGAGAGATATGAGTTATTTTAACTGAAGATATGCTTGGAACTCTCATGCAAAGTATGTCTAGTTCATCCTATAAGAGAAGTTTCTTTCAAACTAGTTTCCAGAAATTCTATAGGAGTTTTACAAACATTTGAGTTCATTTGTACCTTTTAAATTCATAGTCAATTCTTAATAATTTTTTAATTATTTGACTAGACTATAAATTAACTGTAATTAAGAACTAGGCTCACTCCATAGACAACTGGACTCTCAATTTTACTTATTATGAAGGTTTTTCCTTTGTATGGCATGACTCTCAAATCAATTTTCTAAGCCCAGAACTCTCCTGAGAGCTGGGTCCATACATACAACTTTAGCTGACCACTTCTACTTGGATGATCATAGACCGTCAAAAACAAAAGTTTCCCAAACTAAAGTTATCATCCTCCCTTAAAACATGCATTTTAAGTCTTTTATTCTTACAAAATGAATGATACTGCTATCCACCGTGGCTAGAAACAAGAATTAGTTTGATATCTGCCTCTTTTGTTCCCTATAGAAAATTGAGTGCCAGCTCCCCACACACATTTAATAACTATTCACTATTTTTTGTAGGTACAGGTGACATGTATTAATTTATTTACTTGTCAATATCTTAGTATACGTTTATCAGACATTTTTTCATAATACAATTATTTTTGTAAATATTTCACATATTAGAAAGAAAATAATTTTATTCTTTTCTATACAAGCAAATATATTGTTACAATGCATGTGACCTGAACTCCAGCAAAAGTTTGAGAACATCTTCTCTATCAGTTCACACAACAGGAGCTAAAACTCATATGAAAAAGTGAATTCATAGCATGCCGTGTCATGACGCTATTAAAATAATTTTAATGACTCATTAGACTCATTAATTGCTTAAATATTATGAAATAAAAATGGGCATAAACGCTTTGCTTAAATGATCAGCTTTACCATCAGTTTTATATATTGGGTTTCTCTATAGGTATCATTTACCAAGAAATTTATTTGCTTAAAAAATGTAAAAGAAAAGTGCAAATGACAAATAATTTTAACAAATATATCAAAGTGATTATGACATTTTCAATTCTATTGAGAACATCTTGTCATATGCTATAATACTGATGGCGCTTGAGGATGTTATGCTAAGTGAAATGACAGTCACTAAAAGACAAACACTGCATGATCCGCCTTATATAAGGTATCTGAAATAGTCACAGTTCAGAATGTAGAAGGATGGCTAAGGAGGGGGCAAAGGGGAGTTGTTCAATGGGTTTAGAGTTTGCTTGGCAAGATGAAAAAGTTTTAGAGATCTGCTGCACAACGAAGTGTATGTACTATACAGTTAAATGGCTACGATGATAAAATTTATAAGATGTAATTTATGCCACCAAAACAACAAAAACTCCACTTAGAATATATAAAATATTAAAAATGGCTTTGGAAAAATTTTCATATAGCACTTGTGTCTTGTTAGAGTTATTGAACATGAACAGCAAGGTTAGGAAAAACATGCTTACATTATGATTTCGACGTGTGCTATGCTTCCAAAAAGTACAAATCATGTCTTTACTATAATAAAATGTGGGCTATTTTAGAATCATAGTTATACTTACAGGTCTTATTAATTTTTAAAATGAGGAAACAATTCCCAAAATAATGAGCTCTTTCAGTTTGTGGAAACTACTTAGCTTCTTTGAAATCATGTTTTTAATGTAACATTATGTTTAATATCAATATAGATTTGGAAATATTAGCTTGACATGTTGTTTCAAATAGCATTATGTGGTTTTGTTCTTTGGACACACGTCACCCAGTTAAAAATTTATTTCAGAAGATAACCTAAATTGTGGCTCCTCAAGTCTAAAAACCCTTTTATCAAAGGTTACCATCTGCATATAATTGAATAAAATATGATGAGTCTTGAGATAATATCAGTCATAATACAATTTTTCCTGAAATGAAGTTTTCAGTAATATGTACTAAATTTCTTAATGTTTTTGCATTCCCAACATGATTGTTCTATTGATTCAAATCAGCCTTAAACGATGCTGATGCTGAATCAAAATCAACTTCAGTGCAATCACAATGTTCAAGTTCAAAGATGTTCTTCTCCCATGAAACATTTTTCCTTACTTGATACTCAGTTTCAAAGGTTTATTTGATGTACTGATTATTTAGCTGGGAAGGGAAAATATAAAACGAACTGCCAACATGTAGTGTGGTCTACAATAGTATCCACCATTTATTAAAGGAACAATGAGTTTTCCAGTTTTATTAAAACTATTATATATATAATTTTGTAAAGATGATAAAGTGGATAATTTTCTTTCAGTCAGACATACATCACAGGATCTAACTCAGATGAAAAAAAAAGAGAAAGGAAAAGAAAGACGGAGAGAATAATAGAATTACATTAAAAGGTGGAAGAAGAAAGAACATTGCTGAAGCTGAATGTTCCTGAAAAATATCAAATATTTGGTGAGTGACATATGTGACAATTACACTAAGTCCTCTATTAGGAATAATTTTAAAGGAAGCTACTTTGTCTTTTTTTTTTCATGCACTTGATTTATTCATAAGGAAAAAATATTTCTTTAAATTCTATGATTTATGTTAGTTTAACAACTGAATGGATTAAAATCATGAAGAAGTATATGTACGATGGAACTTAAAAAATTATTTTATCAGAAATATAATATTTTATCACAAATATTAGATCCAAAATATTTTAGCAATTTAATTTATTAAATTAAGTTATCTCAATACTCTTCTTCTTATATTTTGTCTAACAGTTCTCTAGAAATGTATCCACTCCCTACTGACTAATGTTCATCCCACTATATCAGTAATTATGCAGAAAACAAGCAAAACAAAACTTCTCTTGCCTACACAGCAAGAAATTTGTATCTCATCAAATCAGAAAAGAAAAGCATCATTTAATTCCATCCCTGGAGACAGTAGGTGCCTATTTACTTTACATCTTTGTAATTAAGAGTCCACTCAAGTGATTCTTCCCTGGAAAAAGAATATACTCCAAGACACCTGGCTTTGATCTATACCAATAAACATATAAATGGTGATAACTAACAATTTTTTCACAACCATGCTCCTCTATGAAGGAAAGAATGAAAAGTTCAATCTGATTTTAAAAATTGAAATTTCAAATATTTCCAGCACACTAGTGTGTCAATTCTACATGAACTGAAACACTGAAGCATGTGATGAATTACAGACCCAGAGTAACATGTAAAATTGTTTACTCCCAACTTAATTTTTTGTCCTAGTTATTTTACAAGATAGTTACATAGGCAAAAAAAGTTAAATATAACAAACCCATTTATTTAACTAATACCTTTATTCAAATTTTGGTTACAAAGTACTCTGCTAAGTGCATTTACAAAAACAGCAATGTCATTGCTCTTAGAGATGCAACAGGACAACATCAAAAAACAAATCATACACTAAACACTAATTCACATCTGGGATAAATGCTTAATAGAAATCAGCAGTGCACTAAGATTCTATTAAAAAAAATCAGTCTTAATACATGTTAGGGCTTTAAGCTTTTCTGATTACGTATTTTGCACCTAAAATTTAAAGTCGGAAGATAAATACGTATTTAATGAATTAACCTATAAATGAAATTTATTCAAGTATGGTTAAAGAATCTAATTCTAGTTTTACCAATACATTTCTGGTTAACAGTTAGTACTTTTCAAATAACTTCCCTTCATCATATACACAAAAAAATAAATAATACCTATCACTTCTTATTGCCCAGCAATATTATTAAACATTTTTTTCAAAAAAGATATGACAAAGGAATTTAAACATTTTAAAATTGCACAAAATTATATTTTCTTGTGTCAATATTTTATGCCCAATTATGTCGATCTATGACCTCCATGTATAATTGTTGCAGATGGCATAAAGAAGAATGTGACAGGCTAGATGACCTTACAATAACTTTCAAGTCCCCTGAGGTTATAAATCTATTATCTTATCTAACCATTTTTGAACCAGACTGCAGTGGACTCAGATTAATTCAACCCTCTGACAATCAATAATAATTTTGAAGCTCAGGATTATGGCTTACTCATTATCAACTGAAGCCAGACTGTCTCTTAAAATTAAATTCACTGGATTTGATCACATTATGAAAAGTAAAAGGTTATGTTTGCCCATTAACTTGTCCTTTAACTCAGCTGCTATGCCTGATGATTTACAAAATGCTTAAATCTCTCTTTTTATCATTATTTTTTAATTTATTTTAATCTTGTGTAAAATTTGAGGGATATTGTGTGGAGTAGGGAAATATTGTATGAAATGTAAAGCTCTAAGAATGACATTTGACATTCCCTCCTTATAAACTCAATGGAGTTAACTTTCATGACTATATCAAAATAGTAGTAGGTGTTTCTTTTCATAACAATTGTTATTCAAAACTTACATTCTATATTCTTTGGAAAATAGTTATTTTTGACTTGTGTTTATTTGGAGTCCCTGGAGTTTTACTTAAAGAAACAAATGTGTTCAGCTTCACTGACCAAATAAACAGTAGCATGATATCCATCTGCAAGTATTTTTAAGAAACAAGCAAAGAGGAATGAGAGGAAATGTAGAAAGGCCAAAAATCATTACCTTGATATCAAGGATAAAACTGATAATAATGTTCCAGATAAAAATATTAAGAATTTAATTTTGGCAGAATCATACTGACCTTATTCATTTAAATGATTCACAAAAATGTAGTAAGACCATGTCTCCTAATCTCTGCAAATATACTCTTGTGGAGCATTGTTATGTTTTTAAAGTAATAACTGAGTCAAATGTTTTGCTTTTGTATATTAATAACTTGGAGAACTTGTATGGTCTATTATTTGATTATTTAAAATAGAATGATATAACAAAATATGACTTTGAATTGAATGATATAAAATTATTGCAGTGTTATAAACTGTGGTCTATTCATTTTAAAAAATTCCTATTTATTGAAAGTATGATTTTTCTCCTCGTTTTTCCATCTGCATCTCATCCTTAACTTGTAAGGAGGGTTTTCTCATGTTTTAAAGGGATGAAGAGAAATGGATTTACCTTCTGAGCTGTGGCAGCCCAAGCGCAACCTGTACATAACATCTGAGATGTGTAATATTCATTGTCCTGTTCCTCTTCCCAGCACATATAAAATTATATTCTAGTCTTGATACACTTTTCCATTGCAAATCATAAGTACTTTATTTTGGGTTAATGCAAATAATTCATAACTCTAATGATTTAATGAGATAAAGATTTAGTAATAGAACAAAAAAATAGTAAAATAAATAATCTGTGCTCTTTCAATAAAATATGAAGCCAAGTCTCAATATATGGAGGGAAATTTGTAACAGAAGCTAGAAATGAAAATATTGGAATAAACAGAATCAATCAAGAGTAATTGCTTAATAACCAAATGTGTTAGCAGCAGGACGCAGGCAGGGAGTCTAAATAAAATAAATAAATTTAAAACTTTCTAGACACAAACCATAGAGCAGCCAGCTCAAAATTTTCAAATATCTATGGGGGAAACAGTTGGGACTAAAACTTGAGTGGGATATGTGGAAAGCTTCCCGAAAGAAAATTGTTTAGAGGAAGTTTCTTTTACTTTGCAGAATAGAGAACAAATTAAGTGGTGAAACTACTCTACATATCAGTCACTTCCTTGATGCTTTCCTGAGATCCCTCCCATGACATAAAATAGGTCTCATAAAATAGCTGAATGTCTTCCTGAGTGTGATGTTTTGAATCAGTCTCTAAAAGGGTCTCTGTAGGGAGCAATCAATATACAGAGGTCAGTGTCAAAAGTCCCAATCTCAATACAGAGTCCGCTTTAATCTTTGCAGTCTAGTCAGTGGAAGTCACAAGTGTAAAATATCTAAGAGATGTTAGTTAAATTGTGCTTGTGGCACTTTTGGAAGGAAACTTACAAAAGCTTCAAAGGGTGTCAATACCAAGTATGACCAATTAACATATTTGCATTCTATTCTGCTATTTCATGTACTTGACCCACCCTCATATGCTGCCTGTGGGAATGGGTGGTGGGATGTGGTGCCTGTGTGGGAATGGGGGGGGGGAGCGAGGGCGAGAGAGAGAGAGAGAGAGAGAGAGAGAGAGAGAGAGAGAGAGTTGTAAGAGCAAACGCAATTTTAAAATAAGAGGTTTGATTCTCCCTGTTAAGTATAAGGAACGAATCTTTCCAGCACTCCTTTCTTACAACATTTACCTTAGCAATTTTCTTTCTTTGCATCTTTGAAATGTGTATAAATCTTTTAAAGAGTTAAATGAGCCTTTGACCAGCTTCACAACCCCGGGATACCTTTCCCAAGGACTTCCAAAATGTATTCATCAATGAACACTGTGCTCCTAACTTTAAGTTTTTGTGGGAGAGTAGGACCCTAATTTTGGTGGAAACCTCAGACCAAATTGCAAATACCAAGTGTTATAAAGATATGAGGAGATTATTTCCCTTTGAATCAAGCTAATCGACTAACACGAATGGTCACCCCAATTACAAGGTGAATCTAGAATACACTGTGTATTAAAAACGGTGATGTCAAGTCCTTTTACTTGAGTTCTAAGTATTGTTTATCTTGGACATGTTTAGGATGGGTGATATCTGCTTGGCCATTAAAAAATGGTGAGATTTCTTTCTGTCTTTGAAATCTCAGCAGATTGACTGTGCATGTGACATCATTATTGAATGTTTGTTCAATAATAACACTGTTTTTTTTCTCTTGTATCTTGGTAGAGAGGTTTTCTGCCTTGGCAGGATATTTTGTTTTTAATTCTATATCTCAAAATGTGTATACATAAGATTGTAGCTGTGTTCCTTTATTTTATTGAAAAAAAAATTTTGATCTTCTCAAGTACTTTTTTACTGCTTCCAATTATTCCAAAGAGTCACTTTTCTCATGATTTTATTAGAAATCATGATGATCAAAACAGGATTTCAGGTAATTACTTGCTATTTCTATATAGCAAACAATGTTAACTGAGAGGAAGATTCAGTATAATAAAAAATGCATGAGCACAGGAAGATAAATCTTTTCTTCTCTCTCTAAATAAATCATCTTTACTATTCTTAACTTTTCATTCCACCACTGAGATAATGAAAGGAATGGTTTAACTACAGTTAACAATGGAGACACCAAAACTATGAAAGCGCAAAAGCAGGAACCAAAAACTAAGAAAAAAAATGTGTTTTGATTTAAGTTACTTTGAGGTATTAGAAAGTAACATGTTTCTTAAAAATGGCACCCTTTGCATGTCTACAGATTAGCAGTTTATGGCTCCAATGCACTTGAAAATGTAAAGTTGGTTGGGTGCCTTCAAATGTACTTTAGAGCAGGCACACTCTAATTCAGTTTCTGTATATGTGGATAAGGAAGGGGAAATGTTAAAGAAGATGAACCTATAAAATGGAAAGCTGTTTACACCCCCAAACCAACTTATAGATGGCTTTATATGTAATATAAGAATAATCTGGGGGGATTGATTTTAAATATTGACAGCCTGTTGTAGAGGTAGAATGAGGGAGAATTCCATCTTCCCCAGACTCAGAGGGAGAGGCAGCACAAATCATTTTAACTTCTGTAATGTTCATGCAAAAAATTAACAAAATGAAATAGAGTATATTATCTTTCAATGTCGAAAGTATGCCACGTTTAAAGACTGAATATTCAGTAAACAACTATCCCTGAAGAGTGTAAGAATCCACAGATACAGTGGAAAGATTAAAAAAAAAAGTTGAAGGATCCCTATGATTGGCAAAACAAAAACAGACATATAAATATATCCTGTGGAATCAGGAACATTGCAACTGTAAATTAGTCTACACTAAATAATATGTTTGTCTAGAAAAAAGCATATATATATGCTTCATATATATAAATAAAATCTGTATTGTCTGTCATATATAATCATGCATGATTGATTGAATTTTGAGTCTAGCAGAGTAAGAAGGATGGTTATGGTAACATATTATTTTAAAAAACTCAAACTGTAGAATTAATACTTTGAAAAATTTTTTTCAGAAAATGATTAAATATTAAAATTTAAACTCTTTTGAAATATATTCATTGTTTTTAAGATATAAACAATTTTGAGTAAATTAAAACATCTTGATATTAATTAATTTTAGTTATTTATTTCCTTTTGTTTTCTGGAATAGGATATATTTAATATAAATATTAGATCAATTTTCATATTTTCCCTGTTTGATGCAAGCTTAATTTAGAAAACTTAGAAAATAGAGAAATATACATAGTAAAACTATTTGTACATAATGACTCTCAAGATTATTCTTCATGTCCTTAGAATATTTTTAATGTTATAAAAATCCTTAAAATATCAATTATCTTGTACTGTTTTTCCTTTACCAATATTTCAGAAATTAACAAAACTCTCCTTTAATAACTCACATGTCTGAATAAAATTAATTTATATAGCTTAAATAGTCTCTCTATTTTCATCAAGTTTTGACCAGTTTATACTTTGACAGGTAGGTAAGTAGGTAGGTAGATAAATATAGGATTTGTCTCATAATATAAAGATGAAAACATGTGACCCTTTATTCATTCCTTTTCTCCATAACCTGACTTTCTTGAAAATCTTTGAGGAGGAAAGCAGCCACAAGGACAACGCAACACCACTTAGTGGACTGGAAAAGGCTGGAAATGTGCCTATGAAGTATCAACATCACACCAGGCCTGGTCGGGAGTGACAGGAGTGAGGGAATGAATGAACGGAGATAAACTCCTGAGCTCTGACTGTGATGCAGTGCAACAAAGTCACGTTGGAGTTAAAGGTAGAAAATCTTGAGAGATTTCAGCTGTGTGGGAACAGTATAGAAAGCTGTAAGATTTTAAATTACTTTTTCTTTTTATACTATGACATAGGTTAAAGTCTGGTAGGTTGAAATTGAGCATCACAGTTTTATTTGCTTTGCATATGCACATCCTTGTACATATGTTTATATAGACATTTATTTTTCTTATGAAAACTTACTAAATGTAAATTTTTTAGACATAGGTGTAAGATTAAAATTAAGCCACACTAAAATGAAAATAGTAATATACTTAGAAAAAACATAGTGAGTTAGTAAGTTATTAAGATAGGTAAATGGTTACTATTTCTCCATGTTTGCAGATATTTCTCTCATTGGCTATTTCCATATCTGATTGTTAGAAAAAAATAATCAAAGTTATGAATCCCCCATCTTTTGAGGGATTCGGCTCAGATAAGTCAAGTTGCTGACCTAATGAATTGCTTTGTTGCTTTTCCTCAATATGAACATGCAGTTCTCATCTACTCTCCTAAGATTCAGCTGCATTAGCACCAAAGACATCAAAGGTAATGAGGATCGGCAGTGGCTGGGGGAGTCACAATAATCAAGTCATAAAGAATGAGAAGAAAATCTGCCTTTTATTTGAATCGATTACACCTAATGATTCTGGGATGCTAAAACCAAGAACAGACTTTAGCTGAGGATAAAGAGCCCACCATCTCTCTAAACAATTTCAGGTTTGTCAATTCTGAGATTTTATTGGAGCCTGTGAAAAAAAGTGAAAGGATGACAATGGATGCAAAAAGTCTCTACTTTTTGTTTCATTAATAGGCTGCCTCCAAAGTTGAAATTTATACATCTTAATTCTTATGAAGGACACTCCTTCAACAGCTGTCAGTAAATCAGCCGGCGCCAATGAGGCACCATTCAAGGAAACTGATAGAACACCTGATAGAAATTATAGGTGGCCTAACCACCATGGGTTATACTGTTTTTGTGCATTTATTTGAATTAAAATTGATTCAATCTACCCTAGAGAAAAAAGCTACAACTAGTTCAATAAAGATACGGCTATCTGATGATAAATATTTATTTTAGATTACTTTAAAATAAAATGTTTTGTTGAATCACACCAGCAGTTCAAATTAACATTTGTACAGTAAATATTGTGGTCTTCCACCAAATGCCCTTTTCAGGATCAATATTATCAACATGTGATTCCTCAAAGAAACTGTCCTCCATCATGAAGTACCATATCACTTGGCAGATACGGGGATACACAGCCCCTACACCCTGGTCTCAATTAGGACAACTCTGAATGATCAAGTCTAAAACCAGAAGAGAGGCGGTAGCCTTGAGAGCAGCCACATTGTTGGGTGTTTCAAATTCCATCCTGCCTTCTGCTGATGGCCAGTTTCATGTGTCGCCTTGGCTAAATTATGGTCACCAGTTAAATACGAATCTAATTGTTTCTGTGAAGGTATTTTTTAAATATACGATTAAATCCATTATCAGTTGAATATAAGTGAGTAAATTACATTATCTGGTTGAGTCTAATTCAGTTAGTTGAAGGGTGTTCAGAGTAGAAGTGAGGCTTCCTGATAAATAAAAATTCTTCCTGTGGACAACAGCTTCAGCCTGTATTGAGAGGACCAGCTTGTGCTTCCTGATGTCCTGATCTGTAGATTTCAGGAATCAGTTTACAAATGCTTAAGCTGATTTCGTGCAATAAATATATAGCTCTTCCTTCACATTTTATTTCTAGTTAAACCCTGACACATACACTCCCTCACATTCTTTCAAGTGTATCACGTCAGAGCATTCCTGCTATACCATTTACATCCAAGTCCCGGGGACAGTCCAAGCCATCATGCTTTAACCATTCAGTTTTCTTCATCAGATCTATCCAATCCAACGAACTTGCTGCTTGGGACTAGCCACTTCTATCAGTAAGTTCTACTGAGAAGTTGATTTTATTATTTTATTTGATTAATTTTTATTGAATTTATTGGGGTGACATTGGCTATCAAAACCATACAGGATTCAAGTGTGCAACTCAATAAAACATCATCTGCACACTACATCATGCACTCACCACCCAAAGTCAAGTGTCTTTCCATCCCCATTAATCCTATCTTTGCCCATTCCACCTCCCCTCCAACCCACTTTTTCTCTGGCTATCACCAAACTTTTGTCCATGTCTATATGCCATATATATTTTTTTGCTTAATCCTTTTATTTTTCTTCACCAAGCTACACACTCCCCTCTCCCCTCTGATGGCTGTCAGTGTGTTCTTTGTGTCTATGCTTCTGTTTCTATTTTGTTTGTTAAATTGTTTGGTTGATTAGACTCCATGTGTGAGATTATATGGTATTTGCCTTTCTCTGACTGGCTTATTTCATTAGCATAATAATGCCCAGGTCCATCTATGCCCTCAGAAAAGGTAAGATTTTCTTCATTTTTACCTCTGAGTAGTAATTCATTGTGAAAATGTACCACAGCTTTTCTTATCCACTCACCTGTTGATGGGCACTTGGGCTGTTTGCAGATCTTGGCTCGTTGGTTTTAAAGTGGAGTAAAATTTCAGTTAACTGTTTGTTTTAGGCATTTTTTTCTCATGAAAGTTTGACTCTTTCAGTGTTTCCTAACCAAGTGCTTATTTGATTTATCTCTTTCAAAATCAGTGCCCAAATTCTTTCTTCATCCTCTGTCATTTGTGCCAGATATTTCCCTACAAGTTATAGTAATCATATGTGATCTGCTTCAGTAAAAGCCTTAATGCTCTTACAACTACATCTATAACCCAAGTTAACTCTCTTTTAAAAATCTTTACATTTTAAACAGTTTAAGTATAGGTGTGTCCAAACTTTTGGCCTCTCTGAGACACAATGGAAGAAGAAAAGTTGTCTTGGGCCACACATTAAATATGCAAACACTAAAGAAACAAACAAACAAAAAACCCTCATAACATTTTAAGTAAATCTATGATTTTGTGTTGGGCTACATTCATAGCTATCCTGGGCTGCATGCAGCCTGTGGGCCACCAGTTGGATACTCTTTAAGTTATCCTCAACTTCACATTCCTCTGACCCTGAAAGAGGGACTCCTTCTTAACTATTTCTTTTTTTTTTAATTGTAATACATTTTATTTATTTATTTATTTATTTAATATTTTATTTATTTATTTTTATAGAGGGGAAGAGACGGAAAAAGAGAGGGAGAGGAACATCAATGCGTGGTTGCATTTTGCTGGGGCCCTGGCCTGCAACCCAGACATGTGCCTTACACTGGGAATCGAACCAGCAACACTTCGGTTTGCAGACCAGCACTCAATCCACTGAGCCATACCAGCCAGGGCTCAACTATTTCTTAAACAGAAATAGATACCATCAAATTGGGACTTCCTAACACTTATACCAAGCACAGCTCTGGAAATCTTATGATGACCTTTTCTTCTGTCATGATGAAAATACAGACACAAATTAACCCATTCCTCTCCAGTTGTCTGGATGATTCCTTTTCTTGGGCTCTGGGTCCTGTCTCTTCTTGCTTGGGGTCTTTGATTCATCCATCACTGTGTCTGCCAATAGTATAAATTCCTGCATCTTAAAAACAAACATTCTTTGCATTTCATAGTCTTCTCTATGATACTACCACAAACTTTATAAAGAGTTTTTTACATTAGCCAGTCAGTTCTGGCTTAATACTTTCTGCAGTCCTCCCCAACCACTAGATTGAATGGTTTGTTTTTAAGAATACTAGTGAACTCACTGTTAAATAAAACAACAATTTTTAGTCCTTAGATGCAATGCTTTATGCTCTTAAGCACACATTTTATGAAACAATTTATTTTATAATCTTATTTTCATATTTATGGTTTGCCTTCTAAAGTGTCTGCTATGTAAATCTTCCTCTCACTCATTTATTTAAAAAATTTTTCCAGTATTTTATTTTGTATTCTATTATTGCCATATTCTATACACTTTCTCTGGATGCTTTCAATATTATTATTTCAAGTACAATCTGCTCATTGTTTTAAAAAATGCTCCAACTACGATATTTCCTAAAATTTGATATCAATACAACCCACTGTCTACTGAATGTATTCATAATATACATAACCACCATTTCCCCAGAAAATAGCTTTTCATACTGTATCTCTTATATCAGTATATGTGGCATCTTATTCATTAATTTGCCTGGCTGAACACCCGGGTTTACTTTCTGACATGTCCAATTTTCTCATCTCATACATGCAATCAATCATAATAGCTCTAATAAGATAGATTATTTATGATGTTAATGTGTCCTTACTAGAAATTTTAATAACTGGTCTCAGCTTGGTCCGTAGCAGCCATTGGTGTTGGGCAAAAACTACTTTGCCTTGTCTACTACAATATCCCCACATTTTCTGACTTTAACTTTTTATTTAAATGTCTGTGTGGAATCTTCTCTCTCTACTGGTCTTCTCTAAACTTACTGTCCTAGGATGTCCTCTGGGAGCAAAGAGAAACATGGCAATGCGGAAAGAGACTTGTATGTACCTGCTTCCCACTGTTTATTTCAGGATCCACAGGATTGGATGTTGACTAGTTTTGTCCCCAGATATCCTGTCTTAGTATACCATGAAGATGTGTCATTGATTGATGTAGTCACTGCTGCCATCTGGTGCTGAAATTCATGAAATCTGATACAGCATCTATTTACATAAAAGCTCCTCTACTTTGCACCCCCTTCTTTTGACCCAAAGATTATTCCTATTTATTATTTTTCTCATAACCTCTATATCTAACCTTTCATCCCATACACATGCTCTAATGAGAAAAAAATTCTTGAGAGTTCTTTGCATATCTTGCTATATTTGATTGGGACTCTGTGAGGCTATGTTGGTTCCTCCCTCAGCCATCCTTGATTTAGTACACCAGTTTTCAATCAAAGGTAAATTTTCCCATCAGGTGACATTTGAAAATGTCAGGAAACATTTTTGAAGGTCATGTGTGAAGTGAGGTGCTACTGCTAGCTAGCTGGTAGAAGCCAAAGGTACCATTAAACAAACTACAATATAGAAGACTGTACCCTACAAGAAAGAGTTATGTGATAAAAATCAATAGTGCGAAGGTTGCATCCTGCTTTAAAGTCATTCCATCATATAGGACCTACCATAACACCCAAAGAAGAGTTTACCTAAGAGACTTGTAGACTTTCCACACTGCCCCAGGGGAAATAGTGAACCAGCCTCCATATTCTCAGATTCACTCACACTTAGCTCAATTTTTCTGTCTGCTTGTTTTTTATCCATCCCTCTATGTCAGTGAAACTCCTAGAGTGCTTTCCCTCACTCTGCAATCTTTCTCAATACAGCCAGTCTTCAGGTCTTTTGTCTAGCTATGGATTTCAAAAATTATGTCTAGTCCTCAAAGGTGAGCAACTATGTTTTTGATGTAGGTATGCTCTTGCACTCCACAGCCCATATACCCCCAAAGCAGTGGTTGCACTTCCCCTATTACAGTTCTTCAAAGGCTCGCAGCACGCTAGCACTTTGATGGCAGGAGCTTTGTTATATTTACCTTGGTAGCTCTAGTCTTTACCTGGCAGAGTGGAAACACTCCATACTTAATGGATCAACAAAGAATGGATGCGTAGTGAACAAATGGCATCACTTCCTGCCTTAACTCTTTCATGTACTTTTTGATTTCTATTTTTTTTTCTTTGTGAACACCTCCCTCTCTATTACCTAACAGAAAGCAAGATACCTTTTTGCATTGTCTACAGTTCTGGATCCCTGACTCTTAGAAATACTCCAGATCCTTAAGCAAGTCCATTTCTTCAAAATACTTGCATCCTAACATAATGAAGAAACAAATATGAAATATTGTTTTACTAGTACATAGGAAAATAGCAAGAGTCAAACTTGCTTTCCTTGCCTCTCAGTCTTCTTTTCTTCCTTCCTCCTTCTTATGTCCTCTTTATCAGGCCACAAATATCTTTCTGTTCTCTACTCTTATATACTTCCCTGATAGCACTTGGCCATATATTACTTGCCTCAAATGTCTTCTCTTAGCTCTCTCACTAATTCTCTCATCACTGACTTTCTTCTCTGTTATCTCTTCCTCTGCTTTCCTTATATTTTGTATCACTGCATCTTATCTCTGAAGCAGTTTGAGTGGTTAAGAGAATTGGGCTATATCTAGACTATCTAAGCTCAAGTCTCAGTTCTGATTTAAGCAGCTTCAGATGTAAAGTAGGTTATGTAACCTCAGTTTTTCTTGTTTACAAAATGAGAATTAAAATTTTGTTTAAGAAATGGTAAAAAATAACTGAGTTAAGGATTAAAGTTGTATTTTAAGAAGTTATAAATAATGAATGAGTTAATACATATAAAATGTTTGCAAGAAGAGGGGCACATAGTAAACATAAATGTTACTATAAAGCTCAAAATACAAATCTTAAGTCTGTGTATCTGTCTATACTCTACTTTGTCTCTCATTTACAAGGCCTGTCTGGAAAAAGTCAGGCCATTGTTAATATAATTTGAATAGTTTGTGGAAGATCAACACAATCTAAAGCCAAGGAGAGTGGACTGGAATGTACATGTCTGAACAATGATGACTTCGCTGTACTAGTGAGTGAGGGTGGTAGATGCCATTCAATGAGCATGTGTACTGTGTGGCTATCACATTCAAGATGACTGAGCAAGTAGAGCAACAAATCTGCATCAAATTTTGCTTGAACATTCCTCTGAGAAAACTATTCAGATGATTCAGAAGGCTGCTACTATGGCAACTGGTGATTGGCAGCTTCACCACCACAAAACTCCCACTCATACATCACATCTCACACAGAGTTTTTTGGCACAACATCAAATCACCCAGGTTACTTAGCCTCCCTGCAAGCCCAGATTTGGCACCCTGTAATGTCTGGATTTTCCAAAAATTAAAACCACCTTTGAAAGGCAAGAGATTCCAGACCATCAATGAGATTCAGGAAAATACAATGGGAGAGCTGATGGCGATTGGGAGAAATGTGTGAGGTCCCAAGTGGACAACTTTGAAGGGACTGATCTGTCATTGTCCTGAGCAATTTTTTTTGTATCTTGTATCTCTTTAATAAATGTCTATTTTTAATATAGCATGGCTTGATACTTTTTGGACATATCTCATATTTCTCTCACTCTAATTCATTCACTCCTATATTTATATTTACTGTTTCTTTTCTGTCCCTCACTCTTAAATTCTTTTATCTTATATACTGCAATTTAAGAGTGTAGGAAACAGTATGTGACTAAACAACCTTAATTTTTCTATCAACAAATGGAATAGAAATCATTAGATTTTAATGAGTTTTCTGATTTCATTTCCTATCTCTACTTGGAGGACTAAGTATTTTATTTAGTTCTCTGAATCTCACAAGATTTTTGCTTTTGGGACGAAGGCTGTCAACTCCTTGGGTCATAGGTATATATCCTCTCCTTTATGGCCTAGGGCATTCTATGTATCATCTCTGTGGTTCAATGCAGAAATTAGGGGTGTCAATCCCCCAGCACAGTAAAATATCCAAGTATAATGTTTGACTCCCCCAAAACATTACTACTAATAGTCTACTGTTGAAAGAAGCCTTGCCGATAATGTAAATAGTGTATTAACACAAAATTTATATGTTATGTGTATTATATATTATATTTTAACACTAAATAAAGCTGGAGAAAAGGACATTTTGATAAAATCATAAGGAGGAAAAAAACAATTTATAGTATTTATTGAAACTGTGATTGCTTTGGATTATCTGTATTTATTTTTTATTATACAGTGAACTTTTTTGTCCCCCGTCATAGGTTTTGCTATTTCCTATCTAGAGTTTTGTTGTTGTTTCCTTAACAATTTGTAAAGGATTTACAAATTTTGCCATGTTATAGTTGGGGTGTTTTTCTATTCCATTTTAGTCATTATCTAAGTTAATGAGTTAGAAAAAAAGAAGTCACATTCTGAGGATGGCGGTAGCTTAGAAACCAACATTATTGCCAAACATTGCACTTGGGGTGCATTGTTCATCCTTGAAGAAATCCAGAACTAAATTCTTAGAGTTGATCCTCTCCTGTATTTTAAATATAACAAACACTCTGGGCTACTTTTCTTTCTAATGAAAGAAATAAATGGTGCACTAAAGAGTTATGTTAACAGTATTATTCCTCTCACTATGAACGTGAGTTCTATTCCAGGCAAAATTATTTTTATTATAGTCCTACCTATATAGACTGACTATGTGAACACTATCTATTGTCTGTTTATTGAACCTGTCCCACTATTTTGTTCATGGGAAATGGGTATTCCCAAGCATACTTTTACCACCAGTGCCAAATATTTCTCTTGTACAAAAGTAGATTCAGATCCCTCTTTGGGTAGGTAGACCACAGAATTCTCAACAATTCAGATGGGCTATAGTTCAATATCTTATCAATCTAAATTGTTTATTTTGTTCAAAATTATTTTTAGTGGTTTCAAAATTTCAGGAACAATCTAGCTCTCTTATGGTCAAAAGAAATAAATTAATCAGTAAGTTGATGTCCAGACTTGTAGAATTATAATTATCACTAAAGAGAAGTAGAATAAAAAGTAACCAATTTTATTTCAACAAATTCATTTCCATTTTTCTTTTTTTAACTTTTTTAAAAAAATTATTTATTTTTTCAAATACATTTGTCTCTGCCTTCCCTCCACCACTTTCCCTTGCCCCCTCCTTCCCTCCCTCCCTCCTTCCTTCCCTCCCTCCCTCCCTCAGCTCTTCCCCTTTGGTTTTGCCCATGAGTCCTTGCTATATATTCCTTGACTTTCCCTTTCCCTTCCTTTTCCCCTGCCCCCCCTCCCTCCTTCCCTCTTGTCTCTGTTGGTTTCTTTTCCTTTCAGTGTTGCTGGTCTTATTTTCCTTGCATCTTTGTATTGTTGGTTAGGTTCCACTTATAGGTGAGATCATATGGTATTTGTCCCATTTCCATTTTTCAAACGAAATGTGAGGAACTCTGTCTTTGGAGGACTGGGACACTTGAATGTATCCTGGCTGAGGCCAAGGGATTTGGGCCTTCTGTTATCATCAAACAAATTTACCCCCCCACCCCCTGGCCCTGCCGGTACCTGCCTCAGGCCCTCTCTCCTAAACTTAGATTATCAGCAATCCATGATAATGAGCCCTATCCAAATACCGCGTTTCAACAGTAGTTGAACAAAAACGTTTCCTGAAGCTCTACCAAAGCTCCTATGAGCCAACTGAAACCCTTGTTCTAATTTAAATTAATTTTATTGGAAAAAAAGAATGATGCATTTGTTACTGAACAGAAGGACCCACGGGGGGTGGGGTAGCCAGCGGCTATTACCGAAACAACGACACCCTCCTTCCCCGGGACCCCTCGGTTGTGGGTCCTTTGCCCGCAGTCCTTGGAATTATGGCTCTGAATGGCAGAGTTTGGTGAAAAGGAAAAGGAACTATTTATTCAAAAGTTATACAGGTTTGATTAATGGCTAAATTTCACCCTTAAACTTCTAAATCCCTTCAAAACAACCACCAGCACACACACCGTCCTGCCTCCCCCCCTTTGCCCAGTCAGGCCAGTCAGGGTACCGTCCTTCAGAAGAAAGAAAAGAACAGAAGTCTGGGCCTCGGCTCGGCAGGCCTTTGGCGGGTCTCAGCGGCCTGCCCTGGGATGGGGAATATATTTTTCTTGGACACCCCAATCTCTGGACCCCGTTACAAATAAACTTTTGTGCGGGGGACCCTGGCTGTGCTGTTACACATTGACTTATTTAAGATTACAAAAATAATAGCAGTGTTCTTTTCATCATATTATTCAGTGCATATTTTAACAATTATTTTGTCAAATAAACTTGTTTTAAGCAAAATGTTTATGTTGAAAGAGAAGGAGTTAAATCTTTTCAGACTAGAGATTTAATTGAGAAAAAAATTGTTGTGCTAAAAGGAAGTGTTCTTCCTTGAGTAATTTTAAGTTGTTTTTTCTTACTATGTGTTTTTAAATGTACAATTATTGTGGATGTTGAAAATGTTTTACTTTTTGTATTTAGAAGGATAGTATACATGAGAAAGATTTAGAAGAAAAGCAGCTGTAGCAGAAGCTTAACGTTACCTGCAAGCTCTTTCTTCCTTCTTCAAAGGTACTATACTTAACGCACTTTCATATCAAATTTTTACATTTTCTGTGCTGTGCGTGGCTTCTCGCCCTTTGCAATTTACTTTTAGATACTCACACTTGATGTATTTATCTGTAGCTATGAAATATCTCATAGTTCTTACTTCATATCATAAAATTTTTAAATATATTTGTGACTTCAAGAGAAAATAGCAAGCCTTACAAAAAAAGAATCTAGCTGACTATATGTATTTTTTAAAAATCTCAAAAACTAACATGATACAATTTCTCCTAACTTTATATTGTTTTCACTCAACAACCTTGCTGGTAATTTGTCATCCCCAGTTACAAAGTGATAGTATCTGACATTTATTAAGCCATCAGTGAGCATACAATGCATAACCCATCTAGATGCTCCTTGAATGCCTGCTAATGACTTTTCAAAGAACAAGTTGATTGGTATAAAACAAACTGAAACAAAAGCCTCTGGCAAAAAGTTGATGTTCTGATCACAGCTCATGTGAGAAATAAGCACGAGTAATTTATGACAGTCCAACAAACAACTTTGCACTGTGTATGAAATTAAAATATGAAAATGACGGGAACCTAAGTTAAAGGATATTTGACATACTATCACATTTTCAGTTTGCTTGCCATGTTTTTCTTGTCATATTAGAGTAATATCTGGTGAATAGGAAAAGAATATATAAATATAAAATTGTTGTGGTACCTGAAGTTAATATGTTTAATTAGCACACTAACATTTAAAATAACACCATCCAATATACCTAGAAAAACAGAATCAAAACACTAAGCATTTCCCATTAAGTTATATTTCATTTTCTTCATGTTACTTTTCATTTTTTTGCCATTTAATCTATTAACACTTCCAGCCTTGCTATCTTTATCCTTCTGCATGAAATCCACAAATAACATCTTACTGAAATTATATTCAATATCATGCTAATCACTATTCCTTTCAAATATGTAACATCCAGCATTTTTGCCACTATGAATGGGTAAATAACACATGCAGAATTTTCTTTCTCTCCAACTGATTAAAGCTGTTATTATTTTTTTAATGTCAAAAACAGCTTTTAATTTGTCTATATGCTAAATTTTCCTTTTCACTCCATTAGTTTTTACAGAGACTTCTGAAATGTACTTCTTTAATTTGTTTAAGACATGTTAGCATATTTAGTGTTATTTTAAAATGATTTCTGTTTTGCATTTATTTCCATTATATAAAACTTCAGATGATAAATGAAAAATATGAATGTATTTTTGTCTATGTCTGTATGTATAACAGACCAAAAAGAAAAATGCATATCTATGTGATAATAAACCATATGTGTGTGCAACTTGTCCAATGGATAAACTATGCCATCAATTGTAACAAAATTAACTCATCTTCTATCCCAGTCTGAATACTTTTGTGTGGCACATTCCCCCACAGCTGATTCCCTATAGGATTTAGTTTCATTTATTCATGCATATGCAGACTGATTTGGCATATTCTCTTTGTGTCATAGAGTATGATTACATTATAAAGATGCCCAAAAATGTCAGGCTGGATGACAGGCTAAAAAGATATGTAAGAAGTTGCCAAAACACAGGTCACATGTTTGCATTATAGTTTATTAGCTTCGCCTTTTTTCTTAAAGTTTTTAATTTGATAAAGGAAAATAAAAAACTACAACGGTTGCTTTATGTTGGTGTTTGTTTGTGGCCATTCAAACACATTCCTGATCCTCCTCTCTCTACTTTAAACTGGCAGACACCCTACAGGGTTTTCTTGTGGATGCCTCATTGAAAGCCTCCCCAGGTGTTTATGAGCTATGTGAACCCCACGAGGTAAAAGAAAAAAAACATAAATTACTTTTTCCTGAAAGAATTTCATATCTCACAAGATTCAGAGATAAATGTGTTTCCCAATAAATAAAAAATGAGAGATCACAGCAAAGTTCATTACTTTGATTTAATTCAGTTCAGTTAGAATTAATTCATTGCTTGGTATGTGTAAAACACCCCTTTAGGTGCCTGATTCATCTTTGAAGGAGAGTTTTCTTAATCGAAGAAAAAAAATAAACAACAAGAAAAAACTTTTTATATACACCAATAGGGAAGCAGTACTTGTCATGGCAGCTATTGAACTGAACTAAAAAAAGAACAATAGGAAGAATGTTTTGAAGATACTGAAAAGATATATAATTGAATAATTTCAAAGTGAAATAATAATAAAATAGAAGTAGATGAACATTGAGATAGAATATTTGATAACTTTTATAAAAACATTAAGCAAAAATGAAAATAAAACAATTACAAATAACATTACGTTTAGATGTCAGTCATAACTGAAATATATTGTAAATGACTGATTATTTTTATATACATTGAGAAAATTAACATGAATCTGAAATATAAACATTTGCATTAACATCAAACACTTTTTTAAAATTTTATTTTTAGAGAGACAGAGAGAGAAATATCAATTTGTCATTTAACTCATTTATGCCCTGACTGGGAATCAAACGTGCAACCTTGGCATATCTGAACAGTCTTCTAATCAACTGAGCCACCTGGGCAGAGCCAACATTGAACATTTTAAAAGAAAGCATCTATTTGCATTTATGACATCACTGTGTAAGTGTGTGAAAAATTACATTAGTGTTATTTTCATGTTCATTAAACTGAGTGTCATTAAGTTTTCGAAGCTTTAAATGGAAAAAATGCAACATTTGGTGTTTCAGTTGGATTTTCCTTCCATAGATTCAACAGAGACATGCAAAAAATAAATTTTGCTATTGTTGTTGCTATTTAGACTAACAGAAAAAAAATTACTTAAGAGTTTTATTTTGCATTACCTCTGAGAGACACTGTGAAATTAGATGGGGTACAAGCTTTGGTGTCAGGCAGATAGATATATGTTAGATAACAAGTTTAGGTATTTTACCAAGTCTGAGACCTAGGTAAAGATATGTAGTGTCTGTCTCTTTGCCTGTGTATAGTTCCTTCTCTATGAAACCTGTAATGGTTTTCCTGGTGTATAATGGTTCAGTAATGATACCTCTCTTTTACTTTCCTTACTGTAACCAACTAAGGCAAAAAAATTAGCTAGGTGAAGAAGAAAATGTATTAATTGATATAATAAAAATAATGATGATAATGATTAATATTTGCATATCACGTATATTTTTGTTATTCTTCTAATCATTTTGCATAGATCATTGAATGCAATAAAACCCTAATCTTATCAATATTAATTTTCCAAATTTGCTTGAAGAACAAGGATGTAATCTGTGGCCAAACAGCCTTTAAACTACTCAACACTTCCCTTATCTTTACTTATCCCCTCCAACCCAGCCCCACTAACAGAACACATGTACTAACTCCAC
The DNA here is from genome assembly GCF_021234165.1 of Pteronotus mesoamericanus. Lineage (NCBI taxonomy): Eukaryota > Metazoa > Chordata > Mammalia > Chiroptera > Mormoopidae > Pteronotus > Pteronotus mesoamericanus. The sequence continues at coordinate 20,695,869 of NW_026555285.1, read as the reverse complement.
TCCTAAATTCTTTACATCACAGGAAGAAAAAGACAACTATAGATCTCTCCACCCTTGAAAGGATACTCACTCATAGTTGAGGAGAAAAGTAGGCATTTACTTAGGATATGTTACCCCATAGGAAACAAACTTTTTTAATACTCTCTCTTTTCACAAGTAAATAATACTTCCTCATACAAAAGTATATGATGTAAGGTGGGGAGAAAAAAAAAAAACCCACAAAATATTTCTCCCAGACAATTTGCCCTTCCCTGGACACATGAGTGAAGGAACAGTTTCCCTCTAAAATGTAAATACTTAATAAATTGAATTTATCAGTAAAATAGACAAATCCACAAACATTTCAGGACACTTTTATTTGTAGATATTGTTAAGGTCTAGGTAAGACTTTCCTTTGAATATTAATATAAGGTTGTTACTAAAATCTTTGAAAATATCAAACATTTATGTTGCCCTGGTTGAGTGGCTCAGTTGGTTGGAGTCTTGGCCCATGAACTAAAAGGCTGCAGATTTCAGTCCTGGTCAGGGCACATATGAGGGTTCAATCTCCGGTAGGGGTGTGTATGAGAGCCAGCTGATTGATAGTTCTCTCTCACATCTATGTTTCTGTCTTTCTCTCCCTCTCTCTCCCCTTCTCTATCTGTCCCTCCCTCTCAGTCTCTCTGAAATCAATAAACATATACTCAGGTAAGGATTATAGAAAGAATGTATGTTTAAACATCTTTTTATGACATGTTTCTCATAACTATGTGTAAGACTTCAGTGAGATTTCATAGAAATTTTACTTCTCTTACAAGTATTTAAAATGCCCTATAGAGAGAAAAATAAATTTGAAATATCATAAATGTGAAAATTATTATTTTTTGAGGTATCTTCACTAACCAAATAGAGTTAGAAATGGCTATCAACTTCATGTTCACACTTAATTTATATTAGAGTCAAGGCTTTACTTACATCTTGCTTTAAATACTTAATCTCTCTGAAACACTCATTCATTTAGAAGTTAAATGTATCCTTATCACTACTGCAGTCAGAATTTTTTGATTATGTATTTAAACATCACTTCTTTTCTGTTTTGAAATTAACTTAATAGAATAAGCAAATATTTAGCTAATTTAGAACTACCAGAATTATTTTTTATTATTTAATTGTTCTTAATGGAGCTAGAGACATTCATAGAACTATTAAATTATTGATGTCATTGTATAGTTCTGAAACCAGAAAAAATATTTATTTGTACATGAATTTGCACATCTTTAATAATTTTTAATATGAAATTTTTTTAAATTTTTTCCTGAGTAAATTAATGTAACTTAAATTGTATAGCATCCAAACAGTTTCATAGTGCCAGATCTCACAATTTAAAAAATTATGTAGGATTTAACTTGTAATAATGTAATTATAATATGGTATATTATGTATTAATGTAATTATAATAATGCTGACTTCATTGGTCAGTATGTATTTTTGAGTATTTTATTATATTTTAGTTTTAATATTATTTAGTCAAATAACATGATGACTTTAATAATAATAGCATTATCTAATAATCTTCAGATAAATATAAAATGTAGCAAAATTTGGTATTTCCAGAACTATTCTACTCATTCCCCTTTAACATAATATAGACAGGCACATGTTTTCTCAGAAAAAAATAACAAAATTTCTGGAAGACAGCAATGCTTAACATATGCTTAATTTATTTCACATTCCACTACTTCAGAAGATTGTTTCCAAGAAGAAAGCATTTGATTTAAAGAGTATCTTCACATTTGCCCTGTGTCATAAATTCTTATGCTATGAATATCTTACCCTCAATTTATAAAACATCTACCTGGGTGTTAATTATAGCAGAATCTTTATTTGTGTGGCTTAGCTCTAGAGAGGAAAATTAATCAGCATACACGTAGGTGGAAATGACTTCATACTACATTAAGTTGTTATTAAAGTTATTTAGATAGAAAAAATCCTATCCACACTATAATTAATAAAATTCACAACAAAAGTAGCTTTTAAAATATTCTAATATGAATTTTGAAATCATCCATGTGGACATACAAATATTGCAATGAAAATTAAGAAAGCATTTGCTAGATTTGGAGAAAATATTATGTAGCAATATTTTGATTCCCAGTATTTTATTTAACTTATTGCTCAAAATATTTCCATTGCAGAGTTTGAATATTGATTATTAGAAGTCTTTAAAGACTTGCCACTGGAAGTGTGACCAGATTTCATCTTGGAGTTTGCTGGGAATGCAAAATTTCAAGCCTTATTCCAGAACTTTTGAATCAGAAATTATATTTTAATAAGATCTGAAGTTGCTACAAATGTACATTAAAGTTTTAGAAGAATTGCATTAAGGAATGTTGAAATATTTCACATTACTTCTTATCTAATAAACTTTGCATATAAAACAAAATAAGCTGTACTGCTAGTAAAGAAAATATATGAATATGTATATGACCATATGTATGCATATTAATAGGTGCAGAGAACTCTATGCATTCCTATACAATTTAATCAAAATATCTATGTTATATATTTCTAATGTCTGATATGTGGCTCTGCTGGCATAGATACAGAAGAGATAGACACTGTCCTTCTATCAAAGAGTTTACCTATTCATAGGAAAAATACAGTAAACTATGACAGTATTCAAAGGGCAACTAACCTGAGAACCTGAGGTTTAGGGAAAACTGTCTGAATGCGGAGATCAAGGAGTTGTTAATATAGTGTAAATGCCGGTTCTAAAAAAACTGGATTAAATAATATTTCCAAGTTTTTGAATTGAGCAACTGATGAGTGGCACTGTTAAGAAGATGAATAAATTTTGTAAAGAAATGGTTAAGGGACATGCATGAATCAAGATACTTAACAGATACCCCAAGTACCTAATGAGGTATGAGTTTGGTGTTCAGAAGGAAGCCAAACTCTTTCTAAGTTATCAGCATATCTAGCATTTAAAGAAGTGGGACAAAATGAGATTGTCTGGAAATGTTATGTAGGAAGTAAAAATGGGATTTTGGATTAATTTCTAGCCTGCTACCACTTAAAGACAGAAGAAAAAAGAAAGTGGTACATCCAAAGAGGAAAACTAAGAAAAGAAAAAGTCAATGCAATCATAGGAAAACAAAGAGAATGTGGATACAAAAACCAAAAACAAAGTTATTTTTCAAGAAAAAGAGAGTATCCCTGGCTGGTGTGGCTCAGTGGACCCAGCACCAGCCTGCAAATCAAAAGGCTGCCAGTTCGATTCCCAGTCAGAGCGCATGCCTGGGTTGTGTTCCAGGTCCCCAGTAAGGGGAGTGTGAGAGGCAACCGCACATTGATGTTTCTCCCCACCTCTCTCTTCCTCCCATCCCCTCTCTCTAAAAAATAAATAAATAAAATCTCTTAAAAAAAAGGGGGGGAAAGAGAGAGTAGATGCATCGCTTGAAAGAGAGAGTAAGTAATAACATCTAAAATAAAAGTGACCTTTGTCTGTCTGAGGTACTGAAGCTCAACAAAAACAATTTGAGGTGTGGTGGAGTTAAATATGGATTGTAATAGATTTATAAAACAGGTGAGAAAAGAAATAGAGAATGCATGAAAACTCCTTAAAGCTGTATTGTTAAAGGGAGCAAAGAAGTGAGTAGAAGTCAAAAAGCTCTTTTGTGCTGAAACATGTATCCCAAAAGAGGAAAAAAAGAATATGACATGTACAGAAAACTGATCACTATTATGGAGTTCATCCAGTGTAATCAAGAAGCTACCAACATATATTTTTAAAACATTTTCTTTATTTATTTTTAGAGATGGTGGAAGAGGGGGGAGAAAGAGAGGTAGGGAAGAGAAACATTGATGGGGTGCCTCTTGCACATCCCCAAACAGAGACCCAGCCCACAACCCAGGCATGTACCCTGACTAGGAATCAAACTGGCGCCCTTTTGGTTCGCAGGCTGGTGCTCAATCCACTGAGCCACACCAGCCAGGATGCCACTAACCTATTTTAAGCATGAAAGGATGTGACCAGAATTTGGTTCAGAGATATCATTCCTGTTTCAACTGAATAAATTAGAGAAATGCAAGTGTGGAAAAATGAATTGGTTAATGGGATGTGTGATAATCAAAGTGAGAAAAAACAGTGCCTTTATATGAGTGTTTTGGAAGTAGAGGTGGAAAGTGATAGAGAGATCATAGGACAATTTGGGAAATAAAATTAAAATAACTTGTTAGTAGAACATGGAAGGCAAGGAATAAAAAAACAAGTGTGATGCTTAGGTTTATGACTTGACCAATTAGGCTAATGGTTGGTTGTGATATTCACTGGGACCGGTAAAATTTCAGTAACCAAGTATAATTTTTCCTGCTTTGTTTACTCTGTTTCTTACTTGTCTATGGGCACCCACCAATATTATCCAGAAGGCAATTTGGTATGGAGAGCTCCTGATAGTGTCCTGGCAGGGAGAGATAAGTACAGGAAATAGTATTAGGTCAAGAGTTGATGACATTTCCAGAAACATAATGTAGAATGAGAAAAATGCTTAGGAGAGAATCTTGAGAATTTATCTGTACTTCAAGAGAGAAAGAAAATGTTATATGCAAATACAAGAGTTTACATGAACAAATATATATAAAAATTACAACACAAAAATATCTATGGAAGCTGAAAGGCTAAATCTAGTGTAATTAACATGTTAATTATAAAACTATATTTCTATTCTAATTTGACTAAGAAAATGGTTGTTACAATATTTTCATATTTTTACTTATTCATTAAAAAAATACCTCATTTTCCCACATAATGGAAATTATTCATATCTAAATATTGACAATCCTTTCTCAAAAGTTCCTTATGACCATAAGCACATATTTTTCTCATTTGTATGACCCTTCAAAAACATTTCAAATTACCCCAGAATATTATAATGCCAAAAAAGAGTTTGGGTATATGTTATAATAATGGAAATAGAATTTAATTTATATTGGTGAAAGATGTACTTTGGCAATTCGATTAAGTTTAAAACACAAATGGAGACCACACTAGCGCTATAATGTAATTAAATAGATAAGGCTATATTTTATACTAAAATTAAAATTTAATTGTAAATTTTATAAATACGATAAAATTGTTTAAATGTATGTTAATGTGATTTAAATTTGGCATCGCCTTTCTTTTTTTTCTTTTTACTGTTATTCTATTACAGTCATCCCAATTTTCCCCTATTGCTCTCCCTTGCCTGTCCCTGCCCCCTGATCCAATAGTCAACCCCCACCCTGCTGCTCATGTCCATGGGTCATTTTTACTTGTTCTTTAACTAGACCCTCCCCCTTCTTTTCATCATCTCCCTCCCCCTTCACCCTGGTCACTGGCAGTCTGTTCCTTGTTTCCATGTCTCTGGCTCTATTTTGCTCCTTAATTTGTTTTATTGACTAGGTTCCGGTTATAAGTGAGATTATGTGATATTTATCTTTAGTGACATGGATTATTTCACTTAGCATAATACTCTCTAGTTCCACCCATGCTGTCATGAAGCGTAGGAGTTCCTTACTTCTTTCTGCTGCATAGTGTTCTATTGTGTAAATGTACCCCTAGTTTTTGATCCACTCATTTACTGATAGGCACTTAGGCTGTTTCCAGCACTTGGCTATTATAAATAATACTGCTATGAACATAGGGGTGCATAGGTTCTTTTGAATTGGTGTTCTGGGATTCTTAGGGTATAATCCCAGCAGTGGAATTGCTGAATCAAAAGGCAGTTCCATTTTTAGTTTTTTGAGGAAATTCCATATTCTTCCACAGTGGCCGCACCAGTCTGCATTCCCACGAACTGTGCACTAACTAGGGTTCTGTTTTCTCTGCATCCTCGCCAGAACTTGTAGTTTGTTGATTTGTAAATGATGGCCATTCTGACTGGTGTGTTGTGGTATCTCATTGTGGTTTTCGTTCGCATCTCTCTTATGGCTATTTATGCTGAGCCTCTTTTCATATGTCTCTGGGCCGCCTGTATGTCCTCTTTGGAGAAGTATATGTTCAGTTCCTTTGCCCATTTTTTAAAAATTGCATTGTTTGTCTTCCTGGTATTGAGTTGCATGAGTTCTATATATATTTCAGAGATCAAACCGTTGGCTGAGGTATCATTGGCAAATATGTTTTCCCATACAATTGGTTCCCTTTTTATTTTGATATTGTTTTCTTAAGTCTTGCAGAAGATTTTTAACTTGATGTAGTCTCATTTGCTTATTCTTTGTTTCCCTTGCCCCAGACGATGTGTCACTGAAAATATTTCTGAGTGGGATATCTGAAATTTTACTGCTTATGCTTTCCTCCAAGACTTTTATGGTCACAGCTTATGTTTAAGTCTTTTATCCATTTTGAGTTTATTCTGGTGTATGGTGTAAGCTGGTGGTATGGTTTCATTTTTTTTTCTTTTGCATATACTTTTCCAGATCTCCTAGCACCATTTGTTGAAGAGGCTATTTTTATTCCATTTTATACTTCTGCCCACTTTGTCAGTTATTAATTGACCACAGAGACATGGATTTATTTCTGGGCTCTCTATTGTGTTCCATTGTTTTATGTATCTGTTCTTATGCTAGCACCAGACTGCTTTGATTACAGAGGCCTTGTAGTGTAGTTTGATGTCAGGTATTGTGATCCTGTCTACTTTGTTCCCTTTTCTCAAGACTGCTGAGGCTTTTTGAGGTTCTTTTTGGTTCCATGTAAATTTTTGAAATATGTGTTCTAAATCTGTGAAATATGTTATTGATATTTTAATAGGGATTGTGCTGAATCTGTAGATTGCTTTGGGTAGTACAGACATTTTAATGATATTGATTCTTCCAATTAATGATCACGGTATATGCTTCCTTTTGTTTCTATTTTCCTTAATTTCTTTCTTCAGTGCCCTGTCATTTTCCAAGTACAGGTATTTTACCTCCTTGGTTAAGTTTTTTTCCACGGTACTTTATTTTTCTTGTTGCTATAATAAATGGGATTTTTCTCCCTAGTTTCTCTTTCTGATATTTCATTGTTGGCAAATAGAAAGGACTTTGATTTCTTAATACTGATTTTGCATCCTGTTATTTTGCCAAATTCATCTATAGGTCGAGGAGATTTTGGTGGAGCCTATAGTGTTGTCCATATACACTATCATGTCATCTGTACATAATGACAGTCTTATTTCCTTCCTTCCAATTTGGATGACTTTTATTTCTTTTTCTTGTCTGATCACTGTGGCTAGAACTTGCAATACTATGTTGAATAGAAGTCATGAAAGCAAACATCCTTGTCTTGTTCCTGATCTTAGTGGGGAAGCTTTTAATTTTTGCCAATTGAGCATAATGTTGGCTGTAGGTTTCCTGTATATGAACTTTATTTTGTTGAGATATGGTTCCTCTCCTATCACTTTGCTTAGTGTTTTTATCATAAATGGGTGCTGTACTCTATAAAATGCACTTTCAGCATCTATTGATATATCATGTGATTTTTGTCTTTCATTTTATTTATGTTGTGTATTACATTTATTGATTTGTAAATATTATACTATCCATGAACCCCTGGGGTGAATTTCACTTATTCATGGTGTATGATCTTTTAAATAAATTGCTGGACCCACTTTGCTGATATTTTGTTGAGGATTATAGCATCAATGTGCATCAGTGATATTGACCTGCGATTTACTTTCGTTGTTGTGTCTTTACCTGGTTTTGGAATTAGGATAATACTGGCCTCATAAAAAGAGTTTGACAGTCTTCCCTCTTCTTGAATTTTTTGGAATAGTTTGAGAAGGATAGGGATTAGCTTTTCCCTAAATGTTTGGTAAATTTGCCTTTGAAGCTGTACAGTCCAGGGCTTTGTGTGCCAGGAGTTTTTGATTAATGTTTCAATTTTACTAATTGTCATCAGTCTATTTAGGCCTCTGCTTCTTCTTAATCAGTTCTGGAAGATTATATGTTCCTAGAAATTTGTCCATTTTGCCCAGGTTGTCAAATTTCTTGGCATGTAATTGTAGCAATTTCTTACAATCCTTTGTATTTCTGTTATCGGCTGTAATTTCTCCTCTTTCATTTCTGATTTTTTTTTTTTTATCTGAGTCCTCTCTCTTTCTACCTTGATGAGTCTGGTTAAAGGCTTGTCAATTTTATCTTCTCAGAAGAACAGCTCCTGGATTTTATTGGTCCTTTGTTATTTTATTCTCTATGTCATTTAATTCTGCTCTGCTCTTGATTATTTCCTTCCTTCTACTTGCTCTGGGCATTATTTATTGTTGTTCCTTTAGTTCTTGTAGATGTAGGGTTATGTTGTTTATTTGAAATTTTTCTATCTTTTTTAGGTAGGCCTTTATTGCTATAAACTTCCCTCTCAGGACTGCCTTCACTGTGCCCCACATGTTTTGGGATGTTGTATGTTCACTTTCATTTGTTTCCAGAAAATACTTTGATTTCTTCCTGGATCTTATTGCTAACCCATTCACTATTTAATAGTATGTTATTAAGTCTCCATGAATTTGACTGTTTTTGAGTTTTTTCATTGAGGTTGATTTCTCATCACAAGCCATTGTGATTTGAGAAGATGCTTTATATGATTTCAGTGTTCTTGAGTTTGTTGAGGCATTTTTTGTGACCTACCTTTGAAAATGGTCTATCTTTGAAAATGTTCCATGTGCATTTGAATAGACTGTATATTTTGCTTCTTTGGAGTAAAAGATCCTCTATATATCTATTAAGGCCATTTGATCTAGAGTGTTGTTCAATTCCACAATATCCTTGTTGATTCTTTGCTTGGAGGATCTATCCATTGTTGATAATGGGGTGTTAAAATTCTGTGTTATGAGTCCATGGTTGCGGATATCGCTCTTGAAGTCCTCCAAGATTTTCCTTATATTTTGGTGCTCCTGTATTAGGTGTATATATATTTACAAGGATTATAGCTTCTTGGTGGGTTGTTCTTTTAAGTATTATATAGTGTCCTCTTTTGTCTCTTTTTATGGCCTTTGTTTTAAAATCTATTTTGTCTGATACAAGTATTGCTACCCCAGCTTTTTTATCATGTTTGTTTGCTTGGAATATTTTTTCTCAATCTCTTCACTTTAGTCTATGTAGATCTTTTTTACTGAAGTTGGTCTCTTCTAGTTAGCATATATGAGGGTCACGTTTTCTTATTCACTCAGCTACCCTATGTCTTTTGATTAGAACATTTAATTCATTTACATTTAAGGTTATTATTGACAAGCACTTATTTATTGCCATTTTTCCCTTTATGCTTGTGTTCCTCTCTCTTTCTCTCTCTCTCACCTTTTTTTCTTCATCTTCCTAAAGCTGTCCCTTTAGCATCTCTTGTAATGCTGGTTTGGTGGAGACATGTTCTCTAGCCTTTTTTGTTGTTATTGTTTGTTTGTTTGGGAAGCTCCTTATTTTGTTGTCCATTTTAAATGACACCTTTTATGGGTAGAATAGTCTTGGTTGCAGCCCTTTGCTTTTCATTACTTGGAATAGATCTTTTCATTCCATTCTGGTTTGTAGTGTTTCTTTTAGGTAATCAGCTGATTGTCTTGTGGGAGCTGCCTTGTATATTACTAGTTATTTTTTCCCTTGCTGCCTTTAATATTTTCTTTGACTTTAGATTTTGCCATTTTTATTATGATGTGTCTATCTGGACGTGTATGGCTTTTTCTCTCATGAAGTTAGGGAAATTGTCTGTCATTACTTTTTCTAAAATGTTTTCTATGTCTTTCTCCTTTTTTTCTCCTTCTGATATTTCTATGACATAGATATGATCATGTTTCATGTTGTCCTCCAGTCCTCCAAACCATCTTCATGCTTTTTTCCCCCATTTTTTATTTTTTTTTATTATTGTTCAATTATAGGTGTCACCATTTTCCCCCATCGTAATTCTTTTTTGTTCATTTTTCATTTTGTTGCTCTGTCTGGGATTTTTTTCTACTTTGTCCTCCAGCTCTCTGATTCGATCCTCTGTTTCATCTAGCCTGAGTTTAATTCCTTTTACTGTGTTCTTCAATTCAGAAATTGTGTTCTTCATTTCCTCCTGGCTCTTATTGATAATTTCTATATCGTTTTTCATGCTGATGTAGTTTGCAGGAAGTTCTTTTTAGCTTCCCTGTAGTTCTTTGCAGTTCTCACTGAACTCATTGAGCTTCCTTATAACCATTGGTTTGAACTCAATGTCTGATAGATTATTTGCTTCAATTTCATTTAAGACTCTTTCTGGGGATCTCTCCTTTCCTTTTGATTGGGAATTGTTTTTCTGTCTCCCCATTTTAGGTGTTCTTGTTTGTTTCTGCTTCTTAAATTAACTGGCTTTGACTGTTTTCTTGGTGTGACCTTCTATGGTAGGAGACCTGTGGTATTCTGTGGTGCAGTCTACTTTATCTCCTCAACTTGTTCCTCTTGGGATATGCTTAATGCCATTTTGTGGTCTCTTTAGTTGTAATTGGGTTTAGATTCTTGTTGGGTCATTTTTGGTGGGCCCTTCACTCTAGTTGGCCGACCGAGAGTCATTCCTTCCACCACATCTTTTATGCTATTATGTAGGTACTGGCAGAACAAAATCACACATTCCAGGAAACAAACCCACAACTTCAAAAATAACCCGCATCCAAAGTCACACTATCAACAGCAAATGAGTCAGTATTTATAAGTGTTAAAGAGATAAGACTATTATAAGAAAGGAGAAAAGAATGTGAGATGACTAACTGAAAGAAAAATGATTTTGAGAGGGCAGAGGAAGAAGCAACAGTAAGAGTAGGGAATTGGAAGCAGACAAAGAGACAGAAAGTAAAATTTACCTCATAAATAAAGAGAATGGGACGAAGTAAGAGAAGGGAAGCATATAGTCATATTGTGGTGAAGTGTTTTCTTCTGTCTGTTCCTGATTATTAGGCTTCTCTCCCACTATTTTCCAGTTGCTTATTCTGGATGATTTCTCTACAATTTAGTTGTAATTCCAGATTGGTCCAGGGAGAAGATTAGTGTAGCTTCTACTTACTCCTCTGCCATCTTGGATCCCTCTAAATTCGGCATCATTTATTTTACTAATCTTGCAGTTTTATGAAAAAGTTATCAACCATAACAAAGTACTAGTATTTCATTTTTAAAAATGAGGACACTGAATCACATACTAGTTTATTAACTTGAGAAAATGAAGAATCAATTAGATCAGTGATTCAAGCTTTAGTGAAGGTTAGCAAGACAAACTGACAACATATCCACTGTTGTAATTTATACACTCCACTAATTTAGCCTAGGTGATGTAATTCTACAAAGGTTATGACCAGTACACCTTAGAAAAGCAACCTAGTTTCTCCTAGTTTGAAGAGTCAAAAAAGTGACTAATTGTTATAAATAGCTCTCCAAAGTATTCAGCAACTTATGGCACAAAATTACTCTCCTTGCTTCCCATTACCACATATTGAAAAACAAGAAAAATGTGTTGTTGGAGAAAGGGAAGTTGAAGTATGCTACATATTGCTAATTCTATTAATTTAACTTAGTCTAACAAATGTGTATAGGGCTATAAGTCTTGCAACTACATACATCATGGTAGTGCATAATTAGTTATCAAAAGGTATTTTTGGTAGATATTGCCAGATCCCTCCCTGCATAATCTCTTCTTCACAGGTAGACGTTTTATTCTCCCTGGAAGATTAGTTCTTTCCTACGTGTAGATAAATGTTCATTTGTAAGATTCAAATTGTTTGTTTTATAATTATACAGTTTGTTGTCAGTTGGCATGCAAGTTCTGCTACACACTAGATCTACTTAATCATAATATTTTATTATTAGCCCAGGAATCTGCATTTTAATTAGCAACTCAGCTAAATTTTAATGACTTTAAAATATTCTCTTAAGAATAATCTTAATCTGAGTAAGAATATTCATACCATTAGATAAGTTATACTTAAAGAATCTTTCTTTTCACATATATAAAAAAGTTGTAGACATTTACAATTAATTTTATCTTATTAATTTAATCTTAAGTCTGCCTATTGTTTTATGCTCCAGTTAACAAATTTGACTTCAAAATTTGGCCCTGCCCTGGAGTTTCAGCTTACTATTTGTTGTAGTCGTAAAATCTCTTAAGTGTAGTGTTCTTTCTATTTATAATCTGTCCTCTAATCAGAATTAGGTTTTTAACTCCAAAACTGTTACCTAGTGACTGTTCCTTCCTGTTCAAAGATGGATAAATGTATACTATGGAAAGAATGTCCCTAGAGTCCTTCCATCTTTTCTACCCACTTTTTCAGAAATCACTAATATTTGGCCTGTCTCTAGTTTACACATGTTCTCACATTATACACATGTTCTCTTCTGGTTCTCTGATAGACTAAATTGTATTTGTCCATGGAATCAGCAGGTCAGCCCTCTCAGAACTTGTGTGAATGGGTCAATATAGGATACAGTCTTATTCAGTATGTCAGTAGTTTCAATGCACAGAACTTTATTGTGCTCTCAACATACCTAAAGTTACACTTATTAAAAATCACTGCTATACTTGGACTAAAGATGTAAAAAAAATTTCTATTTCAACACTTGGGTCTTTGCAATCTAATTTAGGTAATTTTTAACAAATGTCTATAAAATATCTTAAAATGTCCTCCAAATTGACAACTTTTGACTATTATACTCTAAGCCAAATGCTAGATATTTTAGTTAAACTATTTACTCTTCCTAATACCTGTATGTTTAAGGTCTTCATAAAGCAGTAGGGGAGATATATGCATACAATATACAGTTGTCCCCATCTTAACTCTGATTCAACTTGTGATTTCTCCACTCTGTGTGAAAATGATATACATTTGGCTGAAATCAGTTAGGCTTAGCATTGATGGTCAGTAGATTCAATCTATTAAATACATTTTCAGCTTACAATGGCTTTACCAGGAGGTTACCCAATTGTAAATTTGTAATACCTATGATATAGAATCATACTGCCTAAGATGGTAGCCACTATTCACATGTGTCTGATTTTTAAAAAAATTAAAATTTTTTATTTTGAAATAATTATAGATTTACATGCAATTGTAAGAGATAATAAAAAATGATACCATGTATTCTTTATGTGTTTTTCCCAAAGATAACATGTAACAAAATAATACTTCAATATAATATTCAGGATATTGATATAATCAATATAAAATGTTTTCATCAGTTCATAGGCCTATAAGTTGCCCTTTCATAGTCAGACACATTCATTTCCCTCCTACTCCACCCCCTTTAATCACTAATAAATACCAATCTATTCTCTGTGTCAAGAGTGATGAAATCATGCATTATGCAGTCATTCCTGATTGGATATTTTTACTAAGGATAATTCTCTGAATATTCATCCAGCTTGCTGCATGTTTTAATAGTTTATTTATACTGCTGAAGAGAATTTCATAGTATGGACATTATTGATTTTTTTTTAACCATTTACTAGTTGAAGAATGTTTGGATATTTTCCAGATTATGGCTATTACAAATAAAGTTGCTATAAAATGACATGATACTAGACATAGAGAATCCTGAAGATTTTACAAAAAAACCCACAGAACTGACAAATAAATTCAGTAAAGTGCAGGATATAAAATAAGTATTCAGAAATTGGTTGTATTTTTATAAACCAGTAATGAACTTTCAGAAAGTGAACCTAAGAAAAGAATTCCACTTACTATTGCATCAAAATAAAACACTCGGAAATAAATTTAACCAAGGAGGTAAAATGCTTGTACTAAGAAAATTATAAGATACTAAAGAAAGGATTTGAAAAAGATACAAATAAATAGAAACATGTAATGTGCTTAAGGATAGGAAGAATTAACATCATTAAAATGTCCATACTACCCAAAGAAGCTAATGATTCAATGCAATTTTTATCAAAATACCAACAGTGTACTTCACTGAACTATAATAAGCAATTCAGAAATGTGATGAAACCTCTAAAGACCATAAATATCCATAACAATCATGAGAAAGAACAAAGTTGGAGGTATCATGCTACCTGATATCAAACTACCAAGCTATAGTAATCAAAATAGCAAGATACTGGCATAGACACAGACATATAGATCAATGTAACAGAATAGGGAGCCCAGAAATAAAACCATATCTTTATGGTCAATTAATACCTGAAAAGGAGGCAAGAACATACAATGGGATGAAGACAGCCCATTTAATAAATTGTTCTGAAAGAACTAGACTTATTCATGCAAAAAAATAAACTAGACCACCTTCTTATACCATATACTAGAAAAAACTCAAAATAAAGGCATAAATGTAAGGCTCAAACCATAAGAAAAAATCCTAGAAGAAAACATAGGCAGTCAAATATCTGAGATTTCTCTTAGGAATATTTTTTCTAATATTCATCTTAGGCAAAGGAAACAAAAAAATAAAAAATAAACAAATGGGACCGCATTAAACTAAAAAGTTATAGCAAAGAAAAGAAAACCATCAACAAAACCAAAAGACAACATACTGAATGGGAGAACATATTCACCAATGATACATCTGAAAAGCTGTAAATATCCAAAATTTATAAAGAACTCATACAACTCAAAACAAAACAAAAAACAATCTAATTAATAAATGAGCGAAGGACCAAAATAGATTTTTCTCCAAAGAGGACATACAGATGACCAATAGATATATGAAAAAAATACTCAACATCACTAATCATCAGAGATGCAAATTAAAACCACAATGAGGTAGTACCTCATACTTGTCAGAATGGCTATTATGAATAAATCCATAAATGATAAGTGTTGGAGGAGATCCAAGATGGCAGAGGAGTCAGTGGAACCTATGCCGCTCTCCTTCAAAAAACAATCTGGAATTACAACTAAATTATACAGAAATCCTCCTGAGAAACCACCTGAACACTAGCTGGGCAGAAGCCTTATAACCACACAGAGAAAACCGCTTCACCACAATGTGACTGGTAGGGAGCATGGAGGTGGTGTGAGAGGGCTGACTGAGTCCCCAGGGTGGCAGCTAAAATTATAGAGGGATTTTTCAGCAGCTTTGGGTTTCCCTCTAAGAAGCCAGAGGTCTAAAACCAAAACTGGGCTCCCTAGCTTATAGCGCCAGAGCTGGAAAAAAAACCCAAATAACATGAAACCGTGAAAAGCCGCAGTTTCTGCCTGCCAGGGAGAAATGTTTGGAGACACAGAGAGCCTCTTAAAGGGCCAATGCGCAAAATTTTGTTTACAGCCACTTAGCCACTTACCCTGGGCTCCAGCAGAGGGAGGACAGAGTGGACTAGAGACCCATGAGAAGAGTCTGGGTTAGAGGCTCCAGGGAGAAAACTGAAGGGACAGCCACATGGATCCATTTGCTGAGTCATTCTTCGTACCTCAGAAGCCATCCCTCTCAGGCAGAGCACTCCTCTCCAAGGAGCATCAGCCTGAGTGGAAGCAATAGCTCTGACCACAGGAATTACTCTGCCCCACCCTGTGGTACTTAAGCAGAGCTGCTCATCACAGCTTGATTAGCTTAACAACTGATAACTTTAACAACTAAGGCAGGTTATACAAAGCAGCAGCCAAAATGGGAAGACAAACTGATGCCAAATGAAAGAACAAGAGAATTCTCCAGAAGAAGAACTAGATGATTGGAGGCAAGCAGTGTGGTGATTGCTGGGGCATGGGAGGGGTTGTAAGAGTACTAAACGGTAATGGGGGGAAAAAAAGAAATGGGGGCAAGCAATTTATCAGGTAGACAATTTAGAGTAATGATTATAAGTATACTCAACAGCATGAAAAAAGACATATAAACCATAAAAAAGGCCAGTGAGAAATGAAGAATATCTGAAATAAATAATACACTGGGTGGAATAAACAGTAGGTTAAATGAAGCAGAGGATCAAATCAGTGATTTGGAAGACAAAGTAGAATAAAAAAGAAAAGTGTTGAAGAGGATGTGGAGAAAAGGGAACCTTAGTGCACTGCTGGTGTGAATGCAGATTGATGCAGCCACTATGAGGAACAGTATGGCAATTCCTCAAAACATTCATAAACAAACTGCCTTATGACTCAGCAATTCCATGTCTGAGTATTTATCCAAAGAAACCCAAACACTAATTCAAAATAATATATGCATCCCTATGTTCATTGAAGTGTTATTTATAATAGCTAAGATATGGAAGCAACCTAAGTGCCCATCAATGGATGAATGGATAAAAGAGTAGTGGGACATATATACAATGGAATATTAGTCAGCCTAAAAATAACAACATCTTATCATTTGCAACAGGATGGGTGCATCTATAGAGTATTATGCTCAGTGAAGTGAGTCAGTGAGAGAAATACAAATGCCATATGATTTCACTTATATATGGAATCTAAATAACAATATAAATGAACAAACAAAATTGAAACAGAGCCAGAGAGAGAGAGAGCAAACTGGTGGCTGCCAAAGGGGAGGAAATTTAGGGGGCTGGGTGAAAGCTGTGAAGGGATTAAGACATTCACACTGGTAGTTACAAAACAGTCACAGGGAGATAAATTACAGCATAGGGAATATAGTCAAAAATATTGTGATAACTATTTATGGTGCCAGGTGGGTACTGGAGACAAATTGCCAATTACCAATTTCAGGAAAAATAAGTATATTTTATATAGTGTATGGAAAAGGGAGCTTTCTATAATTCCAAAAAATGGAAATGTCATGTATGAAATTTACATTTGACACCACAAGTAATAGGAAATACATAAAACTTTGGTGACTTTTGAAAATCAGTAAATATATAGGTTTAACTGTAGTTTGCACATTTTTAAGATAACATTTTAATAAAGAAAACTAAATAAGGGCATTTTAGATATTTGTTATAAAACTCAAATTTTTTGACTCATTTAGGATTAAATTTGTGTTTTTGAATATAATGGCTTTGGTAGTGTTTAAACACTCAAAATAAATGAGATTTTCTATAAATTAGAAAAATAAGTTTCCTAATTTTGAGGTAGAAGTATTCACTTTTGTGGCTGTCTAATGGCATAAATTACATGGTATTTCTATCCATGTAGAAATATTGATTCTCAATTTAAAGATAATTGTTTTATGCCAGCATATGAATGCTATTAACTTTGATAATAATTATTATATAACTATGAATTACTTTCTTTAAAGATATATTAGATATTCCAAATTCAACTGATGGTAATAGTAGATTATAATAAAGCATCCAACAAAATAATGACTCAAAATAATATATTTATTACCATTTATTTCCAGAAAACTCATTTATTTAGCAAGTAAAGAGTGCATTTCTGTTCCTGCATTAA
Organism: Pteronotus mesoamericanus; assembly: GCF_021234165.1. Lineage (NCBI taxonomy): Eukaryota > Metazoa > Chordata > Mammalia > Chiroptera > Mormoopidae > Pteronotus > Pteronotus mesoamericanus. The sequence goes on along the minus strand of NW_026555285.1, from coordinate 20,678,605 downwards.
CTTGTAAGAACAAAATGATTCAAATGTGTCCAGTAGACATATTTAGGTTTCCTTTTTCTCCACATTTCCAACACTTTTTATTACTTGTCTTGTTTCTAATAGCCATTTTAACAGGTGGTAGGAATGTAAGCTGCTACAGCCACAATGGAAAATAGTATAGAGGTCCCCCCCAAATTCAAAATATAGTTACCATGTGAGCCAAAAATCCCTCCTCTCAACAAACTCAAAAAAAAATTATTCATGAAGATATCTGCACCCCTAGTTTCATTGCAGCATTACTCATGGTAACCAAGACATGGAAACAACCAAAGTAACCTTTAATAGTGGATTAGATAAAGAAAATGTGGCACTCATGTACAATGGAATATTACTCAGACATAAGATAAAATACTGCCATTTGTTACAGCATAGATGGACCTTGAGAATATTATGCTAAGCAAAAGTTAGTTAGAAAAAGCTAAGAACCATATGATTTCACTCATATGTGGGATACAAACCTGAAACTCATAGACACAAACAACAAGAAGGGGTAGGGGAATAGTAAGGGGTAAAGGGAGCCAAATATATGGTGATGGAAGGTGATTTGAATTTGGGTGGTGGACACACAGTGCAAGGTACAGATCATGTATCACAGGGATGTACACTTGAAACCTATATGATCCTATTAAATGTTATAGCAATAAATTAAATAAATAAATAAATAATAAATAAATGGAAAGTTATTTTCAGGTTTCATGTTGTGGATTGGCACTAGTATATTTTTTCAAGCGTAGAAAATTAATGATTAATTTAGCAATGCTATAAGGAAAGAGATGGGTCTCTGTTGGAAAGAAACTTTATTGAAGTGGTACTAAACATACATTAAATAGGAGGAATATTGACATTTTTCAAGTTGACCCACAGTAAGATATATTTACTTGTTTCAGAAAAAAATGTTAAAGGAATTCAAGACAATAAATATTGTGTGTGTCATATTTATTATTTTATGTTACAAAAATATACAACTTTTACCACAATACTGAGATTGTAAGTGCACATTAAACTATAGATTCTATCTACAAAAGTTGGGCATAAGACATCATACTCTTTATTAAGGCATTACAAATAAAATATTGATGATAAGAACCTTATTACTTTTTACAGTAAATTAAAGTGTTTTGAAACCAAAATACATGAACTTATGAAAGATTTATTGAGTGTGGAATAGATAAATCAATTCAATCCAAGATGGTTTAATGGGTACTACTTGTTTGCTTTTTTGCTTTCTTCATAGAGGCAACTGTTTCAAAAGGACAACCTCAAGGTTTGAAGACATTTTGCATTCTGACTGTATAAAATGAGAATTTCCTTTGTTTAGTTTGTATTCATATACATATAAAAAGTTTATATAACAGAGTAGCTGCACTTGCTTACATATTATTCACACATTATAATACCACTGAGGAAACTGGTCTTATTCAAAACTAAAGTTTAAAATGTACCCGATAACAAAAGAATAATTTGTTGTTTTGCTGCATGTCACCTTTGCTTAAAAACCTTGATTAAGCCAGGATCCTGATTTCATTGATGTGTTTCAATAGATTCAGTTGCAGGTGTGAGTGACACATTTTATCAAAGCCATTTTCTTTATATTCAATTAGGGACAAAGAGTAAAAATTATGCTAATGTATCAAAGAGAATTTTTCCCCCAATGATTAGGAATATAGAACTTAAATTATTTCACAAAGCTTCTCTCTTGTTAGCCAATTTTAGGATATTATCTGCTGAGTTATTTCAAAAATCTGTGATACTGTGGCATTTTGTTTAAAGTGGTTTTTGAATCACTAGGCTTACATTAGAAATAGTCATCAAAACTTGTCATATAAATAATTATAAGGTACAAAAAAGGTATATTTAGAGAGTACAGACTATAATCATTTGAAGGAAAGAACATCTTTTAGTTGACTTTATGAACTCATTACAACTAAGAAATCTCCAAGGTATCAGGATGTTAAATGTTAAAAATGTCATATTCACTACATTGCCTAAGCTTCTCCTAATTTTTGGTTAAGTAACTTAAAAGTTTTAATTTAATACAAACTAATATTACTTACTTAAACCAGTTATAACGGTATGGATTTAGAAGTTCCTCATTAGCAATATTTTTACTATATTATTTCAACATTTGAGATGATTTACTTTCCTATATATAATTGTTACCTATTGGAATTATGACAGCTTTCACACACACTATCAAAAACACAATTTGATATAGTCTTCATTGTATTTCTTCCATTACCATTCAGTCGCCTTGCATACCCATCCCCCCAGGAATCACCACACCGTTTGTTGTTCATGTCCATGAGTCCTTTCTCCTTTTTGCTTAGTCCCTCTACCCACTAACCCCCCATCCAGTTCCCTTTTTTAAAAATTTTTTAAATGTAAAAATTATGCGCCAAACTATTTCAACCAGGTCATCAAAAAGGTATTTTTTAAAAAGGAAACCAGGTCTGACCTCTGGGGAATATTGCTCGGTCAGGCTAATTCCAGATCTGTCGTCACCACCTGTTTAACATTATCCTCCCATCAGCTGGGGTTCACCAAGATATAAATTTGCCTAATATTCTTATTTTCTTAATTCTCTAGAATTTTCTGGTATTAATCAAATCTCTTCTTGAAGGTCATACAATTTTAAATGATTGCTACCTGTAATTTTATCTTTGAATGAATATTTTAATCGAATTTCTTCTTCACAAAGTCTATTAATTATTATACAGAAATTCTTGCCATTGAATTTAATTACAAATGAGTAAAATGAAATACTATTTTATTATTCAAAAGCTATTTGTTGCACATTTTTTTCTAGTATTCTTAATGCTTCCTTTAGTTCTTAAATTAAATATATACTTTACAAAACATCTCACCTATAAATATCTTCAGTGTTTTAAGGAGCACATTATAAAGTTATTTTTAAAGAAATGTTCAAAATCTACATGTCTTGGAGATTTTATCTTCCCAAATTTTCATCATAAATATGGCTTGTTGTTAAAGTCCTAACTTCATGTTTACTTCCACCACTTTTATAAAGCTATGTATCTGTTAGTTTTCCTGGTATTACCTCCCTACAGTTTGCTGATTTTTTGTTTTAAATTTGGCATCACTGTTGTCTAGTCTGTATTAAGTATTTTCTTTATTAATTATAAATGAAAACCTTCTTATTAAAAAACTGAATATGGAAAAATATTTTAATACTTTATTATCAGTTTTATGGTAAAAGATGACTCAGAATTTTAATTTTGATGAAATCCACACTTGTGAAAAATATAAAGTTAAGATTTCATTTGTAGAATTTTTTTTAAAACTTGAATTTGACAAGAAAGCTCAGTGAAAATTAATTGTGTCCTAATTGGGAATACAAAGACATATTTAGACAATAGTGAAAAAAATTAATATTTGAAAAACTTAAGTACTCATTATATCCTTTTTCCCTATTTTCAATTAAAATACTTTAACACTGAAAACTCTTCAGTTTATTATAATATGAAATATATAATATATTTCTTAATGAGAAAATTTCTTAATGTGCAATGTTGGGTGATTATTATACTTAAATAACATGTATCAATTATATATTTATGACTTACTCTGCTTGCCCTAAGAATTATCAATATATTTCTGATTATATCTGAATTCCTGTAGACTGACATAAGCTTGACTCACAAAAATTTTCAAAGAATAAAAATTGTGACTGTTCAGTGATAAATGGAAAAATCTCGCAAAGTATAATCTTCATTAACTCTGTGCTGTTCTCCAAAATTAATGTTGATATTTCTGGGATGTACATTTTGTAATTTAAAACTTTTGGGACTCTGTAGCATGTAAGATATTAAACATTATTTTGTGTTAATTGAATTTAAATGTCAATGATTAGATGTGCAAAGTATACAATTTAGAAGCAGCAAATTTTATGTTTTTTTTTGAGGAAAGATATTTAAGAAATAACTAAACCCTTTTTTTCCTGAGAAAATATATTTGAAAAATTACCAAGGAAGAAAATACAATCACTGTAAAAGCAAGCAAACAAAATTCTAGACTTTAAAAATTATTTTATTGAGAATTATTTTATGTCAAGTACCATTTTAAGATATAATTAAGTTGTCCTCACATCTTTATAAAGTTGTATTCTTATTCCAGTTATTCAGATGAGAAAACTGAGTCATAAAGAAATTAAATAACTTAGCAATAAACATCCTCTAGTTATATCTTTTAAATTACAGAAAGATACTTAGCATCCAGGTAATCAGAACACTAGAAACTGTTATCTTAATTTATTCAGTATTTTAGGCTTCATTATAAAGAACAACAACATGGTAAACATAGTGATCCTTAGTTATAATATAATTACAACAGAATGTCACTTAATTATATAATATTGTTTGCAATTCTATATTTCATTTTCATATGTTATATCATTTAGCAACTCCATTAAATAGGTAATACTATTTTCTTTTTTTCTCATCTAAGCAAACTGAAGTACATCAGCTTAAATCACTTGCCAGATGCCACACACTCAGGAGTAGATCATGTGGAAATATTTCTTTAACTTGGTAGGGATACTGTCTGACACTCAAGGTGTCAGCTAAGAAAAACTGCTTATCCTAAAACAAGAATCGTAGCAGATTTCTTTCATTTGGATTGTGTGTGATGAACAACTTTCATCTGAGAAAGAATATTAGGGCTCTTTTAACTGAGATATGCCTCTTTCCTGATTCCAGTCATGTGTTGATAATTGAGAATTTCAACTTATTATTTTTTTATCTCATCAGAGAAATTAGTCTAGTAGGTGGCATTAATTTCTAAATAAGTTAATTGATGTGGTACTTTCTCCTTGATATAGTAGATTACTCCAGTGTAATACATGTTATCCAAAAGGAGATAATTAGATTTCTTTCACCTTTTCCCTAAAATTAGAACTGGAAAAAACAAATTTTCAGATTTATAAATTGAGAAATGTTGACTACCCAATCACTTTGCATGTACAGAAGATTTAGTTAACAACTATTACCTTACATAGTTACAGATTTTTTTTTGGTAATGAGAATTTTCAATATACAGCTTTCAAATATAAATTACAGTATTATTAACTGTAGTCACCACACTGTGTATTATATATTCTTGACATACTCATTTTATAACTGGAAGTTCGGATGCTCATACCTTTTGACCAATTCACCCATTTCACTTAACTCTATGTCTCTGAGTTATCTCTCTCTCTCTCTCTCTCTCTCAGATTTCACATAGAAATGATATCATATGGCATTTGTAAAAAAAGAAAAAAAAACAACAAATATACTTTCTTGAAGGGGACAAAGCCTTTTAAACCTTGACATCCAGAGGAAAAATGGGTCTGACTGCTGTGCCTCACTGGATTGAGTGCTGGCCTGCAAAGGGTCACCAGTTCGGTTCCCAGTCAGGGCACATACCTGGGTTGCAGGCCAAGTCCCCAGTAGGGGGCATGTGAGGGGCAAGCACACACTGATGTTTCTCTCCCTCTCTTCCTCCCTTCCCTTCTCTCTAAAAATAAATAAATAAAATATTAAAAAGAAAAGAAAAAACAAAAGTGGTGTAAATATTCAAAGGAGTTGGTGAGTGCAGAGTCTAGAAGGGGGGACTCAAAAAAAGGATGGAATTATTTATTTAAAAATCGTGTATTTATTCTTACATGTTTAAACTTCAGTCATCTTAAAAGTACTCTTTATTTGATGCAACACATCTATCATGGTGGGTTTTTTTTTTTTTCCCCACTGCTCAAAACAGTTTTCAAACTCATCAATTTCGATGCCTTTTAGTGCTTCTGCCATTTTTTATTTCACTTCTTTCACATCAGCAAAACATTTCCTTTTGAGGACTTTTTTCATCTGGGGAAACGAAAAAATTCCCTCAGAGGCAATATCAGGTAAATAGGGAGGGTGGGCCACAGGGGTCATGCTGGTTTTGGACAGAAACTGCTGAACACTCAGCCTGGTGTGGGCAGATGTGCTTGTAAATCACCCATCATGAAATGGACAAACACATTGAAAGGGTCTTCAAAAAAAATCATTGAAGCCAAACACAGCCTCTCACAACAATGCCAGCTGGTGCACTGATACAGATGGGTTCCTAGAACACTCACCTAGCTTGTACTGCAAAAGGCACACCCTCCAGAAGATAATTCTGGATTTTTGGGGAGTTCCCCCTCATACATGGATGATTTGTAGGTTTTAGTTTCTTCTTCAATCAATGACTAAACCATTCTTTTCAAGGCTATTGCAGACTCAGAATAAAGCAGTATTGTTTTTTAAAAGGAGGGAAAATGAAGCAAGACTACATGAATAATAAGGGCAATGTCTCCGGGTTAGAGAAAATCCTGAGGAAAACTTGCAGGCAAAGCAAGTTGTTCTTTTGTTGACTAGTCAGAGAAATTTGTCTATATGTTTTCAGAGCCTACAGTTTGTTTATGCCTTACCTCATTCCCTCATTTCAGGAATAATTTGAGACAAAATGCTTATAACTGATAGTGCTGTTCAGGAACTAGTCCCTAATTATTCTTGTTAGGATTTCTCAGCTCTGTAATCAATCCTTATATCATCTAAAATAAAGCAATAAAATATATTTCTCTTTCTTATGCTCCTATTGAAAATGGCAATATATATTAAAAAAATATTTTTCAAATTAGTAAGGAAGCAAACATCTAAATGATGAGATTTAGGAGTAACAGGAAATACCTACTCTCAAAATATACTTCCTAGTTTGTCAATATCAAATATCAAATTTTTAAAAAATGTTAAGAATTGAACCACTTGGTTTGTATTAATTCAGTGCTTAAATTTTTCTTGTGTATAAAATAGATAAAGTAGAAAATTTTAACATATTAAACTTCTTTCAACAGTTATTAATAACATATTTTTGCCTAAACATAGGGTTCTGAAAAACCAAGGCAATTGCAAAACTTAAAGAAGAGATGTGGGAAGTAGAGAAAGATCTACATTATTGTAGTAGAAAACAAAGAAAACTATTTATTTGGGAAAATTTTTCCTCCAGGCTTCTCTGACACTGTTCTTTTCTTTATCCTTTTTTCTTTCGATTCTCCTTTTTGCCAATTTCTTGGCTTCAACTATTACTGTTAAGGATAGTTCCCAAATCTTTGTCCTCACTCTTGACCACTCTGTTGATCTGTAGTCCTTCATGCTGAACTGCTTCCTAGATAACTGCTTATAACACATATTTTTTTTGTTCTTTCTGAATATATCATTTTCCTCTCAAACCTACACTTACGTCAAAATTTTTAATTTTATGGGCTATTTCATTTTATGGGATAACAACTAAAATACTGATTCTTCAGTATATAGACATATATATATGTCTATATATACACACAAACACCAAATATTACTATGAATGCTGTCTCCTTCTTTTCTCTTTCAACCTCTGCTGTCTGGCAGAGACAGCCAGATCCACTGGCAGGATGTCCCACCGTGAGTGATGTGACGAAGATCTAGATCTCACTGATGCCATCAATGGATAAGCCACATGAGATTGTAAGATTAGTTTCTTAGGTAACTAATACTATGCCACACATTAAATGGCAAAAAATATTTGTTAACTTGAATAAAATGATAAATGAATGATTTAATTTCCCTTTCTTTTATTATTTGCTTTTTTTTTTCATGGTGTAATAATCCTTGGCTACCTAACTTGTTGATGGCAAGAAACAAATGAAATGTAAACCATAAGGCAATACCACTCCACATTCATCAAACTGACAACATCTTTAAGATAGCAATAGCAGGGCAATGGGGACAGATGCAACGGGGAAGATACTGACTCTGACATACTGTTGGTTAGAGAGTAAATGTGGGTAATAATTTTGGGAAGCAGTTTGCAATATGCAGTAAGTTTACAACACAATGATCTCATCCTAGTGAAACTTGCAAATCACATAAGTCCATTGTATCAGTCAGGGTTCTTTAGGGAAACAGCCATCAGATGATATAAATATGGAATTGGATTATGTGATTGTAAGGGCTGGCAAGTTTAAAATCCACAGGGTGAGCCAGCAGGCCAAAAATTCAGTAACAGTTAATGTTGCAGTCTTGTGTCCAGAATCTGCAGAACACGTCTGCATGCTGGAAACTCAGGCAGGGTTTCTAGATTGCAGTAAAGATAGAATAGCTTCTTGAAGAAATCTCAGTCTGTGCCCTGAACACCTTCACCTGATGGGATAATGCCCAATCACATTATGAAAATTCATCTGCTTTACTTAAAGTCAACTATAAACAAACACCTTCACAGTAACATCTAGACTAGTGCTTGATCAAACAACTGGGCGATAGTTTACCAAAACATCAGTTATGCTATATAATAAGCCTATATAATAATAAGACGGTTCTATTAATGAATGTTAAATTATAATTTCAAATATTAAATAAAACATAAGGCTCAAGAGATTAAAAAAATGAGGTAGCTTCCAGTATAACAATATATAAACTGAATGTGTTGTATGCATATGTGTACAGCACATATGCATATGTTTGAAGGTAGTTTAACACATTTAATTTGTTCTAAAATTAAACACCTACTATTAGCAATTCCAGAAATGTACAATTATTTTAAATACAATCTACCTTTCATCATTATCAATTGAATTTTCTATAGATGGCCTGGAAAACACCAATAATAGTCCTGTAGATGTAGATGATGTCCTACATGAGAACTGACATATGCTGATGGCAGTGTAAAAATATTAATGTTCTGGCCAAATTCACAATGGCCTATTCTTTGGACCTACCAAACAATTCAAACTAAATGTCAATTATATTTTTCTTATAAATTTATCTTGCATGTCTCATCTGTGAAATAGAGGGCTATTTCAAGTGCAAGGTCAAAATAGCCTCAGTACTAATATTGATCTAATATGTGTTGATACTTAATTAACAAAATGAATCTGGGGGGAATAAAACAGAGCCACCATTGAGAAAAGAAAGGAATATGCACATATGGACAGACTTATTTTAGATTAATTTTAATGAAAATAACTGATAAATATCCATTCTCTGGGGATATGGACTAATCTTTGTGTCTCAACACAAGTTCTCTAGTTAGAACTCTACTTTCACAGTTAAGAAAATAAAACTAATAATATTGTGTATAGTTAAAGATTGTCCTTCAATTTTGTTTTCATGTACATGTAACTAACACAATGACTGAAAATTTTAAAATAATAATAATTTAGATATTCTGAATAGTTCATATCCTTTTGTGACACTCATCCAATGTGAGAGTAAGCTTCAGTATAAAAGAATTTGATTGCATATTGGTGGAGACAGTATTTACAATTGTCATGACTCACTGTTTTCTAGTAAATACAGAAATAGCTCTGAGGTTAATCTTCCATATCAAAATAAAATGAGCAACCACCTGCTCTAATGGCTCCTCACTGCTCCGGATGGGCTGACGAGCCAGAAGAGCAGCTGGAGAAGTAAATGCCTTATGACGCCAGTGGTTTGTTTACCTAATTCTACTTTGACTCATTTTACTTTATTTTTCAAATGACATTTATGTATTTTTTCTTGTTTATAAAAGTAAGGTATTTTCATTGAGAACATTCAGAGTATTTATCTCCATTTCAAATATTTAGAAACCTACTAAGTAATTTTCTAATATTTTAGTGCACATGTATTTTAGATTTTAAAAATAAAGTGCTATAATATATATACAATTTTTACTCACCACATTTTATTTTATGATATTACAATACTTTTGAAACATACTTTACCCATGCAGTAATATTTCTGCATTTGCCAGTATGGCAACTTACGTAACCGGTTTATCACTGTTCAAAATTTAGGTTGTTTCATTTTCATGAAAACATAAATAATATCTAATGATCTCACTTTGATATACATATTAATGCATATTTAGAAATATTATATCCAAATTTAACCCAATGGTTAAGTTTTTGCATAAATATTTTTGAAAAATCCAAAAGCTTAAAATGTATATTGCCAATTTGCTTACTAGAAATTTTAATTGACTTATACTTCCAGTAACACTGGATGAAACCATCCATTCATGTATACCATTGTTAAAGCTAAATTAGCTACTAATTTCTACCTTTTCAAAGTTAGTAAGCAGAAAAATCATATCACTTCATTGTTATTATTTGCCTGTGTTTGGTTTTTTTTGTGATCACAATATTATTACATTTTGTTTTTGTAATTTGTATGTCATCATTTGGCAATTTACTTACCCTTTTTCTTTGCTATTTTTTTAAAGGCATGAATCATATCACTAAAACAAAACAAAACAAAATGTAAAACTGTGTATGGATACAGGACATCTACCCTTTTCTGTCAAATATGTTCTAATTTGAAATTCCAAGATTGTAATGATCTCTAACATTTTTCAATTGATTTTTAGTCCTTGTAATATTTTTGTTTTTCATTTCTTTTTTCATTGTTGTATGTGGCTTTACTTTTTCTTTCCATTTCTATTTTATACACATTATACATTCCTACATATTATTGATATTAATCTTCACAAATCTTTTCTCAACTGTTTGTGGTATGTCATATTCTTATTTGCTTTTTCTCTGAAAGTCAACATGAAATTTTCATTTGCTTTGTTCTTTATTTTTATATGCAAACTGTATTTTCTTTTAAGGCATTCTCAAATGAAATGAGGTTTATCCAGATTCTATATTTGTCAGTAGCTTTAATAAGTCTCTACGTGACATTTGAACTTCCTTGGGAAATATTATATATCTTAGGAAAAATGCAATGTCGGCAATAACCTTTCTTGATGCCATATCTGGACTTCATCACTTATCAGCAGCACTTTGAAATAATATAATCCATAAAAAAGTAGAACTCGTGGTATAAACTATTATCATGAATCATCCTGTCCTCGATGGGACTGGTTTCCTTATCACATTCTATAATACTTAGTTTTGGTGTTTTACTGGCTTTTTTCCAGCATTATTTTTTTTTTGCAGAAGTTTAGTTAACTTTTTTTAAAAAGATATGTACTGAATTTTCCTTTAGATCAAAATATTATAGAAAATCATAATGTAAAACACAAAAGCAAAGCCATGGAAGGCTCTGCTTGTGTATGTGTTAGCGCGCACGCCCTGGGCAGGGTGCGGGCCGGAACCAGAGCACCAGTATTTGAAATCGTGTCTCCTCATTCAGCTCTTATGTTGCTCTGATACCTTCTTATGAGAGCTGCAAATGAAGGGTTTCTAAGGAACACGACCCTGTGAAAAACAACATGAAATAGTAAACTTTAATTCTAGATAAATCAGTGTAAAAAGTATCCAATGTTTATAAAAAAGATGAAACTCACCACAACAGTCCTCTATTCTAATCATCCAAATCATAGAATTTGTCTATGTTCCTTCTATCACCAAAATATAGGACTAGAAGAGTGAAAAAAATCCGCGGTTTATCTAAATACTGCATTTAATCCTACTTGCTGAAAACCTGAAAGGTAGCGCAACGTAGAAGTTAAAACATCTCCAGCTTTGGTGGGAATTTTTTTTTTAATGTCAGCACAGCCATTTATGAGCTCTCTGACATTTGACAGTGTTAGACTCTGATCCTCAATAGTCTGAAAAATCAAGGTATGACTATTTCGTGAGGATTAAACATAATATAGAAGCACAACATCTGATATATCATCTAGCCCAAAACAGGTAAATAAATAATCACAGTTATTACTACTTCTTGGTGCACAGTCATATTCTGAGACTCAATCTTAATTTTTTTCTCTGGTGTTCAATTTGCAGGTATTTTTAAAATTCTTGCTGGGTGTGACTCCTTTAACAATGTTAGCAGTTCAATGTCATAATTTAGTCATTAATATTTTATTTTCATGACATAATAAACACTGTACATAAGTAACAAGTACTTATGTATTATGTACATTATTTATCTATGTATTTAATCCTCACCAGATCCCATCCCCCCACTTTTTGTTGTTGTTGTTGCTCTTAGAGAGAGAGGAAGGGGGAGAGAGAAACATTGATTGCTTGCCTCCCTGTACACGCCAGGAGCAGGATGGACACTGTGACCCAGGCATGTGCCCTGACAGGGCATCCACCCACAACATTTCAGCGCACAGGGCAACGCTCCAGACAGCGGAGCCACACTTGCCAGGGCTAAATATTTTGGTGAACCAAATTTCTATACCCATGTGTTGAATAAAATTTGTATTATATAATTCTCAATTTTCTAAAAATGTGTTAAAAAAACAAGCTATTGAACAGTTAGAGGTTATGAGAACTAGAATGCACTTTTGATTTGGAAACATTTTGAATACTTATTTTTATTATATATTAATATAATAATGCAAACATTAAAATTATATATAAATAAATATTTTACAATAAAGTGGTAAAATTAATTTTATTTTAATTATTAGCTTCTCTGTAATTATTTTACAAGCTTCTCTGGTATAAGAATCATATTTATGAATATATTTTGAAAAATTAATTCCTTTATTATATTAATCAAGATATTGATCAAATATCCTTTCTCCATTGGCAATTCATGAAAACAAAAATAATTCTTATGACTATACTATCTTCTGAAAATGATACTTTTTTTTTTACAAAATTTTTGCTTTGAATAGTCATCTATAATTGAAATCATACACTCATTGGCTAGAACTTCAGGCTCTATGTGGAGACCAAATTTGTTTGAACCTGTTGAAATAAATTTCTAGACTTAAAACGGAGCTGCTCTTGCTGGGGCTGCTACACCACGTTCCTGGAAATGCTATGTACCCAGTCGGCCAAGCCCCAAACGCCAAGGCAATTGTGGGCTCTATAGTCACGTCCTCCTTTGATCTGTCAACATTCAGATGGCTTGATACACAGGTCAGACAAGCAAACCTCTGTAGTTCTGCCCGTTTCCGCTCTTCCCCGTCCCAGGCTCCATGGCTCCGGCCCGTACCCATTACAATCCACAGCGAGCAGCCTACGTGGCTCGTGGACTCCCTAACTCACTCCCTGCCATGCCCCTGTCCACAGGTTTTCCAGTCAATAAAGAACACAAACTTGTTATTAAGTAAATTTAATTTCATCATTTGACACTTGTGGCAACACAATGGAACCTAAACACAACAGCTGAAGATTCCAGCCTCTTCGGCTGCTCTCCTGGATCTTGGTGAGCTACTCTGGGATGAGCTCCGCTTCTTTCCTCTTCTGAACTCTTGGAATTTGTTCGAATCCTTCCTGGGGGAAATGGAGGTGGGAGAGACTCCAGGTTTTTAGAGTGAGACTTAGTCGGCCACAGCGTTTGGGTTTGTGGCCGATCTCATTGACAAGGTCAGCGCCCCTGGACGCACTGGCAGGTCTCAAGATGAGCACAGGCAGCCGGACGCAAGGCTTGCGGCTGAGTTCGGGGGTTCTTTCAGCAAAGGGAAAGCAATGGACATCCCACAGCCTAGAGGAGGCGAGACAGCAGGTGTTGGGGGAAACTTACGAAAACCTCAAGGTAAGTCAATGCCATAAAACGCCTGGGCAGTGGGTAAAATAAATTAAACAAGAAATGTAGACTGTTTTCGCCAATAGCACATTAAAATGAAAGTAGAAACAAATCAGACCATTAAAAGTCTTTTGAGCATCACCACTATAAAGCAATCTTTTCATGAAAAGATTATATTGTCAATGGGCAACTCAGAAGCCAAAGCTACAGAATTGGAGGACACGGGTGTAGCACCTAAAATCTGCTGGAGCAATTGCCACCTGACACCCCTGTGCTAAGGCGAAGTTCTTCGCAGAAAAGGTGAGAGTGATACTAGCACCTACCAACCTCAAGAAAATTTCAGTGCTCTGAAATATACTGTAAAACACCACAAAATTGCCAGCCCAGCTGCACACCGCTTTTAGATGTTAATTTGGCTCCGAGAGATGCAAGGTTTAGCTAATGAAATGAGATCTTCAGTTTCAAAGAATGGAGCCTGTCACCTTCCAGCACGCCTTGGAATGGTGTGTCCCCAAATTGTGGCCCTGGGAGCTGTAGATAATTAAATGGCAAAATCTTTCTAAGACAACCCAGAATTACAATAGCCTTTGAGAGGAATATTCCAGTTAGAAAAGGTTGCTTCTTTAAGAAGTGCACTTGAAAGCAAGGGCGTCCAAATCAAGCAGAATGACCTACCTCGTTTAATTGGCATGCAGATGGCTCCAAAGGTACCAGGCTGTAACTCCTGGGCCTTCCGCTTTGTACCCTTTAGGGTTCATCATTGAAACGTTGGCTCAGAAATTGGTGTTTCATATGCAATCAACCAAGACACTGGAAAAAATGAACTGTTAAAAACAAGTAAATAGATGTAAGATAAAAGTTTATAAATTAACTTTTCAATAATAATTTTCCTTTATGATATGTCTACTTAAAAATAGTTTCCAAAATCATGTTGATAATTTCAAACTTTAAAGTTATACTAAGATCTGTTAAATGATGGATATTCATTGACTGAAAAGATCATTTGCAAATAAGATATAATACGGAAAATCATTACTGAACTTAAGTTTATCCACTTCTGGCTTTTTTTTTACAGAGAAACTAAAGATATTTTGGTTCATTAGTGACATGTTTTGTGCCACAATTGCTTTGAAAAAGAATATACTTCTATGAAATGTATTTATAAACTTTCTAGTCCATAGAATGTTAGTGTAACAATTCACAATTGCTTACTACTTAGTTTTCTCTAGGAATAAAGGACTGTAGAGGTTAAAATTTCTAATCAATATATTTAATTAAAACTACTTATAATTAATAAGTAGTTTTAGAAATAATTATTAGAAATAATAAGGGTGAAAGGAAATAATTGGGTATGAAATGGCTAGTTATTGTAGCATGAAAAAGAAAAAGTAAAAAAGGACAAAACTTGAATGGATATAAAAAAAATTATAGAAGATTGGTGGAAAAGAAATCTTGGGAGAGGAATTTTATGTGTGGTCAAGTTGCGGCCAAACTCCTAGGGAAGCACTCTCCACTGCCTGCGAGGCCCTGTACTCCCCATCTGTGGATTGTTTTCTTTGACCACAGGACATCGAACCATTGCTAAACTGTTTTAGCTTTGTCATTTGACATATTATATTTGTATTGTTTCAATAACTTAAGTTTTTTGGCAAAAGCTTTTTCAAGTGTTTGGAGTCATTTTTAATATATTTTGAAAATCCAGACATAAAAACTGAATGATTGGATTTAAGAAACAACCATAGAAACCATTTCAATAATATTTTGAAATAGTCTGCATTGTTTTTAATAATAATAATCCTTGTGAAGCACAATAAGTATATGTACATATCTATTTGTATACTGATACACACCTGTAGGATGTATATGGGCACATTAGTTATGTTCAAGGCACATTTGTTGAAATGTGTGATATGGGAATGGTACTTGCTATCTGGAAAGATAACATTTGTTTAATAAATTCTATGGTATAAACTACTACATTAGACATATGAATAAAGTGTTAAGAGAAAAAAGAGATAGCAGTTAATTGTGTCAAGGGATACCATAGTTTCTCAGAGTTAGGTGTTTTTTTTTTTTTTTTTAATTTATTTATTTTTTTTTTAATTAATTTATTTACTTTTTAAATACATTTGTCTCTGCCTTCCCAGAGTTAGGTTTTGACAGAAAAATGGCATTTGGCCAGAGTTAGAGGTAGTGGTGAGCATGAAGGGCCTTTCCGGGAGAGGGATTCTGCCTGGCTAAAGGTTCGGTGGCAATGAAAGATTCGTGCTTTGGAAATGATTTCTTATTTGTTGTGCCTGGAGTATAAGCTTAATTGAGGGTCAGGGGAGAGGCACAGTCAAATGTAGGAAGGTAGACTGGAGCATACTCTGAAGCCTTTTAAATACCAAAGTAAGAATTAAAAAGCTGTTCTCTGCAAGGAGATCTCTCAGTTATAGTGATTCAGTGATTGATTCTCTTTGAAAAAGGAAATTTCGCCTGAGATACAATAGACATATTTGAAAGCAAATAAAGTCACCAGTGTGGATATTTAGACAGTGTTACTGCATTATTTCATGAAAAAAATAAAAATAAAAATAAAATAAAATAAAAAGGGTTTTAAAATAAGAACTCTGCAATTACTATAGGAAAAGATGGGATGTTGTGAGGCACATTTCGTCTATATATCTATATAATTACTTTTTTACTCTCATGTAATCACATTTTCACAAAGGTCAAAAGTATTCAAATGATACACACTTTCATACACAATGAATTCTGTGGAGCTTCAGACATCAACCAAATGTTGAGAAGGATGTCTGAGCAGATGTGAAGATGGAATCTTCCCCATTATTCCACTTGTGTGTTTCCCCTAGGTCTCCTGCATATTCATATGTACATGTATACAAATGCATACCTTTATTTACATATGTACATATTTACATGGTGTGCTTCCAGTATGGATTTCATTAAATAATCCTAATGTACTCCATTGAGGCAGTACTTTTTATCACTGTTGCTTATTGAGTTGCAACACTTTTCATAAAGAGTAACTATTGTATTATTTATTTTAAATTTTTCCTGTGTTTCATTTTTCCACAAGCACATATAGCCATTCTATTTGTCATTCTGTTGCAAATTGCTATTGTAGTTGGTGAGAGGAAGAGAATACTCTCAATGATGATAGAAATGCAAAGTTAAGTACCAGAGTGCTTTTTTCAACATGGTAGAATTTGATCTGATTCTTACCAAGTGGGATAAAATAAAAATGCCGCAGAGAGCACAAGGGTATTTCAGTCTGAGAATAGTAGCTGTACTGTTGTTAATTGTGTATGTCACTGTGAAGATTTGCAGAGTTATAACTTTTATTTTTTTATTTTTTTGACCATAGAGATATGGGTTTATTTCTGGGCGCTCCGTTCTGTCCCATTGATCTATGTGTCTGTTCTTATGCCAGTACTAGACTGTTTTGATTACCGTGGCCTTGTAATATAGTTTGATGTCAAGTATTGTGATCCTTCTTACTTTGTTTTTCTTTCTCAAAATTACTGTGGCTATTCGGGATTGTTTGAGGTTCCATATAAATTTTTGAAATGTTTGCCCTATGTCTGTGAAATACATCATTGGTATTTTAATAGGGATTGTGTTGAATCTATAAGTTGCTTTGGGCAAAATTATAACTCTTAAATAGCAGAATCACATGTGTAATATTGTATTTTATCTATGTTTTTATTATAAATACAAATTGCAACATTAATAGAAATTTTGGAAATAAAACTGAAAAGAAAAGAAATAAACACCAATCCAAGGACTTGTATAGTCACAGCTGCTGTTTAAATCTATTGTTCTTCTTTTCATACTTGTAATTATACAATGTGAACCAAGTTATACTCAGCTTTTTACAATAACATCGTAAAACAAACAAAAATGGCACAATCTATTTCCAGATTCCCTTTCCAGTATTCTTCCTAATGATTCATATTCACATCCCAATAGTTTGGATTTAGGGGGCTTTTTTAATGTTCTCCTTTATAACTCTGATATGTCCCTGTTGTTGCCTTAAATTATTATACAGGCTTGTGAAAAATCTACTCATCCTCCTAGTCCTGGCCCACATTCCACATCCTAATCATAGCCTTCTGAAATGCCAACCAGTAGGAAGCAATCTTTTCTTATTCTAAATAACAAGATTATAACACTTTTCCAAATGAACTCACTCTAATTTTTAAAACTCTCAACACAGGGTCTTGGTCTGATTCTGAAAAAAATGTTTTACACATTGGGTATTCTCAATATGTGTCTCCTTTTGTCATTCCTTTAACGTAATTAAATCCACAGGGTACAAGATACAAACTGAAATCTTCTCTGCATACATTTATGTACACATATCCACACATAAATGCATTTGTATACCACATTATGTCTTAAATATAATATGTAAGAACAAATGATCATCACATGTTATGATTTATTTGATAAAACTACAATTCTCATAGAAAACACTTTCATCGAAAAAGACAAATAAGATTTTAAAAGAATGTGTTTCCTTATTTTTTATTTTGTGATAACTACCTGCTACTACTAGTGACATAAGGAACTGAAGCATCATTATTAATATTATTAGTCTTGTCTAGATAATTTGTTAAGGTGGGTAATTCTTATATCAGAGTTAAAATAATATGGGAATTGTTTTTATTTTGTATCTTTTTTTATGCTTTTGAGAATGAAGCTTCATAAACTGGAGCTTTTGTGCACATTTTACATTATATTTTAATTGCCCTACATAAACTTTGTCATCCCATTATTTACAGAATATATTTCCCCCTCCAAAATCATGTTGTTACCTTGATATGGTACTAATAGTCTTCAATATATGTGTGGTAAATACTCTATATTATTTTTTAAATCTATCAGCACTGCTATAAATATTTCTAAATATATAGATTTTCCCTACCTGGTCACAAGTTCAGGATATTTTTTTTAATGACTGTCTCATTGTTCTGAATTATCTGTATGGAGAATTGTTACAAGCAGAAAGTAAGAAAGAACAAGTATATCTGTTAGAGCATATGTACCACTTAATGTAATCCATATTCAGGGAATTTTGATAGCAAAACAAATAAAAATGATTACATAAGACATTCTTAAAATGCCTGTTCCCTCATTCTTTTCTTTTATAATAGTAAAAAATAGAGGAAAGGTGAATAAACAAAGACAAAAACTCTTCTAGCAATTTGTATTATTGCTATGCCTCCTGAGAACGGAATGAGTGGATATTACCAGTTTATAACTTTTTTCCAAATTAAAAAGAATAACTCTGGATTGAGGCTAAAATAATAATATAAAAACTTTCCAGAAAAATAGACATTGCCAGGATTTTATAGCTAAAGGTGCAACATAAATCTTGGAGGATCCATTGTGAATGAAAGCAGTTATTGCAAGACTGTATTTTTAGTGCATGTCTTAAAACAAAACTGGAGTAGAGCAAAGCACTTTGAAATAACATTAGAATGAGAAATATCCTAATGTGACTCAAAGTCAACATTTGACAATAATTGGCATAGTAAATATGTCTTTAATTATTGGCTATTGTATCATCCTAGTGACACAGTGATCACTAATGAAAGTTGAAGGCCACGATGGGTGTGGGGGGCGGGGGCCAGTAAATTACAAGCACCTTTGCCATGTGTTATTTATCCCTGCCACATGGTAAATGATCAACAATTACTCAGTAAATTATGAAGTCAAGTTTGTAGGATCTTACAAATAAGTGCATGTTTTAAATCTTTTTGAGTATTAGTTATTTTACAATTAATATCTGCAAAGGATAAGTTGATTCTCGTACCCGCACTCTGCCCCATTTCAGTAAATGGCACAATCTTTTCCTCATCCAGAAACTCAACCAAAAACCAAACCAACAAACAAAACAAATGTCGCTCTTCATTACTTTATTTTTCTTATTTCTCTTAGATAATTCTGTCAGTTTATCTAAAAATTTGCTCCAAAACCTTCGTCTCTATATCCACTACTACTGTCCTTGAAAAGCTCCATATTTGTTTTTCCTGGACCACCTCTGTAATCTCCAAAACTGACCTTTTACTTGGAGTCTTGTCCTCTATACTCTCTAGATTGCAAACATTGTGATCTAAAAATGATTAAATAATAAATAAATTAGGCCTGACTCACCTGCTTAAAAAAAATATCTGGGGCTTCCCATGTCCCTCAGACACACGCATGACTGACTAGCTTTCGTGAATTGGGTCTTATGGCAGTTGTTCCTCAGGAAAGCCTCTCTGGCCGTACACTCTAAGGCAGGCCACAGATAATTTCTGCCGTAGTTCCCTATTTTATGTATAAGATACAAAAATGTGATACTCCTTTATTTGTTATTGATTTATTGTCCAACAATCCACTACATATAAGGTCTACAAAGCAGGTAAGTCTGGTTTCACAACTTTGAGGAATGCCTAAAACATAGAAAAGAGTTATAAAATGTGCTTAAAATCCCCACAGTAAGACAGGGTGGACAGTAATTGTTAGAAATAACTCTATTAGAGCTATTTCCCTTTGAAAGCTTGTATAATAGAATGACTCATTTTTTTTTTAACTGTAATCATTGATAGCTTCCAACTGTCAGCCCTCCCTATTCCCCTCTTATCTGACCTTTGGGCCAACATATCAGAAAGTCTGCCACTCCCTCCCTTTGATATTCTCGGGGAAATTATCTGTGGAATGTTCCAGCCACAGCAATCCCCTGACTTGTTGGCAACCCTGACCCCACTCTCAACCAAAATAAATACCATAGCCGCTTACATCTTCCTTCTCTCAAATCATTCCAGCCAATTCTGAACTACCTCAGGCACTGCCCTACTTTTCTCAGAATGTCTCATTATGTGAGTAATAAATTTTTCACACCTTCTTGGTATGTGTCTGGGATATTACTGTTGACAGCTGTATTACTGATTAGGATGGGGTCTACACAATCCATGGTGAGAATCCTAACATCAAAATCAGATTGTATCACTGTAGGAGATTATGTTTTAATCCCTAAAGAAAATGTAAGAGTTTTAAAATCATTTCTACTTTAATATGTGCATAACTTCAGAATGTTGTTGATGGCTTGTTGGAAATTTTTAATTTTTAATTTTTTTATTGTTGTTCAAATACAGTTATCTCCATTTTCCCCCCAACCACTTTCCCCTGTCCCGCCCACCCCACCTCCCACCCTCAATCTTCTCCACTTTGTCTTTGTTCATGGGTCCTTTATTACTGTCAATTTGTTTTTTATTTCAATGTTGCTGGTTATATTTTGCTTGCCTGTTTGTTTTGTTGATTAGGTTCCACTTATAGGTGAGATCATATGGTATTTACCTTTCACTGCCTGGCTTATTTTGGTTAGCATAATGCTCTCCATTTCCATCCATGCTGTCAAAAAGGGTGGTAGCTCTTTCATTCTGAGACCTAGTATTCCATTGTGTAAATGTACCAGATTTTTCATTTCACTCATTTACTGTTGGGCACTTAGGTTGCTTCCAATACTTGGCTACTGTAAATTGTGCTGCTATGAACATTGAGGTGCATGGGTTCTTTTGAATTGGTGTTTTGGGATTCTTAGGGTATAATCCCAACAGTGGGATTGCTGAGTCAAAAGACATTTCCATTTTTAGCTTTTTGGGGAAATTCCAAACTGTTTTCCACAGCGGCTGCACCAGTCTGCATTCCCACCAACAGTGCACTAGGGTTCCCTTTCTACACAACCTTGCCAGCACTTGTCCTTTGTTGATTTGTTTACGATGGCTGTTCTGTCTGGTGTGAAGTGGTATCTCATTACTGTTTCAATATGCATCTCTCAGATGGCTAGTGATACTGAACATCCTTTCATATGTCTCTGGGCCCTGTGTATCTCCTCCTTGGAGAAGTGTCTGTTTAGGTCCTTGGCCCATTTTTTAATTGGATTGTTTGTTTTCCTGGAATGGAGTTGTGTGAGTTCTTTATGTATTTTGGAGATCAAACCTTTGTCTGAGGTATCGTTGACAAATATATTTTCCCATGCAGTTGGCTCCCTTTTCATTTTGCTGATGTTTTATTTAGCCGTGCAGAAGCTTCTTATTTTGATGAGGTCCCACTTGTTTATTCTTTCCTTTACGTTCCTTGCTCTAGGAGACATATCAGTGAAAAAATTGCTGTGTGGGATATCTGAGCGTTTCCTGCCCATGTTCTTCTCTAGGACTTTTATGGCATTGTGACTTATATTTCAGTCTTTTATTCATCTTGAATTTATTTTTGTGTATGGTGTAAGTTGGTGGTCCAATTTTATTTATTTATTTTTTGCACATAGCTATCCAGCTCTCCCAACACCATTTCTTGAAGGGGCTATTTTTGCTCCATTTCATGCTCCTGCCCCCTTTGTCAAATATTAATTGACCATAGAGACATGGGTTTACTTTTGGGCTCTCAATTCTGTTCCATTGATCTATGTGTCTCTTTTTATGCCAGTACCAGGCTGTTTTGATTACAGTGGCCTTGTAATATACTTTGATGTCAGGTATTGTGATCCCTCCTACTTTGTTCTTCTTTCTCAAAATTTCTGCAGCTATTCAGGAATATTTATGGTTCTATATAAATTTTTGAAATGTTTGTTTTATATCTGTGAAATATGTCATTGGTATTTTAATAAGGATTGCATTGAATCTATACATTGTTTTGGGTAGTGTGGACATTTTGATGATGTTAATTCCTCCAATACACGAACATTGTACAGGCTTCAATTTGTTTGTGTCTTCTTTAATTTCTTTCTTCAGTGTTCTGTAGTTTTCTGAGTACAGGTCTTTTAACTCCTTGATTAAGTTTATTCCTAGGTACTTTATTTTTCTTGTTGCTATAGCAAATGGGATTTTTTTCCAGGTTTCTGATTCTGATATTTCATTGTTGGTGTACAAAAATGCCTTCAATTTCTGAATATTGACTTTATATCCCACTTTTTTGCCAAATTTACTTATTAGGTCAAATAAGTTTTTGGTGGAGTCTATAAGGTTTTCTATGTACACTATCCTGTCATCTGCAAACCATGCTTTACTTCCTCCTTTCCGATTTGTATGCTTTTTTTTTCTTTTCCTTGTCTGATAGCAGTGGCTAGGATTTCCAATACTATGTTGAATAAGAGTGATGAAAACAAACATCTTTGTCTTGTTCCCAATCTTAGTGGGAACACTTTTAGTTTTTGCTCATTGATTGGCTATAGGTTTTTTATATATAGCCTTTATTATGTTGAGGTATGCCCCCTATACTCCCACTTTGCTGAGTAGTTTTATCATAAATACATGCTGTTCCTTATCAAATGCTTTTTTCTGCGTCTATTGATATAATCATGTGATTTTTGTCTTTCCTTTTGTTTATGTGATGCATTATGTTTATTGATTTATGAATATTGTTCCATCCCTGCATCCCTGGGATGAATCCCACTTGATCATGGTGAAATATCTTTTTAGTGTATTGCTGGATGCGGTTTGCCAGTATTTTGTTGAGGATTTTAGCATCTATGTTCATCAGTGAGATTGGCCTATAGTTTTCTTTCTTTGTTATGTCTTTATCTGGTTTTGGGATTAGGATGATGCTGGCCTCATAAAAAGAGTTTGAGAGTCTTCCTTCTCCTTGGATTTTTTGGAATAGTCTGAGAAGGACAGGGGTTAGCTATTCCTTAACTGTTTTGTAAAATTCTCCTGTGAAACCGTCTGGTCTAGGGCTTTTGTTTGCCGAGAGTTTCTTGATTACTGCTTCAATTTCCCCAGCTGTTATCAGTCTGTTCAGGCTCTCCGCTTTCTTCACTCAGTTTTAGAAGATTATATTTTTCTAGAAATTTGTTCATTTTGCCCAGGTTATCAAATTTCTTGGCATATAGTGTTGTAGTAATTTCTTACTATACTGTGTATTTCTGTGGTATCAGTTGTAATTTCTTCCTTTACGTTTCTGATATTATTTATTTGGGTCCTCTCCCTTCTTTTTCTTGATGAATCTGCTTAAAGGCTTGGCAATTTTGTTTATCTTTTCGAAGAACAAACACTTAGATTTATTGATTTTTTGAATTGTTCTTTTAATCTCTGTCATTCAATTCTGCTCTGATCTTGATTATTTATTTCCTTCCTTCTACTTACTCTGGGCTTTGTTTGTTGTTGTTTCTCCAGTTCTTAAAGATGCAGGGGTATGTTGCTTATTTGAAGTGTTTCTATCTTTTTAGGTAGGCCTGTATTGCTATGAAGTTCCCTCTCAGGACCGCCTTTGCTGTGTCCCATTGGTTTTAGACTATTGTGAGGTCATTTTCATTTCTTGCCAGAAGCTTTTTGATTTCTTCTTTGATCTCATTATTGACCCATTCATTGTTTAATAACATGCTATTCAGTCTCCATGAGTTTGAATGTTTTTTGAGTTTTTCTTGAGATCAATTTCTAGTTTCAGGCCCTTGTGGTCTGAGAAATGCTTGTTATGATTTCAATTTTCTTGCATTTGTTGAGGCTTGTTTTATATACTATCATGTGCTCTATCTTTGAAAATATTCCATATGCACTTGAAAGGAATGTGTATTTTGCTTCTTTGGGATGAGAGATTCTATATATATCAGATAAGTCCATTTGATCTAATGCGTTGTTCAGTTCCACAATATTCTTGTTGATGTTTTGTTTGGAAGATTTATCCATTGTTGACAAGTGGGGTGTTAAAATCCCCTACTATCAGTGTGTTGCTGTCTAAATTTTTCTTGAAGTTCTCCAAGATTTTTCTTATATATTTGGGAGCTTCTATGTTGTGTGCATATATGTTTAGAAGGGTTTAGATGAGTTAAAAACCATCTTCTTGATGGTTTTTTTCTCTTAAGTATTACATTGTATTCTTCTTTGTCTCTTTTTTATGGCCTTTATTTTGAAATCTATTTTGTCTGATATAAGTATTGCTGCTACCTGGCTTTTTCTTCCTGTCTATTGACTTGAAATATTTTTTTTCCATCTATTTACTTTCAGTTTGTGTAGTTCTTTTGTTCTGAGCTTATTGAAAATTTTTGAGATTTTATTTTTTCCCTTAAATTGTGCAACTCAGATTAATATCAAATCTGAGTGAATTAATATTGGAATGGTAATGTGAATATAAAGTTTTCAAGATATATATTGCATTTTGGAATTAAAGTGATGGCTTTTTTATAGTGTATTTACATGGTTGTTAAACTTAATATTGTGATAAAATGAATTAGTACTCATTATTAAACTGTGTAATCTAAACATTTGCTAAGAGATTACCAGATAATTATTTCTTACTAACTAAAGTGTGATTAAGAAGATGGCAGGTGAAAATAATATGCAGGAATTTATTTTGAGAAGAATAAAAGGTTGTCAAGATGTGATTTGAAACTTCTATGTAATCATTTCACTACAATTACATCTAATGCTTGTGGACTTCTGTTACAATAATTCTAACTTAATAATACAATCACAAAATCAGGAAATAGTCACTTATTTTTATCTGTGGTTACTAAAAATGTCAAGATACATTTACAAGGATTAGCATATAGACTAGACTTTTAAAAGACTGGATTTAATCCAAATTCTGTTGATTAAGGTTTATTAATAAAGTTGAAAAACTGCAGCACATACTTTAGTCCATACATTGAATTAACAGAAAGAAAGTATTGTTGCTAAGCT
Organism: Pteronotus mesoamericanus; assembly: GCF_021234165.1. Classification (NCBI taxonomy): domain Eukaryota; kingdom Metazoa; phylum Chordata; class Mammalia; order Chiroptera; family Mormoopidae; genus Pteronotus; species Pteronotus mesoamericanus. The sequence continues at coordinate 20,653,437 of NW_026555285.1, read as the reverse complement.
TTAGTTTCCATTCTCTAGGAAGCAACTAGCTTTAGAAGGAAGGGAAGCATCTATATAAACATTATTGAGAAAGTTGTGGAAGGGGTGACTTTTTTTTTCATTGTAGAATGTGCTTAGTTTCTGATGAATTACTGGATATTTTTAGTTTTTATTTGGCTAAAGTATATTTAATTGATTATGCTATTACAATTGTCCCAGTTTTCCCCCTTTGCTCTCCTCCTCCCAGTATCCCCCAACTCCCTCAGGCAATTCCCACACCATTGTTCATGTCCATGGGTCATGCATGCACGTTCTTTGGCTACTCCATTTTCTACTGTACTTTACATCTCTGTGGCTATTCTGTAACTATCTATTTATACTTCTTAAGCCCCTCACATCTTCACCATTCTTCCTCACCCCCTTCCCATCTGGCAATCATCAAAATGTTGTCTTCATCCATGATCCTTTCTTTGTTCTTCTTTGCTTAGTTTGTGTGTTTAGATTCAATTGTTGACAGGTATGTGTTTATTGCTATTTTATTGTTCATAGTTTTGATCATCATCATTTTCTTAAATAAGTCCCTTTAACATTTCGTATATGGTTTAGTGATAATGAATTCCTTTAATTTTTTTTTCTTGTCTGGGAAAAAAAAATTTTATCTCCCCCTTCAATTCTAAATGATATCTTTGCTGGGTAGAACAATCTTGGCTGTAGGTCCCTGCTTCTCATGACTTTGAATATTTTTTGCCAATCCCTTCTAGCCTGCAAAGTTTCTTTAGAGATATCAGCTAACAATCTTATGAGAACTCCCCTGTCAGTAACTAACTTCTTTTCTTTTGCTGCTTTTAAGATTCTCACTTTATCTTTAATCTTTGGCATTTTAATTATAATATGTCTTGGAGTAGGCCTCTGTGCATCCATATTGTTTGGGAATTTCTGGGCTTTCTGGACTTGCATATCTATTTCTTTCACCAAATTAGGGAAATTTTCTTTCATTGTTTTTTTCAAAAAGACTTCCAATTTCTTGCTCTTTCTCTTTCCCTTCTGGAACCACTATGATGTGAAGTTGGAATACTTGAAGTTGTCCCAGAGGCTGCTTACACTATCCTCATTTGTTTGGATTTTTTTCTTCTCATTGTTCTGATTGTTTTGTTTGTTTGTTTGTTTATTTGTTTGTTTTTGTTTTTGCTTCCTATGTTCCAAATCGCTGATTGGATTCTTGACTTCATTCACTCTACTGTTGTTTCCCTGTAAATTGTTCTTTATTTCAATTAGTGTATTCTTCATTTCTGATTGGATGTTTTCTTATGCTGCTGAGGTCCTCACTAAGTTCCCTGACCATCCTTATAGCTAGAGTTGTGAACTCTGCATCTGATAGATTGCTTATCTGCATTTCACTTAGTTCTTTTTCTGGAATTTTGATTTGTTCATTCATTAGGGTCATCCTTATTTGTTTCTTCATTTTGGCAGCCTCCCTGTGTTTGTTTCTGTGTATAAGGGAGAGCTGCTTCAACTCCCTCTCTTGATAGCATGGCCTAATGTAATAGGTGTCCTGTAGGGTCCAGGGGCACAGCTTCCCCTATCACCCAAGCTGGGTACTCGAATTGTGCTCTTCATGTGGGCTTTTCATGTACACCTTCCTCTTGTATTTGAGCCTTGGTTGCTTTTGCAGGTCAATGGGAAAGATTTATCCAGGCCAGTCAGCTGCAAAGATTGGCTGTGACCACTGACCACAAACCTCTGCCCTCTGTGGAGGATCAGCTATGAAGGGGAAGGGTGATGGTGCTCTGATGTAGTCTGTAGCTTTCCACTGGGTGTACAGGCCTTGGGGTTTCCCAGGCGGTGCAGGCCAAGGTCTGCCCTCACCTGTGTTCTGTCAGGGACCATCCTGCATGAGCAATCTGAGATGGCTGCTACCTGTGCTGGGCTTGGCAAATCCCAGGCAAAGTCAAGCTGGGAATCTAAGCTGCCTGCTGTTAGTGCCATGCCTGGGGTCACTTAGCAAGAGGTACAGGAGTTAGAGGCTCATTTAGGCTGGCTGTTGCTTATTTGAAAGAATTTAGGAACTTGTGGAGCAGAGCCAAGACCAGCTATTCATATAAAAAACTAATTTCAACAGCTGTAAGTTGTGTGGGACAGTCTCAGGTCACCTCCAGGGCAGGACAACAGTGTTAGCCAGGGTAATGGAGTCTCAGATATGGCACCTGCCTGTCAGCTCAGTGGCTCTGTTGGGGGAGGATTCAGAAAAGGGACAATGGCTTCTGCCCTCCTTTCTTCCTGTGAGAAAGCTGTCTGCCAACTCTTGCCTTGATGCTAGGCACTTCAGTATCTCCCTGTATGCCACCAGTGCCTTTCAAATGGCTACCCCGGTGCTGCAGTTCAGATGGATTGAATCTGAGTAATCTGTGTGTAGGTTCTTTATAAGAAACTGCTTGGGACACCAGAAATTTTTTCCACTGACTCAACCCCTGCTGGCTTTTGCAGCTAGAAGTTATGGGGACTTATCTTCCTGGCAATGGTACCCTGAGTTGTGGGATCCTGGTGTGGGGTTGGGACTCCTTGGTCCTGAGATATACCTCCCAAATTTTTATTCACCACATGTGATTGTGGGAACAGCCTGTTCTACATCTCTGCCCCTCCTACCAATCTGGAAGGATATGGTTTCTTTAATTCCACAATTGTTAAACTTCCATTCAACTTGAGTAAAATAGACATAAAACTTATGACTGTTCTCAGTGATGGTTGTTCTATAATTTAGTTTTCATTTCGATATGGTTGTGTGAGGAGATGAGCCATGTTTACCTATGCTGCCGTCTTGCCCAGAAGTCTAATAGTTTTAAAAGGATAAAGTCCAACATTGTTTGGTCTGTGATCTCCATATATTATATTGTACATATTATGCATTATAATTATGTACTCAACTATTTTCTTTATTCTGATTCAGTGTTGTCCCATCAAAATGGATATTATTCATTTTTTAAATTTATTATCCATTCATTTAGCAGACATGTGAGAGCCAACTATGAATAAGGCACTATGCAGTTTTATTGTTCTCATGCTTAAACATTTTTTGCTGCTAGCATTTCATAATAAATATTTTATGTCAGTAAATATGTGAGTAAAATTTGTGCATATACTTTCCAAATGTCCTACTTGCTTTTATTCCCCTTTAAACAAATGGTTCTCCAATAGTGTTCTGGATATTTTTGCTGGAGTCTTAACTTAAAAATCAACTTGGGATCCTGTTTAAAATTTAAATTCCAAGCTCCACCCCACAAAATATCAATAGATGTGGAGTTAGTACAATGAGTCAACCTTTTCTTGCCAACTTTGTTAATGACTTCAATAGAATGCAATATTTGACTATTGGAAAATTGTCTTTAATTATACAGCAATCAGGATAAAAAATATTTCTTAATGATTTCAGAAAAGTCTCTATGCCAGTCTGCTGGTTAAACAATTGGATTCTTTTGTTTTACTAATGTAGAATCCATATCTTTTTTTTATTTTGTTAATCCTCACCTAAGGATATGCTTTCATTGATTTTAAGAGAAAAGGAGGGAGGGAGATGAGGAGGAAGAGAGTAGAGAGATAGAAAAACATCCATGTGAGAGAGAAACATTGATTGGTTGCCTCCCATATGTACCCTTAATGGGCATCAAACCTCCAGTCCAGCTGTGTGCTCTGCCTGGAATTGAACCTACAATCTTTTAGTGTATGGGACCATGCTCCAACCAACAGAACCACTGGGCTAAGACTAGAATCCACATATTTCATTTTAATTGACAATTCTGTGAAATTTTCTAATTTACCTTTTAAGTGAAATATTTTTATCTGACACCATTTAGAAAGTTTTTTAAGTAAGAGAGACATAAAAAACTTCATTAACTGTAATACATACACACAGACACATTAACAAAATTGTTGCATAAACTTATTTATCAAACAACAGATTATGGAACTAAGCTAGTAAACTAAGTTTACAATGTTTTTCCATAAAAAAGTGTTGATGAAGACCAGTTCAGATAGATTTTATTTATATTCTTTTCATTCTTTTAATATTGGAGGGATGTTTTAATTGGGATCAGAAATCTTCAAAGAATTAGCAATAACGACTTGCTCTAAAATTATTGGTAGATTAGAATGCTGACAAAGTATGTATTTTGGAGTACTTGACTTCACTTTTCTTAAAAACAAGTAAGTCTGTATCTCCTTCTCTCACTCTCTCTAAATGTATTTCTATATCGTAAGCTATTAAATGATGCTGGACTAATTCTCAGATGGAATTCACTAAAGCAAAGAGACAGTAAGCCAGACAGGTTGGAAAATATCTGCACATACATCATTCAGCTAGCCATTGAAATGAAAAATCCTCCTTATGGCAGATGAACAATCTGGAGGTTGTTCAGTTTGTCATAATGGATAAAAGCTTTTATAGCATACTGTATTAGTTTTTGTCAAGCAAGAACAAAAAATGGATTAAGTATTTCACACAAGCCCAGAGTACCCTACATGTTTTCAATATTTAAATAATTATATATTCACATATTGTTTTTATTCTTTTTTCAATAATATTTTAAATGGTGTATTTATTAAGATCATAATATTTATCAATGTTGCTATTAAACATGACTTTACCAGAAAAAGGAATAGCCCATGGGAGAAGATATCAAGCATCATGTGGCAAACACGGTGACATATTAGTTCCTTGTGACACATCAAATGCAAGTATTGCTAAAAATAATACCCAGTTACGAGGTTGTTTAGGCCATCCCCCGTCCTCATTCTACTCTGAAAAGGGAATTGTTCTCCTGGGGCATCTGTTGAAAGCATGTGCAAAAGAAATGAGGTTAGTTTTATTAATTTACTTTCTTTACAACTGACTAGCCATAGCTTTATTCTTTCATCCCCCTTGGCACTGCTTTGTTCTTTTCTTTAATAACAGTAAATGTGAAAAATCAGGATTTGTTTTATTCAGCTTCATTTCACTGGGAGCGCTGTAGGGAGATGAGATTTGAAACTGTTCCCCATAATGTATAGGATATCTGGATTCACTTTACTGATGATGCGGCATCACTGAAAATGACTCACTTTGGGATGCGTGGCATTATTAGAGCATTAAGTCTTGAACTCCTGGCTCCCTTTGAGTGGCACCAGCAATTGCTTAGAAAGAATTGCTGAGATCTGTAAGTGCTATTCCTTTTTTCAGTGTCTGTTGTCAGGGTAAACAGAGCTTGTTGGCAAACACAGTTACAGCTAAGAAAAGTAGAACATTTGGGATAAGCTTTCTATCATACATAAATGCATGCTTTTCTACAGAAAAGCTAATTCACATGACAACACTAATCGCTGGATGGAACTTTTCAATCTGGTACATAATTTCTTATTTAGATACTGAGAATAAAATGACTAAGAAATTGGTCAAGATAATTATTCACATGTAACTTGTAGTACAATATGAGAGACTAATAAACAAGAAAATCTGATATATATGTACATATATAAATTTATGTATATAAATATATTCTCATTTAAAAGTATGTTTGGAACTTTCTGAAAGTTTGGATAATTTTTAATGCTAGCTTTATATTATTGAGACAACATTTTATTAAATATATGTTATGAGAAAATGTTAAGTTTTAAAAAACATTTCTAGATTTTTTTCCCTACTGTCATTTTTTGTGGTCTATATGTACTCTCCTTATTTATATGTTTTACCAAAGGTCTGTTGTGATTAATATGAAACTATCTTTCTCTCAACATTTTCTTGAATTATAATTTAGTTGAGTGTAAAATATTCACTTGAGGATTTATTTTCTCTCACACTAAAAATATAAAAACCACTCTCTTTTGGCTTTCATATTTTTAACTAATGAGTATACTGAGATCAGTTTTTCTTATGTGAGTAATATATCTTTAAATTCTTGTTTTTTAAAGATATTCTCTGCATATTTAAAGCTTTTCAGATTCATTAAAATGTGCATAGGTGATACATTTTTATATACCTTTCTAGTCATTCACTGTGGTTTCCAAATATTTGCATTCAAAACAATCACAGAAAATAGTAAGTCACTATACTTCCAAATATTGTCATTATCTTATTTTTCCTATCTTTTTCTTTACGTTATATACTGGTTTTGAGACAGAAAATCATAGTATCCAAAATTCTTAGGCCTCTATTATTGCCGTTGTTTGATTCTTTTCATTTAACTTATGTTTAGTCTATTTTTACATAGTAATTTTTTATTGTCCATTTCTAGTTGGCATAACTTCTCAAGTTGGAATCATTAGGTACCCTTGCTTTATCTGCAGTTTAGTGGCTTAAGTTATCTGCATCACAAAAAAAGGCTTTTATATTGCTATATTTTTTCCAGAAAATGAGATTGTCAATTAATTTTTTTAAGTATTTTGTTGAATAATTTTTTCAGTGTCATAATAGGTTTAATGATTGTGTCACCTTATCCCTAATATGAATAATCCTGTGAATAAATATTTTGGCCCTGGGAGTATAGAAATGAACATACACTCACAGTTTCAGTTCTAATGAACTGGTAACTGAGACACTAAACAATTAATTGAAGAATTTTATGATTGTAATTGTTATCCTTAGTATAAAAGGGAAGTAAATATAAGAATGTCTTAGTATAACAACTTGACCTAGGAGAGAAAGTAGTCTGATCAGGAAATATTTTCTTAATGAAAAGAAAATTAAGTTCAAACTCTGGCAGAAAAAGAAACATTAAAAACAAGTGTAAAGCATTTCTTAAAACCCTTAGTAGAATATGTTCCAAGAAAAGAAAAAGAGCCATTGTTGCTGTAATGCTACGAATGAATGACTACCAAATGAGTGAGGTAGAAGCTCATTCAAGATGAAACACAGGAGGTAATGTCCTTGTAACTGTGTTAGGTGTTACATCTTATTCAAAGATGAATGAGTCAAAATTGAAGTGCTTACATAAGGAACTAAGATAGTCATATATGAATTTAAAATGTCCCTCTTATGGCATGGTGAAAAATTGTGTGTGTGTATATATATATATATATATATATATATATATATATATATATCATTTATTATCTATAGATGCCTAAATTTTCTAATGTAGTCAGCACAGAATGATTTCTAACTAGGAGCTCCCTATGGGCAGTGGATGAATTATGCAGTGGATGTTTTCTGGAGCTTCAAGTGTCAGGAAAAATTTTAAAGTAGTCTTGTGAGAATTTGCATATATGTGCATTTTAGTGAGTGTGTGTGAATCTGTGTGTCTGTGAATGCATTCTGAGTGGGACAAGAACAAGTTGAGAAAGAGCTGAGTACACAGGTCAATGGATTTAGCTTTATCATGAGGTTTCACTGATAACCAAGAATGGTATAAGTAAATTTGGACTTCAGTAATGCAAGGGTTAAATGAACCAGTTCCCATGATGACACTGGTTGATATCTGGCTCGTTTGGAGCATCATTCAAGTCTTACCTTTCCTCCATGGCCTTCTTTTATACATGAACATTAAAGCAAACAGAGTTTAATTTCATGAAACTTCTCTTAATATTTATGTAACTAGGGCATATTATATACCTAAGGAACTACCTAGTTATTTGTATCTATAAGTCAATTATATTAGCTATCTCTTAGTGTTGGGTTAAGCAATATTATCATCTCTTTTTTCCTGTTATTTTAATGTCAACATTTATTATAACTACCCTACTCTTTTTTTTGAGAGATGACAAATATTCAAATATTGAATGTGATAAGAAAAATCTCATAAAAAACATTTTCCACTTGTATATATTTAACATGATTTTAATATGGTACGGGAAGCCTTAATTAAAAACAGATTGGGATAAAATTATTCTCTGTAAATTTTTTAAAACTGGTTAATTCTAGCCTTTTGGAGCAATGAAAAAAAATGAAAGAGGTAGTAGGAATCAGCCAAAGTCAAGCTGGGTTATTATATTTCAGCTAATTATTATTTCCATTTATATGTATTTTAATTTGCAAGGTCTGTCCAGAAGGTATCCAGCCATGTACTATGAAAGATAGAGACATTTATTGAAGAAGATACAAGATATAATAAATATTGTATATAGGACAGTGACACCTCAACCTCCTTCAAAGTAGGCATATTGGGACCTTACGCAGTTATTCCAATTGCCTCTCATATCAGCTGTCCTGTCATATTATTCTGAATCTCATCAATGGTCTAAAATCTTTTCCCTTTCAAAGGTGATTTTAGTTTTGGGAAAAGCCAGAAGTCACAGGGCACCAAATTTGGGCTGTAGTGGGGCTGAGTCCCCTGGGTGATTTGTTATCTCTCAAGAAAACTCTACAGGAAAGGTTATGCATGAGCAGGTATGTTGTTGTGATGAAACTGCCAATCACCAGTTGCTCATAACTGCGACCTTCTGAATCATCTGAATAGTTTCCATGGAGGAATGCTCAAGTTTGATGCAAAATCTGATGCAGATTTGTTGCTGTACTTACTCAGTCATTTTGAGTATAACAGCCACATAATACACATGCTCACTCACTGGTGTCTACTGTCCCCCGGACTGGTACAGTGAAGTTGACTATGTTCACACATGTGCATTCCAGTCCACTCTCCTTGGCTGCCAGGTTTCAACAATGTCACACAAACCATTTTCATCATATTAACAATGGCTGGGCTTTTTACAGACCTCATAAAAATGATAAGAATTATTTTTAAAAAATTTAACTTACGATAATTGTCCTTTAATTTAGCTTATAATGATTGCTTTCTTGATTTCCATTTGAATGTGAACACATACTAAGGTGATATGGAAATCACTATAGATGACTCTAACATGCACATTGAAAGTCAAAACATGACCTAAGCAGGTTTTCTTCTTCCTATAGCAGATTTAAGAATGTTCTTATTCTTAACCCTTTGTCATGTCAGTTGTGTGAATAGTCATACAGGATTTGAAGTTTGGCTGACCTCTGGCCTAATTTAGACATTCTTATCAAATTACCATGTCTACATCAATATATTTATATAGAATATAAAATCAAGTCCTAACCAGGTGACATTATGAGAAGTTGAACAGAATTTTTGGAAAAATACTAATTAATATTAAAAAATAAAATCGGACAGCTACAGTGTTAAGATTTGAAGTTGGTTTAGAAGTCATCAAATGAAATACTTCATAAAACAGAGTATCTAGACTTAATTCAAATAATTCTAAGTACTGAATTCTTATAGATATATACTTTTCTATTTTTTTCCTATTTTATAAGTTGTAATCTTCATCAGTTGAAACTGCTCATGCTTTTTAATTACAATATTTGAAGAGGCTTGTAAGTACAACAATAAAAACAATGGTCTCTTCTAGAATTTATCTCCCTAACCTACATATATAAAAACTGCTATACTTTGAATTATAAATATTAATTACCATTAAATGTATGTTATATTAGATAAACACTGTACATTTTCCTTTCCGTTTTCAAACACAACAATCCAATTGTTATTTAAAAACGCTATATTGCTTATGCAAATATTGTCCTCTCCTCAGACAGGCAAAGCGTTTTAATTGCATTTCCATTTTTGTTTAACCTTCTCTTTTACTCAAATAACTGTGTTTTTTATTCACATACATTTCTTTGAATTTATACTAAAATTTTTGCAATCCTTCTAATAGCTCTGTATCATGCTTATCACAATTTTCCATATATTTAATCCTATCAAATAATTGCACAGTTCATTTCCTTCATTGGACATACACCTTCTGCAGCTATTCTTTCTCCTACACTGTGGTAAATGTAGGATTTTCTTGTCCTGTCATCATGGGGACCCTTCCCCCCACCATGGCCCCATGGCCCCATGCCCCATATTACTTCTTACATTTGTCCATAGCCTCAAATACAAGTCTTTATTCTTGGTTCTTTTTTTTTTTCCTTTGTAATATCCCGAAAGAGAACACATGTCAGGTAAGCTTGTTGCGAGAGCTCTTCTGGGAATACTTTTTTAACGCCCTAACAGTTGATGAATAATTTGTCTGGGTGTCAAGTTCTCAGTTGAAATTTATTTTACTTCATAACCCTAAGCTGTTGCATCATTTAAGTCTGGCTTCCAACATTAATGTTCAGAAACTTGAAATAATTTATATTTCACATCCTGTTTAAATTTGATATAATTTTGGTTTGTTGGTTCAGATAATGAGTCTTTATTTTTCAGATTTTCTGAAATTTTAGAGATATGCTCTCATATGGATCTTTTTCATTAACTGAACAAGCAATAATACTATATATTTAAGTAATTCAGTTATGGTAAATTTCATTTTAATATTTCTTTAAACAATCCCTTGTTTTCAGTCCTCCCCAAGCTCCATGTAAAACTTGTTTTATTTGGATATTGAACTGCCTTGATTGTTTCTCTAATTGGCTTATATTTTTCAGCTATTGTCCTTTTTTTTGTCTTTCTAATAACTTTTGGCAGAGTTCTATACCTTAATTTCTGTTTTTATTTCTCCATTTCTGTTAATTTTATGTATCACACTTAATATTCAAGATTTGTAGTATTCTATGTTTTTTATCTTATCTGATAGAGAATTATCTATAATTCTCATTCATGAATTTGATGGGGGAATCAGCTTAGTTTTTCTGGTTTATCTGCTAAGTCATTGTTTATTTCTTTCTCTACTTTCCACCTTTATCATAGCACAGTATTGCAGGTGTCTCATAATTGTCTTAAAATGGAGTTTGTTCTTCTTGTTCTTTCTTCTAGATATGTGTGGAAAGAGGATGTGTGTGAGTGTGTGTGTGTGTGTGTGTGTGTGTGAATCTGTGTATGTGAATCCATTTAGAAGGAAAATGTAGCTGTCTTAAAACTAGATAATTCAGGGGTAAAGTTCCCGGGGTGTCCATCCCGTGGCCTGCAGGCCACATGTGTCCCAGGATGGCTATGAATGCAGCCCAACACAAAATCGTTAACTTACTTAAAACTTTATGAAGGTTTTCTTGTGTGTGTGTGTGTGTGATTATGTGTTGCAAGGTATTTAATGTGTGGCCCAAGACAACTCTTCCTCCAGTGTGGCCCAGAGATGCCAAAAGGTTGGACACCCCTGCTAGACCCAACTCAATCACAGAGGTAGATATACCCCCTAGGGCAGAAGACAAAGGAAAACTGAGCAATTTTCTCTTAACCAGGCTCCTATTTCATACCCGAAGACAAAATTCCCCACTGGAAGCTGTGCGTGCATGTGTGTAGGAGGGATGTGGGGGCGTTTGTGTTTCCCCTCAGTATTCCACTCCCATACATTCTTATACTGGGGGAGACAAAAGGTAAAAGCATAAGAACATTTCTGAATGTCAGTGAAAAGAAAATGAGATGAGAGCCATGCTTTCTTCCATGTGTCAAAATGATTTTAGGTATTTGAATCTGTGAATAGTTTATTAAGAGTCCACTAAAGACACAGAAGATGTCTTTTCCTTAAAGAATATGAAATATATTTGAATAAGAACTTACAGTGCAGAGGAGCATGCTATTTTTGTAATAACATTTTTTGGTATTTAGTATCTTCTATATCTAATATATTTCTATATCTAATAATAGCAATACTTATACTGTCATCAACTTATGTTTATATTATCATGCCAACTATGGAAAATCTTGACTCATGATCAGTTTTTAATATGTGTTTCAAAATAAATTTTATAAATTCCTTACAAAATTTCTATAATTTAAATATCATCCATTTTAATTTTGCCAGCCTGCTTACTTTTTCATCAGCTTCCTATATCTACATTTTCGGAGTCCATGTGTCCAAGCTATTATTGAAAACATTTATCATGCATTCAACTTGTACTCAGATTATTTTACTTCTTTTTCTTTGTGAATACATCAGTTGATTGCTGTGCTGTCTCAAAATATATGGTCTTAACTGATTCACAAATCACAGGAATCCTATCTTCTGAACATGATAAATTTGTGAAATGTGTGGAAATATAAAATGTTTAAAACTAAACACATGTGAAAAATAAAATTTAGTTCCCCAAGAGCTCAAGCATATAATAAAAATCCTTAATTGAAGTACATTTCATTTTGTATTTAATCCTTTGCATTTTATGTAATGTAGAGGTAATTATTGAATTATTATTATATAGTAAATTTAGATGAGAATGTTATTTTTCTACTGCAAGTTCTTAACTTTAATTTTAGTCATTAAAATTATTTGAAGTTACTTCCAGTGGAGAAAGGGTATGTACTTAAATTTGGAAAGAAATCCATTTGCTTATATGGAATTAAAAGACTATATATAGAATTTTGCAGACATTATAACTAGGGTCTGTGCAAATAAAATGACTCTCAGAAGTGAGAATTAAATCTAAATTTTTTAGAAATTACAAGCCTCAATTTCTAGTGCTTCCATGGTGTACATACCCCACCATAACTGAATAAAGCTGCATTTAAAAAAAATACCTTACAAAATTCCGAATATTCAATAATACACTTTTAGGAATCAATAAAATCAATACACCACTGGCTCAAGGTTGAGCAAGGAAATTTAGCATAAGCTTTGATGGTGTCTTAAAAACATAGTCTGTTTTTTTCCCCTAGAAGTATATAAGAACTACACATTTGTCTTTAATTTACAGTATTATGGTTTTGGAGGAGGTAGGCTGAAGAGGTGTGATTAGTATTTCTCATTACATAAAATTATTCTTTATTTATTAAAAATAAACAATTAAACTCTTGAAAAAATAGCCAACACTTTTAGAATCTTAAAAGTCTTATTTTTACTCTTCATATGTGTGTGCAGTGTCAAGTAGTTTAAATCAGATTAATGTGTAATTAAGACTAACTTTTGTCCACTTTCTACCTAAAGATAATTAACTTTCTCTTAATTGTATTTGTACAGTCATCAGAATAATTTCCTATTTTTAACTTATTTTTATAAAAGGACATCTATACAGTGAAAGCTAAATAGAATAAGTACATACATCTAAATATAAATTTAATAACATAACTATAAACCAGGATAAATATAAAGTAATAACTAATATATATTCTGATACTTGTTATTTAAATGTATAAACTCTAAATATATAATATATAATTATGTATGAGATATTATCTGTCATAAATAGTCAATATTGCTTTACCTTTTTAAAGTTTTATATGTTATACTTTACTATGTATATTATTCTGTAATATCCTTTATAAAGTACAGTATTTTGGGGGATATTTATTCAGGTGGCTACATAAATTCTAGTTTACTCTTTATACATACAAACACACATATATTATGTGTATGTATGTGTTTATAATATTTTTATATATATCTTCTTTAATGAACATATAGACATGTGGTTGTTTCCAATATTTTGTTCTCACAAACAAGTCTCTATAACTACTCCTGCACCTACACAATCTTTTTTAAGGAAGTGACATTGAATTAGTGGAGTAATAAGGATTTAGGGCTTTCACATCTTTTACTTTCTTGGGTTTTTCCACATTTTTCTCCAAGTAGCATGTATCAATTTATACTCCACCACCAGTGTGTAAGAATGTCTTTTGCTTCACATCTTTGCTAATGTTTATAATTGTCAGATTTAAATTTGTTAATAGGTATAAAATGGATTCTTACTGTTTATTTTACTCCATCTTCCAAGATGTATATTCCATGATAACCATTGTTACTTTTGACAAGTATTTTCTGTTTTTTCCCTTCCAAGCACATAGTAAATCTGATTTTCCTGGTTCATTTGTGGTTACTAGGTTTCTCATACTTAAGTAAACAGATACACAAAAATGAACATATGCCAGTTCTGGTCTAGATCATTTATTTGAGAATTCAAGAAGCTCCATTTCTCTCTGGTACAGTAAACAGAAGTGTTTGTTATGGTGATTGTTCCATCAGCTGTATGACTATAATCAATAGACATCTCTTGCAAAGAATACGATTGAAAACTCAGTGTTTTCTGTATTAAGTCATTGAGATTTTGTAATTATTTGTTACCATAAGGGAATCCAGCTCTTTATTTAAGAATACAAGACGGTTAATCAAAATGTCCCCAATTTATATTTTATAAAAACCTTTGATATATATTATTTAATGTTCCCTAATAATAGCTCAATAAATCAGATATTATTCTAATTTTACATGTATGAATATTGAGGGATAATGAGGGGAAGTCATTGTTTCAAATTAACAGTTCGTTTTGCCACCACCGTTCGAAAACCAGTCTTTTGTTGTCCTATTCTCTTTTGTTTTAAAATATTATTATTCCCCCTAAAATATTCCTAGTTATCCTAACACAAAAAAGCCTTATAAAACACTGAAAATAGATATGATTTTTCTATTTCTTTTGAAATTTTATATTAAATAAGATGTCCTTTAATTTTAAGTAACATTTTAATTTCCCTAGTATAAGTGCATTTTTTTTCAGGTTTCATTCTACTTATAATGCTCTCAGATTTAAGATGACCTAAAATGCTAATAAAAGGAAATTTCTCTTTGTGACAAGGGTATCAAGGAGGTTGTGCTAGTGTACTCAATTGTAGTATCTCCCTAAGTATGTCAATCAGTATGACAAATTCAAGGGGTGCATTTTTATTATGAGCAATGCTGTAAAACTTAAAGCAACAATTATTTTTTTTTCTCTCAGGTTTTGCCTGCAGCACCAAGTGATAAAAATAATTATAAATTAAGTAAACTTGATGTGCTGCTCAAGTTGCTGAGAGGATAAATATAGCGGACCATAATGTCATTTTCACAGTTACATTTCACACTATAACCATATACTGAGAAAAAAACCACCACTTTTAATTGCATAGCAGCCTCTAAGGGCTCCTGGTTTTGCTAATATTTTTCAAAATGTGTAATAGCTGAAAGACTTAGTAATTAAGGGTAAAAATTAATTCTTAACATTGTGAGAACATGAAAATAAAAATAATCACTTGCTTGATGGTTTTATAATGTTTAGTGAGAAAACTATATTGTACCAACCAATATTTATTTGTCCTCCATCCATACATTAGCTTGTTGAAAATAATTAAAAAAATATATATATATATATAAGGCTAACATGTTTAGTTCTGTTCTTCCCATGAGTGAAGGTTTAATTGTTTGACCACTCTCAAATTTCCACCATTGAAACTATTGTAATAGGATTTTATTTCCTAATTTAACTCATTATTTATTTCCATCCTTTGAACAATAAATGCTACATCCTATCTCTATGAGTCTGGAAAACTAGACTGACCTCCTCCTCCTTTTGATTAGAAAAAGGAAATTCATTGCATTTGCTATAAAATGAATTGCTATATTATTTTCGCACGTTTTTTACTATTACTATGCATGTTTTAAAACTTACTGATTTGAAATGAGAGGGGTAGGAGAGAGAGAGAGAAAGAAAGATTGGTGTGTCGTTCCACTTATTTATGCCTTCATTGGTTTTTTCTTGTATGTGCCTTGACTGGGGATCAAACTCCCAAACTTGGTGTACTGTGACGACACTATAGCCAACTGAGTTACCTGGCCAGGGCATCAATCATAATGCGGTTTATGACTTATATTATGTCATGTGTTTACATACATTTTTAAATTAAGACTACTTTTAGAGCAGTTTAACGTTCACAGAAGAATTGAGGGCAAAACAGAAAGATTCCCCGTGTAACACTGCTGCCACATTATCCACATCTATCAGATGGTACATTTTAATAATTGATGAACCTTGATTGACACATCATTATCACCCAATATCCATGGTTTACACTATGGTTCACTGTTGGTGATATACATTTTATGGGTTTGAGCAAATGTAAAATGAATGACACATATCAATTATTATATATAATATCATACAGAGAAGTTTTACTTCTCTAAATATCTTCCATGCCTCATCTATTCATTGGCGTCGTGCTAAACCCTTGGCAATCACCAATATTTATAGTCTCCATAGTTTTGCTTTCTAGCATGCCGTATATTTGGAATCATACAGAATCTGGCCTTTTCATATTGGCTTCTTTCAGTAATATAGATGTTTTCCTCATGTTATTTCATGGCTTGACATATCAATTTATTTTTTTTCCTTTTTTGACATTCTTTGGCTTTATTGTTATTTTTAATATAGTTTATTGGTGTTTATTGGTTTATTGGTGTAGTTTATAGTCCATAATGGTCTTACATTTTGTCCTCAGCACCTACATATGAAATAAATATATGTAAAATTATCTATTAATTGCTTACAGTGGTTAATTCTACCTGAAGGTAAGAATAGCCTACATTTAGATTCTTCTTATCCAGACCGGGATCTATTCTAAACATTTTATATAAATGCATTTAATCTTCACCACCACAGTGTGATGCAGGCACTATTACTATGCATAGTTTACAAATGAGAAAATTGCTACACAGAGAATTTGAATAATTTGCTTGCAGTAACAGAGTTTGTGCATGTGACATCTGAGATTTGATCCTTGGTCCCTCAAAAATGATTCCTGTGTCTCAGTTTGAGGTGAAGAAACTTCGCCAAAATTTCCCAAGAGAAACAGTGTTGACCAGACTGGGGCACCAAATGGACAGGAACTTAAGAATGTGCCCTGGCAGCAGAGCGACAAGTGAAATAGTTAACATGAACACGGAAACACAAAATGAACAAAATGATTATGTTGTATATAAATTCCTGTATATCTGAAAGATATTTTGCCATTCAACCACATCTTAAAAATGGACATCATTCATAGTTTAGTGGAATTTGAAAGGATGGAATTGATCATTTGGTGAATGAATCTTCAGCAATACCCTCAATAAGAACAAAAATGGATAAAATTGATATTTTGAATGAATAAAAATCTGAAATTGATTATAAAAGGCCATTACATGCAAGATGTTTTAAACAAAAATGTCTTGAAACATTGCATGTAAATCAACACTTTTATAATTTAAAATATTTTAATACATTACAAAATTTTCCACATTTATGAGATACATTCAGAATATATTATTCTAGGCTTATGTGCTAACTCAATTTTAAAACGAGGTTCTTGTTTATATAGACATTGAATTTCATTATAAATATTTAATTAAAATTACTAACAATATAAAATATAATTTGATACAAATAAGTAAAAAGTTAAATATGGAGAATTCTTGAGAATGAAGAAAATGTTTGAAAATAAATCAGATTTTGAAGAAATCCTTCCCCACCTTTATGAATTGATTAGCCAAAGAACATCTCTTTTTTAAAAGTTCTTCTTGTATCATTATGTTGTGATATACTCTTGAAAGATCTCAATTTCAAAAGTTGCAGTTTTTACTATTCTACTTAAATATGATTAGCTCTCTAGCAATTTCTGCCCAAATAAAAATTTAATTGGTGACTTAAGTGTCACTTTTTTACTTAATGATCTGTCAATCAATTCTGTTCTAATGAATTTATTTTGGACACATGGGCTACAAATTATATTCTTATATGTGAATAACATAAATAGGTAATTCAGCACTTTTTCTAACAAATTTGGATAATGTATAAAATGGATTTGCTGTTCTTTGCAGCTAACATACAATTACAGATGGGGTTTAACTTATTAATTTATTAGCACAGTCCTTAATTATTACTGCTTACCTTTTATCTCACTTTCTCCCAATTTTTAAAGTAATTAGCCTTTTAATCCAGCCTTTCTTGAGTTTTCTACCCTTTTAACTTCACTGTTCCCTTTTTAATACTATACACATATACACACACATACAAGCACACATGCACACAAAGAATAAAATTCTTTCTGATTGAAAGTGAGGCTCTTTTTCACTAATGAATTGATATGAGGCATTTCTGCATTGCCAATCTTGAAAGTGTTTCCTGGAATTCATATTCAACATAAATGAGTTTCCCCTTATATTAGCTCGAGTCATGTGATTTTCTATACATTTACTCTACAGAAACATGAGTTATTGAATTAACCCATTTAAATGTTGTCACCTTGCTTAGCAGCTACAAAAACAATGCTAAGTGCATTGACATCTAGATACATCATGCATTCATTTCCATGAGTAGAGAAAGAGAGGAATACAAATAAAAGTGATACCTTCATTGGAATTTACCATGTATACTCTGTCAGATGGACAAAAGAGATAAATTATTATATAAAACAAAACAAAAAAGCATATTTGAGATGCAAGTATCTGTAAAAAACTCATTTATCTAGGACAAGTGATCTATACTCTTGAAATTCTATTAAAGAAAATTTATTCTCAGAGAGAGTAAAGGAAATGATAACACATCTGAAGAACAACTGATTTCTCTGCTTAAGAGTGATCTCCACACAGATGATGCAGCTGCAGCCAGCGGGAATGGGGACTGAGACCTCTTACTCACAGGCAGGTCAACACCGCTGATAGAATTTTGGCCCCACAAAAACGTAAGGCAAATATTTTCCTTTTTGAAAAAAATGCAGCTATATTTAGCTATGTTTATGTACAATGGACTTTACATATTTATGGTATATACCTCGATTAATAATGACATATCTATGAAATCATCTCCACAATGGAAATAATAAACAGATCCATTAACAGCAAGTTTCCTCATGGCATTTTCCATCTTTCCTGCTTTATTCTGCCAACATTCCATGGCAACTCCTGAAATGGCCTCTGTCACTGTAGATTAGTTTGCTCTTCTAAAACTTTATATAAAGTGGACCTTAAAATGGTTGCTCTTTTAGTCTGTTTTTTTTCTCAAAGTAATTATTTTGTGTTTATTCCATGTTATTGTATTTATCAATAGTTCACTCTTTTTTCCCTAATTTTTCTGAGCAGTAGTACATTGTGTGGATATACCATAATTTGTCCATTCACACATTTAGTTTACAAGGTTTCCCATTTTTTTAAATTTTACAAATAAAATTACTAAGATCATTCTGTAAATGTCTTCTTGTGGGCACACAGTTACATTTCTCTTGAGTATTATGTATGAGTGGAATGGTTGGGTTGTAAGGCAGGTGGATATAAAATGTTTCCAAAATTTGTGAAACTACTTTTCAAAGTGTTTGTATAGGTGTTACTTCTCTCCCAACAGTGGTTAACTACAGTGTCACAAACATGACATGTTAGTGTTCACAATTTTGTCAAGGTAGTGAATATGTACTGGAATCTCATTATAGTTTTTTTTAAAAATATATTTATTTATTTTTAGAGCAAGGGGAAGGGAGGGAGAAAGAGGGAGAGAGAAACATCGATGTGCCAGAGATACATCACTCAGTTTCCTCTCACACATCACCAAGTGGGGATCTGGACTGCAACCCGGGCATGTGCCCTGACTGGGAATCAAACGAGCGATCCTTTGCTTTGCAGGCCGGCGCTCAATCTAATGAGCCATACCAGCCAGTGCTCATTAGAGTCTTTGTTTGCATTACTTTAATGGCCAGATATTTTGATGACCTTTTCATGGACTGATTTCCCATCAAAATATCTTTTATTTTCTGTGAAATGTTTATTCAAATATGTTGCCCAATTTTACTGATCTTTATATTCATAATATTTGTGTTTTTACATATCCTAGATATGTTATTTGTCAGAAATATATTTTTCAAATATTATCTACTAGTTTGGTGCTCACCATTTCATTTTTAAAAAAGCATTGCTTGAAGAACAAAACCTTTTTATGTATTCCAAAGTATTGGTTTGTGCTTATTGTATGGTATATAGTATTTTTTTTTGCCAAACCCAAGATCACTAACGTTTTCTCCTTTACATTGTTTTAAATGTGTGTACTTCTTATATCAAAGTGTGTGAACAATCTCAAGTTAATTTTTGTATATGCTGTAAAGTCAAGTCGAGGGTCAAATTTTATTTATTTTTTCATATAGCTACTCATCTGTTCCTATAGCATCAGTTGAAAGATTGAATATCTCCTTTGAATTGCATTGAGAAAATGTATAAAAAAGCAATTATAAGTATATGTGTGGGTCTCTATATTCTTTTATTTTTGAATAGAGAGATGATAGATGATGAAAGAAAGGAGAGAGAGAAAGAAAGAAAGAAAGAAAGAAAGAAAGAAAGAAAGAAAGAAAGAAAGAAAGAGAGAGAGAGAGAAAGGAGGGAAAGAAAGAGAGAGAGAGAAAGGAGGAAAAGAAAGAAAAGAAAGAAAGGAAGGAAGGAAGGAAGGAAGGAGGGAGGGAGGGAGGGAGGGAGGGAGGGAGGGAGGGAAGGAAGGAAGGAAGGAGGGAAGGAAGGAAGAAAAGCTAGACAGATTGCCAATGTCATTCTGTTCTAATTACTATACTGCGTTGTTGCATGTCTTGATAACAAGTGTTGTGATCTACAGTTTTCTAATCTTTTCAAGTTTATTTTGCTTATTTCAGGTTTGGTCATGTTTTGTTATGCAGTTTATTGGTTTCTACAGTACATAATGGAGTTTTGACTGTTACTGCAGTATACCTGTAGATCAATATGGGGAGGATTGACATCTCAACAATACTGACTTTTCCTATGGGCATATGGTATATTTTTTCCATTTAATTATGTGTTAATTTTTATTTGTGTCTCCTAGTTTTTAGAGTTCAGGCTTTAAAATTTTATCTTTAAGAATTTCTTATGTTTGCTGTTACTAATTTTTTAATTTAATTTCTGATTGTTGCTGGAATTTAGAAACACATTTCATTTATTTAATACTGACTTGCAATGTTACTTAGTTGATGAGTTCTCATAATTAATTTTGCTTTTTCATCAGAGTTTTCTACATATAAAATCATGTCATCTGTAATTAAAATGTTTTATTTCTTTATTTCTAATAAATGTAATTTCATTTCTTATTTTCATGCTTATTTGCATTGTCTAAAACATCCAGTAGAATGTTGAATAGGAGAGGTAGGCAAGATCATTATTACCTTATCCTCATCTCAGATGAAAAGCACTCTCGCTCTTAAGTATGTAATTAGTTGTATATAATTGTTCTTCAACCTAAAATGGGGTTATATCTTGATAAACACATTATAATCTGAAAACACTGTAAATCAAAACTCATTTAATATACCTCACTTACCGAACATCATAGCTTCATTTAGCCTACCTTAAATGTGCTCAAACAATATCCAAATACATTGCTTACACAGTACATCACAGAGTATCAGTTGTTTACCCTGATGGTAGACATGAGAGATTATTGTACTGCACATCATTAGACTGGGAAAAGATCAGTGCTTATCGCTTTTGTACCACTGTAAGGCAAAAAATTATAAGTTGAGCCATCATAAGTGAGGAACCAACTAAACACTACATAAATGGTTTTTAGCAGTTTGAAGAAGTTTGCTGACATTTTTATTCAGAAAGTCTTGATTTTTCTGTATTTCTTGAGATTATCATATTGTTTTTCTTCATAGTGTGTTAATTTGTTGAAATATGTGAATTGATTCTATGTTCAACTAACCATGTGCTCCTGGGATGGACCATTTTGTTAATGATATATCATTATTTTTTATATAGTATTGGACTCAAATTCTAACTTTAAAAAAACCTTACCTGAGAATATGTGTACTGATTTTAGAGAGAAAGCAAGGGGGGACAGACGGGGAATAGACAGAGTGAGAGAGAAACATCAATAGGCTGTCTCCTGTTTGCACCCCAACCATTAAACCTATCAAGCCTGCAACGTAGGTCTGTGCCTTGGCTGGGATGAAACCTGCTACCTTTTGGTGCACAAAGTGATGCTCCAGCCAACTGAGCCACCCAGCCAGGGCTGATATTTTAACTTTTAATTAAGACTATTTTAATATTTTTATACGGTATATTACTATTATATTCTTTGTTTATAATTTCTTTTTTATTTTTAAATGTGATAATACCTTATAGAATGAGTTGATTTGTGTTTCTGCCAGCTTCTTTTTCTTCATCAGTTTTCTGGAGGAATGGGTATCTGTGGAAATGTGTATAGAATTAAATACTAGAATTTACCCAGAACGGCCATCTGGCATTGGAGATTTATTTGTGGTAAGGTTTCTAATTATAAATTTAATTTATTTAACAAATATAGGACTATGTATGTTATATAGTCTTTCTTATGTGTGTTTGATAATTTATGACTTTCAAATAGTGCATTTCTAATTTTTTTGAATATTTTGGTTCAAAGTCATTCATAACAATATCTTATTTTTTTTAAATGTCTCTATTGTATGGTGATAACTCCTAATTTCATTCTTAATATTGGAAATTTTGTCTTCTCTTTTTTATGTCCTGTTAAGTCTGTCTGGAAGTACATTAAGTTTATTGACTTTTCTCAAAGAGAAGGGTGCTTCATTGACTGTCCCTGTTATCTTTTTGTTTCCAATGGCATTTCTGATATTATTTTTATAATTTAAAACATTTACTTCTTACTTTGAATTTCACTTCGTTTCTTTTTCAAGCTGCTTGTGTTGAAAGCTGAGTGTGCTAGTTTAAAAAGATTTAACATGTTTAGTCTTTCTTCTGCCCTCTTTGATGAAAGTGGTTTTAATGTGCTTCTTCACTAATTTTATCATTGGGATGTTTGTACATTCATTTCAATTTGTTGTATTTTTTCTCTAAACATTTTCTATTGTGTTCTGTTTTTTTGAGGAGGGGTCAAGCCTGATGTGTTTTCATTGTATAAAAGTTATTGTGATATTATGTTGTTAATGGATATTTTTACTGTTATAAGTATTCTTGATTTTGGCGGGGAGGAGGAGGGAATGTAGTTAATTTACTTGAAAAGTGTTTCAACTGTTGAATGTTTCTTTTAAGCTTTGTAATATGGGGCAAGAGCCAGTTTTATTCTGGAATTATTTTCCCCTGCCTGAAACAATACTTTTTTTGGTTCTCTATGTAATTCAATGTCAATTCTTTTTTTTTTTTTATTCTGGCCTATGAAAGAATAAGCAATGCTTCTGTGATATTGGAGTTTTGTTTCCTGTTTTGCTTTTTGGAAGTGAGATTCTTTCCCTAGTCTTGGAAGTTTCTTCATTCATATGTTCTAATTAGAACTGAACTAAGATCTCAAAGGAGCCCTCTGCAGATCTTAAAAAAATATAATTGGAAGTTCTTCATTCTCCTTTCACCTTGTAAACATGGCTGCCTTAACTTACGGTGATACTTGGACTCTGGTCCCTCCACTTGCTCTGTCTCTTGGAAACTCTCTATAGACAATCATCTGGAAGTAGGAAGATGCCTAAAAGCCTTAGTTTTCCCTTGCTCAGCAATCAGTCTGAGATTGCCTCATGTCCATTGTTCAAAAATAGTTGTTTTGTATCTTTTGTCATGTTTTATTTGTTTTAGGAAGAGAGGTAAATCCAGTCTCTGTTACTCTATATTGGTTGAAAGAACACATGTGAGGGTATATGGAATTTTATAGAAAATAACAAAATTTGTTCCTAATACTAAATTCTCACAATAGACAAGATAGGATATGAATAAAAAATTGATTTTGACATTTTCTGACTAGAGGTCAGTAGTGAGGTCAGTTTTACGCTTGATGGGAAATTTCCATTCTGAAGGATTGATTTTGACAGTAAATTTTTGATTGAAGATAATACATATTGTTTCATATTTTTTACTTTGGTTAGAAATCACAGACCTTTACTGTAAATATGCTTGACATCCTACTTTACAAATAGCAGAGTTATAAAACAAAAACAGTTTAAGTCATTTAAATATTGATATGTGACTGAAATACTTTCAAGAGTAAGGGGGAACACATTATAAAGTACATATTGTCTAATCACCATGCTCTATACCTGAAACTGAAACAAAATAATATTGAATGTAAACTGTAATTAAAAAATAAAATTTAAAACAAACAAAAATATATTTATTATTTATTGCATATCTTCTGTGTACTGTATAGGAGAAGGAAGATAGAAAGCGATAGTATCTATGACTTTGACCTTCATAAACTCATTTTTTAGCCTGTATAAATACTAAAAGCAGTGTGCCATGTAGTATGGAAATTGCTGTAATTGAATGTGTCTTAAGATGTTTCTTGAATACAGATATCCTAAAAACTGTTAAATAGTACACAATTTTATTTATACTTTCATGTTTAAAATATCATTCAGCTAAAACAGATATATTTTTGACAGCTGTTACTTAGGAAGAAAGCATAAAATATGAATTTAAAGTTTCTATTGCTTTGTCAAAGAAGATACTTCATGAAACATTTACAGTAAATGATGTCAGAAAACATTTCTTGCTGTCTGAGAGGGTTATAGAAAGCATTCTGCTTTCAAGGCAATTAACTCACCCACACAGATAATGACGTGGCTCTTTGCCTGATTTTATCCAATGGTGTCTACACCAAGCCAATGCTACTTTGTCTGCATGCTTAATTCTAAGACTGTTCTTTAAAATACAAGAAATAAATGTAATGGGTAAGAGGGGAAATAAACAAGAAAATATGCTTTAATATTTCTAAAATAATAATTTGTCAGTTTTTCATTGCCTAAGACAGTATGTATGGCTATAGGCAAATAATACTTTTATGTTGAGGGAGATGCTACCTGTGAAGGGTGCAGAATTAATGGAGAAGTTTCAATGGTAAATAATACATAGAGGGTAGCAATACATAAAATTTGGAAAATCTTTGATAAGTTGGTTCTCCCTTTGGAAAAATAAATGAGTTATTTGAGAAGGTATTGGGCATGCATTTGTGACTAGGGTTTTATTGAATAACAGATATGAGTAAAATTAATAAAAATGTACACAAAGAATATATCTAAATAGTTTATAAAGGAAAAGGTACTCTAATTTTTAAATAGTAAGAAAATTATGACAAAACAATAATTTAAAAATTATTATAAATATTGAAGTTAAAATATGTATTTCACATATGAAAAACGCTTTTTATTCTTTTTAATTCAAAGAAAACTAACATTTTCTTTGCTAAAATATCAATTAATTTTATTTATAAGATAGCTAATTGTAAATAAATATGAATTATATTAAAAGCATATACATTGAAATATACTCAATAATACTTTAGTTGTATATTGTTTTTAAAAGTAAACCAAATCATAAACATCACATTATTTCTTTTTTATACATAAAATAATATCCAACGTAACACAATAAATCTGTCCTAATGTGAAATTATGAAAGGACCAAGCTGAGATATTATTCTTAAGTTTCATTCATTTAACAGATATTTAGTATGTAGTGTATACATAGACTATCATGCTGACTATGAACACAAAAACATGAATTATATACAATGTGGAGCAAAATTAAGTTTATCATTATGAGTACATGAAAGAGCTTTTTTATATTATTACTTAAAATTATTGTATTATTTTCCATACAAATTATGGTAAACTGACTTTTGGCACGCCCTGTATAAGAATGAAAGGAGTTCAGGGTATTAGAGAAAATGGGATGACAAATGGCTTGACATTAAGCATGATAATAGCTTAGACTATCATGCAAGATACTTGCGTATTAAGAATTTTTGCTTTGTTTTTGACCAATGAGAAAATATTGCTTTTCTTTTCATGATGAATAAAATAATTTTGTAATTCAACATGACAACCTTGTATTAAGTGTACAAAACTGCTAGGAGAGGTTATTAAAGAAATAACTAATTCAGGTGTTACTTCAATAATCTAGATGAGAGATAATGACAGCTCAGACTACATTGTAACAGTGATGACACAGATAAGTGAAAAGATTTGAAAAATCATTAGGAAGTAAAACTTATAAGATATGAATATTAATGATAGAAATGAGAGAATTCAGCATAGTTTAAAGCGATGGCAGGCAAGTATTTGAACTTAATGAATTCAGCAACAGAAAATCACTCAGAATTCAAAATTGAGTAAACTTCAGGGAAAAGGAATATTCAAGTTTTTTTTCTCTGATGGTATGTTGCATTTTAAATTGTGAGCTGGTTGGTTGAAGTTTGAAATCATTGATTCATTTTAGCAGAAATGAATATATGGTATTAGGAGAATATGTACTAGAAACGTAAGGCCAAGTTTTCAGTAAAAGCCCATGGGTCATGATTAAAGCCATAAATCCAGAGTAGAAACTTAATAATTTTTAAACAGTGAATAAGTAAACAAATAATGTATGATAGAAGATAAAGAACAGTAATTGGTATCATTATCAGTAGTCAAGTGGTTGGGGAGGAGAAAACGTTGTTCTGAGAAAACGTTGATAGTAGCTATCAGAAAGTTACAGATAGGCTCTGAGAAATAATTTCAGGGAAATGATACTGCTGGAACAAGAAGTAAAATAGTAATAAAATAAAATGTGGCATGACTATTACCATGTATAATCTAAGTAAAACAAAAAGCAAAATTGGCTGTTGCCTGGTAAACTTCATTAAATTTAATACAAAATCACTCTTTCCTCTACTTAGAGTCAGCAATCTAAATGCTCACATTAATATAGATGCTTCTGTAGCATGATTCTTGAATATTGTTTCATCAAATAGTTTCAGTGTTTTTCACTTATTATTTTATACTGTCAAATAATTGTGTATTATGATCAAAGATAATGATGGCATTTTCTTTTATTTTTTTATTGAGAACAATATTATTTCCAGAAAATGCAAGTGACTTTCCTAAAGCTACATAGTATATCTGTAGCTGAAATATGGTGGAATCTGACATTTGTCTTAATCCTCTTTTCATATATTTTCATTATTCAGATTCATCTATGTTAATTTTGTTTATAGTTGACCACTTATTAGGTTAGGTTAAAACATTTGCTATTAAGGTAGAAAGAAATATTGGCTCAATTATATGCCTGAAATATCCTACCTAATATTATGATATTAGAGCAGTGTTGGATTTTTTTTTTTTCAGCTAAAGGTCAGACATAATCAATCTCATTCATCTTATGCTAGGTTATGTATTCATGTATATGTCTGTTTGTGTATATGGAGGAAATAGCCTTGGAAATGTTCCATGATCTACGTATGTCTTTGCAGAAGCTGGGTCAGAAAACAAAATAGAGCGCAGTTGCTATCAAGGAGATTGTTTCCCTTCAAATACATTGTCTCGCTTGTCGATTCTTTTTATACCACCAAGACATATCACTTTGTATCCATTATTTGTCTGATAAGTGTACTTTAAAGGAATTCCAGTATAGCTTTGATGTAACTGGTATAAACATTAGCTTTGATGGGAAACACTTTGTTCCTGTTAAACTTAGAAAGCACATAGTTGAAAGTTAAAGAGTTAAGAAGAACACGGAGGCTGCCTCGTGTTTCCCCTGCTTCCACCTGTCATGCTTTCTGCTTTGAAATATTTATGTTCCTCATTGTTCTGTCAAGTAGAAGACATCCTTGTTAACATTTAGACATAATTTAGGACACATATCACAGGCAAACTGTTAAATATTTATGCCTAGTGCTCGTTACTTGCAAAGCACTTCACTTGTGCATCTGTGTTTCAGTTATTAATGAAGAATTTGGACAGACCTTATTTTTATTTTCTTCTTAAGATTACCTTTTCATATACTTCCTTACTAATATCCTGAGTTGTTTATATCTTGCTTTAAAGAGATTGTTCTTTTGTATTTTTACTAAATTTGTTTGTGCTTAAGTTTCTAGGAAAGTATATTTAAGAAGAGGATAATATAAAATTAAATTTGATACATAAGTATACATAAATCCATGTGCTCATTTGTGGAGTGCCTAAGTTTAAAAATATTAGTTTATTTTTGAAGGGGAAATGTAATTCAATATTAAATATGGAAATTTATGAAATTGTTTTAGCCTTTTCAGCCAGGTATAGCAAAGAGTAAAGCCATTGGTATATACAGATATACCCACTTTTTGGAAGTCTGCTTTACACCATTTCCTTTTTACAGAAGACCTCAATTAGTATCTGTTGTTACTAATCAAAAGAAGTATAAAAAGCATTTTCACTTCTATGAGAAAAGACGAAAAACAAAAGTAGTGTTTAGCATCTGTTTTGCAGCAAGACAGGTTAGAGGCCGTGTGCAGCCCAAGTGGCAAGTGGCCCCACAAGATTCTTCCCCAGAACTATGTTCAGTATTTCAGCATCAAGCCGCTGCCATAACTTTGAACTGTGTCTGTGAGCATAATCTCTGCTTCATTTCAAGTTATTTTGTGCATCTGTTGGCAAGATGTGTTCTGAGGTAATTGCTTCTTCACTTTACATCATTTTGGCTTGCAAAAGTTTCATAGGATCACTCTACTTTTGGATAGCAGAGAAACCTGTGTAATGAGAAACAATTTTCTCTCCTTGTCTGGTTAATACAGTTATAGAAAGCTCTTGCACACAATTACATAAGTGGAATCATCTGAGCAGTTTTTATTACAGGACTTAGGAATCACTTCAGTTTTAAAATTCCTCGCTATTGCAGAAATTATTACACATCCTTTGATTTTAATGTCATTGATTTCTTAAACTTTATTTTTATTGTTGACACTTTTAAAGATGTCCCCATTTCTCCCCACCCCTTTGCCCACCTCCACCCAGCCCCGGCCACCCCCTTCCCTCTGACCATCACCACACGGCCGTCTATGTCTACGTATCATGTGTGTATGTTCTTTGGCTGATCCCTCCACCTTCTATCATCCAGTCCCCCCTCCCCATCCTCTCCGACAGCTGTCAGTCAGTTCCATGTGACCATGCCTACGTTTCTATTTTGTTTGTCATTTTATTTTGTTCATTATATTCCACACATAAGTGAGATCATATGGTGGTTATCTTTCTCTGACTGGCTTATTTCACTTAGCATAATACTTTTCAGGTCCATCCATGCTGTCACAAAAAGTAAGAGTTCCTTCTGTTTCATAGCTGCATAATCATAATATTCCTTTGTGCAAATGTACTACAGCTTTTTTATCCATCATCTACTGTTACTGTTGGACACGGGCTGTTTCCAGACCTTGGCTATTGGAAACAACACTGCTGTGAACTTGGAGGTGCATATATGCATTCAAATTAGTATTTCGGGATTCTTAGGATATATTCCCAGGAGTGGAACCACTGGGTCAAAACAAAGTTCCAGTTTTAGTTTTTTTGAGGAAACTCCATACTGTCTTCCACAGTGACTGCGCCAGTATCCATTCCCACTAACAGTGCATGAGGGTTCCTTTTATCCACATCCTCACCAGCACTTTGTTGATTTTTTTGAGAGTCATTGATTTTATTTTATTATTATTTTGTTTCTGTGTGCCTGTGTGCTGGTTTATTGATGGTTAGCCCTTCTGCCAGGTGTAAATTGATATCTCATTATGTGTTTAATTTGCATGTCTTTGATGATTAGTGACTTTGAACATATTTTATATGTCTGTTGGTCATCTGTATGTTCTCTTTGGAGAAGTGTCTGTTTAGGTCCTTTGCCCTTTTTTCTAATTGGATTGTTTGTCTTTCTGGTGTTGAGTTGCACATGTTCTTTAAATATTTTGGAAATAAACCCCTTATCATATGTAACATTGGCAAATATATTTTCCCATGCAGTGGGTTCTCTTTTCATTTTGTCGATTTATTTTGCTGTGCAAAAGCTTTAGCTTGATGTAATCCCATTTGTTTATTTTTTCTTTTGTTTCCCTTGCCCTTGAAGATATATTGGCAAAAATATTGCTATAAGAGACGTCTGAGATACTACTTCCCATGTTTTCTTCTAGGACTTTTATGGTTTTGCAATTTACATTTAAATCTTTAATCCATTTTGAATTTACTCTTGTGTATGTTGTAAGTTAGTTATCTAGTGTCCTTTTTTGCATGTGCCTGTCCAATTTTCTCAATACCTTGTGTTGTCAAATTTTTTAAACACATGAAGACCACAGAAATAACAGGTCATTACAGCCTCTAACTTAAATGAGGATACTTGGCATCACATTTAATTTTATTTCTAGTTCATCTATGAAAATATGTAATTTCCTATGTCTAGTTACTTAAATAAATAACCCCAATCAAAGAAAGATGAAGACAATTTTGCTAGGCACATCTCCCAACATATTTCCCAGTTCTTAATTTTGGAATATTTCTTTTACAAATAAAGAGAACTTTTCTTAAGCAGTTATACAGATTTATATTATGTTAACATTTTAATAGAATTTAGCTATTTTATAATGATTAGCAATATATGTTTAGAAGAAACCATAACACCAGGTTGAAAATATAAGAAAGTGAGATGTGGTAATATTAAAAAGAAGTAACAAAAGTCCAATTATATACACAATAAGAAGCCCAAATGAGTAACAGTAGCAGAAGTTATTGTCCTACCTAAGGAAGGTTGAGTACTGAACATTTGGATGTCAGATTTAATTTTGAGAAAAAGGTACAGTATCACATAACCTTTAAAATGCCATGTAGGATCAGCTCCGGCTGGGTAGTCAGTTGGTTAGATCATCATCCCTATATCCCCAGTAAGGGAACTTAAGAGAATCAACCAATGAATGCATAAGTGGAACAACAAATCCACATTTCTTTCTCTCTCTCTCTAAAAATCAATAAATAAAAAAAGAAAAAATCTATGTAGGATCATTTTGATTATATCACAAATCTGAGAGACTTGAAAGTAGCCTATAATAAGATTTTAAAAGTTATTTCATATAAAACTCAATAATTATCTTACTCATTTTACTGACTAAGAAATTATAATCTAGATAACTGAAAATATTCTTATTTTAAACTTATATTTTCCTTCCTAAAATTTATGCTATACTAAATCTATAGGGAACATAGATATTAATATTATAAAATAATAGATAAAAATATACTGTTAGAGATACTCTGAGTGTATGAAAAATGAAAAAAAGTGCTTTGGTTCCTTCTGTCTTTCAACATATATTTTTGAAGGTTCAATTAATAGGGGAAAATAGACATTAATTATAGGTAGTGATAGCTGCTATGGATAAAGAGCGAGGAGGATGAAATTTTGAAATCTGTGATACAAAGTATGTTTAAGAATGTTTTCTCTATAAAGTGAAATTGGAACACCAAGGTAAAGAAAATGAGGAATCAAGCAATGTAAATATGCTAAGGAACCGTTTTGTAGTCAGAGGCAGTAGTGCTTGCAAAGGTCCTGAGACACAATTTAACTGATTGCATTCTACAGATTCTAATTTGACTTTAGAGGAATGAATAAGAGGAAAATGTTGGATTATATAAGCAAGCAACATAAATAGGTGGTGGCAGAAAATTCTGCAATAAATAAATAAACAAATTTGCAATGGGGCTTGATCTAGGATAAAGGGATTGAGATGATTGTGAGGAGAGGTTTGATAATTGGATTACCTAATGAAAACTGAGCTTAAATAAGATCACCTGGGTTTAATATAAATGTGCAAATGGAAATAAAGCAAAGGAAAATTCCTTGAGACACTTTCTTAAAATTCAATTTTTTTAGAACAGGGGAGTAAAAGGAAGTGACTGGTAAGGAAAGAAGAAAGTTAAGAACACATTATACCTTGAGGGCAGGGAGTATTTCAATAAAGAGGAGCTGGGTTTTGAAAAAGTGAAGTTTTCATGAACTTGAAAAAGTGGGACTAGAATTTTGATTGTAATTGGTTGGGAAGATAAGTAAAAAAAAAAAAAAAACATAGAGAAAACACAACTTATTTTCAGCCCCCTTTTCTTCCAATAAACTTCAGCTAAACAAATTAGACATTACTAGAAATAAGGTATTGGATTGCAAGAGGAATTTCTTTTAATAGTAAGGGAATTGGTACACATTTTTAAATATGGAAAAACTATTAAGTGGAAGGAAGGAAATAAATAAGATCAACAACTAATGATATAGGAGAAAAGGGAGAGAAACACTTGAAAAAATTCCTGGATTTTTGTAGAGAAGGAGATCTGAGGTAATGTGAAGCAATTACTTTAGATAAGATATTGAACATTTTTATCTCGACAGAGTGCGGAAAGATTCTTGGATGTACTTACAAATATTAAGAGACTTTTTTTTTCTTTGCAGTAGAGGAGAATGTTGGTTTCTTTTTGAATTGCTTTAATTTTTTTTTTAATGAAAAAACAAAGCAATGCTTTAGCTGATACAGATAATCATCTGAAACAGGCTGAGACTGAAAAAATAAAGATATGTAGTAGGATCTTCAGGCAGAACTAAAAACACTCTTAAGAGAAGTGATTATTAATTTAAAATAAAAACAGATGTGGACAGTGAGGGATTTTTTAATGGTAGCTCTAGGAATATAGCCATTAAAATGATGCAAGGAGAGTTCTCTGGAGGAATGAGAGAAAGTTATATTATAGAGGAAGAATTAATCGATTATAGTTCTCAATGAATAGTTGCAATCAGGATTTTAATGGGTACTGGCTGAAAACATAAAGGCTGGTGTTCAAAGAGTATGTTATTTGATATTTGAGTTATGTGGTAAGTGCAATTATTGGTAATGGCAACTTATAAGGAATGGTCATAAAACTTTGTGACTCAGCCGAAGGGTAGAACAACATTAAGGAAAAATATATAAGATTAATTAGTTTATTACTGAAATCAACAATTTGGAATGGGAAGGAGCACTCAATCTACAAAGAATTGTCACAGGTACATAAACTAGTGTCATGAGCCTTAACAGAACTACAGAAATATTTTTTTCTTCTTTCAAGATTGTTTTGTCTTAGATTTTCTGTAGGTTGATTAAGATGTGCCCAGGTATACATTTTTATGGTACTTCCCTGCTTAGTGTCCTGTGATCTTCATGGATCTGTGGTTTAGTGTTCCTTACCAATTTGGCGAAATTCTTAGTCATTATTCCTTCAAATATTTCCTCCATTCCTGGCTCCCTTCTTTTCTAGTATTCCCATTTTATGTAGTTTACAATTTTTGTTATTGTCCTATACTTCTTGATTATTCTGTTCTGCTACTTTTATTTTTTTATTTATTTATGTATGTATGTATTTATTTATTTTGTATGTCAGTTATGGAAGTGTCTGTTGACATTCATTCCGTTCACTGATTATTTGCTCAGCTGTATCCAGGTTGTTAAGTCTATCAAAAACAGTCTTCCTTTTCTGTTACAATGTTTTTAATTTCTTTCTGATCCTTTTTTAAGTGTGTCCATCTCTCTGCTAAATCACTCATCTGTTCTTCAATATTATCTACTTTTCCCATTGGAATCTATAGCATTGAAATTATTGCCATTTTAAATTCCCAGTCTGAATTCCAGCATGTCTGCCATATCTCAGTTTAGTGCTGATGTTTGATCTGTATCTCAGGCTTTTTTTTTTTTTTTTTTTTTTTGGTCTTTTAGTATGCCTTGTAATTTTTTTGTTGAAAGCTGAATATGATGCATTGGATGAAATAACTGAGGTAAATAAGTCTTTAGTATCAAGTTTTATATTTATCTGCTAGGGATTAGTCAGTATTTACTGTTCACTGTAGCTGTTGATGTTAAAGGCTGAAATTCCCTCTGGTAATTTTGTTTTTGTCCCTCCTGTTGTCTTCAGATCACATTTGAAATGCACAATTTATTCCCTTGCTTTCTCTCATTGATGTACAGGAGCTTTACTGAAGTGATAATAACAGATGTGTTAAAGGAAGGTATTCTATAGTTCCATGTTAAGTCTCAGTCTTTTAGTGAGACGCCACCCTTGTACTCTGACTTACAAAATTCACGCTCCATTTTGTTTTGCTGTACCCCCTTGAGTGAAACAAGAAGGCTAGAGGAGGCTGGAATTTGATATTTACCTTCCTCCAGGTCAGCTAGGCTCATGGAATATTATAGCAGGTTAGGCTTACTAAAATACTCCTGAGGTCAGGTTAAGTTAAGAAGAACAGAGTGCTCTGTGTGAATTTCCACTTTCCCTCTCCCCCTGCTGGAAGCAACAGGAAACTTGTTTTCTGATTTTCACAATGAGAACCTTAAAGGACTCCTGGAAGTAAACTTCATGAAAGTGCATGGGTCCTTTTATGACTGGGCCTCCCAGAGATTCTATCACTTCTAAATTTGTCCACATTGATCCTTTAGACACTCACAGTTTAGTTTATTTCTAACCTGATACTGTTTCTAGGTGTTCTGCTCTTGCACATCTACTCCAGTAAGCTGTGATTCTCTGTATTCTCCTTTCTTTTTGATTTTGGAGGTAGTGATTTACACTATACCTCATTTATCTGATAGGTCAAAAAGAGTAGCTGATTTTAAGTGTGTTCAGTCTTTTTTTTTCTCTTTGGTGCGCACAAAGTGACAATTGCCTAATTCCTTACATGCTAGACTGAATAAAAAGTTCTATGCATGTTTTTAGGAAAGATCAAATAATCAGATACGGGACCTGTGATTAATATTAAAGGTTAGTTCAATTATATGTTATACAAAGTATGACAGAAAATTTTATATTTTAAGTCAGCCAATATAATGCTTCCTTCTGCACTACATAATAATGAAAAAACTCTTAGAAAAAGAAGCCATATAGAACACAAAATATTTAAGCTTTGAGGAGAATGCATGGGTATTACAAATAACTCAGTTTAATTTTCTATTTCTAACATGGACATGTAACTTTCTGTTAAAAACATAACTGAATTCTAAAATACAGTGCCTCAGCAAGCCTAGAAGGTTTCCTTCACAGATCACCAATCCTATCCAATGGTCCAACAGCTGCACTGTAAATATCAGAGGAGGTCACCATCCATCACGGGCGCATGTATATCAAGGGGGCTGCTGGGTCATGATGTGGAGTCCGCACCAACATCTGTGGAGATGAATGCCAAGTACCCATTTCTGGAATATTGTAAATGGCATTAGAAAGGACAAAAATAGACTATCGAGGTGATAGAATCTTGAAAAATACTATAATAGGGAAAAACTGCAAACTTAGGAAAAACACATTATGTTTTAGCAAAGCACAAATATACTGTGTAGCTCAGCTGGAATCTGCAGTTACTGCCTTAGTCAGCTATAGCAATTAAGTGATCAGATATTTTTGTGGAGCCTGTAGGAATGGGCAGGGTGAGAAGAGGGCAGAAATTGAGGAATGAAGGTGCTGAGAGAGGAGATCGTAAAAGGTAACCAAAACAATTCTATAGTTTTAGCAAAGCAGACAATAGGTTTTGCAGCTATCACATTCGCCATCCAGCTAGGATTTTTAGAGTTTAGATAAATGACTTTTATGGTATAATCAAAACATTTCTCATTCTGTACACTACGATAATAATTTGTACTGTCATACCTCTGGAAATAGCATCATTTGTAAACATGCTTCTGAAGGCAACCAGTCAATAAATAGTTTCTTTGATCTGCCTTTTTATCTATTGCATGTACAACATACCTTGCATTTGTCTTACAGATGTGTGTACATCTTTAATTTATAAGTAGATATACAAGATGCCATAACATTGTATGCTCTGGTCATTTTTCATATTGTCATCCTCATTACCCATGAGTATATTAGGTCTAATAGCCAGCAATTTGTTCTAAAGACTAAGTCATTGTACAATTATAGAGCTAGGATAAGCCACATTTTTAACCTCAAAACACAAGTCTGCAATTAGAGATGAAACATCTCCTACACTAGTTCAATTTCAAGTCCTGCCTAGAGCCATTGGAAACAATGAAGTAAAAAGTTGCAGTTATTAAACAATGACATTTGGGGGAAAAATATTATACAAATAAAGAGAATGATGTTAAGGAAATGGTGCAATTTAAAAGTGAGAACTTTGTTTCAGTGTAGAAATATTTAACTAAGATTTCAGTTCAAAAATTAATGGAAGCATTTATATACAGAGTTTACAAGTATAAATTAATATAAATAACTAAATAAAAGGTACATACTGTTTCTTTTCATAAGAAATGGAAATATATTAGGAGTTTAAACTTTTCAGAAATTTCAGCAGACTGAGGAGGAGGTACTTAAGTTAAAAGGCAAATTTCAAAAGTAGATTTCAAGAGAGAAAAGGAGTAAATTATTTCAATGGAATATATGGAATTCAAGGCTGGGTAAATATTATAGGCAAAAAGAAATTAGGTGCTTAAGCGTTTTTAGTATTTTGGTGAGCAGAAAATAAAACAAAGTGTTAGTTTGGTTATTATGGATCCAGTCTATGCAACTTAAAGGATGATAAGAGTTTTCTTTTTAAAACTAAACAAAATTTAACAAAAGTCTGATAGTCTCTTGCTTAGGCAATATTGTAAGTCCATTTTTAATGTAATTCATGAATAAGAGAAAATCTCATTAAGATATAAGTGTATATTTTTTTAATTCTAAAATCACATTCCAAAAGTAAAATTCAATGATGTGATCATTACTATAATTTTTACATTATAACCCAGGTATAGACATATGATTTTTATTATTATTTGGTTCAAAAATAAATTATACAGTCTATTCCATTCATTCATTGACCCATTCTATCATTTGTATATCTGTGATTTTTTTCAAGCTAAACCTTATAAGGAACACAAAGTTTATTTTTTTAGCATATAAAATAGCATTAATTTTATTTTAGCTGCTCTGCATACTTTAGCAGACAATAAAGACAATGATTACTACATGGCTCCCAAATAAGATGTTTCTTAAGAAATGTTTTAAAAAAATAAACTAACAAGGAGAACAGAAACAGTCATAGATATAGAGAACTTTTTGTCAGTTGCCAGATGGGTGGGGCTTTCGATGGAATTACGAAGTACAAATTGGTTTTTACACACCAGTCATAGGGATTTAAAGTGCATAGGGAATATAGTGAATAATAGTCTAATAACTAGGTACAATGTCAGACAGGTGTAAGATTTATTAGGATGATCACTTACTAAGTTATGTAATGTCTAATCATTGGGGTGTACAACTGAAACTAATATAATTATGTCAACTTTAATTGAAAGTAAGGAAAGAGATTACCATAAAAATAAATAAATAGATAAATAAATAAATAGAATAGCATAAAAGTAACATCTATGATCATGTCTCCAATTCCCAGCAATTATTTAACACTTATCTATAGCTAATTTAAGTTCATATGCTAACAATAAAATGAGTGCATCCTTTAGGTGAAAGCTGGTCATTTTCAGAACTACTTAAATGAAGGCAGCTTTTTCTAACTTGTTTTTTGGGAGCAATGAATTTAAATTTAAAGTCCAAAGAGAAGACTTAACCATTGCATAGACTCTCATAACAAATTTGCAAAGAATGTAATGTGCCATTATAGTGTTGAGAAGAATATGCTAAAAAGTTACATGATTTGTCATGTTCATTCTGGATTTGGACACCTTTTTATCAGGTAATAAAATATATATTATTTTCATTATGCTCCTTACAAGCACTCCTTAACAATTATGCATCTATTTGTCTCTATCTTTTGCTCTCTCCACAGATAGGTAGGTAGGTAGACAGATTGATAGATGATGATAGATAGATAGATAGATACAGATACAGATCTATTGCTATAAATAGTTTATATAGAAGCTCTTTGTAACTTTGAAGTAAATGTAAAAAATAGTAATTATTATTGTGTCATATAATGATGTTTTAGTTGATGATAGGTCTCATATATGACAGTGGCCCCATAAGATTTTAATGGAGCTAAAAATTTTCTATGGCTCAGTGGTGTTGAAACCATCATAATATTGTAGTGCAAAGGTTGCAAACACCACCTGTGTGGTTGAAATGGCAAACAATTTTAATCTGGGTGTGGATAAGGGTAACATTGAGGAGCTCCTAGAGGAGGTTCCTGAGATTTTGACTAATGAAGAGTTGTTGGAACTGAAACAGCAATGCATAGATAAAGAAATAGGAATGCATGCTTGTACTTCAAAGACTGACACTTCCTCAAAAAGGAGTCTTGGGCAAGCCATTCAGGAGTACTACAGTAAAAGACATTGTTATCATAGAAGATGACAGCTCTATCTGTATTATTGACCCTGAATACCCTTCAGTAGGAGACGATATGCAGATGAAAGACAGTGATATTGATGATCCTGAACCTGTGTAGGCATAGGCTAATGTGTATATTTATGTCTTGTTTTTTTTGAAGAAAAGTTTAAAAAGTAAAAAACCCAAATACTTTTAAAATAATAAAAGCTTATGAAATAAGGATATAAAGAAAGAAGATATTTTTGTACATCTGTACAGTGTGTTTGTGTTTTAAGCTGTTAACCTAAGAGGGTATAGGAGGCAAAAAGTTTAAAAACATTAAAAAGTTTATAAAGTAAAAAAGTTACAGTAAGCTAAGGTTACTTTATCATTGAAAATAAGAAGAATTTTATATTAATTTACTGTAGCCTAATAGTATAGCATTTAGAAAGTCTACCATTGTGTACAGTCATGTCCCAGGCCTTCACATTTACTTGCCAATTACTGACTCACCCAGAGCAAATGCTGTCCTACAAGCTCCATTTATAGTAAGTACCCTATACTGGTGTATCAGTTTTTTTCTTTTATACCATATTTTTACTGTACCTTTTGTATATTTAGATATGTTTATGTAACACATAGATATGTATCTGTAACACAAATAGTTACTCTTGTATTATACTTGCCTATAGTATTCACTAAACTTACATGCTATAGGGGTCTGTAGCTGACAGGCAATAGGTTATACCACATAGCCTAGGTGTGCAGCAGGCTATATTCTCTAGGTTTGTTTAAGTGTACAATAAAGAAATGGCCTAACACCACATTTCTCAGAATATATTCCTGTCATGAATTGACACATGGCTCTATAATTATAATTTTTACAATTGTGGTGCAAGTCTTTATGACAAAGTATTAACTTGCTTTCTGACTCTTGTCCTACTTTGCTACTCCCATTACTTGAACTTTTTTTTTTTCTCATTTCTGATGCACTCTGAGAAGGGTCTAGTGTGGATTCTGGTCCAGCTCCTGATATTCAGTCTTCGCTATTTTAGTTTCTCCATGTCTGCCTTTCCCGGGTGTTGCGAGGAGTGCTGCAGTGGAGCGCGGGACTCCTGGATCAGAGGATCACTGTCCGGAGCCTGCTGATGAGGGAACAGAGCTCTGAATACCACAGAGCCCGACCCAGGGTTGTAACGGATCAGGGGAATAAACACGAGTTGTCGCAAACACCTCTCTGTTTTCCAGGAAAGTGGACGTGGGTCTTCCTTATAGAGGAAAAGGTCCCAAGCCCCTGTGTCCAAAGGCTTTTACTGAGAACCATATGCACAGGGGTATGGATGCAAAGTTCATCAATCAATGTCAAAAGGCTATGTTTACAGAAAACAGACAGAGATCATAGATAACAAATGAAGGAACACAAGAGATCTATCTGCCTCAGGTCTGGGTCTATGAATAATGTAAATCTCCTTCTCAGTATGAGTTGCTTATCATAGCTTTTGAGGGAAGAACAAAGCATGCTTAGAGGAACTTACTTCTAGGCCTGATTTCCCCCTGGGAGCTGCCTGATCCAGTTTAGGGTTGTACCTGCCTTTAGTATTGTTTCCGGCTTGAGGCAGGTGGGTGGGGCAGGGCCACCAAGAGGTAAGGAGACTTCTTTCAGATAGAATGAGGACTCCGGGCCATGTCCAAGCTGAGCTGAGGGGGGCGGGCCTTTAAGCCCTTTCTCCATGTCCCCCAAGTCCTTGTCTGCTGCCCATACTGGCCAATGTCTGTCTTAGGTTTTCTCTCCTTGTGAGAGATCTTACCCGTCTTTGACTAACCGACCATCACAGGGCCAAGCAGGGTGATGTGAGGGAGGCAGGGACTGCACCCCAGCCAGGGGGACAGGTTTTATCTCCTCAGTGGCCTGTTTTCCCAAGGCCTCCTTGATAAGCTCCAGCCTTTGGGCCCTCTCGTCTGTCAGCAAGGCTACAGTCCTGGAAGCCAGACAGGGCGTTTCCCAACACCTGGTACCAGTGCTCAGCACATGTCGTAGTCAACTACTTCCACTTTCTGGGTGCCATTAAAATGCATTTCTCGCCCTCCTTTTATTTCTCAAATGACAGTTAAGGCAGAATTCAAGTTTATGTCTATGTATTAAGCATATCTGGTAAAAATTAAAAAAGCAAATGCCCCTAAAGTATAAAGTAGAATATATAAAGTAGAATAGATCCATATTATCCAAACTAAAACTTTTATTTTCTTTGCAACCAGCTCTCCTTAAAGGCATACTTGTTGAAGATAAGTCACAAATGACTCTGGAGTCTTGTGAGTGATTTCCTGGGTGTGGCTATTGATGGGATGAAAATGGTACATATAAAATATGGTATATTTTAGATATAAGGTGATTACTCACTAAATCACTATGTTGCCTTTGTTCCCCCTACTGCTCTCAGTCTGAAATCATTTTAAGCAGTTGGGCACCTTCTACACATAAGCATTTGTCTAGTACAGACTTTTATAACTATTGCTTACTGTTTTTGTCCAGTGACTCAAGATAATTTCCTTGGAATTGAAGTCAAAATAAAATGTTTAGCAAAAATGTTTTACATAGTAATTTAAAAATAATATCCACTTTTAACTAGATTAAAATAATTGATTCCTTTGTTTCTCTTTTATATTTTGGTTTTAGGCAAAATATTACATATAAAATATTTTTATCTTTATTTTCATTATAAAACATTAACATTATAATGTCAATAATGTTGGGCCTACAAAAGGCATCAATCTGGAATTGCACTAGTAATCACTTTCTTGTCAGGTGATAAGAATGACCAGTTCAAGGAGCTCCATTTGAATTGTATTATGGCTACTATGCAAAAGGCGTTTACACTCATACCCAGGGACAAAGGATTTTACTAGGGTAGTTTAAAATAGATGTGTTATAGAATTATGAACCAGAATCCTGTATAATATTGTTAACCAGTGCCACCCCAATTCAATAAAAAATAAAAATAAAATAGCTTTACTTTAAAACAAGGAATGGTCACTTTGAATGAAGAATGCCTGTGTGTTTTTTTTTACATAAACTCAAAAGCACAATAATCATGTTTCTTTTTTCCTTATCAGGATAGAGGATGAATATTAAGATGATAATATTACTGTGCCTATAGGTTATAAAAGGAAACATGATCTTCAAATTAAGCGGCCTTCCTTAGTAAAGCAGAGGTTTTTCCTGTTAAGCTTTATATATTTCCAAACGTGGAAGAAAACAAACCAAACCACACTCAAACACAAAAGAAAAAAATTTAAAACAAAATACAGTGGATTAAATAAAACCTATACACATACTTACAATTGCATTGATTGTCTATTGCATAACATGTACCACAGGCAAAGTTTGATTAGTTATGATTATCTGCAACTTCATTGTTTAAAAATAAATAAATAAATAAACTTTTACAAACTGAATAGTAATCTCTAAAAAGGAGTTTTCTGAAATTTATTTTTATTGATGCTTCTTTGTTTTCAGTAGTTGTTATTGAATTGAATGTGATTTAGCTGAAAATGGGCTAAACCCGATTTCACAAAATCTGTGTATTATTCCCAGGCTGCTGTCCCAAAATAGCCTAGTTCTAGATCTAATTTAGGAAGCATAAAATTGACTTCTGAAAGGATAGTTAATGATCTTGTGCCTCTGTGAATGTCCAATTTATACACTGTTCACTGAGTAAATGAGATATATATTTTTTTCTCAAATATTTGCAATCTGGAAGCTCAACAAATTTGCTGTACTGTTTCATATCTTAGTTTCAATACTGGTAAAATAGGGAATCTGAGAGGTAGGTTTTATTCATATTCATAGTTTTTATTTTCTAAGAAAATGAATATTCACTTTTATAGCTTAGATGCTATATTTGAAATAAAAAGTGGTAAGATTTGTCTTGTCCAAATGTGAGAAAAATAAGTCATTATCTTCTATGACAGAAATAATACTGATGTTTATAGATTGAGTTTTATTTTAATAATAATAAACAAAGTCAGCACATACTTGTTTTGGCCCTGTTGGGTAATTAATTCTTTTCTGGTATAATTGAGGAAATGATTACTAAATTAATCCAATTTAAATGTTTTGTACACTATTCTTAATATTGAACTTTATAACCAGGGGAGCTATTGTAACTAAAATGTAATATGCATTATTTCCTAAAGCTTAACCAATTGACTAAGAAGTTAAATTAAGACACAAGAATTAAACAAAATGTTTAACTAGTATTTCATCATATGGACACCTTAATATGTCTTATTAAGATATTATGCATGTTAATTGGCCATCTTGTCATGACGCCTAAGCCTTTATCACCTTTCTGTTTACTGCTAAGTGCGGCCCTTGCTCACTGCTATCAATTTGACTTTCTTATTCTCTGATTGTTCCTCTTCCTAATTGTCCTATTGAAGTTTATACTACTTTCGAATTTCACACTTTAGTTTTTAATTTTTTCAATTTTTCTTCTGGTCCTGTACTTTTAAAAAAATCCATTACCCTACTTTGTACCGTTTTTTCCCTCTTTTTCCTTTATTTCCTCTTTCCCTCTGTTTCTGTCTCTGGCTCTTGTCTTATTTTGTATCCTCATTTATCACTGTATCACCAATGCACAACACTTAGCCTTCTGATTTTTGCCTTGAGAAACACCATGGTTTGTCAAGAGCCGTGAATGTGTTTCATAACCAGATCACCTTTGTTATAATTCCAGTGCTGCCACTTACAGGTTCTGTGTCCCAGACATTTCTCGCAACCTCTCTGTACCTTAGTTTCTTTATCTGAATAACAGCACAATAACAATGCACACTTTAAAGTTCTGCTGCAGACATTATTCATTAATAGAGAGAAAGCCTTTAGGAAAATACCTGTCATGTAGCAAGTGCTATATATTTTTTTCTAATTCATTATTATTATGATATATGTGCTATTATATTTATTATATTATTGCATTGCTATTATTTCTATTTTTCTTCAGTTTAGCTTATTTTAGTCTTCCATTTTTGTCCAAATCATAGGGGGATGTTTATTGTTGTTGCTTAGAACATGATGCTTTTTTGACTTGAAAAACACTGTTGCTAGAATGTTGCTCTTTTGAACTCAGGTTTTTTCTACAAGCTGTTCCCTAAAGCCTGGGCTATATTTTTATATTTCTTTCCATAATTTACTTATCTTAATGTTTATAATTTCAGCTCTGGTGTGAGTTCAACAGAGAAAACTTACCTGACTCATCACAATGGATGAAACTTTCCTGTGGTATTTTTTCCCAGATGCCTATATTTTTCCCTTGAGAACATTGATAATATCAGGTTTTGTAACTGCGTGAAAGCAGGAACAGTTTTCCTTTGTTTTTGGCTAACAATATATCCTCAGAAGTCCTGCAGACTGAGTGCTGAATGAATGTCAGATAAATGAGTGAATGTATGGATGAACGGATGAATGTTCTTGGCAGAGAAAATAGAGTAACATTAAGAAAAGTATATATATTTCAGGTTGCTTTTATATAACTCTGGGACTTTACATAAATAGCTTCTAAATAACACTGTATTCTAATTCTCTATTTACTTATCTTCCCCCCTTCATTATTGTGAAACTGGATAGGAGCTTTGCCTTTTTCATTGTATCTTCAATGCTTAGTATAGTGTTTATATCAGTTGAAGTCAGACAAACAACTATTTTTACTTGTTTATACCAATTATTGTAACAGAATTTGACACCAAAAATTAACCAGACATTAGTGAATTAAAAAGGATTCAGTAAAAATGGGGTTTGGTAGAGTCAATAGTAGCAGGAAGCATCTATAACTTTTAAGTTTGAGGAAACAAAAGGAAGGCTATGGTATTCATAAAACTGAGAAGTCCTACGGAGCTGGGTCTCAGACCTCAGAGGAAGGGGAGCCAGTTAATATCCTGAGAAGACACAGTAAGTCTGGTTCGCATGCTTTGGGAAGACCTAACACTGAAATCAACCACTCTTACTTGAAACAGTTATCATTGCCAAGGTGAGAACAATTAGTGGGTGACTATCAGGAATAGGGGAAAAAAAGTAAAAAGCAAATCCATTCTTCCTCTTCCATCCTTCCTTTCTCACTCTAAAACCCATATATTATATTGGCTAACAGAGATCCGGCTGATAACAGATATGTGGTTAGCAGAGCCTCCTCAGTAGCTAGCTGGATTAGAAAAGGGTGGATTTGAAGGTGACCGCAAACAAGTAATTATCTAGCACAGCATCAACTGGTATATTTTGAAAACAAATACCATTCTTTTCTTAATAAGAGGCAATTTTTATTTTGTACAAACAAAATTATTCTACCAGTCTCTCCCAGATTATAGAAAGTTTCCACAATCAGTCAGTAGGTCCAAATCTGGGAGACAGTCACAATATCCGTCTCTAGTTTTTTGTTTCTCACAATCATTCACAGTCCCATCTAAATAATTTTGTACCTACAGGAAAAAAAAAAAATGTAAAGTAACTACTAACAATGATCTTTGTATAAAGTAACTAGGGAAAAATAAAAAGAGAAGGCAAAAATATAGTTATAGATAAAAACATAAATGTAGATATAAACAGATATAACAACCAAAGGAAAAATTTGTATAGCTGGTGC
This sequence comes from Pteronotus mesoamericanus, assembly GCF_021234165.1. Taxonomy (NCBI): domain Eukaryota; kingdom Metazoa; phylum Chordata; class Mammalia; order Chiroptera; family Mormoopidae; genus Pteronotus; species Pteronotus mesoamericanus. The sequence goes on along the minus strand of NW_026555285.1, from coordinate 20,609,138 downwards.
ATTTCTCATTCCTGTAACTGATCATGAATCCATAGTTGATCTGCCACTATTCATTCCATGTTTCCCTTGCTTTCAGATAAGAGCTCAGTACATCTAATTGTTTATATGCCGGAATGACAAAAATCTTCATTCCTGGAGAGCCTGAATTTTTAATGGCTCTTCCTTTGCTGCTTTGTTGTAATTTTGTATTAACTTTTACTATTGGACATTAAAGAACTAAGATGCACCCTGTAGATAACACACATAATCCTCCCAGACCCCCTGTTGAGTAACAGCAATGCTATTTCCCCTTGAAATCTTAATCAATCACCCTCTTCTTTGCTGGTTCAAGATCATAAAACAACAATAACGACAAACAAACAAAAGCTAATAGCTGGGTTGCAGATTTAAATTCTAATTTAATGGAAATATATTGTGTCCTCTCTAAAATATTTCTCTTAGGAGCCATGATCTCCACATCAGCAGAGCTCAAACCTGCAGGAATTAAAAGCAGGAAAAAATAGGGTGATAATGTTAAGGGTACTCATGAGATAAATCACTCACTTTTTACTGCTTTATTCCCAAATATATTTTGCACCACGTCTTGGTTGCTGATTTACAGGACAAACTGCATTCTGTAGGATAGAATCCCATTCTTTGGGATATTGCCTCCCAACTAACTGGTTGAGTCTTCAAAGGCATGCCATAAGACCTCTGAATTCTATGGACATTTGCTGTATTATTTATATGGTGAAATCTGTACCAGAGCAATTGTGTGCATAATACCATGATGGGGAACAAGGCAGTTGATAAGTTCTTAGATGTTAGTTCTAGTAATGTTATGGACAGGAAATACAATTCCATATCCACAGTATATTTGCCATCCTTTGATAAGAGGTTACTGCCTCCCCCAAGATATAATTTATCCAATATAATCAGTCTACTACCAGGAAATACTCCTACATACAAAATAAGGGGTTTTTTTGACTGTTAATAGGTTTTTTAAATCTATTTTTTGAAACTTGATTTTTTTAAAAAAATTTAAATAATTTTACCTGGGTCCATTGTTTAAGCAGAGTTGAAGAGAGAAATTAAATTATATCACAAAATATCTCATCTTGTCGATGTGATAATTATTGAAAGCTTCCTCTGCAGAGGATGGCCTTTGGGGTGTATATACATGAAAGACATCATCACAATGTGTAACCATTCTTGGAATTGCATCCCAACATGTTTTCTTCTGACATTCGTGCTATCAATCTTTAAACGCTGTTTTGGTTTTTTTGGTCTTTGTTTTTGTTTTTAAGTCCTTGATCATCCATCCAAGCTGTGAATAAGTTCTCATGTCAGTCCTTACTTTCAGCAATTTCTCAGCTCAGATTAAGTAGGAAACCGAGTTTATTGCTTGAATTTCTGCCCCCTGGGATGATTTATCTTTCCCTATTGTCTTTCAGGGTCGCCCCTGGATTGGGGTGTCTCTATCTATACAGTTACAGTTGGAACCAGTATAACATGCAGACCATCTATAAATCAGGAACATGCTTTTTACTTCTCAGTCAACTGCCTATAAGATATTATTTATGAAACCATAAGTCTGGATTATGGGAGATGGACAATAGTACAGGGTTTGATATGATGCAATATGAGCCACCAGCCCTTGCAACTTCTATCCATCTTTCAGGCTTTCCTGAACTTAATTTCTTATCTCCTATTTTCACTTGATGATAGATTGCTTCTCCATAGAACAAGATTATGGTTTGGTGGAAAATATAACAGCCAATTCATGATGAGCTTTTCAGTTCACGTGATTATTGATTTCCTATTATTAGGTCTACAGTGACAACTAGAGTTGGCTGGCAGCCCAAGGCTATTTCTCAAAAGGGCAGTAGTTATCAGAGAAAAAATGGATTTGGTCTCAAAGCTTGGAAGTCTCTTACTGGAGAATTCCAGGGGCTTCATACAACCTTTATATTTTTCACAGAAGTTTTGAATTTCATTGGATATGCTTTCAGTCTCTATCACAGCTTATTAAAAACTAGAAGTTATTTCTCAAAAGGATGATAGTTATTTTCTAAACGTTAAATGACTTACTTCCAAGCCATTGAGATATATGCTGTTATTCTCACACTATTTATCAGAAGTTCAATACATCATCTGTTTGCCACATAGCTTTGAGTATTATTGGATATGCTGGGCCTAAAGTTCCACATGGAAGAGCAGCTTTCATGGCAGTTTGGACTTGATGCCTTCTTTTATTCTCATCTCTGCCCAAGACCATAGTTTTATGAGATACTTAGTAAATGGGTGTGAGGTGCTCACTGAAAATATCTCTTGGCAGAGAGCAGGCAAGTTTGTGCAACCTTGAAATAATACTGCAGATTTGCATTTTTAGCCCTGCAAGGTAAAACTCAAACTGCCTTTAGTATTCCTTACAATTGGTATAGAGAGGTAATAAAATTACATGCCAAGTGAAGAGGTTCATACTGGATACTGAGCTGAATTAATGTTTTCCAGTAAATATCTAATGTTTAGAACAGCAACCAGAGACATCTTCTGATTTAGATGCTAATGCAACAGGTATTCTCTAAGATCCATGTACCTTGTGCAGAGAGCAGAGAACCATTCTATGTTCATTTATTTAGCAGCCCAATGTTACAATTTGTAGAAGTCAATTTCCTTTTATTTATTTATTTTTGTTCTCTTGATCCAGGTGCCCAAACAATGTCTATTTTCCCTTGCTCCGGTCTTGCTTTCTGGCAGTTGGGATGGAGTTATAGTGACACTTTGATTAACCAATACGTAATTAGCCCAGGACAATTTTTAAGAGATTGTATCACTCAGCTTTTCTAAAACAGAAATAGGTATTTCCCCAACAGAACTTTACAAATTTGTGTTTTATAAGAACATTTAAAAAGTCTTGGGATGTAAACTCAGGGAGAACTACCCTTGGTTATGCAGGCATTGCAGGAACCCACCAATGGTTCAGTTGCCTGAAACATTGAAGCAGTGGTTCACCACGGTAGTCCAGAAGCTTCTGCAAGCCGTACATTTGCCCTCTCTCAGAATTGGCTCCGCTGCATGATGGGTTCCCTTTTTGTGCTGACTTCCTGATTTGACCAAGTGCCTCTCTTTGAAGAAATCAAAACCAGAATTCTCTTAGCAAACTTGTGTACAAACAGTAGTTTTCAGGTTTCTTTTCCCGCGTGCATCAATGAAGTGCTTAAAAATTAAGACTGGGGTCATGCTAAGTATCCGTAGTAAATACGTGACAAATCTTTAGTCTGTTAGAATCTGTGAATCTGACCGTAATAGATAAATTATTGAAATCTTCACAATAAATAAAGATTTGCATTTTATCTTGGCATACCTTATCAGTCACTCTGGGAATAATTGCAATCTAGAAGGTATTCATCATACTACTCATATAATGCAAAAGTCCAACAAATAACATTCTGGGAAAAGTCTAATGTTCTGGGACCAAGAGAAATAAGAGGGTATCTTGTGGAACCTATTAGAAGATTTTGTTTAAGCATAGTAAGACTCATTCTAGTGTTTTTAAAGTCTTCTGTGATTAAAATGGTTTCCTCTAGGCAAACATTAACGTTTTCTAAGAAAAAAGCAAAATCAATGATCCAAAGAAGTGATAGCTGAAACATTTGTAATGAAAATGTCTTTAAAAAAAGAAAAGAAAATTTCTTTAAAAAAACTGGAAAATATACCATTGGTAAATTGAAAATTTTAGGGAGTCCTGCAAAATAGAAAGTTTTAATTGGATGTTATTGAAGAAAGTTGGAAAAATTACTGTTCAAAAAACATGCAGGACAGAAAATAGCTAAGAATGTCTGGGTTCTTCATATTTTGCACCCCAAATTAAAACTTGCTAAAGAAAGTACAATTTTATTTAAGAAAAATAATAGCTGAATATTAGTGCTAAGTTAGGGAAGAAGTTTATCAGTGTAACAGAGCACACAAGATTTGAAACTTAGGTTTATATACAAAAAGAATAATTAATTTTCATAATGTGGGTAATAAATTATCACCATACATCTAGGAAAAATAAGAACTGAAAAAAGAAAATAAAACAAGTGATTACATAGAATCAATTCATAATTACATAATTCAGACACAAGAAAGAATTTTAAAATAATTCTAAATAATACTTCACATAAATTTGAGAGGATATTGGATCCATAAATGCAAAACATGTTGCATATGAAAAATATTTCTTAAAATATAAAATTCTCAGATGAGACTAATAATTTAGAATTTCAAAGTAGTAAACTGGAATGCAAATATATAGAATGAAGAGCAAAGAATAAAATTTGAAATTAAAACATGAAAGAACCAAAGAGAAAATAAAGATTAAAATAGAAGCTATACAAAAACACTGAGAAGCAGATTGATGTGAGACTTCTTCACTTTATCATTGGATGCTATAAGACAAAGGGTTACTAACTTCAAAGTACTAAGAATATTTATTTTGTACCTCAAGCCACTTACTCAGAAACGTTAATATTAATTAGAGACATTTTCATCCATATATGGATTCAAAAGTTTACTTCACACTGTGGAAAAAAATGTACAAAAGACATATTGTGGTAAGAAGAACAAAATGATTCTAAGAGAGAAGAAGATATGAAAAATAAGAGAAAATATATGACAAATCAGTAATGATTATAGATTGGAGAAATAATTACTTTTTAAAAGTCTGAATAAAAAATCCAAGTGATTTCACTTTTGAAGGTTATTCTTTTTTATAAGTAATCAAGGTATTTTTAATGAACATATCAATAATAACCATACCAATAATAAAAGCCTTAAGGTGTGCAAAGAACTTTGTTGTACTTTCCTACTGTAAATTCAGTTCCAATTCTGCACACTGGGTGTTTTTCTACCCAAATAACTTCCTGTATGTAAAGCTGGCATTGAATAATTTTGAGGAAAGATACAGGTTTATATACCTTCCATTTTATGGGCTTTGAGTACTTATGGAACAACTGACATATTCAACAGCTGGGAAATAAAGAAATCACTCTTCTATAGTTACTTCAAAGAGCATTAAATACACTCTGTGTAGTTAACTGGACTACACAATCTTCTGCTATTTTATTAGCCTATCTGAGACCAAGTTAGGTAATGGACAAAAGGAAAAATGTGACATAAGTTCATTCTGACAAGTGGACAAAAGTTTAAGTTATTTCATACTGTCCGTTTGAATGGTAAATTAGATTCCTTAGAGGTATACCATGTGTGACAACTATATATAATTCATTTTGCAGATTGATCTCTTGTACTGAATAACTTTTTTGCCTTACTATTTACCCAGATCATGAGTGTAATAATCATTCTTAACCATGGCACATATTAATACAAGCATAGACATTGAGAATTGGCAGTTCCCAATTGTTCTTTTTTTAACTTAATCTTTATTGTATTTATTCTATTACTCTCTAGTCCTCTTATGCCCCCCTACCTCTAGCTTCCTCACATTGTCGTCCATGACCTTGAGTCCTTTTTTCATTTTGCTCAACTTCTCCACCCCCTCACTGCACTTCCCACTAGCTGTCATCCTTCATTAGATCCCACATATGAGTGAAATCATAGAGTATTTGTCTTTCTCTAACTGGATTATTTCACTTAGTATCCAGGTCCATCTGCATAGTTGCAAAGGGTAAAATTTTCTTTATTATGGTGGAGTAGTATTCCATTGTTTAAATGTTGTTTTATCCACCAATCTGTTGATGGACACTTGGGCTGCTTCCATAGCTAGGCGACTGCATGTAACACTAAAATGAATATAGGGGTGCTTATGTTCTTCTGTATTAGTGTTTTGGGTTCCTTCAGGTATATCCCCAGAATGGGATTTCTGGGTCAACAGGCAGATCCATTTTTAATTTTTGAGGTGTCTCCATACAGCTTTCCATAGTGGCTGCACCAGTCTGCATTCCTACCAAGAGTGCAAAAGGGATCCCCTTTCTCCACATCCTTGCCAGCACTTGTTGTTGTTTTATTGATGATAGTCATTCTGACAGATATGAGATGATATCTAATTGTGGTTTTAATTTGCATTTTTCTGATGATTAGTGACACTGAGCATCTTTTCATATGTCTATTGGCCATCTCTATATCTTCTTTGGAGAAGTGTTTATTCGGGTCTTTGGCCCAAATTTGTTTTTATGGTGTGTTGAGTTTTGTAAGTTCTTTATAAATTTTGGATATTAACCCCTTATCATTTGTATTGGTGAATATGTTCTTCCATTCTGTGGGTTGTCTTTTTATTTTGTTGATATTTTCCTTTTCTGTGAAAAGAATTTTTAGTTTGATGTAGTCCCTTTTTATTTTTTTTTCTTTTGCTTCCCTTTCCTGGGGAGATATATCCATAAAATATTGCTATGAACAATGGCCATGATTTGGCTGCCTATGTTTTCTTTTAGGATTTTTATGGTTTCAGGTCTAACATTTAAGTCTTTATCCATTTTGAATTTATTCTTGTGTGTGGTGTAAGCAAGTGGTCTAGTTTCATTTTTTTGCATGTATCTGTCAAATTTTCTCAACACCATTTATTGAATAAACTGTCTTTAGACCATTGTATTTGCCTGCTTTTGTTGTTGAATATTAATTAACTATAAAAATGTGAGTTTATTTCTGGGCTCTCTATTCTGTTTCATTGATCTTTGTGTCTGTTTTTATGCCAGTACCATACTGTTTTGATTACTATGTTCTTATAGTATAATTTGATATTAAGCAGTGTGTTTCCTCCAACTTTGTTCTTCTTTCTCAGGATTGCTGTTGCTATGCAGACCTTTTGTGGTTCCATATAATTTTTTGAAATATTTATTATACTTCTGTGAAATATGTCATTGGAATCTTGATAGGAATTGCACTGAATCTATAGATTGCTTTAGTTAATATGGGCATTTTAATGATATTAAGTTTTCCTATCCATGAACATGGTATGTGCTTCCACTTATTTGTATCTTCTTCAATTTCTTTCTTCAGTGTCTTATAATTTTCTAAGTACAGGTCTTTTACAATTCTTGGTTAGATTTATTCTTAGACACTTTGTATTTTTTTTGTAAGCAATTGTGAATGGGATTGTTTTCTTTATTTCCCTTTCTGTTAGTTTATTATTGGCATATAAGAATGCAACTAATTTCTGAAATTTAATTGTGTCCAGCTACTTTGCTGAATTCACTTGTTAGTTCTTATAGTTTCTTTGTGGTATCCTTGGGGTTCTCTATGTACAGTATCCCCAAATACTGGCAGTTTTACTTTCTAATTCAGATGCCTTTTATTTCTCCTTCTATTCTGATTGCTATGGCTAGGACTTCCAGTACCATGTTCAATAAGAGAGATGAAAGTGGAAATCCCTATCTTTTTCCCAATAATAAGGAGAACACTTGTAGTTTTTGCCTGTTGAGTATGATGCTGGAAGTCGGTTTCTCATATATGGCCTTTATTATGTTTAGCTATGTCCCCTTTATTCTCATTTTGCTGAGAGTTTTTATCATAAACGGGTGCTGGATTTTATCAAATGCTTTATCTGCATCTATTGGTATGATTATGTGGTTTTTATCCCTCATGCATTTTTTTTGTGTTGAATCACATTTATTGATTTGTGAGTGGTATACCAAACTTGCATTCCTGGAATAAGTCTCCCTTGGTCATGGTGTATGATCTTTTTGACGCATTGCTGTTTTCAGTTTGCTAATATTTTATTGAGGATTTTATCCTCTATATTCATCAGTGATATCCACCTATGATTTTCTTTTAACCGTAGTGTCTTTATCTGGTTTTGTAATTAGAATAATACTGGCCTCATAAAATGAGTTTGGGAGCCTTCTCTCCTTTTGAACTTTGTGAGATAGTTTGAGAAGGAGAGGTCAGAGTTCTATTCTGAATGTTTGGTAAAATTCACTTGTGAAGCCACCCTATCTAGAGCTTTTGTTTTGGGGGAGTTTTTTGATTACTGCTTCAATTTTTCTATGTGTAACCTGTCTATTCAGATTCTTTGATTCTTCCTGATTTAATTTTGGAAGATTGTATATTTCTAGTAATTTATCCATTTGGTCCAGGTTATCCAGTTTGTTGGCATATAGTTGTTCATAATATTTTCTTACAATCATGTATTTATTTGGTGTCTGTTATTATTTCTTCTCTTTCATTCCTGATTTTATTTATTTGAGTCCTTTCTCTTTTTTTTGTTTTTCCTTTCTGGTTAAACGTTTATCAATCTTGTTTATCTTTTCAAAGAACCAACTCTTGGATTCATTGATTTTTTTTATGTCTTTTCTTAGACTTCATTTTATTTATTTCTGCTCTCATCTTTATTATTTCCTTCCTTCTCATTTTGGGCTTTGTGTGTTGTACTTTTTCAAGTTCTGTTAAGTATGAAGTTAGATTGTTTACCTCAGCTTTTTCTTGTTTTTTGAGACAGGCCTCTAATCCTGTCTCAAAATCCTGAATTTCACTCTTAGGATTGCTTTTCCAGTGTCCCACAGATCTTAGGTTTTTGTGTCCTCATTTTCATTTGTTTCAAAGTATCTTTGATTTCTCCTTTGATCTCATTGTTGACGCATTCATTGTTTAATAACATGTTATTTAGCTTTCATTCTTTGCGAGTTTTTCAGTGATCTTGTGATTGATTTTTAGTTTCATAGCATTATGGTCAGAGAAGATGCTTGATATGATTCAATCTTCTTAAATTTGTTGAGACTTGTTTTGTGTCCTCCGTGATCTATCCTAGAAAATATTCCATGGACCTTTGAAAAGCATGTATATTATGCTGCTTTGGGATGAAATGCTCTTAATATAGCAATTAAATCCATTTGATCTAGTGTGCTGTTTAAGGCAGCTTTCTCCTTGTTCATTTTCTCCATGGAAGATCTATCTTTTGGTCTAGTATGTTGTTTAAGGCAGCTATCTTCTTGTTAATTTTCTGTCTGGAAGTTCTATCCATTGATCAATCAGTATTAAAATCCCCAATTATGACTGTATTTCAGTCAATCTCTCCCTTTTTGTCCATCAAGATTTGCTTCACATATTTAGGTGCTGCTATGTTAGGTGCATAAATTTTTACTGTGGTTATATCTTCTTGTTGGATTGTTCCCTTTATCATTATGTAGTGTCCTTCTTTGTATCTTACCATAGCATTTTTTTTCACAGTTTATTTTGTTGGATATAAGCACTGCTGCCCCAGCTTTGTTTTACCCTTTCCATTTGTGTGAAATTCCTCTTCCATCCTTTCACTTTTAGTCTGTGCATATCTTTCAGTCTGAGATAGATCCCTTGGGGACAACATATATATGGGTTTGTTTTCCTTTTTTTTTTTTTTAAGATTATATTTATTTATTTTTACAGAGAGAGGAAGGGAAGAAGAGAGGGAAAGAAACATCAATGTGTGGTTGCCGCCTCACACGCCCTCTGCCAGGGACCTGGCCAGCAACCCAGGCACATGCCCTGACCGGGAATTGAACCAGCAACCTTTTGGTTCACAGGCCAGCACTGTATTCACTGAGCCACACCAGCCAGAGCATGGGTCTTGTTTTCTTACCTATTCAGCTATCCTGTGTCGTTTGGTTAGAACACTTAAACCATTTATATTTAAGGTGATTATTAATAGATACATATTTAATGCCATTTTATTGTTAGATTATTTTCCTCTGTTTTGTTTCTTTCTCTTTATCTTCTTCTTCCTCTTCTTTTTAAAGCAAACCTTTTAACATTTGTTGCAGTGCTCATTTGGTGTTAAAACTCCTTTAGCTTTTTCTTGTCTGGGAAGCTCCTTACTTCTCCTTTGATTTTAAATGGCAGCTTTGCTGGTAAAATAGCCTTTATTTTTATTTGTATCTTTTTTTAGGCCCTTGCTTTTTAACCCCTTAAATATTTCATGATATGCCTTTCTGTTGGAAAAACTGATGACAGTCTAATTGTGGCTCCCTTATATTTAACTCCTTGCTGTTCTTTTGTGGCTTTTAGGATTCTCTCCTTCTTTAAACCTGTTATTGTAATTCAGATATGCTCCATGTAAGCCTCTTTGGATCCAACTTATTTGAGACTCTCTGATCTTTCTGGAATCATGTGTCTTTTCCTTTCACCAGATTAGGGAAGTTTTTGGTCATTATTTCTTCAAATATGTTCTTGATACCCCGTTAGCTCTCTTCCTCTGGTATTCCCAGGATACAGATGTTGTTATGCTTCATATTTTCTGAAATGTTTCTTAAGCTCTCCTCATTTTTAAAATTTCTTTTAAATTCTTTTCTTTTCTTTTTTTTTAAATTCTTTTCTCTTTTTTTCTGCTCTGCCTGGGCATTTTTCTTTGTTCTACCTTATCTTCCAAACCACTGATTCAATCCTCTGCTTCATCTAAACTATTTATTCCTTCCAGTATAATATTTATATCAGGAATTGCATTTTTTTTTTAAATTTCTGACTGGTCCTTTTTTATGGTTTTTATGTCTTTTTTCATGCTACTGAGCATCCTTATAATCATTACTCTAAACTCTATATTATAAATTGCTTGCCTCCATTTCATGTAGCTCTTCTGGAGAATTCTTTTGTTCTTTCATTTGGGGTCTGTTTCTTTGTCTTCCCATTTTGGCTGTTTCTTTGTATTTTCTGCCTTAGCATTTAATCTAATCAGTGATACAGTCTTAAGCATAATCAGCAACCCAGCTATTGCTTCCCCTCAGGCTGATCCCACTTGGAGGAAAGTGCTCTGCCTGAGAAAGATGGCCTCTGCAGTATGGGGAATGCCTCAGGACAGGGATACAGGGCAGCTGTTCCCTCCGTTATTTCTCCAGAGTCACCAACGACAGACTCTTCTTTAGTGTTTGTAGTCCACTCTGCCCTCCCTCTGATGAAGCCTAGTGTAAATGGTTATAAATGAATTTTTTTGTGTTAGCCCTTTAAGAAGTTCTCTTTGTCTCTAGCCATCTCTCCCTGGCAGACAGAACCCTACTGCTTTTCACAACTGGATGTTATCTGGATTCCTTTCTGGTTCTGGTGCGACAGGCTGTGGATCTCAGCTAGGGGTTTAGACCCTACACTTCTCAGGGGGGCTCCCCAGCAGCTGAAATATTCCTCTGGGACATCAGCTGCTACCTGTGGGAGCCTGGTCAGTCCTCTTGTGCCGCTGGTACACTCCTTACCTGTCTCATTGTGGTGAACTGGTTTCTCTGTCTGTAGTCATAAGGCCTCAGTTTTTCATTTTGGTGTTTGGGAACGCTGGTAGGAAATAGTATGTCAAAGTCAAGAAAATTAAATACACTGAATAAATTAGGAAAGGTAAACGCTAGCTATTTTAGAAACATAACATTATTTTAAAAAAATCAAAAACTCTGAATAGCTACTAATTTTGTTTTTGAGAATTCTTCTTGTTATCATAACTATCCCTTTAATTAGTGACTTGCTATTTTGGCAGACTATTTCCTATGAACCTAGCTCTCTGCAACGCAGTGACAATCAACTTCACAATCATACATTGTACTGAGAATAATACAATGAGGTCATTAAGGACATGGGTTTTGAAATCATACATAAACTTGATTCTAATTTGATTTAACATAAAGTTAAATTCTTGAGTTCACCATTTTCTAGCTAAGAAGCATGAGATTGAGTGCTGAAGCTCTAAGGTGAGTTTTCATATATTGAAGGGGAGTATAAGAGTATAATAAAACAGGCAGATTTAAAGAGATTGAAAAAATAATAGCATATGTGAAGTGTTTAACATATTGCCTTGTCCACAGAAAGGGATTCAAAAAGGTGATAATTATGTCATTAACATTATTATGGTGACCAAATTTATCATTAACAATCAATTAAAATTATTTTCCAAAGTTACTATCTCATTATTCCATGCTTTCTGTTAGTCACTAAATGAGTGATTATCATGAAATTTGTTTTACAGTAGAACATGATCAAAATTTAAGTACACTGCATTATAAAACATTAATTTACACATTATACAAATTAATTGGAGAAAAATATCAAAAATAAGAGAATGCTTAAATATCCCAACTTTATCATACTCCAAAGGCAAATGATTTTCAGGCACACTTGATTTTCATGTCTAGTAAATCTTGACCTTATCACACAGAGGAAAATTAGAAAAGAAATATAAACAAAAACTGATATGCCTTTAATTTATGCATTTTCCTGATTTCTTTTGTACATCCAATGTTTGCTTTTATGTCAGTTTAATAACCTAATTGGATTTAAATACCTAGTGCTTTTAAAATGGCTCTGTATAAGAATACCTTTATAAAATCTTTACATACAATATTTCATATCTTATTTGTACTTTTTTATTTATTGATTTAGATTTTTTGTGTTTAGAGAATGTTAATGTAAAAAAGTATCTTGCAAATATTTACTATTTAAAATATATACAATGGGAAAACTAAACTTTGATATGCTCCTTCTATGTTTCATGTAGATAAATCTCTCAATTGTAGAACCTATTCAAACCAGAGTGGATCTCTTATACAGCCTTATTCTTGTTGACTAAATATTGGCTCAGTACTAACTAACTCCAACATCTGAGTTTCAGTGCTCCATTAACAAAATGCCTCTATGATTTTTCAAACCATATAATTTGATGTGACTTGCAGAGATGATGATATACCTATAATAATGACTTACTAGGCACATAAACCCCCAGTTTGTTCACACTGGATTTAGTTATCAAAATTTCTCTGGAAATAAAAAGAAGAGTGTAACAGCTTTGTAGTGTGTCACATGATAATAAGGCAACAAGATATAAAGCAGCTGAATGAACATAATCCACTAAGAGTATTTATCCACTGACATAAAACTGAGATGGTGACTTGAAATATCTATTAATATTTGGCATAATAATCTTCATAGTAGCATAATTATAAGAAAAAGTCTATTTGTTTTAAGATTAAAGGAGAATAATGAAAAGATGCCAACTGTAGCATATAATACTGAGATTGCTTTAGAGAATGGTAGATGGCATCAGCCTTATTTGACTGTTAATTACTTACTTGCAATTTCAGTGCAAGTGGCCAAAGATAAATTACAAATTATATCTAACACTGAATAAATGACAAGACCTTGCGATCTTTAATCATAATTATTTTTAGTTCTATACAGATTATGTATTCCCTCCTTCTTTATATATCACTTAACTAAATATTAATAATATTGCTAAAAGTGCAGTCATAAGCTACATGTATATACCACTTGTAAGACCTGTACACAGTTATCATATACTGTGAAAGACACTTTCACTTGAAGAGTGTATATTCACAGAATTAAAAAACATAGAGCTAGATTTCAAGAAAGTAAGAAAACTTTTACTAGAAATCAACAAAGCTTACCAGCTATTTTGAATGTCATCATAAGTAGTAGGAAATCGATGAGTAACAGTGCCCTCATTTGATCTTTCTGTTTCATAGTATCAATTTTTCAAAAACTCTGCTTATTTTATTATTTTTCTTTTACTTCCAAATCAATGTGTTTACATTGATTGTACTTTCACTTTACAAATCTCTTTTATTTCAACTCTTCAGCAAGTATCAAGCATAAATTATTTTTATATGTCAATAAGATTGTTCATTGGATGAAAAGATAAAGACAAAAACACTGAATGCAACAGTTAAAATACAGGAGAAATAAGATGAAATGATATAAATAGTAAGGGTATGAATCATCATAGAGATAAAGTAAAAATAAATATATAGAAAAATGCAAAATTAAAGTAAACACTTTAAATATTTTCTAAGTTAGGCATTCACAATTTTCTTCATGTTTACCCATTTCATTTAAACATGTGCTTAATTTTCCTGTAGGGGCTTACACATTTTGTCATAATTTATATTTCCTTTAATCATTTCTTCCTTTATTAGTTAAGAAGCATTAAGATAATCCATTTTTATGAAATCTTTATACACACTATAAATGGAATTGTTCAAAGTAACAGAAACCCAGCTTGAACTAAGCTAAGCAAAAAGAGAAAGTGTATTTCTGTGGCTTAGCTATGAGAATGAGATAACCGATGCTGGCTTCGGAAGGAATCAGAGGAAGGGACAAAGCTCTCATTCTCTCTTCTCCACTTTTCTCTGTGCATATAGACTTCTTCCTGTCCTATTACAGATAAACTTTCTCCTCCTTATTGAGGAAAAGGCCACTGGCAAGTAAGGGGCTAAGCTCCAGCGCCCTCCAGAAAATTGCTTCTTCCCCCACCTTCTGTTCTAAATATTCCAGGAAGCATTCTGCTTGTAGTAGCCAACTGGCCAAAAATTACACTGGCCAGAGTTGTAGGTTTTATGACTACCCCTCTTTAGGCCAATCACATTACCTCAGAGGTAAAGTCATATAAAATAAATTAATTTATATTTAGATCACACTTAACATGTGGTTGTGGGAAGAAGGTGAGAAGATGAGTAAGTATCCAAAGGGATAAAAAGGGTACAATAATCTACATCTGATTAAATAAATCACAGTAAAATAGAATGAATCCCAAGTTATCGTCTTCCTCTAGATAGTTTTATGCTTCATCTAACTAAAACCAGTTTATTAACAATAATAGTTTAAAATACATGGAAACTTTTAAATTATGACTATCCCAGGGTGAGGGGGAGTGATAATGGTTTATAGAACGTAGGCTCTTAACGTAGAGTTTCCAGAGACCTTTATATATATGTTTCTGTATCTTGTCCTTTCTATTTTTCTCACTTGAATAAATCCTTAATTCTTAGTTCTCTTCAAAAAGAGGAGAGCAATGACAATGAATTGCTTCTGGAAACTAACCTGATTAACAAGTCAAAGATTATTAATAAAATATGGGTGTCAATCTTAACCCATTCTAAATTTATTCTTTACTTTTAACTTTAGAAATATGTTAAAAATGACAAATTCCTCTGATTCTGGAATAAAATTGGGTTTCATGACCTAAATATTGCAAAATTAGAGGAAATATATAGCTAAATATAGCTCTCTTTATTTTTCTCATTCTTTCTTACTGGTATGCATATTCTTCTTAAAACAATAACAACATTATCCAATGAATATAACCCAAATGACTGCTATTTGAATGGCTTCTACCTTTATAATAGCAGGGCTACAGATCCCCTTTAAATTCTTAGTCATTGTGTTGTCCTCAAAGTAGTGCTTTACATGTGTTTAAGAAGAGAGTTTTTCACTTGCATTGACCAGGGCGATTAATCTTTCCTCATTCTTATATGTTCATACCAGAATGACTTGAGAAATTTTTGTATTCATTCTTACTTTTTGAAATAATGGTGATGGTCAAGAAAATTGTGCTTGCCAGGCATTTTCAAGGGCACTAAATTGCCCTCATATATCTGGGCATCACTTGGGTTCTCTTGAGGCTTGTGGATAGGTCTTCTTCCTCAGGGCCATTCAAACTTTGCCAGATAACCCTGTCTAGGCTCGTGCTTAGAATATAGCTGACACACTCATCAGTGTCATTATAGGGATTGAAACCCATTATAGAAGCTGAAGGTGGGATACAAGCCATATCATTTTTAACTCAATTTTCTCTTTGTAGATACTCTCCATGTGAAAAAGCCTCCCTTCTCAAACATCAGAAAGTGAAACTTCTATGTTAATGTTTCCTGTACTCAACAAAAACCTGGAGATAGTAAGAGTTGCTGCTTATATAAACAAAACCTGGACCTTAGCTTATCAGCTAAAAATACCTGGTAACAATGTAGTAATTCTCAGTAGTGGTGGCAAGATGGCAGCAGATTAGGAAAGTTTATCTCACACCACCTCCCATACCATGCTGAAAATAAAAATAAAGAGAGGAACATCCACCCAAAATAAAAAAATTGAGGACTACCTGAAGAGGAGATAAAACAAGGTTTGTCCCCTTGAGGAGGATGGGTGAAAACCATCTCATGACTGACAGGAAAGAGCAGGGACATGAAAGGGGCCAGCACTGCTTTCACAGGTGGTGGACAGAACCAAACTCATGGGCAGTGGCTGAGGCTGCCGCCCGGCTTAGGGAGCTTCCTCTGGAGAGGAGTGAGGCCTGGACTGCTGACTGGGCTCCTAAGCCGAGTGCCAGTGTTGGGATGACCCACCCACATAGTAACAGCATCCAGCAGTGAAACGCCACTTTTTTTTTTTTTTAAATGGCCTGCTGGAAAAAGTTGGAGCTTACTAAAAAGAAAGCCACCTTTATTTATTTATTTTTACTTTTTCTGTTTTCTTTTTCTTTCTTTTGTTCTAAGGGGCCAACACACACGTTTCACATTCTCAGCCACTCACCTTCGGCTCAGGTGAAGGGAGGGCAGCATGGTCGGCAGACACACCAGGAGAGTCTGGAGTGGGAGCAGCCGCTGGGTTCCTGACGCTGGGATATCACACCATACCACAGCAGCCATTATTCGTGAGAAAAGAAGCCTCTCCCAAGGGAAAAAAATGACCCTGCCCTATGGGAAAACTACTCATTCCCTAGATCTACACTCTGGAATCCTACTCGCCATACTCAGGAGCTTTTCTTATTTTCCCCTAACCTGCATCTTATCCCCTGCTGAGGAGACAACAAAATAGGCAGACTCAGGGGTGCTAGGGACTGGCTTTAGGCCATGGCCACTCCATACAGTTTCCCAAGAACCAGACTGGTGCTTCCCCCTCACAGGAGAGACTAGGAACACCATCAGACCCAAAGCAGGCTCAGAAGGTCCCACCTGATAACCCATTAAGGACCTTGCTCTGCTGGGTTCAGGTAAATAATCTGGGACAGATTCAGACCTGTGAACACACACACCATATTCCCTGAAGTCTGAATGGCACCTCCCACAGGAAATCCAGGGGTCCCAAACTCCCGATTCCACCAGAAGCCCTCTCAGAAACAGATGGGTCAACCACTAGACTAATTGTAGGACTGCAGGCAGAGGCAGTACCTGAAATGTTTTGGCCATTAGTTGACCCACGCTTGGGCCTTGTGCTGATAAAACCCCAGCAGTGCAGAGCAGTGAGAACCACCCCCGACACAGCAAAGCCCCGTCAGGAGATCAAGGAGACTGCACCACTGGATCCCGCAGTACTCCTACCACAGAAAGCAAGCCCATGAAGACAGGCAGGCAAAGCAGATCAACCTAATATGTAAAAACAAACAAAAAGAATCACCTAAAATATGGAGACAAAGAAACAACCCCCAATGGAAAGGAAAGAGGAAATCCCTAGAAAAAGAGCTAAATGAAATTGAGGCAAACAATTTATCAAACACAGAATTCAAAGTAGTTGTTAAAAGAATGCTTGAGGAACTTAGTGAGAGCTACAAGGAACTTTATGGGAGCTACATCAGAATGAAAAAGTACATGGAAACTATGAATAAGAACCAGATGCAAATTAAGAGGATCAAATCAGTGAGTTGGAGGAAAAGGTATAAAAAACACCCTGCCACACCAACAAAACAAAACTACAAACAAAAATGACTCAATAAGGACGAAGATAGTTTAAGAGAGCTGTACGACAACATGAAACATAATAATATTCACACCATAGGAATACCAGAAGGAAAAGAAAGGGAGCAAGGGATAGAAGACCTGTTTGAAAAAATGATAGAAAAATTCCCTAACTTGAGAGAAAAGTCACACAAGTTCAGGAAGTACAGAGTCCCAATCAAGATAAACCCAAAGAGGCCCACTCCAAGATACATCATAATAAAAATGGCAAAATTTAAAGACAAAGATAGACTCTTAATGACAGCAAAAACAGATAGCAATACACAAGGGAACTCTGGTAAGGCTATCGGTTGATTTCTACACTGAAACACTACAGGTCAGAATGGACTGGCAGGAAATATTGCAAGTAATGGAGGAGGGGGGCAAAAAAAGGACCTTCAGCCAAGGCTCTCATTCAAAATGGAAGGTGAAATGAAGAGCTTCCTAGACAAAAAAAAAGACTAAATGAGTATATCATCAAACCAGCATTTTGCAAGAGGTACTAAAGAGACTGCTTTAAGAAGAAGAAATAGAGAGATAGAGGAACACAGGTGCAAAGGGGAAAATGGCAATGAATAAGTATCTATCAATAGTAACCTTAAATGTAAATAAATTAAATGCTCCAATTAAAAGACACAGGGTACCCGAATGCTATAAGAAAACACGGCCCATATGCTGTCTACAAGAGACCAGCCTCAGAACAAAAGATCTACATAGGCTGAAACTGAAGGGATGGAAAAAATATTCCATGCAAATGGACATAAAAAAAAAAAAGCTAGGGTAGCAATACTAATATTAGACAAAATAGGCTTCAAAACAAAGGCCATAAAAAGAGACAAAGAAGGACACTAAGTAATACTTAAAGAACAAACCATCAAGAAGATGTAACCCTTGTAAACATATATGCACCCAACATAGGAACACCTAAATATAAAAGGAAAATCTTAGAAGACTTTAAGAAAGAAATTGACAACAATGCAGTCATTATAGGGGATTTTAACACCTCACTGTCAGCATTAGATAGATCTTCCAAACAAAAAATCAACAAGGATACTGTGACATTAAACAACACTCTAGGCCAAATGGATTTAATTAACATTTTCAGGACATTTCACCCCAAAGAAACAAAATACATATTCTTCTCAAACACACATGGATTATTTTCAAAGATAGACCACATAGTAGACACAAAACAAGCCTTAATAAATTCAAGAAATTTGAAATCCTATCAAACATCTTCTCGCATCGCAATGGCTGAAAACTAGACCCCAACCTCAAGGAAAAAACTCAAAAATATTCCAATACATGAAAGCTGAAGAAGTTGTTATTAAATATAATTGGGTTAACAGTGAAATCAAGGGAGAGATAAAAAATATCTAGAAACAAATAAAAATGAATACACAACAACCCAAAACCTATGGAACACAGTGAAGGGAGTCGTTAGAGGGAAGCTCATAGAAATACAGGCTTGTCTAAAAGAGATAGAAAGATCTCCAATAAACAACCTAACCCTATATCTATTTCTAAAAGTACCAAGGGAACAACAGTGAACACAGGCCAAGCAAGTAGAAGGAAGGAAATAATCAAGATCAGGGCAAAATTAAATGTCATGGAGACTAAAAAAAAAACAACAACAAAAACAACAACAACAAAAAAAGCAAAGATCAATGAATCCAGGAACTAGTTCTTTGAAAAGAAAAACAAAATTGTCAAACCTTTAACCAGACCCATCAAGAAAAAGAGAGAGGACCCAGATAAATAAAATCAGAATTGAGAGAGGGGATGTAAGAACTGATACCACAGAAATACAAAAGATTGTAAGAAATTGCTATGAACAAATATATGCCAATAAATTGGACAACCTGGGCAAAATGGATAAATTTCTAGAAGGATACAGTCTTCCAAAACTGAATCATGAAGAAGCTGAAAAGTTTAATAGACCAGTAACAACTAGCAAAATTGAAGCAGTAATCAAAAAACTCCTGTCACACAAAAGCCCTGGACCAGATGGCTTCTTAGGCAAATTTTACCAAACATTCAAAGAAGAACTAACACATATCCTCAAAGAATTCCAGAAAATTCAAGAAGAGGGAAGACTCCCAAAATCTTTTTAGGGGTCTACTATTATCCTAATTCCAAAACCAGGTAAGGACAACAAAGAAAGAAAATTACAGGCCAATATCTCTGATTAACATAGATGCTAAAATCCTCAATAAGATATTAGCAAATTGGAAAGATCATACACCAGAACATACATACCTGATCAAGTGGGCTTTATCCCAGGGATGCAAGGATGGTACAATATTCACAAATCGATAAATGTGGTACATCACAAAAACAAAATGAAAGACAAAAATCACATAGTCACATCAATAGATACTAAAAAAAAAAAAAAAAAGGGATGATACTATCCAGCATGCATTTTTTAATAAAAACACTCAGCAAAGGTGGCTAGGAGGAGTATACTTCAACATAATAAAGGCCAGATATGAGAATACTACTGCAAACATCATACTCAATGGGCAAAAAATTAAAGCTTGTCCCTTCAGATTAGGAGCAAAGCAAGGGTGTCTGCTTCCACCACTTTCATTCAACATAGTACTTGATGTTCCAGCCACAGTGATCAGACAAGAAAAATAAATAAAAAGGTTCCAAACTGGAAAGGAAGAAGTAAAACTGCCATTATGCACAGATGGCATGATAGTGTACATAGAAAACCCTATATGCTCCACCAAAAAACTACCTGATCTAATAAAAGAATTTGGTAAAATAGTGGGATACAAAGCCAATATTCAAAAATTGATGGTATTTTATACACCAAGAATGAACTATCAGAAAGAGAAAAGAAGAAAAAATCCCATTTACTATAGCAACAACAACAATGACATAAAGTAACTAGTAATAAATTTAACTAAGGAGGTACAAGAGCTATACTTGGAAAATTATAGAACACTGAAGAAAGAAATTGAGGAAGATACAAATAAATGGAAGCATATACCGTGTTCATGGACTGGAAGAATTAATATCACTAAAATGTCCATACTACCCAAAGAAATCTATAGATTCAAGGTAATTCTTATTAAAAGACCAATGGCATATTTCATGGATTTAGAACAAATACTCCAATAATATATGTGGCTCCAAAAAAGACATGAAATAGCCTCAGCAATCTTGAGAAAGAAGGATAAAGTTGGAAGGATCACAATACCTGGTATCAAACTATACTATAAGGCCACTGTAATCAAAACAGCCTGGTTTGGCATAAAAACAGACACAAAGATGGATGGAACAGAATAGAAAGCCTAGAGATAAACCAGTGTCTCTCTGGACAATATTTGACAAAGCAGGCATAAGCATTGAATTTAGAAAATAGTTTCTTCAATAAATGGTGTTGGGGAAATTGGACTGGTATATGGAAAAAAAGAAAAGAAAAAAGAAATTAGAATACCAGCTTACATCATACACCAGAATGAACTCAAAATGGATAAGAGACTTAAATATAAGTGATAATACCATAAATATCCTAGTGGAAAACATAGGCAATAAAATTTCAGATATCTCATGTAACATTATTTTTCCCAATTATCTCCTAGGGCAAGGGAAACAAAAGAAAAAATAAACAAATGAGACTACATCAAATTAAAAAGCTTCTGCATGGCTAAAAAACCATCATCAAAATGAAAAGGGAACCTATCATATGGGAGAACCATTTTTTTCAATGATATATTGGGCAGGGATTTAATCTCCAAAATACATAAAGAACTACATAAAATACATACAATTCAATGCCAGGGAGACAAAAATCCAGTTAAAAAAAAATGGGTGAAGGACCTAAATAGACACTTCTCCAAGGAAGACATACAGGTGGCCCATGGACATATGAAAAGATGTTCAATATCACTAGCCAACAGAGATGCAAATTCAAACCATAAGGAGATATCGCCTCACACCTGCCAAAATGGCTATCATTTAATAAGTCAACAAACAACAAGTGCTGACAAGGATTCGGAGAAAATGGAACCCTAGTGCACTGTTGGTGGAGATGCAGACTGGTGCAGCTACTGTGGAAAACAGTATGGAATTTCCTCAAAAAGCTAAAAATGGAACTGCCTTTTGACCCAGTGATTCACTATTAGAAATATACCCTAAGAACCCCAAAACACCAATTCAAAAGGATGTATGCACCCTTATGTTCATAACATTGCTATTTACAATAGCTAAGAGTTGGAAACAGCCTAAGCGCCCATCACTAGATGAGCAGATTAAAAAACTGTGGTGCAATACTCAATGGAATACTATGAAGCAGGAAAAAAGGAATTCCTACCTTTTGTAACAGTACGGATGGAACTGAAGACTATTATGCTAAATGAAATAAGCCAGTTGTTGAAAGACAAATACCATATGATCTCGTTTATAAGAGTAATGTGATGGACAAAATAAACTAATGAGCAAAAGAGAATCCAGAGGCATGGAATTAGGGAATAGACTGACAGCTGTAAAAGTGGAGGGAGGTGGGAGGCTGATTGAAAGAAGGTGAAGGGATTAGTCAAAGAACATATATGAAGGACCCATGGAAATAACAACAGTGTAGGGATTGACTACGGAATTGTGGGGCAGGCTGTGCGGATGGGTGGAAAGGTGGAAAATTAGGATAACTGTAATGGCATATACACTAAAACATTATTTAAAAAAACTAATTCTCACTTAAGTGCTCCACAAGATGCTCAAATATAATTTCTCAACTATAATTTTATAATTTCTATAAATCTAGATTTATAACTGATTGATTATTCTTACATTCAGCATAAAATATGTTTGAAATACCTGTGATATTTCCATTCCTAAAAATATTACTTTATTTATTTATGACTATGCACAGTTCACAACCAGTAAAAATAGTATAAGGAAACATAATATTGGGCAATAAAAATATGGAATAATTACAAAGAAATGAAGTAAAAATCAGTAATACTATAACAGCACATTATTTCTTTCATAAATTCAATGTAAGTCAGGGTTGTATATATTTGACATGATGATACAACTAGAATAAGTTTCATTACGTATTGAGGGGGATGGATACTTTTTACATGATCTCTCTCCTCAAGGAACCAGGCATTTTATGGCATTTTTGTGAAGGTCAGCTCAATCCAAATATTGTTAATCACTCTTTCTTGTCATTGTTTGCTGAAATTATGTAATGTAGAGGGTTTTAATGAAGAAAAACAATAGAATTAGAGCTAATTTTACCAAAATGATGCCCACCAAAGCCTAGGTCAACCTTGCTAACTTTATAGAGCTAATTCCAATGAATTTTATATTCAATTAAATTTTGTTTCTTTATAGTCTCTATGGACTAGAAATTAATAAAGTGCCCAACCAAACTTAGTGTATAAAGTATACCTTGTTGCCTTTTTTCTATTAAAATATTTACTTTTCTTCAAAAATAGGTTTATGCCATATATATTTTATTAGACTGGTCAATATTTTACTGAATATAAAGAAATACTAATTTCCAGTGTAAAAATAACAATAAAAATAGCTATTTTAATTATCCATCATCTATTAACTCATTTTCTGTATTTGTAGGGAGGCTTACATTCTTCATATGTTCTATGAAGTTCTAATATCCATGGGCTGGATGGAGGTTTATTCTGTTTTTGGTCTTTTTCAATTGTTTTCGTGTTTCTCTGTTGTGAGTAGTTGTGTATGTGTGGTGGGGTAAAGGGTTCATCTTTAAGTAACTCTATCTAAAGCCAGAGAAGCAGATTTCAAATATGTAGTGTTGGGAAACGCCCTGTCTAATTTCAGGAACTGTAGCCCCTTCAACAGGTGAGAGGGCCCCAAGGCTGGAGCTAATCAAGGGGGCCTTTGGGAAAACAGGCCACTGAGGAGACAAAACTTGTTATTCTGGCAAAGGTACAGCCCCTGCCTCCCTCACATCACCCTGCATAGCCCTGTGATGGTCGGTTAGTCAAAGATGGGTAAGATTCCTCACAAGGGGGGATACCCTAAGCCAGACACAGCCGGTATGGGCAGCAGACAAGGACTTGGGGGACATAGAGAAAGGGCAAAAAGGCCCGCACCCCTCGGCTAAGCTTGGACATGGCCAGAGGCCTCATTCTATCTGAAAGACGTCTTCTCATCTCTTGGTGGCTCTGCCCTGCCTGCCTGGCTCAGGCTGGAAACAGTATTAAAGTCAGGTACAGCCCTAAACTGGATCAGGTGATTCCCAGGGGACAATCAGACATGAAAGTAAGTTCCTCGAGTCATGCTTTGTTCTTCCCTCAAAAGCAACGATAACAGGCTCACACTGGGAAGGAGGTTTACATTATTCATAGACCCTGACCTGAGGCAGGTCTTTTTTGTTCCTCCAATTGTTATCTATGATCTCTATCTCTTTTCTGTAAACATAGCCTTTTGACATTGATTGATGAGCTTTGCTGTATACCCCTGAGCATATGGTTCTCAGTAATAAGCCTTTGGACACAGGGGTTTGGGGCCTTTTCCACTAGAGGGAAGAGCCATGTCCCCTCTCCTGGCAGACAGAGAAGTGTCTGTGACGAATCATGTGTATTCCCCTCATCTGTGACAACCCCGGGACGGGCTCTGCGGGATTCAGAGCCCCGCTCGCACCTCAGCTGGCTCTGGACAGTGACCCTCAGGAGTGCCCTGTGTGGTGCTCCCTCCAACAATGTAGAACTTCTCGGCTTTTCTTTGATTTTATCCAAAATATTTCTATTTACACAAGAAATTCAATTGATAATACAATTTTACTGAAGGTTTAGAGTAACATACATATATTTTTTTACTGCACAATAACAAAACTCCCTGAGCATAGAATATTTGACCTCTATGTCCGTAAGTCTTTGCCCCCTGCCTCTTTAACCTTGTCACATGTACTATGTATTTAGATCTCCATCCCTCTAAGACTATTTTGGGGAAACACCGTACTATTTTATTATTTAAGGCCATTTAATTCTTTATTCTGTAGCAGGCTTAAGGCCCACTTCTGCAAACCAAAGTATTCATTAATATGTTAGTTAAATAAGGTCTTCCAGTCTGATTTATTAATTCAATATTTTGTTGTTATTGTGTTTTTAGCAATATTTTAAGTGGAATTTGGTGGTATAGAAATTTAATTTCTACTGATAATAATTACACTGACACCATTCAACCCTTTGTTCTGAAAAACTGTCATCTATAATCACTTTTAATAATTTAATAGTGCTTGCTCCGTACATCATTAAATGATAATCATGAAAGAATTATGTTTCCAAAAACTGTAGTGTGTTGACTAGTTATTATGAATACAATAACTATTATTGTTAATTGCTATTTCAATGAATTTCTTATATAAAGTCACATATTTTGGCAAAAGTAAAAAGTATTTTAAATTATGACCAAATATATAATACCATATTTTGATAATTTTAAATATCAAAGGTAATCTAAGAAAAACATGAATCTCAAAGGCAAAAATCTATTTTATTTATTTTCACTTTAAATTTAAAATTTTTGGTTTAAAAATGGTACTTGTATTACATAGAGTGCAATTGAAAGTGAGTTATGCAGTAACAGAAAGAAGGTCAAGAGAGAGTGGACCAAAATACATTAGTAGTTTTCAAATGAGAGTAACCTGTGTTTGAATTGCTATACTGTCAAGCAACTTGTTTTTATTAAAAATCTGGGAAATGCCAATCTGTAAAAATGGAAATGTTTTGTTGTATTCTAAACTGTATAGTGAACAAACTCAGCAGCTTCTTTGTTTTATAAACGACGTTTATTTCAAGTATATTTTAAAAGTGAGAACATTTTGCATTGTTTTCCATGAAGAAAAAAAAGTAACTGAGCTTTTTTTAGTAGGGAAAGAATAATCTGGACTATGTCACTGCATAATATGTGAAAAGCATTAATGCACAGTGTTCTCCCCATAGCTGTATGTTACACGATGCCGTCGCAGTTAGTGCTGTTACAGTATATGGCTCCCTGGTGTTCTGAGTTTATGAGCTTCACTGATCAGGCCAAAATGACTTTGTTTGGGGAAGAATAAGTCTCAAAAATTTAAATAGTATTTCAATTTATGAGAAATCATTTGGGAATTTTACATTCTATTTTTCTACATGAGAGAATAAAAATAAAATGGATTATGAAAAAATAAAACAGTAAAGATTATAATGTATCTTCTAACATGTTCAATCCCTTTCAAATGAAAAATGAGACAAAGGATTTACTATTGTCTAAAACAATTCAATGGTAAGAAATATATCATTTTAGCCCTGGCTGGTGTGGCACCGGACTGGAAACCAAAGGGTCCCAGGTTGATTCCCAGTCAGGACGCATGCCTGGGTTGTGGGCCAGGTCTCCAGTAGGGGGTGCTTGGGAGGCAACCACACATTAATGCTCCTCTCCCTCTCTTTCTCCCTCACTTCCCCTCTCTTTAAAAGTAAATAAATAAAATCTTTAAAAAAAGAAATATATCATTTTATATTTAATTTTGAAATAGTTATTTTCCCTTTATGCTTTAAGCCTCTGACAATTACATTAAAGTTAATTCAATCAGTTCTTAATACTACTATATATAATGTCAATAATACTAATAACAATAGCTAATATTAATGTAATAATTACCATATGGCAATCTGTTTTCCAGGAATGCTATATGTATTAATTTGTGTAATCCTCATGGCAATTAAGGAATTAGAATTATTTGCATAGATTGATTTAACCCCATTTAACTGAAGATAATGCAGACACCAAGAATTAAAATAAATTTGCCCAAGTTCACATGGCTAGACAGTGGAACCATCAGGGGTGAACCTAGGTGACTTGGTGTTCAGAGTCTGAGTAATTAATTACTTGGCATAATACTTCTATTTAATTGTTTTAATGCACAATTTTAGACTTAACAGTGCTATGTATAATTGTTTACTTGTTATTAATGGACTTACAGAGTATTTTTATTAGTTATAAAATACGCCATGTATATTTAGAGTTTACGTTATTTCAAAATAAAAATGCCTAACACGTACAAGCTATCCAGATATTTATGATATTTTTGTTTTATCTATGAAAAACTAAAACAATTTTCAAAACAGCATTTTTTCATTAAAAAAATAAAATATGTAAAGCTAAAACTCTACCCACCTTTCTCCAAAATGACTGCCATTCATTAAATCTTTCTGACTTTCACACTAAAATTTTTTTAAAAATGTTTATGTTGAGAACTAAATATAGTTTTAAAGAGGACACCCTCATTGCCTACACGGTGGGGGGCGGGGGTCACATCTGCAGAGGAGAATTTGCTTTCTGTGAGGCATCGTCACTTAAACACCAACTGCCCATTACAAAGTTTCTGCCCTACTGTTATACATTTGGGCTCTTCACATTTGAGAACTAGAACAGTTTGACATTTGTGAATATTTTTCATTAGAAAATAAGAAAGGAAGTGTAATGGTATACATTTCCTTTTGTGATTGATTAAATTTAATGAATTTTAAAAGACGTGTTTTAAGTAAAAAAAAAAAAAGATTAACTCTAAGTAGGGAAATAAAACTGTTGGTGATGGTAAAATAAAATAAGTAGCTTATTTTTGAAGAGAAATAATAACTTAGGGGTAAATCAATCACATGAAGAATAACACTAAAATATTTTTAAATTTAAGAAACTTCATTTCATCCCACAAAGTAAAAAGTATGTATCTATGGCAATCTGCACATTTACTCATAAACCCCTCAGTCCAAAAGGCCTTGCAGTTAGGGGAGCACAAATACATGAAAAACATAGTTAAAAAGAAGCTATTTTTTTTCCAAATCAAACTGTATCCTGCTTTATTAAAGATAGTTTTTATAAACAATCATCGTATTTCAGGCAGACCATTGTTAACAGTATACAAAAACTTTCAAACCCCCTCATTCAGTGGACTAACAAAATCAGAAAGCCAATATAAAACCCGGTGAAGTCTTCGTTTGATGCTTCGAACGAGGACACTTTACAGTGAGGGTTGACATTTCACATTAAGCATGTTTGACAACTTTTCACAAGCCAGCACTGACTTTCAGGAAATGAAATGAAAATGGCAGAATTGTCAGTCTGTAGATTCATATCTAAAAAAGGAATTGATGCTCCAAAGCTCTAAAGAAGGATGCCATCTCATTACTGACATTGGAAAGTCCCGATTGCCCCAGACTGGTAACCAATTTTGAGGGATCGGTTCCCAATAGGTCTCTGCTCTTAATGGAGTCAAGTATATGCTTAAAGTGCAGAGAGAGAAAAGGACACATAAAAATGAATTTTACAATACTTTTCCCACACCACAAGGTGCTTGTGCCAAAGTGGCTAATATGTGTCATCAGGGAATCCCTCCTCCAAGGAATCAAGAGGAAGTCTCAAAACTAGAAGAGAAAGGTGGTTTTTTTGTTTTTGTTTTTTTTCTCTTCCTATGTCAGTCCAGCTTTGGAGACATTCCATTAGTACTGTATGTCCTTCCCCCAAAACACAATACTGAAGTGTTCTGTGTGCTATTCAGCTGAAACAAGAATGTCTTCTCCATCTGATCTTGTAAAAGACTGCAAATTGGTGGTTTAATTGATTATGTGAATATAATTTTTGTCTCTTCCAATCCCATTCCTTGATAGAAATGCTAATGAGAAATAAATTGACTAGAGGATGAACAACAAGAATAAAAATTATTGCCCATGGTTAATCACAAATTAAATTGTGCTACTTTCTGCTGCCTTCCACTGACTATGTTAAGTAAATGTGACCTTAAGCTTAATCACTGTCTTTTAACTAGAAATGTCCTAAACATTTACTTTAGTAGCAATTCCACAGAGCTATTTTTGGGTTTAGTTAAGGTACAAAAGTTTTAAATAAATATTTTTAAAAATTAAAAGTCATTACTAATATTTTTGGTCTTCTTTTACAGTATTCCAAGATATAATGTGTTTGAAATGTTCTACATAAAGTCAAGTGCTGTTATTAAGACAATTAGCAAGTGCAATGGCATAAGCATGCTAACCAAAATCTTGAACCTGTCTAGATTATATGGGGGAAAAAGACTGATAAAAATATGTTTATAAAATAACAATTTACATTTTTTCCAAAATGAAAAAAGAAAAACTAATTTTAAAATAATTGTGTGTAGAGTATAAACAGTTTTAAATTAGAGCAATGGATTTTGTTCAGAAGGGTCAAATTTCTTGAATGTGTTTCAGCAAGCTCAGTATACATAAATCTATAAGTTCTGAGTTTTCTTATTTTTAAAGTATAATAATTTTGTCATCACACTTAAAAAATTGTGTGTGTGTTTTCCTGTTGTGAGAGTGTGTGTGCTTGTGTGCCCACACACACACTCTGTCCTTAGTGTTTTGGCCCTGCTTTGCACTCAGACTCTGTCCCTAGACCCATCCCTAGGTATTATTTTCCAAGGAACTCTCAAGGGCTACAAATTCAAGAAGTCTTTGTTACTCTCCCATCCAAGTACTAACCAGGCCCGACCCTGCTTAGCTTCCGAGATCAGACGAGATCGGGCGCGTTCAGGGTGGTGTGGCCGTAGACTACTCTCCATTTTGTATAGTTAGAAAATGTATTTTCCCTTGAGAATATTAAAGGCGTATGACATAATGGTGACTTGATGTATAAATTACTTTGCCCATCAGATTTCAAAATGAGTTTTCTAAGTTCAAACTAACTGAAAATAAGATATTTCATATATTTTAATTATCGTGTTGGTGAAGGGACTGTGCTCTCAATGCTCCTTAGCCTATGCTGTTGTCTGCCTTTCATTTTGCTAAAATTTATTAAAGGGAAACAAACTTATTTATTTCCTTAAGTCTTAAAATAATTTATTTGATTTTGGAGCAGTCATATAACTAAGATTTTTGCACATTAGCATAATAAAAATTTATCTTTGAAAAGACACCACTGTCTTAGGTAAATTATATATTAATATAAAATTTGATGAAGAGGAGGCTATTATACTTAGTAAACAAAAGCATTTATATTGTACAACTAATATCAAAAAAACCATAGAAAAGGGTCAATATTTAATTTCCTTTTACTATAAATTTAATTGTATTAAAATCAAACATAAGTGTAATTTTCAACTTATCTACTATATTGGAACATTTTTGGAATGCTTCAAAGAAGGGAAATATATCTATTTGTTTAATACTGGAAAACTTTTCATTTATAGGCACTCTATATTTCAAGTATGATATTGCTAGGAAGCCATAAATATTAATCCCCATTTAATGACATAAAGCATCAATTTGTAGCTTCAAAATTTTACTTTAGAAAAATCCATTTTAATAAATATCATCTATCAAAAATATTGCAAATACACTTGAGAAAATGCATTCTTTTGTGTTTATTGCTATTTGCTATAATGAATTATATGGACAGAAATACTTTAG
This sequence comes from Pteronotus mesoamericanus, assembly GCF_021234165.1. NCBI lineage: Eukaryota > Metazoa > Chordata > Mammalia > Chiroptera > Mormoopidae > Pteronotus > Pteronotus mesoamericanus. The sequence continues at coordinate 20,579,302 of NW_026555285.1, read as the reverse complement.
TCATAATGACTACAACTTTCCAGATGGATTTAAAACAATCTCAGGACTAATCACCTTACATTACAGGAGGTTTTACAAAAATATTCCTTTTTTCATAATTCTAAATCAATATCCACCAGAAGCATTCATTTTAACATATACTTCTTATCTCTTTTTCCTTGGAACATTGGATCACGAGGATGGGTTAGTGTGTCCCTGAAGTAAGCTTTAGCCCTATCCCTCTCCTGCTCAAGATTCCCAGGCAGTGCTGCTATGCATAAGGACTAAGCCTGGACCCTTCAGTGACACTTGAGGCCCTCCAGGGTCTAACACCCATTGACTTATTAAACGTTTCAGTACCTACTGTATGTATGCTAGTTTCTTAAGTATGTATTTTACATGTTTAATTATACCCCTTCATCAAACCAAATTGGTTCATTGCATAATAAACATACTACCTCATAGTATCTCTATGAAATTGCGAAGGCAGTTAGTTCTAGAAGCATAATCTCTTAAACTCTGATTCCTAAGCATTCAGAATTTACTGCAGGAACTTTCAAATTGATCCTTCAGATTCTCTTTGTATTATTATTATTATTATTATTATTATTATATCCTCACACAAAGACATGTTTTTCACTGCTTTTAGAGAAAAAGGGAGTGAGAGAGAGAAACATGGGAGAGAATGCCCTTCTTGTTTGCACCCCAACTGGGGATTGAACCACTACCTGGGTATGTGCCCTGCTGGGTATTGAACTCATAAACTTTCAGTCTGCGGGACGATGCTCTAACCAACTGAGCTACACCAGCCAGCGCCTCACTGTATTATTTGTATAGTACATTGATATTGAGTAATGCTGCTCTGCTGTATTGCTTTGTCTGCTCTGGCAGAAACTGCTGAACTTAGCACATCTATACATTGCATTTTTTCACTCTGAGCTTATATCTCACTTGTTTCCTTTCAAAGCTATATGTGTATAACATAGAGTTTGGCCATTTAGAGCCTAAAGATAAGACTCGGACATTGTTTTCTACATAGTACTCTACCATTGACCTTATGAAAACCAAGTAAATGTGGTCAGCATTGGCACTTTTGTGGATTGTAACCACATTTGCCTTACTATGTAAATAGCCAACTCTTTATGTTTTGAGCAGATTCGTGTTAAAATATTGACTTCAAAATTTCAATTACATCTTAAATTTTGTATGTCTTCTATAAACCTTCTGAATTCATTTCAATTTCAATTCTAGCTGGCATTGCAATCACAATGCTCCTTGGTCTCAAATTACTAATATTTGGAAGCATGGTTTATCATTTCTTTGCAGCTCACTGTCTGGCATTAGGTGCTTTTGGAGAAATTTTGTAGAGCTAGCACTATTAGAAAGTTTGTTGTTTTTTTTTTTAGATAAAGGAAAAGAGGAAAATGTCTCTCTTTATGGTCTTTTTTCCTCCCATGTGACAACTTTCCTCTTTTCCCACCTTGAATGAACCAAAAAACAAAACAAAACACAATATATGTTTCTATCTGTAGAATAAAACTCCAATATAACTTTATATTGTATTAAATCCACTTAAAAATCCTATTCTATGACACTTTGTGTGTGTCAGTTTTTGTCTATCTAGATTGCTTCTTTACTTTCCAAATTAGATGTTGCTTTCAAAATTTTTCCAGACTTTGGGCTTGGCTGTTATATAGTTTTTGTTCTCCCTAACCTAATACTGTATCAGGAGACACAGTGTCATGCCACAAGATTGTTGGAATATCATGCGTGCACATTTAAGTAAGTTGATGCCTTCTAGATCTCTCCTTGGTAAAACAAATATTTTCCTTTCTAATTAATAAGCAAGTTTTGAGATTATAAATTGTGATTATCTGACTCACTTCGTCACCAAAAAATGTTAAAAAAGATTCAGTTTTATCCTCCTTGGTATCCTTGCTAGAGTTAGCTGGGCGTTAAAAGATTATCATTTTCTAATTCTACAATTTCTTTTACACATACAAGTTATCATAGCTGGCATTTTTCTAAAAGCAGAACTTTTCATTCTTAGTGTTCCTCTTCATCTCCCGTTTTTTAACTCTCATTAAGGGTTTATTGGCTTTCTTAGTTGTTTTAAAATCCACTACCCTCGTTATCTCATTACTCTCTGTGATGCACAAAGATTTCTGAATTTAGACTGTAGCAGCCCTTGTATTCCAAGTTATTTATAACTTTGACAATACTCCATTCCCCTTTGAAAAAATTCTTAATATGAACAGTCATAAAAAAAAAATAGGAAAATCTTAAGAGAGGATGAGAAAAAAATTAATGTTTCCAAATTTCTATTCTCTCCACATTTCCGAAAGATTCTTATGGCCTTGACTAGAAACAGGGCCACAGAATAAAGCTGGCAATGGAGGCTGGCGACAGCACGGAGTGTTGTAAATCAACAGAAAACGTTTTATTGTTATTCCTAGTGCATAGGGAGGATTTTAGGAAAGCAAGTTCATTTGTACCTTTGACTAGCACTCTTACTCTTCCTTACAGATGGGGTAAACTGGGTAGAGGTGTTGGCAGCAGTGAAGATGGAGAGAAATAGATTTGAGGTATTTTTTGAGATGGAACTGAAATTACTAGTCGGTTGGATTGCATATGGGGGAAAAAGGAAAGAAGGAATCAGGACTGACATCTAAATTTTTTTTTCCCCCATAAATTTGCTGACATTGAAGAGGCTACAAGAGAAGAAGATTGTGGCGCAATGGAAGGAAGGAAATGAAGATTCTAATGTATTCGTTTTAAATTCCTAGATGCCTGTAAAATATTCAAAGTAGAGCTGCATGATTCTGAATATGTTTTCGGTAAGGATGTAAATGTGAGATTTATCAGAAAGGTGAAACACTGAAAGCCCTGAGATTAAATGAGATGACTTCGCGAGAGACACTCATTGAGAGTAGTGCCCTGGGGCGCTCTGTCATTCAGAAGTACAGTAGGAAAGGAGAAGTCAGGAAAGGAGCTGAAGAAGGAATACCCGGGAAAATGAGAAATGAACCTGAAATCTTGGGGTCACTAAAGTAATTTTCTAGATATTAAAAGAAAAACTTTAAAACTATATTCATTTGAAACATCAAATGTAATATTTTAAGGTTAACAACAAACGTCTCTCTAAAATATTTTACCTTCGTATTTTAAGTATCTAAAACTCAAAAATTGTTTCTTATATATTAAATTGCAAACCTTTCTTCCAGATCAATGTTTTTGTTTTGACAGTTTAAAATTATATTCTAATGAACAAAATGATCTAACAAGCAAAATTGAGGCAGTCTCATAGAGAGCAGTCTGACACCTGTTGGGGAGATGAGGGGGCTGGGGTGTGGAAGGACTGAGCCAAAAAAAGAGAAAAATCTTTGGGCACTGACAGCAGTGTGGTGATTGCTCGGGGGCAGAGGGCGGGGGGAAAGTAGAAGAGGGTGGGGGGGTAAGTGGTGAGAGAAGGGAGCTTGACTTGAGGAGGGGAACACACAATGCAGTGCACAGATGATGTGCTGTGGATTTGTGCGCCTGCAACCTCTATAATTTTGTTAACCAGTGTCACCCCAATAAATTTAATAAAAAGGAAAAATAAAAAATAAAATTATATATAATTTTGACGTACAAACCTGTACCATATCCATTATTACAGCTGTTTAAAACTTCCCACTCTTTTTAACTATTATGAGCTAATTGATTTTTATGGAGAGAAGAAACCTGCAAAGAGCAGTTTTGGAGGGGATGAGAAGCATCTGAGAATAGTTTTAAGTTTTAACCGCACCAGCACAAATATCCTGAGAGATGATTTTAAAGCTTCAAGTGAATTGCTCTTGGGCTGAAAGCTTATATGCCAAGCGAAATTTCACTAAGGTAAGAGTTTATAAGTGCTGACAAGTCCTTAACTATAGTGATGTTAAAAACATTACTATTTTAAGAACACTACAAAAGCTATTAGAGCTCTCACAGTCCCCTTTCAGTGTTCACTTACTAAAAGAAAGCACAAATATGCAACAAGAGAATGGAAGAACTATTATTTTTTCAGAGGGAAATACTGAAATTTTTAGTCACTTTGGGACATTACAGGAATTCACCACACAATAGAAGAGTTTCCTCTTTACCCATGAGGGGCAAGGGCAGAATAGAAATACTATGATGACACAGAGCTTTCTAGGACTCTGCTGGACTTCGTAACTATCATATTGTTTTATTAAAAGTGATCAGCTAGCAACTTAATATCCCTCTATACAAGATATAGTATGAACTTAAGGGCTCTTCTGATTTCCTGTTATGAGGCTAATTTAGTAATTGCAAGCATAAGCGTATACAGAAAATGCTTAAAAAAGTAGATCACTGTCATTGCTTTCTGTGATCTAGTAATCATATTTTAATCTTGTCTGTATTCATTTCAAAAAGGGAGTCTTAGCTCTTTTATTAGGATGGCAAATCTAGTAACAAGGGTACCATTCTCAAGTAATGAATGATTTCCTCCATCACCATTTATCCAGGAATTTCAAGTTAGAGCTAAGCATTTTCTTCTATATGTGCCAGGTTGAACTGAGTGTCTTCCTCTCTGAAACCAGTAGACAGACACCTATCTTATCTTATCTCAGTTTTGTAATAGAAGAAAAGATTTATTTTAGGTTTATTATGTAGCTTTGGATTATTGTATCTGTATTCTCATTCATAACATCATGCAACTTTTGATAATATTCCAATATATATACTCAATTTTCTCTGAAATGTGTCAAACAACATAAACAGAAATAAACTACAAATGAATGAAACTCTTTGACCTCTTTACATTTAGGGCATTAGTTCTTTTGGGTCACAGATAATATTCTAAATCCTTAAATCCTTCCCACCAGTCTGAAGGCTTCCCCAGATAACACAAGAAATATAGATTTATTTTAGTAAGACTGTGAAGGAAACAATTCCTTGTCTTAAAATCGCCTACCTTGGTGAGAATTTGAGACAAAATAATGGGCCAATATTGGATATATTTCTGAGCCAGGGAAAAATGTTTGCTGCTTTTCAAATTACCATAGAAGAAGCCCTATATATTTTAGCATCTCATTTTCCATCAGCTCTTTCTATTCAGAATATAGACATATCCGTTCCCTCCAGTCCCTCTCATGTTACCAAGTAAACAAATGAAATATCTATAACAAGCAAACAAACTCTCTTTCTCTTTCTCTCTCTCTATATTTATATATATATTTATATATATAGTGCATTTCCCTTGAAATCCCTTACTCTGAACTTCTCTTCTAGTCATGTTTCCAAGTTTCTGGTCATTCTTAGTATTTTCATTCCTAAATTAACTCCAAGTTCAACAAGCCAAGAGTGGTTATGAATTCTACCTGTTTAATACCTCATTCTACTCTTTCATGGATCTGAAGTTTTGTTTTTCTCTCTAGGTTGCAAATTAACAGGTGCCTCATTCCCAGGATTCTTTTATTGATAGCTTCCAGTGCCTACAACATTGTCTGGTTATATATGACACTTTATAAATGTGGGTTAACTTAATGAGCTTATCTATCTAAGCCTATGTATATTTTATGGCTATATAAGCTTGATAAGTGAGATTTTAGAAAAGTTTCATACATTCTGTTTTCAAAACTCTTCAAAGTAAGTGTTGTTCTTATGAATTTTAGGGAAAAATAACTGTTAGCCAAGTAATTTAGACAAGGCAAGATATAAATAAATGGAACCTAGATTTGAATTCAGTTTAGTCAGAATCTAATCCTTATTTTCTTTTAAATTCCATACTGATAGAAAAGAATAATATAGAAAAGGAAAAAAACAAACAAACAATGCTCTTGTTTTCAAGTGTCTTAACTGCTGATCTCAATTGTTTCCTGTGTATCTCCCATACTTGTGACATTGCTGAGTCTTTAGATTCGTATGGTTTTTCTCTGATTTCCTTGCTTTAAGATAAATTAGCTATTTCCATATGCCTTGAAGGATATGATTATTAGATTTGAATTTTTTATTTACAGTACTCTGAATAGGCCTTGGTCACTTTCTTTCCCCTCCATGCTCTGAGAAATGAATTTATTCAATGATACAATTTGTAAACAAATTTTGCTTTCATAACATAACCTGGTACCCCTAAAGTATTGGTCGGACATTTTAGTATTGCTGAAAGGCACAATATTATCCATAAAAGCTGTCAACATGTAGTTGTCTGTCTCTTTTTTAACATTATTTTTGAGGCAAATATTAGATTCTAAGGAGAGAATATTATAAGACTCTAATATAATGAATCATGTAAATTAACACGGAGATGGAGTTTTGTTTTGTCTAGACAATAGATATATTATAATGACCAAAGAGGGTCAGTGTGGTCCCAGTAGAGAAATCAGTTACTTTGTATATTTAAGTAACATCTGGTCCGTTCTTTATCAGTTTTAATGGGAAATCATTTAAACAGAGTGTCTTTATTTTTATAACAAATCATTAGAGCCTATGGTTAAAGATTTTATGATTACAGTGTCATACCTTGTATGTTTTAGAAGGCACATAGGCAAGCAAATGTTTTGGAGAACAGATGCTTTTATCAAAAGAAGTGCTTACTAAGGGGAATTTCACTAAGCAGTTGAAAAGTAAAAGGATACAATTCCAGTCAGAAAGGACAGCATGTGCTAAGACACGTAACATTATAAACAGCACCTACTGAGGTTTAAGGGCTCTACGTCGTCCCTATAGAATAGTATCAGAGGAGAGCGGTAGAGGTAGTGACCTGAAGAGAAGGGGATTCTGAAGCTGAGTTTAGAAAAATGAATGGAGGTCAGAGCATGAACGGCCTGTAAAATATACAGAACAGTCTATATTTTATAATGTAAACCATTGGTGCACAAAGCCAGTGCTTACAGAGATCAGGCAGTTGGCACAAACAGGAGAAAAAGCAGGGGTGACCTCTGGCACACTGCATAAGCCAAAGGACAAATTCTAATTAAAATAACAGCAAAAATATTCCTGATAAGCAGACACATTTTTTTTTTTTTCACTGTTTGGTCTCTCAGGGTCCAGTTAACTTATATAAAGATATGAAGAAAGAGATATTTAAATGCTTCAGATAGTATAGTGATAAAATAAGTGTTACAGATTCTTTGGCAAGTCAAGTGAGGCAGTAAAATGGAGGCTTGGGGAATAAGACACGCAATGCAAGAGGTCATGAGACAGTTATTTTTAATGAAAGATGATTAAGTCTTGGTCGAGAAAAAAGGTAGGAGGAATGTAATGGAAAGAATTTATTGGAGGAGAAATAAAGTGGTGAGAATACAAGGAAAATATCCATTAAATGAGGGGTGATATGAGAGATTGAGACATATGTATATACACATATTAACATGGGCATCAGTACGGATAATTGTATGGTGAATTTGTGAGGAGGTGGGCATGTTGGGGAAAGGAAAAAATTAAGTTGTTCAATGAAATATACTTGGTATTTATGTAATATTATTAAGCAAAGTTACTCAAATAAATTTAATAATAAAAATAAAATGCTGTTTAAAAGTCTGTATAACAACTCAGTGAGATATATCCATGAGGTAATTTTCAACAAGAGTATGGAGATTTTATGAATTTTGGGTTAGTGTACAGATTTCAAAATCATCAATTTATAAGCAATAATTAAAGAATGGCTATAGAATAAATATTAAACAGAAATTGAGAATGCAGTAAACTCTAGAACCCTTATGTGTAACCCTATTAACAGGTACGTTTATCATTATTTCTTTATACTTGCAATTCTGTTTAAAATTCTAGATTTTGTCGATTTGACATTTTTTCCCCACGTTAGAAGAGTGGATTCATTTTTTTAAATATTTATTTAGTTTTCTCAAACAATAGTCATTGGCACCAATTCAGTGCCAGCAGGAATCTCTAATGTGGGGCGTGGTGAAGAAGGGAAATTCATTTGGTGCAAACAGCTCAGTGATAATACAGTATGGCTTGGGAAAACAGCACTGTTGGGGAGCAGCTTCACAGTGAGGCTGCCTCCTGGCCAGCCGGCCCTGGAGCCAGGCCCCTCTTCAGCTAGACAGTTCCACCCTTCCGTGGTCCTCTGTGCTCTGCCCTGCTTCAATCTAGTCTATGCTTTTATGCTCCACCCTCATCTGTTTTGCTCTGCTGAGATGTCTTTAGTGCCTCAGTTCTAGAAGGAGAATCTTCTGTCTTGGGTGGAAAATGCATTCCTGGAGCCAACCAGGAGCTGGCTTATATAGACAAGAGTCCCTGGCCCTGGTCGCTGATTGCTCTGTCCTCATGCAAATAAGGATGCCAAATCCTCACAGTTTGATTGGTCCAAAGGCATTTGTCCTGATTGGTCAGAATAGTGCTGTTCTGATTGGTCAGCACTGCATAGCTCTGATTAAATGGGGAAAGACTTAGTACTATTGGTTGAAATGGGATTCCAGAAAACCTTTATAAGGGCTGATGAGCTCGCAGAGACACAATGCAGGCAGACAGGTTACAGCAAAGGCAGTCCGGGTCAGAGGCTACTCTGTGAAGTGCCGTTTGTGTGAGACACCCCTGTGCAGAAATGGCTGTGAGGCTCTGTCTTTTTGTTGTTGCTTTTAATGTGAGCCCAGTTAGCTACCAGGAGCCCTGCTTAGTATGTCTGTTCCCCTCTAATCCCTCAGCATCTACATTTTTTTTTATTCATTTAAAATTTCAAGTGTCCTTGGCTACAAACTTTGAGTAATTAACTGGTGCATTACTTATGCCTTAGAACATGATCGATTTTGTGAATGTATTCTCTGTTATTAGTATATACTGTTCGGTATCTGTCCAAAAGAACTGCCTTTGGATAATGCTGTTTAAGGTTTTTTAGTCCCTTTTTTCTACTAGTTCTGTCTCAGTGAGTGTCCTTTATTGTATTTATCATTCATTACTTGGATCTTTCCCTGTGTTATTTTGTGGGGAAGTATTCAGAGTATTTTGTGTCATGGGGCTTTTATGAGTTGGTATCAAAATAATTTCTTTTAATTGTTTAGCTAAGCCTATTGGTATAATTATTTACTGTTACGATTACTATGTTTGTTCTCAGTTGTCATATATACTTTAATTACTGTATCAAATGTTATATTTATTGTATATTCATTTTTTCTCTTGATTCATGTTTCCTAATCTTTACTCCTTTACTGAAAAATGTTTTGGTATATAAGAAGTTTTGCATTTTATTCTAGTGATTAACATTTTATAAGCATTTTTATAGTGACCATAATTTACTTTTTTATTACTTGACCTTATAGTTTCTGTCAGTTTTAAATGTTCTTTTTTTCCTAACTTATTATCTATCCAGCTGGCAATAATCTTATTCTAATTTACTTTCTTTTCCCCATCCTTACTTGATTTTAAAAAGTATTTTTCAGAACATAAAATGTTTATGTTATTCTTCAACTCATTTCACCATAAACCACTCTTGTTTTAATATTAGCTCCACAGTTAAATATTTGAAATGCTTGCAATGACTTTTTGTAAATTTCACCATGTATGATTTTACTGGATAAAGCTGAACCTGTTATAAAGAGCAGTGAGGCAAAACTTTTGACAATCCTGGAAATGTTTTGTATCTACATTGTCCCATAAGCTACACACTAGCCACACATGAGGATTGAACATAAAATGTAACAAGGACCTAAGGAACTAAAATTCGGTGATTTGAATTGTAGTTAATTTTAATTTTAATAGCCACATGTAGCTAGTCTAACCATGTTTAGACTATGCATCTCTAATAGATTCTTCAGGGAGGGCTCTTGTTTATAATATTTGATCATTTCTGGCTTATTCAAAATTGTTTTTCTGTGGTCTTAAAACTTAAAGAACAACAAAAATTTTTTTTCACTGTTTTTTGAGTGTTTTAGAAAATGTTGATCTATTTCTTCATGATTTGTATGTTATTTTTCACAGGCAGGGTATCATTATACTTATTTTGCCTTTGTAAGTCATTAGAGTCACCAGGTTTAAGTGAGCGATATGATTATTGTTTAGTAAGTTACAGAGTTATGCAAAAATTACAACAGTGTAGTTTTACAACATGTGCAGCCTGATAGGATTTTGATAGGCATTGCTTTGAATCTACAGATACATTCGAGGAGGATAGATGTCTTAACAAAATTGAATCTTCATTCAGTGAAAATGGTATATATTTTTAGCATTAAGCTTCAAAGATGTTCAAGACTGCTGAACATGATCCATGTTCTGGAGGACCTGCAACAAGCAGAACAACTGAGAATGTTGAACACGTATGCTGCAATCAATAAAGGTTCGTGTGAGGTCCCAAGGTGCTTACTTTGAAGGGGACTAAGGCGTCATTGTCCTATGTACAATGTTTCTTGCATCTTCTTCAATAAATGTCTCTATTTTTCATAGCGCATGGCTGGGTATTTTCCAGACAGACCTCGTATATATGTATGTACATATATTGTACATGTATGTGCATATATGTCCATATATATGTGAGTGTGAGTGTATGACTCCTCTCCAAGCAAACACATACCATATATATTAAAGACTTTTCACTTACTTGTATATTTTCTCACAAATGTTGGGAAATTTAAAAGAGATACCACTATTTGTTTCATAGGGCTAAGGTAATAAAGTATTACAAACTAAAAAAAAAAAAAACAGACTTTTTTTTCTCACAGTTCTGGAGAATAGAAGTTAGAAATTAAGGTGTTAGAAAAGCCATATTCTGAGACACTTGATTGGGTACAGAGCTTCCTACTTTGCCTCTTTCTAGCTTCTGGTGGTGGCCGCAAATCCGTGGTGAGCTTTGGCTTGCAGCTTCCCAACTTCAGCCTCTGTCTCCATCTTCACAGAGAGATTTTCACATAGAGTTCTTATGAAGGCAATAGTCATATTGGATTAAGGGTCCACCCTATTTCAAATGATCTCATCTTAACCAGTTACATCTGCAAAACTCTATTCCAAATTTCACATTTTGAGGTACTATGGATTAGACTTCAACATATATTTTGGGGGTTACACATTTCAACCCATAATGCATACTTTTTTCTTCAAAGGTGGTTATGTCAGAATAATAAACAATATTTAAAAATGTATTACCACAGACCTATATCTTCCTAAGTTTATGATATTTTTAAAAAGCCCACAAAATGTTGTGATATATTTTTTGTTGAGAATATCTCAGGTTTTTCCTAAAATGTCTTCTTCTCTAGATTCCTATTCATTAAAAGGTTACTGCCCTAAATGATTAGATATAACATAAATACATTTATTAATCTAGGCCCAGCTACTTATTTTAATGTAAGTTAAGAGAACACAACAATAAAGGACTATATTAATAGTCATTTAAAATCATCAACAGGCCACATGAAAATTTAGCCATCCTCAAAGGAGTACTTTTCACTTTTGAATTGTTTTATTAGATATGTAAAATGTGCTGTAATTTCCCAAATGTGGCCTTTTTTTATTTAAAATACTATGTATGTTTTAAAACATTTCTCTGCTGTATAAACCAATGCATAATATTAAATTATATAGTTTAGCTTTATATTAGCTTTATGATTTATTAGCATTTCTTTTTGATGAGGAACTAACATGACTATCTATTATTTTTACAATTTTGGAAATCAAATTTATGAATTAATTTATTTTAACATAGTTGGCATATCTATTAATTGCTATAAATTATAGTGAAAATGTTCAATTATTACTTATATACAATATAAATTGTGATCAAATTGTTATGACACTTTATATGAATAAAACCTTTATGAACTATGTATTTCATGAAAAATAAATAAGTACTATATATGTATATTATAAATCTAGTTCATGGTACTACACAGAGCTCAGGAAGAAGACAATGGGAATTTTTGCAGATGTTGCATAAATACAATATTTGTCAAGCTTTCAAATCAGGAGGAGGTTTACAAAAGCTTAGTAAGCAAACAGCAAAACATTCTATATGATACAACTCAGATAAGGTCCTGCTTTTTTTTTTTTTTTTTTAACATGATATAATGTAACAGGGTGCAGCTAGGCCTTCCCCAAAGGGGATTTATACTGGAGGAGTCCAGAACTTGGGGTGTCCAAGAAAAATATACTATATTCACACCCTCCCAACCCCCGCCGGCCGCAGGGGGCTGCCATGGGGGATGGGAAACAGGGAGCAGGGCCATAAAGATTTACTTTGAATATCAATAACAGGCCAGCTTCATACTGGACAAGGGGCAGAGCCATTGAGAGTCATTTTGCATGTCAGTAACAGCAAGATAGCTTCAAATCTCATAAGCAAAGGTGGTTATTTTGTATATCAACAAGGCTAACCAGGAAGGTTTGCACAAATTAAATTCAGGATGTAACTGGCAAGCAGCTCCCCGTTATGGCACCTGCTGAAGGAGTTGGAAATGGGGTTACGGAGGAAGATTCGCGCCAGGATTTAAACCCGGGACAGTCATACAAGGACCTTTTGACCGTGCGGTTTTGGGAGCGGAGTGGGGAACCCTTGACTTCGCAGCTTGGGAAGCAAGAAAGCAAGATGCAGCAGCCATGTAAATCAGCTCCACTGGTTAAAGCGTGTGGGCACAAGAGCTTGTCGACAGTTTGCTCCACGCTGCCAGAGAACAGTGTGAAGACCATGCGAGACGGAAAGGGGAGAGAAGACTCCTGCTAATGGACCATGAGAAGGTGCCATGCAGTTTTGGATAAAGAACTGGAGATCGCAGCGACACATCTGATGGTGCTGGGAACAGCGAGAGGCCTGCCTAGTCGGGCCCTGGACTGCTGTTCTCTTCCTTCTGAAGGAAGGTACCCCTGACTGGCCTGACTGGGCAAAGGGGGGAAAGGCAGGACTGTGTGTGTTCGTGGGTGTTTGGGTGTTTTAAAGGGATTTTTGAGATTTAACGGCAACATTTAGTTATTATTCAAAACCTGTATAACTTCTGAATAAATAGTTCCTTTCCTTTTCAGCAAACGCTGCCATTGAGAGCCATAATTTTTAAGGGCAGCGTGCAAACGAACCTAGAACAGAGGGACCCCGGGGGAAAGGGGGGTGTTGTTCTGGTAGCATCTGGGGCTCCTCCCAAAACGGGTCCACATTCGGTAACAATGGTGTAGGTTACAGATTATTTCTATGTATCTATCTATATATAAATTAAGTAAATCACATACGGTATTCCAGGTCTAAAACTTCCTGTTTCCTGTATTAAAGATTGTTTGTTGCTGACTTTTCAGAGCTCTTCCCCTGTTTTGACACTTACTCTCTCCTGTAAACTGTCAGGTAATTAAATAGTATGAATAATTCTCGATTTTCAATTTTCTCCAAGAATTATCCTACCTGTCAATTAGTCGTTTTCGAGTTAGATCTAAACTATATTTTTGTACTACATCTAAAATAAGAGGATAAAACTTCCTCATTGTGTCAGATCAAAAACGACAAAGTAGGCTTATCATGCATAACACTCACTCCAAAGAATAGACATTTAAATTTGTGAAATAGAATGGCAGCATTCAATAATATAGGTATCATTCCATTGTTGATGAGTAAAGCAAGTAGTTGGCGTGCAGCAGTGTATAATCAGGGAAAAAAATATTTTTAATAAAAAGGTTTTAAAAACTTTAAATTTTAAGGGAATCCCCAAGATATGCAAATAAGATTTTAATTCTGTGTACCAATTATACAAAGAAAATTTAAACAAAATCATCACATCTCAGGTCAAAGGACAAGGGTGAAAATGTAAATGTGGCCATAGGAGGGAGCATAGGCACAATATGAATAAATCTAAAATACAGTAGAATCTTAATCTGTCTCACCTGTGGTGAGACATAAAGGAACTGTTTAGAAGTTTAAACATCACAATCCCAAGCTTTATTTTGTTTAGGCTACATAGTTTTGCATAAAATTATAATATCAAAAGATGTAGATTTACATCCCATTTACCTGTAAATAGAGTTTAAAAACACTTAGCATGAATCCACCTATGCTAGTATTTCTTTAAAGAAAAGAAATATATTTATGACTTGTTCAAACACTCTGCTGATACCTATGTGATACAGTTGAATAAGACAAAATTTGACTCTCAACAAATAATATGTTAAAGGAGATGTAAATATTTACACACGCATTACTAGCTATAGTATGTGTTTACATAAAGATGTATGCAGAGATAGTAAAAACTCCCAGGACAGATATTAGGTGGGTAGTTGGAGGATTAGAGAGTTTTCACAGAAGAAAGGGCATAAGAGTGAAGTTGAAAAGAATGCAAATTGAACAAGCCAAGGCTACTGGTGAAACACTAAAAGAAAATAAAGTTTTGAGATAAAGCTTTTCTAATTATGTTTTTCATACACAGTGAACTTCTTTAAAATTCAGTCCCATTAGATGAAAAAGACAGGTAATGCTTTTATTTGTCACGTCTACAAATCCACTAATTCTCTATTCTGCAATATCTAATGTGCTGTTAGTCCCATTTGTTTTTATTTCATTGTATTTATTTTTATGTACAGGAATTACGGCTTTTTATATGTTTCATTTCTCTACTTAACATGGTTAATTTTTCATCTAATTTCTGTACATATAGAATGCAATTGAAATAAAATTTTATTTTGGAACGCATTTACTAAAAGTCACATTGATAGTGCAGAAGCTTTGCTTACACCCATACTCACATCTAATTTCTTCTATTGTCAACAACTTTCATCATATGGTGCATTTGTTAAAATAACTGAGGCAATGTTATTAATGAAAATTCATAATTTATATTTTCTTAATTTTTAACTAAATGTTCTCTTTCATCTTAGAGGATTATATAGACTATACCACGTTACAGTTAGTAATCATGTCTACTTAGGCCCCTTTTAGCTGCGATAGCTTCTCAGACACGCCTTGTTTGGTATAAACTTGCCAGTGTCAGGTGCACTGTTCAGAAATTTTGTAAAATCTCCTCAATTAGGCTTTGTCTGATAATTTTCTTTTCTGATTATGCTGGAGTTATCTGTTCCTGGAAAATGACCACAGAGGTTTAAATGTTATTTTCATCACATCATATTAAGAGTGCATACTATCAAAATGATTTACCACTGTGGATGTTGACTTTACTGACATGGCTGAGAAAAATCTTGTCAGGATTCTCAATTCTACAGTTATTTTTTTAAAATTTCCTTTTTCTGCACTGTACTTTTTGGAAGAGAGTCACAATGTGCTGTATACACTTACAGAGCAGACAGTTATTTGAAATTATTTTGCATAAGAAATTTGTCCCTTCTCCCCCAAGTATTTGTTCAACATTTATATCATTAGGGGCTTATGAATATTTATGAATATGTATTTAAACTCATGGACAAGCTCAAATTATTCCACCTCTGACCATTGGGAGCTCTTTCATTTGGTCCCTTTGTCCCTTTGACAGAACGCCATCATCCTGGGATTTTATTTGAACATTAATTTCTAGCACTACCAAATGCTTCAGTTTCATCATGTATATTTCCTACCACAGGTTTAGAAATAGCCATTTATCCAAGCGGCTCTTCTTAATGTAGAATTTTATTAGAAACTCTTGATACTAGAAATCATGGATGCTAGGCGTGCTCATGTTACTAGGATATAGTTGTTTCTAAGCACTCTTTCGTGATAGAACGAAGATATGAATGTGTGCATGCCAACCCATGCATATATGCGTATTAATAGATGTTGCTCTGCGTGACCATCTGTATGTCTGTTGAGTTAAACATGAGTTCTGCCATGGTTTGAATGTTTATGTCGCACCAGAATTCGTACATTGAAATCGTAAGGGTCAATGCGATGCTATTAGGAACTGAGGCCCTTGAGGGTGCTTAAATCATGATAGTAGAACCTTCATGATTGTGATGAGTGGTTTTATAAAAGTGGCCCCACAGAGTAACATTTGTACCCTGTGAGAATGCAAGAAGAAATCTTCAACTTGGAAGAGGGCTTTCATCCAACTACGCTGGTGCCCTGATCTTGGACTTCCAGCCTCCAGAACTGTGAGGTATTTTAGTTGCTTATAAGTTACTCAGTGGGTGGTACTTTGCCATACTGCACAAACTGATACAAGTTTATTTGATAGAGCCAATGCTAATCCATCACTACGTGACTCATTCTACCTTTCTTTTCTTACTTATTTCTAAGTTCCCAGTCCAACCTTGAGATATCTGAATCTGGCCAACAGCAATTTTATAAAATAGAGTATACTGGTTATTTATTGATAGTTCCATTTACCTTTAGTATTTAAGACTCCACTTATTTCCAAAGTTTCTTAGGTCACCACTTTTACCCTCCCTCCTCCAGTCAGGTGGTTTACTCCATTCGTACCAAAATTAACTTGCTTTGGTCACATTCTGTATTTCATCCTGGATTCCAGGTTCCTAAATAATTTTTCATTTGCATATAATAATGTTCACTCATGTTGTAAAATAATATGGACTTTGACAAATATGTAGTGTTATACAGCCACCATTATATTAAATAGAATAATGTCACCACTGAAACATGACCTGTGCTTTTCCCTTTCAACATGTGCTCCACCCCATGCACCTGGAAAACACTGGTCTCTTTACCATTACTGTAGTTTTGCGTTTTCTAGAATGTCACCTAGTTATAATTAGTGTAAAAAATAATGTAAATTGAGCCACTTTAAAATGAACTCACAGCTGACACCCCAGAGGATCTGTCTCATATGTCTTATTTCTGAATCATTTGGAATGTTTTAACTGAACAAAATAATCCTTGGACTGGACCTAAAGCAGCACTGTATTCCCAATGAATTTTGTGACGATAACAGGAAAGCATATATTATGAACACTAGAGTAAAAATTAAAGACATTCTTTAGAATTAGCATCACTATGTTAGCTTATCTGCATTTATAAAAATTTCTTCCTTAGTTTATTAACACCCATAAAAAAATCCTTCCTTTTATTAATGGAATTATTCCCTTTCTCATAAGTACCTTTTGCCTTTCCCTCATAAGCTAAACACTATTTAGTTTTCTGTCTGAATCAGTGCTTTTCAAATACCTATTCTGTTGGATATCAAATAAACACCTGTTGCCTCTCCCTTTGGCCTTTAATTCTAGGTTAACATTACATAAAGCCTTTCCTGAATGGCTTCCTTCATTTAGCGGTGTGTTTGCATGTTTGCTGATGAAAACGTCCCTATAGTTCTAACTCTTGTTCATCAACAGGTAAGGTGTTCTATTGTTTTGTTTTCTTCTCTATCTTATTTCAAAGACTTTCTATTTCTTCTCGGTTTGTCACTTGGTTATATCTCTACGTATAGATATGTTGACACTTATCATATTTTATTTTCTGAGATTTCTGAACCTGTGGTTGGGTATGTGTCATTAATTCTGCAAAATGTTTGGCCATTACTACTTTCATTGTTTCTTTTGCTTCCTTCTTCTTTTGTATTATGGAAGAAAGGGGTGACTCACTAAACCTGACATGCTCAGGGGAGGGTGTGTAGCAGCCTTACAGACTTATAAGGATGCCTGCAAACCGCAAACCTTACAAACCACAGAGGATGGTTTCAAATTAAAACTTAGTGACCAAAAGGAGTTCATGGTGGGTAGTCTTGTCCTATGCGGCTATTTTTCCCTAACAAAAGTCAGTCTTTACCATAACTCAGTCTGTCTGTTGTCTTTCTGAGTCTAGGAGAAATATATTTGGAATGTCAATTTCCTTTTTTCTGGGACCCTCAAAGCACCAGCACAGAACCAGAAGGAGACTACAAATCCCCTCATTGTTATTGTTATCATGTAAATTGTTAACCATTAACTATCCTATATCCACCTGTGTAAAAGTATGAGTCTATCATTTTACCTTTTATCATTGCAAGGTTTTCCCTATTTTGCTCTCTCCTTCCTCCCTAAAGCATCACCAGAGGATTTCATGTAACCCTCTTACATCTTTCGCTCGATTGTGATTTATAAAATAAGGTGCTGAAATGCCATTATGTGGAGCATTTTTTAAATTCATTGCGATTTTGCTTCCTGGCAATTGTCATCAGTTTGGCTTAAATAAACTCAAAAAATTTCTTACAGGTTTGGATGTCTCTTACACTGACAGCTTTTCAATTATATGTATTTCACTTATTTCAGTGTCCCATAGTTCTTGAATATTCTTTTTAATCTTATTTAATGTTTTCATTCTTTTTTCTTCACATTTTAGTTTGGGGAGTTTTTATTGCCTTTCTTCAAGTCCACTGATTCTTTACATAGCCATTCTTTATATAGTCTACTGTTTTACTATTTTTGAATTATAGCATTTCTTTTTGATTCTTTCTTACTAAAGTTTTCATCTCTCCTTAAATCATCCATCTATTCTTGCATGCTGTCTATTTTTTTCCATTACAGCTCTTAAAGTATTAATCATAGGTGTTTTAGTTAGTGAATTTTAAATTCCTTGTCTTCAAATATCTTTGTCAAATGTGAGTCAGCTTCTTATGCTTGCTTTGTTGTTTCAGATTTATTTACTTCTTTATTTTGCTTTTTATGTTTTGCAGTTATATATTAAAAGCCAAACATAATGTATTAGATGATAGAAACTGAGATAAATAGTCCTTCAGTGTTAGGTTTTATATTAGTCTCACTAGAAGTTTTGTGGCATTTAATGTTTGACATATCTGTAGGTGCCAGAGGATTCACATTTCCCTAGTGCCCTAGTTTTCATCTCTCCTGTTGATTCTGGGCTTTCCTAAGTATACCTCTGAGAGTTGGAGCTTATGCTACTGTAATCTCTTATTATTAAAGTGGAGACCCATTCCTGTGTACATGAGGTGTGTGTAAGGGGGAATCATATTCTGTAAGTATGATTAAATCTCAGCTTTTGTGGGCCTGTGTCCCTGGCATGTAACCATCACTAGTGCTTCTCAACATTTTTCTTCTACTAGATGAGACATAAAAGCTCCAAGGGGCGAGAATTGGAAAAGTGCCCTTTCTTCAACTAGGATCAAACTTTGGCAGTCTTTTCTTCTGCAGAGTAAGCCTTTCCAAAGAGAATGCTCTCAGTATATGTCATTATTTTTCTCCCTTGCCCCTGCTAGAGCCAAGAACTTACCTTTCCCAGATCTTCACTATATGACCTTGCAGTTTTTCCAGTGGTAAAATCCAAGAACGTGTAGGACCCCCACCCCTGTCCTAGGCTTTCTTATTTCCATGGTAATTTGCACTAAGCTTCCAGTAATTCATCAAAATGATCATTTAATCGTTCTTATCAATTTCTTGTTCCAATAGCGTCTGTTCCAGCTCAGGATAACTTGGCTGTGATTCTCTAGATTTTCCTGTCTCTTTGGTTTTTGACATTGTGATTTACACTATGATCTTAGGTATCTGATGGGGCTGATTTTCAATTTGTTCATCTATTTTCTGGTGAAGATGCTAGTGATTACTTCCAAACTTTTTGCATATCAGAACTGAAACTAGTAGTGTAATGACTCTCTTAAAATCTCTTTCTACTAGTTCTATCATCTCTAGTTCAGTTTTAATTTTTTTCTTTTTATTATAGACCATATTTTCCTTCTTCTTTACAAGTCTGATGAGATTTTTGAAAATTAAAGGCTTTCTTTGTTAAATAGAGGGTTTAGTTTTGTGTAGGGCTAATTAGCTTCACTTCTGAGGAACTTCTGATTACTCTGTATGATACCTTGTGAATTATCAGATATTCCACTCCGGGTAATTAGAACATGAATAAGTTCTGGTGTTATGTGATTGTAACCAACCAAAGCAGGGCTGGTGGACATGGTGCCTTGATGCATGACCAACCAATTAATGTGGAGGGAAACAGGTTTTTATTTACAGGATTCCAACCCCTAGGGGGCTGAGAACACTCCTGCTAGGAGCTCTGACCTTCCATGAGACCCAGCAGGTCCCTTACTCCCCATGAGGCTGTAAGACAAGAACATAACCACAAGTTCCCCATATCCTTATCTGTTCTCAGGCTGGCTGTGCAAACAATTCTCCATCTTCTGTGGTAGGCAGACTCATGGGTTTTAGGATCACTATCCGCTCGCAGCAGCTCTTTCCTTCAGGATGCTAGGTATATTGTCCTCAGCCTTCATGTAGTTGTCCAGGAAAACATGCGCCAAGTTACACTGGATCATGGTGGAGTCCAGGAAGGCACGTGTCTCGAGAGCGCGGTCTCTCTGTATGTCCTTCAGAGAAGCAGAAGTAGCATTCCTCATTCATAGTTCAGCATTCCAGGCAACTCCCACAAATCCGTCCTTGGTTATGCAGGTTCCTGCATTTCCCAGCTCCATCAGCTTTGCAGCCATGTTCTTCGGGAAGATTTTCCAATGCATCTCCTCTTTCTTACTCCAGCTTCTTCCTTATTACAGACTGCATGCCTCCTTCCTTACTATACCAGGCTGCTTGGTGGAAACGAGACTCCTAGGCAGCATGGCTGCCTCCTCAGAGAAGCAGAAAGAAGTAGCTCCTCTCTCACGATAGACAGTATGGGGGAATCTCTTTTGGCTCTCTCTTGGCCTGCCCTTATTTTAAATCCTGACATGGAGCTTCATGTAACCTCATGTCCTGCCCCTCCTACAAGGAGCTACTTTTGCCAGTTCCCTCATATATTTTTTTTTTTTTTTAACTATCTTTGGCTGCCTATTCTAGTCAGGATAAGAGCACCTTGTGACACTGGAGCCTGTCTCCCTGCCTCTCACACAGGCACTCTGTAACTCCCTTGGCTCTGTCACAAGTCCTGGAACGCTCTTACAGTCATGACTTCTTTTGTCTGGGATGGTAGAACAGACATTAACTTGCCTTTTGTAATGCAAAGTATCTTAAGCTCGGTATCATTCATTTCCCCCATCCACCAATCCAGGTTTGTGGGGAATATGCGTTGCTATTTTGGGGACCCCTTCTCTGCACCCTGTTACATGACATCCAGGGATTTATACTTCTGCTCCTTTTGAATGGTACTTTACTGAATTTTGGGTATTTTTCTCACAGACCTGTGCTGGTCACAACTCAGATAAAGTTCCAAAGGAGTCTTCTGCAAATTATTGGAGGGCTCTTTCTATGAAGTCCTCTTTTTTCCAATACTTCATCAGATTTCAGCCTCCTGGAGGCTTTCAGCTCTCTGTTGATAACTGGGGAGATTGTCAGGTTCCAACTGGATCACGTTTTTCTGAGCTGCAGTCTGGAATTCCCCCCAGAAAGTAAAGAGTGTTGATTGTAAGGCAGGTGAGTTTCTCAGGGCTAGTATAACAGATTACCACAAACATGAATGCTTTCAAACAGTATTCTTTAATTGTCTCACAGTTATGGAGGCTACAAGTCTGCAATCAAGATGTAGGCAGAGTTATGTCCTCTCCAAGCTTCTTCCTAGGCTCTGGTGATTACTGGCAATACTTGGCATTCCTTGGCTTGTGGTGGCACAACAACATTTGTGTTCTTCATCACATGGCACTCTCTCTGTTAATTTTGGCACCCAAATTTTCCTTTTGTTTAAGGACACTAGCCATTGAATTAAGGCCCACTATAACTGAGTGTAGACTCATTTTATTTTTATTATTCTCCAAAGATCTTAATTCCAAATATGGTCATAATCATAGATTCCAGGTAGATGTCGGTTTCAACAGAGCACTATTCACTCTAGTGCAGAGATCAGTTTATTTGTTTCAAGAATCATCTTCTGAATACTGTTGTTTCATATAATTTACAGTTTTTCACTTGTTTCACATGGAGAATAATTCAATTCCTTTTCCTCTATTGTGGCAAGTAGCAGAAATTTTCCTCATCATTTCTGTTTATCCCACGCCTCTCTAGTAATTTAATTGGGGTTCAGTCACAATTTTCTTTTAAGAAATTGTCCCATTGCCTAAATCCTGGCTTAAATACAAAACAAAGCTTAAATATATCACAAGAGTAGAAAATTATGGAGAGCAAATGTTGAAATGCATTAATCGCATATAAATTAATTTGATTAACATTGATATTTCAATGTTATTGAGGGGTAGAATGTACAATTTATTGAATTGTGCTTAGGCAAATGTGGCATACATGAAATGGATACAGTGGCGGAGAAACAAAGTAAAGATTTCAGGAAAATATTTGCTACAGAAGTTTAAGGATCTGAACCAGTATGAGGCAGTTTGTTAGGAAAAGATATAGTCAAATCTCTGCTAGGGTTGAATTGTTGTAATTTGCCAATGTACTAGGAAAACTGAAAATGACAGGATTCTAACAACACAGGGGCTACAGCTAAGTGTTCAATGAATGTTGTTATAATAAATTCATGATTATACTTTTAAGGAGTATTTTGGGGGCTCCACTCACAAATCCCAATGAAATAGTAAATCATGGGCTATGATGAATTTGTGACATAATTGTAACTATATACATTTACTCTCATGCATCTATGATATCTTTTACTAGACAACTCTTTTTTTTTCATTTAGGTTAGAATTTTATGACATGATTCTTCAGAGTCATATTATGAATATCAGAGTAAAGACAAAGTATTGTCAATGAATGGCACATTCTTTTAGATGTCCAATAAATTTTCAAGTTTTAGAGTTCAGAAAATTGTATTTTTGAGAACTTTTCTTAAACAATATGGAAAATCTGAAAGTGTATGAAATACAAAAGTTGACATTCCATCACTGGAGAAACATGATTCTTGTTAAAAAATGAAATCAGAATTTTTGATTCACATAACATTTCATTGCTTCTGATATCAAAGGATAAGGTAGCTAGAATAATTCTTTTAGTAATAAAAAGTAAATTAAACTTACCTAGACTATGGAGTAATTTAAGAGAGAAATGTAGTAGCATTGTTATTTAGTGGAATCTATAAGTCCCTTCATCTACATAGGTTTCCTAAGCTTTTTTGACTCTAACAAATTTGAATTTTTTATTAATATTTTATCATAATTGGCTGTTCATTGACATTTTATTGATACATTAATATTAGAATGCACTAAGTGTTTACTCCATCCACAAATTATGTTAAAGATCATAGAATGCACAAAACTTAATACATATGATTATTTTGTTCGAAGATATTTAATTATTAAACAAGGTATGCTGATTGGGAGAGAGACAAAAAATTGTCCTTTCCAATTCAGAATACGTCATTCGATGAGTAAACATGGGTTTGTAAGCAATTGCTTTTATAAATGCCATGTAATTATGTGACTGCAAAGTGCTGATTTCACAATATTCCTTAAAACCTTTAATTTGTTCATAAGCAATAAATTTGTATTCTCCTGGCAGAGCTGTGGGAAATATTCATTCAAGCATAAGAGAACAGAATATATAAAAGCATGGAAGTGTGAATTAGCACATGTTCAGGGAATGGCAGAAACACAGAATATAATAAAGAGTGAAGAGAAAGAGTGGCATAGAAGAAAAATAGGTTAAAATTGATTGAAGGACCTTGAGCAGAATGTTAGAGTCTAAATGTTAATACTATGTACAGTGGAGTACCATATGAGGGTTATGCTTTAACATAACAATTATTTTTTCTCTATTTAAAAGTTTACATTTTAGGTTTTTATTTTCTATTGTGCATATAAGGGACCAGAAGAACAAAATAATCAAAATTATCTAAGCTTTTCAGCTAAGATGACTAAGACAAGATATATATTAACTCTTATTTTTAAAGTGTATATAAATAAAGCATTATTCTAAATTGTTCCCTATCTTCAAGGTGAGCTCAAGCGAGGTATATAAACAGGCATTTAAAAAATTAACTGAAAATTTATATTAAAGATAATGTAAAGATGGTAAGACTTAATGACCTTCAACTCCTTTTTAAAATATTGTATTTATTTATTTTTAGAGAGAAGGGAAGGGAGGGAGAGTTGCCTTTAGGACACACCCCAACCAGGGACTGGGCCCGCAACACAGGCATGTGCTCCGACAAGGAATCAGACTGGTGAGTTTCCACTTTGTGGGACTATGCTTAACCAACTGAACCACACCGGTCAGGGTGATCTTCAATTCTTTTTAAATCCATATTATTCAGAAAAAATATGTGGAACTGTAAATTTTCTTCTCAATTATATATTCAGAATATAGAAAACTATCTTACCCTATTCAGGGTAATATAGAGAAAATTAAAAAATCAACAGAATGTCATTATCTTATGATTTTTCTGATCTTGTCCTGTTTCCTTTGTAACTGTTATTTATTTCTTGCTTCCCAGTATAGATTATTTATCATTGTAAGGATTGAATTTGATGTAATATTTAATCTCACAGGCCTTAGAGTCCAAGTGGCCTAAACTTTTCAGTTCCATTCATTTCTTGCAATGTGATGTAGACAAAACATCTACACTCTTTCGTGTGTTTAAACCTGAACACAATGTGAATATAGCCCATATTATAATGTGACAGAATATTTAAATAAATTTATGCAGGAGAGATATTTACTTCAGGGTCTGGCATATGACTGCAGTTTAAGAAATCATGGAACATACTGTTCCTTTGTGGGGAAGAAGCTTCTGAAAATGAATTTTCACTTAAATAAACTGTGGCTTGGTAGAAATAACAGTAGATAAACATCTACTTTATAGGTTTCTATTTCATTGTTCTATTATGTAAAAAAAAAAAAGAGTAGATCTATTCCACAAAGTGTTGATATTTTTTAGATATGCATAAAAAGAATCTGATAATAAGTATAAGCTTAATATAGCTTAGCTTTGACTCTCTAGAAATTGTAGTCTCATTTTTCACCATTTGTTAGGTTCTATTATATGGTAGAAAGCATTCTATTTTTAGGAATATAAATTAAAAAATGACTTTGTGTTCGCAATCCAGAGGTCAAGTCCAGAAGAGGGGGGAAGAAATAAAACCACACAATGTAACTTAATAAAAGTATCAATGTGAAATAAGATATAAAATTAAGAAGCATTGCCCTGGTCATGGTGATTCAGTTGGTTGGAGCATTGTTCCATACACCAAAAGGTCAAGGGTTTGATCAGTATTCAGGGCACATACTTAGGTTGCAAGATCAGTCCCAGTCCCTGGTCGGGGAGTCTACTAGAGGCAATTGATTGATGTTTCTCGCTTTCTCTCTCTCTCTCTCTCTCTCTTTTTCTTTCTCTCTCTTCTCTTCCTCGCTTTCTCTCTCTCCCTCCCTCATTCCCTCCCTTTCTCTCTAAAAAGTTAATGGACATATCCTTGGATGAAGATTTAAAAAGGAGAAGTGTTATGAAAATTAAACGCAGAGTGTTCCTAATTGAAAATTAGACGTGGAATATAAAGTATAATTAAACAGAACATTTCATATTGAAAGGGGTTAAAATCAACATACAAGTATCAGTTGTGTTTCTTCACAACAATCTATCAAAAAAAAAAAGAAATCAAGAAAACAATCAAATTTACAATAGCATAAAAAGACTTAGAATTAAATTTAACCAATAATTGAACTTTCTATACACTGAAAACTGTAAACCACTATAGAAAGAAATAAACACAATTAAATGAAATAATACCCCAAGTGCATGTATTAGAATAATTAATATTGTCAAAATATTCATACTACCCAAAGCTATCTATAGATTCAATTCAATCACCATCAAAATTCCAAAGGCATTTTTCATAGAAGGAAAAAAAAATCCTAAAATTCACATGGAACCCCAAAAATGCCCTGAATATCCAAAACAATCTTTGGAAAGAAGAACAAATCTGTAGGCAAAGTTATAGTCATTAAAATTGTATGGAACTATCATAAAAACAAACACATAGACCAATGGAATAAAATAGAGAGCTCAGAAATAAACCCCCACACATATAATCAACTACTTCAACAAGGGTGTCAAGAATGTGCAATATGGAAGAGACACTCTCTTTAGTAAATGGTGTTAGGAAAACTGGATAGCCACAAGTAAAAGAATGGAATTGGATCCTTATACCATACACAGAAATCAACTCAATGTGCCTTTTTTTTTTTTTTTTTTGCCAGTGGCATGTACTGTTTTGATTACTATGGCTATATATATACTTTGATATTAGGTAATATTATTCCTCCAACTTTGTTCTACTTTTTAAGACTGTTATTGCACCATGTTCATTGCAGTCTTATTTACAATCTTGAACATATGGAAGCAGTCCAAGTGCCCATCAATAGATGAGTGATAAAATAACTATGTAACATTTACACAATTGAATACTACTGGGCCATAAAAAAGGAGAAAATTTTACCTTTTGAGACAGCATGGAGGGCCCTAGAAAACATTATGCTAAGTGAAATAAGCCAGTTAGAGAAAGACAAATACCATAAGATTTCACTCATATGTGGAATCGAATGAACAAATTGAACTAACAAGCAAAATAGAAACAGACTCATAGAGAGAGAGCAGGCTGACAGTTCTGTTGGGGAGAATAAAGGGTGGAGAGGTCCAGCAAAAAGAAAAAGAACTCATAGACATGGACAACAATGTGTTGATTGTGGTGGGGAAGGGAATAAGGGGGATGAATGGTACTGGAAAAGTAAAATAAAAATCAACTCAAAATTAATTGAAGACTTAAATGTAAGACATGAAACCATTGAATTTTTAGAAAAATCAGGGAGAAGCCCCCTAACCTTCATCTTGGGAAATATTTTGTGGACATCTCCACAAAAGCACAGGCAACAAAAACAAAAACAAACAAGTGAGACTACATCAAATAAAAACTTCTGCACAGCAAAGGAAATATAAAATATAAAGTCTACCTATAAAATAGAAGGAAATATTTTTAAATGATATACCTGATAACAGGTTAATATCCAAAATATGTAAGCAACTTATATAACTCAATGGCAAAACAAACAAACGATCTGATTAAAAATTAGGCAAGGGTCCTGAATAGATGTTTTTCAAAGAAGACATACACATAGCAAACAGGATATAAAAAAGTGCTCAACATCACTAATCATCAAGGAAATGAAATTTAAAATCATTATGAAACATTACTTCATGCCTGATACATGGGTATTATCAAAAAGATAGTAGGTGTTGGGAAGGTTGTGGAGGAAAAATAACCCTTATACACTGTTGGTTGGAATGCAACTTGTTACAGCCACTATGGAAAACAGTATGTAGATTCTGCAAAAAGTAAAAATAGAACTTCCATATAACACAGGAATCCTTCTTTTGTGTATATGCCCCCCAAAAATAAAATCAATAGTTTTAAGAGATAGCTGCTTTCATGTCCATTGAAACATTATTCACAATAGTCAAGATATGTAAACTAAGTGTCCATTGATAAATAAGTGGATAAAGAGAATGTGGTGTAAACACCCACATATACGCCCACACACATGCATTTGTGTACAGACACACAGAGGAATATTATTCAGTCATAAAAAGAAGGAAAATCTGCCATTTACAACAAAATGGAAAGTTAGAAGACATTATACTAAATGAAGTAGAACAAACAGTCAACGACAAGTAATGTATGATTTCATTTACATATGGAGTCTAAAGAAGAATTGAATACACAGAAGCAGAAGTAAAGTGGTGTTTACTATGGGTAGAAATGTAGGGGAAATGAATGGATTTTGGTTATGTGGTCCAAAGTGATAGTTATATAGGAAAAAATAAGCCTAGAGTTCTAATATATAACATGTGTATGACTCAATAACATTTAGTAAGTATCCTAAATAAACATATAAAAATAACTTCAAAATGAGACATTTGAGGAACAGTCTACAAAATGTGGAAATACTATTTCAGGGAAGCATATTGTCTTTCTTAGCAAATGAACTAGTCAAAGCTGCATTTTAGTATAACGAAAGCACATGTCAGCATTTGATATTCTCTTAGACCCTATGTCAAACAACTTTTTTTCTTCTCAAGGCTCTCATTAACTCTACCATCAGATACTGCCTTACACTTCTATCTGTACTTTTAAAAAGGCTGAACCAAGTATGTGAAGAATATATTTGTTTAAATGTACCAAGTTCTGTCCAGAAAAAGTTCAACATTGTTAATATAACTAGAATGGTTTGACAGCCAAGGAGAGTGGACTGGAATGTGCATGCATGAACACTGACAACTTCGCTGTACTGGGGGTGGGGCAGTAGATGCTGTTAAGTGGGCATGTGCACTGTGTCACCATCACATTCAAAATGACTGAGTAGAGCAATGACTTTGCATCAAGTTTTGTGTTAAGCTTGAGCATTCCTCCATGGAAACTATTCCGATGTTCCAGAAGGCCACAGCTATGGGCAACTGGTGACTGGCAGCTTCATCACAACAATGCACTCACTCATTAAGCACATCTCATGCAGAGGTTTTTGGTGAAACATCCAATCAGCCTTGTGACTCAGCCCCTCTGCAGCCCAGATTTGGCACCCAGTGACTTCTGGCTTTTTCCAAAACTAAAATTACCTTTGAAAAGGAAGAGATTTCAGACTTTTGATGAGGTTCAGGAAAATAGACGGGGCCACTGATGATTACTGGAACTGTGTGAGGTCCCAAGGGGTCTACTTTGAAGAGAACTGAGGCATCATTATCCTATGTAAGATTTTTCTTGTATCTTGTATCTTCTTCAATAAAGGTCTCTAATTTTCATAGTAAATGGGTCGATTCTTTCTGGACAAACCTCATATATATTTATTCATGTATATGTTTAAATATATACAATTGAAATATTAAAAAACACTGCCCTTCCATCCCTACTCTCACTAATCAACCATTGTCTTCTTGCCTCAAAATTTGTGCTCCTTCGCAATACCTTCTCTTTCGTTGAAAGGCACTTTTAAAACATAATGTTAATACATTTGTATCATTATAAAATGATATCTTTACCATATGTATCCTAACGTTGCTTTACTTAATTCTCTAGCTTCAATTTTCCCCTCCATTCTTTAGAGTCTACATATCAGTCATAGTGAAATCCTTGTATTTTCTTTCTTTTTTCTAAATGTAATCATTTTTATTTGTATTTATTTATTTATTTTTAATAGTTTATTTTTATGGCATTTTTCCTACCATTTATCTCCCTATACTCACTTCCACGGACACTCTTCCTCCCACTCCTCCTGCACAGTCACCACATGCTTGCATTTGCCAAGTGTTGTGCTATTCTGCTCTGGTAGACTTGGCCTGTTTTACTCTTTCTTGCTCCAAACATTTTTATTTTTACATTTATCCAAAAAGCAAGCTTATGATATTCATTTTACGGTTTAGTTTTTCTAGGAAATTTTTGGTTTCCATTTTTCTAGGATTACCATTAATTACCAAACTTCATTATATAATAAGTTGTAAATATACATGCTGGATATTTTTGGTCTACCTTTCTGAGTATAAATACTTTACCCAAGCTAACCCAAAGTTTTCATTATTTAAGGTCAAATTACAGAAAAAAGTAAAAACCAATATTAAATAACAGTATTAACAGTATAGAATTGACAAAAGCTTTGCAAGTATTTTTTTTCATCTTAGAATATTTTTTCAAATTTATTTATAGTCCTGTTCAATATAACATGGGCTCAAATTACAGATTTTCCTGCTATTATAGACTTTTCACATTTATCTATATGACATGGTTTATGGTAATAAGAGATGCCATAGAGAAAATGCAATAATCTGCCTCATTTTCAAGCCCACAGGAATTGTGATAGAGAGAAAGATTAATGGGTGTACGTGTAGCATGAAATTACAGAAGGCAGATTGCTCAACCTACTAGAGACTGGACCTCTGAAAAACACTGAGCTCTGAGGATAGCTTGATTCCAGGTGGAGTCAAGTAATCTAGAAGGCACTATGCATATCAGAGTTAGTTGAGAGAACCAACTATAATGGTTTTAGTTGGCAAAATTAAGTAGGAATTATAGCAGGGAAAATTGACTCATATGCAAAATGGAATTTTTACCAATGGTGCATTACAGAAGACAGTGAATGTCGAAACACCATAGTAGAATTAGTTCTTCTTTTCCCTCTGTATGACCTGACTGCATTAGCATGCCCCCCCCTTTAAAGAAACACTCACACAAGCAAATAATCTTATTTTACAGAAAGGAATGAAGGAAGAGAAGCATAGCTAAGTTTTTTTCCCTTAAGTTAGAGTGCTATCCACAGTGAGTGTTTATATCATCTCACATGTTTTAATATGATGGGATATTTAATTAAATATCTTTATTATCTTTACTTTCCTAATAATTTGTTGAAGAGAATTGGGGAGAAATTAGTGTCCACAAAAGCTAATATCAAAGATCTCTATTTTATTAGTGAATCTGAATTATAGTTTGAGTTAATTTGTGAACTTTGCCATAAAAACATCTAATTTTTTATTAGTTTTCCTATCAAAAATACAAATTTTAATTCATGAGCTATGCTTTTCCTATCTGTATATTGTTCATCTCAGGACCATGCCAATGCTGAGCATACAACCACTATTCGCTGTTAAATGTTTGAATAAAGAATGTTAAATGAAAGGGAGACAGTGGTTATAAGATTAAAGAGCGTACTCTACAGTCTAGGAACTGTTTACAAATCTGAAGTGATGGAAGTCCATCTGAAGAAAAATTATACAATATAATAACTGGACAATATGTACTTGCATTTCAGTAAGGTTTCTCAGGAAGCATTCCAGGGAATTTATTCAAAAGGGGGAATCTTAGAAAAAGAACAAAATTAGAAGTAACAGCCTTACTGTGGATGTGGAGATAACTTTTAAAAAAATATATTTTTCGAAATCAGATTTTATTCAAAATATGTAATGTTTACATCATTCTTTTTATCTGATGGATAAAGATACTTATGGTTATTAATAGGAAATTTTTCATTTTGTTTTCTGAAATATATCTACATGTAATTTTCTCATCTTTGGAAAGAATGCTTATGTGGTATTACAGGGAATTTATAATCAGGAGATGAAGAAAATGTCGCTGAAAAACTAGTTTCTTTTTTTTTTAAATTTTTTAAAAAGATTTATTTATTTATTTTGAGAGAGTAGGGAAGGGAAGGAGAAAGAGAGGGAGAGAAACATCAATGTGTGGTTGCCTCTCACATGCTTCCTACCAGGAATCTGGCCTGCAACCCAGGCATATGCTCTGGCTCTAAATCGAACCAGCGATCCTGCCAGCATTCAATCCACTGAGCCACGCCAGCCAGGGCTAGTTTCATTTTTAAAATTATTTTTAAACTCTTATATTTTAATGTACTTTTCCAAAATATGTTGAAGAAAAATAAAAGATTAATTTTAGAAATTGTGAGAATGTAAGTTAAATGATTTAGACTCTCCTTCCCTCCTTCCCTCCCTTCCTTCCTTCCTTCCTCTTTTCCATACTCTTTTGATTTCCTTTCTTCTCCTTTCCTTTATTTTTGTTCCTCTTCTGAAAAAAAAAATACAATTACTTTGAAATGGGACATTATTGCTGGTGTGTTAGTCAATAACCAGCTGGAGACCTGCAGGAAGGAAGCCCTGATTCACGGCATTTGTAGAACATCATGGTATAAGGACAATGCCACAATCTATTTTAAGCTACCAAATTTATGTCAAACTCCAGCAAAATTGCTGAAAATGTACTATTTAGTGGCATTAGGCAGTTCAAACTTGCTACGGCATACTGCTTTCACTATAGATAGCCCAGAGTGTACACGTTCGAACACCATAATGGCCTTCAGAGATGAAAAAGCTGTACATAGAGACGTGAGTATCCTTTTATCTGACTCTAGAAGTATGAACTCGTACAAATCATATTCCATGGGGGTTGGGGGTGGGAGACAAAATACGGAGAAATAAACTAGGTTATTTGGAGTAGTTTACCAAAGAAATGATACATGTACTTAACATGCAGTTTCTTCCCCTGTATTAGTGTATTTGATAGCGTGAAGGTCCTAAGTGAACTATAATGTTACTAAGGGTTTGAAATACCATGTAACAGAAATTATCATTTGAAAGAAGTTACTTTCTCATAAGAGTGATTCAGCATTTATATCAAATTTTAACATGAACAAAGAATTTCAGTATTCCATACAAAATTCTCTATTTTATCTTTTTAAAATGGCCAGTATAATTTCCACATTGTTAATACAGAGGATATTTCCACTCAGAACCCCATAATATCACAAAAATGAACAGTGGAAATATTCTAAAACTTGATAAACCAGAGCTTTGCTAAATCTTGCTAAAACAAGAGCTTTGTGCTACTTTGGATAATAGATAATACCGATGGATATTTATTTTTTTTAATTTACTAATTTTGCTTTTCAAAGTATTTTCAAAATAACATTGGGATTTCTGTAACTCTTCTCTTTGTGGTCACTAGATGAATTACTTACATCTGTAAAGTTGCTTCTAAAACACATCCTTATGTTCTTATTTTCCATTCTAGTTTTAAAGTGTTTATGTACAGGATTGACAAAGAAAACAAATTGTCTAAAACTCTCCATGCACTGTGGCATTATTGTGTCTGTGATGGTAGAGGATGGGTATGATTTTAAGCTTTGATATTTATTTTCATAAAGACAATGATTTGGGAGGAAAATAAGAAGGAAAAAAGAAACAAAAGAATAAGTCTTATATACACAAATATGCCAAATAATTATCAGTATCCCCTTCCAAAGAAGCATAGGTATGATTGCAGATTTGATGAAGACAAATTAATCTTTTTTTTCCCCCTGAGTTTAACGATCATTACTAACGTAGCAATGCCATCAATGGTTAGATGGTGTGACTAATAACAGAGCTTTCATCTTGTGCAAGGAGCTAATACATTTTTTTTTTAATCTTGGGTTACACTGCCTTTTTTTGGTGTTACAAATCAATATAGGATATAGCAGGTCAGACATTAATGCTTCAGACTGAGAAATGTAAAATAAAACCCAAGAGGATGGCAGGCAGGATTAAGAGTGTGCATTTTTCTTGTTCACAAATTGGTTAGCATATATTTTGGTGAATTAAAATGTAGCACAAACACCTCCATTATATAATCACTCATGTATTTCTTCACAGGATCTAGATTTTAGAGTATTCCAACTGTCTTCCTCTTCTAGTTAACAAAAATGTAACTCAAATTAGTAGTTTATGTTAACTATTTGTTTTAATTGAAAAGGGATATGCATATATCTTTGAAAATTAACAAATCTATAGAGAACTTATTAAAAGTAGTTCAAAAGTCTTACAATTAGACATTTTAAATATTATTTTATAAATTAACTTTATAGAGATGTATGTAACACAATAATATGTACCCACTTTAAATGTACAGTTTGATGAGCTTTGACAAATGCGTATGTCCAGGTAATCACCATCACAATCCATATTTACAACATTTCTATTCCCACCAAAATTTCCTTTGTGTCTTTTTTACAAACAATAGCCCTAGTCAAACCCACTCTGGCTACAACTGATCTGTTTTCTGTCACTTTAGTTTTGCCTGTTGCAGAGGTTCATATTAATACAGTTCCATCTCTACCTAAAAAACACTGTTCTCTTCATAGTAACCAAATAACAATATTATAAATATCATTATTGCAATACTACACGATTTATAAATACTTCTTTAAATACATAATAGAAGAGCTATTATATTCATTACCTGAAATCACATTCTTAAAAAACAACAAACACAATGTCAGTAATATGTTATAGTTGCAGCTGGTCCACATTCTTGTACGATAATAACATCTCACCAATGACAGAAGATTATGAGTATTTTTGTACTAATTGGTCATTTGCATATCTTCTTTTGAAGTCAACTAAAAATGTTTGCCTTATTTTAAAATTGTGTTAGCAGTCCTATTTGTGAATTTATGAGAGTTTTACATATACTGAATGTGAATTATGAAATATATATTATATATGTACATATGTATGTATATGTATAATATTTACTCTGAGTATGTAGAATGAAAGGCCACAAGACTTTAATTTTAATAAAGTCTCAATTTCTTTTTTTAATGTTTATTACTTTTTATGTCTTCTATGAGAAGTCTGTCAGAAAGTCATGAAATTTTTTCCTAAATTTTCTTCCTTAAGTTTTGTATTTTTGTCTTTTATGGTTTGTTATATCATTTTATTTGGCATAATATTCTATGTTGCATGAGATAGGTCCTAGGTAATTTTTTAAAAATGAATATCCAGTTATTCCAGCACCATTTGTTTCAAAGACTCTCCTTTCTACACTTTTTCCACCAGTGCTTTGGTTAAAAATGATTGGCCATAAATAATTATAGGTTTATTTCTAGATTCTTTAATCTCTCTGTGTATCTATGAGCCAATTCTGTGTTCTCTAGAAAAATTAGCTTTACAAGGTCTCTGCAATTTAGGCAATTACTTCTGTCTATTTTCTGCTCTTTTTTCAATATTATTCTGTTTGATTGAAGTTTCTTTGCATTTCCATATATAGTTTTTAGAATCAGAGTGTAAACTCATACCAAAAATGTATGATTTCAATTTAATGTGAATTGAATTTATAGATCAAATGGATAACAATATGGACAGTTGCTGAATTATTAAAAATCACGTGAGTTCTCTGAATTGTTCAGTTTGCATGTCTT
This sequence comes from Pteronotus mesoamericanus, assembly GCF_021234165.1. NCBI lineage: Eukaryota > Metazoa > Chordata > Mammalia > Chiroptera > Mormoopidae > Pteronotus > Pteronotus mesoamericanus. The sequence continues at coordinate 20,544,889 of NW_026555285.1, read as the reverse complement.
TGTAGCATTTTTCTTTTCCAGAGTGTTCTGTGCCAATCTTCTCTGTCCTCTGCCGCACTAATCCCAGACTCCTCAGCCTGCCCAAGTTCAATCGCTTTCTCCACGTTATCAATGAATCCTCATTATTCTGCTTCGGGTCTCTCTCTCTTCTATCAGAAAACTGCATTCAGGTAAAATGCATGGGTGATTGTGGTAGTCACCATACTTCTTTTTTTTCTTTTTCAATTATATTTATTGGAATGGCATTGGTTAATAGAATTAAATAGGTTTCAAGAGTATATCTCTATGATACATGATCTGTATATTACACACTGTGTGCCCACCACCTAAAGTCAAATCATCTTCTGTCACCATATATTTGGTCCCCTTTACCCTTTACTGCCCCTCAACACTTCCCTCTGGTGACCATCATACTATTGTCTGTGTCTGTTCTGTTTTATATCCAATAAATGAGTGAAAGCCTATGGTCTGTAGCTTTTCTGACTCACTTACTTCGATTAGAATAATATTATCAAGGTCTATACACATTGTCATAAATGGCAGTATTTCATCTTTTCTTATGGTTAAGTAGTATTCCATAATATATACGTATCAGAAGGGCACTTCGGTTATTTCCATGCTTTGACCACCATGAATGATGCTGCAGTGAACATAGGGCTGAATATATACTTGCAAATAAATGTTTTTAATTTTGGGGCATAGAGACAAAAAAGAGAGACTGCTGGCTCATATAGTAATCTATTCTTAATCCTATACTTTTTTCCCTTTTTTCATTGTTTATTCTTCTGCATTGCCTCATCCAATATCTAAAAATTCTTTCAAATGTTACCTAGTCTCCATAGTCATTAATTATGGAGAGTAGGAATATATGCTTATCAGATATTAGAGTTAGAAACAAAAGTCACATTATTGTATTTTTATTATTAATTTTGGTTATCTTATTCAGTGTATTGTTTATTTATAACAAAAACATGTTTTAAAGTATTAGCTTATTAAATGTTGTGTTGGCCAAAAAGTTCATGTGTTTTTTCCTATAAAATTAAAGACACATTTTTCATTTTCACCGGTAACTTTATTGATTTGGAGATTTTGAGTATGTTGGCTAAGTCCCACGTGGTATAACATTGATTGTTCGGAATTAATGTCTCAATCTGATTACTATCAACTCCAACTTCTGGACTCAACCATGGAGCACCATCCAGCAAGAGATCTCCAGCACAAAATTTTGCAAACCATCTTTGATATGTTCAATCAGTCATAGCACCTTCTCTGTACACAGAACAAATCTTTTTTTTTGCATTTCAGGTATGTTTTTACCGTTCTTGAAATAATAAATCATAATAAGATGAAAAAGTTGCATATTTTTTTCCATCTTCAATATTAAAATGGCTACACAAAATTCACTAATTTTCATAATCTTTTAAAATGCATGCTGATATGACAGCTGTCACAAGACAATCTAACAAAATAGTTTCAAAGGAAGTTAATGGCAACTAAATGCTACTAGAGCCATCTTATAGGAAAAATAAAACAAAAAACTTTTTGGCCAGCCTAATACTTAAAACAATCCTATTACATAGATACTCTTACTTACACTTTCCAGATGAGAAAATTAAGGTATGATACGAATTGTCTGAAAAAGATCAAACATTAAGTAAATGATGGGGGCAGTATTTAAAACCAGGGAATTTGCTTTGAGAGGCAGAGTAACTCATGGGTAAATTCTAATTCTTACATAAATTAATATCTCTCAAAGCACTTAACGTATACCATAGTACACAATAAGTGTTTTGTGTATGTATTTTTCTAATTTGATTGGCATTGTAGTGAGTTAAATAGTGACCGCACAAAAGATATGTCCAAATCCAAACCATCAGCACTTGCAAATATAATCTTACTTGAATAAAAGTTTTGCAGATATAAGTTAAAGATCTCCAGGTGAAATTATTCTGGATATAGTGTAGGCCCTAACTCCAACAGATGTCCTTGTAAAATCTGAGAGATATTTCAAACATAAAGCAACCCAGTGGAGGCCATGTGAAAATGGCAGCTAATTTGGAGTTAGGCAGTAATAAGACAAGGAATGTCAATGATTCTTGGCAGCCACTGGAAGCTAAGAGAAAGACATGAAATGTATGCCCTCTTGGTACCTCCAAAAAGAACCAAACTCACCTAATACATGATTTAATACTGCTGGCTTCAAGAACTGCAAAAGAATAAATATCTTTTATTTTAAGCCACTGGGTTTGTGATCATTTGTTATAGCAGCCTTGGGAACAAATATAGACATTATTCCTCTGTCTAGTTTTGTATCTGCTTTTTTATTCATTTGGATTTAATATATTAAAGTTTTCATAATATTTCATTTTTTTCCATATCATATAATAATGTAAACCATAAAATTGATTAAAACTGCATTAAAAGCTAATATTCTAGTTAATCTCTCCCTGCATAAATATTTTTATGGATTTCTATTTCTTTGGGAATCCTTTATAATTATTTCTTTATGCCTAGTGTATTCAGACAAAAGGACAAAGTAAATTGTTGCTAAGATATTTGAGTATTGTATGTCAGTTACAATTGATAATTTAGTTACATCTCTATCATCAATTCTGTGTCATGAAGTAATAAACTGCAAATAAAAAATGCATAGATTTTTAAAATATTTTAAGTTCACATACAAGTAGAAATTTTATATTTTTTTTCTGTGTAAATTTTCTAAAGGCTTCTAATTTATTATTCTATAATATTTATTAGCCATCATGGAGGACATCAAAATGTCAGAACTCTTAGCTACTCATGAAATTTCAGGATAATTAGAAGAGATGGTATTCATTACATTTCAATTTTTATTGGTTGTAGAGGCAATGAATTTAAATATTTTAAGTGATTGGGAAACAAATGCATATTAATAGTCAAAACTAAGTTTGGGTATATTACTAATATTTTCTATACATGACTCAAATACAGATCATGATTCTAAAGAAAAAAGTCATTTTTTTTTTTACAATTGGGTGTCTCTCTCATCATAATTAATTTGCAGGATGATTTACATTCTCTCATCTCTACTCATCACTGTTTACTTCTAAAACATCAAATAAAACTTTTAAAAATACATTTTGATATTTTTGAATGCCTTAAGGAATTCATCTATAAAAAGCATTAGTTATTCTGTTGAATGTGATGACGTGCCAAAGGGGTTTGTGGAAAAGGTGAGGAAGGAGTTTCCACTCTAAGTGGGGGGTAGGGGTGACTCAGAAGAGGAAGATGATCAATCCTACTGGGTGACACACAGCACGCTTTTTACAATTTTCATTGCTGCAGCTCGTATTTTAGATACTTTTCACTGACTTCTACCTGCTGGTATTTCATAAAGTTCTGTCTTCAACTTTTTGCACTTCTCTTATCCACTTCAATGTATTCATATATCCTTTCTTTACACAAGGCTCCAAAATTCAGGTTCTTAAACTCTCCCGTGTGATCTAGTTCTCAGCATCTAACAGTTTATAATTTTATCAGAATGTAATGCCAGTCCCTTAAATTCAATATATTTATATCTAATCTCATTAAGTCCTGATATCAAATAGATTTTCTTTGGGATTCTTTTGGTTTTATTAATGATTATATGCTGAAAACCTTGAGGTTCTATATGACAACCCCCTCTCCTTCATTATGCTTCTCCATCTAAAAGTCATAGTTCTTTCAACAATTTTCTCATCTGTCTCCCTACCTTTCTGTGTCTCCTACCAATTTCTGAAGGCTTTTACTTATCAAGAAATACTGCACTTGCGTCTGAATTAGTCCTCTTGTCTTTAAATTTTCTCCCCTAATTTAATCCCTTCAGCACTATTTTTTAACACCATTCCTTAGCGCTACTTCAATATGTTATTCCCTACCTAAGAATTCTCATATCTAATTTTCTTTATATATTAAAGTGGGTATCATACAAAAGTGATTGAATCATGGAAAAAATGCTTATATTTGTGGTGATTATAATCTGGTTAGTGGATAAAAAAATTAAGGTAAAACATTTACATACAATGTCTTTAAAAAAACCCAACACAATTATTTTTCCTTGTAGATTATACAAGATTCGTCTAGAAAGTATCCATCCCTGTAATATGAAAATGGAGATATTTATTGAAAAAGATACAAGATACAAGAAACATTGTATATAGGACCATGACACCTCTTTTCACTTCAAAGTAGGCACCATGGGACCACACTCAGTTCTCCCAACATCTCTTCCACTGTTCAAAACACTGCAAAATCCTTTGTTGGAATCGCCATCAGCTGCCTCCTCTTGTTTTCCTGAATCTCATCAATGATCTGAAATCTCTTCCCTTGCAAATTGCAAAGGTAATTTTAGTTTTGAGAAAAGTAGAAGTAACAGTATGCCAAATCTGGGCTGTCGGGAAGCTGAGTCACCGGTGTGATTTGACGTTTCACCCAAAAACTCTGCACAAGAGGTGATATGTGATCAGGCGTGTTGTCATAATGAAGCTGCCAATCACCAGTTGACCATAGCTGTTGCTGCTCTTCTCATATTGCATCTCTCAACCAAGGAAGAACATTGAGGTAGTACCGCTTATTAATTCTTTGGCCTAGAGGGGCATACTCATGATGGATGATGCCTTCCCACCCAAAAAACACAGTTAACATGGTCTTGATCTTGCTGGGACTTTCCTGTACCTTCTTTGGGCATGGAGAACCAGGTGACTTCCATTTGGATGATTGGGCCTTCATAGCTGTAGATTCATGATTCATCTCTAGTTATGACCTTGAGGAAATCTGGTTAATTGCTAGCTGTTTGAATCAAGTCATTAACAATTGCAGCATGATGTTCCTTCTGCTCTGGTTGCAGAAGGCATGGAATGAATTTTGCCATTATACACTTCATGCCAAGATCTTGGACACAGTAGATTTTGGAATCCCCAGATAAGCTTCTAGTTCTTCAGGATTAGTTGCCGATCTTTGTTAATTGCAGCCTGTACACATTCAACATTCTCAGGTGTTCTGCTTATTACAGGCCTTCCAGAATGTGGGTCACTTTCAACAGGTTCTCGACCATTTTAGAAGTGTTTGTGTCACACTTTTATTTGCACTGCACTCATTGTACCATCTCCGAAAGCTTTCTCAATCATCCGAATAGTTTCTGCAGAGAAATGTCCTAGCTTAATGCAAAAGTTTTTTTTAAAGATTTTTATTTATTTATTTTTAGACAGAGAGGAGTGGAGGGGAAAAGAGAGGGAGAAAAATATCAATGTGTGGTTGCCTCTTGCGCGCCCCCTACTGGGCACATGGACTGCAACCCAGCATGTGCCACAACTGAAAATCAAATCAGTGACTCTGGTTTGCAGGCTGGAGCTCAATCCACTAAGCCACACCAGCCAGGGGTTTAACACAAAATTTGATGCAGATTCGTTGCATCTAAATGACTTGCTAAGTCATTTTGAATTCAGCTGCCACACAGCACACATGTTTCCTCAATGGTGTCTGCTCCCTCCACTGACTAGTACAGTGATGTTGTCATTGTTCACACATGTGCTTTCCAGTCACTCTCTTTGGTTGCCAGGTTGAATCAATGTTGCACAAACCATTCTTGTTACATTAACAATGGCTGGACTTTTCCCGGATAGACATCGTATGTACTAAGAATAATTTTGGAAAGGTTAAAAAATATACTTGGAGATGTTTCAAAAACATGTTTTAGAAAAGTAAAACCTTCAAAATAACTACTTCTTTTTTTTTTGGTATTTTTAAAATTTTATTTTAATTTATTTTTTCAAATACATTTGTCTCTGCCTACCCCCCACCACTTTCCCTTGCCCTCTCCCTCCTTCCCTCCCTCAGCTCTTCCCCTTTGGTTTTGTCCATGAGTCCTGCTATATGTTCCTTGACTTTCCCCTTCCCTTCCTTTTCCCCGCCCCTCCTCCCCCCTTCCCTCTTGTCTCTGTTGATTTCTTTTCCTTTCAGTGTCGCTGGTCTTATTTTCCTTGCATCTTTGCATTGTCGGTTAGGTTCCACTTATAGGTGAGATCATATGGTATTTCTCTTTCGCCCCCTGGCTTATTTCGCTTAGCATAATGCTCTCCAGTTCCATCCATGCTGTCGCGAAGTTTAGTAGTTCTTTTTTTCTTTCTGCTGCGTAGTATTCCATTGTGTATATGTACCATTACTTTTTGATCCAACTCTTAATCTCCAAATGTCAATTTGAATTTCTATGGTATGTTGACGTACATTTTTATATAAACTAAAATACAGAATACAGAAAACATAAGTATTGTGTATTTCTTTTAAAATTTTAAGTATTGTTGACCATGGAATCTTTTATTAAGCATTTGAGAAGTAATGTAAAACAATACGTTATATCACAACTTAAAGAGGAAAGAAATTAAACTTTTAGAATTTCATGGTGGGATTAAGATACTTCTAAAATAAGTATACACAATGAATATATAAAGCACTTTTAAAAGATGATAAATAGTAAATGGTAGTATTTGATTAAATAAATGCTAGTACCTGTTTTATATTATTTTTGTCCTATAGGTACATAGTGAAGTATTGTAAAAGTTGGCTCTTACCTTATCAAAATAAAAATAAATTGTTATCCAAATATTGAATAATGTAAAAATATGTTGTCAAAAATGTTTCAGTCTATTATGAACACTCAAAGAAAAGAATTTGTCTTTCTGGCACCAGCAAAGTAAAAAACTAAATGCTAAGTATTGCAGTGGAGAAATATTTACTATTTCATATGAATGGCATCACCCAGGAGAATGAGAAGCTAATGCTCAAAAGCTGAAACTTCTGACAAACATATAGGTTACAAACGATATAGGGAAAAATCACAAGACACCATGGTTAGGGGGTTCTGGGCCATGTTGGGAACTGGTTGGAGGTGAGATAAGGTTGAGAAATAATTTTTCAGGTCTTCAGGACAGTTCTGATGTCTTTTCCAGAGCCCTTCTGTTGGTCTCATGGGAAAGTAGCCACCTTATGGTTCAGAAACTGAAACATAACTTTGGTCAGATGTGTTCCCATTAGCCTGCCAGAAGTGTGGACCTTGTGATCGCTGGTAGGCCCCAGCTACTGTCTTCTGCTGCCTTGGGAATTGCTGTTTATCTGTGGGGAAAATCTAGGTCTCTGACAGGGTGGGTGGTGGGGAGAGAATTTCTAGAGCTAGGATTTAAAGCTAAATTTAATTTGTCATTAGGTCCCTCGGTTCAATTGTGATCATGAAAATTATTTCCACTATATCCATTTGTCATCAGTGCAATGCCCTGTGTATGTTTAATTATGATGATACAAATCACTAGATGACTACATACATGTGCATTGTATCAATACAATAAATAACTTGCTTTGAACAGATTTAGTTGCTAGTTATTTCTTCCACATGTGATCTTTGTAACATATCCTTGCCTTATTTTATGTATCTGTAAAATAAGAAGGTTGTGCCCTATATATTTATGATTTTTTTCTAACTCTAAAATTCTGATTTAATAGCATGCATGTATATTTCCATATTGGAACTGGGTAGTGTAATAAACTAATCAGTTAATTGACATAACAATATAAAGTATATAATAAATTTGTTTTCGGTATCCTTTTTACTTCTCCTACATTAATTGTTAAAGACAAATTATCTTCTATAAAAAAACAAAACAAAACAGAAAACATGCAAACAATTAAAGGATCCAGATTTATATATGCACACTTGTCCTTTCTATTTGAATTGGACTTTTAAGTATAGTGTATCCTAAAGCACAATTTCGCCTCTGAAATTCCATTCCCACTTGTTACAATGATATAGTTTCTAATAAAGAATCTGATTGTGGCAGAAGTGCAGCAAAGCAATTAGTTCTGCCAATTAGATAAATGTTGTGGAAAGTGAATCTCCCACCACCCTGTGGTAGTTTAGAATCATTGCATATTAGCATACTTCATTTAACTCGCCTGCTTAAATGATGCTTTCTTAATGAATGTGCATACCAAGTGATATTTGTGATATATATAAAGAATATATATAACAAACCAAATATCTTGCCCATTCTTTTAAGGGAAAGCTACTTACACAATTTTCAGGTTCAGAGCTAGCAGTATAACGTTTTCAGAGTTGTCATTAATAATTTAATCAGGAAGCCACTGATGCCTTAACTTATACTTTATCATTTTAGGGCTCTCTCAAGGAGATTACCACATGAAACGCAATTCATTTCCACACTGAATTATTTAAAACAGAATAATCTCTTTTGGAATTCCCTGGAATTTCACTTGTATTATTGTTTCATATCTAAATCAATATAAATTTCATTCTTTATTTTTTAAAGAAAATGTGAAAAATATTGAGAAGTATTGATTCATTTAGAAGTCATATAGTATTTTTATGTGTAATTTGTGTTCCTAATATTTGCACAAATGCTTAACTGATGGTATAGTGACAATAACCTATTACAGATATAATTTCTATTTATAAATCATTATTGAATATTTATCATAATTAAGTCATTGTACTTACTGTTGTTACATAAGTAATATTCAGAAGCTGTTTTGTTTCTTTACTTGAAGGATTTTAAACTCAAATGGTATCAGGATTCAGACCAGTAAACTGAGTGAAATAAGAATGGTGATAAGTGAAGAGGCCTCAGGTTGTTTGAAGTCTTCATGTTCTGCCTAAAATAATTGTAATATTTTTAATTTTATATTTGGTACACATATGAGACCTGTCAGCCTATTATGCTGTTTATGTTTTTTTGTCATTTCTCTTACCTTTTCCACATGCTTTTACTTTTCTCACCGCTCTAAGTCAGGCATGACATTACACACCAGAGAATTTGTGTATGTGGGTATACCTTTCTTTAAAATTATACATAATACCTAAAGATACCATGGAAAAAGAGATACAAAATAAGCATATTATATGGTACATTTAAATGCAAAAAAAGAAAAAAACAGACAGTCTCCCTCTGACTTTGGCAATAGATTTCTATATCAAGGCACAAGTATCTTTTTAGCTATTCATATATTTAATGTCAGAAATGGCTGAAATTAGAAACTTTTTTTTTAATTACAGGCTACATATGCCTATTTGTTTTAATTTAATAATTGATTCTATTTACTGGAACTAATAGAACTAACTATTAGTTCTATCTCAGAAAGGATTGGTGAGCCAAAAGCATACCAACACAAGAGTGAAGAAATTATAAAAGCCTTCTTCACTCTTTTCATCTTTTAATTATTTTAATAACAAGCAAAACAATGTAAACATATAAACATTGTCTATACAATTTCATGACTCTTATTACTGATGCCATAAGGGTGTTTTGAAATTTATTTACTTCTCTGTTTTCTGAATGTCCTGAAGTCATTGAGTTCGCGCCTACTCCTAGGAATCTGAACACCAGGTTTGTGTAAATCTGGAGCATTTGTCCAATTCCAGCCTAACAATGTTCCTAGTTTTGGGGAAACCATTGTGTTCAAAGAAAATCAATGTAAAATGGGCTTCTGAGGCCAAATATTGTTCCTCCTTTTATCCCAGGCACATATTTAAGATGATCGAACTGAGGGTTAAACACACTTTAAAATAACCAATGAATGGCCTTAGTGTAATACTAAGTGAAATTAGACAAAGACAAAAACATTATGGTTGTACTTATAAGCGGAATCTAAAAAAAATGAATAAATGAAAAAATAAATACATAAAAACAGATTCATAGAAACAGAGACCAAAAGGATGATTGCCAAAGTGGAGGGGCCTGGGGAGATGGGTGAGAAAGGGGAAGGAAAATACAGTAAATAATATTGTAATGAGTTTCCATGGTAACAAATAACTACTGGAATTAGTGGGTTCATCACCTTGTAAGGTATAAAAATGTCGAATCACTATACTGTATACCTGAAACTAAATAAGCTAATATTGTGTAACAACTGTATTTAATTAAAAAATGTAAAATAATGAATAACAGTCTGTTTTACTCAAGTTGAATTTAGTTAAGATATTTATAATGAGACTAAATTGATAACAAATTATTTTTCTTGGAGCAACACCCGGAAATAATACAAGACTTTTAAAGGAAACCATTGTTTTATTTTCTTTTGTTTCTCTATATTTTCCATTTTTTGTTTATGCCTTTAGTTATTATTAGAGATATTTTATAAAAAGCATTGCCTCCATAATACTTTTGCATAGTAAATGTATGACAAAACATCAGGATCTGAAAAGGCAGTCAATGAAGAAACATTCTTCCTATTTTGATATTAGCTATAGACATCATACTGTTCATTACACCTCTAGATTTGTTCATTTTACATGACTGTGACCTTATTATACTAAATGAAATAAGCCAGACACATAAAGGAAAAAAGCTGCATGATCGCACTTAAATGTGGAATCTAAAAAACATGAATACATAAAAGCAAAATAGAATGATGGTTCCCAGGGGTGGTGGAGTGGGAAATGGGAAGTTGTATGTTGAAGGGTACAAAACACACTTGAACATTTTTTTTTTTTCATTCTAGTTTATGTCTGGTATGTCGAAATACAGTTAATTTTGTTTTAAACTTATAAACACCCACCTTCTAAGCTCATCAGTTAATTCTATAAAATGATATATCCTTTGGATATGCCATATCTTCTGCAAATAAAAATGTTTTATATGTTTTAAACTTTATGAACTTATTTTTATTTCTTATTGATCAGGCCATGATTTTCAAAGCAGCATGTACTGGAAATTGTTACCAGGGAGACCCATTTTAGGGGGCTCCTCCTCCTCATCAGTTCTTGTCTGGCTTATGAGAGAATTCAGGTGAGAGACAAAGTATATATTGGAAATGCGGTAGAAAGGTCATTTATGAAATATACGTGAGCACGAAGTTGCAAGCAAACATCCAGCTAGTCTGTGTGCACCACCTATTGAGGTTTTATGCTTGTAGCCAACATCTAGATCTCCCTCCCCGCCCCAACTTCTCCAGACTTTGGGATTAACATAGAGTTTCAAAGGCTTCCTTTTCCAGGTGGTGGAAAGGATATACACAGAATTGCAAAGGCTCCTCTCTTGCTCTGTCTCCTTCCCCTCCCTGCCTTTGTTTGCCATCTATTCTGCCTAACAGAAAAGGTGGGAGTGAGGAATCATGTAACTTCCTAGATTTAAAGAAAAATATTTTCAACAAACTGCCATTTATTATATTTTTCTGTGGACTTTTAGGATTCTCATCATTGGGTTAAGAAAGTTCTCTTTAGATTCTATTTTAAAATTAATGAATATTAAATACTATCAAATAACTTTTATATGCCTAGTGAAATGGTCAAATGCTTCTTTTATCATTTAACTTGGTGAGATGCATGTATAGATTTTCTTATGATAATCTAGCTATTTTGCTTTTGAAATAAATAAGTATGTCTTGCAGCATTCTTTTCTTATAATTTTAAATTTCGTTTGCCAATATATTCTTTCAATTTTTGTTTATGTATAAATTCATTTATATTTTGCTATCATATAATACTTATTACTTTGGAACACGGTATACTATGCAAATTATCAATATTGACACCAGAAAAATATACATTTTTAAATAATCATCTAATATGTTATTGATTTGACTAAAATATGTATCACTTTTTCACTTTTTTCTAATCATTTGAATGTTTCTTTTTTTTCTGGATTTTACTCTGCTTAAATATGTCAAGTCTATTCTTCCAGTTCCTAACCTTATTTTCATAAGGTTTATTTTCTCTTTGCTTTGTTAATGATCTGTCTTTATTATTGTTTATTTCCCTTTTCATGTCTGTTCTAAGCTCTGCCAGTTTATTTTTTTTATGATATTGTGTTTCTTATAATTTGTTGAATTGTATTATTTTATGTGTCTTCATTTTATCGAGTCCATGGGAAAAAAATTCCATTATGTATGTTAATTTCAATTGTCTGATTCTTTTGCGGTTCTTCACATATTTTAGGCTCCTTTAGGGCCTGCAAGTTTTGTCCATTATATTTTGAGAGCCTGATCATGGACTAAAAATCATGGATTTAGATATGTTGATTAATAATGTTTATCATTTATTTTTCTTTATATTTCAGTTCTGTACTAGCAGGCTAGCAGCAAAAATGGCTTATAGTTTTGTGGTGACTTAGTATTTTTTTTTTCTTCAGAAGATAAAGTCAAACATAGTGGAGGGGATTGACCCACTTTTCCTACCCTTTGTATATTTATCTCTTTAAAAACACAGTGCATCAATTACTAGTGTTTGGCACCACCTTTCCTGATGAGTTTTGTTATATCATATAGTTATATTATATAGTTTGTTAAACTATATTTAGAATGCTCTGAAACATTACAAAAAAAAGTATTGGTTTCAACTTTTTTTTAATCATCACCAAAGGATACGTTTATTGATTAGAGAAAGAAAGAGAGAGAGATGTGAAAGAGAAACATCGAGCAGTGATCTCTCACATGTTCCCAAAGTGGGGCTCGAACCTACAACCTTTTTGTGTATGAGCCCACGCTGATGCTTCAACAAGCTGAGCCACCCAGCTAAGACTAGTTTCATCTTTTAGAAAGTACAACTTAGTGTTTCCCTGTGTACACATGAGTTAGCTCTACAAGATCTAATTTATATCCTAAGTATCACTATTTCTTCATATATATGATTCAGGGTAATTGATATTTTCTAGTATGTCTGAAAAAAGAGTTTCTTATTTGCTTCTCTTTTAATTTTCTATTTTTTTTTTTTTTTTAGTTTTATGAAGATTCATGTGGGACTTCTTTAATCAGTATATATTCTCCAGTATTTTATTATGACTGCAAAAATAAAATTAGGGACATGTTATGCTAATCTTACTTGGTTAAAGTTGCTATGATCTGCTATAATTAGAGATTAGTCAGTCAAGAAGATTTATTGACTCCACACTCTTTTATGAAGCACCATGCTAAGTGTATAGAAAGTTTTGCTGAGGATATTAAAATCTACTGAAGGGAACCGGAAACATTTTTCTTGCTGTGTGCCCCTGGGAAAGTTAATTGACCTCTAAAAGATTGAATTTCTTCATGTGTAATAAAATGATAATAACTTACTGGGCTGCTGTTAAGAGCTTATGCTATAATCAGGCAAAAACAAAAACAAAAACAAAAAAAAAACAAAACAGCAAAACACTGACATTGTTGTATGAAAAGTATATTGAGTTTTTCCTCAATGTATGTGAAGTAAATTAATAGATAAGGAGATACATGAAATATAGATGTTCTTATTTAGCAACTTTTTAAAAGACATAAAAATGATCTAAATAAGATTTCTTGCTAACTGTGCTTACAGTACCACTTGACTGATTTGATCATAGCAATAGCGTATAGTAGTTGTGTGTCCCACTTTATATATACTCATTGACAATATTATTGATTTGAGCCCAACATTATTTTAGTCTATAATCTAAAAAGCTGATAAGCCATAACAGTAGAAACCTTATACTAATATCAGTCAAGTATAATAAGATCAAATCAATGGTTTTCAATTAATTTTAGTAAAACATACTTATTTTTCTTTAAGAACTATTATGGGGAATATCAAAACATGTAACTGAAATGCATGGCAGTTTGTATTGCATATTAATAACATAAGGGTAAACTGTTGTTCCTTTAGGAGGTAGACCTGCCACTTTCCCAATGTGTTTTTCCCAAAAATACCTTTGACATGAACCCATGGGTTAGAACTTCAGCTACTAAAATTAACTGAATCTATCAATTCTATCCTGTACTACAACAGTTTCTAGGTTAATTATGTATTTTTTAATTTAAATTTTCAACAAATACTTGGAAGTGGGCAAAGGAAGTGGTAACAAAATATATTTAGATAAAAATTAATCTTGTAGAAATTGTGTAGTTTTTATTCCATACCTGGTGATATCTAATTAAGATAATCACCTAATTTAGTAGAAAAACAGTATGATTGAAAACCTGGACATTTTGTGTCAATAAAGTTTTTGTGGTACTCATTTGATTGCATTAAATAATCAAAAGTACTTGAGAATGAAATGTTAAGCATTATTACATTATTTATTCACTAGATTTAAATAGTTGTTTAAAAACACATGAAACAGTGATTGGGACATACTAGCACGGTAGGTCATTATTAGATGTTTAAAACACAATGAATTAATAATAAGTATTAATGATAATCAATATACAAGTCAAAGATAGTTGAAGAAATTAGAGCTCATCATTCAGGTTAAGAAACATTAATCCCTTCTAAGGGCTACATTAAACAAAAAGAGATACATGGTGACGCTGAGATTCTAGTCACCACAACACCCAAACTAGTGTTCACAAATATTGGAACACCTGAGAGGAAAGGCCAAGAGCTGTGTGGAATTTTCAATTACCACTCAATTTAGTATAGAAGTTAACATATGAATACCAGCTCATAAATAAATCCTTGGATCCTACATTGACTTCTGAACAGCTTTTCTCAACATCAGTAGCGGGAGAGCACCCCTCACAGAGAGATTCTTGAGCCCAGTTAGGCATCCAGCATTGAAGGGATGCTGATAACATCAAAATTGCTGATTAAATGAAAAATTGCTGGGTTGGCATATTTAGAAACTCAAAGCACACAAGTGATTGTTAGGTGATAAGCTGAATGAATATTGAACACAGACGATGGATTAAATTATTTTAACATGTCCTAAAGCATTGCATAAGATAATTTAAAACACTAAGAGAAAGATAAAAACAATTGATATTAATAATAGCTTGTGCTCAGAGATAATAATCCCTTCAGCAGATTCAGGTAAACGTAAAGCTATCATTTACTTCTGAATTATTTTATCTTTCTGTTATGTAAGCATACACACATTTTCACAATCTCTTTTGAATCAGACTCTTCCCTTCACAAATGTGTAATGATTTTTCTCAATAAAAGTGATATTACTAATTAGAGATTGGAATGATGAGGAGCGGTATTCAATATTAACTGAGTGTCTTCTGTGAGAAGAAACTGCCATTTTACCCTCTGGATTCATTAGCTTACTTAGTCCTTACAATAGCCTTGAATAAAATGGGATTTCATCATATACAATTTTCACAAGAAAATTAAAAAAGATAAGTAAAATAGCACAGAGACACAGATTTGGCCACCGAAAGAACTTAGGACACTGCATTAAAGCTAATATCACTTACAAATGATAGATAGTTCTTCCTAATTGCATCTGTTATTTTATTTAAAACATAAATGTACACATAAGCAACACTACATGTATGCTACATAACATATCCACATTTTTGAGATTTATATGTATACACACAAACATGGAGGTATATGTAGATAGATAAGATAGATAGAAAGTTTAAGAACAGTTTACATATAAGTATATATATGAATACACAAATGCCCAGAGTATGATTTTATGCATAGTAGGTTTAAACAATATTCCTCAGTTATGTCCTGCATAAAATAACACTAACAATCTCTGAATTATCAATTTCATAATATTGAGATTTATAATTGTATATGTATATTTGTTATAACTGTATAATTGAGTAAAATTCAGTTTAAAGAGGTATTTATTCTGACACTATTATTATTTTGTGTTTTTCTAGCCAACTGATGAATTACCATAATTTTCTTTTTTTGAAAATTTTAAAGATTTTATTTATTTATTTTTAGAAAGAGGGGAAGGGAGGGAGAAAGAGATGGAGAGAAACATCAATGTGCGGTTGCCTCTCACATGCCTGCCTCTGGAGACCAGCCCACAACCCAGGCAAGTGCCCTGACGGAGAATAGACCCACCGACCTTCTGCTTTGCAGTCTGGCTCTCCATCCACTGAGCCACATAAGCCAGGGCAACTGGGCTCCTATAAAATCTAAGGTGATTAAAATTGCTCTTCCATTATGTTTTACATATCAGAGTCTATAAGAGAATGTTTTTCTATATGATCTTCTGATACAATGAATTATTTCTTATTTAATGCTTGAAATGCTAAACCTTCCATTACATGGCAGCTGATTTGTGAGTTCTTTTCTGTATATTAATGGTATTGATAAATTCAACTGGTAACTGGAAGAGGAACAAAAGAACAAGCCTCCAAATTAGTATATAGTTTCTGGTTATTCAACTATATATACCTAATCTCAGTAATGCCATGGGAATGTAAATATGTTTTAAGGGAAAAGCTGTGGCTATCAGGGAGAATCCCAAATCCCTTAAAGTTTTCCTAAGGCATATGATAGACCAAGATTTGAAAAGAAACTACTAAAATATAATTGAATTTATATTTACAGATTTCATCATTCCAATTTAGTATACCTTCATAGACTTTTCCTTTAACAACAGGAGTGGGCTCAATTACATAAGATCTTACCCAAGAAGCTAACTGAGAATCCTGAGCAAGGAACAAAACTAACTTAATAAATTTATCTAATATTTTCAACATTCAACCACAGAAAAATAAAAGAAATAGAAGTCTAAGCCTAAAGCACTTAGTTGCTTGTATCCTATTAAAATTTTTAGAATTGAGGTGTAAATTATAAGAACATTTAGAAAAATTATATAAATACTTAGGTTTAAAGCCTTGTTATCTGAATAGAATGGAATATATAAAGTTATTACTTTGTTATAACAGTAATTTGATTATATATTTTAGCTTACAAAATGTTAACATCTTTATAAAAATCTCTGTCTTTTCATTAGAAATAGAATTCTTACAACCAATACACAGTAACTAGAGAGCACATTGATCTCAAATTATATGTCAAATAACATAAAAAATTCTCTAATGAAATATAAAAAATTTAGATATGGCAAGAATTGTTTTTTTTTAGAATAAAAATACCCAATAAATATTTGTGTATATTTCTGGAAAAATATACATTTGTAAAATTTAATTTTTTTACTTTATAATTAAAATACAACATGCAGATTTGGAGGGATCCCTTCTAACAGCCCTTATTAAGAACTAACAGTGTTTAGATAAAATATGTAGCTGAATATTTTAAGCAGTTATGTTCATGGCCAGACACTGTGATGTGAGAAACATATATTATCCTAAAGTAATTGTGTGAACATATTGATGTCCAAGCCATGTCTGTCTTTTCTATTACTATTATTTTCTTCAATTTGCAGTGTCTCGCAATGGGTGATTAATACATTGGAAAATGAGTAAATAGTATATAGGTTATTGTCATGCATGGTTTAAATAGAAAGCACAATAATTTGGCATTGCTGATCTAAAAAATTGTTTTGATATGGATAGTAGATATTTAATAAATATTTACTTAATGCAAAGTACTCTTTTGATTGAAATTATTCTTTAAGTATAAAAGAGAAATATTTTCCAAACTCAAGGCCTGATGAAAGCATCCCTTAAGAATATCCAGTTCCATCTGTTGAGTTAGATGATTACCAATTTCTCATTTAATTTGGTTTCTACACCAGAACTAACCACTGTGAGGAAGCAACTTGTGCAGGCAACCAGCAAATTATAAATACATAAAATAGCATTTCATTTTATAAAGCACTATCATGGGAGTAATTTTTGTGAATTTCTTACCTTGAATCTAATAACTCTTCTTCTCTGTAGTCTCCAGTATTTGTAGATACATCGAAGGCCAGGGTAAAGCTTACAGTTTTAACCCTTCCATAGTTATGCTTAGCACAGTTATTGTGTTATAGGCATTTAACAAATATTTGCTACATGAGCTAATAAATCAATAAATGGTAAATACAAAACCAAAAATTAACAAACCTGGAGATCATATTCTGAACACATGATATAAAACCTCTCATACTGAAATCACAAAATTACCTCTGTCTGAAAATCTACCTTTACCTGTTTAATTTAACTTAACAATACTGTCAAATGGTGAATCACTTTAATATAAGGACTAAAATAATAGTACTTTTGGAAATATGAAAATGTCTTTAATTTCATTTATTCATCAACCAATATTTATTAAGCTATTGACTGTGTACTATGTGATGGAAATCATTATCTGGGCTTTGTATAAGTAGGTGCAGAATCTATACTTTTTCATAATTAAATTTAGACAAAACTATATGTGATTAGAATATAAAATATGCTTGTAAAACATAATTTTAAAATACTTCACCAACTTATTAAAATTAAATTGTTGTCTGTAAAATTTATTGAGAAGCATCTGTAAAATTTATTGAGAAGCATTTCTGTGAGACACTTCTTCAATTTTTTGCATTAACCACAAATGTACTAAAACTTGCAGGATAATTTATATTGGTGCCCTTTCCCAATAACCTATGCATTTAAATAATACTTAACCTGTTCATTTTTCTAATACATAAATGCCCAAAGAAATAACTTAATAACTTTTTACTTTTTAACCTATTATTGCCTTAGAATAAAGAATACTAGATGCACCTCTTGACCAACCTGTGTTGTATATAAAATCTTAATAGCTTATGTCCAGTGTATATGAAGAAATCTAATTACAGTGGCATTACCAATATTCATGGACACCTTTTCTTCGAATTAGAAAAAAGTTTAGGAATATAAGTCACAGAGCTTCCTTTTAGAGATATCGTCTGTGGAAAAGACATTTACCCCTCTTAATGAGATATTCTAAGACAATATTTGGTTAAGAATTCTCTGCACGGAGGAAGGCAATGATGATTCCCTGACTCCTAGAGAAGCACCAGCTTTCGTGATGATTGGAGAGCTTAGTTTTTGTCTTCGTGCAAGTCATGAAACTCGTCGTAGGAAAACCCATTCAAAGGAAGTTCTATGTTCTGTGTAGCTCTTGGAAACAATATATTCAATCTGAAAAGCTGTATAAGAGGATAAAAATATCTTACTATGTTTCCAAAAGTATATTATTTACTACCTTAAGGATAGGGATAATCAAGACACTATGGGATCGGGCAAAATAACGTTGTTTTAATCAACCCTCACCACAAACAGTGGTTGTATGTCTGCACATCAAGCCCTGCTGATGAAGCTGCAGTACAGACCTCAGTGACTCACTTGTGGAGGTCATGCGGTGGCATCCCAGCGCCTTGCAATGCTCACAGTTCATTTTTCTTCCCGTGAAAACATTACCTTCATGATCTTTTACTGTGGTCTATGTTTATTATGAAAGTCAACATTTCTTTCCAATTTTATATTTTCTAAATGCATTTTGCTCTCAGCTATCCAGTGCTATTCACCAGATAGCATAGTGGCAATGAACCTTATTACCTGTCTTTTATCTAAACCCCACTCTGAGGTCAAAAATACCTTTTCCTTATTATCTCTTTGGGTGAAGACTTACAGACTCCAATTAAAGAGATAGATCTTCTTTATAAAGTTTTATCTTATAAAACAAAACATAAAAATCAATTTAACTTTAAGGATGATTTATTTTCTTGATGTCTGGCACCTGGAGTGAATGATTTACCAGAAACTATACTCAGCCATTGCTCTCATAGTTTGTCTTCCAGGGGAGATGATATTGCAAAACACATCTTTTGTAAAGAGAGAAACAAATCTATTGAAATCGGATGCCAGAGACCAATTGAGATAATGTAATTAAATCAGTTGAAATTTAGCCAGAAATTTTTATACAGGTCATTAAAGGCTAACTCTCTACACCATTTAGAAACAAAAATGACAACAAAACTACTGGTAAATTATATTACAATTTACATTTTATGAGAAATGAATTTGAATGTACAGCATCCTCATTAAAAATTGAATTTTCTTTTAAGCCCCCCATTAGCTATGCATTTGCAAATAGGTGGTACTGATTTTAGAAAACAGCTTAATCCCACAGTCCTGTAAAATATTACCAATTAACTATAAGACATAGTTTGTTTTCAAATAAATTCTCTAGTTAAGCCTATCATGTAGGTAACTAATTATATTCAATATTACTAAAAGTTTTCCTATTAACAATCTTTTCAAACAGTTTTGTATGAGAAATAAAGAACAACTGCAATTAGAGAGATGTCATTAAAAATGTTAATTTTCTCACTGCTAATAACTTTTAAATATTAATCAGAAAGTAGAAAAATAATTATACTCTAAAATGCCTTTAATTCAATTTAATTAAAACTAGGAGAATATTTCCTTTGTACATTAACAATAAAATTAAATTCTTTTGAATCTATCATGTTAGTGTTAATGGTTATAATTACTTAAAAAGTATGACAATGAAATTGTTTTCTCTTTCTTCTATTGCTTCCTCTTTAAAGGTTATATGTCATTAACCTAGATTTAGTTCTAACTGCTTATGAGACCATGCCTTCTTTCTGCAGAATGTGTTAGCGGATTTGTGTCCCACTTATGCCTGCCTGAATTTACTCATTTATTATCACACCAGACTGCCACGCAAGAATAACCTTTCTGGTTCCTGTTTTGAATAATTGAAACAATAACTTTTATTTTTATAGTGCTTTAAAGATCACAAGATGCTTTCACATGCATTATGTTTTTATTGTCACTAGAGCTCTGGAAATTCTTACTGCTAAATCTTCTTTACAGATAAGGAAATAGAAACCAAATGGTTATTTAATGTCATATACCTCATAAGTTAAAACATTTTTTTTAAGTCTATGAGTTACTCTAAGTCATCTGATTTTCAATCTGCTAGTATTTATTTTTTCAAATAGTCTAGAACTGTGAAAGTGTAGACTTCACTTGCTTTTTCTCTGCATTTTCTTTCTAAAAGTGAAATTATTTAAATATGATGCTTATTGCTATGTCTGCTTTGTTCAGCACTCTACAAATTCAAGAGCATGCAATGATAACAAGCATTCAGAGAATCTTTTCAAATCTCCTAATGAAATCTGGGGTGTAACCTGATTCCTGAGCTGCTCTCACATCTGGAACCGACTGGGTTATGTGCGACACCTGAGGAAATGCGGCGGAATGGAGCCTGTGAATGATAGTTGTTGCTGTGATGACAATGATGATGATGAGGAGGAGGAGGAGGAGGAGGAGAAGATTTCTTCCTAAAACTGCAGCATTTATAAAATACTGTTTAAATATCTTTTCATGTTTTACATATAATATGCTTATAGCAAACTTTGTAATATTGATAGTAATATTACATTGTACATGTGTGATATTTCTTTTCAAATAGTAATTACCAAAAAGAGTCTGTTTCTTTATATGTATTGTCTATTTTGCATCAGGTACTTTCCTGAGTGCCCATAGCAGTACCAGAGCAAAACAAAGTACCATCTCTCTTGGAGCATTTGTTTTAGTATTAAAGTGTTGGGAACCGTTCCACCTGGTTTCAGGAACAGTAGCCTTGTTGATAGGTGAGGGGGCCCAAGGCTGGAGCTGAGTAAGGAGGCTTTGGGAAAATAGGCCACTGAGGAGGCAAAACCTGTCCGCCTGGCCGGGGCGCAGCCCTGCCTCCCTCACATCACCTTGTTTGGCCCCAAAGGATGGCTGGTTGGTCAATGATGGGTAAGACCCCTCAATGGTAGGGGCAACCTAAGACAGGCACAGTCACATGGGAGCCATCAGGGAGAGTTGGGGGAAATGGAGAAGGGGAAAAAGACCCTCACCCCTTGGCTTTCTTACGGCTGGAGTCCTCATTTTATCTGAAAGAGGTCTCTTCCTCTCTTGGCTGCTCTGCCCAGCTGCCTGGCTCAGGCTTGAAACAATACTAGAGGCAAGTACAGCCCTAAACTGGATCAGGTGGTTCTGGGGGACACTCAGGTCTAGAAAAAAAATGTATTAAATCTTATGAAATTTATTTTGTTAAGAATGCCCTCGAGTTAATGAGTACTGGTGTTTGGGGTCCGAGCAAAATATATCAGTTTCCCAGGTTTCAGAGCTGAATGGGCGCCACCTAGTCTACCAGACCCTGACCTGAGGCAAATCTCTGTGTTCCTTCAATTGTTATCTATGATCTCTATCTGATTTCTATAAACATAGCCTTTTGACATTGATTGATGAGCCTTGCATCCATGCTGTATACCCATGCGCATATCATTCTCAATAAAAGCTACTTCAAGAGAAGGGCTCAGGGCATTCTCCACTGGAGGGAATCACCACCCCTTTTCCCTGGCAGACTGAGAAGTGTCTCAAACAACTTATTTTATTTTCCTCCATCCGTGGTGACTCCAGGGGACTCTGCAGGGGATGTGGTACCCTCCATAATGAAAAAAAGACAAGGAAATAAATATGGGAAAACTCTGAACACTTTGTTTTAGTAATTTGAAGTTTTTTCCCAATTGTCATGTAAAATTCAGTAATATTTCTCATCTCCCCCCACTGTTAGGCCCAAGAAGCTTTCAGCAACATTTTTTTTTTCTCACGTCTAAGATGCTTAGTGACAGCAAATAATGTTTCATTATTTATTAATTTTGAATACCTGGATCGAAGTCTTAATGACACATTCTATATAGAATGGAGCACATACTGTTATATTTGTAGGGTTTTTTAGTAGGTTGTTTTGGTTAATTGATATACATTTTATATTTTATTGATTCATAGACCCATAGATTGTAGAATGGATGATTAGTTTATATGCCATGCAGTAAGAAAAGAAATGATCTCAATTAAATTATGGTGTAATGCCCTAGTCTTAATGTACAATTCATAAAGTAGTCACAACTCTTTTTGGCTGCTTAAAAATTTATTTCTTCTACTCTGTGGAATTTGGTAATTTGTCATACCTTCAGTTTTATTTCTAGGTAGGTGATAGCACTCTTTTGGTAACCAACTCAAGAATAAAATGTTGTCACCTTTATATGTGATGCAGGTTTGTTTGTTTTTTTTTTTAAGATTCTATAAAGCACATTGTTATTTCTTTACAAGAAAATATGGAATTGTAAATATTTCTCCAGTGATCAAAATTTACTTCTCTGAAGATATTACATATTGTTTGCACCCTTCTGCATTCCTAACATCAGTATACTAGGGTTCCCTTTTCTCCACATCCTCCCTAGCACTTGTTATTTGTTGATTTATTAATGATGGCCATTCTGACAGGTATGAAATGATATCTCATTGTGGTTTTAATTTGCATCTCTCTGATGGCTAGTGATGTTGAACATCTTTACATAAGTCTTTGGGCAATCTATACATCCTCCTTGGAGAAGGGTCTATTCAAGTCCTTTGCCCATATTTTTTTTTAAACTCTTTTTTTAAAGATTTTACTTATTTATTTTTAGAGAAGGAGAGAGAGGGAGAAAGAAAGGAAGAGAAACATCAATCTGTAGTTGCATTTTGTGTGCTCCCTGCTGGGGACCTGGCCTGCAACCAGACATGTGCCCTACACTGAGAATTGAACTGGCAACCCTTTGGTTTGCAGACTGGCACTCAATCCACTGAGCTACACCACCTAGGGCCCTTTGCCCATTTTTCAGTTGGATTATTTGTCTTCCTGGTGTTGAGTTGTATGAGTTGTTTTTATATTTTAGAGATTAAACTCTTGTCTAATGTATCATTGGCAAACATGTTTTCCAATATAATTGGTTCCCTTTTCATTTTGATGATGGTTCCTTTAGCTGTACAGAAGTTTTTTTAATTTGATAGAGTCCCATCTGTTTATTTTTGTCCTTTTGAGCCAGTGATTCCACTGCTGGGATTACACCCTAAGAATCCTGAAACACCAATTCAAAAAATCTTATGCACCCCTATGTTCATAGCAGCACTATTTACAATAGCCAAGTGCGGGAAACAACGTAAGTGCCCATCAGTAAATGAGTGGATCAAAAAACTGTAGTGCATTTACACTGTGGAATACTATGCAGCAGAAAGAGAGAAGGAGCTCTTACCCTTTGTGAGAGCATGGATGGAACTGGAGAGCATTATGCTAAGTGAAATAAGCCTGTCAGTAAAAGATATACCATATAATCTCACTTATAAGAGGAATCTAATGAATGAAATAAACTAATGAGCAAAATAGAAACAGAGACATGAAAATATTTAACAGGCTGACAGTGGCCAGAGGAAAGGGAGGAGGAGGACAATGGTGGAAAGAAGGGGAAGGCACTAGTCAAGGAACATATATGAATGGCCCATGGACATGGACAACAGTGTGGGGACTGACTGTGGGAGTGGGGAGTAGGTTGGGTAAAGGAGGGCAAAGGGGGAAAATCCCCTCTATTGCAGGACAACTGCAATAGAATAAGAACAAAAAAAAGGAAAAAAAATAGATAAAAAAAATTGTCAGTTATAAAAACTGACATGAAGATGTAAGGTACAGAATGAGGAATATAATCAGTTATATTATAATAACTATGTATGGTGTAAGATGGATACTAGACTATCCAGGTGATCACTTCATAAGTTATATAAATGTCTATAATCACTATGTTATATACCCTAAACTAATATATTGTATGTCAACTGTAATTGAAAAATAAAAACAAATTTTAAATGTTTAAAAAATTTACTTCTCAGATCTCATGATTTTCTACAAATCCAGTAACAGCTTTATTGCTGATAGTTTGTAATGTTTAGAAGACATTATAATTAGAAATTAAATCAAACCATGTATCACCAAGAGTAATCAATTATAGTGATGAAAATGTGAACAGGTATGATCCAAATTGCATGTGAACAATAAATAAATCATGAAGACTGTTGTATAACTACAATTTACGAAATATTCTGTTTATAAATCCTATGTCAAAATGTGAAATAAATCAATACATGTCATAGAATAGATAAAATGTGATAGAAAGCTTGTAATATTTTGTAAGTACACATTAGTAAAATAATACTTGTTAAACATTCCAATAGTCCCACTCTGATCGCTGTGCATATAGCCTCTTTTCTACACTTCTGTGATCCCACTGTATTGTTCACCTGGCTGGTTCCCTATTTTTAAAGGTAAAATATGACTTGGCAGAAGCATCCACAGACTGCATTTCAGTGTGATGGCTGACACCTACTTGGAGTCACAAAAGCTTCCTTTACCAGTTGGCATATATTTTAAGTATCACACTTGTATATTAATAATTTGTGCTTGAACTGTTAAATTTCAGGTGATCCTTGACCCAAACAGATTTGTAATGTTTGGATCCCCTTATAAGCCAATTTTTAAAAATAAATACACACAGTACTGTAAATATATTTTTCTTCCTTATGATTTTCTGAAGAACAGTTTCTTTACTCCAGTTTATTTATCATAAGAATACCCTATCCTATAAAAATTGTGTGTGTGTGTGAGTGTGTGTATGTGTGTGTGTGTGTGTGTGTGTATATCATACAAAATGTGTGTTAGTCTACTGTATATGTTAATGGTAAGGCTTCAGATAGATAGCAGGCCATTAGGAGTTACATTATGGGGAAGTCAAAAGTTATTTTTTGACTGTGCAGGGGTTGGTGTCCCTAATTCCTAAGTTATTCAAGGGTCAACTATAATAGAAATTTTTTTAACTTTATATTATTTTATTTTAAGGACTTTATTTATTTATTTTTAGAGAGAGAAAGAGAGGGAGAGAAATATCAATGTGTGGTTGTATTTCACATGCCCCCTACTGGGCACCTGGCCTGCAACCCAGGCATGTGCCCTGACTCAGGATCAAACTGGCGACCCTTTGGTTCACAGGCCGGTACTCAATCCATTGAGCCACACCAGCCAGGGCTGTAATAGAAAATCTTTAAGCTCTTATACATAAATATGTTTAGCATAGATATTTCAAAATTTTATTCACCTTTTATTGTTCTGTATTACTAATTTATATGTGTATTTCAAAAAATTTTTTGATGTCTGTTTTATTTATGCAAGACTGATAGTATTCAAGCAGCTTACTGAAACCTCTGAATTTTAACTTCATCTGTAATAATTATATGCAATTTATGGGTTTCTTGAAATAATGTATGTGAAATATCATATAATTGGGAAATCAGAGACCATTTAGCCATTCTATCTTTTACATATTATAAGGAGAACTAAAATGATTGCTGTGATTTGCAGGTACAATGTTTATTTTTATCTTGTGACTTGATTATAATTTTCACTTTCATTTCACCTGGAATTTCTAGGAGTGTTTGAGTTTGGGCTTGGCCCTTTCTTTGGGGAAAAAAAAAGTTTAATAGAAAGAGAAGACAAAAAAAGAAAAAGAAAACAGAGAAATAAAACATGTAAGTAAGATAATGACTATATATTTAAACTTTCACATTTAGGTTTTAATATGAAAACAATGTCCTTATTTATTTACTTTAAAAATAAGATATCAAGTTGTTGAATGGGGAAAGTAATGTCTTTTCAACACAAAGTTGGCCCTGGGACAAATGTTTTGGATATATATAAGAATAAAAATTAACTTTAACCTTTATTTCAAACAATACACAAAAATTAACTTGAGATAGATAATATGCTTAAACATGAAAACTGCTTCATAAACCTCCAAACATATAAATATGTAATTTTGAACTTAAGATAGTAAAAATATTTCTCAGAAATAACACAGAAAACACAACTGATGAAAGATAAAAACATTATGGGCTAATAGCAAAATGTTAAAACTTCTGCTTATCAATATATAAATATCAAGAAAATAAATTGGAAAGCCAATGACTTGGAGAAAAATTTCTAAGTGTATAAACAACAAAGAGCTTATATTCATAATATAAAAGTATTCCTAAAACCAATAGTAAAATTACAAGTAACCTCCCAACAATATGTGGAAAAGACTTAAACACTTCATGAAGGAAGATATATAAATAAATGACCAATAAGTGTATGAAAAAGTACTCAACAAATTAATCACTGTGACCATAGAAACTTAAAACTACAATGAGTTATGTTTACAAACATACTAAAAATTCCTTTTTTAAAAAATATGAAATGCTTCATGAATTTGTGTGTCATTCCTATTCAGGGGCCATGCTAATCTTCTCTGTATCGTTCTAATTTTAGTATATGTGCTGCTGAAGTGAGCACTAGAAATTCTAAATATCAAAATATTTAAATATTAAATATTGGTCAGTATTCAGAGCCTGTGGTGCAACCATTTTGTAAAACATGTTGACAATCTTTAGTCAAAGAAACATTTTGCAATATAAATTTACCATATAATCTAGCAGTTTAATTCTGTGGAATTTACACAGAAGAAATTCACATATGTCTATGCCAACACTTGTACACAAATGTTTCCTTTTAATAAATGGCTTTATCAATAATAGCCAAACATTGGAAACAAGCCAAATAATCATAAACCAGTTGAATGACTAAACACTGTATGGTATATACAATATTTTATAATAGAATTTTACTTATCAATGAATGAGACAAACATCTGAGATACAAAATGTATGTGTACATCTCAAAAGTTTGCTGAGAGAAAGAAACCCCACAAAATAGATTCCACGTTTTAATTTATATGATTCTGGAATAGAAAAATATATCTGATTCCATGATTCTAATATAATCTATGTTACTCTATAATTTTTGCTGACTGGAGACAGGGGTGCTGGTTGACATGTAAATCTCATAGATGATTGCAATGTCTGTATGCATTTGTCAGAACACCTCCAACTGAAATATTTAATTTCTAGGTACAGCATGCTGTGCCTCTATTAAAAACTAAAATACAAACAAGATAAACTATTATGCTCTGAATATAAATACTAAAGAATTTATTTAACATTATCAAAGTGATCATTTTAGTTTTTTTATTTATTGACATCACACACTACCTACATATAGAACATATTGCATACGTGTGCATGGCTAATGTACAATGATTTTATTAGTTTGTCAATAATGCTATAAATCGGGAACCATTACAGCATTGTGGATAATGATAAACACTTTGGGAGTTTACCATTAATAGTAATAATCACAAGACTTAAAATTCTGGAAAGTAGATAATACTTGGGAAAGTCCATTGCCAGTCAGATACTGAATTTCTTTTATGGAAGACAGAGCAACCAAGAGACTAACTGATATGTGATAGAAGCAGATTAATGTAATTTTGTGACATACATTTGTGGTTAAATATGTGGTTAAATATATTAAATAACAACAGGGGTTATTAATAACATCAAAACATTTGAATTCCATACACTACTTTTGAAATGATCTTCTGGTGCTTCTTTAAAGAATCATTTCCAATTAATTCAACCTGAGTTTGCATAACATTGTATAAGTATCAGTGTAGCGGTGGATACACTATGAATGACTAAATTTTGTTTACAAAAAACAACACATCAACAACTTGGTCTTTGAAAAAGACAGGAATATTCTCCTGTTTTAGCTATTTTTCATCTCTGTCTTAACACCAACCTTACTTTAGGTATTGCTCTTGATTCAATGGATTGTGTTGTGTGATTTGAAATAAGGTTATTTTATTAATTTCCTAAATGTTGAACACCTTATTCTTGGATATCATAGATCTCAAGAGAGCTGCATAGACTATGCACTTTGTTACAGTATAGTAAGCTGACTGTAATTTTTAAATTTTTTCAGAGTTTGATGCTTCTTAACATCATTTAAAACAAATTAGTATTTTGATAGATTTTTGAGATCTGAAAAAAATACAGGATGGCAGACAAAGATTATAAAATCTGATGACATTTGTTTCTTTTAAAAGGAAATTTTTCACCTTGTTTGGAAATGCACCTACTGAATACTGTGTTTCTTCATAACTGTCTCTAACTATCTCAAGCTATTGAAACAACAGTAGCACAAAATACATGAACTTTGTGTAAGCCATCAGTGAAAGCTGAAAAATGACTACAATTTTTGCACATCTGTAGAATACCAGACTTTTACTTGACTAACACCGGAAGCTCTTTCCTGGCCAATGAATAGGGTCACTTGTTTAACAAACTATATGTGTCCATATAAATTCATTCTGTCCAGAGTACAAAAGTCAATTCTCAGGTAACATAACTGTCACGAACTCTTCTGACTTGCTAGAACATACTTACCCTCACCCTGCATTTTCTTCTCTCCTGATTCAGTGAACTGATTTTCTGATTTTGTTGTTGTTATATGATGTGTTCTCTTTCCTAGAAAGTAAATTGTCTCAGTGTGAACCTACATACACCCCCACCTCTAGTGATTTTTGCTTTATTCTTTCATAACCTTCTTTTTTTACCCTCTCCTGATTTTAAAATACTTCCATCATTTACATTTCTGTTTCCATCATCAAAAATAAATATACCCTTGTTAACATTCTCCACTTTCTAATCTCTAATTCTTTTCAGTTATCTGCACTGTGACTACTTTCTTACTATTCCACTATTATTATGCCTTAAGACCAAAATTTAATGGATTAAAATAACTATTATTATCCCTTACAAATATGTAGGTTGAATGGACTCACCAGAACAGTCTCCCCCGCCACCCGGTTGAGTCTATTATGTACTATAACTAGATATCTACTGAGCCTCCAATAATCTGAAAGCTCAGCAGTGCTGTTGGCTAAGACAGTTGATTCAGAAAGGTTGCAGTCAATGCCAGTTGCTAGATGGTAGTTCATCTAAGGGTATTGACTGCAGCATCTTTGTTTGGCTGTTCCATGTGACTTGTGCTTCTACGCTCCCTATTTCTATGAAGATATATAGTAAGAGAGAATGTTCTGAGAAGCAGAGGCAGAAGTTTCCACAAAAAGACATGTCTGAGTCTGCCATAGTATCACTTTCACACATTCTTTTTGCCAAAGTAGACACATGGATCAACTTACACTAAAGAAGATGCAAAAATTAACTTCATCTATTGATTAGATAGATGTAACGAATTCACATTGAAGAAGAGCACAGATAAAGAGGTATTGTGTTGGACCTCAGCACACTAACTTTTCATTTGTCCACCTAATAAGCTGATTAAACGTATGCACACAGCATGAGAGAGAGAGAAACATAAAAATAAAGAGGAAAGTGTCATCTAGCACCATATACTACTGTTTAATACATTGATTAGTTTGATCATAGCAATGTGTGTCTTTTTTATATTTTATTTTATTGTTTTTCAGTTACAGTTGTCCCAATTTTCCCCCATTGTTCTTCCCTACTCAACCCACCCTC
Organism: Pteronotus mesoamericanus; assembly: GCF_021234165.1. NCBI lineage: Eukaryota > Metazoa > Chordata > Mammalia > Chiroptera > Mormoopidae > Pteronotus > Pteronotus mesoamericanus. The sequence goes on along the minus strand of NW_026555285.1, from coordinate 20,514,946 downwards.
GTTCCCGCAGTCAATCTCCACCCTGTTGTTCATGTCCATGGGTCATTCATACATTTTCCTTGACTAGACCCTTCCCCTTCTTTCCCCCCATTATTCCTCTCCCCCTTCCCCTCTAGTCACTTTGTTCTTATTTCCATGTCTCTGATTCTATTTTGCTTATCTGTTTGTCTTGTTCATTAGGGTCCACTTATAAGTGAGATCATATGGTCTTTCATCACCTGGCTTATTTCACTTTGCATAATACTCTCCAGTTCCATCCATGCTGTTGGGAAGGGTAGGAGCTCCTTCTTTCTTTCTGATGCGTGGTATTCCATTGTGTAAATGTGTCACAGTTTTTTGATCCACTTGATTACTAATGGACACTTAGTCTGTATCCAGCACTTGGTTATTAAAAATAATTCTGTTATGAACATTGTGGTGCATAGGTTCTTTTGAATTAGTGTTTCAGAATTCATAGGGTATAATCTCAGCAGTGATCTCACTGGATCAAAAAAGGCAGTTGATTTTTTGAGGAAATTCCATACTGTTTTCCACAGTGGCTGCCCCAGTCTGCATTCCCACTAACAGTGCCCTAGCATTCCCTTTTCTCTACAACCTCGCCAGTACTTGTTTGTTGATTTGTTAATGATGGCCATTCTGACTGGTGTGAGGTGGGATCTCATCGTGGTTTTATTTTGCATCTCTCTGATAACTAGTGATGTTGAGCATTCTTTCACATGTCTATGGGCTGTGAGTATGTCCTCTTTGGAAAAGTGTCTGTTCAGGTCCTTTGCCCATTTTTAATTTGTTGTCATATATGTCTGTATGTTTTACAGTATATGAGGGTACTCATAGTACTATGCAGACAATAGTGATACAAACTTCACTCTTTGGAGCTTAGCTTTGCATGTCAGTCTCAGAAAGAACGTTGGTTTACCTTTTCACTAACCTCTGATTCTATCTTTTGCACTAATATTTTCTATTTATTAGCATTAAGAGTCTGAGTATGCACATAAGACATTTCTAGTTTCTTTTGGTGGCCCTTATGGAACAGCCCTCCAAGGAAATGCCTGCCCTTTGAAATTTGATTATATTTTTGGATTATGGTACTCTTTTTGGAGTAATTTGTTCTGTGTATCATCTGTGCATGTTTATGTTGGCAGAGCATGCTAAACAATATTATCTACGTAGCGAATTGCAGTACAAGACTTTTTTGTTTTGTTTTGTTTTAGTATCCATCTCATGGAAAAAGCTTGCATGGTTTGATTCTAAAAATCATGGCATTTATTGATTTGATGTGTAAAAAGAAAATTGTTGAACTTTCCTATTTTTTAGGTAGGTAGGTTTTCTGAAAAGGACGAAAGTGTTCACAGTGTCTGAAATATTTCTTCATAGTTTCAAAAGCTGTTTAGTCTTCAAGTGGCTGTTGCACTGACAGGTTGAAGTAGTGTGGAACTGTCATTATCATTTTATTCTGAATTGTGGCACGTCTCCTGTTATCAAAGCTTGTGAATACAGGCAGCAGAAAGCTCTTCAATGGGTAAACCAAGTGTTTTACTTGGCGGGATACTGAGAATGTGACAGTTTTTGTTTTTTGATCTTTACTGAAATGGGTAAGTCACTCTGCAAAGTGACAGGAGACACTCATTGTGATATACAGTGTTGAGATAATTTTCAATTTATTTTTTTCTCTAAATAATCTTACTAGTGTTGAATTAGCATGGTTCCATGGAATCACCACAGATTTATACATGAGAAAAATGCAAATTACATTGGATATAAATCTCATATAACTTGAACTTAAAATATGTACACACACTATTAAGGTAAAATATTGTTGTTTCTTTTTATAGAATAATTGACTTTGGGATAGAGAAAAATTAAACCTGTGTCATTTCATTTTAATAAATATATTTTGAGGTTAGTATAGTACACTATTCTTGAGTCACTGTTTTATTCATTTTACACTTATGAATTCCTATTTCTGTCATACATAATATTTGTTTAAATTCAGAATTATCAAATATGTCAAATTCCATTGTATTTTCTATCTAGTTTGCTGTGAAAAGATGCTTGACATAATGTGAAAATAAACCATACTTGGGAAATAAATGGCACATTCTTAGTCATACTTATTTTCACTTAATATTTTTTTTGAGTCTGGAACCAAGAAACAGTGTATTAACATGATCTTGCTTGCTGGTCCTAAATCTAACACATTTAGTCTAACACATATTTTGTCTCATACATCCTTGCCAGCTTCCATTCTCACTGCTAACTTATTAAATAACCTAATAAGCAAAATGCTAACTACAAAATAATATTCAAATAAGCTTAGCAATTTGTGTTTTGAGATAACATTTTTCTGTTATTTCTGGATATGTGAACATTTTGATAAACAGGGGTTGTTATTCTTTTTTTTTTATTCTCATGTCAGAACAAAGGGTCTCAACCTATAAATATTATAAAATAACTCTTTGTGGCAAGATAATTTAAAAGAAATAAATACCTCTGAAGAACGTTATGAATCTAAACATTTTAAATACCTCTGAAGAATGTTATGAATCTATAAAGGTAATGCATCAATTTTAAAATCAAAAATTACATATAGCTTCCTCAAATATGTTAAACTCCTTAGTACCACATACTAATAGTATCCCTTATTTATTTGTATGATTGGTTGCTAGCAGTTGTTGTATTTTAAATTATGTTTTGATGAAATATGAAATCAAAAAGCTTTCCTTGTCCTTTAAAACACCCCTTTTCAGAATTATTTTTCATAGTGTCCTTAGGGTTAAGTATTTTTTCCAAATTTCTTAAATAACAATAATGAACTATAGAAATATTCACCCATACATATGCCAATGCAACTTTTCTACATACTTGTAACCCCGAAAAATTAAAAGAAAATGAGCTATTTTTTAATTTTATTTTTTCTTCTTATTTTTTATTTTTATTGTATTTTCCCATTGCTATTTAGGCGCCTTGTACCCCCTTTCCCCCACAATCACCACACTATTGTTCATATACATGAGTCCATTTCATCATTTTTAAATCTTCTCAGAAATCTCAAATTATTACGTCTTTTTATTTTTATTTACTGATTTTTACAGAGTGGGAGAGAGACATCGAATTGTGTTGTTCTACTTATTTATACACTCATTTGTTGATTCTTGTATTTTACCCTGACTGGGGATCGAATGCACAACCTTGTTATATCAGGACAGTTCTCCAATAAACTGAGCACCTGGCCAGAGCAACAAGTGTCTTCCTGATGATCTTTTTATGTGGCTACTTAAACCCTGCTTCATGTAGTATATAAGGATTCTTCAATATGAATAGAACTGCTTCCTAGTTAGGAGCAACTAACTCAAGTTTCCCTTGTGGCAAGGATAAATTTTAACTCATTTCTTCCAAGTTAAAGTGATTAATAATGAGAATAAAAGCAGGAAAAAAAAGATTTATGAAACACAAAATATTGTATGTACTTATATATAATAGCAAAGGTAAACTAATAAGATGATCTCTCAGGAAAGAGGAAAGGGAAAAATACAGACATCAATCAATCAGATAAATACAGTAAGTATATGATAAATACATCACTACCAATGGCATATTGTTTTCACTTTGAGCAGGACATATGAACATAGATATCATGGGAGAAATCAAAAAGTGATAAGAAAATAAAAGGTTGTGATACAAAAAATAGGTTAATCAAACCACATTCAGTCACATTAAGAAATGTATGTTCTAAATTGATTTCATATCTACATAAGAAGGGAATGTGTGCGTATATAGGTACAGTTTCTCTTGTTTTATTCCCACCCCAAACTTCAGTGGTAAATTTCAAGTGAAAATACATAGGCAAAATTAGGAAAATAAAAGCAGTTTTTTGGAATGTGAATAAATATTTTTGGTTCACTATATCACTATTTTTATATAAAAATTTCTGAAGAATTAAACGATATCCTATTGTCCTCCCTGTGATTATTTCGTATGAGCAGGAAGACACTAGCTTTTTCTAAGCATAGATCTAAACTATTCTCACAAAATGTCTAGGTAATATATCAAAGCACTGAGTGAATTTTTCTAACACCTGAAATATGTACATCTTCCTCAGAAATATATTTACTTTTTTATAAGTTTAATCTAGATGCTGTTTCTTTCTTTCCTTGCTTTCTTCTTTCTTTCCTTCCTTTCCTCCTTACTTTTTTTCTGTTGTTTTTCTTCTTAGCCTATTAGATTGCTTCCTTCAAATGTTCAACAAATGACTGTCTTAAATAGGCAAAATTTCCATGTCAGCCTATTGCACTGGAGTGTAACTTGGGATTCACTGTCCTGTTTTCACTTAGTTCTTTAACCATAGTTGAGAGAATGACATAGTGAGAACAACAGCTCATGTATTGCATTTAATTTGGATTTTATCAATACAAAAGTAAGTGGAAAACACACACATATACATACAGGGTGGGGAAAAAGTAGGTTTACAGTTGTGAGTAGGGAAACATAGCATTTATTCTTGTATTATTAGTTATTAATAATTGCATTATTATTCATACAACTATAAACCTACTTTAGCCTCACCTTGTATACATTTAAAAAAGCCCATATTTTCTTGTGTCTCATGTTCTCCACTACTCTTGTGCTCAAAATAGTATTTGTGTAGAAAGAAAGGAGGGGTAAAAGAGGGCATAGAAATATAAGGGTAAGTCAAATGCTTTAAATTTATGTTATGCTTAGGAAATCCAAAGGTCCAGAAGTGTATTCATCACACATATCTAATCTGTATTTGGAGGAGTAAGTATTTCTGAATCCATAAACTGAAAATAACCAAGAATATTAGGTTATAATTTGCATTTAAACCCAAGAATGCTTATAGTATCTTCTAACTATGACTGATGGCACAGTTCTCCTGATTAATTCATTTGATTTATGGTAAATTCTTAACAAGTGGCATGAATTAGTTGAATTCCAAGAAATTTAATCACAGCTTTCTTAATGTATTCCTCATTTTTAGCAACGCAAAGTTCCAGGTAAGATTTATGGGTTTTAACAGTTTGAATCAATATTGTAACATTTGAGGGAGCGTGATATTTCATATAAAATAGTAAGCAGAAGTCTTATTAAATTAGGGATTTTTTTTAGTATTTATACATGTTTTTTGTTTTTTTAAAGATTTTTAAAATTTATTTATTTTTAGAGAGAGAGGAAGGGAGGAAGAAAGAGAGGAAGAGAAACATTGATGTGTGTGAGATACACTGATAGGCTGCCTCTGTCATGCCCCCAACCCAAGCATGTGCCCTGACTGAGAATTGAACTGGCGACCTTTAGGTTCACAGGCTGGTACTCAATCCACGGAGCCACACCAGCCAGGTATTTTTAAATTTTTTAAAAATTTTAGCTATGTGGGTGAGTTTGCAATGGTATGGCCGCGTGCGTGCATGTGTGTGTCTGAATGGATTTATTTTATTGTTGTTCAAGTACAGGTGTCTCCATTTCCACACCCTCCCCTGCCCCCAGTGATCCCCACCCCCCACACTCGAACCTATACCCTTTAGCTTTGTCCGTGGGTCCTTTATACATGTTCCCTGAGGTCCCTTCCCCTAAATTCCCTCATTATCCCTCTCCCCTCTCCTCTGGTTACTGTCAGTTTGTTCTTTGTTTCAATGTCTCTGGTGATATTTTGCTTGCTTGCTTTTTAGTTTTGTTGATTAGGTTCCACTTCTAGGTGAGATCTTATGGTATTTGTCTTTCACTGTCTTGCTTATTTCACTTCTCATAATGCTGTCCAGTTCCATCCATGCTCTTGGGAAGGGTAGGACTCCTTTCTTTCTGCTGCATAATATTCCATTGAGTAAATGTGCCACAGGTTTTTTATCCACTCATTTACTGATGGGAACTTAGGTTGCTTCCAGCACTTGGTTATTGTAAATTATTAGCCCTTCAACAAATGGTGTTGGGAGAGCTGGACAGCTACATGCAAAAATGAACTTGACCACCAAATTACACCATACACAAAAATAAATTTGAGGTGGATAAAATACTTAAATATAAATCGTCACTCCATCAAAGTCCTAGAGGAGAACATAGACAGGAAAATTTCAGATATTCCATACAACAATATTTTCACTGATCTATCCTCTAGAGCAAGGGACTTAAAGGGAAAAATAAACAAATGGCACCTCATCAAAATAAAAAACTTCTGCACAGCTAAAGAAAATATCAGTAAAATGAAAAGGGAACCGACAATATGGGAAAAATATATTTGCAATTAATACCATGGACAAGGGTTTGATCTCCAAAATACATAAAGAACTCACACCACTCCACTCCAGGAAGACAAACAACCCAGTTAAAAAATGGGCAAAGGACATGAACAGACACTTCTCCAAGGAGGGCATACACAGGACTCAGAGACATAGGAGAGGATGCTCAGTGTCACTAACCATCAGAGAGATGCAAATTAAATCCACAATGAGATACCACTTCACACCAGTCAGAATGGCTGCCATAAACAAATCAACAAACAAGTGCCAGTTAGGACGTGGAGCAAAGAGAACCCTAGTGCACTGTGGGTGGGAATGCAGACTGGTGCAGCCACTGTGGGAAACAGTATGGCATTTCCTCAGAAAACTAAAAATGGAACACCCTTTTGACCCAGCAATCTCACTGCTGGGATTATACCCTGAGAATCCTGAAACACGAATTCAAAAGAATCTATGTAACCCAATGTTCATAGCAGCATAAATTAGGGATTTTTTTGTATTTTCTAGTTATATTCCACCATATTATGTTATAATAAACTTATGTATTATGACGATTCCTTAGAACTTTGAGATGGCAAGGTATTTAATGGATTTTATACTTCTAGCATTTGGAGATGCTAAAAGACCTTTACCAGCTCAGGCAGCTGTGACCATGGCGCAGCCGTAGAAATGTAATTTTGGTCTAAACAGTTATGTGAACCTGACTGTAAGTTTAAACCCAAGCAGAGTGAAAGAGTAAGTATGAGAGAGAGAGCACATTCTAATATAGGTGGCACTTAAGTATTTTTTTTTTTAAGAAAGAGAGAAAATATTTTTTCCACATGGTATTGAATTCTCTAGGGGAAAACAGAATTGACTTAATAAAATCATTTTTAAAAATACTATACTTTTAATTTTAAATGTAAATTTAAAATGTCTTCCCTTTTTTAGAGATATAATGAAATACAGACAGGTGAATAACTTCGCATCTCAGTACATGTAGTAAACATAAGGTAAAAATGAAAATGTGTCATTGATGTGTGATTTTTTTGGTGGGAAAAGGGGCTATATAAATAAAAATATAAGTCAAGTACAAATATAATTAGTTAATACCAGCACATACAAATAAAATATAAAATTATTTTGCAATACAATGAAAAATTATACATTGAATGTTTAAAATGAAAACGTTTTTAAATTGTTACAGTAGGTTTTAATTGAAAAATATAAATGCTATCAATATTATGTTTTCCTTTTAACCTCTGTGAAGTAGGTTCTCTTTTATTTTATAAATTTAAAGAAATATTATATGTATGCACATAGAGATATACACATACCACATCACAATGCACTCAAGGGACAGCACAAAAAGCTATTAAATCTCTTTTATGAAAGTGCTGTTGTGCTGTACTTTAGAGAGCCAAAATGTAGTAGAATGCAATATGTATTGATTTAACAGTTTTCTGCATAGACAAAAGAGAAGACTATGTATTAGAAAAGCAAGAAATTCAATTGAATAAACATTTATTGAACACCAATTATATATAAAGTAGTACAATAACTTCTTTCAGAAGGCATAAACAGGAGTAATCCTTCTGTGTAAGAAGCTCACAATTTAGTAGATATGAAAATGCAGTTTAAAAATATTTATCCCAAACTGCAAAGTGGATAAACAAAACAAAAATATTAATATGAAGAAAGAAGCTTAAAATATTTCTATAGTAAACTTTTATCCCTTTGTATCCTATTAGCTGTGCTCAGAAAGAAAGTATATATGTTTCTTGTTTGTGGTAGTTCAGACTCTACCCCATAAACATTATATATTTTTCCTCAAATAGTATATTGATTGACAACCAAAGAAAAAATTGTGATCTATATAGTGTGTGTCCATTTTAAAATGGTAAAAATTACCTTTGTTTTCTGATATGTTGGATGATATCAAAAGTATTGCTTTAATTCTACTTAGCTACTTTCTTTAAAATATTTTTAAATAGTGCCCTGGCCAGATGGCTCCATTGATTACAGTGTCATGTGGTACAACAAGGGGTTATGGGTTCAGTTCCTGGTGGGGGCGCACACCTGGGGTACAGGTTCCTTTTTCAGTTGTGGGAGGTGGCCGATTGATATATTCCTCTCTTACGTGATCTCTCTCTCTCTCTCTCTCTCTCTTCTTCCCTCCTTTCCTCCCTCATTTTCTCTCTCCCTTCCTTTCTATAATCAATAAATTTTTTAAAAATATTTAATTTTTTATTTTTAAATCATGTTTTTTCTATTACAGTTGTCTGAGTTTTTCCCCCCTTTGCCCTCCTCCACCCAACCCACCCCACTCCCACAGTCAATTCCCACTCTGTTGTCCATGTCCATGTGTCCTTCATACATGTTCTTTGTTTAGTCCCTTCTCCTTCTTTCCACCATTGTCCTCCTTCCCCATCATTAAAAATATTTTAAATAGCAACATAACTGAATCAATCTATTGTTAAAGACTTTATTTTCCTTCATGCTTATAGTTCTATAAAAGATTTATGAAATATTCTTTATAAATATGACCCTGTGCTGCTTTCTTTACTTGCATTGATCTTTTCCTCACTTCAGTTTAATGCCTCTTAATTATCATTAAGTATCTAGCTTGAGAGTTACCTCCTCCATGAAACCTTTCCTCATTTAAGCTGCTTGTTCTTGCTTTTGTATAGGGTCCATACTTTTAATGTTTTAATGTCACACAAGATGATAATGCATCCTCCACTATCCACTAGAGGAAACAAAGTCTGGGTCTTTTTATCCTTGGCATTTGTTTTTAAACCAGTGTCTGACACATAAATGACATTTAATAAATGCTTGTGGAATAAAAATAATGGTTATTATTAAGATAAAGGTGCTAGTAACGAGGAAGAGCAGTGAGACTAAAGATCTCACCCTCCTCACTGGGGTGCCAGTGAGGAAATTGCTGTAAATTTATTATTAATCCTGCACCATTCAGGACTAAAGTACAGCATATAAGTATTCTCCTCAAAGTGACCTTTCACACTTATGGATCAAATCTCAACTTCAAAAGTTAATTGGTTATAAGTCTTTTTAAGGTTATTAATGAAAAAATTAATTATGTGAATTGAGTGAAAAGGAACTGAAGGGCACCTTCTGTGATCACTTTAAATGTAGACATAGATTAGTGGTAAAGCATTTTTTTTAGGGAGACTATGGGAAAAGCCTCTTACATAATAACAAATTCAAATAAGACATATTAAAGTTCCATTTGCTATTCTTTTTCTTGTCCAGATGCATCTTCACATATTTTTAGGTCCATTTCTCAGTGGACTGTTTTTAAAACTGCCACATGGAACAATTTTTTGGTGGGAAAAGGGGCTATATAATGGTGAACACAGGGGTAAAGCTCATTTCTGAGTCTTTGCCCTTGGAAGTGTGCTTGGCAAGATAAAATAGCCACAGAATTACAGTGTTTAAAATATATTATAAACCACAAAAAAAAAGTAATATTATGCAAAATGTTACAATACAAGCAATACTGTGTAATGGTAGCTACTAGGAAGAAAGAAAGAAAAAAAGCTGGTGGGAAATACCCAAAATAAAATGTTACTTTTTTTCCTTAGAAGTGATTTTTTTTGTAAGTGATATATTTCAAAAATATTAGTTACCTAGAGTCTAATACATGGAAGTTATCATTGGAGTGATCTATTTTATTAACATTTGCAACATGTAAATGCCATACACTCATTGAATGACCTGACTTACACCTTCAAAAATAGTAAATAGATTTCTTATATTACAAGATGTTGCAAGTAGGGATCCGTGGTACAATGATGCCCTCAAGGACACAATGTCTTCCCCTTCTTTCTTTCTGTCCCTTGTACCCACTTTGTTTGAAAGTGTCATATTTTTCATTAACATCACCTCTATCACCTTAAGAGTAAGGAAATGTTTCTTAGGTTTCTGCCACCACAGCTGAATTCACATCTGCATGGCTAAACCTAGTCACTAAACCAGTCATTGGTCTCAAGAATGCAACTACATGACTTGGGTGAATCAGGAATTATTACTGATGTATATTACTTTGCTTATGAATACTGTGGGCTGAATACAATTGAGTTTCTCTTAGCTAAATTAAAAAGTGGAATGGATATCAAAAGAGGTGGGGGAAATAGTGTTTCTAGGGCATTTATTGTTATTAGTAGAAACAAAACAGTATCACATGATAAAAGTAACCTAAGAAATAAGCTTCAGAATAAACCTAGAAGAAAAGAATTTCCCAGGGATATTTCCAAAAGTTATGAAATCATATTGCTTAAAAGAATATCATGCCTTAGCTTTTCTGAAAATGTAAATCAATTGGTGAAGTCTGCACTTCATACAACTGTATGAAGTAGAAATGAAACACTAATGATTTCTTGATTTTAGTACACCATTTCTTGCTATTAGAAGAAAGGATATGAAATTCAGAAGTAAACACTACTACCCTGTACACTAACAAAAACTATAGTATATTGTACTTCATGGCTGCCTGCAGAACTCTGATTGGATTTTACTTCTTAATGAACGCAGCATGCATAATGGGTCATCCTAAGTATCTGGCTTGAGACTATAAGATTTGAATTTTAATACATAATAAATATCTTGTGAGCTCATCTTTACTTTTGTATACTCTTTCAAAGATTATAGCCGAAGCTACTGGTTCTTTTTTTTTCTGAATTATTTTAAGGCTTATTTGTATCAACTTTTTGTCAGAAGTTAATTTCAGTTAAATATTTTTACACAATATCATAATGTTATCCTTTTTTACAATATAAACTGAGATTTCTGCTATATTGAAATTTAATAATATGCTTCACAGAATATAATGTCTTCACTTATTTTTATTTTATTTAATCTTCAAAAGGTACAGATCACCTAAAATTTAATATAATTATATTGCAGTATCTTAAATATAAAATATTCATTACACATGAAGAAAGTAGATAAATATTCATTTTAAAATTTGCATGGTCTATGACAATTTTGAAAGATATTTTGTTCTTAGTGTACTTATTGGGTATATGGTAATAATACTTGAATATAATTTTGTTATCATATAAATTTTACTATCACCGAGTGTCTATTTTTTCATTTATACATGCAAACTTAATTTGAAAAAACTTTAGAGCAGGCCTATGAATATTACATGTGTATATTAGAAGTAAGAATATGTAGTTACTGTATACATTATTGAAAACTATCTTAGTAAGAGGTTGTACATTGAATTATTTTTTTTCTCTTCAAATTCTCCTCATTTTCATGTTAATGTCTTTGGAAATGTCACTTCAGTACTTTTGTGGTTACAAACTTTTCACAACTATCCATAAATAATGCATCAGTGACAATATTGTTCTAGTAACTTATTTAGGCCATAATTAATTCACAGCTCTAGGCATATTTAAATAAGGGCATTTTTAAGTTTATAGTTTTTAGTACTGCTTGTTTAAGCAATCTGAGAAACAAAATTCAAAACTGAAGTAGAATGCTTCTTTTGTTTTCTATTTTTTGTTGTTGTTGACACTATTACAGATGTCCCCCCTCCCTTTGCCTACTTCCACCCAGACACGGCTCCACCCTCCCTCTGGCCATTGCCTTTAGTTTGGAAATTGCAATCTACAGAAAAACATGTTCTACTAGACAATTTACCTGGAATGCTGTGTCCTTGGAGGATTTTTTCCCCTACCTTTTCCTTAATTTGCTCTGGAGTTTTAATTGCTGTCTATGGAATCTCCTTCTCTATTCCCTAATTGCAACTTTTCATGCAGAGGAATCAACAGGGTTATATTCTTATAATTAATGAAGATAATTTCAATTTTAATTTTAATGAAGATAATCTGATGATTCTTTATTATGATAATCTTATTAAGATTATGGTGTTCCATTTGTTACTCCACGTGAACAGTAAGTAGGTTTTGTGGAGATGGCCTGTGTTACTGAGTCACTAATTCATAAAGCAAAACACTCTAGTCAGTGAAGTCTTATTGCTAATGTAAAACCAGAGTTAGCTTTAACTTTCTGTAAATTCATTAAATGAACCCGATTTGACACATGTAATATGAGTCATCAAATAAAAATATATAGCTTCATTAAACAAGTATTTGACTTCATATTTTTAAAAAGTTATTCTTTCTAAATTGGACATCTTTATGTCATTCTGTACAGCAATAAACATAAATGACAACTCATTAATTAATTTAGCAAACCTGGCAACAATATTGGAAATATATAATCATAACAATATCCCTTACATACAATGCATGACAAGTCACTTTGCATTTACATTATACCTTAACATATGCTTGTGAAAGAATAATCTTCTTAACTGTACTGTAGTCTTTGATGACCTTTGAACATGGCTGGGCTTACTTTGAGTGTTAACAATCAAAAGCAACAATACAGTATAGAGTAGCAGTATTCATGTCTTCATGATATGTATGTGGTAAGTGCATTTACGCTAACACAATGTTGCATATTTATGTTCTAAGATATATCTTTATATTTAACATCTATTTGTTTAAAAGATTTTTCAAAGTGAATAACTGAGTAATTTTTCACAAAGTCTGCCTTTATATTTATGGAAGAATAAGCCATAGAAAACCAAGGGAGTTCAGATCCAGTAACTGTCTCTTTCCTGTTTAAGAATATTTTTGAATGGATCAACATTTAATATGAGACTAAATTTAAAAAAAAATAAAACCACTCTGAATAAAATTAAGTTAGATTGATGAGTCTTTTAGACAGTAGAAAACTATTGAACTCTTTTTATCAATCTTTATTATCAGTCACATAGTCACTTGTTGAGACACTTAGAAAATAAGATATTATTAAAGGTCATGGAGCAATCTACTAAATTGTCACAAGATTGACCTGGTCTTATTACCTAAGACATTTTGAAAATATTTGAAGATCCTAACAGAATGAAAAAAAAGAGAGAATAAGTAAGACTACCATATGGTCTAGCAATCTCATTTCTGGGTGTATATGCAAATGGAATGAAAACAGCACACTTGCCTTCCATGTTTGGAAAGGTGTCAGCCTTCCATGCTTATTATAGCATTAGTCACAATAGCCAAGGTATGGAAATAACCTATATATTCATCAACGGTTGAATGGAAATATGTAATAGAATAGTACATAGCCATGATAAAGAAGGAATTTCTGCTGTTGGTGATAACATGGATGGACCTTGAGGACCTTACACTGAGGTGGGTTTGGTATCATTTATATGTAAAATGGAAAAACGCTGAATTCACAGAAACAGAGAGTAGAATGGTGGTTACCAGGGACTGGGGAGTGAGGGAATTGTGGAGATGTTGGTCAAAGGGTACAAACTTGCAGTTAGAAGATGAATAATAGAATCTAATCCTAGATTCTAATCCTAGAATCTAATGCACAGCCTAATGATAACAGTCAACAATACTGTATAATATACTTTAAAATTGCAAAATAACCAGCACTTAAATGTTCTCCACACACACACACACACACACACACACACACACAAAAGATAATTATATAAAATGTGATGGAGGCGTTAGCTAAAAATAAGGAGATAATCATACTGCAATATATAAATGTATCAAATCAATACATTGTATACTTTAAACTTACATAATGTTATGTCAATTATAACTTAATAAAAAATTCCATGAGGTTCTGAAATAGCAGGTAATAAATTTTAATGTTATAAATAATATGGAAAAATCTAATAAAGCAGTCACACCAGAAAAAAGGAGAAATTGCCTATCTTTCAGTGAGTAAAATTATCTAGAAAAGTATAAAACTTAATATTAGTTATAACTGTTTATGTTATACATAAATGTGTTGAGGCAAAATAAAAACATATACAACTATATAAATAGAAGCACTAGTCTAGGGGAAGAAAAATGGAGTAGATCTATTTTTAAATCACATTTGATAATTTACTAATTTTTTTGACAATAAAACTGAATGAAATATATACTAATTTGCATTTTATCTTCAGTGTTCTTTTAAGCACAGAATTTGTTAACTATCACCAAAAAAAACAGCACACCCATGGAATAAACTTTAGCAGGACTCACTAAAATAGAATTTGCCTTTGTGGGAACCCTGTTATGTCATTAAAAAAGTGATAGAAATGGTTGAAAGCACAGTGTTCCCAAACTATATTTTGGAAGATATTTACAAAATATTTGTTCACTATACTCAAGCCTCCACACTCAGAAACTCTTGGAGGCAAACAACTACTGCCTTAAGGCATGCAGCATTGTCTTTAAACCTGTTGGGATAAATCAATATAAAATAAAAGAGAAAAATAGAATACATATTTTGAAATTAACATTTTTAATTTAAATAATTGTGATGACTTTTTCAGGAGAAAATAAAATATTAATGTTTCTAAAATTTATTTGCATTGTATGTAAAAGCTATGGTTGACCTTTAAAAATATGGATGGTGCATATCTCTCACTACAATGTGTATCAGATATTCTTATCACAAAATTTTTACATTAATGTATGTTTTCAACAAAGCTTAATACAGTTTAGTTGCAAAATAAAGACTATTCAATGATAACCATGAATATTAATATACTAATTCAATTTTCTATTTTTTAAAGGTTTATTTTATTTTGTTATTTATTTATTTATTTTTAGAGTGGAGAAGGGAGGGAGAAAGAGAGGGAGAGAAACATCAATGTGCGGTTGCATCTTGCACGTCCCCTGCCAGGGACCTGGCCTGCAACCCAGGCATGTGATCTGCACTGGGAATCAAACCAGCATCCCTTTGCTTTGCAGGCCAGAACTCAATCCGCTGAGCCACACCAGCTAGGGCTAATTCAATTTTTAAAATTGCTTCCTCTCAAAGGGTTACATGGAGTTATTTATTGTATGTCCACCTCTAATATCCATGAATTAGAGAAATTCTTACCTTAGTACTCGTGTATAGATGTTTTGTTTTTTTTTCTGCTGGATATCCCCTTAATATTAGTAAATGTTGTTATTAACTAGTTAGACAGGATAAAACAGAACATTCAAGACCTAAAAAATTCTTTTTAAAAAAAACTATTTTGGTCAACTCACTGAAAAATTTCATAACAGGAGGTATTTGGAGTCTTGTGGTGAGTAGAATGCATAATCTAAAAATTCATGTTCTCTTCCTCTCTAAGCAGAGAAGAGTGATGGGTAAACATTGATAATTACTTATGCAAACAAATTATCATAATCTAATATTTTGCCATACTAATTTTTTTGTCATTTTTTTGAGGATTTGGGAAACTGTATTTATGAGAATCTCCAGTACATTTCTTAGCCTTTAAGTGCTGCTCAATAATGATTTATCGAATATTATTCCACTGTATACATAAACTACATTTTTTTAATTTACATAATTCTATTCCTGTGGGATACTCATAATAACCCTGGATCTCAAAACAAAACAAAACAAAAAACCTATAGCCACATATATCTTCCAACAAATTAGAGAGAAGTTGAAGTAAAGGGGGGGATATTTGTTGACAGTAGGATTTTTAAAAACTTTATACATTTTTAAGAGGTGAAAAGAAATATATTTCTAATAAATAATAATGTAACTTATTCTGAAGAATTACATGCACCTAGAAACTTTCAGAATACATTCTGGAAGAAAGCTCTTCCAACATATTCTATGTCGAGGTTAAAATTCTGATTAAGTTGGAATAAAATTCTGATTCAACTTTCCCAAACCTGCTTTACCCACAGGCATCTTCTTCTCAGTCAACAGCAACTTCATCTTCTAATTTCTTAGCAAAAGCAAGTAAACAAATTGCTTGGTATTCTTTCTTCTCTTCTTCACATTGATGTGTGCATGCAAAAATCCTGTAGAACCTATTTTTAAATGATATCCGAATATGACCATTGCTCCCCTTCATGTGTGTAACACCCCATTTAGACACTACCATCTCAAACTTGATTATCGATGTAGCTTCTTATTAATTAGCATAGTAGCCCCAATTATTTCAATAGCTTGGATTATTGCAGGACTTTCCTTGTTATTGCAGTAGCCCCTAGGTAATACAATAGCCCCTCATTATCGCAGTAGCTTCCTGGTCATTGGAGTAGCTCACGATTATTTCAGTGGTCTTCTGATATCGCAGTAGTCCCTAATTATTGCAGCTTTCCCTGATTACTGCAGTATCTCCTCACTAATGCATAGGGTAGTAGCCTTCTGGTTATTGCAGAAGTCCCTCATTGTTATAGTAGCCTTCTAACTGCTCTCCTTTTTTCTACCGTTGTTCCTCTTTAACTCTCTTGAACATTGCAGTCAGCATGATCCTGTTAATCCTTAGGTCAGACTACATTACTTCTCTTCTGAAAATCCTCCAGTGTTTTCCATTTCACACACAATAAAAACCAAAGCATGTAGCAAGCTCTGAGAATTCCTCTACTGTCAGGGATTAAATTTGCATGTTTTCATACTCTACTAGCCACACTGGCTTCCTTGTTCACCTCAAGCATGTTAAGAATTCCACGGGCCTTAGTGCTTGTGCATCTCTTGGCTCCTCTCTAAGTAGGTTACTCCCTCAATTTTCACCCTCTGTTCTCAATGTTACATTCTGTATGAGGTTTCCCAGGTCACTATTTAAAAATACAGCCTATTCTCAGCATTCCTATGCCTTTCCCTGTTTTATTTTTCAGTACTTAGTACCTATGATCTTGTGTCATACTACAATTTTTTTAAATTATTTGTTTGAAGGAGGAGCGGGCAAGGGAAAGTGATGGGGGATTGGCAGAGACAAATGTATTTGAAAAAATTAATTAAAATAAAATTAAAAAAGAAAAAGAAAAAAAATTGTTTGTTTCTCTCTTGCCCCAAATAATGCAAGCTACAAAAAGATATGTATGGTTCTGCTAGTTTTGTTCAGCGTTAGATCCAATTTTTTAGATTCTAAAATATAAAAAAACACATGCAAATATGAACACAGTTGAGAACAAAGTAACTGTGTTTAATGAATGAATCTCAATAGGTATGGTTAAAGGCTCATCTACAGAAAATAATGAAACATATCTGCTTCTCATCACCATGGCCAGGAAACTTAAAAGGAAACTGAACTTGTTGAGACTAAGCCCATTCTGGAATGACTCTACTGGATCGGTAGTACCCAGCCAGAGCTGATCCCAGATTGTCCTGTGACGACATTACATTTCTCAACTCTCATCTTTGATATTTTAGCCTGAATGACTCAGACTGTAAGAATTTTGCTGGGAGATATGACAGGGTTCCTCTGCTTGTGTAAAAGTACTTGTGAGTAGGGGAGGACAGTACATTCTAAAATCTGGACAATATATCTGGGTAGACGGTGGGATTGCCCAAAGGCAGATAGACATTTTCAGTGTGGCAGTTTGCAGGTGATCTGGTCTAGGAAATATCCAGGTTTGAAGATAGAGAAGTTAGGAACAATGAATGGGGAAGATACTCTTTCTTTGTATTACTGGGACTATAATGTGAGAAGCAGTTTTCATGTCTCCTGCATTGTAATTTCTTTGGGTTACTCTATTTCTTCAGCCTGGAATACAAAGGCAAGGTACTGAAGGAATATTCACACTATGAAAACACAGAGATTCGCGTCCTGCCCTATGAGACTATCCAATAGGAAATTACAGCAAAGTAGTCAGTAGTAACTCGTGATAAAGTAAGTAACTGTAGTTAGGAGCACATTGTGGGACGGATGACCAAGATGCAGACACAAGAAAAATCTTTTTAAAAATAATTTTAAAATGTATTTGAAAAGGCGAATCTTGAAAACAATAATAAAAAAATACCATTGTTAAAAGCATACTACTTCTTCATAGGACTTTGAACCAAAGCATATACTAGAATACATTCCTACTTCAATTAATGAGGGCATTACAATGTTATGATTTGTTTTTTAAGATCACCCTCTTTTAATAGAATTATGAAAGTAGCGTAAGACACTAGTGAGTAATAGAAATAATAAGAAGGTAAGTAACATCTCTTTTTGGTAAAAAAAAAAAAATCACTAGATAAAATGATAAGTTAAAGGGATAGGATTGTCATTTCACTTGTCCATCATGATAAATATTCATCTTCTCCAATTTATTAAGATAATTGAAAATTTGATAACTTTTTTTTCTCTAAGCAGGAGTTAGGAAGTGGAGGGATTGAGCAAAAAGGAGAAGGACTCATGAACATGGACAACAATGTGCTGATCGTAGGAGGGAAGGTATAAAGGGAATAAATGGTATGGGAAAAATAAAGTTAAATTAAATAATAAAAATTATGATGTTACTTGATATTCTTATATACCCCTAGGCTAATGATTTTCCAAAAGAAATCTAAATAAACAGGAAGCTATCACATCTGTAGACATAAGCAAATGTGCAAAATGAGGAGGTCCATCTTAGTTTTTATTTCTTGGATGATTGAGGTTTATGCTACGTGATGTATTTTACTATAATTTTCATAGGCGTTTCATGGTTAGAATTTGTTTCCTTTAATCATTGTTTATTGATTCAGCACCATATAGAGCCCTTGTCTTCTTATATACAAAACAATCAAATATCACTACCTGAATATTTTGTAGGAAATGACAGTCCTCGCCATTATATAGGGAAATAAATTAATAGACTACTTTTGGACAAGCATATTTAAGTTGATCTATGTGAATGTAGCCATTTTAATTCTTACATTTGCAGCCCCTTTTGATATATCTCAAGAATAAACAGACGATAAAGTATAGAACAGAATTTTTAAAATCTTATTAGTTACATTTAAAAGATAGATGGAGAACTAGAAAATTTTCAATACAGCATTTGAGACTACATATTGAATTAAATTTCATGTTATGCTATTCATTTTTAGTAAATCAGTACAAAGTTTTGGAGTTATGCATATAATCATTAATGTTATTTCATGTATCTCATGCCATTTTAAGATTTGGGGAATCTGAAGTCAAATCCCATATCAATCTTGTAATCCTCAAGAAACAGACATAAAAACATTGATTTAAGGCTTGACATTTTAACTGTCAAGGATTGTTTTAACTATTTACACAGAAAATTAGTATAGCGATCTCTCAAGGTCCCCTTTAACACTATTTACTAAGTGATAATAAAGTTAAGGGGGAAATGGCGATTCAATTAAAATGGCTTTTAAAGAGTGTGAGTGTAAAAAAATTGTTTTCTTTTAATTATCTGTATTAACCATACTATTACTTGGGAGTAATTCAATTCCTTTTGTTTTTATGGGCATGAAAATCAAATTAGCTATCAAAATAGCTGATACATAAAGTGAGTTAAATGTGAAGATTATTACTTTACTTGGAGATATTTGGATGTGTCGTTTTTATAGCTTAGTGCTATATTTTTAATAGTATAAAGCTTAGCACATTTGTGAAACTTCAATTAATATTTAATATGCACAATATATTTAGTTTTACTTACTATTCAAGACAATTTTATTTCAATCTTTAATTTGGTATTTTAGGTAATTTAAAATATTTAGAAAATTAACATAAAATTTGATTTTTATTAGATCATTATATTCTTTTTTCCCAGGTGCTTGCAACACCTATAAAAGAAAAAATATAGTAGTAACATCTTAGTGCTTCTCTAATTTGCATATTTTGTTAATTCTAGATTTTTTTTTTTACCAGTGTAAAGGAGATTGGTATAATATTATTTTACTGTTTGAATAAAATTCAAGGTATTTTATTTTGACTCTCTTTAACAGATTAAAAAATTGACACAAAAGAGAGTAATTGGACACATTTACACAGTAAGTTAAAGAAAAATTGGTAACTCATACGGAAATGTGAAAACTTAATTTGACTTAGAAAATAAACGATTCAAATAATAAATACTTAAATAACTACATTCTATTTTTGGAATACATTTCATGCATTTCATGTCATTCCATTTGCTTTGCATGTACTTACTCAATTCTCACATTAATTTTCACTTAAGTAGAAGTTATTGTTATTTTCATTTATAGAGTGGGGCATTCAAGTGCACTGAGATTTAGATACATTGTCAAGCACACATTGCAGATCTGAGCTTTAAAATTAGTTTTGCTTGATTTCACAGCCTAAACCCTTAAACATGCTGCTACAAATCAAGAGTTCTATACATAGAGTTTCTAAAGTAAATAGTGTAGTTTTGTTTTCTCTCTATAATCTCTGCCACACCTCTATTTCAATACTTACTTTCTTCAACCCATAACATTTATATGCTTCTTATTTCTATTATTTCTTTAACTCCTATCCAAATCATGGCTGTTCTTAGATCATTAAATCTTGAAATTGGATGGGACCTTGGGGGTCGGCTCTAACTCCTTCATGTTACGTATTAGGAAATTGAAATGCAGACATTTAAAATTGCTTGCCTTAGGCCCTACTGAGAAGATGGTAGAACCACAAATGAAAACATATCTTCTTCAAGTTCTATCTTCCTGACAGTAAATCAGTAAACTTCTTTTCCTTCATATAATGTTTATTCTGCAATGGCAGAAACGTGAAAGTTTGAAAGTGTTTTAAAAGAAGGCCTTTAAACTTGAAGGGATAATTTGTCTTTTTATTTCCTTTCATGAAAGGACACACTAACAAACTTGAAATTACAAGCATAAGAGTGAGCAATGACCTTTCAAAATATTGGAGAAGTATAACATATGGTTGCTTTCTTAAAATAAATAAGAATGACACACTATCATATGAGCCAGGGCCATGAGTAAATAACCTGATTTATAAGCTATTTAATATCTTAGAAACTTAATGCAATAAATCTTTATTATTTACCCAAGTCACAAGTGCATGACAGTGGGATAACTCTGCGGGACAGATCGTCTCAGCAACGACTGAAGGACAGAACCGCCTCACCTTACGCTGCTCCGTTCTCTCCGAGGCACTTTTAAGAGCTGTCTTCCAGACCTGCGTTCTTCTACTTCGTGTGCAGACAAAGATGCAGGGAATCCTGCAAATTGTCTTATGACAAGGCTTGGGTTCACGCATATCATTTCTGACCACATTACATTTGGATAGAATCCAGTAAAATGACCCTAACGTAACTGTAAAAAAGACTGAGAAAGATAGTCTTTCTGCGTGTCTAGGATAAAGAAAGTGAACCGGCGCATATTTTATCAGTGCATGCCTCAGATTAAGTTCTACTGTAGTCTCTCCCCAAATGGAATGATACTGTGGTAATTAAGACTATGCTTTTAATCAAAAGGAACAAAAGTGGACAAAACTATGCAATCTGAAAAAAAGGAATTTTATGATGCCTATTTGTATAGCTTATCCAGACACATACTAGTGTTTGGCACACACAAGTACGTAATTTTTGTTGTTATAAATGTCTAAATAACTTTACCAAGTAGGTCAGAACCTGTCATTCATATACAAACTTCATATCTAATATCTGTGTTGTTTCAGTGTGCACTCTTGATATATTTTACTAAATATAGCTGTGATTAGAATTTGGGATAAGAAGAAACATATACATTTTCATCCCTTCCTAAATGCATACTCAATCCCTACATGTGTTCTAATATTTATAAAACATAAATGTGGCTCGGGTATATTTTTACCCCCAGAAAAATTTACCAAATGAAAGTAGATTATTTCCCATCTCTACACACTCTCTTAATTCAAAGACTTGCTCAATGGCAAATGCAATATAAAACTGTTAAATATATTTTGTACTTAATTTGTATACTCTAATAAATTGTTGTAATATATATTTTACAGTTGTAAAATATCAAAATCTTGGAAAACAATACAATACTACAAATCTATAGAATGTATACCTAGCTTATAATGCATCTTTTTTTTCTCTTTTTGGTCTGGAAAATGATTCTTACTAATAGAACTAAACCCCTAAGACTCACATTTCATTATATGATCGTATCCTATAACTATAATTGACTTGGTAATGGTAAACAATTAATTTGAATAAAGCCAATTACTATTTATCTCCTGAAATGTGAGGACATCCTTGGATTTAAATTCAGTGTTTTGTTGTTGTTGTTGTTGTTGTTGTTGCTGTTTTGTGGTATGTTTGGAACTTTATAACTTTACTTAAAAACTATAAAATTTGAGCTTTCTATGTTCTGTCCTGTGAGTTTTTATTCAGAATATATGTCAACAGAAATAAAAAGGGATGAAGCTAACACACAGAGAAAAGCACAAACTTCATAAAAATTGCTGGGTGATTTGTCCAATGACAAAATCAAGCTTACATCTAAAAATAGGATCTATAATATTCTCCTATGAATTATTTACCTAAAATTTATTTTTTAAAGATGGTTGAGCAGGTTTCTTTACTTAAAAGCAAAAGAAATTCAACTATAACAAATTGTACTTCAAACATCTCTCAGATTCAGGAAAGCTGTATATATAAATGATATGCCTGTTTCAAGATAACATGCTTTTTATATTTCGCTTTGACTAACAAGTATAAGAAATAGATTTAGACCTTATAAGTAGAACAACATAAACAGTGGCAATCTTAGTCTTTAACTTTCTATGACAATAACAACTTTAAAAAGTAGAATACCTTTTGAATTTTCAAACAATGAAAGTTCAAACATCACTAGCACTGAGGTAACCTGCTTTAAAAAAATCACAATCTATTTTCTGAATTATTTTCATATATTTACTTGCAACCAAAGCCACAATTCTTTTAACACTTTTTCTGTAAATGATGACTTGTTAACTAATATGTGACTGCAGGTATATAGCCTGCTTGCTTAGGAATTCTAAGAACTAACTTCTAAACAAACAGACTTTGACCTTCAGACATTCTGGCTCTGGAATATGTGCTTACATTACATCAATTTATGAACAGACTATGGTGGCTGGCATGTAGTCTCCTCAGTGGAGAACTATCAACCCCACACTTTTCAATTTCCTTGTTCTGTTTTCTCTTTCTCTTTCTCTCTCCCTCCCTTCCTCCCTCCCTCCCTCTCTATCTCTTTCCTTATAAAAATCCCTGCCCATGTCCAATTGTTAAGATAATCTTTGTGATGAGAGTTTGCCATCTTCTCAAGCTTCCATCTTTTGAAACAGCACTTTTTCTTACACTAGTCCTTTCTTCTTGATTACTGGCTTTTGAGTGGCAGACAGCCATACCTGGGTTCCATATGAGAATTGTCGAGCCAGCCAGGAGGGCTCAGACACAGACAGGTCTCACCCTTCATCTCACATTACTGGGGATGAACAATGACCAGGCCCGAGCCTCAGCAGCTTGAAGCAGGCTTGCTGCAAAAATTTCAGAGACTTCCCAGCAGCTGCCAATAGTTTCTTACATCAAGGACTCTCCCTGGACTCCCTTTCATGGTATCAGCTACCTATCTATAATTCTTGGTTTGTAGAAGGAAACAGTCATCAGGGCAGCCAATGAGCTCCAAGATTTTGTAAGAGTCATTTCCGGAACTGTTTGGTGTGAGATAAGATTCTAAAACTAGTATCTCAGTTCCTCTTTCCAGAGGATTAGGTTTGAGAGTGCTAATTTGCTTGAACTTTGTCTTTGTTTTGGACTTTGTTTCTTTTTTAAAATGGTGTTGTTTCCATGAGAGTGTCCATTAAGCTGTAGTCTAGCTGCATGGTCAATTTATAGCTATAAGCCAATGACTAACTAAATTTGTTTTGCTAAAGGTCTAGTTAATAGAATGAGATATTTTATGTACAAGCTTTCATGTTGTTACATAATAGGACATGAGTCTTCTGAATATCCTAAATTCTCCTCCTGGATGCCCAGGAGTTGCTGAAGTCCTAGGAACAATAGGGGAGTTAATATGATCCCCAAGTCCTGTGAGTCTGTGAGAGCAGCTTCCCACCACAATGTGAAGGAAAAAAGTGGAGCTTTTAAAAACTTAAGTGGCTGAGGTCACCCATGCTTGATACTTCCCTAATCTCTTCTTAAGCCTCCTTAAAAATATATCAAGGACAAATAAAAAATCTTGTCTTCTCTACAATTAATAGTAATACTGTTTACGTGAATAATAAAAAATAAAACTATTCCAAATGTGTTTTTCCCCCCTAAGATCATGTGGTCTGAGAAAATATTTGATATTAAAGCTGATTTAAGTTTGCTTGCTGTCTTTTAGGGTCATTAACATAAAATATATTTTATATTGGCTGGATTTATCAAAAGAAGTTCATATTATATCTACTATGTCTCTTGAGAATGTGAGTGTGTTTGCCAGTGAAAAACACTGTTTCTAAACATTATGAAATATATTAATAAATTTGCCAATATAAAGAATGCTAATTACTTTCTTTTAGTTGTCCCTGGAAATTAAGATTTCAAATAATTAAAAATTCTAATTACATTGGGGGAAAAACCTATGTGGCTTTGGAAATAAAACATATGCTATAGATATTTATTTTTAAGGAATTAGGAAAAATGTAGATCGTTCTATAGTTGGTTATTTCTAAATGAGGTCTAAAAAAAGGCCAACTAGAAGAGACTAGGAAAGTTATAAAAGGTTTATGAAGAAAAAATCAGACAAAAGAAAAGGAAAGGAGGTAAAATAGAGAAAAAAATCAAAAAAAGGAAAAAAATTGAGGAAGTCAAAAAGCTATAAAGAGGTTAAAGAAGAGAAGGAAAGAATAAATAAAAAAAGAATTTAAAAATGAATAGTCATACATCATCATTAATGCAGACAAATTTTGGATTTAATATCATTGGCTTGTTTTGGATATTGAATTATATTTAATATCATATACATTATTACATATGTTATATAATATATAATTCAAGGAACCCCTTAATTTTTCTTTTCTCCTTAGAATATTAACACATGAAAATATGTTCCTTTATTTAATATGGTAGAAATATTCCAATTAATAGTCATGTATATCATTAGAAGAAATAAAATTAATACTTCAAAAAATAATGCTAAAAAGGTTGTGAAATAAAGGGCTTCTAGATGAAAATTGATTTGCATATTTCAGGAAGGACACTGAAAGAACGATTGTCCTAAACTCAATAAGGAAAATGGATATAGGAGAAAAAATGAGAGAGAGGAGGCATGTAGGACGATGGTGGAATGGAGTAGTTATTCTGATGATGAATAAGAAGCCTAGGAGCTTCCCTTGATTAAAAAGAAAAATGTTATTTTTCCACAGGAGTCACAGTTGTAATTGACAATTGACTGATTTCTTGGTCAACACCAGAGCCACTTACTTGGGTCTAAAACCAAAGATGGGCAAAGAAGTCAGGCAAGCATCTCAGTAACAGGAGTCACCAGATAGATGCAATGAAGGGCCTTTTTCCATCCTGCCCAGTATTTAAATTTTCAGAGACTTATTCTTAACCTGAAAATGGTTTAGAGTTATTCTAGTGAGTGCCTAGAATACCTAAAGGATTTTTTCCCTTTCCTTATAAGAGAAGAATTTTAAACTAATTAGGCCTATTTGATTACTTGAAATATATTGTGTGATAAGTTTTGTCAAATAAATAAATAATAACTATGTTCTATTTGTATGCATATATTTTTATAATAAAGTAGATGTTCTAGAAATCATATAAAAAACCCCAAAAGTCTATAAAGTTCTGATACACTTTTATTTGTAATTCTAATTTTTACTGAAATGCCAATTCCTTAAAATGTTGTTATTTGAAAGCAAATTACATTGACAATTAATTTATAATTAGATCTATAAAGATGCCATTTTTAAGTTTTATGTGTCATTTAGAGATAGTCATTATTTTACCCTGATGCACTAACAAATATGTTAATCTTCAGAAAGATCTGTGGAAAGGACTCTGACTTATTCTAAAATATGGGTTTCTGAAAATCTTTATAGAACTGGATAAATTTGAATTGGATAAAGATTTATGAAACTCCAAAGAATAAATTAATTCATGCTGGTGAATTACTGGGGAATAATCAGCATAAACAAAAATTTATTATGGGACTGAATGAACTGAGCATGTTTATTATTTCTATGACTTTGTTCAAAATATTGCTGACATTTAAATATTTTTCCAGATATAAGGAATCTTTTATTTTCTTAGACTAATTTGGTAAATTATACATTTCTGAGCAATAGTGAAACATTTATATTTTTCTCCCTACCTTATCCCTCCAGAATTTAGAGACCCTTAATCAGTAAATATTATTTTCATGGCAATATATTTTCATAAATTCAATACAAATCTGTTTTCCTTATAAAGAACACAACTGGAAACTGGTTTTATTTACCAAAACTTTGACTATACGGTCATGTTTCAGAGATATGCCTAGACTCTGGAGGTCAGCAGAAAGCTTTAAGAAATTAAGATTAACTTTGGAAACCTATAAGAATCCCTTGGAAAAACAGCCTGGTACCTTGCTCATTTACATGGTTGATGGCAGTCTTTCCAAGTAAAGAGCAAAGGTAGCTTTCTTGGGAGATGGCAAAGGAAAAACTTCAAGACATTTTTGGGGATCTTGAGAACTTGAGAAATTTACCCACACTTATGGGTATTGCAGGCAAAGTCTGATGGCAACTATGTGGCTTGGCTTTTTTGCCCTAAAATTCCAGTAAAGCAGATTTAAAGGAAACAATATAATCAATTGCTATTCTTATTATGCATTGCAAATAATCAGGCAAAATTAAAACTGGACGTATTGCACTAGTCTTAATTTGGCAATCCTTGCGATAAACAAAAATAATTTTAGAGAAAAAAATGAGTTTTTCCCTGGCTGGTGTGGCTCAGTGAGTTAGGCAACAGCCTGAAAACCAAAGGGTCACTCGTTTGATTCCTGGTCATGGCACATGCCTGGGTTGTGGGCCAGGCCCCTGGTAGTGGGTGCATGATAGACAACCACACATTGATATTTGTCTCCCTCATGTTCTCCCTCCCTTCCTCCCTGTCTAAAAATAAATAAAATCTTTAAAAAGATGAGTTTTAACAACACACAGTTATGGATATTAGACTCTAGTTCAGTTAATTGTCTTTGAAGTTTTATTTTTTCACCTATAAACTCAGCTGGGTCTTAAATTTTTTTAACTTTCTTAAATATTTTAGCTACAACCCTGGGAACTACTGTTACACTTTTCTCTCATCCTTTGACTTGAAGTTATTAACAACTAATTTTTTTCTGAGATTTGCAGCTAAAGAACATGACATAAGCTTGATAAATCACCACCACAAGAACAATCTCAGCGACCGATGCTGTGTAAGCCATGCTCAATTTACTGAGCACCTAATGACATAACCAGAGATATTCAAACTGAAATAAGGAGGATATATCAGATAGTCACTGCATACTTTCATACTAGCAAAAGAAACGGAGACTTGTATCTAGAAATCATCTTGACTGACACTTCAGAAACTGGTTTATAATTTGTTCTGATCGTTAACCTTTATTATTTCTTCTGTTCTCATAAACATACCACTTATTAAATACCTGATTGCTTTCTTAACTATATAGACCCCATTTTGAGAGCCCATCTGTATCATCATCTCCTAATATAAGACTCAACCATTCGACTGAATTGACATCTCAGGAATAAATTATTGAATCAGTGAAATGAAAATCTGCCAACTTAGTTTCTAAGATGTAAAATTTTATTACATATTTAAAATTTCAAACAAATTTAAAAAAAACAAGATTCTTCCACCTTGAGGCTCCTCTTTTTTCTAAAACAAAAAGTTGTATCTCACAGCAAGTTAGGGAGTTTTATGCTAAATTAATGGCCCATGCTTTGCTATATATTAACCAGGGAAACTTCCATGGAAATGGAATAAAAAAAATGACAGCGGGGAAGTGTAACACACTCCATCATTCCTTTAATATTATTTCTGTAAATGATAACCTGTTGGCTAATATGTTACTGCAGAAAATAACCTGTTTGCTTAAGAATTTTAGAACTAACTTCAAAGGAAGCAGATTTCGACCTTCAGACACTCTGGCTCCAGAATATTTTCTGTCTTTCATCCAGTTATCTGAACAGACTGTGTTGGCTTGTATGTAGTCCCCTCAGTTGAAAACTCAGCCCTTTCCTTTGGATTCATTTGTTCTGTTTTCTTTTCTCCTCTGCCTTACAAACCTTCTGCCCATGTCTAATCATTAAGTTGGTCTTTGTGACAAGAGTCTGCTGTCTTCTCAAGCTGCTGGCTATTTAATAAACCACTTTTTCTTTAACCAGCTCCTGCCTCTTGATTATTAGCTTTTGATCAGTAGGCAGATGAACCTGGGTTTGGTATCATACTGGTCTCGGTTCTTACTAAGAATTGAACTTTTACATGAGAAGAAATGTAGTGCCCAGAAAGCTTAATCTGTGGAAGAACTGGCTTATAGAATTCATTAGAGGAAACCTATTTTAGCTCATCCTGAATGAAACATAGCACTAATAAAGCAGTCTAGTCTTAAGGTGCAAGAGTGTAATTTCCTCTCTGTTATGAGCTATAATTCAGTTAATGCATTAATATTTGTAACTATCAAGAAAAAGGACTATCACTTCTTATTAGTTTCACAAATACATATAACAGTAACTAACTCTTCGCTCATGGGCAGGTTATGATACTTGAGTGCCCTGGTTTGTAGAAAAGGAATAGACTATTGTTCCAAGTATGAAATGCAAATGTTCTCCTAGCTAACAGGATTATAGCCAGAAATCTTTCCAAGAACAAAATTACAGCAGCCTATTCATTTATCAGTGAGACGACATTCTGTAAAGTGGACCTCTAATGTATAGGTAGCATACACAATGCAGTTAATTCCTAGATTGAAAATAAACACACTTCATTTGGGAGATTATAAATGCAGTGATGGAAAAGCTGGTATCATTTATGAATGATATCATGGGTTTTTATAAATACAAAATTATTATACAAAAATGAATAAATGTAAAGATAAGAAAACAATTATTTTTGCCAAATTGATGGTGCTTTATACATACATAAGCTTTCCTCTTATTTTGTTAAATAAAGCTCTATTTCTGCTAAAATTACTTTCATCTAAATATTTTGGTGGCTGTAACTTATTACTCACTTTTAGTGTCAATAAAAAGATCTGTAGGTAGAATAATTGTTTAGATGGTTTAGATGATTTATGATAGATTCTTTTAATAAAGCTGTCTTCTTAGCCTTGTCTTCCTCCTTCTTCCCTCCCCCCAGGTCTTTCCTATGTAAATAATTGATAAGTTGTCCCACTTCCAAGCAATGAATTTGATATTCTAAAAAACTGTCAAGGAAATTATGGAACCTACTGTCTCCAAGCTCCTTTTCTCCTGAGTTGTAGTCTCATTGCTGAAACAAGTCAAATTTAAACATAACTCTGTCCTAGCCCAGAAAGGAGCCTTGATAATATTAAATTATAATTACACCTGTTTCATTTATTACATTGGGAGTTATGATACTCAAAGGAAGAATGTGTCAATGAAACTACATTTAATTCTAAAGTTTATTTCCAGTGAATGCAGGCATACCCATAAGTCTCTGCTTTGGAAGTCCTTGATGGAGAAAGGCCAGCAGATAGAGTATCATAGAAATGCACATTTGAAACCTATATGCAACCAACTTTATTAATTTTATGGTAAAAGGTACAAGGAGTTAAGTTTTTTGAGACATGGACATATCATTTCTTGTATGACCTCTGTTTTAAAGCTGTGTTTTCCCTGCTATTCATTTATTTTGTTTTTTTCTCTCCCTTTCATATTAAAACATTTTAAAATTATTTTGAGCTCCTTCTCTCTTTATACACATTAGTGATAGTGAGCTAAAACTTGATTAGAAGTTTCAAATATGCAGGGGTAGACCTCGGGCTTCACTCAAGTGTAGTCTGGCTAGTTGATATTAGGAAACTCCCAGGTTAGTATCAGTAGAAAGATGAATAGAATTTGTAAGTGTACATTTTGATGAATTTTTTACAAAGATTATATAGCCATGAACCCAGCATCCAGAAAAAAAGGTAGAATATTATGAATGTTGAAGCTACTCCATACCACCACCATGTCCAAAACAAGTCACCATTTCTTCCTCCTCTACAAACATGTCTGACAAAAAAAAATTTCTGTTTTAAATATATTTTATAGCATAATTTTCATCTTTACATGCATAGAAAAACTGAATTAGTAATGATATTGTGTCACATAATATACTGTCATATGTCAGAGCATTTTAAATAATATATTATGTATGAGAGAAAATACTGGCAAGTCCCTCTACTAGTCTGCCTAGAAGTATATTTAAGAAATTTGGAACAAGTGTCTAAACCTTCCATTTTAAAAATTTTGGAAAATTCTCTTGACTTACAGAACATATTCTTTATTCTATATTTATTTATCTCAACTTTAAATGCTAAACATACTCTTAGTGCATTAAAATATTTGTGTCAGGACCAAACACGTATCACCTATTTTCCAGTTAATACATAATTGATGAATTATTTTATCAACATGAATCTTAAAATTGAAAAAAATATTTTATTTTTTAGAAAATATTTCTTTAGAATATGTTATATAATACATATATGTGTATGTGTATATGTGTGTGTGTACAAAATTGTATTTTCCAAGAGATTTATCTAATTTGAAAGAAAATGTTTTTCTTCATATAGTATAAAGTTTCCAATTGAGAGATTATATGCACGCACATGCACATGTGGTATGTGTGTGTATACACACATATATATGTGTGTGTATGTGTATCTTGGAAATTACAGTAATATATAAATATATTTAAGAAATTTGTTTTAAATTATACATATTATGTTGAAACACATGGATTTTTGTTACATTGATATGAATGGAAATTTTTTAATAAGCTTATTTTCTTACTAATATTTTATCTTCTTGTAAAGCAATATAACAAAAAAAAGCCAAAAACTCTCAGAAAACCTAGGTTTATGCCATTATTTTAAGTTATTCTTTTTCATTACAGTAGCATCAGTATTTATGGGTTGAAGTCACTTGGCACACCGTTATGTAGAGCCTACTCTATGCCAGGCATATCATATAATCACTGGGAGAGTGGGGCACAGATGTTTTGATTGAGGAGCTTATGTTGATCATAACCCTTCAAAGTTAAATTTTGTTAAGAATTGCTATAGTTATGTGGATTGTATAATAAATACAAACAAGTTACAGTCATTTTATTGTGATTATTTACTTATTCATGTAGATTCCTCTTCATGAAATTTACTTTATGGAATGCATTCCACCACTCATTTTCCTACTTAGTACCAACCAGCAGATGGTGTTGTGTTCTCTTTTCCTGATAGAGTATGAGAATACTGAGATAATATAAATACAGATTTATATATAAATATAAATAACTTAGACCTAAACATTAGATATCTTTAAAGTGAGTTCAGATTATCTGATAGATTATGATAACTTCTTCAAGTAAGTGGAAAACTATGAATTTTCTTCTCTACAGTAGAGAAGAAAAATAGTGGTAGTAGTAGTAGTTGTGACTTTGTACTTAAAAAAGCTAATCATTTATTTCTCTTATTTATCAGTCTATTCTGTATATGTTCTTATCTTTATGCATCCTGTCACCTCTATTTTAAATGGCAAATAAATATTCTAATTCCTGTTCATCTTTATTGTTTAGTATTACTGCAGTTTAATATCCTGAAATTTTTTATCTCTAGTGACAATATAGACTAAAATTCTATCAACATGTTTCATTAGTACTTTACTTTAAAGCAACTTGTTTAGTTTAGAACACTATAAAATCAACATTAACTAGCCACTCAATGTACTTTTTGTATAAAGAGCCTTCCTAAAATTTTATTTTATTGTTTAAAAAAACTCCAATCAATTGTCAACAATCATAACAAACTCCATACTGCCCTAAAGGCTTGTGCATTTATTGGAGAAGGTTAAAGAGTTCCTGAAAAATACATTAGGGGTTAAATAGAACACTGTAAAAAATGAAACAGCCTAGAGGAAACTAGGATGAGGAGGTCAGTTCATTTAACCTGGTGTGTAGATGCTAGAGTTCTGGGAGAAAAAAAATCCCTGCAGTTAAAACCTGTATACACATTCATAAATTTGAACCTACAATTCATATGTTGTAATTTTATCTCATCAATTCCATTTCATTGTAATTTCCAAGATATTGATATCATTTGAACTGTTTTTTAAATATATTTTTTGCACCACTTGCTGTTCTAGAATTTTGTTTTCAAGTATGTAGAAAAATTACAATTGTGATAAAATTCTAAATTATTATAGTCTGAAAATTGCTCAAGATATATATTAAGATGTTTTGAACAGAAATGGACCAAAAAATAAAACCTATTGTAATAATTATAATCATTCCTAAGTAATGAATTAGTTCCTTTCCAGTAGATAATAGTATAGTTCCTGCTTTCAATGTACAGGAAATTTCCCAGGGAAACAATGTTAAGAATGGCTATTTTAAGATACATGAACATGAGGTTCCTAGTCCAAAAAAAAATAGCATGCATTCATTTGAATCTTAATATAGCCAAAATACATTAATGTAATGATAATATAAGAATGTAGATGATGACTTCAAACAAAAAAATGATTTTTTTTTCTTTGATGGAAGCATTTAAAAGCAGAGAGATGGGGGCTGTTTAAGAAATAGTGAAAACCATCTGCCATCTTTTCAAATACTTATTAGTAGGCTTAATTTTGCTTCAATCTCACTTTCATTTCCTTCTCTTCAATAAGGGTATAGTTTTCAACCATTATCAAAAATTGTTTCAGAAACAAAGTTCAAAGTGAAGATTTCCCCAGATTTAGGGAAGTTGCAATTAGTCAGTAGGTTCAGGTATTCTCAATCTAATGTACTACCACCATCATTCCTGTAAGTTATATATATTTTGAGTCTGATTTTCTCTTCATGTATTAACTGGATTTTAAAAAATATATATAGAAGAACTTCACCATTCCATTTACATTTGGTAACTTTAAAATATAGTTCACATAGGAAAAGCAAAAACATAACAAAACAAAAAAAAAGCACAGGGCTTTTTCTTGTAAAATCTAGGCAAGACTTGAAAGACAGAAGAACAAACATAAAATGTGATTTAGAAGTGTTTTAAGATGAATTGTTAGAAAAGACATTACTAAGTTATATATAATTCAGTGATCCGGTATTATACAGTAGCTTTTTTCATAAATAATTATATTCAGTCTTCTATTTGATAGTCCAAAGCTGACTTTACTTTCAACTTGCATTTTCATCTATATTTCATAACATGTTTCCTATTTGTAATGGAAAACAGACCTGTAGTCATAATCTTCCTTTACCTCATACACATTTATTTTAGTGGCTTTTAACTTTTTTGACCCTAAAACAGCTTTTTGATAGTTTGTAAAAAAAAAAAAAAATGCCATCTTATTCTTCTGGATTTCACTGTTTCTGTTGTTATTGTTATTACATAAAAGGAAGAATTATCTGCAGGCACATAATTCTTAAGAACACCTTTTTTCATGGTTACTTTGGTTACAATAGCTATAAAGTGACTTGTTTCCTTTTCAGCTACTTTTAGAAATCCTTTACAAATCCTCAAAAGAAAAAAAAGTTTTTAAAAATAGCATATACACAAAATAATTTCCCCATTAATAAACTGTAGAATTAGCTAAAATGAGTTAATATAGATTAAGTTGATACTTAATATTGTCATCTGCCTTAAATCTTGTATTATTTTCATATCTGTTCATGAAGTTCTTAACACACACACAATTCTTTAACTGGAATGTTGGAGGGTTTTTTTTTAGGATTTTATTTCTTTATTTTTGAGAGAGGGGAAGGGAAAGAGACAGAGAGGGAGAGAAACATCACTGTGAGAGAGAGAAACAGCTGCCTTTCACATGTCCCCAACGCGGGACCTGGCCTCAACCCAGGCATGTGTCCTGACTGGGAATCACAGTGGCAACCCTTCAGTTTGCAAGCCAGCACTCAATCCACTGAGCCACACCAGCCAGGGCCTGGAATGTTCTTTATGGTGAGCAGAATAATGCCCCCCACCCTGAGATAGTTACATCCTAATCTCTGAAACCAGTGAATATGTCACTTTATATCACCAAGGGATGTTAAGATGGCAGATGGAATTAAGGTTGCAAGGGGTTTAAAGATATTATCCTGAATTAAATGGACAGCTAATTTAAATATGGAAGAAGGAAGCAGACAAGGAAGTTAGGGTGATATAATGTCAAGAATAACACTTGACCTGTATAGTTGGTTTCAAGATGGATGAACAGGTTAATAAGCCAAGGAATATGTGTGGCTTCTAAAAACTGAAAAGGGCAAGGAAATGGATTCACCTCTATAGCCTCCAGAAAAGAACGAAGGCTTGCTGACATTTTGATGTCCTCCAGTGAGACCTGTTTTAGACTTCTGACCTTCAGAAATGTAAGACAATGATTTGTGTTTTTTTAATCTACTAAATTTGTGGCAATTTGTTACAGCAGTGATATAAAACTAATATACTGTTTCTCATTAATAGAGGTAGAACTCTGCTGAACATAACAAGATGTTAGAAAGGTTACAGAGTGTTTAAATTAAGAAGATACTGAAATCATTATACTGAAGTGTTACAGATTTCATGTTTTTATCTTCCCCTTTATATCATGAATACCAAATCGTGCTAGTTACAATTCTTAGTTGCAAACAGAAATGGACTTGGAGATATTTAGCAGAAGTTTTTGAAAGATATCAGAAGACTTATAAATAAATAAATAAATAAATAAATAAATAAATAAATAAATAAATGTATTATCAGTTACAGAAAACATACAGGAATTATCTATGGAAAATCATACATAATATAGCTGGATTTGGATGCTGCTTACTGCCATACTTAAACTATCAAAGCCACTCTTCCTCTTTCTGGACACTTGTCCTGTATTTGCCATTGTGAGAAGTCTCTCACTTTCTCCTTTGTTTTTGAGACATTATTCAAGACTGAGGGTCCAAGGTAAAACTTCTTGAGGGCCAAACCTAATGTATGTACATACAGTCTAGATTACAGGAGAAACTAACAGATTGTTTTGATTTTAGGAGAACAATCTCTCTCTTCCTCCAAAACACAAAGGAGAGTTTCTCAGATTAAAGAGGAGTGTGCCGGATATCAAAAATATTCTGTTGAATGAAAAAGAAAAACCTTGTTGTTGTTGTTACTATTATCCCATTGAGGTTGTGAGGAGGTTGAGTTTTAGATTAACGTTATTTAGCCCAAAGCTATTTAAATAATCAGAAACAAAGAAGTAATCTTTGTTTTTTGCAAACACGATGCCTAAAATTCAGCATAGATTTCATGTACTGGAGTAAGAAAATGACTATTTTCAAACTATGGTAATTAAGGGTGAATATTGGCTTCAGAATAACATGTGTGGATTGCTTTAACAAAATAAATTTTTATATTTAAAATATTTTTCATCTTACATATCAGTTATACTACTTCTTTTAGTGGGCGCATTATCACCAACAGTATTATTAAAATGATCAAATCGGTAACATTCCTTGATTTCAATAACTAATTGAAACTTCAGAAACCCGAAATCTTGATGACAGTGAGGACAAGTTTAAGCTTGCCAGTGGGAAATAATGTTTTCTGTTTACTTGAAGTTAAGTTCTCTACCAAGGCCATATTTTCTCTCTCTGCATTATTTTCCAAGATCTGCATGCAAAGACAGAGGGTCATGGGCCACATGGGGTCTGAAGTCAAGGACTGTGTGGGTACCGTGCAACTTCATGCATACCTTCGACTGATTTTATTCCAGCTTCTTGCCCGTCCAGTGTCCACTTACCCCATCCAGTTACTGGTGTCAAGACAGCCTGCTCCTTCCATCCAACACTGGTCATGTTCAATCTTTCCTCTGCTATTTCCAGCTCCCAGTAACAGCTCTTTTCTCTCCTTGGTGGAGATTCTCCTTCTGTTACTACTCTGTTTTTGAGTTATCATTTGACTCAACTGCTCCTACATTGACTACTCAACAAAAATGCTGAGAAGTCTGCAGGAAAGGAACCAAACTTAACCAAGGTAAGATGGCGCAAAGTTTGTTCTATTAGAAGTTTTCTCCCTTAGGAGTATTTTATAAGAAGAATTATTTCTATCAATTATCCACTGTACTTTCCATTATATTAATTTCTTTCAGTATGGATAGTCTATTACATATAATTATGAAGATATTATAGAGATATATATTTTTTGTATATATACTTATTTATGAATATTTATTCTATTAATTCCCTTTACTTAAGTTGGTTTACACATCCATTTAGACAGGGTTCATGCTTTTTACTTTTTTGAATGGCTTACTAGGGTTTTTTTTTAATCACTTTGGCCAGCATAGGATTTATTTATAAATAAGAGAAAAAAACAGATAATTGAAAAAAAATCACCTGACATAGACAATCCAGGGGTAAAAAATGTCTACTCTAAATATATCTCCCCAATTAGGATGGTTTGTGGTATTCTGACAGTATTTTCTTTATTTTTCATGACATTAGACTTCTTGAA
Source organism: Pteronotus mesoamericanus (assembly GCF_021234165.1). Taxonomy (NCBI): domain Eukaryota; kingdom Metazoa; phylum Chordata; class Mammalia; order Chiroptera; family Mormoopidae; genus Pteronotus; species Pteronotus mesoamericanus. The sequence goes on along the minus strand of NW_026555285.1, from coordinate 20,478,287 downwards.
AATATCAGTCTTTAATTTGGTTCCATTTCTACCATGTCAAGCAGAAAGAAATTCTTTAATGTGCATTGCAATTATATTGTGTATTCTTTTCTATTTTTGGCTTTTAGTGACCAAGTTCTCATTCTAATATATTTCTAGGAAGGTTATGTATTAGTTCTTGATTCCTTATCTTTGCTCAAAGTCCATTTAAGTCTTTGTAAGAAACTTTTGGTTACTACCTTTGTCAGGAAGATATACTGCTCAGCTATGCAATCTTGGCTGGAAGAAGATCTAAACATCATGATTTTTTAATTCATTCAATATTGATAACATGTTTTGCCTAAGAATTTAGGTTTAACATTAGGTTTAATTTAAATAAAAATATTATATGGTTAAATAATATTATTTTATGCATTTATATATAGAAATATCAATTTTTTGTACTTCACAGTCTGGAATGACTTTCAAAATTTACATTTTCTTAGAAGTAATAAGCTATAATTTCTATTATCCCACACTGGATTTTATTGCAGAGAAATATGCATTGTGCAATATCTTTTCTTGTGCCTCCATCAAATTTGTTTTCTTAAACACATATAATACTTAGATTGGAGTCCATGTAAAAATTACTGAAGCTAAAATACATTAACATGAAGCACTTTTATTTAATCTGTCTTTTGGAGTTCTTAAAACTAGCGTTTCTATAAAACTCCATCACATATAAATGCCGATTCTATCATACACACTTCACATACTTTGTTTCCCATGAAGATTGATTAGATTCTGCTGCAGTACATAATGAAAATCAAATTTGTAATTTAAAGAAATGTAGCTTTCTTTATATTGCCTCTACTTGAAGTAAGAGCCTCCACCCTCATCCATAACATCTGCCCCTGAAGTGAGATTGTATTACTTAGCTTAGCAAGGGGCATCTGGTCATCAAAATAAGGACTATAAAAGACTGTGGAAATAAAAGAAAGAAGAAAAAAAAAAACAACCAAACCCTGGAAATCCTCAATGAAAATAATTATAAGACTAAACTTTGGCTTAATAACATTCAATTTCAGTAAAGCAAAATTTTCAGAAAGAGTTCACTCGGATGTGAATGAGGTCAATCAACTAACAAATTAAGCACCTAAAATTCAAAAAGTATTGAAAGACTGTTACTGTCCAAAAGAGTTACTAAGAATGTTGTGTCATATTACGGAACAGCAACAAAAAGATTGTCACCTCCTTTGGGGCAGGAATTATATCTTATTTATATTTTGTTTCCTACGATGAAAGAGGAAGAGATTTAGATTTTTATGGCAAAGAAAAGATCTTGAAGAATTTATCGAAAGGCATATATATACAGATGGATTCTCATAAACAGTGACTTGAGTTTTTGTGTTGATAAGACCCGAGATAAGGGCAGGATGTGTCTCTAGACCTGTGAATGTTCAAAGCTAGCCACGTTGCCCTGTGATGTGGGGGATGTATTTGTCTGCGGTCTCCTTTAAACTTCTACTTATGCAGGTCTATGGCATGTGAAAAAAACTGCTTGTCTTTGTATATACCTATATTTTTTCAAATATTATCAATAGATTTCATGAGGGATACAATTTCGTCATCCCAAGATTATTAAAGAATCAAGGTGGATTTGACCAACTGATTTCTTTGTGTCTATTAGTATAGTTAATTCTTGCAAATAAATGCTAACAGGCATGCCTCCAGGACATGAATTACAGACTCTATGGCAGTCTCTGATTAAATAAATTACTTATATCAATTCATAGAATTTGATTTACATATTCTCCTTCTACATTGTCATATTAGAAATTAGATTTCTAATTTATGAAGTATTTGTGGTATTGAAAACTTATATATATTATAATAACTTGGAAAATATAATACTGTGACTCATGGAAGTGGACTCATTGAAATTATATAATGACCCCTATGTTAGAAATGCTGTATTGCAACCTTGACAATATTTGGCTGTTAATTTTAGTCCATTGGTCTATACAGGAAATTTATCTTTTCTCCTATGAGCTTATGTGAGGGTAAAATTCTGGTCATGCAGTCAATTTTTAATGACAAAAAATAAAAATATATGATCTATATTTTTAAAAATCAGGAAATTAACCAACACCTACATATTTGTTTAATGAAAATTATAATTTATTTATTTCTTCTTTTGACACAAACGTCTTTCATTGATAGCCACAGCATCACTAAAATGTAAAACATAACATTTAATTTTAAGAAGATTAAAATATATTTATAAACAGTTTTACCACTCATAGAAATTCTAAAATATGGTAGGATATAAGTTTATTAGATGATTATATAGGAATATACTATGGTTTTCTGCCAATAATGAGAAATAAATTTTGTCCATACATATAAATATGGATTTATTATCACTATCAATAGACAAGAATGTGCTTATTAATTTGATAAACACTGGATTTTTAATTTCAATTTGAAGTAACTTTATCTCTAGGTAATATCAAAAGATTTTTTAGTTAGGTAAGACAAGAAGGGTATTTTTTGTTTTTGTTTTTCTTAGTATTAGGATTACCACACATTCTATCATCAATCTATATTTAACACACACATATTTAGCTTGTGTTTATTATTTAACAAGCAATTGTACAAGATCTTTATATACATAACTTTATTTAATTGACAACAATGCAACAGAGAAGCTAATATTATCAATTTGTTCTTTTTAGAAAAGGAAAACTGTGATGTGTTAATTTTACAGTTTGTACAATTTGACCCACCTATAAGTTATAGGCATCAAGTTCTGAATCCATGTTTTATTAACATATTTGTCATTGTAAACATTCAGATACTTTTATTTGCTCTAATTCTCCATTTCTCCATTCATACAGTCTGTTCTTTTTTCTTTATTCCTTATACTTTAGCCAGAGTTAATATTTTGAGACAGAAAGTTTAGCACAAGGATAAGAACAAAAAAACATGCATTACAGTGGTTCTAAGAAGTGAGGAAAGATATGATTGTGATGCACTTTGAACATGCAGGAATATCAAGATACAACACTACAGACAAGAGGGTCATAAGTGTGTTTTTGCATAAAATGGAAAAAGCTTGGAGAGACAGAAAAATGCATGAGAAAGTACTGTTTAATAAAGAATATACTGAGGTAAAATGAAAAAAAGAAATTATAAAAACAGTGGTAGAAAAGTTAGCCTAGAAAAGGCCAGGAAGAAAGGAGACAAGATGAATAGCAGAGTTAATGTGTCAGAAAATTATGAGTTGGATCTAAGTGCCCCAAAAATAATGAGGCAAAGAAGCTGAGAAAACACCAATCATATTGCTTTGAACCCATAAGGAAATAAGAACTAAACTCTTGAACAAAAGTGAAAAACTTTGGGTATAAGGATAGTGATAAGACATTTCAATAAGGCACCAGTGTGGCAACTATGCATTTAAATAAGAATAATTGGAATGACTAACAAATATCACTGGGTCATTTAAAGCCACTTTAACTTTATATTAAATTTTTCAGTGTTTGAGATATTAAATGAATCAACTTGCCATATCTTCCTAAATGACATGTATACAGAATTATCAAAATTCTTAGGCTTTTAATTTTTTTAACTTGATTGTAATGATTACATGAATAAAAGCCGGCTTTTTTGGTTTGCAATACAGTGTATCATTAAATATTGCAAACAATTTTGTCATTTACATAGAATTGCTAACTGTGTGCTTGCACAGATGAAAGGATTTTTTTAAGTTGTAGAAAATTTAAAATTAACAGAGCTCTAAGTACTCTTCAAACAAAACCATGTATTTAGAGATGTTACTAATTCTCTCAAACAATATTTTCAATTAAAATACAAAATTTCTATACAGCATAGTTTTAAAGGGGATAAAAAGAAAGCAACTTTTGAAAAATGTTAAAATTTTCTCTAGTTTTATGCTCAGAGACCTGACTTGCCAACTTTATGTACTAACACAGGTAAAAAAGATCTTTATTAATTATAAAAAATGACATTAGTGGAGCAATAAAAAGTCTTTAAACTATTTTAAACAATATTTTATTTTTTTAGTATACTTTATTGATTATACTATTATGATTGTCTCTGTTTTTTACTCCCCTTTATTCCCTTCTGCCCTGCACTCTGCATTCCCATCCCTTGAGTTCATGTCCATGGGTTGTACATAAAAATTCTTTGGCTTCTCCATTTCTTATGCTATTCTTAACCTCTCCCTGTCTATTTTTTTGGGGGGGTGGGGGGAACAGCCAAAGTGTTCATTGAGGTATAAATGGATAAGCAAAACATGGTATATACATACAATGAAATACTATTTAGCTTACAGCATGAATGAACTTTGAGGACATTATGCCCGTCACAAAATAAATACTGAATGATTTTTCTTATATGAGGTATTTAAAACAGTCAAAATGATAGAGACAGAAAGTAGAATGGTAGGTGCCAGGAGACTGGGAAGGGGAATATGGGGAATTATTTTGCAAGATGAAAAGAATTCTGGGGATAGGTTATACACCATGTAAATATACTTAACACTACTGAACTGTACACTTAAAAATGGTTAAGATGGTAAATTTTGTTATTTTATGTATTTTACCACAATTATAAAAAAAAGCTCCAATGCCCAGGCAGTACCTCGGAACAATTATCCGAATCTGTGAGTGAACCACAGATACCTGTTTTAAAATTTCCACAGGTTAAACCAAGGTAGATATCCACCGGAGCCAAGGCAGGTCACTGCAGTAATCGCCCCCACCGCCTGTACTTTGTACCTACCATTTATGTTTCTTATTCCCTGTACCTTATCCCCAGTCTCCGCCAACACCCTCCCCACTGATAAGCCTCCATGTGATCTCCATTTCTGCTATTCTGTTCCTGTTCTAGTTTGCTTAGTTTGCTTTTAGCTTTTCCTTTTTTTTTTTTTTTTTTTTTTTTTAGGGTCAGTTGTTGATAGTTGTGAATTTGTTGTCATTTCACTGTTCGCCATTTTTATCTTCTTTTTCTTCAATAAGTACTTTAAACATTTCGTATAATAAGGGCTTGGTGATGATGAACTCCTTCAGCTTTACCTTATCTGGGAAGCACTTTATCTGCCCTTCTATTCTAAATGATAGCTTTGCTGGACAGAGAGTAACCTTGGATGTAGGTCCTTGCCTTTCATGACTTTGAATGCTTCTTTCCAGCTCCTTCTGGCCTGTGAGGTTTCTTTTGAGAAATCGGCTGATAGTCTTCTGGGAACTCCTTGGTTGGTAGCTGTCTCCTTCTCTCTTGCCGCTTCTAAGATTTTCCCCTTATCTTTCATCTTGGGTAATGTAATTATGATATGCCTTGGTGTGTTCTCCTCCTGGGGTGAAATTTATCTGGGACTCTCTGAGCTTCCTGGACTCCCTGGAAGTCTATTTCCTTCACCAGATTGGGGGCGTCCTCCTTCATTATTTTTTCAAAGAAGTTTTCAGTTTCTTGCTCTTCCTCTTCGCCTTCGGGCGCCCCTGTGATTCACATGTTGGAACACTTAACGTTGTCCCAGAGGTTCGTAAGCCTCTCCTCACTTTTTTGAATTCTTATTTCTTCGTTCTGTTCTGGTTGAATGTTTATTTCTTCCTTCTGCTCCAGATCGCTAATTTGAGTCCCTGATTCCTTCCCTTCACTCTTGGTTCCCTGTATATTTTTCTTGGTTTCACTTTGCATAGCCTTTTCCTTTTCCTCTATTTTGTGACCATACTCCACCATTTCTGTGAGCATCCTGATTACCAGTGTCCTGAAATCTGCATCTGATAGGTTGGCTATCTCTTTGTTGCTTAGCTGTGTTTTTGGAGTTTTGATCTGTTCTTTCATTTGGGCCGTATTTCTTTGTCTGGGCACACCTGTTATGTTGTAAGGGGCGGGGTCTTAGGTATTCGCCAGGGCAGGGCAACCCACATCACTGCGTTGTGGCGCTGCCTGTGGGGGAGGGGTCAGAGAGGGAACAATGCCACTTGCTTGGCTCTCGCCCCACTTCCAGTCACTTCCCCCACTACCCACAAGCAAAGGGGGCCCTTCTGGTGGCGATTCCCAGGTGGGCGGGTTTTTATACGTTCAAGGACTCCGCAGGTCTCTCCAGGGAACTCTCCCGTGAACCTGGGAGTTTCTCTTGCTGCTGAATCCCCTACAGGTTTTTACTGCTGGGGTGTTTGAGGCTTTGGTTTTCTGCACTGGAGCCCTGGGTTGTGTTGCCTGTCTCGCTCCCCAGTTGTTTCTCCCAGTTTATCTGCATGTGAACGTGGGACCGACCGGTCCACCAGTCGCCATGTTACCCAGCCCGGCCTGTCGCTCTGCCACACGTCCTCTCTGCCCCAGCTGCTCATCTCCGCCCCTCCTACTGGTCTGGATGAATGTTCCTTCTTTAACTCCTTGGTTGTCAGACTTCCACACAGTTCTTTTTCTGGCAGTTCTGGTGGTTTTATTTTTGTTTTTAAATTTGTTGTTGTCCTTCGTCCGGTTGTACGAGGAGGCAAAGAGTATCTCCCTATATCTCCATCTTAGCCAGAAGTATTACTAAATCCCATTCTGTCTAGAAAGCCCTATGTTACAGTCTCTCCACTTCCTTGAACAGAGATATTCAGGATTCAGTAGAAGTCTCAAATATCACTTCTGTGAATTCTTTTTAACTTTATCCTTAGCAGAGTTAATTATTCTCTCTATTGAACTCTTAGAACATTATGTACACATTTTCTGTGTTGCTTTGAAATGATTTGTTTACCCATCTTTTTTAACCACTAGATGGTGAAAATAGATATTATGTCAGAGCCATGCTTGTATCACAGTGATAAAAAGAATAGGTACTTATTTGTTGAGTGTTGAACAATTATGATTTTTAGCCACTTTTGGAGACTGCTCTTTATGTGAACAATTCTTCTAATGGAACTTTGACCATGGAGACTAAACTGCACTCAGTATTTTTTTTTTATATATAATTTTGCAGGATATTAAAACATGCCATCTGTTTGATAATGAAACACACATATAAGAAGAGAAAAATAAATTAATGTTACACTCAAAAATTCAAATATATTTTTTCAGTGTTTTGCAAACAATATTCAAAAAGAACTTTGAGTTTCTTTTTAATTGATAAGAAGAAAGCAATGCAATTTAATTTGAATTCCTTGACAAATTTTTTAAATATTATGACTTTTGAAAATAACAAGAACTTTGTTAATTTGCTCAGGACAGAAACGGGATACATTTATACATACATATATACAACTAAGATTCAACATATGATCACTGACATATCTAATCCTATCAGAGTTATTTGGAAGTCTTTGGGACTTACTAGGAGAATGAAGCTGCTAGCTACTAAATTTAGATTTTACTTACATTTTAGAACTTAAACTAATAAAAATTTAAAATGATCATTTTAGATTTGACAGTTGAGTGGCATGTTAAGTACACTGGACAGCTAAAACGTATCCTAAATGTAAGAGAGTTAAAATCATAAATGATCTCTGTTTTAACAATGCAATTTTGAGATTCCATTTCCAGTTGGCCACAGGGAAATATGTTAAATAGCTATAAAATGATGGCAAATGCCACAATCTCTAATATAATAAAATGGACAATCTTCCTAAGTTATACCAAGACAATATAAAGCAGGTTTCAGTCAACACATCTTGATTTATGCTAATATGTTATGTAAAAACTGAAAAAGAAACTAGGAAATAAAGAATCAAGACAACTTGCCAGCTCAGAGATATTTACACCACAGATTTCAAAAGACAGGGAAAATTATAATTAACCAAAATGTTGAAGTAAGTTATTGAGAATTGTCATTGTGATACATTATTTACACAATTTTTCATATTAATTGTCTTCATCTCTTCAGGCTGCCATAACAAAAATCCCATATTTTGAATTGTTTAAACAACATAAATTTATGCTTTTACAGCTCTGGAGCCTGGGAGATCTGAAACCAAGGTGCCAGCTGATTCTGTTCCTTATAAAGCATCTCTTCCTGACTTGCGTCACATGGTCTTTCCTTGGTGTGTATTTGTGGGGAGAGTATGTAAACTATATGGTGTCTCTTATTAAAAGGGCACTAATCCCATTATGATGCATCTTCATGACCTTGAAAACTCCCAAATACTTCAACTCTGAATATCATTACATCAAAGATTTGGGTTTTAACAGTGGAATTTTGAGAGGACCTAAACATTCAGTCCATAACATATATTTATCCTTCTTGCCTACACCCAAACTGCAGGAATACTTATTACTTTTATTTAGAAAATAACTTCAAAAAAAAGATTGTGGCAATTGCAGACTAGTGAAGACCAAAAATTCAGTTCTAGGATTTGCACAAAGTTGTGTGACCTATGTAACCAGATGCTAAAAATGAGAGAGAGAGAGAAGAAACAGCCTTAGCAGATAACTGAACTTTAAGTCAAACAAAATGTGGTTTTCTTTCCCTGGCTAGCTTTAGTTTTTCATTGCTATTATTAGGACATTTAAAATGTGAGATAATTTGGTTCAGATTCATGAAGTAATTCAAACAAAGTCGTGCAAATAGAAAGAATAAGACCTAGGAATTTTTATCCAGAACAGCTGGAAATGTAAAACATATATTCATAACAACCTACACAGTTCAAGAAACCTACCTGCACATTTAGATATTTAAGACAGGAGTAGGACAAGCAATATAAATTATAGAACAGTGGGCATACAAATTATATATAAAATCATGTGACAGGGTGTGTAGTTTTTCATACAAAAGATGTTAACCTCATCAAAGTCTATCAAGAATTAGGTGAAGAAGTGAATGAAATCAGCAAATCAGACTAAGAAGGATTGTCTTAGTGAAATAGGAGAACCATAAAAAAGTCCTGTCTGATGAGTGAAGTGAATATTCAAGAAGTAGGAATTACACCAAGTGTCATGAACTGCTTATATGTTCAGTAGGATGAGACCGTAGAAATGGCACTTGTTTTGGGTGTTATGGAAATGATTTTCCTCAGCAGTACCCAGGCTCAGGTCTCGCCAAATGCCCAAATATTGGCTCATCCCAAGAGACCTGGACTTCCATTGGCTTTGGTGCTCACTCCACTTTGAGGTTCATAAGTTTGACTTGATAATCTTGAATTGCCCTTAAACCAGGAGATTAGACATCTTGAAATTTCTCAAAGCTTTTTTAGTACTAACTTATATCTAGAAAATGTTTTTTGATCTCTGTAATGATTGGTGTTAAGCCAAGTGAACAGATACAATTTAATCTGTTAGATGGACTTATTTTGCACACTGATTTTATTGTTAATGAGCATTACCTTGTGGAAAGTACTACACTATGCACTGTGTTGATATTTGACTCTATCAACCTTATCTTTTTGAGTGAGCTTCTGTACATAGGACATGCAAGTATGTATGGTAGGACAAATCTCAATGCATAGCAATGCATAGTTGTCGTTTTTTAAATCCACCCTACCAATCTACCTCCCTGAAAACAATCTACCTTAAGAATAAAGTAGTTTAAAAGGCTGGAAACAAAATTACTTTCTAGCAGGCCCAAAGTCTAAGAAGTATCTATGATAGTTCTCAAATATACACTTACCGTCCATCTATTCTGGATATTATTTTGTGTTTTATGGGTATAAAGGTAAATCACTAATGTACAGGATTTTGAATTATGATTATTTGTAGCATGAGTTTTCATTTTCCATAGTTATTTTAGTTATTTTTTGTTTATGAACAACTACCACACGTTTAGTTTTTTCTCCATGACACTGAGAAATCATTTCAGGCCACTTTTATTGATGCCTTTTTACCCGCAAAGTCAGCTGAGGTCTGAAATTTTTTTAAAGTTTGAAGTCACCCTCTTGCAATCTGTACATGTTTAGCAAAGACATGCAGTGTCCATCCTGACTGGATAATTGCTTTTTATCCCTCATGAGAAAAACATTAAAATTGATTTATTTTTAGTCATAAATTCAGTAACCATTTTCTTTGTAACTTCTGTAATTGGAAATCCCCCTTATCATTCTGAACAACTCCAGGAGAACAAAATTACTTTTCTTTGACTTTCTCATTCATCTAAATTTCCTATTGATTCATATTTTGATGTTTTTCCACTGTATTATGAATCCTCTTGGAAAACGAACAAAGTTGGCATGTTTGTTTATATCCACCTCAGGGCACAATGCAGTGTTTTCCACAAGATAGAAATTAAAAATAGGTAAGTGTATAAATTAAGACAGTGTAACAAATGACAATTTATTTATTCATTATATGAAATATAAAATATATGTCTGTGCTTCTTTATGTGTATGTATGTGTTATTATACACATATGTTTGTCTTCTTAATTTCATAGTAGTCAAAGAACTAGAGATCAGGACAATGTTTTATACAACTTTAAATTCCTAGTTCTTGTTAGAATGTCTAGTGCAGAGTAAACACTAAATAGGTGCTAGTTGAACTCAATTGAATTAGCATAAAATTAGATTGAAATCTAATTTATTGCCATATCCTTTTGTAATCCAAATAAAGTAATGGGAGAAGTATTTCTCCCAAGTCCCTTCAAATATGTAAAAATTGCTAATACAGTACTCAAAACCTTTTATTCTCTTAAGTGGTAAAAGTTTAAAAGAATATTTCCTTCGGAAATGATTACAAATGTCTTGAGAAGTCATTAATGTTTTGGAGATTATGAAAAAGAAAAATAAAGGTCTTATCCCTTGAATCATCCACATACATCCAGTGTCTTCACAAACCCTAGTTTCTAGTATCCAAGGTTCATGGATAAGAACACAGGTCTACAATAGTCCATATGAAAAAATTCAGACATATCATATTAATCCATGACTGATAAAACCATGTGTCAAATATACTCCCTAATAACCTCAAAGCATAACAATAATAATAATAATATCTCTAGTATGGTGTTAAAAGAAATAGTAATGAATTTAGAATTAGTAATCCTGCATTTAATTGTATAGCATTGTTAAAAAATTTTTATTCTTAATTCGGCAGAGACATTGGTCCACATATCGAGGGGAACATTGACCAGTAAATGGCACATTGTACTTCTCTCATTAAATATATGCAATCTGACTATTGATTATTTTCCCATCTTCTCTGTCTATACATGACAGGGAATAACCTGAAAAACATTGACTTTTACAGTTTAAAATTCTCTAATAACATTTTCTGATAGTTTAACTTAAATTTTTTTTTAATGTTGCATTTAACCTGATTATGATTAATATTTTAGTACTTATTTTTCATTATTATTTCATCTACTATTTTGTTAGTGAGATATGTAATTAAGGTTATAAGAAATTAAATAAATGTGTTCAGGTATACTTCTACATGGTTTTGTTTTTCCCTACCCTAGTTTCTACTAATATTTTTTGTAGTAACTTGAAAACTTATTGAAGAAGATAAATTTTATTTCACCAGAATAATAAGAAACTAGTTTCTCTTAACATTTAATGGGTAAAAATCCTCCTTTGCTTCTTCATTTGCTATTCTTGAATCTCATCTTACCAAAAACATCAAGACAGTACAATGTGAGGCACACATAACTTATTTCACAGTTTAATTTCATTGATACTTAGCAGTATTTAATTTTTTCTGTTATCCTGGTACAGGTAGCCATTCCCATGGTGAATGAATTTAGATATAGTCTTAAGTCTTTAATTATTTTTCTTTTGGTTTGCAATTTAAAAGCAGGCATTAGAAGAAGTTCAAAATGCATCAATATGTCGTTACAGTTCTTTAATAGAGTAAGTTTAAAACCTTTAAGAACAACAAAGTTGTAATTTTATTTTTAAATCCAAATTAATGCCACTTATAATAAAGTTTAGACAATAGTCAAATTTAGATATTAACAGCCAAATTTTATATACACCATCTTTTTCTAATTATTTTCAGCAAAATAACATAAAATTTGACATGTTTATTCACAAAATTGTAGTCATGAGTGATCATGACTCAACAGTTTGTAGCTGCACAGATTTCAAAATACAGTTGGAGTTGGATAAATTGATAAAATTTGCAATAAAATGTAGTGTACTTCAAATTCAAACTTATTATATATGTATGTAATATATGTGAAATAATCTACAAAAAATAAAATATTCAGATATCTGTGTTGTCAACAATATTAGTCATATTCTCAAATTTAACTTGAGTGAGTCCACACAAGTTTACTGTATCATTTTTCTATTCCATTTATGAACATGTTCATTATATTCTTCAGTATGCATGAAAAATATCATTAAAATTAAATACAAATCTACAAGAGACTGAGCTTCAAATTGAGTTAAAATACAACATTCTTGTGGAAATCCTTTTATATAAAAAGATACACTTGAAAATTGACTGCACTTTGTTGATAAATATTTAAAGCATTTGTATATTTGAAGAATTAAACAAGGATTAACACTTTGGTAAGGTTCCAGAAATGTTTTTGAAAATTTCAGCTTTTAATCATTTGATAATTTTTTCCCTTAAATCTCTGAAAAAATAAAGTACTTTATTTTTTCAGTTTTAGTTGATGTATAATATATATTAGTTTCAGGGGAAAAACAGCCCTTAGACATTTATATAACTTATGGAGTGATCACCCCAGCGAATATCGCACCCGTGTGACACCATGCAGGTTTATTACAACATTATTGACTATATTCTCCATGCTATACTTTACATCCTGTGACTGTTTTTATAATTATTAATTTGCACATATTCATCCTTTCCACTTTCAACCCATCTTCCTAATCCCCTTCCATCTGAGATTTCTATTTCCTATCTTTAACCAATAAACTTCCTCTACTCCAGAAATGGATATTTTCTTAATAGTTTCATCTTAGTTCATTGTCTGCCTATTATTATTGTATATTATTATAATTTAAAACCCACTTTGATGATTCATTTCTTTGACAAATATTTTGTGGAACACTAGTCAAATTACAGAAAAATATACTTTTTATTATTAAATGTCATATTATACAGATGTTTTCATTTAAAAAATATTGTTTAAAATAGTTTGAAAGCTTTAGTTAATTTAGCTTATATTAATTTAATTTAATTTTATTATTTAAAATATTGTTTAGGACTTCTGGCCAAGATGGAGATATAGGGAGATACTCTTTGACTCCTCGTACAACCGGACGAAGGACAACAACAAATTTAAAAACAAAAATAAAAACAACCAGAACTGCCAGAAAAAGAACTGTGTGGAAGTCTGACAACCAAGGAGTTAAAGAAGGAACATTCGTCCAGACCAGTAGGAGGGGTGGAGATGAGCAGCTGGGGCAGAGAGGACGTGTGGCAGAGCGACAGGCCGGGCTGGGTAACATGGCGACTGGTGGACCGGTCGGTCCCACGTTCACATGCAGATAAACTGGGAGAAACAACTGGGGAGCGAGACAGGCAACACAACCCAGGGCTCCAGTGCAGAAAACCAAAGCCTCAAACACCCCAGCAGTAAAAACCTGTAGGGGATTCAGCAGCAAGAGAAACTCCCAGGTTCACGGGAGAGTTCCCTGGAGAGACCTGCGGAGTCCTTGAACGTATAAAAACCCGCCCACCTGGGAATCGCCACCAGAAGGGCCCCCTTTGCTTGTGGGTAGTGGGGGAAGTGACTGGAAGTGGGGCGAGAGCCAAGCAAGTGGCATTGTTCCCTCTCTGACCCCTCCCCCACAGGCAGCGCCACAACGCAGTGATGTGGGTTGCCCTGCCCTGGCGAATACCTAAGACCCCGCCCCTTACAACATAACAGGTGTGCCCAGACAAAGAAATACGGCCCAAATGAAAGAACAGATCAAAACTCCAAAAATACAGCTAAGCAACAAAGAGATAGCCAACCTATCAGATGCAGATTTCAGGACACTGGTAATCAGGATGCTCACAGAAATGGTGGAGTATGGTCACAAAATAGAGGAAAAGGAAAAGGCTATGCAAAGTGAAACCAAGAAAAATATACAGGGAACCAAGAGTGAAGGGAAGGAATCAGGGACTCAAATTAGCGATCTGGAGCAGAAGGAAGAAATAAACATTCAACCAGAACAGAACGAAGAAATAAGAATTCCAAAAAGTGAGGAGAGGCTTACGAACCTCTGGGACAACGTTAAGTGTTCCAACATGTGAATCACAGGGGCGCCCGAAGGCGAAGAGGAAGAGCAAGAAACTGAAAACTTCTTTGAAAAAATAATGAAGGAGGACGCCCCCAATCTGGTGAAGGAAATAGACTTCCAGGGAGTCCAGGAAGCTCAGAGAGTCCCAGATAAATTTCACCCCAGGAGGAGAACACACCAAGGCATATCATAATTACATTACCCAAGATGAAAGATAAGGGGAAAATCTTAGAAGCGGCAAGAGAGAAGGAGACAGCTACCAACCAAGGAGTTCCCAGAAGACTATCAGCCGATTTCTCAAAAGAAACCTCACAGGCCAGAAGGAGCTGGAAAGAAGCATTCAAAGTCATGAAAGGCAAGGACCTACATCCAAGGTTACTCTCTGTCCAGCAAAGCTATCATTTAGAATAGAAGGGCAGATAAAGTGCTTCCCAGATAAGGTAAAGCTGAAGGAGTTCATCATCACCAAGCCCTTATTATACGAAATGTTTAAAGTACTTATTGAAGAAAAGGAAGATAAAAATGGCGAACAGTGAAATGACAACAAATTCACAATGATCAACAACTGACCCTAAAAAAAAAAAAAAAAAAAAAAAGGAAAAGCTAAAAGCAAACTAAGCAAACTAGAACAGGAACAGAATAGCAGAAATGGAGATCACATGGAGGCTTATCAGTGGGGAGGGTGTTGGTGGAGATTGGGGATAAGGTACAGGGAATAAGAAACATAAATGGTAGGTACAAAATACACAGGGGGAGGTTAAGAATAGTATAGGAAATGGAGAAGCCAAAGAATTTATGTGTACAACCCTTGGACATGAACTCAGGGTTAGGGAATGCTGATGGGGGTGGTGTAGGGCAGTGCAGCATAAAGGGGAGAAAAAATTGGACAATTATAATAGCAGAATCAATAAAATACACTTAAAAAGAGAAAGGGAGTTAATAGAGAGGGAAGTGAATAGGATTATCAAAAAAATAGGATTAATTTGGAGTAGTTAGATTAGAGAACATACTGAGGGAAGTTAGAGTCAGGTTGAAAATTAGAATTAGACTTTAATTAAGACTAATTTAGAGTTAGAGGGTTAGAAATATTGTCTGTGACTGGATCATGAAGGGCTTTCTTTTGCCATTCCAAGTGGAAAAATCTTATCCACGTAATAAAGACGGTTCATAGAAGGAGTAAATTGTGGAAAATGTTTCAGTCCTAAAATATCAAGAAAATAAATGTCTGTAACAGGATTTGCTTTACTCCCTTCTGTCTGTGTAAATAAAACTTTGCAAATAGTTTTCCTTTATTACTCTTACCAATATCTTTCTCTCATCTCCTCACTTCCCCCCAGTTCTGTCTCTTCTAGTGTCTATCAATTCCTCTCTCTCTTCCTCTTTCTCTCTGTCTCTCACACACATCCTTTCTTTTCCCTCCCTCCCCTTCTGAAATGGAGATATTGAGATTTTACTATCTCAGTATTCTCCAAGTAACATTAAATTGCAGGTTTAAAAAAAAAAAAACTACCTTAATGATTTGTCTGTAAATTTGATGTATTTTGACAGAGCTGGTGGGCTTGGAAAATATTCAATGGGGGATGGAAGGGTTACAATGGTGAGATATTTGTAGAAATTTTTAGAACAATTTCAAGAAACATTCAACTAAAAGTTACTGTTTCAGGGGTATATAATAAGTTGCCCTTCATCCATCTGATGGAAGGTTGTTAGAGACATTCTACATGTTCCCATCTGGAGCAATGCCTCAAAGGTTCGGTGCAAGCTTTGAAATAACGTGTATGTTTCTGGTTACCTCAGAGAGCTGTGAATGCCTGTATGCATATGAGGGAGATTTCTAATGGTTACATTCAGTGATGTGGAAGTAAAAATGGTTTTCTCCTGCACCGGGAGCTCAGGATTCTTCTAGGATTCTGTACTCAAGTATATGACACAAAAGACTGCTGCTTCAGAGGCAGAGCAATGGTTCCAAAATAAAACTGTGGTAGTCATTTTGAGGGCTTCTGCCAATTTTGATGTTTTATGTCCATAAATCCCAGGATTAATTGGGATGAACTGGGGAAAAATGAGTTCAGGATATTGACTTAGGTAATAGACTCTGGTAATCATTGAGAAATAGAGCTCTGTTTATGTATTGGATACCAGAAGTACTATGGTTAAAACTGGGGATTCCTTGTTCTCTTCCTCATACTCCTATTTTTAGTTTTAAAAATGTCAGTGGATAATATACCATGCCTCTCTAAAGGTGGAAGAGACAAAAACATAAGTTTATAAAATAGTTTTTGATCTGACATAAAGAATCCTGTCTATCTGAGAAACTGTTCCAACACAATAAAGGATTGTGAAGGAGGAAGTTAATATGTGCACATTAAGGAAAAATATGTTTTCTATATTTCCAGCTTTGTAATATCTCTTCCTTTTTCTCCAACAATTATTTATGTGGTACACTTGTCTTGTACAACTTTACCATTGATTTCATAATTTTCATATTAGCACAATATGTTTACAAGTAAAATGAAAAAAATATAGAATCTTTAAATAAATATGAAAATATGTTAATATCATGTCATTAGGCATTAGGAAATTGCTAATTAAAACAAGGACGTGATACTGATATACACCTAATAAAATGGGTAAAATAAAAACCACTGAAAATAGTAAATGCTAGTGAGAATGTATAGCAATGGAAACTCTCTTATTTGTTGCTCATGGAAGTGCAAAATTGTACTGTCACCTTGGAAGACAGTTTGGAAGTCTTCTACAAAACTAAACATGATCTGACTATACGCTCTTGTAATTAGACTTGTTAATATTACTAAAATTAGTTGAAAAGTTACATCCATGCATAAACCTTTACAAAAATGTAGGAGCTACATTCGTAATTGCTAAAAATTGAAAGCAACTAAAATGTTCTTCAGTAAGTGAATAGATAAACAGTGGTATAGCTAGTCAATGAGATATTATTTAACAATAAACAGAAGTGATCTATTAAATCATGAAAAAGACATATATATACACACACATATATGTATATAATGTTGCTAAGTGAAATAAGTCAATCTTAAAATAATTCCAATTATGGAAAAGGCAAAACTATAGAGAAAATAAAATAATCATTGGTTGTCACAGATTTAGGAAGAAGGAGAGAGGAGAGAGTGTAGTACAAGGTATTTTTAAGAGAGTGAAACTTTCCATATGATACTCTATGTATACATGTCATGTTTTGTCATAACCAATAGAATGTACAATAAAAATAATTAACCCAAATGTAAGCTATGTACACAGTAACTGACAACATTTGGTTTTTTTTTTTTTCACATTAGATAAGAGAACGAATACCCTTAAGGATAGGTGCATTATGATTTTACTTATCAATATAAAAATGGTCATAAGAGAGTTTTTAGATTTTGAAAAGCCAAAATGATAAAGAAATATGAGTACAGTCACCATTTGTCATTTTTGCTCTTCAGCTTCAAATAGTCCCTTCGTCAATATGATTAGTCCCACATTGTGGAAGGCAATAACTTAGCTCCTGAATCAGAAGTTTACAGTGGTGAAGTTTAGCCAATCAGATACTCAGATATAGAATTTTGAATAGATTTTAATGCGAAAGAAAGGTAAGTTTAAAATTTCGTATGCTGGTAGTGGAACAATGTTTAGTGGTAAGAGAGAGTCTGGCAAATTTCTGCCGAGATGTTTCTGCTGCCAGGTTCCCTGAGTCTCAGTTTTGCACAATCTCTTAACTTAGGTTCTCCAGCCTGCAGTCAATATAGCGATCCCCCTTGCACACATCCACTACATTAAACTTTTGCTTAAAATAGTCAGAGTCCATTCTTGTTTCTTATAACCAAGAATAATTAATGCTATAACTATTATTGCCTTATCATTGCTTTATTAATATTATTCAGCTTATATTTATGGAGAGTCAAGAAGTCCAACATAACAGGGAAAACAACAATCCTGTGCTACTTGTGTATCTAACAAACTAGTTAGCTCTCAGAAATATAAATATTATCAAATGGTAGTCCAGGTTCCCACAACTTAAAAATCATGTCAATGATCAAAAACACAGAAATGCATACTTTCTTTTGTGAAGTTAATAAGTATCATCAGCCAACATATTCTTCAGGAAAGAAGATAAAAAATTTTTCATTAATCACATTTCAGAGTCAGCCCGACAGCGCTCTGTGGGCGGCGCTACTCATTGACCTTTCACAGCACAGCCACCCCGCAAGCCTCGCCGGCTTCCCATTCACAGGCCTTCACCGTGGAGCTGCCGAGGTCTCCGCGCACAGAACTCCTTTGGATCTGTGGGGACAAAATGTTGTGATCACAAGGGCAAAAGGGTGAGAATAGACAGACATATTTATCAAGCTAAAATGTGAATCCTTACATATTAATCACACTACTAATTTGAACTAATTTGAGTTATAAAAATAACCAGTTTATGCCATGTTGACACAAAGAATTCACGGAATGGCCCAAACTGTGAGGCTTCAATCTATTTTCCTAAGTAACAACAAGGGTACACCATTTATGTGTCTATTGGGAAATATTCATTATAATGACAAGCAGTTAAAAAGTCTCAAAATGTGATTTCTGTGTTTGTTAAACAAATGCTTTACATCATTATACAGAAATTTTTACTTCTTTCAGAAGGCTCAGAAAGGAAATGTAATGTAATTCCGTAGCACAATGGCAGAGATTAGGATGAGAAAGATATTATGATAAAAAAAACAAAGAGTTTGTGTATGCTATAAAATACTAATGCAAATTACTGATATTTGAGATTACTCAGAATGGTTCTAAATTTCTGTGTATATAAATAGACTCTAATAGTTATCCTTCTTTTCATGTTTTCCAGATAATTACATAGTTATCTGATTGGGGAGTGATTATAATGTTTTTTATTGAATTTGTTGGGATGACATCAGCTAATAAAATTAATACAATTCTATAATGCATCATCTGTATATTGTATTGTGTGTTCACTAATCCAAGTCAAGTCTCCTTCCATTACCATTTATCCTATTTCTACCCTCTTCCACCTTCCCCAACCTCCTTTCCCCCTGGTAATCACCACACTGTTATCTGTGTCTACAGGTTTCTCTTTTCCTTGCTTAATCCCTTCACCTTTTTCACTCAGCCTCCAAGCCTCCTTCCATGACTGAGAGCTGACAGTCTGTTCTCTGTATCTATGAGTCTGTTTCTATTTTGTTAGTTTATTTTGTTCATTTGATTCCACATGTTAGTGAAATCATATGGTACTTGTCTTTCTCAGACTGGCTTATTCCACTTAGCAAAATACTTTCCAGGTTCATCCGTGCTGTTGGTGAGGATGTAGGGAAAGGGAAGTCTCGCGTGCTGTTGGCGGGAATAGAGATTGGTGTAGGCACAGTGGAAAGTAGTATGGAGTTACCTCAAAAAATTAAAAATGGAACTGCCTTATTATCCAGTAATTCCACTTCTGGGACTATATCCAAAGAAACCCAAATCACTAATCACTAATTAAAAAAAAAAGATAATAAGCACCCTTATGTTCATTGCAGCATTATTTACAATAGCTGAGATCTGGAAGCAGCCCAAGTACACATCAGAGGAGTGGATTAAAAAAGAACTGTGGTATTACACATTGGTTATTACACCCATAAAAGAGACGAAAATACATTTTTCTAAAATAAGATATTGTTGCAAATATATTCAATGATTCTCTATTACTGTAAAGTTTATAAACACTATTTTCTTTTAAAGAGTGGAGAGAATCATGGAGAAAAAGTCATCTCACTAGCACAAAGGTAAGACCTGTGAACAAAGAGGAGCTCCTGTATAAAAAAGAAATTACTATCTTTTAGAAAGGCGTAAGAATAGTGGACGTTTTTAAAATTGTCAATACCAAAAGAAGCATAATCTTATTACATTCTGAATTACAACATAACTATATGTATGTAGTGACTTTTGTTAGATGTAAATGCATTTGACAAGGACGCTTTTAAATAATGGGAATCTTAAAAAGCAATTTATATTATTTGCTTAAAATAATAATGGATTTCCTATACTTACATTAAAGACTCCTCTAGATTTCCAAAGTTTTCTTATCACTCTTTCCAAAGTTTTCATGGCCAATGAAAGATAAGATTGCATGGAACTTTACTGTGTAGACATTCCATAACTTATTTATTGAATATGCTACATTGTTTAAGCCTTTTCCAATATTTTCAACATTTTTGCAATGTAATTTTATAGTTAAATTTATTATTTCAACATTTAAATTTGATGTTTGCAATCTATTTTTGTTACTCTGTTCACCTTTGCTTGTCTCACTTTACAATATTTCATGTTTTTAACTTATAATTTACAATTTTAATGGTTTTTATTTATTTGCCTTGCTTTATTGCTATTTTTTGATCATCCAGTAAAATGTTGAATGGAAAATATAATTTTGAATATCCCTTTTTTCAAATCTTACAAGGAAATCTTTAATATGTTGTTATTAAGTAAAATATTGGACATAGTTTCTTCATAGAAGCATTTTGTCACAAAGATACTTCCCATCTCATGGGTTGCATGAGTTTATAAGTATGTAATTTTAATTATGTAATTTCTTCAATAGCTATCATGCAGTAAATAAATTTCTTAATTTTAATAAGATATTTTATAGCGTTGAAAATTTATTTATTTTTATGGCAAAAGATTCTTCTTAACTAGTAAAAATGTTAAGTCAAAACTCTAATATGTATTTAGGGTAGGGTTGCAAAAGTACTATAATGATGATTACATGCCTGTGTAAAGATTTACTATTATCTGTTTAACCTGATAATATTTTTGGAACTAGTCCCTGCACCAGGCATTATCTATAATGAGGTTTTTGTTTTCATAGTGACTTAATAACATTATTTCCTTTTATATGGTAATCACAATAATAAATCTACTACTATGATTTTCTTTCACTTCCATTCTATTATTCCTTGCTTTTATCTTCATTAACTTTGAGTTTGGCAAGCAAACTTTATAATGTTTTAACAATTTTGAAGTGGTTTGTGGGAATTTATTACATGTGCAAATTCAGTTAACAATAATGAAATTTAATGAATATATATCTGTGAATGTAAAATTTTGATGACTATGTCACCCTTACTATTTTGGTCTACTTTGTACCTTCAAAAAATTGTCACTGCTACATTTCACTGACCAAAGTTATTTTAATAGAAGAATATGGTGGAAATGTTTCATTAAACTTTCCATTTTTAGGAATACTACAGTTAAAATGTAAAGCTTTGTCTCTTTTATATTAACACTATTACTTAATGCAGTTTTTTCAATTCCTTCCTGAACATTTTCTTCTAGAAACTTAAATGATCAAATTTATATACCCGGAGGCTTTCTTTCTCACATTTTCCTCCCGTAAGTTAATAAAGGCACCCTGGACAACTGAGAAGTAATGTGCTACTCAAAATAAATTTTCATATTTTAGATGAGTTAACAGAAATGTTACATTGTTTAAGATATGACATTATATTTTAAACAATGAAACAAAAAAAAGCACCAATAAAGTTACATGCAATCTATGTAAAACTGAAATGTTTGATGTTTACTGTGACTTCATAATTTCTGATTTAGCTTTCAAACATAAGGATATGAATTATTTCTCTTTTTAAAGGTTTATTCTGTTGTTTCTTAACTATACTATGACTTTGATTAGGTTATCTAAGTCCTAGTGATCATCAGAATAGTATGGAGAACTTAGGTTTACCTTCAGGAATTCTGAGTCAGTATTTTGGGGTAGGTCTCATGAATTTTCATTTTTAATGATTCCCCAAATGACATTAAGTGAATGCTACTCCTCATAGCTTTAATAACACTGTGCTAATATTGTCAGGTATGTGCTATGTCATCTGTACACATCATAATTGTTCATAAGCTACTAAAAGACTGTAAAATAAGTTATATTACTAAAACTAAAGAAAAATATACTAGTATATCTTTGATATAAGAAATTAGGTCTCAAGTGAACTTTTAAAAGTAATACACACATAGACATGAGTTAGTAACTTTATAGGGAACAAAAGGATGTGCTTCCTTAATTACCTTAATTCAAACCACCATTAGTTCTCATCTAGTTCACTGTAAATAGTTTCTTAAATGGACTTCCTGCCAATAATCTTCCTATCTTCTAATAAAATCTGCATATTGTTGCCTGAATTTTTTAAAACTCAAATCTGACCAAAGTTATATATTAAAAAATTCTTTATCAGAATAAAGTTCAAACTCCTAAATTTGCATTAATAACCTTCATGACTGCATTACTGCCTCATTCCCATCAAGCACTGAGCCCCTTCTCTGCTCACATTAGTGAACTACGTGCAGTTCCATCTTATGTCCTGGTCAGAACTTCGCACAGACCATTCTTGAACCTGGAATCCATTACCATCTCCCAATATTTGTTCCTAGTAAGTTTGAGAACTCTTACTCAACTTCTAGGTATTACTTTCTCCAAGAAGCCTTCCCTTGTCCTTCAAAACTAGCTAAAATAACGCTCTCCAGTTCCACACTGAAAGGAAAAGAAACCAACAGAGACAAGAGGGAAGGGGGGGGGGGGAAAAAGGAAGGGAAGGGGAAAGTCAAGGAACATATAGCAAGGACTCATGGACAAAACCAAAGGGGAAGCAGCTGAGGGAGGGAAGAAGGGAGGGGGCAAGGGAAAGTGGTGGGGGGTAGGCACAGACAACTGTATTTGAAAAAATAAACTAAAATAAAATAAAAAAAACTAGCTAAAATAAAAGAGAATTCTTGGCAGCAGAGCTTTGGAAATTCTAGAACCTTATGGTTTATTTTCCAATACACTACATTGTAAGGAAGAGAAGTATGTTTTCATTTCCTTCTTGCCCTTTGAAGAATGAGCATTTGTTATTTTGACTTATATCTGTATAATAAAAGTATAGCTCTATAGTTAGGTACACCTTTGCAGGAATAGATCTACATAAAATAAGATTAGATCTATATGAATAAAAATAGAGAATAGGTCCATATAAATATGACAAGAGGCATTTATTTGATACTAGTACTTGTTTTTTACAATCCACTACATAAAATGATCCTAAAATAATTTTATATTTGTTGTTCTTTTGCATTATTTTCCTATACAAGTAGATGAATACAACTAAAACTGCATCTATGCCTATACATTTATATTCTTTTAGACTAATGAGGTATTATTTTAAGTAATGTCATATTTATTTTTCAGTGAACTCTCACTATATTTTCTTATGCTAGCTAGAAGGTCAATTTTGATACTAAAACAATTGAAACTCTAGGAATACATTACACCAGCAATTCCAAATGCACAGCTTGCTTGTATACTAGCTAATGTCATATACTGTTAGCATTTATAATCAATATTTGGCACTGTGAAATAAAAATGAGTGAAATATTTTAAAGTGATGTTAAGACAGTGTTCATTAATGAGAGAGTAGGGAACAGAATGACTGAGATCAGATGAACTATGTGAAGTAGGCACTTCATTGGTTTTTTATTAAACAAATAATAGGTTTTGTTTTTCTATATTTTACACTGACAAAAGAAAAATACTATGTAAAGTTTGATCAAGAATTTCATTAATTCTTTAGTTTCACTTAATTATTAAAGATGATCAAACTATGCTTTTAAAAATACTCTTGTAATATAATTCATTTACTATCTAATACATTAATACAAATACAAATTTACCTGTTTCAAGGATTTTGTCATGCAATTTAAGCTTCTAGAACTTATCTTTATATATATAAATATATATATACACATACATATATATTATTCCTTCAGAGAGTTATCAACAAATTTTAACTGAGTTCCCTTTGTGTACAAGCTCCTGATCTAAGGTTTGAGGATATGAGAACAAAAACAAAAAAGAATGTATGAAGAAATGTAAAATGTTAAAAAATTGTTCTTCCAGAAGGTCAAGAAAATTATCCAGAAATGATACTGAAGCTATTTCTATATTGAGTATATGATACAAAAATGCTACAGGTCAAACTATTTTAATGCAATCTATGTGTAATTAATTAGTTGTTTTCAAATAGATGAACTTACTTTTTTTGTATTAGGTAATAATATCTTAAATTTAAGTGTTTAAAAAATATTGTACTCAATCACTGCATTCAAAGTAATATTCTTTGCTGTAAGTGGAAACACACTGGACCACACAGAAATATATTGGCCTACATACAAAAACTTTCATAACTGTGTTTTTAAACAAGGCTTTCAACTTGTGTACAAACTAGAGACTTAGAAAGTGCTGGTGTGCATTACAAATTTGCTGTTTTATTTTACTCAGCCCTAATTATTTTCATTATCTCATTAGCTGATAGAATCCATTTCCAAAACCAATAATCTCTTGAAATCCACCGAGCCACAAATTACTCATTAGAGAAAATTTTCAAAGATCATTACCTTTACCACAGATTTTCGCTTTTCATCGCCTGCCTACTCGCTTGTAATCCTCTGCATAAGGGGAGGGGAGATTATGTAGTTACAGTGAATGGTTTCAATATAATACAGACCAATGACTTGTTTACCATTAGAATCAATGAGTTTTATTAAAAGTTAATATTGCATCATGTTTATCTTATTTTATATGTGAAGACCTAATACATTATTCTTAAAATAAAAATGGGCTCTTAATTACAATCTTCTGAGAGTTTCCGAAGTATTGTAAAATTTCATTCTAATTATGGAAGGAGGCAAATGTGTATGAATATTTGAACTTACTTTTAGAGGAGAACAGTAATACTAAGATAATTATTTAACATAATTTAGGGCATTTCTAATATAAGGACATGGTTTTACAAGCATAAAGCTTTTGCATTTGTAGTAAAATGAATGTCTTATTTCATAAGAAATCATATCTATTGATGTGACTCATTAAGAGAAAAATAAAAATTCCTTCTTAACGTGAACTTAATCACTCTGAATTAAATGGATGCTGCCCCCAAAATCTCTGTCTCTCCCTCTGTCCCTCTCTCTGTCTCTGTCTCTCTCTATATATATTCAATTGATCAAAATTAATGTAGAAATGATTGAAAGTTCAATAAAAATCTGAGTACTTTTATAAAATAAAAATATTGAAATATTGCTTTTTAGAAAAATATCATGCCACTTAATGTCTCTTTTTTTTTAAGGACTTAGCTAAAGAGATATCTTACAACCCATATTTTAGGAAATCTTGTTTTGAATATTGATGGTATTATTTAAGAGCCTTGTGACCTTGGACAAATTATTTAGCTCCTCTCTTTCTCCATTTTCTTACTTACAGGAAAGAAAAATGTGGTCTTTTCCACAAAGCTCTGAGCACAGTACCTGGCACATAGACATTGTAATGGATGTTTGATTTTTTACCTTTTGAGCGACCAGTCCTACATTTTATGTTTTAGGCATTTTCTGTGTTATGATTGTTAACTGATAGCAAACATTTCTCCTACCACAGAGATTGACAGTGTTATTTGCTTACTTCTCAAGTCTTTATGTCAAACAGGACATGAGTATGTGACCCAGGCTCCAGCAATCAGAGGCATCATCATGCCAGTAATATTTTTCAAGAGTTGGTAGAACAAGCTGGAGCAAAAGAGCAGATCCATTACCAAAACCAGTTTGGGATATTACAATGGGAAAATCTGGTGTTAAGCAATATATAGCAGTATGTTTATACTGATCATTAAAGCAAGGTTTGGGGCCCTTTTCTTACTGCTTAGCATCTGGACTAGATCCCAGCTTTTCTAATGATTCCATGTAATGCCCAATATCCTCTTAATAAACTCCCTTTCTGCTTAACCCAGCAAGACCTACTTGAAGTGCTTACAAATAAGAACACCCTCTGATGCAGAAAGTGGCCACTGAATGTTAATTATTGTTTGCTTATAAAGTGGAGCAGATAGTTCACAGGATTTATTCAATGGACATACAAAATATTTCACTTATAAAGAAGCGGGCTGACTACATGTCCCTAACTTTACATCTAGTCAAATTCTTGTGATTCTTTGATATCATATGCCTGATGGACTTTGAATATGAACTTTGAATATGGACTTTGTGTGTGTACACACATACACGTGCTCTTCTGTGCTACATGTATACATATATGTATATATACATACACATGTGTGTATATATATTTCTTAGATTCTAATTATACCTAAAAATGGAAGATTTACTGTGTCTAATCTATATTAAAGACCAAGAGAGCAGTACATCTTCATACAAATACAGAAAGAAGCAGAAGGACAAAAGAAAACTTATTTCTGAACTTTGAGAAATAGATATGACATACAAAGTTTCAGTAATATGTGTTAATGACATCTTGTACTTTGCAGCTATATTTTTGTTCAAAATAGATACAGTTACACTTTAAAACATTCAATAAATGACTATTTTAATTATTTTATGTCATGTTTACTTACATTAGGCAAAACAGACTTTCTGTTTTCTTACATAGTCCTTGTGCTAATTAATCCAGCCATACGAAGCCATAAAATGAACACTAAAAAGACATAAAAAATAATTGACCTCCCAAAGGCAACTTTTTTGGTTTTTCCTGGTAGGATATTGATCCATTAAAGTACTTGCCATTACCCATATTCATTAAAGTAAGAAAAAAATCTATTTTGTCATCAAAAAAGCAAGCAAGCTTTTTACCCTATTGCTAGTTCCATGATGGCATTTTTAAAAATTAAGCTGATCCTGACTATCCTTCAGGCTTTTCAAAAGAGAAAGTAGGTAGATCCATGTGCATTGAAATTAAATAGTCCTGGAACAGTCTCCTGAAGTGGCCCTTGGCACTATGGATTCGAAGTGTACAAAATATTCAGAGTTCAAGTGAATAGGAATTATAAGTGACTGCGGAACTGTTAGAGGTCTCAACTAATTACAGCCATTATAAAAAATGTTAGCAGATGTTTTGTATATTTTCAACTAATAAAATTTTTATTTTAGTGACAATATTTGTCAAGTGTCATGGTAGAGAATATTTGTAAAAATATACATGTAATTAAATGACCGACATAAACAATACATTACTGTCCTTATTATATAAAAGGTAATGACTAAAAATAGGAAAACCACTAATATAGCAATTGACAAATACTCCAAGAACTTAAATGAATAAACCCAAATTGCAAATACACAAAAAATATGTTTAACTGTATAAGCAATAAAAGACATATGTATATTTAAGTTATAATTTTTTTGCATATATGTAAAATTGGCAAACATTAGGGAAAAAATAGATATTTAGTGTTGGAAAACAATGGTGTTTTAAGAGTATGTAAGACTCTTCCCAGCGGAATGAGTCTTACATACTGCTTGGTAAGACATAAAACTTTTGGCTAGAAAGCAAGCACTAGAAGCCTTTAGATATATCTTTACTTTGACAAAGTGATTCTACTTTAAGAATCTAGCCTACACCGGTCAGAATGGCCATCATAAACAGATCAACAAACAACAGGTGCTGGCGAGGCTGTGGAGAAAAGGGAACCCTAGTCCACTGTTGGTGGGAATGCAGACTGGTGCAGCCACTATGGAAAGCAGTGTGGAATTTCCTCAAAAAGCTGAAAATGGAACTGCCTTTTGATCCAGTGATTCCCCTGCTGGGACTATACCCTGAGAACACCAAAACACCAATACAAAAGAACCTCTGCACCCCAATGTTCATAGCAGCACAATTTACAATAGCCAAGTGTTGGAAGCAACCTAACTGCCCATCAGTAGATGTGTGGATCAAAAAGTAATGGTACATATACACAGTGGAACACTACGCAGCAGAAAGAAAAAAAGAACTACTAAACTTTGCGACAGCATGGATGGAACTGGAGAGCATTATGCTAAGCAAAATAAGCCAGGGGGCGAAAGACAAATAACGTATGATCTCACCTATAAGTGGAACCTAACCAACAATACAAAGATGCAAGGAAAATATGACCAGCAACACTGAAAGGAAAAGAAATCAACAGAGACAGGAGGGAAGGAGGGAGGTGGGGGCGGGGAAAAGGAAGAGAAGGGGAAAGTCAAGGAACATATAGCAAGGACTCATGGACAAAACCAAAGGGGAAGAGCTGAGGGAGGGAAGGAGGGAGGGGGCAAGGGAAGGTGGTGGGGGGTAGGCAGAGACAAATGTATTTGAAAAAATAAATTAAAATAAAATTTTAAAAAAAGAATCTATCCTAGAAATAATAAAAAAATACTAGTTCCATATTTTCAGTATTGTCTTTTTTAAACAAAAAGTTATTAGAGTTAGAAAATTATAACAATTTACTTTTAAATAAATAAGGCAGACTGTAAAAATCTCATATAGTAAGGTCAAATTTTTCATATATATGTGTGTATATATGTGTCTGTGTATTATATATATTGATACACAAATACACATACACAAATACATTGAAGACTCTTTCAATGTGTTTGTCCATTTCATGAAGGGTGATTTATGAGTGCACCTGTCCACACCACGTTGAATGTTTAGCAGTTTTTCACCAAAATTGGCATGACCCTCATGCCCCACCCTCCTTATTTACCTCATCTTACCCCAAGTGACATTTGTTTCTGTAGATGAAAAGGTCCTCAGGGGTAAGTGTTTTGCTGATGTGGAAGAAGTAAAACAAAAAAATGTCGGAAGTACTAGAGCCATCAAAATCAATGAGTTCAAAAACTGTTTTGAGCAGTGGAAAAAAATGTCTCAATAGGCGTATTGTATCAAATAGAGAGTACTTTGAAGGTAACTGAAGTTTAAACATAAGAATAAATATACAATTTTTTAAAAGTAAATTCCCCCCTCATACACACCTACCTGTATACGTGGTTGTGTGTGCATCACACCTTCATATCTGAACCTAGATAAATATTTGAGGCTAGTCTTTACAATAATTCTATCAAGGAGATAAAATTTCAGCTAATTTACATATTTTTCTTTAAGATTTTCTTGCTTTCCAGAATTGAGAAGATTCTTGAATTAAATTATAAAGTATTTTTAATATGCCAATAAATGAGAACTTTAATTCTAACATCTTTGAAAGAACAGAGGTAAAAGAAAAATATTGTTCATCTTGCAAAAATGATATTATGAAATTCAAAAGCTGTTGTTTTTTTTTCCCCCCCAAATGTCAGCTCAGACACACTCCTTTCAATAACACACACCGATTGGACAAAGGAACCTGTGGTCATAAACATTTCTTTAAGCTCTTCTCACTTCTTATCCCACACAATCTAGCATAACTCTCCCTAGTCTCTAATCTGTCTAATTACAGAATCTGTCATTTTTACTTTGAATTTAACTTAAATACAATGTATCTGGTTCCTGAGTTCACAATAACAAGAGAAATTGGAACTCGAGAGTGTGTGTGTGTGTGTGTGTATGTGTGTGTCTGCACGTGCACACGTGCACGCATGCAGGGTGGCAGTATTGTGGAGACAGTGCTGAGTACCAAAGGAGGCTACAGAGTTAATTTTATAATAAAAGAGGACCTAAAAAGGACCGTCTTTCTTTTTACTTCCATTTCAAAATCCAAACAATGCATCTCTGTTGATTTTACATAGTAAATAACATCACATATCTTAATAGTATATGTCACAACAATTAGTTTTTAATAGATCTGTGTCATTAATAAATAAATGTTCAAATTTCTTCCTCTACAACATGTTTATTCAGTAGGAAACTGAATTACTAATTTGATAAGCATTTTTATCCAGATAAACTTATTATGCACTTTTAGCAAACTCTGAAGCATAATTTAAATTCTACAGCTCACTACAAGATCAGGCTGAGGCTGGGCCCTCTGCTCAACAGTACAGCTTGCATTGGCTTCCTTCCCTAACCTCTCCTACTTCCCCCATGATCTACCCCTTTTCTTCTGTGGGACCACTGTCTTAGCAAACCCCTTGTCCACAAATTGTCATCTTAGTGTCTGCTTCTGGAAACCCAATAAAAACCACTTCTGGAGACCCAATAAAAAAGTTACATAGGACACCAATTTCATTTTTATTCATTATTATTATGTTTTATCTTCACCAGAGGATATATTTACTGACCTAGAGAGAGAGGGGAAGAGAGAAATAGAGAGACATTGATGTGAAAGAGAAAGAAACATCTACCAGTGGCCTGTAGCATGCACCCAACAGAAGATCGAAACTGCAACTTTGGTGTCCAGTGTTCCATGGGACAACCAACTGAGTCACACAGCCAGGGCTAGAACACTGCTTTTAAATAGCTAACAGCTTACTGGTCTACTTAAATAGGAGCCTAGCACTAAGAAGGCAATCATCTGTTGGACTTCAGGGAATATATTAACCTAGGTAGTTATCAATATAATAAACAGAAAGTAGTATAAATAAAAGGAAAAATTAAGCACATACAGTCATCCCTCTCTATCTATGGAGGTTAGTTCAGGATGTTCTTAGATATCAAGTTCAAGGATGCTCAAGTCCCTTAAATAAAATGATGTAGTGTTTGCATATAACCTACACACGTCCTCTCTATATGAATCGTTTTAGATTCATCTCTAAAGATTCATCTAGAGTTGAATCTCTGATTCATCTCTACATTACTTATAACACTTAAGACAATTTAAAGGCTATGTGAATGGTTGTTAAACTGTATTCTTTACAGAATAATGACAGGAAAAAATGTATGTGCATGTTAAGTACAGAAGCAGCCATCACAACTATCATAGGCCTAACTACACAGTACATGTTAGCAACGAGGAAACTTTAAAAAAAAAAAATCTGTTCCAACCTCAGTTGGTTGACTTCACAGATGTGGAATCTGCAGACACAGAGGGCTGACTCTATTATCAAATCAACTATGTGAAGATTAGCTAAACATTTGACCCAAGTATGGTTGCTTGTTCTGATTATATTTTCTCTTTTCCCCTGTTTTTCTCCCATCACCTGCCTCTGCCTTTCTCTGGCAGGGGAAGTTGACCATATCATTTCATCAATAGGGCACCACTGAGTTTCACTCAGGCTCAGGCAGTGGGAGGCCTTATTAGGGAGACTGTAGAAAGGAACGGGATGAAGTTAAACTATTTATTTCTTTGGCTACCTTTTTATGATGTTGCTTTAGGTTTCTGACTTCAATTCTTGACCCAGTTAACATTAATCTCGAGACTACTGATGCTATACATGGTCTTTCTTTCTCCCTTCTATGCCCTATTTCTGATAGGTTATGATATCTGGCCTCTGGGCCTGGTGACGGTAATCGCTTGCTACTACCAGCCCCGGGTTACTGCAGTACCCCTGTGGTTTCCTAAAAACTACACCTTTATAAATGTAAAAATTATAATTAAACTCTCTCACACTCAATTTTGAATGTGCCACCCATTTCCTGTTAGAGTCTTGATAGAGGTATGCCTCTAAATGTACAAATAGCATATAATATAGTCAACATTTTGAATTACTTTCTCTGCTTTTTCTATATTTGGTTCAAATTTTATGTGAGCATGTCTTCCTTTATCATCTTAAATTATTTGTTTATGGCTATGATTTTTCTCATACAATTTTAAACAATTTTATACACATTTAAATAATATATAATAATATAACTCTTTCTTGTGTCAAATCTTTTTATCTACTTATAGCCATGTCATTTTTTATATTCATACATTAAGGGCAAAGTCTTACTAAGTTATATTTCTGTATTTATAACTAGCACTATGCCTTCTAGACACTGCTTACTTTGAACAGCATTGATCTTCAAGGACATGTACTCCCTCCCCTTCAGTGTATTCTATACAGTTGCTATGGTTGCCATTTTTTCTGTGAATCCTATCTATATTGCATCTCTGGGGCTATATGAGTTCCATTTAGAAAACTCTCTCGTCTCTGTCGCAGAAATGGAAGAGTTTTTATAGTTTGCTCTGTCTTATGAAACAGAAAAAGAGTCCAATTTATATAAAATTTAGAAAAAAAAATCTCCCAACAGGAAAATAATCTCTGAAATAAGAAGTAGCTAGAAATGTTTGCTTAAACATTTCAAGTCCTCCTTATGTGAGGGATAAAGATGCATGTTTTTTGATACATGAGGTCAATTCAGGCAACCACAAATATAACATACTTTTATTTTTTATTTTAGAGGTTAATTATGCATAATAAAATTACATATTGCATTAATGAATCTCTAATTACAACCATAAACTATTATTTGCTTTGATTAGTTATTCAATATCTCATTGTCTGGAAAAACTTTGACCTAGTTAATCAGCACATATATATAGAAAACATAATATATGTTATGCATATACTCACTCGACAGAAACATTTACTGGAACTTACATGGAGATTTCCAAAGGCCTGAATATATTCTTTCAATCTGTAAACATGTACTTATAAAGGTACTAAGAGACAAAGAAAACAGTTCTTTACAACTTCTTATCCTTAATGATTTCAGTGTATTATTATTTTTCATGAATCTACTTTGCTTATTTTATCTATATTTGCCTTATACAATGTATCATGGGTAAGTTTCTATTGTAACTTTGTTTGTATCAGGAATTCTTATTACAGTTCCTGTCCCATACATAAGACTTAGTTCATTATCTACTTTCTTAATGCTCTCGCAGTTCTAATCTACACCAGGGTACAAAATGTGCTGCCAGTGTCCTTCCTCAAGCCAAAAAGGATATTGCCTAAAGATATATTTCTTAGACTAACATACATAAAAATATAAATTTTAAACATTGCTTGAAATGTTAGTCTTTTAAGGGTCTTATGAATAAAAGAAAACTTAAAAAGCAATTAAATGCTTTTAGTATTCCTCTTCCTGCTTATTTGAAAATAAAAAAACAAGAATATTTTTCTTAAATTATATATTTTTTTATATTGCTTGCTTTATTTTTGGAAGGAAGGTTGGAAGTTTGAGTAAATCTTTATCTTTGATGTATGCCACATTATCGACATACACTATGCAAAACCCTACAAATTATTCATTTAATTATTTGTCAGTGAACAGAGTGAGAGAACACTGGAAATTTTACTTTAAAAAATTAGACACATAAGCTGAAATAAAGTAAATAAATACTAGTAACATGGGACATGCCATGCACATCCTGCTCTGGGCTCTCAGCACATTCAGCTGGAAACTAGAAGGATGGGCTCCCGATGATCCTTGGTCTAAGCACTTGGAGTAGCTTGGTGTGGGAACTTTTTCAACTTGGTGGTTGTTCGCCTGCCTTGCAGCTCAGGCCCTGGCATCTGCCTAGCAGCTTATTTGAGAGGGAACCCAGCAGCCAGTGGGCTGCCTGTTGAGTTATGGGGCAGGCTCCCATGTACTTGTGAGGGTCTGCATGCAGACTCTGAGTATCCCTGTGTCTGAGGGAGCTCAACATTAAATAGCAAATTAAAAATATCATGACAGGTGGACAGAGGGACTGTGGAAGAAAAGTTTTTTTGTTTTTGTTTTTGTAAATCTAACAGCATTTTTTATTCCTTCTTTTGGAGCAAAGGTCTCATATTTAAATTATGCAGTATTGTTGACTATAACTGGCTTATATTTCCACTGACTTCAGAGGAAAGGTTGTATGAGTTTTATTCATTTTCTCTTTTATATTCTCACTGTTTTGTTTGCTTTTTTTTGTTTAATGTTTGATTTGTTTTAGTTTTGTTACCAAATATATGTCACACAGCAGAGAATGAGAAACTATAAGCATGTTAAATCATTCCCATGAGGATACTTACAGAGGGGATTCTCCATCACCCTTAAAAACTAAGGTAGCCAAAATACCAAAGTTCTCAGTGCAGAGAGAAGAAATGTAAGTGATTACCAGGAAGAAAATAAATTGCACACGTCAAGAAAGTCTAGTCAAATATTCCCAGTGGGTGTCTCTGAAGAACTCAAATAAGCTCCAAAAAACCTGCTTGCTTTTATTATCTGTCAAGCTAAAAGTATGTCTCTCACCTTGGCAATCACCAAGACCGGAAGTACCGAAACCTAATTACATTGATGCAAGAAGAGGGCCTTGTCTCACCTTACCTCTCCTGCTTTGTCATCTCTGTTCATGTCTAGAGTCACCAGGAGCAGTCTACTTAATGGGAGAAGAGAAATGAGAGAACTAGACAGGCAAAGAGAGAAGTGACTGGCCCAGTTACCTTCCTTCCAAAAGGCTTTGCATTGGGCGAGAGCTAGATTAGGCCAGATGTAACCTGAAACTTGGAAACTGGTCAGTATTGCCAGGTGTATTGATTCCATGGCAATATTCTTGTGGCTGATAATGAATAGAGGATCTTCTATTACTGAGAAGAATTGAAAGCATTTTTAGATTTGGCCTAGATTTTATCATAGTGGGAAGTATCTGAAAGCAGGTTGATTAGGGCAATCATAACAAAGGTAAGTAGTATGCTATGATCCGTATTTTAACCCATTATGACATGGGTTATATGGACTTACTAATTAGCTACTGTATGTCAGAGCAAAAACTTGATTGAAGCAATATAAGTTTGGGTAAACAATGGCTTTTATTTGAATTTCTTCATTTACTTCTAATACTCATAAGATTATTTATAAGTGACCTTAAATAATATATACACAATAATTAATGGTCCAGGAATTCCTCAATATAAACATAATTTTTGTAACATGCTAAACAATAAATTGTTATTTTTAAGGTTCTGAGGTAGCCAGAACCTTAATTTGGTTAAGGTAGCCAATAATTTGGCTACCTTAATTTGTTATCAATATTGATTTATGTTTCATTCATGTGTATAATATTATCCATTTATCATTTATCCGGAGTGATTTTAAAATTTCTCTAGCTATGTCTGAGCTATCTCTCCTATGAGAACTTACTCTAAGGATGTGCAAACAGGAAAGCATTTATTTTTCCTGTGCTCAGGATCTTTGGCCCAACTTAAAAAATACCCAAAAATGTTCCTCACTGTGAATTCCGCTGCAGACATTGACACTTTCTACATGTTTCTCAGTCCATAAATACATCTCTGAATAAGATTTTAGGAATAATTATTCCACCTGAATAAATATACCCTGGAGCTGTTTAAATATCTAAATATTTTGGGCAAAGAGTTTTGCAGGAAAGGTGTATATTCACCATCTATATGCTGACCTGCAAGGGATTTGTTTATTTCTTTACCCTGGCATCAACTTTCCAGAAAAGGAAAACATTACATTTTAAAAGAAACTTTTTTTAGCCCTATAGACTATGGGTACAGTAAGGTTGAACTTATGGTGCTTCTCAATTTAAAAATAAATACATAAATATGATGATTTTACATATTTCATCAAAGAAAGGAAAACAGAATATTTACTGAGAATAAAATATAAACAAAATATTATTGAAAGTGTAATATAGAAAGAAAAATTATGTTTCATAGAAGAGAAGATATTGGACCAAGACCTTAAAGGTTAAAGTTTCCTTACCCTTAATTAAGGCAGAAATACATTGTAAAAAAATAAGTAAATAAATAACTCCAACTATGTAAACAGTAAACAAATGGACATCTTGCTTTTAATTAGGAAAATTTTGATAACATCACATTTATTTGACTGTGTGGGAGATGAGAATTGAAATCTAGTTAGACACAAAAATATCATAATCTTTTTTCAGGCTAAGAGTTTTCTACTTTATCATAAGGAATAATCAGGCAATCTTTTGTTCTTCCCCCCCACAACAGGCAACAAAACATTGTTTTAAAAAAAATAAATAATTACAGATGTAAAGGAGTAGAGAACAATTCTAGTTAGCTGAATATCAAGAAAAACCTAGATGAAAAACTACTGCAAAATAATATTTCATTAAGAAGGGGTAGATTTGAGAAATATTTGATTAGTGGCATTGATAGGATTTAGAGACTAAAGAGACAGAAAAATTGTAACAAAGTGATGGAAAATCATAATCATGAACTAGATTCCAAATCATTTTTGACAACCAGGAAAATATCGGGTTAATAAAAGAGAACTGCCACCATTCTCACACTATTTGATCTCGGAGGAGCTCGGGTTTAACTTCCGTGCCCCAGCTTCGCAGGTGATATCCCCTGCCATATCAGATTCCAGTTTGCTAAAAAGAATAGCCTCAGCTTCCCACCCGCACTCGACAAAACTACTGCCTTCAATAGTCTCCTCACCCTCACTCACCACCCAAGGAGAGGCAGTCCCTGATTCTCCAATTTAGCTCTGATCCCTCTACCCACATTTTTAGATCATGTCTCTACTTCGTTTTCAATTTAATTATATACTTTGAGATTATTAGTCTTTTTCTCTGTATACCAATTTATCATTAAAACATGTTCAAGTCCCTTTACTCTGCAGGCTTTGGTGTAATCCCATTTGGTTTTAACCTTATCTCACTATTTCACTTCAAAGCCAAACTTTTTAACAAATTGTCTACATCTGTTGTCTCAATATTTTGAGGGAATTATTTTTCACCTTTTAAAAAATTTGGTTTCTGACTCTGAACTATGATGTTAACCCCCATGTTACAGATTCCAAAGGACATATTTTCTTTGTCTGAAATATTAATTTACTTATGTATATTGCTGTATATCCCTTTCAACTGAAAAACTATTGGCTTTAAGGACAGCAGATATTTTTTTCTTAGAAGTCTGCAGGAAACATTAGTCTGATTGAACTCTGTTGCCTCATTCCTTACGTTTTGGTAAGTCCAAGCTTATCTTTCTCTTTTTTTGAGGTTTCAAAAAGTTTTCTATGGGTCAGCACTGGACTGGATATGTGTGTTCATTACCTAGTGTTGTAAATAAAGCATTGATTACTTTTGTGGAGAAGATATTTAGCTCCACAGCAATGACTTCTTTTGAGAAAGATTCCCTACTAATGCAGTGATGACAGAATTAAAGTCTTTTCTACCATTCAGGAAGGCAAAGTTGTCTAATCCACTTTACCTGCTATTTGCTTTTTGCTGTTGTTTGCTTTTGGCTGGCCAATCAGACACTCCCTTTGGAATTATGAACCTACAGTTAGGAGAGGAAAAATAAATATGAGCTGATTTCAGTGATTGTGTTGGAGATGTGTAGACTGATTGTCCAGAATGCCAAGCTTACTGAGACTTAGTAATTTCTGCCCACTTTGTAAGCCCAAAACTCTTTGAAGTATCCCACCAGTTATGTGAGGATAATTAACATTAAAAAAAATTCCTCTTTTCACTTAAAGCATTCAGAGACCATGTCTTTGCTTATTAAGATAATTACCAAAATAAACGATGGACAGTGTATATATAAATATAGACATTTGGATTCCCTTCAAAATTAGATGAGCTGGCAACTCCCTGGTGTTGATGACCAGCTGGCTTCCATTTCTAAACCATCACTACTACCCTCACATTTAGAATGCTTAACTTATTTACAGGGTAGGCATTTGACTTTGACAATTGCAATTTATACCTCTCCCCAAGACATTTCATTCACTCATGCTGTGTGTGTTAAAACTTCAAAATCTAATGCACTGCATACAGAACACATTTCTGAGCTTCAGATCTATTTTGACAATTGTCTTTTATTTTTCATTTTTTGAAAATACTATTATGAAAAAAAATTTTAAATACAAAATGGTTGAAATAAATTTATGGTGAACAGAATTCTATCATTAACAGTTTATAATACTTATCTTGATAGATTTCTTAATTGAATTTATTGGAGTGACATTGGTTAATAAAATTATATAGATTTCAGGTGTAAAATTCTGTAATACATCACCTGTATTTTATATTGTGCACTCAGCACCCCAAGTCAAGTCTCCTTCCACCACCATTTATCCTCCATAAACCCTCTTCTATTTTCCCTCATTCCTCCTTTCTCTCTGGTAACCACCATGTTTTCTGTCTATGAGGATTTTGGTTGCGGGGGCGGTGTGTGTGTGTGTGTGTGTGTGTGTATTTTCTTTAATCTATCACTTTCAGGTATCTAATACTAAAATAGTGTAAATAGAGATCATCACACATAAAAAAAAATCCCTGTTATTTTTTCTATTTTTCTTTATTGTTTAAATGCACACAAATACAAAGTTAGAAATCTAGGATGTATCACTAACTGTATCAATTTTATGGTTAATTAATCATGAAAATTATTGAGTTCCATACACTTAGTGTCTCTCGTATTTATTTATGCTCCTTTCTTATCCCATCAGTCTGGTTCAAGCCAGAATCATTTCTTGTGTGCATTATTGCATTTTAACTTCTCAGATGATATATTTAACTCAAAGTTTGATTTCCAGAAATACATTTTCTGCATTGTAATTAGAGCATAATTTTGAAAATAAAGAAATTCTAGGTAATTCTCCGTTAAATAACTTTTTAAAAAACATAGTATCTATAATTCTTAACATTGTTTAAAGATCCTTATGTCAATAGACTCATCATATCATAACATTATTTGTCTTATCTATACAGATGTAATATGTAGATACAATTAGGTTATTTATATATGGAGCCCAACCAAACAGATATAAACTTTATTTCTAAACCACTGAAGAATAAATTTAGATGGATTGTGGCATCCAGGTTCTATTTCAGTAAAAGAGGGGTGTTTATTATTTGCCCTTAGGTAAATAGGTGCTTAAAAATGTAGGCAGAAATATCTGAACAGTAAAAATTTAAGAAGACCTTTAAAGTATTCATTAATTTAAAGAAGTTTCAGAGAGAGAGAATCTTGGTGTAAAGCAGTGGGATATTAACTAAACTAACATTTTGAGCCCTGCAGTGTACAATACTTGCCTAAGTCCCTGATGTCAAGGAGCTTAAAATTTAACAGATACAATCA
Source organism: Pteronotus mesoamericanus (assembly GCF_021234165.1). Classification (NCBI taxonomy): domain Eukaryota; kingdom Metazoa; phylum Chordata; class Mammalia; order Chiroptera; family Mormoopidae; genus Pteronotus; species Pteronotus mesoamericanus. Next base: position 20,439,439 of record NW_026555285.1, on the reverse strand, counting down.
ATGTTTAAAAAATATACAAAAGTGTTATAAATGTTATATGGTTTTTAAAAATGCAAGTACTCAAAGAATGTATATTACTTTATGCTGCCTTATCAGTTTTGAATACATACCTACTTGACAATTTTAGGTAGGTTTTCCCAAAATGTGAGACCGCTAGAGCTAGGCTACGTAAGATGATTTTTCTATGGTACATAGACACCTCAATGGCCCTTTTTTTTTAAATTATGGTCTAGTTGCTTTTTTACTTTTCTACCATAACAAATGATACTGATTTCTTAAGGGAGAAGTTATCCCTTTTAAATCTTTATTGTGCTTAGCAATATTGATGGCGCCTTTTAGATACTCAACAAATTTTTGTATATGCATGATTGGAACTCTCCTCTTCACTCTATATTCACCAAGGAATTTTACCATCATGGGAATTTGAATTGACTCACAGGTCTTGAGACTTCTTCCTAACAGCAATTAATAACCTGGAGAGAAGAGAATTGAATGGAATTAGCACACCTCAGTGCACTGGGGAATACCTGTAAAGCTCTATTAATTCTTCCACCTTTTTTTTACTTCCAAATGCCACAATTACCCTGCTTAAGGACAGGTGCCTTCATTAACAAAGACTATACCATGTTCACAAGCTTTCATTGTCTGATGTAATGTCCTGGGATTGTGTTTATTACTCAAGTTATTGTTTCCTGACTCTTACATATCAAATATGCGAATATCTTCTATTGTTCAAATTCTCCTTTGCTTCTAATGATTTATATCTATGTTTACTGTGAATATTTTATATTTTGTGTTTAGGTCATATTCTGTAACTATTGCATATAGTCTAATTCTATCTGGTGCAGAATATCACACTCTCTGTAGATCAATTTAAGAATATTTATCTCCAACTTTCACAACGATAAACTATAGACATATTTGACTCTTCTATTTTCTCAGTGTTTTCATGTGCATTCCTGATGACTTGTGAGTTGCAGGTCAGAGCTTAAAAGGCTTGTGAATGACTTAGTAAGAAGGCTATTTTTAAAATAATTTTATTTATTTATTTAACAAATTATTGCATTTATTTGTTTGTTTGTTTGTTTTCAGAGAGAGGAGAAGGGAGGGAGAAAGAGAAGAGAGGAACATCAATGTGTGAGGAAAAAATAGTTTGGTTGCCTCTTGTTCACCCTCAAATGGGGACCCAGCCTGCAACTCAGGCATGCACCCTGAGAGGGAATCCAACTGGTGACCTTTTGGTTTGCAGCCCAGTACTCAATCCACTGAGCCACATCAGTCAGGGCAGTAAGTAGGATATTATTTTTTATTTGAAAAATCCCTTGATTTATTTTAAATTTGTGTTATATTTAGAGAAATTACGTTTTAGCCACAAGCACTGCCAATTTTGGATATTTTTATATTATTAAATAACTAAGCAAAGATACAAAAACATTTTTTATAAAAAAGAATACAACAATGAAAATGGTAAGTATCAGATTGATGGTTTAAAGATATCTAGGATGAGAAGGGCTAAATAAGAAGTGCAGAGGATTGCTTAAAGTGGTTAAAATATTCTGTTTGGTATAGTATTGTAGATACATGCCATGTATATAGACCTTTATTGAACAATGAATGCGCCTTATTGTATGCATGCTTAAATATTTATTTTGGAAATTGAAAGATATCGGTGCGATCACAGCATATGACAAAATAATCTAGCTGTATTAAAGATAAATGAAACAACTATACTTTGTGGGATAGGGAAAAGTTGCAACCTAAGTAATATTGGAAGTGAGTGCAGTCTGTAAAATAAAGTGAAATAGAACTGTACATAAAAACTCTAATGGATAAAGTTGTTTCCCATGGGAGTTTGGCTAACAACTCTGAAACCACTATACATGTATACTGAAATTGAACAGTTAAGTAAATGGGTGGCAGATGGTAGAAGCTAGATTTCTCAACGTTGAAGTAGGATGTTACACATAAGCAAGGAGAAGAGTCTACAATGAACCATATGGTAATGAATGAGAGTTGGAGCATTAACATGAACTTGTGTTTAGCTTAATAGAGATACAGATGGTTACATATAGAAATATTTGTGTGTGTGTATATATATACCAATTTTCTGTGTAATGAGGGGACAGCCATTAAAAATGAAGACTAATATTCTTACTATCATGAAGTTTATTTCCATATAAAGTCTGTTGGAGGTATAATAACAAGATAAATGATTCAGTTATATTACATTTTCAATGGCAATAATTATGATAAGTTGAGAATGAGTTACAATTAAGAATACAAATAAGTTTCAATTTAAAATAAGTTTAAAATAACTTGTCATTTTTGCAAGAACTTAAAGGCGGTGGGGGATTAAAATGTAAGCTACATGGGATGTTAAACCTCTCTACTTCCAGGTTTACAGATGTGTCAAAATGAGTGATTTAGTTCCTGCAGGCATCAGATAAAGGGGAGCAACAGAAACATGCCAGGGTATGAGATGAAAGCTACATGATGAAGCTGAATAAGGGCGCTATTAGTTTATGTGTGTGATGTTCGACACGTATTTTGACCATTTTTACATTTTTAGCTTTACTGTGTACTGTGTAGTGGCCACTAAGAACTATTTGTTATCTAAGTAAATACATGAATCATTTAAACATACTCTAAGGAATAAAGGATTAATTGGAGTTTCCAATGATATATGAAATCCAAAGATCCATAGTGAATAAGTGAAAGGTGACCTTAAAACTAAATGTAAATACAAATACTGCATGAATTAAGGAGATTTTAGCATGTAGAATGAGTGCAATAATTTTTTTTATACTTATCAGGCATGGATTTTAAGCTCCCTAGAAATCACCATAATGATTGGGAGACATTTTGGTAAATACTATTTTTTCTGTTACTAAATCCAGAGAAATGTTTCCCTCATCAGTTTTTACAAATTGTTCATTGTTTATTTTAATTTAGCCTATCATTAACAACACCCTAATAATCAATGTAGTAATTCACAGGTGTGCCTTACAATGTCCTTTAGAAAATGGTGTATGAAACACTATCAATTATTAACATACAATATATGCTCTTGAAATTTCACAATAAAAAACATTACTTTGACACTTTAAATTAGTATTTTCCTCCCAAATTCAAGGTAAATGAGTAGGTTTGGTAAATCTTAAAGTTAGTATCACACAGTGAAGGACAGTAAAAGCCCAATATTTGCAACAAAAGTCCATTTAACAGGAGGATGTCATCAATGTTTCATGAATTTTTAAAATTATTCTTCAATATTAATATGAATAAATGACTTATTAGATATTATTTTCTTATTTTGCACTTTATTCACAACAACAATCAAATAAAAAGTATTCCTGGAACACTGCCCATTCTGACAACCATCTGGCCCCAGAAAGGTTATGGCCCTGTTCAAAGGTCGGAATCTACAGGGAGAGTAGAAGAGGGAGCAAGGAAAGGGAAAAAAAAATTCTGGTTGGGTGGCGTTTGATCAGTGTATCTTCTATTAAATAATTCTTCATAATGCACTAGATACTGAAAAGTATTCTAGGATTCCCCAAGTGGAATGATCTGCCAGGGAAGGAACGCATTGAGGAAGGACCCAGCCTTTTTTCTTTCCATGGTCCATTTCATCTTCCTCACTCAAGACACTGGTGCTGTAGTCCTCAGACTCTCTCAACACTACTGTGAAAACTTACATGTGAGAAATAAAGAGACAAAGTTAGAATGAACTGCAAGATGCTTGGGAAAATAATTTTAATTCAAAAATTCAGGATTGGAGGACTTTCGGCAAGATGGCAGCATAGTAAGCCGGGCTTGCCTCCTGGCACAACGACATCAAAGTTACAACTAAACTATGGAACAACCATTATTCAGAACTACCAGAAATTGAGCTGGATGGAAGTCCTACAACTACAGAATTAAAAAAGAAACCACATTAGGACTTGTAGAGGGGGTGGAGGTGCAGAACAGGCTCGTCCCATACCTATGTGTAGTGAATAAAAATTCGAAGGGATATTTCAGGGGTGAGGGGTCCCAGCCCCACCACAGGTCCCCCACCCCAGGGCTCCAGTGCCAGGAGGATAAGTCTCCATAACTTCTGGCTGTAAAAACCAGTGGGGATTGAGGCTGCAGAACACTGAAACTGCTGGAATCCCAGGCAGTTCTTCTTAAAGGGCCCACACATGGACTTACATGAACTCCCTTTGAGCTACAGCACTCAAGCAACAGCTTGAAAGGCTCCAGGTTACAAAAGGGGAGTAACTGAAGTATCAGCTATCAGGACAAGAGCTGCGGGCAGCTTTCTCCTAGACAAAATGCAGGCGGCCATTGTTCCTTTTCTGAGCCCTCCCACCACAGACCTGACAGGCAGGAAACTTATCTGAGACTTCATCAACCTGGACCACACCGTTTTCCCCACTCTGATGATTCCCTGGGGCTATGCCCCACCTAACTTTCAGGCACACCCAAGCTGTGTCCAGTGGTTTTTCCATACAAACGGCTTATCTTGGCTTATGCTTCAGAATTTCCTAAATTCTCTCAAACAAACAGCATCTGGCCTTAATGAGCCCTATAACCTCTTGCTAAGTGGCCCCAGGCCTGGCACTAGTAGCAGCTGGACTTGGTTCACAGTTTGGCCTCACTTGGGCACCTCCAAACCCAGAACAAGTAGTAGCCATCTGAAGATCTCTTTGTAGCTTATTCTAGGTGGCCCCAGACAGAACACAGGAAGTGCTTAACTTGCCCTGTACCTCCCAGGGGGCTGCAGAGCCTGTACACACAGTGGACAGCTACAGCTACATGTCAGAGCACCACCACCCAAACATCTCCACAAGTGACACGCACAGGGGGTGGATGCGGTGAGCACCAGAGAACCGCTGAAGTAATTGTTGCTCTGTGGATTAGGCCCCTGAACAGCTGATCCTCCCTGATGGTCAGAGGTTGGGGGTCAGTGGTCACAGCCAGTCCTTGCAGGTGATTGGCTTGGGTAAATCCCTTCCATCAACCTGCTAACAGCAAACAAAGCTCAACAATAAGAGGGGTGTTACAGAGCACATACTGTGAGTACACCTTGAGTACTCATCTTGGGTAATAGAGGAGGCTGTGCCACTGGATCCTACAGGACACCTACTACATTAGGCCTCTCTACCAATCTAGAGTCATAGCAGCTCCACTTAACACATAGAAACAAACACAAGGAGGCTACCAAAATGAGAATAAAAGAAACATAATCCAAATGAAAGAATAGAATAAAACTCCATGTGGCGGGGGGCGGGGAGGGGGACCTAAACAAAAGGGAGAGAAGCAATCTATTAGATTTCAGAGTTCAAAACACTAGTTATAAGGTTGTTCAATGAATTTAGGGGAATTGTAGATTAACTCAGAGAGAATTTCAACAGCATAAAAAAGAACATGGAAACCCATAGAAAAAGAATCTGTCAGAAATGAAGGATATGCTAACTGAAATGAAGAACAATTTACAGGGAATCAACAGTAGATTGGATGAGGCTGAGAATCAATCAGCAATTTGGAATGGAAGGAACTAAAAAAACAACTAATCAGAACAGCAAGAAGAAAAAAGAATCCCAAAAAATGAGGATAGTGTAAGGAGCCTTTAAGACAACTTCAAGCATACCAACAAGGGGTGCTGGAAGGAGAGGAGAGAGAGCAAGAAATTGGAAACCTATTTGAAAAAATAAAGAAAACTTCCTTAACATGATGAAAGAAATACACATTCAAGTCCAGGAAGCACAGAGTCCCAAGCTAGATGAACCTAAAAAGGCCTACATTAAGACGTATCATAGTTAAAATGCCAAAATTTAAATACAAAGAGAACTTTAAAAGCAGCAAAAGAAAGGAAGTTAGTTACCTGTTGGGAAATGCCCTGGATGGTTTCAGGAACTGTAACCCTGCTGACAGGTGGGAGGGTCCCAAGGCTGGAAAGAATCAGGGAGGAGAAGCCTTGGAGAAACAGGCCCCTGAGGAGACATAACCTGTCCCCACTCCTGGCAGGGGTGTAGCTCCTGCCTCTCCTTGGTCCTGTGCTGGTCTCTTGTTGAAAATGGTAAGCTTCTCTAATGCAAAGATAACAACCTAAGGTAGACATCCACCGGTATGGGAGGCAAACAAGAAATTGGGGGACACCGAGAAAGGGCAAAAAGGCCTGCACCCCTGGCTTGGTTTGGACATGACCAGAGTCCTCATTCCATCTGAAAGAAGTTTCCCTGTCTCTTGGCAACTCCCTCCCTCTTCCTGGCTCAGGCTCGAAAAAACACCGGAGTCAGTCCTAAACCAGATCTGGTGGTTCCCAGGGAAATCAGGCCTGAAATTAAATTGTTTAAAGTGTGCTTTGTTTTTCCCTCAGAACCTATAGCCAGCTCATGCTGGGAAGGAAATTTACATTATTCAAGGCCCTAACCCTATACCCTTAGGCACTCTTATGTTTACTACACTCCAATGTTTAGTCATCTCTCTTGTTTACTAGTCTCCTCTTGGACCCACATAAATCGCTGTGTTCCTGCCATTTGTTTTCTTTGAAACATCATCTATTCTCTGTAAACGTTAACATACGGATGTAATGAAATAACCTGTGCATTCCTGTTACCTAGCCCCACTGATAACCTTTTCAATAGAAGTCTTTAGAAAAAGGGGCTGAGAGGCTTCTCAACTAAGAGAAAAGTGCCCCATCCCCTCTCCTGGCAAACAGAGAAATGTTTGCAACAACTCGTGTTTATTCTCCCCATCTGTGACACACCCAGGTAGAGCTCTGCAGGATTCAGAGTCCCCAATCCCATCTCAGCTGTCCCCAGACGGTAACCCTCAGCTCCCAGAGCACCACGCTACTTGCAACACTCTCTGTCCTCTGATGTGTCAGTTGCTGCCTGGACCTGGGATGACTGGCGACCTACGGCACTCCCCCACGTGCCCCGCGGCAGTTACCTACATACAAGGGAGCTCTTATAAAACTGTCAACTGATTTCTCAGAAGAAAATTTGTAGGCTAGAAGGTATTGACAAGAAATATTCAGTGATGAAAAGCAAGGATCTACAACCAAGATTACTCTCCCTAGTGAAGCTATCATTTAGAATGGAAGGATGGATACAGATCTTCCCAGACAACACAAAGCTAAAGAAGTACATCATCACCAATATTATATGAAATATTAAGGGACCTTCTTAAAGAAGAAGATAAAAAATATGAACAATAAAATGGCAATAAATATACAACTATCAATAATTGAACCTAAAAATAAAACCAAAATAAAACAAACAATCAGGATAGAAATAGAATCATAGATATACAGAGAACATTTTGATAGTTGCCAGATGGGAGGGTGTTTGAGGGTATGGGCAAAAAAGGTGAATGGATTAAGAAGTACAAATTGGTTGTTACGGAATAGTCATGGGGACGTGAAGTACAGCATAGAATATAGATGCATGAGTCATGGGTGGCGATTGCCTGGGTGAGCGGAAGGGTCTGGATGGTAGGGGGCAAAAGGGAACAAACTGAGACAACTGTAATAGCACAGATAATAAAATATAATTTAAATTTTAAAAATTCAAGATTGAATATCTCATAAAAACCTCTTTTATTCTAATATTTACTAAGAAAAATATCTCACAGAAAACATAAAATGTTTACCCAAAGATGTTAGTTTTGAAAAATATACCACACAGGTTAACATTCATAAGCATTAATCAACTGATTTTTAAGGAAAATATACATGATACAATGTTGAATCTTTTTCTTTATCTTTACTAATATTTTTTAAAAATATTTGTATAATACTTAACATGGAAAATTGATTCACCATGTCCAATTTTATTGATGAAATAACATTTGGGGAGGAAACAATGGAATTTCACTTTCTCCTCTTCCTAAACAATATATGTTTATTTGATAAAAAATTTATCATCTAATTGCTGGTGTTAGCATTACTTATTTAAATTTTAATTTCATTTAAATTAAAATAGACTGTTTTATATTAAGTATCATGTTGAATTAAAATATTATGATCATTATTGACAAGATACTATTAGGGGTGATATTCACTATCTAATAAGGGTGCTAACACATAAAAGAACAATGTGATAAATATTTTTAAAAAGTTGAAATTTAAGTGATGTAAGAGAGCTGACAAGAGAAGTTATTGTTTCCAGCTAAAGTACAAGTGCATCTTGTACAGGTTTGGAATCTGATTTGATCATAAAGATACAGTTTATTTGTTCAGATTTTATGGTATATAACAGAAATTTATAATTTAAGTAGACAGCAGTAAATGTAAGCAAGCATTAGGTAACTTAAAAATTGAAATAAGTTTGGAATGACCAGAGATAGGAGCTCTAGGCTTAACTTGTAGGAATAACTTTTGAATTAACAGAAATCACCACCAGATTTAAAGAAATACTTATTTTCGAAGAAAATTTTACTTTGCTCCAAAACTATCAGAGTACACTTTATGTTTCTCTTTTAAGTGTCTGACACAGGATATCTAGAGCATACTTACCTGTAACAGACACTCCAGGCATAGCTGGATTTAAGCCAAAGGAGAAATCTGTTTGCGTTCCATCTGGGAACAACTGGAGAATATTTTATTGCTCAAGATCCCTCATTATGCAGAATATTAATGGTCCTTCTATAAATGGACAATAGTAACACACTCAGAAATGTGACGAATGTTGTCTCCTAAGTCCAAAGCAGGGGTGTCCAACTTTTTGGTGTCTCTGGGCCACACTGGAAGAAGAAGAGTTATCTTGGGCCACATATTAAATACATAAACACTAACGAAACCTGATGAGCAAAAAAAAAAGGTTTTAAGTAAATTAACAATCTTGTGTTAGACTGCATTCGTAGCCGTCCTGGACGGCTTACAGTCCGCGGGCTATGGGTTGGCCATCCTTGGCCCAAAGAGACACATCTTGTACTATATTTCATTAGTTCAGGTTTCAAGGCAAAGCAATTTCACATTCACTTGGAAGAGGCTATATACTAATGTGTCCTTAACCTTGCAAAACAGACATTTCAGTAGCATGGGGGGCCTTCCAATTTCATTAGCGATGTGGGTCAGTGTAATGAAGATCCTTGCATATTAGTTATCAGTCAGGGGAACACTGATAAAGCCAAGAGAAATGTTATTATATATAATTTTGAATGAAGGTACTCCACTATTCTTGTATTATGGGAATAATGCAAACCACTTCTGTTTTTCTTAGATAATATTCATACAGATAAACCATTTATAAAATCATTGGTTATCCAAAACAGATACCAAGTTTCTGTGGATTTGTCCCATTAAAGAGTCTGTATCTGAAACATTAGCCACAATTGAAATTGCTGCCTAATTTGATTTACAATAATATACTATTTCTTTCAAGATACATCTGTCTTCAGGAAAAAAGCAAACAAGCAAACAAACAAACAAACAAAACTCTTACTTTGGCTTATTTTACATAATTATATTCTCATATATATTGTATTCCCACAGGTATTTAGTTTATTGTTTTGACAGTGAAGTGTACTTCCAAAAATTCCACTTGGCACTTCTTTCTTTAAAAAAAAAATTATTTACCTATTTTTAGAGAGAGGGGAAGGGAGTGAGAAAGAAGAGAGAAACATCAATGTGTGGTTGCCTCTTGCACAGGCCCTTGCTGGGGACCTGGCCTGCAACCCAGGCAAGTGCCCTGACTTGAGAATCAAACCGCTGACCCTTTGGTTCAGAAGCCAGCGCTCAATCCACTGAGCCACACCAGCCAGGGCTCCACTTGGCATTTCTAATCAAAATCCCTTTTCAGCTAAAAATTCATTTAGTGAATTAGCATATAAGGTTGAGGAAATCTTCAACAATGTACAAAATATATATATATAGTGTTAAAAAGCCATAGAAAATCTGTGCACTTGTTCCACATGTTTATAATAAAATTCCTAGTTTGTGGAACAGAAAAAATGGAAGAAAATAAATTAACAAAAATGATAGAAAAAAATTCCTAATCAGATAATAGTCCCCAGTCTTCTACTTGGAAAGGCCTATAGACTGCCAAGCTAGTTAAAAGCAAAGTCACTAGAGATGGGTATGTTTTCTAAACTATTAGAATACTAAATATAGAAGATTATAATATCATCTAGAGAAAAAAAGTGATTTGGTTACAAAACAGCAAATATCAGATTGCCATTAGATTTACATGTGTATTATTGAAAAATAGGAAGTAATTAAGCCTCTTTAATTTCCAAAAGAAAATAATATTGACCCTAAATTTTATACTTGATTAAAATATAAATCTGATTTGAGAGAATCTAGTATAAGAGAGAGAGAAAATAAAGAATTTTTTTTAGATACTCTATAATTCACACATTCTTCTGATTAAAAACGACAACAAATTGGAACTTTCTTGCAACCACTGTGGCTAAGGATACTGTATATCCCAGAAAAAAAAATGCTTTGCATGTAGATATAATCTTTTAAAAAATTGTGTACCACGTTGCCATTCATTTTTAATTTTTCTCTTTTTTTGTTATTTTTTTCTGTTTTCCTTAGTATTGATTTTTATAATAGTAGTTCTAGGTATTATACTATGTATCTTTAACTTCTCACAGTCACCCTCCACAAAATAAAATATCACTTCCTGTTACGTATGAAGCTTGTCACAGTATAATTTCTTATACTTTTTTTCCTGTAATTGCAGTCATGCATTTTATTCATAAAATTATGAATTTCACATTGAACTGTTATCATTTTCTTCTATCAACTCTCCTTTAAGTAATTATTGATATTGAAAGAACACTTATGTTTACTCATTCTATTGTTTTTTATTTCTTCTAAAGATCTTAGTTCTTTAGAAGTAAAAAATCCCCTGCAAAACTTTGCAAATATATTTTTCTATGAATTTTTCCTTAATTGGTAGAAGTACTATCAAGATTCACAGGCAGGTCTATGCATAATAACTAAATTGTGTTTCTTGCAAAATGTATTTCTTTTGTGTCTTGTACTCAGACTTAGCTTTCTTGGCTCCAGTGACAAATTTAACCAGGCACTGAAGATCATTTATTCTTATTCTTGTTGACTATTCCTAACTGTTTTATTTCTTAGCCAAGTCTGATTCTATTTTCTAATAAACATCATTTTTTTTTCCTTTTAGGTAGCAATATTGGGAGGCTGATTTTGATTAATTATATTGTTTGACAAAATAGTATTTTTCAAGTGACCGACAACACTGGTTATATCTTTCTATTTATCCCTGTTTTTCTTGTGTTGAGGGTTCTGCTATCTCTCAATTTTTAGAAACTATTCTCTTTCCCAATAGACAATAAGAATATGACTTTGAAAGTTAAACAGCTGATTTTTAATGCATGGATGACAAAGTGCTCATATTACATGTTAAATCAAAAATTATATATCTGATTATTGGATAAAAGTATTAAAGTTTATGTTATTTACACATTTTGTGAATTTGCAAAATTCACAGAATATGCAAAAGAAAAGACTTAACTTTTAAAAAGTCACTCAAATAGACATCAGTTCTGGCTTCAAGGAACATCTCAAAGAGAATATTCACCTCTTCTACCTGACCATTCCTACAGAATATGATGCAGCTGATTGTTGAATTTTGTTTGAAATACAGAAAATTATTTGTGTGTGTGTGTGTGCATGTTTACATTTTACTAGTGGCTGAAGTTGAGGAAAATAAGACTACTGTTTCTCTATATTTCTTTGAATGTGTGTGCAATTAATTTTGTAAAGCTTTTTCCCTCTTCAAAAAGAAGATAATTAGCTTTTACAATACTTGCTTCCAACTGTAACCCTTTTGTGCTATGACTGGCTTCTTTTTAAAGCTTTTGGAGATTAATTGGTCATATAAATCTTTAATTTGTATGCACTATAGAGTTATCTAATTTGAACACATCTATTATAAAGGGGGTGAAATGTATGCAAAGTTTTAATGATTGACACTGTTTATGGTTTAGAGACCAGAGAGCTCTGACTTAAAAAAAAAAAAAAAAAAGGCTTCGCTTGGTTTGGATGAAAATTGTATGAATGAGCCTGATTCGTGTCAGAATCAAATGCACATAAAATGAAATACAGTATGTCTGGCTTGTGAAAAGCTTTTCCTGTCTTAGATTTCAGAAGGGTTCTAATTGCATGACTTTTCTTCATTTCTTTTGGGGAAAAAAATGCATGCACACACACACAAGAAAGCCCCATAGAAATGCATGTCTAGGCAAGATGTTTACAATAATTTTGTGTTTTAAAAAAATAATTCTTTATTTTGATCCACAATCTTTACACTACTACTTTAGCAAAAAACATAAATTAAATAGGGAGATATATCTCCTGACCCTAAACCTCTTACTTTGAATTCCCTGGCATTTTAACTAATACTAGGACATACAAAAGAAAAAGAAAAAAATCTGTGATTATATTTCTTCCCCATACATTATAGTAACATCCATCATAACCATGGTTTCAGTAATGTACTCGGAAATCAAAGAAGTCCTGAAATTGAGAGGAGAATACAATGTGGCCCAGGCACAACTTTACAGCCTAACTCCCTGGCTGTCTTCTGGAAGGTTATTGTTGGAATGAATGTGTCTTAAAAAGTAGAGTATATAAGAGGAATTATTGAGCTTTGGAGATCAGTAGATCGTTTTGTGATATGAACCAAAGGCTGTCATAGAATTAACCTACACAGGGAATAATTTCATTATTGACAAATCCAGCTCATTTAATCTGTAGTATATCCCATGGTCTAGAATTTACCGATTACAAACTCACTGTGAAATTCTGCATGTCTTCTGAACTCAATATTTTATGAAAATTGGAAGCTACATCCAGAGACTTAATCAGATGCAGATTCGATTAATTTGACAATACCATTGGTATTTTTTTCTTTTATCTGGCAATATGTAATAGCTGTTTTTTTAATGACATTAGCAGTCACTGATGTCCAAACTTAGGTCCTTTAATTCATTAACCATTGAATTTGACAAGTTTGATAATATCCTTTTTGTTATATTGGAACACTAGTGATTATTATTGCTACTGATTAATTAAGAATACTTGATTTTTTCTCTTAAATCTCCAAAAATTATATTTTAAAATTGGTATAAATAAATACATTTAATAAATGTTTCACAAATATGAACGTTAATTCACTACAGAACCTGAATACCTCTTCTTTTTCTACCTGATTATACTCATTGGGTTATACAGTCATATCTTGGTACTCACTCATTGGCTTCAGAACTTGTCGAACCCTGTACTCATCATATTTTGATGAGAACAAAAGTGTTTCAGCACTCAGTGCTTGCTCGGGATTCATCACATTTTATAGGATTTCTATGAATCACTATGCCTCCCTGCAAGAGAAAATATTTCAACACTTGTCACTTGCTTGGTACTTGTCGGTTTTGGCACTTTTCACAGTTCTGGAATGAATTAACAACAAGTACTGAGGTATTTGACATTAACTGAGAGAAAAAGTGGACCACACAATAATGTCTTAGTTTATGCTTATTTAACAAAAAATTTCTCAAATAATTTTAGCAACTATCTTATAACTCAGTGATATTTATGAGTTTTACCTGATATAAGTAAACTCCTTGGCTGAGTTGGAGTGGATAACAGTTTTAAAAGATACATCTTTAATACTAAGTCTGTTCACTGGATTTAAAAGATATGCACTTTTCCCAAAATACAAACATAGTCCAAACTTGTAATTCGTTCAGATACTTTAGAAGTAAGTAAAGTATTAATTAATTTTAATCAGCATGGTGGTTAAGGATAGAATAATAGCCATGAATTTTAATAAGTGTGGTGGTTAAGGATAGAATTATACCCGTGATGAGCACATTTTGATTAAAAAATATTTTTCAGGAAGTTTTGGTCAAGATGGCAGTGTAGGTGAATGTGGTATCACAATCCTCCCACAACCACATCAAAATTACAGCTAAATTACAGAACAACCATTATTCAGAGCCACCTGAAATCTAGCTAAACAGAAGTCCTACAACTAAGACTATAAAGGAGACAGGTGAAGTCTGATAAAAGGGGGGAGACACAGAAAGTGCTGGTCCCACAGCAACATATGGCATATGAAAATCAAGAGGGATATCTTCACTGTGGATATCGCTCAAAGGAGTGAGAAGGTCCCAGCCCCACACCAGAACCCCAAGCCCAGGGTTCCAGTGCCAGGAAGAAAAGGCCCCATACTTTCTGGCTGTCAAAACCAGCAGGAATTGTGGCTGAGAGAGAAGGGGGCTTCTGGATCCCCGGATGCTGGTATCCCTGGCCTTCCTCATAAATGCCCACACACACATTTTCTAACTCACTTGCTCTGAGCTCCAGCACTGGGACAGCAACTCAAAAGGAACCAGGGACATATGGGGAGGAAATGAATTATATAGCATCAGGGCCAGAGCTGGAGAGGGAGCTTTCTCCCAGAGAGAAAGGCTGGCAGAGACCATTGTTCTTTTCCTGGCCCTGTCCACACAGAGCTGTTAAGCAGGTGCCATATCTGAATCTCCATCAACCTGCTGGCTCAGGTTGTAATTAGCCCTACCATGGTGTTTCCCTGAGACGCTGCCCCACCCAATTTCCAGGCTCACCCAAACCATTCCCAGTGGCTTTTCCACATAAATGGCTTGTCTAAACCTGTGCTTTAGACTTTCCTAAAATCTTTTAGATATTAGGAAACTCCCTGCCTGGTTTCAGGGACTGTAACCCTGTCAACAGGCAAGAGGGCCTCAAGGCTGGAAACAATCAAGAAGGCCTTGGGAAAACAGGCCACTGAGGAAACAAAACCTGTCTCCCCGTCAGGGGGCTGTGCTCCTGCCTCTCTCGTATCACCCTGTTTGGCCATGTGGTGGTCAGTTGTTGATGACAGGTAAGTTCTCTTGCTAGGAGAGATGACCTAAGACAGACATTAGCCAGTATGGGCAGAGGGACAAGGACTTGGGGGGACATGGAGAAAAGGCAAAAAGGGCTGCACCCCTTAGCTAGGCTTGGACTTGGCCAGAGTCCTCATTCTACCTGACAGAAGTCTCCTTATCTCTTGGTAGCTCTGCCCCACCCGCCTGGCTCAAGCTTGAAACAATACTAAAGGCAGGTACAGGCCTAAACTAGATTGGGAGGTTCCTGGGAACAATCAGGCCTAGAAGTTCCTTGAAACATGCTTTGTTCTTCCCTCAAAAGCAATGATAACCGGTTAATACTGGGGAAGAGATTTACATTATTCATAAACCCTGACCTGAGGCAGTTCTCTTGTGTTTCTCCAATTGTTATCTACAATCTCTATTTATTTTCTGTAAACATAGCCTTTTGACATTGATTGATGAGCTTTGCGTCCATACCCCTGTGCATATGGTTCTCAATAAAAGCCTTTGGACGTGTGGGTTAAGGGTCTTCTCCACTACAGGGAAGTTGCCATGTCCCCTCTCCTGGCAAACAGAGAAGTGTTTGCAACGACTCGTGTTTATAGCTGCCTTCTATGACAACCCTGGGACAGGCTCTGTGCAGCATTCAGAGCCCCGCTTCCTCCTCAGCTTGCTCCGGACAGTTACCCTCAGATCCAGGAGCACCCCAAGCAGCGCTCTCCCTGCAGCTCTCAGACAAGTAGCATTTGACCTCAGCGTGCCTAGTACCTTTTGCTAAGTGGCTCTGGACCCAATATTAATGGCAGCCATCCTTGGTTCACAGCTTGGCCTATCCCGGTCATTTACAAGACCAGCACTATTAGCAGCCATCTGCAGATCACTTTATAGCTCATGGTAGATAACCTCAGGTAGGGCAAAGGTGGCGGCTAACCTTGATCTACATGTCTCAGGAGGCCCCAGAGTCAGTGCACCCACTGGACAGTTTCAGACCACATTGAAGCATCACCCGACCACCTCCACAAGAAACACAAAAAAGGAGTAAACCCAGTGGGCACCAGAGCCCTGCTGAAGTAAGTCCTGCTCTATGGGGTCAGCCCTTGCAGAGCTGATCTTCCATGGTGGTCACAGACAGTGCTTGCAGCATATTGACCTGAAAGTAAATACCACCTCATTGATATGCCAACAGCAGTAAGGATCAGCTACAACAAGATAGTTCACACAGCCCATATGGAGGGCACACATGGAGTGTCAAGTTATGTGATTAAGGAGGCTGTGCCACTGAATCCTACAGGACACCTACTACATAAGACTGCTCTACTAAGCCTAGGAGATGTAGCAGCTCTACCTTATTCATAGAAACAAACACAGGGAAGAAGTCAAAATAAGGATACAAAGAAGCATGTCACAAATGAGAGAACAGAACAAAACTCCAGAAAAAAATAACTAAATACAACGGAAACGAGCAATCTATCAGATGCAGAGTTCAAAGCATTGGTTATAAAATGCTCATTAAACTTAGGGGAACAGTAAATGAACTTAGTAAGAAATTCAAGAAATATATAGGAAACATAAAAAATGGGTATAGAACACATAAAAAAGAATCAGTCAGAAATGAAGAATAAACTAACTGAAATGAAGAATATATCACAGGGAGTCAACAATGGAGTAAAAGAAGCAGAAGATCAAATCACATAATTGGAAGTAAAGAAAGCAGAAAATATCTAATTAGAACATCAAAAAGAAACAAAAAAAGAATCCAAAAAAAGTGAAGATAGTGTGAAGAGCCTCTGGGGTAACTTCAAGCAAACTATATTTGCATCATGGGGGTGCTTAAAGAAAAGAGATAAAGAATTGAAAACTTATTAAAGACAAAGAGAGAATTTTAAAAGCAGAAGAAAAGCAGTTAGTTATCTACAAGGGAGCTCCTATAATACTCTCAGCTCATTTCTCAACAGAAACATTGCAGGCTAGAAGAGATTGGCAAGAAATATTTAAAGTGATAAAAAGCAAGCACCTACAGCCAAGATTACTCTACCCAGCAAAGCTATCATTTAGAATCCAAAGACAGATAAAGAACTTCCCAGTTAAGAAAAAGCTAAAAGAAGATATCACCACCACATGAGTATTAAAGAAACGTTAAAGGGTCTTCTTTAAGTAGAAGAAAAAAAATAAGAAAATGAGTAATAAAATGGCTATATACATATCTATCAACAATTACTATAAATACTTTTAAAGCAAATGGTTTAGATGCTCCAATCAAAAGACATATTGAAACTAAATGGATAACAAGCAAGATCCTTACATATGCTGCATATCACTCAGTTCAGGTTGAAAGACACACACAATCTTAAAGTAAAGAGATGAAAAAGATAATTCATGAAAATGGAAACAAAGAAAAAAGCTGAAGTAGCAATACTTGTAGCAGACAAAATATATTTTTTAAAATGCTATAAAACAATTGACAAGGAAGGACCTAGCAATTCTAATTTTGGGTATTTACCCAAAGAAATCCAAAATACTAAATCAAAATGACATACATAGTCATATGTTCATTGCAGCATTATGTACAATTGTTAAGATATAGAAGTAGCGCAAGTATCCATCAGTAGATGAATGTATAAAGAAGTGTAGCATACTTACAATGGAGTATGACTCAGCATTAAAAGGAAGGAAATCTCGTCATTTACAACAACATGGCTAGACTTAGAGAGTATTGCGTTAAATGAAATAAGTCGGATACAGAAATAGAAATGCCATATGACTTCACTTATATGGGGATTCAAAAACAAAAAAACAAAATTAACAAAAAAGCAAAACAAACATATTCATAGATGCAAAGAAATTTTTTATGGTTACTAGATAGGAGGGAGGTTATCGGGATGGATGGAAAAGATGAAAGGATTAAGAAGTACAAGTTGGTAATTACTGCATAATCACAGGCATGTAAAGTACAGCATAAGGAATAGGTAATATTATGTAAGACATTGGATGGGTACTACATTTATTGAGCTGATCACTTAGTTATGTAATGTATAATCACTAGGTTGTATACCTGAAACTAATATAATATTGTATGTTAACTGTAATTAAAAGATTAAAAAATATTTAAAGTAGAAAAAAATTTCAGCAAGTCACCTAAATAAACATTTTAAAGAAAAAATAAATACAATTATTGACTCTGACTTCCAGAAGTATATCCCAGCCCCAGAGCAGTCTCCCAGCCTAGGGTTCCCGTGCCAAGAAGATAAGTCTCCATAACTTACAGCCATAAAAACCAACAAGGACTGAGGCTGTGGAAGACAGAAATTGTTGAAACTCAGGAAGTTTCTCTTAAGAGTTAAAACACTGACTTACACAGATTCACTCCTCCTGAGATTCAACATAGGGGCAACAGATCAAAAGACACTAGGGACATATGGGGAAGAACTGAAGTGCCTGTCATCATGGCAAGAGCTGGGGGAAGCTTTCACTCAGACAGAAGTGCTGGCAGAGGCCATTGTTTCTTTTCTAAGCCCTCTTCCCACAAAGCCAGCAGGCAGGCAACATATCTGAGACTTCTTCAACCTGGTTCACACTTTTTTTCCCTACCATGGTGATTCCCTGAGGTTCTGCCCCACCCAATTCGCAGGCCTACTCAAGGTCTTTGCAGTGGCTTTTCATATGAATGGCTTGTCTTGACCCATGCTCCAGATTTTCCTAAATTCCCTCAAAGAAGCAGCATCTGGCTTCAGCAAGTCCCATACTCCTTTGTAAGTGGCCCTGTGCTAGAACTCAGAGAAGCAAGCGTTGGTTTATAGAATGTCCTCTCCTAGAAAACTCCAAGCCCAGGTCAAGTGACAGCCATCTGCAGGTCACTTTGTAGTGACATCCATCTGCAGATGTAGCTGATGCTGTGTGACCCCAGAATCACAGGTGATGACTGACCTTAGATGTACCAATAGCAATCAAGGGTGAATCTCAAAAGAAGGGTGTAAACAACCTGTATAGTGAGCAGACATTGAGTACCTAGCTTGGGTAATAGTGGAGGCTGTGCCAGTGGACCCTACAGGACACCTACTACATTAAGCTACTCCATCAAGCTTAGAGGATGTAGTAGCTCTACCTAACATAGTAAAAAAAAAAAAAAAATAGCAGAAGAAGATGGACAAAATGAGGAGACAATGAAACAGGCCCAAATAAAAGATTAGAACAAAACTCCAGAAAAAGAACAAAACAAAATAGGAAAAAAACAATCTATCAGAGGCAGAGTTCAAAACACTGGTTATAAGGATACTCAAGAAACTTAGTGAGGACCTCAACAACATAAAAAAGATCCATTCAGAAACAAAGGATATAGTAATTGAAATAAAGAACAATTTACAGGATATCACCATAGAGTGGATGAAGCCAAGAACAAAGTCAGTCATTTAGAACATAAGGAGGCAAAAAAACAACCAATCCGAACAGCAAGAAGAAAAAAGAATAAAAAAAGTGAAGGTAATGTGAGGAGCCTGTAAGACAACTTCAAGTATACCAACATTTGTATCATAGGGGT
Organism: Pteronotus mesoamericanus; assembly: GCF_021234165.1. Taxonomy (NCBI): domain Eukaryota; kingdom Metazoa; phylum Chordata; class Mammalia; order Chiroptera; family Mormoopidae; genus Pteronotus; species Pteronotus mesoamericanus. The sequence goes on along the minus strand of NW_026555285.1, from coordinate 20,420,043 downwards.
GCAGGAAGAAGAAGAGAGAGAGCAAGGACTTGGAAACCTATTTGAAAAAATAATGAAATAAATTTCCCTAACTTGTTGAAGGAAATAGACATATAAGTCCAGGGAGCACAAAGAGTCTCAAACAAGATGGACCAAGAGTCCCACTCAAAGACACATCATAATTAAAATGTAAAAAGTTAAATACAAAGAATCTTAAATGCAGCAAGAGAAAAGCAATTAGTTACCTGCAAAGGAGCTCTAGTAAGACTGTCAGCTGATTTCTCAAAAGAAAGTCTGAAGTCTAGAAAAGATTGGCAAGAAATAGTTAAAGTGATGAAAAGTAAGGACCTACAGTCATAGGGTACTCAGCAAAACTATCATTTAGAATTGAAGGACAGATAAAGAGCTTCCCAGACAACAAAAAGCTAAAGGAGTACATCACCACCAGACCAGTATTATCTGAAAAGTTAAATGATATTCTTAAAGAACAGATACAAAATATGAACAATAAAATTACAGTAAATATATAACTATCAATAATTGAATCTTAAAAAAAAAACAGGATAAAACGAACAAGCAGAATAGAAGCAGAATCATAGATATACAGAGAACATTTTGATGGTTGCCAAATGGGAGGGTGTTTGGAGGTATGGGCAAAAAAGGTGAATGAATTAAGAGGTATAAATTGGTTGTTACAGAATAGTCATAGGAATGTGAGGCACAGCACAGAATATATATATATATATACATGATTCATGGACATGGACATATATAGCATGGACATAGATTTTCTATGTCATGGACATAGAAAGCATGGAAGAAAACATAGGCAGCAAAATCTTGGACATTTATTGCTCATAGTAATATTTTATCAGATACAGCTCTTCAAGCAAGGAATACAAAAGAAAATATAAACAAATGAGACCACATCAAACTGAGAAGTTTTTGTACATCAAAGGAAAACATCAACAAAATAAAAAGACAATCCACTGAATGCAAGAAAATATTCACCAATATATCTGATAGGGGGTTAATATTCAAAATTTATAAAGAACTTGAAAACTCAACACAAAATAAAACAAACAACCAAATTAAAAAATGGGTAAAGAACCTGGGTGGATAATTCTCCAAAGAGTACATAGAGATAGCCAACAGACATATGAAAAAATGTTCAACATCACTAATCATCAGAGAAATGTATTAAAACCGCAGTAAGAAACCATCTCACATGTGTCAGAATGGCTACCATTAAATCAACAAACAAGTGCTGGCCTGGATGTGGAGAAAGGGGAACCCTTTTGCATTGTTGATGGGAATGTGTATTGGTGCAGCCACTGTGGAAAGCAGTGTTGAGATACCTCAAAAAATTAAAAATAGATCTGCCTTTTGACCTAGCAATCCTGCTTCAGGGAATATATCTAAAGGAACCCAGATCACTAATTTGAAAGAACATAAGCACCTGTAAGTTCATTGCAGCGTTATTTACAATTGACAAGATATGCAAGGGGCCCAAGTGTCCATCGGTAGAGGAATGGATAAAACAGCCATGGGACATTTACATAATGGAATACTATTTGGCCATAAAAAAGAAGGAAATTTTACCCTTGGTAACAGCATGGATGGACCTGGAGGACATTATGCTATTTAAATAAGTCAGTCAGAAAAAGAAAAATACCATATGATTTCACTCACATGTGGAATCTAATGAACAAACTGAGATAACAAGCAAAATAGGGACAGACTCATCGATAGAGAGTAAGGCGACAGTAAGGAGGTAGTGTAGAGGGTGGAAGGATGGAGAAAAAAGGGAAAACGGCTCATGGACATGGAAAACAGTCCGGTGATTCAGGAGTGAAGGGTGTATAAGGGGACTAAATGGTAATGGAAAAAAATACATTTTTTTTTAAAAAAGGGAATTGAATTTTGTCATGCAGTTGTAATGAAGTCGTGTCCTGAAAATATGAAAGACCAAGAGGATTAACAATTTTAACTGAGATAAAAATATAAGATAAAATAATAAAATCAAAATGAAGGTGCATTAAGACACAATGAACTTGGAAAGGTCAAGGAAATTATTAAGTTATGACCAGAAAGAGTGTAACCGTGAACATGTGAAAAAATGCTTGAAATTTCAGTTCTGGTTAAAAATTAGAGGTAGAGATATGTGGTTAGTATGAATTTCAGTCGTAAGAATTGCAAAGGCATTGCCTAGGTCTTCATAACATAAACATGGTAGGAAATGCAAAGGGAATAGTATAAAACTTTTGATATGGAGTCAGTGGCAAACATATATTAAAGCAAATTGTCAAAATGTAAATGAATGTAGCAAACATAAAATATTGCTAAAGAAATGAAGTAGTATCTTTTAAGTTTTGGGTATATAGACCAGAAAATAAAAGACTAAGTGGAAGGAAGAGCAGGAAAATGGGGACAAATTGTAGTCAGCCCAAGGACAGCCATTCTAGCAAACACTTGACTGGTGATCTTTGTATATGAGAGGTGGTATAATAACCACTGTGCTTTCCATTTTCTCCTTTTTTAATGCCTTTTCTGTTGCTTATACATAAATACAGTTATGTTTAAAAATGCTGATATGCAGTGACCCAGCAATCTCCCTGTAAATAGTGAAATTACTGTGACTTATTTCAAAAAATACTGACTACAACTCAGTGGTAATTTATTAAATGGGTTTAAAATACTTTTTGTGGTTTCAGGAAGTGTCTATTTTGCTCTGAAGATGAAAAAAAGAAAAAAAATTGTTTCACCCTCCCTATGATCAAATTGTCCACTCGCCAATGCAATTTTTAAGTTATGTATAAATCCAAATAAGTGTTATATAGTCAATTGGAACAACTTCCTCTCTAGAAGGAATAGTCTGCAAATGGAAGGGCTGGTAGAGGCAATGAAGATACTGTCTCCTGCACACATGAAACACTTAGTGCAATGGCACTTTGCTTCCCAAGGAAACCTTCCTTTTCAAATAAACATAAGAGCTATAATGGTTTTATAGATCATACTATTAAAAAAGTGTTTTCCAACTGACATTGTTTTCAAGGTTTAGTAAACTTATTTTAAATAATTTAAATACTAGGTCTATACATATTTTCTTATTAAACAACTTCTACCTACATAACCCGAATTCCCATGGTTTTGCTTTCTTATTATATGTTGACCTGGAGAGACTTTTCTTATAAATTCTACTAAATTGCTAAAATCATAGGATTGAACTGCTTGGAATATGATTTTAATTCAAAGGAAACTGAATATAGGATTTAATGGTTTGTGTCAAGTCAATGTCTCAAAAAGAATAGAAGATAATAATAGCTAATGTGTATTTGCTTTGCTGCCACTAAAGTATTTTTATTTTTTCAACAGCTTTATTAAGATATAATTCACACACCACAAAATTTACACATTTAAAGTGTGCTATGTAGTGGTTTTAACATAGTCAACTACCATTAAGTCAATTTTAGAATATTTTCATCACCACATAAAGAAAATCCATTTCATTTTAGCTATAATTTCTTAATTCTTTCACTCCCTGCCATATATTCTAAGAAACTACTAATTTACTTTTTTGACTATAGATATGCCTATTCTGGATATTTTATGTAAATGAAATCATAGAATATGTGTTTTTATTTTTGCGACTAGCTTCTGTCACTTACCATAATGCTTTCCAGGTTCAACCATGTTGTAACATGCCCCTCATTTCGTTCTTTTTTTATGACCAAATAATATTACATTGTGTGGATAAAACCTTTGGTTTATTCATCCACATCTATTTATGGATTGACACTGGAATTGTTTTCACATTTTGGTTATTATAAATAAGACTGGTATAAAAATTCACACACAACTGTTTGTGGGAAACTTTATTTTTCTTAGGTATATACCTAGCAATGGAGTTGACGGGTCAGATGGTAACTCAGTATTCAGTTGTTTCAGGAACTGCCAGACTTTTAACCAAAATGGCGGCACCATTTTACATTTTTACCATTTCATTGATTGTATTGTACTACTTCACTGAAATTTTATTCATTTCCAGGATTACTATGGCTCTACAATCTCATCTGTACTCATTTTCATCTGGCTCATTATTTTTTGCCATTTAAGTTGATGTCTGTTAATTCATTGTGGTTCTTCCTTGTATTTCCTGGATGATAAATGACTGAGCATCTTTCCATCAGCTCAACTACTATGTGTGTATCTTCTTTAGAGAAATGTCTGTCAGATTCTTTGACTATTTTTAATTGGATTTTTAGTCTTTTTATCAATAAATTATAAGTATTCTTTATATAAGTACAAAATCTTTATGAAATATATGATCTGAATATATATTCTCCCATTCTTTGCATTATTTAACTTCCTTAATTAGTAAATTTGAAGCTCAAGTTTTTAAAAACTGTCTATTTTTTACTCTGTTGCTCATAATTTTGATGTCATATCTAAGAATCAGTTGGAAAAGCTGAAGTCACATATATTTACCCCTATGTTTATTCTGATGTTTACAATTTTCTCTCTCATATTGAAGTCTGTCATCCATTTGTGTTATTTTTATATAGAGTGTAAGAGTTCAACTTCATTTTTTTTTGCATGAGGCTATTTATTTGTTCAAACACCATTTGTTAAAAAAAAATAAATAAAAACACGCAAACTTAAAAACTATTCTTTCCCCAACTAATAGTCTTGGCATCCTTGTAAGAAATCAGTTGACTATAGATACATGGTCGATTTTTGAACTGTCAATTTTATTCTGTTGACCTACATATCTACACATAGGACAGTACCACACTGTCTTGATTATTTTTGTTTTGTAGTAAGTTTTGTAATCAGGAAACTGAGTCTTCCTAATTTGGTCTTCTTTTTCACTATTGTTTTGGTAATTCTGGGTTGCTTAAAATGTCATATCAAATTAGAATTTAATTTTAAGTTTCTGTAAAGAAGTCAGCTGGATGCACCAATCTTCATTCCCAACAACTGTGGAAAGTGGTATGGAAATACCTCAAAAAATTAAAAATGAATCTGCCTTTTGACCCAGCGATCCCAATTCTGGGAATGTGTCTGAAGGAACCCAAAAACACTAATTTGAAAGAACATACCCACCCCAATGTTTATTACAGTGTTTTTTACAATTGCCAACATAGGGAAGCAACCCAAGTATGCATCAGTAGATGGGTGAATAAAGCCAGTCAGAGAAAGACAAATGCCATATGATTTCACTCATATGTGAAAAATAATGAACTAACTGAACTAACAAGCAAAATGGAGACAGACTCATAGATAGCAGGATGACAACTATAAGGAAGGGGTGGTTAGGGGATGGAGGGATTGAGGAAAAAGGAAAAAGAACTCATGGACATGGACGACAATGTGGTGATTGTGGGAGTGTAAGGGAAATAAATGGTAATGGAAAAATGCAATAAAAATTAAAAATAAATTTAAACAAAGAAGTCAGCTCGGATGTTGATAGAGTTTGAATCTGTGGATTAGTTTACTATTTTTAGTCATCTTAATTACATTAACTTTTCTGATAAATGATCATAGATGTTTTCCAACAATTTAGATCTATAGTTTCTTTCAAAAGTGTTTCATAGTGTTCAGAGAGTAAGTTTTGCATTTATATTTCTAAGTATTTTATTTTTGATGCTATTGTAAATAGAATTGTTCTCTTAATTTAATTTTTAGTTCATTCATTGCAATACTTAAGGATACAATTTTTTAAAAATTTGTATTCTACTATCTTGCTGTACTTATTTATTAGTTCTACTAGTTTTTTAGTAGATTCCTTAGATATTTTTACATACAAGATCATGTCATCTACAAGTAAAGACAGCTTTGCCTTTTCTTTTCCAAACTACATGTGTATATATATTTTATATTGATTTATTTCCCTAACTAAAAATGGAGTAAGCAGACATCCTTGTCTTGTCCTTAATATTAGGAAGAAAGCATCTCTTTTTATATCATTTATATGATATTAGTTACAGGTCTTTTGTGGATGCCCATTATGGAGTTGAAGAAGTTTTCTTTTATTCCTACTTTGCTGAGTGTTTTTATTTGAAATTGAGTTAAATTTTGTCATATGCTTTTTTTTCATCTATTGAGATCATGTGGTTTTTGTTTCTGTCCTATTGATAGGGTAAATTAAATGATTTTTTGTTTTGTTTTGTTTTTTGGCCCTGAGTGGTGTGCCTCAGTGGATCAAATGCCAGCTTGCAACCCAAAGAGTTGCCAGTTCAATTCCCAGTCAGGGCACATGCCTGGGTAGAGGGCCAGGTCTCCAGTTGGGGGCATGCAAGAGGCAACCACATCTTGATGTTTCTGTCCTTCTCTTTTTCTCTCCCTTCTACTCTCTCTATAAATAAATACAATCTTCAAAAAAATGAGTTTTTTGTATGTTGACTGAACTTATAATTATTTATATACTGCTGGATTGCATTTGCTAGTATTTTACTGAGTATGTTTGCATCCATAGTCATATGTTATTTGCATGAATTTTTCTTCTTGTGATATCTTTATTAGGTTTTGGCATCAGGGTGATACTGGCCTCATACAATGACTTGGGGAATGTTCCCTCCTATTATAATTTATTGAAGAGTTTGTAAAGAAATGGTATTATTTTTAAAATGTTTCGTAGAATTCAGTAGTGATGATAGTGGGCCTGGGTTTTCCTACGTGAGTTGTTTTTGATTAATAATTCAATCACTTAATAATTGTTATAAGTTAAGATTGTCAATTTATTCTTCAGTTAATTTCAGCGGTTTATATCTTTTTAGAAATGTGTATTTCACTGTTTTTCCCAGGAAACACCAAATGGCGGATAAGGCTGGTGCTGCGGGAGCGCCCGGAGGCTGGGGCAGGGCCCGGAGGCTGCGGCGGCTTCCATGGAGGACTTGGCAGCAGCATGTGGTCAGGTCGAGGCCCTGGAGCCCGCAGAGGCAAGGCCAAGGAAAAGGAGTGAACTCCCCTCGACAAGTTGGGCCACCTGGTCAAAGACATGAAAATCAAGTCCCTGAGGAAGGTCGATCTCTTTTCTCTGCCGATCAAGGAATCTGAGATCATTTACTTTTTCTTGGGGGCATCCCTCCAGGAGGGGGTTTTGAAAATTATGCCCTTTTAAAAGCAGACACGTGCAGGCCGGAGGACCTGGTTCAAGGCATTTGTCGCCATTGGGTACTACGATGGACATTTTGGCCTAGGTATTAAGTGTTCAACGGAAATAGCCACTGCCATCCGTGGGGCCATCATCCTGGCCAAGCTCACTTTTATCCTTGTGGTGTGAGGCTACTGGGGAAACAAGATTGGCAGACCCCACACAGTCCCTTGTAAGATGACTGGGCGCTGTGGCTCTGTGCTGATATGGAGGACTGCTACACCTCAGCCAGGGGTGCACTGCTACCCTGGGCAACTTCGGGAAGACCACCTCTGATGCCATTTCTAAGACCCACAGCGATCTCACCCCCGACCTCTGGAAAGAGACTGTGTTCACCAAGACTCCCGATCAGGCATTCACTGACCACCTTGTAAAGTCCTACACCAGAGTTTCTGCACAGGACCTAGGCTCCTGCTGTGGCAGCTACATAATTTTATACAAGGAAAATACAGTGAATTAAGCCTGTTAATAAAAAAAAATATGTGTCTATTTCACCCATGTTACTGGTTTTTGGAATACAGTTCTTCATACTATTGCTTTATGTCTTTTTAAAAAATATTTGCAGTCAGTAGTAATGTCCTTTCCTTAATTTTTCTTTCCAGTAGTTTGTCTTTTCTATTTTCTTGAATAATCTAGTTAAAAGTTTGTCGGTTTTGTTGATTTGAAAAAAACATGTTTTGATGTTCGGCAAAGTGTTTTTATTTTTTAATATTTTATTGTCTATGCTATTACAGTTGTCCCGAATTTTTCAGCCCCCCTCCAGCCTGCCCCTGACTCCCACAGCCAATCCCTACACAGTTGTCCACCTCTACTGCTTTTCTAATACCTAGTTCATTTATTTCCACATTCCTTATTATTCACAGGTAAAGCCTCAGCAACAGGTAGGTGTTCCTAGTGTGACAGCTGCTGACATCTTACATCTGTTGGGGACATATATCTTTGAGTGATAGCTGGAGGAGAGATCTTTATATTTTTGTATGCACAAATATATCATGGTGGTTTTCTCTCATGTAGTGGGAAGGGAAGAATGGGGAGGTCTCAGTTCAAATAGTACAGACTCTTCCTCTTCTTTTCAAATTGAAGTGCATATTCTGGATGAATATTTCTTAATTTGCTTCAGCTACTTAGGACAATTCCCAGAGCTTTTAATTTATGTAAATAAATAATTTTTACCAGTTCAGCTGAGTGTGTCAACAGTGTCTTTCATACTGTAATGTAGGAAGTCTCTCTAGTCAAGTAGTTTTCATCATTTGTTCACTCATATTCACAGTGCTATGTGGTACATTACTTTTCGCCATTTTTACCTATGAAGAAAGTAAGTGAAAAGATGTTAAAAAAAAACCTCTCCTTATCTCAGGATTGTCATCTACCAAATATGAAGAGTAAGTTTTTAATTTGCTTGTTAATTAAACAGTGCAATTGTTAATTTTATGAGACAGCTTGACTAAACAACTGGGTACCCAATATATAGTTTAACATTATTTCTGAGTGTATATGTAAGAGTATCCACCCGCTTTTACAGATTAGCGTTTGAATCTGTAGAATGAGTGAAGATTGACTTCTCCAATGTGAGCGGGCATCATTCAATCTTCTGAAGGCCTGAACAGAACAAACGGGTAGAGGAAGGGAAGATTATCTCTCCATACCTGAGTGCTTTAATTGAAATGTTAGTCTTCTCCTGCCTTTTGACTGAGTTACACAATTGATTATATTCCTGGTTTTTGTGACTTTGGACTCAGACTAAAACTACGGCACCAGCTTCCCTGGGTATCCAGTTTGTAGATGATATGTTGTAGTACATCTCACACTTCAGAGTCAAGTAAGCCAATTTCTTATAATATATTTATATATTTATTATATTATCTATTGGTTTTGTTTCTCTAGAGGACCCTAATACAGTCAGGTACTGTGGCTTCAGAATTTTAATATTAACCACAATACCATTCAACCCCATGAGTGAAGTTTAAAAGAATTTTCGCCATCCATTACTATAATTGAAGATAGTCAGGGTAAAATGACATTGCTCCACAGTGTAAAAGTCTGAGTTTTGTAATCAGATGTACTTGGAAACAGATCCTAGATTTGTCAGTATTGTATGTAAGCAGGTAAGCAACTACAATTATATAATTGCAAAATGAAAAAAATAATCATCTCTCATCAGATTCTTTTGAGACATGAACTTGTATATCATTCTTAATGTGGTTTTATTATCCCCGAAATGTAGTGTTTGTTGACATAGCTCCATACTAAATACTAAATACTAAACAGACCCTTTTGGCAACCTGTGTCAGAAGATTTATGATTTAAAGGCATAGTTGGCAGAAAGGATTTTGTCATATGCTGACATCCACAAGAGTACTTTATTGTCAGTTTCCAGAAACTAAGGAAACCATGTATTATCTTTATTTCTTATCTTTTACATTTCAACAGCTTTCCTCCATTGATGTATATTTTGGAACCAGTAGATGTGATGTCTGATTTTAGTATCAGTCATGTTTCAAATGGCAGTTGATGGTAAAAGCTCTCTTTTAAATCTCAATTTTGTAATGTAGGACCTGCCCTTAGAAGATAAGAAGGCAAATGAATTAAACAGACGACAACATAAAGTGATATAATTCTAAGAAAAGCTGTTCCGGTTGTGGGATTGCTGCATATATCACTCTATTATCTTTTTTTTTCCCCTACACCGCTCTATTCACTATCTAGAATTCATTGTCTTATAACAGTGTGGCTGCATATAAATTTTCATATCCCTGATAAATATGGAAAAGAAGTAATAATCTTGTATTTATGATAATATGGCTAATCTTTGAATTTAAGCATGATTACTCACACATGATTTTCCTATCAATACGGAGAGTGAAACTCTGGTGTTCTTTTATCTAAATACTGTCAGTTTTCTACATTGTTAAATACTAATCTATTTATATACTCTCAAAGCATTCATCATTTATTATCAAGTTTTTTTTTTTTTTTTACTACAACTGCATTAAATTGAGAGGAAATGAAGCAAAACTGTTCTTTCGTGATTCAATTACCTCAATTAATTCATACAATGAATAGTGGCTGAGGAGGTATGTATTTCAAGGAAAAAAAACTATTCAAATACTACTTAATTTCTACAATTATATTTTTTTCTCCAAACCTACTAGATTGATTTTATATATGTGACACTAATGCAAAGACAAAGTATTTGCTTTAATGTATAAATAAAGCAGAATCCAATCTAATGGATGTGGAGCTCTCTAGAGTGTGGGACATATAGTAGATGAAAATGTAATTAAAATATTTTTAGAACTATAGGCACTTAGAAATACTACTTTATTTCCCTGGTGAAAAGAGTCTAGTGTCTGAAATCATAGTCTTAGTTCTTTGCTGATTACATTTACTGATTAAGTTTTTCTACTGATTAGATTGCTTGGCTAAGTGTAGGTCAAACTTACATTAGAAGAACTTGTAGCATCTAACTATTATTCTAATGCAATTAGTCTATAGGGCATTATGTTACATTCTAGAGTATGAAGTTACTTGAAATTATCAGATGTAGTTAAGGTTGCAGAATAGTGATTAATGCTAGATACTGAAATTCCCATAGCAACATGATTCAAACAAACAGATTTTATATTTACAGATACTCCCAATTCCAGCACATCAGGCATAATCTGTTGATTTTAAGAAAGTTTGATAAGTTTCAGATATGTTTTCAGAGATTTTTCTATTCTTTCATTATTTAGAGTATTTTATTCTGATCTATGAACAAATAATTTCTTCCATAAATATTAATTTTTCAACTTGAAATTGTTTCAACATACATATGGCAGAGTATTATTAGGGTAATTCCTAGGGTGAGGTTTGATATTACAATCTTCACTGCAGTTGACTACTGACTCTTTTGGTGTTCATTTTAAGAGAAAACTATAAGAGAGAAACTTTTTTATGACAGGGAAAACTGAGAATGCATTTCTTAAAAAATTGTTAGAATAATTTTTAAAAAAATGTTTTAATGACTCTTTATGCATCAAGTGTAAAGTAGAAAATAGAAAGGCACACAAAAGATTCTCAATTTCGTTAGTCAAAAAAGAAATGCAGATTAAAACACAATAATTTGCCAATCTACATCTACTAAAATGGGAAAATAAAACAAACACTAAGAGGGAAATCAACCCCGACAATATCAAGTATTAGCTAGGATGCGAACACTGCAGCTGTTACATAGATGGTGGCAGAGCAAAATGGTATAGGCATTTTGGAAAACAGTTTGGCAGTTGCTTATAAGATCACGCATACACTTACCTAATGTTGCAGGAATCTCACTTCTATATATTTATACATTTATCCAATGAAATAAAAACATGTTTACAGAAAACCCAGCAATGAATGTTCATAATAGATTTATTTATAATCACTTAAAATTGTCAGTAGTCTAAATGTCATTCAACTGGTGAAAAAATGAACAAGAGTTAATGTTTATATATTAGACAACAAATCAATGTACAAGGGCTGGCAAAAATAGGTTTACCGTTGTGTGTATGTAAAACAGTTTATATTTGTATTATTATTTATTCTTGCATTATATATTTTCTCACATGAACAACAGTACATCCATTTTTGCAAACCCTTGTATTTTAAAGAACATAAACTTATTAAAGCACACAAAACCATGAGTGAATCACAAATATATTATGCTATTTGAAAATATACAGACTCCAAAGTCTATATATAATATAACTCCATTGATACCACATTGCAGAAAATGAAAAACTATAGGAACAGAAAACATTAGTGTTGCCAAAGGCTGGGGGTTTGGCAGAAGTTTTGGAGTGATTGAACTGTTTTATGTCTTGCTTGTGTGGCAGCCACACAATTGTGAATGCATTGCAAAAGTTGTAGAGATGAACACTTAAAATGATGTCTAGTGTTGTATGTAAACTATATTTAAAAAAATGACAGTGTGTAAGAAAATAACTCTGACGTTACTTCTATGGTTGCTACCCTTTCATAATTGAAGATTAAACAACATTCAAAAGAAATGAGTCAGTCCTCACAATATATTACTCAGTTAAAGAAGTGAATCTGTAAGAGAACATATATCATGATAATCACTTCATAAAATCAACTAAAACTAGGTCGTATTTTTTTTTAAATTTAGGAATTCCTATAGTTGTCTACTTGTCACTCATGTATATAGGATGGTGTGTATTTTTTGTGTGTGTGTTTATGTGAGTGTGTGTGTAAAGTAAAACAATGTTCTACATTAGATCCGGAATAGTGGTTTTTGCTGTGTGGTCACAGGATAATAGCAGGTGCAAGGTTCATTTTTAATTTAAGTGTTATGTATGTGAGTACTTTGATAAGATAGCATTTCTATTAATTTTCTTTTTATGAATAAAGTATTGAATAATAAAAATTTAAAAATGTTAAAATAATAACTTCTACTGACAGAACTTAGGTAGGTGCTTTAAATATATTTTCTTTAAAAAAATGAAATAGAATACTACTCTACCATAAAAAGCGGACAATTTTACCCTTTGCCACAGTATGGATGGGTTTGGAAAACGTTATGCTAAGTGAAATAAGCCAGGCAGAGAAAGACAAATATCATATGATTTTACTCATAGGTGGAGTCTAATGAACAAAGTGAACTAACAAGGAAAATGGGGACAGACTCCTAGATGGAGAGCAGGATGGCAGCCATGGAGTTGGGGGGGTTAGTGGGAAGAGAGATTGAGCAAAAAGTAAAAAGGACTCATGGCCATGGGCAACAGTGTGGTGATTGCCAGGGGGTAGGGTACATAAGAGGACTAAATGTAATAGAAAAAATACAATAAAAATAAAAAATGGAACAAGAGAAAAGGTCTGCATTTAAAATTAGACATTATCATTTAGCATTGTGGTTGTTGACAAAATATTTAGTTGACTTCAATAAAGCAAACTTTTTTCTTCTAAAACACAGGCTTTAAAAAATACCACTCTTATAAACTTCTTAAGAAGAAAACAGAAATGGTTTAATGCTAGAGTAACTGAGGTCTCCAATTACTTATCAAATAAATTCATTGTCTATAACAGTCTTATAAAGAAGTTAAAATCAACTTTGGCAGAAAAATAGGAATGATAATAATAAATAAATAAATATTTTTGTGTTATTGTAATGTATTAACAAATCATATTTAACCAAAATATTTGGAGTCGTATCCTTACAAGATGTTTGCCAAATATCAAATTCTTTTTTTTTTAAGATTTTATTTATTTATTTTTAGACAGAGGGGAAGGGAGGGAGAAAGAGAAAGAGAGAAACACCAATATGTGGTTGCCTCTCATATGCCCCTAACTGGGGACCTGGTCCACAGCCCAGGCATGTGCCCTGACAGAGAATTGAACCAGAAACTCTTTGGTTCTCAGGCCAGCGCTCAGTACACTGAGCCATACCAGCCAGGGCAAATTCTTTGTTCATATTTTAAAAAGGAAGTAACTATATGCATAAAAACTATAATTATCCAATAATTCCCAGGGAAATATGCACATTTTAAATTAAATTTTAGAATTATGGAAATTATGGAAAAATTGTCTTTTGGAGTTATTTTTTCTATCCCAATATTTTATCTGGTCTAATATATTTTTTCTTATTCTATATCTTTTAAAATTTACTCAAGATTATGACCCAATCAAGCGCAAACACTACCATAGTGGTCATGGCAGGAACTATAGTTTTCTCAAACATCAGCTCATAATGAATTCTTAACACCTAGAAAATGTACGACTCTGCCTCTGTGCTTTTGTCCTCTATTACTGGAGATGCGATACCTTTAATGTATATTATTTATCCTGTTAAGAAAATAACTGGTGAACATGACCATATTTTTCTTTCATGATATGTTCCAATTAGGGGGAAAAAAAGTAGATTGTTTGCACATTGATTTTTCTGTTTGCTTCCTTCTGTTATTTGTTATTATGACAATATTAAACATTAGGTATATTATTTCAGTACTAAGGTAAACATTTTTGAAACAAATATCTAGAAGAAATTACAGACCTTTAGCATGAGAATTTTAAATAACAAAGAATTAACTAATTTCTATGTGCAAAATATTGTATCATTTAAAAATTTTTTTCTTAAAATTCTGTTTCACTTCATATGAGTATAAATAATTTAAGTTAATAGTAATAAAATGTTACTTTGGGGGGGTGTGGTCATATGTTTGCAAATATTTTAATGATGCATAAGTAAATACAAAAAATACGAAAGCAAAGGCATTATTTTTCAGAAATAAAATATAGCCTCAAATATTTTTACAAGTCAAATGAAAATTACTTTGGGCATTTACAATAAAGAATTTAAATAAATATTCCTATTCTCTGATGCAATTTTGTATGCTTAATTATATACAATTATTTTCTATATCATAAATGTTTCCTTTTTTTTTTGCCAATTTAACACCCTTATAACTTCATGACTTTAAAGTGGAAAAAAGACAGAATCAAATTGTTTGTTGCATTACCCTGAGTATTATATCTATACCCAAGAAAAAGAAGCATTTTGGTTCTCTTAGGTATCCACAACAACATAACCAATTAAAAGTGACTGAAGGCTATAAGTGACTTTCTGTAATTGTTCATATTTTTGTAATTCCTGTATGTAACATTCAACAGAAAAATCTAGATACTTATGGTTAATTTAAAAAAAAGGTTTCTAAACACATGTGAAAGGAAAAGAACATAAGATGTTGATATCCAGCATATTATCTAAATTTGTCGAAAATGTGGGCTTTTGCCAAAATGTTAATTAAAAGATCAAAATATTGAAATAAAAATCATTGTAACCACTTAAAGTATGTTTGCTTTACTTGTATGTGTGTGTGTGTGTGTATTTAATTAGGAAATTGGTATTTGAGATTGATATTTCTGGCTCATGTCAGTCTTTCCCACAACTACCCTCAAACAAATTTGAAATATACATTTAGTGGTTTTGGAGTTTGCTGTAGGCCTCAAGGTGTAAGAGTTGTCAAGGCTACGGTAAAGGATTTTATACCACCAGAGCTCAGAGGGTGAGTTTGGAAAAGAGGAATTCCAAAACACAGAAACAATGTGGTTAGCAGCAACTTGTTTCTTAAATTTTCATCTCAATCCCATTTTCTCTGATAGACTTAAAAGAGATCACAGGAATTTATTCTCAAGGAAGTGAGAGTTATAAGAAGCAACTTTGGAAGTAATTATAATTAAAGAATTTTAAATAATACTTTGAAATTAACAAATTTTGCATAAGATTTGATATAATTTTTTAACTAACATGGTACAGAGAATATTCAGGAAGAAAATATAGTGTTACCAAATTTTAAGACCTTAATTTATATATTACTTTATAACCATAATACCATACAAGATCAGTTTGACTTTAATATGCTCATCTGTATTTTAATACATGAAAACAGCTTAGGAAAAAATAACCCCCTATTTAATGTTTGTCAGAAGGAAATAAGTAGTATCATTATTCATAGCAAACACTGTATATATATTAAATATAGGGTAAGATTTTATTATTGAGAATGTAGCATAAAAGTTGGAGTAGTTTTATTTTTAAAAAATCTGTCTCTACTTTGTATGAAGGAGAATACTTTCTTTTACACTGCCAGGTAAATTATATAAATTACTGCCTTAAATACTGTTAAATGCTAAAATAATGTCTAAGTTACAGGGATTTCTTAGTAAATCCCTGGATGTGAATTTATACACTTAGAAATGTCAAACACTTTCTCTATGGACCCAAAAAGATGTCAATTATAGTATTTGACATCTAGCTTTAGGGTCATTTCAAACTTGTCATGGAAACAATATGCACTCTTAGATGAAACCATTTCCCTCTGATATTCAAAGTAAAATAATAACATAAAGATAATGAAAACTCAATTTTATACAGTAATTACCACATTCTCGGCACTGTTCTAAGCATTTTGTATTATTATTTTATTAAACTCTCTCAATAACCTTGTAAGGTAGATAGGTATATTATTTTCCTCATTTTCCAGATAAGAAGACCAAACCCCAAGAAGTTAAAGAACTTGCCTAAGCTGTCATAGCAGAGTTTGGCTATGAACTCAGGCAACTTTCAGAAATTTTGGTTTTTATTAATGTACTTTACTAAAATTTATCAGAGAAAATGAGATTTCCAGAGCAAGTTTCAAGATTTCCTGTCTTGTTAAAACACTGAAGTTCAAATATTCAGTAAATAATACAAAAGAACAGAGTAGCTTTCTATAATATTTTATGGTAAAGTAAAATGACTCTATGTTCTAGAACATATGTTGTCACTATTGTAAACAATGTGAAAATCATCATGCTTGAATCTACCTGCAAACTATTTGTTAGATAACCGAACACACTAAGATGCCTTTATTCCTTTACAAATAAGATGTTTATTAAATATATTAAATTACTATTGAAACATTCTATCAGTGAAAATAATGTCTCTAATATGCTGATTAAAACTTTCCTCTAGAAGCCTAGAGACCAGTGATGTGAGGAAAAATCTAGCTTCATAATAAGGGGTTTTGGTGTATAATGATAGGAGATGATTATCTAGCAAGTGATACCAATTGGCACTTACAATCTAGAGTGATGAAATTTCAGCCAGTTGCAAACACTTCCTCTAATTCTTCATTTTCATTTTTTTTCCCCTCTGAAGAGAAAATTGTGCAGCCATAAATTGAGGTAAAGGGCAGAGTTGTGATATTGTAACATTCAGTTCAAAATAATTTACACATTTTAGATTGAGTGCTTTTATTTAAATTCAACTTTGGACTTTGACATTTCTAAAAAGATTTGTATTGCATTTTTTCCTTTACCATTTATCCTTCTTATAACCACCCCCTGCAATCATCACGCTGTTGTCCATGTCCATGAGACTCTTTTCCTTTTTGCTCGATCCCTCCAGCCCCTAACTTCCCTTAGCTGTCTTCCTGCTTTCCGTCTCTGAGTTGGTCTCAATTTTGCTCATTAGAACCCACATATGAGTGAAATCATATGGTATCTGTCTTTCTCTGACTGACTTATTTCACTTAACATAAAGTACTCCAGGTCCATTTCACTACCCTATTTTCCTTTCTAGCATTAAACAGTATAGATACCCCAATATATTATCTAGATAATATTCCAGTGCTTTTTATACTCTAAATGTGTTGAAGTTCATGGTTATTGTTTTGAAATTCACATATTAATATAGCAATTTATTTTTAATTTGATTTTCTTAATAATTAACAGACTTCTGTTATGTTTTGTATCTGTTTTTCAATCATAATCAAATGGTTATGTATTAACTAGTAGAAAGCTACAAAAATCATCTTTAATCTGGATTATAATCATTGAAAATTTTGATGAACATGACAAATTAATTTTATGAGTGTATAATCATTTTTTTAAAGATTTTATTTATTTATCTATTTATTTTTAGAGAGAGGAGGAGGGAGAAAGAGAGGGAAACATCAATGTGTGGTTGCCTCTCATGTGCCACCTACTGGGGAGCTGGCCTCCAACTCAGCCATGTACCCTGACTGGGAATCAAACCAGCAACCCTTTGGTTCCCAGGTCAGTATTCAATTCACTGAGCCACACCAGCCAGGTCTAAATGTATAATCATTATTAAACATCATTCTATGTTTCATCATCATTGAATAACCAAATTAATAAAATATTTAGAGTATCTATAACATATCAATAAAAGCCACAGCTTTTAGTAATGAAAAACTAAACAGAAAATCTAAAAAATATATGTATAATTTGAGGTTATATAGAAGTTTGTCTTAATTTGAGTGAAAAAAAGTAATGGGAGTAATATGTTTGACTATGAAACAACATTATATAGTTCTGAACCATATATTTTTAGATTTTTCTTTTATGTACTTGCTAAGTGAAATCCTTTATCAGTTTTCTTTCCCTTTAACACAGGCTTTTTTTTTTTTTATTTCACAGATCATTTCCTCAACTTCATGGTGTTTTTGATCTAGTGGTTTATAACAAATTCCTAGAATAAATTTGGGTCCATTGTAACATCCTATTTCTTGCTGGAGTGAGTGTGCTCAACTACATTATTTGCAACCTTTCTATTTCTGATGTCAATGAATGTATGTAAGAGAGGATGCCTCATAATTGACATGTAGAAAATAATGAATAGAAGTGATATAAAAATACAAAGTTTCAAGTATTCAGCATAAATATTAATGAGTGAAACAAGCTGAAAAATCATAACAAATCACATAATTCAAATGCTATACTTGCTGCATTGTACAGTGTGTAGGTCACTAGTTTATAAGAATGATCAATATTAGCACACATCAATAAATATATCTATTTGCTCTCCTACTAATATATATTTTCTCATTAATCGATTGGCTTAACATATTTCTACATAAGGGTAAGTAATTTTATTTCTTTTTAACCTACATAGGTGTGTGTGTGTATATATATATATATATATATATATATATATATATATATACAGGAAAAGTTATATCTTATTCAGCATACAGAATTTTGTGTTTACCAAAACACAAACAATCAGAAATAAGAAAGAATAAAGGGTATGGTTTTGACATTTTTACACAGTAGCAGAGGAAGGAGAAACAGAATTGAGTTTCTAGAACAGATACTGAATAGGTCCAAATATTGGAGGAATTTGTTGGAACTAAAGAGGCTGCAAAAAATTTCATGTTTGAATGAGTCTTGGATTTTTATTTTGTTTGTTTTTTTCATTTTGGGCTGTTCTGTATTTCTTATTTTTATTCTATTGGGGTCACATTTGTTAATAACATTATACAAATTTCAGGTGTCAACTTTATAATAATACTAGTAGCTGCCTGACTTTATTTCCACAGGCACAGTTACAATCGGCTCAATTAAACTATATATTACTAATATAATTTGGTTACCAACAATGTGTAACTAAGTGAAGTTATTCTTTTACTAAGAATAATAGAACTGACTCTGGTCGGCTTTTATGAATGGGTGTAGACTACTGGCAATTGAGGAAGACTGCTGTACAAATTACAGTCCTTTCCTCTTAACTGGAAGCCAGAAAAGGTAGAACCCACCAAAGAAGCAAAGGGACAGAGAGTAACAGGCATCATCACAAGTCCCAGAGCCTCTGCCTTCCTTCCCCACTTATTCTTTTGCTTATGGTTCTTTTGTAAAAATAATTGATCACATTACCTACCACTTTCCTTTGATGTCTGCAAATGACATACAGGCCCTTCTCATTTTAAAGGATATCCTACTCATTGCTTCAGGGGAAAAGAAAGGAAAATAAAACATAATGAAGTGAGCACTTTTTTGTGTTGTTCAGGAAAAACTATGTTATGCTGTGATAGCAAACAACCCCTTGATCTCAGCTAGGTAAATCTCCCTACAAATCGCAGTGGTTATTGAAGCGACTATCCTTTCTGAAGCAACTCACTAAGTCAGGCTTAACGTGGCACCACCATCTGTAGATATCTATGTGGAACCACAGCTTTCTAGTTCTTTATGATGCAGAAAGAGTGAATGAAAGATTCAGGCATTAACAATTAATTAGTCCCACCCTGGGGTAAAATGTCATTTCTACTCACATTTTCTTGGTCAAAATATATAGATATGCTAACCTGAGAGAACAGGTTGGTATAATATTCCTTTTGCCCAATATAAAAATGGGCTACAGTTCTAAATTTAAAAAGCTCCTTCATCTATAGTTTTAGCATAATCAGAGAAAATTACCAGTATGAGGTTCCACACATGACTATCGAATTATATGGCCTGAATGAGAATACACAGAATGAACTAGGGTGTATAACTGGGCCAGAATGTAAAAGGTATGTATTATTAAACAAAGAGATTGAATCTAATAATCTACTTTGCTCTAGGGGTAAATTTGGCAAAGTAAGTCCTTACACTTACTGAACTCATAGTCCAGTGATTGATGTACATTTCATAAGCCTGACTAATGAGAATAGACAATATTTTTCAAGGTGACTGCTTTATTTTTTTTAAGTTTGGTGAGCCACTCAGACTTTAGATGAGACAGATGACAAAGGTTATGTTAGCCCTTGTTAAGTGACCAGAATAGGCTATTAGTCAAATGTGGAAACACAAGAAACAATACATATTATTTTTATAAGGAGAAAAACCTATTATCCATATATGTGTCCATGTAAACAAATATATAGAGCAGGAAACAAGACAGTTTTCCTTGATAAGAAGGACCTTCAAGTTCAAAAAAGGCACTTCTCTACTTTAATGCTGCCTGAAAAAAATTTAAAAACTACTTTCATGGCTTTCTTGAGGAAAGGTGAAGGTATTGGGTAAAAGGTATTAATACTCTCCCAGACTGCTTATGATGACTCTTTTAAATATTATATGTATTATGCACCATACACCCTCCACATTTTATTGATCAAATTTTACAGACAGCACTTTTTGTTCCATCTCCTCTTTACTAGTCTATGTGTGTACACATATGTGTAAATGCAAACATGCATACACACAAAGCCATGATAAATATTATGAAAATGTGCTCTGTGGACTTTGTTTGAAGCAGCTGTGACAGGATTAGCAGAATAGACTAGTGGTTTAAATGAGAAAGGGGAAAGACCAGAATAAATATGAGATGCATCCTCCTTTTGTTTTGTTTTAAGGCAAAAAGTAGCATTCTAAGAGGCCTTTAAGGAGAGGGCCTCAGGTAGAAAGCCAGACAAGCCACAAGTATCTTATCTTGAGCCCAACTTTCAATTCCAAGGACGTTTACGAGGGCAACTTTCAACCTCTAACTTAAGTAAGGGTTTGAAAATTGGGACTCTGGAGGTAGACTAGGCTCTGCTGGTAGATTTACACAGGTGAGTTCATTCCCTATTCTTGACTTTACCCTTGAGTCAAGGCTGCTTGTAGCAACTAGTCTCAGATGCTGACAGATTCCTTAGAGCCGGTATGGATTTAGGAGACTACGACAGTTTATCTGTACCATAACTGGGGACAACTGAGTGGGTACCCTGTGGCTTGATTGCCTCTACTCGGGTCTTCTGTACCTGATATTGTTCACACAATTTATAGTTGTATTATGTACCTATTTATGAGCAGATTTGGGAAGGGAGGTTTCAAACTGCTCAAATGCACTAAGACTTTATGATAGTTGTAGGAAAGAAAAAATGAGTATTTAGGTCAATTCTCATAATGGCACACTTTAATCTGTCCCTTGGGCACAGATACAATAACTAACCATGTAGCAGAGCTTACCTGGCTGGTAATAGCTGAGCTTGAAGGTAATGCCCAAATATTAAGCCATTTCATATTCTATAGAACATTCAAGCACGTTGGAGTTAGTGTCAATATGTGGTGGGACTACTACTTTAGGGCATGGAGAATTATTAAGGAAAATAGAAAAATTAGCAAAGTCATTGAAGTGGGGTGTTTTTCTGGTAACCCTAAATTAGAGAAACTATGATAGTAGATCAGGCAGCAAATATTGTAGGACTAAACAAATGAAATTTCAGGATAGTGCTATTTCATGCATTTGGCAGAGTCAAGGTCCAGACTAAAGTTGGAGCTCTAATAGAAGTTCCTTAATTTGAACAGCTTATCTCAGTTCTTAACAAGTTTAAATACTTTGTATTTTTTTAAGTGAATCTTTGAAGACAGGAAAGAGCAATGCCCTCCTGTAGGGTAGGTGGAGGTGATCTGGCTCCCTCACCCAGGTGCATGGGTAACTGGAGGAAGCAGCTCTGATAAAGCATTGTCCTCACAGCCTTGAGCCTGGATCTCCCGGCTTAGCCTGGGTGCGATAAACTGCCCCATAGCCTTGAGTAGGATCACATGCCCAGCTCTTGATATTTACTTCACTTTCTGGCTTGTAGCCTGCTTTGTTTAGGGCTAGTATTTAAGGGGTAGGAGCTTAGGACAAGGTAGGGAGTAGGGGCACAGACTTGAACACGGACTTGTGGCCCATGTGACACATGAGCTTGTGGCCTGTGGACGATGTAGACACAGGCTTGCAGCCTGTGTGATTCTCCAGAACAAAGGCATGTCAAGCATCCCCAAGGCTCCACACATCTTCTTCTGTCTACCTGAGCCCCTAGAAGACCTTCCCAGCCTAGAGAGGCTGCAACACACTTCCATACATATTTTATTTATGTTATTATTTTTAAACAGCTTTCTTTGGTTAGTGATGGTTAGTGACAGCTCACAGTGGAACTCGAGTGGATTGAATAAAACTAGTCATTCTCATTAGCATCTGTAAGAATTTTGACTACTGTAGTTGTTGCCATATCAATAAGATAATGAAATAAAGTTATTGATTTGGTAAGGATATTTCCTTTATCCCATTGAAAAATGTTCACTGATTCTAAAATTTCCACATGGGACTATCTATAATATAGGTCCTCATCATTGCAATGATGCTGAGTAATAACGGATTGAGAGAATTGGGTGGAAGCCTACAAAGAAAGCCTTTATGGAGTGTAGAAAGTAAATATGGTCAATTCCTTGTGTTTCTAGTGCAGAACAACGTGTCAGGCAAAATGACATCTCCCATTTCTAAGAGTGTCCCAGGGCATCTACAATCTCTGATCAACAGTTAACTCAAGAGCACTTTAATTTTAACAAATAAAATGGAAGTCTTTCCTGTCAATAATAGTACCACTGGAATAAAGTGTTTGACAAGAAATTGTAAGATGCTTGAAAAAACACACTGTTTTTGTTTCCAGAGACCACTATCACGGAATCTACAAAATTTTGTCTCACTGATACGTCTGAGGGGATAATGTATGTGGAATAAAATACACATATTGTACAAATTACCAAAATTTTCTCTGCTTTAGGGTAGTTCAGGCATATCCTCTCATATTCAAACCTTACCAGTAGGATGTGATAGCAGAAAGTATGTTGCAGTCTGTGTGTTTGTATGTGTGTGTGGTAGTGGTTGTTGCGGTAATATCAAGCTTATATTAGAGGGAGTAATGAATGACGATATTACTAATTTTTCGGAATGCATAGTTAAAGTAAGAAGAATTAACTGTCTTTTGTTTCTAAGGACTGAATAAAAAGTTAAGGGATAAGGATTTTAAATGTCCTGGCACTAGGAGATTGAGATTAGACCTTTATCTTGGTATCTCAAGCAGAATAGAGGTACAAGGAATAGTGATAGATGGGAGGAAATGATAATACAAGTTTTATACTTATGACATAGTTGCTGCAAGAATAATTATTTGGCAAACATCACAGTTATGGCCACAAAGGGCTAGTTATTGTTATATAAAAGAAGTTTGCTGGTCATACAGACCCAGAGCCTGAGATTGTTGTTGACAGATCGCGTACTCAAATTTCCTGATATAGTGATTCCTTCCACCTATGGCTAGAGATCCTTAAGAAATATTCTGATCACTGAGTTATTGAATAATGATTAGTAAGAAAATGCATACAACGGGGGCAAGGCATACAATAGGAAATTCTTAATGCCTGTGGGTGGTGAAACATATTCATGTACCAACAAGTTCAACAGTTGAATCATATGGAGTTTTTATTCTTTTTAACTTTTGTGTTAGGGTTTGTGGTACAGGGAGCTGTGCTGAAATTATTGTCACCTGCTAATTAAATTGGCCCTATGCTATTTTTTTCTTAAATGTAGAATTAAAAACACAGTTCAACAGATTAATGAGGAAGTATCTCTACATGTCACCAAGGATTTTTAGATACGGCTAAAGGACACACATGTTAGTTGATAGGTAGGTGGGACATAGCCACGCCTACCATAAAGGAAACAAAAGTAAACCCAATACCACAATAAGAAATAGGGTGTAAAAAGATAAAACTAATGCTTTTGTGTTTATTTTCTCTCTACTTCTGTCCCTTTCTACTATTTAAAACAGAAAAAGCATGACCTAATATGGATTCCTTTTATCTAGTTCTCTCTCTGCTTTGTTCTTCTGTTTTAATGGAAGAAAATGCGGTCATATGTATATGTGACCATAAGTTGTTGAAAATTTCGTAAGAAATTAAGATTACACTAATTTTACAGAATCCGAATCATTTTTCTTACACACCCTCAAGCCTGAACCAGGCTTTGTGATTTGCTCTCACTCATTGCTTCTGGTTATTTTTCAAAGAACAATTTTCTTCATTTTTCATATGTCAGATTTGCTTCCTTGTTCTTTTTAAATTTTTGAAGAGTTTATATAATATATTCAACATTTTTCATCTGTGTTTCAAAACTGTGTATTGAATTATAAATACTGAAGAGACAACCTAAGAGTATAACTCATGCAATTTTAACAAAATGATGGCATTGTGAAACTAGCACCCTAGATCAAAAATTGTAACCTCTCAAAAATCCTCTCACATCCCTCTTCAGTTTCTGCTCTCTTCCAAAGTGACAGGCTGGGTGGGATTCTCTAGTATTTCTTCCAAATAGTGTATATTATTTTATGTCTGGTGTCTTTCACTCAACACAATATTTGTACAATCTATTCATACATATAATCTAGATTATTCATTGTTATTGTTGAAAGTATAATGTTATGTGGATATGTTACAATTTAAATTTCATTTAAATATTGTTGGGCATCTGGCTAGTTTCAAGTTTTGAGTCAATTAAAATAATGCTCTCATGAACATCCTAGTACCAGTCCTATGGTTAATATGTGTTAAGTATTTCCATTAAGCTTGTAATTAGGAGTGTATATGTTAAGTAAAAAGATAGTTAGGTGTTTAACTTTTAAAGATAACACCAAAACATAAAACATTTCGAAGTGGCTATGCCAATTTACTTTGCCACCAGCAATATATACATATATATATTTTTTTTCATTCTCATCAATACTTGTTATTGACCATCTCTTTAACTTTTACCATTCTAGTATCTGTATTGTAGACACATTTTAGTTTTGAGTTGCATTTTATGCAACACATTTTCTTACAAGGCCTACTTTATTTTTAGCTCACATATTTTGGCATATGAGAATTCCATAGGAATTAGGCACTAAGTATTTTGCAGATTTCCTTATTATCTCTTTAAAGCAACATTTGCTTTGTATGTTGATAGTTATCAGATATGAGGATTTTGTGACATCTTTTCATTATTTTCTAATTTTATTGCATTATGGTAAGAGAACATGGTCTCAAGATTTTTTTTTAATATAAGAATTTTTTCTCTAGTCTGTGGTTTATTTTTACTATACCAAGTACATTGTCTATTTTCAATGCATAAAATTATATAAATACATCTATCAGTTAAAATTATTTGTGTAAGCCTAGACAATTCTATGTTGTTCTTAATAATTCACAATAAAGAATATTAGTTATCAGAGGCTGAATCTCACAGAATTCGGGGACATGAGCAGCGAAAGGGACAATACCAACAAATATAACCATTTTTTCCCCTAAAATTTACCTCTGTCCCTTCAACATTATGTGCAGTACTGAATCTGAATTAATGTGTATTCCAGAATTGAAAATATTTTCTGTAGTGGTCTTGACCTTCATTCCAGCTCCCTTTGATGCATATTCCTACAGCCTTGTTCCTTTTTCAAAATCCAACTCCAGAAGAATGCAGTAGCTTGAATCCCAAGATATTATAAGCAAATGGTGAATTTATTTGTAACACATATTGCCTCAGTTTGGAGGATTCTCCATGAGCCCATTGCTTTTGAATTTAATTAATACAGCCCCAAGATAATATAATTTAATATCACCGTTAGAAAATAAGTTCCAGCAATATTGAATTTATTTAATGTTGATCATGCTTATGAAGTAGTTATAATTGTATTGTAAACCTTACAGTTGTATCTTTCTCTTACTATTTATGTTTCCCTTACTAAGCATACACCTGCATCTCTGGGTAAGATAGCCATTCTCTGTATTTTGTTATTATTTTGGGAATTAAGATGTAATGCTTCTATGAAAGATCATAGCAAGATAACAGAAATGCGAGACTCTCCCCAGTTTTCAATGAATTATCTTTTGATGTATTCTTGAATTCATCGCGTTAAGACTGTTTTTCATGGAGATGCCTATATCATCTCTAACACAAATCCTCTCAAAGAGTACCATATATGGACACCCAAACTCAAATATATTGGAGGAGGACAAACTGGAACTTGGGATACCAGCTCCTATGGTAAAAATCCAATTATGCAGGGAATGCAAGTTACACATTACATGGCTGACATTGGTACTTGTTCAGACTTTGTTATTCAGAGACTATTAAATAACTGAGACTTCAGAGCTTATTGTGCTCTCATAAAGTAAAAACAACAAAACAATAACACAATAATAATAAACTCATTCAAATACTCCTATATTTCATAATTTAGATCTTGCTTAAATACTTACTACAAAATCCTACAGACTTATTTTCACATTCCCCCAGGATAAATATGAATTTGGATCTTGTGTGGTAAACTGATAAAATATTGGAAACTATAACCAAAGTAATGTGTACATGATTTAGAACCAAATACTTCACTCCCACTATGGAATGTGCAATATGAAAACAGATATCAGGAACTTAAAACAATTTCTGAAAAATAAAATTTTATAGAGATATATTCTAATTTGTGGGGTTTTTTTAATTTCAAAAACTTGCTCTCTAATTAGGTTTTCCCCATTCATTATTATTAAATAAAACAGAAAAGAGAACCTGGGTATAACAACATTGGAAACAACTGGGTATCACACATGACCAGAATAACCAACGAGGCAAAAGAAGATTACAGAAACACTCATATGCTATGTATGTCATTAGAATTATGTATCAAAAGATATACATGTACCATTTACTAAAAGCAAAAAAACCTTCCCCTATGTAAAATTCATGGTATGAGATATCAGGTATCTATATTTTTTCAAGACATTTAACTTATTTTTTAAAACAAGATGAATTTAAAAACCATTTTGCCTTAAGAACTTTAGTAATAGATTTTTTTCTTCTTTTCTCTATTGCAGAATAGAGAAAATCCATGTATTAATAATATGCAGAATGGTACACTCTGACATGTTTTTTGTTGAATTTATTTATTTATTTATTAGATTTTTTTGTTGTTGTTTACCCAAGATTTTCAGTTGTTTTAGCCTCTGGGAAATATCCTCACATTAGAATACCCACATACAGTTTACAATGATTGACAGGTTCCAATGAGGAGGGATCAAAACTGGACCACAAGGGAGTATATATATATATATATATATATATATATATATATATATATATATATCTCAACAGTGATGCACAAATGTATCCTAGATATAGAATTCTTTTATATATGCCTTACTAGGTATGCATTTTGCCTCAATACCTAATATACTTAAATTTGGGGAAATGTTGCATATACTGAAAAGAGTAAATAACGAAAGAAAACTAAAATGCATTGACTGCAAAAAGCACAGTTGATACAAAGATATGTTGCACTGAAAGTGAATAAAATAACAGAGGAGTCTTTCAATATTTCTTTGAAGATAGTATGATCAATAATAGAAGACTTTTTACCACTAAGGGATAATGGAAGGAATTAAATAATAGCATACTGAAATATGAATAGAAATAGTATGTTTTTTTCTGAGGTTATCATGAAGTTGCAGATAAAATGTCAGAATTGAAAACAAACCTTCATCAGAACTGCATGAATATTTTCATTAAAATAAACATATTCAGGTTAAGACAAATATTGATGGACACAGTGAGAGCTACTTGAACATAAAATACATTAATAAATGTCAACGTATTAGTATGAAATGTTATGAATACAAAATGGTTGTGAGTTAATAAAGTAAAAGCACAAGTCCTTAATTGGTGTGATTATTTACAAAAGATTTCATAACATCTCTGAGGACATAGTAGAGCTGAATAGAGAATGCACAGGGCACTGAACATTTCTTTGTCACTTTTTTTGTCCTTTAGAGCTCACGTTTCTCTCCCCTTTTTTTAAGGTTGGTATTATAACACTTATTAAAATGAGGCCATGGGTTCATAGAAACAGCAAAGAACCAAAGAATTAAAATGTAGATTTGTAAAGTCCCAACTAAAACCCAAAAGTATCTAATGTATTCATTCATTAGCTAACTAAAAAGCCCAAGAAAGACAAGACACCCAATATAGTTTTAATTTTATTAAAATTTTATCAGTGTTTTTCTCTGTTTCATAGAAGCTTATTGTCCTTTAATGTGAACCCTAAGTGCTTTATTACTCAGTCAATTCCAGCAGGTTGTCAGGCTTGGGAATGACTTCAGGGGTGTGGGCTGAGCAGTCACCAGGGCTTCCACTTGCAAGAGTCCCACACATGGTTCAATGCTCTCCTGGGGCTGACTTGGAATTCTTAATAATTTTTGAACCAGAGGCCCAACTTTTCTTTTTTCACTAGGCACTACAAATTAGGTAGCTAGTCCTGCAGGCCTCCCTTTAAAGCTGAAAATTTATTTTGCTGTCTTCTCCCACCTCTCTGCAGAGGCACATCTCAGGACAGTGTCTTTGCCAGTATAACTATCTGTAGGATCGATTACTGTCACTCTCTCTCATTTCTTCTGTGTGGAACGTTTCTGAGGGAGATCCTAAATTGCCTAGAGATGTGACATCATATGATTATTATTGTTGCCTAGGGAGTCTTCCTTATTGTTTTTCTCAAGTACTTTATTGCTGTAGATTAAGTTAGGGAACTCAAGGCAACATAGGTCTGTGAGGAAGAGATGGACATAATGCTTTTAGAATTATCATGAGGCATTCACTGGGAAATATCTAGGAGGCATTTGGCGAAATGGTCTGAGTTTAGGAGACTGTTTTGGATCGAGTCATCAGCCTTCATGTTGTTCATCAAGGCTGTGGATGTCACCTCTCAGAATGAGTTTGCAAAGTTAGAAGTTTAAGGTCAGAAACCTGGGAAATGCTGACCCTCAAGGTTGCAATGATAAATCTATACTGGACAAATACCACATACAGAGATCAAAAGAAAGAAAAGACTTGAGGGAAAATACAGTAACAGCATTTAGGAAATTTAAACTCCTTTGTGTTTATCTTACGCTCTTGTTACATTGGACTGTTCTCTACTTTTTGAAAGACACTTGCCCTATCTGTTTTCCATAAATTCCCCATTTTTCTCTTCAAAATCCTTTTCACATTAAAGGTCTTGCTCAAATATTACTCTTTCTGTGCTCTAGTCTCTGATTTTTCAACAGGGTTGCACTCTGCTGATATCCCTATAACTTTCTTTCTATGTGTCTTTTATCTCCTTGTTTGTTTTATCATAGTTTTCCATGCTTTTCTCATTTTTACTGCATTATAGATAGATTTTATGGATAATTCTTGCCTAAATACTTCTATATCCCAATCAGAAAGTAATACAGTCCACTGTGCATGTTCATGAATATATGTTGAAGAAAAAATAAGTTGTTACAGTTGAGCTGTGACTAGCCAGCTGAGCAGAGCATCTTGTGGCCCTGACCCAGAGCCTGTGTGTGCCTCCAGGCACCCAGTCCAAGGACTTCAGAGGCCCGCCTCATGCAGGGATGCCACCACGGGGGCAGCACATCGGGGTTCTGGACCCTGGAAGAATGCTAGTGCCAGCTGGGGCTGTATCCCTTTTGCCCACCCCTAGGGCCAGGTTTTCAGACCCCAGAGACAGAGTTAGTCTTTCTGCTGCAAATTCCTTCGCACTCTGCAGACCACTTCAGAATATTCTAGGATCTCCAGGGTGATACTCTCTTTGAATGGGATTCTCACTTGTTTGGACCATGGAACAGAATGCAGTAAAGATCAATATTTCAATAGAGCAGATTGTTGGACAGGTTCGACAGCAGGTCCAGGGCATTAGTGATACAAGTCAATGCAAATCACTGGCCTGTTAATCACAGTGACTGGCCAACCTATTGTTGTACAAACTGTCCCTCTTGGACAAGATCAAATTATCAGGCAAGTATCTGCATCTGGGACACAGAATTTGTAGCAGATATAGTTGGATCTACAGAGAGAGACTCAGATGTGGGTGGGAAAAAGAGGACAGGCTTTGCAAGAGCAGGGCCAAGAGAATCAGACTCAGCAGGTCCAACAGCCACAGACAGTGGTCACTGCCAGCCACACACAAACACAGCAGAAGATCTCTGTCCAGGGGAAGCAAGTAACACAGACTATTGAAGGACTGCCTATCTTCTATCAGCCAGTTAATACAGAGAGCATCACTCCAGCAAGGCACGACCCCCTTCCCAGCAGCCAGTTTGGCAGGGGCACAGGTTGTTCAGACAGCATCCAAGAGCCACACAACCCGTAGTTGGAAAGGGCCTGACATTGTAACTCTACCCATGAATGTAATCAGCTCAGGAGGGCTGGTTATGGCAGTGCCCGGGGCTGGCTCTGTGCCTACTCTCCAAAGCATCCCTCCAAATGGGACAGAGATGCTTGAAAAGGAGCTGTTTTATGTGAATGCTAGACAGTACAATTGTCTTTATAAAAGTCGCAAACCTGGAACAAACTAGAGGCAGAGGGGAAAGTCCAAAAGAAATACCTTCATGAGTCAGGCCATAGCACACAAGTGTGGTGAAAGTGGCAGTTTTCTCTCCAGAGGAATAGTTTCCCAACGCAAGAGCCACACCAGATAATAAAAGCAAGGACGGGGATCATCCGAGTGTTCTCACGCCAGACCGTGAGACGGACATGATCAAGGGGACACTCCTTGCCACTGCTGCCCACTGTTCCAGGAGATTAACGCACTCTTTGGAATGGACACTCACAACCACATCCTGCCCTTTTGTGCATGGCAGAGAACACTGGTTTTTCATAAGAGGCTTGGTGTTATAATGGTAGCAATGTCTGGCAAATTCAAATTGCAAGTCTTTTTCTCACCCTTTCAGTCCAGATCTATTTCTGACAACATTGACATTTCGTAGATTAGGAGGAATCAGGGGTACCTATGCCAACCCGGCAGTAGCACAGAAGCGCCCACACCGCCAGCCATTGAACTCGGCAAGGGAGAGCAAACTTCTCACGCTAAGCTGCCATCAGGGAAGCCACAGCCCACTCCTCCCCACAGGAATTTGATTAAACGCTATTATCCATCTCTGTTTGGGTAGCTCATCCTAACTAATTGATTGGACATTTTGTATTCAGAGATGGTTTCCAGGAAAAGAAGTTCAAACTTGTGACATGGAAACAATAAAAGCTGAGATTTAAATATATACATATATATTGTTTACCTTAAAAAATGATTCTTAAAGAGTTTAAGGAACAGCTGTTCAGAATATATTAAAAATGTTAACTTGTGGCAAAGAGGATCCTGTGGTCATTTTGGTAAATATGTTGAAAACTAAAGAGATTTATTCACTGCAGAACTTAATAGATCCTCAAGTATTCTTAAGTGAATATCTAACAGGGAGGTGAAGTGTGCAGTACTTGCTAAAATTATTTGATCATAAAATAAAATTATTTGTTTCAAGCAGCTAATGAAACCATCTTTTCTGTGAAATACACTTTGAGGAATATCAAGTTAAGATTTAATTTTTTCTTACGGAATAAAATCTATAAAGCTAACTTCTTCATATAAACAGAACAAAAATGACAATTTTTATTAGTAGTGAAATGATTTGATAAAAAATAAGGGTTTTGTTTGATCTGATTCCTTGTTATTACTAGTATTTTCAGCATATGCATAGTTTATACTTGCAATTTTATGGCTACTGGTTATTGCTGTTTCATATTTGTATCTCTGAAATCACAACTTAAAATATTCTGAGAATTCTCACTCATTCTTTTTTTCCTGTCTTCCTAACTCTTTTTCTACACTTTCTATGATCTCATTATGAGTTTTTATTTTTATTTTTTATTCTGTTTTCTTCCACTCTATCAGGTCATCCTCTCTTTACTTCTACATACATTAACCCAAGAAAACAGGGATACACCAAGGACACTCTCCCTGTGGATATCTGCAATGTCTGAACATCATTCCAGTGCATATCTAAAACAACCCTACCATCACTTGTAAACTTTATTCTATTTTCTTCCTCATTTCCTTTGCAACACAGAGGACTTCGTAGGCTGCTTTATGCAAAATAACACCATTTGGCCCCTTGTTTTTTCCCCATTGCTTATGATCTGTCTGTGAGGAAAGGCAAATCTATTAAAGTGTTCTTAAATATATTTACGTAGTCACATTCATGGAAGTGTGAATTTTTAAATAAAGAATGAGTCTTTAAGTATTACTTAAAGATGGAAATTCTAAACAATAATAAAACAAAACAAACAAAAATTCGATGTAGTCAAATTAGTCTATTTTTGTTTGTTTTTTACTTTCTCTTTCTTCCCCTACCCCATCCCTCTGGTAATCACCATACTGTGGTCTGTGCTTCTGAGGTTTTATTTTTTGTTTGTTTTGCTTTTATCTTTGGTTAATCCCTTCAGTTTTTTCATCTAAACAACCCCCTTCCCCTCTGACCCTTGTCAGTCTGTTCTCTGTATCTATGAGTCTGTTTCTATTTTGTTTCTTATTTTATTTTGTCCATTAGATTCAACATAAGAGTAAGATTATATGGTGCTTGTCTGTGTTTTTGTTGCCTATACTTTCAGGATTATGTATTTTCAAGAAACCATTGCCAAAACTGATGTCAGGAAGCTTTCCACCTATGATTTTTCTTTAGGAGTTTTGCAGTTTCAGTGTTATTTGTAAGTTTTTCATCTATTTTGTATATTTTTGTGTGTGGTGTAAGAAAAAAAATTCCAGTTTTATCCTTTTGCATATAGATATCAATTTTTCTCAACAATTAGTTCAAGAGACTTCTTTCTTCATTGAGCATTCTTAGCACTCTTGTCAAAATTGATTGTATACATGTGGTCCATACTGTTTGTTGTTCACGTGCATGAGCCCTACCTGTGGATTTATTTCTGAATTCTCCTTTCTATCCCATTAGTGTATATATATATATATATATGTATTTATGAGAATATCATCCTGTTGTAATTACTGTAGACTTTTTAAATATTTTAAAATCAGTAAATGTGATGCCTTCAGTTTTATTCTTCTTTGTCAATTTTTTTGTCTTATGTGAATTATAGGGCTTTTTTTTCTAATTTCATTTAAAAAAGGACATTGAATGGAATAAATATTAGCAAACCATACACTCGATATGGGCTTAAAAGATATAAGGAACTCTTACAACTTAACAGAAAAATCCTATTAAAAATGGACAAAGGACTTGAACATTGATTTATGTTAGAAGGAATATATGTACTTTTATGTTCATTATAATGTTATTTACAATAGCCAAGATTTGGAAACAGCCCAAGTGTCTATCAGTAGATGAGTGGATAAAACAGCCATGGTACATTTATACAGTGGAATACTATTTGGCCATAAAAAAGAAGACACTTTTACTCTTTGCAACAGTATGGATGGACCTGGAGAACATTATGCTAAGTGAAATAAGCCAGTCAGAGACAGACAAATGTCATATTATTTCATTCATATGTGAAATGTAATGAACAAATTGAACTAACTAGCAAAATAGAGACAGAATCATAGATAGAGAGCTCAGGGTGGGAAGGTTGAGGGAGGGGAGGGGATGAGCAAAATGTAAAAAGAAATAGAAAGAACTCATGGACATGACAACAGTGTGGCAATTGTGGGGAGGAGGGGTGGGTGTCCAGAGATAGAAGAGGGTATAGAGGGTAAAAATGGTGATGGAAAAAATAAAAATATATTGTTTATTGAGAATAAATAAAACAATGTGTCCCACTCGGGGGGAGGAAGGATAAGCTATATAATGGCCAACAGTATACAAAAAGATGTTTAATAACACTAATAATTAGCAAAATGAAAATAAAACATCACCTCATATCTGTTAAGGTGATTATTATCAAAAGAGAAGAATAAAGGTAAGTATTGGCAAAATTATGGAGAAAATATAAGGGTTGTGCATTGTTGGTGTGACTGTAATTTGGTTTAACCACTATGGAAAATGGCATGGAGGTTCATCAAAGCTTAAAACTATAATGACAATGTGATTCAGTAATCCCACTTATAGGTATATATGCAAAGGAAATAATATCAGTATTTTGAAGAGATATCTAAATTCTCAAGTTCATTGCAGCATTATTTACCATAGCCAAGAAAATGGAAAAGACCTAAATGTCTGTTGACAGATGAAAGAAAAAAGAAAATATGGTTTCTACATAAAATAGAATATCATTTAGCTCTAAAAAGAAGGAAATCTTGTTATATGTGATAACATGGATGAACATTGAGGAAATTACACTAGGTTACATGACAGTCCCAGAAGGACAAATGTTACATGATAGCACTCACATAGGGTGTAAAAAATAGGCCTCCTCATAGAAGCAGGGAGTAGAGTGATCATTACCGGAGGGAGGGGAATGGGGAGTTGCTATTTAATGGGTATACAATTTTAGTTATGCAAGATGACTCAAGTTCAGAAATCTGCTGTGAAGTAAATAAGCAAACAAACAAGATAATAATAAACTCTTCTTGCCTCTTCTGTGAACTAACAAGTAAAAATAGAAAAAAAAAATGTTAAGTTTACTGTCCTCTTTTCAGGCCAGTGTTAAATTCTGTGGTTTTTGGATGTGGTCCAGAGAACCCAAAGTATTGTAAATCTTACCAATTTAGTAAATAAATTTTCTTCCCATTAAATAAACACAAAGAATAAGTAGAGGAAAAGTAGGATATCTGCAGTCTAACATCTTCTTTTAAGTAAAGTGGGAAGGAGGCCTCTTCCCCATGTGTAAATATAAACATTGTGGAATAGGCATTCTAGTCAACAGTAAGCACTACTAGGACTGCACTCTTCAGAGTCACTGGTATCTCTGTTCTCGTTAGTTACTACATATAAATTCTTATCTTAATTGGCATCCCTTAAACATCTTATATATGTCCCTTTATATAACATATATATGTCCTTATATATGTTCTTTTATAATAGTCCTTTTTTATTTTTGCTTCCACAACTGTCCTTTCTTCTAGTTTTCTGTCACTTTCCTCTACTCTGATATATCCCTTAAATTCCAGTATTCCTTATTCTTTTTATTTTTCATTCTTTACTTTCTTAGTGTTTCCCAACATTCTCATATCGTAGACCACATAGAAAATAAAAACATTTATTGTGGACCATTGAGTTAAAAGAAAATTTCTTAACCCTGAATATTATGGGTTATATCAAGGACTACATCTACCTTAAGCCCAACTCATCCACCATGAGCATAGCATGATCAACATCTTGGTACCCAAACACATTGTTAGCACACTTGTGTGGAGTCACAAACTAGGTGGTGATTTGCTTACATTTTAGCACTGATTAATCTCCCTGAAATCTTCATATATCAACTATATGTTTTCCATTTCCAAATCTATATTTCAAGATATGAACTCTCTTCTGAGTTCCAGATCTATTCATATAACCAATATCAAACACATACACCTGGATACTCATTAGTCTCTAATTTAGCATAACTAGAAAATTTTTCCTTGAAACCTACTTTATGTACTTTGACTAAACCAGAGCTTCTTAACATCAGAACTATGAATATTTTTTTTTCTAAAAATGTCTTTGTTGAATAAGGTTGTCCTGTGCATCACAGTATGTAGAGGCCAGCATATCTGACTTTAATCCACTAAATGCTGAAGCATCTCCCCCAGTTGCGACAATCAACCAGATATTGCCAATGTCATTTAATGAGGGGACAGGTTCCAAATCATTCCCAGTTGAGAGCCATTTCATTAAAACGTTCATTTAGAAAATAAAAGTAATTTTGTAGTCTTCTTTATTATACCCAATATTCTAATTGCTTAACATGTATTCAACAATTATTTTTGTCTTTATTTTCACTAAAATATTTAAGATGTTTGTTATCTCCTGTTAAGACTATTTCAATTGCCGCCCAACTAATCATCATTATTCTATCTTCTGAACTTTGGAGTGAATCACTATCAATTATACTAAAGTGTTAATTCTTAAGCACAGTGTTAATAAAGATATGAGTCAATTAAAAATCTTTCAGTGGTTCCCAATCACTAATAGAATAAACCCCTAACTGTGGCCTTTTCCCTGGAATACATAAAAGCCATGCAATTAGCCCCTCTACCCTCAGTTAATTACAGTATCTTGGAAAGGTCATAAAGCAAAGTACAAAATGTTAAAACAATAAAAACAATGCTTTGAAAATTTAAAATAACATAACTAAGAAGCAAAAACCAAAAATGGAGTCTTCAGTAGTATATAGCGCTATTTAAAAGATCAATAAGAATAAGTTTGAAAATTATACATTTAGTTTATTAACAATGCAATTTCATCATAAAGCTGAGAGTAGAAATAAGATTTTAATTGAAAAACAGAAGTTGAAGAATGAATACATTGAGAGGCATAAAAAAGAACAAATTTTTTAAAGGAATTTGGTTATAAGAGAAAAAAAGAAAGTTTTATGTAGTGTTGGTTATAGTGATTGGTAGTGGTACTTTATGTTTATTTTAAGATTGGAAATACTTGAGTAAGTTTTGGGTTAAGAATGGTTAATAGAATAGCCGCATGGGTCAGATAGTGATCCCACTCATTGAGAATACAACTGCAGGTGGATAATCAGTTCAAGATCAGGGAAGCCTATTTATTCCATTTTGAAAATGGTGACTTGAGACATCTCTGATATACATGCTAGAAAACCCCAGGATATATTTGGGAGCTGAATATGTGGTTGTTCAATTCTGAGGAAAGCTTGGGAAACCACTAGCATAAACGTAAATATTAAAGCTATCTTTAGCCCTCGTTTTTCTATGGAAGAGATATCCTCTCTCCAATCTAGAAATAATTTCTCCAACTGAGGTTTTAATTTCCTTTCCTCTTGCAGTAATAAAGCTCTTGTTTGAATGGTGTCCATATTGGATTGTTTTTATCTGTTTTTGTTTCTGTTTTCTGGTCTGGATTGTGAAAAAAGTTGTATTGTGAAGTCAATAACATTGAGTTATTACCTGAGTAGTTCTTTGTATTTTTTTCCTCACTGTTCAAGCAGCCAGAACACCTTATTTTTTTTAATCAAATTTCAGAGAGAGAGAGAGAAAGGGAAAGAGATAAACACTGATTTGTTTTTCCACTTATCTATGCATTTATTGGTTGTTTCTTGTATGTGCCCTGACCAAGGATTGAACCCACAACCTTGCTGTAGCCAGATAACACGCTAACCAACTAGGCTACCCAGCTAGGGCAGCCAGAACACCTTTTGATGAATATTTTAATCAAAAGATTGGGCAACACAGTATAGAAAAATTCAAATGATATCTGAATAGATATTTAAACTCACACCAATGAAAAAATACTCATACAAAATACGACATTAGAGATACTTTGTAGTCCAACATTGGCTTTGAATATCAGCAGTCAAAAGTTCTGAGGGACTCAGAGCATGGTTTTCATATGTGTGAGTTTGTGGTGACTTAGGGCAGTTTCCACAGCAAGTGAAATGATAAAACTGAGTAATATTAACATGTTAATGTTACCCAGCAAAGATTGTCACAGTACTGGAAAGTGGAAGTAGATGTGATAGAAAATTTATATAGGCTTAGGGGTTCAATGGCATAAAATACTTCTTTCTATGTCCTTTCTGCAATTGTTGGAGCAGACAGCTTCACAGAATGTCTGATTCTTCAAGGAAAACATGATCTTGATAGATATTGTAGCAGGACAGAGTATTAGAAGCAAGGAGTAAAATGGTTCCACCACCTGGATCTCTCTCTGCTGCTAGAGAATGCCTAAAATCACTAACTGTACCACAAATAGAAGTAATTAGCTGTAAGTAGTGGAGTTATCTTGAATTTTCAAAATTAAATACTTAGTCATTAGCAGAATTGTGTATGTGTAAATCGAAGAGAGAGTTGGGCTAGATTTAGACACATAAAATACATACAATCATTACATTTATATACATCAATTAAATGCCTGATATATTTCAAGCCTTCAAGCCCTAAATTAGGTTACAGTATACAGAGGTAGGTAGACCCATAGGATCTATGATACCACAAAGCTCACATGGATGAAGAAGGAAAAACATTAAATAAGTTCTTATGTCTTAAATCTCAGAGTTATGAGAGAAAGCTCAGACTACTCTATTAATGTGAAACAGACAGATATAGCATGGATGTGTGAATTATAAATACCTGCCTGGCAAACAGTGACACTCCTTAGTTAGGTCCTTAAGAGTGAGTTAAGAGTTAAATGGCAAAAGAAAAGGGTAATTTCAGAAGAAAGTAAGTGGGAAAAAAAAGAGATAGTATATTTTAAGGACATGAAATAAATTAGGTAATATGAGGATCAATGCATTACTGCATGAGGCTATTAGTCGTATAATATACTATAGTTTCACTTTTCAAATATTTATCAAGTACAGCTGTGTGTCAGCAGCTGTGCTTATAGTAATAAACAGGTTCTTCTAGAAACTCCTCAGATGAAAACACATAAACAGACCTTCTAGAATACTGTTCTAAGATGTATGGGTGCTACAGGTTTATAGAAGTCCTAGCCTTTGACATCTGGGAAGTCTGCCTAAATTAGGAAGTGTGTAAGCTAGTTGTTATAATTAGGGGAGAAATAAAAGTTCAGGGCAAGGTGAAATAATGATCACAGATAGTATAACGAAGTCATGCAGAAGCACCGAAACAGAAGTATGAAAATACATACAGTTCATAGTTCTGGATTGTGATTTCTGAGGTATTGTGTGAGAGAAGAGGACACATGTGAGTAAGTCACATGGAAAACTTGCGACACCCATTCCATGAAACTTATATTTTTTGCTGAGGTTCTAATATAGTCTAAAAAGAACTTTTTAAAACATTTTGTTTATTGTTGATCAATTACAGTTGTCTCCTTTTTCTCCCCATGGCTCTCACCCGCCCTGCCCACCCCACTCCCCGATTCAATCCTCCCCTCCCACTGTCCATGTCCACGGGTCCTTTACACGTGTTCCCTGACCTGACCCACCCCCTTCTTCCCCCCGTTATACCCCATGCCCCTCCCAATGGTCATTGTCAGTTTGTTTTTTATTTCCATGTCTTTGGTTCTACTTTTCTCTCTTGTTTTGTTGATTAAGTTCCAATTATAGTGAGATCATGTGGTAGAAAAAACTTTAAGAAGTAAAGTCAGAATCATCTTAGAAAGAGCACATTATAAATATGGTTTGGAGTTTGAGAACAAAATGAAAAGGAGAACAATTAAAGGCATCACAACATTTCAGGAGATAAATTGTGAGTATTTGAGATAAAACAATAGTATTCCATATGTGCAGTGGCAGTTAACATTATTAATTGTCTACTTAAGATACATTTCCCTTTTGTACTATTCTCAATAGTACAAAAGGGAAAATTTTTAAAAACAGTAAATTAATTTTTTTTAAAAATTAAGTAATCCAAGTTCATAGATACAGAGAACAAATTGATGGTTGCCAGAGGTAGATGGTGGTGGTGGGAAATATGGGTGACTGTGTTTTTTTTCCAGTTTCAATTGCTGGGGTGAAGAGGGAGAAAGGAGGTAAAGAAGGATACATGGAGGATAAATGGTGATGGACAGAGACTTGACTTGAGATGGTGAACACACAATGCAATGTATAGATGATGTGTTGTAGAATCATGCACCTGAAACTTGTGTAAGTTTGTTAACCAGTGTCACCTGACAAATTGAATAAAAAGGAAAACAAATAAATTGAATTTAATAAAAGTATCATTCACAATAAAAAAATCACAATAGCAAAAGCCTTTATTGAATCATGACTTGTTACGAGGCCACTTATAACTTAAGCCACTTTTTGCTGAATTTTGCTTTCTAGTAGAAACTATCTTAAATGATAAAAACAAATATGTTCGGAATCATGTAGATGATTCACAATCACATTTAGACCATTATTTATATCTCTTTTTGGAACATCTTGTCTCTCTTTGCCCTCTGCAAGTTTTTAAGAACTGTTACATTTTATAAAATCTGTGAAATTGAATAAGGCAAGTTTGGGCAGAAAGGGAAGCATTATCTTTCAATGTCCTTGCTTTAGCCTGTTTTATCAGACCCTTAAAGTTATTTTTATATTGTTTTGGTACTTAATTTTTTATAGCATGTGAAAACGTATTTGTCTGCCGGAGCCTAGAGAGAATTACAGGGAAGGCTGACAGATGACTCTGTCATCATTCTAAATGTCATTAGCCTGGCCATTTTCTCCAGAGCAAACAAAAGTACATATATAAGTGGGGGAAAGTTGGATGCAATATAAATAATTGTATGGTGATTTAATGATATCTAGTTACTTGAATAATATTCTCTACATGCTCTGTATTTAATACATAAATGAATATGTTAAATGTTAGTTTTTATTTTCCTAATATGCTACAATAAATATATTAACAATTAATAATTCACATAACATGTTAACACACAGTAAAATTTTTTATTCAAAAACTATGGTGAGTGATACATAATTTTAATTAGAGAGATGTAGTCATTTAAAAAAAAGAGCTACAACTTCCTAGTTAAGCATTTTACTGCTTTTAAATACACAGCACGTATACTTAGCACAGCAAGCAAGAACCAGGTCTTCTTTAACTGTCAACAATCTAATGTTCACCCCATACTGTATTTTTTCCTGTTTTTTTTATTTGTTCATGGTGCAGCCATGCTCTATACATTTGCAATTTATTTAAAAGGCCCACATTCTTCTCTTTGTCATTTGTTGGTGCATCCCTCTCCGAAAGGGGGTTCTTCTCACCTTTCTTAACTGGTGAACTGCTTCTCATTTGCCAACCTTAGCTAAGATTTAATGAAGTCTTGGTTGAGTCTCACAGGTGTCAGAATGAATAGGCTTCTTTCTTCATTTAATGAGATGGTGATGGTAATATTATGAGAAAATAATCTGATCAACCTCATTCCCATAGCACTTTATATAACACCATTAAATGTTCAGCACTTTTTATAACACCATTAAATGCTCAGGAAGAGTAGTGGATTTACTATAGTACAAATGAAACTTAAGGCTCAGAACCTCTCACTTACATAGGTCCCTTTGAACTACCTGTACATGATTTTTTTTATTTGAATACTATAACATTTTTTCTTAAAAACACCCCCAAAATGGTATATGTTTCAAACACAAATGTACTCTAAATCCTCACTTTGGCTCATACTGATCTATTATTCTAGACTGAGATTTTTAAAGACAGAATCTTATTTTACGCATAATTATTTCTTTAGTAATTGTCACTCTGTTTCATATACAACAGAGTCAATAAAGATGTGTTGAAGACATCATCATTGACTTCATGATGATAATTGGTATAAAACTGGAAAGAAGACTGAGGGAATTCCACGAAGAAGAAGGAAAAGGAAAAGGAGGAGAAAGAGAAGGAAGAGGAGGAGGGGGAAGGGAGAAGAGGAAGAGGAAGAGGAGAGGAAGGAGGAGGAAAAGGAGAATAAGAAGAAGAATAAGAAGAAGGAGAGAAGGAAGAGGAGGAGGAGGAGGAGAAGCAGGAGAAGGAGAAGAGGAAGGAGAAGAGGAAGAAAGGAGGAAGAGAAGAGGGGAAGGAGGAGGGGAGGAGAAAGAGAAGGAGAAATGGGAAGAAGAGGAAGAGGGAGGAGGAGATTGAGGAAGAGGAGCAGGAGGAGGAAGAGGAAAAAAGCCAATTCTATTTACTTACCTGATATGCCTAGATAATTGGAACCAGAGAGTGCTCATGTTAGCCCATACAGGTAGACGAAAATTTGCCAGATAAGATTAAGTTGTTTTTTTAATAGTAGTGTTT
This sequence comes from Pteronotus mesoamericanus, assembly GCF_021234165.1. Classification (NCBI taxonomy): domain Eukaryota; kingdom Metazoa; phylum Chordata; class Mammalia; order Chiroptera; family Mormoopidae; genus Pteronotus; species Pteronotus mesoamericanus. Next base: position 20,378,160 of record NW_026555285.1, on the reverse strand, counting down.
TATTTCTTCTTTTAAAAAAAAAGATTTTTTAAATTTATTTTTAGAGAGGAGAAAGGAGGGAGAAAGAGAGGGAGAGAAACATCAATGTGTGGTTGCATCTCATGCGCTCCCTTCCGGTGACCTGATCTACAACCCAGGCATGTGCCTTAGACTGGGAATCAAACCAGCAACCCTTTGGTTCACAGGCCAGTGCTCAATCCACTGAGCCATACCAGCCAGGGCAAGATTAAATTTATTAAAAACTCAGCTTCAAGTTTGAAAAAAATAGGGATTGATTTGGTGGGTTCTTCCCCCCCCACCCCAGCCGTGTGGTTGTATTTACAGGCAAAATCACTTTCAAATATGTTTAGAGTATGGGAAAGCCCTCTGTAGAACATTGGGTTATTTGCGAGTACACCTGGTGGAAATGGGAAAGGTGATTTCTCTGACTGTGACGCTACCCGATCAATATCCATAATCTGCTTTGGGGAACATAGTTATAAACAAGATCTTAGTTTATACAGTTCACTTGTGCTTGTATTTGTAGTGGAAGATAAAATGTTCATTAGTTGCTTGTAAACATTTGAGGGTCAAGTTCAATTGAACTAGAAATAAACTTCAAAATGTAATAATTGAAGAATTCATATTTTAACATTATTTTTATAAGACACTCAGTAATTTTAGTAGTTTGGACTTTATACTCCTGAAACATTTACTCAAATCCCTGTGGTGCAAAAATGAAGTGACTTTTATGGTCAGGACCTAAAGTGCGCATGTATCGCTTTTCATTTCTCATATGTTCTACTCTTTAGCTGTTTCCTCTCTGTACATTACCTGAGCATATCTCTTACAGGCTTTTTCCCCCTTTTCTCAAACATATTAACTAAGCTAAAAAAGAAAATTAGAATGACTAATATTTATATTCTTAAATGAATTATTTTTGGAATGCCCTCAAGCATTTATTTTTAAGCTAATAGTTATTATATACCGGTATCTTCATTTTGTGCTAATTTCTGCTTATTAAAAAAAATATTTTATTTATTTATTTTTAGAGAGAAGAAAAGGCAGGGAGAAAGAAAAGGTGAGAAACATTGATTGGTTGCCTCTCTTATGTGCAGAATCTGCAACCCAGTCATGTGCCCTGAATCTAACTGGTGAGTTTTGTTTTGCGAGACGACGTCCAACAAACTGAGCCACACTGGTCAGGGCTAATTTCTGCTTATTAATGTCATTATTTTTCCTTACAACATAGGATAAGCATCAAATTATTATTTTATATTTATATATTGTTAAATGTAAGTTATATATTATATGTAACATGTTATATATTAAATATATATCTTGGGTGTCTTTGTAACAATGACCTACATTACACATTTTTAAGTTATTTTCTGAGGTCTTAGATAATTAAGTGTCAATTGGGACATAAACAGGTACCTTTTGCATTACTACCTTTTTCTGTAAAGTATTAATAATATGCTTCACCAGTCTTAATTACTTTAATGACCTACTTAATTTAACAGATTCAACTTTTTTCATTTGTAATTTTGCCAGAATAATTGGATAACTAGGCAATGCATGTACCTAAACAAATTAGGTATTTTACTAAAACTTCATTATTCACATTTCATTAGATAAAAAGTTAGATTTTTTTAAATTAACTTCAATCATACCACAGAATCAGATTCAACATTCAACCATACTTTGCCCTTTGAGATTTAAATTGTTCACAATATAAAGTACAATCAATTCCATATCAGTAATAAGATGCTTGTACTGGGAAGTGTCATTTCAAATTCCTTGAGCTTAAAAGAAATCAAGATGCACTTTATAAGAACTAGGTACCAGAAGTAATGAGAATTTAAGTACTCTTTTTAGTGTCCTTTTTATTTGAATGCAAATTTAAATGAATATCACCAACTTTATTTGGATTGTTGCAAGTGGTTCATGTCAATTGACCAAGATGACATTAATGTTTCCTTCAAGTTGCTAAAATGTAAACAGTATTCTTCCTGACCAGAAGCCCCTAACTTGCCTTTTTTAAGAGCATATATTTTGGTAAACTTTTAAATCATCTGTCTGCCCTTTTGAGATATAAATCTTTTTAAACCCTTTTGCCAGTTTTACAACCCAGGAATGTCTTTCTTAAGGACTTGGGAGCTGTATCCCTTTGAAATGTGACCATCAAAGAAGATAGCCCCTTACATCCCAGATTTTCAGCAACCGTGGGCGCTTAACTTCAGCTGGGAGCATACCTTGCTTTACTGAGGTAAGTTTCAAAAAGGGGGAAAGTGAAGTATTTCCCTTCTGCATCAAATGAGAATTTTGTCATAGACTCATGTCATCAAGTTGAGTTAGCCTCACTCTATAAAAGAAAAGTAAAAGAAAAGTTTTTATCACCTCTTGTTTGGACATTATCTATCTCCTCCACTAGAAAGCAGAATACTAGCATGGGGTATTTCTAAAGTTATGATTTTATTATTATTTTACTGTCCACTAGGGTACCTGGCATACTTAATGTGGAATGGCTAAATACTTTACCAAATATAGTCAGATCAAGCAAACTCTGAATAAATAAAAGGCAAAACAAGGGAAATTGTAGCCAGAACAACTGTATACTCATGAGTTCGTGGAGAGGAACAATGAGAGAGAAAGGCAATTGTAACTTTATGGGCTGTGGATGAACCAATGTAATGCAGGTTAATAACACTGTTATTGTAAATACATATTTACAATATGGGGATTTGAGATGGGCCATTATAAATAGGGAAAATAAAAGTTTACTTTTCATTAAAACATAATACTACTTAAAATAATTTATATAACTCGTATATAAATGTATCTGCCTCACTCTTTCCCTCTCTCTTCCCCTCTCACATTTCTGTAATTTTCCAAATGATTTGTATTAGCACTGGAACCTACCAAGTATTATATTGACCAACTCTATTGTGTTCTACCAATCTTTATTTCTACTTACATGATATGTAAATGGTTAAAGCAATTGTTATCATTCAAAATTATTATTGATAAAAGTGCAGTTTAGGGAAACCATTGACGCTGAAAATAACAGTCGTACATGGGAACCATAAAAACCATGAGTGAATATTTCTGAAGTATGAATTCAGATAAACTCATACAGGTTTGAGTGCATGGAGAAGTTGTGATTTAGATTCCAGCTTCATGAGTAAAACCCTTACAAGTCAAATCGTAGGCAACTGAAAACTACAAGTTTGAAGTAAAGCAGAAAACAGAAATGTCCCCTTACATCTCTCTAATACAGCTCTAAAAAATATTGTTTTGGGAAGTGACCCACTCAGGAAAAAGAAGGGAAAAAGGAGAAGAGGGATAATAAAAGTTCAGTGACTCATGGTATGCTAAATGCTGATGATTTATGGAACTCAGTTTAAAATAATTGTCACTATAGTCGAATTTTAAATAAGTTGGTACTATTTAACTGCTTAATTAATTTTAAAATTTATTTTTCTCTCTATTTTGAAGAAGTTAGGAACTATTACTTATTGGTTATTTTTCATTTTATCACTGAATTCCTAACTTGCTTGATAGCATAGACTACTCAGCTATCTTAAAGGGCTCACTGCATTCCTACTTATCACTTATGCCAAACACAGAAAGGCCTAAAGGTGATTTTGAGTTTATCCACACAAATCATTCAAGTAGCCAAAATCTCTTTGTGAATCTCTTTAGTGAGAGAGAATCACCCTGAAACTGTAAAAGAAAAAAAAAAACTGCATATATTTTGTTAATCTTTCCCTTGGCTTTCCTTTATTGCTTCTGATGAGGTGAATAAGCAGTATTTCATCCTCAAATTACCCATGCATCTTACAGTGCTAAGTTTTAAAATTAGTATAAAGAGAATGACATATGCTCCAAATCTCTGATTGTAAAAATTGTATTATTATGATGGGTTATAAATATTAGATTTATTCTGTTAATTATGTAGTATTTCTTTACATGAATAACATTGCAAATACTGAGTAACTCTAGGAATAACTTTTTTGAAACAAGGAAAGAAGACTTGTTAGGTGGTTTTCAGTATAAAGACATGACATACCTCAAAAATGATTAGAAAAGATTTTGAACATGATGAAAAGTCATGAACAGAGATTATAGTTTGTTTTGAAAGAACAAAACATTTCAATGAACAAAATGACATCTCACAGACATGCCCCAGGGTGATTAAACTCTTAGAGTCATTTCTTATGACTTCTTTTATAAAAATTTAAGTGTTCAAAAAAATAATCTCTTACTGAATTTATAAAGAAAAGTATGTTGACCTAAGTTCTCAGTTATACTATGGTAGAGAACAATTTCAGAAATAAAAGCATGGCCAAAACCACTGATGCTGAATTATAACACATATCTGCACATACCACAGACATGCTGCAAGTAATCTTTACAAGATAATTTCCTCAGCACTGCTAAAAAAAAACCTGATTAATATCCCTGCAAGAGATGCCTCTTAGATAACTAAATTTTAGTAAAGACCCTTTAATATTACCAAAATATTGCCAGGTCTAACACAGCCTGATATGTAGCATACATATAAATCTAGAACAAACAACTCAATGATACCATAGATATTAAGTTGATCAGCCTATTAAAATAGTATATTCAGTTCTAGGAAGCATATTTTAAAACACAGTTCAAAATGAACCTTTTCAAAATTTCTTTTTGCCAAAGTAGAATCATATCAATAAAATGGTAAGGAATGTTGACATTGTCACATGAGGACAAATTTTCTACTCTACCTTGCAAAATTTTAATCACGCATCATTTGCAAATGACATGAGAAACACTAGTATGACTATGAAAGCTTTATTCCTTTAGTGACTTCTTGAATATATTAGAATGGATAATGCATGTTCCCAAATATATGTGCATAAGTAGATATATTGCAAAGGAAAAAAATAGCCTTCAAGTAATTTCTCTGTCACTTCCTTCACATTCTAAGGCACTTTAGAAAAGTCTGTGTGGGAAGGAGCTGAAAACATACAAGGGAAAAAGAAAGCCTCTTCTATAAATGGTGCTGGGAAAATTGGAAAGCACATGCCAAAGAATGAATCTTCACTGTTATATGCCCATATATACAGCGACTAACTCAAAGTGAATCAAAGAACTAAATATAAGACCTGAAAAAGTACATTACATAGAAGAAAACAGGTACTGAACTTATAGACCTTAGTTTTAGAATGAATTTCATGAATTTGACCCCAAAGGCAGGGAAAGTAAAAGCAAATGTAAATGAACCAGACTGTATCGGACTGTATCAACTAGAAAGCTCCCCAGAGCCAAAAAAGAAAAAAATCAACAAAACAAAAAACAACCAAACAAATGGAAGAAACTATTTGTAAAAAACAGATCCAACAAAGGGTTAATATTCAAAATATATAAAGAACTCATACAACATACAGATAAAAAAGCAAAAATTCAATTTAAAAAATGAGAGAAAACCTGGACACTTCTCCCATGAAGACATACAAATGGCCAAGAGATATATGAAAAAGATGCTCCATTTTACTAGCCATTACGGAAATGCAAATCAAAACTACAAGATACATGTTACACCTGTTACAATGGCTGTTATCAATAAGACAAGTAATAAATGTTAGAGAGGTTGTGGAGATAAAGGAACCCTCATTCACTGCTTGTGGCAATGTAAACTGGTACAGTCACTGTGGAAATAGTACGGAGGCTCTTCAAAAAACTAAGAATAGAGTTACCACATGGCCTAGCAAACTGTCTTTTGGGTTTCTATACCAAAAAGTTGAAACATTTATTCACAAAGACACATGCTCACCTATGTTCATTGCAGCATTGTTCACAATGGCTAAGACATGAAGACAACCACAGTGTCCTTTGATAAATGGTGGATAAAGAAGATGCACTACATATATTCAGTGGATTACTGCCGACAAGAAAAGATGAAATGCTGCCATTTGCAACAACACGTTTGGATCTTGAGAAGATCATACTAAGTGAAGAAAGTCAGACAGAAAAAATCAAGAGCCATTTGATTTCACTCATATGTGGGATATAAAACTGAAAGCAACAAATAAAACAAGAAAAATAAACAAACAAACACTCATAGACACAGGCAACAGTATGGTGGCTACCAGAGGGAAGGGGGTAGAGGATACCAAAGGGTAAAGGGGTCAGATATATGGTGGCAGGAGAAGATTTGACTTTGGGTAGTAAACACACAATGCAATATACAGACGATGTGTCATAGAATTGTGCACTTGAAGCTTACTAACCAATGTCACCCCACTAAATTTAATTTTAAAAAGGGAAAATAAGGGATGGGGGACAGTGTTTTAACTTCTTTGTATAGTTAACCATTTGATTTAGTAAGCCTAAACTGGAGTCAAAGTGCAGTATATGAGCTTCTCCATTCCCATTGAATGAGACCCAGCATGATATGGCACTGTGATATCCTGAAAAGGTTAATCTTAACTGCAACAATGACGATCTCAAAAATAACAGTAGCTAAAGGATATGGAAGTTATTTCTTATTATTATCGAAATTTTTAAGGTTGGTAAGCTTACCTGGGAGTCTCCTTATGTGGTAATTCATCATCACCATCAGAAAGGATATCATGGATCACTTCCTTAAATTAAATGTGCATCAAAATTTGAAATTATTTCTCAGATTTTCTATAATTAAAAATCGTTCTAATTATTAAAATAAACTACTAGTGACTCTATCTTCCTGAATATTTTAAAATATTAAGAAACATCATTTACAGAATAAAAAAATATATCAAAACCATAGTTGTCTATCTATAAATTGAGTCATTGCTATTTAATTGAAAAAGAAAATATATTATAGCCACTGCAAATATTCATTTAAAGGGTCCCAGAAATCTTTTTCTAATATTATTTTTTCTAAAAAAAATTAAATCATTTTTTCTAACTCATGTTTAATATTTCAATCAAAAAAAATTTTTCTCATTCCAAATATATGCAAGTTCAGATCTTGCCCTTAAATTTCAGATCCACACACTCAACTGCTTACCTGGATTCTTCCACAGCCACCTGGGAAACAGCATACATTTGACCTTTGAAAAGCACGGCTTCAACTGAGACAACTTATACCGTGTATCTTTCAACAAATATATGGGGTCCTTGCTATCATGGGTGTCCATCCACAGATTCAACAAACCAGGATGGAAAACACTATTTTCACATTCCCAATAGTCATTTCTGAACTGCATATTGCCAACTGCGCTTTGAAAATATGTTTTTCATTGATGGTTGGTTAAATCTGTGGATATGAAGAAACAACTGTAGTTAAGGTTTGGGGAAGTCAAACTTTTTTTTTCCTCAAACCATCTATTGTTATACTTTAGATAAAGTAAATTCAAATTTATTTTATTTCACTTAGCTATCAAGTGAATTTTTTTTTGTTTAAATGACCTGATAAACATTGACATGCATATTCTTTTGTTTTCCCTTTACTTCCAATCAACCAGAAAGTTAGAAGCAATGTTCAAAGAGAATACGAGCCACTAAGCCCTTTGGGCTCACATGGGGTGCCTCTGTATCAGCTTTAAACTTTAGTTCATTTTCTGGCCATCTCATTTCCCAAGGGCTGTAACATCTAGCCTATTATGAAGACTGTTTCTGTCTTTGCTGATCTTACATTCATTTATGTTGTCTATGATTCAGCTTGGCTTAATTATGCTAGCAAAATTTTGCAAGGAAAACTTTGTAACCAGGACCCAAATATATATGCTTTGTGAAAGGAATACAAAACATTTATAAATAAATGAGTTACAATATTAAAAGACTACCCTACATAAGAAAATTAAAAGTCTGAAACTGCTTGCCTGAATAAAATATTTGAAAGCTGAGAGCCCATTAAGTAATCAATGTATTCATTCTTCACACTTCATCACTGTGAGAGTCAGAGCAATTGATTTAACCTCGGAAAAATGTTCATAGGTATCCAGAAAATTTCCTTCAATTCATTCTGCCTCCCACTTTGAAAATGAAAATTACTAAAATCTCCTGGGAATGAGGAGGCTATATGAAAATGAAATCTTTATATAAACAATGGCTAAGGAGAAAGGAAGAATATGTAACCGACAATACAAATAGGTCAAATGGCAGTTTGGACATTTGGATTATTTTATTTTTTGAATCCAAGGAGCAATGCTTTTGAGTCAGCATTGTTTTGTCCTGGGTTCACTTGGTTTCATTAATATGTTACACAGACCAATCGGATAATCATGTAACTAATGAAATACAAGAGACTCTTAGAACAAACACATTAGCATGACAGCACAGCATGTCAGGAAACACTCAAAGAAAATACTTCAGCATATTTTTGCCTTTTGTAAATGACAAAGAAAAAAGACTGTTTTAAGTTACACTTTTTTTTTTATTAAACAAGTACTTACAAGACTTCTATATGTTCCTCCTCTTAAGAACTGTTCTGAGAGAGAGCTATGACCAGTGACACAATAAGGAGAATTATCTTCAAATTGGGAGAGTAGGACAAACATACCTAAAGGATTTGAAGCAGAAAGAAAGTGAGTAGTTAATAAAAGAATGCACATCTGAGCTAAAATATTTCAAATTTTATGCCTCAATTTGTTAAATGCCAGCCAGTGCATTAAAAGCATTGGTAAATGCAAATGAAATCCTCAATCTTCTATCCATATCCTTTAGTGGATGATAAAATATGAGAGATGTGCACAATACAGAGAAATTAGTTTACTTGTGAGTTATAAAACACTCATTAGAAATTTAATAAAATAACTATTACCATTATTTCCTTAAAGGAAGTACTTTTGTGCTAAAAGATATAAAAGCTACAACTTTATCATGTCTTACAATAAGTACATTATATAAATGATCAGAAATGACCACATAGTCCTCATTTTTTTCTTTGCATATAAGAAAATATTACTATTTGTCATATGGGAATGAGTGACATACCGTGATTTCAAACTTGCTACGTTTATGCAAACATAAAGTAGCATCTCAAGGAATTCATAGTTCATGGAACACACATGGAAAACACTTCTCTTAACAATGTTTCATTGAGATTTGTGATCAATTATTGTTAAAAACATTGAACATATGATTTTGTTCTTGAGAATAACATCTGGAAGAAAGGATATATACATCGAATAATTTTAAAACTTATTACCATTGCATGAATGTAATACTCTTTGATATTGTGTCACAATCCTTGAATATATTACTTCGTCTTTTCATTCTGCTTTCTCTTTACATTTCAGTTTTACATTTTCTGTTTACATATCTTTAACTTCATTGATTCTGTCCTTGGCCTTGCCCAGCTTTCTACTGAGCCCATCAAGGCATTCTTCGTCTCTGTTAGAGTATTTTTTAATTTTGAACATTTCCATTTGATTCTTTTCTAGTGTTTCCATTCTGTTACATTATTCATCTGTTCTTTTATGTTGCCTAACTCTTCCCTTAGAATCTTTAGCATGTTAACCATAATTCTTCTAATGTCCCAGCCTGATAAACCCAAAATCTCTGTCACAATTGAATCTGGTTCCAATTATTCCTCTGTTCCTGTCAGCTGTGTTTTTGTTTGTTTGTTTCTTTTGTCTTTTTTATACCTTGTAATTTTTTTTTGTTGAAAGCTAGACATGGAAGAATATGTAACAGAGGCTGAGATGAATAGAACTTTGGTTTGAGATTTTAAGTTTAACTGCCTAGGATTAGTCTTTGTTTACTGCTTGCTGTTTCTCTTGGTATCAGAGGCTAAATTTCTCCTTTTATCCTGTTTTCACCTCTTGTTATCCTTGGTTTTCCCTAGACATTCCTTCCTAAATAACACCTAAGAAAGGCATTTCTTTCCTTGTAACATTGTTATTATTCAGGATTTCTATTGGCTTTTCAGAAGAGCTGTGGAGAGAAGTGTTCTGTAGTCCTATGGTTATGACTCCATTTTAAGTTTTTAGTCAGCCTGTGTCCATGGGCTGTGACCTTCACAAGCGCCTATCTATTTTGTCTCTTTTCTTAGGTGAGATAGGACAGCTTGGGGAACTGGACTTGGGTATTTCCTTTACACTATGTAGAAGGGTGGATAGGGCTAAAGCTTTGTATTTCTCATCTTCCACATGGAAGGCTACAGGGGGCTGGAGTTGAATATTTTCCTTCCCCTAAGGTTCTTTAAGCTCTAATAACCATGCAGTCAGTTAGGCTCAGCTAAATAGTTTCCCTTGAGGTCAGGTTTTATTAAGGGTAATAGCTGCTGTGGGCATAGTCCAAAATTGCTACTTTTATACTTCCCCATTTTAAGCACAAACTTTGTTATTCTGACTATTACAGTTGCTGTGAGGGATGAACTGTTTTTTGTCTCTAACCCAGGAGTTTTATGTCTTCTACCAAGATCAAAATATGTATTTTTACATTTTATAATATTACCTTTGTTCTTCCCGCATCTTACCTTTCAGGGAAAAAAATTCTGAGCACAAGTAGGGTGTGGCTGGAAATAAGGTGAATTTATAGCTATTGGAATGGTATAAAGTTATTTGTGCTGGTAGAGAGAAAGCATCAGTCACAGTAGACGTTAGTTAAACTTTATTTTTTTTAACTTTTACTAACTCTAACACCCACTGCCAGGCATCTCTTATCGTGTTCTATTTGTCTTAATCCTTAACCTTACGGGGGAGTCTACCAGGGACAGCATGGTATACCCCCAGCTCCATAACTTCCCTCAGAAACCATCTGTGCAAAATCTTAGGATACCTTCCCAACCCTTATTTTCATAGACGTTGTTCAGTCATTCTAGTAAACAGATTAGTAATGCTATTCTAGCCCTGGCCGGTGTGGCTCAGTGGACTGAGGACTGGCCTGAGAACCAAATCGTTGCCAGTTCCATTCTCAGTCAAAGCACATGCCTGGGTGGCAGACCAGTCCCCCTCTCGGGGGTGCACAAGAGGCAACCATGCATTGATGTTTCTCTCCCTCTCTTTCTCCCTCCATTCCCCTCTCTCTAAAAATAAATAAATAAAATCTTTAAAAAATAATGTTATTCTGTTTATTGCGTGGACTAACAAGTGAGGTTATATTAATTATTTTCAGGCAATTGCTCCAAAAAACAAGCATTAGATTCATGTTTACAAACCCATTCATCAGACTGTGATCTATTTCAAATGAGGCTACCCTTGGATCACTGGATGAGTTTGCAGCAAGATAATAAACTTGTTATTCATGATTACACTTCACACAGTGGTCTCTACCATGCAAGTCATTCTATTAGAAAAGATGGTGTACGCTATGTCCCTGACTTTAGCTTAAGTGATCAGTAATATAACTTGGAAATTATTCATTCAACCTCATTGTGCTATAGTTATTAGGAATGGTAGAAAAGCTTCTTGGGTGTAAAGATATAGTCTGCTATTGTAAACACATCCTGCTATATAGATCCTCCTCGACTTTTGATGAGGTTACATCCTGATAAAACCTTTGAAAATTGAAAAATACCTTAAATCAAAAGGCATTTAATACTCCTAACCCACCAAACATCATAACCTAGCCTAGCCTACAATAAACACGCTCAGAACACTTACATTAGCCTACAGTTGGACAAAATCATCTAACATAATGAATGTAATGTGCAGTATCAGTCGTTTAACCTCACAATCATGCGAATGGCTGGGAGCTGTGGCCTGCTGCTCCTGCTGCCAAACATCATAAGATAGAATCTTATAGCACAGTGTTAGCATGGGAAAAGGACAGACTTCAAAATTCAAAGTATGGTTTCTACTAAACGCATATTGTTTTTGCAAAACTTCAAATTGAAAAATCATAGGTCAGTTACCATCTGTATTTGGATTAATGCCTCAAGTTAGGCAGAGAGGTTGGTACAGAAACTTATGGAAAAACCCACTTGGGTTTCTGTAATCCCTAATAGATTTTAGAATTTGTAGCACTGGCTGGGTATGACATCTTCATGGACATTCTTGCCCTCATTCTTCTCCTTGTGAGTCCATTGATAGAAATTAAGTTAATTCTAAATTAGACAAGTTGAATGAATTTGGTAACAGTCAGTGTCCATCCAATTAATCACAGACACCAACAAAATGGCACACTCAGGACAATTCACCAGAAACCAGGAAAAAATTTGAGGTGGATATTGATAGGAGACATGTCGTTATATCTTTCATGTTTCTGCATGACTTATGAAAAGAGTCACTGCTTGTCTTTGTTCCAGGGTATCTTCTCAAGGAAGCTTGTATCATAAACAATCTTGGAAGATAGAGATCATGAACATCTCTTTCCAGAACAAAAAAATAATTTTTATTATAGTCTTGAAAATAGAGACAGTGTCTTCTTCTGTAGGAAATATCAGGCATATTCACTGCACATTATTACAGAGTTAGGATCACTAGGCTCAATTTTCTCTTCTATAATGCAATCATCCCCTTGTTTAGGTTTCTTCTATTTCTCTTCATATAGCCCTGTAGAAATTGTTACTTGTGGAACTTATACAAATGCTAGTACTTTGGCTACTGACTTTGCCATTAAAAACAAACTTCCTTTGTTTTTGAATCAGAAAGCTTAATTCTTTTTACCAGCACTCATGAACTGATTGCAGGCTAATTTGTAAACTAGAAAGTCCTACACTTAATCTTAGCCAAAAGGCTGAGAAGCAATTAAACTAGAAAGTCCTATAAAAACCAAGACCACTCTCATTTTTTACCACTATATACAATATATTAAGTTGAATTACATAAAAGAACTAAATAAAAACACTTAACACATTATATAAAGAAGTATGAAAGTGTATCTTAGTGACCTTAAAAAATGTCCTAAACAGGATGCACACACAGAAAATTAACTATTAAAATAACAAAATTCGCAACTGCAATTCAATTCAAGCTAAGGACTTAATTTCATCAGCAAAATGTAGGGTAGACTTAAGGGAAATTTCATGATTAGTATTGCCAGAGGTAAGAGGGAGAAACTCAAAGTAATTCATTCAGATTATGTCATGGAAATTGAAAGAGATCAGAGCTGATATTATTAGCTTCAGAAGAAGCAAATACAATATTTTGGGGGGTAAACCAACACCAAATTAGACCCTAAACATTCCACAAATTAATCTCCATCAATTATAGAATCAAAGTTACATTATTTTTTAGTTATTTTAGTATAAGTTGAAGTCATCTAGTCCCTATTCCTCTTTCATTTGCATTTTTTAAGAACAAAGTTATTTGCTTACATAACCATGTAGCAATTGCCAAATAAGGACATTAACATTCACCTAAAACTATTATCTATTCTGCAGATTTTAAAAATATTTCCCAGTTGTTTCAATAATGTCCTCATGGCAAAATGAAAACTAAAATAAATCCTGTATCCAAATAATCTTCTCTAGCATGTTGCTTCACATCTCTCTTTATTTTCCTCCAGTTCAGTCTTTCACAGTCTTCATTGACAGTGCTGTTTTGAATAATTCTGGCCTACAAAGTGGGCCTATCAGGTATATTTTTAAGGTGGGTGGAGAAAGAGAGGGAGAGAAACATCAATGTGAGAGAGAAACTTGAATGGTTGCTCCTCCCATAAGCACCTACCTGCCTGGGATGAAACCTACAAACCAGGCATGTACCCCGACTGAGAATCAAACCCATGACCATTTGGTTTGTAGGATGACACCCAACCAACCAAACCACACTAGCCAGAGCCCATCTGGCATTTCTTCATGATCATGTTAAAGTGATGCATATTTTGACAACATGACAGAGGTGATGTTTTATTCATTCCAGTCTATTAGAGGCTCTTGATAATAGTTTGTCTCAATATTGGGTGTTAACTTTGACTGCATGGTTAATGCAGTTTATGCCAAATTTCTAGCATTAATTTTTCCCTCTGTGTTATTACAAAGTATGTTTGGGGTGATATTTTATGTGTATGCATAAGTGATTACTCATCAAATATTTACTCATTTCACTTTATATATACATCCATTGATGACTCTTGTCAAGTGTTTCTAAATAGTCATCTTTTAACTCAATCATTTTTTACATTTATCAGTTGGAATTAATTATAAAAGCTTTTCTTTCAAATATTCATATTAATTGATATTTTGAAAAGCTATCTCATATTTATGCTGTGGCTTTATATTATCTTTGATTAAAGAATATAGACTTATGGAGCTAATTAATATATAAATTCAACTATATATCATCCCAAAGTACCTCAGAAAGAGTGATTATAAAATTAAATCAATATATAACAACTAACTTGTGATTAAATAAAAATGTACAGCATAGAATTTAAGTCATTATCACTAGGGCTCTTAACTAATTTCCTTATTTTTAATCCTCACCTGAGGATATATTTATTGATTTTAGACAGACGAAAGGAGAGAGAGAGAAACATCAGTGTGAGAGAGAAACATTGACTGGTTGCCTCCCATATGCACCTGGAACTGGGATTGAACCTGCAACCTTCTGATACACGGGTTGATGCCTCTGTGTGCCAACAAACTGAACCATGGGCCAGAGCTTCACTAGTTCTTTTACTTCGGTGAAATTTAATATGTTTTACACAAAGATTATTATTTGAATGCCAAGCTGCTATACTTGCTTTGATTCTATAGAGAACTATCATGTAGTATTCATATTTAAAGAAAAATAAGTAGTCATGACATTTTTTCTATTAAATAATTTAGAGCCATGCTATTGTCATGTATTGTTACATGACAACATGAAAGATGATAAATAATGATATGCATCCAAATACATGTTCAGTGTTAATTATTTTACAATCCTATCCACTCCTGTTTACAGAAAAGAACATGAATAAAATTCTGATGTGGATTAAAGTTTGACTGTAATCAATGATGTTTCATCAAAAATCATCTTGTGACAGAACACATTGGAAATTAAACTGCTCCAAGACAACTCGTGAAATGAAACTTTATTAGAAAGGAGTGCTTCAAGAATGCTAACAATTTGTTCATAAATTAATATGTACCAAATTATCCTAATTTTCAAATTATTCATTTTTCTATATAAATAGGGTTGCTATAACATAAATGTGACAATTTAGATTTTTCTCTTTTATTTTTATCTTAATCCTCCCCTGAGAAGGCAGATTGTAGATGATAGATAGACAGATTTGAGAGAGAGAGAGAAACATTGATGTGAGAAAGAAACATCAATCAGTTGTCTCCTCTACATACCCAAACTAAGGATGATACCATAACTGAGGTATAAGCCCTGACCAGGAATTGAATTTACAACATTTTGGTGTATGGGATGATGCTCCAACCAACTGAGCCACCTGAACAGGGCTAGATTTTTCTCTTTAATGTAGAATCTCAGTTTAATTCAAAATGTTTAATCCTTACCTTCTATTTTTAATCAATATTATTTTTAATTAATTTTTTTATTGTTGTTCAACTACAGCTGGCCTTATTTTCCCATTACTCTCCCCTGCCCTACCTCCTATCACCCACATTCAATCTTCCCTGCTCCCCACCCAACCTCCATTGTCCTTGTCCCTGGGTCTTTTATACAGGTTCCTTGACTTGTCCTTTCCTCTCTTTTCTCCCATCATTCCCCTCCCCCTTCCCCTCTGGTCACTGTCAGATTGTTCTTTATTTCTGTGTCTTTGATTCTGTTTTTCTATTTTGCTCACTTGTTTGTTTTATTGATTAGGTTCCACCTATAGGTGAGATCATAGGCTATTTGTCTTCCACCACCTGGATTATTTCACTTAGCATAATGCTCTCCAATTCCATCCAAGCTGTGGCGGAGGATAGGAGCTCCTTCTTTCTTTCTGCTGCGCAGTATTCCATTGTGTGAATGTACCAGTTTTTTCATCCACTTAATTACTGTTGGGCATTGAGGCTGTTTCCAATGTTGGCTATTGTAAATAATGCTGCTACCTTCTAAAAATGATACTCTTTTACAATTTTAATGTAAATTTGTATTCATTTTTCCTCACAGTAGAAAAAAAGTAAGTAAAACTTTCCAACTGGGACCAAAAATGTCCATTCTGGAAAAAGCACTTTTAGTGTATTATAAAATATCTCTCTAGTTTTCTTTCAAAGCTATATTAATCACTTTAACATTCCACACACAAAAAACTTCCTCTTCTTTTCATCTGAAAACACTATACTTTTTCTTTTATCATCAATCTCTACTTTATTAATACCTTAAATGCTTATATAGAGTTGGTATATTCCTTGAGAAATTTATTCTTAAAAATAAAGATGATCTCTCTAAATTAAATATAAAAATGTTTTAAGTATTAACATTGATAAAATTACTTTATTCAATAATTTTATATCTTTTGATGTATGTGTTGCAGTATAATTGTACAATGAAGTACAATGACGATAACAATATTTAATTCAGTAAGTTATGTAATATACAATCAAATTTACTTGTAAGAACTAAATGCACTTTAAGATTTATAATATAATTTATTTCTCTGTGGCTTCTTTGTTAAATAAATATATATAACAATTAACAAAAATAAGTCCCACATATTTGTAGCAGCTAAAATCAACTACACATTTTTAATTAATGTGCTCTTTCATTCTATTTTGATCAATAATAATGTTATATTCTATAAAGTGTTAAATTTAACTTATATTTATATGTGAATTCACACAAAGCATGACAATGTTATTTATACTTTCAAATATAAAAAGACAATATGATTTACTGTCAGTCTATGTGCTTTCTACAAAAAGAAAATGATTATAATAAATTATTAGAATTAATAATATAGATAAAAGCAAAACTATTATGAATTAAGATTGCATTCATTTTCACTGATCAATTTGAATGTGGGAAGTTGCCATTATAGACACTAAATTGAAAAAGAAAGGTATGATTTCCACCTTCCCATTTACTCATCTATAAAATGAGGGAGTGAGAATAATTTTAAAGAAGGTATCCAGTGTCTCCAGCATATAGAAGATATGGCAAAAGTAGTCTTACAGTTGTGAGTGTATATGAAACACAGAATTTATTTTTGTATTAATTATTGTATTATTTTTCATATGAACTGTAAACCCACTTTTGCCTCACCTTATATTTAATAAAATTTATTAAAATTATTGTCAGTATTATGAACATCCCTGAAACCCTTCACATTGAATCAGTCTTGCAAAAGTCTGTATCTCTACCAATCTAACATGATACTTGATATACATGACATGGGGACTAGACTGAAAGAGAGTAGAAGAGAGAGAGCTATGGATTAGAACTTTGAATAAATGCCAGACTTGTCTCTGCTTCTAAATTTAGTTGCCATTTGAGCAAGTTATATAACTTCTGCCTCTATTTCCTCATATGTAAAATACTATATTGAAATGTAAGTTAGAAAAATGACATCAAAATATATAGCTGCAAACTTGTTAATTCCCTGAGTCCACCTTTACCTGATGGGGAAACTCAAGCTCATTACGTGTATTTTGATATCTACCCTTGAAATACCGCAGAAAGTGAGGCCTTCCTGGGCAGTATTTATCAAAGCAGAACTCTGCTTTCACTAAGGTATTGTTCTCAATAAGACATGCTTTCAGCCAGAAAAATAACAGTCCCATTTGTCTTTGCTCTAACTTTTTCACGGTCACTATTTCGCAATACTCCACCTTCTAATAAATAACTACCTGCTTTCTCTCAGTCTCATTAATTCTACCTTCAGTCAACTCCTGGCTGAAGCCTCGCTAGGGTGCTTTTCTTCAAGTAGACTTTGGCAATAATGATAGAGAAAAGTGATTAGGCTAGGATTAGATTTTTAACCTTCTGGTTTCACAGCAAAATAGAATGGCAAGTCTGTAGGTGAGGGGCTAATATCAAATTCCTGTTTAGAAGAAGAGTGTATGTTAGATGAGTAAGATCACTCTTTATTTTCACATTATTAAGTCAGGCCTAATTTTTGAAATAAAGTCACTAAATTATGTAGAATTTATTTTTTATAATTTTGGATGTTTTAAACTGTTGGACTTGCTTTAAATTTTAAAGTAATGATTTTCCTTTTTAAATGTCATATACCAAAATGATTTTTCAAAAATGTTATTAACTTATAGTCACAATGTATAGCAAATATACAGATAATAAACAAAAGAATAATATTGAGGAGACTCTATCACAGATGAATTCAGGTGAATTCACTACTTTTCTGTTCAGCCAATGGTGAATCATCTTTCCGTACTTTTAAAAGATGCATAATTAATGGAGTGGAATGGAAATTAAAGTACATAAGAATTTCATACCTCTAGGAAGAAATAGCAGAAACTCTATACAGGATTTTTTTTTAATTGAAAAATCTTTATCTGGAAAATTTATCTGAACAATTATATACGTACAGGAGAAGCCATCATTTTGATTTGATCATTTGCATTCAGTCAATGTCCATGAGGGTTTGTTAAAAATTGAAAGCTAGATTTTATAGAAAAGTTACATTTTCTTGATTGTAATCCAGGAAACCAAGTCTGAGGATCTTGACTTCTCATTTGGGTAAACCAAAAACTCCACCTGGAGGACTGGATAGAGCAGACATAACCTTTCTTACGTACATGACAGGGAGCTCCAGCAGCTGCAGGCTGGCAAAGCAGTATGTTACCCCCATCTTGTGTCCAAGACTTGTTTTCAGGGGTTCCAGACAAAGGAAGCACATGTCCTATGCATGACTCTAAACTACATTACCTCAGTGTTAAAAAAAAAAAAAAGAAAAAAAGGCCAAGAAACAGTCACAGGACAGGAGGCCACTCCCAAAAGTTGATAAGGAGGAACTTACAATCCATTTCCAAAATAATACACATTCCTTCTGGGCAGCTGCCCTCTGATCAGCCCTCTCTCATGAGAGGGAGAAGGGCCATGTATTGACCCCACGCTGATAGACGTCAAAAATAACACCTTCTATCTATATTCCATAGAAGGTCCAAACTAGCTTGTTCATTAAGGTTTATTAACCAATTTAAGCTTCAAACTGAGATATGAACTGTTGATTCACAAAATTATTATACCCTTAAAATTCAAATATGTACAGGAGAACAACAACTTATGCTGAACCACTGGAAAAATATTTTAAATGTATGTTTATACTTTACAATTAATATGTTTTATTTCTATACTGTGAAGTATTTCACTAGCCATCAAAAACATGTTTGGTAGCTGTTTCTGCTTTATAACCTAGAATAGAACTTCTCTTTTCCAGATGACCTATTATTTAGCTGATTCATGGCTGTGTTTTAAAATTTAAAGGTCAACTCTTCCCATTAAACATATTAATATGAAGCAATATGCTTTTGATTAAAATGGCTTCTGTTTTAACCTTATTACTGTTGTGACATGAATGCTGAAGGAAGAAAAAAAATTTGAAGGGGAACATAATTTGTCACCCCCAAACATGACACTTTGTCAAGAGGTTTATTTTGAGCTCAAAGCAATTAAAACCCAGCAGATTCAGGAAAAGCTTTTTCTTTCCTCTCAATTACCTAAATTTACATTGGAAAGAGGCTTGTACCAAGAGAAGAGCTATGACCAGCTATAAGGTTTTATCTAAGAGATTTATCTGCATAACAGGGTAACCTTTGTTTTCCAAACATCCTATCTACCTTCCTGTGAATGACTTTTCTTCCCTTTGTGTCTTCATGAGGCTGGAGATGTCAAGAAGGAGGAAAGTCCCAGGGCTAAAATAAAGAACGCTAATATAGGACCCAGACCCTGTTCTAAGACTGGTAGTTCCTGCTTTCTGGAAAAGCACTGAATCCTGGTGAATCGGGAACATACCTGTGCAGAAGATGCTACATGACCGCTGCTTCATTCTAATAGTATTATAATAAGCTAGCATTGTGGGACCACCTTCCCAGTGACCAATCAAGGAAATCATGGCAGACCACATGCGCAGTAACTTTAAAGTAATATAACCACTTGTACATGTGCAATAAAAGCCTGCCAAAAACTAGCCAGGAGAGAACCGCCCTATAAGAATAAAAACCCTGTTAGGTGTGGTAGGCCTGTTAGGCTCTGCTCAGTTCTGCTCTGCTTGGAGTTGACCGCTCCCATGTTCTGTGTGGCTTAATAAATCTGCTTTCTCTAGCTTTCTGCTATAAATTCTGTGTGTTCAGTTCAATTTTTTTGTTCATGATCACCAAGAACCTGGTTACCTGTGCCCACCTGTGACATTCAGACCCTTGCACCCTTTCTTAGCTCAAGATATTTTAAAACTGTCCTTTGAGTCTTCATAGCTTCATAGGGCTCCAGGATGTCCCTATACATATAAAATTTGTTTTTCTCCTGTTAATCTGTTTTGTATCAATTTAATTATTAAACCAGTCAAAGAGTCAAGAAGGAAAGCAGGGAAATTTTTCCTGTTCCCACTTTATTTTAATCCTCACCCCGAGGATATGTTCATGGATTTTAGAGAGAGAGGAAGGGGAAGAGAAAGAGAGAGACGTTGATGTGAGAGAGAAACATGGATTGGTTGCCTCCCATACATGCCCCGACTAGAGATCATACACACAACCTAGGTATGTGCCTTGACTTGGAATCAAACCTGTAACTTTTTGCTGTGAGGGCAATGATACAACCAAGATGTCCCTTTAATTTTAATATTTTAAAATTATATTAACCATCTTTGAAACTGAGTTCACAATTACAAAAAAAGGGGGAAAAGGTGAGACGTTATTTTATTTCTTGGACAATAATTAAGAGAAATTGTTCTACCTTGTTACTGAAACTCTGTTGAACTTGTTACTTTTCTGTTTTTAGAGAAAAATTCTCAAATCACTGGGATCAGTTCTTCCTTGGGTGAGAGGCTTTATTTTCCTTTTTGCCTATTTACCACCTTTTTAGGGAATGTTGACTAGGATCTCAAGAATTTATTAGAAATTAGGATTCTTATTGAAGGGAAGTTTGTTTTTGGTTTTCAGCCATTTTTTCTCCCATATTAAATATCTTCTCTCTCTCTCCTGTTAAAGGTCTTTAGTATCTGTATTTCTTTCACCTTAGTCAGGTTACCCCTTTGACTTTTTCTTCCTTACTCCCTGCTACCAATCCTATACAGTGTTTGCAAGAGTTAAGTAGTGAAAGAAAACAAAACTGCATTAGCAAGCCTTTGTCTAGATCTTTCTTAGATTCTGGTTGTCTTAAATCAACATTTTCGGTTTAGGAATAGGAGGCAGAGATACGTGTGTAACACAGGAGCTCCAAACTGGGAGCTGCTTAGTGTTTGCGAAATTCCGAAAAAAACACCCAGAAGACTAACAGATGGTGACTTGAGGTTTATTACTCACATTACAGGAGAATGCACTGATGGCCATGGGTCAGTGCAAGAGAGACCATACCTCCCTGTGTCCATGACTTGTTAAATTTAAGGGGTCCAAAGAAGGCCCGGTGTCCCACGCATGACTCTAAATTATGTTACTTCAGTGTAAAGGAAATGCCAAGAAGCTGTCACGGGACAGGAAGCCGCTCCCAAAAGGTGCTAAGGGGGGAGTTACAATCCATTTCCAAAAGGATACATATTCCTACTGGCCAGCGGCCATCTGGCCGGCCCTCAGTCATGGGAGGCAGAAGGGCTATGTCCACTGACACCACAGTATGATTAGAATTTCCGCTACTGTTTTAGCCATACACATGCCCTTGGATCTGGCAATGTCTTTGAGCAAAGAAAATGGTGCTCTAAACCTTGAGTAAACACAGGTCAGCTTCCTGAGGTAAGATTTCTTGATCAAAGAATTTAGGAGATTTGTAGCAGGCAGTTGGACAGGCATGAACAGGGTAGGAACCACAGGCCAGGTATGGAATGTCATCAGAGTAGAAAGGCTAAGGTAGCTAGCAAAGGGCAAATCTGGAGAGACAAGAACCTCGCCCCCGATGACCTTTCCTTTCATAGCATATTGCTGGTCATGTGGTTTAGACCCCCTTTCCTTTCGTATTACTGGTCATGCAGTTTGAACCTTCCTCCCCTGGCATGTCACCAGCCATGTGGTAGACCACCTTAGAGGAGGAACAAGGGGGCCAGAGAATAATCTCATGTGACTGCCATACAAACCTTTGCATGAATATTCCCTTAAACACTAATCCCTCAGGATGATGAGGTCCTGGCCTGCACCAATAATCTTAGGAACAAAACCTTGAGTCTGTTTACCTCAGAGGCCACGAGCTGGTCAAATTACAGATAACACAGAGGTCTTAATTGTGTTGCAGCTCCAGCCCAACCACTCCCCACGACACCCACCCCAAAAAGCAAAAACAAAACAGCAAGACCTGGCATGGTAGTATTATGACTAACTTGAGCTGTAATGACTAATGACTCCCTGTCCTGGCTCTGACCAATCAGTGAAGTCCATGGGCTCTTTCTCTCTCCTGTGCAGGCCCATGCCTTTCCCCACAGCCATCTTTCCCCCGGGCCGCTGCCTCTGTGGAGCATGCTCTTGCCTTTCTGCTCTCCTTTCCCTGGGTATGTTTTCTTTGCCTGTTTTTTTTTCCTAAACTCCAAGGGCCCTTCTTTTTTCTCTGTAACTCGTTTCTTGAGCTCAGCAGCCCAGCTGGTTCACTTCTTCCACAGCTCACTTCTTCTACCTCTGTGACTTTCTAAATAATATTTGCTTTGTATTTGAGTCTTGACTCTGTATTCTTTCTTAGCCAGAACTCAAGTACTAAGGGTGCTGAACCAAGATCTTGTACTTGCTAACATTCTCATTGCTTCTAACAGATTTACCTGATGTCTTTGTGCTTTGTGTTTATGTATTCCTTTTAAGTACTAATAAATATATGGACACGATTTTTTAAATACAAATTAAAAATATATTGTAGGGATAGTCAGAACTTCTGTCATTTTAGAAAAATGTTAGTGTTATGCTTCCCCGTAACTCAAATATACGCATTAGTTACATTTCCTTCTTTCTCTTAAATATGTGAATGTTTAATACAACATAGTAATTCATAGTGCACCATAGCAATTAACATCTATTAAAATTTTCATATTTTACAAACTGAAACGTGCAATGATTCTATTTCTCAATGACACCCTAGAGTATAGGAATATCCCTCACACCATATTGTGCTTTGACATCATAGTAACATAGACAATAAGTTATACCAAGCTTTGAAATATCAATACTCTATCAGAAAAAGGCGATACATATTTTAATATTGATCAACAAAATGTCATGTCAGTTTCCATACTACTTAGATGAGTTATATGTTTATGAAATTTTGCATGCCTTTAGTTTCTCTTAGATCTCTTTTGGATTTGGGGAGTTATTTGGCTTAAAGAAATATTTAATTCTTCAGATTCCTAAACATTTTGTTTTAGGAGTTCAAATTTAATCCTATTTTAAGATGTTTAGTTTTAAAGTTATATTTAGATTCCTTTATACATTTTAGTGTCATACATTAATCTGAAAAACATTCATGAATAAGAACCAAGTAAAGAAACTGAACATGTAAGTTATATAGGATACTTATGCTTACATGAATCAGAACTATTTTTTTTAAAACAAAGCAAAGCTGTAAGTAGACAAAGAAGTTCTATTAAAAGGCTCTGAAAAAAATAATAGTGGCTCACATCTGAGAAAAATTTATGACCCAGTTTTTATAGTTCTCTAGTGGCAATATTTTATAATTTCAAAAAATAAAATACTTTAGAAATTTTAAAATCTCATTTTCCCCCTTGAAATTATTAAAGGATCAAGCTAAAAATTTAGAATTACAATTAAATGTGATAATATTTTTAGTGGTTTTTGAGAGTTCTCTGATAATTTCTTTTAATCAACAGAGTCTGTTTTGTTAAAAAACATGTAAAATAAAAATATGCCCTGGCTGGTGTTGCTCAGTGGATTGAGTACTGGCCTGAGAAGCAAAGGGTTGCTGGTTCGATTCCCAGTCAGGGCATATGCCTTGGTTGCAGGCCAAATACCCAGCAGGGGGCGCACAAGAAGCAACCACACATTAATGTTTCCTTCTCTTTCTCCCTCCTTTCTCCTCTCTCTAAAAGTATATACATATTTTTTTAAATGTAGTCTTATCCTTGTATAGATATGCAGCATGTAAGTTTTACATGCCAATGAATTTATTCTTTCTCATGAATATATATTCTTGAATAGTTTTAAATATGTCTAAGTTATAGTCATACCCACTCACATATATAGCTAGCATAAATCAATATTAACATTTGCAATCATAAATTGCTTTGTTGCAAAATGTCTCTTCACATGAAAATAGAATTGCAGGAGAATTTTTAAATGCAGCTATTTGAAATATATAGAATGCAAAACATGATTACCAGAGTACATTAATTTCTTAACATATTGTTTACCAGTATAATGTAAGAGAAAGTTAATTGCTCTTATAGTAAAAGCAGTGATGAATTAAACTTGAATAAAATAATTTTGGAAGAAATAGACTTTAATTATTTTTTAAATCACCTCAGTTATTGTCATGTTTTGCCCAAAGAATTTTGTATCTGTATTATCATCATAATTTCTTTTTGGGCTATTTCTTTTCTTTTAACAGGTTTCCATCCAAAAATTTAGTGTATTTCAGTCAACAATTTCACATTAAAAATGAAATACTGCAATTTTTAATCAGTCATTGTATTAAAAATCAAGTTTATACCACTAAAGCCAAATTAAAATTTAATAATAATTTAGATAATTTTAAAAATACAGGAGCATGCTGCCGTACCTGTATTGCACAAATATGTCTTCCAAACTGCTTATGTTAGGAATCAATTTATATATCAGTGATATGAGTTTTATTGATCAAAATTATCATTAAACAAATTGAAAACATGCTGATTTTTAAATAATTCTTCATAGAATTTCATGAGCTGGCTTTTTTAAGGATTATATGAGAATAAACACTCTAATATATAATTTAAATAAATAATTTAGATCCAAAATATTGTTATATAAAATGTAAATATGTTATTAGTTTAGATTAATATAATTTTCCAAAAATTACAAGTTATTTTTGAAAATCATTTAAGACAGATAATTACACTCAAATATTTTTATGGACAATTAAATACAAGGTAAACTTTTGTACTAGAGCAATTCATTAGAATATAATGTGTGTTGTGCTAAATTAGATTTACTCTGTTTTCTGGGCTATTTTTGCCTAACCCTAAGTTAAGAAATGTGTATGTAAAATCAACGTAGAAGTTCCACATGAAGGTACTATAAAGCAACCTTCTGATAATACCCTCTGATAATACTTACTTTTAAAAAAATGTATTACCAATAGCTACTTAATAAAAAAACAAACAAAAAAACCTCTCTGTATTGCTCGTCCCATTGTTGAATAAAAATTCCATTCTAAACACTGCATCCCGTGAAAAATTTTACTCTCTTTTAGTTCATTTCATAATCACATTTTTGAAGGTGACTTCTCTTCTAAGAGTAAAAAAATTCTACAATTACGCTTATGTATTAAACAACAAAATGACAACAAATTACTTTTAAAAAATAACCATGGTTCCTCCGGAAAAGGGAAGATACAAGCCAAGAAACACTCTTCATTTATCCTATGATTTTGGCATATACCGACACTCATAACAGAGTCCAGGAATATTGCTCAATTGAGCGGACATATATTAAAGTGTGGATGGCAAAATGTCTAGAAAATTCCAGAGTAGTGTACATGAGGGTAGAAACTTACACAAAAAAGAACTCAAGACACTGCAATTAGGGGTCTAATTGGGTCTTTGGACAACATTTTTTTTATTTGTAGACTGAAAACACATGACATTGGGAAAGAACAACTTTCAAAGAAAGAACAATTACCAGAAAGCTGCAAGGAGAACAATTCCCAGATCTCACACAGTGCGAGAACTCAGTTGGGTTTCCTCCATCTAAAATTATCACTGAGTACATGAGGCATTCAGTGTATACTTCATAAGGACTTGCATTACTAGTGATGATAAATTAGTTCTAGAAGAAAGGCCACCACCAAAGGAACAAACTAATGCATAGGGATATAGCTGCTTTCCAGAAAATATTAACCACTTTTTAAATAAATAACATAAAATTTAACTGTTCTACATATAAATTATAATACGCAGAATCTAATAAAATATTATAAGACATATAAAGCAGACAAATGGGACCCCAAATTAGAAGATATATCAGTCATTTGAAAGTGACCTAAAATGGCAAAAAAAGATGGAATTTGCAGGAAAAAAGAGTCTAAGAATATACTATATACTCAGGGTTGAACATAATGTAGAGAGAAAAGAATAATATAAAAACACACAAATAGAACTTGTATAGATGTAAAATACAAAACCTGAAAAAATTAATTTGAAAGGCTATAAAATAAGATAGAAGTCATAAGAAAAAAATCAGTGAATTTGAAGGTACAGCAAAAAGACATTTTCAAAATAATGTATGTGATACAAAAATAGTGTGTCACACATGGTACCATATCACATGATCTAACATATAGCCATACAAAAAACACATGCACATACACATACAATTCCAGAAGGAAAAGGGTGGTAACACTTTGAATATTTGAGTAAATAATTGCCAAACATTTTCCAAAATGTTGAAAATTGTGTATTTAGAGATTCAGAGCCTAAAAATCTTTAAATATCATACATATAAAGACAACCATACCAAGGTAAATTACAATTAAATTGGTGGAGACCATTGTTTAGGAGAAAATCTTGAAAACAGTAAATGATAAAAGACAAATTACAGAAGGGGGAGACAAAGATAAGAATAACAACAGACTCTTGTCAGAAAACAGTTAAGATAGTTGACAATGTAGCAATACCTATGAAGAACAATAGGGGAAAAAACTATTTTATAAGATACTATATATTAATAATATATATTCATAATACAGATATAATAAAGACCTTTTTAGACAAACATTGTTAGCATATGATCTTCACTACAAGAAATATTATGAAAAGTTTTTCAGGTAAAAGGAAAATAATATGAGAGAGCAAATTGGACCTACAAGTGAGCCAAAAAATGATGCGTATGAATATGTTCAAATGCTCGAAGATGGTAAACATTCATCATTACCTACATTTTCTCATGTTATATTCACATCTCAATATACAGCAAACTGGAACCTGTCCTTATATTTTCATAATTTGGATGGCACTTTCTAATAATGAAATCCAAAATAATTGTTAGAGTTTATTTACCTATTACTGAAAGTTGAACATAGTTTGGGAAGATGCAAAACAAAACGGTTACTTCAGGCAGAGGAAACAGAATATGGAGTGCCAGAAGGGTTTGCTTAGAAAAGGAAAATAATTATAAGACTATGAGTAAGTTAAAGGAATTAATGTTTAATATTTGACAGATATTGAAGCATCTTATGTGATTTATAAAGGCATATCAACTTCAATTTTATTATACAGATGGAGAGAGAAGGATAAATAGAGATAGAGAATTCACTTCATGGTCTTTAAGAAACAGAATGTCAAATATTTGTGTTTTAGAAACATTGCACACAGTTCTGTAAATAAATTATCTTTTTGATAAAAAAATTATTGGTGCTGTGAAATAAACTTGTATGCCCTTTACTTTTTAAAAATTTGAATTTATTCGGGTAACATTGGTTAATAAAATTATATAGGTTTGGGGTGCACAATTTTAGAATACATTTGTATATAGTATTGTGTATGTGTGAACACACAACACAATGTATTGTGTGCTCACCACCCCAAGTCATGTCTCTTTTCATCATGACTTATCCCCTTTTCATTCTCTTCTACCTCCCCCTACCCCCCATTTCCCTCTGGTAATGGCCATATTTTTGTCTCTTTACGAGTTTTATTTATTTGTTTGTTCACTTATTATTTATTACTTAAAAATAAAGCTTTTCCTTTGTATGATTTGGCTTTCTTGACTTTGCTACCCAGTGCACTACAAAAGAAGGATACTGCTAACCTAATTGTTCCAATTCAATTCTCATTCCATTGGCTGATTTATAAGGAATACAGAAATAAATTTAGAGTCTAAGTAAACTTAGAATTTCCAGGAATTTACATGGGAAGAAAAAACAAAAATAACTTATGGGGAAATCTCTTTTGTGAGTTTTGGATATGGGGGTTTTTTAGTCACATTTATAGTGACAGGTATTATAGGGTAAAATGTGATGATCAGTATTGCCGGCTCTTTGTTAGGCACAAGGAAGGTATTTGTTGGATCATATAAGACTAGTGAGGGTTCTCAAATTATAAGCCATTCTTGTCCGTCCCTGACTAGGGGGAACTTTGAGAGCAGAGAAATCACAATAGGATGAAAGAGTCCCATGTGTAAAAAGTGAAATAAAGATAGAAGACTTAACTCATACAAATCATAAAAGTTAGGGTTAGTGCTAGCAAATCAATTTCCTCTTCTTCCCACCTATTTTAACAGAATTTTGTTCCTGTTACTAAAAATCATCATTCACATATGTTTTGCACTTATGTCCCCTTTCCAACTGGTGTCTGAGGTGGTGGTGGTAGAGTGAATGGACCCTCTTATAAGACTGAGCCCTTAACCTGTGGGATCATCTCCAGGCAAAGAAGGTCAGAATTGAGCTGAATTGTAGGACACCCGTGGATGTCAGACAATTGCTGGAATGTGTGGGGAAAACCTGCTACAGAATGTCTTGAGTACTAGAATCTGTACGCCCTTTCTTCTGAATTATTCTCAACTACGTGCAAATATTGCTTAGTATTTTCTGTACGACAGCATTCCTTCACATTATTTGTTTAGTTCGTTTTTGTTTTTTCTTCCAACCAGATTATAAATTCTACTAGGGCAAGGGCTATCACTATTTGTTCAGCTTTGTATATGGAGTAAAAGATCAGTGCCAGAAGTATAAAATGTATCTTGAAATTAGTGAGGAATCATTAAAATAGAATTAAGCAAGAGAAATGTTATGAGCACATTTGCATTATGCATTGTTCATGGGCCTGTTGGAAAGATTGATAGAAGACAGCATATCTGTAAGAACACTGATTACTTGGCTGCTTGATCTCCTGCATCATTAATTTCCTCTGGTACGTGAGATCATTCCCCTAAGTGTTAAAACATGGTATCAAACCACAAAAAATCTTCAGTGACCCCATATTCCTTCCAGAAGCATCTCAGTTTTCATATCAATACTTCCTCTAGAACAACAAAAACTTTTCAAACATTAAAGCTATTCCCTTTTGCATTTTGCAAAAAAATACTGTTAACAGAACTACTTTAAAATGGACTCAGAGCAGCCATTCCAGAAGAACTACACCTGGCAGGACTTACTGCTCAAAGCTTTGAAATGTTAAAGCTGATCAAAATAGCCTTTGGATTGGGCCTAAAGCAGCATTGTATTCCAAAAGACTACTTGTTAGGACTACCAGACTGAAAATTACAGAGCTTCTTTACAATAAACATCACTAGGTTAGCTTCTCTTCATTTACAGAAATTCCTCCTTTAGCATATTAACACATTGGAACTCTTTCCTTCTGATTATGTAATCGTTTCCTTTTTCTATCTCATACACCCCTTGCCTTCACCTCATAATAAGAACATTATTTGGGTTTCTGTCTGAGTCAGTGATTCTCGAATAGTTACTCTTTTCATCTCAAACTCTTGTTGTCTCTCATTTTGGCCTTTTATTTTTAGGTTAAACATTTCTATTCCCATTCTTACCACTACTTATTTATTCTTTCACAAATTTTAAGGAATATACTTAGTGAAGTAAACCAAACATATGGAAATTTATACAAATCATAAGTGTACAGATTGATGAATTTTAATAAAAGGAAAGCAACATTATCATGATTTGGAAATTTTGCAGAATGTAAGAAACTTTCCTATATGCTTTTCCAGACATGAGACCTCAAAGTTGAACGATATTAATATTTCTGTTACCATAAAATACTTTTACTGTTTTTAAATATTTTTCATTAATTAGTAATTGTTTTTTTATAACTTCTATATATAGTTAAACAGCATGAATGAGCCAACACGTTTTATTTTTACTATTCCTTGATATATTTGATTTATTTTTTAATTTTTACATTTTAGTACAAAAAACCTGGCTATGAATATTCTTGTGCATGGTGTTTGGTACATGTATAGAAGCACTTCTGTTGGGATTGTAATTCCACACAATTATAGAAGTTATAGAAAATAGTATATGAACACGTTAAGAGATAGAAAATAGTAGATAAAATTTTTTACAAAGCATTTGCACTAATGACAAGCCCATGGAAAAATGTGATAGGTTTGGCTGCTGCAAATCATCATCAACATCATATATTTAGTCATTGAGATGCATGGATAGGAGGATTTCATGGTGGTTTTAATTTACATTTCACTTGAAATTCTGAGATCTTGACCAGATGGCATTATTTTTTTAGACGAATTTGGTGAAGATAGATGTGTCTTCTGACATAATATATTATATATTATATATTATATATATTTTTATTTATCACTGGACCCCTTTAACTGATATTTTGTTAGGTTCACAATCTATCAATGAGACTTTTGTTGGCCCAATGAAACTTTGATGATTTACTAAATCACTCTGATGCTTCACTGAAAATTCTACACTTGTTTACTATTGTCCTTTAAGGTTTTTATTTATCTGAAACTGTTGTGTGTTTTTTCTTTTTGTAATGATATGATTCTTGTTTTTTTTTTCCATTTCTCCTAAGGATAATGAATCTACCGGTGTAATTAGAAAAATATGTGCCTTCCTACAATGATGTGAATGATATCACTACTGTGTATGAAGTGTTATATACCAAGTATATTTTAAAGTAAGATTGCCAGTTTCCATGTACACACACAAATATATATACTTCAATTTGATTTGGACTTTGAATAAAATTCATTAAATCTACAAAGCAATATGGGAAAAGTGGACATATTTATGAAATTGAATCCTTTAATTATGAAATTGAATCCTTTAATTATTTTTTTGTCAAGACGTCTTTAGAGTATTTTGTTAGATTACTTGTAAGTTTTGTAGTTCTTGTAAACAAGATTTTTAAAATTCAGTTATTGTGCTTGGTTCAGTGTAATAGAATAAAATTATTCTTTTATATTAAATAATTTATTAAAAAATGGACATAAAACTGTTAATCTTATTAATTCCCTTTGTGGATTCTCTTATGTTTTCTAAGTAGAAAATTATGTAATTCCTGAATATTGACTGTATATTTCTACTTTTTAATCTAGTTACCATTTTTATTTCCTCAATGCATTATTGAGTAGAATTATAATAACCAATATTGTTTTTTTATTCTTGATTTCAAAATGAACTGACATTTTCCCTTGTCTGATTTTTGATATGGGGTTTCTCAAGCTATCCTCATCAGGTTAAGGGAATATGTTTCTATATTATTAAAAAGATTTATCATAAAATGATTGTGAATTTTACAAAATGATTTTTTCTCTATCTATAGAGATGACATTAAGCAATTTATTATTCCTTTAAAAGGAGTTTAAAACTCTTAGTATAATGAATTAACAGTGTTCATTTTTCTTATATTAAAAATCTATTTGTTATTGTTTTGGTTAATGCATTGCTTGGTTTTATTAATTCTTTTTTTGAGAGAACATATTACTGTTTCCAATTTTAGAGGTAGATACCTTATACAATTTATTTTTTTTGTACTCTACCAATTTAATTTTTCTTCACATGAAAAAGAAATGTTGGCGTAGTGGCCATATAATTTGGTTAATAATACCAGCCGCTGTGCTGCTGGAATTAAGGTCGGCTGTACCCATCCAAACCAAATAAAACAAAACAAAACAAAACAAAAAAAAACACACGCACACACACACACAACACCTGAGCACACCAGGAGTACCAGTGGAGGCCCATTAGGTTCAAATAAACACTGTTTGAACAAATGTTTCTCCCTTACCTTGACTGACGCTTTCTTAGATCACACTGCCCCCTGAACTCTTATCCAAACTTCCTTCCATTTCTCTTTTCACAGGTGTTCTGAAAACTTCCCCTACATATTCCTATCCCTCCTCTTTATCACCAAATGTTGCTTTTCATAAATCCCTTACACATCTAATAGTTTTTTAGCAAATGCTTCTTGGAGACCACAAACTAATATTGTGGCATTCTTTTCATTACAAGTAACAAATACATTAGAGATACTGTTTTCAAATAACATTTGGTGAGAAATTTTCCAAACCTCCCTGAGACCTCATGGATCCCAGGAACTTGATGAGAAAATGTGGTTTTATCAGGACTTTGTCTGATGACACCAAATAGGCTACAAATAACTCATGAATATACAAGTAAAAACACAGTGATAATCTAATGAAAAAACTTAACACCCTATATCTCTATTTCTGTGTGTGTATATATAAAATGTTCATATACTTAATGGAAAAGTTATATATTAGGTTTGCTGGGTTCTGTTGTACATACATTTACCATGACATGTTCTGATTAAATATTGATAAGAACACTACCACTTTTCAAATAAAAAATCTATGACACAGATAGTAAATAACTTGTACCCAGTCATGGTGCTATATAAAGGGAAGAGAGATTCAACCTGGGTTATCTGCCTCCAGAACTCATCCTAACAAAGCATTATAGTATCTCTACTGAGTAAAATAAAATAAGCAAAAATTTTAACAGAATATTCCCTGTTATTTTATCTGATCCTTTACCAATTTTTATTCCAGAAAAATATTCAAAGGAAACTCAAAGCTTTATACCATCAGATAAAAATCAAGCTTATTAATATTAATTATACCTCATATTGAAATGCAATCTATATAATTGTTTACATATAAAGAGCATTTCATAAATTTTTAAAATGCAAATTCTTCTTAGCTTTTTTAACATCATCATCATTTCATCTAAAACCAGACTCAGTAAACTTCAGGTCATAGCACAATAGGGCAAATATCTTGAAATACACTCCATTATATTAGATCAGATTCTACATTTTACCTCTTAACATTGGTGTTAATGATGAAACAGGACAGTAAAAGGACACACATAAAGAGTTTACTTAATATCATGGCTCACTATGTGGATGGCAGTTGAGGACTTTTGTCTTCATTTCTTTCACCATATTCTGAACTTTCATTGACTTTATAATTATAAATAATGAGAGAGAAATGAAGATAAGTTCTGTACATTTAAAAGCAAATTTTAATTATGCTTTTAATTATGCATTAAAACTCTTAGTATAATGAATTAACATTGTTCATTTTTCTTATATTAAAAATCTATTTGTTATTGTTTTGGTTAATGCATTGTTTGGTTTTATTAATTCTTTTTTTGAGAGAACATATTACTGTTTCCAATTTTAGAGGTAGATACCTTATACAATTTATTTTTTTTGTACTCTACCAATTTAATTTTTCTTCACATGAAAAAGAAATGTTGGTGTAGTGGCCATATAATTTGATGAGAAAATTTTAACAGAATATTCCCTGTTATTTTATCTGATCCTTTACCAATTTTTATTCCAGAAAAATATTCAAAGGAAACTCAAAGCTTTATACCATCAGATAAAAATCAAGCTTATTAATATTAATTATACCTCATATTGAAATGCAATCTATATAATTGTTTACATATAAAGAGCATTTCATAAATTTTTAAAATGCAAATTCTTCTTAGCTTTTTTAACATCATTATCATTTCATCTAAAACCAGACTCAGTAAACTTCAGGTCATAGCACGTTATTTCCAATAACGTTATGAACTTCAGGTCATAGCATAGTTATTGGAAATATTCTTCAAATGGCAATACTCTTATCCAAAGTGTTTATAACTTGCTTATTCTCTTTTTCTACAGAAGAATTTGTATTTTTTGCAGTTGATCTCAATCTTCTTTTTTAGGTTCAATTTTTACCATTCTTTCAACCTAGTGATATAAGCAACCTAGAGTATATCTGTGAATTTTTCCATGAAGCTTTATTTTCCAGAATTACTTTCTCTCTCTATCCTTCTTATCTGAAACAGGTTGTACAAATGTTTATACCTTTAGGCACTAACAAAAGGTACATAGAAACATTGAAAAAAGTTATCTTTAATTGAATCTTTGTTTTCAGGAATTATTACTTTAACTTTGTCATCAATAGTGATATTGTACCACCTGTTCTTTGAGTTTTCAATAAAATTGGATGGTTCACAATTCTACCACAAGCATCAATGAGCCATCAAATTCCAATGATGTGCATGAACATCAAGGAGGCTTAATACTTCACATCCACAGAAGCTTCTGGGCTTCTGCTTACATGTGTGAAGTTGGAAGTCTAGGAAGCTTCTAAAGACTGAATATGCATAAAAATGATCTGGGAACCTTAGACTATACATTCTGATTCAGCAGTTGTCAGGGGAGGGACACTTCACAGTATGCATTTCTGCCAAGCTTTCATGATGCTGCTGGTCTGTGGGCTACATTTTGAACAGCAATATTGTAGACTACTGCAACAGCCCACATATTACATTCAATACTTTATTTCCAAAACCATGTCAATATATAATAAGTGCATGATTTATGAATGTGGTAGGTTTTTAAAACTTTTTAGGGAAGATTGAGAAGTGTTTTTAATTGAAGTACTGTAAACTTATTGAAATGAAATGAAAGGGCTCATCACTCTTTACGTATTTTTTGCTCACCTCATTAATGAGTTTGACTAGAACTGATTTTCACCCTATAAGTTAGTCTTTTTTCACTTAGTGAGTTTGTATCTCCCCACTTTTCTCTTAACTTGTACTTTTTTATTGCTGATATTATCTGTAGGAGAACTTACTCACTTCTAGAGTACTCATTAAAACACTTTCCTATAGAAAGATACTTTCTTCTTTGGTAAGAGAACTTCTGACATCAGTTATCAATAAAATAACTGTTACTTCACTATAAAATATAGGTAATATAAAATTATAGGTGCCAAAGATCAATATATTACAGAAGCTTCTTAAGATTGCTCAAGGGAAACAAACAAACAAACATCTCTATAAAATTAAATCTAGTCATTCAAATCACTTGAAAGGAATATAATTTTTTGTTAAAAGTGGACTTTCAAGTTGGAAAACATTAAAAAATGTATTTTAGTTCATATTGAAATATTATTGTTTAATATTCCTGGAAAAGTAAAAGGCGTATCTTATGATGAATAATAACAAACCATTATTTTAAAAAGCTACTCTTCCTTACTAGATTTATACAAGATGAGAGTTTCCAGGATATTAGAATTAACACTTTTATGAGTGTACAGAAAGTTTCTACACAGTCAACTTGTTGCTAAAGTAATAAGAGTAAACTATTGATTTTCTATGAAAAATCACCTAATATATAAAAAAGACAAATTCTGCTTCATCCTGTTATTCCCAGCGTTCTTTAGTTTTTGTCCCTTTTCTCATTGAAAAGTAGCATCCTCTCTCAGTCACTCTTGTGTTCTCTCACTCTCTGCTTTCTGCCTAGAATAGACAGATTTTCCATCATACCCTTTGGCTTTCTGACAGCCTGCTCAAGTTCTGCTACATACAGTTTTATCACACATTCTGTTTTCCACTTATAGAAATACATAGACAAACTTTACAAGCAGAGTAACATTTATCTTTTAAATTCTTCACTTGTTGAAAAATTATTCACTTATGCTGAAAATATCTTTCTACAGAAAGAAAAATAAGTTGAAATCAGAAGCCAATTCTCAGAAGGAAAAATTGCTCAGACAGGAATGACCTGATTTTTTTTTTTTACTAGAAATAAATTTCCTGCTATAAGAAAAAGACAGCTAAGAGTGATACCTTAGTGAGACTAGAAAGGGGAAACTGTTACTGCTACACACAACACAAGGGATTTTGAAAACAATGTTCCAAAACCACACAGCAAATATGTTTTTACTTACTCTTAAAATGTTTCTAGATTAAATAAATCTAAAGATACAAGATGATATAATATATCCATCTGCTGACAGAGGAATTATTTTCATATATACCCTCTTTTTCAGATATCTTTTCATGATCTAGTAATTTTAGCTTAGGAAAAACTATAAACACAAATAAAAAAGTTATGAAAAGAAATATATTAACCCTCAGGGATAAGCCTTGAATGATAAAGAATATTCTAAATATGAAGCACATTATTAGGAAATACATATAGAAAACTTCATCTCCGAAGTATTTCATGCATTTAAAAGATATTAAATTCACCATAAGGAAGTGAATTAAGTAAAAGTAATGATATGCTACATGAAGATACTTGGGAGAATTAAGGGCATATTGATTTGTCAAAAAGACTATGTGGTATCCTTCTGGATAAGCACACAGAATATTAGCAAACACACTTGTATGATAATGGTTACTTATGGAAAGAAAATGTATGTTGCTGAATGTGTACAAGAATATGTCTCTGTGTTAAGTTTTTTGAGAAGTGAGTTTATATTGGATTCATTCAAGTATGCAAAATAGGATATTGCACATATGCATTATTTTATTACTTATTAAAATATTTAAAGTTCCCTCATAGTGGCACTCTATAATTTAATCAATGTTGGGATTTATCCATGTGAACTTTTTTGTACACATTCATTTTTTCCTTCCTTAAAATAAAATCATAAATATGTTATATGTAGGTATAATCTTGTTATCATGTTAATAACATGAATAATTTAACAGACTAGTTTTTAGTTAACACCATGTCAAGTGTATTTTCCCACTTCACTACATTTTATTTTCTCTAACCTCTAAAACACTCACCTTCTTTCTTCCCCATTACTGTACTTATGCCAAGCTTTCATGATGCTGCTGGTGTGTGGGATATTCTTGCTCATACTTCTGTGTGTTATAAAAATAATTAATAAAATCAAAATGTTTCTCTTATTTTAATAAACCATAGGTGTTTGCTTATAGTTTGCTTTTTAAATTATTAATATATCATGGATATACAACTATTTGCAGTAAAAATTAAATAACCCAATCTTTTGTACAGTGATTTAGTATTCTGTAGTAAGGATGTCCTGTAATTATTTCAGTCTTTCCACTATCAATTGGTATTTAGATAAAGTTGAGGTTTATTTTTTTCCCACAGAAGTTCTGTATTTTTTTTCTTGTAGCATGCACAGATATATACATGTGATTGCACAGTGTGTGTTCGTGTGTGTGAATATTTGCTTCCCAGAAGTGAAAGGAATGTATCAAAGTGTATACATTTATTTGTTACTTTACAAATGTTAAGAAATACATTCCAACATAACTGTTCATACATTTTTTGGCAGTCAATAAGAATGGACTTTTAACATTCATGATTACACTTTAAATTTTCACCTAGTGAATTATGCTATTTTGAGAGTTAAGTAGTTTTAGCTAATACTTTAATTTGTATTTCCTGAACAATAGCAAAATTAAATGAGTATTCATATACTCTAGACATTTTAATTTTCACTTCTGTATATTATTAATAACTGTGCTAGTGTTTCAAAGGATTATCATTTGTAATCAAATTTAGGAGATTTTTGTATTTCTTAGATACTATCCATTGCATTACCATTTAACTTACATGTATTTTTAGTACATTGTTTTTCTTTTGTTTTGGTCTATATTTCAATAAAATCTTAATTTTTTTGTTATCAGATCTTGTCATTCCTTTGTAACTTCTGTGTTTTATAACTTCCTTAATATGTTCTCATATATTTCCTAAACAAATTCTAAAAATATTTTAATAAATATTTCAACATTTATTCCATCTGGAATTTATTGTTTATCATTTGCTGTTACTGTCCACATTTTTAGATAGATAACCACTTATGCCAGCACCATTTATTATTTATATATTCTATTATACCGTAAGATCAAATAACTAAACTAAAACAGTTTAAGCACTAAAGTTTAAGAACAAAAACTAAAAAATAAAAGTTTTTCTTTGCAATTTATTTTTCTGTTCTCCAGTCTCGTAGTAGTTTATTTACTTTTTAGTTTTCATCCATGACAAAGGAAAGTCTCTACCATCTAACTTATTTTCATATATTTATCAGCAATTAGCTAAAAATTCAGCATATTCCAGATACTTTCAATGTGATAATACTACCAAGGGGAAAGAACACAATACTGTGCTCTCACATCAAAGTTTGTAAGCTATGGTACCCACCATTAACTAAAGAAAGAGAGCAAGAGATCCAATAAATATAGCTGTGTGGGAGTTGTTCCTCAAAAGAAATCATGATTATAGTTACTAGAACATGGTGATAATGAAATTCATAGGAAGTAAAGACTACTAAGTTGGTTCTTTTTTAAATATTTTATTTATTTTATTTTTAGACAGAGGGGAAGGGAGGGAGAAAGAGAGGGAGAGAAGCATCACTGTGTGGTTGCTTCTCGTGCGCCCGTTACTGGGGGGGGACCTGATCCTCAACCCAGGCATGTGCCCTGACTGGAAATAAAACCAGCGACCCTTTGGTTCACAGGCCAGCACTCAATCTACCAGCTAGGGCAAGACTACTACATTTTTTAAAAGCTGCCCTGCTCCCTTCCAAAAAAAAAACAAACTGGAATTAAAACAGACTTTGACACTAAGTCTATTCTGCACCCAATTAACAGAGTGAGAGAACTGAACATGATTTAAAAAACAAAAAAACATATTTTCCAATATCCCAAAGTGATACAATCAAATAAGTTATGTGGAAAAAATGAACCTACCAAAGTATGTCACCGGAATCCCAGAGCACATCAATGAGAATCCATGACTTGAACTTGAGTCTGTTATTGAATGACACAATTGGCTGTCTCATTCGATACTTTTTTTTTTCACCCAAGATGGTGGAGTGATAAGTGGAAGCTACACTAACCTCCCTCCCAGGACCACACTGGAATTACAATTAAACAAAACAAAACAAAACAAAAAATAAAAAGAAACATTACCCTGATAACAAACTGAACACTAGCTGGAGAGAAACCTTAAAACCAAGGACTTAAGGCAGAAATCTGTTCATGACAAGATTGGTAGGGAATGTGGAGACAGGAGAGGGCCGGATGGGCTCCCAAGGGCAGCAGCTGAAGTTCCAGAGGAATATTTCAGTAGCCGGGAGATTCCCTCTGAAATGTGACAGGTCTAAGCCCCAAGCTGGACTCACCATCCTAGAGCACCAGAACCAGGAAAGGAACACAAGTAACATATGGCTGTGAAAAGCAGTGGAGTTTCTGTCAGCCAGGGAAGAATGGCTAGAGACCTAGAGAACCTCTTAAAGGGCCAACACACAAAATTTTGTTTGCAGCCAGTTACCCTGGGATCCAAGAGAGGGAGGGAGTGTGGACTCGTGACATATGGGGAGAGTCTGGGGTTGGTGGCTCTGGAGAGAAAGCTGAAGGATCAACTACCAGGATCCATGTGCTGAGTCCTTCCACATATTGCTGAAGCCACCTTTTTCAGGCAGAGCACCTTTTTCAGGTTTATTAAAATAATAATAAACCTTTCCAAGCAGCATCAACCTGAGAGGGAGCAATAGTTCCTCTTGCAGGAATCCATCTCACCCCACAGTGGAACTTGAGCCAGGCTGTTGAGCGCAGCTGGGAGCTACATTGGTGATTAAGCCTCATGGCAAAGGTTGATCTCTGGGAGCTCTGAGAGTTTAGCAGACCCTATCCCAGGCCCAGTGCTGGTAAAAGCTGGCCTTGGCGTGTAGCCTGGTTCTTTCTGCACACATCCAGGCCCAGCAGAGGGAACTAAAGGCTATGGATACTTGATACGTCCAAACAGGTTGCCCAAGGCCAACCAGAGGGAACAAATGACATAGGCCTGCGTCAGAATCTTTGCAGAGCTACCTAATACATAGTAACAAATACAAAGAAGCATTCAAAATGAAAAGAAAAAGAAACAGACCCCAAATGAAAGAATAAGAGAGTTCTTCAGAGGAAGAAATACAGGAAATGGAACCAAGTAATTTATCAGAGTTTAGAGTAATGGTTGCAAGAATACTCAACAGCATGAATAAAGGCATAGAAGCTATAAAAAGAATCGGTCAGAAATAAAGAATGCAATACCAGAAATAAATAATACACAGGAAGGAATAAACAGTAGATTAGATGAAACAGAAGATCAAATCAGCAACTTGGAAGACAAAGAGGAAAAAAACATCCTAGCAGAGCAAGAAAAAAAAAAAAGGTAATAATTAATTAAATTTTAAAAAATGAGGAGAACATAAGAAACCCTTGGAACAACATGAAGCATAACAATATCCACCTCACGGGAATACCAGAAGGAGAAGAGAGTGAGCAAGAGATCGAGAACTTATTTGAAGAAATAATGATTGAAAACTTCCTTAATTTGATCAAGGGAATAAGTTGTTGATTGAATGTATTTTAAACGTAGAAAAAAGATTGTCCCTTCCCTTTTATGTTTATATGGACTTATTATCTTCTAACACCTTTAATTAGGTGTAACTATTTCACTTAAAGCAAATTACTGTGAATGGAAGGCCTTGTTTGTGCTAGAAGAACATCAGTACTAACGAGCTGGTACAAGATTAAGCATATACTCTTTCCCTGCTAGAAAGAACTGCAAGGTTTTGTTGTAATGATGATGTCATTACATGAAATAGTTTATTAACTAAGGTATGAATGAATGAATAAGATAAGGGCAGCTCCTCTACTAACAGTTAATCATTGCATTGAACTGTATTGTGAACATTAAATCAATCTTTGGGTTTATTTGGTTTTAATTTTTATTAAACTTTATTTAAATTGTGCAGAATGTACAGATGTGTCCCATATACTCATTGCCTGCACATATGGAAAACCTCCTCCTTTATCAGTATCCCCAGTAGAGTGGTGCATTTGTTACAAATGGAGAACTAAAATTGATACATCGTTATCACCCAAAAGCCATTCTTTACATTGGAGTTCAGTCTTGGTGTTGTACATTCTGTAGAACTAAACAAATTTTAATAATGTATCTATCATTTTAATATCATATAGAACCGTTTTACTGCCTTAAAAACCTCTCTGATGTCAATGTCTTCATCTGTATCTACCCCCAAACCTGGCAACTGCTGATGTTTTTACTGTCTCCACTGTTTTATATTCCAGAATGTCATATAATCGGAATCATACAGGATGTAGCCTCTTTAGGTTGACATCTTTAGGTTTAGGTTTAGGTTTATTATTATTTTAATGATAAGAATTAAGTATTCTCCGGGCCTTCATGGCTTGAGAGTTCACTTCTTTTTTGGGCTAAATAGTGTTTCATTGTCTGGATATACCACAGTTTATTTTTCCATTTACCTACTGAAAGGCATCCCTTCAAGTTTTGGCAATTATGATTAAAACTGCTATAAACATTCACGCACAGGCTTTTGTGTACATAAAATATTTCAACTCTTTTGAATAAATGCGGAGGAATATGATTTTTTGATACATATGGTAAGAGTATGTTTGCATTTTTAAGGAACTGCTGAACTGTCTTCAAAGTCACTGTGCCATTTTAGATTGCCACCGTCAATGAATGAACATTAATCTTGGCACACATCCCTGCCAGCATTTAGTGTTGTCAGTGTTCCGGATTTTGACCATTCTCATAAGTCTGTGTTGGTCTCTCATTGTTGTTTTTATGTGCATTTTCAAAATGACATGTGATGTGAACATCATTTCACATGTTTATTTGCCATCTGTGAATCTTCTTTCATGAGATGTCTGTTAAGGTTCTTGGTTCATGTTTTAAGTAAGTTCTTTTCTTATTGTTGTCTTTAAGTGTTTTTTGTATATTTTAGATAACAGTTATTTATCAGAAGTGTTTTTTGCAAATATTTTTTCCCAGTCTTTGGTGATTTGTCTTATTCTCTTGACATCAAGCAGAAATTTTAATTTTAATGAACTGCAGCTTATCAATTACTTTATTTTGGATCATACCTTTGGTGTTCTATCTAAAAAGTTAATGCCATACCCAAAATCTAAGTTTTCTCTCATGCTGTCTTCTAGGAGCTTATAGGCTTGCATTTTACAATTATTTCTGTATCTATTTTGAGTTAATTTTTATGAAGCATGTAAAGTTAGTATTTACATTTCTTTTTTGTGTGTGGATGTCCAATTGTTCCAGCCATTTGTTTAATACTAACCTCTCAAATAACAATTATTTGCCAAGGGGTTTATGTGGATTTTTAAATATCTGTCCTTTTGTGCAATGAAATTATGAGATTATTTTTGCAGAATTTAGAGTGCTGGAAAAGTTAAAGCATGTAGAAGAAATGTTCCTTTTAAAAAATATTTATTTACTTTTAGAGAGAGGGGAAAGGAGGGAGAAAGAGAGGAGAGAAACATCAATATGCGGTTGCCTTTCACACTCCCCCAACTGGAGACCAGGCCCGCAGCCCAGGCATGTGCCCTGACTGGGAACAGAGCTGGCAACTCTGGTTCACAGGCTGACGCTCAGTCCACGGAGCCACACCCGCCAGGCCTACAAGAAATCTTAAGAAGTGATGCAGCTGTGCCGAGGGCCGGGTCCTACTCCTTTTCTCACTGGGCAGCACATGCAGAAAAGAACAGCATAGCTGGTGCACAGGCGTTGGGAGAAGTGGAATGTGATGAGATTAGCACTGGACAGAAGGCAGCCGATTGCACAGGGACAGCAGGGGGCATGTGGAGAGGAAAATTAAGACTAAATTCCGTTGTTTCATATGAACTTTCCCTTTCCCTGCCCCTCACCTTCCCCCCTTCTCACTCCCCATATTTCTTTCTCTGTCTCTCTCTCTTTAGGCTCTAAAAAGACCACCTCACCACTGTGGAGACTTTCTAGACTCAGCATATAATGATGTACATGCATAATTTTTTTACAGGAATGTAGTTAAAATGCTTAGTGATTACATCAGGTAGAAAGAATGGTGGATTGTGCAGTGGTCTAGAGGCAGGCTTCTGGTGGCTTTTCCCTCCCACGCAATAACATAGAGCATTTTCTTTCCCCCACAACAAAAATGCAACAGATATGCTATGCATTTTCTGCAGGAATCCCATTAGAGAAAGACTCAGTACCCTAAGTTTTTTGTTGGGGCAGATCACATGGGCACTCTCTGCTCAACGTCCACCAAAATTCCAGAGTCCCAGAGAGAAAGTATGTAGATATTCAGCATAAAACCTATCGTGCTCACAGTCTAGGAATAATGAGTATCTATTATCAGTTAAATGCTGACTGGTAACAATATAGTAGCTAGATTCACAGATGCCATTTCAACGTAAGCTTGCCGGTAGACTTGTCTGAGAATAGCTGTCTCAAGCATACATTATTAATTTTTTTATGTACACCTATTATAACTATTTACATTTCCTAAAATGTTATTAAATTTGTAAAATGTATGCATGATTTCATTGCTTATAGAAATTTTGGTGAAATACACATGTGCTCATATTTCTTATGGAAAGTAATAAAAATGTAAAATTTTGGTGTGTGGCTTTATTGCATTTTATTTATGGGACAAATTGAGGATGCAACAATATTGTTAGGGAAGCACCATCAAGAATATCATTCAAAAGATGCAGTGTATGCCAGCTGATACTCTGCACTCAGAAAAGACTCAGTTGGCTTTTGGGTTATATTTTTTTAGCTCATCTTGAATAATGAAATGTTCATAGTACTCAATAATTTGCATAGCTTTATGCTGAATTTACCTGAAAGGCAACTTCAGCCAAACTGTCACGAGACCTCTCTCTGGAACTGCACAGAAGAGCCAGAATCACTACAAATACGACATATACTACCTCAGTCTCAGGGAAGCTCTAACTGCTCTGAGATTTACTTTCTCAACTTTATGATAAAGCATGTTTTAGATGGATAACATTATGAGAATTTACAATGTACGTACAAGAATAACCCCATGAACTAAAAGGATTGGGATAAGAGGTTAGCCTGACTCAGTACTGTTTTCATTATTCCTATTATTGACTCTACTCAGTAACAG
This sequence comes from Pteronotus mesoamericanus, assembly GCF_021234165.1. Classification (NCBI taxonomy): domain Eukaryota; kingdom Metazoa; phylum Chordata; class Mammalia; order Chiroptera; family Mormoopidae; genus Pteronotus; species Pteronotus mesoamericanus. Next base: position 20,334,323 of record NW_026555285.1, on the reverse strand, counting down.
CCCCTGAGAGGCTGGCTATCAAGTCAACACTGGCATCTCTTTCTGCCTTTTTTTCAATGTGTGCATATGTATATGGTAAACTCTTGTACTAATATTTTACTTAATGAAAATACCTTTAAAAATGAGGCATGCTTGCTTTCTTTCCATCAAGTCTCTGTGGCTGCTCAGTAAATACATGGAAAACACTCAATTTGTTTTATCATTGGTTCTTTATTGCTATTATGGTATTATAAAATTTATATGTTTATACCTAAATGGTACTAATTTCCTAAAAAATATAAACATTTTCTTCTTCCCTGACTTGGGAAAAAAATGATTTTTGTCCTGATCCAGACAGGAGGAATATATGAAGGAGACCTCAAAAATGTAATTTATTTATTAAAAATTGTGTATTTGTTCTTACATGTTTAAACTTCAGTCACCTCAAAGTACTCTCCATTTGATGTAATACACATACACCTATCAAGACATTTTCCCAATGCTCAGAACTGTTTTTGACCTTGTCGATTCTCATGCCTTTTCGTGCTCCTGCCTTTTTTTGTTTCAACTCTTCCATATGGGCAAAACCTTTTCCTTTGAAGGCATTTTCTTCACCTAGGAAATCAGCAACAAAAAAGTCTCTCAGGACAAGATGGGGAAAACAGGGAGGGTGGGGCATGGGATCGTGTCATTTTTGGTCAAAAGCTGCTGAATAGTTAGAGTGTGGGCAGGTCTGCTCATAAATCACCCATAATGAAATGAGCAAATACATGAAAATAGTCGTCAAAAAAAAATTCACTGAAGCCAAACTCAGTCTCTCACAATAATACTAACTGGTACACTGATGCAGATGGGTTTCTAGAACATTCACTAAGCAGGGGAACACTCACTTAGTACTAGAAGGGCCTGCCCTCCAGAAGATAATTCTGCTTTTTGGGGTCATTCCCTCCCATATTTATGAAACAGAGAGAAGGGCACAGTAGGAGGAGGAGAAGGGGAGGACAGACACAGTCAGCACTCGTACAGTCCTTCATCAGGCGGTAGGCACTGTCCTATATACTTTATGTGCATTAACTCCTTTAATCCTCATATAATCCTATAAAGTAGGTACTACTGATAAACTATTTTATGGATGAAAAAAGCATAATTTAAAAATTCGGGGACTAGGTAAATCTTTAATATAAACCAGGCAGTCTGAACACCCTGGCTCCAGAGTCTTCCATTCTTTATCACTGGTGCTAACATGTCTCTTCTACACTGTTATTAAAGAAGTATATCAATTAATATTATGGGAAACATACATTAAATATATCTTTAAAGAAAACTTGAATATATGCATATATATATCACACATAGTGTTGAGGTTTTACTATTTATATATTTTTGAAGATTTTATGTGCTTATAGGAGTTGTTCTCAGAAAATCAATTAATATCTACCTAAACTGTAGCTTGGATCTAATTAATAGGAATCTCAAAATGTCCTCAAATGCTAAAAACACTTACAGAATATGAAGTTCCAATAAATAAAGAGAAGGTGGTGCATTGTATTTAGGGCATGCCTTTGACATATTGTAGAGCTGATGCCTCAAATGCAAAAAAAATTATGAATGTTAGCCAATTTTCCTAAGACCAGAATCAAGGATTATACATGTTATTATACTTAGTAAATGGTTTTGAATCAGAATGACTAACATTATAAAAGTAGTTATTAGATAATTTGAAAAAAACGTACTTTAAATTTCTGATTACCCTCCAAGGAAAGGAGACAATTCCATTTATATGTATTTCAGTAGGAAAGATTGAAAAACTAAGATGGAATTAGAATTAGTTTAAAAATAGTTTAGTTTGTTGGATCAGGCTGTTACAGAAATAATTTTGGGTATACCCATATTGAAGAGTTTTAAGTTCCAGTCACCTCTTATATGCAATTTTTTGTTCATTCTGTATTTAATCCTAGAAGAGAAAGAAAGAAGAAAGCAAAATATTGCAATGAATGTTGACAATTTATAGAGAAATGTTGGCTGAAGAATATACAATAATGCAAGAATAACTCTATTTCTTTAGGAAAAAAGTCTACGGAAATCGGTAGCATGGCCCAGGAAACAGAAAATACTTAAGCAACTAATATATGTTTTTTGTGGGACTTTTGTTATGAATAGAACATATTTGACAAATCACTCAGCCATGTTACTAAACCCTGGTATGTCAATTTTCAGAAGGGAAAAAAAGCCCTTTGGGGACTCTGCACTCTCTCCCTACCACCATTTTCTTTGTTTTTTCATAACTGAAAAGGGTTATGTAATAGAATGTACTCATTAATTGAAGCCTACCACCTCCTTAAAATATTAAGGTTAACATTAACCAATAAAATGGTATGAGACAAATCACCATATGGTGAACTTGGTAATGGCAAAGCTGATTTGGAGCCCATTCCTCTGTTCATAATTAGAAAGCGGGCTTCATTGTGTTTTAAGGTGCTTTTTAGCTGTGAAAATAAAAATGCCTTCTGGGAAAAATAACACCAAGAAATGAGGGTGAAACAAAAATAATGAGGCATTCTTGAACGTAAGCTGAAAAGCGTATTAGAAACATGTGGCAGCCATGAAAATATACCTCTCCTGAGAGGGGATTATAATTGATCAGTGATTCCTGCTACTTAAACTCTGAAATCCACTTCCACATTCACTGCAAAGCTGGCTTCTAAAAGGCTGTTCCCAGCACGGATTTTAAAGCATGCCCGCTCCGGCGCAGTATGTGGTTCCTCTGATGGCACCTTTGATTTTACTGCTCATTGGCCTTGCCAGAAATTTTCAGGATCGCACTGTATTTTGACAAAATTCCACCAAACTTCCTCCCTTCCCTCTCTTCCTCACCAGGGTTAGGCCTGTCGTAATTTTAACGGATCTCTAGGCATGCCTTCAATGTCTGCATAGAAATGTCCCTTTCGTGTGTTTCCTTATATGATTTTATGGACAATCTGATCTTTTCATGGTTTCCGCTCCTTGAAGGATCTGTACTACACAAAACACCGTCTCACATTCATTATAAAGGTAGAAACCCCACGAAAGAGGAGAAGAGGAAAAAGCAGGAGTAAGAAACCAAATGGTCTATGAAGCATCAGCTTATGTTTCTTATTGGAAGCTGAGGAGGGTTTCTCAGGCATCCAAGGGGGCCCTGGTGCTGAGAGGAAAGGGAGCGGTAAGAAGAAAACAGGACAACATTTTTGACTACTTACTCAGGTAAAATTTAAGCCCAACATGCCCTTGCTTAATAATATATAAACAAAATTGCACAACATTTATATAACTGTCTGAGAACATAGAGCTTACTTTACGTCATTTGTTTTGTGTGGTCAGTCCACTTTTTATGTAAGTCTGCAGATAATAAATATTTTATTGTTTGCAGGCCACATACAGTTCTCTGTTGCATCTTCTCCTTTTTCTCATCTCCTCCTTCTCTAGCTCTTTTAAAAATCCCTTTGAAAATGTAAAAAAAAAAAAAAAAAAAAAGAACATTTTAGCTTACAGGCAGCACAAACAAGCCAGAAAAAAGTCAGTAGTTTACTAACTTCTATCAAAGTTGAAAAAAGAAGACAGTATTCTGCTGTCACATCATTTTATCAAGTTTGAAAGAAAATTATTCAAATGGGGATTGAAATAAAAGCTCCTCTCAAACTCCATGAGAAATTCCATAAACCTGAATTTTGTGCTATGCTCATGTCTTACCCCCATTGCATATAAACTGTGTGTAACCAATTAGGTGAGATAACTTAAAATAAACAAATAAACATTCACACAAATACACACACCTATATAATTTTATACATACATACCCTCACATAAACACATCCACAGTCAAGTACATATTATGTAATAAATACATAATTTCTGACAGGTTGAACAAGACATGTCTTTTCTCCTTATTTTCACTCCACATAGAACAACTTTAAAGCTAAAATCTGGTATAGAATTGCTGAAGGCTGGATATATGCTCAGAGAGCCTTTCCTTTGTGACTGGTTCCAATTTAACCTGGAAAGTATTACAGGAATGTTCTGAAACAAGAAAGGGAAAAAGAGATGATGAGAGAGGAGTCACTCCTGGCAGATTGTAGTATTGCCTTTAACCCCTCAAATAACTAGCAAATCTCACAGTTGGAATTATAACAAAAATTACATAAACCTAAGTTAAAATTTATGAAACATTAATTCAGTTCATGACTATAATTAGGGGAACTGTAGATGGTTAATTACATGAGAAAAATATTTTTGTCAAATAAATCATGGATAGTGAGGTGGAGATGGGATCCTTCATAAATTCCAATGTCAATTTGAAGAAGCAAGAAGTGGGGAAGATTGGAGTACACTCTCCTCATTTTAATGATTTTCAGGAAACAGAAATAAGTAATGGTCTTATGCTTAACTGCATTTTTATTTTTTTTGTAATGTTATATAATAAACCTCACAAATCTTAATGGATCAACTCAATGAATTTTAATGTATATTATTTAACATATAATGTGAATATTCTGGAGTAGTCTCCAATATGATGAAGATAAAAAAAATGATCATTTTTTTGCAAAATAGACAGGAAACATTATATATAGTACAAATTTTAGCAATTTATGCATTCTACAAATCAATAGACATTTAATTAGCTTATTCTATATGAGATGTGAAATGAAAAATTTAGATCATGTTATCAAAATAGTTGTTATTATTTTTTTAAATATATTCTCCTTATATTTTTAACCATGTAAAGTTTCATCTCAACATAACTAAGGCTGTATTTATGCCATGCCAAAATATTTGAGTACGGCAAAGTGAAAAATCAATTGATGCAGTAACAAAAGGTTAAGATTTTAGTGGTATAAATGGTTTTAATCTAACATCTAGAAATCTAAAACGTTAAAAAAATTATTTGCCTGTATATTGCCTGATACAAATAAGAACATTTATAATGCTATGGTGCTGCACTGTGCACCATACTGTCGCTGGGGGGTCGCTTGGTAGCAGCTTGTCCTAGGCCCCAGCAGCAACTGCCGCTTCAGGGGGACAGAGCGGGCACGGGGAGCACGGCGCTCCCTGAATCTGGGGGTTACCTACCCGGGCCAGCTGAGATGGATACAGGGCTCTGAATCCTGCAGAGGCCATCCCGGGTTGTCACGGATGAGGGGAATAAACACGAATCGTGCAAACAGTTTTCTGTTTGGCAGGAGAGGGGACATGGCACATCCATCTTGTGGGAAGGCCCTGAGTCCCTTTTTCCAAAGGCTTTTATTGAAAAGGTATCAGTAGGGCTAGGTAACAGGAATGCACAGGTTACCTCATTACATCCATATGCTAATGTTCATAGAGAATGGGTGATATTTTCAAGAAAACAAATGGCAGGAACACATCGATTTACGTGGGTCCCAGAGGAGACAAGGAAACAAGAGATACAACTAAACATGAGCGTGTAGTAAACATAAGAGGGCCCAAGGGTATAGGGTTAGGTTCTGTGAATAATGTAAATTTCCTTCCCAGTATGAGCTGGTTGGAGCTTTTGAGGGAAGAGCAAAACACACTTTAAAGAATTTACTTTTAGGCCTGATTTCCTAGTGAACTGCCCAGTCTGGTTTAGGGCTGATTCCGGTATTGTTTCAAGCCTGCTCCAGGAGTGGGGAAGGGAGCCACCAAGAGACAAGGAGACTGCTTTTGGATAGAATGAGGACTCAGGCCTTGTCCCAGCCGAGCCGAGCCGAGCCTAGAGGTCCGTGCCTTTTTGCCCTTCCTCCGTGTCCCCCAATTTCTTGTCTGCTGCCAACAATCAATTGGAATCTGTCTTAGGTTGTATACCTCAGCTCGAGGTAACTTACCCATCCTTGATTAACCAATCCTCCTTGGCAAAGCAGAGAGGCAGGAGCTACGCCCCTGCCAGGGGGGACAGGTTATGTCTCCTTAAGGAGCCTGTTTCTCCAAGGCCTCCCTGATTATTTCTAGCCTTGGGGCCCTCCTGCCTGTCAGAGGGGTTACAGTTCCTGAAACCAGGCAGGGCATTTCCCAACACTATAGTAACAACTTTACCTGCAAATGATATTTTTGAAAATTATATCTCTAGTTTAATATATCAATTGATTGAAATGGCAAAAAGATAAAGAAGTTGTAAAAGGTTGAATAATGAACTGGGGAACAGGGTACAGGCTACATTATGTTTGTTTAACACATAATTTAATGCTGCTTATCTTGATATTTTATTAAATTATATCAATTAATAATGAGAAAAATATGGTGTCAATATTAACTTGTAAGTAAAAACAATAAAAGAAGGTAAAATTTTCATATCCAAGCCAGGATTTTACCAATATAAAATATACAAATCTTTCAAGATGTTATTGAGGGCTAATAAATAGAATGTTTGACTGGGTAAATGATAAATAATAAAATTGAGATTTCCTGCATAACCTAAGAATTTAAGGTTACAATATCCATACAAGGCTTATTAGCACCATTTTACTTAGGAGGGAAACACAAGGTTAAGAAAAGTATTTAATCATAATTGTAATAATAGTGAACAAAACCTAATTTAGTTGAACAATATTGTATCTAAGTTTCCTGAAATTAAAATCCACTTTAAAAATCGTGAATTTTATTTATAAAATCAACCAGTTCAACATAAAAAAAAAATGTGTTTCCCCATATACTAAAAAAAGAAAAGGAAAGAAGGGAAAAGCATGTCAGATTAATTTAGCACAGAGGAATAAGAAATGATGAGCAAGTATGAGTTGTATGAGAAAAGCAAATAATAGAATGCTATTCTATTATTGTAAAAATACATATATACAGAGATCATCATGTTGAAAACAGCATTATTATTACATACAAAGAGGAAGGTGTGAGATATTAGAAATTTTATTTTATTACATTGTAATATTGAAATTAAAAGAGTAGATGTTTAAATTTTCATTTTTAATTTTAAATTTATTATGGTAAAAATACTTAACATGAGTTTTAACTTTTGATAAACTTTTTAAAAAATTTTCACAAATATGTAAAAATTGAACAACCAATTGGGCCAAGAAGAAATTAGGAGGGAAGTATCTTGAGAGAAAAAAGAATGAAAATGAAGCAGGCCAAAAGTTATAAAATATAGCAAATGCAATTTTAGTGGGGAAGTTAATAGTGCCCTACTAAAAATAAATAATCCCTACATTAAAAATAAAACCACAAATAAACTAAAATTACAGACTAAGGAAGTGGGAAAAGGAAAAAATGAAACCCCAAGGTAGTATGAGGAAGAAAACAACAAAAAAACACACCAGAAATAAATAAACTGGAGGTGAGAAAAACAGTAGAAAAGATCTATGAAATAGCTGTTTTTTTTAAGATAAATAAAATTGAAAAAACTGTAGCTAGACTTACTAAGAATAAAAGAGGGAAGAGTCATGAAATATAAGGGAAATAAAAGATAAGAGACTGCAATGAACAGTATATGCCAACAAATTGGATAATCCAAAGAAATGGATAAGTTCTAGAAAGATACAATGTAACAAGACTGAATTGTTAACAAAAACAAAATCTGAACAGGTTTATAATTACTACATGCACCAAATCAGTAATCAAACACTTCCCAACAAGTATTAATAAAAGTCCAAGAACTGATGGCTTCACTGGTGAATTCTACCAAACATTTAAAGAAATAACACCAATACTTCTTAAATTACTCCAAACAATAGAAGTGGAGAAAACACATCCAAATTTATTTTATAAATTTATTTTAAGAGGTCAGCATTACCCCGATACAAAGGCCAGAAAAAAGAAAAAATATTGCAAGCCAACATCCCTGATGAATGTAGATGCAAAAATTCTCAATAACATACTAGAAAGTTGCATTCAACACCACATTAAAAATACCAAACACTGTTTGACCTATATGTCTGTTTTTCTTCCAATACCATGTTGTTTTGATTATTGTCACTTTTCAATATATTTTGAAGTCAAGGAGCATAATATCTCTGGTTTTAATTTCTTTCTCAAAGTTGCTTTGACTATTCAGGCTCTTTTGCAGTTTCTTTACAAATCTGATTTTTTGGGGGTTCATTTTTTTAATGCCATTGAGATTTCGATGGAGAATTAGTATATTGATATGGGTACTATGGACATTTTAACTATATTGATTTATGAACATGAAGTGTTTTTTCATTTCTTTGTGTCTTCTTCAATTCTTTTCTAATAATATCTTGAAGTTTTCAGTGTATAGGTCATTCATACCTCTTTAAGTTTATTCCAAGGTATTTTATTTTTTTGTTGCAATTGTAAAATACTTTTTTTCTGAAATTTTACTGTTTGTATATAGGAATGCAATTGGTTGTTTTATAATGATTTTGTATCTTACAACTTTACTGTATTTGTTTATTGAATCCAATGATTTTTCTTGGTGGAGTCTTTAGGGTTTTCTGTATAAAGAATTATGTCTGAAAATATATTACTAAGCTACAGCAACTAAAACAGTATTGTACTGTCATAAATATGGACATATAAACCAATGAAACAGAATGGATACTCCAGAAATAAACCAACATATACGTGTGTCAATTAAACTTTGACAAGCATGCCAAGAATATACAATGGGAAAGAACAGTCTCTTCCACAGATGGTATAAGGAAAATTGAATATTCATAAGCAAAATAATAAAATAGACCTTTATCATACAGTATACACAAAAATTAGCTCAAACAGATTGAAGACTTAAATGTAACATTTGTATCAGTAGTGCTTCTAGAAGGAAATATAGAGGAAAAACTTTATCACATTGGTCTTGGCAAATGATTTTATGGATGAGGCACCAATAGCACAGGTAACAAAAGCAAAAATAGACAAGTAGGACTTTACCAAACTATAAAGCTCTTACAGAGTAAAGGAAACAACCAACGCAGTGAAAAGCAATGGAAGAAATTATTTGCAAACTAGATATCTGATAAAGGGTTATTTTCTAAAAACATGTTACCCCTACAACTCAATAATAAAACAACCAAACAACAAAAACTAATAACCAATTTTTAAAAAATGATCTAAGACTTAAATAGACTTTCTCTATAAAAGATATATAGATGGCCAACTGATACATGGAAAGAGAGTCAATGTCAGTAATCATCAGGGAAATACAAATCAAAACCACAGTGAAATATTGCATCATCTCTATTAGGATGACTATTATCAAAAAAGCAATAGACAAGTGTTGGCAAGGATGTGGAGAAATCGGAATCCTTGTACAATAAGTGGATAAAGAAAATGTAGTATACGAGGTCAGTCCAGAGAGTAACCAGCCATGTACTATGGAAAACAGAGACATTTATTGAAGAATCTATAAAAAACTTTGTACATAGAACAATGATGCCTCAGTCCCTTCAGAGTAGGCAGCTTGGGACCTCACACATTCTCTCAGTGCTTCTTGCATTGCTCAAATCACTCTGCAACTTTCTTTCTTGGAATTGCCATCATCTACCATGTCATACTTCCCTGAATCTCATCCATGGTCTGAAGTCTCTTCCCCTTCAAAGGTGATTTTAGTTTTGGGAAAGGGCAGAAGTCACCGTGCACCAGTTCTGGGCTGTAGGGGGACTGAGTCACCTGAGTGATTTGATAGTTCACCAAAACACCCTGCATGAGGTATGATACATGAACAGGTTCACTGTCCTGATGAAGCTGCCTGTCACCAGCTCCCCATAGCTTCAGCTATTTTTGATGTAATGCATCTGTTAACTGAGGAAGAGCATTGAGATGGTGCTCCTTATTAATTTTTTGGCTTGGAGGGATGTACTTGTGATGGACAACACCTGACCAATCGAAAAAACACAGTTAACATGGTCTTGATCTTGCTGCAAGTTTGCCAACATTTTTCAGGTATGGAGAAGAAGGCAACTTCCAGTGGGATGGCTTGGCCTTTGTTTCTGGGTCATAACTGCAGGGCCACGATTCGTCTCCAGGTATAACCTTCTTGAGGAAATCTGATTCATTGCTAGTGGTTTGACTCAAGTCATTAGCAACTACAGCACAATGTTCCTTCTGCTGTTGTAGCAGAAGCTATAGAACAAATTTTGCTACAACACATTTCCTACCAAGATCCTGCATCAAAATCTTGGACACAGTAGTTTTTGGAATCCCCAGATTACCTTCTAGTCCTCGCACTGCATGTCACCTATCTTTGTTGACTGCAGCCTGTATACATTCAGCAGCCTCAGGTGTTCTGCTTCCTGTAGGCCTTCCAGGAAGTGGATCACTTTCAACAGATTCTTGATCATTTTTGAAGCATTTGTGCCACACTTTTATTTGTGTCGCACTTATTAAATTGTCCCTGAAAGGCTTCCAAATCATCCAAATAGTTTCCGCAGAGGAATGTTCAAGCTTAATGCAAAATTTGGTGCATATTCATTGTTCTATTCACTCAGTCATTTTGAATGTGACAGCCACACAGCACATATGCTTGCTCAATATCATCTACCACCCCCACTGACTAGTACAATGAAGTCGCATTATTCTTGCATGTTCATTCCAGTCCACTTTCCTTGGCTGCCAGGTTATACTGATGTTGCACAACCATTCTCATTATATTGACAATGGCTGGACTTTTCCCAGACAGATCTCATATATATATATATACAGTGGAGTATTACTCAGCCTTTTAAAAAAAAGAAATTCTGCAATATGCAAAAACATGAATGAAACTTGAGGGCATGATGCTGAGCAAAATAAGCTTGGCAGTAAATAACAGATATTTCATAATTTCACTTGGTGGCACAGTTGTTGCCAAGAATGAAACAGAGGGAGAAATGGAGAGTTGCGGATCAAAAAGCATAAAGTTTTATTCAAGCAAGATAACTTTTATAGATGTTCTGAACAGCATTGTGCCTATAGTTAATAATACTTGCATACTTAAAAGTGTTCTAAGAGAATAGATCTCATATTATCACACCACAAAAAAAATTAAAACTGAAATATTAAAGTTACTTTCAAAATCAATATAAATGTAATTAACACTTCAATAACATGGCTTATGAAAAATAATATTTGTATCCCCACCTTGCCACTTTTTAAAAAGTCTTTAACAAAAAGCAAAAGTAAAAATATCAAATTAAAATGAAGATAATAGGAAACAAAGAAAAAAATAATCAGAAATCTCTCCTTGTTTGGTTGATAATCATTTAAAGAAAGAGACAAATAAGACAAACTGAGAGTCTACCTTCAAACTCCTTGAAGCTCAAAATATTTTTAAAATAAAAATAGATTTTATTTGCACCATCACATAACCAGTTCTTAAGTTCTACTAATTATCAGTTTTAATACCTTCAACCTGTTGTTTAGTGCTGCTGGGCTAGTTATTGTACCTAAAAACAGAGATGATAATATGCATCTCACAGAGTTGTGTTGAGGTTGAAAAGAGTGTATTTGATCCACATAATATAATTTTTAAATTTTTCTTTCCCTTGTATTAGCTTTCATTTTTAAGATTTCAACAAATTTACTGAGGCTGACTCTTCTATTTTATTGTTCAACACCATAGAAATTTCCAAGTGATATTTCACAGGGATTAAAACAAATATCAGTATGCAGTGACCAATTTTTTCCAAACTTATGTTTTTAATTATAGTGTTAATTCTTATAAATAACATAAATATTAAATATACTTTAAATTATAAATATATTATTTTATGAAATAATATCAAACTAGTTATAAACTGAATTGAATATAAAATATTTTTGCACAGCTAAATTAATAATGTGATCTCTTAAGATATTAGAATTTATAATTATGCATCATTTTGTGACTGATAAAGCACTTATAGCCAGATGATGCAAATAAACAGAAAAAAAAGGAATCATTATTGTTTATATAATGTACGTATTTCTCTTCATCAATGTCAAGTTCTACTCTCTTTTCCAGTGCACTGATAATTATATGGTTATTTGCCTTTAAATTTGAAAGATAATCTATATGGTTTATACATCTAGTAATTCCTGCCACAGAAATAGAGGTTGGGCTTTTAGATGTATCAGCAAAACCACAAGAGATGTTACTGAGTAACTTTTGTTCATTAAGGAGACTTGCTTTTTGGCAGTACATTGTCATTCACAGGCCAGGTTATGGAGGATTAAAGCATGCTTAATTGTTCTTAATATGACTGAAGTAGGAAGGCTTTTTTAATTTGCACAAACTTGTCAGAAAGATATACTAAAAAAACCTCTTCATCAGTTTAGAACGTGCCAATTTCACAATTTTATTGACACCCATTAAATGTGGCTATAGCAATAACTTCAACTGTATTAGTGTACCCTTCTATGTTACTTAGATATACCCTAACATACTTTAAAGCTAAACAAAAATATAGGTTAAAATTAATGTACACTTAAATGACAAAATACTGATTTACTTTTCATTTACACTTGATCATTGAGTAAATATGATTAAAAAGTTATTCTCATATTATTTGTATTATGATTTTGGTAGTTGAAATAAATCAACACCTTAAAATAAATATTAGAAATAGTTAAATCACTGTTACATCTTATATATATATATGTATATATATATGAGATTGCTATTTTTTGCATTCTCTGTTATAATAACCATAGAAATAATATACATTGGTAAGTTTGAGAATGATATGTTTTGTTTTTATGGATTCTTTACTGATATTCATTTTTACCATACTTTGTATTATAACATTTTATAGTTTTTGTCAGTGTGAACTACACCAGCTATGAAACTGATTAAATAGATTTAAATAGCACCAGAAAAGTTTATCTGAATATAACATAATTTCTGCAGACAGAAAGTAAATTTATACCACCCTAGTCACAAATACTGGTTATTTCTGAGAGAGTAAAATGGAACAATTTGGAACAATCAATTGGAAGTGAAATGTCACATTCATTTTCATAAGGAACCCGTGTTGTTTGTCCCATCCAGTCTAATATAAAGTTCATACCAACAGCTGTTTCCTTCGCACAAGTCTGAAAAATTAGTATTAAGAAGATGTCATCTCAGGTACTTCTTATAAATGAAGCAATAATTTGAAGGGAACATGTATTAAGAGAATGTAAACTTAATTCTTAGTTTAACTGAACTCAATGAGATCAGCTAAATATAGGAAAACTATGCTTTAAATGATCAATATATCATTTGTTATATAATTTGATCAAAGTTAATTTATCAATACATATGTAAAATTTTTCTCTATTTTGAAAATAATTAGAGCCATCAAAGGCTGCCATGTCTAATATTGGTGATGATATTTAAAGTATATTTGGATAAACTAGAAAAGAAACAAGAAGGTAAAAATATGCTAAAACAAATAGGGATTTCTGCTTCTGTAATGATTAAATCAGTTCCTACCTGACTATCCTATAAAAGAAAAAAAAAACTATAATATATACAAATATAACAGAAAAGCAACCCCTGGAAAGCACTAGCATGAAAGAAGCAGACCGATTCTCATAAGGAATTTAGACTTACAGCAGGGAAATTGTATGAATTTTCTATTTTTGCACCTCAGTATATTAAGTGACAAGGTGCCTAGGAGCAAGGCACACAGACTTTCTAGCCAGGAGATCCAGCATATTGAGGCCAGGGGAATTCTAGCTAATAAAGAGACTGGTAAAATACTCAAGAAGAAAAAGACAGACAAGAAATATCAAATTCTAATTATGGACAAGGCTGATTAATCTTTGAAATATTTATGTATGGGAAAGACCCAAAGCAACACAAACAAAAACAGAAGCTCTGAACTGAGACCAAAGATGCTAGCCAAGAGATAGTGTTTACAGTTGAACAGTAACCAAGATTGCTATCTGCTAAAAAAAATTTACTTGACAAAAATAACAATGTAGAATCTTCACAACTTATAATTTATGTCTAGAATACAATCCAAAGCTGTCCTAATACAAACCATGAAGAAAACATAACACATTCTCTAGTAAAAAGAATTCAGTATTCCCAGGGGATGTATTCCAAAATTCCCAGTGGATGGCTGAAACAAGGATACTACCCAATTCTGCATATGAGAGCTGTCTGGAGGAAGCCCACTATTGTTAATATAATGAGAATGGTTTCATGACACTGATTTAACCCAGCAGCCAAAGAAAGTGGACTGGAATGTGCATGTGTGAACAATGATGACTTCACTGTACTAGTCAGTGGGGGCAGTAGATGCTGTTGAGTGCACACGTGTACTGTGCTGTTGTTGGGTTCAAAATGACTAAGCAAGTAGAGCAATGAATCTGCATCAGATTTTGTGTTAAGCTTGAACATTCCTGAATGTAAACTACCCAGATGATTAGGAAGGCCACAACTGTGGGCAACTGGTGATTGGCAGGTTCATCATGACAATGTGCCCACTCATGCATCATGTCTCATGCAGAGTTTTTTGGCAAAACATCAAATCTCCCTGGTGACTCAGCCCCCTTGCATCCCAGATTTGATGCCCTGTGACTTCTGGCTTTTCCCAAAACTAAAAGCACCTTTGAAAAGCAAGAGATTTATAACCATCAATGAGATTCCTGAAAATACGATGGAGGACCTATTGGCAACTGGGAGAACTGTGTGAGGTCCCAAGATGCCTGCTTTCAAGGGAACTGAGGTGTCATTGTCCTATGTACAATGTTTCTTGTATCTTCTTTAATAAATTTCTCTATTTTTCATAATACATGCCTAACTACATTCTGGACAGACCACATATATTATGTTTTTCCTATACACTAATATCGATAATAAAATTTAATTTATAAATTAGGCACACAAGATATTAATAACAATACTAATAAAATAGGAAAATTATAAGAATATACTGCAATAAAAGTTAAGTGAATGTAATCTCTCTCTCTCTCAAAATATCTTATTGTGCTGTACTCACCTTTTCACTTAAAAGAAGTACTTTATGTCTTTTCTTTGGCATATCTGAATTTCCAGCATTACCATTCTTGTGCTTTGGGCACATTCTTAATTAAAATAAAGATTACCTGAACACAAATGCTCTGAGACCTCAAGAAGGCTACTAAGTGACTAACGGTGCAGAGCCTATGCAGCCTGGAGACATTGAAAAAGGAGGTAATTCCTGTCCTGAATATGGGTAAGGATGATACAAGATTTCATTATGTTATTCAGAACATCGCACAATTTAAAATTTAAAAATTGTTTACTTCTGAAATTTTCTACTTAGTATTTTCCTTACCTTGGTTGACAGTGAGTGACTGAAACATGGAAAATGAAACAACAGTTACGTTTGTATCAATTAAGATTAACAATGAGTTAATCTAGAAGTTGGACTTATTGGACAAGAATTTTAAAACAGCTACTAAAACCACCTAAAGAAAGTAAAATGATAATCTCTCAATGGAAAGAAAAAATAAAATTTCAGTACAAAACTAGAAGTGACTTTTGAAAGAATCAAATGAATAATTGTATGGCTAAAACATATGAAATAAAAATAATAATTTGGTTGATCAGTGAAAATTATGTATAATAATAAACAGGAAAAATGAAATGAATGTGAACATAAACTCAAACATGTTAGGTAATAGTTAAAGGTACAACAATTGTATATATAAGAAATAGGGGGAAAAGGAGGAGAAAGAAAAAGGGAGGGGAAGAAGAAGAGGGAGAAGGAGGAAGAGGGAGAGGAGGAGGAAAAAGAAGGAAGGAAGGAAGGAAGGAAGGAAGGAAGGAAGGAAGGAAGGGAACGAGGGAGAAAGAAGGGAGAGAAGAAAGGAAAGGAAAGGAAAATTATTTGAACAGATAATGGTCATAAAGTATTAAAAATGTGATGAAAGACAAAAATTGACAAGAGATATTCAAATAATAAAAACAAAACCAAAATAAAACAAAATTAAAAAAAAAACACAAAGAAGCAACACTCATACAAGCACAGAAAGCCAAAGAACAAATCTTGTGAGACAAAAATGAAACATTACATGGACTGGGACAACAATTTGGTCAATAACTAACTTCTCATCTGAAATTAAAAAGGCCAAATTACAATTAAACAACATTTTTAAAGAGAATCAACCCAGAATTCAACACCATGTAAAAATATGTGAAAAATTAAGACATCTTAAGATTAAAAATGATCAAAAGAACTTTTCTCTGGAAAGATTTCATTTCCACTTCAAGAAATGTTTGTTTGTTTGTTTGTTTGTTTTAAAAAAAAAAAGGTATCCTGTAATCTCAATGGAAGTGATTCTAGACAGAATTTTATAACCACAGAAAGGAATCTTGTGCATGAAAAATGATTACTCTACGAATTCATGCAAAAAAAAAAAAGAAGAAAACACTAAATTCTTTTAAAATTCACCCTGCTTGTGATCTCTATACTGTATTTACTACTAAAGGTAAAATTTATGATATTGTCTTATAGGTATTATTGCATACACAGTCATATAGAAATATATATACATATACACATAAAAATATTTTTCACCTATATTATAAAGAATTAGGGTGATTATAACTTATCTAATTGCAAAATTTCCACATTTTATATGAAGTGGCACTGTAACACACTCCTCCATTCTTTTCGTATTTTTTCTGTTAAAAGGGTGTTTGTAAAAGATGAATTGTTAACTAATATATAACCCATAGAAAAAGGGCATATTTGTGTAGGAATAACAGGAACTAACTTCAAAAAAACTGAGTTTAGCAACCGGACATTCCAGCTCCCCAGCCTTCCTGACTTTCAACTATAAAAACCAGACCTCCTTGTGATCAGTTTTGAGATAATTATCGGAATAGACTGAGGTGACTGCCACGTAGAGAACTTTCATTCGCCCATTCCCTGATTTCTTTATTCTGTTTCTTTTCCTCTTCCTCCTAATAAAAACCCCTGCTTGCACTGAGATGTTAAGTTGGTCCTTAGAACAGAGCCCGCCATTTTCTAGGCTGTCACACTGGAATAACCCATCTTTCCTTACCTCAGCACCCGTCTCTAGAGTTACTGGTTTTGAGTATTAGCTTTGAAGCTACAGGCAGCTGAACCTGAATTCGGTATCAGAACAAAAGAGACAGTAAATAGATTGTACAACTTAAGGGTTTAGAGTGTAGTCCCAGAAAAGACACACACACTTCATAGATATAAATGCAAAGAAGTATATCTAAAATGATAAAGAGAAAATAGTGTAAAGTTCTAAAAAATTATTTAATATAAGAACTATCCTCATTATCTTTCCAATTTTTCTATAAATCTAAACACATATAAACAGAAGGCTTTTTTAAAATTTTAAAATAAGTTTTAATATCCAGAAAATTAAGAACAGCTACTTTGGAAAACCATATACACACACATATATATTTTTTTTTAAGATTTTATTTTATTTATTTTTAGAGAGAGGAGAAGGGAGGGAGAAAGAGAGGGAAAGAAACATCAATGTGTGGTTGTCTCTCACACGCCCCCAACTGGGGACCTGGCCTGCAACCCAGGCATGTGCCCTAACAGGGAGTTAAACCAGTGACCCTTCAGTTTGTAGGCCAACACTCAATCAACTGAGTCACACCAGCCAGGGCATTATATTTTAAAGTTAAACATACCCTCACCGTACACCTCAGCAATCGCATTTCTTGATATTTTACCATAGAGAAAGCAAAAGTATTCATATAATACGACATTAGAAATATTGTTCATAACACTTAAAATTAGGAAGCAACCTAAATGTCTACAAATTGGTGAGTAAGCATGCTTTGATATGAACATATCATAAAATACAACAAAGTAAACAAATACATAAAATATTAACACAAACAATATTATGGATAAATTTCAAATTACTTTGCCTAGTGAAAAATATCAACCCAAACTAGAAAAATCAAAGTCATAGTGATAGAAAGCAGATGTGTGATTTTTGTGAGCCAAGATGCAATGGGATAGATCGACTGTACAGGACCATTGAAGTACATTTTATAGAGATGAAAATGTTCTATAACTTGATTTTGGTTGTCACTATACAACTGTATAAAATTACTAAAGACATCAAAATATACTTTTAAAATGTGTGGATTATATCATATGTTCAACACATTTTTTAAAAGCTGGAAAAAATAGACAAGGGGAAATGAGAGAAAAACCTGCTCTTGTACTAAAAAAAGCTAAAGGATAATTGCAGGCTCTGCAGAATTTTAGCTTGTATGTATTTCAAAAGGTGGCAAGGGAATGTTCTTTGATAACAAATTATTGGATTTGCCAAAAGGTCAGCTTAGTTTTTAATGTAAAGTAGAAGACACTTTTTTCATTTTAACCAATAACTTTATTGATTTGGATATTTTGAGTATGTTGGCTAGGTCCCCCAATGGTAGAACATTGATTGTCTCAATTAATGTCTCGATTTGATCACTTTCAGCTTCAGCTGGCCTACCCAACCGTGGCGCAGCATCCAGTGAGAAATCTCCAGCACAAAACTTCACAAACCAATTTTGACATGTTTGATCAATTACAGCACCTTCTCCATACATTGTATAAATCTTTTTTGTTTTGTTTCGTTTTGTGTTTCAGTTGTGTTTTTACCTTTCTTGAAATAATAAAGCATAATGTGCCAAAAATGTCCCTTATTTTCTTCCATCTTTAGTACTAAAATGGTTATACAAAATTCACCATTTTTTTTAATGCACACTGATATGACAATATCACAGTTTAATCTAACAAAATTGTTTTGAATGAAGTTAAAGACATCTAAGCACTACTGAAGCCATCAAATTAAATTTTGGCGAACCCAATAATTTATTTATTTATTTATAATGGAAACAATCTTTAATATATAGAACAAAGATATACACAGGCTAAGCATTTGTGTCACTGGAGTTGTTTTAGAACATCTGTATAATTTGACTATACATGTTTGCTTGAGGAGGATTATGTGGTGGATGAGATGAAGATAGTATCATTGAGCTAACGTTTTTTTGTTTGTTTGTTTTTTCAGAGAAATGGGAAGGGAGGGGGAAAGAGATGAGGAGAAACATCAATGTGTGGTTGCCTCTCGAATGCCCCCCACTGAGGACCTGGCCCACAACACAGGCATGTCCCGGACTGGGAATCAGACCAACAACCTTTTGGTTCACAGACCAGCACTCAGTCCACTAAGCCACTCCAGCCAGAGCTATATTAAAGCTTTTAAACCATCCTCTAATGGAACATATATTTTAAAAATAATACTTAACATGGGATCCTTTAATTACAATGTATGTGAAAATGGTATTTCTGTGTCAGAATGACTCCTGTGTGAATCCCTGAACACCAAATACCCAGAGGGCATTTCTTGAAGACTAGAGGTTATCTATATATGCAGTGGGTGCATCACAGGAGCCCAAAAATAATGCAAATCTGATAGTATTTAGGGCTGCTGAATATCTGCCCATCTCTGTTCTGGAAAGAAAAAGGGAAAGAGAAAAACTTTATCTTTTTTTTTTTGCCTCATCTTTATTTTGCTTTATTGCCTTATCTTTATGATGCTTATCAATACAAGCAAATCTTTCTTAAAGAAAAAGAAAGTTCTTTATCTTTATGCCCTTAATGTCTTTGAGGAAGGTGATGTCTGTACACTGGAATGTCTCCTTACACAAACAACTTAACTTGGCCATAAATGTCTTTGCTCAGAAGATCTTATATATATATAAATATATAGATACGTAGATCTATGTATCTATATATATATAATATTCATGGAGAATTATCTCCCAACATGTATGGTTTTTCATATTTTTATTTTATGAACTCAGAATTTTGATATTTATGTTGATAAAACAATATCCACCTTTCATAAGCATGGGATTGTAATTCAGAGATGAAGTTTGAAATTTTTATTTAATTGCAGTTTCAGATGTATTTTCATATTTTATTATGATTATGCTTTAAGACAAAATCCTCATTTATAGAGCTAAATGCTAATGACAACAGATTTTAGAGCATACTTGCAATCTCAACTATTCTTGAGAATCAAGAAAAATAGCAGAATAGTTTTGTTGTAAAGTTAAATTACACATTACAAGTAAAAACACTGCTCAAAATCCTTGTAATGAATAGACATATCAAACAAATGCTAATCAGCACTTAGAACAAAACCTACAGTTTTTCTATGGATGAGAGCACTCACAAAACAGAAATTCTTGAATTGATTGTGGCACAGCATACATATTCTGTAAGAGGATTTGTTAATCAACTGGAAGCAGCAGCAAGTCAAGGCTCTAAATTTAAAAATAAAAAGTTATGAGTTTCTATCTTGTCTGTAATAGAGAGGTTTATATTGACCCTCTGATACAACTTTCCTAAGGGAAGGCAGCTAGCCACCTGGATAATAGTTGATTACATTGGATACCTTCCTGCATGTTTAGATAACAATTTGTCCTTATTGAATAGTCATTTATTTTTGGATACAGATTTGTTTTCCTGTTTGCTATGGTTTTCGATGACAGTGGGGATCACTGTAATTCTGACTGCTTTGGGGCTGGTAGCAAAATTTCTAAGTTGTTTTTAATCATTCTCTTTTTTCTGTATCTAAATTATTAAAAAGCTCAGTTTATACCTCAGGTTCATAGAGTTTTGTAAAACAATTTAAGAAATTTGCTCTTCTACTCTGACTTTATAAGCCAGTGATTCTTGTCTCTAGTTGGTGTTCTAAATTCTTCCATTTAATCTTTATCTTTCCAGTAATGAGCTGACCCTGACAAGAATATACCAATTATCTCAACTGAATTGTAGAGAAAGACTATTATTTCCTTTCTTTGTGATGAGACACCTGTGTCAATGAAATGGCAAATTACAGCAGCTTTATTTGCTGCAAGAATACACTGCAAATTCTGTGCTAATGTGCTGTCATCATGATTTCAGAAATTCAATATCTTTAGGATATAAGCTGAATTTGAAAACCACTGAGTTGTTCTTCATTTTTCTTTTATGCCAATGTGCCAATTTATTTTTTTGCTATCTATTGCTTCACAGTGCTACCTAACAAAACTCCTGAAATCTGAGTTCTTTAGGACAGGATTATCTCATTATGTCTCTTGATTCTCTAGGTTGGCTGGGCCATACCTAGATCATTATACTGTATAGCCTCATTTGGGATCTCCCAACAACATTGTCACTTTGTGGTGGGGACTGAAACATCTACATTGCTTCTCTCTTCCTAAGTCTGGAGCATTACTGTTTTTCACTGTGGCCTCTCTCTTCCTAACAGGACCTGGGGTTCTTAAAGGGGTAGCTCAGAGGCAGGATCAGGAAGCTGCTGCTCCTCATTTTGAACTCAAAAATTCCAGAATGTTATTGAATGGCCTTATATTGTTAAAGCCAGGAAAGAAGGAGAAGCGGCCTTCATAGGAGAGAGAACTTTTTCTTTTTTCTTTTTCTTTTTCTTTTTTTTTTTTTTTTGCAAAGAGGCTGTAGTTTTGGAGACAATCTACAATGTTTGCCTTACTAGTCTTACATTCAAACAGTATGAGAAAAAAATCCAAACAAATGTAAATTTAGAGGCTTTGATTAGTTATTTAGTTCCAATGTTAATTAAATGATAAGGTATGTCTGGAGTTACTGTTCTTTCCAAGTGAGAAGAGATCTTTGGAAATGTGATCGTGGACTCCTCTAAATGTTTCCAACAGAAGGAAGGAATATCTTCCTCTGCAGACGCAGGACTCGGAGAACATTAAAATTTCTTTTATAATCCCATAGAAATCTGTGACAAAAGTAGTTTCCCATTGAGACCTATTCTATTCTTTCCCTGGACTCATGGGTTCACGGACCGCTTGGCAAGGCAATACATTTTTCATTTGCCATTGTAATTATTAATCACTTGAGTCTAAATTTGCTGTATGAGCAGAAGTGGTAGGTTTAATATCCACTAACTTGCTTAAGAGTCAATTGATTATCTTTTATGACCGTTTTTTACTTTTGGGTTATCTGGAAGGCTGATTTGTCTGCAATCTTTGGTAGCTAGTTGTTTTTTTTTTTTTTCTTTTGAAAATAAGATTAACACCAGATGGCAGGTGGAACAACAAGGAAGAAGCAAGGATCTTTGATCTTCCGATCACAGAGGGCTTCTGGCAGAACTTTTAAATGACAGAGAAATACGTTGTTTTTTCTAAACCACTGCATTTTAGGGACTTTGGCAATGTTCTTAGCCCTTTCTATAACTAATACAAAATTGGACCAGGATTTTGAGAACCTATGTAATAGTTGGGTCAACCTCACTTCATACTGTCATGAATTGAACTATTTATTACCTTTGAAAATGACCAAAGCAAAAATTAAAAACTGTAAAACATTTATGAATGAAAGAATGGAATAAATAGGAATGTAATTTCTAACTCCTTAAATTATATTTTACATCCTGAAGGATTATTTATTTTTTAGTCTCATTGTGAAAAATACATGCATTTGATGTATTTTATTTAGAACTAAACAAATATTAGGAAAGAATAGAATATACTAGTGCATAGATATTTGTGTACAGTAGTCTCAGTTACCCTAAAATGATGAATAAATATACATAATTAAAAATGATGTGAAAGCAAACAATTAAAAGTGAAAAGAGAAGACACTGGAAGTCATTCAAAAGAGACTATTTTTTACAAGGTTGTTTACAACTAGCTCATCAACATTACCCTTAAATAAAGAGAAAAGAACCATGCTATCTTATGGTAATCAGCATCAGACAAATACATTACTACGTGAACTAAAAAAATATATATATAATGCATTTCCTCCCACCTTCTAAGATCTTCTAGCTAAGCTATTAATCATATTAACAGAGGCAGATTAACAAGAGAAAATAAAAGTTTAATACACCTTCATAGGAATTCACATATGCAGGAAAATTCCAAAGATAGTGTGGTAACATTGGATGTATATGATGTTTTGGACAAAGGAGAAAAGGTGTGGGAAGAGGTCTTAGATTTCAGAAGTGACAAAGGACAGGTTACAGGTTGTTGAGGAAGAGCAGAACAGACATGGCAGCCAAATTCTTGCTAGGCAACTCAGGAACAATGGGGCCTGGGATTCTAGACTAACAGGCTCCTGCCTAAAGCCCTCCCATTTACTCTACTTAATCCAAACTTGGCGAAGGTGAACATACTTCAAACTTAATTCAGACTAGGCTAAAATGAACAGACTTCCTTAAGCAGGTTTCTCTGTCTGAATCTCTTGGACAGCAAAGAGGGGAGGACAAGCCAAAGTGGAGAAAGATTAAGGTGGGAGGTGGGTGTGGGTGGGGTGGGGGAAAGTGGTGGCTGGAAAATGGAGACAACTGTACTTGAACAAGAATAAAAAATAAAAAATAAAAGAGGAGAGGACAAAAGGTTTCCTCTCAGTGTCCCATTATTTTATAAACAGTTTAAAATTAATAGCCCAAAAAGTAAAACTTTGGGACTTTGCCATTGCTCTAAAAGGCAAAAGTCATAGAATTATTTTACATAATTTTTTTCAGAATAATGTTTGCCTTTATTTAGCCCTTTCTATGTACTACTATATATGTATATTTTAAAGTTGTAATTCATATATGTATATTTATCAATCTGTGCACATACATAAACATATAAAAATGGAAATTTTCTCAGAAATTAAAAATATATTTCTTATACAAGGTTTGATTTCTCATTTTCATTGTTTTTGTTAGCAATGCTTAGAGGTTTTATTATGTTGTATTTGAGTGCTTTTAATTTGTTGGTTTTAATTTTTCTTTTTAATTTGAGAATACACGTATTTCAGAAATTAGCTTTCATTTAATGCCTCCTAATTGTTCCCTCTATTTTCTTCTTCTAGTGTCTTCTTAGAACCATGCTAAATTTTATATAACTGGGTTTCAATTATTTTACTTCTATTCCTTACCACCAATCTTGTAATATCCTCTCAGGTATATAATGAGGTTTCCAAAAATCCAGAGAAAACATATCCTTAATATTACTTTAACCATCTAACACTTATTCCTATGTAAAAAAAAATCTGTATAACTCCTTTGAGTTTGCCCCATACTTCCTAAGGGATGCTATACTTTTAAATACTGTGATATCTCCTTAAAATATGACTTAGAATTATTTTTCCATCTACCTAATGCTGTTTTTGTGATATTTCAGTTTTCTCTTAATTCACTCAATTCATTTATTTCAATAAATGGTAATTTTAGCTCCAAAATTCTGGTTTAGTTATTGGCTTGGATTTCTGGTTTTATTTTTAAAATTCTTGTTTCATGATTTTAATCCACTCTCTTGTTGATTTGTAGATGACAGAGTTATTTCTTTTATAGTCTTTTCACACTGCCCTAATAGTCAGTCCCATGTAAAGTTTTTTGATTTTCTGAGTGTTTTATTTTCTTCTTGTTAAGCTGATTTTCTTTAAATGTTTTGTAATAGTTGATTTTACAAGCTTCTGTGAGTCTCACTGTGGATTCGATTTCCTTACTGAGCTCTGAGTATTGTTTTAGGGAGTAAGTCCCCTATCATGTGTACCTAGGATGGTCTTGAGCCACCCTTCCAAGCTGGGGACAAACAACTCTCCAGACTGTGGTCCTGGTGGTGGGCAGACTGCTCCAGATGTCCCCTCACGGCCATGGCTGTTGTAGCTATGGACACAGGCAGCAAGACCCTGGCCTTCGCATCTGCGCCCTATTCCCAGCTCTGTTCTTTGGCTTTCTTAACTGCAGTCTCTCCGGAACATTGTGCATTGTGCGATGCTTAATTTTTAAATCATATTTCTATTTCTAATATTTCATTATCTTTAGCTACTCCCCATGCTCATGTGTTCACATGTACATGTGTATTCATATATGGAGTTTCTATGGTTGACAACACAAAGAAGAATTTTGAACATATTAATAATATTTTGTATTGTATAGTATACCATTTCTACATATTTTTGTCATGTAAACACTTTTATTCTTCTTGAGAACTATTAAAAATATATTTTCTAATGTCCTTGTGGAAACTTTAGTTATCTAGAACATGCATTTTTACCAATGAGAATCTACTATTTCTCAGCTATAACCTTAAGTTTTAGTTTCAAAGTGTAAGAATTTTCAGTGTTCCAGTAGGGAATATTACAGATATAACTCATATGTTTAGAAAAATAATACTGTCTTTCTTTTGTTATAGTTGTAGACCCCTTCCTCTGTCCTAATAATAACTGAATCCTGTTGGTACTGCTCTTGGCTACAGTGTAATTATTTACCAACCAGAGTTACGATATATAATATGAAGGTATAAATAAAACATCCTGAATCATTGTGCATCAAGTATATTTTACTCATGTTGTATTACAATAATTGGTTCAAGTTCTCAATTTTAAGCTGTAAGAAGTTATTAATAAAGTCTATAGTGCCTGGACTAATTTTCCCCTCATTGTAAATTGTTACAGCATTGACATGTGTCTGCTGTAATATAACTAGTCACTAGCTTGGAGCAGCATCTTAGGCAAAATGTTCCAAGTAATGTGAAAGACTGATTTCTTTTGCTTGTACAGTCCTCTTAATGGAGCAACCTGAAAATATGATTTTGAGTGAAAAATCAAAATTTTATGTTTTAAAACTCCTACTTAAATCTTATTTATTGCAGAAAAAGCCCGGAGGTTATACTGTATTTGTAAAGACTATATCACTGTCTGTTCCTCTAAGCAATGTAGCTAAATGATTTATCACAGCCATGTCAGCATTCATCTCCGTGAGGTTTTCTAACAGAAAATGGGAAGACGTGCAAGCCAAAGTGAATCTTTATGACAGAAGTCAGTGTACATATGTTTGGTAGCATCAAAAATGAATATCTTCATGATACATATCTATCATGCATCAGCAAAAGCAAACCAAGATTCATTAACTTTTGGACACAATATCAGTGTATGTGTCCGTGCACACACACACACACACACACACACACACACACACAAACTCCCCCCCAACATACCTCAGGTATTCTTGGGGTAGTTCCCATTTCTCTTCAAGGTGATACCTTGTTCCTCGCTTCAATTTTTTAAAGTATTAAGTTTATATATCCAGTATGGTAAGGAATATGCAATATGTAACTTTCCATTTCTGTATGCATTTGAGAAACTAATATTTTATATATTTTTTAATTGTTCAACATAGAAAAATTAGTGTGTAGGAAAGAAGTGAAACACAAGTTTGCATTCTTGTAAGATTTTTTTAGGATTTGTCCAACTCTAAATTGTGAGAGTTCCAAGGACTGAAAAGCAATTTTACAAAAATCCATAAAAAGTCTCTATCAAATTTATTTTGATCCACCACCAATCTTGTAATATCCTCTCAGGTATATAATGAGGTTTCCAAAAATCCAGAGAAAACATATCCTTAATATTACTTTAACCATCTAACACTTATTCCTATGTAAAAAAAAAATCTGTATAACTCCTTTGAGTTTGCCCCATACTTCCTAAGGGATGCTATACTTTTAAATACTGTGATATCTCCTTAAAATATGACTTAGAATTATTTTTCCATCTACCTATGTTGTCTTAAAATTCAATATTACTCTGATGTGAATCACAGTAACAATTGATCCCGGTGATTACCAAATTTTACTCTGTGGATTGTTGACTGACTGGCCATGGAATAAGAATCATAAACAATATTAATAAAAGTACAGCTATCTTCCTGACAATATCCTAGATATCCCTACTCCAAAAAATCTGAGAGCCAGAAATTTGATATTTTAACTAGCTCTCAAGTTATCCTCATATACAACCAGAGTTGAATACCAATTATCTAGTACTATAGATAATTCTCCAGCATTTATAAATGAAACATATAATTTATAATTATATGTTAATGACATTTATATAACATTTTATTTTAGTATATATGTTAAGCATTTGTTACTGAAATTGTGCTTTGTTTTTCATGAAATTTTCTTACTACAAAATGCTATCAGAAGGAAAACGTGTGTGATCTATTGTCTATGCGATGAACTCTACTGACTCACTGACTTCCAGATAGCTAAGATCATCATAACTTTTCCTCTTCTATTTTTTCTTCCAATTCTTTTTATTTAAAGAAATTTGTTGAGACAAAATTCACATGCCATGCAATTCACTTAGAGTGTATAGCTCAATGGTTTCTATCATATCCACAGATATGTACAACCATCACTATCGTTTTAGAACTTTATCATCATCCCCCCAAAGTTACAACATATACTTTAGCTATTTTTCCCTACCCACATCCCTGAACCTAAGCAGATTCTCATCTACTTTTACTTCAATTTGTCCAGCCCTGAAATAATACGCTTTAAACTATCTCACTCTCTGTTCCCACCATACTTCATAGAATACAAAATTAACATTGCATTCTGAGATAAAGATGGCATAAAATCAGAACATGGCTAATGATGGGTATATAATACCTTTGAAGGGAAGGAGAGAATTATTCTTTCTTTCTTTTAGAAGTTGATTCACTTAGGGGAAGGAATCATTATTTTAATAATTCACCTCTTCCACAAACTAGAGTGAAGTTGTTTCACCAAAATAATCCAGTGATCCCTACCCAAGATAGTATTTTTCTAACCCAAGAATGCATTTAGAGTCATTGATTTCTCCATCTATTTTTCAGTCACATTGGTTTCAACACTGAAATCTGCAAGTGATTATTCATTCTAACTGAACATAATTAGAAAAGGAGGAAAAAATGAGTTGCAAGTAAAGGCAAAAGCAGATGCATGTGCAAGTTTTTGCAGTAATTCTAGGATAAATAAATGATGTAGATGAACAATAAATGCAGAGCTACAAGACAATGTCTATGGAAAAGTAATTTGATGTAAAAGTAGGAAGTTATGCCAGCTTTTCTTTTTTTTTGCCATGAAGTTCCCAAAGGCAGAGCCACATACCTACTTATGAAAAAAAGGATTTGCCCACTCGACTAAATCATAATTCCATAGGTGCGTATTAGTCATAAGATATAGAAAAAATAAAATATAGAAAATTTAATTTAAAAATAAAGTTCTAGGAACATCAAAGAATTACACAAGAAAACATCACTTTGCATGTATATTTTCTGAAAATAGACAATTAAGACAGGTAAATTTTCTAAAAATTATCTGAAAAATTTGGGGAATGAATCTGGACAAAATGTTTATGAAGCAAGAATTATTTTAAAAATTAATTATCTAGGAGCTTATTAAATAACTTAAATGTCCATAACTTTCTGACTAGATATACAAGTTATTGTATATTTCAAAGGTCACTCTAATATACTGAACTATGAAAAGAGAGAAAGATACTGCCACAGAGCAAAGAGAGTAGCATATAAGTAAGTGATTAATAAATGCTTCTGTTGAAGGTGAAATTTATTGTTATAATTTGGAAATTATCTGAATAGAGATGATAATGAAAATACTGAATTGAATACTAGTTGGGAAACGAATATAAGAAATAAAAATGATTGTGTCTAAGGGCACTTTTGGAGAAGATTAAGAGCTCATCTGAATCATTTTACTCATTCAATGGCCCTGGTATAATAGATATAACAAAATTGAAATTGTCTTCAGGAATGGAAACACAACCTAGATTTTCCCTCTGCTATTGTGCCACACGACGTATTAAGCAATGAAAATTATTATAAATGCTTGTTGGTAACTAAGCATTTTAAAAGCCGTTCTTACTCCTAATATTGTCTCATATTACCAAGTTGTGTCAGCCATGAAATGTGCAAGGCCTGAAATTTACACTTTTGACATCATTTTTTTTATTTTCTTATTTTATTTTTATTTATTTTTTTAAATACATTTGTCTCTGCCTACCCACCACCACTTTCCCTTGCCCCCTCCCTCCTTCCCTCCCTCAGCTCTTCCCCTTTGGTTTTGTCCATGAGTCCTTGCTATATGTTCCTTGACTTTCCTATTCCTTTCCTTTTCCCCCAAACCCCCCTCCTCCTTCCCTCTTGTCTCTGTTGATTTCTTTTCCTTTCAGTGTTGCTGGTCTTATTTTCCTTGCATCTTTGCATTGTTGGTTAGGTTCCACTTATAGGTGAGATCATATGGTATTTGTCTTTCGCCCCCTGGCTTATTTCGCTTAGCATAATGCTCTCCAGTTCCATCCATGCTGTCGCGAAGTTTAGTAGTTCCTTTTTTCTTTCTACTGTGTAGTATTCCATGTGTATATGTACCATGATTTTTTGATCCAATCATATACTGATAGGCATTTAGGTTGCTTCCAACACTTGGCTATTGTCAATTGTGCTGCTATGAACATTGGGCTGCATAGGTTCTTTTGTATTGGCGTTTTGGTGTTCTTAGGGTATAGTCCCAACAGGGGAATCACTGGGTCAAAAGGCAGTTCATTTTCAGCTTTTTGAGGAAAATCCACACTGCTTTCCACAGTGGCTGCACCAGTCTGCATTCCCACCAACAGTGGACTAGGGTTCCCTTTTCTCCACAGCCTCGCCAGCACCTGTTGTTTGTGGATCTGTTTATGATGGCCATTCTGACTGGTGTGAGGTGGTACCTCATGGTGGTTTTGATCTGCATTTCTCTGATGGCTAGTGATGCTGAGCATCCTTTTAAATGCCTCAGGGCCCTCTGTATCTCCTCCTTGGAAAAGCGTCTGCCCAGGTCCTTTGCCCATTTTTTGATTAGATCGTTTGTCTTCTTGGAGTGGAGTCAAGTGAGTTCTTCATATATCTTGGAGATCAAACCACTATCTGACGTATCATTAGAGAATATATTTTCCCATAGGGTTGGCTCCCTTTTCATTTTGCTGATGTTTTCTTTTGCCGTGCAGAAGCTTCTTATTTGGATAAGGTCCCACTTGTTTATTCTTTCCTTTATGTCCCTTGCTTTAGGAGACATATCAGTGAAAAAATTGCTGCTTGGGATATCTGAGAGTTACCTTCCAGTGTTCTCCTCTAGGACTTCGATGGTGTTGCAACTTATATTTAAGTCTTTCATCCACCTTGAGTTTATCTTTGTGCATGGTGTCAGCTGATGATCCAATTTCAATTTTTTGCATGTAGCCGTCCAGCTCTCCCAACACCATTTGTTGAAGAGGCTATTATCGCTCCATTTTATGCTTCTGTCCCCTTTATCAAATATTAGATGCCCATAGAGACCTGGGCTTATTTCTGGGCTTTCTATTCTGTTCCACTGGTCTATGGGTCTGTTCTTGTTCCAGTACCAGATTGTTTTGAGTACAGTGGCTTTGTAGTAGAATTTGATGTCCGGTATTGCGATCTCTCCTACTTTGTGTTTCTTTCTCAAAATTGCTGCAGCTATTCGGGGTCGTTTATGGTTCCATATAAATTTTTGAAATGTCTGTTCTATTTCTGTGAAATACGTCATTGGTATCTTAATAGGGATTGCGTTGAATCTATAAGTTGCTTTGGGTAGTATGGACATTTTGAGGATACTAATTCTTCCAATCCATGAGCACGGTATATGCTTCCATTTATTTGTGTCTTCCTTAATTTCTTTTTTCAATGTTGTATAGTTTTCTGCATACAGGTCTTCTACGTCTTTGGTTAAATTGATGCCTAGATACTTTATTTTTCTTCTTGCTATATCGAGTGGTATTTTTTTTCTGATTTCTTCTTCTTCTATTGCATTGCTGGTGTACAAAAATGCCTTTGATTTCTGAATGTTGACTTTGTATCCTGCTGTTTTGCCAAATTCACTTATTAGGTTGAGGAGTTTTTTGGTAGAGTCTACAGGGTTCTCTATGTACACTATCATGTCATCTGCAAACAATGATAGGTTTACTTCCTCCTTTCCTATTTGGATGCCTTTTATCTCTTTCTCTTGTCTGACCACAATGGCTAGGACTTCCAATACGATGTTGAAAAGAAGCAGTGAGAGCGGGCATCCTTGGCGTGTTCCCAATCTTAGTGGGAAAGCTTTCAGTTTTTACCCGTTGAGTATGATGTTGGCTGTAGGTTTTTCATATATGGCCTTTATTACATTGAGGAATGCCCCTTTTATTCCCATTTTGCTGAGTGTTTTGATCATAACTGGGTGCTGTACCTTATCTAATGCTTTTTCTGCATCTAGCGAGATGATCATGTGGTTTTTCTTGTCTTTTATTTATGTGATGTATCACGTTTACTGATTTGCGTATATTGAACCATTCCTGCATGCCTGGGATGAATCCCACTTGATCATGGTGGATAATCTTTTGAATGTATTGCTGGATGCTGTTTGCCAATATTTTGTTGAGGATTTTAGCATCTATGTTCATCAGCGAAATTGGCCTGTAGTTTTCTTTCTTTGTAGGATCTTTGTCTGGTTTTGGGATCAGGGTGATGCTGGCCTCATAGAAAGAGTCTGGGAGTCTCCCCTCCTCTTGGATTTTTTGGAATAGTCTGAGAAGGACAGAGGTTAGCTCTTTCTTAAATGTTTTGTAAATTTCTCCTTTGAAACCGTCCAGCCCTGGGCTTGTGTGCCGGGAGTTTCTTGATGACTGCCTCAATTTCCCCAGCCTTTATCGGTCTGTTCAAGCTTTCTGTTTCTTCCTCCCTCAGTGTTGGAAGATTATACTTTTCTAAAAATTTGTCCATTTCATCAAGATTTTCAAATTTCTTGGCATATAATTGTTCAAAGTAGTTTCTGACGATCCTTTGTATTTCTGTGGTATCAGTTATTTCTCCTCTTTCATTTCTGATATTATTAATTTGGGTCCTCTCCCTGTTATTCTTGATGAGTCTGTTTAAAGGCTTTTCAATTTTATTTATCTTTTCAAAGAACCAGCTTCTGGATTGGTTGATCCTCTGAATTGTTCTTTTCGTCTCTATGTCATTCAGTTCTGCTCTAATCTTGACTATTTCCTTCCTTCTACTTGCTCTGGGATTTATTTGTTGTTGTTTCTCCAGTTCTTGAAGTTGTAGTGTTAGGTCTTTTATTTGAAATGTTTCTATCTTTTTTTAGGTAAGCCGTAATTGCTATGAACTTCCCTCTCAGGACCAAATTTGCTGTGTCCCATAGGTTTTGGACTGTTGTCTGTTCATTTTCATTTGTTTCCAGACATTTTTTGATTTCTTCTCTTAGCTCATTATTGACCCATTCATTGTTTAATAGTCTACTGTTCAGTCTCCATGAGTTTGCAAGTTTTTGGAGTTTCTTTTGGAGGTTGATTTCCAGTTTCAAGCCCTTGTGGTCCAAGACAAAATGTGGTATTATTTCAATTTTCCTGAATTTGCTGAGGCTTGCTTTTTGTCCTATAATGTGGTCTATCTTTGAAAAACTGCCATGAGCATTTGAAAAGAATGTGTATTTTTCTTCTTTGGGATGTAAGGTTCTATATATGTCAGTTAAGTCTCTGTGATTCAGTGTTTCACTCAGTGCCACAATATGTTTATTAATGTTTTGTTTGGAAGATCTGTCCAGTTTTGACAATGGGGTGTTGAAATCCCTTACTATCAGTGTGTTGTTGTCTCTATCGTTTTTGAAGTCATCCACCAATTTCCTTATAAACTTGGGGGCTCCTATATTGGGAACATATAAATTTACAATGTTGATGTCTTCTTGATAGATTCTTCCTTTAAGTATTATAAAGTGCCCCTCTGGGTCTCTTTTTATGGCCTTTGTTTTGAAATCTGCTTTGTCTGATACAAGTATGGCAACGCCAGCCTTTTTCTCATGCCCATTTGCTTGGAATATTTTTTTCCATCCCTTTACTTTCAGTTTGTGTAGGTCTCTTGTTCTGAGGTCTCTTGTAGGCAGCATATGTGTGGGTCATGTTTTCCTATCCATTGAGCTATCCTGTGTCTTTTGATTGGGGCATTGAGTCCATTCACATTGAGAGATATTACTCATAGAAACTTACTCATCTTTTCTCTTTGTACCTGTGTTCCTCTCTCTCTCATTCTTTTCCTTCATCTGCTTAAACCAGTGCCCTTAGTATATCTTGGAGTGCTGGTTTGGTAGAGATGTATTCTTTTAGCCTTCTCTTGTCTGGGAAACTCCGTATTTCCCCTTCTATTTTAATGGAGAGCCTAGCTGGGTAGAGCAACCTCGGCTGTAGGCCCTTGCTTTTCAGGACTTGGAATATTTGTTGCCATTCCCTTCTGGCTTGTAGTGTTTCTGTTGAGAAGTCAGCTCCTAGGTGTATCGATGCCTCCTTGTATGTTACTTTGTCCTTCTCCCTTGCTGCCTTGAGGATTCTCTCTTTGTCTTTGATAGTTGCCATTTTAATGATGATGTGTCTTGGAGTGGACCTCTGAGTCCCTCTTGAGTGGGGTCTTCTCTGCCTCCTGGATCCATGAGAGTCTTTCTCTCCTCAAATTGGGGAAATTTTCCATCATTACTTTTTCAAGGAGGTTCTCTATCCCTTGCTCCTCTTCTTCTCCTTCTGGTATCCCTATTATATGGATATTATTGCGTTTCAGAGTTGTCCTGCATTTCCCTAAATGCCTCTTCATTCTTTTTGAGTCATTTTTCCATTTCTTGTTCTTTCTGGGAGCTTCTTTCTACCTTCTCCTCCATCTCACTGATTCGATCCTCGGCTTCATCCAGCCTGCTTTGGATTCCTTCTACTGTGTTCTTCAATTCAGAAATGGTATTCTTCATATCCTCTTTTGTCTTCTTGATAATTTCTATGTCCTTTTCCAGGCTGATACAGTTTTCTGTAAGATCCTGATAGTTTCTCTTCAGTTTCTCAAAGTTACCTTTGAGCTGGCTGAGCTCATTGAGCTTCCTTAGAACCATTGTTTTGAATTCAGTATCTGATAGTTCCCTTGCCTCTATTTCATTGAGCTCTCTCTGTTGGGAGTCCCATTTTCCACTCATTTGAGGGGAACTTCTTTTTCTTCCCATTTTTGTGAGAGTCTGTTAAGTATTTTTGTCCTTTTCTTTCTGGGCCTGCCTCTGATGATGTCATTCGTTGACCCTATGTGACCTTGGGTTCTTTGTTTGAGCCTTCCAGGAGTCTACTGTCTGTGTCTGACTCCTGCCTGGGGCAGCTCTGTGACCCCTTCAGTCAGGGCTGGGCTATTTTTTGGGATCTCGCTGCGCTCTCACATAGGCTCCTTGAGCGCGCTCCCGGCGGGGCAGGATCCCCCTCTGCCTGGGCTCGCATGTGCTTGCCCCAGACCAGGAGGCTTATTCACGACCTCGCGTACTCATCTGGCTCCCCTGGCCAGCGAGCTCCCCTGCACTGGTCAGTTTATGGTCTTCTGTTGTGTGTTTTCCCCATTTTTGGCTCTTTGGGTGCATTGCTTGCCCTCTCCAAATGGGGACTATGGAAATGGGAGGAAGGCAGCTCCAGGACTCTCTGGTTAATCCTGTCTCCGGTCTCTCCTCCAGGGACTCTGGGCAGCTCTGTGACCCCTACGGCTGAGGAACTACTAATTTTTTGGGCCGCTCCGCAATCGCAGGCTGGCGGGTCAATGTACGCCTGCCCTTGCCACTCTGCGCATCCCTCGCAGACCATATGGGTGCTAATCTGTGGGAGGCCTCGCCGGCCAGTACAAGCGTTCGCCAGCCCGCGCGGGTCACATACAGGCTCACCAACCCTCGCCGGTCACTCGGCACAAGTGTGCGCGCCTGCATAGGGTGTTTTTGGGGTGTCTATGTGTGCTTTTCGGTTTTTGGCTCTTTGGGGGTGTGGCCTCTTCCTGCGCAATGGAGACTACGGCAAGGAGGAGTCGGGACTCCCTGGTTCCTCCTCCTGTTCTTTCCCCAATGCTTCCATCTCCAGTCTCTCCTCAAGGCTCTCCCAGCCAGTCTGCACTCAGTCCTGCAACTCACATGCACAAGCTGTGTATGGAGCGCACACAATGCAGGTTAATGGATTCCCTTTCCCTGAGCGAGATGGTAGCTGCAGAGTGGGAGGTGCGTTATCACCCGGGCTCCACCGGCCGCTGTGTCCGTTCTCTTCACAAAGTTTTCCTCTCCAGTCTTTTCCCAGGCACCAGCCCACCCTGCGGCCGCCTCTACCCAGAGATCAAGGAGGGTGGCTGCCGCTGCAACTTTTGCATTTGCCCTTTAAATGTCTCTTTGCATCCCCAGCCACCTGTCTCTGGCAGAGAGCTCCCCTAAGCTTTTCGGGGTTGCGTTTTGTCTGTATTTTCTTGGTTTTAGCTGCTATAGTTTAGGGGTCCCTGTTTATGATTCAGACCCCGTTCTTCTCGGGGGAAGCTAACTGGCCGTTTCAATGTCCCTCTGGTGCCAGTGCCCGTGCGCACCCAGCCCACCCTCTCGAGTCTCCACTGCACTTCTCACCAATGGGATGTGTGAGAGTCTAATCCACTGTCCTCTGCACCAAGGCTCCTCTCCCACTATCGTTCCATTGTTTTCCAGGTGATTACTCCACTATTTAGTCGCAATTCCAGTTTGGTCTTGGGAGGAGGTCAGTGTGACTCCCATTCACTCCTCCGCCATCTTCTCTCATGTTCTACATCATTTTTTTCTAAGACAATTATCAGAAGAACCATGTCAAAAAATTTTTTACTCAGAAAGGTAGTATATCAGTGTATTATGATGTACTCATTGATAAGAATGACCAATTATGACCTCCAGGGTACTCACACTGAAATGTTTTTGGAAATTGCAGTTACATTTGCACTAATATATTTTTTGCCTAAAATAATACACTACGATTTAGGCAAAAGTCCTAATAAGTTAGAATGATGATTCTGAAAAAGATCTCTACCACCCAGGGGATGAAGGAGTTTAAAATTAAGAATGCATCCGACTTTAAACACTGGGATTTGAACAATAATTGACCATATAACACAGATATCTTCATTTTAAAATGTATTTTGGAGAAAAAAATGTTTTCCCCACTAACACATTCTTTTGACTGAGTAAAATAATAAGTTTAAATCTTGATGAAAATAAAAAGTATATTCAGGTTTTTAAAATATTAACCCAATTAAAGCCATTTCCCATGTACCCCATAATTTATCAAACAGCAATTGTCTTCCCCAAATAGAAGGCAGTTATCAGCAGTGGTTCAATACTGATAAACTCCTGAAACACTTTCCTGCTTTAATTGATTAAGATCAACAATAAATTTTAGCCATTTGTCAAACACTGTGACATATACATGTTTTAAATACCTATTAATTTTGTAACTATTAATTATGAAATTGTGAATAAATTCTGAATATGTACTTGCCTCCTCTAAAGAAAAATGAATATCAGCCCTGATTGGTATGGCTCAGCTGGTTGGGCATCATCCCTGCAAAGCGAAAGTTTGGGGCTGGATTCCTGATCAGGGCACAAGCCTGGGTTGCAGGTTCAGTCCCCATCACGGTGCATACAAGAGGCAAATAACTGATGTTTCTTACTCACATCAATGTTTCTCTCCCTCTCTATCTCCCTGTCTTATCGTCTCTCTAAAAATAAATAAATAAAGTATTTAAAAAAATGAATATCAATTACTTCCATTTCTCTTTTAAAAATGAATTTAAACATTTCATTATGATGTTAAATATGCAGAATTGGAATTGAAAGTTTATGATTCAAAATTAAAAGCAAATTAGAATATCTGAGAAAGAGTATATCTTCCTAAGGTGATATCCTAGGAAAACAAAACAGCAATTTATGTACTTCACAATCTGGTTGTTCAACAACTATTTTCCCATTTATTTATTTATTTCATTAGTATATAAGGAAATATGTGTATGCATCCTTAAATACATATATAAATTTGCAGAATAATTTAGAACTATCTAAAATTGTTGTTAACACAGCTGCCATTGTTTTTTTTTCTGTTTCTCAGCTGTGTCCAAAATTATTCTAATGATGAAATGTTTAAATCCATTGTTCAAAAAGAGAAAGAAAAGTGTTTGATACCAATTAAAAAAATTTACTGTTGTTCAGTTACAGTTACTCTGCCCTACTTACCCCTCACCTCCCACATTCAATCCTCGCCCACTCTTGCATATTGTCTTTGTTTATGGGTCCTTTGAGAGGAGGCAAATGAACATTTAAGAAATTTTCTAGCAATTCCACAATTCATAACTATATTAATGCTGGATATTTATGGCATGTATGTATAGGAATGTCTGACAAATGGCTGAAATCTACTGTTTATCTTGATGAACCAAAGTAGGAAAGAAAGGACAAAAAGAAAGATAAGAAACAAAAAGACTGGATCAATATAGCTTTATGAAACATGAGAATACAGTGAATTCATGAGAATGAATAATGAGCAGAATTTTAAAATTGGTGTCTATTAGGGTTTATTTGTGTAGGGTAGCAGAAGACATGGCTCCTTCCACCATCTGTGATGGAAGGCTGGCCAGAGGGCCTCTACCTAGAAGGAATGTGTATTGCTTTTGAAATGGATTGTAATTCCTTCCTCATTCCCTTTGGGAGTGGCTTCTTGTCCTGTAACTGCTCCTTCTTTCACTTACACAATAAGGTAGTCATGTGTAGGACACGTGTTTCCTTTGACTGGGACCCCCTAAAACAAGCCTTGGCCTAAGAAGATAGGTCCTGCTTGCTGACCTGCCAGCCCAGGAGCTCTCTGTATGTGAATAATAAAGGCAATGCCCATTCCACCCAGTTCTCCCTGTGGATTTTTTGGCTTATCCCAGCAAACAGTCAAGATCCCCCACCTTGACCTCCTGCATTACAATTCGTATCATCATCTCCTGGGATGGATCTTAGAAATCTCCAAGTTGTGCTCAGTCCAGAGTCTCACTCAGTCAAACCCTTATATGTGATTATTTTTCATACCTTGTTGAATCTATAAAAAACTGTCTCAAATATATCTCACTCCAGTATTTCTTTATTTCTTTCAGTCAAATTTTTCTTCTCTAATTCCATATTTAATCTGCCTCTAGATATGGCTTTTGATTTATAAAATAATATTGCAATTATAAATGTATTTTGTTTTATCTTTTATAGAAAATGAGCATTTGAGTGGCCCTGTAAAATAATGGGATATATATACATAGACATATGTATATGTATATGTAAGAACATATGTACACATGTGTATATATACATACATGTATGCATAAAATATGTATATATACATATGCATTTTTTCCTGTATGCCTTCTTTAGAAGCTTAAACTAATCACTCAACTATTCTTTTGGTTTTCGGACCCAAGGTGATTAAGATAGGGCTTTTTCATGACTACATGTATGATAATTGGAATATACTTATATTCCAAACTGAAGCAAAATAATTAAAGACATTGAATATAGGATGACTTGTATTTGCTTATCAGACAATTAGAATATTTTAGTTGCTTTTTGATTAAGTTATTTCTTGTGTAGAAAATACACCTAGGTTTAACCAATCATGCCTCTCATGAGCCTATACAACAAGTGATAAAAGATTATACAAAACTTTTTGACATTCTAGATTGCATAATTTTGACCTGCTGTCAAGGATAGGCTATTTTTAACTTTGATCAAATGAAGGCTACCACAGACAACCTTTTATCTTTATGGCATTTAGTTTTCTGTTCCTTTTACTTTATAAATTATACTTAGGGTATAATTTGGGATAGAATTATATCCCAAATTATACTCTAAGAATCCCAAAACACCAATTCAAAAGAACCTATGCACCCCAATGTTCATAGCAGCACAATTTACAATAGCCAAGTGTTGGAAGCAACCTAAGTGCCGATTGGTAAATGAGTGGATCAAAAAACTATGGTACATTTACACAGTGAAATACTACACAGCAGAAAGAAAAAAAAGAAAGAAAGAAAGAAAGAAAGAAAGAAAGAAAGAAAGAAAGAAAGAAAGAAAGAAAGAAAGAAAGAAAGAAAGGAAGAAAGAAAGAAAAGGAAGAAAGAAAGAAAAGGAAGAAGGGAGGAAGGGAGGAAGGAAGAAAGAAAGAAAGGAAGGAAGGAAGAAAGAACCACTACCCTTCGCGACAGCACGGATGGAACTGGAGAGCATTACGCTAAGTGAAATAAACTAGGGGGTGAAAGACAAATACCATATGATCTCACTATAAGTGAAAGCTAATCAGCAAAGCAAGCAGGCAAGGAAAATATGACCAGCAACGTTGAAACAAAGAAGAAATCAACAGGGACAGGAGGGAGGGAGGGAGAAGGATAGCAGGGAGGGAAAGGAGAAGGGTCAGATCAAGGAACGAGTGTGAAGGACACATGGATGAAGCCAAGGTGAAGAAGGATTTGGGGGGGAGGTTGGGGTGGATGGGGCGGGGGAGAGTGGTAGTGTGTAAATGGCTACAAATATATTGGAACAATAAAAAAAATTAAAATTAAAAAAACTAAATTTATTTTCATAGATAACTTGTGACCTGCTCAGCTGGCATCTGCAGCCACTTGATAAGATTTGTTTTTCTGAACATCATGTCAAGTGTGCTTGGATTCATGGATTGTGGACAATATACTGAAGTATTTTTTACTTAATTTATTGGGATGACACTGGTTAATAAAATTATATAGGTTTCAGGTGTACCATTCCATAATACATCATCTATGCACTGCATTTGTGTTCGCCCCAAGCCAAGTCTCATGCCATCACCACTTATCCCCCCTTTTGAAATTTAAAGTTTTTATCGTTAAAATGAAGGTAACATTTAGTAGAAAACTTACAGAAAAAGGAAGTGTCTTTATGTAGATTAGATTTCTTAGTTACCATACAATTTTTTAAAATTAATAATTATTTATATTATGTTTAGTCCATAAAATTCTGTCCTTGCATTTTTGTATCATTCTTGTTTTTGCTGGTGAAAGTGGGGTGTTTTTTTTGTTGTTGTTTGTTGTTTTGTTTGTTTTTTTTTTCGTGGTGTTAGAAATTTCCAAGAGCACAAGTGTGGAAAAGTTTAAATGTGATACGATTTTATTCAAGTGGAGGGAAATAATATGTGCTTGAGGATGTCGATGGCCAGCAGGCTCTAGCAGCAGCTGCCCTAAGGTTCTTGGTTGTTGGGAAATGTCCTGACTGGTTTCAGGACTGTAACCCTGCCGACGGGCAGGAGGGCCCCAAGGCTGGAAATAATCAGGGAGGCCTTGGAGAAACAGTTCCCTGAGGGGATATAACCTTCCCCCCCCCCCCCCCCCCGCCCCGCGTAGGGCTGCAACTCCTGCCCCTCCTCGCATCACCCTGCTTGACCCTGTGATGGTCGGTGATCCATGACTGGTAATTTTTTTTTCACGTGCAGAAAAACGAACTAAGACAGACATCGACCGGTATGGGAAGCAGACAAGAAATTGGGGGGACACGGAGAAAGGGCAAAAAGGCCTGCACCCCCGGGCTCGGCTTGGACATGGCTGGAGTCCTCATTCTTTCTGAAAGAAATCTCCTTATCTCTTGGCAGCTCCCTTCCCCGCAACTGGCTCAGATTTGAAACAATACCAGAGACAGCCATAAACTAGACTGGCAGTTCCCAGGGAAATCAGGCCTAAAAGTAAATTCTTTAAAGCATGCTTTGTTTTTCCCTCAGAGGCTATAACGAGCTCATGCTGAGAAGGAAATTTATATTATTCACAGACCCTAACCTTATACCCTTTGACACTCTGATGTTTACTATGCTCTTTAAGTCGTCTCTCTTGTTTACTAGTCTCCTCTCGGATCCCCGTAAATCCATGTGTTCCTACCATGTGTTTTCTTCAAAACATCATCCATTCTCTGTGAACATTGACATACTGATTTAATGAGATAACCTGTGCATTCCTGTTACCTAGCCCCACTGATAACCTTTTCAATAAAAGTCTTTGAATAAAAGGACTTGGGGTCTTCCCCACTGGGGGGACATGCCATGTCCCCTCTCCTGGCAAACAGAGAAGCGTTTGTGATGACTCATGTTTATCCCCCCATCCGTCACACCCCCAGGATGGACTCTGCAGGATTCAGAGTCCGCGGTCCCATCTCAGCTGGCCCCGGATGGTAACCTCGGCTCCTGGAGAGCCTCACTCCCTGCGTTGCGCTCCATCTCCCTGCCTCAGTTGTTGCCCAGATCTGGGACAAGCTGCGACTGGTGGCGCTCCTTTACGTGCTACGTGACACTTGGTGAACATGCACATATTTTCTTGTTCTCAGTAATAAGCAAGGTGTCATTCAAAGTATCCAACCCAATTTTTGATTCTTCCAGGCCAGAGTGTAGCTTTCCCCTTAACCAATCCCCTTTCCTGAACTTCTCAGGTTCTGTGCTCCCTATCCAATCTGATCCTTCCTAGATTATCTCAGGGTGGAGTCTGCTCCTTCATGTCACCATTTTGACTCCTACTGTACTTACCTGAAAGCAGAAGCACCTCCCCTGTGCCATCTTGACTTCTTGACATCTTGCTCACATCCAAAAGTTCGGTGACATCACCTGGTTTCTACTGTGCACTATGGGCTGTGCACGTACCCAGCAGAGGGATTTCCCCTCCTCCTCCCTCCAATAATCCAGTACTTGACTATTAGCAGCCCCAGGGAGGCTTTCCTGTCTCTCTGGAAGATTAAGTCACCTAGAGTGTGTGAATGAGCCTGTAAATGCTGTAGCTTCTTAGTAAGCTTAACGTCATCTTAATAGCTGATTAACTCCCCAGTTTTTAAACTTAGTGTTTGATTCAGCTTCCTAGTTTATTAGGCTCAGTGTCTGATTCCCTTTGCTCTCCTCTTTATTACTGACTACCTACACCAACACTATGACCAAAAAGAAATATTTTTAATTTTTTTCTTTTGTAGTTTACTATTTATTTTTACTTTGTATTGTATTTTTTCCATTATCATTTAGTCCCCTTATATATTCACTTAGTACACGTTGCGTGTTATAAATGAAACTGGAATAAATGACCAACTATACAGGATGTATGAAATAAACAGTAAAAACACAACACACATGTGTTCTGCATATCTTGTATTTTTTCCATAAATGTGTAAATAGAGAAATATGAATTCTTTATTTTTCTAATTTGATGTGTAAGTTGGAGTTGTAGACTAGAAAGTTGGATATAAGGAATCAAAGTTGTACTTTCACATTAAAGAATTCATGGGACAATGATTGCATATGAGTGAAAATAAAAAAAGAAAAATCAAAGAAATTTTCATTTGGTTCCAGAAGAATGAAATGATATAAACAGGATTCAGAGACAAAACACTACTTTTAGTGGTTTTAGCATTTTTCACCAGTTTCACCTCTATAACCTGCTTTTACACATGTAAGTTTATTACATCTGGACACTTTCTGGTCATAAGTATGTATTAAGTTGTATCATTTACAGACTGGAAATTTAGGGAACAAATCATCATGGAAAGATTGGGCAGAGGATAGATGTGTGTATGTACATGTATGTAAAGTCCTTTCTTGACCCTTAGCATCTAATTACTTAGGATATTATAAAAATAAACTTGGTGGCACATTAACAGTCCTATTTAGTTTTCCCATTTAAGCCTCTAAAATTTAGGTGTGGTGAATTCACCATGACAATTACACATTCTGATGACTTCAAACTCTGGTATCTTATTACCAGCTTTACAAATATAAAACTATGCCACTACAAGAAAAATACTTTTGTGCTTGATTATTTTATAACTTACATTTGAAGTGGAAAAAAAAAAGACTTAAGAAACACCACTTTCTTAGAAAAAAACGAAGAAAGAAAATAGGTTAATTGTTTTTGATTTGCTATTTAGCATATTCTATGTAAGAATCAATGTGTTAAATGTTCCTTAGCAGTGATGTGTAAAATGCCCATTGATCCCTTTTTTACAAACAAAAAACTAAGCTTTAATGATGTTAGGTCATTAGTACAATTTCAGTCCTAGTTGACAGTTCAGCTGGGATGAGAACAGTGTTTTCTTCTTTTCTCTAAAGTCTCTCTGTTACTATTATTTAAGCCTGCCTCCTAAAACATAAAATTGCCCCTAATTAATTATTGATGCATATGACATCAGTACTAAAATCTTGGTATGTCACTCTCATTGACCTTGTCAAGATTTTATGCTGTATCAATTAAAACAGTTGACAGTTAATACTCTACAAAGATTCCCTTTGAGTATTTCTATTATTGATGTTTTCACATGCTGTTATAAACTCTTTGTTTTTCAATGAAAGGTAAAATTTTAGACTATTGCGACCATAAAAAGGTGCTCTGTAATAAACCTGATTAACGTAGGGTAGGCACATGGCAGGACTGACAAGCTCAATGACCAAAGATAATGACACAATGTCATTCATATCATAAATTCCTAACTGCCTATCCATGGTGGATAGTCATGTCCCAGATTTAGAGCTTCTTTGGCAAAGTTCAGTCTTTACCTTAACTGATCCCCGTCCATTGTTCTTATGCATCTAGGATAACATACCTTTGAAACTCCACAGTAATTTTCTAGACCACTTGAAAGCACGTCTGCAGGCACCAGGACATGAGGCCACCAGAGCATGAGACCACAGAATCCCTTGTTGTTATGTTGTTACTTCAATACTATTTCTATGTGCTGTAAATGTTAATTATTAACTATCTTGTACCCATTGGTATAATGTTAGTATGTGTTTCTCCGTTTTGCTTTTTTATCCAATCCTAGAGATTTTCCCAATTTGCTTTCTCCCATTTCTTCAATCTGCTGCAATTGTTTCTATGTACCTTCTTCACATTTTTTCTCCTTTGATTCTAAATGCATAAAAGGAACTGTAAAACTGCAATTTTATGGAATATTTTCTCAATTTGTTGAGATTTTGCTTCTGGGACTGTCTTCAAAATTTTGGCTAAAATGAATCTTATAGATCTTTTCTTTGGCTAGACATTCTTTCATAAATATTGATTATCTTAAAGAAAAATGCTAGTGACAGATTTAGGAAAATTAATCTAGATACTATCAATTAGTTCATGTAAACTATTTATTGAGTTTACATCTATGTCAAGCACAGCTCACCAAAGTAAATTAACTGCCAATTTTGTAAAATTACACAAAAATAAATGTTTGTGTAACCCTTTCAAGTAGTTGCATCTTAAATTAAGTATGTTTATATTTTAACACAGTGGGTTAGTGTAAACTACACTTATCAAAAATAATATCAAAAAATCATGTTTTCACTAATGTTGCATGTCAGTGCATGTGAAATTTAAAATGTCAATTTATTGTAATGGTGTGTGGAATAGTAATCATTATTTATGTGAATAATCATTAATAAAATAACCAATAAAGCAATCTTTGATTTTTTAAGAATATTAGACAATTTAGAATATCTTCTTTTACTAAAAAATATGAGAAGTATCTACATTAACATAATATTTAGCTGCTTTCTGACATCTCTACACCAGAACAGCATAGAAGTAAATGAATACATAAGTATAAACACATATTTGTTTAGTTTTTTCTTCAAAAGAAACTATTAATGATGGTTTAAGAAAATATGAGCTCTTTGAACCTTTTCTATAACCTAATACCGATATGTGCTCAAGTGCACTTGAAGTTGTGCAGTCAGGAGCCAGTCTTCCTGGGAAGGGCCATCCTAGCTTGTATATTATTTTGAGCTAAAAAAAATTGAAGCCAAACAAACTCAGAAGGTGTTTTTTTATTCCTTCCCCCTTTTCTTCTTAAAGAGAGTTAGATAGAAAAACCTGCTTAGGAAAGAAACTTCGGTATAATTACCTTTGCCTATTCTCTTTAGCACATACAAGTTTTGCCCAGAAAAGAACCAGTCATTGCTGTCATAGCAAGAATGGTTTGCAGACACTGATATAACAGATGAAGGAAATGGACTGGAACGTGCATGCATGAACAATGATGACTTCACTGTACCAGCCGGTGGGGGCAGTAGACACAGCTGAGTGAGCATGTGTACTGTGTGGCTGTCATATTCAAAATGACTGAGCAAGTAGAGCAATGAATCTGCATCAAATTTTGCATTAAATTTGAACATCCCTTCATGGAAACTATTTGGAAGATTCAGGAGGC
Organism: Pteronotus mesoamericanus; assembly: GCF_021234165.1. Lineage (NCBI taxonomy): Eukaryota > Metazoa > Chordata > Mammalia > Chiroptera > Mormoopidae > Pteronotus > Pteronotus mesoamericanus. The sequence goes on along the minus strand of NW_026555285.1, from coordinate 20,289,595 downwards.
TTTGGGGATGATGCAATGAACGCAGCACAAATAAAAGTGTGGCACAAATGCTTCAAAGATGGTCATGAATCTGTTGAAAATGCTCTACATTCTGGAAGGCCTGAAACAAAAAGAACACCTGAGAATGTTGAACGTCCATGGACTACAATCAACAAAGATCAGCTACTGACAGTGTGAGAACTAGAACACTGGGGATTCCAATAACAACTGTGTCCAAGATTCTGATGCAGGATCTTGGCATGAAATATGTTCTGGCCAAATTCATTCTGCAGCCTCTGCTATCAGAGCAGAAGGAACATCATGCCGCCATTGCTAATGACTTGATCCAAACTGCTAGCAATGAACTAGATTTCCTCAAGGAAGTCATGACTAAAGGTGAATCATGGGTCTATGGCTACGAGTATCATCCAAAAAAGAAGACTGTCATGCCAAAGGAAGTTGCCTGGTTCTCCACACCCGCAGAACGCACAGTAAAGTGGCATCAAAATAAAGACATATTAACTGTGTTTTTTGATTGGGAAGTTGTTGCACATCACAAGTACGCCCCTTCAGGCAAACTACCTCAACGTTCTTTGTCATTTGAGAGATTGAATACTACAAAAACAGCCACAGCTGTGGACAGCTGGTGATTGGTAGAGTCATCACAACAATGCACCACTCATGCATCATGTGTCATGCAGTTTTTTGGTGAAACATCCAATCACCCAGGTGTCAGCTTCCTACAGCCCAGATTTCAAGCCCTGTGACTTCTGCCTTTTCCCAAAACTAAATCTCCTTTGAAAGGGAAGATATTTCAGACTGCTATTGAGATTCAGGAAAATACAATGGAGCACCTGATGGTGGTTCCAACAAAGGATTTCACAGACCGATTTGAACAGTGGAAAAGACATTGGAAGGTCTGTGTGAGATCCCAAAGTGCCTATTTTGAAGGGTACTGAGGTGTCGTTGTCCTATGTACAATATTTATTGCATTTCCTATCTTCTTCGATAAATGTCTCTTTTTATATTACATGGCTGAATACTTTCTGGAGAGATCTTGGGCTCATTCATGAATTAAGTGTGGCAGACAGGAGGGATCCATGCGAAAATGTGTTCACTAGCTTTCCCTCTGTCCCATTGTTTTCTGAGTTTCCCAGCAAGAATTTATTTGCCACTTTCTCAGGGACCTGTGAATTGCATGATTTCCCTTTGAAATCCCAAACCCCATCCCCCACTTCTCAACTTTTCTCCTTTGTACAAAATTACACACACACAGATACACATATATATACGTCATTTTGCCTCACTATTTTATGTGTATATGAATTTCCTGTGCACATGTATGAAATTTGACTTTCTCCTATTTATCTGTCTCGATTTTTAAAAAAAGTTTTAAATATTTTATTTATTCATTTCCAGAGAGAGGGAAAGAGATGGAGAAAGAGAGAGAGAAAAACATCGATCTATAAGAGAAACATCAGTCCATCTGTTAACTCTTGTATCTGCCTCAACTGGGGATGGGCCTCAACCCAGGCATGTGCCCTAACTTCAGCTTTTCACTTTATGGGACGGCACCCAACCAACTGAGCCACAATGGTCCGGGCTGTCTGTCTTATTTTACTTATTAGCCCAGGTAGAAGAACTTAGAAGGTGGGAGGAAAATTTTATTTTAACAGCCCCCCCAGGTTGGCATTACTTATTCTAAAAAAAAAAATACAAATTCTGTGAAGCACCAAAAGTTTTATGAGTAAACTCTTGTGATATTGTTATTGAATCCAGTGAATCAAATGACTCCACTGAAGGTGTTTTTCAAAATCTGAGTATCTGCTTTCCTTATTTAATTCTTTTTTAATTACCTTAATTTTCATTCTCTATTAGATTGAAATATTTTTCCATTTCTAAATATGAAATAGTTTCATATCCTAATACTAACTCAAAAGAGAATAATTTAAAGGACTAATTAATTGTTTTTGCTATTATATTCTGCTAGCAATATTATTTAATTAGAGACGGTTTAAGTTTTTTATCTTTACATTTCATCAGTTCTTTAGCAAATGCAACTTATATGACCCAAGTTCAAAACTAACATCCAACAGAAGCCATAAACTTGATCTCGCAAGATTGAGCACTGCCCTTCATCTTCTTTGTCATAAATTTAAAGATAAAATGGAAACTCAGCTGGATACCCCCCTTAGCAATTATTTCCTCTGTGATCTCCACACTACGCTAAGGGCCACATGAGAAAAGACATATGCACTCTGATAAAGATTCTCAGTATGAAGCTGCCTTTGCTGTATTTCTTCCTGACATTTCTTACACAGACATTTTTTGGTGTCTTGCTCATTTAAAAGGTGCCATTTCTTATGAATGGTTAAGTATTAACACTTTTGAAGCTTTTGTTCCGTTCTGCCTTTATCATTGATTCAAAGAAAAATAAAGGTATCCGGCTAAGATGATAATTGCAACATTTATGTACCTTGGAATTTCAGGAGTCAATTCTATTGCAAATTAAAATACATTACATGAAAAAGATGTCAGAAGAATAGTATTTATGAAAGTAGTTATAAATAAATGCTTTGACTTTATGTCATTTATAGTATTGTTACCAAATAATTGGACTTGTTGGGAGGGGGCAGATAACTATTACCGAAACAACACTACCCTTGCCTGGGGTCCCTCTGTTCTCTGTTCTTTGCCCTCCGCCCTTAGAAATTATGGCTCTCAGTGGCAGAGTTTGGTGAAAAAAAAAGGGACTATTTATTCAAAAGCTATACAGGTTTTGAATAATGGCTAACTATCACTGTTAAATCTCAAAATCCCTTTGAAATACCCAGCAACACACACGGTCATGCCTTTCCCCACCTTTGTCCAATCAGACCAGTGAGGCCCATCAGGCCAGTCAGGGATACCATCCTTCAGAAGAAAAAGAACTGAAGTCTGGAGCTCGGTTGGGCAGGACTCTCACCGTTCCCAGCACCATCAGCTCGCTGTGTCACTGCAATCTCCGGTTCTTAATCCAAAACCAAGTGAAAGCTTCTCATGGCCCACTAGCAAGAATCCTTTCTCCCCTTTCCTTCCCTCATGGTCTTCACATTGTTTCCCTGTGGTGGGGAGCGAATCATCCCCCGAGCTCTCCTGCACAAGTGCTGTAACCCAGGGGGAGCTGCCTCCCAATTACATCCTGGTTTAAGTTATGCAAACCTTCCTGGTTAGCCTTGTTGATTTGCAAAATAATTGTCTTTGCACTGAGGTATGAAGCTATTCTGCTGTTATTGACATGCAAAATGACTCTCAATGGCCCTGCTCCCAGTCAGGTATGAAACTGGCCTGTTGTTGACCTGCAAAGTAACTCTCAGTGGCCCTGCCCCATGTCTTCCATCCCCCATGGCAGCCCGCCTCGTATGGGCGGGGTAGGAGAATATCCAATATTTTTCTTGGACATCCCAAATTCTGGACCCTGTTACAGATCCCCTCTTTGGGGGAACCCTGGCTGCACCCCATTACAGTATGCCTATATTTATTATATAAATGAAAGTATTACTATTAATCTTTATATAATATGAGATATTCAGCTCAAGGACAAGAAAGAACTCCATCGTTTTATTGGGTTTCATGTAACAGATCTTTATGTAATTTCAAAACAAAAGAAACTTAGTATTTGCAAATTTTATATTTCAACTCATCATTTCTAAATAATCATTTAAATTTTACATATACACTATATTATTGTATAAGATCATGTTTATATCCTTCAATAATTTGTATACAGAATAAACTTAAAATTAAAAGAAGTTTTACTTATATTTAGCTTAAACTAAACTGTAAAGAATTATGAAAGTATTTCTTCCCACTCATGACTCTTGTCCTATTCACTGATATTATTTTTAATTTTCTATAATTAGTATATGTAAAAACATGGTTGTTCTTAATAGAGAATACATAGAGTTATGCAAAGGAGGTATCTCATAAGTTCTGGAAGAAAACAATATAAATAACTATGAAATAAACATTGGTTTTCAGGGTCCATCATTGTTTTTAACCAAATTCTTTACAGAGTCCAGTCCTTATTAGTTTCTGGTTTACATCAGTCAGATTACTACTCTCAACTGAGATTGTTTTTGATAACCTTCTCCCTACCTATTAGCCCTCCAGACTCATCAATATGTTGTCCTAAAAATAGCAAGAGGGGTCATTTTAATTTCTATCATAATCTAATGATACCTATCATTTTAAACCACTACTGACAGAGAATTCAAAACATTAGATTAATTTTCTGCAATCTTATTTTATTAGCCTAAATATGTCATTCAAGATTACTGACTTTATAGTCAAATAACAAAAAAAATTACAATACAGTGAAAATCCAATATAAAAGTGGGATATGAATGTTGCTTTCTAAAATGCATTCTTAGGATGAACAACAAATCTTCAAATTCTACCTCTAGAAATGCAAAGGACCATAGAAATTTGCTTTTCTCTCTAAGTCAGAAAGCACCTAATACTCATTTCTTAGGCAGAGCTAAAAATCAAAGTGTTCTTTGAACCCCTGACTGAGAGTCAAAAACTTCCCCAAAATATTGGTGTGGGGACCTAGTATATTGAAACACTAGAAGATCTATTATTTATCATAGAAAAGCTATTTTATCTAATATGTTTGCTTTATAAACATTTCCAGGTAATTTTGGATTAGAGAATTCTAAAGATATGTGTAGGATGTTGATGTAATTATGAAAAATATATTAATGTATAAAAACAGAATACTGGTACATTAGATTTATTTTGTATCAAACCATCTCAATGACTTAAAAACACTCTTTCCTCAGAATTGTGTTTATCAGCAACACAAACAGGTAGGCAGGAGAGTTCGCCATGGCCTCACTTCCAACTTCGATGGTTAGTGCTGTCTTCAGCTGGGATGTCTTACTTTCTATTCATGTAGCTTTTCAAACTCATAACATGTCATTTTTGCCACATTGTATTGATCATTTCATGTGAGCCATAGGCTGGTTCACTTTTTGGAAGTGGGTAAGCATCACCGTCACCCTGAAAAGGACTGTGGACACAGAGAGAGGTGATTCATTCACATTTAGGATCATTATTATGAGGGTCTATTTTACCTGCCAAAAGTATTATTTAATCCCAAATTAGCAATGATAACATTTGACCTAACTACATTTTGACATATACTCAGGGGTGATATTATTTCTTGTTATTATTTCCTAATGGTGGAAAGCATAATTTGGTGCAAACTAGCACTAAAATAATGTAATAGTTTTAAGACAATCTATTTCATTTACTCACACTGTTTTAATAATATATTATTACAATGAAAGCATATCATTAAAAATTTCTCATTGAAAACTGAAAATTCACAAGACTAAGTCTGTAGGCCCCCATGAGATAAACACAGGTATGTATCACCACAAAGAATGTTCCCTCAGGAAGTGCATATATGACCGGTGCTGAGGCTGAGAGATGTGTAACAAGGAGAACACAGAGCTTTCAAAGAAGGGAATTTGATGTGAATTGGAGAACTTTTAGAATGTATATGGTTTATTATATTTTGTATTACTCCTCAATCATATTTTTGAGATGCTAGACCTAAGGAAAAATAAAAGTATTATTAAAAATCTCTTCTCTTCCTGAAAGTAATTTTTCCCAGTTTTAAACTTAAGAAACTTATATGTTATAAATAACATCAAGGAAAGTTTGTTCAGGGTAGGGATTTTTTTGAGTGTTACCCACATTATAAGCTTAAAAAATCTTTTTTATAAATATATGTATTTTAACAGGACCATAAGAAAATAGAGGATTCTGTAGCCCTAAATTTCATAACTAATTTTTTAAAATCCATCAGAACACTTTATTGCCTACCGATCTTATTCTTTCTCTAGTTGAGGTTTGTTGATTATTTCATGCTGTTAAGAATATTTGATACAATTCCATAATCAGCAAGACCCCAGGAGAAAATAAAAAGGGCTATATCAGTGGAAAAGCTTGCAGTCTCCCACTGCCTTTTGCTGTTCATACAATGTATCTTGGGTTTCAGAATAAAAGGCTGTATTTTCTTTGTACTGTTTTCTGCTCATATAGGCCTTAATAGTAGAAATGTAGAGATTGTATATATAATGTACCACCAGGTTTGATAACACTGATATAGACTAAGTAATGACTGTAAATTACTATTCTAGAATAGTAAGTAAAATGTACTAGTAAATTATTGTATATTTTTACAGATTGATTTTTGTTATATTTCTAAACAAAGAAACACGAGCTCCTTCTGAATTATTTCTACATTTGATCTCCAGACAGCATATATATTAGCAAAAAAAAAAAATCAAACTTTCTTCCTTACAAAATATTAGTATTTACTAAGATACATGTTAAATGGAATGTGCTATGTAACAATTTTAAATAGTTTATGTAAGAACAAGTGTATATTATTAGGAACGGGTAAACAGTAGTGAAATTTTAAGTTATAAATAGAATAAGTGATAAATGGAAATTATATAAATTATAATAAGTATAATGTCATGAGGCCAATTATAATTCCCCTATGTGGCAACATGTCTCTATGAATCTATTTACATGAGAAAGTGAGGAACTTTCTGGAAAACAGTAAGCTAATAAAGGGAAAGAGATGGCAATGATTTTTTTTTTCTGTGAGTAGTGTCTACAGCTTAAGAAAAGTTATTTAACAGAACATGATGCATGCCACTCAGAATAAAAGTTCCCTTTCCATTTCACACACAAGCACACTCGTTTTTCTCCCCAAACTCCCTAGATGATGGGTAAAGTATACTGTTAAAAAGAACAGTCTAAAAACATTTTCAAATAGAAAAGCTTTGAGAACATTCCAATAACAAGGCAACAGTGCTTTCTTACAAAAATAATAGAATGTGTCACAAAAGTAGAAATAGGAATTCTCTCTCCTTGGGTGGGAGGAAGGCAGGGCGGGGAAGTGATGTTGCCATGTTCTTTTTGTGGATATGAAGAGAAAGCAGAAACGGCACTAGAAGTATTGTCAACTACAGAAACAGTTACTCGGCAACATATAGCTAAGAGCCTGACACCTGTTATGTTTAATTAAACATTTGTGGGGTGCATGGAACTCTAAGTTGATACAGTTGCATAGCAAAACTTAAGAAAGTTAGTTGGCTAGAACTGATAAATGAACTCATAAGGTAGTAGGATACAAAATAAATATTCAGAAACGGGTTACATTTTTATACACAAATAATGACCTAACAGAAAGAAAAATTAAGAAAAAAAAATCCTATTTACAATTGCATCAAAAAATACCTAGGACTAAATTTAACCAAGGAGGTAAAAGACTTGTATTTGGAAAATTATAAGATGCTGAAGAAAGAAATTGAAGAAGGTACAAATAAATAGAAGATATACTGTTCTCATAGATAGAGAGAATTAAGAGGATTAAAGTGTCTATACCACCCAAAGCAAACTACAGATTCAATACAATTCCTATCAAGATACCAATGGCCTATTTCACAGACCCAGAACCAATAATCCAAAAAGTTCATACAGAACCAACAATCTTAAGAAAGAAGAAAAAAGTTGGAAGAATCATACTACCTGATATCAAAGTATACTACAAAGCCGTAGTAATCAAAACAGCATGGTATTGGCATAAAAACAGACATGCAGATTAAAGGAACAGAACAGAGAGCCCATAAATAAACCCATACCTTTGTATGGGCAATTAATATTTGACAAAGGAGACAAGAATATACAATGGGGTAAAGCAGTCTATTTAAAAAAGTGTTGTTGGGAAAATTTGACAGATACGTGCAAGAAAGAAAAAGAAAGAAGGAAGGAAGGAAGGAAGGAAGGAAGGAAGGAAGGAAGGAAAGAGAGAGAAAGAAAGAAAGAGAGAGAAAGAAAGAAAGAAAAGAAAGAAAGAAAGAAAGAAAGAAAGAAAGAAAGAAAGAAAGAAAGAAAGAAAGAGAGAGAGAGAGAGAGGGAGGGAGGGAGGGAGGGAGGGAGGGAGGAAGAAGAGGACAGGGGAGGGGAGGAAAGAAGAGGGGAGAAGAGGAGAGGGGAGGAGAAGAGAGGGGAGGAGAAGAGAGGGGAGGGGAGAGGAGGGAAGGGAAAGAAATTAGACCACCTTCTTATACCATTTACAAGAATAAACTGAAAGTGGACTAAAGACTAAAATGTAAGACTGAAAACTATAAGCATCCCAGAAGAAACATACACAGTGAAATTTTGGACATTTCTCTTAGCTTTTTTTTTTTTTTTTTTTTTTTTTTTTTGCTGATAAACCTCCTCAATCAAGGGAAAAAAAAGAAAAATAAGCAAATGAAACTACATCAAATTAAAATATTTTGGACAGCAAAGGAAACCATTAACACAAACAAAAAAGGGTAAACTTCTAAATGGGGGGAGATATCAAATACTGCATCTGGTAAGGGGATAAAATCCAAAATTTATAATAAAGTCATACAATTCAACACTAAAAAAAATGAACAATCCAATAGAAAAGTGAGCAGATGATCTGAATAGACACTTCTCCAAAGAGGACCTACAGATTGCCAAAAGACATATGAAAAGATGTTCAGTGTCACTAATCATGAAAGAAAAGCAAATTAAAATGACAATAAACTATCACCTCACACCCGTCAAATGGCTATCTTCAGTAAATCAACAAACAACAAGCGTTGGTGAGGATGTGGAGAAAAAGGAAGTCTCATGCACTGTTGGTAGAAATACAATTTAGTGCAAACACTCTGGAAAACAGTATGGAATGTCCCCCAAAAATTAAAACTGAAACTGCCTTATGACTCAGCAATTCCACTGCTGGGTATATAGCTGAAGAAACCAAAAACACTAATTCAAAAGAAGAAATACACCCCTATGTTTATTGCAGCAGTGTTTACAATTGCCAAGATATGGAAGAACTGAAGTACCCATCACAAGAGGAATGGGTAAAAAAGTGGTGGTACATATACACAATGTAATAATACCCATCCATTAAAGAGAATGTAATCTTACCATTTGCGACAGTATGGATGGACATAGAGGGTGTTATGCTAAGTGAAATAAGTCAGTCAGAAAATTTACTTATATGTGAAATCTTAAGAACAATATAAGCAAACAAATAAAACATAAATAAACTCATAGATATAGAGAAGAGATTGATACTTGCCAGAGGGGCGCAGGTGGGAGACTGAGTAGACAGGGTGAAGGGATTAAGAAGTTCAGATTGGTAGTTACAAAATAGTCATGGGGATGTGAAATACAGCAGAAGAATATAGGTAATAATAATTTTAATAATTATGTATAGTACCAGATGGATACTAGAAATATCAGGGGGAATGCTTTATAAAGGATATGACTGTTTAAACACTATGCTGCTCTATACCTGAAACTAACATGAAAATAATACTGAATATAAACTGTAATTGAAATTAAAAAAAAGAGATCATTGCTTATTCAATTGCACTAATAGTGCTTTTGAGTGTTGGTAGCATGCAGGTAGTGGAATAGTAAAGCTCTGTTTAGTGATTAATGGTAATTTTATCAGCTCCATGAGGCAATGCTGGTAACCTTAGAGGCGATATGACTCAAAAGCATTATTATAATATTCACTTTCCTTGATGTCCATCTTTTCCAGGTAGCAAAGATGATGTTTCATCAACAGCAGAGGCTTTGTCAACAAACATAATGGAAAGGAAGAAAATAAAATCATTATGCTCTGAAGTGCTCATGGAGAGAAGCTTTGTTAAACACATTAAGTGTATTCTATGGGCTCAAAAACTTACAGAAACGAATATGAGGACAGATATATTGCTATTCAAATAACGGTGATAGAGGCTGGGATCAGCAATATTTTGCTTGTATACTTGACATCTCACACAAATTCAGAGGTCAGTTTGTTTCATTTGGAAATTGAATGATTATCTTGCTCAGCCTGCCTATTGAAAGAGGAATTCTGTGGCTCTGAACTCCCTGAAGCTTAGTACCATATTTTAATCCAATTATCTGTCTCAGATGGTCATATATTTAGGGGCATTTCTCAGAATTATGTAGGAAGTTTGTAAAACATAACTATGTCCAGATCCCATCCTCTGCAATTTTCAGGTGGGGCCAAAACATGCATTTTTATAAAGCTCACCAAGTGATTCAAATGTGCAACTAGGTTTGAGGACCGTTTATCTGGAAGATGGTTTCTCTGTTCTAAGGACAAAATGAACACATTCCGGTCTCCTGCAATTGACCTCAAGGTAATGAGTCATAACTACTCAAACAATTATAATAAAATTCTATTTAGTTGATATAAATTAATCAAATAATGTTGTGTACTGGAGTCTTCCGTTCCCTGAGTTTTTTAGGCTCTGGGTACACTATTTCTGATAGAAGTTCAATAGGCTTAGGGCTCTATTTTTTATTTAGAGAATTAAACTTAAAGAAAACATCAATAATAAAAGATAACAGAGTAGGAAAGAAATAGACCACAGACTGTGTTAAGGCCTAAACCGAACAGCTATTTTTAGTATACATTATAAATTAGTACTGAAAATCTCAGAGTTAAGGTTTGCGCTCAGACATGGTTGAGTCCCTGCTGTTTTAGCAATACCAGAATGATTTTTTTTTTCAGTTTCTCTCCTACGTCTAATTGATTACAATGCACACAATAGTCAATTATGTAAAATTCTGGTGCTTAGTTACCTGTCACTTGCTTAACCACCAGTAAACCTTGAAGATGGTAGAAGATGGCAGGGTGAGGTTGAGGGAGCTGGCATACAGCTCTTATATTCTATTCAATTTCATCTCTATGTAAAATTTTAACTCCAGGTATATCATTAGTGAAGATGTAGAAAGAGGAGGGATATTATTGGTGTGAAAAAAGGATGTGAGTGAAAGAGGATAAATCAAATATAAAGGGAGGTCAGCATGTAGAAAAGCCAGCGTGCAAAGAAGAAGGGGAAGAACAAGGTGGGAAAATTAATAAGAAGGAAAGTAAGAGGCACAATTAGACTCAAAAAGTCAGCCCCTCTTCTTCTTTTCTCCTGTGCAAGTCATATTTTAGTCTCCAGTGTAGGCCAATCCACTTCGGCGTGTGCTCTGACTCAGCACGGGGATGATTTTCAGATTGTACTCACCCTAGATGCGATCGGCTCTATATCACTTTTTAAGCATAACCACATTCCTAAATAGATATTTCCTGAGGTGTTATGAAACAGTTATTACTTTGGGTGTTTCATATCTTCTAAGAATCATCTTTTTTTCAAATCCAGTGATTATGCTACCTTCTTGAATTCATATAAGATGTAATTACATTAAGTTTATTTTATTGTTTGGTCAGACAGTGCCATAATATCTTTTCATCTCTAGATTGATTTTTTATTCACATCAACAAACCATGCTCTGAACAGCACAGTTATTGAGACCATAATTATGCAAGCACAGCCGCATCTTGCCTTAACCAGTGTCTGTGACTAGTCACTAAAGAATTCCACATGTATTCATTATCCACAGGACAGTCCTCCTTTTCTTTACTTGTGCACAGCTTGGGTGTTAGAACTCCTGCAAGTTGCAATTTAGATGTAAAAGGAGTTTATTTTAGGAATGTTCATCTTTCATCACAAAGGGGTACATACCCTTGGTGAAGTGCATGCAAAATTTCCACAGTTTTAATGAGAGTTCTGTGTGTACATCAGTAGGAAATGGGGAAACTTTCGGTCACAGACAATGTCTCCAGCAGGGAGAAAGGCATATTAGCTTTCTGATCCAGCAGTTATCAAAATCAGCACGAGCTCTCCTTTCTCTCAGGTCGGAACTGCTGGATTGGGAACCCGATTCTCGCTCCTGGGGGAATGTAATATGGAACAAAGTTATCCAAGACAAATCATAAAATATTCATGAAGGGCTCATGTTTACACTTTGCTTTCCTTGTGCCTGTGATAGAAATAATGTTGAACACATACTTCCTCTATTTTATACAGGTTTATAATCTGAAGGAAGAGATAAACAAAAACTGGGGAAAAGCCCCCAAAATCATTTTTCTCGATGGTATTTAAGTATAAGCTAGCACACAGAGTAAGACAGTCATTAACTCTGCATATTATTAAATTCAGCCAACATTATGACTTTTCATTTAATTTTTACAGAAAGCTACTCATTTGACATTTTGTACATATGCATTATTCTGCAATAATTGGCAAAAAATGTTATACAAAACAAATATGTGATTTGTCTTCAGGAAATATTTAGGAAACAAATGTAGAAAACATCAAAAAAAGTTTTTTACTAACTCAGGTAGGACATACTGACATGCCAAAACATATTTCACAGACAGTACTATTTCGAGTCAGAGAAGGAAGAAATTGAGGAGATCACATTTAGACATGGAGTTTTTCCATTATGAGATAAATATAGATTTTAAAAAATGAAAGAGGAAACTATTATAGATGGGGAAAACATTTGAGTAAAGGTTTGTAATGAGAAATGAAAATGAACTATGTGCCCTTTCTTGAAAGAAAGTTTGTATTAGGACTCAGAGAGACACAATTGTTAAAACACCTGGGATTTATTGTGCGACCACAAATGTCACGCTGAGGTGTTTGAGATTTTTTCAGAGGAGAATTATTAAGGCTTTGGAAGCTGGACATAAAATCTAAGTTAACTTTATTTTAAGAAACCTAATATTTTTAGATAATAAACGAAAAATGTAATGCAACATACATCCAACAAAATATAAAGAGAACTTAAATTATGGTTAGTATGACAGCAAATATATGGAGACACTGCTGGTAAAAAAATATTCCGAACTCATTATCCAGAATTTATCTTAAATTTGAAAGGCACTTCACTAAGTTATTTGGGATGAAAACAAAATGCAAATAGAACACATTTTAAAGGAAGAAAATACTTGTTGGCTGGTTTAGATTGAGAGTTTTTTAAACTTCTGTGTATGAGAGCTCACATGGGTCATTGTGGAGGAAGGAGGAAGAAGATGAAAGTCAGGTTTGTTCATAAACTTCATTTACTATGACAAACACCACAACAACCTTTCTACTTAGACATTGCTGCTTTGACCAGCAAGATTTTCTAAATCCTAGCGATGTGAATATTATCAGCTGAGCCAATCTTAGGTAAACTTCAGTTTTTAATAAGTGTTCCCAGGACCAAAATAAGTGTCTGCTGAGTCATCCACATCTGATGTGGATGTAACAGTGAGTAACAGCACCTGCTTCTGATAGCAGTAAGGGTGCGAGATTCTATAAGAGATCTAAGGTTTATTTAGAAAGTGAGTCATTGTGACATGTATCGTGATTTTCCATATGATGTAAGTTCATGCCCCACTTTTCCATAAAGCAAAACTTTCAATAGTACAAAAGTCATTTAAATCTAGTCTAATATGCATCACATAGGATGCTGAAATATCCAGTCCACAGACTAAAAGCCTGACATTGAGAGAAATGAGCAATAAATGTCACCATTTTCTTCCAAATTCTCTAAATGACAGTTTGTCCAGTTTTTAAGATTATGGTGTTTACAATAGTAATTAAAATGACTTACATGGACAACTAATAGGTAGGGCAACATATAATGTATTGTTAAATCTGGACACTTTTGAAGGGGGGTTGCTATTAATAATAACACCAGTACACCAGGTGTAAACTGACATATGGTCACTCTAATAATAGAAGAAAATAAGGACATATGGCTATGCTAATAATAGAAGATTGGCATGTTTTTTCTTTTATATCTATTTGCTCTGGATAATTTAGATTATCATCTAAATAAGTGAATAAAAGTACAATGTTTGGGAATAGTAATAGAAACATTTTTTTCTGGAAAAAAATAAACAGAATTTGGAAACTAACAATATAACAGAGATAAGAATTAAATACTTTAAAAATGAAAGACAAGTGAATCAATTAATACTTTCACTGTACATAATAGAAAACCTGCATACCGTGGCTTAAAGAGTCATGGTATTTTTTCTCACATAAGTCTGTAGGTCAGTGGCAGCCAGCATTGGTCCAGTCTTTAGAGGTTCACTATATTTGAGCTGCTGTTTTTGATATTCTTATGGCCTTCCCTTCATGGCCACTGAATATTTTTGTCCTCGAGTTTTCATATCTATCTTACAGGAAGAAAGAAGGAAATGAAATATAATTCTTTTTTTAAAATTCTCACTATCTGCATTATATGCTTCATGAATAGAGCTCTGTTATATAGCTACAGTTGACTGAAAAGGGCTTTGAAAAAGGAGTTTGGGAATAGGAGTTATTTTAGTCAAACAATACTATATATACCACTATGATATCATAGCTTCACGCCAATACAATTTCAGGAGTGGTAATATTTTTAGTAGAAATAGAGAAGAGAAATCTTATTTGCTTTAAGAATATTACAAGAATTTACTTGTTTATTTTGGTTTTTATTTTTTAATATAATTACTTTGATGTAAAAGAGAGACACTTAAAAAATTACCCATAGACAGTTGAATATATGTAACTGGAAAGATAACACACTAGAAATTCAAAGCTGAGGCTCACAAGAATTTAGTCATGGTAAAATAATGTCACAGGAGACAAAAAGTGCACAGCGATAGCAAGAGGAAAAGAGTTTTCAGTATTTAATAAATGTTTGCACTTGGTGGTTTAGACAATCAAAAAACACATACTTTGCAAAAAGGTGGGGTTTTTGGTTTGTTTGTTTGTTTGTTTTAAGTTTATAGCTAAAGAATTACCTGTTATCAAATTTGGTTTAACTTTTCTGAAGATACTACTTAATGTATTGCAAAATGCCAAAATTATGCATATACAATGATAAATTCAATGATTCCAATTTACTAAATACATTTTGAATATTACCATACAAATATAAATAAAAGACCATTACCAGAACAAGTGCAGACACATTACAAGCATCATAATTAGGTGGAGGAAGATGTTTGTTAGAAAATCAATTTTATTTACCCTTCCAATAGTGCAACTGGAAAGACTCTCTTATGTGTATATTTTCCTAAGAAATTAATATTAAGGTTATATACATATATAATGCTTCACACTTAACTTGGCAATTAAAATATTGGGTACGTTTTCCCATATTATTTTTTACTGTTAAACTTCCAACATTTCTGGTTATGTACATATGATATTGATTATTTTTCTTCTATTTATCATGTGGGTTCTATCTAATACTATATATAATCCCCTACACCAGGGATAAGCAAACAATGGTTATAAACTAAATCTTGCTTGCAGCCTTTTAGAAAAAGGTTTATTGCAATATAGTCATACTCATTCTTTTATGTATTGCCTATAGCTACTTTTCTGCAACAGGGAAGAAATGAAGAGTTATGATTGTTTTATATGGCTCACAAGGCCAAAATACTGATTATCTGGCCTTCTATAGACAAAGTTTGTCAGCCTAAAACTAAAGAAATTAGGGTAAAACATAAATGTCCATTTCTTTTCAAAGGTATATTCCCTCATTGACAAATAGATAAAATAATTTTATAATGATTTTGGAGCTAATGAAAATAAAATATTTTAGTATTTTATTTAGTCTTCAGAATACTACATGAGACAGGCAGGCCTTATTATTCTCATTTTTCAATTAGAAGACTAAGAATTTGTAAAGCAAACTAATAAATCTTTTAAACTAACATAAACAATTAATAAGTGTTAGAACTGACATTCAAGTCAGGGATATTTTATATTATTTATTTTGTTTTGATTTGTTTCTTTCCAGGTAAAATCACTCAATTATTATTCACGTCATTAGCTTTTCCAAATAAAATAGCCTGGTGTACGTAGAATAGCATTTCTTCTGTTATTCCTAAAGCTACTGGTTTAACTAGAAATGTCTTACTGAATGACATAAAAATCATGCAACAGCATACATATACATCTTTCTTACAAATACTATTTCTTAAACTAAGACAAATATTTTATTTAATTAACATTATTTATTTAACTATTGCAGCAGATTTCATTCTTTCTGAACCTAGTGTTCTTCTATTTCCTTGCATTCTCCCCTCAGGAGTTTTGCACTACTACATTGGACAAATCTAGTATATTCAGAAGGTGACACATTCTCTCTCATGACCCTCCAAATACTTAGGTCCATGGGCTAAATCAAAACAATGTAAATTGAATTTGAATGTAATTCTGTTCAGGTGTGTAAACACTACCTGAACAGTTAAACCCTGTGGACAGTGACCCTGAAGTAAGAAGATGCTTTCTGAAACGCGTATTTGCAAGCCTAGAATTTAAGTTGTCCAACCACTTTTCATATATTTTGAGTTTGTATCAACCTACTCAAAATAGAATATCAATACAAAGGAATAATAAATGATTAATGAAATAATTTCTGCTTCCAACTTTTATAAGAATGTCAGTATTAGTTCAATATATGAAAGGTCACTAGACATCTGAAACCAATATAATATTGTACATCAAATGTAATTTAAAATTTTTAAAGGAACAGTAGATATGCTTGAACTCATGAGTTCATAAGAAAAGAACTCATATTCTACTAATAAAAAAAGGAAGAAAAGAGAAGTCATTAGATAGAATAAGGACAAGAAATTAATTTTGAACTGTAAAAGTAACTACTAATATTAACCTAAAATTTTGGACACATTAGACATAATATTATACCTTGTATTTTTAAGAAAATTTAAACTATGAGAGAAGCAAATTGTCCATATACTGTTGTATAAATGATACTTAATTGATTCATAGAATCATATTTTGACACAGAATCCAAGTTGACATTTGATAATTTGCTGTATAATTATTTTTTAAATTCTATATTTTTTGTACTCTATACAGTGTGATCATTTAATATACATATACATTATGAAATGATTCCCACAATTGAGTTAATACATCCACGCATTACATAGTGCATTTGTGTATATGTGCGCACTCTTATAACACTTAAGATCTACTCTTTAGCACATTTCAGATACATGATACAATATTTTCAACTACAGTTACCATGCTGTGCATGCTGTGAAGGAGCTTAAAAATGAAAGTTTGTACAATTTGACTCCTTGAAAGATACAAAAATAAAGTTTATGAAGATACAAATTACTAAACTTAATTTGACTTATTTTCATAGCAGAATTATTAGAAGCTAATTTTTAATTTCAGGAAAAGTACAAATAGAACATATAAATAATAAATGAAAAATGGTACCTTTTAACACAACCATATCAAAATAAAGCCAAATAAAAATTCTAGAAGTGAAAAAAATAAAATTTAAAAAATATAATGAATAGGTTTACCAGCATATGATATATGGCCAAAGAGAGAATTAGTGAATTCGAGAATTCCCTAACTCACATGTATCAATGTAAAAAAAATTAAACTTGTAGAGAATTTGTATGAGTTTATTTGAGCCAAACTGACAATTGCTGTAACAGACTGAGAAAATGCTCCAAAGAATGGTAGTTTTGCACCTTATTTTATACCTTACAATCAAAGGAGGAGCAGTAAGAGCAGGGATTAGATGAAATCCGTTTGGAATGTATTAAAGTGGAAGGAGAAAGCAAAGTGGGGAAATCTCTGGAATTAGACCCCTTCAAAGATAAATACACATCATACTGAAATGGTTGAAAACCACAGAGAAAGAGGCTATAATAAAGCAGCCAAGGGCACTGCCTTTAAGTATGCAATAGCCTTAGAGATGCACTGCAGCTTCTCAAAAGAAAATAAAAACTAAGCAATCAAGCAAACAAGATGACAGAATACAGTGTCACAAATTCTTTTGATAGCACTATGAAAATGAAGAGCAACCCAGAATTCTATCCTCACTTGGGGAGAAATAATCCCCTCAATAATGAAGTTGAAATAAATGTAATTTCAAGCAAATAAAAATTGATAGAAATTGCCACTTATTTTTACGGACTGAATTAGGTACTCTCCCACCCACCCCCAACTTCACATGTTGGAGCCTATTGCCTAGTACCCTAGAATGTGGCTGAATTTGAAGAGAGGGTTTTGAAGAGGTAATTAACATTAAATAGGGTCATAATCGTTGGGCCCTATTTCAATATGTCTAGTGTCCTCATTAGAAGAGCGAGAGACACCACACATTTGCATGTACAGAGGAAAGATGAAGTGAGGACAAAGAGAGAAGGTAAACATCTGAAAGCCAAGGAGAGAGGCCTCAGGATATATCATTACCATACCTGCTGACACCTTGATCTTGGGCTTCTAGTCACCAGAGCTGTAAGAAATAAATTTGTATTGTTTAAGCCACCTGACTGGTGTTTTGTGTTGTCATCCCCAGCGGACCACTATGATCACAAACCCACACTAATTTTCAAATATAAAATAATGTTCTCAAATGTAGTAAGTAAAAATAAAAAGAATACAAATATAAACACATTTGCAAATCTAAATGGCTATCAAGTGAATGAAACAGTAACATTATCGCGATTTAAAGAATATGTAGTATTAAAATACATGACGAAGAGGACAAATATTTTAAGAGGGAATTTCACAAAGTTAATATGTTCAAAGCACCTTGTTTTCTATAAGAAAATGGGGAGAAATATAGTATCAGGTTGTTTTTTTTTAACTCAGATACAACTGACTCATAACATTATATTAGTTTCAGCTATACAATATAATTACTCAATATTTGTATATATTTCAAAAATCACCATAATTCATATAACTGAAATCTAATATCATGCATATTTACATTTTTTTCTTATGATGAGAACTTTTTAAGAACAATTCTCTTTCTCTGACTTATTTCACTTAACATAATGTTCTCCATGTCCATCCATACTGTCCCAAAGGGTAAAATTTTCTTCTTTTTTTGTGGCCAAGCAGACAAATACTATATGATTCTAGTCATGTGGAATCTAGTGAACAAACTGAACTAACAAACAAAAGACAGACAAACTCACAGAGAGCACGATGACAGCTGAGGGTGGGCGAGGAGGGTGGAAGGATTGAGCACAAAGGGAAAAGTGTGGTGATTGTAGGGGGAGGAGGGTGTAAAGGGACAAAATGATAATAGGAAAATACAATTAAAATAATTTTTAAAAAGAACTATTCTCTTAGAAACTTTTAAATATAATACAGTATTAATGTGTGTTGTATATTATATCCCCATAACTTATGTGTTTTATAACATGGAAGTTGTGAATATTTGTACATGCTGATTTCTTCCACTAATTTGTCCACTCCCACCCCACCTCTAGCGACCAATAATCATGCTTTCATATCCTAGTAAGTAAATTTTACTTTATCCAAATGATAAACTAAAGATGGGTTTTAAGCAAGACTGTGATGTATCTGTTTCAATAAAACACTGACTTCAGTATAAATGATTATTTTGTTTCCTGTTTCTTCAAAACAAGAAAAATTGTGGCTGAGATGATGTAAGTTCAATTTTGGATGGTGCCAATGCAATTAACGATAAAAGAATAGAATTAGGAGACATTTATGGTTTATACCTAGAAGGGAATAAAATATTGTGATGTGATTTGTGAGTGGAAGAGGAGAGGGATTGTAAATCTGCTCATGGCTTTCCAGTTTGGGCAACTAAAAGGATTTTGACTTTATTTTGTAATCAATGATATACAGCAGACCTTTGGTATTTAAGAATTCATGAAAGATTTATTCAGGATATTCAGTGGCTACTTATGATGTTAGATACATACACCCAAAAAAATGAATCTAATGAAATTGACCCTTAATAAGGAAGACTAACTTTACTATCATGTTTTAACAATGCTGTTTTTAAATAACTTTCTTTACTGTCTCCAGCTGTCAACAAACCTGCTCTGTGAGAAATTAGCTTTAGTTAAGAGAAAATATATTGGTAGAATACATCAAACCAATATTATATCCAACTTTATTCTTTGTTACCAAAAGTTTCCTGGTATTTTTTGACTGAGCTAAATGTTCCTTACAGTGAGTTTTTTAAGTATCGTTGGCAAGTTCCCAAAAGCTTAAGAAGGTAGTCTTTGTTCTACAAACTTTTATTGAATTGTATTTCCCCAGAATCTAAAGTATACTTAATAAATTATCAATTGTGCCAAGGAGAGGTGTGAGAGAATAAGGCAGTAGTAACATAGAAGAGGAGGACTGAATGTCTTATATATTTAAGTAGGAGAGACTTAGACTTCTTGGTAGACAACCATCTCTCGGTGCAAGATAGGGATCTAATGACATATAGAATTTAAAGAAAGAAATTCAGGGATCGGTAGTCTTTCAGATGGGAGTGTTCGTTTATGTCAGATGTGGAGATGTAGTTAGTTAAGTGAGACTGTCGATTGGTTGGAAGTGTATTTTTTATAGTAAGGTTATTAGCTGATGGGCTCATTTTTAAAAATATGGAGCTATCGCTAAAAAGTTAACTTTAGATGTGTGTTATTGGTTAAAAGCACCCATTGATTAAACTGAGGCATGTCACCAATCATTTAAATAACTTAAAGTAAAAATCTAGTGGTTGTTATCATGGCTACAACGTAATCAGTCTTTCCCTTGGGGCCTAAGAATTTTTTTAAATGTTTAATATGGCAATAAAAAGCTGTACTTATTTAATGTATACAACATGGTGAGTTTAAGAATAAGAATACATCTGTGAAACTATCACCACCCTTAAAGCCACAGTTAGTATCTCCATGTTTTAATTTGCATTTACTTGATATCTAATGAGTTTGAAGTATTTTTAATGTTGACTAGTTTCACATTTTCTACTAAATTTTAATTCACACAATTTTGTATTGGATGGTCTCTTATTTTTAATGTTTAAAAGCTATTTGAGATTATGGATATGAGCTCTTACTTAGAAATAAATGTGGAAAACACTTTCCACAATGTGGTTTGACTTTTACTCTCCTAATGAGATCTTTTGATTAACAGAGATCCTTACGTTGAGTGTAATCAAATAGATAAAAATTTCAGTAGTTTCTTTTCAGTTTAAAATATCTCTTCCTACCCTATAATATGAATACATTTTCCTATTATCTTTTCAAAGCCTTATTATTTTCCTTTTTTAAAAAAAATTTTACTATCTACCTGACATTGGTTCTTTTTATTATATTATTGTATGGACTTAAGTTTATTTTATATTTCTTACTCCCTTTTATTATTTTTTATTTTTATTTTACTTTAAGTATAGACTCTGTGCCATATTCTAGGAAGGCTTCCTTTCACACTGAACTAGATTGTTCACTTTGTCAAAATCAAGTGCCTATACAGGCCTTGGCAGTTTGTATTACTCACCCTATTTGTCTCTCTTTTGTGTATGTCATAATACCTAATTACTCTAGGTAGCTAGTTGAGAATTTTCACTCAACTTGCTCTTCTTCCAAATTGTATTGGCTCTTCTCGGTGCTTTAAATTTCTACTTTTTAAACTACCAATTCAGTTTCCACCAAACTTTTTAAATGATCAATTTCATTTCCACCAAAAGTTAACATTTATGATTTTCATAAATTAAAAGTTAACTTGGGGAGAAGTTAAAAAGCAAAGTTTTCCAATCAATATAATACATGACAAATCTGTTCATTTAAAGAGACTTCCTTAATTTATGGTCAATAATTATTTGTGTAATGTTGCATAACTTTTTTAAACTGCAGATTTAATTTTGATATTCTGTACATTTTGTTTAAATTTCATTTTGTCTTTTAATAAATTTATACAAATATGTACAATTTATATGCACTGACTTTGTATCCAGCTGCCCTGCTAGCTTCGCTTTTTCTTTATCATTTACGTGTAGATACTTTTGATTTTTTGTGTGTCTACATAAATTGTCCGGCAATTAACATTTCTATCTGTTCAAACTTTATTAGAAAGATAGGTAGATAGATAATAGATAGACAGATGATAGATAGATGATAGATAGATAGATAGATAGATAGATAGATAGTTAGATAGATAATAGATATATAGGTAGATAGATAGATGATAGGTAAGTATATAACTGAACAAATGTCCAGCTGCCTGCTGCAGCAAAAGCCAAACTCATGAGACAGGTGCTGGTGAAAAGGAAACTGGTTTATTCAAGTGCCAGTTGCCTGCAAAGATGGGGGACTCATGTCTCAAAGCCCATCTTAATATCTCAGTACAGACAGAGGTTTTTATAAGGAGGGAGAAGAAAAGCAGAACAAAAAAAATCAAGGGGAGGAGGTTGAAAAGTTCTCTAAACATAGACCAGCACAGTCCATTCTGATAAGGACCTTGGCACTGGTCAAGGACTGGTCTGGTGTGAGTCATCCTGGTTTTACAGGTGAAGGTCAGCAAATCTCCCAGAGCTAGGGTGACTAAAGGTCCAAGTCTATGTCTTTCAAAGCTGGTGTTGAGAAAGTTGGTGTTCTCAACTTTCTCAAGTTTTGAGTTAAGAAACTGAACTTAAATGAGTTGATGTTAAGTTGTATATTATACTTTGATGTTATGAGTTGGTGTTAAGTTATATACTATATTTTGGATAGTAGCCCTTACTGAACATATCATTGGAAAATAAATTTTTTTTCATTAAGAAGTTGTCTTTTTGTTTCACTGATGGCTTCCTTTGATGGGCAAAATCTTTATAGCTTATGTGTTTATTTTTCTTTTGTTTTGTGGTCCAAGGAGACATATCAGAAAAAACAATATTACTAAGAACAATGTTAAAGAGTTTATTGCCTATGTTTTTCTCTAGAAGTTTTATGGTTTTGGGTCATACACTTAAGTCTTTAATCCATTTTGAGTTTATTCTTCTATATGGTGTAACAAAGTGGTCTAGTTTTATTTATTTATTTTTGCATGTATCTGTTAAGTTTTCCCAACACTATTTATTGAAGAGACTGCCTTTGACCCATTGTATGTTCTTCTCTCCTTTTGTGTAGATTAATTGAATCACATAGGCATGGATTTATTTCTAGTCCCTCTATTTTGTTGAGTTGATCTAAATATCTTTTTTATGTCCATATCATGCTGTTTTAATTAGTATAGCTTTGTCATATGGTTTTGTATCAGGTAGTGTGATACCTCCAACTTTGTTCATATTTCTCAGTATTGTAGTTATTCAGTTTCAATCCCTTACTGTCACACTTCATTTTCTGGTACCCTTATGATATTTTCCCAGAAGTCCTTTAAACTATCTGTAGTATTACTTTTTTTTGTTTATTTTTCTTTTTGCTGTTATGGTTTGGTGTTCTTCACTACCTAATATTTGTTTCATCTAATCTGGTGTTGATTTTTTCTAATGTATTCTTTATTTTAGTTATTGTATTCATCATTTCCAACTGTTTTTTTTTAGTTTCTATGTCCTCTTTTTGTTTCCTATCTCTTTGCTTATGTTCTTACTGAGTTTATTTATTCATCCCCTAAGTTCATTGAGCATCTTTATAAACTGTGGATTTTTTTAATTGTTCAAATACATTTGTCTCCATTTTCCCACCACCACTTTCCCCTGCCCCACCCACCCCTACCTCTCAGCCTCAATTCTTCCCCACTTCGGCTTTGTCCATGGGTCCTTTATACACGTTCCTTGATTTGACTCTTCCCCTTCTGTTCCCCATTACTCCCCTCCCTCTTTTCCTCTCATTACTGTCGATTTGTTTTCTCTTTCAATGTTTCTGGTTATATTTTTCTTGCTTGTTTGTTTTGTAGTCAGGTTCCACTTACAGGTGAGATCATGTGGTATTTGTCTTTTGCCCCCTGGCTTATTTCGCTTAGCAGAATGCTCTCTAGTTCCATCCATGCTGTCATGAAGGGTAGTAGCTCTTTCTTTCTGCTACATAAAATTCCATTGTGCAAATGTACCATAGTTTTTTGATCCACTCATTAATTGATGGACACTTAGGTTGCTTCTAGCACTTGGCTACTGTAAATTGTACTGCTATGAACATTGGGGTGCATAGGTTCTTTTGAATTCAATATAGCATTGGAAGTCCTGGCCACAGCTTTCAGACAAGAAAAAGAAATAAAGGGCATCCTAATTGGAAAGGAGGAAGTAAAACTCATTGTTTGCGGATGACATGATAGTGTACATAGAAAGATCCATAGACTCCACCAAAAAACTACTCAACCTAATAAGTGAATTTGGCAAACAACAGGATACAAAGTAATTATTCAGAAATTGAAGGCATTTTTGTACACCAACAATGAAATACCAGAATCAGAAATCAGGAAAGAAAATTCCATTTGCTATAGCAACAAGAAAAATAAAGTACCTAGGAATAAATTTAACAAAAAAGATAGAAGACCTGTACTGAGAAAACTACACAACACTGAAGAAAAAAATTAAGAAAGACACAAATAAATGGAAGCATATACCATGTTCATAGATTTGAAGAATTAACATCATCAAAATGTCCATACTATTCAAAGCGACTTATAGATTCAACGCAATCCCTATTAAAATATCAATGACATATTTCACAGATATAAACTGTGTTTTAAACTCTATTTGATAGATTGCTTGCCTGCATTTTATTTGTTTGGGTTTTTTTCTGGAGTTTTCTCCTGTTCTTTTATTTGAGACATGTTTCTGTCTCCTGTATTTGTTTTTATGTGTCAGGTATATCTGCTACATCCCCAAGTTTTGGCAATGTGGACTCATGTAGTAGATGTCCTGGTGATACAGTCTCCTTGGTCACCTGAGCGGGGTACTCCTGGAGTGTCTCTTGCATTGCCTAAGTATGTCCTCCTGTTGTTAGCCTTGATTGTTGTTGGCAGGTCAGTGGGTGTGGCTGACGCTCAGGCTGCCTGGCTGTGTGGACTGACACAACCTCAGCAGATGAGCTGCTGTGCAGGGGTTGACCCAAGAGAATGAAATAGCCCCATGGGGCTCTGGTGTTTGCCACAACTACCCTTCATACATGTCATTTGTGGAGCCAATCAGGTGGGGCTCTGGTGTGATCTGAAGCTGGCCACCAGGAGTATTATTTCTAGGACTACTTGGAAGGGGTTCCAG
The DNA here is from genome assembly GCF_021234165.1 of Pteronotus mesoamericanus. Lineage (NCBI taxonomy): Eukaryota > Metazoa > Chordata > Mammalia > Chiroptera > Mormoopidae > Pteronotus > Pteronotus mesoamericanus. Next base: position 20,264,701 of record NW_026555285.1, on the reverse strand, counting down.
AGCAAGCCAAGGTCAGCAATTGCCTGTGCCTGGACCTGGGACCTCCTGGTAAGAGCTATAAAGTGATTCATGGTTGGTAGCTGCCTGTGCTGGGCTGGAAGACACTTGGGATAGGACACAGTGCAGGCCGATTTTGGCTGACACTTGTAGCAGACCTGGGACCCTCTGCTTGAGACATGCCGAGGCCAGCTGCTTCCTGCCTGCAGCCTACTGACCTTTGAGCGGTTTTAGGAAAGTCTGCAGTGCTGGCAGAAGCTGGCTTCCCTCAGGAACAGCTTCTAATAGAGGCTCAGCATGGGGCAGAATCTCTGAGAAACACCAGGATGGGGCAAACAGATTCAAAGCCCAACTGCCCCTCCAAGCTGTATAGTGGGATGTCTCAACACAGAACAGTACGGGTCATCTCTGCTTTAGCCCCCTCCAGCCCTTGCCCTGAGAGGGGATGACTGTCTTTTAATACTCTGGATGGTTTCTTTTCATAAGGAACATTTTTCATTTTAATTATATCCAAGTATTCTAATATTTTTTAGCCTTAATCATTTTTGTACTGTTTAATAAATCTTTGCCTACCCGAAGGAAGTGAACATATTTTCCTGTTTTCTTCTACAAGTTTTATATTTTAGCTTCCATAGTTAAATTTATGATATATTCTAAATTATTTTTTATGGTATGAGGTAATGTTCACACTTCATTTTTTGCCTACTATGAATATCAAGTTTCTCCAGCACCACTTATAAAAATATAAATGATGCTTTCTTTTTCTATTTCATATATCATAGAAGTGAAACCAGAGGACAACCGAATCAGGGGCTTGTGCTGCCTGTCACTGCTCAGCCAAAGAGCAGCAACAGGGATTGCATTATAATGGTGCTTTTATTCATATCAGAGGGCTGCAATCCGAGAAAGCCGTGGGGAAAAATCCCTAACATCCACCTTCCCTTGAGATTTCAGAAGCAAGTGTTTTGGGGGGGAACACGGGGATTTGGGAGGGGAAACTCCTAGGGCGAGTGCAAGCATACTGTATCTCTTAGGGGTAAGGAGGCGGAGAAGCGAGAGGGCAGTCCAGCAGCTCCTTCCCAACCTGTTTGCTTTGTTCCAGCGTTACCCTTTTGCATTAGCGTTCCTCTCTTCCCCAGACACCTGTGGTTTATGGCCAGTGAAGCTGTGTATTCTCTGTTGAGGAAGGAGGAGTAGAAACCATTGTTCTCAAACTAGTGCCCCTGGTTAGGGGAGGTAAGGTCTCCCGATTTCACCAGGGGGCTGTAAATTGCTCAGGCTGTTTCACCTTATTTAATTTTCTTGTCTCAGTTTCCCCATTTCACTAGCCCAGGAAGTTTCCTAGCTTCTTACTACCCTGTCTCATAAGCCTATGGGTGAGTCTGTTTCTGAACTTTTATTTTCCATTATTGCATATTCTATATTTGTGTAATTCAACACTGTCTTAGTTACTGTAGTTTTTTTTTTTTAAAAAGAAAGTCTTGCTATATGTTAGTGTATGATCTCAAACTTTGTTCTTCAAAATTGACTTGATTGTTCCAGTTCATTATCTTAAAACTTGAAATAAATAAATAAATAAAAGTAAGCAAGCAAAATTTTTAAGAGAGAATTTTCCATGACATATGAAATATCAGATGATGGACACAAAAATGTTTACATTTATAAAGTTAATATTTAAATTATTTTATTCAAAAAAGAAAAATAAATTATTTCATTTATAAAGAAAAGAAATAAACTAAATACATAGTGAAATGGACTTAGGGAAAGGAGTATGACAGCATTATAGCAGGAACAAAATAAACACCCCCAAAAAGTGAATTACAAAAGAGACTGTAGCCCATATAGATTAATCCAAAAATTTTAAGAAAAGAGAAAGCAAGTAAATATGGAGAAAACCTAATCATAAAACTTATTAAAAACTTCAGATAAGATAGACATTAATATAGAGAATACTTACAATATACAATGAAATTTAAAGTATGTTTTTATATATATAATCTTAACGAAAGTGGGGTTCTGCTTCCCACTGCTGAATATAGGCACAAGACAAAGGTTCGTGGGGAAGGAAAAGTTTGTGTTTTTTTCCTTAAAATGTACAATTTGGGGTAACGGGGGACTCCATGACTCCAAGCCAGTGTCACACAAACATAACCCAGCAGCCCCCAGAAACAGAGACATGTCCAGAAATGCCGCTCCATCCTTGCCTGTGGCCAGAGGCTGCTAGGCAGGCAGACCTCCGGATTCAGGCTCCCTCCCCAGAGTCTGCCCTGGAGGGGGGCTGCCACCGTCACACTGCAACCTCCCATTCTGGCGACCCTGGCCACTGCCAACAACTGCAACCAGTCACGCAGGGGTTCCCTGTACACGGGCCCTGGTGCCCAGGGCTGCCCCAGCCCCAGGAAGGCAGCGCTTGGGCCCACGTTATCTGTGTGCAAATGCCCGAGGAAGAGAAGAGGTGAATCTCTGTCTTTCTTCCATTTAAGTATGGTGCAAGCTTCTGTGGGCTCCAGCAGGTCCAACTTCCCCTGCCAGAGCTGTCTTTTTTGAGGCTGGACTGGCAGTTAAGCACTCACCCTTCTGCCATATTAACTTTCAGGTACCTGTGCCTTTGTGACCACTGGTTGCCGCTTTAATCAGGAACTGAAATGGTATTGGACTGCTCTCTCTTAATCGGTCACACTCCAGCCTTGTGCAGAGCCCGTGCTGGGTTTCCCCCTGCCGCGTCTCCACCCCGGGCAGGTAATCTGTGCCGGGGCAGGCACCATGCTAGCTCAGCCGCGGGGGCAATGCGGCAGCGCCACACCGGCTTGTTTACCCAGGGAACGCAGCCTCTCCTTGGCAGCCTTGGGCCCCTCCCTCTCCCCAGTGATCTGGCCAGATCTCCAAATCTCCCTGTATCGATTATGTTTGAAAATAATATTTCTATTTCCATGACTAAGGTTGCAGGAACAAAAAATATATGAGTACTAGTAATAGGGCAAAAACAAACAAAGAAAGTAGGAAAAGATATGTACTTATTTTTTAGGAACATTTGAAGATCATCATATATATTACCAAGATATAATAATCATTACTTCTCTTTATACTCTGAGAATGAAATTTAAATTTAAATAATGCCATCTTAATAATTTGTTTTCATTTTCCCTTTCTTTTAAAAATAATTGTGTTTCTATCTGAAGAATAATTATGAATTTACAATTGCAGAAAAAACAAAATATTAAAATTAAGAAACACAAATTTTAACCAAACATAGAAACATCTGGGATCTAAAGAAAAATGTTATAATAATGTAAAATTGAAAGAATAATTTAAATAAAGATATTTAAAGTAGAAGTTAGGTATTAAAATGAAAGATCTTAATTTATTTGAAGTGTTAGAGCTAACCAAATATACACAGAAATATGTTTGTATTGAACAAGCAGTAAAGAGCATAAATATTCATTAACAGAAAGTGTTGAGACATCATTCTCTACTTCAATTATGCTTATTCAATCTCATCTTGCTTCTAATTATTCTTCATTTAACCACTTGTGTCTCAAAGGTTTTCTGACATAAAGAAAAAAATGCAGCTTGAAGCAAAATCTGAATGCTTGAATGCCCTCAAATTCATACACCTGGTTACATTTTCACAATTCATAGAAGCACTTTTGTGAATTACCACTGCATCAACAAAATGAGGTGAAAAACTAACATTGCTTTTTACCTTAGGCATTCCTCTTGAAGAAAACATTAGGAGCTTAGAAATGAGACTCTTTAATTCCTCATTTATCATATTCATCAATTTCTTAAAGTAATTGCCTTTTCCTGTATAAACATGACATACTAACCTCCCTGGGTATTCTCGATGTAGTATCAAACTATATCTGTGAAAGCATGATTATATTAAAATACAGATCATGAAAACTCATAGTATTGTTTTCTTTGCTTACTTAAAAATTAAAAATACAAGTCTTAATTGTCCAGATAGCATTGTCTCATGTAGTAGAGTTCATTTTGCTTTTCCTCAAAACTAATTATGGTTAGATAAAATTATGCTCATGACTTTATGAATAAAACAGGGATATACTAAATATATAAGCATAGAAGCTTTTAGCAATTTCTAAGTGAACACAGAGATAAAAATAAATCTACCTTGACTCAACTCTGTCCTGCTTTTCACTTCTTCAAGGTTTTTTTTCTTAATTTTTCTGATATTTTCTTTCTCTACCTGCTACCGCAATTCCACAGATTTTCATTTAATTAAAAAATTGACTTAGGGAAATTTTTTTTTTTCTGTTGACACCTATGATATAATACAGACTTTTTAATTTTAGGAGGCTGGCTAATTATTCCCATTTTCTAGAAGACCATGGTTCTTGAAAGTTGAACTATCACCCCTATATGGGAAGTTGAACTGAATACTTTTGCTCAGTGACTATATTAATAATAGTGGAGAAGCTTATAAGAAGAGTTGTTTATCTTATAGAAAATATTACTTTAATCATTTAATTTTAGTTATAGCTAGGTGATAGAATAATTTCGTGGCATAACACACTATAATTATTGTTAATAAAGACTTCTAGAAGAACTTCAAAAATGCATTCTTAGACAAAATTATGTGGGAGAAGTACTGAGTTTTCAATAGATAAGTGTGTTTGCATATATCATTGTGCCTAGGGTTATTGAATAAGTATTTTAAAATATTTTAAAAGGCAAAAATATTTCAGTAACTAAAATAAGATACATTTTGGACTAAAATATGTTAATTTTTTTCGGGGAGCACTTGTGTGAAAGGGAACATATTTTATGAAAATATAGATACTGTAAACATTATGGTTAATACCTTACAAATCTCATGGATTTTCAAATGCCTTGGGGAATAAATGAGGACAATAAAAGTTCTTCCTTTGAAAGGAGTGGTTGATACAAGCTGTTTAGCCATTTTACTAAGTTTATAATTTCTGAACTTTTATTTGAAATAAACTGCTAATATCTGGCCACTTAATGTGAAGGCATATCATAGGATCTAAATTAAGTAGATAGAAAATACATATTAACTAAACAAGTTATTATGTTTCCTGTAGTAAAGAGGAAATAAATTATAGTAACTAAAATGAAACCCTGATATTTAGAAGTAAATAGATAATAGTTAAACTAATTATTTTGTAGCTATAGTCAATAATTCTGTCTCTTTATATATTTTGTCTTGCGATATATACTTTGTCATTGAAAACAATAAATGTTTATAATCTGAGATGAAGTGTTTGAAGTTACAACTATAAGAGACACTAGTCTGCATTCTTAGTGGACACTGGAGGTGCTACAACGCTTGGCTCACTGGATACCAAAGAAAAAAAAGTATCCTTTCAAATGTTAAGCTTTCTTTTTAATTGTGCTCCTCAAACCTGCTCTAAGAATTCAGACAAATGTCTTAGCATCATCAATGCATTTTTCATTAACCTAACTGGTGCTCTTATCTCTCAGTTCCTTTACCATCTGGCATGTTTTTTCAAGGTGACTCATTACTGTATAAATCTATTCAAGCAACTCTTGAGCATGACACAAACCTTTTCTAAGTAAATATGCATTAACAAACAAAGTACATTTTCTAACAGAAGTGATTCTCTAGAGGTCATCATATATTTTCTCAGGATTTTTGGTATTTAATGAACTTAGCCTACATTTTAAATTAATTTAAAACAGTTGTGACACACACACACAATTGCTCCAGGCATGAAAAGAGTTTCCCAGAGAGTTAATTAGATCAATCAGGATAAACTTGAAAAATGGCAGGTAAGTGAATAGAAGGTCAAAGACAAATATTCTTCTGAATATAAGCAAGCAAACTTTTTAGTGTTGAAATGGATTTATGACTAAAGAAACTGTAAGTATGTTTTGACATTTGCAGAAACATGTTATAATAATGGCAAAGGGAGGCAGCCTAGAAACTGACCAATTTGGATAGAATATGAAATAATTATACTTAATGTGTGTTATTATTCTTACCCTACAGAGAGAGTTCTATAAAACAGAAATCAATCCAGGAATAATGTATTCTGAAACAAATGGTGATTTTATGATTCAATAGAAAAATAAATAAGTAAATACAATACACTTGATAATAAAGGAATGAACAATGAAACATGAAACAGATACTTTAGAACCGGTCTGGCTATTCTGTGATTTAGTTTAAATCTAGATATATTATAACATATTACATCAAATATAATGTATCTTATAATAAATATACTTGATAAGTTTATTTTTAATTTAATAATAAGTCAACTTGAATTAACTGATGATGTAATAAAATTACAACTATATATTTTAAGAGCTTTTAATGTACCAGATACTATTTTGAACTATTTTGCTACATTAGTATGTTTAATTATCACAATTCATTGAGAAAGTGACTATTGTTTTTCTTTTCTATTTTATCAGTGTGGAAAGTTCTATAAATCAGAAATCAATCTAAGTAAAAGATTTAAATATATTTCCCAACTTTACGCCAGTTACTAACTTGATACTAGTTATATCGTAGGCTAAAATTGAAATTAAATCTCCACTTTGTGTTTAAAAATGTATGTAAGAAGTATTATATTGTTTGTCATCTATTTGACTCTCTATTCACTTCATTTCTTACAAAATTGAAATTGCCCAGTATCCTGACATTGCAAGTAATTCAATCCATTCTCAAAATTAAAATAAAAAGATTTAATACTTCTGAGTGCTATATTGAATACAAATGGAATGTTTTATGACTGATATTCAAGCTTAAGGGCATCAATCATTTACAAGTGCCATATGGAAGAGACAAATAGTGCTTTTTAAAAATAAATTTGGAATGAAAAGAATGACTGCCTAATGTGGATTCATGACAAGATTAAAGGTCAAATGACTGGCACTGGCTCTGCCACTAACAGTCTCAACAGCTTCTTGTATAAAAGTATCTGATATTTTAGGTCTCATTCATCTCTACTTTCATTCAACAAGTATTTAATAAAGACTTATGATGTGCCAGATGCAGAAACAGAACTGGGGATAAAGTGAATATAGCAGAGCCATCAAATGTTCAGATGACATTTATAGGCACGGGACTACACGAGATAACTTGGGAAGTGAGTGCAGAAATAGCAGAGAAAATGTTTAAGTCTAACTCCTTAGACACTTCATAGATCTGAGGTCCATAAAATGAGGAGGCATAAGTCAAGGAGAATGAGGTGCAGCTCTTTGTGTCATAAAGGCAAAGCCAAGCAAGAATGTTACCCTAGTCCAGGGAATTAAGTGATTCTAGAAGGAATAGAGTGATGATGGTATGAGAAATGCTTCTGCTAAGTTAACTTAGCTATGAACGGATTGACAATTGACTATCCATGCTACTTCAGTGGGAGAGCGACACCTTGTCCCACGATCTCAATAGGGTTTCCTCTCTCCCTCAGTTATACTTCCAGTTTGACGTGACAAAACAAGGAATGCAAACAAATACCTACAGGTAATTCAAATAATTGGTTAGAAGTAAAAAATATTAACTACCAGAAATATAATATATGGGGTAGGCACATAATAATATAAGCATGATTCGTTCTTTAGTTATATTCTAAACTAAGAAAATGAAAAGCATGCAAGTCAAAAATTAGCAGAACTACATAATTAACTATTTTTTTATTTTTATTTTTGGTGTAAAATCATATCAAGTTCTCTTTTTTACTGTATTTTTTTCCATTACCTTTCGGTTCTCTTATACCCCTTCCCCATCACGATCACCACACTGTTGTCCATGCTCATGAGTCCTTTTTCTTTTTGCTTAACTCCTTCACCCCCTTGTCTCCCCTCCTTAGCTGTCACCCTGCTCTCCATCTATGAGACTGTCTTTATTTTGTCTGTTAGTTCAGTTTGTCCATTAGTTTCCACATATGAGTGAAATCATATAGTATTTGTTTGTCTCCAACTTCATATTTCACTTAGCATGATTTCTCCATGTCCATTCATACTGTTGCAAAGCATAAACTTTTCTTCTTTTTCTATGGCCAATTAGTATTGCATTGTGTAAATGTCCCGTAGTTGTTTTATTCACTCATCTACTGATGGACATTTGGCTCCCTCCATACCTTGGTGATTGTAAATAATGCTGCAATGAATATAGTGGTGCTTATGTTCTTTCAAATAGTATTTTCAAAATAGTATTTCAATTTATTTCACAGCAGAATACTGACACCTATTTTTCTAACTTCAAATGGCAGTATGGAATCTTAATTTCTTTGGAGGTTGTGATATGCAACATAGTATATTGGGAACTCTATTAAACTTATTAAATTTATTAGATCAGGAACTGCATTGAGATTATTTTTGAATCAGCTCTTATGGTTTTAAATGGTAAAATGTAATTGCTATATTGTAATTTATTTTACTAGTAATTTTATTGTATTAGTAAATTTAAAGAAAATCTGTGAAAATTTTTATTTTATGTATTGTCAGTTATATTAATTTTATGAGAATTTTCAGTAGTTAATTTATAATGACATCATTAAGAATAATTTAATCCTCAGAAGTTTTTGAAAATAAATATACTCAGATTAGACTATAAGATTTATGTGGACATGTGTCTGTATTGTTTATTGCTGTATTAGTAGAATTTAGAAAAGTACTTGAGCGTAGTCATTCAGTAAATATTTTAATATATTAATAAATATGTCATATCGATGAAAGAAAATCTATTTTTATCAATATTTCCCAAACTGAACTTGCTCAAAAAATTTGAGTACACATTTTACAGCTGGATGAATGAACAAATAATGTTACAAAAAATAACAAACACAAACTTATTTTGATATCAAAAATTAATTTGAGTAAATTTTTGTGAAATCCGTGTTCACTTGGTTTTTGTTTGTTTCTACAAATATAAAATGCTGTACGTTTACCTTTGGAAAAAAAGATATGCTTAAAATAATTAAATCAAAACCTGCCAGGGCAAGCAGGTGACACTCTCTCTTTAACATACCCTAGTGTAACACATCCTTCTCTCCCACACCTCAATCAAAAACCTATGAAAACATCTGAATATAGGAAGAAATTCCCCTCCTTCTCATTCCTGTTCCCACCTGCTCTGGCTAAAAGAAGTAAGAAACATTACCTTGAGTAATCATCTGGATGTTTGCCCAAGTTTATTATTAGTTATGACTTATAAAAAATAGTTCTTCATTGACCTTTCCTTGTATTGGATTTTTCCATTTTTGTCTGATTTTATTGTTTGTAATGAGGTTTGTTTTGTGGGATCATTTATTTGTTTTTGTTTTTTTGGTGCTTTCCCTGCTACAGTTGCTTTTCTTTGTAGTCTGTGCGTGTGCGCATGCGTGTGTGTGCACATGTTTAGGGAATATTCTGTAGACCACTTTTAGAGGTCTGATTCTCATGAGACTTGTGTTGGATCAGTGAGAATATCCAGAGTTGACCTCAGTCTAATTTGGTGTGAGAAATTTGCATGGCATAAATTAAAACTCATTAAGAAAATCAGAAGAGAACCAAGTTAACACAGCTTTTAATAGTCCCACAAGGTGTTACAGTTCATCTGACAAGATTATAAGGCTATTTCATTAATATGAATCAGTATGTGCTGTCTTAACGTTCTTCAAAGTAAGACTGTTTACTTTAGCTCCTATTATCAGTCACATTACAACCAGTGATAATTGCTGTCATTAAAACAATTCCTCAGTAGAAGGCTAATTCACGTGCTCTTGCAGGTCTTTCATAGGAAGTGTTCCTTAATGAGTGCTGTTACACTTACTTTAACAGAGGCACCTAATAACACTGAACTACTGGATAGCCTCCCATTGAGAAATGCCTCACCAAACTCTACAGTATTAACACAAAATGTAGCTTTAATACACATGTCAGTATAGTCATAACAATTCCAACTTGGTTAGTTATTTGTGTTTTAATTAAGAGCAAACAGGTACACCTTATTATATTTTGAGTTGGGCCAAGAGACGTTATTCATCCACAGTTTTGTTTTAAAATTATAGTTACACTCTTTGATCAGGTACAAGTTGTATTAAATATACCCTCTCACTGGAAAACTTGAAGGCTCTTGGATAATTTAAAATATTGATACAGCTGTGTGGGAATGATAGTGATAAAATATAGTAAGTATAATGTTTTAAATATCTTGAATACACCCAGTGTTTGCACAAAATAATGCCTCAGATCAGTAGTTCTCTCTCTTGGCTGTCCTTTAGCATCACTTCAGAGCTTTAAAAACCCTGGTGTCTGGAAGCAACCCAGTCCAATTAAATCAGTATCTCTAGGGATGAGATCCAGGCATGTGTAATTTATAAAGCTTCCCAGGTGACTGTACTATAAAGACAAGGATGACAACCACTTAGGATGATATGAATACATGACGAGGCCTCGAGCTAACTGGGAAGACATTTCAGAAAAAAAAGATGAATATGTGAGTTCAATCAAAACATGAATTCTACTATTGAAGTATTAATAAAATATTTTTTAAGAAAATATACTATTATTTGAATTATTATCCCAACAAGCTTCCGATCTGAAGAAATTTAACCAATATTTTCACACTTTCCTATGTATATTTCTATTAAAAATTAATGCCACCTAAGGTTATTTATCTTTTTGCCCTTTTTTATTTTTATTGTTGACATTATTATAGATGTCCTTGTTTTCCCGCTCTTTGCCTGCCTTCACTCATCCCCTTCCCTTTGGTCGTTGCCACGCTGTTGTCTGTGTCTATGCATCACGCAAATATGTTCTTTTGCTAATCCCTTCACCTTCTTTTATCCAGTCCCCATCCCACATCACCACTGGTCACTGTTAGTCTGTTTGTGTTTGATGTATTCGTGCCTCTGTTTCTATTTTGTTCATCATTTTAGTTTGTTCATTAGAGTTCACATATAAGTTAGATCATATGATATTTGTCTTTCTCTGACTGGTTTATTTCACTTAGCATAATAATCTCCAGGTTCATAAAGTTTGTTAGAATAAAATTATATTTGTTTGTTTTTTTCTCAACATGTAGGATACACTGGAGATTTTACATTAGTTTTCCAATGGGAGGTGACTACAGTTTGATTTTATTGTCATAAGTATCAGTTTAGAGGTTTGTTCATATAGGTATCTATGGAGGTACACAAAGTTTTTGAAGATATATAAATATATATTAAAAGAAGAAAATAATATTTCCTCTACATGTATATTGTCTTAGTATGTAATTTTATTTAATATATTTTAAGACAAGCATTATTATTACTATTTCCATGAAGTAATTGAGACTATTAATGATCTTGTCCAATATTTCATACTTATGGGATTCTGACTAGTATTTGAGCTAAGATTTTCTTAGTTTCAAAACTTAGAATCATTTCTCTATTAGTTTATGTTGATTGAAAGCCTTTAAGATAACTTATTCACTAATGTTCATTTGTCTTCAAAAAATATTTGAAAGAATAAGACTGGAAAAAAGACATGTTCAGTTAAATACTCCTCTGCTATAATATACATTTTACAAAAATTCTCATCCCATGCATTTTATTTTATTTCAGGTTTTAAAAAACATCTGCCCCTGTTTCTAACTCAGAAGACATTCTGCTTTTTGCTACAATTCCACAACATACCTTGGACGCTAAATGTATCATCCATGTGTTATGCAGATGACATATACCTAAAGTTTTCTAGGAGAGTATATCTTCAGTGCTCTCACCACATACACACACACAATAAAAAGCAACTATGTGATGTGATGAATTTTTTAACTAACTTCATTTTGGTAATCATATATATATGTATATGTAACCATCTTGTTATACAAATTATTGGCAACTTTATGTCAAATATTAAACATTTTTATAAGCACACAAATTAAATAGTAATTTGAGATTTATGATGCCTCAATGCAGCAGGAAGTCATGAATAAATTTATTACTCACATAATGATACTTTCTGGTTTAGTGGTTGGGATGAGGGATCAGTCGGGTTGAGGATTCCTATGAGGAAACCTGAGTTTGAATGGCTTGATCTTCTCTGCCCTCATAAAAGCAAGGAGCATGCAAGCCTTAGCTGCTTCCTCAGATAGAGTGCAAAACAGAAAGGGGGAAGTGAGGCCTGAAAGCTGTCATTGATAAAATATCAAAAACAGAGGAATATAGAAGAATTTGTCTTACACATTGTATTCTATGACTGCAATGCAATTAAGCAAAAGTTACTAAAGAGAAACCAGAAATTGTGTTTGTATATTAAAAACATATTTCTGAATACACCTATGTAAAAAGACATATAAGAGGAGGAAGAAATTATATTATTTGGTATCATCTTTTATAAAACTATAAAAATTAAACTATAAAAATTAATGGTGATATTGATGCAGCGATAAACTCATTGACAAGTAGAATATTATGAAAATGAAAATAGACAATGTGAGGACACAGTGGGAATGCAGCTATTTGCAAACTAAGAAGAGAGTTCTCACCAGAAATGAACCATGATGGTAGCTTCATATTGGACTTCCGGCCTTCAGAACCATAAGAAATAAAATTCTGTTATTTAAGCCATTCAGTGTGTGGTATTTTGTTATGGCAGTGCTAGCAGACTAATATATTGCATAACACAATAGCATGAAACATTGGCGTAAAAAATAAGTTTGTTATTTCTTGGGATTCAGTGGGTTGGGAACCCGATGGTTCTTTCGTTTTTCTTACCTGGATTCAATTATGCTGCCACAAGGCATCTGCTATTGTCACCTGCCTTCTGGACTGAAGGTGAGGTTGTCTCTGCCTGCAGTAGTTCTTCACCATACGCCAGCTGCAAAGTCCTAGCACACTACCGCTGGGTAATTGTCTACGAAGTCTAGGAGGTGAATCCTGACTTCATATGCAATGCCCAAAGTACATCTTCTCTAATCTCTTATCTCTGCTTTTATCTTGGGTAGAAGGGTGTTTTTATGACCCTATCAGGCATTCACTACTATCTAAACGTTGTCTTCATTTTTCCTAGGCTCTCCCTTCTTATGCCTGCCGTACTCTTCACCTACTTTATTTCTCAGCCATTGTTTGCCATACAAACTGTGTACTATGGCTCGTCTAAGGCTTCCTTTATTTGAAACTTTGTAATGGTTAGACAAAACTGCCTTCTTTGAAAGATTAATTCCTTGGCTCTCAGGATTGTTTCTCTGCTATATGTTTCTGGATCGTATTTTGAGATGCTATAGCAATCATTATTCTTTCCATTATGAAATCTTTCACTACAATTTGAATGCCCTAATTAAATGAGGGTTGTTAAACCTGTCAGATTAGGTTACATTATGCTGCTCTAGAAAACATTCTAAAAATCATAAAATCTTATCAAATAGAAGCTTATTTCTTTTTCCTACCTCATTTCCATTATGGGTCAGTAGTTACTCTGCTCATTTAATTTAAAATTTAATTTAATTTACTAGAGAAATTACCGAAGCTTCGATCTTGACTATTTGTATACATTAGAGCAAAGGAACAGAGACATCTGCTCATATAGTCTGTCTACCTTTCAATTGGCAACAATGGTCATTCTGAGATGGACAAGGAGGGACTGTAAAGTTTTCACATGTAGAAGTATGATAAAAGTGGAAAAATGGAATTTCCCAAATATGCGCCTACACAGGAGAGTAAGTTAAACTTATACTGCCACATTTATTACTACTAATATCTATTACTAAGTATATGAAGTATTTGCCCAAAATCAAACAACATATTTTTACTCTATTTTCTCAATGAATTCTCACTACAATTTCATGGGTAAAATTTCCTGGACTGCAGAACTTCTACTGACTGCTCTTATATGAAACTAGACCTGTGATTCCTGATTCTGTGCTTTTTGACAAATTACCACTCATTTATGAAATATGAATGGCTATATGTTGCCTCATAAGTATAACACATTGCATTTGCATAGTGTATATATGGTAATAGTGGACCTTCTAGTTTTTAACTAATGAAATACATTTATTCATTCATACATTTAGCCAATTATGTACTAAGTATCTAATATGGGTCTAAAAAATTTCTCTGGGTCAGAGTACTGAACAAAATAAACATATAGCCTACCTTTGTGAGGCATACAGTCTAGTGGAAAACACAGACACATCACTGAGGTGATAAGGAATTTCCAAATAGATTATAAAGACAGATGTCTACAATGGTAAGTCATATTTTAATTTGTGAGTATGAGGAAGGACACACTGAGAACCCATTCTGAAAGGGATATCAAAGTTGAGGGGGAAAATCTTTCCCCCAAATTACCTCACAGCTGAAATGCGCGTCCTACTATTTACCTTTACCATGTAATCAGGCATTTGTTTCACCTTTAACCCTGCCATCACCCAATACCCTATTGTGCATTAAGAAATTATCAAGCTTTTCTCTTTACTGACAACTAAAGTTCAACTGTAGTTGTTTAGCACATTCACAAGTATTTTTTTTTGACTAAGCCATTTATCAAAAACCATCGAGGTAAGCATGTCTGAAAGATGGTGAGCTCTGCAGAAAGAGTGTTAATATCCTTTGGCGCTCTAAATGCGATGACTCTCCTCCAACCTCTCACAATGTCTGTCCCTCCTGTCTAATTCTGGATGAACACAGGCAGTTTGAAAGAGCTTGCAGCCAATGGACGAGTGCACTTTGTGGCCTGTGGTAAATTGCTCTTTATCAAGTCAGTTGCTTTTGAACTTGGCTTACACGGATGTCCTTGATTCATCACAGCTGTCATTCTCAATACGACACAAACATTGTCCATCATCACAGTCAATATATGTTTGTGGGCTTCATTTTCTTGTATAATTAAAAATAGGTGTAAAAATGATGTAAATTATTGTCCCCATGTGATCTACACATTCAGGTGCTGCTTTAACAAAATTCAACATATCATATAGCATTTATTTCTTCACATAAGCAAATGTATTTACAACTTCTCCTTCTTCTACAGTGATTTTTCTTTGAAAATTGGAATGGGTAGTTTATTACAATTTATTCTTAAACAATTATTATTTTATAGTTGACCTTACTAATATATTATCAAGTATGCAGGAGGCATTTTGCCTCGCAGAGTTTTAGGATTACAGTAATCATTGCAGACAGATCTTAATTTTAACACAGTCCTCCTCATGAGTAATGAATAATAGTTTATTGCAGAAAAAAATCTTTGGAAAACCAACTTAAAATACAAAAAGTGAAGAAACTGAAAGGACAAAAGTCATCTACAAATATTTATATGTTTGTCTTAGGAAAATATTTCCCGATTTCATAATAATAAATATTAAACCAGAAATTTTAAAATGTATAAAAAATTATTACACCAAAAAGAGTTTCTAATTTTTAATTGCCCAACTAGTACCTCAACAATTAACCTAGTAATACAACACACAAATTAAAGAATATGAGTGTATGTGTATATGTGTGCTGAGTTAAACTAAATGGAATTGCTTCTTATGAAATTGTCTTTTGGCAAAGTGATTGCTGGCTACAACAGAGTACTTAGTGAACAAAGTCAGGAATGAGAAAAATACATGCATCTAAGAGGGAGCTAGGAGGAAATGCTCCCCTTTCAATCCATTGATCATTCTATCATAAGAAGAAAAAAAAGTCTAATATTCTATTATTTCTTCAACTCACGATACGAGAATTGCTTTTCTCTACAACCCAGAATTTACTTTTTGGAATTTAATGTAAGTTCTCCTTGGTCTCTTTGGTTTTTGACTATTCTCTAAAATAAGTTGTGGCTACTTCTACATTATTTTAAGTGCATTTCTCCTGGTGGAATGAAGAGTGATTAAACCTCTGCATTTCTGTTACAATTTTATGATACTGTTCTATTTTTGAACTACGTTGTCCACATCCTCTCATTCCACATTTAATTGAACATGAAATTCCACTTTCATTTTTTTTTTAAGTTGTCAAATACTAGTTAGAAATATATACTTAGAGCCAGCAAAAAGGTTTCTTTTTGGTATCTGTAGTGATACATAAGCAATTTGCTATTCAAGAAAGCGGGTCTTTAAAAATTCAACCGTACATCAGTTATAGTCTTTAAGGAAAACATTATTCCAAGAATCCATGGAATGCATTGCATCAGAAAATAATTCAATCTTCACTACACATTGTCTCCTGAGTCCTTATTTAAAGTTTCATTGAGTTGTTGTTTTTTTTTTTAATCAAGCCACAAAGAGCCAAAATATCCAAGAATATCGTTATGAAGTGAAATGGAGGTCTGTAATGAATCATACTTTTTAGGAAAAGGCAATTTTCTCTATATCTTGTAACATATTTAACTGTTATTTTAATGTGCCGTTTCTGATGCCATTTGAAACTTTTCATTTACTGCAGTGAGCTTAGAGTTTTATATTTAGCAAAAATTCTTAAATATCTTAAGAACAGCTGATAGAACCATATCAAAGGTAGCTAAGTAGATTTATTTAAATATTTTGCTAAAAATAAAGCAAAAGTATGAACCTCTCTGTAGTGTATTTATATTGTATTTTATTTATTCAAAATATGAAGATCAAATGAGTAGGTAATGTAGTTTTAAAATCCCAAATCGCTTTTATCCATGCCCCATTTATTTACTAATGCCAGAATTATGAAGCTGTTATAAAAAAACTTAACAGCTGCCCTATATCTGGACTCTTGAGCAGGAAAAAAAGCACACATACAAAAAATTGTAGCAAAATAGATACTGTATATATATACAGTATCATGAGGATTGATATTTAATGTTATGATAGCTGCCATTTGTATGTTAATTTTTAATCTGATCATTCTTCTTCATAATTCCTCTTGTTACCCTATTTATAAGTACTTCCATTCAGTACTATTTAACATGTTGATCAATGACTCATTTTAATATTTTTGTTAAATTTCAATTGATGGACGATTATATATAGACATTTAAAGTGTAAAGTTTAATGAATTTTGATATATTCATCAACCCTTGACATGAACATTGCAATTAAATTAATGAATATATCTACTAATACCAAGAATATCCTCTTTTGTAATCTATACAGACCACTCCCACCTCTGATCCCCACAAATACTAATATCTTTTCTGTCACTATGGATTAGTTTGCATTTAAGAATTTTATATAAGAAGAATCTTACATCACGTACTGTTTTTTACTATATTATTTTCACTTAGCTTTTTTTTCTGTTCAGATTTGTTCGCAATTTTCTGTGTATTTTTCCTTTTTATTGCTAAATAGTATTCCATTTTATGGATATACCACTATTTGTTTATCTATTATTAATTTTTAGCTTCATGTCTAATTTTTATTCTGGAATGTGAAGCTCTTTTGAATTAAAGAATAGTTGACATAAAATATTATATTAGTTTCAGATGTATAACGTAGTGAGATTTCACATTTATACCTTACAAAGTGATCACCACAAAAAGAATCTTTAAAAGAAACTTTATTTTATCTTTTTATACCCTTCTACCCGCTTCCTCCCAGCAATCACCACAGTGTTGTCCATGTTCATGAGGTTTTTTTGTTTGTTTTGCTTTGTTTTTTAATGTGAACATAAATACTGAGGAATGGAATGACTAGAATTTGTAGAAGTTTACCTCAGAAAGAATTAGTAAAGGCTGTATTATAAAAACTAGAAGTCCAAACATTTTTCTATTTAAAAAAATTGTCATTTTTAATGAATGGAATTTTTTTCCAGGTTATAAGTATAAGCCAAAGAATTGCCCACAATCTCATGTAGTCTTTTATAAATAGAACAGTAAAATGTTGTATTAATTTGTTCTTTAAAGAATTGTATTTTATCATTGGGGCTCAGTGTCCTAAATTAAAAAGTAAAAAGTATCTGTGGTTGCTGCACTTATGTAATTGAATAAATATTTCCAACTATTATTATTCTTAACCATGTGATACACATAATATTTTAATATGCTAAAATTGCATTGAAAATACTTATGCAATTTTAAGGGGTTCATTCTTTACTTGTTGACTATATACACAGATATATTTTATAAACACAAAAAAAACAAATGGATTAACTCACCTTCTTTCATGTTTTGGTGTTTTTTATTTAAAGACTTTGCTTATTTATTTTTCGACAGAGGGGAAGAAAAGGAGGGAAACATCAACATGTGGCTGCCTCTCATACATCCCCTACTGCGGACCTAGCCCGCAAACCAGGCATGTGCTCTGACTGGGAACTGAACTGGCGACTTTTTGGTTCACAGGCCAGTTAAGTCAACCCACTGAGCCACACCAGCCAGTGCCGTGTTTTGGTCTTTTTTAAATATGATTCAATTAATACTTCAAAGGTAGCACTTATTTTCGAAGATAATTGGTTACTAATTACCCTTTTTGTTTTCCACTTATGATACTTGATATAACAATACTCTTTCATATAGCTTGAATTTATTATTTTAAATGTTTAACCATTTTATTGCTTATGCTGCTAAGTCATCCCTGATTTTTTCCCTTTGTCCCCTTCCTCCCGGTACTACCCTTCCATCCAGAAATCCTCCCCGCTTTGGTTCATGTCCACAGGTCCTTTGTGACATTATCTGGCTTCTCCTTTTCCTATACCATTCTTAACATCCTCCTGTCTATTCTTTTCCTACCAGTTAAGCTTCTTGATCCCTGCACCATTACCCCTTTCTCTCCCTTCTCCCTCCCAGCTGATAGTCCTCCAAATGAGCTCCATACCTATGATTCTATCCCTCTTCTGGTCATTTCTTTAGCTTGTCTTTTTTTTTTTTTTAATGTATTCAGTTGATAGATGTGAATTTGTTGCCATTTTAATGCTCATAGTTTTGATCTCCTCTTTCTTAAATAAGTCCCTTTAACATTTCATGTAATAATGGCTTGGTGATGATGAACTCCTTTAGCTTTATCTTTTCTTGGAAGCACTTTATCAGCCCTTCCATTCTAAATGAGAGCTTGGCTGGATAGAGTAATCTTGGTTGTAAGTCCTTGCTTTTCATCACTTTGAATACTTTTTGCTTGTAAGGTGTCTTTTGAGGAATCAACTGAGAGTCTTATGGAAACTCCTTTGTAGGTAACTCACTACTTTTCTCTTGCTGCTTCTAAGATTCTCTCTTTATCTTTAACCCTTGGCATTTTGTTTATGATGCACCCTTGATGTGGGCTGAGGACACCCTCCTCTTATTAAGTCTTGATTGATGTTGGCAGATCAATGGGAAGGATTTGCCCAAGCTAGGCAGCTGCAAGGCTTTGCTGTGACCACTTACCACCAACCTCCACCTTCTGTTGAGGATCATCTGTGCAGGGGCAGGAGGGTGGTGCTCTGAAGTGGTCTGTAGCTGTCCACTAGGTACACTGGCCCAGTGGTTTCCTGGGTGGTGCAGGCCAAGGTCAACCCCTACCTGTGTTTTGCCTGGTGCTACCCTTCCTGAGCTATAAAGCAATCTGAGAAGGCTGCTGCTTGTGCTGGGCTTGGATATAACTGAATGAAGCCAAGCTGTGAAACTAATTGGGCTGCTGCTAGTGCCCTGCCTGGAGTTCACTGAGGCCAGCTGTTGCTTGTTAGATAAGATTAGGAACTTGTGACGCATGAGCCAAGACCGGCCATTCACATGGAAAAGCAACTTGGGGTGTAAATTGAGTGGGGTGGAGTCTCTGGGGATCTCCAAAGTGAGTCAAACAGTATTAGCTAGGTTGATGGAGTCTCAAATATGGCACCAGACTGCCAACTCTGTGGGCCTGTGGGGGGTAGGATCAGAAAATGGACACTGACCTCTGCTCACTCCAATGCCAGACAATTCTGCCTCTCCCAAAGCGCCACTGGTGTCCTTCAAGCTGCCACCTTGGCACTATAGCTCAGAGGGAGTAAATCCGAGTAGGTGAGTCCATGTGTGAGTCCTTTAAGAGGAAATTCTTGGGGCTCCAGTTGTTTCTTCTACTGACTCAGTCCCCGCTAGTGTTTGCAGCCAGAAGCTGTGGGAACTTACCTTCCTGGCTCTGGAAAGCTGGTCTGGGAGGCCTGGTGTGGAGCTGGGCCTGCTCGTCCCTGAAATATCCCACCTGAATTTTTATCCACCATACATGGGTAAGAGACCAGCGCATTCCATGTCTGCACCCTTCCTATCGGTCTCATGGATGTATTTTTTTAAATTCTGTCATTGTCAGACATCCATTCAGCTAATTTCTTACTTTTCTGAGTGATGGTTGTTCTATATTTTAGTTGCAATTCTGATATGGTTGTGAGAAGAGGCGAGCCATATCTGTCTCGTAACCATCTTCTGAATTAAGCAATAATTTGTATAGATCTCTATACCTTAAAAGATTCCTTTATTTGGTAACTTTTGTACTGTCCAAATTTTCACACTTATTAGGGAGGTAAATATATTTAAAAGCTTTACTTTAACATTTTAAGAGATTACTCTCTATACTAATATATGGAATCTGACCACTTTATAAATTTACTGTGCTAATCTTGTAATCCACTCTCTGAGGACCACTATCAACTGTTTCCTGGACCCTCATAGTAGTCTCCATGCTCCACTCTTTGTTTATACTCTAAAAATGGAGGAGCTAGAAAGATGCTTTGAGAACATAAATCATTTCATGCTACTCCTCAGCTTAAAACACTTTTAGAGCTTTCTAAAAAAAAAAAAAAAAGTTAAATCAGAGACTCCAGACAGTGTTCTACATATTCCGAGTGAGTGCTTTGTTTATCCTTATCATGCCTGCTATGCCCCTAGGTGAGCAAGAGTTATGATTGTTTTGTTGTATTTCAAGAATATAAAACATCCTGGCACAAAGTAGGCACCCGTTATATTTTTGTCTAGCAAATCAATAAAAGTTTGCCATTTTCCATCCTCAATGTAATGCATTCATGCACTCTTCTTGCTAATTTAAGCTGCAAAAAGTTTTATTCAAAGTAAAAAATAGTTGTTGACTATAGATAAGGAAGACAATAAGTTTCCATTTTAATGAAGATAAAATTTACCCAGGAGTATCTCTTGGGAAAGCAAATTTGCATGTAGTACCTATGCTTAAGGGCTCAAACACAAGTGGTGTATAGTGATGTTTGCAAATATACTTTGTGTTAATAATGTACTGAAAGCAATTTTTTTTGGTAAGCACTGCGTACTAAATTAGCTGAAGATGGACATTATCCAAAAATCTAAATGGAAATCTGAAATAAAGACCTAGAAGAGTAAAGAGTGGGGGAAGTAAATGCTTCAGGGGATTTGTTCTCATTTTAATAGGGATGTTGCTAAAATTGGATTTCTAACTGTGAATGTACATGCAAACAGGCGTTCTCTGAACATTATTGTTGTTGTTGTTGTTTTTGTTAATAGTGTAGATTTGTCTGCCACTCTTCTATGTGGTCCCAAAAGAAGAATTTCTTTGAGTGTGTTTTCTCAGTTCCCTGAAGCAGTAAAAGAGGTTGCCTCTGCTGTGTTTATTTATATCAAGTGCTGAGAAATTATGCTAAAATCTGTCTGAGAATTTTTTGAACTTTTACTTTCTATTATATAATCTTTACTAATTCCTCCGGACCTAAGACACTTGTCAAGGCAGATGTATAAAAACTATTGTGATTTTTGCAGAGTTTTAGTCACTGCTAAACTAAGAATATGTGGAGTTAATATGTCCTAGAGACAAAATTCAGTGACATAAAAATTTCCCTTTTAACTAAGTAATAATGGTTTGAGAAGATAATGCATTGCCATCTAAAAGAAGAATTTTTTTAATTAAATATTAAACATGTCATAGTAAACTGATGTCAAATAAACATGAAAGTGTGTCCATCTATTTTTTTGTGTATGTAAATTGTGGACTGTTCAATTCAGCATAATTTTATACACCCTGCTTTATGTGGACATATAATCAATTTACTTCAAGTATATCTAATGTGTTTGATTAACTCTGAGTATATCTAACACATTTATCTTTAATAGTTATATCTTTAAACATTTTCAAAACCAGAGAAATCAAGATGGCGGAGGAGTGAATGGAAGTTACACTGACCTCTGCCCAGGACCAATTTGGAATTACAACTAAATTCTGGAGAAATCACCTGGAACAAACCACTGAACAATAGTGAGAGAGGAGCCCTACAACCCCAGACAGACAGAAGAATCAGCTTTAGCACAACCAGACTGGTCAGGAGTGTGGTAGAGGCTCGAGAAGGCGGGCGGGGTGCCCACAGGCAGCAGCACCAGAAGGATATTGGAACAGCCAGTTGGATCCCCCTAAGAAGTAAATATGAGTATAATTGGTTTCTTCCTCCTCTCCTTATGTTTCTCCAACTATTAGATTCCATCTTTTCTAACTGTCAAATATTTTCTTCTTTCTGGATATCTCTCTCTTCCAATTTTCCATTTAATAAATTATCTCCTCAGTTTTGTCAAATGGGATTTTAAGCACATCTGTTGACTTTGTAGTTTTATTTATGGGGTTTTAAAATTGTATAGTTTAATTTTTTATTGTATTCAACTTTTCTGCCAAAATTTCACTTCTTAAAACTTTATTCCTATTCAATTTATTAAGACTTATTCTTCATTATCATTATAACAAATGCATCAGCAATGTCTCACACTAGTACTTAAAAAACCCATTTACATTGTTGCAAAACAAATCATCATCTTATATTTCACAATTTATACACTGATTTCATGTATTATCATGTTACATATTATACCCTATTTCCAACAGTTGCATTTCCCCTCTGTGATATAAGACCAATATGTTTGAAAACAGTGGTGAGGAATATACATCCTCTCCCACGCCACCTGTAGTCAAATGAAAGAAAAAGTAAGAAAAACAACAACAACAAACCTATTTTCAAAACAATTTCCCATCCCTGCCTGGTGTGGTTCAGTGGATTGAGCACCGGCCTGTGAACCAAAGAGTTTCTGGTTTGATTCTCAGTCAGGGTACATGCCTGGGTTGTTGCTCAGGCCCCCAGTGGGGGGTGCACAAGGGGCAACCATACATTAACGTTTCTCTCCCTCTCTTTCTCCCTCCCTTCCCCTCTCTCTAAAACTAAATAAAATCTTTAAAAAAATTTTTTCCAAACTTGTTCTTATTGTAATATTTATACAAAAATATGTAAAAATATGTTCCAGCCATATCAGTTCATTACCACTCTTTAATAAACGAGTCTTATTGACTTAAACAAAAATATTTATTAGTTATCACTAGTCTGCAGATCAAAGCTAGGTTTGTGAACATCCTTAAGGACTATACTGATGTCATCTGACCTCACTCTTGTGGCTACTGTGAGCTCATGTTTGGGCTGACTGCTCCAGGGTGCTCAGTTGGACAGTTCATTTCTGATCTACCTGTACTCTTATCCTCTAACAGGCTAGTTCAGGCTTGTTCTCATGGTATTTTAAATAAAGAATGAAAGTGTGTCTCTTTGAGGCCTAAACTTGGAAAAGACATTACATCACTTTTCAGGATTCCATTGACAAAGAAAAGTACACCACCACTCTGGAATCAAAAGGTAAAGAAATAGACTTTTAATGGTAGGTTTTGTAGTCACATTGCAAATAAAATAGATAACAAAGATTAGAGAAGGGTCAATTTTCTTATATATCTATGTATTTATATTTATGTTTTACAGTTGTCCCAATTGTTTCTTCACTGTGCCCAGGTCACCAGCCACTTCCATTGTCATTCCCCACCCTGTCGTCCATGTCCATGGGTCCTCCATATATGTTCCTTGACCAATCCCTTTACTTTCTTTCAAACAGTTCACTCCTCTATCCTCCTCTCTTACTGCTGTCAGTCTGTTCCGTGATGTCATGCCTCTGGTTTTGTTTTACTCAGTTTATTGTGTTTATTACATTCCTCTGATATGTGAGATCATATGGTATTTGTCTTTCACTGACTGACTTCTTTCACTTAGTATGGTAGTCTACAATTCCATCCATGCTATCACAAAAGATAGGAATTCTTTCTTTCTGCTGCATATTATTCCGTCATGTAAATGTACCAGTTTTTTAACCATTCATCTACTTATGGGCATTTAGGCTGTCTACAAGTCTTGGCTATTGTAAATAGCAGTGTGCTATCAATATAGGGGCACATAAGTTCTTCTGAATTAGTGTTTCAGGATTCTTAGTATATATTCCCAGCAGTGGAATTGCTGGGTCAAAAAATAGTTCCATTTTTAATTTTTGAGGAAATTCTCTACTGTTTTTCACAGTGGCTGCACCAACCTGCAGTCCCACCCACCGTGTACCAGGGTTCCCTTTTCTCCACATCCTTGTCAGCATTTGTTGATTTATTAATGATAATCATGCTGGCAGGTGTCAGGTAATATCTCATTGTGGTTTGAATTTGCATCTCTCCAATAGCTAGTGATTTGAGCATCTTTTCATATGCCTATGGGCCGCCTGTATGTCCTTCTTGGAGAAGTGTCTACCTAGATCCTTTGCCCATTTTTAGTTGTTTGTGTTCCTAATCTTGGTCATATGAGTTCTTTATATATTTTGGAGATTAAACCCTTGTCCAGTTTATCATTGACAAATATGTGCTCCTATACAGTTGGTTTCCTTTTCATTTTGATGACGGTTCCTTTAGCCGTGCAGAAGTTTTTTAATTTAATGTATTCCCATTTGTTTATTTTTCCTTTATTTCCCTTGTCCTAGGAGATACATTGACAAAAATAATGCTACATGGAATATCTGAAATTTTACTGGCTATGTTTTCCGCTAGGACTTTTATGGTATCACAACTTATTTTTAAGTATTTTATCCATTTTGAGTTTATTCTGGTATATGGTATATGCTGACGGTCTAGTTTCACTTTTTGCATGTACCAGTCCAGTTCTCCCAACACCATTTATTGGAGGGAGTAAATCCATTGTATGTGTGTATCCCCTTTGTCAAGTATTAATTGACCATGGAGACATGGGTTTATTTCTGAGCTCTCTCTTCTGTCCCATTGGTCTATGTATCTGTTCTTATGCCAGTTCCAGGCTGTTTTGATAACAGTGGCCTTGTAGAATAAATTGATATCAAGTATTGTGATCCTTCCAACTTTGTTATTTTTTCTCAGGATTGCTGAGGTTGTTTGAGGTCTTGTTTTGGTCCATACAAATTTTTGGAGTATTTTCTAGATCAGTGAAATATGACATTAGTATTTTGGTAGAGATCATATTAAATCTATAGATTGCTTTGGAGAGTATGGACATTTTAATGATGTTAACCTTCCAATCCATGAACACAGTATATGCTTCCATTTATTTTCATCATATTCAATTTCTTCTTTTAGTGTTGTGTAGTTTTCCAAGTACAGATCTTCTACCTCTTTGGTTAAATTTATTCCTAGGTACTTTATTTATTTATTTGTTTGTTTGTTTGTTGTCTGGTAAGTGGGGTTTTGTTTTCTTAGTTTATTTTTCTTATAGTTCATTTTTGGTATACAAAAATGTCATCAATTTCTGAATACTGCCTTTGTATCCTGCTACTTTGCTGAGTTCACATATTAGGTCAAGTCTTTTTTTGGTGAGCCTATAGGGTTTTCTATGTCCACTATCATGTTGTCTATAAATAATGACAGTTTTACTTTCTCCTTTCTAATTTGGATGCCTTTTATTTCTTCTTGTCTTATCGCTGTGGCTAGGACTTCCAGTACTATGTCGAATAAGAATGGTGAAAGCAGACACCTTTGTCTTGTTCCTGATCTTAAGGGAAGCACTTTTAGTTTTTTGTCCATTGAGTATGATGTTAGCAGTAGGATTCCCATATATGTCCTTCATTATATTGAGGTATGTTACCTTTATTCTCATTGCTGAATATTTTTATCATAAATGGGTGCTGGATTTTATCAAGAGAATGATTATTTTTCCAATTAATCCAATATATTAAACTTGTTCTTGAAATTTTTGAGTTTATTAAAACTTAAATAGCATAGTGATTTGAACATTTATGATTATGCCTGAATAACATTAGTTTAACTTAGTTTACAGTGTTTAAAAACATTATGAATAATATAATTAAGTGCAAAATGAAAGACTTAAAATTCTCCATACTTCCTCTGTAAATTCAAATATTTATCCAAATTAAATGATGATATTAAACTAAATGTTTTCCATAATTGCAATAGCCAAAGACTTAGATTTATAAATAATTATCAGAAGAACTCAATCTTGTCACTTTTCTTCAACTATCGTAATCAAATTTAATATTCAAACTTATGACTTACATAGTTTGAATTTACATATTCAAATATTATATTCAATTAAAGAGTTTCAAGAAATAAGAATATATTTTTTAAGAGTATAACTTTAGGATAGCATTAGTGTTATGGGAATTACAAAGAAAGTAAACAAAGTTTTTTTGTTAATTCACAGATTTAATTATAACTTCCTAGTACATAAAGGATTTTAGATATTGCATTAGTGAATTAATTTTGACATAATACATTTTATAGCCCAGCGACCTCAATTATGGAATAATGAATGATTGCAAACACTTCTAATCCAAGGGCCTCGTATTATGTCTTAATTTCTGAACAGAATCCAATACTTAGTTAATAACTCTAAATCAAGGTCATTTTAATTGTAAATTCTCACATCATTCATCTTTATTTCTGTATATTATAAAAAAGACACTGCTTTCCTTCTTTAAAAATCATTTTTAGCTTATCAAAGCAAATAAAAATATGTAGTTTTAATTTTCTAATTAGGTACAGAATATTCTTTTCTCTACCAACATCCAACAGAAAATGCTGAACAGTTTAATGTGGCTATTTTAGTAACAGACAAATAATTTATGTCCAAATATTATATTTTAATCCCTTAAAGTTAACACATGGTTAAGAGAATTATGTGCTTAACAGTGTGTTCTTAATACCTGGCAAAGTGTAGATATGTTACAAATATTTGTTTAACAAAGAATTGTATAAATCATAATTGAAAGTAAATATTAAACAAGTTTTAATTTGTTAGGCCATAGTTACTTAATTATCAAAGGGCTTCTTTAATTATTGACAGAACGAGTATACAGGAGGTAAAATTAGTCCAAGGACAAATTCCACAGCAGAAGTTTATCTTTCTATTTTAGTTTGGTTTCCATATACTCAGAAGTAAGCTATTACTTTTGCTTGTACTCATGTTCCAAACGAGCCATTAGGCTGTGGTCTAATTCTAATAGAGCAGGCAATTTAAGATCTTCCCTATGTCCAAAAGGGAAAGAAACACTGATATTTGGATTAGCTGCAGAAATATTGACCATGCCGTGTTTTAGGAATTCCAGTTTTTATACATTTAACTCTGTTGGGAATACCATTCTTACTTGAGGAAAACAATTTTATAAATTAAATTTCTTGGTTCCAATGGTAACTAAAATCATGCACAATGTCACATAATTTATTCAAAGTGAAAATCTCTTGAAGCTTCGCAGTTTCATAAGACAGAGGCCAAACTTGAGTAAGAAGATAAGAAAATTCTTTCTTTTTCCTGCAGATTTCACATTGATTTATGAAGGTATTAATTTGCCATTTAGCTGTTAAAATTGACTATTAATATCCTTGGCATTCAAAAGATAAATGTATTTTTCCTCCTTACAACTAAAATAAACCTATGACATTTTAAAAATCAGATATACAGGTATAGTTATGACAGGAACAGCAGTTCTCAAAATTTTCTTAGGAAAATGCAATTGCAATAAAATTTAGCCACCACTTTATGAATATTTCCTTTTTAAAAATAATCAATCCAAAGCTTAATCCAAATGACTTAATATTATTACAACCAGAAAGCTATTGCAAATAACCTGATTTAATTAAGTGATGAAAATCATACAAAAATCTATCATTCTGAAATAAATAATTTATTATTACTGCATATTAATAGAACATTCTTTTCATTTGTGACATTATAAAATAATGCACTTGAGTTAAATTTTTAAAAAGAATAATCAGGTGAACTTGAGTTTTGCAATGCAAAGCATTTCATATACATTTATGGAAAACTGTTTATAGTGTAATAGCCAACTGATATCCATGAGGAAGATATGAAAGCCAGTTATCAAATTAACCTTTGCTTTTTTCAAGAAGCTAAACATCACTATTTTGGTGAGGGCATCATGGGATGGGGAAGAGACTACCTCTTTATATCATATTTTTCTATTATACTTTGGAATCTTTATCTTTAAAGTTATTTCTATTTTACTGTAGACTGTGAGAATGCTACTTAAGAAAAAATAGTGGCCATTGAGCTGTTTAGAGTTGATTTCTGAGAAATATGAATCCAAAATTTTATAAACTGTGAAATACTCAAATGTTTCAAGAGAAATTAACAAAATTGTATTGAGTGTTGTTTATTGCTGAAACCAACTGAAAATTTTTTTTAAATATTCTTTTCTTTTGTTCTAGCTATTTATTTATTTTTATAACTTCATTTTGAAGATTTATTGAATTTTTTAAAATTTATTTATTTAAATTTATAAATCATGTTTATTCTATTACAGTTGTCTCAATTTTTACCCCTTTACCCCCCTCCACCTATCCCACCCCCAAGCCCCACTCCCGCAGTCAATTCCCACTCTGTTGTCCATGTCCATGGGTCATTCATACATGTTCTTTGTCTAGTCCATTCCCCTTCTTTCCACCATTGCCATCCTTCCCCATCCCCTCTGGTCACTTTCAGACTGCTCCATGTGTCCATGCCTGTGGTTTATTTTGTTCATTAGTTTATTTTGTTGAATAGTGTCCACATATAGGTCAGGTCTATGGTGTTAGCCTTTCATTAACTGTCTCATTTCACTTAGCTTAATATTCCCCAGTTCCATCCATGTTGTCACAAAAGGTAGGAGTTCTATCTCTCTCTCTCTCTTTCTTTCTTTCCTAAATGCAGATTGATTTTATTTATCTTTTTAATGTCAAAGTTAATTATAAAATATTTTAAAAAATTTAAACCATTATAAAGTCTCAGCAATAAAACCAATATGAGACCAGCACAGAAATAATCAAATAGATCAATGAAATATATGACCATTCTAGAGACAAACATATATATCTAACAATATAATATATGATTAAGTTGATATTTCAAATCAATGGGAAAAATAAGGCTTATTCAACAAATAAGGTGCATAGATCACTATTACTTGAAATAAAACAAATATAAAGCCCTATTTCACACATTATACAAGAAATACTCAGGTGAGTTAAAAATCAATATGTAGAATCTAAGGAGTTTTAGAAGAGAATACAACTAACATTTTTCATGATCTGAAGTAAAATATTCAAACCCAGAAGCTATAAAGTAAATATTAACAATATGACTATATTAAACATTTAATTATATAGTAATACACATATTAAAAAAGTTAAAGGACAAGGAATAGAATAGAAAAGTATTTCCAACACATCTAAAACTGGGTTAATAGGTTTTTGTTTTTTCTTTAGGGAAAGAAGTTCTACAAACATTTAATCAATAAATGGATAAAGTCACTTATCCTTTTAAAGTCATTTAAAGCTTTTTAAAAAAATAATAGAAATAGGCAAGAAATATACAAAAACAGGTTTAGTTTCAACAAATAGCAAAGGAACAATTAAAATAACATCATTGTCACAATCAGATTAATGAGTATCAAAAATATTGGTAATATCAAGTTTTGGCAACTCTGAAAGGAACTGGGTATTCATAGAAACTTTTTCTTCATCTTAAAGCAATCCCTTCACCATATATTGCAGTGCTGGTTTGGTGGAGGTGTAGTCTTTTAGCCTTCTTTTGTCTGGGAAACTCCTTATTTCGCCTTCTATTTTAATTGAGAGCCTTGTTGGGTAGGGCAGTCTTGGTTGCAGGCCTTTGCTTTTCAGGACTTGGAATATTTCTTACCATTCCCTTCTGGCTTGCAGTGTTTCTGTTGAGAAGTCAGCTGCTAGCCATATTGGGGCTCCCTTATATGTGACTACCTCTTTCTCCCTTGCTTGCTTTAGGATTCTCTATTTGTCTTTGATATTTGCCATTTTAATGATGATGTGTCTTGGAGTGGGCCTCATTGGGTTCTTCTTGAATGGGACCCTGTGTGCTTCCTGAACTTGTGTGACTTTTTTCTTTCCTCCAATTAGGGAAGTTTTCCATTATGACTTTTTCAAACAGGTTCTTCATCCCTTGCTCCTCCTCTTCTCCTTCTGGTATCCCTATTATACGGATATTATTATGTTTCAGGTTGTCCTGCATTTCCCTCAATGTCTCTTCATTCTTTTTGAGTCTTTTTTGATTTTCTTGCTCTTTCTGGAAGCTTTTTTCTACCTTGTCCTCTAGCTCACTGATTCAGCCCTCAGCTTCATCGAGCCTCCTTTTGATTCCTTCTACTGTGTTCTTCAATTCAGAAACTGTATTCCTCATTTCCTCTTGTCTCTCATTGATAGTTTCTATGCTTTTTCATGCTGGTATAGTTTTCAGTAAGTTCCTCATAGTTTCCCCATAGTTCTCTGTATTTCTCTCTGAGCTCATTGAGCTCATTGAGCTTCCTTAGAACCGTTGTTTTGAACTCAATATCTGATAGTTTACTTGCTTCTATTTCATTTAGAAGCTCCTTCTGGGGCTTCTTCCTTTCCCTTTGAGTGGGGTGTATTTCTTTGTCTTCCCATTATTTGTGAGACTTCTTTTTTGCTTCTGATTCTATCTTGATTTCCTGACTTTGTGGTGTGAACTTCTATGGTTGGAGACTGCTGTTTTTACTTTCTGGATCTGCCTCTGATGATGTCAGATGTTGACCCTGTCTATTCTTAGGTAGTCTGTTCAAGACTTCCAGGAATCTACTGTTTGTGGCTGTCTCCTTCAGCTGTTAATCTATTCACTCTGCACTCAGCAGGCTTCCTTAGACAGTTCAGGGCAGGGTGGAGTCCTTCCTGTGGGTGGGGTTATTCAGTCCTATCATGCTGCTGCCGTATGGGGGAGGAGTTCGCATTGGGATCCACCACGACTACTCTCTCTTTTATCTCCCTAAAGCCTCTGTCCCCAGTCTCTCCTCAAGTGTCACCAGACCTCTCTGAGCCCCCTTTAGCCAGGGATGTACTGTCTGTGGCTGCCACTCTGCACTCAGCAGGCAGCTTAGGCAGCACAGGGTGGGGTGGAATGCCACCTGAGGGTGGGGCTATTGGGTCTTTTGACACTGGTGCCACTCAGGGGGAGTGGTCTCTGACTGAGCAAGATGGCTACTGCCTCATGGGGGATGAGTCAGCACTGAGATCCTGCTGGCCACTCTCTCAGTTCTCTCTCCAAAGCCTCCTTCCCCAGTCTCTCCTCAGGCGTCTCTAGCCCACTCTGCCCCCGCCTTGCCGGCAACCAGGGTAAGTGGCTGCAAATAAAAATTTATATGTTGACCCTTTAAACAGTTCTTTGCGTCTCCAGCTGCATGTCTCTGGCAGAGAGCAACCCTGCCTCATTTCGCAGCTGGTTTTCTGTGTACTTTTTGGGCTCTGGTGCTGTGGGCTAGAGATCCCCGCTTTTGGTTTAGACCCTGCTCTTCTCAGGGGGGTCCAACTGGCCATTTCAATATCCTCCTAGTGCTGCCACCCGTGGGAGCCTTGCCCCTCTTCTCAGATCTGTACCACACTCCTTACCAGTTAGATTGCATTGAAGCCAATTCTTCTGTCTCTGAGGATTACAAGGCTCCTTTCTCACTATGTTCTGTTGTTTGCTCCAGGAGATTTCTCCACAATTTAGTTGTAATTCCAGGTTGATCCTGGGAGGAGGTCAGTGTGACTTCCACTCACTGCTCTGCCATCTTGATTCTCCTCTAAATGTTCTAATAAAGGAGAAGGAAATAATAAATAAAGAAAGTAAAGGTAGAGAAGATGAGGAAATAAAGTTACTATGGAAATTGTATCTACCAGTTAGCAATATGAACTTTTTTCCTGTGTTCTATGGGTCAATAAAATGATCTTTTCAAATTTTGTGTAGACCTTAGAAATTAAATATATTATTTGCTATATCAATTCTAAAGTCTATTGGCATTTAAATTTTAATATGCACCTCACCATTACCTAAACATTTAAAAACATACACCTAGGATTAAAATTTTGCTTACTATTGTTTGGTATGGAATATATTATTAAATCTTTAGGTCATATAACACATATTTACTTTTCCATGTATATTCTCCTAATCTAACCAAATTGGGAATTTTCCATCACAGGATCAACTAATAAACCACTCTATCAAATTTAGTGAAGTTTGTAGATGTTAAAAAAAAGGAAAACCAACCAAAGGAATGAATTGGTAATATTATGTAAATTTATGAAAGGTGTTAAAGTCCCTGGGGTTACCAAGATCAATGTACAGACATCCTTCAGATGTCAAAACTTTGTTCATACTGGGAAAAAATCTGTTCAGAAAAACATATATTAGAAACAAAAAATAAATTTGCTCATATAAAATTTCAAGAATACTTGTATATCTTTTAAAGTATATACAATGTAATTTGTTTTTTATATATTATTAATATTTTAATTTAAATATTTATATCTTATTTCATATTTTCCTCCATTTTAAAATACACTAGTAAATATACATAAAGCTTTAATTTCTATTTTAAAGCATTTTATGTTTTCAGGTTTAAAAAAATCATTAAAAACACATATTTTCCTAGAATTTCTGAATATGTACTTTTACAATCCTAGAATGACCTTCTTCATTAGAATAATCTTAAATTGAGATATTTATAGAGAATCTCAAGTTATAAAGACAATTAGAACAGAGAAATATCATTCATTTCATATCCAAATTGCTACTATTAACTTTTCAGTTATTTGTGGGTATTACTGAACCCACATATAAATAACTATACAGATCATATTTAATATTATCATTATTATTTAATAATATCATCTTAGGCAGTCCTTATAACATACATGTGTGAGGTTTGATATTAGTTTTTCTATGATTTAACTGATTGATATTGTGACAGGATAGTAAGGAGCTAATGAAATTCTTGGGCAATTAGAACAGGAAAACTGAGGCAAGAAAATTAAAAGGGCCAAATAGTTTGAGTAACTTAGAGGCAGCTGGTGAATTGCAAGAATTTATCTGCCCTAATCAAGGACACTTGAGAGCAAATAGTTTCTACCTCTCCTCCCTAACCAGAGAATACATAGCTTAAATCATCCTGGTCTGAGAAACAGAGAACAGAGACCCAATTAATGTCATTTGTGCCAGCTAAACCCAAGGACAGATTAAGTCAGGGGAACAAATAACAACAACAACAACAAAAACCCATTAGAGCCACACAGCCCAAGATAAAAGTAACACAGTAAGCAGACCAAAGAATAACTCCGAACCTTCCTCCAAGACTCTTATTCTCAAAAGAAGGATAAAAAGCCAAGACAAAGACTCAGCGCACACTCTCTCTATGGCATACTTATGCCCTTTCCTGGGCATGGACTTTTTCCTTCCTCCTAAGCTCTAGGGGGTCCTCAGGAAGTTTGCTGCCAGGATAGCAGTTGGCAATCGCAGCTCAACCTGGGCTCAACCCCTGACCCTGTCTCCAAGGTCCCCTTTTCCTCTGAATGAAAAGCAGTCCCACCTTGGCTCACTTTTGTGAGCCACCCAGTGAGGTAACAGCACCTACCTTGGCTCACTCCTTTCCTATAATGGTCCTAGGGAGCCAAAGCAGAGCACCGCCTATGCTCCCTTCTGTTGCTCTCTTGTTGCTTCTTCTACCCTGAGTTCTTCCTTTGTTTCGCTGTCCCTAGCATTAATACATGTACTCTCAGAATCACCTGGACTCATGTTGTGAAATCTATTCTACACGAAGTCAAGAACCCCACATTGTAGGCTGGCCTGAGGCAGACCTGCTCCACGCCAGGCCCTGTCCAGAAACAATATCAGTTCTCATTGTGGCAAAGATGAGAACACAAGTAAACACAGAGGTTATGTAACTCACCTGGCATCAGACAGCTAGTTTGTGGCCTATTATATTACTTAAGACTCGGCTACAAATAATATTATTTGTTTGTGAAAAGTATTGTTCACTTAGATCCTTAAATAACCAGAACAATTTTAAAAAGCAATTATTTCAATTTATTTCTCTCTTTTATCATCTCTCCTTCATTCCTTTCTTTCTTTTTGTGACAATTTATTTCCCACATGAGTAAGTCTGGGTTTTCATTTTCACATTTCTGAGTTGCCCTAAAAATGACATGGAATGCTTGAGAGTGGTTAGAATAAACGATCAAAAAAGGGTCAATAAATACATATCACATTCTTTGTATACAAATGTCTAAGGACAACCTTTGATGTTTGTCAATAGTTAGCCCCTTATGAGCTAGAAAGAAGTGATAAAATCTAATAGATTTTTTGCATGTATTTGCTTTGTTTTATAAACTCAATGTCAACAACAAACCAAGGAAAGACAAGTTTATTAATATACCCTTATTCATAACATAGATATGTTTAAATATTATACTTTTCATCCTTGTTAGACTACTCACACTGAAATATGTCTGTATATTTTGAAGATATCTTCATAAGTAATTATTAATATCACTTAGGAACAAATATCTAACTATGTCACCTTGGTTTCTGCTGAAAAGTCAGCCAGCCAGTCCTTAAAAGGTAATGGTGACATTCTAGTCAGGGCAGCGACACTTCTGCTTTTTCCACAGTTAGCAGTAATCAGTATTTCTGAGCAGCTGCTGTGATTTCAGACTGTCTGATAAAGGTTTCACTATTTTCAGACTCTGGCCTGATCAAGTCAAGATATCAGGTTTTGTCAAACTGCTGAGATATTTAGAAACTCGGCAATCGGCTTCACTAAACAATCCTTTACAATAGCAACAAGACTCCTAGGACACTTTCCTTTTTCAATAGGTTTAGGTGAATCATCTGATTGAGCTTGACCTCTTGTCTTCCTGTACCAGCTAAGACAGATTCCTAATTTAAAAATACCTGGGGAGTAAAATCGGTAGCATCTGGAAGGGGAAGGCTTTGTAGCATCTGGAGTGATGAGAGCTTTTGATCCCCATTTCCCTGTAGGTCCCTGACTTTGCAATTACATTTGAAGGACTTCTCTGTTGAATAATAGTTCCAGTTATAGTGATATAATCACAGGGAAAAAAAAAACTTACAATAAAAGGAGATTTCACTTTTCTGTTATTATTCTGTGATAAAATAAATGTTATTTCTGGTTTAAATAGTTTTATTCAATGTATTTAGGGTACTTTGGCTCCTATTAGGCATTTCACACAAAAAAAGCCTTGCCTGATATGTTTTTAAATTTCCTAACACCTGCAAAGTGAAAAAAAAAAAAACTTTTATGTAATATATGCAACTAAAATACTTTCTGGTAGCATCATCAACCATGAAAGTTAGTCATTCTTTCAATCTCCACAGTCAACTGCATTCATTTTGTAAATAAAGAAAAAGTTTCTGTAAATTATTATCATTTTTTTACTGCAAAGTAGCGAAGGGCAACATTAGAACAGGGAAAGATGACGGAAAGTGCATGGTGTGCCCAAAGACAGTTTTGCAGAGAAGGGGACATATGAACAAAGACCTGAAAGGGATGAAGTAGCCAACTATGCATTTGTCTGGAAAAGAAGCTATTAACAGAAAGGGAAGAACAAATTCAAAGGACTTGAAGCAGCACCGTACCTGACGTGTTTGGGAAACCTGAAGACGAATGCCACCCAGCAAAATGAGCAAGTGAAAGAGCGGAGCACTGTGGCAGGGAGGAAACAAAAGCCCCGATGCTCTAGGTTCTTGCAAGGACTTTGACTTTTTCTTTTTCTGTGAAATAAAAATATCAATGGAGAAGGGACATGATCACACCTACTTTTGAGTAAGATCGGTCTGGCAGTTTTGCTGAGAATAGACTGAAGGTACATGATGGGGAAGCAGCAGGGAGACAATTGAGGAAGAAATCACAGCAACTCAAGCAAAAGAAGAGTAGCAGTTGAGGTATTGGGAGTAGATAAATGTTCATATAATTCGTCGTTAGCTATGGCTACATTTCATAACTGATTGAATTTGAGAATACATTCTGTAAACAGACACAGAGCAATACAGTCTTCCAAGGGCTGGGGTCTGACAAACAGGATCAAAGAAGTTCCCATTTATAGAAATAATCTTGGGTTATTCTTAAAATATCTTGTCTGTGGCAATGAAAATAATGCTAAAAAAACTGGTGCTCAAAATTATTTTCTTTTACAAGCTTGCTGCAGTCTCTGAAATTTTAGCTACACTTTGGGGAGTAAGGCATTTTCTCCAAAACACTTTTCTTAAAATATAAATGTTTCTTGTGTAAACGATTGATGAATTAAGAGAAAAACAGCAACCATTTGCCAAATTTACTAGGGAATAATTTGTCAATTTAGTAAGCTATTGTACATATAGAGTTTAAGAATTGAAACTATAAAAAATGCACAAAGGAGATGTTAAAATAAAGTGTATGGAATTGATATTAAGAAAGCTTTATAAAGTATTAAAGGGTCGTAATTCTGGAGGCTTGGATGAAAGTGTTGAAGGGTGCTGGGGTGGTGGATGAACCATACAAAATATATTTTACCTACTGTAATATAATAATTTGTCTTAACTAACACACTCTCAATCTTTATTTATTAATCATTGACAGTAAAGTAACCAACAAAATATAAGCATATTATACTTCATTGTCAAAATGGATGACCTACATTTCATAAGAAATTATATTTTCATAGGACACTGTTAGATATTTAAGTAGCATAGACTAATTGGACGCATCAGATTTAAAAGCTTATCCTGTTATAAAAATTCTCAACACTTACTATGATTTGGTTCAATATTTCCATGTGGTAAGTAGAAAATATACAACTTACTGGTAGAGTCAATCATACAGTCAGTGTTTATGTATGTATTTGTACTATACTGTTTATCCTTTAAAAATCTGAATTCTTCAAAATAAATTATAACTAACCATTACATTTACATTATTCTTCTATGCATACAGTATTTACCATGACTGTCTTTAAGTGTATTATATTTTTGTAGGACATGTTTTTGATGAAATATTTGGGTTATTACTAGATTCTGTACTTTAAACTTTTAGTTTCTTATATTTATGATTTCACTTATCTACAATCACTAAATAAGTATCTCTACTAGTATTGGGGAAGCTGCCCCTCTTTGGTGGGTTTCACAATCAGTAGTAAATGTTGAATGTTATATATTTGTGTAAATGTAAACTCAAACATGAACATATATTTACAATATATTCATATATAGTCATTCTAATAAAGAACTAATATCACCTACCTTGGAAGAATATATCATATAAATTTTCCAAGTTGTTTTTTACAACTTTTCTTAAAGGATTCCTTGAGAGAAGCAGTATGCTCATGGTTGACTGTCTCATTCCAATAATTTATTGTTTTATCCAATAAAAATCAAAGTCAATACTTGCTTTTGAATTGCTAAGAACACAAGGCACTGTTATGCATACAGAGCAAACTTTTTTAAGGAAATAGTTTAGTAAAAGATGTCCGTGCTATGACTAGCATGGGGTAGGTGATTATGATATCCTGTATCTCATAGATCCAAGAAATGGAGAAAATAGTATTCTTATCCAAACTAGCCACATCACAAATTCGCAAAGTGAATGAGTATTGCATTTTATGTGAGAAGACTTCACCTCAATATTATGTTCTCTGACACAGTAGTGTTCAATAACAATTTTTAATAATTGAATAATCAGATCTCATTACTGCCTTGTGATCTTGAAGAAGTAATTAAACTCCTTTCAGTTTTCATCTATTCAAATACATAAAAGAAAAAATTAGGGGACATCCAAGTAACAGAAAAGACTAAGGTGATAATTAGAGGGTTGTTTTCCCCAATTTATTTCTCAAATTTCAGATTAAAATGCAGGAATAAAGAATTTTAAAAATAAGTTTTAGATACTCATTTACATCAAAAACTACCTAGCATGTGCTAGTTTCAACCATCCTGAATTGACTGTATGCTTATCCCCAAAGTTTCTTAGAGTATGACAAGTCATTCAGACCAACGCTATGGGATATAGTAAATAAAAAACAATGTTTTGAAAACAGACCATACCACTCTGTCAGACTT
This sequence comes from Pteronotus mesoamericanus, assembly GCF_021234165.1. Taxonomy (NCBI): domain Eukaryota; kingdom Metazoa; phylum Chordata; class Mammalia; order Chiroptera; family Mormoopidae; genus Pteronotus; species Pteronotus mesoamericanus. Next base: position 20,226,686 of record NW_026555285.1, on the reverse strand, counting down.
ATTTAGGAAGAGTAAGCGGATTCTTAATTGAGCCTCGTTTTGATAAAGCCTGAAGGTTTTTTGACAGATTGGGCTGGTCATGTACCTGGAACGTGTTTATATAACCAGTTTTCGTAAGAGATCCCACCACATGCAGATTGGGACACCCTGATGGAACCTAACAGGGGATCAGGATCTGCACACCTGTGGAACCCAACAGTGTGAAGATGAGTAAGCCAGTGCCTGAGATCCTGGGACATCTTTTGGAGCCTATCCTTCTCCTGTTGCTAGTGTGCAAAACCCTTTGCCTGTGTAGTAAAGCTATTCCATGAGTATAGACATGGACTACATTGAGTGCAATGGAATAACAGGATGAGTCACTTCAGAGTAAATAATGCATCCTTAATGCAAAAATCAAGGCAGATAAATTCTAGGAGCCAGGTATAAAAATGGACTCCAACTCAGAAGAATAGCTGAAACTAACATTTCTCTATGATCATAGGAATTGGTTATAGGATTTAAAGGTCTGTGGTGAGAAGGAGTCTGAATACTCTCATATGAGAATATGGGGCCTAAGAAATAGGTGCCTTTTAGCTGAAAAGCCCCAGGGCTGAAGTATTTCAGAACGCCTGCACTCATGAAGCATTGCCTCTTCTAGGAAATTAGAGCTAGGAGAATTTATGACACTTGCCGGGAGAAGTGACAAGAAGGATTGAAGTATGTGCCATCTATGGATAGAAAAAAGGGTCATTTGCCAGACAGTGAAACTGTCGTCCTCTGTATTAACATAAGCTTAAGGCTGGCTTCTTTTTATATTCTCAGAAGATGACTGACAAAATCCAGGGGCTATATATTTCCTTGTTCATCCCAAGGGAGACAGAAAAGGTTATCCAGAGACCTATAGACCCTGATCTGGGTCACATCCCCACTCTGGGAGCAATTACTGTGACTGTGGAATAAGATTGCACAGATTTGGTTTAGCTTTCTGCAAAGCACATGGGATACATGAAGGAAAAGATTTCTAGACCAAATGATAATTATCAAAACAGAGGGAAAGCAACTACAATTTCCATTTCACCAGAAAGTTTAACTAAGCTTTAGAATAAGTATGTTGAGGAACATTTTTTCAGGGGCCTCAAAATTTGTTCCATTTGACTCTTTAGTACAAGAAAAGTACTTTTTAAAAAATTTTTGATTTAGGAACATGATAAGGAATATATATTTTACATTGTAGCCCAATATCTACATATCTGTGCCCCTTTGTCTATGTATCTATCAATATAAATATGTATAACAAATCAAATTCTCATGAAACATATTTACATGTATGAGCTTTACTTTATTCCATTCATTTTTATAATTTTGGTTGTAACCCAGTAACTTGATTTAATCAAATACTGATGGATCTTCGCCTGCAGTTAAAAAACCTAAATTATAATTACAAAATAATATAAATAAATATAAATATGCATAAAAATCAAGTACTACCCATCTTGAAATTAGTTTCAAATTTCAATTTCTATGAGAGATAATGTATTGACCCAAAGTCAGATCCTATGATTATAACTTTGGAAACCCAACCCAGGCTAGGTTGGCTATTCACAGGAGGAGGGAACATTTAAGCCCAGCCGCTACTCTAAAAATTTTCTGCTATAATTTCATACATCCACAGGGAATAATTAATAATCAGTAAGACATCTTCATTATATCCCAACAACCCGCCACTTGACACTGAGCATTATCACTAGTTAGTATTTATTTTGACAGAGTATTATTCCATTTCTTAAACATGCTAGTCAAAATTGAAGTTTAGAAGAAACATTCTGAATTTATTTGTTCTGTGTGTATGTGTCGGTGTGTGTTTGTGTGCACTTGTTTGTCTCTCATTGAGTTGGTTGGACAGGGATTAATCTTTTTTGATCACCAAGTTCTGCCATAAAACTTAACATGTGTTATTTTAATCCTCTAATGATAACCTGGTAAGATTGACATTTCATGTCTGTTTAACAGATCAGTGGACAGAGGCACAGATAGTTTAAGAGGCGTGCCACAGATCACAAAGCAGATTAGTGATGAAGTTAAGACTGAAACCCAATTCCGAAACTGTACTATTTTACTATACTACTAAGGATTGGTGTTACTAAAACCCATATAAAGGCTTGAAAATTCATTTAGAGATGAATTAATGGGGTTTCCATCTTAAAGGACTAAACTATCTAGTATGCAAAATATGGCAAATGCAAAGAAAGAGACACTAGAAATTATCAAGTTTGAAAGTTAGACATCCTATGCCTTGTTATAATTATGGGACTCTTGCTATTGCTCTTTGTTTGAACTCAAAAGTCTCCCGTGTGCAGTTTTAGTCTGCTGAGTGTATCTTAGAAACAAAGAGGGGAAAAATAATGTTGTTGTCTTCTTGTTTATAATAACACACTTTTAACCCTGGCTGGTGTGGCTCAGTGGATTGAGCGATGGCCTGTGAACAAAAGGGTCACCAGTTCAATTCCTAGTGCAGGGCACATGCCTGGGTTTCGGGTATTGTCCCCGGTAGGGGGTACCTAAGAGGCAACCATGCATTGATGTTTCTCTTCCTCTCTTCCCTCCTTCTTTCCCCTCTCTAAGAGACAAATACATTTTAAAAAATTAAAAAAATACACTTTTAAATATTAGTGCAGAGAAAATATGAGACAAAGCCATCTGGATTAAAATGGTGATTAAGAATTAATTTCCTTCCTGTGCAAATATGCAGGTAGTGAATATAACCAGTTTACTCAAATCTTGTTTATGTTTTGATCCTAGATAGTCTAAAGCCTATTTCCATGACTGTAATCCAAACTTTCTAATTAAAAAAAAAATTGTTCATTTAATTTGAGAGCAGAATAAGATCTTATTTTTCACAAATTGATACCTTTTTAAGTTGTTTCAAGCTCTCATACTCTTATTAAAATGCCCTTGACAAAAGGTACCAAATTTTGAAGCAATCCTATCTTTGAGGAGTGATTTAAGAATGTTGGTTTAGAGTTATTGGCTTCCTATTTTTAGAACTTCCCTTCTCATGTATCTTTATTGATTCAAAGTGTCATTAAATTTCTGGAGCTGTAAGGAAATTGTCTGCTCACAACTCAAGGATTTTCTACTATGGATAAAATCTTGGATACTTCCGTTTTTCATTGTATGGAACTGAGGGGAATTGCTCAAGTGAAATTTAAAGTGCTGAGTTAAGAAATAGCCTTGAGGTTTTACTAAGTAGACACTACATTAGAATTGACAGTGCTTTTTTTGGAATTTCTAGGTAAATATTAGTTTTTAAGTCCAGCTAACTAGGATTTAACTATAAAGGAAGGGGGAATGGTTTTGTCTGTGAATGCTGCCAAATTCAAAGTAAAGCAAATATCTCAGTAAAAATAAACTGAAATAAAAATTGCCAGACAACATAATCTAGAAAAACCACTACCACATTATAAATATTGTTATCTTTTAATTACATGATCTGGGGTGAGAATGAATTTCTGCAACAATTGGTCTAGCATGGACCCCAGCTGACAAAACGTGCACTTGCCACACTGGAGCAGACTAGTCCTCACTGGTGCAGCTTGATATAACCTTGGTCATGCCAAGGAAAGCAGAGATTAAGGTGGAAATGCAGATTGTGCAAAGGAATAATTGTGCAATGAAGAACACAAAAAACTCTAACATAAATGTAAAAGATCTAATATAAACTAATTAGTTTATATAAAACTAATATAAAATAATATTAAATGTAAACTGTAATTGAAAAATAAATGTAAAAAGAAAGTAAACTGTACAGCTTCTGAACATTCAACTCTGTTTACTCTGAGAAAAGGACACTAATTTTAGGCATAGGTAGGAGTGAAAATTAAGTCCCTCTCTATTGGACAGGAGTCCGTTCTGGCATCCCACCTCTAGTCCTGAGGTGGACGGGGCAGTGTGTTCTGGCCAGTGGGGGGCGCAGCAGCTGAAGATCCTGCTCCTTGAGCCTCAGGCCCCCTCTATGATCTCACAACTGTGACACTTCAGAAGAGAGATGCTTCTTAAAGAGTGACTACACTTTACAGTAAGTAGAATTAATAGTTAACTACAACGGCAACTGTTAAAGCACATAGGGCTTCTTTACTGCAGAAAGTTAAGACAACTTCTGACATTTAGTGCTGGCAATTTAGCAAATGATTTTTCCCTACACCGCAGAGAAACCCCACACCCCACTGCTACATCAATCAGGCTCCTGTATATAACAACAGATAGAACTGATAGAACTACAAGGCTCAGACTCCTTTTTTAAAGAAATCTCTAGGGAAACTCAAAGACAACCAGAGAAACAAAAAACAAAGGCAACAGAGGAAATTTTAGCCTGGGAAGCCTACAGCCACAGCAATAGTAAACACAGTCTAACTGCTAGCCAAATAAACAGAAAACCTCACACTAAAGGTTTATTTACCTTAGTTCCTTTTACCCAGTACTTCATGTTGGGCTTTCTACCAAACAATTACAATGAAGCCAGAAGGCAAAAAAATACAGTCTGAAGAGACAAAATGAGCACTCAAATGAGATGCAGATATGGCAGGAACTTTGAAATTACAAGACAGGAAATTAAACTGAAAAAACTCAAAGGCAACGAGAAAATCCTAAAAGAAACCAGAAGAAAAAAACCTGCAGTTCTATCAGTTTTCTCTTTCTTAGGTTGGGTAGCAGTAACTTTTCAGTGTTCACTTTTAATAACTCATCAATGTGTACATTTTGTGTGTTTTTCTGTATACATGTTATTCTTTTAGTCTTTAATAAAAATGTGCTGAAATAAATTCTAGGTGTGCTATACTATAGAATCCTATGCTCAGAGCATTATTTCTGTTTTTTAATACAATTATAACTCTGCAATCAATATGAATGCTATTAAAATGTAATTATTTAGAAAATAATGTGTGCTAAACTCATCATTATACTTTTATTACTGGATTTAGAAAATTTCTTAGGATATTTTAAACCACAATCTGATCCATAATCAATGGTAGTTTTAAAAAATATATATAAGGCCCTGGTTGGTGTAGCTCAGTGGATTGAGCGCAGGCCTGTGCACCAAAAGGTCACTGGTTTGATTCCCAGTCAGGCCACATGCCTGGGCTGCAAGCCAGTTGCCATGTAAGGGGTGAGCGAGAGGCAACCACATATTGATATTTCTCTCTCTCCCTCTTTCTCCTTCTCTTTCCCTCTCTCTAAAAATTAATTAATTAATTACAACTTTAAAACAACGTTTCAAAAATTTCCAGTTTCTTCTATAAAAAAAGCTTACAAAATGTAGAAGAATAACTGATCAAAATTATAACTTTATTTTATAAATGACATGAATAAAACATATTCAATAAATATAAATCACAGTGATGAGTTTTGGGATACAGGGAATTAAAAAGGATATCTGAATCATAACACTAAAATTCAGTTTGTAAAGTAATATACAATTTTGAAAACTGCAAAGTCAAGGGAAAGATAGTGAGTGGAGTTTTTGAAAAAAGAATGGAGTCTCTATAAAAGTAGTTCTTTGCTGCTGAGATATATTTTATTATATTGAAAAACAATATAAAATCGAAAAGTACCAATGTGGAAATTTTAATGTCAAGGTAAATAAATAGTGATTAATTGTGAAATTTAGTAATTTGATTATGTAATAAAAATAATCAAATAACATAAACAAAGTAATAAAAATTACTAAACAAAAAATTGATTAAATAAACTTAATACAATTGGTAAAAAGATATTAAGAATGCAAAGCAGAAATGTTTTTCTATAGCTTATTATTGCTTTTTAATTAAACATCAAATTTGGAGAGAATGTAACAAAAATACTTTGCTTATATATTTCTATTGATGTTATAAATATGAACAACTTTTTGGAAAATATGTTGGCAATATACCCTTAAAACCTTAAATCATTTATACCATTTATACTAAATGTTTGTGTCCTCTTAATATGTATACATTAAAACCTAATGACAAGGAGGTCATATCAGAAGGTGGAGATTTAGTATATAGTAAAATAAGGAGAATGGAACTCCCAAGAAGTCATTAGTGCCTTTACAAAAGTGACTGCAGAGAGCTCCCTTGTGAGGTTACAAGAGGATGGCTGTTCATGAACTGGGCAGAGAGACTTCACCAGGCATTGAATCTGCCAGTGCCTTGATCTTGGACTCCCCAGCCTCCAGAACTGTGAGAAATACATTTCTGTTGTTTGTAAGCCATCAGGTATATTGTATTTTGTTAAAGCAGACCAAATGGAATAAGAGAACCATTTTTCCTAATAATTCAAGTTTAGAAATAACTTATACAATATGATATGGAAAATAACAATTTAAATAAAGATGTTATCTGTAATTGGATATATCTAGGAAAAAATCCAAACGTCCAACAATAAGAAAATAGGATACTAGTTTACTTACTTTAGATTAGGTTTGCATTCTTTAAAATTAAAGTTAGTAAAAATTAAAATTGAAAGATGATGAGGTAACATAGAAAATGTATATATAGATTACAACTGTGAGCAGGGAAAAACTGGGAGGAATAATCATTCCCTCTGCTGTAGTAATTCTGTTTGTATAGTGATTTTATGAGTGGTTCTGTTTGTATGTTTGATTGCTTCCATGTTTAAATCATATAATGATATTTTTATACTAAAAATAATTATTTTTTGTAACTTAAAAACTCCTTAGAAAATTAAGTTTAGGGAGTATTTCTTTCTTAAATATTTATTGCTAGTTTCCTATCATTTGAACTATTCCATAAATCATATTTTAAAGACATATAATGGAGTAATTCTTTCTATTTCTTAAAGTTGTGACTTTATCATGTCACAACTCTGGATTAATGACTTTCTTTTCAAATAACTTTATTGGTTTATGCATTTGCTCAATCTATCCTTGGCACTGTAAATGCACTAGAAAGGAACCCAGGCAGTGTTCTTAAGTTGATATATGGCACTCACACTCAACAATATGCAAACCAAGCAAGTTAAACTACCAAAGAAAAATTAATAAATGTTGGAGTTAAATTATTTTCTGTTTTTCATATTACCATTGCCAGTTTAAAATAGAATTATGATAGAATGACATTTCACTTACTTTTAGCAGAATATTTCATAGAAGGACTAATGGAAAAAAGATATCCTCATTTTTCAAAGTTTTATTAATTTTCTATCACTTTCACACTGGATATAATACATATTTTCAATTTCTAGTAAAAGTAACCCATTTTATTTTTTTATTTGTGTTTCTATTGAACTATTTCTTAATGATAGTGGCATATAACAGCTTATTACTCTGGTAAATACTATTAATAATGTTATAATTAATGGAAGCATGTGGTTTTTTTTTCAATTTTACTTTTAGCATAAAAGCATATTTATTTTATTGCTACATCAGAACATATGCATCATATTTTATCAATGAAATTTGATTTATAGCTACCTTGGAAAAATAAAACATATGTGGAGACATTGAAATTTAATAAAGAATATAAATGTTATCTGAGGTAATTGTTTCCATCAGATTTCATACATATGATTTATTTATTTTTCTATCTTTACGTACATTTAATATGAATGTGTCTATACTATCAAATGTATGAGGGTGACTCCCCCAAAGAATGGAAACATCTTCTGGAGGCGGGCCTCTTGTAGTACAGGCTTCCCTCTGCTAGGTGAGTGTTTTAGGAACCCATCTGTATCAGTGTCCCAGATACTGTTGTGAGAGGCTGCATTCCATTTCAGTGAATTTGTTTTGACGACTCTTTCAGTATGTTTGCCCATTTCATGATGGATAATTTACAAGCTCACCTGTCCATACCACACGGAGTGTTCAGCAGTTTTTGATCAAAAATGGCATGACCCCCATGCCCCACCCTCCCTAGTCACTCAATCTCACCCCAAGTGACATTTTTGTGTTTGTTTCCCAGTTGAAAAAAGTTCTTAAAGGGAAATATCTTGCCAAAGTGGAAGAGGTGAAGCAAAAAACAGCAGAAGCAATTAAAGGGCATCAAAATTGATGAGTTCAAAAACTGTTTTGAGCAGTGGAAAGAAATGTCTTAATAAGTTTATTACATCAAATAGAGAGTCCTTTGAAGGTGACTGAAGTTTAAACATATAAGAATAAACACATAATTTTTTAGAAATAAATCCTCTTTCTTTTTTGGGGGGTCCCCCTCCATATTGTGTCACTTGATTTCAACAGTTATATACTTCCATGTGATTGCATCTTTAAAACAGAAAATTGTTTATAATTGAGAATATTTAATATAAAATATAATTTATTATTTTATTTAAACCCTTTTCAATTTCCTAATCACTGAAGACAAGTAATCTCAATTTGACATAGATGTTTAACAGAGAATGGATACAGGCTGGTATATACCCACATCCCTATTCTTGAATAATATCCTGAAGAAACATTCCCATTGCTTCATAAGATATATATATGTATGAAAGGCATTTGTAGCAAGTTGTTAATCAGGATGGACAATAAATAGTGATATAAGTTTCTGCCATGTAGTGCCATGTAGTGCTTTGAGTCAATAAACTTAATGTATACTTAACGCCAACAATATAATTTAAAATAATGCTGAATGAAGGAAAAAACACACCAGATGAGATATGTAGACCTGTATGATTGATTGTGGTTTGAAACAGATATTAACCTAATAACCCAAAGGGAAGGACGGCTATTAGGGATCTAAAAAATTAGTAGGAAATTGGGACATGAAGGTATGCTATAAAAAATAAAGTCTTTCCTATTGCAATTGAACTTAAAATATAATTAACCAAACCATCTCTGTCAAAGGCCTTGATGGGATCCTAAGTTAACTTATCAACTCAAAGAGATTCAACAGAGAAAAGCTACAAATGGAATTAAAGTGTCTTTAATCAATCATTTAACTACTCTTATTGTCGGTTACTTTTTGTCTACTGAGAAATTTCCTTATTTAATACGAGATTTGTAAAGAAAACACGTTGAAAGCGTGCTTTGGCGGATATCAAATATCTAGCACTCTAACTGTAGTCACCCACATTTGGGGGATACTTCTCCCTCGGTACAAATGACTCGGGTACATTTCAGAGGACTCCTTTTAGTTGGCTTTTTGTCCTCTGCCACCACTAATACCACCATTAGGTCAGCCATGGTGCTTCCTCAAACTGGGAGGGGGGAACTCAAATGTAGAATTCCATGTACATTTTTCTTTCAAGATTATAAAACCTGCAGCATTATATTTTCTTAAAACTGTGTCTTAGGAGATAACCTCTTGGGCCTTTAGTAATAGCGTAGATAACAAAGGCAGCAACTGGGTTAGCTGAGTAAAAAGTCATACGGGGTCAAATCGCCTTCATGGACATGCAGTGGGAAAACCAGCTAGTATCCAATGGAAAATAAAAAGCTCTTTAAGGGTATAAGTGAAAGAAAAGATGATCGGTTTTATAGATTTGTCTTGAATAAAGAGGAGAAAATTGAACAGAGAGAAACAATATATAAGAGTAGTGGTTTATTAAAGTTTATCTATTAAAAAAAACAGTATTGTTCCTTGAGATACCTAACATCAAATTAATCAAAACAATAACATGTAGAAACCTTAAGAAACAGGATATCAGTTTTTTACATAGTTATAATGTTCCCTTGATGTTTCAAGAAGAAATGAGTTTGTTTTTCTTTCAAGATGTACCATTCTGCATCTAAACTGTACTATTATATTATAATTTCTGTATTAATTTAAAAAGTAGCATATCTTCACCTTGTTTGTGCGTATAAAATTTATTTGTGCTCTGGTGTCTTCCTATTAGTTAGGAGGAAAAAATGTTAATGTGTGTATTCCAGGACTAGATTAAATCTCAGGTGACACTTTAGGAGAATCTTTTTTAGAAATTGCGTGTGGAAGAAGATATGCAGACATGATGTAATCACAGCAGAGACTCTTAATTCATTTTATTCAGGTAGATAAGGTTATTAAATTTTTCACAATGTTTCAACTTGTGCCAAATATGCCCATAAAATTTGGAAGCTAGATTTAAGAAACTTAGTGTGCATTGCCTAGCTGGGACCTATTTGTCACCTGGGAAGATGATATTTAGTTTCTACCCAGCAGGGAAAATAACAACAGCAATAACAGAAAGCTCATGCTGCTAATCTCTAGGCACACTTTATCCAGGATTACAGTTTACCAGTCAGGAAATTGTTTAAACACCTGGGAAGGCTACATAATCTTCCTCAGTGCATGCCCCAGGAAAGAATTGCTTGAGACCCCTGGCCTCTCTTCAGCAATTGGAAGCCTTTGGAAATTTATGAGTATTTATAAATATTTGTAGTTAGGAAGCACTAACAAAATAATGCCCATTTCTAAGTGGGAACGTGGAAGATGTTTATTAATTTTTTTGCCCATTTAAGTTCTGCAGTAATGCATAAAAGCAAATATTAAGCGATACCGAATTGAGATAAACACAAAAGTGTGAGAAGAAATAACAGAAACCATAAAACACAAAGTAAAACCAGTACATCTATTGTTAGAATTAAAGAAAAAAAAAAACAACTTCCTAAGCCCACTTCAAGGATGAGATCTGTATTTTATTTTATTTTTTTCAGCAGTTCTGTCCTCAAGTTAATTTCTCTATATTTGTAAAGACTACAGCAGGATAGATATTAAAAGAAACACTTTTAAACAACAAAAGTAAGTATAATCAGAGATCGGGGAAAAAAATCTTTTTGGCATGCAAGTACTTAACCAGCAGCATATTTTTCACCCGAATCCAGCTTTTTGTCCTACATTCCATATCTCTTTGAATTATACCACTAGCCAGTCACTGTGCAGAAAATCCTAGGATTTTTAAAATCAAATATACTTCCTAATGTCTCTCCTAGTCAACATATCTTCTTCACCCCAAACCTCCTACAATGTAAATCACTTCATTTTTACCTGCTTGAACCACTGCAGCCGTCTCATAACTGGTCTGCAGTTTTGTCTGTTTCCAATTCATGTCCCACATTGCTTCTAAGCTTAATGTTCTAAAGTGAATATTAGATCAGTTTTCCTCTATATTAAAAATAAATTAATTATAAAATTTTGCCTGCAGCCCAAAGTCTAAATCAGTTATGTTGGTTTATTTATGTTTCTAGAAAGCTTTGTTCATATTAGCTTAAATAATATGGGAAGTATTAACTCACATACTTGAAAATTAGGCTGGACTTCAGGGTTTACTCATTCTCATGACTAAATAATGTAACAAAGACATAATTTTTTATCATCTGTCTTATCTGCCTATGAAGTAATAAATTTATTTTAATGCATTTTTTATTCATGAACTTAAGATGTCATAAAATAGATGTTAGACTATACCAAACTTTCTCCATACTGTAGACAAAGGAAGCGTTTTTTAATCATAATTTTTTTTATAACTTCCGCCTGATGTGACAAATTGAGGCATGTGCCCAACATTGAAGCAATCACTTTGACTAGGGCAGTGGGACGTTTTAGATTGTCCCTGCTCAGGTAAGCTGTACTTTCCCACTGACATGAGAATGGCAGCTAACAGAGAGAATATGCAATGAATGGTGGGGAAATAACTAGAATATTTTCCACATGCTGCTAACAGGAATGTTCTGCTCCTCTTTCCTTTATTTACACATGCATTCAAAATGTAACATGGTGTGGCAGATTGTATTTTCCAAACATGTCTGACACAATATGTCCCATTTCACATGTTCTTCTTACAAAATCCCCCCTGGGAAACGGGGCAGTGCTTTTGACTTGCCTGGCTTCTGGAATAAATAGAAGTGAGGGTAAGTGACATGTGAAGCCAGTTCTTACCAATGCCATAGACATCAGTCTGCCTTGTGCTCTGCAGATGCCAATGACTGGAAACAACCAATAGTAATATGAGGAAAGCCATACAACATGGAAAGGCCTTGTAAAGTTTGCAATTCTTTGTGTGTCTTTTTAAAATATCTTTATTGAAAAACCCAGCTCTGGTCTCAATCTACAGCATTAACCAACATTCACTTAAGTGAGGGAGAATTCCGTGTATCTCCAGCCCCAACCACCATCTAGTTATGAACTGAGAGACTCTTAGAGAATATTGCCTGCCTGGAGCCAGATCTCCAGGAGTGTGAGATATAATGAAATTATAATTTAAATCCAGTTAGTATTCAGTGATTCATGGAAAGAAATAGACAAATAGAACACATTGATACTAATACAGCTTTCAAGGGCCAGTTCAAAGAGCACTTCTGCAAAACCTTTTTATGTTCTTGTTTTCTTATCCTGTTAATTTTTTATGCTCCTAGAGCATCTTTAGAAATTAAAAAATACTTTTCCTGACTTAAAACTATTGTTCATATATCTGTCTCCTTCACAGAGTACACTCAGGGAATGGATTATATCATATGCATTTTTTTTTTTTTTTTACTGTGGAGAGTATAAGAGTGTCCTCTATGAAAATCTCTTGAATTAATCAACCAATTGATCAATTAATCAACATTTAACGCAGAATTTATATAAACTTTGAACTGATCTTTATATTTTTTAGATTACACATTGCTCTGTAAATAGCATGATAATGTGATTCCAATCTTTCTTTCCAATAAGAAGAGTCTATACATTTTTAAAAATATATGGTACATTTACCATTTATCTTATAAAGTTTATATTAAAGTTTATAATTAATTTTCAGGGAATTGAAACTATTCCTAACTGGCAACATCTTGAAATGAAATGAATAAATTAATAATCATTGTCTTTTTTAATCTAGTTGCTTTGTATAAAAACAAATGACACCAGAAAAATCTTACTTTTACATAAAGATTTGCACATTATCCTTCTCTCTCTGTTTGAGACTTCTACTGACATAAGAGTTTTATTTGAACTAGAGTAGAAAATCATATGGTTAACTCAGGGTTATGTAGATTCAAGCCATTGTAGGTAAGTCCTCTTTTCTGATAATTAATGTTTTCATTGTTCAAAATGTTCAATTATTTATTTATTGATCTGCAATGATTGCTTATTTTTCCCTACCTGATCAATTTCCCCCATGATTTAGTAATACTATTTCTGTAAAAAATAAAAACACATTGTTCACAATATGTGTCAGCATTTTCAGTAATACAATATGAGCCTTTGTATTTTCTTGCTTTAGTGGTCTAAGACAAAAAAAAGTGTTCAAATGTATACTTCCAGTTCTTCTTATAGTATTTCTCTTTGTATAAAATTAGAAAGATGGGGAAACATAATTTAAGAAATTTTTGCTAAAATTTCTTTCAATAAACTTTGATTTTACCAAATACCAGAGAGAGATTTTTCATAACGTTACGGTATATACAGAGAAACATCAATGACCAGCTTCTACTTCCACAAAGAAAATGACAGAATACAGTAAATTTGTTCCCAAAGCAATAACCATCAAAAGATGTTTAGAATGGAGTGTTAAAACAATAAAGTGCACCAGGAGACTAATTCACGCTAAGAAAAATCAGAGGATACTGGGCAGGTCATGATATTTTAGTTGGACTTTAAAATATTATGATTTCCACATTTAAATATGGCAGATAGATATTGGAGTCAGAAATTATGCAAGCAAATCATAAAATAAGAAAGTATTGCTGTACTGGGCATCTGGTGGTATTGCCAATATGGTACATGAAAAGATAGTAATAAAAGCAGGAGATGACTACCAGTATAAGATACTTTGGTCTTCATTCCCTTGGAATCATTTCCACTGTTATTTTATTACACCCCTAAAAACTGTATTTTCCTTTCCTTTTTATTTAAGTATAGCTGGTATACACTATCATCTTAGTTATATTAGTTTATATAATAGAGTGGTTTGGCATTTTTATGCCTTACAATGTGTCTTTTTTTTATAAAAAAGTTTAGAGAAGCTTTTTCACCATCTGTAAGTTTGAGCTAAAAACAAGCAGCATTTTGCTGTGCAAATACGTGTTTTCATCTATTAAATTGATCTGCGGATTTAACATGGCTATTGTTTTTTACATTATTTTTTCCCATGTTTAGTTTTTTGATATTGGATCTTTTAAGATGCTAATCCCACTGCATGGAATGCAGTCAAAATATATCTTAACCATTCCTGTGCAAGAATAAGTATGAGCTTTCACTAAAATAAAATTTGTTTATGCTTTTCAAGTATTTGTGCTCAGTGACAGTATTTTAAATACTAGCTAGCAGGTATTTCAAATATTCATGAGTCACCTGTGGTAGTGAAGAGGGTTTTTTTTTTTTCAAATTATGTCAAGAAAATTATACTTAGCACTATATTATCTAAATACTTCTGTGAAGCTTTACATGCCATGAGTTTTACAGTCATGTTATTCATATACCAAATTCAGAAACTTGAAGAACTATTAAATTTAACATACTCATGGTATAAGAAACAATATTAGAACATATAACTCAGGGTGTAAAGGAATCACATAAATGTGCTAAGTATTTCATTAAGGCATGTTCTCATTGTGGTTTCAGTTTTCCTCCGATGAATTACATCCATGGTAGCCATTAAAATATGCTTTTGGCCTGACCGTGTTGACCGGGGAAGGATGAATTCCACCCTTTCTAGGTTAGTGCCTTTTGGAAAAAGCAGAAGGAGTCACTGGGCTCCTTTTGGGTTGGGATGGCCTTCTGGAGGTGACGGTCAGCAAGAGTCCAACAGTCAGAGTGTTTTAGGTGCCCCTGGGTCAGTCCATTTGGAAGGAGCACAAGGCCCCAGAAAAGGTAATGATGAATGGCATCGTGTCCCAACGGTCACAGGCCTTGAAGGGACATATTTTTCTACTCAGATAGGAATGATAGTCTGGTGGCTGCATTGTCTTTTGGGAAGTTTGGAAGCTAGAATCCTTTTAGGAATGAACCATTGCTCAGGAGTCCAAGGATTGTCATGATAAGGAAGACTGGAAATCACCTAGACAGATGCAGGGAGCCAGTGGTCAAGGGCTAACAGTGAACTAAAGTTCACCCTGGAAGAGAAGCACTCCTGGTTATGAGAAGTAGATAATACAGTTTCACCCACTGCAAAACCAGTTGCTACTCTGGCCAGTTGGTTGTGTAGGAGCAAATAGAGACATTCTTGAAATTCTAATTTAAAATACAAATCTTACTTTGGAGACCCATGGTGAGATGTGATTATTTCATAAAATTAAATCCATGCCAAGTGTTACAGATCTTGTGCTAGAAGCATGCTTAGTCATGGATGTTTTGTCCTGATATATACCCCTGTGCATTTTCTATTTCTCTGGTAAAGTCTGGTCCTTGTTATGCCTTTTCAAGTATTAGAGTTTATCTGAATTCTTGTTAAAATCAGTGACAGCACTGAAAGGACTTTCTTGGCAGGACAAGTTGTTTAGATAAATAGATGATAGATAGATAGATAGACACATGTTAGATAGTCTGTTGATTGATTGATAATTGATAAATATAAATGGATATATATATCTTATATCTAACATATGAAATATTATATATATGAGATATAGATACAGATATAGATAACATATCCCATAGCTCTGCTTTCACTTTCAACGATAAGTGTAATTAAGTCCATTTATAAATTTTGTTATGTCATTGTGTTCTATTTATGCATGTGATATTTTCTGCTTCTGGATACACATCCTTCACTTTTTCCTCAAGGCTCTAGCTAGGAAAAAGTGGAATTGGTCCCTTCATAGTTATCACTATTGTTTACTTTTAAAGTTTCTATTTGATGTGATTTGTTTATTCATTCTAAATTACTATTAATTTTGATGCTGATTTTTATTTTGAATTTTACCTTTTTTATTTTCCTGTAAGGTGGTCCTCAATTATGAAACCTTTAAAACTCAAAGCCTATTTGCTAATGTTAGATGATATGAGTATAGGAATTAAGGAGTTAATGGGTGTAATGGTTAATGTTATGTGTCACCTTGACTGAGCCCAGATATTTGCTTAAATATTATTGTGATTGTGTCTGTGATGGTGTTTCTGAATGAGATTAACTTTTGAATTGAGAGACTGAGTAAAAGCAAAATGCTCATATAGGAGGACCTCATCCAATATTTGAAAGCCTGAATAGAAGAAGAGGCTAAGTAAGGGAGAATTTTCTTCTGCCTTGGCCATTGATCTTTGCTTTCGGATTCATATTTGGCTAGAGCTATAATATTGGTCTTCCTGAGTCACCAACTGCAGATCTTGGGGTAATTGCGTGAACTAATTTCTCCTCTTCTCTCTCTCTCTCTCTCAGTAGATGATAGGTAGATGATATAGATAGATAGATGATAGATAGGTAGATATTTAGATAGATGATAGATAGATAGATAGATGATAAAGATAGAGAGATAGACAAGCAAATATAGATATAAATGTCATTCTCTGGAGAATTCAGAGTAATATAAAAGGTAGATCTATGCTTCACAATGAAAAACTGTCTTGGCCATTTTGTTTATAAAGAATATGTGTACTAGGCAGATACTCAGAGATGCATACTTCTTCAGCTCAAACAGATTCAATTTACACTAACAATTTTTTAAAGCAAATTTGTCATATTTGTGGGCAACTATTATGTGTCTTTCAAAAATTCATGGCTGAAGTACTAAATTAACAGAACCTTAAAACTTGAATGTATATGAAGATAGTCTCTAAAAAGGTAATTAAGTTAAAATTAGGTTGTTTAAGATGGCCCCTATTCTAATGTAACTAGTGCTCCCATAAAAAGAGGATTTTGCACAAAGACAGACAGAAGTATGGCAATGTGAAGACCATCTACATGCCTAGGAGAAAGGCCTCACAAGAAACCAATTCTGCTAACATCTTTATCTTGTATTTGTAGCCACCAACTGTGAAAAAATAAATTTCTATTGTTTAAGCTACCCAGTCCATGGTTCATTGTTATGGTAGCCCTAGCAAGCTAATATAGCATGTCAGTTAATCATAAATAAAATTTAGCCATTATGTATGCTTTTTGACCCTTGTATTTTTATTTATGGCATAAAGCTTCATGCTCTGTCCAAAATTAATTAAAACATTCACTTTTAATAAAATAAAGAAAATATAAACAAATAGGCATTAATGATTTGACATTTTATATAAAATATTTTTTATTTAGCTTTTAAATGCATCTCTAATGTTTTCTCACTTCTCACATATTGGCCATTGACATATAAAAATTTTTATTAATATGTGTGGCTTAATATCTAAAATTGTACATGAAATAATTTTTAATTAAAATGTTTTTGAATTAATTAATTCACTTTCTTGAAATAAGAGATTGTTCTATTATTTTTAATTTTAAGAGTACCATGAGATATACCTCTAAAATATTCATCAGATAAATGTAATAGCTTTAAATGGGATTTAAAATAATCTTTCACAAAACATGCAATAAAATTTCAGAAAATAAATTTGCTTTTGGAAATATATTTATGTTTGTATATGTATATATGTGTGCGGTATGTGTGTGTGTGTGTGTGTGTGTATAATAAAATGGCATTCCTTGAATGATATTTATAAGTGAGTGCTGAAGTGAAGCAAAATGTTCAATTATTCAGCTAGTTTTATGGTGTTTATCATTAGTAGGTAAAATCGTTTTATAGACCTATTGGGCATAATGCAGTGTATCTAAGAAAAGAAAAGAAAAGTTTTGCAAAAGAACTTATAAGTGCTTTTAAATAAAGCAAAGCATTTTATAACATGGGTGTATCTAATTATCTGATGAATTACATATGATCAAACTATGATTTTAAGTTTTTGTCTTTTTAGTTCTGTGTCCTTCAACATTAAAAGTGTTTATCATATTTTTGTTTGTTTAAAAATTTGTTAAAAATTTGTATTGTATGGGTTATTCAGTGATCACTAATTGATCAAAATTGTCACCTGAGGCTCCTCTGTACTTTGTACTTTAGTACTCTGATCTTTTTAATGTTGACCTTCCTTTTTTTTAAAGAAGATAGAGAAGACTCTCATTTGTGAAAATGAAGTTTGATTATCCACCAACCACAGACGTGAATGGAAATGTGTTTACTGCTGTTCACAATTCTCCTAGATAATCTGGGAGGAATACAATGAAACCACATGATGTGGTTGCTTCAGACAAGTTGTGGTACACAAATGAAGTCATTTAAGTAATCAGGCTTACCTCAGACTTCTGAATAAAATTAAAAGATTGTATTAAAGATTACATAATAGCCCTGACTGGTGTGGCTCAGTGGATTCAGTGCCGGCCTGCAAACCGGGCTGCAAACAAGGGTTGCTGGTTCAATTCCCAGTCAGATCACATGCCTGGGTTGAAGGCCAGGTCCCCAGTAGAGGACGCACAAGAAGCAACCACACATTTGTATTTCTCCTCCTCTCTTCCTCCCTTCCCCCTCTCTAAAAATAAATAAAAATCTTTGAAAGATTAAATAATGCATCATAGTATTATTATATTAAATATATAACATTGCATAATTTTATATACAAACAAGGATGGAAAAAAGGAGGTTTAAGTTTGAGTACATGAAACAGTTTATTCTCATTTTATTATTTATTAGTTATTGTATTATTTATTTGTATTACAGCTATAACCTACTTTTGTCCACCCCATATGTATGTATATGTGTGTGTGTATATATATGTGTATATAAATAAAAAATATTAATGTAAACCTGTCTTGTGTTACTTAGGAAAAATAATTAGGATAAAAAGTACACAGGATTATAGCATTGAGCTGTGCTTTAAACTTGATTCATTTGAAAGTAAAAATTTCAACTCTAATTTCAATAGAAATATTCTGATAAAAATAGTGCATTGCTTATTAAATCATAAATGTTTTTCTAAAATACCATAGCATCTGTTTTATATATCTGTATGTATACACTGTTTGTATATATAATATGTAGACATATATAAAAATAATATATATTTTCAGGTCAGTATATATATGTATATGCATATGTATGTATATTTGTATGTGGCATATGTTGTGTATACACACACATATTTACTGATCTTTACACTACCCAGCAGGCAAGCTATTTTAGAGGTCATGGAACAGAAAGAAAAATATACCAATAATTTGAATTTGAATTGCATGATTTATTGAATCCTTTTAAAGCAGAGCAAGAAGCAAAGGGAAAGAGATGGGGAGGTTAACATGTTTAAGAGAGGGTCCAAGCAGGACAGAAGAATCACATTTCCCGAATGTATAGGGGACAATGTCTAAGCATCTTGTTCCTCTCTCTGCTGCATCAGCCTTTCCCATTAACAGTGTCATTTTGAAGATCCAAGTTCATGTTAAGTAACAGGTCTTTGCAACTGAGGATATACAGGGTCAGGCGCAAATAACGCCCTTTTTATTACAAAATATTTTATTATGATACCATAAGCATGTAACTCTGTAACATAACGATATCACACTCAAGCATACCATATGGCATTCTGCATGAAATGTTCAAATTGCTGTCCATCTCATACAAGACATTCATGTACCCTACCAACTACACTCAAGCAAGCCTTATTTCTGTCAGGTCCTGTATAAAGGCAAATAGTGCTTGCTCAGTAGAAATGATGCAGAGGCAAGTATGTGTGGCTACTTTGAAGTTTGCAGATAGCCTGCTGAGCAGGTTTGATGCTACTGCTATGCTTTGGGCAGAAGACATATGGACCAGGGGGGATGTCATCATTGGGCGGTTAATTTAATAATGTCATCTAACAGTATGGAAGTGACATGAAATATCCCCTAGAATATTTAAGATGTATTTGCAACTGTCACTCCTTTCTACATATAATTAATATTAATTAATTACTTTGTTTACACCTCAGTTCAACTCATATGTTCTATTAATTTAATCTTGAATTTAACTTGGAAATTACTTTCTGGATCTGTACTTAACATATCTTCTAAGCTTCACCTGTGTTTTTTTAATAAGCTATTTTCTTCTCACTAGCTACACTTAGTTTCATCTTTTCCCCTTATTTGTTCTTCCTGTTCATTTCTCTTTTTTCCTATTGGAGAACTGACTATTTTTTAAAATTTTTAACAACTAGGCATTACTATATTACACAGCATTGACAAGGAAATATAGACAATTTAAAGACTTTTTTTTCACTTTCTGTCTCTTAACCCCTTGCTAAAATCATGGACTTTGGCAAAAACACCTTTTCAACTCTCTTGTTTCATAATCATAAAATATTTAGAGTTAGACATTTATTATCAGAACTATGTTTAGTCTGGAGTAAATATTTACAGATTGAAAATGTTGATAAAACATTTTGAAGTGATTTTTAAAAATACTTCAGTGACAAAACCCAATATTTTTTAGTTTTTCTATTTGCAGTTATTCATAAGTGTTTGATTCTCCTACTTTCAAAAGTTGTAAAAGGTAATCGACAGTCTTATCTCAGGAAAAATAATCATGATGCCAATAACAAATGTTTATTTATAAGGGATATGAATAGTGTAGGCATTTTTTAAATGTATTGCCACACCTTAAGTATTTTCATCAGCACATTTACTTTAGCGTATTAGCTATCAATGTAATCTAAAAATTAGAGTCATGCTAGCACATCTTTTATTCCAAGTAAAATTTTAACTATAGTTATGTTGTTTTCATATACTTTAGGCAATAATACAGATCTAATGGTTTCAGTACATTTACTACAAGAAGCTGACTTCTCTGTGTCTATCACAGACATTATAGGTCAGACCCAGCAAGAGCAGTAATAGCTCTAACCTTTGCAAAAATATTCCCTGTCACATAACTTACTGGTTGCATTATTTCTATTTTTACATTTAATCCACATACTGGTTTGTAAAGCATGCTTTATTTAAGCAGTAGTTCACTGTGATTCAGAAAGTTAGATATTTGGTCACAAAGTCAGTAAGTGATTGATGTAGTAAAAACTATGGGGGAAGGGGAGGTATATTTTGCTGATTTTAAAGTCTCTATATTCAACTCAGTGTACCTGTCTCAGAATGTCTGTCAGAACAGAGTTTGGCTCTTTCTACCCTTGTGCACTATTTGTGTCATTGTTTCCATAGCTAATCCATGTGTTGTGACCTATAGCCAGGACAAAAATATCTCTTGATCATTCCTCATTCCTATCATTCTGCTATGGATTTTGTTTTACATGTTTGTTACAGAACTCTCCAAGGACATGCAAAAGCAGAAAAAATAATATGTTGGCTGTCCATGTCTCAAACATCTAGTTCAATAATCATCAACTCATGTGTACAACTGCTTGTACTAATCTCCCCAACCCAACCATTTCACCCATAATCATTAGAGATAGGATATGTAAAAAAGAAGAAATCTTCTTTAATAAACACACATATTTTCTCACTACTGGGAAAGTATTAATATTTATTAATTTTATTGAATAAATGATCAGTATTCAAAAATGCCTAGTTGCTTTGTTTTTCAAATCACTATTGTCTTTTCCTTTTCCTTCCTCTTGTCCTTTTTCTTCTTCTAAGTCAAAATATAAATAGCGTTACTTGTTTTTGTTTAACATGTCTCACTGTATCAGTTATTACTGCATAATCCACAGCAAAACTCAGTGACTATGTTTTTGAATGAGTTTAGCACACCTCACACACTCTTCCTAAATTTGGGGGAAGGTTAGCTCATCGAGGCTGCGCTCAGTCTGGCCCTGCCGTCGTGCGTGCTCTCCCACCGTTTTCCAGGAACCTGTGGCCCACACTAGAAGGATCTATCTTCAGTAACAGATTTGCCAGATTGTATGTTCAATTGAAACAGTTTTTTGTTTTTTTTTAAGCTTCTGATTTCATCTGATCTGCTAGCTTTCCATTCTCCAAGTGAAGTCGCCTGGTCAGAGTTAGAAACAAGGAGAATTCAGCTCCCTGACAATGCAGGAGATACTGGGAGGGTACAAGGCAAACAATAAGCTAAAGGAGGTGTAACAAACTCAGGCCATCAGTGCCGTTTCCTCCCACACACCCCCACCCCCCACTTTTGTTGTTGTTGGGGTTTTTTTAATCTGTACCAATGGTTTTCAAGCTTTTTGATCTCAGGACTCCTTAATACTCTAAATAGTATTGAAAACTGCAAGGAACCTTTGTTTATGAGAGTCATATCTATAAGTGTTTAGCATATTAGAAATAAAAATGGAAAACATTTTAAATACTCATTCATGAATATGTACAGAGTTTATAAAATTTGTCCCGATATTACACATGCTAATAAAATAATACTTTTATTATAAAATACAGCTATATTACAATAAAGCAAATAGTTAAAAAATTACATTGTTTCATAATTTCACAAAGATTAAAATATGACTTGATAGAAAACAACCAATAGTTAATATCTGCTTTTGCATCTGCTGCTATAAATCTGTTGCTATATATTTTTGGTTAAAGAAAAATTCAGGCTTAATACAAATGTTTGCTATTTGTAAAAGAGGTATATTTTGTCTGCCTCTACAGATAATTGTGGATATTTTTCTTTGACACTATGCAAAATGAAGTGGTACTTTTTTTTTCCCCCTTAATAGTTGGCTTTTATTATTTCACACACCTCATCCCAAAAACTGTGAAGCAATACAGAGAGTCAAAGAGAGCAGGTATTTTAAAATCTAATTTCACAAATTATGAAACTAATGATCATAGAGGTTAACTATACATGTGATTATGCAGTCTCATCAGTTATTAAATTTCTTTTTTTGTGTGATTTTACCTATTTATTATTTTTATTGTTCAAATACACTTGTCTCCATTTTCCCGCCACCACTTTCCCCTGCCCCACCCACCCCCCACCTCCCACCTTCAATCCTTCCCCACTTTGGCTTTGTCTCTGGGTCCTTCATACAGGCTCCGCTTCTTTTCCTCTCATTACTCCCCTCCCTCTTCCCCTCTAGTTACTGTCAGTTTGTTTTTTCTTTCAGTGTTGCTGGTTATATTTTGTCTGTTTGTTTGTTTTGTTGATTAGGTTCCACTTACAGGTGAGATAATATGATATTTGTCTTTCACCCTCTGGCTTATTTCACTTAGCATAATGCTCTCCAGTTTCATCCATGCTGTCACAAAGGGTAGTAGCTCTTTCTTTCTTTCTGCTGCGTAGTATTCCATTGTGTAAGTGTACATAGTTTTTTGATCTACTCATTTACTGATGGGCACTGAGGTTGCTTCTGGCACTTGGTTGTTGTAAATTGTGCTGCTATGAACACTGGGCTGCATAGGTCCTTTCGAATTGGTATTTCAGGGTTCTTAGAGTATAATCCCAGCAGTGGAATTGCTGGGTCAAAAGGCAGTTTCATTTTTAGCTTTTTGAAGAAATTCAAAACTGTTTTCCAGTTGCAATTGAAATCTTAAACTATATCAATGTAATTTATGTAGTCACTTACAGGCAAATCTTTTGGTCTATCTAGCATCTTGAATGGATTTTGAGACATTCTTTCACTGTAAATTGGAAAGTATTGGTTTATTCAGTTCGGCAGGTCTTCTAAATTTTGATACTTTTTTACATACTAACAAAAGTTACATTCACTAATGTCATTGTCAGTCTCTTAAGAAATACTGTAAGGCTGTTACAGTGCTAAATGAACATTTTACCAAATGATTACCACCATAAAATTAACTAATACTACCATCATGTAACATAATTATCTTTTTTTTTGTATGTGTGGTGAAATCATTTAAGATCTACTCTCTTAGTAAGTTTCAAGTATTTAATATAGTGTTGTTAACTATAGTAACCATGCTGTGCATTAGATCCTCAGAATTTATTCATTTTGTAGCTGGAAGTTTGTACCCTTTGAGCAACATCTCTATTTTCCTTGCCCCATGGCCCTTGGGAACAACCATTGTGCTCTCTACAAATTTTGCTTTTTAGAGTCCTTATGTAAGTAATTTCATACAGCATGTATCTTTCTCTATCTGATTTATTTAACTTAGCAAGATGCCCCCAATGTCCTGCTGCAAATGACAGAATTTCCTTTGTTCCTATGGCTGAGTAATATCTGCGTATGTGGGTGTGCATCACATCTTTTTCCATTTGTGTGTTGACAGACAGGTAGGTTGTTTCCATATCTTGGCTATTGTGAATAATGCTGCAATGAACCTAGGAGTACAAGTATCTTTTCAAGATCTTGTTATTTACTTTGCATACACAGTGTATCCAGTGACATTAGTCCAAAATGTTTTTCCTGCTGTTATTGTCACTTTGTTTATAAACTCAACTTATATATTTTGTAACAAATACTGTCAGTTATATTCTGTGAAATGATAGGCTCATTTTGTTAGTTTTTGAGAACTGTCTGCCATATGTCCAGGTTTGTGTAGTGTTTGACTTTCAATTGTGCTTTCAAATAAAAATGTAATCTATTTTTAAAAATCAGCTATTTCAACTCACAACTTGTACAAAAATCTCTGCTTTGCCTTGCAACTAACATTGCAATGGAGTTTCTAAAAGAAGTACTTTATGTTAACTTCCTAATTTGCCACCTAGACTTTTAAAACTCAAGAATCTTTGTCAATAAAAATACTAATTACTTCTGGCCTATTGAAGGCCTTCATAGTGAAATTGAACCGTATTTTAATGTGAGTGTGTAGAAAATAACAAATAAAATGACACTAATATAATTTCATGCCGTTTCCTTCATTTGTGGTAATGTGATACAAACTTTACCTACCATTGCTCTGTAAACATCAATGCAAAATGTCAATACAGAAAAAAAATCTTAATAATACCCTGTAAATAGGGTATTTACAAATACCCTATTTTTGATATCTGTATCTGTATATTTGTATCTGTATCTGTATATTACAGATATTTGATATCTGTAATTTTGATATCTGTATCCCTAGTATCCATCATAAGTTTTGTTGAAGCATTATTGTGTTTTGTTTCATACATTGTTTCTTTTATCTTTTTTTCTTTTAAATTTATAGTTTCAGCCAGGGCTTCAAACAATATGGGTTGTTTTTAAATAAAAAAAAATACTTCATCAGGGGAGTTGTCTGTTTTTGCATGTCATAGTACCAACTATTAGTAATTACTTCTTAGATCAATTATTGTATTAGGAATACGAGATTGTGATTTTTTTAATTCTATTTTTTTAATCTATGTATCAGTTGGATTAATTCTATAAGGAAACATTTCTCTCACCAACTATTTGGCCACCCTGGGAAAGGTTAACTATTGAAAAAACAGGATGAATGCTCAAAGAGGTAGAAATAAAGGAAATCTCAATAATATACAACTAAAATCATTGGTCCATTTTGGAGGATTTTAGTAAACTAGTTCATTTTTTTAATTGCTTTTAGTGAAAGAGGAAGAGAGAGAGAAACATCAATGTGAGAGAAAAGCATTGATTGGTTGCCTCTGGCACATGCCCAGACTGGGCATCACATGAACGCATATATGGTATTGAAACTATAACCTAAGCATGTGCCCTATCCAGGAATTGAACCTGCCACCTTTCAGCTATAAGAAGATGCTCCAACCAACTAATCTACATAGGCCAAGGCTCTGTAGACTCTATTAACATAGTTTTGTTTTTTTTTTAAACCCTAATGTTCCACATTTAATCTTCACATTTTGAAACACAAAATACCTTCTAAAGGATTATAAATTCTAAATGGATATTATAAGATAGCAATAAGAAATACAATAATATGACTGTCCACATCTAATTGGTTTCAGTAGTAGATTCCCACAGGAGGGCATCATGTTGGTGAATGATTTGTTACTTTCCAGTGTTGAAAACGTTCAGTCTTTCATACTCAACAATAATGAATTCTTTTATTGGGCAGGATCACAATATTGCTGGTCCAAAGTCCATGCACCCCAATGTTTTAAAAGGCCAAAAAATCAAAAAGTCAGTGTTTTAACTAAAGAAAGGCTATTGATCCGGGAGGTGCCCATGTGGAAAATGGGAGCCCTAGCGGTTTCTCTTACCAAAGTACAGAGTTCAGGCTTCTTTAATGTCAAGGAAAGGGAAAATGAGAGGGGTTGTTTCTGTAAAACTCAAGCCCCAGGCAGAATTTCTCTAATGGTCTGAATGTCTATATGCAAGACTAAGCAGAAGCTGCTAGGTCATGGGAATAAAGCAGGCCTGAACAGATGGAGTCAAAGAAAGATCTAGCCTTTCACTGTTACCACAATAGCAAAAACCATGTATTAGAACACTATGCATAGGTTCAATGAATGGAATGAGTTCAAGGAAAGACGTTACTCACCTCTTTAATAAATACATGCTGCTTGGCCTGGACATGTAGAACCCTAAGGACAAGGATCCCGCTTCCATGAATAGGACAAAAGTGATTAGTACTAACAGTCCTCCATAATGCTCCCTTTTTGTGTGTGTGTGAGCTTCTATTGCTGACCAAGTCTGATGATGCAGGACATAAATAATTTATTCATCAGACCACAGAAGATATTCAGTATTTTGGTGTGATATTGTTATTTATAATATTTGGCCTTCATTCTCAAAAAGAGGGTAAAAAAGCTCTGGCACAGA
The DNA here is from genome assembly GCF_021234165.1 of Pteronotus mesoamericanus. NCBI lineage: Eukaryota > Metazoa > Chordata > Mammalia > Chiroptera > Mormoopidae > Pteronotus > Pteronotus mesoamericanus. Next base: position 20,200,233 of record NW_026555285.1, on the reverse strand, counting down.
ACTCCAAAAACCATTGGAATTTCCTAAGAAATGAGAGTAATAAAGATGTCTTTTGTTTGTTAATGAGGTGACTTTTGGACACTGCCTAGGTAACCTCAAAATGGGGCCAGGTTGCCAGAGGACCCAACCATGTAATTAGAGGGTTAACACTTTCAGTCCTCTTTCTGACTCCTCCCCAACCTCTAGGGAGAAAAAAGACTGCAGATTAAATCAATCACCAATGGCCATTGATTTAGTCAATCATGAATACGTAATGAAGCCTCCATAAAAACCCAAAAAGAATAGGGGTTGCAGAGCTTCCAACTTGTAAACAGGTAGGGCTTCTGGGAGAATGATGCCCTCCAGGAGGGTGTGGAGCACTGCGCACTTTACTGGTACCTTAGCCTACTCACCTCAATATAATAAACCAGTGAACTGGTAAAAAAATGTTCCTCTGAGTTCTGTGAGCTACTCAAACAAACTGATGGAATTCAAGAAGTGGGAGGGGTGGGGTCTTGGGAATCTCAGATTTATAGCCAGTAGGTCAGAAACACAGGGTAACCTGAATTTGCATTTGGCATCTGAAATGGAAGGAAGTCTTCTGGAACTGAAACCTTATTGTGGGATCCTGTGCTTTCTCTGGGTAGATATTGTCAGAACAGAGTTGAATTGTAAGACACCCCGCTTGTGTCTGATACTTGCCTGGAGGTGTAGGGAAAAACTTGCATATTAGAGTTAGTGACTACAATCTAAGCTGGTGACCAGAAGTAAGATCAGAGTCAGACTCTTCTGGGAAGCTATTCTTCTTTTTAAAAATAATGTTCTATTCAGTTCCAATCATTATAGATAGAATTATATTTTAACAATCAAAGACATGTTATTTCCAAAAATCTTAAGAAGTCCTTTATTTTTAGACCCTGTACTATCGCTAAATACATTACAAATCTTTAAGAAGTATTTACACAATAGAGTCTGTGCCTCCAAGAGGAAAATCACTTCAAGAGTTTTGGCAAAATACCTGGGAAAATAAGGGTATTTCTTAAGACTACATTGCTTTCCCCCCCCAATTTTAAATGAAGCTTTAAGGAAAGAAGAGACTTCTGGCGTTTGCTTTGCTTACCTAAGCCTTCAGTGCTAAGTGCTCTATGTAGTGTTTAGTGGTGCCTTTTAGAACCAATGGGAAAGTGAAAACGCAAATGGTAATTCTGAATTGCAGTTAACAGAATCAAGTAATACCTTTAATTTTGAAGAATTAATGTTTGAGAATTATTTTGATTTTCAGAACATTGAACAATCATATTTTATCCTAATTTCAAACTCCATATTTTAAGGTGAATACAATATTGTTGGATACATAGTTTAGATTATTACTTTTTTAATGAGGTAAAAATTTACCTAAAATACAATTAACCATTATAAAGTGAAAATTCTGTACCATTTGATACGTTCACGAGCCAGTGCAACCACTACTTCCATCCAGTTCTAAATATTACTTAGGAGTAATACTTAAATATTAATACTTAGGGTATTACTCCTAAGGAAAACTTTCTGCTTATTATGCTGTCATCCTAATTTTTGATATCTAAAGATGTTTTAGTTTTTTTTGGAGGGGGTACATTTGTTTATTTTTTAGGTATACTTTTTCTGCTAGGTCATCTTACTTTAAATGTTATTCCTAGTCTACAAAAGAAACAAACTTTAGATCTCAGGGTTTTTTGTTCGTTTGTTTGTTTGTTTGTTTTTAAATTTAACATAGATTTTATAAAACTTGTTCAGATAGTTTGATTGTTAAAAATACCTCAAAAGAATATATTTTAATCTGTGGGTTATATTTTCCTATTTGCTATTATTTATATTAAATTTGTTGACTTTAATCAAATCGACAAACAGATATTTCTGCAGCAAAATGAGTTTATGAGAGAACAAAGAATTGCCCTTAAGAGACGTGTGGTCGAATGGGGAACCATGTATGAGTCCAGAGAACACATGAGGAAAACAGGCTCTTTTGCGGGTTTGGGGGGGGCTGTTGTAAACGAAAGGGTTCATTGGAGGAAACTGAAGTCTAGTGACTTTTCCACAGCTGAGTCATGTCATTTCCCGTTGGCAGAGCTGTTACTGAGCGAGGAGGAATCTTCCTCCGGCTGAGGTACAATACTAAACAGTATCACGCAAGGTATGGCTTTCTGGTCAGTAGTGTGCGTTAAGTGACATGTGTGTCAAAATTGCTCTTCTGGCCCCTTACATCAATTTTCAATAAGCTTTTATTTATTATTTTTTCACAAATCATTTACCTTTAAATTCTTTAAGTATAATTTTAAGGCTTTCGTAGAAAGTGACATATTTTAGACACTCAGTAAATATTGGCAGAACGAATATTCACCTCTGAGGAGAATTGAGAGAAAACAAACTTTTTATCGTACTTATTTTTTCTGAGATAAATAACTTCAATTATTTAGTGAGTGAGTGGTAACATAAAAGCAAGAGTTGCCCGTGTAAGACATGTTGAATATTCCTTCCGTAAGTATAAGAAATGATAAAAGCAATCAGGGTGCTCATGACAGTTTAGCCAAGGGTGATAATCCCTGTTTCATCAACTACATTTAAACAACTGGGTTTCACATTTCCTCCTAAGCACTTTGCACATGTCACAGCACAAATTAGTGAAGTCTAAATTTCAGCTTAAGGCTCCATGTGTCATTTAATAGCATACATTTGCTAACCGTAGCCAAAAAGCAGACTTCCATCAGGGGCTCTGAAACTCCTCATTTACATAAGAATGGGAAGTTAATTGTGTTACAGATATTCTGGTCTCCCCAAGGAGTTCATTAAGCATGCTGAACATGCTGAGATTATAACTTAACTGTCACTTCTGAGAAATTGGGAAAATCCAACTTCAGATACAACACCCTTGGCAATAACAAGCATAATTTAATGTATACATTGCTTTGAATCAGAGATGGGTTTCTGTTGAAATTTCTATATCTAATTTCTGCATTTATTGCGAAAGTCATATATAATATCTTAAATGAACTAGAGACCTTTCCACCCACCCCACTTCTGTCTTTAAAAATTTGGGTACATTATTATCCACAGGTTTCAGTTACTTAAAATATTTTGTGGCATTATGGGGTCAACTGAAATGCCTCATTTGCATTAATGAAAGTTGTAAGAATAAATATGAAGCAAAAGCAAAAATGGAATAAATGAAGATGTTATAAAAGAAACTAAATTTTTTCTTCATTTTAAACAAAAATATATGTATACATGTACACATATATACACATAATGTATATATGTGTGTGTGTGTATCTATATATATGGATCATATATATATGGGTCAACACACACATGTGCATGTATTTTGCGTTTTTGGAAATAACATACGTGTACATATATACACATGTGTATATAGGTGTGTGTATATATCCATATATCTATATGTGGACCTATATATAGATATATGGATCAACACACACATATATATGGATCGACGCACGTATATGAGGGGAGACTCAAGAAAACCCAGAATTTATTTATGAAAAATTGTGTATTTATTCTTACATGTTTAAATTTTATGAAAACCCATAATGAAATGAGTAAACTCATTGAAAGAGTCTTCAAAAAAATTTGCTGAAGCTGTTACCGAACAAGGGACCCATGGAGGGGGTGCCCAGATGCTATTACCGAAAAAAAATGCACCCCTCCCCTGCTTCCCTGGGGTCCCTCAGTTGTAGGTCTTTCTGCCCTCCGCCCTTGGAATTATGGCTCTCAATGGCAGAGTTTGGTGAAAAGGAAAGGAACTATTTATTCAAAAGCTATACAGGTTTTAAATAATGGTTAAATGTTGCCATTAAATCTCATATTCCCTTTAAAACACCCACCAACACACAGAGTCCTGCCTTTCCCCCCTTTGCCCCATTAGGCCAGTCAGGGGTACCATCTTTCAGAAGAAAAAGAACAGATGTCCAGATCTCAGCTAGGCAAGGCTCTTGCAGTTTTCAGCACCATCTGCTGCATCACCACGATCTCCAGTTCTTAATCCAAAACCATGTGGCACTTTCTCATGGCCCACTAGCAAGAGTCCTTTCTCCCCTTTTCTTCCCACGTGGCCTTCCCATTGTTCCCCAGAGACTGTGTCCTTTTGTCTCTCCTGCAAGCCCTGTCTCTCCTTCTTCTCTCAGTTACATTCTGTATTTAGTTTTTCAAACCTTTCTGGTTAGCCTTGTTGAGATGCAAAATAACCCTCTTTGCCTCTGAGGAATGAAGCCTATCCAGCTGTTATTGACATGCAAAGTAATTCTCAGTGGCCCTGCCCCAGGTATCTTGTCCCCCATGAAGGCCTGTCTTGGTGTGGGGAGAATATGTTTTTCTTGGACACCCTAATTTCTGTACCCCGTTACAAATGCCCTTTGAGAGGTCCTGGCTGTGCCCTGTTACAAAGCCAAATGCAGCCTCTCACAACACCACCAGCTGGTACAGTAATACAGATGGGTCCCTAGAACACTCACCTAGTGGGGAAAGCCCGTACTACAAGGGACAAGGAGCCTGCCCTCCAGAAGATAATTTGATTTTTGGTGGAGTCTCTCCAGAGATTTGAATAATAGTAATGATTTGGAGGGACATTTAATTTTATAACCATTGTTCAAGTAAGCATAAAGATGTGACAATCTGGGAATGTTTTTACTATGACACAATGTCTGCACTAAGACATTGGGAATTTAATTGGATGATCCAGTTCTATAGCATGCGGGTACAAAAATATAATTTTCTTCCAAGCTTCTAATTTTTTTTTAGCTGGACTAATAATCAAATTAACACAGACAGATTAATAAGAGGAAATGTCCAAAGTTTATTTCGTGAATGCATATTCTCCAGTGTCATAATGTAACAGAGTTCAGCCAGGGGCCCCCAAAGGGGTGATCTGTAAAGGGGTCCAGAACTTGGGGTGGTCAAGAAAAATACATGATATTCTCCCATCCTTCCCACCCACAAAGTGGGCCACCATGGGGGATGGGAGACAAGGAGTAGGGCCATTAAGAGTCATTTTGCATGTCAATAACAGCTGGATAGCTTCATACCTCAAGTGCAAAGATGGTTATTTGGCATATCAACAAGGCTAACAGGGAAGGTTTATATTACTTAAACCCAGGATGTAACTAGGAGGCAGCTCCTCATGCCCCGCCTGCCGGCCCCCCTGCCACTACAGCCAGTGTGTGTGTGAGAACTTGGGGATGATTCTGCTCCCCACCATAGGGAAACAATGCTAAGAACATGGGGGAAGGAAAGGGGAGAAAGGACTCTTGCTAGTGGGCCATGAGAAGGTGCCACGTGGTTTTGGATTAAGAACTGAAGATTGCCGCGACGCAGTGGATGGTGCTGGAAACAGTGCGAGGCCTGCCTAGCTGAGCTCTGGACTTCTGTTTGTTTTTTCGGATGGTACCCCCGACTGGCCTGACTGGGCAAAAGGGAGAAGGCAGGACTGTGTGTGTTGGTGGATGCTTTAAAGGGATTATGAAATTTAACGGCAACATTTGACCATTATTCAAAACCTGTATTGCTTTTGAGTAAGTAGTTCCTTTCCTTTTTCACCAAATTCTGCCATTGAGAGCCATTATTTCTAAGGGCAGTGGGCAAAGATCTTAGAACAACAGGACACCAGATGAGAGTAGGGGGTGTTCTGGTAATGGTACTGGGCCCCTCAACATGTCCATTTGGTAACAATAATGGAGACCCAAGGACAGATTGGGCTGTTGAGGCTCATTCTCCAGTGAAGGAGAAAGGAGGTTTTGGTTTGGGACTTCAAAGGGCAGGAAGACATTCACATATAGATGGAAAAGTAAATAGTTGGTAAATAAATGTTTTCTGGTCATCTTTAACAGCGGGGCTCAAAAAGAACTTTGAACAATTACGCCTTGAGAGGTTCCTCCCTGGTCATACCCTAGTTTATATTAACTATAGTAGCTATGATTATATCTCCCTTCCGGGAGCAGGTCCTCCATCTAAATTCCTTTAGGCAGTTAGAGGGGAGGTCAGAAATTTTTTCTGAGTCTCTTTTTCTCTAATAACTACCTTTAAAAAAATCAATATCCCAAAAGGTATATTTGTCGGGGAGCAAACTATACTTCCCTTCAATGGTAAAAACATCCTTCCATCCACAAGATGCTCTATCCATTTAGGAATATAACCTTTAAAACTTTAGAAAAAGGAGATTTCTCTTCCTGAAACGATGTTTTAGTGCGTTGATGTAAGAAATGTCCGAACTGTAGAGAATTTTTATGAGTTCTTTTTGAGCCAAACTGATGACGTCACTGGGAAGCAAGATATTAGATTCTTTGGAGAATCACACACAAACCAGAGACACACAAATACCTGTTTTTTAAAAGATTTCTTTACCTCCTGGACTTCAAGTCTTTTTTCCCTCTCTTGATGCAACTGACCTTTCTTGTTTAGTGTGTTCACACAGGCCAGTATTGGTGAGGGATATTCAATGTCAGAACAATCTGAGTATTTTGCTATTTTTATATGTGTTTTTGACTAAACTATTAATGCTATTTTGACTCCATTTATTTGTTGGCTTCTTACATATCATCCACAGATGTCACAATGTCACTCCGTAATCAAAAATACATGTTACATCACCTTGTTTTGTCTTTTTTTTAAGCACTTATCACTTTCAGAAAAGTTCATATTTGTTTGATAACTTACTTCAACCCTCAAAAAAAGTAAATCTCATAAAAGCATGGATTATCTATCTTACACAACATCATATCACCAGTGTTGATGATTACGCCTGATACATTCAGAGTGGCTAGTGTTTTTCTTTATTGAGCCTCTAGTAATGGGTGATGACAATAGCAGTGATCAAAATAAATTTGTCCAGTATTTGCATTTTATGCTGGGCTGTTTTAGGTTTAGTATTATCAGAATTCCCTAATATCCCACAACAGCTCCCCTGAATGCATATTTTCCTGTGAGCTGAGGAGCAATGAGAAGACCCGAGACAGTAGGTAGCCGGAGTGTGAATTCTGTGAGGGTGTAGTGATACACATCTAATCTGAGGCCCTCTGAAGGTTTTGTATCAGAATAAAATGGGAGGGTATGTAGATGTGTATAAGTGAAAAAGATGAACTAGAAATACAAAGCAAAGACTCTGAAATTTCATAAGCTTTCATAAACTAGATTTATCTGTTAACCGCCCTGCCCAATAGCAGCATCTTTTAAGTATTTCATAGGCAGAGTGATTATTTGGTAAACAGTAAAAATGAGGTGTTGTGAAGTATTCTACTTGGATAAATATAACAAAATTTATTTTACAAATAGTTTCTTGGAAATCCAGCACAACCACTAGATTTTGGTGAACTTCTTTCTTGTTGTCATTCTCATTCCCTGTAATTGCTCTTCCAAGAACTAGACTAGAAAAAAAAATACAAACACCTGTATGTTTAAAAAAATAAAAAGACTGTATAACAAAGTGCATTCCCACATAACTTATGCTCATGAAAACAAACAAAACAAGGAAAAAATAGAATGATTGGTATCATTAAAAACATTTGTCTGATTTTCTTTAGCTTGAGACTGATTTCTTTGCGACTCTGATTCATAGAATTGGGCTTATCATCATGGGTGATTATATATTATTCTGATTATTATTGTGATCGCTACTATGTGCAGTGAATTTGGCATTCCCAACATAGTGTTAATTTCCATTGTTCTTACTCAGTGTGACACGTTGGGATCAATGGCAGGGGTACAATTGAACTTGGATAGAAAAGTCACCACTGTAGATTTATGTTCCCTGGACTTCCCTAGTTTACTGCCAAGAGGAAAACTGACATGGCTTCAGACTCCCCTGGTAAGTCACAGAAGAGCATGTCAACAGGCTGATGATTTGTTTCCCTTAACATTTGCTTCCAAGAAAAATAAATAAATTGGCATATATTCCACTAGTATAAAAAATGTACTATACCATTTAAAAATATTCAAAGTACTTTAAAATAAATGTATGAGTTTATTTTGCTATATATATTATGTTTTATTTTCTATACCTAAGGGAATATTCTTAATGTTACCTGAACCTCTTTAAAATAGTATCTAAAATTGGAAAATGTTCAAGTTTAGGTGATGCATTTTATTAAATTTCTATTATATAAGGTATTTAAATTACACATGCAAAATTATACTTATTATAATTGTCTATGTAATCAAATAATATTGAAAGCTAGCTCCAAGTAATGTGTATCCCACTACCAATTTTAAAAGTTGTATATTTGTTATTTAATTGATTATTTTATTTTGTCTCTTTCTTGAACAACTATTTTTTTCCCACATAACTCACTTTTTTTAAAATACAATGGAGATAAATGATCAGGTATTGCATTTAAGAAAGAGAATAAATGGTAAGGCAGTTAAATAAATGAGGTAAAAAGCCTAAGATTGGACTTAAGTAATTGGTTTGGTGGAATACGGTGCTTCATTTCCAGGATTGCCTTATAATTGCTCATTTGCACATTCTGTGAAGTAAAACAACTAAATTTGCCCACAGTATTACCAATTAAATTGTTTAAGAAAAAGGCCTGTTGATAACATAGTAATGATAAATGTTCTTTTAAAACATATAAATGTATGCTGGTGGTTTGTAATTACAACATTCAGTTTCTTTTAGGTAGGTATGTCATCTTGCTCATGTTGAGAATGTTTCTAAGTCCTTGCTCAAATTTGCTCCACAAGAATCTTCACTTACCATCAATTAGTATTTTTTATTTAACAGCCTAGCAATATCTAACTCTGTTATTCTTATTTGCAATACCATAATTTAATTCTAGAATACTTATATTTTGAGTTCTTTTACAACAACTATTGTAAAAATTGCCAGCCTGTAAAAACAAATTAACCTCACTGCTTTTTTAATAAATCTTAATTTTGACCAAGAAAATGTTCTTACATAAATATCAACCTCTATACAATCTTTGAACCAATATTTATTAAGTATGTCTATATGTTAGGCACTATGTATAAAGAGTATAACACAGAAACTCTCATGTGCTCCCTGCTCTGCAGATCTTACAGTTTAACAAGCCTTGCTTCTCAATCACATTAAAAATTTTAAGCTATTGAATAGGAGTGAGCTGACAATGTAATCTCTTTTCTGGTTTTCATCCTGCAGTCAACTAATGTATGCTGAACAATTATTCAAATTATTTGGGTCTCAGTTTTCTTATCTGTAAGACAAATCTGCTGTAATCTCAAAGGATGCTAAAATTAATGAGAATATTTAAATGAATGTGAAATGAAACTAGGTAGTGCCTGGGGCTGAGTGGTAGTTTACTTAATGATGGATTTTGATTGTGTTAAGTGCCTCAGAAAGTAATCTGGGTGACTAAAGTGTTGATGGCTGTTTCAACTTTTGCCTTGTTAATGCTGAATGACTTTTTAAAGAAACAGGATCACATTGTATGTTTTTAACTCAAAACTGCTAGCTGAATTCTAGCGCTATGAGTTGACACTATTGTATACTTTGAACAACAAACTAATAAGCATCCTATATTACTCCCCCATAATCCAAAAATAGATCTGGAGAGTATTAATTATCCTAGTAGAGTTCTGATAATGTGTACATTTTTTTGGAAACAAAAAGATATTAAGACACTATAGCTGATTCTGTGTCATCCCAGGACAATTACAGGAGAGAGAAATGCATTTTTATCTTGTTAAAGGAAAACAAACAAACAAACAAGCAAGCAAACAAACAAAAAGACATGCTGGCCAACCTACTCAGGATACCAACACTGAAGACATATTCAATGGCAGTTTTCTATGTAGCCACTCTTTTACATTCTCACCCTACCTGTTATGTCTCTGTTACTGTGGAGTCTGGGTGGAAGCATTGTTTTGCCTAAGTACTCAGTTTATTTAATAGCAAGATTCCCATATTCTAGTTACTGGGATATCACAGTTACTGATGCCTACAAAAACCCGTCAGATTCCTAGGACAAGCTTTGCATACTGTCTATCATTCTTCTCTTTGATGCCTTAAATGGTACTTTATCTCATCTTCTTTCATCCTAATGCTGCTGTTTTCATTTATTTTTTTGGCCTCTCATAATCTCGCCTTTTTGATTGCTATCTTTCTGCTTATTATTATCTTATTCTTATTATTACCAGTATTATTATAGTCTTATTTTAGTGGCAGCATATGTCAACCAAGGCAAGAGTGATCTGCTGCCCACAGGAATTATGAAGATTTAGAAGAGTTATAAATTTTACACCTACATTCTTTCTGTTAGAATTTATCAGTGAAACAGTTACAGCAATAATGGAAATGAGACTGTAGAATGTATATCTATAAAACGTGATCATCTTCTGCCCCACAAATGACACAGAAGAAATACTTTGCTATTACTTTTAAGCAACAGAAAACAAAGAGTTGAAGTGATAAATCCAATCTGTGGAGATTATTAGGTATTATTGAGTGATCATATAAATATCATTGTATTCATTCCATTTTCCACTTACCTAGCTCTTTCTCTATAAATAAACATTAACTCTTTAAAAAGATTCATTTAAATCATATCATATTTAATATTAAAGATTTCTTCATAAACTGACACTTGGAAAATGATTTAAGTGATCCAATTTCTAAGTGTATTTAACACAAATATTTTTGTACTTATTTCTTTCTCATAATGTCAGTTTTCCAATTAAGTAAGTTTTGAATTTTCCATCTGCTTACATTTTAGTATGCTTGTTAAAGAATTAAAAACACGTCCTAATCTACAGCCTTTTAAGTGCCATATTTTTATTATGTGGCACTAGAAACAAGATCAATAAGTGCAGAAAATATGAATCTAGTGATTCTACATTGATCAAAATAATATTTATGTAATCTAGGATTTTTCCTCTAAAATTATGTATAATTTTAAACATTTACTTCTGAATTAACATTTTAAGTTTCATCCAAGTTCCTTGAATCACCTAAATTTTATTCACCACATTTACAATTTTCACCAGTAACATGGTTATAGATAAATAGAGGACATGAAATTGAACTCTGATTTTGTCTAATACAACACAGAGTCTGGCTGTTACAACTAGGTATTTGTGACATTGCTTTATAGTATAATAACCCTAAAGGATGGATGTACATGGGTCCAAAATGTGGACATGAAGGGAGTGAAGGAGAGATTGAGCCATGTATATATAAGATTCAATTAGGAAAGCTATGTGATCACCTATTATCCCATAGATTTTAATGGCTTCCAAATTTAAAATATATGTTATTTAAGGATAAATCATTGAACACTGGTAGAGAGTAATGAGGAAGGGTAAATGGGTGACTCAGGCCACTATCTAACTCTTGCTCCAGGAGGCAGACACATTTCTTGGGGAAAAAGAAAAATTGTGGATCAGTTCATAGTTCCTGAATGCTTAATACAATTATAGTGTTAGAAATAAAGAACTTTGGTCATCTTCTCTCTATTTTAATTATCAAAATCTTCCTTCTTTAAATTTTTTTCCTTGTATAATCCCCACTTTCAGATTGGAAACATTAGTAACTTTTATAGGCTCCTCAAGGTAAAAGAACACCATACTTCTATTCCATTCTCCAGAGGAATATCATGTCTTCAAATTATGAAGAATTTTTAAAAAATAAAATGTTTATTGTAATATCCAAAGTCTACATTAATTTTACAAAATGTGAAAGATAAAAAACTATATATATATAACATGTATATATATTTTCCTATTAATTATATGTACTTAATGTTTACTTTTTAAATAAATGCAGAGGAATTTAAAACTTGTTTAAAAGTTTGCCCAATAATCTCACACAACATAAACTGCCATCATGCTTTAGAAATTGGGAATTCTTAAAGACTGATTATTAGCACATGTATTATTTTTTCCTTTCCTCATTTAAAACAAGTTCCAACATAAATTTTCAAAGTTTTATTTATGATATAAGTCTGTATAGGAGGGAAAAGATGCTATAATGTTACATAAATAGAATTTAGAATTAGGATAATAGGAATCTGGATTGAAAATTTATTTATTATGTAATCTTGAACAATTTTCTTACCAGATCTGGATGTGTCTCAGTTTCATAATCTGAAAAATTGGTGAAAATGATCTATGTTCTTGGATGATAAAAAAAATAATTTAAAAAAACCAAACAAACAGTGAGTCACCTAATGAATGCAGGATGCAAAGAAAGGTGTGTAAACAAAGCTTACTTAGAGGAAGCTATTATTACTAAGTATCAACGCATCAAAATGAGATAAATTTGTGTTTAAACATTTAAAGATCATACTAAAACAACACTATAAATACTATGAAATTCCTAGGGGAAATATATATCATCTTCTCTCTATGTTCTATAGAGAGAAATTGACTTCAGTTCTTTTGAAGAAAAAGTATGGGAAGAAAAGCTGTAGTTTCCACTTAATGCCAAATCTCTCTAGTGTCTACATATAAAACAAGGAGTGAGGCACATACCTGAACAGGGATCTCTGAGTTCTTTGTTTTTTGAGAAGCTTCCTCTAGATGCATGTGCTCACCCTTATCAAGAGGTAAGTAATCTACCACTGTATAACATCTATAGTTTTTCTTCTCTACCTACATTTTTATGAGGAATTTCAATTCAGTGTCAGAAGTATTAGGGAGCAGACTGTCTTAAATTTGAGATATGTTCATCAGGTTTATCAGTAATAAATATTTATTTATTCTTCATGTCTCCAGTCCTATTTCTTATTTCTCAATTTGTTCTAACTTAGGCCTGATGAGGCAGAGGGGAAGTTATTTGTTTCTCTTAGAAAAACTCCAATAAATATTATCTGAATATCTATCTCTAAGACCATATAGTATATTATTCTTCAAGAAAACTTTTTTTACTACTTTTGGCAAATTATTTAAAAATATAAATTTATATGAATTTTAAATGTTTAATAATTATAATAGTAACAGGAGATTGGATATAGTAAAAATAGAACAAGGATTGATCATACTATTTTTTGCCTGGAAGTCAACATTTTATTAAGGACCGAATCAAAAATATGTATTTTGATTTGTATGATGCTAAGAAGTAATCAGTGTTGAAGAACATCCCAAGAGATATATTCCAACCTTCAGCATTTCTTATTATTGAAAATGAGGCATAGAATACTAAGGATAAATGAGAAAATTATCAGAAGCAACACAATACTCATTGGATCATCACAAATGACTTGTAATCATCACAAAATACATTTTCTAATAAATCAAATAAATGAGTTTCATATTATAAAGAAAAATGCTGGTGTATTTACAAATGAATGAAGTATAGACTTCTGGATCATTATTTATAATTTAAAATCAGTCAATTTACAGAAATAATTATTTAGTAAATCAATTCTTCATATGATATGAACCTAAATTTTTAACACAAGAAAAATAATTAGAATTCTTCTCATATTTCTACTACCTATAATAATACTACTTACTCAATAATCTTGCCAGACAATAACAAATATATATCAATATAAAGACATAACTGATGTTCCAGAATCTGGTGTTTTCTTTCTCCCTTACTAACTGAAATCCATGTTGAGGAGAAATTGCCTATTTAAAAAGCTGTGTTTCTGGTGTATATTACAAATGAGGTGGCTTGTTGGTTAAATTGTAGTCAAAGCAATGTAAGTAGAAGTTGTTAAGTTGTGCATCTAGAAAAGTCCCCTTAAATATTCTTTTATACTTGTCTCATTGTTTTTCTTGCTTCCTGAACCATGAGTATGTCTGAAACCTTAGCAATCATCCCGTAAACACAAAGGTAAAGGTTGAAGAGAGCTGGCAGTAGCCTGGGTCTCTGATGACTCCATGGAGCCACCAAGCCAGCTTTGGGTATTTCCTTCAAGACTTTCCCATGATATGAAAGAAAGGGAAATACAAGATTTACACATTTTAATTTTTTTCTCTTCAACATACTACTGAAATCAATCCTTAATACAGAGAAATTCTATACCACCTTTAACAAATTTAGATGGCTGAGAGATTGTGATACATAAAATATCTCAGCAAGTATATAGGTTGCATATGTAGTATATAACAAATTATCACAAAATCAGTGCCTTAAAACCACACTCATTTATTATCTAATAGTGTCTACCGGTCAAGAGTCTTAACTCAGCTTAAATGAGTGCTCTGCTTCCCAGCTCCCATGGTTATCGGCAGATTTCAGCTCTTTGAGATTCAGGCATGAAATAAAATGCCTCAACAGCTAGAAGCAACATGTTTTGCCATTGTCTCCATGAGCCTTTAACATTTTAGCAGCTTGCTCTTCAGAGTCAACTCAAGGTTCTATCTAATACTTATGCAGAAAGAAATAACCACATTACCAAACCATGAGAATGACATCGCATACCACCACCGTTGTCAAATTTTACTGATTAGAGGTGAGTCACATGTCTCAACTATACTTAAGGGGAGAGTATTTACAGGAAATAACATCAGGGTTTGGAAAATATGGACCTCATATTTGAAACCCTCCTAGGACATCAAGTATCTAAACTTATTCTTACAAAGAGATTCTGTTTGCTCTCTCCATCTTTTTCTACACTTATGTAGTAGACAGTGCTTTTAGATGGTTTTTCATAGAATCTGTTTTAACCCTTTTTACACGCTCTTAAACACAGATCTCAGAATGAGCCACTGCAATATTATTCACTAATTTCTTCAACTCTAAACCATGATTGAAACTAACTTTCCAGAGATAGAAGTCACTGCTCAAGAAGAAAAACTTTCACCTTACACAAACTGCTTTTCATCAAAAGTTTCAAATACTTTAAGGACTTCTAGAGTTAAAGATTTCTTTAATCATAAACCCACATCATAGAAGATTACAATGAAAAATTTCTGAAAGAGAAATCTCTCCAAATTTAACATTAGGAAGTTTATATCTCCTTCCTTGTGTTTATTGCATTATTATTTAAGGTATATATATATATGCACACAAATATACTATATGTTATAAATGTATAATATATAATATATGTATAATATATATCCCATATATGTATACCTTAAATTAAATTATATATAATTATATAAATAAAAAATTATATAAATTATATATTACACTATATATTATATATACCATATATGTGTTGTGTGTGTGTGTATATATACATACATATATACTGTGTTCATGGATTGGAAGAATTAACATTCATACTACCCAAAGCAATTTATAGATTCAATGCAATCCCTATTAAAATACCAATGATGTACTTCATAGACATAGAACAGAAATTTCAAAAATTTATATGAAAAAAAAAAAGATCCCAAATAGCTGCAGCAATTTTGAGAAAGAAAAACAAAGCAGGAGGGATCACAATACTGGACATAAAACTATATTACAAGGCCACTGTAATCAAAACAGCCTGGTACTGGCACAGGAACAGACACATAGGTCAGTGGAACAGAATAGAAAGTTCAGAAATAAACTCATGTCTCTCTGGTCAATTAATATTTGACAAAGGAGGCAGAAGTATAAATTGGAGTAAAAATAGTCTCTTCAACAAATGGTTTTGGGAGAGATGGACAGCTACATGCAAAAAATTGAAATCAGACCACCAACTGACACCATACACAAAAATAAACTCAAGACGGATAAAAGACTTAAATGTAAGTCGCGGCACCATAAAAGTCCTAGAGGAGAACATAGGCAGGAAACGCTCAGATATCCCACACAGCAACATTTTCACTGATATGTCCCCTAAAGCAAGGGACATAAATGAAAGAATAAACAAATGGGACCTCATCAAAATAAGATGCTTCTGCACGGCAAAAGAAAAATTTTATTTATGTCCCTTTGATTTCTCCAATAAGATATTTTCTAGAGTATAAGATAGTGTTATAATTTTAGTTTCAACCATCAAACCTGACTTACGAAATTTATGAGAAGGGTAACCTATTGTATGTACTTATATTTCCACACTTTACACCATTCTTCTTCCTTCCTGATACTCCAGCATTCTTTATTTTATTATGCCTTTTCTGTTCAAAGATCTTCGTTTAGCCAGTCTGAAACAGGCCTTCTAGCAAAATATTCTTTCACTTGTCTTCCATCTGAAAATGTACTCACATTACCTTCATTCTTGAGGGCATAATTTCACCAGATACACAATTGAGTTGCTAATTCCTTTCTTTCAGCATTTGGAAAATTGTATTACAGTTTCTTTTGGTCTCCATGGTTTCAGGTGAATTCTCCAGCATTCAAATTGATGTTCCTCTAAAGGAATGCACCATTTCTCTCTGGCTGCTTTCAATTTCCCGTGATCCCTCTCTAGTTTTCAAAAGGGTAATTATGATGGGCCTTTGGCATAGACTCCTTTGGGATTATACTGTTTGGGGGTTGTTTTACTTCCAGAATCTGTAAATTTGTGTCTTTTACCAAATTTGGAGAATTTCCAGCCATTATTTCTTTAAACAGTATTTTAATCTCATTCTTTTTATGTTCTTCTGCGCTTGTCAGAATGGAACTATTGGAAATTTTGTTTTTGTCCAATAAGTCCCTGAAATTCTATTCAATTTTCTGTTTATTTGCTTTAATATTCACCTGAAGAAACATTTATTGACTTTAGAGACAGAAGATGGGAGAGAGAAATACCAATTGGTTGATT
This sequence comes from Pteronotus mesoamericanus, assembly GCF_021234165.1. Taxonomy (NCBI): domain Eukaryota; kingdom Metazoa; phylum Chordata; class Mammalia; order Chiroptera; family Mormoopidae; genus Pteronotus; species Pteronotus mesoamericanus. The sequence continues at coordinate 20,183,602 of NW_026555285.1, read as the reverse complement.
CCTGTATGCACCCTGACTAGGAATTGAACTCTCAACCAAGGTATGTGCCCTGACTGCGGAGGGACCCACAGCCCTCTGGTATAAGGGCCATGTTCCAACCAACTCAGCAACGTGTCAGGGTCTTTTTTTGGTCTATTTGCTCTTTATTGTTCAGACTGGATAAATTCTACTGATCTGTCCTCAAGTTTACCAATTGAGTCAACTGCCATATCTATATTGAGCCCTTTCATTCACTTTTTTATATCTGGGCTTTTTGTGTTTCTGGTAATTCATTTCTTTTTAATTAACAAACACTATTTTTTTTAATTTATTTACTTTTTAAATACATTTGTCTCTGCCTCCTCTCCACCTCTTTCCCTTGCCCCCTCCCTCCTTCCCTCCCTCAGCTCTTCCCCTTTGGTTTTGTCCATGAGTCCTTGCTATATGTTCCTTGACTTTCCCCTTCCCTTCCCTTTCCCTGCCCCCCCTTTCCCTCTTGTCTCTGTTGATTTCTTTTCCTTTCAGTGTTGCTGGTCATATTTTCCTTGCATCTTTGCATTGTTGGTTAGGTTCCGCTTATAGGTGAGATCATATGGTATTTCTCTTTCACCCCCTGGCTTATTTCGCTTAGCATGATGCTCTCCAGTTCCATCCATGCTGTCGCGAAGTTTAGTAGTTCTTTTTTTCTTTCTGCTGCCTAGTATTCCATTGTGTATATGTAGCATTACTTTTTGATCCAGTCATCTACTGATGGGCATTTAGGTTGCTTCCAACACTTGGTTATTGTAAATTGTGCTGCTATGAACATTGGGGTGCATACGTTCTTTTGTATTGGCGTTTTGGTGTTCTCAGGGTATAGTCCCAGCAGGGGAATCCCTGGATCAACAGGCAGTTCCATTTTCAGCTTTCTGAGGAAATTCCACACTGCTTTCCATAGTGGCTGCACCAGTCTGCATTCCCACCAACAGTGGACTAGGGTTCCCTTTTCTCCACAGCCTCGCCAGCACCTGTTGTTTGTGGATCTGTTTATGATGGCCATTCTGACCGGTGTGAGGTGGTACCTCATGGTGGTTTTGATCTGCATTTCTCTGATGGCTAGTGATGCTGAGCATCCTTTCAAATGCCTCTGGGCCCTCTGTATCTCCTCCTTAGAAAAGCATCTGCCCAGGTCCTTTGCCCATTTTTTGATTGGATCATTTGTCTTCTTGGAATGGAGTCGAGTGAGATCTTTATATATCTTGGAGCTCAAACCTCTATCTGATATATCATTAGCAAATATATTTTCCCATAGGGTTGGCTCCCTTTTCATTTTGCTGATGTTTTCTTTCACCGTGCAGAAGCTTCTTATTTTGATGAGGTCCCACTTGTTTATTCTTTCCTTTGGGACATAAATAAAATTTTTTCACAGTGTATCTGAAGGTGTAAATTCCAAAACCTGTAGACTGTGATGTCACAAATATATATTGTAATATAATAGTAACTACAACAGAAACAATACAAATATAACACTCAAAAATACTGTAGAAAAAATAACATAGAATCTTAAAAAAATATTCAAGTAATACACTGGAAGTCCAGAACAGTGAAAAAGAGAAAACACAAAGAATAGCAACAATAAAATAGCAAAGTGAAGCACTAACATGCCAATAATTACTAATTCATCAGTAAGACTAAATTATAAAACAGATACTGGATTTAAAAATTGACCCATATATATACAGATATGAGAAAATTCCCCCTCTCAAAAACTGATAATACAACTAGAAAAAAATTCAAAAAAGGACATGGAAGATCTCAAAAACACAATCAATGAAGAGGATATAATCAATATATATTGAATAGCCCACTTAACAACAGCAGAATATGTAATTTTATTTTAAGCAGCAATGGGACATTCACCAAGATAGGTCATATTCTAGATCGTAAAACAAGCCTCAGTAAACTAAAAAGAATTGGCATTCTACAAAGTGCATTCTCTGAGGATAATGGAATAAAGCTAGAAATCAATAACAGAAAGGCAACAGAAACATGTTGTATGTTCTAAATTATTCATTGATTAAAAGCAGTATTTCCTAGTAGTCTTACTTCATTTTGTGTTTATTAGTGTGTCTATAGCTGTACTGAAAATTTTAAAACAAACAAATTATACATGTAAAAGCACTTAAGGTAATGCTTGCAAGAGTAAATATATACTTCAATGTTAGTCATTATTGTGATTGATAAAATTATTAACTTATTGTTTATCATTTCTCTGTTCTTAGAAATATATAACTAAGATTTCTGTTCAGGTAAGGTGCTTATTCATATGTGGATCTAATTTTAAAAAATATAGGTAATCTAAGTTAAATTTTATATTACTTTAATTTTATTAAGACAACCAAATTACATTCTCTCTTTATCTTCCTTTCTCTCTCTCTCTCTCTCTCTATCTCTCTCTCTCTCTCTCTCACACACACACACACACACACACACACACACTACCAATTTACTAGTCCTGCAGCATGAAAGCTATTATGAATAACTTGAAATGATTTTTACAGAGAATGTAGAGGAAGGTTTGAGAAGTGGCTGTCCATGCACACAGTGCGTCTGTGTGGTAAAGGTAGTAGTAAATTCATGTTGAGATGTGATTGAATGTAATTTCAAGTTTTGAGCATATTAATTGCTAACACTTAATATGCAATCATTTATTTTCATTTGGTCTCAATGAGATAAGACTTCATAGCCTTTAAATCTTATTACATTTGGCTTATAAAAGGTGTGGACAGAAAAAAAGAATCTGGAAAACTTAACCTAAAGTATAAAAGACTCAAAGGGTTTGCTGTTTATTTTTTTCAGACCTAAGTAAAAAGATGTCACATTCAGATCCATTTATATTTCAATGAGGACTAGTAATTAATCATAGACTTTAAATCACTCTTAGAACTTAGCAATCCTCATTTTACTTTGTGGGGTTTAATATAATTATAATTATATTCAATATAATTAACACTCAGAGAATCTTTCTAGAAAACCTACAAAAGAATGCTTACATGCTTACTTATTAAAGTGAAAACCTCGGGGATATTCTAGGGTTTTTGTTTTTTTTCCAGGTAAAATAAAATCTTACCTGGCACAATAGTTAAAGTAGAGAACACCTCACTGATCAATATTTGTAATCAAAATAAGCGAGCAGACATTCTGATCAAAAGTGTTGTTTTCCAGGAAAGATAAGAATTTATAAATAATCACTTATGAAGAACAAAAATATCATGGAATTTGCTATGAGAAGTGGACAGTGTAACCTAATATTTACAAGTTGGACATATTTAAATTGTACTGATTGATTTAACCCAAATTAATGTTTCTGACCATGTAGCAATAGCATAGAAGACTTTTGGTCTGAACAGGAGGTATGAAAGTATGTGTACCTTGGTTAGATACATACTGATTAATCATAGCATTATATTAAACCTCAGGGCCCTGAGGAAAGCAGAATGATAAATTCAGACTTCTGAAAGACAAAAGTGACTTATATTTGGGTCAAATGTCTCTTAAGTCTTTTGATTACTAAAATCTACCCAAAAAGTGTGTCCATTTAAAGATTGTCTCAGAAAAAAAAGAGATCCAGCCTCTGCTTTCTCTTATGAATCAGAAAAAACAAAGAAACAAACACAAAATAGAATTTAAAAATAAATGGTAAAGAGAGGGAATTGCAGCTTTACATAAAGAGCATTCTAAGAAAAGTTGCTCGTTAATGAGATAGACGTCTATGCTAGTGATCTTAGTATAGAGGTACTGAAGGAATTATTAGATAACATGTAACCGGGATAAGATAAAACATATTCATCAATTCACTCATTCAGCCAATAGCTGAGTACCATGTGCTAAAGATTCTATTAATGCAAGAGATTTAGAAACATACAAGGTAGACATTGCTTCTTCTTTCAGGGAATTTACACTGTAGTGGTAGAGATCAATAATATTCAAATATATAAACAGGATTATATGATACATAACAACTAGTTTGGGGGGGAACTATTTTTAGAGTGTGGAGAAAAGACTAATGTGAAAAAGTATAATTGAGATGCGACTACGTATTATGTTAATGTTGATAAATTTGGCTGTTGTGGACCAGATCTGTGTGTCCTTCTCCAAAAAAACCCCCCCAAAACATTACATATTCAAGCTCTAAAATTGACTGTGATGATATGGGGAGGTTGGGCCTTTGGGAAGTAATTAGGTTCAAAGCAGATCCTGAAAGCCAGGTCATCATAGTGAGATAGGCCCTTATAAGCAGAGGATATACCAGAGTCCTCTTTCTCTCTGCCACATGATAACAGTGAGAAGGTAGCCTATCTTCAAGCCAGGAAAAGAGCTGTTACTATGCTGGTCCCTTGATCTCAAACTTCCAGGCTCCAGAAATGTGAGAAATTGAACTGTTTTTAAATCCCCAGTCTATGGCCATTTTTATGGTGCCTCAAACTGATTGTGACACGTGTAGGAACTGCAACAGGGGTTGAAACTGCGGCAGGTGTAGGAACTGCGGCAGGTGTTGGGAGGAAGAAGAATCTAGAAATCTTAACCTGAAAAATAAAACATATACAAAGAATTTTCTTGGCATTTTAATTTAAATTAAGACATGAATGATGAGAAATCAGAGAGCTGTGTAAAAACCCAACAGAAGACTTTTTTGTGAGGAAGAACCAGCAAGTGCAAAGCTTACAGAATGTTAATAAAAATGTCAAGGAAGCTACATGTTCAGAGCATAGTGAGTGAATGGTAGAAGATGGGTTGGAGTCAAACTCTGAAAGATCTTTTCAGACTTAGTAAGACCTTGGATGTTATTCTAAGTGCAATAAGAAGCCATTGAAGAGTTTTCAGCAGAGTTTGGTTAACATGTAAAACACATGCTGGCTGTGAAGTTGAGGTTGGCAGGAATGGAATAAAAAAAAATCAGTAATTATGCTATTGCAGAAAACAATGTGAGAAGTAATAGGCTGAATTAGAATTATGGCTAGAAAGAGAGAGTTCAAAATACCTTTGAGTAGAGCTAACAGGATTCCCTGATATTTCAGAGAGTTTTATATGAATGACTGGATGGTTTATAGTATCCTTTAGTAAGATGAGATGCTGGGGAAGAAACAAATTTGGGAGGGAATCAAAACAGCTCAGATATGGACATGTGACTGAAATGTGAATTTTCATGAAGTCTATCTCATTGATCAAACTTCCTCTTTTTCGACTCTACTTCTTCCTCAGACCTTGTCCTCAGCCTGCCTAGTCCAGGTCTAATAAGAATCCTGCTGAAAGAAGGTAGAAAGGATCCCCCTGACCCTTAATATCCAACCTTCTCTGACATATATTCAAATTACACATTCCTGTCATTAATATCTGATCACCTTGGATACCTTTAGATAGAATCCCTTAAAGTCAATTTAGCAAGAATCTCCAAACTCATGACATTTCCTCTTAGTAATTTTTGATCTATAAACACTCCAAATCTGCCCTTTTGCTATAAATTCCCAGTTGTCCTTATTGAGTTTGTATTTAAATTCAGTTTTAGAATAAAGTCTCTTTCTCTTGTTGTAAGAGTACTGAATAAAATCTGTCTTTAAAGCCTTACACTAGTGTTTGTATCTATTTCTTGTTAATAGTTATATTACTAGATTATCTCTGATAATCAAATGTGAATGCAAATCTTTAACAAAAACGTATATTCTCTACAATAGAGAGCCAGTTTGTACATGTTTCCCAATTCTTTGCTCCCTCAGTGAAATACTGAGCAAAATGCAATCAGTGGAACCAGAGGTATGTCCATTACTGTTAGAAGTTGCTCATGAATTTGTAGACCTATGTGCCAAGTTGAGAGGTGCTTCTGAAGGAAGCCACCAAAACAGCTCCATGGTTCAGTGCAAATACTGCTGTCAGTAGAGACACTGGTTGGCCCTGCCTTTTATGTAAATGGGGTCATTCTTATTTCAGGAATGACACTCTTCTGTACATTCACCTCATGTATATGCTTAGCACTTGAACCTCCACCAATGTTTTCTAATATGTTAAACTTTACTTTGATTTAAACTTAGCTCTGGATGAAAATATGTTTATGAAAGAATTATTGTTTAAGATACAGAAAACATTACCATAAATGGTTAAAATACTAAATGCTGCTTTTGCAGGTATTATTAAAATTGATTTACTTAAGTTTTATTGGCTGAGTAAACATTGATTAATATAGACAGATATATATACACACACTCAAAAGTTAAAAGCCTCAAAGCAGAAGCATTTGTTTTTTAATTACACTGTTTTTTTCTCTTAATAAAAATACAACAAGTCATATAACCATTCCATCACTGGCAAAATGAGGCAGCAGGATAAAAAATTCTACTGTTGTTTCCATCAGTTAAGTATAATATCAGTGGTAGTGGGATAAAACAAGGCAGTGGATTTCACCAGGTAGAACCTGTTTCCTTAGACTGCTGTCCAAAGCTGCCTGCCTCTACAATGGGTTGATATTAACCTGTACTGGTAACTGGCATGTTTGCTATTCAGCCTGACATATACTCCCTGCATGTAATTAGATTTGGGAAGAAAATCTAATGATATTCCTTTCCCTATATATCTGATAGTAGCAGAATAGAAGACATTCTTCTATCCTGCGATGAGTAGTCATAGCAGAAATCTTCTGCATAGAAGTTGCTTACACTAAATTTATGTCGCTTTGAAAAATAGTAATAATAGTAAATAGTAATGCTATGACTGACAGTGAATTGTTTACCACACCAAAAATTTTTAAAATAATTTAAGTGACAGATGACTAAATTTTCCACTTGCAGTCTTTGTCAATTTTTTCCCAAAGAGTTAATTAGAATTGAGTTTTCTGGCCCAAATAATTTATTTGTACTTTTTAAGATAATAAATCCCTTAAAGGCTCGTATATTAATAATATAAAACAAATTAACTGCCACTAAATCATAGTCTATTTAATTACTTATATGGAACAGTGAATGATTTTCATTCACCTGGAAATGTTCCATTCCCTCTGTAACAATTAGCTTAAATGTCATCAAACTATAAAGGTGCATCTGGCTTTCCCCTTCAGGGTAACATGAGCCTATTTTTCCTCTTACTATTCAACAAATATATGTATTTATTCATTTATACACATTTACTGAGTGTAGACACTGATTTTGAGAGAGGAGATATATGACAAGTTGAAAGAGACAGAGAGAAGTTCTCTCTTTGATGAGGCTCACATGCAGGGGAGGCAGTAGTGAGAGTTTAAGTGAATAAACAAGAGAATGGTAGATTGCGAGAAAGGCCATGAAATAACTAAGTAGGATAATATATGAAAAATATGTGACTAGGTGAGGTTTACTGTAAAAGTTAATTTAAATAAAATAATTGGAAAAGACCTTGCTGAGGATACATCCCAAGACCAAAAGATAGGGATGTGGAAGACGAGATGGAAGCCTGTCAAAGAGCATTCCTGGAAGTAGAAACAGCAAGAACAAAAAGCTTGAGGCGAGAAGGACCTTACCCTGTTCAAGGAACAGAGAGGACACCTGTACGATAATCTTGAAGATTTTTTAGAGAGAGGATGATACCTCTATTATATTTTCTGATTCCCTATCTTCTAGCAAAGACCTTAAAAGGAATACTACAAAACTGTTTGGTTTATAAAAGAATAAGCAATTGAATCATATGTTTCCACAGCTCTAACAGGTTTTAAAAGATTGTAAAATGACATTAACATAATAAAATAACTAATGCTAGTATAGCATGCTGTATAATTTTACTAAAGAATGTGATAGAGGCAATTAAAGTAACTACATAGCAAAGAAAATTGTGATTTTTAATAATCAGGAAAGGCCTATTTTTGAATATGCAAATAGGCTGGCTTATCATAATAAATGAATCTTTAATTTTGTAAAGTACAAATATACTTTTGGAATGTACAAATTTGAACTTCATTGATAAATTTTAAGTGATACCATATTTTTAAATGGTGGTTAAGTATGAGTATGTTGTATATTTCCTTTATGTTGAGAAAAATGAAATAAAGGGAATTATTAATTAATGCTGATGTACTAGATCTAAAATAATGGATATATGTTGAAGATTAAAAAATAAGCAAATAAAAACTTAAGAGCGATGACAAAGGTTTTTTACTATCAAGATTGGTTTTGCACATGTTTTTTAAAGAACTTCTTAATTTTCCCCATGTTCCTCCATTTATGACACAATTAAGAATATTAATTAGATAATACTTCATGGAAAATAAATAAGCAAATCTAGATAATTTTCAACACCAACAAGAATTTTAGAAATAATTTGACATGTTCAGTTAAAATATCATCATCTTCTGTGCAAACTAAAGAACAGAACTTTTTGAAATTAAAAAAAATCAGACTGTCTTATATTAGTGATAGTCATTGAGACCACAGTTAGTCAAATAACAAAATGTGCTGAATTTTTTAATACTTAAAAAAATCTTGAAAACTATTAGTACTGGTAAGTGAGTTCAGTAAAGCAGAAGGATACAAAATAAATGTACAGAAATTGACGGCATTTTTAAATATCCTTAGATTTACTTTTAAGTAATATAATTCAAGTGATGATTGGGTATGAAATTGATAAACATGTTCCTTTGATACTATGTGTTTTCCTTTATACAGACTTTCATTTTAAATTATCTAATTTTACTCTAATATTGACTCATACCCTGCAAAATGCAAACAGTCCTAGAAAAATTATTCTGTTGAAGAGCTGAGGTTTGCATTTAACTTACTAAGGTTCCCACTGTGTTTACTTTGTAAATATATTTAATAAAATAAGTAAGACACTAGGAAAAGAGAGGAGAAATAATTAACTAAATAAAATACTTTAGAATGCTCTCCATGAACAATATAGACAATGAAATTTTCTTTTTTATTCCTTTTCAATTATAGTTTATTTTCAATATTTTTTGTATTGCTTTCAGGTATACAGCATAGTAAATAAACAACTATATACTTTACAAAATGTTCTCCCTGTATTTCTAGCGCCCACATTGCATTGTACATAGTTATCACAATATTACTGACTATAAGCCCTATGCTATACTTTTCATCCCTGTGACTATTTTGTAGCTTACTCAGCTGAATTCATGATTATAAATGAACATTTTCATTTATACTTATATAATCAGCTTTAAGAAATAGAGATCTAATTTAATTTTTTTTAATTTAAAATAACTATTGTGAGATTCATGATTTGTATGTCACATTCATGCTCTAGAGATGAATAGGGATATTTTTATAATTAGTTATATAGAGTAAGATTACTTATGCTGAAAGACCTAGTTCTTTTTCTTCATGATAATATTTTTAATATGTAAGATCTACCTCATCTGGGCCTTATTTTTACTTTTATTTCACTCATCATAGTCTACCTTTTATATGGCTATCATGCACATCATATATACCCTAAAATATTAAATATCTTCAAGCAAATGACATTTTTTCATCTGCATTTTCTCTGTAGCTCTTAGTAGCAGAACTATAGCAACTTGGGAGGTACTTAATAAATACTGTGCGAATTGAATATCATATTTTAAAGATTTTTTTTAACATCTACCTTTAGTTTTGGATTCCAGATGAAGACTAAAAATCAATAATGATAATTACCAGAAATGGGGCAAGACAATAGCTATTTACAGTCGACCAAAGTTCATGAACCTATAGGGTCTGTCTGGGAAAAGTCTAGCCATTGTTAACATAACAAGGATAGTTTGCACAACATCGATGTAACCTGGCAGCCAAGCAGAGCGGCTTGGAATGCACATGCATGAACAATAACAACTTCACTGTACTAGTCAGTGGGGGAAGTAGACGCCAGGAATTGAGTATGTGTATTGTGTGTCTGCCACATTCAAAATGACTGAACAAGTAAAGCAACAAATCTGTACCAAATTTTGTGTTAAGCTTAAACATTCCCCCCATGGATGATTCAGAAGTACGCAGCTATGGGCAACTGGTGATTGGCAGCTTCATCATGACAATGCACCTGTACATGCATCATCTCTCATGCAGTTTTTTTGGGAAACATCAAATCACCCAGGTGACTCAACCCCCCTACAGCCCAGATTTGGTGCTCTGTGACTTCTGGCTTTTCCCAAAACTAAGATCACCTTTGAAAGAGAAGAGATTTCAGACCATTGATGAGATTCACAAAAATACCACATGGCAGCTGATGGCAATTGGGAGACTGTGTGAGGTCCCAAGGTGCCTACTTTAAAGGGGACTGAGGAGTCATTGTTTCTTTTATCTTATATCTTCTTCACTAAATGTCTCTATTTTTCATACTACATGGTTGGATGCTTTCTGGACAGACAGTATTTTATATTAATTAAAATATAGTAATTTAAGACCTAACTTAAAATAATTAATTTATGTAAACATGAAAGTTTACCTGATATTAAAAGATATGAACTAGATCATATTGTTCAATAGCATATTAACCATGTTTGATATTTAAATATTGAAAACACATTTATCTTTAATTTATTCAAAATAATTTATTGATTTAGACAAACACTGCTGTAGGTATTGGGGACAAAGTTTTGAAGAAAAGAGACAATTTTTTTAGCCACATAGAGTTTATATTTTAATTGGAAGGGGTGGTGAGAGAGCAGGATAATAAATGAATGAATAAGTACATGTGTTATAAGCTAAGTAGTGTAAATTGCTAAAATTTAAAAAAAAATAAAGTAAGGAAGATTAAAAGTGCTAGGAATGGAGATATTTCTATTTTATATAGTGTTTGTAATTAAGGTATATAAGGTAATCGGGGAGGCCTCACTGTTATAATGTGATTTGAGCAAAAATCTGAAAGGAGTGAGGAAGTGAGCCATGTGGCTATATGGGGGCACAATAATGAGCGCAACGTTCCCAGGAACAGGAACGCTTGAAATATCCAAGAAACAAGGACACCTAGTCTGACTGGAGGGGGAGGGAGAAAGCAGGGCATTGACAGAGAGTGGGATCGGAGGGATAATTTCACAACAAGAGGCAATACTTCCTGTTCCAAAGAACCTATAGTTTTATAACAATAAATCTATTTTATAAGTTGTTTAGTGGCATTTTTTATATGCCAAGAATTATTCTAAGTGCTTAATATAAATAACATTTAATTCTTCTAATCATCTTATATATATATATAATCCTTTAAGAGGTCATATAATTAGACAAAGTCATGAAGCAAGAAATTTCCTGAATTGTCATTATATTTAATAGCAGATGTTTTACTTCATTGATTTTGAATTTTTTTGATCATTTATTCTTTTAAATTTATGTATTTTAATATTGTATTTGGGTGAAATAACCTGAGTCAGAGCGATATTTACCATGCAACTAACAGCAACCTTGTTTTTACTGGAGTGGCTAAAGCACACTACAAAATAGCATTCTAATGTCTGATTCATTGAGCTGCATTTATTTGTCATGGTGTGTGATAATGACACCATGTTTGCTTTCATGATCTGTTCTAATTTTATGTCCTGTACAAGTGTTTTCATGCTATATAAATCCAGCTCCAGGTTGAGTATCTGAACTCACAGATAAAAATTAATAAATTAATTATCTGAACTCACAAGTCAGATCTTTCCACTATAGAGAAATATACATTAGCTAGGTGAGCAAACAGAATACAAATTTGATTCTGAATTCATATTTTACCCAAACATAATTTCTTTTGATCAAACCATTTTCAGAACTGTTTTTCATTCAATGTATTTCTATCACTCCAAAACATAATGTGAATGGAAAACGAGAATCTGTGTTAATGTTTCATCAAAATTAGATCATAGAAGGAATTTTCCTATCGATGGATTTTATACAGTTTGGATAGATTGTTGATGAATCAGAAGGTTCTTTTGATTTAAACCCCAGTCATCGAAAACTCCTTCAAAAGTTTATACAGAAGTGACTTGCAATTTCTGATACCAGTGACAAATGACCTAAATCAAAAACACTGAATTTGCATATTCATAATACAATTTGAGTACTAATGCTTTTGACCACTAGGGAACTCTTGGCATAATTATGTTAATTCCCGATATGTTTCCCTATGTTCTTTCTATAGCAATGATTGCTTATAAGAAAGTTAATAGTTTACATTTAAAATGAAGTATGAAAATAAATAGCAATTTTTCCATAGAAACTTTATTATGTTCAAAAATATATTCACATAAGCAAATATCAAGGTAATTGACAGATTCTAGTTGAATTAGTACCAAGTGTTTTATTTATATTTAAATTGCCTTTAGATCAGAGTCACAATATTGTAACATTTCAGTGAAAAATGTATTGGCTATGTCCATAAAACAATACTGCAGTTCACTTGGCCAACTGAACAATCGATGCCATGGTTTCTTGATCAAATTTGACTGCAGCAATATGTGTAGATAAAGTAACAGACAAAATAAATGAATTAATATGCCCCTGTCCACTGCAACCTCAGAATAAAGCATTGACAATTATTAAGGAAGTTCTAATTCATCAGCGAATAATTAATAATTAATAATGTGAACATATAGAGAAACTGAAAAATAAATAATGTAAAAGCCACCTTTTGTTCAACTTACAGACATAAAATAAAATTTGAACATAAATGTCCCCATCAGATTACAAGAAAGTAATATGCACATCTCAATGTGTTTACACATTTATGTTCCCTTCTTTTTGAATAATCTAGGTAAATTCCTGTCATGGAGATATAAAAGTAACTTTCTCCAATTTACCCAAACAAGAACATCAAATATAGCTAATTGTAAAACATACAAAATATTTAATGAATTAAAAACACTATGACACAGTAAGGAATTACACTAAATTCCTCTTACTAAATATGGTGATTAAAGATAGAAAGGCGTTAGAGAAGTAATGAACAGAACAAATACATAAAAAAACATGTGAATAAGAGGTACTGTGTGGTAATAGTGTATTTCTTATAATAATGACTACAGTATTAAATTTAGAAGACCAACTTTATTTCATAGATTGGTTCAAATAAAAATAGTAATTTTATTTATTAATATGGGCTACTTAACAAAATGTTCTTACTGAACAAAAATAAAAGAATTGTTGAATAGGAGTCCAAGGTTCTGAAGCTTTGTTTTATAAAGGTTTTTGAGAACTTGCATGGGATCATGTGTGAGTGTCTCACTGGTAACCTTAAGAATAGGGAGTCATTGCTGCAGTTAAGAAAAGGAAGTTTTTGTTCAGCAAGAGCTAACTAGCATGAATAACAATGAGCTCATTAATCAAAACAATGTCAAAGTACTCCAAATATTTAGAAAGAAAATACATTTTTTGTATTAAAGGCCACATGTCAAAGAAGATAGTGGTAAAAAAAAGGGGACAAGAATTTAAAAAAGAAAGAATCACAAAAAGACACAGTGAAATAAGTTTGCATACTTTTGTGCCTCACCTTTACTGGGGCCAGAGGACACTCGATCAGTCCTAGCTTGGCCATCCTTTGTCATTACAAACCTTAACTATTAAATCTAAAATTATATAAGGTTGTGTGCATTTTATATTGTACCAAACACATCTCCCACCATTTCCAAAAGAAAAACAAACCAAAACAACCCTTCGTGGCCATATTATTTAAGATTGATATAATGAACTATGGCTTGCTGTTGCTGCTTCACAATACTGTGTGTAACAGCTTTTGTTAAGAGAATAATTGGGCTGAGGAGAGGGTTTGTAGCCCCTGACTCCTCATTTGTGCTTATCTAGATTTTCTACAAAGCCTGGAGGATCTACAGTTTCCACAGTAGGTGAAGCCTAAAGTTGAGGAATTATCTTAAATGCAGCCTTTCTGCCCATCAAGGAGTCTGTTTTCTTTCTTCTACTAATTTTTGTAATATTGGCCAATCTTTCTGATAGACTTCCTGTACTTTTCTAACTGTGCTTCAATAACCTTGCCAAGATGCAAAATTTAGGGGTGATTGCCTGATCATTTTTCTTGCTGAGCCTGGCTCACCAGCCTAAACTCTGTATTCTACTCCCTCAATTAGAGTTAATTGATCAGTTTTCCTTGTTTTCACTTTATTTTTTCTCCTGCAGAATTTCTCCATGGAGGATACTAGTATACCTAAGACCAGATGTCCTAAGTTATGTGGAAGATGGCTAATGCCTAAAAAATTCCTCAAAACCCATGACTAACCTATACCTGCTGCCTCTATAGCCTATATTTTACCTGCCAAATCACATTTTATATTTCAGAATGCATTTTCATTCCAAAACAGTATGTAATTACAGAATGTTTTAATCATATTTAAGTAAAAGGAAATAATCATCTCCCTAGGTTTTTACAATAATTCATTCTAAATCACAAAATTAGGGGAGAATGTATATTTTGCTAGGATTATGAATTTTAATGAAGTATGACTTACAAAATTCCTTAAATTTAGTGAAATATCTAAACTGAAACATCTAGTAAAGCATGAACTAATGATATTTTGTATAGATATCTCTGCCACTTTACATTGAAGACATTTTTATTTCCTCTAAATCAGCATCTTCAACAAAATTAACAAGACAGAGAAAGATTTAATATTGATACTATAAATTAACCAAAAGCACATATCTGAATTATAGCTTGTAATGTATAAAGGAGCTGTAGTGAATGATGAAAACATTTTTTCCTGCAAAATCCAATTAAAAAATCATGACCTTAAAGACTGAATCACTATCAGGGGTGTCCAGCCTGCAACACACATGCAGCCCAGGATGGCTGTGAATATGACCCAACCCCAAATCATAAATTTACTTAAAACATTATGAGGTTTTTTTTGTGTGATTATGTGTCACAATTTTTTTAATGTGTGGCCCAAGACAACTCTTCTTCTTCCATTGTGGCCTAGAGATGCCAAAAGTTTGGATATCCCTAATTGTCAGGTTGATTATTTCCATATATGAGCAGCAAATGATTGTTCTTTGTAAATTAATAGATGAATAAATAAAAAAAGTGTCATGACGACCTTGTTTTATTCATGTCTTTTTCAATAAAATATATATGGACTATGTACTGAATGACCAAGTGTTTCATATTACCAAAGAGTTGATCATCTTTGTGAAAAATTTTATTATGTAGCTTTTGTATTGCTCTACTGCATTGATTTTGTTAGAGCATGACAATTTATATTCTACATTTACACACTTGTGAAAGCAGCATATAGTCAAATTTAAAAGAATATCATTTATTTTTTAATGCCATGTCTATTTGGATACATTTTGAGCAGTGTATATTTGGAACTGTTGAGTCTAATTCCTTTCCTATCAACTTCGGTATCTTTTTTCTGATGGACTAAATTTGATTACACATCAGGTGAATACTATTGATGAGTAGACCAGATTCAATTCCAGCATGTTCCATTTTTGTCAACAAATAATCTAGAAACACATTATTCTTTACATCCCATTGTACCTTAACTGAGCAAATTTCAAATTGCGAAGTAATGTTAGCTATCCATTAAATTGACAGCAGGGGTTCATGGATTTAATTTTCTGATGCTATATATCTTAGAAAATAAATGAAGAGAAGGTAACTTTAATCCTTAAACAATAAATAAAATATGATGAGCAAAGAGAATTGTAATATTGCATCAACGCATTTGATATTGGCTATGATAAATTTTAGATTTAGTTTCACCTATTCATAATTATTTTATAATTATGACAAATGTCAGGATGGGTAGTTATCTAAAGTCTGTAAAGTTCATTTTTATGTGTTTTAGCTTTAACCCAGAAAGAAATAGGGTGATAGATAATCACACATGTATACACACACGTATCTACTAAATTATCCCATCTACTATATTTAGAGAAAGTTCATATGTTTGCTATTTATGAAAGAAAATAATAATGATTTTTTGTGAAATAAAACTGTTATTTAGCATAAATTAATTTCATATTTTTAAATTTTGCTTTACAGATACTGAATTTTTTACTAATTGAAAGATTTGTGGCAACCCTAGGCTGAACAATTCTACTGACGCCATTTTTTCCAAGTGCATTTTCTCACTTGTGTCACATTTTTGGTAATTCTCATAATATTTGAAACTTTTTTGTTATTATTATGTTTACTATGGTGATTCGTGATCAGTGATCTTTGATATTATCATTGTAGTTGTTTTAAGGTGTCATGAACCACCATGTGCATAAGACAGGGAACTTAATTGATAAATGTGTATATTCTGACTATTCCACTGATTAGCTATTTCCTTGTTTCTCTCCCTCCCCTTAGGCCTCCCTATTCCCTGAGACACAACAATATTGAAAGTGGGTCAATTAATAAGTCTACAGTGGCCTCTAAGTGTGCAAGTAAAAGGAGGAATCACTATCTCTCACTTTAAATCAAAAGCCAGAAATGATTACGCTTAATAAGAAACACATTTCCAAAGCCAAAATAGGCTGAAAGCCAGGCATCTTGCACCAAACAGCCAAGTTGTGGATGTTTAAAAAAAAAAAGTTCTTGAAGGAAATTAAAAGTGCTACTCCAGCAAACACAGAAATGATAAAAAAAGTGAAATAGCCTTATTGGGAGTATGGAGAAAATTTTAGTGGTCTAGATAGAAGATCAAACCAACCATAACATTCCCTTAAACCAAAGTCTAATCCAGAGCAGGCCCTGCCTCTCTTTAATTCTATGAAGTCTGAGAGACATAAGGAAGCTGCAGGAATAAAAGTATGAAGCTAACAAAGTTTGGTTTGTGAGGTTTAAGGGAAAAAAGTTGTTCTCATAATATAAAAGTGCAAAGCAAAGCAGCAGTATTGATGTAGAAGCTGCAGCAAGTTATCCACAAGATCTAAGATAATTAATGGAGGTGACTACACTAAACAACAGAAGAGTCGATTGATGAAGCAAATTCTTATTGTCTTATTTTAAGAAATTGCTACAGCCACCCCAACCTTCTGCAACCAGCAGTGTAATAAGTGAGCAGCCATCGACACTGAGACAAAACATTCCACCAGCAAAAGGATTATGAATTGCTGAAGGCTGACTTCATGGTTGGCAATTTTTTAGCAGTAAAGGAGTTTTAAATTAAGGCATACACACTGTCTCTTTGGACATAATGCTATTGCACACTTATTAGACTAAAATGTAACTTTTATATGAAATGGGAGACCAAACTTTATTGTGGTGGTCTGGAACCATACCTGCAATGTCTCTGAGGTATGCCTTTATATATAGCTCATAAATAGCTATATATCTAATTTTAAACTTCTATATAAAAGAAAATGCCATAAATCAGATTTTTGGTTCATGCATGTCTCTTTCTTATTTTCTACTTCCACTCTATTTTTCCAAGGTTGTATTAAGATCTAAAAAGTGGAATAGTAAACAAACATATGCATTATACAAAAAAACCCCAAAAACTTCTTAAAATGTTTCCAATTATAGTTCCCATCTGATGATTCTTGCATTGTACCATCATCCTCCCTCTCCTTAAAATTTTATACTTACTCTATCATACCAAAAACATTTTAATCATGTATCTAAAACTATAGTGACTTTTAATATTACAATATTTTATTTATTGCCAATTTCATTTTCTTCTAAGACCCGCTGCTTTTCTTGACTTGTTTATTCTTAGCAGTGAGTGGCACAATAAATTTTACTGGAAAGTAAAAATTTAAATTTCATTAAGAGACTCTGCATATGTATGTGTACACAATAATCCCTCTTTATGATATAGAAGCTGCAGCAAGTTATCCAAGTCCATCTAAGATGATAAATGAAGGTGGCTACAATAAACAACAGAAGAGCTGATTGATGCATCAAACTTTATTATTGGCTTAAAAACATAAATGCATATTCAGATTCAGCTGGCCATATATGGTATCTAGGAGACACATTCATACTCATGGAGAATATAATAAAATATGAGCTTACTTTGAATAGTACACATCACATTTTTCTTGCAATAGTGTCGTGTTCACATAAAAATCTCAGTGTTTAGATGTAGTTGTAAGTAATTTAAAAAGAAATAAGGAGTATTTTCATTTCTAGCAATATGATTACCTGGTAACCTGATGAAATATCTCTAAATGTCAACCTCACAAACTTTGTGCCAATGAAAACTAAAATCCTAGTTTACCCAGATGAGAAAATTACCTCTTTGTTCAAGCTTTTGCTTAGTCTTGCCCTCTGCATAGCATATATTTTTGATATAGTTTGTGAAACAGAACACTAAAGCCAGCATTTACCCAAAGTAGGCAGTGTAATAGGATAGAGCACCTGTGTCTGCGCCTTTTACAAAACTAGGAAGACAAAGGTTATACTCCTGGTTTATGAAATCAGGGTTCCATACAAAAGGAAAGGAAAAAATTATCAGAAGGATATTTGAAGATTTGGAATTTTTTTCAAAACCTATAAGAAATTCTGATCCATAGATCTCAATACAATTGGTGAAATATAAATAAGAATAAATCCATACCTAGAGCATAAAAATAAAATGATAGATTGAAAGAAAGAGATGAAAGAAAGAAAGAAAGAAAGAAAGAAAGAAAGAAAGAAAGAAAGAAAGAAAGAAAAGAAAGAAAGGAATATAAAGAGCAGATAGGTGGGGGGAGGAGGGAGGACAGAATAGCTTCCAATGAAGTATCATATTTATTGTTATTTGCTTTCTCATCACTGGAAATTGGAAGATAATTAAATAATATATTTTTTAATTTTCTGAGAGAATATGACTTTTAACCTAGAAATTAATTATTTTAAATAATAAAACAGTAACCCTGGCCAGGTGGTTCAGTTGGTTAGAGCATCATCCCATACACCAAAATATTTGCAGGTTTAGCACCCTGTCGGGATGCAGGTAGAAGCAACTGACCTGAGTTTTTCATTCATATCATGTTTCTCTCTTTCCCTAACCCTTTCTTCTTCTCTAAAATCAATAAACATTATCTTTGAGCAATGATTAAAAGTAACTTTTAATAATAGAACAACAATAAATTTATTTTCAGAAAAATGAAAAGATTTTGCTATCAACAATCCTCATTAAAGACCATTTTTAAAGCTGCTTTCTAGAAGGAAAACATTCAAAGGTAGAAAATGTTGAGAAAAGAAAACTTAAAAATGATAAATAATGAATGTGTGGTGTAATTATACCTTGGTGCAATGAAATAAAGGACAAAAATACTGTACTCTAAATGTTATGCTGTTTACAGGCTTCTTATACTTTCCATATCAGGAAGGTCTCAAAGTTAGTTTGAACCAATGACTAAATAATGTCATTAAGAAACAACTTTTTTATAGCTATAATATGGATGGATGCATGAATATGAATATAAGTACAGATATATATAACAGCGAGTGCTGGATATTTCAATGAATCTCATACATTGTTCTGTATATAAATTCCATCAGTTTCTTTTTTTCTATTTAACTCAATTTTGCACTCCCATGCTCCTTTTTTCCCAGGTTATAAGCAGACATTCTTTTTTCTCCCCGCCCCCCCTCATCTGAGCATACGCTTTTCAATTTTTTGGAGAGGAAAGAAAGAGGGAGAAACAGAGGGAGAAAAGCACTGATGTGAGTGAGAAATATAATGAGTGCCTTTTATGGGCACCCTGACTAGGAACTGAACCCACAACCTAGGCATGTACCCTGACAGGGAATGGAACCTGTGACCTTTCAGTTTGTGGGATGAAACCCAACCAACTGAGCCATACCTTTCAAGGCTACATTGCATTTATTTTAAAGATTCCTTTATTGATTTGAGAGAGAGAACATCAATTAATTTTTCCTCTTTTTTTTTTTTAAAGATTTTATTTATTTTTTTAGGGAGAGGGGAAAGCAGGGAGAGAGTGAGAGAAGCATCAATGTGTGGTTGAGTCTCATGCGTCCCCTACTGGGGACTTGGCCCATACCCAGGCATATGCCCTGACTGGGAATCAAACCTGCAATTCTTTGGTTCATAAGCTGGCACTCAATTCACTGAGCCACACCAGCCAGGGCTAGCCTACGTGCATTTTTAATGAAAGGTAAACTATGTTGCTAACTCAATGACTTTTTTTTTTGTCGGGGGAGGGTTTGATCAATAAGTCTACTACTGTCTTTGTCTGAAAAAACTTCATGGAAAAACTTCATGTGGTTTGGTTTACTAACTCTCAGCAGCCTATGCCTGAGCTCTTAGGCAACCTGTCTTCTTCTGAGCTACCTAATCTTTCTTCTGGGCAAGAGACAATTTGGGACACTTCTAACTCTTCCTTTATTTATTTATTTTTTAAATGTCAACATAAAAGGGTTTATTTTGTTGGAATGGATGATTGTCTTTGTTGACAGTATTTTTTTCTTTATTTTTTTATTGTACTTTTTCTTTCATTACCATTTAGCCCCCTTAAACACCCCCCCACAATCACCACACTGTTGCTCATGTCCAAGAGTCTTGTTTCCTTTTTTCTCAATCCTTCTACCCCCTAACCTACCCTCCATCCCACTTAGCTGTCCTTGCGGCCTCTATCTATGAGTCTGTGTCTCTGTTAGTTCAGTTTGTTCATTAGATCCCAGATATGAGTGAAATCATACAGTATTTGTCTTTCTCTGACTGCTTATTTCACTTTGCATAATGTTCTCCAGGCCCATCCATACTATCGCAAAAGGTACATTCTTCTTTTTTTATATCTGAGTACTATCCCATTGTGTAAATGTCCCACAGCTGTTTTATCCACTTATCTATCGATGGACACTTAGGGTGCTTCCATATCTTGGTGACTGGAAATAACACTGCAATGAACACAGGGGTGCTTATGTTCTTTCAAATTAGTGTTTTGGGTTCCTTCGGGTATATTCTCAGAAGTGGGATCCCTGGGTCAAAAGGGAGATCCATACTGTTTTCCACAGTGGCTCCACCTGTCTGCATTCCCACCAAGAGTGCAAAAGAGTTACTCTTTCCCCTCATCCTTACTAGCACTTGATTGCTGATTTATTGATGATAGCTGTTCTGACCCATGTGAAGCGATATCATTAAGGTTTTAATTGCACTTATCTGATAATGATGTCGAGCATCTTTTCATACGTCTATTGGCTGTCTGTATGTTCTCTTTGGAGAAGTGTCTATTCAGGTCCTTGGCCCATGTTTTAATTGAGTTTTTTATTTCTTTGATGTTGAGTTTTATAACTTTTTTATAAATTTTGGATATTAACCCCTTATCAGATATGTCAATGAATATGTTCTTTCATTCTGTGGTCTGTCTTTTTATTTTGTTGACATTTTTCTTTATTGTGCAAAAACTTTTCAGTTTGATGTGGTCACATTTGTTTATTTTCCCCCTTGCCTGGGGAGACATATCCAATAAAATATTGTTATGAGGAATGTCCAAGATTTTGCTGCCTATACCTTTTATACTTCTTTCTTAGGTTCTCCCCATAAACTTGATTCTATTGTATAGCAGTATAAGTTTTCCTGTACACTTCCTACATCATGTCTGGAGATATATGCTTCTTTATGTATGAAGAGAATTGTTTCTTGTAAGCATCTTTATCTTCTCCCATTAGGCAATACATATAATCTGAACGTTCTGACCCATGATGTGCTTCCAATGTACTTCTCCATTTCATTCCTTGCTTTTTAATCATAACCAGGGAATTATTTGGTAACATGAGGGATAGACAAGCCTCCATCCACAGCTCCCTTCAGGGCCCCTAACACTTTATTTTCAGTAGTAGTTCTGGCAAATTCTGCATCCAAATAGCAGATGAAGTCGCTAGTTGGCCACCCATGCTTTCCCCATTGTACTGGCCTGCTGTGGGCCTGCAGGCTTGTCAGTAGGTTTGGCATGGACAAGATCTATGACAGCCAGGGGAGGTGACTGGACTCAATGACTTTTTTATCTCACTCCTCTGCTTTTTGTAGTCACAGCTTCGTTCTAAGGTCATTTCTGTGTTGTCATAACTTCTAGTGACATATTTTGTATTCATCCTAATTGTTTTTAACTATTACAAAATTAAAGCTTGTGAGTTTTATTTTGATCAGGACAACTTAAATTAAACACCTAAACTGAACCAACACTGGTGCATTAGGGTGGAATTACACTGCTTAACATAGGCTAAATAAGTGTTTGAAAAATGAGTTACTTCAACTCAAACTGTACGATCACTTTAATGAGAGGAAATAATTATTCTCTACAAGAAGTTTAAATGGGAGGGGAGAGTGGGAATTGGAAGTCAACAAATAATCTTTTTACATTGATGCTAATCCAAGAATGTTTTGTAGATGAGTCACAGTCTATTTTTTGTTACTAAATTGTGATAAAATATGTAAAGAAAATGGGAAAATTTCTTTTTAAATTGTAGAGTAATTTGAAGTTCTGGAACATGCAAGCCTGAGATGAGGGGGTGTATTTAATTAGAGAGAGCATGAGCTCATGAGCTCAAGTGGTTTTGAACTTTCTTGGTGAAACATAGGTAGTAACTGTATACTAGCCATGTGCAATAGAATCATGTTAAAACATGATATTTTAGGGTTATTTGTAAACTATGACCCCATTTCACTGAAAAAATCATTTAAATTTATATACAGTGATACCTCTGTACTCATCAACTTCAGAACTCATCAAATCTGGTACTCATTGCATTTTGATGAAGAAAAAAAGTATTTCAACACTGAGTGCTTGCTTGCCAAATGTTGCACTTGCTAGAACTTGTGAGCCATGACGCCACCCTGCAAGAGAAAAATGCTTCATTAATTGTCGTTTGCTTGCTACTCATCAGAGCAAATTAATGATGAATATTGAGGTGTAAAAAATTGATAACACTAACTGCTGATTAAGAATTAAAGAAATAGGATGGTGGTACCATAGGTGGGAGCTGAGCCTACTTGGTCCTGCGCTAGTCTGGATTTTTAGAAGGACTTTCAATGTCAAACCTGAACAGTCAACTTAATCTTCGCTGATGTGAAGGTATAGAAACCAAGGCATACAGAAGATGCTTCACAGAGTCTAGTAAACGGGGTTTATAAGTGGAAGCAAAAAGACTCTTTGTGTGTCTCCTGTCGCAGCTGTGAGACCAGACATAAACTGCAACTTTGGTTCTCCCTCCTGCCTTGGAGCCAGAGACCCTAGCTGCATGCAGGAATCTTCAAGCCGCTTGAACACAGAAGGGAAGAGGAGTCTGTGTGTTTTTTTGCAGGGGGAAGCTTGGGGGTTCCATTGAGACTGTGAGACTCAGGCTGTGCACTCACAGTGAGCAGCACTTCCACTGTCGCAGCACCAACCTGGAGAGCTCAGGATAGGGGCTCAGGCTGCAAAAGGGACCATGTCACCCCACCTAGGTCTTTCAGACACCTATAGGTTGAAGCCAGCAATGACTTTGAGAAATATTTCGTTCCTTGGGGAAGTTTTATGCAGAGTCCCTGGCAATGACTCAGTTGGGGAGTGTGGGTCCTTCAAGGAGACTAATAAGAGGAACTGTAATGTAGAAAAGCAAAGACCCCATGCGCAGCTGCTCTGCCAGCTGAGAGATCAGATTGAAATCACAGCAGCTGAGATTCCTCCCCTTAGAACTGTGGGGCCATAATTGTACCAGCCATCTCCAGCTCATAACAATAGGGATGGAGACTGTGGGGTATCTGGTGGTGGGAAGCAGTGTGATTCCACCACACCTGTGAAAATCACAGATTGCATATTCAGTAGGAAACTCTTCTATGCTTTGGGGGCTAGACTGAAGAGTTTACTATATGAGCTCAGACTAAAAGAGAAACCACATTGCTAGAATAAAGCCTCTGAGGGTGGCAGACTGCAGTGAAAACTCTGCAAATAAAGGGAAATTCTGATTGCTGGGGAGACACAGGGTGGAGACCAAAACAGAGTTTTAACAAATGCAAGAAAATTGAAATCATATCAAGCATTTTCTCAGGTGACAATGACATGAAATTAGAAGTCCCCCTCAATAAAAAGACTCAAAACGCTCAAACACTTGGAGGCTAAATGGCATGCTATTATATAATGAATGAGTAACTAATGAGATCAAGGAGGAGATCAAAAAACATCTGGACATAAATGAAAATGAACACACAACAACCCAGAATCTATGGGACACAGCGAAAGCAGTCCTGATAGGGAAGTTTGTAGTACTGCAGGCCTACCTCAAGAAGCAAGAAAAATCTCAAATAAAAACGTTAACACTACACCAAATAGAACTAAAAAAACCACAACAAACAAAGTCCAAACAAGTAAAAGAAAAGAAATAATCAATATTAGAGCAGAAACCAATGACATAGTCTAAAACAACAATACAGAATGTCAGTGAAACCAGGAGCTGGCTCTTCAAAAAGATTGATGAATCTTTAACCAGACTCATGAAAAGAAGGAGAGGATCCAAATAAATAAAATCAGAAATGAAAGAGGAAAAATAACAACTGATATCACCGAAATGCAAGGGATTGCCAGAAATTACTATGAAAAATTATAAATGAAGAAATTGGTCAACCTGGATGAAATGAATGCATTTCAAGAAACACACAATCTCCCAGAACTGAAGCAGGAAGAAACAGGAGACTGAATAGGCCAGTAACAATGAATGAGATCAAAACAATAATCAAAAAATTCCCAGGGCAAAAAAGCCCTGGACCAGATGAATTCCCAGGAGAAGAGTTTTACAAATCATTCAAAGAAGAACGAACACTAGTCCTTCTCAAACTATGCAAAATGTTTCAGAAAAAGAGAAGACTTCCAAGCTATTTCTATGAGGCTAGTATTATCCTAATTCCAAACAAGATAAAGACACAAAAATGTCCCTAATGAATGTAGATGCCAAAATCCTTAACAAAATACTAGCAAACATGATCCTTTAATATAGCAAAAAGATCGTATACCATGATCAAGTGGGATTTATCCAAGGGAAGCAAGGTTAGTACAATATTTGTAAATTAATAAATGTGATACATCCCATAAACAAAATGAAAGACAAAAATAATCATATCAATAGATGCAGAAAAAGTATTCAGTAAAACCAGCACCCATTAAAGATAAAAAATCTTAGCAAAATGTGAACAAATGGATAACATAATAAATGCCATATATGAATAACCTACAGCTAATATCATTCTCAATGGCCCAAAACCAAAAATGTGCCTCTTAAGAACAAGACAGGATGTCTGCTTTACCACCATTATTCAACTTAGTACTGGAAGCCTTAGTCATAGCAATCAGTCAAGAAGAAATAAAAGGCATCCAAATTGGTTTTTTTTTGAGGAAGACAAGGTAGTGGCTGCAGCTACAACTGACCACTGTTGCAGCTGACTCCTAATTCCTGCCTCACTGCTGTTTGCTCTCTCAAAGGAACAGTCATTCAGCAAGCTGTGCTACAGCAATGGTTTTTGAAGATAACAGAAAAACATCCATGGAACCAGAGGTGGCAATTCACCAAATTAGAATTACTCTAACCAAACAGAATGTAAAGTCTTTGGAGAAGATATGTCCTGACTTGATCAGAAGCACAAAGGGAAAAAAAAAATCCCAAAGTGAAAGAACCAGTTTGATGTCCCCTAAGACTTTGAGAATCACTACAAGAAAATCTCCTTGTGGGGAGGGTTCTAAGACTTGTGATTTATTTCAGATGAAGATCCACACGTGATTCAGTGACTTGCACAGCCCTTCTGAGGTCGTTAAGCAGATTCTTAATCAGTATTGAACCAGAAGTCAAGGTTGAACACACCATTGCAGATGCTTAAATCAACCTTTTAAATAAATTGACTATCAGTTGTTACAAAAATAATTGGAAAGGAGGAAGTCAAGCTTTCATTATTTGCAGATGACATGATAATGAACATAGAAAACACTGAAGATTCCATCAAAAAACTACTAGACCAAATAAGTGAATTTGACAAAGTAGCAGGATACAAAATTATTTCTGAGAAATCTATAGCATTTTTATATTCCAAAAATGAGCTATCTGAAAGAGAAATTTAAAATTAAGATACCTTAGAATAAATTTAACCAAAGAGGTAAAGACCTCTTCTTGGAAAACTACAGGGCACAGAAGAAAGAAAAAATGAGGAAGACACAAATAAGTGGAAGTACATACCGTGTTCATGGATTGGAAGAATTAATGTCATTAAAATGTCCATTTTCCCCAAAGCAATCCATATGTTGAATGCAATTCTTAATAAAATACAAACAGCATATTTCACAGAACTAGAACAAATATTCCAAAAATGTATATGTAACCAGATAAAACCCTAAATAGCCTCAGCAAATTTACAAAAGAAAAACAAAGCTGGAAGTATCACAACTCTTGATATCAAACTATACTATAAGGCCACTGTAATATAAATGATCTGGCACTGGCATAAGAACAGACATAAATCAGGAGAGAAAATGGTGGAGGAGTGAATGGGAGTCACGCTGACCTCTTCCCAAGACCAAACTAGAATTGGGACTAAATGGTGGAGTAATCACCTGGAAAGCAGTGGAGTGACAGTGGTAGAGGAGCCTGGGTGCCGCGGACAGTGGATTCGACTCTCACACATCGCAACGGGTGAGAAGTGCAGTGGAGGCTCTAGAGGGTGGGCTGGGTGCCCACGGGCACTAGCACCAGAGGGACATTGAAACGGCCAGTTAGTTTCCCCCGAGAAGAATGGGGTCTGAATCATAAACAGGGACCCCTAAACTACAGCAGCTAAAGCCGAGAAAATACAGACAAAACGCAACCCTGAAGAGCTTAGGGGCGCTCTCTGCCAGAGACAGGTGGCTGGGGATGCAAAGAGACATTTAAAGGGCCAATGCAAAAATTGCAGTGGCAGCCACCCTCCTTGATCTCTGGGTAGAGGCGGCCGCAGGGTGGGCTGGTGCCTGGGAAAAGACTGGTGAGGAAAACTTTGTGAAGAGAACTGACATGGTGGCCGGTGGAGCCCGGGTGATAACTCACCTCCCACTCTGCAGCTACCATCTCGCTCAGGCATAAGGGAATCAATTAACCTGCCTTTTGTGCGCTCCGCACACAGCTTGTACGCCAGTGAGCTACGGGGCTGAGTGCAGACTGGCTGGGAGAGCCTTGAGGAGAGACTGGAGACGGAGGCATTGGGGAAAGAACGGGAGGAGGAACCGGGGAGTCCCGACTCCCGCCCCGTTCTGTAGTCTCCATTGTGGGCTGGAAAGGCGCGCCCCCAAAGAGGCAGAAGCGGGGCGCACATGAACCAGACTGCCTGCGATTGAAACTCAGTCTGCACAAGGGGTGGATCCTTTGGCCGAAGGGGTCACAGAACTGCTTGAAGGCCTCTAAGGAGAGTCTGGAAACGGAGGCGTTAGGGAAAGAATGGGAGGAGGAACCGGGGAGTCCCGACTCCTTCTCCTTGCTGTGGTCTCCATTGCGCGGGAAGAGGCCACACCCCCAAGGAGCCAAAAGCTGAAAAGCACACATAGACACCCCAAAAACACCCAGTGCAGGGGCGCACACTTGCGCTGAGTGATCGGCGAGGGTTGGTGACCGTGTGTGTGACCTGCGCGGACTGGTGAACGCTTGCACCGGCCAGCAAGGCCTCCCACAGATTGGCACCCATATGGCCTGCGAGGGAGTGCACAGAGGGGCAAGGGCAGGTGTAAATTGACCTGCCCGCCCGGGATTGCGGAGCAGCCCACAAAATTAGTAGATCCCCAGCCGAAGGGGTCACAGAGCTGCCCAGAGTCCCTGGAGGAGAGACTGGAGACAGCATTAACCGGAGAGTCCTGGAGCTGACTTCCTCCCATTTCCGTAGTCCCCATTTGGTGAGGGCAAGCAACGCACCCAAAGAGCCAAAAGTGGGGAAAAAACACAATAGAAGACCCTAAACTGACCAGTGACAGGGAGCTCGCCAGCCAGGGGGGCCAGACGAGTATGCAAGGTCACGAGTAAGCCCCCTGGTCTGGGGCAAGCACTTGCGAGCCCAGGCAGACGGGGGATCCTGCCGCGCCAGGAGCGCGCTCAAAGAATCAGCGTGAGAGTGCAGAGAGATCCCAAAAAATAGCCCAGCCCTGACTGAAGGGTCACAGAGCTGCCCCAGGCAGGAGTCAGACACAGACAGTAGACTCCTGGAAGGCTCAAACAAACAACCCAAGGTCCTATAGGGTCAACAACTGACATCATCAGAGGCAAGCCCAGAAAGAAAAGGACAAAAATACTTAACAGACTCTCACAAAAATGGTAAGAAAAAGAACTTCCCCTCAAATGAGTGGAAAAGGGGACTCCCCACAGAGAGAGCTAAGTGAAATAAAGGCAACGGAACTATCAGATACTGAATTCAAAACAATGGTTCTAAGGAAGCTCAATGAGCTCAGACAGCTCAAAGAGAACTATGAGAAACTGCAGAGAAACTATCAGGATCTTACAGCAAACTATACCAGCCTGGAAAAGGACAAAGAAACTATCAAGAAGACACAAGAGGATATGAAGAATACCATTTCTGAATTGAAGAACACAGTAGAAGGAATCCAAAGCAGGCTGGATGAAGCTGAGGATAGAATCAGTGAGATGGAGGAGAAGGTAGAAAGAAGCTCCCAGAAAGAACAAGAAATGGAAAAAAAGACTCCAAAAGAATGAAGAGGCATTTAGGGAAATGCAGGACAACCTGAAACGCAATAATATCCGTATAATAGGGATACCAGAAGGAGAAGAAGAGGAGCAAGGGGTAGAGAACCGCCTCAAAAAGTAATGATGGAAAATTTCCCTAATTTGAGGAGAGAAAGACTCTCATGAATCCAGGAGGCACAGAGCACGCCACTCAAGAGAGACTCAAAGAGGTCCACTCCAAGACACATCATCATTAAAATGGCAAATGTCAAAGACAAAGAGAGAATCCTCAAGGCATCAGGGGAGAAGGAGAAAATAACATACAAGGGGGCCCCGATACGCCTAGGAGCTGACTTCTCAACAGAAACACTACAAGCCAGAAGGGAATGGCAACAAATATTCCAAGCCATGAAAAGCAAGGGCCTGCAGCCAAGGCTGCTCTATCCAGCTTGGCTCTCCATTAAAATAGAAGGGGAAATACGGAGTTTCCCAGACAAGAGACGGCTAAAAGAATACATCTCTACCAAACCAGCACTCCAAGATATGCTAAGGGGACTGGTTTAAGCACATGAAGGAAAAGAATGAGACAGAGAGGAACACAGGTACAAAGAGAAAAGATGAGTAAGTTTCTATCAGTAATATCTCTCAATGTGAATGGACTCAATGCCCCAATCAAAAGACTCAGGGTAGCTGAATGGATAAGAAAACATGACCCACACATATGCTGCCTACAAGAGACCCACCTCAGAGCAAGAGACCTACACAGATTGAAAGTAAAGGGATGGAAAATAATATTCCAAGCAAATGGGCATGAGAAAAAGGCTGGGGTTGCCATACTTGTATCAGACAAAGTAGATTTCAAAACAAAGAACATAAAAAGAGACCCAGAGGGACATTTTATAATACTTAAAGGAAGAATCTATCAAGAAGACATCAACATTGTAAACTTATATGCTCCCAATATAGGAGCCCCCAAGTTTATAAGGAAATCATTGGATGACTTCCAAAAAGATATAGACAGCAACACACTGATAGTAGGGGATTTCAACACCCCACTGTCAAAAATGGACAGTTCCTCCAAAAAAAACATCAATAAGGATATTGTGGAGCTGAATGAGGCACTGAGTCAAATAGACTTAACTGACATATATATAACTTTATATCCCAAAGAAGAAAAATACACATTCTTTTCAAATGCTCATGGCAGTTTTTCATAGATAGACCACATGATAAGACACAAAGCAAGCCTCAGCATATTCAGGAAAATTGAAATAATACCAAACTTTTTCTCGGACCACAAGGGATTGAAACTGGAAATCAACGTCAAAGGGAAACTTCAAAAACTTGCAAACTCATGGAGACTGAGCAGTACACTATTAAACAATGAATGGGTAAATAATAAGATAAGAGATGAAATAAAAAAATGGAAACAAATGAAAATGAACAGACAACAGTCCAAAACCTATGGGACACAGCAAAGGCGGTCCTGAGAGGGAAGTTCATAGGAATACAGGCTTACCTAAGAAAGATAGAAACATTTCAAATAAAAGACCTAACACTACAACTTCAAGAACTGGAGAAACAACAAATAAATCCCAGAGCAAGGAGAAGGAAGGAAATAGTCAAGATTAGAGCAGAACTGAATGACATAGAGACAAAAAGAACAATTCAGAGGATCAACCAATCCAGAAGCTGGTTCTTTGAAAAGATTAATAAAATTGACAAGCCTTTAAGCAGACTCATCAAGACAAAAAGGGAGAGGACCCAAATTAATAATATCAGGACGAAAGAGGAGAAATAACAACTGATACCACAGAAATACAAAGGATTGTCAGAAACTATTATGAACAATTATATGCCAAGAAATTTGAAAATCTGGATGAAATGGACAAATTTTTAGAAAAGTATAATCTTCCAACACTGAGGGAGGAAGAAACAGAAAGCTTGAACAGACCAATAACAGCTGGGGAAATTGAAGCAGTAATCAAGAAACTTCCAGCACACAAAAGCCCAGGGCCGGACGGTTTCCCAGGAGAATTTTTCAAAACATTTAAGGAAGAGCTAACCCCTGGCCTTCTCAGACTATTCCAAAAAATCCAAGAGGAGGGGAGACTCCCAGACTCTTTCTATGAGGCCAGCATCACCCTGATCCCAAAACCAGAGAAAGACCCTACAAAGAAAGAAAACTACAGGCCAATTTCGCTGATGAACATAGATGCTAAAATCCTCAACAAAATATTGGCAAACTGCATCCAGCAATACATTAAAAAGATTATCCACCACGATCAAGTGACATTCATCCCAGGCATGCAGGGATGCTTCAATATACGCAAATCAGTAAATGTGATACATCACATAAATAAAAGACAAAAACCACATGATCATCTCGATAGATGCAGAAAAAGCATTCAATAAGGTACAGCACCCATTTATGATCAAAACACTCAGCAAAATGGGAATAAATGGGGCATTCCTCAATGTAATAAAGGCCATACATGAAAAACCTACAGCAAATATCATACTCAACGGGCAAAAACTGAAAGCTTTCCCACTAAGATTGGGAACACGCCAAGGATGCCCGCTCTCACCGCTTCTTTTCAACATCGTATTGGAAGTCCTAGCCACAGTGGTCAGACAAGAGAAAGAGATAAAAGGCATCCAAATAGGAAAGGAGGAAGTAAACCTATCATTTTTTGTAGATGACATGATAGTGTACATAGAGAACCCTGTAGACTCTACCAAAACACTCCTCAACCTAATAAGTGAATTTGGCAAAAAAGCAGGATACAAAGTCAACATTCAGAAATCAAAGGCATTTTTGTACACCAGCAATGCAATAGAAGAAGAAGAAATCAGAAAAAATATACCATTCGATATAGCAAGAAGAAAAATAAAGTACCTAGGCATAAATTTAACCAAAGACCTAAAAGACCTGTACGCAGAAAACTATACAACATTGAAGAAAGAAATTAAGGAAGACACAAATAAATGGAAGCATATACCGTGCTCATGGATTGGAAGAATTAATATCCTCAAGATGTCCATACTACCCAAAGCAATTTATAGATTCAACACAATCCCTATTAAGATACCAATGACATATTTCACAGAAATAGAATAGACATTTCAAAAATTTATATGGGATCAAAATCGACCCTGAACAGCCTCAGCAATTTTGAGAAAGAAACACAGAGTAGGAGGGATCACAATACCGGACATCAAACTCTACTACAAAGCCACTATACTCAAAACCATCTGGTACTGGCACAAGAACAGACCCATAGACCAGTGGATCAGAATAGAAAGCCCAGAAATAAGCCCAGGTCTCTATGGACATCTAATATTTGACAAAGGGGGCAGAAGCATAAAATGGAGCAATAATAGGCTCTTCAACAAATGGTGTTGGGAGAGCTGGACGGCTACATGCAAAAAATTGAAATTGGATCATCAGCTGACACCATACACAAAAATATACTCAAGATGGATAAAAGACTTAAATGTAAGTCACAATACCATCAAAGTCCTAGAGGAGAACATTGGCAGGAAACTCTCAGATATCCCACGCTGCAATTTTTTCACTGATATGTCTCTTAAAGCAAGGGACATAAAGGAAAGAATAAACAAGTGGGACCTCATCAAAATAAGAAGCTTCTGCACGGCAAAAGAAAACATCAGCAAAATGAAAAGGGAGCCAACATATGGGAAAATATATTCTCTATTGATACTTCAGATAGAGGTTTGAGCTCCAAGATATATAAAGAACTCACTCAACTCCACTCCAAGAAGACAAACGATCCAATCAAAAAATGGGCAAAGGACCTGGGCAGACGCTTTTCCAAGGAGGAGATACAGAGGGTCCAGAGGCATTTGAAAGAACGCTCAGCATCACTAGCCATCAGAGAAATGCAGATCAAAACCACCATGAGGTACCACCTCACACCGGTCAGAATGGCCATCATAAACAGATCCACAGACAACAGGTGCTGGCTAGGCTGTGGAGGAAAGGGAACCCTAGTCCACTGTTGGTGGGAATGCAGACTGGTGCAGCCACTGTGGAAAGCAGTATGGAATTTCCTCAAAAAGCTGAAAATGAACTGCCTTTTAACCCAGTGATTCCCCTGCTGGGACTATGCCCTAAGAACACCAAAACGCCAATACAAAATAACCTATGCAGCCCAATGTTCATAGCAGCACAATTGACAATAGCCAAGTGTTGGAATCAACCTAAATTGCCCATCAGTAGATGATTGGATCAAAAAATAATGTTACATATACACAATGGAATACTTCACAGCAGAAAAAAAAAGAACTACTAAACTTCGCGACAGCATGGATGGAACTGGAGAGCATTATGCTAAGCGAAATAAGCCAAGGGGCGAAATACAAATACCATATGATCTCACCTATAAGCAGATCCTAACCAACAATACAAAGATGCAAGGAAAATAAGACCAGCAACACTGAAAGTAAAAGAACTCAACAGAGACAAGAGGGAAGGAGGCGGGGGGGCGGGGGAAAAGGAAGGGAAGAGGAAAGTCAAGGAACATATAGCAAAGACTCATGGACAAAACCAAAGGGGAAGAGCTGAGGGAGCGAAGGAGGGAGGGGGCAAGGGAAAGTGGCGGGGTGTAGGCAGAGACAAATGTATTTGAAAAAATAAATTAAAATAAAATTAAAAAAAAAAAAAGAAACCATCAGGCAAATAGTGGACCCACTGTGTGGGAGAACATTTTTGCCAATGATACATCTAATAAGGGTTTAATCTCTGAAATATATAAATAATTAATACAACTCTAAATCAGGAAGACAATCAACCCAATTAAGAAATGGGCAAAGAAATGAATAGGCACTTCTTCAAAGAAGACAATACACAGGGCTCATAAACATATGAAAAAATGTTCAATATTACTAATCACAAAGAAATGCAAATTGAAACCACAATGAGATATCTCCTCACACTTGTCAGAATGGCTACCATCAATAAATCAATAAAAACAAGTGTTTACAAGGATGTATCGCGAAGAGAACCCTTTTACACTATTGTTGGGAATGCAGATTAGTGCATCCACTGTGGAAATCAGTATGGAGTTACCTCAAAAAATTAAAAATGAATCTGACTTATGACCCAGTGATTCCACTTCTAGGAATTTATCCAAAGAAACCCAACACACTTATTTGGAAGAATATAAACACCTTTATGTTCATTACAGCCTTATTTACAATAGCCAAGATTTGGAAACAGCCAAAATGACCATCAGTAGATGAATGGATAGAAAAAAACTGTAGTATATTTACACATGGAATACTATGTGGCAGTAAGAAAAAAGAAACTTTTACATTTTGCAACAGCATGGATGGACCTGGAGAATATTATGGTAGGTGAATTAAGCCAATCAGTGAAAGATAAACACCACATGATCTCACTGGTACTTGGAATGAACGCAATAAACTAACACACACAATAGTAACAGAAGCTTAGATACATGAAACATACTGACAGCTGTCGGAAAGGAGGTGGGAGGGATGAAATGAAAGATGGTGAAAGGATTAACCAAAGAACGTTCATGCACAACCCTTGGAAAGGTACAACAATATATGGATTGACTTAGGGAGGGGATAGGATGGGGCAGGGAGGTGGTGGGGTAAGGGAGAAAAAGTGGAAACAACTATAATAGAGTAAACAATAAAAAATAAATATAAAGAAGAACTAAAGAAATATTTGAAATCATATTACCTGCTTTATTTTGTACAAAATTAAAAATGAATATCTTTTCTCTACTTACATTGCTTTAAAAATTTTACTTCCAGTCCCAACTGACAGATTTCTCTACTATGAGAGTTATTAGAAAAAGTCATAGAAATAGTTTCATGATACATTATCACTTTAAGTAGCATTGTTATTACTCCATTCTAAAATAATTAACAAGGGAAAAACAAACTCATTAATTGTGTCAAAACTTTAATTTTAACATATACAAGTGTTTGGTTAATGTAAGCACATACACATTCAACATGCAGAATCCTAACTTCACTACTCACAATAAAATGTTACGTATATAATAATGATTTTCTAAATTATTCATTTATTAGCATACTTTGGATAATCTATGCACACAATTTTTAAAATTATGCTTTCACTGTGTAATGTTTATCTAATTTACTTATTGAAATATTATGTAAGGTTTATTATTGCTGATATTTAGAAAATTGAAAACTTAAGTTTTATATATTGCTTATTGAATTTTTCTAGTTATTTATTTTTTTTTTCTCTACAAAAACATTACACTGGGAAAGCAAACAAAATAAAGCTAAAACAAAAATAGTATTTTCCCACAGATAGTTTGAGAAGCACTGTTCCACTGGATGAAACTAAATCAATGGTTTTCAAACCACGCAGTGCCAAGTTCCGCATGTACTTCAAAAAATAATTTTAGTCCCTAAGAATTCTAATAACATATTATGCCAGATTATAAGATACTTATTTTTATAATTAAATCAATGTATTGACTTTCTTATCGATCACGTTATTATACAATCAACATTAGAATTCTCTGATTTGAAAACAACACTTAAGAGCCTCCAAATAACTTTTTAAAGACTTATTTAGCTTTGTGAGTGATGCTTTCATGCAACCAAATAAGGGTGGGCTGTATGTTTTGTCAAAGTTTTGGTCCCATTTTAATGTTTTTTGCATGGCAGTATGTATATAATTGTGTTCCTCAAAACTCTCCTTAAAATTTTCTGAAGTGAATACTTTTGTGCAACTGTGTTTTGAATAAAGCCATGACAATGTTAAAACAAATGATTTTTATCAGTTTTAATCAATGAAAAAAGAGGTATAGGGACTCTGAAATACCATTTGCAATACCCTGAATATAATGAATGCTCTCTCACTGTTCCATCTCACTATCAGCTTCATAAGAAGATTCCATAATAGTAATGAGTTTCTATGGGATTTTAAAATTTGTCCAGAGTTTAATTTCTTAATTAAAAATTGGAGCAAATTAAGTAAAGCAATTCAGAGTATAAAAGTAAAGCATTCTAAAAGATTAAGAACAACCTATATAAATATATAGATGGAGAACCCTGGAATAGCTTGATTAGATAATGAATAAGAGGCTGCTGTGAGTGTGGATAGCCCACATGGCCTCCAGGGAAACCCGGAAGTGGTGAGATTACAGTCCATGAATAGAAAGTAGCGCTCATGCAGTCCCCTTTGTTTATTTCTCCTTGTATTTCTCTTGTCTGTGGAGATATATCAGAAAAAAAGAATATTGCTGCCAGCAATGTCCAAAATTTACTGCCTATGTTTTCTTCTAAGATTATTATGGTTTGGGGGTCTACAATTCGGTCTTTAATCCATTTCGAATTTATTCTTGTATGTGGTGTAAGAAAGTGGTCTAGTTTCATTTTTCTGCACGTATCACTCCAATTTTCACAACATTTATTGACTAAACTATCTTTAGCCCATTGTTTGTGCTTGCTTCCTCTGTCAAATATTAATCAACTACATCGGACTAAAAAGGTTTTGCACAGCAAAGAATTACCATCAACAAAACAGACAAAAGAAAAGAAAAAGAAAAGAAAAAAACAACCTGCTAAATGGGAGAACATATTTGCCGATACATCTTACAAGGGGTTAATATTGAAAATTTATAAAGAACTTAGGAAACTCAACACCAAAAATAGAAAACAATCCAATTTAAAACTGGGTAAAGGACCTGAATAGACACTTTTATAAAGAAGACCCACAGATAGCCAATCAGCATAAGAAAAGATGCTCAACATCACTAATCATCAGAGAAATGTAAATTAAAACCACAACAAGATACCACCTCACACCAGTCAGAATGGTTATCATCAATAAATCATCAAACAACAAGTGCTGGAGAGGATGTGGAGAAAGGGGAACCCTTTTGCACTGTTGGTGGGAATACACATTGGTGCAGGCACTGTGGAAAGCAGTATGGAGATACCTCAAAAAATTAAAAAGGGATCTGCATTTTGACCCAGTGATTCCACTTCTGAGAATATATTCAAAGGAACCCAAAACATGAATTCAAAAAAACATAAGCACCCCTATTTTCATTGCAGCATCATTTACAATCACCAAGTTTTGGAAGCAACTCAAATGTTCATCAGTAGATGAGTGGATAAAATTACTATGGTATATTTACACTGTGGAATAGCACCACTCTGCAATAAAAAAAAAAAAGAAAAGTTTCCCATTGCTACAGCACTGATGGATCCGGATAACACTGTGTTCAGTGAAATAAGCCAGTCAGAGAAAGATAGACACCATATGATTTCACTCATATATGGAATCTAATAAACAAACTGAGCTAACCAGCAAAATAGACAGACTCATACATACAGAGCAGGCTGACAACTTCGTTTGGTTGTGGGAGTACTGAGAAAAATAGAAAAAAGACTCATGGATATGGATAGCAGTATGGTGATTGCAGGACAGTTGGTAGAAGTGTAATGGGAAAATATACAGTAAAAAAAAAATTTCAAAATAAAAGTCATAAAAAAGAGTTCAAACCCACCCACGGAAATAAATTTGGGCAAGATTTAAAAAAATAGCACTCATTTGTCTTTGTTCCTTTTTCTACAAGTACTTGAAGTAATAATACTGCTTGATGTTTTTTCTTTGCTATTTTTGTAAATATCAAAAGAGAAATTTGAAACGTGTTTATTAAATTGAAAGTAAATGCATATATAATGCATTGTTATATTTTATGAACATACATTTTTGATATCTTGCAACTGACCTTTAGATGCATTGTAATTATGCTTTTATTATATTTTTTTTTGCTTCTTAGTTTTTTCTCTAAACAATTGAAACTGAATGTATCTGGATTATGAGAAGGAAAATAAACTTTAAAGTTATAGTTTACCATTGCTTAGTTTATTTCTAATGAGTAAGAGACTTTATGAAATATCTTATTTTCCTTAAGATATCTAATTTTATAATGCAATAGATGGTATTTACATTTAAAAAGAGTAGAAAATAATATACTGATGTCTTAAAACAATACCTCAAAAATCAGATATCACAGATACTGATGCATTAAAATTTTTTTATGCCAAACAAAATTTTTTAACTAAAATCTTCCTAAAATGCTTACAGCTCATTTTACTTTTCTGTTTGTGATTCTGTTTTGATCTTCTTTTTTTCATATTTTATTTTCTCATTTCTTCCCAAATGAATTTCACCATTATGCACCAATTTGCCAAAACAAACAAAAAAACAACAAAACACATGTCTCATATGCAAATATTCATTAATTATTGTCAAATGGTTCCAACATTTTCAAAGTGTTGTAGTTTAAAAAAAGAAACTGAGAAACCCTAAGGAATATAGAGAAAAGCTTCTTATCCAGATTAAAATTTGACTTGCTTACAATACCTGCTTTTTTGTTATTACATCATATTCTAGAAAAATCCATATTTATGTCTGTTACTATGATGTATGATTGAACTTGAAATAAGACCTATGGATGTATTTAGAATTGTAGAATTATTTATTGTTTTATGGAATACACTTTATATCTTATGATTTTTGCATATAAAATCTGGGAATATCAGTTACATAGTGCCAGCAGACAGGACTACAGAATAATTATATATTTTTTCTAAAATTAAAGAGAGAGGGAGAGGAAGAGACAGATTGTCCTAGTTTTCACTCTGCTCTAAAGAGGAAGCTTTTAAACCTTGGACAATTCATTCAATCTGCATGGACCTTAGTTTATATATCTGTGAACTGACAGGGTTGAACTGGATGAAGTTCCCTTTAGGCTCTAAACTCTATATTCTATGAAATGTCTATTGAAGATTAATAGAGTAAGAAAGGACTCAATGAAATCCCCACTACTCTGAAGTTAGTTAAGTGAGTGTATGTCTCACATGGGTACCAGGAAATATAATCATGCAGTCAAAGCATATTTTATTAAAGCATATTTTAACATTCATGCAGAGGACACTTCAGCTCTGAGTAAGCAGTCCTCATAACAATCAGGCCTGAGGTAAAAATTCAGACTAAAGTTCTTCAGCTTCAGCTTTCACTGTGATAAACTTTCTGGAGAAGGGGACTACACTTGAATAAATACAAATAATAATCTATAGGTAGATCTGCAAATTAGTTGAGAAATTGAAACTTTGTTCTCTAGATTATATTACTTTGTTTTTAAAAAGAGGAAATATGTCTTCCATTTTTAAAATCACTTTAAAATCCCTTTAAAAATGTATTTTCCTGATTCTCTTCTAATATGTTATATTTTGACAGGTCATGATATTTTATATTTCCTACACTATTTTTAACAGTGTGAGTTGGAGATTGAAGACATGACAATGAAGGCATAGCTGCTATTTCATTATTTTAAATTTTATTTATCTTTAGAGAGTGAGGAAGAGAGGGAGAGAAAGAGAGAGAGAAATAGCAATATTCAAGAGAAACATAGATGAACTGTCTCTTACACACACAACTGGGGACATGGCCAGCAACCCAGGCATGTGCCCTGATTTAGAATTGAACCGGCGACATTTTGGTTTGTGTGGAATGATGCATAATCCACTGAGCCACACCAGTCAGGGCATATAGCTGCTATTTCAGTTAGATTTTATTTGTTCTTTGCTTATTTATTTGTTTTTGAATTGTATTTTTGTGCTCATAGATCACCATAGAAATAAAATAATTAAGCACCCACCAACTTAGGAAAAAAAATTTAACTTTTACCATATTATTTAGGTCACAGTGAGGCCTCAAGAAATATTTTTAAAAACAGTAACCTATGACCTTTTTAAAAAATGGCCTCGTATTTCTCTAATTTTGTTTGTATTTCTATCATATTTTTCTCTATTAGCGTATTTGATATTCATTATGAGAGGAGTTAAGATAAACCTAATTTTGTTTTTCTTAACCTAGACAAAATTTGTTTTCAAAAAAAATTAAAATTCATCAATCATGATTTTGAGTATGCTAACTGCCAAATAATGTATTCTTAAAAGAATTGAAAACCTACTTATATAGTAAGCGATTTTTATATACAACCTAATGTTACCTAGGAGAGACGGCAGTATCTCTTACTAAAATTTAGTCATTCATTCAGTCATTTAGCTATTCAATGAACAAGAATCTCTCAAGTGTTTTTTAAATATAAAGACCAATTCACATTTACCTTCAGTCTTCCTTTAAATGTAAAGTGACTATTATGTAGTTTCAATGGTAGTTAAAAAATAAATAAATCCTAAAAGAACCATTTTTACATGTAGAAGATGAGAACCAAAGTTTAAAACCTGTCTACTTATCTCCTATTTATGTGTAACATTTTCCAAAATGTGTAATTATTTAATTATCAATTTTAATGATATTATTACTATTATGTTTGATAACTATTATTACTTCTGCAATGACTGAGACTGATAGAGTAAGAGTTGACCACCATCACAGGTGCAATAGGAACAGTAACAGATTCCTATCAGTTGAGCTTCAAGGTCTAACTTTCAGCCTAATGTTTCTGTATTATTCTACAGAAGCCTCAAAGGATCACTTATGTGTTATAAATGCACACAAAATCTTGTGTAACTTTGAGGAAGCCTATCTAAAGGGCTGTATAGAAGAAAGTCTCATAGATGCAGTGGTATTTTTGATCTGACAAGGAGAAATTAGATTTTTTATGGAGCAATTCATTGTCAAATGAATGGCAAGAGGAAAAAAAGCAGAGAATCAGGAAATGGCAGGATAGGTAGAAAAATATTATGTAATCCCATTCAGATGGAATATTAAAAGAAAACAAGGAAATAATGAGAGCCATATTGGAGAAGTGGGTTAGGTATGGAGTATGAGCATGGAGTACCTTGAATAGGTTAAGGGCTTTTTTCCTAAATGTAGAGGGAAACCATTAACACTACTTGAGAATGCAAAGGAATAAAAATAGTAAGTTCAGAGTAGTGCTTCTTATAATTCATTAGACAGTGGATTTAATATAAATCAGAATTAGAAAGGAAAAAGACTAGAGATGTCGATAAGTTTAAGTCATATGATAAAAGCACCTGAGCTGTGTAGTGCTAACGAGAGGTAGAAGAGCATGGAATAGGTGCATGTGATTAGTTAGTCAGAAGACAAAAATAACTCTGGGTCTTCATGCTTTGGAATGTAGAAAAGTGATGGAGACACAGGGTAGAAAAATATTTAGGAGAATAACAAGTTCAGTTTGGCACATACTGACTTCAAAACGTTAGTGGGCCATCCGAAAGATACAATGCAAAAAAGATGCCATCAGAGAAATCTTCAAAGAACATATATGCATGACCCATGAACATGAACAACGGTGTGGGGATTGACTATGGGAATGGGGATCAGTCTGGGGTGTGGAGGGCAAAGGGGGAAAACTGGGACAACTGTAATAGCATAAAATTGTTTTTCAAAAGTTTAATTTTCAAAAAAAAAGGAAAAAGAAAAAGATAAAAGTGGCCTAAGGTGATGTGATTATATTAAGGTATGAGCCTCCAAAGGCTTTGGCCTCTGAATTCTAAACAACACTTAAAGAGCTTTAAAGTGATACGTGCCTCATGTGTCTTTTACAGAATACATTCTAGAAGGCTCACAACTGACAAATAAGCACTAAACTGCTTTTTTTTGCCCTGTATATACTATGCACATTTCTTTCTAAGTTAGCATCTATAATCTTATTGCAATCATATCTTTAAATAACAATCTCTTCTTACTAGGCTGTACACTACTTGAAGGTAGAGGACATTACTGAGTCCTTATTTTTCTTGCATATAACAATAACTGATGCAGAAAATAAGTTTAATAAACAACTCCTGTTGAATGAATGAATGAATGAATGAATGCCACACAGAAAAACATCCTGAGGTTTTATAGTAAATTTGACCTGGGTATTTTACCACATTTTTAATTAGTATTGTTATATATTGTCACAATATGAATTACCCAAACTCTATTTTATGCCTAAATTAATAAAACTAATTAGTCCTAAACTTTGTTCTTAACTCTGCTGTATCAGAAGATAATTAAAATTAGGAATGACCACTGGTTTTATGACCATTCTTAATTATAAGAATCTAATTTTTTTCTGCCATTAGCTTTTAAAGTTATGAAACCAAACAAGATTGCTCAGTTGTATTTCTTCATTATAAATATTTGCTTTCCTGAATTATTATTTGTTGTTCACATATGTAAGTGTTTAACAGAGGGTCCCATCTCTAAAAACATTAACTTTGTTATTATTACCAATTTTTTTAACTCCACCTGCCTAAGAAAGAAATTAAAAACACATTTAAACTATTAGTGATCTTTGTATACTAAACCTTCTTAGTTTCACCAAGAAGAACATTATTTTTGTTTCTTTTTGGCTTATCAGAAACTTCTTGAGTACTTCACAGATGCAACAACAATAGAAAAACTTCTAGTAACATATTAGCAGATATCTTCTCCAGATGGCAATGGCGCTATTAACAGCAGGGAAGCAAACTTAAGCATCCAGCTTGCATCCAATCCAGTACAAAGATACTCTAAGAGAATATCTAAGTTGGGTCATCAATTAAATTCACTCTGAGGGGCCATTAAGATATAATTTATTGTCAGTTCAGCTAAATTACAGTCCTAAACAAAATCTGCTTCATTTGTCTTCTGTCTTTAGCTCCCCCTGTTGGCAATATCATGCTGTTTACCCATAGCAGATGGAATAATACCCAAGAGCAGTGGTGAATAACTCATCTGCAAGGTCAAGCCATCTTCATATTTCTATCCAGATGCTTGTGGGTTCCAAGTTTCCATACCAGCTCTCACAATTGCAATACATTAGTCATAAATAAATTCAGGCAAAATATTGCCTCATTTAGAAGCTAGGTGAATTCTCTATCAGCATCTCTATTTTTCAGATCAGCCCTTCATATAAATCTTCATGAAACATGCGTGCAGTTCATATTTCAGGGTGTTAATGGCTAACTGTGGCTTAAAATATTGTGCGGTGAGCATTTTATTCAAGAGCCACTGCAGTTGATTAATTCTCCAAAAAACTTTGTGAAAAGTTAGTAGAGATGCTTTTAAATGTTCTCAAATGAAACTCTCCTGTTTTTACAGGCAAATACAAAACCTGAAGCTAGGGTTAACTAACATATGAGATAATGCTTGAATTGCTAGGGCTTTATAAAATAAAAGATATTAATGTTTATTCTGAACCTCTTTGGGATTCTGCAAACACCTAACTGTTTAAAGAAAATGCATTGACAAACATCAGAGCTCATAATCTGAGCATTACACACAGTTTATCATGCAAGAATAATTAAAAAAGAATTTCACTCAACTCACATCTGTCAAAGAACATTTTTTTAAAAACAGCTAATTCATAAGCACAACAATACTTTTGAATAGCTGCATTTCTTTTTCTCAATTTTCTCCTAAATCACACCTTAAAGAGCCCCTTGTTTACCAACTGCTCTCAGTAAATCTCTCTATTCTCAAGCATGTCCTTCAAATATTTGTGGAAATTTTATCTTTGCAAAAAAAGGTAGCTTTCCATTCTTCTTATCCAGTTTAGAAAATTAGTCACTCTGAATGAAGTTTCTTCTACCAAGACTGGTGGTGTGAATGGGGCTTGCAGTTACATTTTCAGTAGGCAGGGAAATAGACATTTTATTTTTTTATTATCATTATTTTTTAAACCGGAAACACGGTTGTTTATTGTCATTATCATTATGTACACAACAGACTGTGTTATAATTTTACAGAACTGGCAGCACAGTAGGTTTGTTTACACCAGCATCACCAAAAATTCATCAAAAATAGATATTTTATCATGTTCAATTTCTGCTATATGAGTCCATATGCTTCAGAATATTTTTCTGATTAAGGACAATCATGTTTAAGTTCAATGCATTTGTCGTGATGCTTATAAACTGAGGTAATAACATATATCAAATTATAACACCTGTTTTGATTTTGAAACTTCTATTTACCTGGATATTTGTGTTTCATAGCAATCTAATTTTTATAAGAGAAGTGATGAAGATTTACCAAATTGTTTTTTGCAGCTTGAGATATCATTTACATAGAGTCCACTTATTTAAAGTATATTGTTAAATGGTTCTAACTATATTTAAAGTTGTACAACTATAACAATTTTAGAACATTTTCACCACTCCCAAAAGAAACCTTTAATTCTATCAGTCATTCCCTATTTCCCCCCTCCTCCACAAATTAAAACCAGTAATACACTTTCTATCTTTATAAATTTTCATATTCCAATCATTTCAGATAAATAAAATCATGCAATATATGGTCTTCTGTGCCTGGCTTCGTTTTTAGCATATCGTTTTCAAGAGTCATCTATGTTGTAGAATATATTATTATTTTATTGCCTAATATAATTCACGATATAAATATACAATAATTTGTTAATCTATTAATATCTTAGAAAAAAACATAGGGCACAATCCTAGTGATGATGTAAACAACAATTTGGCTACAACCCCAAAGGCACAAGTAATAAAAGAGAAGATTTGTTCGTTAGGGCATAATGAAAATTAAAATATTTGGGGCTTCACAGGATACAATAGAAAAATGAAAATGATACCAGAAAATGTGAAAAACATATTTGCAAATTGTGTATCTGGTAAGGACTTATTCAGAATATACTAACTCAATAATAAAAATGCAACCCAATTTTTAAAAGATACATGATTTGAATAGACATATCTCTAAAGAAGAAATATCAATGCCTAATAAACACCTGACAATATACTCAACATCACTAATCAATAAGGAAATGCAAATCAAAACAAGGAGATACCACTTCACCCACACTAGAATGGCAATAATAATAATAATATTGGATAATAAAAAGTGTTTATCAAGTTGTGGAGAAATTATAATTCATATATATATTGTTGATGGAAATGTAATATGGTGCAATTTGGGTAACAGTTTAGCAATCCCTCAAAACATTAAACACAGAGTTATTGTGACCTAGAAATTCCACTCCTACGTAAATACTCTAGAGAACTGAAACATGTCGCCATATAAACAAATGTATGTGAGTGTTCCTAAGAGCATTATTTCTAATGCCAAAAAGTAGAAGCAACTCGAATTGCTTTTTAAGAGTAAAATTAGTAACAAAATTTTAATGTGATTTTATAAAG
Organism: Pteronotus mesoamericanus; assembly: GCF_021234165.1. Taxonomy (NCBI): domain Eukaryota; kingdom Metazoa; phylum Chordata; class Mammalia; order Chiroptera; family Mormoopidae; genus Pteronotus; species Pteronotus mesoamericanus. The sequence continues at coordinate 20,138,941 of NW_026555285.1, read as the reverse complement.
TTTTTAAAAGTATTGTGATGTTATTGTGGAAAAAAATGGCATTTTTCTAAAACAAATATGTGCATTAGTTATTTTATTATAAATCTATTAAAGTTAATACACCCTTAACATTATTATATTATTTAATCCCAAAGCTCTCTTTTTATTTATTGGAGTTAATTGGTTCTCAGGTGGTTTTTCATTGCTTCTGAAAATAAATTAAAATATTTATTTTATGTGATTTTAAAGTACTTCATCAGTGTCTACTCCCTCTCCAGCTCTGCCAACTCCCCAGCCTCCACCTTGCCAATATCTTCCCACAAACTCATGCACTTTCTGACATGGTCATTATAGAGCATATCATGAAGAACTGACAGTGTATGAGCACATTTCTTCTCACCTCTTCCTAAAATATTTGTATATTTTCCCAAGTATCCCTACTTATAACTCAAATGTAACTCTTCTATTTTATAATTAATTTATTCATTTAGTCAACGTTTTTGAGTACCTGTCTTATATAAGACACTAGTTTAGACTGTAAAGATATAGAGGCTAATAATTTAAAAAATACTCCTATAATCTTAGATAATCCCTGGATAGAACTTTCTCCAGAAAGTGAAATATGAGCATCCACTGCTGCCACGTCATCATTTCTACCACTACTGACCACATCATCAGTTCAGAGTATGATTCTCTTTAGTATCTTGTACTTAAAATATATATATATAGTACTTATTGTACATATATTGTACTTATATATATAGTACTTATATATATTGTACTTATATATAGTCCTTACATACGTATATTTTGTACTTATATATTGTACTATATATAGAGTACATATATATAGAGTCTATAGAACTTATATATATAGTACTATATATAGTACTTATATATTTTGTACTTATATATAGTACTTATATATAAATATATGTTTATATATTATATAAACATATATAAATATATTATATATAAATAACACTATAAATAATTTATGATTAGTTGTGGAAAAGAATGCAATGCTTGAGCTGAGACTTGATGGATGAAGATGAATTTTTTAAAGTGAACCTCTGTGATGTGGAGTTCTATCATACAGTAGCTACTTAATGCTCAAGTGAGGACATGGATTTTCAAATAGCATACATACTTTAAAAACATTCATTGACTTGGCTCATTGATTTGATGTCATTATTTACATCAATAGCTCTGTGAGTCTAAAGTCTCTTTTTTGCATAGACATGACTCCTGTACTACCAAATAAGTGGTTTGATGTTCTACTTTTGAAATATTAAAAAAGTGTCCTGGCTGGTGTGGCTCAATAGACTGAGTGCCTGCCTGAGAACCAAAGGGTTGCTGGCTCGATTCCCAGTTTAGGGCAAATGCCTGGGTTGCAGTCCGGGTCACCAGTGGGGGGGCGCGCGAGAGGTGACCATACATTGATGTTTCCCTACTTCTCCATTCTTTCCCCTCTGTAAAAATAAATACATAAAATATTTTTAAAGGTTTTTTTTAAAAAACTCTTCACTAAGTAACACACACAGTTCACAACTTTTCTAGGTGAACTTTTGAGAAAGTTATTAATATACTATCATCCCTTGCCTTTGGGAGAACAGTAAAAAATATTTTTTAAAAATCTGGAGAAACTTTAATTGCTTACAAAATGAGTATATAAAGAACTTAGAAAAATCTACATACTTAAAAATTTTATATGCACATATGATGGATTTCAACTCATCATGAACGTTTGTGCCCTTAATGACCCAGAGTCTCTCCACTTCATAAAATAGAATAAGTAATGTCATTTTTATATCCCATTATTTCAGGTGGCGCAGGTATCATTTAGTGAATTAATACTTAAGTGCACTAAATTTGATGTACTTATATCAAAGTAAATTTGATGAAATAAACTATTTGCTTGCTATACTTAGTATCTACCATGTTCTTGATGAACTGTATACTACTAAAATATGTTTCTGTTTTATTTTAATTTAAAAGGACAGATGTCTTATCCCTTGACTCACCATAAATTGGACTGAATCAAGTTCCAGGAAAGAGGGAGGTAATTATCATTTATCATAAAGCTTTACTTTATAATAATGGACAGGGAGGATTTATTAGGCTAAAGGATATAATTCCACCTTAAATTAGCTTTAAAAAAAACAACTAGGGTATGAGAGAGGATTTATTGCCTCACCTAACAACCTAATAAAAAATACTGAAAAAAAACACTGGTGTAGATTAGGCATGGATAAATCCATGATTCCAATCATTACATTGGTATGTATCCCATATTTTTGTTATTCTGGTTTGAATGTGTTGACTTAAATCCTACACAGTCTTTTCATGCCAGGAGCCTCTGCATAGTTATAAAGATAATTGCTGCCTCCTCTGGTACATCTTTTTACTTAGCAAACTAAACAGTACAGATCATGCTTCCCTTGATAGTGTCAACAAATATACTTTCATGTAGAACAGGAATAGCACTGGAGGAAGGTGTGAAAGGTACCCACCCAAACTACACAGGCTAAAAGTGAAGGAAATACAAGTTGTCTACTAGAAAATGGATGCAGGATGAAAAATATCAGAAGTTTATCTCAAAGTCCATATATTATGACCTTTCTAAGCTCATCTATACATAAAATTAAAAGAAACCATCCACATAAAGTTAGGTAAATATCTATTTTGACCATTCTTTATAGACTGACCACATTGACTGAATTTTGTATGATGAATATAAGCTTTGTACTTGAAATTCTTTCTTTCCTTCTCATCATTTGAATTACATATGTCAAATGCTCTAGTTAGGAATTCTATAATAAGAATTAAATTAAATAATACATAAATCTTACCTGATACAAAATTTCTAACCTAGGTAAGTGAAGAACATTAAGGGGTTAATTAAAATACTTCTGGTTCATGGTTTGAGATAGAAATAAAGGCCCTGCCAGTTTTATCCCTCATTTTTATGAGGATCTATTTCCTTATAATTTATGGAGAAAGTTTTCATTCCACTGGAATGAATTTTATAGAATGTCCCAAAAGAAGTAAAAAATTCATTTTAAGTGGTAGAATACACTTAAATATTAATAGTAAGATTCTAAGAGTAAAATATATCTACTACATATGCTAAGGAAAAAAAAGATGAAAGATCACCAAAATATGTCCAAAATATCCAATAAGTCAACCTCAATTTAATTGTGAGATGTTGAAAACAATTCTATCCAATTCCTTGAAAACATTATATGTGAGCCCTGGCTGCTGTGGCTCAGTGGATTGAGTGCTGGCCTGCAAAATAAAGGGTCACCAGTTCAATTCCCAGTCAGGGTACATGCTTGGGTTGCAGGCCAAGTCCCCAGTAGGGGGTGCACAAGAAGCAAACACACATTGATGTCTCCCTCCTTCTCTTTCTCCCTTTTTCCCTTCTCTCTAAAAATAAATAAATAAAATATTTTTTAAAAACATTAAATATGAGAAAAACACACAGTTGTCTGTTGTAAATTTTAGGATGGATTGGTGCCTGCATCACATCCTTGTGGCTTCCCTCTGATTTTGGCCTATGCAGCTATGATGGACCGCTCAGTGCACACTGACATACAGCGCAATGAATCTGTGTTTTCTGCCTCAAGGCTTTTCTCCAAAGTTATACAGATGATTGTTCAGCATAGATAACCTCAACTGTGGGTAGGGGAGAAAATAATTAAATGTTTCTGAATGAACACTTACATGAGAAATGAGTGATGGTTGATAAATATTTCTGCTTCATGAGAGCAGTTGGCATATCAATGTAGCTTGGCAGCCAAGGACAGTAGATTGGGATGCTCATGTGTGAAAATGGATGACTTCACTGTACTAGTTAGTGGGGGCAGTAGATGCTGTTGAGTGAGCACGTGTACTGTGTGGCCATTGCATTCAAAATGACTAAGTGAGTGGAGCAGCAAATCTGCATCGAATTTGTCATTAAGCTTGAACATTCCTCCATGGAAGCTATTCAGGTTAAGTACAATGGATTGAGTTCTGGAAAATCTCAATAGAAGATTACAACATCAACCATTAAGGACCTAGAGCAAAGCTATGCCTTTTACAACAGAGAAAAGCATAATACTTATAAAAGATCTGAGACTGTGGGAAAGACAATGTGTTTCCACAGGACATCGAGTAATTATAGTAGTGGAGCTGTCAAAAATGAGCTGCATAGGTATTTTCCGATCCATCAAATTACAATTTTCTGGAAATTATTGCAGCAATTAATTGTATGATGAAAATAATGCATTTGGGATGGTGGCCCAAATTAGAGGGGGGAAAAAAAACATGTAATTTATCTCAAAGAGTAGCTCAGAACCTTTTGTAACTTTCCTTTGTCATACTTAACATCTGCCCCTCAGCTTAGTCTTTTGGTCCCATAGCTACAATATGCTAGCCAAGAAAACTAGGTTGGAATAAGCTAAAGTTTCTATTCCTAGAGCTAGTCTTGAGGCATTCATGATTATTATTTCCTCTTCTTCCATCCATTCTAGATTGGAGGGCTGATGAAGGGAAATGTAGATTAGGATGGTAAAAGAAAAGAAAATGAGTCTTAATTACAGTTTTTGGAGCAATTGCATAAATGAACACTAATTTATTCCTCTTGCACTTTGGTATTGTCTATATTTAGAAATTACAGCTAACCAAACACTGGAAAAATTAGTTACAGAGTAGATTTAATATGGGTCATGAGCCCATCTGCACAAAGCAAGAGATGAACTCTAGCAGATTTTTTGGTATGCCCTTTGCATCTTTTTGGACCTCCTTCTGATTTCATCCACAGATGTGGAGGAGAACCTGGTGCATACTGACAAGTGATACCTCAAGCAATCACAGAACAGATCTCAGGTTTCCTGCTTTGGAGCTACTTTGAGGCCCAAAATGCTATTCAGTTTGAGCAGACCCAATTCAGAAACTTGAGGAAGTTAACTGCAGCAAAGATGTACAAGAAATAAAGCAGGAGGGAAAGGCATACATGACGAGGTCTGTCCAAAAAAGTCCAGCCATGGTTAATCTAATGAGAGCAGTTGGCACATCAATGTAACTTGGCAGCCAAGGACAGTAGGTTGGGATGCTCATGTGTGAAAATGGATGACTTCACTGTACTAGTTAGTGGGGGCAGTAGATGCTGTTGAGTGAGCACGTGTACTGTGTGGCCATTGCATTCAAAATGACTAAGTGAGTGGAGCAGCAAATCTGCATCGAATTTGTCATTAAGCTTGAACATTCCTCCATGGAAACTATTCAGGTGATTCAAAAGGCCACAGCTATGGGCAACCGGTGATTGACAGCTACATCAGGACAACACACCAGCTCATGCATCACATCTCATGCAGAGTTTTTTGGTAAAACATCAAATCATCCAGATGACTCAGCCCTCCTACAGCCCAGATTTGGCACCCTGTGACTTTTGGCTTTTCCCAAAACTAAAACCGCCTTTGAAAGGGGAGAGATTTCAGACCATTGATGAGATTCAGGAAAATTTGTCAGAGCAGCTGATGGTGACTGGGAGAACTGGGTGAGGTACCAAGCTGCCTACTTTGAAGGGGACTGAGGCCTCATTGTCCTAAGTACAATACTTCTTGTATCTTGTATCTTCTTCAACAAATGTCTCTATTTTTCATATTACACGGCTGGATACCTTCTGGACAGAAGTCATATACCTCCGGCTTTCATCCTTTGGGAAAAAAAGAGTTTCAGGAAGGAGCTTTGCACATATCTCAGAGGTCCTATGACAATGATCTTTACAACATAGCATTTATTAACATTTTCTCCATCCAAATTTCTCACTCCACCTGTTCCATTTCCTCCCTTTTTCATTTTGTTTTACCTCCCAAAGCAAATTCATTCATGCAAGACGTTTTGTTCAGCTGTACTTTCAGGAAACCCAAAGAGTAATAGTTACATTAATAGCTAGCAGGAATTATCCTCTGACTCCTCATTGCAAACAATATTTCCTTCTTGGTTGGAGGGCTCTGAAAGGTTAATAAACTTTACATATATGACTATGTTTATCTTCTGGATTTTATAAACAGACTGAACTCACTGAAGAGATCATGCTTTTTAATTTTAATTAAGAGGGAGTGGAGAAAACAAAAATGTCTTGGTAAAACTAATGGAAGTAAGATTCAGAGCCCTGGTATTTCAATGGTCTGGTGAAGGAAGGAGCATAGTGCTGCTCCCAGGCCTGCACGAAAGTGAGCCATGACTCCAGAACAGGTGTGTGCCTGGCAAAGCGAGGCACGAGTGTTCCTACTCGGCAGTTTCTCTTTGCCTGTAAATAAGCATGGAAAGCTTGACGTCAAAGGAGCACTGAGAGTTTGCACAGACTGAATTTTCATAGTGACCTTATTTGATGGATTAAAACTGCTTGTACTAATTAAGCACCACTTAATCACTTATTTCAGAAAGGAAAGTGGGAGTGACTTTAATAATTAATAATATGGATTTTTTCATATTATGCGTGGGTCTCTTAATCAGAGTTCTATTAATTTAAATAAATTAAATCTGTGTTTATGGATTAAGAATCACTGTGCTTAACTCTTAATCTATTCATATTTCAAATAGTCTTAGAAAAGTGTTGGTATTTATGTGTGTCAAGCATTTTTATAAATCAGCATAGTCGGTGTAGGATCATCAAAGGAAAATATCTTCCATCCACCTAAGAATGAGAAAAACAAAAAATGATTGAAAAGTTAAATATGAAATAACTTGTCTTATACATCTGTATGTCGAGAAGGTTTATAATGGATTTTATCAATTCTAAGATTCATGCTTTTTCATGTCAAAATATCTGTAAAGTTATATTATGTCTAACAATTGCTGGCTGACCATACTTAATTGGCAGTAGTTTTCTTTTTCCTTTTTTAGAGGTACATGAAATATTAGTTTGTCGTAGAGTTGCAGTGGCTTAGATAAGATAAAATAGAAATTAGATATTATAAGTTTCTTTAGTGTGTACTATAGTCCAGAGTGTAATATCAATCATAAAAAGGCACACTTCAGAGAGCCAACTGCTTCTACAAAATGTGTATAGGACACATTAATGTACATTGAATTGTTGACTGCCACATTCTATGAGTTGCCACAAGTAAAGATGGTCTTTTTCATAGGAAACATTTAATTGATTTCCAGAATTGGAGGACTACACTACTCTTCTAAGTTGCTCAGTTGTATAGTGTATAATTCACAGGCAAATCAATCAGAAAGAAGTGAATGCTTTTTACTGGTAAGGAAGAAATGGACAGTGAAAAAGAGGACCTTGTGGAATGACACCATATAGAATTAGTCAAAATAGTTTCCCGTCAGAGGAAAATGTTTTAAGTGGTGATATTCAATTTCCTTGCATTACTCAAGGTCACTTATTTGTTATGTAATATACTTCCATATTTGGAATAAAATAAATATATTTAGTAACATATTTTGACTACAACATTTTTAATTTCATCATATAATTTAAAGATATGGATGTTTTTTAAAAGATATCTATCAGAAAGTAATTAGGTTAGAGGAAGTGAGTATAATTTATATCTCTTCTTATTCAATTCAGGCATATTTGGCTACAGAGAGATACACAGTAATTCCATGAGTTTCATTATTCTTTTATTAGATTTCCACATCTCTTCCTATTTATTATGAAAATAGTTAATTTCTAGAATTGATGATACTGTATTGTGAGAAGCTTTCTCTAGAAAGCAAGTAATTATACTTTCGTATGTGAACATATCAGACTCAGGTTATACTAAGCTCTCCTATAAAGCAATGGGAAAGTGTTCATGGCTACAATGTAGGAAAGAAAATGAGTATGTGCAGTTCCCATAATGAGGAGAAAAAAATACATGGCTAGATAGAAACATTCTGTTAAGCTCAGGTTTAACTTATGTGAACAGTTATGGCAAATAATGATGAAGGGAAGTAGAATAAAATAAAAATAGGTAAAAAGGGAAATTGACAAGGATATACAACGAAAGATAATAATAGTTTCAAACAGTAACCCACGTTTCAATGATAGCAATATAAAGGGAGCAAAAGTCAACATGCTACAAACATGCAACAGTTTGTTTACTTTCCCATTTATTTTAAGAAAGGGGCTAGATAGGTAAATAGAGGAAAATGGAAGCAGATTATATAAATGAAAAAGCTGGAAACTGATAAATGAAGGACAAAAAGCAGAAGATGAACACAACAAGAAAATGTGGAAACCTTATCCCTAGAAGGAAGGGAAGAAAGTAAAAGAAAGATAAGGGCACAAGAAAGGAGATGAAAAAAATCAATCCCACAAGAAATGTGACTCTTGTCAGTTATAGGTGGGAGAGATGGTTCATTTCAGACAGCAGGAAATAAAAGCTTGATAGGTCAAAGCTGAATGACCCTTCCAAGAGTTTAAATAAGAAAGTGACTGTTTTGATAAAAAAAAAAAAAAAAAGGAAAGTGAAATAAAATTTTTGATTTATGTTTAAGCCAAGGTCATTTTAATGTTTCCATGTAGCAATAAATTTTCAGCAAAAAATTATCTATATGTTAAAAATAAAATTTCAGACAGCATATGAGAAAATGCAGAAGATAACTTTGCTGTACCATATAGTACAGTTTTGAGAACACAAGAAGTCTGTCGTGAGATGTAAATTACTTTCCTTGACCTCTCTGAGTCTATTGTCTGAACGGCGAGACTTTGTCTACTATACAAATTCAGGTTATTGGCAGTGTATTGAGACTGAGACTGACTCATCAAACCGAGAAGGGAAAACCCAAAGTACTTTCATTCACTCATTCACTTATTCACTCTCCCATACACACTCTTAGTTTATTCCTGTCACAATGCTAGGCTCTGGAATTTTAGAAATAAATTAGGCACAGTTCTCAACCTTTGAAACTGTGAAATAAAGCCCTCATCAATGTGACTCAGTTGGTGAGAGTGTTGTCCCATGTTTGAAAGGTTGTGGGTTCCATTCCACATCAGGGCACTTACCTAGGTTGCAGGCTCAATTCCCTGGCAAGGCGTGTCCAGGAGGCAACCATTTGATGCTTCTCTCTCCCCCTTCCTCTCTGAGGTGAGGGAAAAAAAATAACCTTGTGAAGTAAAAAACAGTGGGAGACAGAGATAAGAAGTCAAGATCATTAGAGAGAATGGTAAATGTTGACATTGATATATGCACAGAGTAGTATGTTGAAAGGAAACGATTGAGCAGGATGAAATTTCAGGACAGGAGTAGGAGGAGACAAATCAGTGCAGGACTAGCAAGGCAACTGAGAAAGGGCAAATCTAATTCTATTTACATTTCAGTGAAGATCAGTGTGACAATTATTAATGAGCTTTAAGAATTCTTGCTCTTTTGTTCTTTTCTATGTCATATTTACCGTGGTTTTCAGATAATTAGTTTCAAAAATAAAAAGCCTTATGAAACTGATGGTGCTTTTTACTTAAAGATGAGGAAAGAAGACAAGTTAGGAAGAAAATATTTAAGGTGGACAAATGCAATTTACATATATGTAAAATAGAAATGTGTTCTGCAACCCTTAGCAAAACACACACACACACACACACACACACACACACACACACACTCACACTTTTATTTTCTGAAATTTTTGTGCAGTTTTTTTGGACTCTGGGAATAGAAATATGCCCAGATCACTTCCCGTATCAAAGATTATTGTAAAGATACTCATAAGAGTCAGACTCATGAAAACATTTTCTTATCCCAAAACATCTTAACTCTTGGAAACTGTAAGGGCTTTGCACAACCCAAGAGCAATTTCAGCTTCCAGGGTCAAACTCCAGTGACTCTGTGCTATGTCTTCTTTCCACTACATTCTTTCCTATCCCTTATGATTATCACTTTTCTGTGATTTTTTTCTGACTCACTGCATCTAGTTTTTATACTCCATCTGGCTTTGTGTGTCTATTACTATGACATTCTTCAGTGGCTCTATGGTAGTGACGAAGTGAGCCTCACGTTCCCCTCAACTCAACTGAACTTTTAGACTGGCCTCTCCTTGATCATGGATCCCTAACGTACTTTATATTAGAGCATTTTCTTTAGAAAACCTGTAATTGCACATTCTTTCTCTGTCCCTTCTTCAAGCCTCCTGTCAGTTTTACAACCCAGGCATGTCCTTCTCCAGGCCCTGAGAGCCCTCCCCTTCACATGCAATCCTCAAGAAAGATAGAGTCCTATCTCTCAGTCTCTGGGGGAGGAGGGAGCCTAACGTCACTAAGTGTCAATTAGGAAATACAGATGGCCTCATTACCTGGGCTGATGTACACTTACTGTCTTCCAGTAATTTCCATTAGGTCACCTCAACATTGAAAATTTCTCCTGCCTTTTGTTTCACTGAAGTTGAATTCAATCTCTTTCCCCTTTTGCAATAGTCCTGAAATAAAGCTCTCCTTGTCTTTTCAACTCGCTTAGTGCAGTTTCTCTTTGACAGCAGGCATAATGTTCTCCCAAAAGATGTGCAAACTTTTATCTCAGAAACTTGTGAATACGTTATGTTACGTCCCAAAGGGGGCTTTGTGGATACAATTAAGTATATAGTCCTTAAAATAGGGAGAGTATCCTGGATTTTTTCAGTTGGGATTAATCTAATTACAAATCTAGAATAAAGATCGTTATCCAGCTAGAGACAGAGAAATGTGGAAAAAGAAAATTCAGAGATAGTTCAAGCATGAGAATGATTTGATACCCCTTTGTTACCTTTGAAATGTAGAAACCCATGAGCAAGAACCAAAGAAAAGCCTTTGAAAGTTAAAGGTGAACCCCAAGTGGCAATCATCAAGGAAATGGGGGCTTCAGTTCTGCAACTGCAAATAGTTAAATTCTGCAGACAATCTGAGTAACAATAGAAACAGATTCTTTCCCTGGGACTCTAGATAAGAGCTTCTGCTAGCTGACACATTGATTTTGACCTTGTGAGTCTCCAAGCAAAGGAACCAGCCAAATTCATCTAAACTTCTGAACTTAAGAACTATGAACTAATAAATTTGTATTGTAATCTGACAAATTTGTAGCAATCATTTACAGTAGCAATACAAAACTAATATAGCCTCATAATCACACTCCCCAAAGGAGAGCAGTGAAATAGTATGGTTGTATATATTCAATATGTGGTGTCTTTAATTAGCAAAATGCTACAGAGAATCCATCCAAAACATCAATATCTGGCCTATAGGTAGCTGCATTAATCCTTGATCCATTAAGTTGTGGCCTTGGAAGATTTGTTTCCAAGGTCATGAAGAATAACCTGTACCATCTTGTTCAGAAAAATGTTATTACATTTAGCATCGCTAATGATTTCATATTCTGCTTAGTAGAAAATTTTTGAGTAAATTTATTTTCAGTCATTATGGTAATTGAAATATGTCCACACACTCTTTGAAACCCTCTTTGAAAGAAAGTACCTCATTCCTTTGAGTGTAAGTGGGACTTAATAGCTTACTTCTAACCAATATGTACATGAAAAAATAATAATACCATAAAAGTGGCTTTGTACAAACTTGACATAAAAAGGTCATAAAAGGCATGATGGCTTCCTATTTCTCCCTTCTCTTGAATCACATGCACTGGAGGAAGTCAGATGCCACTTATGAGTTTAGTCATGTGTAGCAAAAGTACCATGTCACAAGGAGCTCAGTGCTCCTTCTAAGGTCTTTGTAAGTGAACCTTCTTGACATGGGAACCTTCAGCCCATGTGACCTTATGGATGGTGGTAGCTTCATCTGATAGCTTGATTGCCACCACATGACTATCCCTGAAATAGTGGAAAAGACATAAAGAGTCAACTCATCTAAGCTATTTATGAAATCCTGACCAAAATAAATTGAGAGACAACAAAAATTTGTTGTTTTGTGGGCTGTGTTTGGGGCTGCAAAAGAAAAATACTGTATCTTATAGAATCACAATTTCTATTGTTCTATCTCACATTTCATTCTAAATAAAATGTTTTCAAGTCAGTAATATCTTATAATTTTCTTTCTCATGTCTATATGAAGCATAATTCATAAGATCAAATTACTCATTTCTGTACCGAAGGGCTTGCGATTTCCCATCTGCACTGCCATATTATATGCAATAAAACCTAATAAATTATTTAAAAAACTGTTGATTCAAATATTTTAGTATTTACAATATGATTTATCTTTCCTAAGTTGTTGACTATTTTCCCAAATATGATATATGATTTTGAACTTCTATACATAAATACCCACTTTCATTGATACAGGTGGTTTATCAGGAGAAAGCATGTAGACTTAAAGAAAAGGATCATACACTTCTTTAAATTTACATAGCTTAATGTAATTGAATGAATTATTTAATCAAATTGTCTTGCTAATTAATGCCTAATATCTAGGTTTTATTATTTTATTTGAGTTCTTTAAAGGATTCTAAAAGGACATTTATGGATGTATCAGCAAAAGCAAATGATAAGCATACAAGATTGGAAATCCTTCTGCTGCATATAGGGTGGAGACTGGGTTAAAATATGGTCAATAATAAATTATGATATATGACCTCACTGCTTACAAAACTCCTTTAAACCTTGAATATTATATATGTCAATCATGGAAACTACTATATTCCTATGTTCTTAGCAAAAATAGGCCCATACCTAGTTTCCTCCTTCTGAGAAACTGTAAAGGATCACTTTTCACCACATCTTCTTTGGACAAAACTGAGTGGACTAGGGGAGACCATTTGATCCATAAGCTGGTTAGCAACCTATGATGTAATCTGTCATGGAAAGAATTGTGTCCTCAAAGAGAGATAATGTTGAACACAAGGACATCCTCTCCTTTGGCAATTTTAACTAAAATATATTAAAGAGCCAAACAATTTCTAGTCAGGACAGACAACTAAAACAGGTGTAAATGCAAGGTATGAAGCAGAAGACGGAATGACGGACAGTACCTGGGTCTTAGCTGTGAGTAACCAGAAACTGCAAAGAAGCAAAAGCCATAGGTCAAGAATCTGTAAACATTATCACTGACATATGTAGTAAAAAAAAGAATTAAGGAAAAGCGAAATGCCAGCGATGACAGAGATTTTAACTAATGCCAAACAAATGATATAATACAAAGTAATATTAAGCATTTCCATTCCCAAAAGCCTATCAGGGTCTCCACAAGCTAAGCTTTATTGCTATTACTGTTCTTTACATGAGATGTCATGGTCATTATGACCGCACATTTTTTAAAGACATCCACACTGTTGAAATAGATTGGATGAGTCTCTTTTAGGAACAACCAATATTATGCAACTAATACAATGATGCTTTTTTATTACAGTCATTTGCACTGTTTCTCTATAACCACAAATAGTGTGTGGACTTTCATGTCATATGGCTTGTCATTATTTAGGTCCTTAAGATGGAGAAGAGTCTATAATTTCAAAACAATTTTCTTACTTGGGAAAAAGTGTATTGATGTATTGATTAATCTCTAGAAGAGCTTTCAAATTTCATGATTTACTCCAGCAAGTATTTGTCCAAACAATTGTCTGTCTGCCTATTTGTATGTGTACAGTATTGAAAACCATGGAACATTTATTTTGTGGCAGAAAACGAATACTCTTAAGTATTGCTGAAGAGGCATTATACCTACAATAACTTAAATTCCCAAGCACTAGATTTAAATTTTCTATAATTTTATCTGTGTGATCTTGGGCATTAATGTTCTTTGATTTTTCAAAACTAATTTGTAAGACATGGTAATATAATTGTTCTGCTTAACATACGAAGGTCTTATGAGAAGCAAATATGAAAGTACAAAAATGTTAAATACAAGGCATCGGCATTGATGTCATCCTACAAATGACCATGGGCACACAAACCTCGGAGGGAGTTTTTCACCTGACATATTATGTTGACACAACTCAGAACTAGGCTAAATGATTCTATTAAGTACAATAAATTTTATTACATTTTTATCCCAAAATCTACTTTCTTAATATATCATAATATAAGAGTAACTATTATTTATTTATTTAATTTTTATATTTGTGTTATATAACGACAGTTATTCATCTAATAAGCAGAAGCTAGTAATAGTTTTTTTATCTATTATTGATAAAGAATTTCTAAATAGGAAAAATAATATAGAATAATTTTTTTTACTTATTTAGTCAGGGTTTCTGGTGATCTTCATGTTGCCAAATTCAGTAGTCAATTGCCTGTGTTCACCTTACTGACTTATCAGGAATATTTAATCACTTCTTTTTGTCTTGCTCAAATTATGTCTTTACATGGCTTTGGAGAGATGTTTTCTTTGCATTCTTTCTTTCTGAATGACCACTTAATTAATCTTCCTTGTCTTTTAAGGTTTTCCTCATCCCTCAATGGCTCCCTGCCTTAAAATTATTTTTGATAATTTCTTATATTTCCATGCTTTTAAATTATATATGTGTGTGTGTGTGTGTATTTTAACAATTTGATATCACCAGCACTAAATTCTGCCCTGACTACTCCAATATGAAGTACACAACTGTCTATTTAACATACTCTCACTTGTTGTATGACAACAAGTTAACAGATATCTCAAACTTAACATGTTCAGAATTAAGCTTCTTTCTTCCTGGCCTGTAACTGCTCTTACTGTAGTCTTCCTTACTTGTTATTGGCAGAGGCAGCCTTTCAGTTGTTTTAAATAAAAAACTCAATGAATCCTGGATTTATCCCTTTCTCTCAGCGCCCACATTCATTCTACCCGCATGTCTTATTGTCTGTAATATCAATGCACATTCCCAATCTGACCACTTTTCACTCCTACAGCTGCTATCTTAATTCAAGCCACCCTCATTTCTTGCCTGAATAATTACAATAACCTCTTAATAATGTCCAGCTTCTCCTTGACTTTTGCACTTGTAGACAGAGTGACCTTGACATAAAACAAGTCAGAATATACCACTCCTTCATTTTAATGTCCCAGTTGCTTTCCATATCACTAAGAGTGAAACAAAACTCCTTTAGCACATTATTTTTAACTTTCTGAGATTGAGTTTTATTATACTTTATCACATATAAAATTGGTATTGATGATATACTTATTACCGAAGGAAGTCATGAGAATTAAATTAAGATTTCTTGCTCATAAAGCACAGAGTAAGAAACGATATTCAATGATTAAGCCATTATTATTAATCTCTTTTGTTTCTTTTTCTGATTCCCTGATTTCCTTATTTGATCTGAGTTATAATACATGCCTTAAAGATATCCCAATATTTCAATATACTCCTTTTTCTTCTTTCTGCTCCTTAAAATGTAAGAATGTATGAAACAAGTTTATTTTTTACATCAGGATGCAAAATAATAAATTATTTTATTTATTACATGAAATACAAAAATCAATGTTTGTTAATTATATATTCTCTCAGATAATGAATTAATATTTCAATATGTTAAGTTTAAAAAGCACATTTATATATTATATATTACAGAAATTCAAAAGAGAGATACTAACAAGATGGGAGAAATCTGTTATACCTAATGTTTCACAATACACATGGGCTTCTGTATCACCTAGTGCACGAAAGTCACTTGGAGATGGAATATACTTCTGTTTTCCTTAATATGTTAATAAAACAGAACATGTTATCATTTTATTTGAAGAATATATTTCAAGAATGTTTTAAGAAGTTTATTTACAAACACAGACACAAAACCATTTCTATTTTTCCCTTAAGCCACAATCACTCTGGTCCAACTCATGCCTGAGTTCAAAATTTCGTCAGGCCAATTTTGTTGCGGTGTTACCTCACGTTCTTGTATGTACTCAAGCAGTGATGTCCATATTCATTATTATTTCCCATAATTCACATAGAACAGAATCATGCCTGAAAATAAGAAGCAAATTTTTCTGTCATTTTAGCCAATCATCCATTACCTCATTTTTACATATTGAGATTGGTCAGGCTAAGTATTAGAATGAGAGAGTGAGACTCTTGATTAATTTTCCAGGTAGAGAAGCCAATTGGAAAAAAGTAAAACATGCCTTATAATAACAAGGGAACAGTGAACATAGTGCAAAGTTAAGCAAATAGACAAAAAGATTAAGAATGTAATAATATTAATAAAGATAAGTAAAATTTGTTAAGTAAAATTAATAAGGTACACCAGAAAATACAGAGTATTTAAAAAACAAGAAAAATAATAACAACACTATGCAATGCATAAGAGTCAGATATTAGGGTAAGGTCTTTTCCTGTCATAAAATTGTAATACTAATTTTAACCACTGCTCATAGAGTGTAAGTAAAGATGAGACCAGTATATGCGTGGCAGTGTTAGAATAACCATAGAGATAAGATCAACACATTACAATATTGTTTCTTGGTATGTTGGTGGGCACCTGTTGTCTCCAACTCTAAGAAAACAATATAACTTAACAAATATCTTAATCAGGCCACCCTTTGTCTTACTGATTTCACCAAAATTCAAATGGTATTCATCATGGAGATGGACATATTTCATAGCTTTTTACTGTATTAATACATCAGATCAATGTTACCATTTTATCATTTGAGAGGAGATTTTTGGTAAAATCACCACAAGGTTTGTTCATGTATAACTTTTTTATTATAATTAAATTTAGCCATTGAACATACTTTAGAAAAAGGAATTTTTAATAGATTTGATTTAGTATCTGAGAGGTATTTATATGTAGAGTACATTAAAATTAGTCATTAAAATGACTTCTAATTAACATAATTTAACAATTAAAGAAATAAATTGTGGGTACATTATAAATATATTTTAATCATCATATCACAAAGCCAAATTACTTTCCATATTTTCTTGAGCTCATTAAACTATCTTAATGTGTAGATAATATAATCTCATGTACAAAATTCAATTTTAGAACTTATCCAAATACCCAACACACACATACATATGAAAATTATATTCATATTTTATCTTTGATAACTGTTCCTTTTATGAGGAAAGTTGAAGAAGATAAAAAAGCCTAGAATTTAAATACAGAAAATGACATAGAAGACAAAGTATACTTATTGAACACCCAGAATATTAGGGAGGGCATATTTCTTGTAAATGCCCCAGCTAACCAATGAGTCATGACATTTTTATCTGTTAAATAAATGAATGAAATGAGGTTTAAAAGTTAGAAGATGGATGTAAACTCACAATGGCATTAGGTTGGTATTTGAACTCTGAATATTATAACTCCCAAACCTGTGCAATTAATACAAATTATATAGCTTCTGGGCTGCATTTTTGTCCCTTCTAAAATAGTTTGTATAAAATTATTTTGTTAATTATATATCACCTCTGATAACTGCTCAACCTGAAAAATGTAAGATGTTTTATGCTCTGAAAATCCATTTGGAGGAAATACATATGTAAAAGCAAACATATTGCATTATTAAGCAAATACTATCTTTCCTCTCACAAATAAATAAAAACATAAGCAATTTTAGCTATGTAGGTAAGACCAACTTGAAAAACAGAATATTAAACCAAAATTTAAGTGAGCAAATAGCAAATATTTTATTGCATAATTCAAGAAAATATAACCCAGAAGATTTGGTCATTATCAATTGAGAGCTTCTGAAGCAAAATGAAAAAATAAAAAGGAATCTATTTTATACACAAAATAAAAATAACCTGTTGCATTCAGACTAAATGAAAAAAAATTGGGGCCAGATTGCCCAGTGTCTTTGATGGTTGTAAGGTTAATTTATATTTATGTGTGTGTGTCCCAGAGAGAGACAGAGAGAGAGAGAGACCCAAACACACACACACACACGCACACGCACCCCCTGGGATATTTCATCATCAACTGATTCCAATCTATCACTAGATATTGACCACCATAGAGGAATCTCAATGTCATCTAAATCCACAAAACTGCTATTTCACACCTATGTTAAGGGTACCAAATCACATTTCTGGACAAGACCCTACTTTCCATCACAAAACTTCTATTTCCAAATCACTATTAAGGTCAATTATCCTGGGATGTTTTGTATGTGTTAAATTTAAACTAGAAATTGAAATAAAGTAATTGATTTATATATTAAAATACAAATTAATTACTTTCCTAAATAAAAAATGACTTACTCCTCATTTTTTTACTTTAAGGAAATTATAGGAAAATAATGCACATCAGATTAAGAAAAATTAAAGTATCAATCATTGTAGTAACAGTTTATGTTATTTAAATTTTCATGTTATCTTAACCTGAGAAGTATAATTTTTATTTATCTTTGTTAAGTTAAATATGATGTCCTTTTCTTGATATTCAAAAGACTATATTTTAGTTGCCATAGGAATAGAACAATAATTGAATGAAAAAAGAAAAAAAAGAATAGGCTAAATATTATCTAAAAGTCACCTAAACATTAATAAATCACACAAGCTTGATAAAAAAAATCCTAGATACCGACATATTTTTCCATCTTCACTGAGTGGAAGAAAAAATAGGATGAGATAAGCCTTATCTCTATAAACGGGTTAAAAAAGTCAATATTGCACCTTGATAAATAGCAGATAGAGTTTTGAAAAGTTATGGAATCTTCTTTCCTTAAGGTCATTAGGAATAAAATTTTCACTTTCAGGGAGTGCTCAGTTTTGTTTTATACTGAAGACGAGAAACACTAAGTAAACTCAAGGTGACTTGCAGTTTTATTTTGGTATTCTAAGGAATAACACATTTATTTTTGAAATTATATTTAGAATCAAAATATAAGGAAGTCACAGAGACTGACCCAGCTCGTAACAGGGAGAAATATTTCAATAATTCTTATGAAGCAGCAGGAGGAAGCAGTCTGTTGTGTATGTGAGTGAGCAAGGAAAATAGTGACTGGGCCTGATTATCTCCTTGCCGCAAAGGGATGTGCCACTGCTGTGAAAAAATTCCATCTAGTCTTCAAAATGAGTGTGAACTGAAGGAATGTAAGGAGGAACAAGCTAAGCACAGTTAATCAAAATCCATCAGAAAGCATTATACTTGATATTGTGCTTGGTTCTGCATAGGATCCAGTTAAATGGAACTAGGGCCTTACCCTCTAAGACTCCAGCTTTATTTTGGAAGCAGCTCATTGTTTCAGTACAAATGAACCTGTGATCTCCCATTCAGATAAACATGGTCAAGACATCAGGGAAAGTGTGGGAAAAATAAATACACAGAATAATTCATATTCTTTGTCGGAAGCAAAAACACATGTGTGGTGTCCTCCTGTGCATGAAGGGGAATAAATCATTGGAATACCATTGAGATTGTAGTGAGATTCTGTATGTGTATGTCCTATATTATAGATGATATAAAAAGTTCCTGTAGTAGTGGTAATGTTAATAAATTTATCACAATATTGCACTACCACTTTAAGAATATCCAACAAATCTCTCCATAATGACTCCTTCACAATCTCACAAGGGAGAACCGGAACCATTTGTGAAAAACTTCCATTGACGAGCTCAAATTCTAATGTGAACTTTGCTAATGGGGTTTCATCTTATGATGGATATGAAATGTGGGAGGTCAGCAACACCATCTTAGCTAAAGGAGAACAAAAATACACACTATTTATCTCTGTTCAATATTCATGAACAGAAGACATTCTGTTTCAATCATGATAAACTGTAAGCAGCAAACTCGCAGAAGGATGTTTTCCAGTTCTTTCATAATAGTCATTAAACTGACACACATGCCATTTTGGCTTTGACTCTTGAAAAACATAATACTTTTATATAAGAGACTAACAAAGTTTAACTTACTGTATTGTGGTCTAGGTTTGTTCAGCCTGATATATGTGCATGCATGTGTGTGTGTGTATAAATATTTCTTTCCCAGCTAAGACACAATGAGACCGCAAACAGGTATTACATAAAACATTGTAACTTAGACTATCCTCTGACCTAGCCCTCAAGCACTTATATAATGCAAGAGACCTGCACAAAGAACTTTATAAAGTGTATGTTGAGACATTGAGAATCACATATTCTTATTTAAGCCAACAACAAAACAACAATATAAGACAACTAGTTGTAACTTTAATGAAGGCCTTCGAGGACCAGCTTCACAAACAGACACAAGGGGGTCAGCAGTATCATCCATTTTTCATTGTCCATCAGTGTTAAATTTGCCACTCTTACTTTGAATTATAGTACAAGATATCAACCTCATGAGATGGAGCTGAAAATGAGGAGACTAGAGTATGCCAAGTCTTGAAACACCACTTAAATAATCAAGGAGTGATTTGGCAGAGGTGTGAAAAAGAGCTGAAGTTCTCAGAATGTAGGCAACATGAAATAAATCCTGCTTGTATTCCACTTATGAGTATCTCTGTGGATCAAGATTAATAGTATCTGAGAAACATGTATTACATATGCAAAAGGACACCAAAGCCATTATCTTCATCAATGTGGAGCCAGAATTTTCATGTGTTACCTAATTAATTAATGTCTTTTAGGTCCTTTTTCAGTACCTGGAGGAGAACCTCTAATATAAACATGAAACACTAATTTGAAAGAATATATGTGCCCCTATGTTTATGAGAGAATTATTTACAATCTCCAAGATTTTGAAGCAGCGTCCATCAATAGATGAGTGGATAAAATAACCATGGGGCATTTACACAATGGAATACTACTCAGCTGTAAAAAAGAAGAAAATTTTACCATTTGAGACAGTAGAGATGGGCCTGGAGAACATTCAGCTAAGTGAAATAAGCCAGCCAGAGAAAGAAAAATACCAGATGATTTCACTCAAATGTGGAATCTAATGAACAAACTGGACCAACAAGCAAAATAGAGACAGACTCACAGATAGAGAGCAGGGAGACACCTAAGGTGGGGGGAGTATAGTGGGTGGAGGGATTGAGCGAAAAAGAGAAAAAAGGAAAGAACTCATGTTCATGGTCAACAGTGTGATGACTGCGGGGACGAAGTGCTGGAGGGCATAAATGGAGATGGAAAGAGATTTGACTTGACTTGGAGAACGTGTAATACAGTGTATAGATGATGAGTTGTAGAATTGTGTGCACCTAACCTGTATAATTATATTAACCAGTTAACCAGTGTCATCCCAATAAAATCAATAAAGATGAAAAAAATTACATATATTAGAGATACGAGTCACCATGATGGATAATATGTCAATGCCTTGCCCATAGCCTTCCATCCCACTTCAAGAAACAAGTTTCTGCAGCGTTGGTGTATTCTTTCTAGAACAATAGATGTCTGTTTTGACCAGGAGCCAAAACAGCAAGGTGTGCCTGTGAAATAGCACCTCTTACTCTCCACTCAAGTTCTCTGTCCACCTTTTACCCTCCCAATCCCTTGCCTCCCAGTTTACACAAGTAGTCTTAATCTAAATCCCTCAGATACCTCCCCTCCTCAAGTGTTTTATAGCATTTCTTAGCATTTTCCTAAGGGATTAATAACATTTTTTTGACTCCCTTCTTTTCTAGTTGCACTTGCCACCTTCCCCCTTCCCCAATTGTTTCATGAAGTCCAAGATGAACTAAATGCATTTATATTCTGTGTCTAACCAAATCATACTACTCTGTCACTATTTTCTTAAATAACAGTTTAATGAACTAGAATGTAGTGCAGAACTAAATAAACATGATTACTGGAGGAATAAATAAATTATAGTGATGACATATAAAATTCAGGTCCCATTTCCTTTAAAACTGCTTGCCATATTTTGTCTAACTAAAAAAATCTAGCCAAAGGAAAAAGAAGATAATGCAGATAGAATTTTGGTGGTTTGGTGATGCTTTCTTTGTCATATCAATAAAAATGTTTGAAATGATTTTGAAATATTTTATTCTTTGTTAAAGGTTTTCTACAGTACCACGAGCATCCAAATGCAAGAATATACCAGTATTGCAAATTTTCAATATAAAAAAACAGCTTTGATTGAAAGTGGAAATGGGTTTCCCATAGTGGTTCCCATCTGTTTACACGCAGAGATAGAGAAACAGTCACAGATATAATTAAATGATTAAAGAGAAGTGATACATAAAATACATCATGATAGACAAACTTTTCATACAGGTCCACTATGTTATTAACAAAATTAATAAATGAAATGTCTTATTTATTTACCAATGGAAATTTGAGCTAGTATAATGAATAATGATAAATAGAATGATAAATTAAAATATAGATCTCTTATTTCCATAATTAGTGTATTACTTAAATATTATCATAAACTAGGGTTCTCCATTTTGTCTTTTTTTTTAATGAGTTTTGAACTACCACCTCCATATGTGATCAGATATTCATGTCACCATTTAGAAGTAAAAGAACCTGTCTACTTCATAGTGATCTTACAGTAATAGAGAAAATGTTTTATTTAGAAAATAAATTTAAGAAATACCAGCTAATACACATCTCTACAAAATTCAGTAGTCTTAATGTTTACTATATACCATTTGTACATTGTTACCACATAAAAACTGTACAACCATAACTCAAGTATATTTGACTTCCTTGAATCTTTACTTCCACAGTGAAAATCCAGATTTATAATGGCTGTATAATGGCTATAATCAGAACTTGTATAATAGAAAAATTTTGGAATGACTCAAGCAAGAAAGATTTTAACTAAAATACAGGGAAAATCAGAGGATATTACTGAAAAGTGTGTATATTGTGTGTGTGTATTCCTGTTCAAGACAGCAATAAATGATCTCACTTTCCTTTAAAACTCTAAGGTAAAATAATCATTTTGTCTTAAAAAGTAATTTAAAGTTAATATTTTCCTTCATTAGTAAAATGAAATAATTTCACATGCTTCCTATCATTTTAAGTCTATGTTTGATAATTGTTTTATGTTTTAATTAAGAAGGTGATTGGAGACAAAGGAAGAGAAAAAAGAAAAGCTATGACATTCTTATATGTGTTTCACTGTATATATATGGAATAAATACTTATACTAATTATGGAGCATGTATGGGATAGCTTCCTCCTACTGTTTCTATGTAGGAATTACTCTGCATTTTTAAGGTTAGGAAAATTCTAAATATCATTATTTTCAAAATCCATTAAGTGTCCTAATCCTAGGATATTATAATATATTTTAATATTGTCTTTGTCTTAATTTTGATACTTAATTTATCATGCCAGTAATTCAGGTATTGGAAGAAAGACTGAGATTATAGGTGAAAATAGTAACAAAAAACCTCCATTTTTAATATTTTACTAAATAATAAAATGTGTTTATAGTATATGGGACCAAACCATTCTGAGAAAGAGGGAATTTTAACACAGATTACAGAATATTAGAATTGTTTTAAAATAAATTATTTAAACTATAAAAAGCTTCTGTATATGAAGTACATTTCATATACATTGCATTTTCATATGTATGGTATTTAATTTATCTATTAATTGACTATAATATTAAATATTAAGGCTTCTATAGGTAATATTTAATTTCTTGGACAAGTAATAGATTTTACAAACTATTTGTTATTTATTAAACAAATATTTACTGATTTAATACTACATTCTAGGCATGATGTTAAGTCCAGCATATACAATGATAATATTTTCCAGTTTTATTGAGATATACAAATATAAATTGTGCATATATATGTTAAGATGTGCATGTGATAATTGATATATGTATATACTGTAAAATAATTATCACAATCTAGCTAATAAAGACATTCATTATCTCATATAGTTACCTTTTTTTTTCAAGTGACATTTTAAAATCGGCAAAATTATTGCTTTCATCAGCCTACAGGCTTGGGTATGTGAATAAATATTTTCTCAGTCTTTTCTTCTTTAATGTTAGCAATTATACTGGAGCTTGTTTGTGCTTTTCCATAGATTTATTGTAACCTTATACTCATGTCTAACTGCTAAAGAAAATGTACATTCTCAGTACTAACACAGAAAAATTATCATTTGAATTATCAATAAAATCTATAAAACACAGCTAGTTCAGTCAGTGCGAAACAATGTTTCATATTAGTTGATCTGGTAATTAACAGATAACTGAATTATCAGTTGAATTTAATAAATGATCTATTTTTGTTTTTTAATTAGTATAAGTAAGTGTTAAAATGTCAGGATTGAATTGTAAGCAAGATATCACAGATCTGTCTCTTTTAGGCTCTGAGTTCATTTTAATTGCACTGCTATCCAATTTGAAACATGATACATCTGCAGACTGTGGAAGTTTGGGATGAGATGAATTCTCAGTACAAAAAATCAAGGCAGCGTAGTAGATCTAGTAAGAAACAAGCTCACTTAAGAAATTGAGGTCATCATGCTAAGCGAAATAAGCCAGGGGGCGAAAGACAAATACCATATGATCTCACCTATAAGCGGAACCTAACCAACAATGCAAAGAAGCAAGGCAAATATGACCAGCAACACTGAAAGGAAAAGAAATCAACAGAGACAAGAGGGAAGGGGGGGCAGGGAAAGGGAAGGGAAGGGGAAAGTCAAGGAACATATAGCAAGGACTCATGGACAAAACCAAAGGGGAAGAGCTGAGGGAGGGAAGGTGGGAGGGGGCAAGGGAAAGAGGTGGGGGGAAGACAGAGACAAATGTATTTAAAAAGTAAATAAATTAATTAAAAAAGAAAAAAAAAGAAAAAAAGAAATTGAGGTCAGTCTGATGATGCTTTTTAAACTAGGGAATGCAGAACTTGCCTTTTGTGCGCTCCGCACACAGCTTGTGCGCGTGTGAGCTGCAGGGCTGAGTGCAGACTGGCTGGGAGAGCCTTGAGGAGAGACTGGAGACGGAGGCGTTGGGGAAAGAACGGGAGGAGGAACCGAGTCCCGACTCCCTCCCCGTTCGGTAGTCTCCATTGTGGGCTGGAAAGGCGCGACCCCAAAGAGGCAGA
This sequence comes from Pteronotus mesoamericanus, assembly GCF_021234165.1. Taxonomy (NCBI): domain Eukaryota; kingdom Metazoa; phylum Chordata; class Mammalia; order Chiroptera; family Mormoopidae; genus Pteronotus; species Pteronotus mesoamericanus. The sequence goes on along the minus strand of NW_026555285.1, from coordinate 20,114,115 downwards.
AGTGGGGCGCATATGAACCAGACTGCCTGCGATTGAAACGCAGTCCGCACAGGGGTTGGATCCTCAGCCGAAGGGGTCACAGAACTGCCCAGAGGCCCCTGAGGGGAGACTAGAAACAGAGGCATTGGGGAAAGAACGGGAGGAGGAACCTGGGAGTCCTGACTGCTTCTCCTTGCCGAAGTCTCCATTGCGCGGGAAGAGGCCACACCCCCAAAGAGCCAAAAGCCGAAAAGCAAACATAGACACCCCCAAAACACCCAGAGCAGGCGCGCACACTTGCGCCGAGTGACTGGCGAAGGTTGGCGAGCGTGTGTGTGACCCACGCGGACTGGCGAACGCTTGCACCTGCCGGCAAGGCCTCACACAGACTGGCACCCATACGGCGGCCTGCGAGGGATTGCACAGAGGGGCAAGGGCAGGCATAAATTGACCAACCCGCCGCAATTGCGAAGCGGCCCACAAAATAAGTAGAGCTGCCCAGAGTCCCTGGAGGAGAGACCAGAAACAGGATTAACTGGAGAGTCCTAGAGCTATTTCCTCCCATTTCCATAGTCCCCATTTGGAGAGGGCAAGCAACGCACCCAAAGAGCCAAAAGCGGGGAAAACACACAATAGAAGACCCTAAACTGACCAGTGCCGCGAAGCTCGCGTGCCAGGGAGGTCAGATGAGCACGGGAGGTCGCCAATAAGCCCCCTGGTCTGGGGCAAACACATGCGAGCCCAGGCAGGTGGGGGACCCTGCCGCGCTGGGAATGCGCTCAAGGAGCTCTCGTGAGAGCGCAGAGAGATCCCAAAAAATAGCCCAGCCCTGACCGAAGGGGTCACAGAGCTGCTCCAAGCAGGAGTCAGACACAGGCATTAGACTCCTGAAAGGCTCAAACAAACAACCCAAGGCCCTATAGGGTCAACAACTGACATCATCAGAGGCAAGCCCAGAAAGAAAAGTAAAGGACAAAAATACTTAACAGACTCTCACAAAAATGGGAAGAAAAAGAAGTTCTCCCCAAATGAGTGGAAAAGGGGACTCCCCACAGAGAGAGCTCAATGAAATAGAGGCAAGGGAACTATTAGATATGGAATTTAAAACAATGGTTCTAAGGAAGCTCAATGAGCTCAGCCAGCTCAAAGAGAACTATGAGAAACTGCAGAGAAACTATCAGGATCTTACAGCAAACTATATCAGCCTGGAAAAGGACATAGAAACTATCAAGAAGACACAAGAGGATATGAAGAATACCATTTCTGAATTGAAGAACACAGTAGAAGGAATCCAAAGCAGGCTGGATGAAGCTGAGGATCGAATCAGTGAGATGGAGGACAAGGTAGAAAAAAGCTCCCAGAAAGAACAAGAAATGGAAAAACGGCTCAAAAAGAATGAAGAAGCATTTAGGGAAATGCAGGACAACCTGAAACGCAATAATATCCGTATAATAGGGATACCAGAAGGAGAAGAAGAGGAGCAAGGGATAGAGAACCTCCTCAAAAAAGTAATGATGGAAAATTTCCCTAATTTGAGGAGAGAAAGGCTCTCAGGGATCCAGGAGGCACAGAGGACCCCACACAAGAAGGACCCAAGGAGGTCCACTCCAAGACACATCATCATTAAAATGGCAAATGTCAAAGACAAAGAGAGAATCCTGAAGGCAGCAAGGGAGAAGGAGAAAGTAACATACAAGGGGGCCCCGATACGCCTAGGAGCTGACTTCTCAACAGAAAAACTACAAGCCAGAAGGGAATGGCAACAAATATTCCAAGCCATGAAAAGCAAGGGCCTACAGCCAAGGCTGCTCTACCCAGCTAGGCTCTCCATTAAAATAGAAGGAGAAATATGGAGTGTCCCAGACAAAAGAAAGCTAAAAGAATACATCTCTACCAAACCAGCACTCCAAGATATGCTAAGGGGACTGGTTTAAGCAGATGAAGGAAAAGAATGAGACAGAGAGGAACACAAGTACAAAGAGAAAAGATGAGTAAGTTTCTATCAGTAATATCTCTCAATGTGAATGGACTAAATGCCCCAATCAAAAGACACAGGGTAGCTGAATGGATAAGAAAACATGACCCACACATATGCTGCCTACAAGAGACCCACCTCAGAGCAAAAGACCTACACAGATTGAAAGTAAAGGGATGGATAATAATATTCCAAGCAAATGGACATGAGAAAAAGGCTGGGGTTGCCATACTTGTATCAGACAAAGTCGATTTCAAAGCAAAGGCCATAAAGAGAGACCCAGAGGGGCACTTTATCATACTTAAAGGAAGAATCTATCAAGAAGACATCAACATTGTAAACTTATATGCTCCCAATATAGGAGCCCCCAAGTTTATAAGGAAATTGTTGGATGACTTCAAAAAAGATATAGACAGCAACACACTGATAGTAGGGGATTTCAACACCCCACTGTCAAAAATGGACAGATCTTCCAAACAAAACATTAATAAACATATCGTGGCGCTGAATGACAGCACTGAATCAAAGAGACTTAACTGACACATATAGAACCTTACATCCCAAAGAAGAAAAAGACACATTCTTTTCAAATGCTCATGGCAGTTTTTCAAAGATAGACCACATGATAGGACACAAAGCAAGCCTCAGTAAATTCAGGAAAATTGAAATAATACCAAACTTTTTCTCAGACCACAAGGCCTTGAAACTCGAAATCAAACTCAAAGAGAAACTTCAAAAACTTGGAAACTCATGGAGACTGAACAGTACACTATTAAACAATGAATGGGTCAATAATGAGATAAGAGAAGAAATCAAAAAATTTCTGGAAACAAATGAAAATGAACAGACAACTGTCCAAAACCTATGGGACACAGCAAAGGCGGTCCTGAGAGGGAAGTTCATAGCAATACAGGCTTACCTTAAAAAGATAGAAACATTTCAAATAAAAGACCTAACACTACAACTTGAAGAACTGGAGAAACAACAACAAATAAATCCCAGAGCAAGTAGAAGGAAGGAAATAGTCAAGATTAGAGCAGAACTGAATGACATAGAGACAAAAAGAACAATTCAGAGGATCAACCAATCCAGAAGCTGGTTCTTTGAAAAGATTCATAAAGTGGACAAACCTTTAAGCAGACTCATCAAGAAAAAAAGGGAGAGGACCCAAATTAATAATATCAGAAATGAAAGAGGAGAAATAACAACTGATACCACAGAAATACAAATGATCATCAGAAACTATTATGAACAATTATATGCCAAGAAATTTGAAAATCTTGATGAAATGGACAAATTTTTAGAAAAGTATAATCTTCCAACACTGAAGGAGGAAGAAACAGAAAGCTTGAACAGACCGATAACAGTTGGGGAAATTGAAGCAGTCATCAAGAAACTCCCAGTACACAAAAGCCCAGGGCCAGACGGTTTCCCAGGAGAATTTTACAAAACATTTCAGGAAGAGCTAACCCCTGTCCTTCTCAGACTATTCCAAAAAATCCAAGAGGAGGGAAGACTGCCAGACTCCTTCTATGAGGCCAGCATCACCCTGATCCCAAAACCAGATAAAGACCCTACAAAGAAAGAAAACTACAGGCCAATTTTGCTGATGAACATAGATGCTAAAATCCTCAACAAAATATTGGCAAACCGCATCCAGCAATACATTCAAAAGATTATCCATCACGATCAAGTGGGATTCATCCCAGGGATGCAGGGATGGTTCAATATACGCAAATCAGTCAACGTGATACACCACATAAATCAAAGAAAAGACAAAAACCACATGATCATCTCGATAGATGCAGAAAAAGCATTTGACAAGGTACAGCACCCATTTATGATCAAAACACTCAGCGAAATGGGAATCAATGGGGCATTCCTCAATGTAATAAAGGCCATACATGAAAAACCTACAGCCAATATCATACTCAACGGGCAAAAACTGAAAGCTTTCCCACTAAGATCGGGAACACGACAAGGATGTCCGCTCTCACCGCTTCTTTTCAACATCGTATTGCAAGTCCTAGCCACAGCGGTCAGACAAGAGAAAGAGATAAAAGGCATCCAAATAGGAAAGGAGGAAGTAAAACTATCATTGTTTGCAGATGACATGATAGTGTACATAGAGAACCCTGTAGACTCTACCAAAAAACTCCTCAACCTAATAAGTGAATTTGGCAAAACAGCAGGATACAAAGTCAACATTCAGAAATCAAAGGCGTTTTTGTACACCAGCAATGCAATAGAAGAAGAAGAAATCAGGAAAAATATACCATTCGATATAGCACGAAAAAAGATAAAGTACCTAGGGATAAATTTAACCAAAGACACAAAAGACCTGTATGCAGAAAACTATACAACATTGAAAAAAGAAATTAAGGAAGACACAAATAAATGGAAGCATATACCGTGCACATGGATTGGAAGAATTAATATCCTTAAAATGTCCATACTACCAAAAGCAATTTATAGATTCAACGCAATCCCTATTAAGATACCAATGACGTATTTCACAGAAATAGAACAGACATTTCAAAAATTTATATGGAACCATAAACGACCTCGAATAGCCGCAGCAATTTTGAGAAAGAAACACAAAGTAGGAGGGATCACAATACCGGACATCAAACTCTACTACAAAGCCACTATACTCAAAACAATCTGGTACTGGCACAAGAACAGACCCATAGACCAGTGGAACGGAATAGAAAGCCCAGAAATAAGCCCAGGTCTCTATGGACATCTAATATTCGACAAAGGGGGCAGAAGCATAAAATGGGGCAATAACAGCCTCTTCAACAAATGGTGTTGGGAGAGCTGGATGGCTACATGCAAAAAATTGAAATTGGATCATCAGCTGACACCATACACAAAAATAAACTCAAGATGGATAAAAGACTTAAATATAAGTCGCAACACCATCAAAGTCCTAGAGGAGAACATTGGCAGGAAACTCTCAGATATCCCACGCAGCAATTTTTTCACTGATGTCTCCTAAAGCAAGGGACATAAAGGAAAGAATAAACAAGTGGGACCTCATCAAAATAAGAAGCTTCTGCACGGCGAAAGAAAACATCAGCAAAATGAAAAGGGAGCCAACCATTTGGGAAAATATATTTGCTAATGATACATCAGATAGAGGTTTGATCTCCAAGATATACAAAGAACTCACTCGACTTTACTCCAAGAAGGCAAACGATCCAATCAAAAAATGGGCAAAGGACCTGGGCAGATGCTTTTCTAAGGAGGAGATACAGAGGGCCCAGAGGCATTTGAAAGGATGCTCTGCATCACTAGCCATCAGAGAAATGCAGATCAAAACCACCATGAGGTACCACCTCACACCGGTCAGAATGGCCATCATAAAGAGATCCACAAACAACAGGTGCTGGCGAGGCTGTGGAGAAAAGGGAACCCTAGTCCACTGTTGGTGGGAATGCAGACTGGTGCAGCCACTATGGAAAGCAGTGTGGAATTTCCTCAGAAAGCTGAAAATGGAACTGCCTTTTGATCCAGGGATTCCCCTGCTGGGACTATACCCTGAGAACACCAAAACGCCAATACAAAAGAACCTATGCACCCCAATGTTCATAGCAGCACAATTTACAATAGCCAAGTGTTGGAAGCAACCTAAATGCCCATCAGTAGATGATTGGATCAAAAAATTATGGTACATATACACAATGGAATACTACGCAGCAGAAAGAAAAAAGAAGTACTAAACTTTGCGACAGCATGGATGGAACTGGAGAGCATCATGCTAAGCGAAATAAGCCAGGGGGCGAAAGACAAATACCATATGATCTCACCTATAAGCGGAACCTAACCAACAATGCAAAGAAGCAAGGCAAATATGACCAGCAACACTGAAAGGAAAAGAAATCAACAGAGACAAGAGGGAAGGGGGGGCAGGGAAAGGGAAGGGAAGGGGAAAGTCAAGGAACATATAGCAAGGACTCATGGACAAAACCAAAGGGGAAGAGCTGAGGGAGGGAAGGTGAGAGGGGGCAAGGGAAAGAGGTGGGGGGAAGGCAGAGACAAATGTGTTTAAAAAGTAAATAAATTAATTAAAAATTTAAATAAATAAATAAATAAATAAACTAGGGAATGCAGCACATTTGAATTACTACCAGAACTGGCAAAAAACATCACACATAGTCAAAGCAAAAACTAAGATTCAGGACCAAAAAAATAAAGAAAAACAGTAGACAGTGTTTAACAGCTAAGTAATTTAACAAGTTACAGAATAATTATATATACCAAAATTTTCCACTGACCTTCATTGAGAAAAATTAAACAATAACTTTATTCATAAAATGAACTCTGGTTTCTTCAAACGTATGTTATACTGGAAAGAAACTTTTGACAAATGAGAAATGTGAATTCTAGCTCTGAATGCTAATTGACATTTGGCAAATAATAGCATCCCTCAAAACCAGTTTCCTCATCTATGATAATGAGAAAATATCTCATGTACTTATTTTTTAAGGATTGGAATCAGGATATGCAAACCGATGTACTCAATATGCCATACACAGTTATGACCAAATCAATAAACACACATACACACCAAAAGAGTGAGACCAATAAAAAATAAAAATGGAAATCTTTATTTCCAATTTGAATACCTAAGTACAGCTCATATCATTATATCAATTCTATTATCTAATTTTGGGACTTCAGAAATGATTAAGATTTCTTATTTTATTCAGGAATTTGGATGGCTTTCATGAAAGTGATTACTCAGTTAAGATCTGAAAGTAGAGTGGTGTTGTAGAATGCTAAATCAAAGTGGGGAACATATGTTAGCCAGATGCTGGACAATGTTCCTGTGGCTGAAAGGAGCACATTGGCAATAACCAAGGAAGTAAAAGGGCCATTGGTGGAGCCGAGGAACCAGGGGGTGCTGGCGAATGATCAGGTGGCAGATGCATGTAAATGAGGGCTAGACCAAGAGAGATGCTCTAACCTAGGAACAACGGAAATTCTCTGAATTGTTTTTATTAGAGTTACAAAATGATCAAACTCGTCTTTAGAAATGATCCTGTAGCCTGTAGTATTTAATATTGATTGGTAATGTGGAAAGAATTAGTGATGGTATACCGTAGTGGTTGAAGAGGCAAAGAACCAGATTGTGACCAAAATCAGAAGTCAAAATGTGTCTCTCAGAATCAGCTAGGTTATGGCGCAGGAGCAAATAATGCCAGAATTTTTGTAGCTTATCACAGAGGTTAAATTTCCATTCATGTTGCATATCTATTGCAGGTCAGCTGCAGCTGTCCGCTATCATCTTAAGTTCAGGTCCCAGCTGATGGAGCAGCCTTTATCTGGAGCTCTGCTGACAGTCCTGACAAGAGAAAATTGGCAGAAGGCATGTTGGCTTTTAAAGTTTCTGTTACAAGGTGAAATGTGCCATTTTCTCTTGTATTTTATTGGGCAGGTCACAAAGTCAACTCTGACATTATGGAATGGAGAAATATTATCAAGGAGAGGCACTGCAGGGAAGTAAACTGGAATATGCTAATAGTGTTACAGTCTACCACATAATGAGGCCCTGAGGCTTTATCATGGAGCCTATCAGGAGCCAGCGAACAGCCTCAAACAGAAATGCATTAAAGTAGTGTATACATAGAAAGGCATCAAATACGAAGTAAGAAGCATACAGAAATCAGTATCTAGTACTCAACAAACCACAACAGAAATATATATATACACACACACACACAAAATCTTCAAGCTATATCTTATTTCTTTAAATAAACTAGTAACACTGGTAGTTATGTTTGCACACTTTGTCTTACTGGCACCACCGAGCCTATTCTATTTTTTTAATTAAATTTTTTTTTTTTTTTCAGCTTAGTGTCTTTGAATTTATTTATTTATTTTTTTTTTATTTTATTTTTTTTTTATTTTTTTTTTATATTTTTATTTTTTTTTAATTAATTTATTTACTTTTTAAATACATTTGTCTCTGCCTTCCCCCCCCTTTCCCTTGCCCCCTCCCACCTTCCCTCCCTCATACAGGTCTTTTGTGTCTTTGGTTAAATTTATCCCTAGGTACTTTATCTTTTTTCGTGCTATATCGAATGGTATATTTTTCCTGATTTCTTCTTCTTCTATTGCATTGCTGGTGTACAAAAACGCCTTTGATTTCTGAATGTTGACTTTGTATCCTGCTGTTTTGCCAAATTCACTTATTAGGTTGAGGAGTTTTTTGGTAGAGTCTACAGGGTTCTCTATGTACACTATCATGTCATCTGCAAACAATGATAGTTTTACTTCCTCCTTTCCTATTTGGATGCCTTTTATCTCTTTCTCTTGTCTGACCGCTGTGGCTAGGACTTCCAATACGATGTTGAAAAGAAGCGGTGAGAGCGGACATCCTTGTCGTGTTCCCGATCTTAGTGGGAAAGCTTTCAGTTTTTGCCCGTTGAGTATGATATTGGCTGTAGGTTTTTCATATATGGCCTTTATTACGTTGAGGAATGCCCCATTGATTCCCATTTTGCTGAGTGTTTTGATCATAAATGGGTGCTGTACCTTGTCAAATGCTTTTTCTGCATCTATCGAGATGATCATGTGGTTTTTGTCTTTTCTTTGATTTATGTGGTGTATCACGTTTACTGATTTGCGTATATTGAACCATCCCTGCATCCCTGGGATGAAACCCACTTGATCGTGATGGATAATCTTTTGAATGTATTGCTGGATGCGGTTTGCCAATATTTTGTTGAGGATTTTAGCATCTATGTTCATCAGCGAAATTGGCCTGTAGTTTTCTTTCTTTGTAGGGTCTTTATCTGGTTTGGGGATCAGGGTGATGCTGGCCTCATAGAAGGAGTCTGGCAGTCTTCCCTCCTCTTGGATTTTTTGGAATAGTCTGAGAAGGACAGGGGTTAGCTCTTCCTTAAATGTTTTGTAAAATTCTCCTGGGAAACCGTCTGGCCCTGGACTTTTGTGTGCTGGGAGTTTCTTGATGACTGCTTCAATTTCCCCAACTGTTATCGGTCTGTTCAAGCTTTCTGTTTCTTCCTCCTTCAGTGTTGGAAGATTATACTTTTCTAAAAATTTGTCCATTTCATCAAGATTTTCAAATTTCTTGGCATATAATTGTTCATAATAGTTTCTGATGATCATTTGTATTTCTGTGGTATCAGTTGTTATTTCTCCTCTTTCATTTCTGATATTATTAATTTGGGTCCTCTCCCTTTTTTTCTTGATGAGTCTGCTTAAAGGTTTGTCCACTTTATGAATCTTTTCAAAGAACCAGCTTCTGGATTGGTTGATCCTCTGAATTGTTCTTTTTGTCTCTATGTCATTCAGTTCTGCTCTCATCTTGACTATTTCCTTCCTTCTACTTGCTCTGGGATTTATTTGTTGTTGTTTCTCCAGTTCTTCAAGTTGTAGTGTTAGGTCTTTTATTTGAAATGTTTCTATCTTTTTAAGGTAAGCCTGTATTGCTATGAACTTCCCTCTCAGGACCGCCTTTGCTGTGTCCCATAGGTTTTGGACAGTTGTCTGTTCATTTTCATTTGTTTCCAGAAATTTTTTGATTTCTTCTCTTATCTCATTATTGACCCATTCATTGTTTAAAAGTGTACTGTTCAGTCTCCATGAGTTTCCAAGTTTTTGAAGTTTCTCTTTGAGTTTGATTTCGAGTTTCAAGGCCTTGTGGTCTGAGAAAAAGTTTGGTATTATTTCAATTTTCCTGAATTTGCTGAGGCTTGCTTTGTGTCCTATCATGTGGTCTATCTTTGAAAAACTGCCATGAGCATTTGAAAAGAATGTGTATTTTTCTTCTTTGGGATGTAAGGTTCTATATATGTCAGTTAAGTCTCTTTGATTCAGTGTTTCATTCAGCTCCACGATATGTTTATTAATGTTTTGTTTGGAAGATCTGTCCATTTTGGACAGTGGGGTGTTGAAATCCCCTACTATCAGTGTGTTGCTATCTATATCTTTTTTGAAGTCATCCAACAATTTCCTTATAAACTTGGGGGCTCCTATATTGGGAGCATATAAGTTTACAATATTGATGTCTTCTTGATAGATTCTTCCTTTAAGTATGATAAAGTGCCCCTCTGGGTCTCTCTTTATGGCCTTTGCTTTGAAATCGACTTTGTCTGATACAAGTATGGCAACCCCAGCCTTTTTCTCATGTCCATTTGCTTGGAATATTATTTTCCATCCCTTTACTTTCAATCTGTGTAGGTCTTTTGCTCTGAGGTGGGTCTCTTGTAGGCAGCATATGTGTGGGTCATGTTTTCTTATCCACTCAGCTACCCTGTGTCTTTTGATTGGGGCATTTAGTCCATTCACATTGAGAGATATTACTGATAGAAACTTACTCATCTTTTCTCTTTGTACTTGTGTTCCTCTCTGTCTCATTCTTTTCCTTCATCTGCTTAAACCAGTCCCCTTAGCATATCTTGGAGTGCTGGTTTGGTAGAGATGTATTCTTTTAGCTTTCTTTTGTCTGGGAAACTCCGTATTTCTCCTTCTATTTTAATGGAGAGCCTAGCTGGGTAGAGCAGCCTTGGCTGTAGGCCCTTGCTTTTCATGGCTTGGAATATTTGTTGCCATTCCCTTCTGGCTTGGAGTGTTTCTGTTGAGAAGTCAGCTCCTAGGCGTATCGGGGCCCCCTTGTATGTTACTTTCTCCTTCTCCCTTGCTGCCTTCAGGATTCTCTCTTTGTCTTTGACATTTGCCATTTTAATGATGATGTGTCTTGGAGTGGACCTCCTTGGGTCCTTCTTGAGTGGGGTCCTCTGTGCCTCCTGGATCCATGAGAGCCTTTCTCTCCTCAAATTAGGGAAATTTTCCATCATTACTTTTTTCGAGGAGGTTCTCTATTCCTTGCTCCTCTTCTTCTCCTTCTGGTATCCCTATTATACGGATATTATTGCGTTTCAGGTTGTTCTGCATTTCCCTAAATGCTTCTTCATTCTTTTTGAGCCGTTTTTCCATTTCTTGCTCTTTCTGGGAGCTTTTTTCTACCTTATCCTCCATCTCACTGATTCGATCCTCAGCTTCATCCAGCCTGCTTTGGATTCCTTCTACTGTGTTCTTCAATTCAGAAATGGTATTCTTCATATCCTCTTGTGTCTTCTTGATAGTTTCTATGTCCTTTTCCAGGCTGATATAGTTTGCTGTAAGATCCTGATAGTTTCTCTGCAGTTTCTCATAGTTCTCTTTGAGCTGGCTGAGCTCATTGAGCTTCCTTAGAACCATTGTTTTAAATTCCATATCTGATAGTTCCCTTGCCTCTATTTCATTGAGCTCTCTCTGTGGGGAGTCCCCTTTTCCACTCATTTGGGGAGAACTTCTTTTTCTTCCCATTTTTGTGAGAGTCTGTTAAGTATTTTTGTCCTTTACTTTTCTTTCTGGGCTTGCCTCTGATGATGTCAGTTGTTGACCCTATAGGGCCTTGGGTTGTTTGTTTGAGCCTTTCAGGAGTCTAATGCCTGTGTCTGACTCCTGCTTGGAACAGCTCTGTGACCCCTTCGGTCAGGGCTGGGCTATTTTTTGGGATCTCTCTGCGCTCTCACGAGAGCTCCTTGAGCGCGTTCCCAGCGCGGCAGGGTCCCCCACCTGCCTGGGCTCGCATGTGTTTGCCCCAGACCAGAGGGCTTATTCGCGACCTCCCATGCTCATCTGACCTCCCTGGCACGCGAGCTTCGCGGCACTGGTCAGTTTAGAGTCTTCTATTGTGTGTTTTCCCCGCTTTTGGCTCTTTGGGTGCGTTGCTTGCCCTCGCCAAATGGGGACTACGGAAATGGGAGGAAATCAGCTCTCCGGTTAATCCTGTTTCTGGTCTCTCCTCCAGGGACTCTGGGCAGCTCTACTTATTTTGTGGGCTGCTCCGCAATCGCGGCGGGTAGGTCAATTTACGCCTGCCCTTGCCCCTCTGTGCAATCCCTCGCAGGCCGTATGGGTGCCAGTCTGTGTGAGGCCTTGCCGGCAGGTGCAAGCGTTCGCCAGCCCGGGTGGGTCACACACACGCTCGCCAACCCTCGCCAGTCACTCGGCGCAAGTGTGCGCGCCTGCTCTGGGTGTTTTGGGCGTGTCTATGTTTGCTTTTCGGCTTTTGGCTCTTTGTGGGTGTGGCCTCTTCCCGCGCAATGGAGACTTCGGCAAGGAGAAGCAGTCAGGACTCCCCGGTTCCTCCTCCCGTTCTTTCCCCAATGCCTCCGTTTCTAGTCTCCCCTCAGGGGCCTCTGGGCAGTTCTGTGACCCCTTCGGCTGAGGATCCAACCCCTGTGCGGACTGCGTTTCAATCGCAGGCAGTCTGGTTCATGCGCGCCCCGCTTCTGCCTCTTTGGGGTCGCGCCTTTCCAGCCCACAATGGAGACTACCGAACGGGGAGGGAGTCGGGACTCCCCGGTTCCTCCTCCCGTTCTTTCCCCAACGCCACTGTCTCCAGTCTCTCCTCAAGGCTCTCCCAGACAGTCTGCACTCAGCCCCGCAGGTCACAGGCGCACAAGCTGTGTGCGGAGCGCACAAAAGGCAGGTTAATTGATTCCCTTATGCCTGAGCGAGATGGTAGCTGCAGAGTGGGAAGTGCGTTATCACCAGCGCTCCACCGGCCGCAGAGTCAGTTCTCTTCACAAAGTTTTCCTCACCAGTCTTTTCCCAGGCACCAGCCCACCCTGCTGCCGCCTGTACCCAGCGATCAAGGAGGGTGGCTGCCGCTGCAACTTTTGCGTTTGCCCTTTAAATGTCTTTTTGCATCCCCAGCCACTTGTCTCTGGCAGAGAGTGCCCCTAAGCTTTTTGGGGTTGCGTTTTGTCTGTATTTTCTCGGCTTTAGCGGCTGTAGTTTAGGGGTTCCTGTTTATGATTCAGACCCCGTTCTTCCCGGGGGGACGCTAACTGGCTGTTTCAATGTCCCTCTGGTGCCAGTGCCCGTGCGCACCCAGCCCACCCTCTCGAGCCTCCACCGCAATTCTCACCCGTAGGGATGTGTGAGAGTCGAATCCGCTGTCCGCGGCACCAAGGCTCCTCTCCCACTATCGCTCCACTGCTTTCCAGGTGATTACTCCATTATTTAGTTGCAATTCCAGTTTGGTTTTGAGAGGAGGTCAGTGTGACTCCCTTTCACTCCTCCGCCATCTTTTTTTTTTTCCTATTTTTTTTAATTAAATTTAATTGAGGTGACACAAGTTAACAGGGTCATATAGGTTTCAAGTGTACATTACTATGATACATGATTTGCATATTACATTGGTGTCCCCCACCCAAAATCTAATCATCTTCCAACACCATATATTTAGCCTCGTTTACCCCGCCAGCACTCTTCCCGCTGGTACCACAATACTGTTGTCTGTTACTCTGTGTTTCAGTTTTATATCCGACATATGATTGAAATCTTACAGTTCTTAGCTTTTTCTGATGAACTTATTTTGCTTAGCATATTTTCAAGGTTTACCCATGTTGTTGGAAATGGCAGTATTTCATCTTTTCTTATGGCTAAATAGTATTCCATAGTATACAAGATGTGTCAAGAAGGTATCCAGCCATGTGATATGAAAAATATAGACATTTATTTAGGATACAAGATCCAAGAAAGGTTGTACACAGGACACTGAGGCCTCAGTCCCCTTCAAAGTGGGCACCTTGGGACCTCACACAGTTCTCCCAATCACTATCAGCTGTTCTATCGTATTTTCCTAAATCTCATCAATGGTCTGAAATCTCTTCCCTTTCAAAGTTGTTTTTAGTTTTGGGAAAAGCCAGAAGTCACAGGGCACTAAATCTAGGCTGTAGTGGAGCTGAGTGATTTGATGTTTTGCCAAAAAACTGCACAAGTCATTATGCATGAGCTAGTGTGTTGTCATGGTGAAGCTGCTGATCACCATTTGCCCATAGCTGTGGCCTTCTGAATCATCTGGATAATTTCCATGGAAGAATGTTCAAGCTTAATGCAAAATCTGATGCAGGTTTGTTGCTCTATTTGCTCAGTCAATTAGAATGTCAGTACACATACTCACTCAATGGCCTCTACCACCCCCACTGACTAGTATAGTGAAGTAACTTGTTTACACAAGTGCATTCCAGTCCTATCTCCTTGGCTACCAGGTTCATCGATGTCACACAAACCATTCTCATTATATTAAAATGGCTGAACTTTTTCGGGACAGACCTCGCTGTATATGTACCATATCTTCTTCATCCTCTATCAAAGGACACTTTTTTTGTCTCCATGTCTTTGCCACCATGAATGATGCTGCAATAAACATAAGGGTTCATATATCTTTGCAACTAAGTATTTTCAAGTTTTTCAGGTAGATACCCAAAAGAGAGGTTGCTGGACCATATGGTAATTCTATTTTTAGTGTTTTTAGCGATGGCCACGTTGTGTTCTATAGTGCTTCTACTAGTTAATATTCCCACCAGCAGTAAACGAGGGTTCCTTTTTCTCCACAACCTCTCCAACAATTGTTATTATCTGTCATGTTGGTAATAATTATTCTAACAGGTGTGAGGTGGTATCTCATTGTAGTTTTGATTTGCATTTCCCTAATAGCTAGTGAAGTTGAACATCTTTTCATATATCTGATGGTCATTTGTACGTCTTCTTGGGAGAAGTGTCTGTTAAGTCCTCTGCCCATTTTTCAGTTGGCTTGTCTGTTTGGTGTTGAGTTGTACAAGTTCTTTATATATTTTAAATATTAATCCCTTGTCTGACCTGTTGTTTACAGAAAACATTTTTCCATTTTGTTGGATACCTTTTTATATCATTGTCAGTTTCTTTTGCTATGCAGAAGTTTGTTTGATAGCATTGCATTCATTTATTTTTGCCTTTACTTCTCTTGCCTTTGGGGTCAAATTCATAAAATGTTCTCTACAGCCAAACTCCATAAGTTTAAAATCTATGTTTTCTTCTATGCACTTTATTGTTTCATCTTATTTTTGGGTCTGTGATCTATTTTGAATTAATTTTTGTACAAGGGGATTAACAGTAGTCTAGTTTCTTTGTTTGTTTACATGTGGCGTTCCAATTCTCCCATCACTGTTTACTGAAGAGGCTTTCTCTTCTCCATTTTGTGTTTTAGCTCCTTTACCAAAAATTATTTGCCCACATATCTGTGGTTTTATTTCTGGGCTCTCAGTTCTGTTCTATTGGACTGTGTGTCTCTTCTTCTACTTATACCATGTTGTTTTCATTATTATAGCTCTCTACTATAATTTGCACTTAGTTTGATACTTCCATCTTCATTCTTTTTTCTCAAAATTGCTTTGGCTACTCAAGTTTGTTTGATATTCCATACAAATAAGATGATGTTTTTGTTCTACTCTTTAAAATTTATAGAATTTTGATGGGGATTCCCTTAAATCTGTATATTGCTTTGGGTAATATGGCCATTTTAACTCTGTTGGTTCTTTCAATTCATAAACATTGAATATCTTTCCATTTCATTGTGCCTTTTTAAATATTTTTTAATAATGCTTTGCAATTTTCAGTGTAAATGTCCTTCACAACCTCCATTAAGTTCATCCCTAAGTTTTTTTTTCTCTTGGTTGAAATTTCAAAAGAAGTTTTTATATTTCTTTTTCTTAAGTTTCATTGTTAGTATATAGGAAAGCAGTGGATTTTTGAATGTTGATTTTTGTATCCTGCAACTTTATTATATTTGTTTATGTTTCTAATAGTTTTTTGGTGGAGTCTTTTTATAGTTTTCAATATACAAAATCATGCTACCTGCAAAAGTGACACCTTTACTTCTTCCTTCCTGATTTAGATGCTTTTCATTTATTTCTCTTACCTGATTTTCTGGCTAAGAATTCTAGAACTGTGTTGAATAAGAGCAGTGAGAGTAGCATCCTTGTCTTGTTCCCAATTTTAGAAGAAAAGTTTTCCATTTTTCACCATTAAGTATGATATTGGCTGAGGACTTATCATTTATGGCCTTTATTATGTTGAGGTACTTTTCTTCTATACCCATTTTATTGACTATTTTAATCATAAATGGATGTATCTTATCAATGCTTTTTCTGCATCTATAGAAAGATCAGATGATTTGTATCATTTGTTTTGTTAATGTGATATATTACATTGATCAATTTGCATATGTTGAGCCATCCTTGTGCCCTTGGAATGGACCCTAATTGATTATGATGTGTTATTTTTTAAATTTATTGTTGTATTTAATTTGCTAGTATTTTGTTTGGAATTTCTACATCATACTCATTAGAGATATTGGTCGGGAGTTTTCTTTTTTCTTCTTTTTTTATTGTTATCATTGCCAGGCTTTGGTATCAGGGTTATGTTGGCCTCAAAAAATGTATTAGGAAGTATTGTCTTTTTTTTCAATTTTTTGGAAGAGTTTGAGAAGGTTGGGTATCAAATGTTCTTTGACTGTCTGATAGAGTTCACTAGTGAAGCCATCTGGACTTGAACTTTTGTTTTCTGGGAGGTGTTAGAGGTTCTTTCAGTTTCCTCACTGCTATATATTTTTAGGAGGTTATTGAATTTGGTGGCATAGTTTCTCATAGTATTTTAGTTTGATCTTTGGCATCTCTGTGGTGCCTGTGGTAAACACTTTTTCATTTCTGATTTTGTTATGTGAGTCTTTTCTCTTTTTTTCCTGAATGAGTCTAGGCAGGGGTTTGTCAATTTTACTAATTTTTTCAAAGAATCAGCTCTTTGTTTTATTAATTTTTTCATTTGAAAAAGTTTTTTTTAATAAATAACAGTCCTTTTCCTTTCTTTTTTTTTCACATGGGTTTGGGATGTTCAGAAAAATGCAGATTCAAATGAGGATTGTACTGACTACTAATTACGTGACTCACCCAAATTATTTAACTTCCCTGAGTCTCATTTCCACTTTTGTAAAATTAGGACAATAATACCTACTTCAGATGGTTTCTGTGAGGTTTTAATTATATGTGAAAATGCGTGCCATAATTCTTGGCACACAAAAAAGGTATAGAAGTATAAGATTTTGTTTCTAAATTTCTTATCAATCCCTCGTGTTGATTGTGAATTTAAGTTAAAAAAAAATACACACATGAATATATGATAGTTTACTGAATAGAATTTTAAAAATTAATGTCATTTTTATCAAGACTTTGCTGCTAGTTCCATTAGACTAAAGCCACAGATCACTTTGAAACCACAGAAGTGCCTCCAATATATCTAATGGATTGTAAAATAACTTCACAATAGGTGAAAAAAAGAAAAAGACTGACTTCATTCCTGAAAGTTTGAGTACAGCTTATTCTCAAGAATCTTGAAACATCCCCCTGTGTGGCAGCAAAAAACAGCAAGGCCACTAAGGTTTTACGCCAATTGTGTCTGAATTAATAAGGACAGTTCAGAACTAAAACAAATGTGAACATTTTAAAACTCAAACAGTGCCTCTTCAAAAAAAAAGTTAAAAAGCAAAAGGTAAACAAAGAGAAAAGAATAAAAAGTAGGTGAACCCTACAAATTTAACACATCTTAGGATGGGGGAAATTTGTGGCATTTATTTTATTGTATATATTTTTAAAAATAAACATTCTTTTTTAAATTGATAACATGGCTTGGTATTTTTTTAATTTAATCTTTTTTTATTTGTTTCCATTACCAGTTAGTCCCCTTACAGTCCCTGTCCCCCAGAAATCACCACATTGTTGTCCATGCTCATGGGTCCTTTTTCCTTTTTGCTCAATCTTTCTGCCCGCTAACCTTCCCTTGCACCCAAACCAGCTGTCATCTGCTCTTTATCTATGAGCCTGTCTCTAGATAGTTTAATAAATTAGTTTAATTTGTTCATTAAATTCCACAAGAGAAATCATATGGTATTTGTTTTTCTCTGACTGGCTTATTGCACTTAACATGATGTTCTCCAGGTCTATCCGTACTGTCTCAAATGGTAAAATTTTCTTTTTTATGGCTGAGTAGTATTCCATTGTGTAAATGGCCTGTAGTTTTTTTATCCACTCATCTATTGATGGAACTTGGGCTCCTTTTTCTTTTGGGTGGATCTGAGCTCCACTCTCCTTTGTAAATTAATGGGCACATTTAATTGAGACTATTACCATTTCCCTTTCACCCAACTTAGTTCAGAAGACTATTCTCTCTGTCTGTTACTTTCTGACTGTAGGTATGCAATAGATGTTTCAGATTGCATCTATCTAGATTGCATGCAATGTAGATTGCATGAAATACTTCAGATTTCAAGTTTCTAAACATTACATTAAAAAATTTTAAGACTGTTTTTTCTTTTCTTTTTAAAATATCTTTAATTTGCATATATATTTATATATACATATATTTCATACTACAGAGTCTTTCAAGATAGAAATTTTCAAGGAGAAGTATTGCTCAAGGTCCTTGAGTACAGAGCTTTATAGTTTGTAAATTTATTTAGATTTTATCCATCATTTACTAATGATCTAATCAGCATTCTCCAAATAAGTTACCCCCATGACTAAGCTCCTAAGCTTAAAATAAAGTTTCTAAATTTTATTTTCAATAAAAGTAAGGAACCACTATGAACATAATTACTGATCTAAGACTCCATGTAACTAGAATGTGTTCACTCAATGACAACAAACATTAGCAATGAACTGCAAAAAGTTCAGAATAACTGTCTAGTCTGGTATGTACCCTAATTCTGTTTTTGACAGGGTTCATTTAATGAGCCATTTATATTATTTTAAACTTTATTGTATTATCAGTGTAAGCACTGAATATGGTTGCAATGAATTAATTCAGACATTACTCTTAAGAAAAGACCTTAGATATAAAAACAATGAGCAACAATATTATTGAAAAGGAAAAGGATTTATGATGTTCTTGCCATAACAAAAAGAGGCCTATCAACAAAAAATTAGTTTATTCAAAGAATAATTAGAATTAGTTGAGCAAACTGTCATTGTGTTCAATTATAAACAAATTTTAAAATTCTAAATTTTTTGTAGATTATTCCCAATATGAGATAATAACAAAAATGGAAGCTGCAGCAATTCAAATAACTATAAAATATTTAAAATTATAATTATAAATGTCATTTACATGGAAGTTTTAGTAAATTTTTGTTTGAGGGTTTGCTTCTTTTTAGCTGATATAGGAGTGATTATCTAACTTTTATCTAATCTATTATTTACCTAATATCTATCTTTACCATTTAAATTGTCAAAAAAGAGAGCTTAACTTTCTATAGAGTGCTGAATGTTAGTGCTATAGTGCTATATGCTATATATAACTATGCTATAGCTATAGTTAGCTATAGTGTTAGATAGCACAATGGCAGGGCAGTAGGCAAGAGTTTGAGATCTGGGTTAGAAAGACTAACATGGGGCTTGAACTGTGGTTCACTAAAGCAGTGGACAGCAGGATTGTGTTAAGATAAAGATCAGACTCTGATTTGGGTTTCTGGTGCATCATTTTGTAATAAGTAATTTGATCTCCCAGGAAATGTATATCCATTGCCGCAACTCCTGAGACATAATGTCTGAACCCTTTAAATTTCTGGTATGATGGTCTTAACTGTTTTTCATGGTGGGCCCTTCTGACCATACCTGATTGTTCATGTTAATAAAGTAACTCATCATGTCAACAGTTACACTAGTGAGATGACAGAGAATGACCCTGGCAACACCAGACAGACCAACCTTTTGAGCTGAGGTTTGGGTCTTGTGTCACATGAGACCTCCTGGAGAAAGGAGGAGGACTAGAGATTGAGTTCAACCACATGCGCAAAGAATTGACCACACCTAATTTATTAAGCTTCAATAGAAATTCTCCAGTTGAAGGTCCAATGAGCTTCTTGAACTGGCACTATTCATGCTGTAATAAATAATATAAACTGAGCCATTTCAAAATGGAGTGGAAGCTGCCATTCCAGATGAACTTCCTTGTTCATCTTACTCCTCAAACCTGGAATGTTAAAAATAGGCAAACTAACTGTTGGACAAAGCCCAAAGCAGCATTGCTTTCCATACAAACTGTGTGCAATGTTAATAGGAAAGCAAACATTACGTCTACGGTACTGAAAATAAAATCATGCTTTAGAATTAGTATCGATATGTTAGCTTATCTGAACTAATAGAAAGATCTTCCTTAACTTGGTAACAACCATAGAAATTTCTTCCTTCTATTCATATAATTATTCCCTGTCCTTTCCATAAATACTCCCTGCCTTCACCTCTTAACTGAACACTATTTGGTTTTCTGCGTGAATCAGTGCTTTCACAATAGCTATATTTTTGGATCTCAATAAATATTTGTTGACTCTCAGTTTGGCTGTATACTCTTAGATTAACAGGACATACCTATTATGTATAGCACACACTTTTTTGCCCAAATTTTTGAGGGAAAAATAAGGATACACATTACACTGGATAATACTAATGCCATTCCTATATAAATATTTTTAGTTCTTTTATTTATGCTTAGACGTTAAAAAGTGTAACTCTAGAAAGTGATAACATTCCCCATATGCAAAATAATACCCTGGAATATGGTAATACAGAACACAAGTATCTAAATATAAATAAATTTAAAAATGGAATTAAAAGTTAAAATGAAAGATTTTCTTCCTGAAAGTTTGGGCCAAAAATGTGGGTGCACATTATACACAGGAGCACAGTATACACAGCAAAGTATGGTATAGACCACACACTGATGGTTGTAAGTGCAAAACACCTCTGAGGACAATGGACATTCCCAGTCTTCACCTTCTAGGTCTCTTCCTTTGGTTCTAATTTGCTTCTATCTTTTTTCTTTTTTTACCATAATAAATTATAATCATTTGGTGTAGTGCTTCCCTGAGTTCTGTGAGTCTTTCTAATGAATTATTGTACCTGAGCATAGTCATGAAACTCCCGAATTTGTAGCTAGCGAGTCTCAATGATAATAGCTTTTGGGAATTTTCCTCTGAGACTGCAGTTTGGTTAAACTCCTTCGTACTGTAATTATCAAGCATATTCCTGAGCTAGAGCATTGGGTGAAACAAGACTTAAGCTCAGAATAATTAGGGGTCTTGTTACCAAAACTGGGGTTTCACGTAATGAAGATCCAATGCAAATTTAATTTTCTTCAAAACTAGAAAGTCAACTTATAGAATAGCCTACTGAAAAGTGAGAAAACATAAATTGTATTCCTGTGCTGCCCTATGTATAAGATAATGGATGAAAATTACTCTCATTAACACTTTATCAATACTAAATTATAAATTAAGTTAGCATTGCCACAGTAAACAGAAAGTTATGTATTAAATCAGATCTTTTCATGTATATGTATTTGAAGTTTATGTCTTCATTATATGTACTTTAAGTATGTATATATTAAAAATAAAGTATATTCCTATATTTAAATATAGATTGTACTTTAATGTACATTTGTTATTAATGACATACCATTAATTTACATGCATTAAGTATATGCATTTTAAGGATATTAGTATATTTTAATTATATGCATTTAAAATCCACACTTAAAACACTAAATAGTGATATAATAATTAAAGTATTATTTACATATTTTCCAAGATGGTAATTTAATGAAGGAAATAAAACATGATTCTTTTATTCTCATATATATTTACATATGGTTTCAATGCATACACATATGTAGAGTTTTAGTCACAGATGACCATTTTAATATAATGTTTACAATATTAACATTTCCTACTTTTCTATGAACGTCTTAGTGTAAGAAGTATTTCCTCTATGTTCTCTTCAAAGCTTCATAAAAGAGCACTTCTGTTGAGAGTGATTTATGAATGTGGAAGAATAATTTAAAATAATACTTAATATCAAAATTAGGAACACCTAAATCATATTAACAATAATTGTTTTCTAAATAGGAGTATAAAAACAAATTTGCAGAATTTTCTTAAGGAAATTGAAAACCAATTGGAGTACAAGGTGGTCTCTAGGTTATACTTTGAGCATATTTCTGAAAAGCCAAAATCGAAAGCAACACTTTTATTAATATTTAAGATAAGAAACAATCAAGTGTATCTTGATGAATGCCATAATTGAGCAGTTCACTGACAAGATATATTTAGTTTAGTGGAGTAGAGGCTTTGTGGTAAAATAACAGGCTGTGTAAACAAAGGCAATAGATTTAGTTGAAGGATGCCAACTGTGGGGCAGGTCAAGCGGTTCAGCTATCAGGATGGTCAGCTTCATCAGAACAGGCAACTTTGTCCCTGAATGTGGAATAAAATTAACTATGCTATGATTCTTTAACCCTGATTTAGAATCCATGTATTTTTAAATCTTTTTGATCAAGTGATTTGTAAATAGCTTGGGAATTGCTCGACATACATATCTATATGAAAATGTGCTAAGCATATTAAAAATAAAAATACACTCCCTAAAAATATCATCTGATACTGTTTACACAGAGTAAAGAAAAAGAGTACAAAACTATTTAAACTTCATTTGCTTGAGTAATTTATATTCATCAGGCTCAGGTATTTAAACAATAAAAGAACTAATGAAGCACTCGTGACTGAACACCTATTGCTATCTTCCTTATTATTCTCCTTCTTAAGCCTTAATAATCTGCAATTACAGTTGCTCCTATTTTGTCTCAAACATGCATTATTTTATATAACAAAGGGTAGTGACAAGGAGCTGTATCTCACTTCATGAACACCAAACTTGCTACAGATATGTAAATGAGAAGCTACAAAGCTACAGAAGAGCCTGGAGATATTAACATCTGTGTGAATGAAGCAGCCATTTCACAATCCAGTGGACCTTAAACACAGCAGACATTGAAATCTGTTCAGTACATGGGGTGGATTTTTAAATATGCTCAATTACCGCTTGTTTCCCAGCTGCGGGCTGAACATGGCTTCCATAATACAAGGGAGTCTGCTTTGACATCAGTGACATATAAAAATTATAGTTACCACCGGACTAAATGGCCATTTAAAATCATGAGTACAAATTTGGATTGCATCATGCTCAAAGCCTCTTCTGGGGGTAAAGAGACTGAAATGAAGTTACTAAGAAGGGAAATATAAGAATGACTTCTGTGAGTTTTGGTTGTTATTTTTTTGTGTGTTAACTTGAGAATGGATATTCTATAAATCCAACTTATTTCAACATAAAATAATTAAATCAATAAATGTTTTAGTGAGATACTTAGAAAATCAACAACACTTTTGAGTAAAACTTTCAATCATAAGTGGAAAATAAGTGCTTTGAAAGATCATGTTTATTTATCTTCAATAAACACTTTTAAAACATTACCTTAATGTTTATTAAAAATTAATGAAAATCTTCAGGATATTTGTGATTATTTTCTTAACTGTGTAAGATTACTACTACACTAGAAATATTTTGAAGTTCCAGGCATGTATATGAGAAGGACCTTATACTCTATTTTCAATTATTGAGACACAACTGTCATAATTTTAAATAAAATAAAACATATGGAGTCTGTCAAGAAAAAATATAACCATTGTTAGTATGATGCAAATGGTTTGTAAGACATTGAAGTAACCTGGCAGCCAAGGACAGTTTACTGGAAAGTGCATGCATGGACAATGACGACTTCACTCTACTAGTCACCATGGGGGCAGTAGACACCATTGAGTGAGCGTGTGTACTGTGCAGTCGTCATATTCAAAATGACTGAGTGAGTAGAGCAATGAATCTGCATTAAATCTTGCGTTAAGCTTGAACATTCCTCCATGGAAACTATTCGAATGATTCAGAAGGGCATAGTTATGGTCAACTGGTAATGGACAGCTTCATCATGACAATGCACCAGCTCATGTATCACGTCTCATGAAGAATTTTTTGGTGAAACATCAAATCATCCAGGTGACTCAGCCCAGGTTTGGTACCCTGCAACTTCTTGCTTTCTCCAAAATTAAAATCACCTTTGAAAAGGAAGAAATTTCAGACTGTCGATGAGATTCAGGAAAATATGACAGGGCAGCTGATGGCAATTGGGAGAACTGTGTGAGGTCCCAAGGTACCTATTTTGCCTCTTTGAAGGGGACTGAGGTCTCATTGTCTTGTGTACAATGTTTCTTGTATCTTCTTCGGTTAAGTCTATTTTTTCATAGTACATGGCTGGATACTTCTTGGACAGCTCTTGTATATGCCACATATATTACAAAAAAATTTTGACATTATATCATGGATTTACTGCCCAGTATTAATTTGGAAGGATGCAACAACTAGTTTTTCCAATACAACTGGTGGAATAACAGTCACTACACTTAATGTTTTTTATCAAAATTGTTTTTGGTGCTGAATATTTGTGAAATGCCAATGTTCCCATTTAAAATGCCAATTTCATGACTTTATGAGTATGTACTCGTGGTTAGTTAGCATTAATTGTCTTTATGTCAGTTGCCTTTGCAATTTTAATAGACTATTTCAACAATTAGTCACATTTTAAAAATCTCGTGACATCTACTTTGAAGTTTATACAAATTATTATAAAAGTGTCCTATATATTAGGCTGTAACTATCAAGGGTAAATAATAAATATTTTATGCAATCACGCAAACTGCTTAAATTTCACACTTACTCCAGTAATTGAGAAACTCTTTAGGTGCATGAAGGATGCTATGTTGCATATGAGTTTTCAAATTTTTAAGCATATTAGATCATGTGAGTAAGGATTTTGAATGATGAGTTTTAGAGGCTATATCTTCTTCAAAATTATGTTTCAAGTTATTTTTATTACTCCCAAAACATTTCTATAATATCATTTCTTAACCTTTAACAGATTCATATTTTTTCCATAATAAAAGGGGTGGATTGGTATATAAAATAAATTGGAGTTAATTAGTACAGCCAAATTTTGAAGAAGCCTACATTAGTGACTCAGGTTTTAATAATTTCTGGAGCTTAAACCTCTTTGTTTTCCTTAAAATGTAGAAAATTTGTAGCAAAAAGGTATAACAAATTCTAAATCATATTAAACCAAACCTAATTTTTTATTTGAAGCAGTATGTTGCTGCTTGGCAAAGGTTAAACCTCTAAAAACTCTCAAGAACATGATTTCTCTCAAAAAAAGAATTTCATATATTATAGTCATTTTACCTGTTATTGATGCATTCCATCAAAAGTGGTTGTAAAATTATATTCTTATTGTTTTATATTATAAAAAACTAAAACACTAAGGACTGTATAATAAATGAGAAAATTCTTACAATGGACTAAGTAAGGAAAAAATAAACTTAACATGTATGTATGTAATTCTAAACAAGGTTTTCATTATTATTTACTACTTTAAAATACAGCTTTAATCATTCATTCAGCAAGGAATTTTTATATATCTCATATATTAGGCATACTTCCAGGTTTTGGAGATTGATTAAGAAATTACTTTCATGGAGCTTACTTGCCATGTAAAAAGCAGACAAACTCATAAACAAACAAACAAATAATAGGTAGGTGGAAGAGAGTTCTGAGGCAAGTTTGTCTGTTTGTTTTTAATGAGGTGAACAGGGAATGCCTTGCTTAAAATGTGCCATTGAAGGAAACCTTTGAAGGAATGATAAGAGTGAGAGTCATGTGGAAAACTAGGAAAATAGTGCTAAGCAGACAAAACAGGAAGTGCAAAGTTCCTAAGAGGGAAATATGACTGGTTCATATCACTTGGGTCATTTTAAATGATTATTCTCTTAATAATATTTCAAGGTTAAATATTTACCAAAAGAAACAAAAATAAGTAGGAAACATTTAAATTAAAAATACTCAAGAGAGAAAAATAATTTCAAAATAATTTTTTTTTCAAAATAATTTCCTGTGAGTCACAAAAGTAACTATCAATATTTAACTTTTTCTCACAAGTGGTATAGTACCTATAAAAATAAAATCAGATGCAAAGTTTACAGTTACATTAGTATCTAACTTTGATTATACATGAACATTGCGTGATAAGAGAAAAATTCCCAAAACACTTTGTATGTAGTTATTTGTGTGCAAGTGTGTGTACATGCATGTGCGATGTGGGACAGAGACAGAGCTGGTGTGTTCCTCAGTGTTTGTTGAATATTCAAAAAGCAAATATTCACTTAAGCAACAATAGCTGCAAAGTTATATAATTGAATATAAAAGGATAACATCTATCTTATAGATATGTATCTCCTTTTTGTTTCATTTCAGTGGCAGGTGTACAATATTCAGTTAGTTAACTACTCAGGTCACAGCACAATTACTTTGCAGATCCACCTAACGCATAACTTAATTGTTTCAATACTGCTTTATTTATCTGTGTCTACTCCTTATTAAAAGCACTTACAGATCAGGATGTATTATGAAAACAATAGATGTATACATTTATTATTTTACGAACATTTATTCTTTTAATGCTTTTATTCTATATATGTATTTTTACTTTTATCAAATAATTGTAAAGTCCTATTTAAGTTCCTGTCTGTAGAACACTTTTAGTGATTTTTTTGGCGACATGGTATTCCACAACTTGCCAACATTACCACATTACAGTCGTTGAATCCTACACAGATAAAATCTAATCTGTCCCTCAATTCCTGCTATTATAATTAATACAAACATAGCCATACCTAAAAATGACCTATATAAGAAGTTCTCTTGGACATTTTACTAGGAAAATAGCGTATGAGTGAGCCTATGAATCCACAACCTTTTATATTTTCACAATTGGATATAGAGATACAAAATATAAAAGTATACACACAAAGTTAGATAAAAAGTATATATATTTTCCTTCTTTCTTATAATATTATTTATTTAAATATATTTTCTTTTTATTTACCAAGCTTATCAGTATCATGTAATGTTTCATTATGTCATTTAAAATTTGCACATCTGAGTTTTTTATTTTTCCTTTAACAATCTTACTTTTTCCCTTTTCATCTAGAGAACTATGTATTTGTTATGAAAAATTATATTACTTGGAGGATTTTTTTTATGTGAAAAAATTCTTTCCATATAAAGTTTTTTTGAAACCTTTTCTTTTTCTTATTTTATATTTTTGCAAAGTAACTATGTGGATTATTTGGTCTCGTATAAATTTAGCAAACTAATTTCATTTACCCAAGTATAATATAGGTACACTTTATTTTTCTGAATCTGTTAATCTGAAACTACCTTTCAGTCCTCAAGCAGTACTTTGAGATCTGGCCATTGTTGTCGAATCGTCTATATTTCTCATCTCCTAAAGTTCAAGTAAAGGCCTCAGCTGAGACAATAAAGTCAGATTCATAGGATTTGTCTCAGCTGTTTATTTGTGTGTAATTTGAGTAAAAGCCCTCTACCATTCCCAGGCTAGGCTTTACTCCACATAGTCAACTCTAATTTATACAAGGAAACATTTGAACTATTTTTCCAATACAAGGTCAGTCACTAAGCTTCTACACGAAATGACAAAAACCTCTCTAGGCATTTATTTCTGCAGGTTAACTCACCTCTCTCCTAAAGTTGTTTTAATTTTCCCCCTTGCCACAAAAGAAAGACTTATGAATTAGGGCCATCATATTAATGTAACATTTAAGAGAGTGGAAACCATGTGCCTCAGCAACACCCCACCCCTTCCCTTCCAATGCTTCTTCCTTTATTTTCTTTTTTTATCCTGTATTTTAAGTATCACACCCCAGTATATCCTAGTTCTAATCCTCTTTTCACAGGTAGAATAATCTTGTTACCATGAATTATATCATATGCTATTCTTGCTTAACCCCCTTCAATGGCTTCTTATTACTTTTACAATTAAGCCCAGACTTGTGTTATACTGGACCATGGATTATCTAGCACCTTGATATATTTAACCCTATTTCATGTCACTATTTTTTCCACAAACAATACATAAATTACACTAGTTTTTTATTTCCTTAAGTAATATAAAAGTAGAAGTTTTGTACATGTATGTGTGTGTATGTATACATTTTCTACCTCTGTTCATTAAGAGTCTTTACAAAAAATAATATCCTGCCATTAAGGAGGACATCTAGCACATAGATATTGGTTTCTAAATACCACTTCCCAATAAAACAAACAAGCTTCTTGGTTAAATTGCTCGTTCTAGGACTGTTGCTAATTGTACAAGACGAGCCTTGTATATCTTGTGATGCCAGAAAGTAAAGAAACACTTTAAAAATGATTGGGGCATATTAAAAGATTATAGGAGTCACTAGGATGGATCTTTCAATGGTCAAATAAGAGTTATTTGGAACCATGTTGTTTATGCATTATAAGGCACAGTTTAAATAATGTTGCTAAAGGAATATAATTCATACACTAAAATATTCACAACTGCAAACTGGTATAAATCAGCAATTCTAAACCTTATTCATCTCATGGCATGCATAAACTAATTACTAAAATTCTGCGACAACCTAAACATATATATTTTTTGCCAATCTGACAAAAAATAAGAATGATTTTGATTCATTCACACTAGGCAGCTATTGCTGTATTAGCTGTTGTCATTTTCTATTTGACAGTCTAAGAGAGAAGAGGTCAATGTCCCTGACTAAATAATCAAGCACTGTATGTTTTAACAATTCTTGCTGCACACTGCATGAAAATTGCTGGTATAAATAATCAAGCAAGTGAGTTAATGGTGAAGAAAGGAGAGATCTTCCCTATAGTAGGATTCAAATTACTAAATGAAGAAAGAATGATGGACACAGAAATTCACTATTTATCAAATACCGTGACAATAATTATTGTAGGCAAGAATAATTGAGAGATGTTATATTGGGTGATCTAAAGTATAATGATAACAGGATACTTTCTAGTCTCAAAATATTCCTCCACAAACAGTGATTAATTACAAATTAAAAAATATAAATTTATAGTTTAGGAAATTGGCAGGTACTGCCTCAACAAAATGCACAAAGTTAATATTAGCAGTGAGAAGACATGTTGACATTGCTGATATAATACCCCAGGAAGAAAAAAGAATTCCTTCTCTTATATTTCTGCCAAAATTACACAAACTGAATCTAATCTGAAGAAACATCAAATAGATTCATATCATGCCTGTAAAAGACAAGTAAAATGAGGGATGGTCCCAGAATGAAGGATGTTAAGGAGATACGACAAGTAAATGCAATGCACAATCCTGGATTAGATCTTAGACCAGAAAAAGAATGTATGGTGGAATAGGCAAAATTTAAATGAGACCTATGAATTAGTCAACAATATTGTATCAGTGTTAATTTCCTGGTTTGAAACATTAGGGGAAGTTTCCTGCAATATAATTTGTGTAACTTTTCTGTAAGACCATATTATTTTTCTGCTTGAAATTATCTGGTAACTTCCCATTTCACTCAGAGCAAATACCAAAATTCTTAACATGGTCTACAAGATGCTACATGATCAACACCTACCTATCTCTAATTGATATTTTCATACTCACCTCATTGACTGTTTCAACTAAAACACCCTTCATGTTTCTCCTTCAATATTCTTATCATGATATACCTAAAGGCCTTTGAATTTGCTCTTTCTCTGTTTAAAGTCATTTCCCCAAGTACCCAAAAGAGTCACTCCCTCTCTCCCTTCCTTCAAGTTTCTACACCTTGTGAGATAAAATAATACCTCCATTACCACTATCCATTTAAATGACTTTGTTATGTTTCATAGTACATAACATGCCTTAATATTTTGTCATCTTTATTACTTTTTATTAATTTTAGTGTCTTTACTCATGTTTCAAAAGCAATTAAACTTACCTGGGATGCAGATTCCACTTTCATTAAATAAAATTGTTGTTTTAAAGAGGATGCCAACCTGTGGTAACATGCCCAATCCCTGTTTTATCCTTGTGGAACCACATAATTATTTGTAGCAAATGAACTTTGTGCTTTGTGTCTCTTCTGAGTTAACAAACATGTGTTCTCCCAAGAAATTTTTTTCCTACCTGTCACTTAATGAAGAGGTTTCTGAGGACCATGAAGAGGACTGAAACACAACATGAAAAAATTATTTTTCAAAAATAGACAAGTGGAAGGCCACTCCAACAGTAACATTTTTTTTTTGTAGACTGTTATAAGAACAAAATAAAGGTAGATACATTAAATTGCTAAGGTTTCAGAATTTTCATTATACTATATATTGAATTACCTTAAAGTCTAATAAATAATAATAAAATGTGTTTTTTAAATAAAGGTGAGCTATATTCTTGGCTTAGTAGTTGATGTGGGAAATAAAATGAAGCAAAGTTCCTGACATAACAGTGAAGACTGAACATGCACTAATTGAAACAATAGATCTAAGCAAAAATGTTTAAAACTGGAATGCTAGTTTTGTCTCCTTTTTATCATGTTTAAGAATAAACCCTTGACTTTTAAGCATTAAAACAATCTCATACATTAAAATTGCTAAGCTAGAAACTGACCAAAAACGTTTGCAGTACTTCATGGAGGCATGCTTTTCTACTTGACCTTCACATGTTGTCAAAGAAAAACATATTGAGGTAAAACTATTCACCTTGAGAGAGCAAAACAAGGACTCAGGGAGAACGTGGATAAAAGAATTTCTGCCAGAAAATAGAAACCGGTACCTAACCTGAAAAAGAGCTGTCATCCTTGCAACACAGGCTTCATTATCCCTTTGAAGTAATTAAGTCTGTATAGCCCCAATTCCTTGCTTTTCTGAAGTTTGTTGTTGCTGTTTGTTTTTGTTTTAATTGTAGTTTTATCTTGTCCAAGCTCCACTCCTATGTATTTGGAATTTTGGAATGGCAGACACATTTATTTTAACTCACAATTTTCTGCCTTGAGAGAAACTACATCCAAATCTTATGGAGAAGACCCCTCATGACCTGGATGTAAACTGGATGTCATTATTAGAGGTAATCGTGTTATATTCTTTGAGGAAAGGACAAGATGTTCTGTGTTTGAGAACAAAAGTGTAACAGAGACTTGTTTATCACCCTGGTGGACAGTTAGCTAACCATACACATTTTGATCTCTCCCCACAGGGTCTTGTTTTGCTTGGAATCAGTTGTGAAGTCCGAAAACATTTCCCTATGTCCTAGATAGTGGACTGAACCTTGCTCTTGCTGATGAAATGTGAACAAAAGTGATTTTTTCCCTTCCTGAGTGAAGTAGGTAAGAGGCTGCTGTTCTCTTTTCCCAAATGACAGGTGAATGTGAAGAGACCCATGACTGAGTATCAGGGAGAATGTTAGTTTCATGAAGACTTTGTTGTGCATTGCTTTATCCATAGCATGTAGAACAGTGATTAGTTCTAAAGGAGTAAATGTAGTAATGAGAAATGGAAGAAAGAAATAAATGAAGGAATAAGACTAAATATATTTATTCATCAACTTTTTTCCTATGTAAGAATATTAAAAATACTAACATTTAATATCATCAAAGTTAAAAGTTATATTTATGTATGTGTGAATATTATATGAAGAAAAACTAATCCTATGATAGATCACATTTCTTAAAATTGCATAAATTTAATTATATATGTATATAAAGAGTTGGTTAGTTTTCCAATGATACATAAAAACAAACAACAAACGCTGTTGAGAATCCCATGAGTCTGTGCAATGTTATTTGGGAACAGAACTTTCTCAAACAAAGGTCTCACACTCAGGATTTTTTAGTGATTTAGTGTGGACATAGAATTATCTTAACTTATAACAAATGTAAAAATATCAGCGCATTGCCTGGTACATAATACATATTCCATAATATTTATGAAATTTCATTTCCTCTCATAATGTTAAAGTGTGAGGAAACAAGCACTCCAACTTGTTTATATTTTAATGAGGATCACTTTTATCATTTCATTCATGAAACTCAGGCATACAAAGTCACATAACGCGTCTGTGACACTGTTACTGAGCCTGAAGAGTCATTATATTTCCATAAGAAAATGTATGGTAATGCTGTTTCTCTCTTAACTTGAACATAAAGAATTGTTACGATATGTAAATAATTTTCCATAGTTCCCTTAAATAAGGCGAGAAAATCAGTTAAAGTTTATTATGGTATAGGCTTGGTGCATAATAAGTAATTCAAGAAAAGAATAAAGGTGAGTAAAAGCAAATATGGAGAATTCTTTCAAAGTTATTGTAGTACACATTATATTCTTCCATCAAGATTCAAAAATAATATATTTCTATTAGAATCCAGAAAGAGAACAAGTTGCACATTTTACAACAGAAATTGCTCTATTCTAGCATTTACTGAGGAATAACATTTTAACTTTAAGATTATTAACTAAACTTAGAAGTAATTTTAATAGAGAGGAGCATAGAATTAATTCTGTGCCTAAACACAGAAATGCACAGATCATTTTATTTCTCTAAAATTTAAAAAGATAATTTTAACTTTTCTGTGTGTGTGGCTGATATCAATTCTTTTTTTCTTAATCTTTTTTATTTTTGTCCAATTACAGTTGTCCCGATTTTCCTCCCATTGCTCACCCCTTCCCCAACCATTCCCCCGACTCCCACAGTCCATCCCCACCCCATTGTTCGTGTCGATGGGTCCTCTATACATGTTCCTTGACTTGGCCTTTCCCCTTCTTTCTCCTATTATCCCTCTCCCCCAACTGCACTGGTTACTATCATTTTGATCTTCATTTCCATGCCTCTGGTTCTATTTGCTTAATTGGTTTTTTTTTTTGTTGATTAAGTTCCACTTATAGGTGAGATCATATGGTATTTGTCTTTCACTGCCTGGCTTATTCCACTTAGCATACTGCTCTTTAGTTCCAGCCATGCTGTCCTGTATGGTAGGAGCTCCTTCTTTCTTTCTGCTGTGTAATATTCCATTGTGCAAATGTACCACAGCTTTTTGATCCATGCATTTACTGAGGGGTACTTAGGCTGTTTCCAGCACTTGACTATTGTAAATAATGCTCCTATAAACATTGGGGTGTATAGGTTCTTTTGAATTGGTGACTCAAGATTCTTAGGGTATAATCCCATCAGTAGAATCACTGGATCACAAGGAAGTTCCATTTTTTAGCTTTCTGAGGAAATCCATACTGTTTTCCTCAATGGCCGCACCAGTCTGTACTCTCACCAACAATCTACTAGGGTTCCCTTAAATTACAAGTAAAAAGGCATTTTTGTTTCATAAACTTAAAGTTATTATGATGCAAATGGATAAATATACCTAGCTCTTAAAATAATTTTATATGGAATCTAGAAATCAATGGTTTTTCTACTAAAGGAAACATTAATTACACAATTTTAGGAAATTTGATTATGAACTTTTATAACAAATACAATAATTTTGAATCACAAACGGGAGTTTCATCAATAAATGTTTTCAAAAACCTTAACATTTCTGACTGCTAATACTAATAACATCAAATTGATTGAGGCATGACTGAAGAAATAAAAACTAAAGCAGAAAGCACCTAGGGCATTATTTACACATTAAGATCAGAGTGATAACTGAAACAAAGAAGCTGATATACAGAGAATTTTAATGAGAAAGTAAAATGTTTTATTTATAATACCATAGATTTATTTTGTGACCTTTTTAACATAACAATAACCTCTTTTCTTAAACTATCTGTGTCTAAATATTTTATATATGCAAGTATGTATGCGTGGATACTGTAAGCTCAGGATTATATTTCAGAAAATTTATGTCACCAAGTTGTCGCTCTGGCTTTATAGACCCTATTGTGAAGGTTAATATTATGTGACATAAAGATCTCTGTGAACAAAAAGGTAATAACCAGGTATTTTCTCATATTTACCTTGACAAGGCTTCATTACGAGTATTAATTTTTTGTTTTTAGTAAAAATGCTAGAATATTTTTTGCTTTAAAAAATTACATAGACAAATGAGTGAAGGGAAGGGAATACCTTTGTTTCACATACATGTATTTCCAAATTCATTTTGTACCTTGAAACATGACTGATTATATCTCATTGCTCCCGTTTATAATTTTTACCTTTTACACCTTATGCATCAGTTGTAATGATTTTCCAATTCCTCATCCACTTCATCACCAGTGACAACAAACAAGCCAAAATATAAACTCATGTGTCCCATGGAACCATCTTTCAATTACCCCATTTATTTTAATCAACTCCTTAGTGGTTTGTTCCACGGATATTCTTTCATACTAAATTTCTAAATCACTCCAAAATGTATTTCAGCTTGCATGAGTGCCAACTGATACTTTATGTGTACAAATATACATTTATACATATATATGCACAAGTTGTAAATGATCTCTTTATTATCTGATCAGATCTTTATTATCTGATCTTTAGTACACAGATACTTGTCTGGCATGTAGCAGGAGCCAATAAATATGTTATCAATTGGCATCATTCCCTAATCTCTTTTTTACCCTGAAGTTTATTAATGTCTACTTCTCAAAGTATACTATCTATCACAAACTTAATATTTTTGCACTTTTTTATTCTTATTATTAATTGTTCTAGATACTTTTTTATAATTAATTTTTTGCACAAATTCCACAAAAATTAATTTCTGAGAGTCATTGCAGTAATATGTAGGTATTCTACAATGTTTATCAATTATAACAGAGAATAAGTAAATCAAAAGTTTCAGGTTACTTATACCCTTGAGAAGAAATTTAGTGTTACATTTTTTAAATAAAAACGTTTGCTTTATGCAAACTGAAAGAAATAATACTTGACAAATTTATCTTAGTTGGTGATAATATGCTGAATATAAAGTACCAATTTTAATCCAGGAATTGATTTTTTCAATGGGGATATGTTCTTCCCATAAAGAGGAAAAGAGCTATATGAGAGTCTTCTAAAGAGGTTAAACATTTTAAGTTATCATAAAGAAAATTTAATTTAAATGCAGTAGAAATAAATTGATTTTTGGAATTAGATAAATATTGATTTGCCAAAGAATTACAAAAATCCTGAATTTGCCTTTTAATTGCTTGGCGCCTTATGCAGGACAAGTCACCTAATCTCTGACCTTGTAAAACTTCATCAAAATAATGATCATCTTTTTCTATTCCATCCATGGTTACTGTATGCAGCACCGTGTGAGGGTATTTCGGCACTTGGAAAATAATCTGTTAATGTTCGTTTCTTCTCTATAACCTGAATCCTAATCCACTTTAACAGCAAATGGATGTTGAACATCTACTGTGTTCAGTACTGTGACAGGCTTCGGGGAGAGAGGTCTTAACAAGACCTAATCTTTAACGGTAAGAGACGCACATCGACCTGAGAAATATTTTTAATTTCTATCCTCTCTGCTACCCAAAGGTAATGACAGATTGTGCTCACTTTTCAATAGCAAACTATGTGCACTTAGGTTATAGCACTCGATATAGTATTTGGAAAACGTGTATTAACATCTCTGTACATATCATTATTATAAATAATCTAAAAATAGGAAACTTGACTTATACATGCATTCCTGGGAACTTACATTGGTAGATACATGGCACCAACATCAAAGAATCAAATGTTCCCTATATGAAGGGGTAAATCAATACTTACATACTTTGAATTATATAGTTTCCACTGTAATGTTGATTTTATGCATGCTCTCAAAATGTCCATTTTTATTTCTTTTACTGTTTTTAAAATTATTACTCCTCTGTTACAGTCTAAAGGGATTTAACATAAAGTCATTAAAATTTCCCAAATATGCAAAACTGTTTATCTTGAAATATAATCCGTTAAGATTGTATCATCTACTTAATGGCAATTTAAAGAAAATATGCATTTCCTGTCATGACTATTGCCCCATAAAGAATGGAAAAATAAATGCAAAAGAGAGAAACTATGTTAGCTATTATGCATGGTAGAAAGCAACGGCCCTTCCAAAGATATCTATACCTTAGTCCTGGGAACCTGTGAATATGTTTGTTACCTTAAGGGACAAAAAAGACTTTGCAGATGGGAGGAAGGTTAAGGTCTGTGCGGAGGAGAGAAAATCTTGGATTATCCAGGAGGATGAAGTCTAATCATCCGCTAAATAGTTGAAATGGAGATCCTTACCCACTTGTGGTCAGAAAGAGCTGTGAGGACCACAATAGGGATGGAGAGACACTACCTTGCGGGAGGGGAGGGGTCACAAGTCAAGGAACGAAGACAGTCTTTAGAAGCTGGAAAAAGCAAGAACATTTCCCATAGAGTCTTGTGAAAGAAATGTACCTTCACCAATACCTTGATTTTAGCCCAGTGACACTTTTGTGGGATTCTGACCTACATCATTATAATAGTAAAAAAATTGTCTTGTTTTAAACCACTAAATGTACAAAAATGTGTTACTGAAAGAATAGAAATGAATATAGTAGGTAAAACTCAATTTCCAGTTAACTAATTAACTACAAATGTGCAAATGAAGTTGGAACCTTAGGAAAATTAAAAATTCAATGTGAAATATAATTTTAGGTTTATGTATAATTGATTAAAAGTCTAATATTGAATTTACAATTAACATTAATTTGCTTTGTTTAATAAATAAATATTGAGACATATACATTCTAGAATAAGTACTTAATGGAGGGGTAAGTCTGTTTATACCATGTTGCCTGGACTGTAGTGTCACTTTATCTGAAAGCAATTCTAATCGTATTGATGGAAAGAGCGATAATATACTAAATTTTATTAAAACAACATTAGTTAAAGCAGTTTGAATTATAATAAAATATATTTGGAAGATCATTTAAAATATATAATTTAATGCAGATTAAATAAATTTTCAATTAAAGCTTATGTTCATTTTCATTCAATGTTACACTAAGACCAAAATATAATAATACCATAAATCACATAAAAAAAATTTCACCAACTTTTCAAAACTTTTTGCAGTAACAAGAAATTTTATTTCTGTTTATAATGTAAAGGATATAAAATTGTCTCCTGAAAAATTGCTATTTGCTGTTCTGTCTTCCCTATTGTCTAGGAGTTTAGCATGATTCATGAGGGACAAGAGGTTCTGAATGTTAATTTAATTGAAATATTGATTTTTCCCCAATAAGAAGTAAAAGAAAAGATACATATCGTAAGACATATGGCATTATTAGACCTGGTTCTGTTTTAATCTTTTCTTCTCTGCATCCCCAACATGGATTTACTGATAGTCCTAACCAAACTATCAGTTTTAACACAATACCTAAGTCAGTATTATTAAGTATGTATTTATGCTTAAGTAAACATGCTATTGGACAACTAAAGTGTCAGCCAAGTTATTTAACCTCATATTCAGTCCATGTGTACAATAAGAAAATTAATTTTTAACTCAAATAGAAAATGAATGAAAAGAAAGCTTATTCATAAGTAATACTGTTTGATACATAGTTTACAGATAACGACTTCACTCATTCATTCATGTATCTATTTATTTGGTAAATAGTTAATGTTTTTAAATTAAAAGATTAATATCAGGGCATACATAGTGGAATTTGGCACTACTAACTCATAGATCAACATCCAGTGTAAGAAAGGCCATTAACAAAACCAAAACAAACAAACAAACAAAAACAATGTCACCCTGGTTGGGAGGTTCAGCTGATAGAGCATTGGCCCATAAAACAAAAACGATTCAGATTCCATCCCCTGTCAGGGCTCATACCTAGGTTGTGGGTTTGATCACCAGTGAGGGCACCTACTGGAGACAACCAATGTTTCCCTCTCACATTGATGTTTCTCTCTCTCTGTCTTCCTCACTCTCGAAAATCAATAAAAATGTATCCTTAGGTTAGGAAGTTATATATATCGAATCTCCCTAGGTGGGTGGCTCAGTTGGTTGGAGCATCATCCTGTACACCAAAATGTTGCTGTTCCATCCCCATCAGACACATACTGAGGATGTAGGTTCAATTCCCAGTCAGAGTGCATAAAGGAGGCAACCAGTATCGATATTTCTCTTATCAACAAATATATCCTTTTGTGAGTATTTAAATGTTTTATATATAGTGTGCATATATAATCACCATGACCAGCACAAACATGACAAAAAAAAAAAATCAGCCGTACCATTATTGCATAGTGTCTGTATTCTCACATACATTCAGGGGCACAGACAGAAAATAGTATCAGTGGACATCAATGCCAG
Source organism: Pteronotus mesoamericanus (assembly GCF_021234165.1). Taxonomy (NCBI): domain Eukaryota; kingdom Metazoa; phylum Chordata; class Mammalia; order Chiroptera; family Mormoopidae; genus Pteronotus; species Pteronotus mesoamericanus. Next base: position 20,076,211 of record NW_026555285.1, on the reverse strand, counting down.
TCCTTTTCAAAATTTTAAGACTTGGGAAAATCACATAAAACAGAAGCTAAAATCACCTAACACAATATTACAATATGAAAAAAGTTTAAGAATTAAAATAAATTTAATTTTTAAATTCAAATACTGAAGATTAATATTGCTAAATATCCAACACAATCATAGCATCTCATAGTTGAACTGTAGATGTCTCACTAAGGGTTAAAAGTTGGAACATCCCTAACACACTCCATGGTGATTCTTAGGTTAGTTAAAATAGTATTATTCAGTTGTGGAAATTACTCTTTAAGTGAATATGATAAACTAGGATACTTGATGTGGAATATAGACAGTATGTTAGATTATCTTAAAAATTATTTCAGAGATAAGTGATTGAAAGAATTAGCATTGGATATCTAATAGGGTCCAAATAACTCTCTTCAGTATTTTTGGAAAGTATCATTTCAATGATGGAAGCCACTTAATCTATATTTCATCAAAGATGAAATTAAGAAGAGAGGGCAAAATCAATAGATGACTCATCTCCTTTTTTTCTAATCTAACTATTAAAGCTATATTACGAATGAATGGGAGGCTACCAAAATAGCTCCATCCTGAGAGGGTCCACAGAGGGGCTGGGTACACATTTTTAGGGTAAAGACATTGTTAAAAAATGATGATCTACTCTTTAAAAATGAACTTCAAGAAAACTAAGCATCTCCTCATGGCTGAAAGACTATTGTTTTTTCTAGGTTTTATTCTATTGATAAGTATTGCTTTGCCTAAATTTGCAACACTTATTCTATATAGATGTTTATTTCAACATGACAAATAAGGGTGTTTTTCCAGGAAACTATCAGACATTTCAGAGAATTACTATTATAATTTTGTTCAGCAGAATCACTGGTATACCTACCTATTTCTTACACTTTGAACAAATTTCAAAAAAAAAGCTGTTTTCTAAAAACAATTTTTCTGCTTAAATTTTCTATCTGAAAGAATGCGGAGTAAGAAATAACAAAGAAAATATTAAAGATAAAACCTCAGCTGAACCAGGGACACATAAGAAAGTTAAAACCTCTCTGATCTTTTACATTTCAAGTAGTAAAAGCTTTCATCTTAAGCTTGTGACTTTTTCATCTTTATTCCATTCACTACCATAAAAGTTCATCAATTGTAAGGAATGCTTCTGGAAAGTTCCTTTAAAGTATGTTAATAATATTAATGATCTGTTTCATAACAAGGTGAGCTACTCTATGTTGACCAAAAAAAGTATATCCATTAAATTAATCCTTCTTTCCTCTCCTCCCTATTCCATGCCACTACCGAAAGGCAAAATCTGGAGTTTAATCAGTGTGATCTTCCAGAACAAAAAACTACATGAGAATGGTCACAGCCTTTGAGACTTTTGTAAGTGTCACTTTTATTGCTAAACATCAATAACAATTTCTATTTTATCCTTTCTAACTATAATGCTAGTCATGTATAAGGCAACTCAATTTATTGAATTTTGTATTAGAAAAAATTGGATGAATGAACATAATGAATAAATATTATTAAAAATTATTAATTAACATTAAATACTAACAAGTGTCCTCCTAGTACATAAAAACTTTCTAATTTTTACTGGTATCTTGTGGGTCATGCCTCCATACTTCTAAATGATGTATTTCTATTTAATTTTTTTAAAAAAATTAATATACTTATTGATTTTTGAGAGAGAGGAAGGGAGAGAGATAAAGAGAAACATTGATGTGAGAGAGACACATCAATTGGTTGATTTCATATGTGCCCAACCAGTGAGAGAACCTGCGACCTGGGTATGTGCCCTGACCAGGACTTGAACCCCCGACCTTTTGGTATAGGGGTAGCACTCAACCAACTGAGCCACACCAGCAAGAGCTGTTTTGTTTTCTTAATTTTTAACTTGGAAATTTTAGAGCTTATTTATTGCCATGGTGTTATGGTAAATGAAGATCACCAGTGTTCCAACTATCCGTTTATTTACCCCTGGATTTAGCGGGTAATTGTATTTAATTTTAATTAAATCATTAGCATGCCTTTGCATTATTATTACTATATATATTCTGCACAATACTGAGCAAAATTCTATATTTCCTATTCCAGCAGTGTCCCTGTCCCTTTCACATTTTTTTGTTGCAGTACTTGTTTTCTTATTTTTTTCCTTGTTAGAGAATTTTCTGAAATATTGGTGATATTTGTTGTCATTTAATTTATTTTTACATTTAAAAGTCAAATTAGAAGTTCGACTAAAGGTACTTTCAGGATATGGTGATGAGCAGAGGGAGGTTATTTGTCAAGAGAATACTACATACCACCAAGTACATTTGCCTTTCCTTTGTGATTCCACCTGTCTTTCTTGGAGCCCAGTCTCTTGGCTCCCTCATTCGATGTAAGGAAAGATAGTACTGATTAGTCTTAGTCTTTGTCTCAGATCTTTAATTGTCATCAGAACTGTCAACAGGCCCTTTTTGTAACAACTAGTAGCCCTTTTCATCTTTATTTCACTACCATAAAAGTTCATCAATTGTAAGGAATGCTTCTGGAAAATTCCTTTAGAAGTATGTTAATAATATTAATGATCCTTTCATAACAAGATGAGCTATTCTCTGTTGACCAAAAAATGTATATCCATTAAATTAATCCTTCTTTGACATCTGCAAAAAGACATAATTTTACTTTCTCTTTTCTGATTTGGATACCTTCTTCATTTTTTGTTTTCCTGCCTAAATGTTCTGGCTATATATTCCAGTAATATGTTGGATAAAAGTAGTGAGAGTGGGCATTCTTGCTTTGTTCCCCATCTTGGAATTGAAAGCTTTTCAATTTTATACCATTCAATATAAAGTTTGCTGTGGCTTTTCACATAAGACCTTTATTATATTGAGGTAAATTCCTTCTATACCTCCATTGTTGAGAGTTTTTCTTATGAAAATGTGTTGGATTTTGTCATATGCTTTTTCTGCTTTTACTGAGATTATTTATCTCTTTCATGTGCATATAAAATGTCTTCATTTTTACCCCCTGCCTTGTTTCATGTAAATTTAGACACTACCCCTCAGCACCTTAAGAAATATTTCTGTAGCCCTGGGCAGGTAGCTCGGTTGGTTAGAGCAGTGTTCTTGTACATGAAGGTTGCAGGTTTGATCCCCAGTCCATGCACATGCAAGAATCAGCCAGTGAAAGCATAAATATGTGGAACAAAGTACCTCTCTCTCTTCTTTACTCTCTCTCTCTAAAATCAATATTTAAAAAGAAATATTTTTGGCCCTAGCTGGTGTGGCTCAGTGGATTGAGTGCCAACCTGAGAACTCAAGGGTCACCAGTTCAATTCCCAGTATAGGGCACATGCCTGGGTTGCAGGCCAGGTCCCCAGCAGGGGGCACTCAAAATGCAACCACACATTGATGTTTCTCTCCCTCTCTTTCTCTCTCTCTTCTCTTCTCTAAAGTAAGTTAATTAAATATATTTTAAAGGAAAAAATTTTGTAATATTTCTGTAAGCAAAACTTACCTTGGAGGAGATATCCTTAATATGAAAGGCCAATATAACTTTGCAAATAATTCAAGTTTGTATCTCATACAAAAGTGGATAATTAAATCTTTAAAGACAAATTTTTATAGAATAGCTACTATAAACATTATGAATGAATCACATAACTCCTGGAAGCCAAGTTTACAGATTTCTACATATACTTCCCCTCAACCAAAAGTATATCCCTCACCCCAGTAAATCCTCACAAACTGGATATTATCATGTTATTGGCAATTGATAAATAGATTCATTCCAGGTCACATAAAATGAATCTTTATACATAGAGGGTGGGGAAAAAGTGAATTTACAGTTGTTTGCACTGGAAATAATACAACAATTAATAAATGATAATATATAAATACACTACAGTTCAACAAATATTCATTGATAGAGTTTCACATACTTAAACTCTAAACTTACTTTTGCCCCACCCTGTATTTCTTCTGTTTGTCCAAATATTGGTCTAAAGTTGCCACTGGCAAGTATTGCATTTGAGGGAGGGTTATTCAAGAAGGGACCAAGTCTGGCATTTTATGGCGTTATATCAGTATCACCTTCTTCAACATGCTACCGTATTATCAATTTCTGGTCTCTTGTAAAAGTCAAATTTGGATCTCAATACAGCAATTTTAAAGTTCCTTATGTTTTTTCAACTCCATAGTTTTCCAGTGCGAGGGTTAAATAAGTTTTAATAATTTTCCTCCAACCATCTAAGTTCTGGCTGGGTACTCATCAGTTTAACAGAGACAGATTCACAGGAGAAAAATCAAAGTTTTAATATATGTACATGGAGAATAAACATAAACATGAAAATTTCATATACAGTGAGACAACATGGAGTATGTGAGATATTTCTGGGCAAAGAAGAAGGCGGGGAATGGGGTAATATATTTCAAAAATGACAATGGTTGCTTTATAGGTATTTGAGTAAGAGGGACGTATACATGTCTGGAAAATTCTTGCCAGGCAACTCAGATCTAACAGGCTTGGAGTCTTCCTCCTACGGTAAAGATTGGGAAGGTGATTAAACCACATCTCTTTTCCTAAAACAAGTTTCTCTGTCTGAATCTTTTGGCAGGAAAGGGAATCAAAGGTTCTTTCTGCGTCTTTTGTTTCTTAATAAGCAGCTTAAAATCAATATCCTAAAAAGAAGCTTCAGGGTGGCAGAATTTTGTTTCCCTTTACTAGTCTAGGATAACCAGCCACATACTTAATTTCATTTTAAATTTTAAATTAGTATCTATAAGTTTAAAAATAATTTTAAAAAATCTCAGAATAGATGCCCAAGATTAATTTTAATATTTCTTAACATTAACTTTATATATATACTTTACACCACCTATCACAGAAAAATAACTAAGTGGCATGTACAAATGTATACAACTAGTTAATTACAAAAATTTAAAATTGCTAAAATTTTTTAAAGGAAATTTGCAGTGTATTTGATAAAACATTTTGCTTTAGAAAATTTATGACAAAATTAAGTTTTGTTTAATTAATAGTGATTTTCCAATGAACGGTATGAATAGAATATGGCAGTTTATGTGTTTGCTATTGTACCATATAATATATATAAAGATCATCAATATAGTGTAATGAATGCCACACAGAATAAATAACTGATTAAACTACCAAATTGGATTTCAATATAGAAATATTTGTTTTCAAAAAAGGAAATATATTCAATTCATTCTATTACTTTTTATCTTAGTTTACAAATACAAAATGAAAAAAATAATAATACAATTCATTTACCAAAAAGATACTTAAGAAAACCCTTGACATTAGAGTAACCAATAGATAGGCCATCAGGAGTTGTAAACAAAATGACATTATTTTATTATACTGCCTTATACATTTACTGAAATTGAAGAGGTAGCAAATCATTCTGAAATATTAATTTGTGATAGCTTTAGCAAATTTATAGTATATAAAATCATGGAGAATGAGGATTTCCACTAGTGAGTAGCATTTATATTCTGAAGAAAAAATTTTATATATTGACTAATGTTTTCAAGGTTCCAAACCATTGCCTGTCTTGGAATTCTAGACTGAGTACTTTATTTCAGAGCTTCTTGTTTAATGCCTTGCCATGTAATTGACCCTTATGTAGGTCTAGCTTTCTGATTTCCGGAGCTGTATGAAAGCTAGAAATGAAATTGGAGATTTGATTGCATGGCAAAGTACTATATGACAGAAAGTTGTCAAGCACTAGAAGATGGAGACAATAAAAAGTAGAGTGAGATTAAAACTCTGAGCATTCTTCTGGGCAAAATATCCCTGACTATAAAACAACTAGACCAAAATGGAAAACACAAACAAACAAAAACTCCATTTTCTTAAAAAAACCATTATCTTAAAAAATATTATCTTCTCATTTTATTTCATTTTGAGGACAAATTGGATGAATTGGTGACTCTATAACCTAACTTGCTCTGGATGAGTGATATTATAAATCCTGAGAACTGACCCATATTCAACTTGAGATTTGATTCAGTTCAACAAATATTCGATTGCCAAATGCAAGGCATTAGACTAGTCATTTTTGGGAAGTACTCTGGTGAATAACATGTATAATAACAAATAAGATACCATTTCTTCCATTTGAGGAGATAACATACATTTATGTATATGCCTATATGAGATGCAATACATCTTAAAAGAAACAAAAGTTTTGGACAATATGAAATTATGCATGCAAGTTAGACATCAATATAAAGAAAATGCATTCATAGGTATATTATTTACCTGGATGAGCACTACAAAAAAATTAGAACATTGACTGTAAAGGAACCAAAGTTTTGCCATGCTGAAGCTGCAATTTTGAAATACTGATTTTAACCTGCTTATTAAGAAATACAAAACTCAGAAAGAACTTTTAACCCTGCCTCATCCCTGTGCAAGAGGTTCAAACAAAGAACTGTGCTTCAGGAAGGAGATCTTAGAATGTCCCCTTAGCCTCATTTAAATTAAGTATGGTAAATAAAGGACTTCCTGCAGGAGTCTGTTAGCTAGATACCTCACAGTTCCTTGTTTCTGAATTGCTTAGTAAGTTTCCTGTAAATTGCCCACTTTTACTTCTGAAATCTAAGACCTTATTCTCCCCATTTTCTCCTTTCTCTAAAATGTCTTATATACCCAGTGTTGCCTCACTGACTTTGGAATTTTCATGCCTGTATAAATTCCTCATGAGTATTTATTAAAATTTTGACTTTCTCCTGCTAATCTGTCTCTGTTAGTTTGGTGATTAACCCAGACAGAAAAAGTGAAAAGGTCAGAGAAAAAGTATTAATATATAATTTTAGCTCTCACAACTATGACATTACCAAAAGAGCTTTTCTAACTTACAACATTATTATGATAGTAAAAATTAGACAAAACACCATTGGAAATGTCTAGCTGTGTGGCAGTCGTTGCATTGTGTCAGGCTCTAATATTCAAGTGTTCCTGTTTTCACATTGCTACTGTGGTTTAGAAAGTCATGGTTTGCCACAGGGACTTATACAAGTCATCATGGGAAAAATTGGAAGTCACTTCCCCCTACCTTAAAGAATATAAAAACGTTTAAGAATGATAGAGAGGGGAATTCATCACCTCAGCAACATGCAGGAGTTACTCAGGAAAAGAACGCAAGGAAAAGCACCCGATGGAACTTGTTCAAAAGCCAGAAAGAAACAAAATAATAAAATTTCCTATACACTGTGATGTAATGCTGGCTGGTTAAAAGAATAAAGATTTGCAAAGGAGCATGAACATTTTCACAAAGAGGTAGGATTTAAGTGGTAGAAATTAAATGATGTGATTTTGCTTCAGAAAGAAATGTCTGCATTTACCTAATATTATGCTTGAATATCATTACACACAGAAATATTTAGCAATAATACTGTGACTAAAAATAATATTCCAAATTTACTGATACTGAGTTTTCAGTAGTGACTATAATAGTTATTGAAAGGATAAAGCCGGTGTCATGTGCCAGTGTGGCACTATTTGCCCAGCAGGCCTATGACCTTGTTAAATATGACTGCCATTTTATTCTTCTAGGCTTTTATCCTCAGGACTGGAAACTACTGGAAAGCAATAATAGAACCCAACTAACCCCACTCCCCAACCCCCCAGCTGCAGGCAAAAGATAACGTTGGAACAAGCTACAGCTTCTCCAAAACTGCCCAGAAACCTTTGAGATCTCCCGCGTTGTAACACCTCTAACAGACCAGGGGGCACACAACAGCAACCCCCCCACCTTTTTATAATCCAATTATAATCCAATAAAAGTTCAAAGTCCCCACCGCACAGTGCTGGTGTATCTCTCCACACCTTGCCCCTTTCCACTCTCAGCAAGTGAATAAACTTTGCTCTCTGCGTTTTCTCCTTTTTGTGAATTCTTTCACAGTCCAAGTCAACAACCACCCTAACAGATAATTTCCTAAAACACTCAGATTCCTAGCATAGAACTGTGATTTTAAACAACTGGGAAGTATATCAGTTATATACAGGGACCTATTAATATCTACAAATCTTGTATTTCACTATATTCCCAAAGTAAGGATTTGAAATTTGAGAGAAATCAATAAAAACATCAAATAAATACTTAGATTTTATAAACTTTCCTCAAATTGAGACAACAAAGAATTATTTTTTCTCTTCTACAGAGTTCTTGAAATTCCCCAAAAGAGAACAATGATGTTCCTCCCAAAGAACGGGGCTGACACAGTTTAGGATTTTCTTTCTCCTCCCCCTCCCCTCCCTACATCTCCCCTTCCCTTCCCTCCCCTTCCCTCTTCCTCCCACCCTCTTTCTCCCTCCCCCTTTCCTTCCTTCCTTTCTCTCTTAGTTTTGTTTTTGTTTATGCTCTTACAGTCGTTCCTGCTTTTTCTCCCTTTCCCCACCTCCACTCCACGCTACCCTCTCCCCTCCCTAAATCAATCCCCATCTTGTCGTCTCTGTCCTCGTGTTGTGCATAAATGTTCTTTGGTGAATCCCTTCACCATCTTTCATCCTGTCCCCCCCCCTCCTTTTGGGCAGCTGTCAGTCTGTTTTATGTATCTAAGATTCTGTTACTATTTTGTTTGTTTATTATCTTTATTACATTCCATATGTAAGTGAGATCGTGCGGTATTTTTTCACTGATCAGCTTAATTCACCTAGCATAACAGGATTTCCTTTGTCATAATCCCACCCAGCTGTTTTATCTTATGTCAATGTGAATTCACCTTTCTGATTTTGTAAATATCTTTCACGTTTTCTTTGAATTTTCAAGAAAAAAATTGTTCTCTGATTTTGATGCAAGATAGGAAGGAATTAGGAAAATTCCTTGGCAAGTAGAATCAGAGGAACTAAGATAAGATATTTAAACAAAGCCCAGCAATTAACAGCCTGCTAATAAATCCCAAGACCTTATTTTCCCTAACCAAGGAAATTTAGGAGCAGATGGTTTACACCTCTCCTCTCAAACCACAGAGTAGCTAAAATCACCCTAGTCAAGGACAGAGATAACAAGGACAGAGTTAGTGCCGTTAGTGCCAGCCAAACTCCAGAACAGAAAAATTCAGGGAAATAAGTAGCAAAAACTGTTGAAAGATTTCAAAAGAGTTTTTGAAGGGGAATCGTTAGAGTAGGCAGTTAGATATGAACAAAAGAGGAGGGTATGAATGGAATCGGATAGCTGATTAAGCCTGAAGAAGTAGTAAAAAACGGCTCCACAGGCTCCCTGGGGAGAAGCCCTCTTCATTCTGCGAAACAGCTAAACATCCCAGGAGACAGGAGGGATGGCTTTTTGGCCACTTTAGGGAGCTTGTCTGACTACCAGGGGTGGAGGTATTAGGGGACAGCAAGGGAATTCATTTTACTAAGTACATGTGCAGTAGCAGCCAAAATAGCAAACAGAGAGAAGAGGGGAGCCAGCTAGCCTTGGAAAATTTGGGGAAAAGAGATTGGATGGAGGAGGGCACAAACACAAGCTTGGGAAAGCCAGGAGAGAGTTTGTATAGTTTGAATGAAAACTTGCTCTTTTCCAAACTCAAGGGATTATATGGACGCTTAGCAAAGACCTCGGGCAGCTGCTACCCTCCGACTGCCCACTGCGCCTTTCCAAGCGTTTACTGTCACCTTTTGCTCAAATGAATCTCGCCGCATTGCTTGAAACTCTTCCTGTGTGAATGTCCCTGCAGTTCTTTTCCTGTGACAATACTGAAGAACCTATTTTCTCCGGTAGTAATTTTAGTAACTTTGTTTAATCACCATGCCACATTGGCTATTTTATTACAATTATAAGTTAGATCATTCCATGACCAAATATGGTAATGTTTTCAATTACATAAATTCCAATTAAACTGACTAATTTTTTTCTTAAATTTTCCACCTATTTTCAGGTCATACATACCAAAGTCATAGTGAGATTATTGTGCTGCTACATGCTCTTCCTTTCTAAAAATTTATGTGTAGACTTCACTCTAAAGTAAGCGTAAAGCTCAAATCCCTGTCGCTCCACTCAGATTATAAATTTTGAAAAATTATTGTTTTTAGATATTCCTGGTATAATAACTTTCATTCCTCCAAGTGACTATTAAGAACCAAGTAAGAAGAAAATTTTTGACTTTGACTTTTCTTATAGAGAAGTGAAGTCAATACCGCCTCCTATTGAGTCCAGGTGAACTTGTGATTTCTTAAACCATGGAGTACGGTAACTTGCACTCTGTAACTTCAGAGGCAAAGGAGCTCTCACTTTTTTCACTGGAAAACTTGATGAGCCCTAAGCTGTCCTACAGGGAGTCTGACTATTGAAGAGACCATGTAGGCAGCCCTACAAAGGGCCCCGGATGTGCTTATGATTGACAGCCAATATCAGGGGCTGACCATGTGACTGAGCCATCTTGGAGAGTTAGCACAGGTGAGTCTTCAGGTGAGTGCAGCCTCCAATAACAATTTATTAAAACTTCACAAAAGATCCTAAGCAAAATCTAACAAATGAGGTCTTTCCAAATTCCTGACCTGCCACATTGTGATCAGGGTAAAGCGGTTATTTTCAGCTGCTGAGTTTTAAAGTATTTGTTACCCATAATTGGTTACTGTCACGTTCTACCATCCTTCATCATGTAGCATTATGGACTTGTAATTTACTACTAAAAATTCAATTTATAGAAAGAGAGAGTGTTAAACCAAAATATTAAAGACCCGGTACTTATAAAAATAAGTAATACCTATGAGTGTACAGGAGTAAAATGCACAGTCAATTATTTTCATTTAAATATAACTGCATCTGAAAATATTAACTGGTTAAAAAGAACACTTATGTAAACATTACTTTTATCCAACATATCTTTAAATCATTTCACTGTCTTCCACTAAAGTGACAATTTATATATTGTGGGCTTGTCCTATTAATAACAAATATAAATGTAGGGTTAAAATGAAGCTTTACAAATTGTACACAAGCTAAGATATAAATAGTAACATATCAATAAAGAGTGTAGTTTCAATTTTCCACAATACAAAATGATGCACTAAATGATAGTACAAGAGGTGTATTTTTTCCAGTTTCAAAGTTTCTAATAAAATACCTAAAATTAAAATGATTTAAACAATTTAAGGTAAAGACTTAAATTACCTTCCCGAATTTGTAAATTACTATTGCAGATGCTGATCTGGGATTTTTGGCAAAAGCAAAGAGACCAGTTTTTTTTTCCCCTAATAAACCAGAATCTCTACAAAGATCATAACATATGATCAAGCCCCATTAGATACACAAAATGAGTGATTATTTTACTTATTTGTTTAATTCTATTACATACAAACAGTAGCAGGTTGCTGAGTTCTCTGCGATTTCTATTTTTTTCCTCTATGGATAGCACCTGGTTCTAGTAATTACAAATGAGTAAAAGTTATTCTAAAGAGACTACTCTCACTGGGATACACAACTGCTTTATTGAGACCTAGGTACCTTTACTGAATTGAAATTTAGCTAATCTACATAATCACTAACAGTCTTTTATTCAGGAGAACAACCTACAAAACTAAGGAAAATGGTCAGGAATATTTATTTTGCTTAGCATATATATATATTATATATATATCTTGAATTTTTATTTTTAAATGTGATATATTACTTTAAACTGCAAACTAAATATCAAATGCACAAAAACACACCAGCTAAAAAGATCTGTCACATGTTGTCAACATGTTATGGAAGGTTTATGATAGTAAATGTTTTGGAGAAGACTTTACTGTATGTAATAAATTACACTATTTCGCCTCCACAAAGGATTCATGTTAAATGCACCCACATTTGGTAATCATATAATTTATTCCAAAATACAAAGAGGACAATTCTATGAACACTAGTTAGACTACTACAGTGTTCTCTCTCTAGTGACATAAAAAATATTTTACTTGTTAATTAGCTTCTTGTCACAGTGATATTTTATGATAGTCAGGATTTTTAGGTTATATTTTAATCAAAGATCACTGACAACTTAAATTGTTTGATTGGGAGTGCTCTCTGTGCATGACCAAACATGACCTTAGGACTTACTGACTAGACTTAAGACTGTTAATAGGTCTAAAGACTCAAGGCATGTGCTAAAATATAATCATCCCAAAGAGTTTACTGCTTTTCATAGAGTTTTTAAAAATGTGGACTCTTTATCTCCAAAATATATAATATCACAATAATGAAAAAAATTAAAGAATGAGAAACTTTATTGTCTGTACTCTTTTAGTGCCATCAAGTATACATTTCTATTTATCTATTTTAAAAACTATTAGCTGAGCAACAGAGTAGATGCTCATATTCTACAGATATATTTTATCTATCCCATTTATTGAGAGTGACTGAGGTACTGCCTATTGCAAAAGAAATGTTTATTCTGAGACTAGAATGCTAGTTCAGTGTTTGGTGGGGAGGTGCATCAATATGGGAAACAGCTCTGGGCAACACCTGTTGCTCTCCCTGCTGGGGCTGAAGGATGCATATGTGAGCTCTGTGTTCCCTGTTTTTCTGCACATCAAAAGCTTATGCAAAATTTGGAGTGTGGGATACAGGATGGTCATCCTCAGGTTTTAACTGAGTCAGTGAAAAGTTATCAAGAAGAATAATTTTCCAGGGATCTTGATGAAGCCAAAGAGATTAAAATAATAATAATAATTAATAATATCACAAATTGATGGGTCATTTGTATGGAGAGATTAATTAACTTCTATGAAGAAGGAGCAAAATAGTATCTAAGTGCTTCAGACTATATAAATGTATAAGTATACATTTGAGTATGTGTGAATATACATACAGCATATGTATGTATATTAGCAATTAACCAAGAGTAATTCCAATCAAGATTATAAAATCCAGATAGCTGTACCAATTACTCCTTAAAGTTTTTTGTAAAAGTATGTATTCTCTTTAATGATCTAAGAAACTGCTCACAGAAAGGGCATGGAAAAGATAACAATGGCATGCAAACACTCATTCTGCTTTCATTTAGCCTTGAATGCTACGATACCTCTTGCTTTTCTGACATGGAAGAGTAGATCAAGTCATTTGTTGTCACTGACATACTAAGTCACTTGCCATAGCAACATGAAAATGGTTTCAGAAACGCAGCAGCTAAGAAAATAACAAGCTCATTCAAAAAACAAGTGTCCAAATAATATATCCCTATCCAAACACTGAAAAATAAACACTATTCAATAAACTTAACTACTTATCATTTTCATCAGAAAATGTCCAAGAATTTTAAAAATTGTTTTGCAGAAAGTTCCTTTTCCTCCTGTTACTGTCCCTAATTTTCAGTTGCCCTCCACGTAGGCAATTATTTCTTGTACATTCCCTTTCATATTTATTCTTTCAGAGCTATTCTCTGCAAAGGCATGCATATGCTATTAAAAATAATAATAATGAAAAAATTAAAGCACATTAGTCAAAACTATCAAGGATAATCAAAGCAAGTCCTTATATGTACTTTATGTCTGGCATGGATTTTATCTCATTTTTGAAATGGAAAGGTTTTATTGGTTCTGTCCCTCAAGATTTGCATTATAAACTTCTTCTCCAAAACCAATATCATTTTGCCTATAGCCTTCACTAATAAAGTGATCACATTTAAGACTTACATGGCATCTAAAATAATTACTAATGATATTTCACTTAAGCAATTAATCTACACACTTTGTTGTTGTTGTTCCCCATTATCTTCCTATTTTCTCCATTTTCTTCCTTTTGATTTTTCTCTCAATGCTCTTGACCTTTTATTTCCACACTTTATTTTATCCTCCTTGATAATTATTTCTATTTCTTTTTCTTCCTCTCTCCCTCCTTCTCAATCTGCCTTGATCAAATGTTGCATTTGAAGACATGGATTTCTAAGCAATTCCACTCTGTTTCTCCCTGGGGTTCACTCAGGTCCCAGGCCTTTTCCACCTCAATTTCTGAATCTGGAAGAAGGTTCCAAGCTCTCACATCACTCCTGCAAATGGCCAATGCCTGTCTCAATTCTTCTCCACTTCAGTGGCTCACATAAGAGGTGAGACTGAGAGGAGGTGAGATGGTACCCAAGAGGCAACCAATTCCCTCAAATATTGAGATTCTATGCCCCGCTTCAGTGACTTCCAGAGCAATTAATGAGTAGATTGGTTTTCTAATTATTTCACGACTGTCTGAAATTTTTTTATCTCCCTTATTTCCCCAGTAACTTACTATGAACTATAATATCTATGGGGAAAAATAAGTGTTTGATACAAACAGTCTGTATTAGAACTCTGGCTCTCTTCTTTATTAACTGGGTACCATTGACAAGTCAATTGAATTTACCGAGACTCAGTTTAAATGCCTTGCAAATAAAAAATAACAATCAACCTAATAGTATTGTTTTGAATATACACTGTGATTAGGGAATCAACTGTCTGGCATAAAATGAATGAACAATATATGTTAGATTATCTCTCTTCTCCCATACTTCAGTCTATTTCTAATCCTCATCTCCCCCAATAAGTTTAACCAGCTTACTGCCTTGATAATTAATATTTCCCCCAGTCCCTCCTATACATAATTTATCACAGAATGTTATATACTCTATTGAACATTATCAGTATTTTTCCCTAAACAATTTAAAAAAAAACAAGGAAACATTTTTTGGACAATTCTATTGTACACAGCTCATGTAGAATCAATGTCCCTGAGGTAGAAACCATAATTTTCACCTTTAAATCAGTGAACAGTAACAAAAACTCTATTGATGTGCAATAACATTTCCTGAAGATAACCATTTCTGAAGGTGACCTTATATTGCAAAGAATATAAGCAAATAAAAACTTGAGCAATAGAACTCAAAATTGACACTAACTAGTGCAGTGTTTGTTTTCACTTTCATTCTCTACCAGAATACATTGATCTATAAAATTCCTTTCATAAGAGTATTTAACACAAAACATTCTAATAAAAGATACCTCTCCAGAGAGGACATACTGATGGCCAATAGACATATGAAAAGATGTTCAATGTCATGAAGCCTCAGAGAAATGCAAATTAAAACCACAATGAGATATTGCCTCACAACAGTCAGAGTGGCTGTCACCAATAAATCAACAAACAAGTGCTGGCGAAGATGTGGAGAAAGGGGAACTCTTTTGCACTGTTGGTGAAAATGAAGACTGGTGCAGCCATTGTGGAAAGCAGTATGAGATATCTCAAAAAAATTTAAAATGGAATAGCTTATGACCCAGCAATTCCACTTCTGGGAATTTATCTGAAGAAATCCAAAACACTAATTCAAAAGAACACAAGCACCCCTATATTCATTGCGGTATTATTTACAGTCACCAAGATATGGAAGCAGCCTAAGTGCCCATCGGTAGATGAGTAGATAAAACAATTATGAGATATTTACACAATGTAATACTATGCGACCATTGAAAAAGAAGAAGATTTTACCCTTTGTGACAGCATGGATGGACCTGGAAAACATTTTGCTAAGTGAAATAAGCCAGTCGGAGAAAGACAAATACCATATATTTTCACTTATATGTGAAATCTAATGAACAAACTGAACTAACAAGCAAAATAGAGACAGTCTTATAGAGAGCAGGCTGACAGCTCTGGGTAGGGGTTAGGGGGTGGAGGGATTGAGCAAAATGGAAAAAGGACTCCAGGACATGGAAACCAGTGTGGTGATTGCAAATGGGATGTAAGAGGAATAAATGGTAATGGAAAAAATACAATTAAAAAGTTGAACAAAAAACAAAGAAATACAAAATTTCTTTAATTATTAACATTCTTAAATTTGATGTAGCTATTCAATGAAAAACCTCTGTTTCTGGATTCTTTTTCTTTATTTTTTTCCATAGGTAACATAAAAAGGGAATTTAAAACAATAATGACAAAAATAATGTAACAACAATAGCAGTAACAAAATAACATGAAAATATTTTTTCCACATAATAAACAAATAAAAACATTTCTTTTTTAGGAATGAATAACAGATTTTACATTTTGCAGCACTTTTAGGTTCATAGCAATGTAAAGCAAAAGGTACAGAGATTTCCCACCCTGCCCCAACACATGCATAGCCTCTCCCATTCAAAACCCCACACCAGAGTGGAACATATGTTACAACTAATAAATCTCCGTTGATACATCATAACCACCCAAATTCCATAGTTTACATTAGGGTTTACTCTCCGTGGTGTACATGCTATGTGTTTTTGGCAAATGTAGGATGGCATGTAATCATAATTGCTGTATTATATAGAGTATTTTTGTTGCCAAAGAAAATGGGTCCTTGTGGAGACACAAGAAAAGAATTTCTAGGGACATATATGTGGAAGAGTTTATGTCTATGGCAGGATTTATTGGGGTGAAGAGAAATAATACACCCTTGGGGAGGTAGAGGGTGGGCAGGTTGCACTGAGGTCTTTGCTAATCCTCCATATTTTTCCTGGTTTCGGAAACAAGCAGACTGTCTTTCAAACTGTCCAAACTGTTCCCTGGGTTTGCCTAGCACCACGCTGGTGCCTCCCCCTATCCAATCCCTTTCCTGGATTTTCCAGGGTTTTGTGCCCTTATCCTTTTTCTTTTCCTAGATTTTCCCTGACTAACTCTCCCCCTCTATGGTGGCACATCCCTCAAAGTTCTTCATTACCTGGCTTCAACTGCGCATGTGCTTAGCAGAAGGACCCCCCCACCCACCCACCCTGCCAGTGCTTTTTTGGCTTCTACTGCACACCCGGGAAAGAAATTTTTCCCTCAATGGTTCTCTCTTCACTGGTGGGCTAACAGGTCCTTTGTTCCTCCAGGGAGATTGGAAAGCCAATCTTTCTACCCTGCTGAGGTATTAAATCCTTTTGGCAGAGGATGTGTCTGTCCTCTGGGGTGACTGTGAAGCTGCAGCTTCCTAGTTAGGCTTAAATTCTCATTCCATTTTACCCCTTCCTTTGTTAATAACTAACTAATTACTGCAACATTTTCACTGCCTGAAAAATCTTTTGAGCTCTTATTTATGTCTCCTTCCCCTCCCCTCTAACTCCTGAAAACCACTGAAAGCATCTTTTTACTATTTCCATACTTTTGTCTATTCTTGAACATATATTTGGAATTTTACAAGGGTGGTAGATAGCTTTTAAGACTGGCTTCTTTCACACAGTAACATGCATTTAAGGTTCCTTTATATGTTTTCAGGACTTGATGGCTCCTCTCTTTTTAACACTGAATAATAGTCCATTGTCTGATGCACCATAGTTTATTTATCCATTCACCTACTGTGGGCCATCTTGGTTGTTTGCAAGTTTTGACAATTATGAATAAAGCTACTAGTAATATCCACACGTAGAATTGTTATATATTTAAATACCAGGTACTGGATCATATGGTAAGAGTATGTTTAGTTTTGAAAGAAACTACCAAAATGTCTTTCAAGGTGGCTATATCATTTCGCATTTCCACCATTAATGAAAGAACATCCTTTCCAGCATTGGGCATAACCAGCATTCTAGATTTGAGCTATTCTAACAAGTTGTAGAGGTATTTTGTTATTGTTTTCATTTGTATTTTTCCAGACAACAAAGGATGTGGAGCATGTTTTTTTTAATATGTGGATGTGTTTCTTCTTTGTGTCTCTTCTTTTTATATGTGGATGTGTTTCTTCTTTGAAGAACTGTCTGTTAGGGACTTCAGTCCATTTTTAAACAACTTGTTTAA
Source organism: Pteronotus mesoamericanus (assembly GCF_021234165.1). Lineage (NCBI taxonomy): Eukaryota > Metazoa > Chordata > Mammalia > Chiroptera > Mormoopidae > Pteronotus > Pteronotus mesoamericanus. Next base: position 20,058,498 of record NW_026555285.1, on the reverse strand, counting down.
ATGTTGTTGAGTTTTAAGCCTTTTAAAATATATTTTACATGAGTCCTTCATCAGATCTTTCACAAATATTTTTCCCAGTCTGTGTTGATATAACTTTTATTTTGGTTTCTTATATTTTCAAGATGTTATTTGATGTTGAAAAGCAGTGATGAGGAGGATATCCTTTTATTGTTCCTGATCTTAATTGGAAAACTTCTCACTATTAAGTATAAGGTTACCTGTAGTTGTTTTGTACATTTTATTTATTAAATTGAGAATTTCCCATTTATTTCTGGTTTACTGAAAATTTTTACCACAAATTATTGTTAGATTTTGTCAAATTCTTTTTATGCAACTATTGATAAGACCATGTGATTTTGATTATTTCATTTTTTAAGATATATCATGTTTAGGAATCATGGACATCTCAGAGAAAACAAAACCCTATAAAGGAAACATGAAATACAGGTTTGAAATGCAGAGTTAAATCAGAATATTTGGATTCAAATTCTGGTATCAGCATCTACTTTCTGCACAAAACTTGCCAAGTTACTTGATCTCTCCATGCTTCAGTTTCCTGTCCGCGAAATGGAGACAATAGAGTGACGATCTCAAAGAATTATAGTGTGATTAAATTATTTAAGATGCGTGAAGTACTTAAACAAGTGTGTGATGTTGGACCACACTATAGAAATGTGTTTTTTCCTCCAAATGATAATGTAAACACCAAAGAGGCTAGATTATTTAACTTATTTATTTATTACTGTATCTACCATGCCTAGAACAATGTCTGGTTCCTAGTTGAATTTGAATATCAGAGGTGTAATTAGCCACTACATTATAAAGATATAGAAAGACTGTAAAACAGAATTCTAAACTCACAATGATATTTTTATTCCATAAATAAAATCCATTTTGTAAAAAATGCATTTATTCTCAAACAAGGCAGTTGCTTCCCCATATGGACACCTTTGTGCAAGTTAGATAAAAGAGAGCCCATTCTCTTAGGATAGCGACTTTCAACCAATGTGCTGAGAGAATTTTTAAAAGATGTAATACCTGACTATTTAGTCAGGGGCACTGATGTCCTTTCCTTTAGATTGTCAAATAAAAAAAAAAAAATTCAACAGCCAACACAAAACTAGCCATTTGGTGTAAGTCAATCAAAATTATACCCATTTTTTTGGGAGGGGGCATCAGATTGATGTGCCACAGAATTTTAGTAATTGTTTTTTGCATGCCACAAGATTTTTAAAGAATTTAAAATTGCTTCTTTAGGACAAAGTAACACTGAACCAGGGAAGATGTCTTAATGAGTAAATAATCTCTATTATGTGAGAACAATCTTCATACTATAGCACAGCGGTCCCAACATTTTTGACCCCAGGGATTGGTTTCATGGAAGACAATTTTTCCACAGACCAGGGTTGAGGGGATGATTTTGGGATGATTCAAGCGCATTATATTCAAGCTCACCTCCTGCTGTGCGGTCCAGTCCCTAACAGGCCACAGGCCGGACAGGGACTGGTCTGAGACCCAGAGGTTAGTGACCCCTACCAGAGCAGGCCCTTCTCAACAGATAAATGCCACTGAAAATGGAAGGCTCTTGCTAAATCAAGAAAAGATGATTAACAGTTAATAAAATCAGTGTCTAAATTAGGATTAAAAACTTTAAATCGGTAGTTTTTTACTGCTACTTATTGATTTCCTCCTTTTAATAGTCATAACTTCAGGATAGAGACAAAGATGAGAAAAAATAAAAGTTTGTGCAAGTGTGTGTGTGTGTTTGCCTGTAGGTACCCTGTGAAAAATGCATAGACCCACTCTTTTTGCTTAAATTTTATTGCTTGAAACAATAACTTTAGGTATTTACTGTTTTTTTCTTTCAGTGAGCAGATAGGTTTCATTTCATTATAATGTCTGAAAAAAATCAGGTTATAAGTAAATATATAAAATTAAACATTTTACTGTGTTGATTTTCTTCTAACTTAAGCTCTACCTTCTTTATTTCCATTTCTATTTCCATCAATGCTAAAAACCAATGAGTATTCTTTAACCTGACCCATTTTCTTTCAATTCCATGTACTTCTAAGAGTCTACCTCATTTTCTTTGACTATTAGGTTCTTATTATTACAAGTTCAGCTATATTATAATTAACTGCTTATTATGATGATTTATAAACATTTTTGTTTGTAAACAGATTATTCCCTAGAATAAATATTTTATTCTATTTTGTATGATGGTTTACAGTGATAAAGTGTAAATAATTATGTAGACAATATATTTGTTTACAATGAAAAAATAAATATCTTGCTCCATCACCAATTTTATTGTCTGCCTAAAGAACGTTCCTGAATTGAAAAAAGAACTGTAAAATACAGATTAAACATTTATTAGAGGTAATTTCATTAAAGTTAAGAAGCACATACATCTGAAAAGGCTGTTACGAGATGTTTGACCAGGTCACATGTGAAAAATGATGAAAGAGAAGATATTTGCTTATGAAGCTTTACATTGGCTAAAATAATTCTGACTATGACACTTTTTTGGCCAAAGATTCTAGGCCATTAAAAATTTAGCTGTTATATCTCTATTTTAATGCTGTGAAACATTATACTTATATATTTATATGTTTAAGAAATCATTAGGTCAACTCTGTTTATGTCCTAATGTAGTATGAATAGAGAATTAAAACAACCAAATCATAATTATATAATCCACCACATGTTATTGAAATATTTATCAATCATTTATTATAACTAGAAACATTGTATTATTTGTGAGGCTACAGAGATAAAACAAAGTGTATTCTCCTAAGGAATTCACAGTTTTCAGGGAAGATTGATAGTAAAGTATACATTCACTCATTTATTTAATAAATTCTTTAATTTGTGGGTTTAGAACTGAAATGGAGGGTTATAATAGAGTGCATGTATGTGGAGAGAATCAGAGTTAATAAATTCTAATTCTTGGTACTATTCAGAAATAAGCTAAAGATATTAACCAACATTTCATAAAGATAAACAAAAGTATGAGCACTTCTATAAAACATGGGAAAAAATTAAAAACAGTGTTAAATCAATAATAAAATATAAACTTTCCAACACATCAGTGAGAGAAAATTTTTGAGTGTAACAACCAACCCAAGAAAATGGTCTTATCATTTGTTTTTAAAATGCAAAAAAAAAAAAAAGTAAAAGAAATGCACTCATACAAATATATGAAAAATAAAGTAAAAATCAGTACCAATTATCATGATAGAACTAGTAAATAAATAAAACTATCAGTAGCAATGTTATTACAAGTCAAATTTGTATAATACAGTTCAAAAAGAATTAGAATTTTATAGTCATAAATGCTAGGGAAAACTAAGACTGAAATCAGGAAGTTACATTAATTCAACTTAAGCATTTATAAAAAATGGTTCCAACTAAATTTTAAGAAAGTATAAAAAAGAAATTTATGCAGGTAAGAATTCAAATTAAAGAAATAGAAAACAAGAAGTCATGAAAAGAGTAAAGAATATCAAAATGCGGTCTTTTGAAAAACCTAAAATATTAAACAAATATTAGCAGAGCTGATGAAATAATAACTAGGAGAAAACTAACACAATTAAGCAGACATACAGATGCCTAACCAAAGATGAAATAGAAATGACAATGATGAAAAATATATTGTTTAAAACTTTACATTATTAATTTAAAAATAAATGTAAAATACATGAATTACTAAAAACAAATTCTTAAGTTCTCAGTGTTTTGTTTTGTTTTTTATGATCAAGTAGCAGTTTATTATACCAACTGGACTTCCATAGATCAAGAGAATTAAGCAGAACAAAGAATTAAAACTTTAAAATCATCTAACACATTAATATAATCTGTACCCATGATAATCTTAAAGGAAACATCAGTAACTTCCTGGAGTGCATCACACTCAACTGACTTACATATAAATTCTATCAAACATTCGTGGGACAATAAACCCAATCATAAGTAAAATTTTGAAGAAAATTTTATGAAGAAAAAGCAAGCTCAATTTAATGTAGATAATTAAGTATATAAGAATAACAGAAAATAAATTATATTCCAATATTACTGATGAATACACATGGGAAATTCTAATAAAAACATTATAACAAAGAATACAGAAATATATTAAAAGTAATTATCAAAAATATCAGAAGACAAACCCTTGAATGAGAGAAAATATTTGCAAAAGACATAACTAATGAAAGACTATTTTTCAAAATATACAAAGAACTCTTAAAATGCAATAAGAAGAAAATAAATAACATTTTTATAAATATAGGGAAAATACCTCATCAAAAATATATACAAATGGCAAATAAGTATCTGAAAAGATATTTACCATCATATGTTAGGAAAATTGCAAATTAAAGCAAAGAGATACCACTAAACACATATTAGAAAAGCCAAAATTCAGAACACTGACAATGCCAGAAGCTGGAGAGGATATGGTCCAAGAAGAATTCCTATTCTTTGTTTTTGGGAATTCAAAATGGTACAGTCACTATTGAAAACATTTGGCAGTTTCTTACAAAACTAAATATTCTGTTACCGTATGGTCCAATAATTTTGCTCCTTTGTATTTACTCAAAGTAATTAAAAACTTATATCCACAGAAACACTTGAATAGGGATGTTTATAGCTGTTTTATTCAAAATTGTCAAAATATGGAAACAACCAAGATATTTTCAGTACAGGAGTGGATAAATAATGTGGTACTTTGAACCACAGAATATTATTCAGCTTAAAAAGAAATGACCCAGCCCCTGGTCAGTGTGACTCAGTTGACAGGAGTGTCATCCCATAACCAAAAAGTTGTAGGTTTTATTCTCAATCAGGGCACACGCCTAGGTTGCGGGTCCCACTGCAGGTCAGGAGGCTTGTGATTCCCCATCCAGCTGCCGACTGGATCCTCGGTTCAGGGTGTACAGAAGGCAACCAATGGATGCTTCTCTTTAGCATCAATGTTTCTCTCTCTCCCTTCCTCTCTCTAAAAGCAATGAAAAATAAATAAATAAAAAGTTCTCAGGTGAGGATTGAAAAATAAAAGAAACGAGCCATCAATTCACTTAATTCATTTATATGTGGATTCTAAAGAACAATATAAATGAATAAACAAAACAGAAACAGACTGATAAATAACAGAAAACAGAGTGGTGGTTACCAGAGGGGATGGTGGTTGTAGGACTCGGTGAAAAAGATGAAGGGAATTGACAGGTAAAGACAGGTGGTTACAAAATACTCCTGGAGATGTAAAATAATACAGCATAGGAAAAACAGTCAATGATACTGTAATTACAATGTATGGTGCTGGGTGTATACTGGAAATATCAGGGAGAACACTTTGTAACGCGTATGATTGCCTAACCACTATGCTGTGCACCTGAAACTAACACACTACAATGTTTAATGTAAACTGTAATTTTAAAAGTTTTTTAGAGTAAAAAAGATGTAAAAAAAGTAAGAAATGAGCTATCAAATCACAAAAAGATATAGAGAAACCTTAAATGCATATTACTAAGTGAAAGAAGGCAATTTGAAAAGGTCATATACTGTATGAATCCAGCTATCTGACATTCTGGAAAAAGCAAAACTATGGAGATAGTAAAAAATCAGTGTTTGTCTGCAATTGGGAGTGGCTTTGGGGAGGCAGGGATGAATATATGAAGCTTAGAGGATTTTTAAGGCAGTGAAAATATTATGTATAATATAGTAATAATGGGTACATGTCATTATATATTTGTGAAAACCCTTGTAATGTGTAATATCAATAATGAACCCTAGTGTAAAATATGGAATTTAGGTGATTACAATATGTCAATATAGATGCATTTTTGTAACAATATACCACTCTGGTGAGAAATAATAATAGGAGGGGTCTGCTGTGTGTGTTTGTGGACCCAGGAGTTATAGGGGAACTCTGTACCTTCTCTTCAAATGTGTTATGAGTCTAAAGAGACATAACAACTAAATGTACTGTATTCTGGGTGATACCTTGGAACAGAAAAATGATCTTAGGTAACCTAAAGAAACCTGAATAAAATATGTATTTTGGTTAATTAGTCATAATGTATCAGTATTGATTCATTAATTGTAACAAGTGTACGATCATAATATCAGACATTAATAAGAGGAGGATTTAAGTCATTCGATCCTCACAACAATCTTAACGGATAGCCTTGTTTATAATCACCCAACATATACAAAGGCTGAGGAATAAAGGCTAAGTTATTTGCTCAAGTATGTAACAGTTAATTTGGTGGGACAGCCAACATTTAAATCAAATAATCTGGGTTAAAACAAATATATATTTGTTTTATATATTTATTTGTTATATATATGCACACACATATACATATAAATATAAATATATATATACACATATACATGTATGTGTGTATATATACTAAAATACATTTTATTTAAAAAATTTAAAATATTATAAAAAGTAACAAAATGAAAGAAAGTATTTATGTTGTCATCTAACCCATTCTCTTCCAAAATAGCATTCAAAATCAAGAACAAATTAGTAGAAAAAATTAAGCACAAAAAAATTTGGAAGAATGTACAGGAAGAATTCATGTCACAAAAAATATGAGTGTTTAATATACATACACATATAAAGTCAATATTTCCTATAAGGAAGTTAATTTTTTGCAATATAAACATTTTAATAGAATCTATGTGATTGTGAAAGATTTTTTCATTACACTGGTTTTATCAATACATAGTAATAATGCATTGGATTTGTTCCTTAGCATTTTCTCAATGATTTCATCAATTAATTTTTCAATAATAATAATAATTTGGTTGTCTGTCTTGTTTTATCTATGAACATTGTGAAGGCAGAAATTCTTTTTCTAACTTAGAAACCTGCATATAAAATGTATAAAATGTTTTTGCAAATATATAAATGTCTGTTCAACGAACATTCTTGTTTTCAGTGTTGTCAGAACAATAGGCCCTCATCATGAATTCTTTATTTTATCAACACTTTTTTTCCTTTGGTTTCCTATTATCATCCTAATGTTATCCATCAGCTTATGCATCATTTTACAAAAACTTATATGATTTAAGTAGTATATCTATTTTAAATTAGTTTAAACATTGGAAGTGCTTTTTCGTAGGCTATCTCATTTAATTTACTATATAAAAACAATCTAATTGTCATTGAAATTTAATGAAAGGAACAGATGAAAAGACATTAGTAGACAAAATGATTATCCAAGTTTATATAGATCACAAATGGCAAAGCCAGAATCTCAATCCAGAACTTCAAATCCATTGCTCTTTCGATTACAAATAGCTACCTATTTATTTTGTACTAAGTCTGAAGTTGTAGGGTGTTGAATAATTGAAAGTTTTTCAGTAAACAAAGTGATATAAATATTATCTATTATAAACCTACTTTTTACCACTTATGAGTACATTGGAGAAATAATTAAGAATTTGTACTAACTTAATAGGGGAAAAAGTACTTCAAAAACATTTCTGTATAAAATCAAGAGGATATGACTTTACTTTGAAAGAGTTAGGTTTATTGGGTGCCTGAAGAAATTCTATATGCATACAATATTTGATATGTGACAGTGTAGAAGATGCTGCAGAGAATCATTATTTCAAATGTGAAAAGAGGCCAAGCACAATGAAGTGCACAAAGAAACGTGAAACAGAGCTGCTAATTAGGGAGAGGTTCCATTTTAGCAGATTAGCAGTGTCCCGAGTAATTGCTCTGCAAACAGCCTTTGTATTTTTTAGAATTTTTATACATACATGTGTGAAATAGTACATATTAAAATTAGTATTTTATTATTTTAAATAAATATTTCAATGTGCATTTTTACATGCAATTTAAAATATTAAATTATATTTCATGCAGTTGACTCATTCCAAGTCCTTGTACATACTAGAGGGAAAAAATAGTATTTAGTTGCAGCGACTGCATTATTTCCTTCAATACTATCTTTCTATATATATGTAAAACACTGTCCAATGGTTTTCACTGATTTAAATTCAGTTCAGCTACCTAAGTAAATATATAGTTACTTATACAAAACAAAAAAACCTAAAAACTGTACATAAAAGGTAAGATAATGTTCTCTGAACTAATGAAATTTGCAGTATTTTCTTTCCTAATTCAAAAGTCATTCTGGCTCCAAGAAATAAAACCTGGATTGACTATTGGCAAAATCTTTAAGTAATTAAAAGAGACATTTTCTTTTCTGTATATCCAAAAACGCTTTTTAGTGATAAGATGATTACGGGCTATTTTAAATGTCCTTTTCCATCTGCTGCTTCACAATGCAATTTCTTCAAAGTGCTCAAAGTGGAGGTTTAATATTTATATTTAACAAATGATTTAATCTTTATGTCTTCTTTAGTGAAGAACTTAGCTAAGAAAAGAAAGTCCTTTAATACAACTTTTATTCAATTAACCCATGCAGCAAAAAGCAAAGAATTCCTTCTCGTGGTATTGTCACATTTTTCTTAGCTTGGTTATACATAGCACTTAAATTTATGCAATACTATGGTGGAAGTTTTATTTGAATGTTACTATTTTCGAATTCACATTACTATTATTCAGGTATATGATTTTTCAGAGTGAATAATGAGGAGGAATAAGCTCCAAACCCAAGCACTCTGCTCTCTAAAAACATGTTTCACAGTAATTTTGTGCCTATTCTTTTGGGTATGTGGTTGCGATATTATTGAACAGATTACAAGGAAGAGTAACACTGAGTTCTGATGAGTCAACAGATTAGAAAGGCAAAGACAGACGGTGAAGTCATGTTTGTGTATGTAGTTAGGTGTTTCTTTTATCATATTAAAATTAATATGAAAGATAAATGAAATGTTTCCTTATATATCAGAATTAGAAAATACAGAGTTACTTGGGTGATGAAGCTAGCTTTAGACTGTGGGTCTGAGTAGAGATCCTTTCATATGTATTAATGTTATTTGTATTTCAAATTTGACTTTCAACAAATGAAAAAGATGTAAGTAGTTCTAAAGTCTTTTATTTATGTGGTAAAAGATTATCACCATTAAAAACAGGAGGTAAATTTGAGATTGAGATATTTAGAATTATTTTGGTCATTTACTAAAATTTTAAGGATCTGTGATTAAAAAATGGTTAACATCATCAAGTCTTTGAAGATAATTGTATCAACATTTAATGAAATAAATTATAACAAACTCTCGCTATCCTTTCAGCTATTGATTATAAGCTTACATTTATTTTTAAGCAAATATATATGCACATGTAAAAATGTGTGTGTGTATTTAAAGAGTTATTTTAATAGGGGTTTTTATTCTCTTTGTTAGCAAAGGAATCACAAATTTATTTTCTGTTAACTATATAATTAATCCAGTATTTTCAAATATGTCAACAGCATTCTTGGCTAATTAGTTTTTTATAGTGGTGGGCTATGCCACTTTAAAACAAAATGTTGAAATCAGGACTGCTTCTTCATAGTATATGCCTGTCAAGAACGAATAGCTGAAACGAACAGAATAAAAAAATTGAATGAGAAGCTAATAGACAAGTGGGAATTTATTCAAAACTACTAAAATGATTGCAATACAGGAAAGAAATGGAACTCAGCTGTGCAGAAACATAAGTTGGGATGATTTTTTTAGCTTTACTGAAGCACAGTGGACATAAGTTGTATATATTTAATGTGTACGAAGTGATGGTTCAATGTATGTATACATTGTGAGATGATTACTTCAATCAAGCTAATTAACGTATCTATCACTTCTCATAGTTGGTCTTTAATTTTTATTTTCTTTTTTTGGTGAGGACAGGACCTGCTCATACAATGCAACGTCGTTACCTATAGTCACATGCTGTATACATGTGATCTTCAAAACTTACTTGTAACTGAAATTGTGTGCCCTATGGCAAGTGATGCTCCATTTCCCCAAACCCTCAGTAACTGACAACCACTATTCTCTGCTTCTATGAATTTGACTTTTATAGATATCATATATTGATAAAAGGGAGATCATGAAGTACTCTTCTTTCTATTTGGCTTATTTCACTTAGCATAATATTCTTCAGGTTTCTCTACGTTGTCACAAATAAGAGGATTTCCTTTTTATTGCTGAATAATATTCCCTTGTATAGGAGGGATTTTAAGAGATGTCACACGCTAATGGAAAGTATTAAATTAGGCCATCTGTGTTTGCTAACTGTCACTGAATTCAGACTCCTACTCTCCCAAGCAGCCTGGGAAATAGAAGCTTTATCCTTGTCAATGATTATACAGGGTCCAGCACAAATAACACTCCTTTTTTATTACAAACTCTTTTATTACAAAATTATAAGCATGCAATTCTGCAACATAACAATATCACATTCAAGCATACCATATGACATTTTAGGTGAAATGTTCAAAATAAAAACGTAAATTATTACACCCACATTATTACCCTACCAACCACACTTGAGCAGATGTTACTTCTGCTGGACCCTGTATTTTAAGAGTATCTCATAGTTCCTAGGAAAGATATAAGGCTGGCCGAGTTATAAAACTGGTAGGAGGCTGGGAGAGAATTTACAGTTCAAAAGGACAAAGAAAGAATATGTACTACAAGTTTTTGAAATTAAATGCTCCTAAAAAGGAGAGGCGATATGGCCTAGAGTCAGGGAAAAGTTTGTGTCAAGTTTAGCCAAACTTAGGAAACATTAAGGCCATGTTAGTCAGTACTAAGAGTTAATAAGTATGCCAAAGGTATGTGTTGGTAAGGTATACTAGGTTAATAATCAAGAATAAAATGACAAATTCCAAATATATGAGTATAGAATAAGAATAGAAAAAAAGAGCAGAACATGAAAGACTGTTAGGATAATTTCAAAAATCACAATTTCTAGTGTATATTTATACAATCTGAATCAAACATGTATTTTGATGAGACAAGCCTAATTAGAGTCTCTAATACAATAGAAAAAAATATTCATAAAAATTGTCTTAAAAGTAAACTCTATCTTTTATAATTAAGCCTTAGAAATGGGAAATTAGTTAATAACTAAGATATATTTTGGTGTTAACATTTCCAGAATTTGGGTTTCATATCAAAATTTGAAATCTCGATTCCTTACTGAAAGAAGATATGGGGGAAAAATTGTTACTCTAGAGTGAACTAATGATTTAAATATATAAATTCTAATTTAGAATTTGGGAGTTAATCACACACACACTTAAATATACAATTATCAAAACTCAAAGTATGTGTTACATTGAATTTCAAATGGGAATTTCTGGGCACAAAATGTATTATCTAGTTAATTGGGCAATGAACTAACAGGTTGCCAAGTTATATTAGGCAATTTAACAGTACTCAAAGGGCAATTTAAAATTTCACTGCTTAAACTAAATTATAAATTATAACTAAAAAGTAATAGCCTATGCCTCCATAAGATCTCTTTATTATCATATCATTGACTTTCATAAATCAAAGACAATTTTGAATAAAGTTGATTTAAATTAAAGAGATTATAATTTGTGTGAGTATATATGTCCATAATATATTTTTGTCCACATATATCTATAAAATTGATTCAGGAGGCATGGTTACAAATTTCCATAAAAGAAAAAATAAACCTTAAACAAGTTTAGGGGACTAACACTTTAAATACTCAAATACAAGAGTTAAGTTTTACTGATAGAAAAGTTTTATGCTAAATTCTGTATTATTCAAGATTGTGTTCAACTGCCTTTGATGCAAAAGAAAGACTGAGCAAATACCTGCTAATACTCAGTGTGCATGTTTGGCAGATCTCTGAGGAGGGTGTCTCAGGAAAACTGAAATTAGAAGAGGGAAAAAAGACAGCAAAAAAGGAGCACATGTCCAGCATTGCAACAACACTGATGATTCTTACTCATGCAAACTTTCACTAGGAAAGATTTCTGAAATCAGGTAATCTCAAACAGTCTATTGTGGGTGATCGAGAAAGACCAATCAATTTGCCTGTTGCCTCCTTTCTGCATCCTATCTTTCAGCTTTGTGGCAATGAGAAAAGTTCATTCAAAGACTCAAATTTTGCTTTCTGGAGGTGGTGAACCACTTTACCCATTGTTCCCTTGTCTCGACCTGGTTATGCTTGGAGTTCTTTGAAATATGTTCAAGTGAAGAAGAAAAAATAAGAACCCTAATAGGCAGTAGGAATCTCTATCACAATTATTTCTGCTTCCACTTTTGCTTCTCTCAAGTCTTTTTCCTTACAGAAGCCACTGTAATCTTTTTAATATATATTATGTGCTATCATTTATCTAAATCAAGATCTTTCAATGATTTCCTATTGCCCATTGAATAAAATTCTTCCTTCTCTCGTTCTCCCTTTCTCTCTTTCTCTTCCCCTCTCCCCTCTTCCCTCCACCTCTCTTTCTCTCCCCGGTAAACAGGGAAAATGAACAATGTTTAAAAGGTTAGCTGTGGTGGGATAGTGAAAAATTGGAAAGAAGAAGAATAATACTAAAGATATTCCAAATGAAATTATTGGATAAAATAAACACACCAAACAAGGCACACCTTTCATTTCATTTTGATTTTCAGGCTTCCTTTCTATGTTACTTACCACCTCTTGCTGCTTGCCTTCCATTAATACACTTCACCCAAGGTGCTATTTTAAGTCTGTGGTGGGGGGCACTGCTTTTGTTCTCTATCTGCTATTCCTGCTTGGCTGATTTTTCTCACCCTTGAAGACTCGGCTGGAATTTTATTCCCACAAAGACATTTCCCCTAAGCATTTTCATTAATATGAAACTTTGTCATAATTTTCCTTCACTGAATTTTTTTGTGTTATTTAACTCCAGAGTACTCACTATTATTATAAATTTTAAAAGTCTTTCCTAAGATCCTATTTAAAACTTTTTTTAACTTCCAGAACATTCCAGTCAAATTTAATTTTAAACACACATGTATTATATATTTATTTATATATGAAATCATAAAGAATAAATTCAGCCTTTTTAATGAGATTTGATTCATGGAGTTTTTATCTATATATCTAGCACAAATTCTACTAATATTAGGAACCGTAGGAAAAAATTCTAAACACAAATCAGCTGGAGACAAAAAATTTTTTTGTTTTGTCTGTTTTCCCCTCTCATAATACCAAAAGATCTTTGATTATTGTAAGTTTTAATGAAAAGAAATAATATATTACACATATAGTAGGACAATAGTGCGGTAATTGTGGCGGGGAGAGCGGAGGGTGGAGGGGGAAGAGAGTATGTGGGGATAAATGGTGATGGGAAAAACAGAAACTAATAAAATTATATTAAAATAATTTTTAAATCATGTAAATATTTTAAGGTTTTTTTTATTAATGTTATCTGAGTTCTATTTTTTTTTAACTTAAATTGCAAGATGATGTCAGAGGTTATATGAAATAAATTTTTTCTCACAGCTTTTAAAGTTCAAAACACAAATTTTCTAGGACACCTAATTGAAGCACGAACGGTTCTTTCGGTCATGAAACTAAAAAAAAATGAGAAATTATTTATGTAAGAGATTATAATGTGATTTGGTTAAAAAAAGCCACTTTTGGAAAATATAGCTAAACTCAACATTTTTAAAAACCAAAGTAATTTTAAGTGATCACTTGTTCATTTAAATGTCAGTATAATTTTATAGGCATGAATTATTATGCCAAGAACAATTAACACAACAATTTTTAAGTTACTTTGTTTAATCTCAAAAGGTTTTTATCAACTTCCCTTTTCTCACTGAGCTTCTGGACAAAAGATTCTCTGGCTTTTCTCTTCTACTGCTTCTATGTGAAGTTATTTCGACAGAGCCCTTATACTTGTAGAGTTAGTTTGTCATTTGTGTATGAAGTTCAAAATCATTTTCTTCTTACTAAGTGTTTTGTAATGTAAATCCTTGTACTCCCACCTGTTCTATAAAGCAAAGTCCTGAATATTTTTCCTCTCATATGAACATCCATACTTTGATGATTCACTCTCGAGATCCCCATATTCTACTCCAATGCATGTATAGAGGATTCTCTCTGACGATTTGTTAAGGGTTGAGTGTGACTTTGAATTAAATCCACTGCTCATTTTTACATTATGGTGGCATTTACATCATGGAGACTAACATTTAAGTGTGAATTGTATTCCACCCACAGATTGTGGCTCAGAATTATTGTCCACATCTGTGCCAATGTGTTTCTATGCATAGAGAAGTTAGTAAGTGCTATCTAATTTGTCTTTCTGGTATTAACTATATGAAAAACACATTAAAAACTTGGTTCCCTGAGATTCTTTTATGGCTCAAGATAGGTTTTTGAGGATTTATATAATTTTAGGTTGTCCTACACAATTATGAAACTTGCAAAAGATTGGCATCCATGAAAGTTTTAAAATTGATCTCTTTAAATTATTATATTTTTACAGTTTTTAAAATGTGACTTTATTTTGGCTAGAAATACCTTTATTTTTTCTTAAAATTTGAAAGTTATTGTCAAATAGATCATTTATATATGCATATATTATATATTTATGTTTGCATGTATGTATTTACTCAATAATTAAATAATTATATGCTATACATTCTATAGATGTAAGTTAATATACAAACATCACAGAATTTGAAGAAATATTAAGTGCAGACAGCTTAAATGGTATCTATAATGAGTAAAATCATCACTTTGTCTTTTAAAATTTATTTTATTTAATTATTTAGTTTAAGAACTAAGATTTCTATGTTTCCAAAATTATAGAAATAGTATTTTAAACATGAAGCTCATTCTATAATTAATACAATTATATTGACATGGCCATACATAAATGAGTAAATGAGTGTTATTCTTTCATACTTATCTACCTTTTTTTCAAAATATAGATTACTTTGCAAGGAACATGTTGACCTAGGCTGCCTTGAATTTGTCATCTCTGTAAATCCAAACTCAATATCAGATCAAATTAGAAAAGAAAATCTGTGAAATCTTCCCTAATCTTTCAGGCTCCTCTATGATATACTGTAAGAAAGCTTTTAAATGATCACATTCTTAATTTCTTTGGTACTGTGGTAGTTTTTCATTGTTGTAGGCTTTTTTTTCTTTTAGTACATTTATTTGTAGATATACTAACAAAATTCAGTATTTAAGGCATATGCTGGACAACATGTGATAAATGAACTATACGTTCTGTAATATATCTATGTCAAGCTATAATTTATCCCTTAAAATGAATGAAGAAACAAACAATAATTCCTTCTGCATAATGTCTAGTTCTGTTAATATTTATATTAATAAAATTCAATTTAGAGTAATCAACACATTTCAACTATGTGAGCTATAGAGTAAAAATCATCATTTATTATGTGATTATGGTTACTATCATTGTAGTTATCATTGTAATTTTATGTCTAGCCCTTTTTTTTACCTCCCTTGAATAAAAATGAAAGATAAAATAATTTCTCCTAAGAATTTTTATGAGCATTAAAAGATTCCCATTGGGAATATGATTAAGATATTTCCAAAGATTTTTTGGAAATAAAAATCTTAACAT
Source organism: Pteronotus mesoamericanus (assembly GCF_021234165.1). Taxonomy (NCBI): domain Eukaryota; kingdom Metazoa; phylum Chordata; class Mammalia; order Chiroptera; family Mormoopidae; genus Pteronotus; species Pteronotus mesoamericanus. The sequence continues at coordinate 20,042,971 of NW_026555285.1, read as the reverse complement.
TGCCATTAGGACATTAAACTATGTTTCTTTCACTTCTCTCTCTCTTTAAAATGTGTTTATCAGTTGGAATTAAATTCTGGGCAGACACCTATTTTTCTTCAGGATGGTGAAAATATTAAATCCTTGCCTTCCTCATGTATTGTAATGATGACTGACACTACTTTAGTCTTTTTATTTCAGTTCTGTAGATTGTAAATTGAATCTGGTTCAGGGTCTCAATTACTTCCTTCTACACTTTCTTTTAGATATACAAGTAGCTTCAGAATCTATCCTACATGTCTCACACCAAATTCTGTATTTATTATAAATTTTTTCTGCCTGTGGTCTTTATAAATACTTGGGTATCATCTTCCAACTCACAATTCCCTTTTCAGTTGTATGTAGATGGAGAGAAGTTTATCTTATCATGATGTTTTATTTTCCAGGGTTCTGTTTTCATCCCAAGCTATCTCATTTTTTTATGTCTATTTACCTTTGTTTTAAAATATCTTGCAAATTGTGAAAGAAGGCATTCTTTTATAAATCACTGATATAAGTGTTTGATTATCAAGCAACGTGAATAAGAATCATAGAAATTTTAAACAGTATCTGACTTTATTTGCAATTTAAAAGATACAGGCAATTATGGGACAACACTTTAGGTCCTTCCTTATATTAAAATGCATCTAGTCAAGGTTTATGATGCATATGTTACATTCTTTAAACAAAGGAAGATATTCCAGTTATGAATATCTCCAATTTATAATCTGATAATTTCATAGGCAGTACTGATGTTTTAAACTGCTTCATCAAGCCATAAATTCCAGATTTCTAGACTATAAACAACCTAGAGAGAAGTGTATCCTGCTAAACTAGTTGGTAAAATCCTGCCCTTCATTTAGTAATGAGATTTGAGCAGATCTTTCTTTCTTTGATTTTTTTCTTTCCTGGGGAGAGGCAGGAGGAAGAAGAGAGAATGGGAACTACCCTTTCATTCCAAATTATATGCAACCTCTTAAACATAATCTTATAAAGTTTCATCAGACTTTTGATGAAATTAGTTTCTCCAGATATTTTATTAGTGTTTACCTTGATAAAGGATATTTTTAAGTAGCTTTACCTGAGCAGGAACAAAAATCTCTGTTTCTATTCCTAGACCACCCACATTTAATCTTTTACGTTAGCTTTATTTTAAATGTGCTAACTATTCTTCAGTGAAGCTATGTATTTAATTTTTTTCTATTTGTAAACATTATCTATAACAAATATATATATCTTCAGTAGAGCAATACATCAACACAAAAATACATGGGTGTAACAATTTATTGTTTATTTGTATTTGTATAATTAAGCAAAATCACTTAGAATTTAGATATAACTTTCCATAGTGGAAATTGCTAACAATACCAATACTTGGAAAATATAACTGAGTTATTTACCTAATTATATGAACCATTTAAAATATATTTATTTACATAAAATAAAGGAAAAGAGGAAAAACAGGAAGATAATTTTAAAAATTTTTTTAAATGTGATTCTTTGATTTTCCAATATATTTTCTAATTTTAATATTTAGCATTTAGTGTTATTTTAATTAAATCCTAGATCAACAAAAACAATTCATTTCATCCTATGTGAAATGAGTACAGCTTAAATTTATCATGGGTGAGTATTCATTCACAGGAAATAATATATTTGGGTACACATGATGTGCTAGAGGTTATGGCAAGAACATACAAATCAAGGCTCTTGGATATGGCCTTTGTTTTTCAAAAAAAAGCAACTTTTTAATCAACACTATTCAACTTAATTTGAGCTATTTTGAGTAAGCATCCTTATGAACACATAATTATCATCACTTAATAATTATTGATTGGTATTAATTCTTATTTATTGACTGCTTACTATATGCCAGATGCTAAGTTAATAGCTTTATAACACTGCCTGCATTTATTTTTATAACACTCAAGCAAATTACATTTATTTGTGACCCATTTTCCAAATTAGAAAATTGAAGATTTGAGTAAGTAGTAAAGTGGCACGGGATTTCAAAACTAAACCCCTATCCACTGGTTATATTATCTTTCTTAATCACATTTAATGATCTTACTCCATGTCTTTTGAAACCTTTAAACAGCTCTAGAATGATTCCAAAATGTAAGAGATTCCACCTAATAATTCTTGATCTATAAATATATTTGTAAGTTATTTAGGTGTTTAGTTTATCATAAAGAACGATGGTAAAGCAGGAAAAATAGCGGAAGAATTGCGTTAAAATATCTCCTTTGTGCTTATGAGAGAAAAATATCAGAAATATGTTAATGCGTACAATTTTAATTGTTTTAAAATACAAAAATAGAAATAATGTAGGTAGAAGTCTCAAGATTAGCTATGTTATTTCTCAATGCTAAAGAACAATAACTGGCAATAATACATTTGTTCTTGAAATTTCAAATTGTATTGAGTTAAATTTCAGATGCACTGCTCATAATATAGTAAGATGTAACTCTTAAAGTATGCTTATAGTTCTGAGTTAAATGATATCAACTAAAAATGGTTAAAAAACCTAGAAAATATTAAAAGCAACATTAGTTATCATGCTTACTTGGCATGTGAAAGACAAAGGTGTCCCTCGTCTGCACCTTAGTTTTATCTCCTCACCTTAATTGTTGCCTTAATGAAGTGATGAAACATAAATACATAAATTGAATTTTAGTTAATTTGTAAGAATTAATGTTTTTTGCACTATTTATATTGTTATGTAATTAACACCATAATCTGTTCAAATAGCAGGTAGTAAATTATTTTCCATATAAAAATCTATAGCTTATAATGCACTGTTAAACACATAGAAGTTTTTATTGAATATGTACAATGCTATCTTCAAAGCACAAACCTTATCTACTCTATTATCACTATATGCACAGTCTACTCAGAAAATGACTATCTAAATATAATAAAAATGCATTGTATTAACAAATCTTGCATTCAAAAGCAATTTTTAAACAGCATATTTTATCAATGTATTCTCCCTTTAAAAATAGAGATGATGAAAAAGAGAAAGGAGACATTTTATGAAAAACAGAATCATATACCACTGAAGAGATTTTCGTAATAGTTGAATAATGAGTACATAAAAATTAAAAGAAAAATTATAACTACCCTTTAATTAAATTTTGTACATTAACTCCAGTACTTGCTGGTGATGGCATCATGTGGATGATTCTTCATAAAAGCAGCTAACTCTTTTATGTGCATTACATGCTGTTGAGTCAGCTCTGACTCATGCAATCTTGTGAATGAGAGATGTCCACAATGTCCTGTCCTCAACAACGCTATTCAGTTCCTGTAGACTCATGCCTGTGCTTTCTTTTGTGGAGTCAATCGATCTCATTTTTTTCTTGTTTTCTGCTGCCTCCTCTATTTCCCAGAATTATTGCCTTTTCCAAAGAACTCTACCTTCTCATGATGTGGCAAAGTAGGACAGCTTCAGTTTTGTCATTTTTGCCTTCAGTGATGATTTATGCTTGATTTGCTCTAGTACCTATTTATTATATCTTTTTGGCACTCCAGGGTCTCTGCAAAGTTCTTCTCCCCAAACAGCATATTGAATAAATACTGTCTTTTGTTTGTTTGTTTGTTTTTTATTTTCTATCAGCCTTCTTCACTGTCCAACTCCTGCGTCCGTACATAGTAATTGAGGCACAAGGGTGAGGATAATCTTAGCCTTTGTCTATAATGACACATCTTTGCTCTTGGTGATCTCTCTTAATTCTTCCATCAGTGCCCTTCTGAATCTCAACCTTCCCTTCATTTTTTGGGCGCGTTCTTCATTTGAATTGATGACTGAACCAAGCCAGCTGATTAGCACTTTCTTCTTTTACTTCATCAGAAGTTGTTTCAAATCATCCCTCTTTTTGCCAATGAAGTAGTGTCATCTGTATATCTTAAGTTATTCATATTTTCCACCAATTTTCATTCCTATTTCTTCTGAGTCTAGCCCAGTTTTTTTGTTTGTTTAATGTGTTCTGCTTACAGCTTAAACAAATAGAGAGGTGAAATGCACCCTTTGTCTGACACCTCTTCCTATAGGAAATCGTTGTCTATATTTGTCCTGACAGTGGCATCCTGTTCACAGTATAGGTTACACATCAGGACAATCAGGTGCTGAGGCACAAATTATTTATTTCTTAGCAACTATAGCATTACAGGATCCACAGAGTCAAAGGCTTCACTATATTATATAAAACACAGACTAACCTTCTTCTGAAATTCTTTGGAATTCTTCAGAATTAATATTCACAATTATATCTTGAGTGTCCCCTCCTTTTCTGAATCCAGCTCAAACATCTGGCATTTCTTGTTCCATAAAATGCAGAAACCTTTGTTTCATCACTTTGAACGTCACTTTACTTGTGTGGGAAATTAGAGAAATGGTTTTATAGTTATTGCACTCTTGTTATCTCCTTTCCTGAAGATTTGGATGTACATTGAACATTGCCACTCTGTAGACTATTGTTTTATTTTCCATATGTATTGACATGTTGCAATGAAGATTGAATACACGATAGTTATATAAAGGTACCCACATTAGTCTTAGTAAATATTAAACTCAGCTTGTTACTCTAACCCAATACATGTTAAACACTTCTTTTCTAAGTGTTCTTTATTAGAATCAACAGGTTCAGTTACTGTGTAAACCTAAAAACCAGTCTGACCTTGGAGTCCTCCCAAGTCAAGGACATTAACCATGAAGATCTATATTAGGACCAGCAAGGGCAATGCTTGCACATCCACAACCCCTCCCTGGGATTTCTTTGTTCTGCTTTCTCTCTCCTCCCTCCCCATAAAAACCTCTGCCTGTCCTAAAATGTTAAGTTGTAACCACAGTTTAATATCTCCCAGCTAGTAATCAAAGCTATGTATTCTGTAACAAATCAAAGTATATAATCGACCCTGTGCTTTCACCTCTCACCAAGTACTCATTGCAGTTGGGAGAAATGCTGACGCTAGCAATAAACCATCGGTGTCTTGGGTAGCGGGGAATACTAGAGCCAGAAATAAAAACCATGGAAGTCTAATTGAAGCACATTGAAATATAACATCAGAACAAAGGGAGTACACCTGAGCAGGGGCTACAAGACTCTCCTTCAGCCCCTTTCCCTTACTCCTGCATCCCTCTCTCAAGAGAAACTGCACATACATACTCTCTCTGGGAAGTTTCCCTCTTCTGAGTTCCCACCAATTTCCAATAAGAACCACTGGTTCAAACAAAGATGGGAAGATGAGTTTTTTAGGACGGGAGTCCCCACGATCTTCTCAAGATGTCATTTGAATAAACTACTTTCCTTCTCACCAGCACCTGTCTTATGAATTTGGCTTTCATTGTGGCAGGGAGCTGAACCTGGTGTTGGCTTCAGTTTGGTTTCAATATTCCTGTTATGATTTTCACAGGTTCAGTCTCTGCGGCTTGGAATAATTGCATCAGTATCCCATCTACTCCTGGTGACGTCTTTCTTTCCAGTAATTTTAGGGCAGCTTTTACTTCACTTTCTAGAATTTCAGGTTCTTCCTCATAGGAAACTTTTTCTGAGGTATCCATCATCCTTTTTTCTTTTCTGTATAGATTTTCAGTATACACTGTCCACCTTCCCTTTATTTTCCCTTGTTTATATATTGTGCTTCCTTGTTGGTCATTCAGCATTTCAAATGTAGGTTTGAGTTCTCCTTTTATTTCTTGAATCTGATGGTAGAAAACTCTTGTTTTTCCTTTTTGGTTGCTCTTTTCTATCTCCTTACATTGACTATTTTATACTTTATTTCTACATGATAGTTATTGAAAAACTTCATTCAGCATTCTAACTCTGCCTTGTCACTTTTAGGTGTGGCCTCTTGCCTATAAACTCTACCTATAATGCAATATTTTTTTTATTCTATTTACAGATTCAGAAACTAAGTCAGATTTGGAATAAGCAACTTGTTAGCTCATATCACTGCTATGTGGTAAAGTATCATTTTACTAAGGGTCATCTCTTTCCAAATCCCAATATGTACAAACACTAATATTTACTACCTACCATTTTATTTGGGAGACTCCCTGAAAAGCATTGACTGATTGACACAAGGTTTTGTGGAAGAAATTCTGTGCCTCTCAGAGTTTCAAAGCTGCTAAATTCCTTAGTTACTTCATTGAAAAAAAGAGAAGACCTCTATATATCAGCCAGTGCACCCATGCAGTCAAAAATCTTAAAAATTATGTTGTATCAGTCATACATTGCAGCTGGTTTCATTCCAATTAAAATGGATAAGATTTAGTAGAGTTGTGAATTTCTGTCTAACTAATATTGTTCAGAATCTTCCAAATTATGAAGATAACAGTTGTCATAAATATAATTTCAGAGGTCAGGCTAGTCCATATTTACTACTCTGTGTGTGTGTGTGTGTGTGTGTGTCTCCATATAATTTAAGAACATTTATCCTGAAGGCAAAAAAAAATTCCTTTATGCAGTGTATATTTTTTCAGATTCCTATAAAGTGGACGATGCACATTATTGTAATGTGTTACATGATGGTTAAAAAGAGATTAAGACTCTTTTCACCCTCTCTCTTGACACTGACTTTAGTAAATTAAGCAGCAATGGTTTTATATAAGAATAATTAGTAAGTGCTGCAGACAGAATCCCCCATGAGATGCCTGTCACCTTGATTCATTATTTATATACTTAAAAAGTAGGACAATGGAGTCTGATTCTTGTCTCTAGGTGCTCCTTTCTACTGAACAAAAAATGTCCTCGGTGCAACAGATATATTACAAAATCCAGGCATAAATTTAGTAATTCCTTATTATATTCTAAGAGATTTATACAGATCAAAATTGTTTATTTTGTAAGGTAAAATTATGAAATTTCTTTATCAACATCCAAGTTTTGACATATTATTAGAGAAACAATGTAAGAATGTAAAGGTTTAGTAATTTTTTTTGGAATTAAAAATCAAACAGCTAGAGAATGCAGAACCATTGGAATTCATAATTACCCACTTTAGCAAAACAAAGTATCTTATTTGGAGAAATTGCATTTTTCTTTTCATTGTTAGCATACATAATATTGTGGCTTCTGTAAGTGCAGAAGAAAAGATTATTGAAATAATGAGATTCTAGAATGTTCATACAAATATAAATTAGACTTCCCCTGGAGCTCTCACGAAGAATAACATGACTGTGTGGACTTTGGATAAGTTTTATCTAGGATAAGTGTGTATAATAGATATAATTGATGGATCCCAAGAGCTAATGGAGATAACATGAAATTCAACTTACATGCTAATCAAAATATAATCTAATTATTTTCTGTTTAAAGTATGATTGAAATTTATAAATGTATATACCTACTTGTTTATTATGCTTCTCTGGATATATAATCCTGTATTGACTAGGAATAAAAACTTCCAAACAATTCCAAAATGTCTATATACATGAATCTAAAGTAGGACAGAAGAGGAGACTGTGGAAGTGTTAGGTATATACAAGGGGCAAAAAGTCCCTATGAAAAAATCAATGTTAAAATGAGCTATGGGGCTTTCAGTACCTTACATTTAGAGAAGAATTCAAGGTAATATATACTTTTTCTCAGGCCCTGGATTTATTTATACACGAAGTGTGCTCCAAGGAAGCCTCTGATTGACCTCTCTTCATTTCCATATCTACTAAATGCTCGAAAAGAATAGGACTTAAGCTAAGGTATGCCTAAGGTATGCATAATGTTTGCATAAATCTATGAGATCTGAAAATATTGCATCATTTACTGAAGAATGAAAGATAGCTCTGTCTTGTACAACTTTGAATTTCCAAATACCCTATGAATTTAAAAAAATTTATAATGTAGGAAATTAGAAAACAATTGTTAAACTTGTGATAATTTGCTAAATATTTTCTTTAAATGCAAGTTCTCTTATTTTTTGTTTTTTCTCTAGTAGTTGTCAAAGTCTGAAACTATCACACAGTTTCTCCCTTCAGCTTACCTCTATTTTCATTCCAATGAAATACAGTTAGAATAAGGTGTAGATCAGATTCAGGAAAAAAACAATAGGAGATAGTAGGAAATATATGAGGTTTGGCAATGTGTTACTACTGGTATTGCTTGGACAACAGTGAGCTAGCTATATGATGTGGATGCAAATTAAATACTATGTCAAAACATTTTTATTTCCATCTATCTTGCTATTTCAATTCCCTTATCTTTGATATTCTTTCCAAGGAGTAGTCAGAGAAGAATTTATTCTGATGCCTAACAAGTGAAATATTGATTCACATTGTTTATTTATTAAAATTTAAATGTAATTTTTCAGAAGCATGTTTGTCGATGGGTATGAACCTCCAAAGAATTTGAAAGGAAAAAAACATTAAAGAAACATTTGCCTATCACTTATTTTGCGGTCGACACTACGCTATACAAGATGGTTTTGAACTTAAAAACACAAATTCTAAATGAAGATTAGAAAACTAAAATCTACAGCATACTATGATTAATATTATCGTGTTATAATTTTGTAAAGTAATAAATATAAGTGTTATTATTGTTCTGAAACATTCCATACTTCACATAAACTCTATAAATGCAAACAAGTTTAGACTTTATTATTTTAATTTGATTTTGGTTTACAATTTACTTGCTTGTAATTTACATATTAGCATATATATATTTTGCCAGTATCAGAAAGATTACTATGAGAAGAAACTCCTCATCTTAATCACATTGTCATCGTAACCACAATCTCTGCTGAAACAATTGTTCCAAGGCTTCACTCTCCACACATGTGTGGATGACGAGGAAAATTACATAATGGAATTACCATATGTTTGTGATATCACAAAGTAATTGATACTAAATCTGCTGTTCCTCTTCCTCAAGATTTTCCCAAAGATAACAACACTGAAACAAGACAGACTCATGTCACACAAAGATGACGAGTTTTGCATTTTTTACAAAAGGCTTCTATGAAAATATATTCATTTTTTATGGAGGGAACTGATACAATGTGTGCATAAAGTATTACCATTAATATAAAATAATACATTGCCAAAGTGCCATTATAACTTATGTTCTTTTTATTTCATCTTTATTATATTTTTTCCATTACCATTTAGCCCCCATGTACCCCTTCCCCCCCGCACTCACCACGCTCTTGCCCATGTCCTTGAGCCTTTTCCTTTTTGGTTCAGTCCGTTCATCCCCTCAAGCCTCCCTCCCAGCTGTCATCCTGCTCTCCATCTATGAGTCTGTTCCCATTGCATCTGTTTTTTTAAAATGAGGTTTCGAAATAGAAATCTGGTGTCATCATTTCTATAAAATATCACTAGCTATGGTATCAATGCACAAAAATAAGGGTAACTTGGCCAAAAAAGCCATTTAAAGTCATCTTAAAATTCAGTGAGATGTTTAAAAAAAAGCCTATTCAAGTCAGAATAGATACAAATTATTTGAACATTCAGCATGCACTGTTCTCAAAAATCATCTTTTGGCCAAATGAACACATTTTTAGTTCACACTGTGTGCTAAAAAGCAGTTTATGCATTCATATACATTATTTGTGACTTAGCTTAAAAGACATTTTCTTCAGCAGAACTTTTCAACCTGTGTTAACATTTCCTGTAATATGTCCTCTTACCACTTTATTTTTTGTCAGCGGTCATCATATCTTTTAATTATAGCATCATTAACTTAATATCGGTCTCCCATTAGAGCGCCTGCTTCATGAGTACAGGACCCATGTCTGCCTAAGGACAAAAAGTATTTGCTGAATATATAAGTGAAAGGAAGGATTAATAGAAGTGGTTTAATTCTGATGTATCCAAAAGGTTTCTAAACATTTAAAGGACATCCCTACTCAAAAGACTGCACATGTGTTTGGAGCTAACAATTAATAAATGGCATATCAAAATTCTCCCTCCATCATTATGTTTTGACAACACTTATCATCCTATAATGCAAATCGCCTTAAAATAATCAAAAGTTAGCCTATAAAAAAATAGCATCAATGTTCCTTATTCCTAATGTTTAATACTAGGTTCCAGGGTGAAAGATTCTAAAGATCAAGGGAATCATCTTGGGAAAAATGTAGCTTTAAACCAGAATATGCCTTTCTTGGGACTCTCAATTTCTCTATTTTTCTGATTTGGGGAAAAAGTGGAAAAATGTCTCCACTGACTCTCAAAATATCATTTTATAAAGTAAAGTTTATTGATACATAATTTATACACAATAAAATCAACTATTTTGTGTTAATTCTATAAGTTTTGATAATTTTATACACCCCTTTTTATATTAACATATTCATAACCACAATCAAGACGCAGAAATCATCATGCCAACATCCTCCTTTTCTGCCCTTCCCCAGCCAGTCACTCACATTGCCCACCGGAACACCAGCGGCTTCGCTGCAGGTTCAGAGTATGTTGAACTCCATGAGAGCCTGCCTAACTAGAGAAAAGGGATAACGAGAAATAAAAAGGACATGTTTGTATAAGTAGAGTTAATAAATCTAAAATCACATATAAAAATCAGTTAAAGGCTGTCCTTATTATCTACAATCTTCTGGGAAATTTAAACAAATAAAAATAACACTAAAATTAAATGTCATTAAACTAACAGGCTCCCTACAACTCTCATTGGGGACCCTTCTATCTTTATCTTTAATGGAGCTGTACTTTCCCTCCTTAGGACAGCATAAACTGTGTCCCTGGGGAGTGATTGCAAAAGGATACGGTAATATCTCCCCCCGTAGAACTTGTATATGGTCATTTAGCTGAACATTATAAGATTGCTCAGAGCTTTCCATTTATCATCAGCAACTACAGACTGCCTGTCCTCACCAACCAACAAATCAACCCCTGTATAAACTAAAACTGGGCACTTTTCTATTCTAGAATACATAACAGGAAAAGTCTGAGCCTTTTAATATCATCAGAAGAGAACTTACCAGGTATGCTTGATGTTCCTGTATACAAATGAAAAGGAATTGATCTTTACAGCTTTTCAACAAAAATTTCACCCATTTTCAGATGACAAGAACTTAACAATTATAACTATTAAAGATATTAAATGAAAGTTCTTCAGAAAATTTCATGAGTAGACAATCCTCAGATGTCTGCTGACCTAAGATTAGAAAAGACAACAAGGTCCTCTTAGATGCTGAAAAACCCTAATTGTCACATTGTCGGTTGATTATTTTTGTCTTTTTTTTTATCTTATTGTTTTATATTTTACACTTTTGACATTACCTGTTATATACCACTTACTGATAATAATAATATCCTTGGGTCTGAGCTTTACTAAATACTTTCTTTGGTCTAAGTATACAATTTATCTTTTCTAAGTTATTGTTAGTTCAGCCAACTTAAGGAAGTACAGGGTATATCATCACATTCAAACACTTGAAAAAATTCAAATAATGTAATTATTTGCTGTGAAAATGAATTTCATACAAAGGTCTTCTAATCAGCAAATAATTGTAAGAAATCTTACTCTGTTACTTATTAGTAAACATTCCTGATATTATTGCTATATAGATCAACTATATCTTCCCAAATCCTAAATTTTATCTCAGCTGTGATAGAAATTCTGAGCTATATTGGTTTTTGAACAGCAAAATTACAAATCAGTATGACTTTAAGTTGAAAAAGTATTTTTTGACATTTTTAGGAGCCTATAGGCATTAAAATATTTTTGTAATCCAATTAAGAATGCCATCTATTTCTTTAATGGAAAAAGTGCTTGTTTTTGAAGCATAACACTTGAATCTGAGTCTTAGATAAACACAGATTTATTTTCAACTTAAATTAGTTGTTTTCTGTTCCTGTTCTCAGTACCAAATAAAGAAGATAAATGTTGTTCACAAATGTTCACAGTTGGAACTGCAAATTTTTTGTTTGTTTTTTTGTTTTTCAGTGAATGGCAGGATTCTCTTCCTTCATAAAGACCCCTAGTTTACCTGAAGACAAATCAACAAATCGGTGTACACTGTTTAGCATAGAATTAGTATGCATCTCACAAACTTATCCCTCTTCTCTCAGAGGAAAATTCTCAAACCAAGCAGGTGATTCAGAAAAAGAGTTTTTCCTCTAGTCATTCACTTGTGTTAAGAGAGAGAGAAAATACTGTTATATCTGGTTTTTTATTTCTTCCAGGCAATTCTCAATACAATTTGAGAATTTCTGATATTTGTTTGCATTCTCCAGCCCGACCATCAGTAGTAGCATATCAAGAGTTGAGTCTACAAAGTAATTTTTTCAAAGATCTTTTCCTTTTTAAATTCAAGAATCTTGTCACTTGAAATAAAAACATGTCTCTAGGGTGTCACAGAGACTTATACAAATAGCTCAAGTGATGCAAAAATATCTGCTAATTAGGCTACTTCCTCCAGCTATTCTTCATCTTCAAAACACTTTGGAAAATATGGCTTATCATTTTTTTTCTGAAAATGCTCTTACAATTCATCTTTCAACTCGAACACCTTAATAACTTCTTGAGGTCTCTTCCTCTGATAAGCCACTGATGTCTACATATTTTAGGAGACTTAGGTTCTGTTCAAACTTTCACACAGTTCTTTTAAACATTCTTCAGTGAAATTTTTTAAAGTCAAAGTTAACGATTGCTTGGTATTATCTAAAACTATTTCTTTTCAACAAGAGTTTTAGAGACCAACATCTCACAGGGAAACAAGCAGTGTGTTATAATAAAGTCTTTTTCTTATGGGCCGGAGGAGACTTCTCATGATACCGAACATTTTGTAGATACTGAGGGGAACAGAGTTTGCAACAAAATATTTTTATGAAATATTCCTTATTTTATGCTGGTTATATGAAGATACAAAAGACTCAGGAAGAGCTCTTTACCCACCCCTTCCCTTACCTGAATAAAGAAATTCGATAGAAAAGATGGTTTCAGAGAGGTGATACCTTAATATAATATGAGCTAGCTAAGTGTGATAGACAGGGAGGAAGCTAGCCAAGTCTGCTTGTTAGATTTTCCTCTGTGACACATTGTGTCTGACTCTGGTGTTCTGGAAGAATTTGTTTACCAAAGGTTTGCTCCTTCTAACCACTTGTGAATTGCCTACCCTCCCTTTGAAGTCCAAACCACTACCCTACTTTCTCCTCAGCTCAAAGTGGCACACAAGCCTCATAACTGCCCCATTTGTCCTTGAGCCCCCTATTCTTATGGAACTCTCTGTATGTACATGCGTAACAAATTTGGTTATTTTCTCCTGTTAATCTGTATTGTGTCAATTTGATTATTAGACCAGCCAGAACTATGAGAGAAAAGAGACCTTTTTCCCTACTCCCAAAATACAAACACAGTAATTCCAAGACAGACCTTTTATCTTGGAAGATAGGAAGGCAAACTATTAAATATATATTGGTATTTGTTTTTTTCAGGAAGTTATTCATTGAAGACTATGTTGTATTGAATTTCACTACTATTTACAAAACTGACAAATACTACAGTATGGCATTTATTGGTGAAATCTGTTGATTTATCAACCTGGATTGAGGAGAGGTCCTCACTTTATTACATGAAACCTCTTCCACCTCACGTGGCAAGTTATCAATACACTGATGTATAAGATAATGAAACAAACCTTTTAAATTTCTCATTTGGCATCTTGTGTCAGCATTCCTTGCTACTGTTTTACATGCCAGAATTACAACGGTCTCACTAGCTTGTCTTTTCGTCACTTGAGTTTTTCTTATCTGGCCATTAAAGTTTGTACCTAAAAGATTTGTTTTTTGAGCCTTTTCACTAAATATTTCTTTTTTAAAGTAAAAGGATTTTTTTTGTTTTTGTTTGATTTTTTTTTTTTTTTACTTTTTGGAAGTCTAATGACTATATAATGAAATCAAACCTTTTATTTGTAAAATGTTTGATATTTAGCTATTTGTCTGCTTCATTGTTGGAGCCATTGCTACCATTTTATGTTTTTTTTACAATGAGAAGTAAAGCCTGAAACCCTGCATTAAAATTTTGATACTTATTACAGACAAATATTCTGAAAATAAAGGAAACAATATTCAAAAAACAGAGAAAATTTAGAGAAATAAATGAATAGGAAAGGCAAATGTAAATGCCTCTTACTGATATAAAATGATATTTAAGCTTTATTTTCTGATAAAAGCCAGTCATCCTTCATATTGTTGCTCCTTGTAGCTATGTCTTGTGTATGTTCACTTTCTATTTTTTGTTTTAGTAACTCAACTATCCATATCTGCTTACAGTTCTTTTTATTTTTGCCTGATTGTAGTTTGCTGAGCTTCCATGATCAAGAAAAACTTTTTTTTTAAAAAAATTTTATTTATTTATTTGTAGAGAGAGAGGAAAGGAGGGAGAGAGGGAGAGAAACATCAATGTGTGGTTGTCTCTTGCACACTCCCAACTGGGGACCTGGCCCCCAACCCAGGCATGTTCCCTGACTGGGAATTGAACCTGTGACCCTATGGTTCACAGGCCAGTACTTGATCCACTGAGCCACTCCAGCCAGGGCTCTTATTTATTTTTAAAGTCAAATTTGAGGAGTTTTCAGTTTTTATTTTTAAATAGGTTTTCCATCTCAATAATTACTATTCTCTATTTTGACTCCAATTACATTTGTTATAGGTTTCTGATATTGTCCCTAAATCTCCATTTTTTTCAATATTGCTCCTCTTTTAAACTGTTTGCCATGTATAACACAACAGAATAAACCATCTCCCTTTTTTCCCCCTTCCTTTAATAACTAAGATTTTTAAATTGAATTTATTGGGATGGCATTGGTTAATACCATTGTAAAGGTTTCAGGTACACAATTCTATAATAGAGTTTCCTTTTGTTCCTCTGCTTGGGTTCTTATTGTTATCTTGTCGTCTAAGTCACTGATTCAATCCCCTGCTTCATTTAGCCTGCTGTTGATTCCTTCTAGTGTATTCTTTATTTCAGCTATTATACTCTTCATTACTGAGTGGTTCTTTTTTTATGGTTTCTACATAATTTTTAATGCTTACTATCTGTCTAAGTTTTCACTGAAGTAATCTATTCTTCCCCACAGGTCCTTGAGCATCCTTATAACCATTTTTTTTTAAACTCCGCCTCTGGCCTGTTGATTATTTCCATTTCCATTTTATTATTTTTTTCTGGGGATTTCTTTTGTTCTTTATATTGAGGTATATTTCTTTGTCTGCTCATTTTGTTTACTTTTTATATTTGTCTCTACATATTAGGTAGAGTTGCTACAATTCCCCAAATTGTTATGATGGCTTTATAAAGTCTCTTGTTGGACTCTATGGCTGTCTTTCAGATCACCTGAACTCTGTGCTCCAGGAATGTTTCTTATGGGATATTTGTACCCTGCGGTTGTAGTTGAGCCTTGAATGCTATTGACAGTTTCATAGGTGGAGTTATCCCCTCAGGATGATTGACTACAGAAATAAACCTCGATTGTCATGTAAGAGTCTCTATGCAGAGGCTGCCCGCTAAGGTTGAGTTGTTCCTAGCAGGATCTGGTGCTTGCAGGAATCCCCCTTGGGATACACCAACTGTGTCGTTAGGTGGGTCCAGCTGTGGTGTGGTCTGAAGTTTACCACTGATTTTGTTGGTCCTAGGTCCACATGAGTGGAGTCCTTGTACAGGTCGATGTCAGATGTTGTGTGCAACTGGCTTCGGGCTACTTTCTGGAGCTGTCACACTCTTCATCACTTGTGGCTGTGTCTAGTGGGCCTGAGAGAGCATGGGAGGGGAAGATCTGTATGCAACAGCTTCCTCCAGCTTAGATTTGGGGGCAGATCTATAAAATGCCTCAGGCTCCCTGAGGTCCACCTCCACCTGTCAGCTTCTCCACCTGGTCTCTCTTTAGAGTCTTCCAAAGAAAGACTGTAGGGTGGGCCCAGGCTGGCTTTGACACATAGACCCTTCCACAGGGTGCATGCTTAGTTGGGCAGGGAGACCAGGGCCAGGGAGATGGTCCACTACTTGGGGGCCATGTGGTCAGGCATTCAATGACGGGAAAGTGACTCCTATTCCAGGGCCATACCACTCTGTCTTTGCCAGAGTTTTCAACTCTAGATTATTCAGCAGGATTGCCTGCCACAGCTTCTGGGAGGGGGCGGTTCAGCTGGAACAGGCTCCTCAGGGCAGAACCACCAGGGCACAAGAGGAGAGATCAAAAGAGTCTCTTGTTGGAAGTAGTGCCAGCTCAGCCTGCAGGAGAGGGACAAGCACTTTGCCTCACCCTGCTTCAACAGCCAGCCACACAGCCAGGTACTCACTGGAGATCCCGAACAAGAGCCTGTAAAGGAGGCACTCTCTGAAAGTCCCAGCTCAGAACAGCGCTCCCTTCCCCTCCTGGAGTTGAGCTCAGCAGGTCGGGGCCACCCAGACTAGGAGGGCAGCTTCAAAGACTCTCCTGGTGAGGGTAGTTTCAGCAAGCCTGTATGAGGAAAGCAGGCACTATGTCCCCTTCCCGGGCAGGAGGCTCTGAGGGAGACATGCTCTGAAGTTCCGGGTTCTGAGGAGCACTCTGATCTTCCTCAATGACTGTCAGAAAGGGAGGTCAAATGAGTCTCCTGTCGGGGTATAGCACAGGCTGAGGCCACAGGGGAGATAGGCGTGGACTCCTTCAATGTAGCCAAACAACCCATCGCCTGCCTGTCTGAATCCCAGCCAAAAGCCTCCCAGGGAGGTGCATTCTCAAGGGCCCAGCCCTACATGGCTCTCCGATCCTCCTGCAGGACGGAACTCAGCAGGCCAGGGCCCCAGGGAGTGAAAGGGCAAGCTAAGTGATTCAGCAGGTGGGTGGGCGCCGGCTGTGCGCTCCAGCTGGGCAAGAATGGCCCCTGTCACAGAGCTACATAGCTCAATTACTGTCTGAGTAATTGACTGAGAGCTTCTTCAGAAAAAGAACACCCCAGCGGTCCCTGCGGGATCCAGCCGGCAGACTTTTTGCAGAGCTTGACAAGGCTTGGCAGAGGGTGTCACTAGTAGTTAGAGGAGCAAGTAGTGCACTCCCCAGGCTGGTGCTATAAAAATAAGAGTGCTTGAGCCTTGGAAGGTGGCATCTGGGTCTATAGCAGACTCCCTTCTCTTCCAAGAAGATTGAGTCCCCACTGATTTTCACCACCAGATGCTATGCATGTTCCTTGTCCCACCTCTGTCACTCTGGGTTGGGGATCCAACCCAATGCTCCCGGGGCGAAGGTAGTTTAGCAACTGAGATACCCCTGTGGTTTCTCTACCTTCACACCAAGGCCAGTCTTTTCCACAACTCCACTCTTCTTACTTGTCTCTATGTGGCTTTTCCTGTAAATCCGTGGTTATAATACTTTAGTTCAGCTAGACTTCAATTGGTTATTCAGGTTGATTGCTCTACAATTTAGTAGTAAATCCACTTTGGTGCTGGAAGGATATGAGTGTAGCTTTTACCTACTCTGCAGCTATCTTGGAATTTCCCCTTCCTCTAGTTCTTCAAGCATGCTTCTCATTAGTTCTTTGAATACATGTATAATAGCAGATTTGAAATATTTCTACTCTGCCTTCTCAAAGCCAGTTTATGTTGTCTTATTTTTTCCTCCTCTGTATAGATTGTATCTCCCTGTTTCTTTCATCTTTGATATTTTTTTGTGTGTATGGAAAATTAAACATTCTAGCAAATATATAACAGAAACATATTATAGCAACTCTGGACACTAAGAGCTTATTGCTGTTGTTTACTTACTTGCTTGTATATTTGTTTACCTGCCTGTGTCAACTGTGTCAGTGAAGCCCATTCCCCTTCTATGTGCAAACTCTGATGTTGCTAGTCCGAGGGTATAGCCTGGGACATACTCACAATCAACTTAGTTTCTCCCTCAACCCTGGCTGAAGTGTAAAGCTCTTTTTGATCTTGTTCTTTACCTTCTAAATTTTTTATTCCTCTCTTGTTGTTACACCAAGATGATAAACTCTACCAATTGCTGGTTGAGTTCTCTGTTGTTTTTAACAGTGCACTGGGGCATAAATTGCTTATGGGTCTGAAATATTAAATTCAAGTCTCCTTGCAGGACTAGTCAAGGAGGCCAGTCTCTGAGGCTTGCCTTGACCCCAGGGCGGCTCATCTCAGTTAGCTCTTACTCTCATTCTTCCTGATAAATTTCAAGCAAATTTAAAGGTAGTAATTTTTCTTATGAAGCTATTAGCCTCCTCTTAGTTGCTTACTGCCAAAATATCGATTGTTTTTCATTGTACCCATAGAACTAAATTTCCCAACACTTTTTCCAAATATAATTAGCCCCCAATAAAGTCATTGGAGAGCTAAAGTGTTGCTTCTCCCTGGGGTAGAAACATTTCTCTCAGAGTGACACATCTGCTGAGCAGGGTGCTGAGGTGGGGGCAGCGGCCCTGGTCTTTTGGTCCGCTTCTCCCAGTTTGGAAACCACCCTCTAGGAAGCAAGAAGGCAGTCAGAATCATGTATTCTCATCATGCCTTGTACAAGGCAGAGTTCCTGCAACATAGTTAGAGGCCATATGATAGAAGAAGGGAGCCTCAGTTAACTCGGCAGCACTTGCATACTTGGAATAGAGCTTATGTGAAATGAACTACGGAGGTAAGTGACGACTTGCCAACTCTGAAGAAAAACCATTGCCTAAGAATGGGAGATAGAGGGAGATGAAAACCCCATTTTCCTGACTGTACCCAACGTCCACAAAGCTTCCATCATGCTGATCAGAAGAAGGGTAAGGGTGTGATTATAGCTCAAATCCAATAGGCTGTTATTGTTCCTACCATAATTAGGTACATTTTCTCAACAAAAACAAAGATTCCCCAAATGCTCTTAGGACAACTTCCAGAAATATTAATTGGCATTTATATGTGTGTGTGTTGTGGGAGTATGGTTGTGTATGTGTGTGTATATAGAATTTTCAATATGATCGTTGCACTAGGAAGAAGGTCTGCAGAGCTCCCATGCCATCGTTCCAGAAGTGTGTCTTTTCACAAGGTAAACTCTTGATCTAAAATGCAGAAATATAGCAATGCACAGTTCTGCCACAAATACAGTATTATTAATAACCACCTATAAAAAACTGCATGCATTATGAATGAAGTCATTCGCTTTACGATGAATTTGTGTACTTTGTATGTGCTTTAATTTCTGAAAGGTAGTAATTTCTTCAAACATGCATTTGTCATCAGATAACCAACTTATGAGATATTATCTTAAGTCCTTTTATAATTTATATTTAGTTCAACAATTTTTTTCCTTAGCTATAAGTATACATCTTAACTGTCTGTGAAACTCTTTCCAATAATTTACGTGTATTCTACTCTTTTTTTTTTTTTACAGAAATTAGAAAAACACTTAATTGTATGTGGTCTGTCTGAAAAGTATTCACCATGTACTATGAAAAATAGAGACATTTATTGAAGAAGACACAGGATACAAGAAATGTTGTACATAGGACAATGATGCCTCAGTCTCCTTCAAGGTAGGCACATTGGAACTTCACACAGTTCTCCCAGCATCTCTCCCACTGTTCAAAACACTCTGCAAAACCCTTTGTTGAAATCACCATCAGCTGCCCCATAGTATTGTCTGAATCTCATTGACGGTCTGAAATCTTTTCCTTTTCATCCTAAAAGGAGATTTTAGTTTTGGGAAAAGTCGCAGGGTGCCAAATCTAGGTTGTAGGGGGGCTAAGTCACGTGGGTCATTGATCTTGTTGATTGCAGCCTGTACATGTTCAACATGCTCAGGTGTTATGTTTGTTGCAGGCCTTCCAGAATATGAATCACTTTCAACAGATTCTTGACCATATTTGAAGCATTTGTGCCACACTTTTATATCTGCTGCACTCATTGCATTGTCCCTGAGAGCCTTCTGAATTGTCTGAATAGTTTCCATGGAGGAATGTTCAAGCTAAATGCAAAATTTGATGCAGATTTGTTGCTCTACTCCCTCAGTCATTTTAAATGCAATGGCCACATATTATAAATGCTCACTCAATGGCATCTACTGCCCCCACTGACTGGTATAGCAAAGTCATCATTGTTCACACATGCACATTCCAGTACACTCTCCTTGGCTGCCAGGTTACATCAATATTGCGCAAACTGCTCTCATTATATTAACAACAGCTGGGTTTTTTCCGGACAGACCTTGTCAGGTACATACAAATATTTTAAAACTTTCTTTCATAAATTCTTTCACTGCTTATGCTTGGAAAAGCCTCCTTCTTTGAAGGACTGGGAACATATCCTTTATGATGGTTTCACTTCTTATTATTTTGTTCATCTGAATTTTGTGTTAATTTTGTTTCTTTTGTTCATCTGATGTTTATCTTCATGGACATACTGAGGCATGGGTCTAAGCAGATTTTCATTAAAAAAAGTCTTGCCCTGGCTGGTGTGGCTCAGTGGATTGCACGCCAAACTGTGAACCAAAAGGTCACCAGTTCGATTCCCAGTCAGGGTACATGCCTGGGTTGTGGGCCATATCTCCAATGGGAAGAGGGGTTCTCAGGAAGCAACCACACATTGATGTTTCCCTCTCCTCTCTCCCTTCTACTCTCTATAAATAAATAAATAAATAAAATCTTTAAAGAAGAAAAAATGTTTTATAAAAAAATATCTTAACCATTGGTATAGCTTCTTTGTACATCTTTTGTCGATTTGAGATGACATTTTTCTCTATGCCAAGCTGTTTTATGCTATGGTATATGGACAGATATTTTACAATATGTTTCAATATGAACAAAATATGGACAGATGTTTTATGTTGTATGTATTGAAAATATGGACAGCTATTTTATGTTCAATATGCACAAAATAGAGACAGATATTTTACAATATATTTCAATATTTATTACATAAAATTCTATGTATTTTTAAAAAAATTTAATCTACACTAATTTTCAGGATGATATTAGAATTATTCTGTAAAACTGGAACATATTCAGTTGTCAAGAACTCACTATTATATAAAATTCAGATGAGAAAGTTAAAGGAATGCAGGTGTTTGGGGCCAAAACATTTCAGGCTGAAATGAACTAACAATGGCAGAGGGCCACATTGTACAGAAAATACTTTAGTTTCTATTGACAAAGGATGTCAGAGATTGGTTTTACTTACAAGGAAGTAAAACAAAATTATGATAAAGACAAGGAAAAATTGCAGAATCAATGTCTTTTAATGGTATTTGTGCAAAAAGAGAGAGCTTATCCTAACAAGTAGCAAAGATAGCCATCCATGATATAAGAAATATGAAGGTTATAGGAACAGACTGAGATGGTAAAGAAGTAATGAGAGTTTGTCGAAACTTACTTCTAATTGTTTCAATTTCCTCAATAAATTAAGTATAATTTTCCTCACCTCTGAGTGCATGAGTGAAGACATATCGGAATTTTGAGAAGAGAAAATGTACAATTATTATGTACGGGAGTGGGAAACACATTGGACTAATGCCTCTAGGCCGAGAATAAAGTGGTTTATTTTTATAATTTGTCATTCTTTGCCCAAAGCTTTATCTTCAAGGTACAAATGGCAGAAAAATCTTATAATTTGTCTATTGTTTTCCTGTATTGGTTTGTGTGTTAGGCCTGGTTTTGACACCAGATTTATATATGCCAGCTTCAAAAAATTAATTCACTAGCTTTCCATCTGATATATATTCTGAATCCGTTTTTTAAGGCATGAAAATTTTGTATCATTAAAAATGTGAAAGAAAATATTGAAGAAATCATCTGGACTGGGACAATTATGAAAATAATATTTTATCTCCTAAAAAATTCATGGTCTTAAAATTTTCCTCCTACTTGAGAAATATTTACAACATATTTTGGAAAATTATCTATTTATTTCTATAAAAGATATAATTTATCTTTTAATTATAAATAAATATTAAAAATTCACATATCTTGTTCTTACTCATTCTCCACTATTGTTTTCATTAATATAAACTGACTGAAATAAGCCAAAATTACATTAAATTAGTTATATTCAAATATAATACTTTTATATTTTAAAAAGAGATAATCCGGTGAACACTACAGGTACATTTAAATGCTTTATAAATTTAGAAGCTAGCCCTATTTTGCCAAGAATGAGACAACAAATAAAAACTAACCCTGAGGATATTATTAAATAAAGATAATTATGACCCATTCCCGAGAGAACTTGGAATCCTGTCATCAACTGAAGGTACTGGGAAGGAGGGTATTTACGCTCCTCAAAGCATGAATGGTGAAACACATTTTACATTCTTCAACCTGAACATAAATAGAGAACTACAATATTTACTTCAATTTTTGTTGCTTTTATGTATTTAAACCTATCAGTGCACTTTTGCTTATTTAATTCCTTACACAATAATTTAATTGCCTGCCATATTATATGATGTTCAATAAAGCAAAGCAATGAAACAAAAAATAGCAAGACCTCTTAGAAAGGTTAAAAGGAAACCTGTATTAGGACAAGAGTGAATAACACCTTCCTGCTAATTACCTGTGAATGGCTAAGGCTTATAAATAGTGAAATCGCTCACTAACTCTATTAATAGGTATGTTTAGATTTTACACGGTCAGGTAAATGGATAAAAATTAGTAGTCATATTACTGCTTCATGTTAATGTCTCCTAATTATTAGATTTTATTGAAAAGTTTTTTCTCAGGAATAGAATCATATGATGCAACGTGATGTTATAGAATTATAATATAAAGAATGCATAATATTGAAAAATATCACAGGCTAACAATTTTTATTCATTGTTTCAGGAAATTTCCTGAAAACTTGTGGACATACTCTTTTAAAAAAGATTAGAAGAAATATAGGGTTTTTCATAATTTATTTCATCATTCACCTACACCTTTTCAGCCACATTGCTTTTATTTACCTATCATCTATCTGTCTATACCCAATTTATGTATGTATTTATTTATTTATTTTTACTTCGCTTCCACCTCCCCCCAGCAGTTTTATTGTCCAAGGCTAACATCATCTGTCAGTTTTTAAATTTTTTTCATATCAATTTTCATGCATCTACTCTAATGTTTAATGTGTTTATATTTAGAAATAAATGGTATAGTTATCACAGAAGTAATAAATAGTTACAAAAGACGTCATTGAAGATGTCTGTATCAATAATCTGTAAAAAGGGTGGGAATTTTAAACTGCGTTGAAATATAGGTACAATTTAAATACTCAAAGACGGAGAACAAATTGATTTTGGAGAGTGGGTACATATGAGAAAGCACTTGGAGTTGAAGTTTTAAATGACATATAGATGAAAGGCTATGCATGTGAGGCTAACTTTAGTGTAAATTTGAACTGCGAAATGAAGAAAGATAATTTTGAACCTATAATGTGGGGGAGTGCAATATGTATCAGAAAGTTTGCATTTCATTCTGTTGTAATCAATGAGTTAAGTGTTTAAGTTATTGAGAAGTAAAAAAAAACAGAATAAAAAGTATATTTTAATACAACATATTTGACCATTTGTGATGACTGTCTTACATCATTAGTTCTCAATTACAAAAAAGAACATGTGGTTATGCCCTCTGCTAGGGAGCAAAGGGAGAGACTGATGTGATACAGAAAAACTTCTCAGTATCTTGCTAAGTGAGGATATTTTGATCTTTCTTTACTATATGAATTATATCATTAAGTAAATCCATTGCCCAAAATGTTGGTAAGCTCTTCAATACATAAATAATATTAGTCTATATAGCTTCTGTAGTACTTGCCTACAATGATATAAATTAATTAAAGAACTTCAAAATGTTACCCTATTTTGGTTGGGCTAAAAAAACATTAAAGACTAACTTTAAATTGTAAAGAAATTTATTGACTCCAGTTATTACGGTTATATTTTATGTGTCAACTTGGCTAAGCTATTACCAGAGACTGAATATATATATACCCTACCACCCAAAATTTCCATATTCAAATTTAATGTTCAGTGTGAGATTATTTGGATATGGGGCCTTTGGAAGGTGATTTGGTAGAGCCCTCATAAACAGGATTATAATACCTTAAAAGAGGCTTCAAATAGATCCCCCACCCCTTCTGCTCTGTGAGGGCACAGCAAAAAGACATCCTTCTGTGAAATAGGAAGTAGGCTTTCGCCAAACACCTAGTGTGCAACTCCTTGATGATAGACTTCTCATTCTCCACAACTCTGAGAAATGCATTTCTGTTATTTATGAGCCTCCCAGTCCATGGTATGCATCATAGCGGATTGAACAGACTAAGATAATTATGGTGCCCCGATGTACTGTACTGTATATATTGCTCTACCCTGTAACATAGAAATCCTACTTGTTTCCTTCATGCCAGGCTTCCCTATGAGTTTTGGGCTTGCCAGCCTCCACACTCCCACAATCATGAAAGCCAATTTATTAAAATTAATCTCTTCTTATATATGCACACATGCACACACATGCACACACATATATACCACTGATATGTTGATTTAAATTATCCATATTAAGATGTTTCTTTAATATGTAAGACAAAAAATTCAAGATAAATTCTGTCATAACAACATATAAAGTTAATTTTATAAATAACCAAATAAAATTTAATTTATTAACAATAGATATTTATTGTCACATTTTAGTTTTCTTAAATAATGGCAACATTAGAATGTATATATACATTTATAATATTTTACATATTTAAGTAATTCCTCTAAATTAAATAGTATGTTGATTTTTGTTATTGTTTCTTTTTGCATGTAAAAATTAATTTAATTATAGACCAGTATTTCGACACTGATATCCCTGTTCTGTTCTTGATTCATGTCAAAAGGCCACATTTGTAAGCATATCTCATTAGCTTCTTTTGGTTTATGATATTTTCTTCATTTTTCATAGCTTTCATGACTTTGATGGTTTGGAGTACTACCAATCAGATATTTCTATAATGTTTTTTCAACCTCATTTGTCTGATGTTATTCTGTCATTGCATTGTCCTTCATATTCATCTTCAATTTTTTTCCTGTTTCAGGCTAATACCAGCTATTTTTGCAAGAAGCTTACTTTATTTTATTGGAGAATGATACTTAGAAACCAAGATCTGGGTTTTGGGTGTGCTGATTGCTATTAGAGTATCATACCTTCTAGCCTGTGTTGATGGACAGAGTTAAGAAATATACCACATATTCTCTAATTATCAGTATTTTGTTTTTGGCTTCTCCTTATACAGCACCAGAGATGACTAAAATGTAAGCAGAAATTTGTGTTTGTATTGTTCATTTAACATGAATGTCAGTGGCAAAATTCTGGAGAAATAAATATTAGTTATATAAAATGTTTTATGAATATGCATAGAAGCCTAACTTGTGAACGTATTGTTTTCTATGATGCAATGTTGTGACTTGAGAACTTACATACCTTAGACTACTAGAATCGAGTGTGCCAAAATTATGTAGTGTAATAAGTACTTAAGTCTTTACCTACCATGGTGCCCTAATTTCCCTCGGTAAAACAATTTTAGCCCGTTTTTGTCTCCAATGCTTATCTTGTGCCTAAAGAAATGCCTGGAGTATAGCAGTTGCTCTATGTTTTGTTTTTAATTAAAAAAAATGCCTGAGCAAAAATTTTAGTGTCTACTTCATATTCTCAGATTATAGAAACCTGAGCTCTGACGTAGAGTTTAGGAAGAGAGAAGGGAGAGACTGATGTGACCTCCTTACTGAGGATCTGATCTTTGGTCAAAAGCTGAAGCATCAAGCCCATTACTTGTCCATATAACATGAAAATATTATTCATTTCTTTTAGTTTTACTAAATGAATACAGTCAACTTAAATGTGTTAGTTTTCAATGCTTCTCAGGTGACATTTAATATCGTATATTAGCATTTTGTTTAAGGAATTTTATTTTAGTACTCTGAAAGAGAAAATGTATGTAAGTAATCTTATTTGAACAGCCTTCATTGGTTTCAAGGGGTAAATTAATACAGAGGAGTCTATTACCCCAATCTGACAAAGTAATATTCTAAATATCACCTAAATGTGTCAGAAATAAATTGTCTCTAAGAATTATCCTCACAATAAACTTTCAACATACTTTTAAGGAAAAACAATGCTTTAGGTATTCCAATGTATTTTCTAGGATGTCTCAAGATGCAATTAAATGCTTCTAATTAATAACTTTGTTCATTCAGTGGGTAACTGAATGACATTATAAAAAATGTTTACCATTGTCTATCAAATTAAGGAATTAAGGAAGTAAAACTGGAGACAAAAATTGTTTGTTCCTGTCTTTCTCCATGTCTCATCAAATCATGTCTGATTATAGCTGGATTCCCTAGTATTTAACTATTATTGAATGCAGTAATAAAAGAAGCCATGGAGATACTTAATTATCCACACAGTAGGTGTCCAATGGAGAAGCTTCTTTTTAACCTTTTTCTCTGTGATAAGATAATTACTGTCTGGTGCAATTGCTACTAATATAAATATTCACTGATTGCAAGCTGTGGCCTAAAGGCTGTTACTGAGAAAGGTTCTCTGTGACCCTGTGGGGGTGCCATTGCTCATTTCTAAACAAATAAGGCCTCATCAGCCAAAGGACCATTAGTGTTTCCATATCCAGAAATTTAAATAAAATTAGAACATAATTTCTGGTGAAGCATTATGAATCCATTTAACTAAATCAAATATTCACTAATGTTTCTCTTTTTTTTTTATTTAAAATAGACCCAAATCATCATCCATGAGAATATGAAGCTGAGTTAGGATGATTACCCTGTTATATTTTCATAAATTATTTTGAAAATATAATGTAGAGTCTTCTTTCCAGGCAGTATTTTAACTATCTATATTGTGTAAGGGAATGTTTCCTTATTCAGAGTAATGGAATCAATTAGAATTTTAAAAATATAATGCACTCAAGAAAATATTGATGATAAATACCAACAGATGGGATACGTATGTTTCAATTCAGTGATGAGAAATACTAAAGTTTTTGACCCTTAGAGGCTTCATGGTTCTTCTCAATCAACAAAGATACATGTTTGTTCGATTTGGATTTTATGCACTACGCAATATCTTCCTCAAACTCCTTGAACATTGGTAGTTCATGTCTGGACTTGTATTCCTTTGAGAATTACAATATGTGATTAAAATTCCCTATAATGGAGCCCAGCTGGTGAGAAAAATATTTTAAAATAAAAGTATTTTTGTTCTATGACATTTTGGTGCAGAATATGTCTTCCAAAATAAAATCCATTGCTTTCCATATTCATAAGCATAGCAGACCCAGAATCAAATGCCAGTATAGTTCCTTTGTGATAGGAAATAGGAACTTAATTAGGTATCACTATATAAAAATATTAAAATTTCCTTATCTCACAAATCTTCCTAATGTGACTTTTGCAAGTGTCATTTCAAATTTAGCAAATTCAACATTTCCATGTGGTTCTTCTTATGTAACTTAACATTTGAACCTATTTAGAAGGTACTAGTACTCCTGCCATCCTCTTGAGTTATGGTTCTCTTCTCACAACTCAGAGAAAGATGGGGTCAATGACCCAGCTGTCCACTGCTTCTTTTGAAAAATGATCCTCTTATTTTCCAATTAAAAAAATCCAGCAAACAAACCAGCAACTCCGTTTTTGGGATGGAACCCATGTTGTTCATATATAGTTATTTTTTAATATAAAAACTTATTATCTGCTGATTTCCATATTTATTTGTTGATCTCCCACAGAGTATTTAAAATTTAGAGCTTGATTCAGTTTTCCTCTCCATCCATTCTTGCCATCATTGAGAATAATTTCAACGTCATGGAATCTGAGTTGCTTAACTTATTTATGATTGTTTTCTCTTTTATTGCATTTCTACCTCTCCCCTTTCTAGAGAAACTATAGAATGTATCATTATCAGGAGTCACTATTGCGCCATCGGAAATCCAGTAATTTCAATATTTCATTCCTTGAGGACTTTCACTACTTTTAGATTGCTTTTTCAACTACTCTGTTATGACCTCAGCTAAAGTTCATTAGACTTTTTGTCATTGGCAGACTAATTAGCACCACTAGGGAAACTTCTCTTTTCTTCATGTCTTATGCATTTCGGTTTTTTTGCAGTTAGGACTTTAAATAGCACCTTAGATTCTATTTCTTTTTCTACAATTCATTAGCCAACCTGATGCAAACCCAACCCTGGGTTGACCCAGTAATTGCTTTGTCTATGCCTACACCCAACTGTTACTTATTCTGGCAGGAAGTCATACAACAGAACATGCAAGTCTCATATAAACTCCAAACAACTAGAACTCTATACTAAAAAATATTCTAGTTTTCCAGCCATTTAACCACATTTCCCAAAAATATCTTTTAAAGTGCCCCCTTTTTTTTCTTTAAACCTTTAATTCTTCCCTCATGCCTGCTTTCTCATCCATTTCCTGTATCTTTATTCTTGGATGACTCTACTCTGTAACTAACAGAGAAGATAAAAGCTCACTGATTACCAAATTTATTTAATCAAACAATCTGTTACGATTTTCTTCATCCTCTGAAAAGATTTTTGTACAGTTTTTGGTCATGCTGTTAGGTAACAGAGGATGTTTGTTTTCTTCAAATAGTTCAAGTAACACATATATTTGGTTACATAACAAAAGTAATAGGTACTTTTTTATTTGTAGTAATTTTCTAGTTTTAGATTTATCATTTCAAGTTGTCACTTCTAGTCAATTTGAATTTTCAACTCAGTAAGTTCAAGATTATTTTTCCCTTTTACTTTCCTTCTTTCTTCTTTCTCTCTGTGGATAATTTAAGTTCTTGGACAGGGAGAGAGGATTATGTTATTCTAGAATGGGGAAAAAAGAAACTGACAACATGTAGGTGTTCTTAACTCATCTTGGGAAGTTATTATCAGCCACCACAGGTGAAGTTGCTTGGCCCAACTAAAATTTCTGATCACAATGGCCATGAGTTGTCTGCTTTCTTGCCTTAACCCCTAGGCATCCTTGCTCTCCATCAATTAACTCAGCATTTCTATTTCCCTTTTCTTTTTAGACAAAATTAGTAAATGATGTAATAAGCTACTGTTTTTTCTCACCCTTGATACCAAATAACAATCCTTCTGTTCAGTGACTTCCAAATTTTTCTGGAGTTTCTTTAGTATCCACCCCATCCCCCACCACACATGCATCTGCATGCACATGTGAACACACACACAGACAGCCATTTGGAGACATTTGGAGACATTGAAAGGGATGAGATATAGGGGCTTTTTCTCAGGCATCTACTACTCTGTAAGTTGTATTTCTATCTCTAGTGTATGATTTCCTGTGTTTTCTTGATCTATGCCTTTAAATTCAAAAAATGGTTAAAGCAAAAGTACATCTTGATGTTTTTATTTAGTACTTTAGGTATTTTCAGATGTACAATTAAACATATACTTACCTCTTGAATAGAAGATATCACAGAATGGATTGTTACTGGGAATATGTTAATTCTCAATTCTTAAAAAATATGTATTCACTTTGTCTGAAATTTTCAGTTCAGTATCTTCATCTGCCTATAGATTAAATACTCAGTTATATCAATATAACTGTTACACACTATTCTATTCCAATATGGCACTTGTTATAATTATCTGATTTTGAAGAAATACATTCTATTTCTGGTTCATCCTGTTATACATACAAAATTCTAGCTGTGTAGGTTACTGACACAATGTTAAGCAAGAATCATCAGGCATTATGTACTAGGTGTGTGTGCTTAATTCTGAATTAATTTGTTTTATGTTTTAAATTCTATCTTTACAAATAGTTTTATCAATAAAAACCAAAATGTTAAGTTGAATAAAAATTAAATATTTTTTCTCAAAAATAAATTTTAAAAATTATCTTGGCTGCTTTAGATGAAATCAAGTTGGATTTAAGTTTTTCTATTCTATTGCATACTTTCATGTTGGACTGATTATATGAATCTTAAAGAGGAAACTGTGTATAGAAAAGAATTTTATTCTTCAGGCAATGCTAATACATTTACTTTGTCTTCAGAATATTTATGTCTTTTATCTTTATGACATTTTTCAGAATAAAAATAGTTTAACAATCAGTAAAATATATATGTAATGGATAGAACTGTGCCCTCCAAAATCCATCTGCTAAATCCCTAACACCAAATGTGACTACTTTTGGAGATGGGGCCTTTTTGAAGGTAATTAAGGTTAATTAATGTCATACCCTGAGTCCCTAACCCAAAGAAGAGATATCATGAGTGCCCATTCACAGATGGAAGGTAATGGTGAGTACACACGCAGAACAAGAAGCCTAATGAGAAACTAACTTCGTCGACACTTTGACCTTGAATATCCAATGTTCAGAACTGTGAGAAAATGAATTTCCCTTGTTTAGGTAACAATATGTGCTATTCTGTTATAGCATTCCCAATCATACTAACGCAATATCTTTGCATAAAATATTCTAGAAAGAGGGCATTTTGCAGTAAAATAAAAAATAAATTTATTCTCTAAATTCTGAAAATGTGATCTTGTTCCAACTTAGCTCTAGAAATATTTTAGATACCACAATGATAACCAAAATAATAAAAATATAATTGAATAAAAGAATAAATAATAATTTGTTCTCATTATCTTATTAAAACTATATCTGTACCAATGAGTGAAATTAATGAATTTCTGACTAATTCAGCTTAATTGAATAAAGATATTTTTATTAATTAATTAAATGTATTTGAGATTTGTCAGAAAACACAACTGCCATGTCTCTGAGAACTATAAAAACAAACAAACTAGAAAGAAATAAACCAAACCAAAACAAAATAAAATCAGAAGAAAAACTGTTCCTGAACCATCACAGAGTGTATGTGAGCATAATCACTCACTTCATAAGGGCCCTTGTAACTTCCCTGCCATCCCTGATTGCTCCATACCTTGGAAGTGTTGCCTAAAGGAGATCCTTAATTTGGACTGAGTTGTCCTATTCAAAGGAGTTAGTTAATTCAAGTGCCCTTTTTCCATGAGAGAAATGTGTCTTAATATAAGTAAAACAAGGGTGGATCTCAGGTGATAGTCCTTGTTTCTACCTCATTATATTCTCCTCTTAACTTTGCCTAAAACTTTTTCTCATTACCTTGATTTTGACTACACATATAGGTCATGTTTAGGATAATACTGAGCAACTTCACTTTCTCCTTTATTTTGGCCTTTTCACCTGTTGAGTCTAATGTGCAAATTTTATACCTGCTAGCCTTCCTGAATGAACTAGAATATGGATTTAAAAGGATATTTGCACTGTACCTCTTAATGACAGAATAGATAGATGTTAGATACGATGAGCAATGCAGGCAGAAAACATGGTTTTATCTGGATGTTCCAAGGTTAACAAAAGGCATGCTGCCAGCAATCCATTTTATTTCAAAATAAGTGATCATGAAATTTAATCACATATGGAAAAAATATTACCAGCAACACCTAGATTAATGTTTCATTAAATATCTGAACATTGTACCAGAGCCAAGTTGACAGTATAAAAAGGTCACCATACTTTGAGTGTATTCACATTAACCAAACATAAATTAGTGGTCTATTTACCACATCATCTACTTTGCACCGGAGGGGAAAAACCTAATTATCAACCATGAAAAAATTTTTAATATTAGAAGTAAAGAAGTTTGATTATTCCCAGATTTGTCATCTTTTGTTTGGGTCTTTACTTGACAGATGACTAAGGATTCTCATTTACCAGTGATGCCAGAGTAAAAACCCACGCCTGCAGGAGGGACATAAGTATGACTGCTGTTGATATTGTTCTTACACAGGTAAACTCCCAGTTGCACAGCTCTGCCTGCCATGGCAAGGACCACTCAACTTTGGATTTTAGTCACTTGTGTATATAAGCACCACATAACTAGAATGACCCAGTACTCAGAGGCTTATCTAAGGATTATGAATGATAGGTTGAAAAACTGAGCACTAGGGTCCAACCAATGTGGACACCATGAAGATATCTCTATTGAGCTCTAGACAGACATATTGATGATAGCCATTCTGACAGGTGTCAGGTGATGTCTCATTGTGGCTTTAATTTGCATTTCTCTGATGATTAGTGACATTGAGTATTTATCATATGGTTATTGGCCATCTGTATGCCCTCTTTGGAGAAGTGTCTATTCAGGTACATTGCCCATTTTTTAATTGGATTGTTTGTTTTTTGGTGTTGAGTTTTGTAAGTTCTTTGTAAATTTTGGGTATTAACCCCTTATCAGATATATCAATGAAAGTGTTCTCCATTCAGTGTGTTGTCTTTTTATTTTGTTGATGGTTTAATTTGCTGTGCAAAATGTTTTAGTTTGATATCATCCAATTTGTTTATTTTTTCTTTTGTTTCCCTTGCCTGGGGAGATATAGCAGTAAAAATATTGATGCAAGTGATGTCCGAGACTTTACTTCCTATGCTTTCATCTAGGACTTTTATGGTTTTAGGTATAATATGTAAGTCTTTGATCCATTTTGAATATATTCTTGTCTGTGGTGTAATAAGGTGGTTTATTTTCATTTTTTGTATGTATTTCTCCTATTTTCCCAACACCGTGAATTGAAGAATCTGCACTCTCAATTCTTTTCCATTGAGCTATATATTTGTTTTTATGCCAGTACCATGCCGTTTTGATTACTATGGCTTTATAGTATAGTTTTATATTAGGCAGCATGATTCCTCCAAATGTGTTCTTCTTTCTCAGACTTGCTGTTGATATGTGTGGCCTTCTGTGGTTCCATGTAATTTTTTGGAATATTTGTTTTAGTTCTGTGAAATAAGTCATGGAATCTTGATAGGAATTACATTGAATCTATTGATTGCTTTGGGTAGCATGGACATTTTAATGATATTAATTCTTCCTATCCATGAACAGGGTATGTACTTCCAATTATTTGTATTTTCTTCAATTTCTTTCTTCAATGTTTTATAATTTTCTAAGTATAGGTCTTTTACACCCATGGTTAGATTTATTCCTAGGTATTTTATTCTTTTTGAAGCAATTGTGAATGGGATTATTTTCTTAATTTTCCATTCTGTTAGGTCATTATTGGCATGAAACTCATTTCTGGGTATTAATTTCATGTCTTGCTATTTTGTTGAATTCATTTATTAGTTCTAGTAGTTTCTTGGTGGAGTCTTTGGGGTTCCCTGTGTACAATATCATGTCATTGGCAAATAAAGACAGTTTTATTTCTTCCTTTCCAATTTGGATGCTTTTTTCTCTTCTTCTTCTTGTTTGATTGCTATGGCTATCATCAATAAATTAACAAAAACCAAGTGTTGGCAAGGATGTGGAGAAAGGGAAACACTTCTGCACTGTTAGTAGGAAGGCAGATTGGTGTAGACACTGTGGAAAGAAGTATGGGTATACCTCAAAAAAGTTAAGAATAGATCTGCTTTTTGACCCAGTGATCCCACTTCAGGAAGTATATCTGAAGGAACCCAAAACACTAATTCAAAAGAATATAAGCACCCCTATGTTCACAGCAGCATTATTTACAATCACCAAGATAGGGAAGCAGCCCAAGGGTCCATCAATAGATGAGTGGATAAATCTATGGGACATTTACACAAGGAAATATTACTCAGCCATAAAAAAAAAAGAAAGGAAGGACTGCAGGAAGGAAGGAAGGCAGGAAGGAAGGCAGGAAGGCAGGAAGGAAGGAAGGCAGGCAGGCAGGCAGGAAGGAAGGAAGAAAGAAAAAAAAGAAAGAAAGAAAAATTTTTAACCTTTGC
The DNA here is from genome assembly GCF_021234165.1 of Pteronotus mesoamericanus. Taxonomy (NCBI): domain Eukaryota; kingdom Metazoa; phylum Chordata; class Mammalia; order Chiroptera; family Mormoopidae; genus Pteronotus; species Pteronotus mesoamericanus. Next base: position 20,009,246 of record NW_026555285.1, on the reverse strand, counting down.
AATAGTATGGAGGTATATGGAGAACGTTATGCTAAGTGAAATAAGCCCATCAGAGAAAGACAAATACCAAATGATTTAACTCATATGTGGAATCTAATGAACAAACTGAACTAACATGCAAAATAGAGACAGATTCATAGATGGAGAGCAGGATGACAGCTAGTTGTGGGGGGAGGTTAGCCAGTAGAGGTATTGAACAAAAAGGAAAAAGTACTCATGGACATGGACAACACTGTGGTGATTGTTGGGGTAGGGGGTATAAGGGGACTAAGAGGTAATGGGAAACAATAAAATATAATACAATAAAAATAAATAAAATCAAAATGATGGCTTTTGGCAATAAAGGAAGTCTCGATGTATAATAGTGTGAGTTCTTCAACTTTGCTTTTCATATATGTATTTCCATATCAGTTTTAGAATCACCTTATAAATGTATATGCATATGATTAAAAATGCACATCCAAACACACAGCCACATGCAATTCTTTGTAGAGATTATTTTTGGCGATGCATTGTATTGCTAGGAAAGAGAGAAATTTGGGGAGAATTTACATTTTAATGTTGTTTCTTCCTATTAAGATTATATATTCTTCCATCTTTTAATTAAGATTTTTTTTTCAGTAATACTTTATAGTTTTCTGTATAGTGGTCTTGTACATTGTTCTCAATTTTCCCTAGGTAGTTGATGTATTTTATGCTTTGCAACTACATTGTTTTATTTTAACTATTAATTGTTTGTATATGCATGTAAATACTAAAATCTTTGTATTTACATTATACCTAGTTTTTTAAATTCACTTATTAATTTAATCTCTATAAAATGCATTTGGATCTAAATAAAGATCCCTCTCACTCCAACATCTTTGCTTTTTTAAATGTCCAATAGGACTTTTTTATAAATCTTTGTCACACCATTACTTCAGAGCCTTGACAGGTATCTAGTAATTGATATAGTAAACTAATAGTGAAACGGTTTAAATGTAGCAAGTGAAGGCTGAACTATTAACCTCCACAGTCAGTCATTTTATTAGTGGACATTTTAAAGTGGCACTATGATAAATCAAAGGAATGACTCTGTCAAAGGGACATAGGGAAAAGCTCTAGGAGATATTTTCAGGAACCTCAATTACCCCTCAAATCACATGTTCTCAGTGACAATTCATTCTACCCATTTATATATGGATAGCTATGCCCATTGCACCAGACTGGACCTTTCTGATCATCCTAATATCCATAGTGACTTCTTTTAAAAATGCAACACCAAAAAATATACAGTTACTGCTTAACTTTTAGATTAATGTTACATCTCCAATTTGTCAAACTTTATGTTGAAATGATGAATTGAGTATCACATTGTATTGTAAAACAGAAAGAGGCAATGAACAATACCAATTGTATATTTGAGAGCAAGTAAAATTTAAACGCTTTCAAATTAGCCTATTCATTTTCAAAATGTGCTCCTTTAACCATCAGTGATCCCAGTACTGGAATCAAATAACAAAATGTCAGTAGTCATTAAATGTCTCCCTGCTAACCTGACTATTTCATTTATATCTTGGAAAAATATTTAGCATTATAATATTTTGTTTTAGTAGTATTAAAATGCACTGATTATAACATTAATTTTGCATTTTGTTAACTGCTTGTTTCAAGTTATGATGTCAAAAAAGGAAGACAATTCTAATTATTTGAACAGAACATAAGTATTCTGAAAGTTTAAGATAATTCAATTTCTTGGTATGCATATAAAAATAAATTGAAAAAAGTTTGAATCCATTAACACACACATTCTTAGGTCAGTTTTCAAGGTAGTGTGCTACCATCCTTTTTCAGCTCTTGTACTGTAAAAAAGTGTGTGTGCATGTGTGTGGTTTATCAGGGTACTCTCTTGCATTTTTTGTTCTTTTTGTTGCTGATATTATGGCTTTAAATGATCCCTAAGCACATACAACAGTACTCTGCTCCTAAGTGTTATTATGCTGTGATGTGCCTTAAAGAGAACCTACGTGTGTTAGAGAAGCTTCCTTCAAGTTAGAGTAATAGTGTTCTTGGCCATGAGTTAGTTCAATGTTAATGAATAAACAATACATTTTAAATAAGGTGAACAGAAACACACATAAAACAAGGTTTTACAATGATCAGTTGATAAAAACATGGCCAGACACTTTCAGAAATTTAACCCTGTATTTCTCCTAGGAGCAATGGTTTATTATTCAATAATTTATTGTTTTCAGCAATTTTATAGAAAACAGTTAATGAGAATAAAAAAAAATTCCTGTCGGTAATTGAAAACACATATACATCCAGGAAGTCAATGAGAAGAGAATAATTTACTAAACATTGTTAATGGTTCAGCCATGTCACAGATCCATAGCATCATCAGAAAAAATAATATAAAGCATATTTCAGAAAGTTCAACAGGTAACTTACTAAAAAGGTGCTGTATATATCAACAAATTCCAATAAGTAAAATTTTTTAAATCATTATTTACAGTAGAAATACAAACATATTGATATTATAAAGTATAAAAACTTCCCTTAAAACCTTTTTAAAAATATAAAATAAGATCCAAAGAGTGCATTTGTATTGATATATAGATATATAGATATATCTTAGTAATTGTGAACTATACATCTATAGAATTTTGCCAGCCTTCAGAGAATTTCAAGAGCAACTTCCCATCATCAGACCTTCTCTGTCATCTCTAAAACTAAACAATGTCTCAGTTTTCATGGCAACCGAATTTGGCTTCTGTGTATATCTTCATCTTTTTTCCTAGTCTTTGAAATATTAAATAATTGTGATGACTCCTTCTCTTCCACTGTAAATTTAGAATTCCATTGCACTTTTTATTGTGGTGATCTTATATGTATTCTAACATTCATTCTTAATTTAGTAAAGATAAATTTAATCATCACTTTCATGCTATACAAAATACAAGAGTCATAGAACATTTTAACATTATTATTTGCCTTCCGAATTATGTGATGCTTATGTGACATTGTGGTTTATTTAAATATTGAGTGTGTCTGTGTGTATTTAACAGCATATGCCATTAAAATTTAATGAAATGAGTGTAGCATCTGAATTGAGCCACTTTTACCTTTTGTAATGTTTCATTCTTCCTGCCATTCCATGTGGGATATTTTCCTGCCTCAAGAAAGTCCTTTATTACAACTTGTGTAAGGTACTGGTTATAAAAATTTCCAAATATTTTTATCTAAAACTATATTTTACTTTAATACTAGATGATTTCTTTCCAAACTGGAATTTAGAGTTGTTTGTTTTTACAGAATGTGGGAAATATTCTATTATCTCTGGTTTTCACTGTTGCTGACAAGAAGATAACTCAGTAGTTAACTAAAGGAAATATACTACTTTCAAGGTAAATTTTTCTTTTTATTCCTTTGTTTTTCTGCTATTTCCTCTGTTATATCTATTTGTGGATTCTTTTTGATCTGTCATGTTTGAGATTTATTGAATTTTTTACCTTTGTAAATTGTTGTATTTTAATATTTATTAGTCAGACTGTATTTCTTTAGTTATTTTTCTCCTCTTCTTTATCTCCAAAGAATCAATTATTGTAACTTCACAATGTATTTTCTGTCTCCTACCATCACTTCTCAATTTCCTATTCTTTTATTACCTGTGCTTCGTTCTACTTAATTTTCAAAATACGTAGCTTTTACCTTTAATTCTAAAAGTTTTATTTATTTTAAAAATATATGTCATAGCTTATATTTTCTAGTTCTATACTAAAATCTTTTACGTTTGTATTTACAGTCTTGGTCATCGTGAGCACAGTGGTTTCACAGTCTAAGCCGGAATCGCCCCCACGTAGAAAGCTAATGGAAGTACTCGTGCTGGTTTTATCTGTGCTGTGTGGGCATGTGAGTACTACACTGGATCTCCTCAGGTGCCCAGTTATCTTGGACTTGGTTCTAAACATTTGAATAACTCACTTATAAAAATGGTTTGTGGCTCTTACTGTTTCTTTATAAGTATATTTTTATTTGTTTCTGCCAGACACCAGGGACATTTTCATCCTTGTTTCTCACTCAAATTGTAGGACTTGCTTTTTCCTGGCCCATCCAATTGACCTAAAGCTGATTAAGAGAAAGCAAATATATTTGTAGTTTGTTGTTATCCCCAAAACTTTGACATAATGCACCCATTATTTTATGAGACCATCCATCTTTGTGGGAATCTGAAATTCAAATTTTGAAAAATTAATTTACAATTTAAAATTAGAACAACCACACCACCATAATTTTGGGTGGATAAAATGTTAAGTGTGAAAAAATACACTCAATGTTGTTTCCAAGGTTTTGGCTTGAACAAATGGAACTGTGTTATTACCATGAACAGAAATGGAGGCTGGGGATGAGTAAGAGGATTTGGATGATAAAATTAAGAATTGTAAAAATATTAACACTCAGATATGTAAAAGATATCAAAATGGATAGGTTGAGTAAGCAGTGGTACAAAATGTCTGGAGTTCAGGGAAAAAACTAATGATATAGATGCAAACTTGGGACTTAGTATAAAAATCTTTATTTAAAGTTATGGGACTAAATGCTAGTGAATGAACACAGAGAAAAGTCCAAGGATGCAGTGTCAAGGCACACGGAAGAAAATTTAGGACGAACATAAATGACAAAGTAGACTCCAATGAGGGAAGAGGAAAGTACATAAACTTAAAAATTAAATAAACCAAGTGTCCCAAAAAGGAGTCATTAAACAATTAGAAATACCACAAATAAGTCAAATAAGAAAAGTATTAAGAAATGACAAATATATTAATAAAGATACATGTTACTAAAACCTTAACAAAGGTAATGCCGGTAGAATTGTGAGATTAAATTCTGATTGTGGTGACTTCCAAAGGGAAAAGGGAGAAGAATCAGAGCAACAAGTACTCACCTATCACTGGAAGAAATACGAGAGTAACTAACTAGAAGAGTAACAAGAAGCAGAGAATAAACACACAGCTCAAGGTGATAAAGAGAAGGATTTTTTTATTTAGAAAAATTAACATTGGAGAAATAAAATCATATGTTGAAAAAGTGAGTATTAATGCTGTTGAAAAGAAAAGAATAAATGTCTTTAATCATGTCCTTGAGAAAGCAAAATAGGATAATATATACTTCACAAGTAGAAAGTTAGTCTTAGGATACATATGGTTTGGTTCCTATGTCAAAAAGGAAAGTACAATATTCAGGGTAAGATGCTAGTATACTTATAATGTATCGCAAAGTTCTCTAAAAGTTCTTTTCTGACTGTGACCATTTTCATTGTGAAGTAGGAAGAGGGTTATTATCTGAGTGCATTGATAAAGAGGTGGCACTCTTGGTTTGAGAAAAGGCTAGAAAGCACAAAGTAAAATTTTAAAAGAGCTGGAGAGCGAATGCATTAACAAAATATAGTATGATTGCTTGGCAACACTGAGAACCCACTTGAAATTAATAATTATGAAATAAAAGCAAGGATAGGATGATTGAGCATTAATTCAGTCAGCGTTTAGTTAAGATGAACTTAAACCATTTCAAAATAAATATGAATGAACTAAAGAGCATCAGGCAGGTTGAAGATATACATACAAAAGTGTCATTATAATAACATATTGTGCAATTTAAAGGTAGAAATAAGCACCTCTGAAGTGAAGAACAAAAGGTAAGTTTACAAAACCCAGTGAGACCCTAGCTTTGTTGCAGTTGGACCTTTAAAAGGAGAGAATTGGAAAGAGAGGAGATGGCAGTAACAGAGTAACATTCTTGAAACACTGTAGAAGGTTGACATCATTAACAATAAAAACGTAAGGTATGTCAAATAAAAAACAAATCCAGATCCATTAAGGAGAGCCTTTTTTTTGAAGGAATGATTGCAAAAGAGTAGGGAGGAACTATTGAGTGGGGAAAGGGGACTGCTACAATAGAGAGAAGCTGTGGCAAGGTTTGCAGGCACTTCAGGGTTAAACAAAAAGAGATTTTCTAGGGGTGTCCAACCTGCAGCCTGTGGGCCACACATGGCCAAGGATGGCTATAAATGTGGCCCAACACAGAGTTGTAAACTTCCTTAAAACATTATGAGATTTTGTTTTGTTTTGTTTTCATTAGCGTTCGTGTATTGAATGTGTGGTCCAAGACAACTCTTCTTCCAGTGTGGCCCAGAGATGCCAAAAGATTGGACACCTCTGTTAGAGAAGTGAACAAGGCTAGAAATAACTGGATCAGTAAGTGAGATAAAAGAGAGGCATGGCTGGGTAGTAGATCAGAGAGGTTGTCCCCGAGGTCAGCTCCTTTAGAGGTGAGGGGATAGCAAGAGGAAGGGCATTTGCTGTCTCAGGCTGAGGGTGGGTCAAGTTCAGGGTCCTCAAGGAGGGAGAGAATCTTAACCTAAGTTTGGTTAAAGGCATTTTGTTTCTATTGATCAATAGGGATAAACAACTCAGCTAATCATTTATGCAGCAAAGAATAGGAATTTGGAGGATCTGTGTCTGGCCTCCTCATAGATAAACAAGAGAAGCATCCATGAGTCTTATATAAATCAGATGGAAAGGGTGGTTCTTTGAAGAAAGCCCTTTTCCAGTAAAGGGAGAGAGGGGATGCATTGCTTTAACCTTCATTGTTTCGGTGAACACAAGGTTCAGGTCAATTTACATTGTCAAGCATAACAATACCTAACAGATATATGATGGAGAATAAGATCATTAAATAAAGAAATTCAAGGGACGGTAACAAAGGAATAGTGCTGGAAAGTGAGTTTTCAAGAAATAAATGGGAGTGACTCAGATGTTGATTGATGACTCCTTAAGAAGAAAATAATAAAGCTGATAAAAATAACCATAATTAGAGAGGAAGTTCACAAAAATGAATAAACTTCTTAAATTAACAAGAGAAAAATGAGACTAATATAATGCCTAACCTTTAATGGTTTTAATCTTTAACCTGCATTTGCAAAATAAAACAATATTTCCTTATATTCATGACTGAACTATTGTATAGGAATTTATCATCCTATCTTTCACCAAAAGAAGTATATGTTACCTGCAGTTATTTGCTTTCAACTCTAAAAAGAGCCGAGTTGGGTGTTAGAATGTATTAAAATGATAGCATTTGGAAATATTATTATATGGCAACAAAGTTGAATTTCTCACAGACATAGAAATTCTGAGGTTCTAATACATTTGTTCTAATATATTTGCTTTTGAAAAACATTGTTTTTCCACCTGAAATTATAGGGAAAATACATTAAATAAAGATATATGAAATTAAGGTAGTATTTACCCCTACATATTAATTTTGTCAACATTTATCCATGGATGCGTATTACCTCTCCATTAATCAAAATATCTCATTCTATGAAGATACTATAAAACAGAAAATTTATTGTCATTTTTCTTTTATTTATGCTCACAACTTCATTTAGGCAGATTTGATACAATTATGTCAGCCACCTGTGTGATTGTTTCCAATGTAATCAAATGAAAGATTTGATTCAATTTTATGATAGAAAGAAAAACTAAGTCACCCAGAAGCAGAGTTTCATCATGAAAACATTGTCTAGAAGCATATTCAAGTTCTTTGGTTTCTGAATTTAAATGAATATGCTAGTTACCTTCCAGATTCTGCAGTTATTATTTCAATTGTTGCTTATGCATTTGGTTTATAATATTCTGATGAATATATAATCAATAAGATATGTTACACAAAAACATGATCTGAAATTACTTCTTGTTCTTTTTTTTTTCATAGACCATGCAAACAATGCTTGTTTTTATCTTGTAAACATAGATTAAAATTTTTTCTGCCCTGGCTGATGTGGCTCAGTGGATTGTGAGTCAGCGTGTGAACCAAAGGTCACTGGGGTTCGATTCCCATTCAGGGCACTTGACTGGGTTGCAGGCCAGGTCCCCAGTAAGGGGTGAGCATAAAGCAACCACACATTGATGTTTTTCTCCTCTCTTTCTCCCTTCTTTCTCCTCTGTATAAAAATAAATAAATAAAATCTTTAAAAAATGTTTTTCTTTGACAGAATGTAGTTAAATAAATATTAAACTTTAAACAAATTAATACAGTTTATTACTTTTACTTCCTCTTCCATAATAATCCCCATTAATTAAAAGAAAGAAGGGGAAGGAACTAGTTAAGGAACATGTATGAATGACCTATGAACATTGACGGCAGGGCGGGGATTGACTGTGGGTGGGAGGGGTGGGATGGGTGGAGGAGGGCAAGGGGGGAAAAGTTGGGACAGCTGTAATAGGACAACAATAAAATATTTAATAAGAAAATAAATATATTCTATAATATATGTGTGTTAGTTGGGTATATAATGGAAACTTGGCCTAATAAAAGTGACACTCGATATCTTAATGGAAAATAATGGTGTTGCTGTTAAAGGAAATACGTATTATAACTGGTCTAACAGGCATTACCTATGTAAGAAAAAAATTAGTGCAGCAACAATTGAAAAGTTACAGAAATGCAGCAATTCATTATTGGGTCTCAAACATTGTTGAATAACAGAAATAATAATTGACTTTTGTTTGATGACAATATTATTTCCTTGTTAAGTTTTCAAGAATACAGAAAACACATTTGTTTACATTGTGCTGTATCCCTAACTAAAAATTACATAATAAAAAGAAATTAAGTATTTAATTATTTAAGGTCTGATCCTTATGTATTTTTCTCTTGCTTAAGATGAACAGGTTTACCTGATCTAAAGCACGTTTTAATACATGGGAAGAAAGTGGTTGAGAAGGAGGCTCCAGAACCTCAGTGTAGGTGCAAATGCTGCTGCCACCATTTGGAGCTTCCCTGATATTAGCAGGGTATTCACTGTAGGCATCGATTTTCTCATCTGCATAATGCATATTTTTTTTATTTTAGGTTTTTTGTTTGTTTGTTTGTTTGTTTGTTTGAAAGGGAGAAGGAGAGGTACCAAGAAAGAGAAGTATTTGATTTGTTGTTCCACTTACGCATTCATTCGTTGATTCTTATATGCGCCCTGACCAGGGATAGAACCTACAGCCTCTGTACATCAGGACTCTGCTCTATCCAACTGAGCTACTTGGCCATGGCTGCTTAATGTACATTTTAGTAGTTACTCTATTACAAGGCTTGTGAGAAATAAGAAAATGTGTAAAATATGTTTCATATACTTTCTGGATTAAAAACTTCAGTAAATATTGGCTGTTATTAATGAGTGAAATTTTTTGAAGTTTCTGACAATTAACTAAAGAATACATACTCTTTGCATGAGATTTGTGAAGTATTTATAGGTTCTTAGGATGTAGGTGCTGTGGTTGTTATTAAAATATTTAATGTGTGTTTTATATACATGAGGTCGAGATCACAAGATCTGGTAATAAAGGGAAAATTTTTTTATTTTTAGTTGATGTTTAATTAAGATTTTGTTATTTTAATTAATGTTTAAAACTAATATTAATTTTGCCAAAATATAATTATTTTGTTATGTTTTTAATTTTATTTTTAAAAAATTTTTATTTATTTATTTTTAGAGAGAGGAGAAGGGAAGGAGATAGAGAGAGAGCGAAACATTGAAGTGTGAGAGATACACCAATTGGTTGCCTCTCACCTGCCCCCAGCTGAGGACCTGGTCTGCAACCCAAGCATGTCCCTGACTGGGAATCAAAACAGTGACCTTTTGGTTCAGAGGCCGGCGTCAATCCACTAAGCCATGCCAGCCAGTGCAAGTTACCTTTTTTATATTGAAACGTTTATATTAATATTTTAAATCATAGCCCTTAGTTAGAATACTACAATTCCATTCTCTTGCTTGGTTTAACAAATATTAGGAAAAGATATTATTTATTGGTATTTTATTTTCTTACATGATTAAGTTAATTACTTTAAAAGAAAATAAATTATTTAAATCTGATTTAATAAGTGATCTCAAAGGCACTATAAGTAGACACAGAAGTCAGAACTTGTAGTTTAAAATCAGTTGTGTGTGTGTGTACTAATAATATTCAGCATATTTGTACATCTTTCATTTGGACATTTACATATTCTTTGTAACAATAAAATTCAACCCTATCCTAAGATATCAGGAGCTAATAGTGTATTTACTCCTGACTTCAATTAGGTGAATTAGCAATAAAAATGCAAGTGATTATAAAATAGAGTTGACTAAGACCATTGTGTTTGATTTTGCTGTGATCATAAGCTCTATTTCCAAATTCCATTAGCTAAATTAGAGGTTTATCCTATAACCCATTTCTCCTACATAAATGACAATTCTGCATTTGTGCTGACTTTCCCTGTATAATTTTATGAGTTTGTCATTTAAAAAAATAAATGTAGTTGTACCATCTTATAGCAGAAACAATGAAGCTATTCAACTATACCCTACTACCTCACAGATATTCACATGAATATTACATATTTTTCTACTGGGTGATTGTAGGTATAATGAGATTACACCTATTCTTAGTACTTTTCTGGATAATAAGAAGCTGCTACTGTAAGAGATCATTTTCAAAGTCATTGAAAAGTAGAAAATGACTACCACATATCAATAATGAAGGCACAAGCAAAATTGCTATTAATTTCTTCACTCTATAGCACCAAACTGTATAAAGAGTAATTGAGAGACACCATTTTTTTTAAACTAATGAGAAAATACATGGAAAAAGGATTTTAATGGCTATTTTTAGGAAGAAATAACTATGACTTTCACTCCAGAAAATGTTATAAAAGATTAACCCTTTAAGATAGGGTACCATTTTTATTTATCAGAATAAGTAGCATGATTTAAACTTGGTACAGACTTCAAAACTGGCAAGATGGTAATATGTATCACATGTTATAGTATTAACATTAACACATATTTTATAAGCTAAATTCAGCACAACCGTTAAAATTTGTACATTCAGAGAAAAATTTTACTATATTAACAACCTTAATCTAAATGTTTCCCTTTTTGTCTGTCTGCAATACCAAACAAGCCAACTGTGGATAATGAATTCTCTCTTCATAAGAAGTATAAAAAACACATGAGATAAATCAAATCTTAGTTCTGTTGATATTTTGTTATTTGTTCTAAATATCAGTTGCCCAAAAAAGGATGAAATACCAAAATTATCCCGACTCTTATCTATTTTCCCATATTAAGTCCCATATTTTCATATCGTCCTGAAGTCCCACTGATGTAGCCTCCAATTATCTGATAACTTTCCTTATCTATGGTGTTGTACACCATACCCTATACTTGTTTATGTATAACAACTACATCCCAAATCATCCCAAATCATCTACATATCTGACTCCTCAACATATATATTAATGTAAATACTGAGCCTATCTATTGTGTTCTGACTTCACTGTATCCATCCTTTAAAAGACCTTGAGTTGACCTGATTCAATGTCTGTCTGCTCTTGCAAACGTGGCTGCCGTTCCCACAGTCCTGACCACAGGGCACGGTAGCACTGTCCCGTTCTGACCATAAACTGTCCTGAGAACTGTATCCACAGAGAGAATTTACTGAGAAATAAACAGCTTCTAAACAGAAATGCTTACCTTTGCAAAGGAGGAATGCTCAGAAAGCAATTATGCCTGTGACCAAATGTTGAAAAATAATGACTCATTTTCAAAATAGCCTAGACATTACCTATGTTCCTCTATGTTTTTTAAAAAAACAGAAGAATTTAAAAATCTTCACACATATAAATCATCAGAACTTTTTGGACTTTCCTCTTTTTAAAATAAATTGTAAGCCTCTCAGTAATATTAATAGGAAGAATAAAAAAAGAATCACCCAAATATAACAAGGTCCCATAATTATGGTTAAAACCTGTTTGATATTTATACTTTAAAATTACTTAGGAAATATCTTCTGTGATTTATAGAACTTAAGCTAAGAAGTGAAGCCAGATATCCATTTTGAGAATTATCTTCTTTATCTTCAAATCATTGACATTATATTAACATTAAGATGGTTTTTAAGTCCTTGACTATCTATGGCCACTATAAATGCTTAAATTTATTTCAAAATGTCTAAAATAAAAAAAAAATAATTATAAAAAACTTCTTTTACTCCTGGATGCCTTTTCCTCTTGTTTTTTTTTTTGTTTTTGTTTTTTGTTTTGTTTTGTTTTGTTTTTTAATTAATTTATTTACTTTTTAAATACATTTGTCTCTGCCTTCCCCCCACCTCTTTCCCTCCCCCTCCCACCTTCCCTCCCTTTTCCTCTTGTTTGATGTATAACTAAATTTTCAAGATCTCAGTAGTTACTGAAACTAATTGCTATGTGTAAAAAACAACAAAGAAAATATTTTTGGAATTTACCTAGTTAAGATAATTGTAAGTAAATGAATTATCCTGAAATTACTTTATTACTTAATAGAATTAGAAATTATTACCCTGTAGACAAAGTAAACAAATTATGAACAATGAAACAAATTGAAAAGCTTAAAATAGTTTTGGCATTCAATAAACTTTTTATTAGGCCCCAGCTGGTGTGGCTCAGTGGAGTGCCAGTCTGCAAACCAAAGGGTCATCTGTTCAATTCCCAGACAGGACACATGCCTGGGTTGTGGGCCAGATCCCCAGTTGGGGGCACTGGAGAAGCAACCACACATTGATGTTTCTTTCCCTCTTTTTCTCCCTCCCTTTCCTTCTCTCTAGAAATAAATAAAATCTTTTCAAAAATTAATTAATTAAAAAATAAATAAACTTTATATTAGGTCTGATAAAATTTTATAAGCTAAAAATTCTTGTTTTTAAATCGTGATCTTATGTGAAATAATTTTATCATTAAAAGTATTTCATCTTTTTGATGTCCACAGTGTATTAGTAATATTCTTCCATTGCAGCTGACAAATTCATTCAGAGTGAAATATTTTAAAACAAAAATGTCCCCCTTTTAAAAAGAAGTTTAAATATTGTTGGTATTATGTTTTTTAAATGCCCCTGGCTATTTCCAGAGATTTTCCTTCTTCTTCTTTTTTTTACTTCTTCTTATTTCAGTCTTAGCATCCTTTTAATTTATGATGTTTCCAATCTCAAATTATTTGCAAGCTTGCTCTATAAGACCACTATTGAGCTACCACAAAAATATAAATGAATATTTTAATCACACAATTTTTTCTGTTCCTCTGGAGTCTCTGCTGAAACAAATCAAGATTGAAGCTCTAAGAACAGAAAGAAAATGAAAGCGTGTTGTTTGCCAGGATAGTGTGCATGTATATTATGTGTAACAAGTTGATTTGGAATGCTGAATTTTCATTCTATTCTGCTGTGCTTTTTGTAAAAGATTAGCTAGTCCCAGGCAGAATTGTTCAGTTATATTAAATTTTGTTTTATGAAATGTTATGACTCTGTTCCTAATTTTTTCTTATTCTTCAAGTTCATATATCCAAGTTTCAGAGCCCTGGCATTTGGAAAGCTGGAAAGGCCAAGACATTGGAACAGTGTCTTGTTGCCCCTATTTCTTTTTTTCTTTTTCTTTTTAACTAAAGCTCCACAAAGCCTGTGGATTAAACAGAATAAAGTTATAAATTAAAAAAAACTATTTTATCTATTTGAGTCAAAACAGAAAAATATCATGTTTGCAACTTAAAAGAATTTATGTTTCAAATAGAATTGTTTTTCTTTGCATTACTTTATTCTTAATAGTTTTATACTAGCACTATTTTTTTAACCCACAAGGACAATATCATGACCTTTTTAAAATGTACCTTTATTTACACATCATAAGGTGCATATATATTTCAAGACTTTATCAAAAGAAATAATTGAAATGATATATTAATAAATGTTTTACAATTTATTAATATTTTTGTCATATATGTATAGATATATGACAAAAAGCTGAGAGCAAAAAAGTTACCTAATAAAGGTAGAAAAAAAGGAAATGAATAATTTATTTACAAAAAAATACAAATTGCTTTTAGGTATGAAAGCTAAACATTCTACATAATTTTGAAAATTTAAAATAAATCAAACTCACACATAGTTTTTTTCATATCAAGGTAATTAAGGACCTAAACTTTAATTCACACATTAGCAGTGAAAATATGAGGAAACTGAACTTCTTTGGAGGATAATTTGGCAATATCTATCAAACTTGAAAATGCATGTAACTTTTGATACAACATTTAAACTTCTTGGCATTTCTATTAAAGATAGGCATTATAACATGTAAGAAATCATTGTTATAGATAATCAATGGCAATACTATACTTGCTGAAGATAGGGGAAAAAAACTCTCTCAAAAGAATAGTCAGGCATCACTCCATATCCTATGATGTGATACCATGTTACCTTTTTGGCACCCTTCCCAGATCCCTTCTGACAACCAGAAAAAAGCACATCCTCTAAGTTCTGTGAGTTTGGGATCCCCAACAGCTTACAATTTATACCAGTTTACAATGTTTCCAGTGAAATAGCTTCTATAGCCTCATCACCTCAGTTGGGAGAGTATATTTCCATCTGGAAGTTACAAGGACACTTCTTGCCAATTACTTTCTGCCTGTGACATACAAAATCAGGCCCACTGACATCAAGGTGAGGTGACTCTGTGGTACCACTCATACTCCAGAAATCCCCATTAAATCAGGCTGAAGTTAAACGTTAGCTAAAATGTATTTCCTTTCTTAACAATGACAACAAAACATGCCCATTTTATCATTTGCAGTTTTCCAATATATAAATATAGTTTTTTAATTGAAAACTGTAATTTCAATTTTTTATTTAAGGTTATTATTTAAAATTAAAGAAGAAATCAAGAGCTACCCAACAAGTAAATGCTGAAGGAGTTTGTTACCACCAAATGTTAAAGGGCCTGATTGGAGGAGAAGATGAAGGTGGAAGAAGAGGAGAAGGAAAAAGAGAAAAAGAAGAAGGGAGGAACATAGTTAAAAAAATAAAACAGTAATAAATATGTACCTATCAATAATCACTTAAAATGTAAAAGATTTAAATGTTCTAATCAAAAAACATGGCTTAGCTAAATGGATAAGAAAATAAGACAAATATGCATGCTATCTACAAAAGACCCCCTTAGAACGAAAGACACATGCAAACTAAAAGAAAGGGAAAAGGAAACTTCATGCAAATAGAAATCTAAAAACAGCTGGGGCAGCAATGCTTATATCTGGCAATATAGACTTTAAAATAATGGCTATAGTAAGAGAAAAAGAAGGACACTGAAAAGTGATAAACGGAGCAATCCAACAAGACAATTTAACCCTTAAACATTTATGCACCCAATATAGGAGCACCTAAATATGTAAAGCTAATCTTGATAAAGATAAAAGGGAAGAAAGGCAGTAATAGTCATAGTAGGAGATTTTAACACCCCATTGATATCAATGGATAGATCTTCTTGGCCGAAAATCAGAAAGAGGACAATGGCTTTAAATGACGCCCCAGATCAGGTGGATTTAATTGATATCTTCAGAGCATTTCGCTCCAAAGAGCAGAATATACATTCTTTTCAAGTTCACCTGGAATGTTTTCTAGGATGGAACACATGATAGTACTCAAAAAACAAGACTCAATAGAATTCAGAAGATTGAAATCATAACAAGCATCTTCTCTTATTATAATACTATGAAACTAGAAATCCATCACAAGAGAAAAAAAGCTGAAAAACAGACCTAACTAGTTTGGCTCAGTGGATTGAGTGTCAGCCTGCGAACCAAAGAGTCACCAGTTTGATTTCCAGTGTAGGCCACATGCCTGGCTTGCCAGCCAGGTCCCCAGCAGGGGGCGCGCAAAATACAACCACACATTGATGTTTCCCTCTTTCTCCCTCTCTTCACCTCTCCAAAAATAAATAAATAAAATCTTTAAAAAAAACTGAAAAACACATATAAATGGAGGCTAAATAACATGTTACTAACCAAAGAATAAATTAACAATGAGATCAAAGAAGAAATCAAAAGATGCCTTGAGATAAATAAAATGAGAAAGAAGAAATCAAAAGATGCCTTGAAATAAATAAAAATGAGAACACTGCAATCCAAGATCTGTGGAACTCAACAAAAGCAATCCTAGGAGAGGAATTAGTAGCATTATAGGCCTATCCAAACAAGCAAATAAAGTCTCAAATAAACAATCTAACTTTACACTTAAAGAAACTAGAAGGACAACAAACAATTCCAAAGTGAGTAGAAGAAAGAAAATAATAAAGAACAGAAGAGACGTAAACAAAATAAAGTCTAAAAAACAATATAAAAGATCAATGAAAACAAGAGCTGTTTTTGTTTTTGTCTTTGTTTTTGCTTTTTGGTAAAGATAAACAAGAGTGACAAACATTTAACCAGACTCATTAGGGGAAAAAGAGAGAGGACTCAAATAAATAAAATCAGAAATGAAAAAAGTAATGCCCGATACCACAGAAATACAAAGGACTGTAAGAAAATATCATGAACAACTATATGCCAACAAATTTCCAAAATGAATAATAATTAGTCACAGAATCTGAGTAGGCAGATTACAACCAGTGAAATTTAGGCAGTAATTTAAAAAATAAAATTAAAAAAACCCTCCCAGCAAACAAAAGTTCAGGACCCATGATTCACAGATGAATTTTACTGAAATACAAAGAAGTAACACTTTTCCTTCTCAAACTATTACAAAAATTTCAAGAAAATTAAAGACTCATTTTACTCATTTACCCAAACTCATTTTACAAGGCCAGCATTATCCTAAATCCAAAACTGGGTAACAGCAATAAAGAAAAGGAAAATTATAGGCCAATATCCCTGAAGAATATAAATGCTAAAATTCTCAATAAAATATTAGCAAACTATGATGAAGTGGGATTTATCCCGGGGATTCAAGGTTGGTACAATTTCCATAAATCAGTAAGCATGATACACCACACAAACAAAATGAAGGATAAAGCCACATGATTATAGTAATAGATGCAGGAAAAGAAACATTTCATAAAATCCAGCACCCATTTGTGACAGAAATCCAGCAAAATGGGAATAGAGGGAATTTACATCAATGTAATAAAGGCCATATATGACAAATCCACAGCCAATACTCTATCACTGGCAAAATCTACAAGCATTTAAAACTGAGAGCAAGATAGGAATGTCTGCATTTACTTCTCTTATTCAACTTAGTCATGGAAGTGCTACCCACAACAATCAGACAAGAAGAAGAAATAAAAGGTATCCAAATCAGAAAAGAAGAAGTACAACTGTGATTATTTGCAGATAACACGATATTGTGTGTAGAGAACCCTAAAGATACAACCAAAACATTACTAGAACTGATAAATGAATTCAGCGAAGTAAAAAAATACACAATAAATATCCAAAAATCAGTTGTATTTTTATACACTAATAATGAACTATCAGAAAATGAAACTAAGAAAACTTTCTTATTCACAATTGGTTCAAAAAGAATAAAATACTTAGAAATAAATTAACTAAAGATGTAAAAGATGTGTACTCAGAAAATTATAAGACACTAAAGAAAGAAATGAAGAAGATATAAATAAGTGGAAGGATATACAATGTTTATGGATAGGAAGAACCAACATTATTAAAATGTTCAGTACTACCTAAAGCAATCTGTTATATTCAATGCAATTTGTATCAAAATACCAATGGTGTATTTCTCTGAACTAGAACAAATATTCCAAAAATGTATGTGGAACCACAAAAGAACACTAGCAGAAAGTGATCTTGAAAAAGAAGGATTATACAGAGTTAGAGGAATCACTAATTACAACAGCATGGTACTGGCATAGAAACAGACACATAAATCAATGGAACAGAATAGAGAGCCCTGAAATAAACACACAACTTTATAGTCAATTAATTATTGACAAAGGAGGCAAAAACAAACACTGAAATAAAGAAATACCATATGACTTTACCTGTAAGAAGAATCTAATAAAATAAATTAGCGAACGAAATAGAACCACGGCATGGGAACATGGAACAGGCTGGCAGTGACCAGAGAGGAGAGAGGGGAATAATGGTGGAAAGAAGGGGAAGGGACCAGTCAAAAAACCGGTATGAATGACCCGTGGACATGGACAGCAGTGTGGGAAGTGACTGCGGGAGCCGGGGGTAAGACAGGCAGAGGACAGCAAAGAGGGGGAGAATTGGGGCAACTGTAATAGAATAACAATAAAAATGATTATTTAAAAAAAGTAGTGTTTTTGATCAATGCTGTTGGAAATATTGGACAGATGCACACACAAAAAAATGAAACTAGACCCTTTTTTACACAATGCACAAGAAGACTTCAATGTTAGACTCAAAACCGTAAAAATCTTAGAAGGAATATTTGAGTAAAATCTCAAACATATCTTGTAGCAATATTTTTTCTGATATATCTTCCCAAAAAGGGGACTTTCCAGGTGGTCAAGCTACACAAAGACAGGAAGGTATTTTATCTCATTAGCCAAAGTTGTATTTCTGAGGCCCAAAGAAATGGAAAAGCTTTACTTTAGTTTCTAAAATTATAATTAGTATGGGATTACCATATTTTTATAGAAAAATATTCTGATTACAATGATGATATTTTTCTAAGCATGTTATGTGTATTAAGTTATCTATTCACAGAAACCATACTTATCATATTGATTGCATTAGTTTTTCATGTCTATAACACTAAAAATGTCTATAATTAATGTACATATATTCAATTCAAATATGAAATTAATTTGAACATATTTTACATATTCATTTTTCTGAATCTGACTTGAAAAGTCAGTCAAATATATACACACACATAAATATTTGACTTTAAACTCTTTTACATTACAAAAATTAATAAGGATTTATTCAATAAAATATTTTTAAAGCTTTTATTATAAAAAAATGGCACAACTATTTATCATCTATACAAAAACATTTATTTAATATCCATATATTTGAGTTTTAAAATACCGAATAAAATAGTCATGTTCTTGTTACTGAAGGATTTAACTTCCAAAGAAACAGGTTGACATTAATCAAGTTACCGGAAAATACATAATGCAAAATGTGAATAGGTAATATGGAGAAGGACCTATGAAGTACTTAATTTGTAATACAGAAACATTCTAGTGGGTCAAATGGGTCAGAAAATATTTCCCTGTTTTCTGTTTGCTTTCACAAATATGACATATTGATTCATGTTTGTGATTTAAATCCCTGAAAAGATGCCTTGAATTATGGTTCTAAAGGACATGGATTTCACTTATTTTTTTCTCCTTTTTCTGTGAAGGGCCCAGCAAACGTAGGACTAAGCTACTTGTTTGGAAATCATTCAACAATCCTTCAGGTAAATTAGAAACACATAGAATATCTTGAAAATAAGTGCTTCCAAAATCTCCTTCAATGTCACTGAAGGCGAAGAATTAATTTAGTGTTTATCTATAGTATCATCAATCAATTAAAAAAATTATAAAATGCTTGTCTCATTATAAAATCCATTTCATGTGTGTGTGAGACACAAGCCCATGCACATGCTCATGTGCACACATACAAACACACACACACACGCTATAAAATGAGAAACAGGCGAATGTCTATGTTATGAACTATGTATCTACTATGTTTATAAATGTCTTTCTCACAATTGTCTACTGGTGGGACCATTCTGTTTTCTTTAGATGATTTTTACATATCTTAATTAATAATATTGAGCTTGATTAATATTTATTTATCTCAAAATACATAACAAGAAATTGATTTTCAAAGCAGGAATCCTTGAATTTCCAATTATTCAGTACAATTCATACTGAGAAATTATAATATGAAATTTGAAGTATTAGTGCTACAGTTAAAGTTACTATTGTAAATTGTGGTAAAAATAATGACTTTACCACATTGGTGCACTTTAAAAACCAAAGAAAAATAAAATGTAATTTGGTTAAAAAAAAAAGCTAAGGTCTTTGCTATATGAGTAATAGTTGCTCCTGAAGTGGAATCAAACTGGTACAATTCCAAGATGATCCATAATTTTACTATGTACAAAGAATATTTTTCAAAATATAATTGAACTTAACGAGACATATTCTGAAACATTCTAAGTGTCAGTTTGGCTCATTTCTCCTTACTTGCATCGATGTCACATTGAATTAGACAGTTAAGCTGTCAACAAAAGAATCTGCATTTAAATTCTATTTTGTGTGTTGGTCAGGGAGGAAAGCCTTTAGTCAGCACTGGAAATTAGGAAAAAAACCAATCTCACATTATTTGGCTCTTCATGCAAAGTTGGTGTACTTTTTCCATCTATCACTTATTTGGCAACTTTGTCAGAAAAATTTTAAATAATCTTTGAAGAAGATTGATGGGATATAATTATTCAAACATTCACATGATTACTTAAATGTACATATTTAAATAGGCTCTATGCCTATATACTGTAACAATGAATTATGTTAATTTAAAATATAGTATATACTATTTCATTAAAGTAATGATATTGCTCAATATTCTTGTATTTTCTTGTGTTTATCTGGTCTGACACTCAGAATATCCTCTAACAAAAGAAAATGCTAAATAGTTGTCATTAATGTACTTTTTCTCTTAAGAAAATCAGGCTCATGAATTTTGGCTTTGTCCACACAGCACAGAATGGAAAACGTTCAGTGCTCCTGCAGCATCCTTTAGGATCTCTTTACTGTTTTACTTCATGCTCGCTGCTAATGGCATTTCCTGTACAGCAGCAGCTCCTGGGTCTCTCTGGAAACCTGCCTCTTGTTGCCAGAAATCCTCTTTTTCCAGGGCAGAAAAAAATGGGAATTTACATTTCTCTACTCACAAATTTAAATTGTCACTGATGGGTTCAGGAGTATGAAACTCCAGTCACCTTACCCCTAATTGGAATAACTCAGTGGTATCACCTAAACCATCTTTAGACTTTCTTGTGGAGTCACTTAGGTTATCCTCTGTGGAGCTGTGCTTGATACATCACCCTTCCTTGTCTTACTTTGCTAGGTGACTGCCAGTTTACCTTCCCAATAAATCACTTTTAATACTCTGGTTTTTCTTCAGATTGTATAAATCTTTTGCTTTTTACCAATAAATCACTTTCACTCAAATCCTCATCTTAGGGCTTGTTACTGGGCAATCCTCATTTAGATATAAACCAATGAGATGTTTAATCATTAGCAACTTTCTTTCATAAATGTCTAGGTGGAAGTTTGATTATTGCTTTCAATAACGCTTTTTCAACTCTTTCTATTAAAATCCTTATAAAATTAACTCTTAGTAAATATTATTCAATGATTTTTAACTTCAGCATGATTAATTATTGATATGCTGTTTTACATGTTAGTGCTCTCTTCAAATGGAGTAACTGGGCACAGCGCTGTGATATTCTGTACAAGGTCATATGGAAGATAAACATAGGGCAGCATAGGAAGAAATTATTTTCTGGATTAAGTCATTTGAAGATGAAAAAAGAAAAATTGAACAGATCACATGTTTCTTTTTAAAAATGGTCACAAATTACCTGTGTATTAATTATTTTCAAATTTGGCTGAAATAGATAATATTTTTTAAGATCATAAAACAGTTTAGAAAATCAAAGTTAGATTGCCAGTCCTCATTCTTGACATCTTTAATTAGCTGTACTTTCTCAATGACCTCAAGTCTCTTGTCCATACCAGCAAGTTAATCATATATACATATGTGTGTGTATACACACACACACACACACACACACACACACATATATATATATTCAGTCATCAAAACACATTATACATGATCATGTATACCAGTTTACTATATATTTCACATGCTTAGGCCTACATCCCCCTTTCTTCAATTTATTTGTTAAAAAAGATGAAAGTAATACATGAATTAGGAGGAAAGTTACATTTTATGTATGCTATGACATAATATTGCTTTCCTCAAACACTGAGTTATTCCCTTTAGTGTTCAAATCACACTTGAATGTGTTACCCAGAAAATATATATTTTTGTACTCTGTTGTATATTTTGAAAGGAACCAGTAAGCCTAGGTTTCTCCTCTAGTAGTGTATGTTATATGTGAATTAATATAAATAAAAATAAGTAAATAAATAAAAGTTTTTATTGTTTCCAGCTTTTCTCATTGAATTTATTAGTAAAGACAGTGTGGGTATATTTTTTATGTATTCTTATTCCACTTATTATATTTAACTATTTGTAACATGTAGGCAGTTTTGTTGATACTGGTTCTCTGAATAGCTTGATACCTGTTTTTCAAAAATTAGAAACAAATGCCTGATTAACATAAGATTTTTCTATTTCAGTGAATCCCAAATGATATGAGATATTTTTATCAAATTCTCACCTATTTCACACTTTTCTCTTTGGTATAAGTTAAGCCTACATTCTAACTTCTTTTTATCAATTTCTTTCTCCAAAGAGAAGAAATTGTCAGGAAGTCAAGAATTTATCATCTACACTTTTTTTAGTTCTTTTAATTTTATCATATTTAAATATCAAAAGCAGGAAAATTATCATGTGTTTTCTTGCAATTTGATACCAAACAGTAAACTATAAAGTAAATACAGGTTTAATCACAAGTTGTAATAGTGTATGTGGTGGCTTCTTTCAATAACTAATAATTTAACAGCCATTTCACTACACGGTAGTAATACAGAAATAAGCAGGACAATAGTACACCTACTTTCACGATCTTATACTTTAATGGGAGAAAAGTAACTATAAAGAGCAAATTAATCTGTAAATAAGGTAATTCCTAATAGTAAAAAATGGAATTAAACTGGTGATGTGTTAGAGCAGTCGTTGGTCATTTCAGCAAAGTGCGTGTAGCAATTTGTAACAAAGCAGTCAAGAAATCATAGACAACTTTTGCTGGCAAATAGTAAAGTGGAAGAGTGGGGAGCTGGACCCAAATAAGATGACATTTTCCACTGCAAAACTTCTATGGTTCGCCTCAGTTAAATTACTGCAACACTCAACTGCAGGAATTCCGGAGAATGGAAAACAATAAACCACTTTGCTCAGTTCTCCTCCCTTAAAATGTCGTGCTTCTTTATCTAAGAGGCTTTTTCTACAAGTAAGGGTGCAATCTTTTGTGAAGTTATATCTCTGTTATATCAATTGATGTAGAAACATCCAGCGACTTCATTTCAAAAACTAGAAAGCTCACATATTATCTCTCCCTGCACTTTTTATTTCTGGGAGATCCTCATGAAAGGTAGGTAAAAAAATTGTAAAATGTGTTACCAGAATGTTATCTTTCATTGTTTGGTTGAAGGTAAAACCGACACATTTGATCAACTCATACATAAAGTCCAATTTTAAAAGAATTTTAATATAATAATACTAATTATCATTATTCAACAACTAATATTTATTGAGTCTTTACTATTTGCTAAGACTTTTCTATTCAATGAGCGCTTTTTAAAGCACTTTACAAGTAATAAGATTTATTTTTTAAGTCCTTTTAAGCATTCACCCCCTTCAAGACTTAAGCAACTTCCTGTTTCTAGATTCATATAAAAATGCCAGCAATTACAAGATACATAGCACATCACAGATAATGAGAAATATTGTAACGGGGCACAGCCAGGGTCCCCCGCCAAAGGGTATTTGTAATGGAGTCCAGAGATTGCGGTGTCCAAGAAAAATATATTCTCCCCACCTCTGGGCAGGCCGTCATGGGGGATGGGAGCCTTGAGCAAGGCCAATGAGAGTCATTTTGCATGTCAATAACAGGATAGCTTCATTCCTCATTTGCAAAGAGGGTTATTTTGCCTATCACCAAAGCTAATCAGGAAGGTTAAAAAAGACTGAATAGAGAGTGTAACTGGGAGAGAAAGAGGAGAGGCAGGGGCCTGCAGGAGAGACAAAGGGACACAGACTCTGGGGAACAGTGTGAAGACCACGCGGGAATAATGAGGGGAGAAAGGACTCTTGCTAGCGGGCCAGGAGAAGGTGCCCATAGTTATGGATTAAGAGCTGGAGATCGCGGCGACGCAGCGGATGGTGCTGAGACCCACGAGTGGCCTGCCTAGCCGAGCCCCGGACTCCTGTTCTTTTTTCTTCCGAAGGACAGTACCTCTGACTGGCCTGACTGGCCTAACTGGGCAAAGGGGGGAAGGCAGGACGGTGTGTGTGCTGTTGATTGTTTTGAAGGGATTTTGAGGTTTATGGGTGACATTTAGCCATTAATCAAACTTGTATAACTTTTGAATAAATAGTTCCTTTCCTTTTCACCAAACTCTGTCATTCAGAGTCATAATTCCAAAGGTGGCGGGTAAAAGGACCCACAACCGAGGGACCCAGGGAAGGGGGGGTCGTTTTTTCGGTAATAGCATCTGGGCACCCCGCCCCGCCATGGGTCCATTTGTTCAGTAACAATATCACAGGATAAATGTCATCTTTCACAAAATAAATATTTATGCTTCATTAAGTTGTGCTTCAAAAATTTTAGCTTCACAACATACACCAACAAGGTTTTGAAACATAAACTATTTGACTACTCCTTATATAGTTATTTTTAAAGATACTTCCTGCCCTAGAAAGCTTATAGTTCCCTCAGTGAACAGAGTGTGGCAAGGAAGACAGAAGAAGTTAATTCTCAGGCAATAGGTTGTTGTCAGGATCCGTGTTATGAATATGCTGAAGTAAGTCACCAAGAGATAAAGCCCATTTCCAGCTGAAAGCAACTTCAGAAAATTTCCTCAAGTTTTTAAAAAATAATTTTGTAAACCAGAGCAATAATTTCAAATACAACAGTTTATACTATTAATTCATTATAAAGGTAAAGGATAATTCTTCCTTTACACCAACTGTTTACTATTAAAGAAAAAATTATGTGTTGGTGACCAAGAGAAACAGGCTCTGTTTGTTGACCTTCTTATAGCAGACACATTTATGACTTTATGTGGCAATTAATGTCTGTGCCTGCCACATTGTTTTTAAACATTATAACAAAAAACATAAAACTAAAAGCAGTATGCAAATACAGGGCACTCAATTTATTTTCAAAGGAGGAACATGAATTATCATTATAATCATCCTTTGTGTTATCATCACAATTATTGAGTGTAAAAATTTTGCTAGGCTCTATTTTATACATTTCACATATATTACCTCTTTCAGTTATTGCGATGACCTTATTAAGGAGGTGTTAGGATTTTCTCAATTTTAAAACTGTAAAACTTGCCATGGTTACAGAGTTGATGAGTTGAATTTATTTTCAAATACTAATATTCTACATATATATGCGAGAGTTTGGAAAGAAGACTATGACTCTGATTCTATACTTTAAAAAACAGTTGATAAATAGAGACTGAGACAGATAGAAAGACATGAGAGAAAGTGTGAGAGATGGAAAGAGAAAAAAGAAAAGAGAAACTGATGTAATGAGATTGAAATTTTAGTGTTTATTATACTATTTTACATTTTGCTATTAATATCTCGGTAATGGTTATGTCACACCAGACCAATTGTTTATTCAGTTAATTATCTCTAATGATTACAAAAAGAGTATATTATGGGAAGCAATGATAATTGTCCTCTATCACATTAACTTTATGATGTTAGTGATCTCAAACATTACCAGCTTTGGATCACATAGATGGAGCTATTTTTACTCAACCAATAAGAATTTATTTACAATTTATTCTTTTTCTGCCATTATGGATAATATATATCCCTGTAGAAAAGGACTAGCATTACTTCAACTGGATCTCTTGTTTGGGTTTTCTAGAAAATAGGACATTCAAAAGTTTAAGGTCCAGAGCATATTCTAATATTTTCTGGGTTTTTTAAATAAATAAAAAAAACTCAAAATTTCTAGATCCTTGGATTAGATGAAATAGAAGAATGGGTTTTTGCTGAGCAATTTCTCTAGAACATGTTAATGTGGGGTTTTTTTCTGTAAAGTGACAGCAATAATGACTTTTTTTTTCCCTGCAGCCTTTTGAATATTAATGCTGGGTTCTCACATTGGAAAAATGTTTACCGACTATAAATTTTCAACCAAACTCTCAGTGTTGCTGGCCTTCTGTGTCTACCCTACACAGAAAAAGGAGGTAAGCTGTTGGGGCCATTGAATCAGCTGAGTAATTTATGAGCTCAAATAAGTGGATTTACATTTTCTTCATGATCTCTGTTTAAGGTACCATTTATGAAGGTGTATTAGAAACATTTTTCAGAAAAGCAGCAATCAAATTAACCTTAGAAAAAGGGAAAAGTAAGCCATCAAGCTTACTAAATGAGTACATGGTAGAGCTTGAAATTGTGTAAGACATTCATCATTTTCCCTTGACTTTAAAAAAAATTAAACTATTTTATATATGGCGTTTCAAGATTTAACTCATATTTAATTAGTATCAGACAAGAAAACCAGTTTGAAAATAATGAAACATGTAAAACATACTCTTATAACACCACTGTCATTTCAAGTTTACCCTTAAGATAGCAAAACAAATTACCTTCCCACCCCATGGAAACTGTTCTCAAGTTTTCTTCAGCTGTTCTCTTTAGTCTGCTTGAAAGCTATTTCTCAGATACAGCACTCTGGCAGTAATGTCCTGAACCAGCCACTATTCCTGGCAGCCTGATGCATCAATAGGCCTCTTCTGAACATTTCATTTGTGGTGAAAAACAGGCATGATGTTCCCTGAGCCATTGACAGCCTCTTATATTCATGTTTAAGCTCCTTATCAAAAGCCAGCATTATTATTGTGAATGACATTGACCTCTGAGCAAGTCAAGCAAAAGCAATCCCTCTAGCAACTGTTTTGAAAGTTTTTTCTTCTCTAAGATTATGTTTGTGAAAGGTGATTCTTCTCTAAACATAACAAAAAACATTAAGAAAATATGGATGATTCTTAAGAGAACATGTACGGATCACATTTGTTCAGCATATCTGAAAAGACTGAATGAAAGTATAGATTTAAAGCTTGATAAATTGATAGAAATTTGATCCTTTATTTAAAAACAAGAAGTGTAAGGAGCATTCTGACAAGTGGTTTCCCTTAACTTTCTCCCACCACAACCCTACCAAACAAATTTAAAAAGCCAATACATTTCTAAATAAAAGATCTATGTTTGGCAAACAACATCAGAACTCAGATTAAAATGGGCCCAATGTTCTCATTTAGAAAATAAAAGTCAGCTGAACTGTGTCATCGCTCCCCCCGCCCCCCGTCCCCTCAAAAAAAGTACATTGAAGACCTAACCCTCAGTACCTCAGAATTTGGCTGTATTTTGGAGATAAAATATTAGCAGAGGCAATTAAATTAAAATGAGGTCATCTTGGGAAAGCTCTAATTCAGTGGGTCCTTATACGTTCTTATAAGAGGAGGACATTTGAAAGTAGACATGTATAGAGAGATGACGCGAAGCCATAAGGAAAAGATAACCATCTATAAGCCGTCTGTAAGAGCCCCAGACTAGATCCTTTCCTCATGGCTCTCAGACGTAACTGAGCCCGTCAACACTTAATCTCAGACTTTAAGGTTCCAGAACTATGAGAAAATGAATTCCTGTTATTCAAACCACCCAGTCTGTGATACTTTATTAAAACAGCCATAGGAAACTAATTCAATCACTATAAAGAATTATACTCTAGAATTAGATAGCAGATAAATATGTGTTCTTTCATAGTTGTTTTCCCTGATTGTCATCACTGGTATCATTATTATCAAATGAATGAGATAATACAAGGAAATGTATATTTTAAACACACTAGCACTATGTGAGAATAAATATATATTTAGAGATATAACCCCATTCATTTGGTGATATATATGTATATGAACACAAATATATGTTTATGCCTAATAAAGCTATATTTATGCATGAAATAAAATTAACAAGAATATCTCCAATTTAACTGCCTCTAGACTCCTACCTATATAACATAGGAACTCAATTCCAATTTAAAATGCTTCTCTCCTTAGTTATTTACAGTAGTCCTTTGGGAAGTTTCATGTATAATCACAAATTCTATTTTCATTTTCTTATCTTTCTTCCACTTCAGTCCCTTTTGTGATGTTGGCTTCCTACAAAGTCATCTGAAAGCTGGCCTTGCCACTTTCGTTGCTGCCACTCTCCTTGTTAAGAAAGACTGTTCTGAGCCTAGAGGGGCCCAAGTGACATGGTCTGCTCCTTCATGTATGTGCCAACATTTTAGGAATGTCCTTCTGCTCCTCCTACTTCCCAGTTTGCCTATGGCTTGTTCTCATGACAGGAATTAACTAGGTTTTGTTCTTATAACCTCTTTTCTACAGGAACTCAGAAATATTCTACACAGAAGAGATATCAAGTTGACTCCTGTCTCCAACTGTCTGTTTGCTGATTTCTTCCATGCAGGTTACATTTCCTCTAAAAAAATTTTGCATCTATTTGCATCTTTGAGGTCCAAATACCCACAAGTTCTATCCTGTCTGGGTATTTTTGCATGAATATTACTATTTTTAGTACAAACCAATATCCTATTGTATGCCTTTCTGTTTAAACATCCATCCACTTACATAAATATTTATTACCAATGGGATGGCCAGTATTATATATGACATATAATACATTAGTATCAATAATATAAAACTAAAAACTCATATCTGCTATCACATTGTTTATAAACTAAACTGAATACAATTAAGCCTTTATACCTAATTGAGAGGTGCTTTAGTGTTTTAGATAAATTACTACTGACTGAGTTGTTTTATCATATTGTTGAAATGGTGTAGTAAGACACATTTTATATATAGTAGAACATTACATAGTAATTGTCTCTGGCGTAAGAAGTGAAATAAACCATTTACATTCCATGGCTATAAAAAAACCTTCAAATTTTAGGTATTTGAGCAATATATACAATTGATAGCCAAATGAAGATGACTATAAAAGAAAGCCATTTCCTGGTACACGGCAAATAGACTATACTGAGGCATTTTCCTTGGAGTGGTAAATAATTTTTCACTACTCTGATTGAAACAAAATTAAATTTGGAGTTTGACTGAACTATAGTTTTATCTGTGCTAGCTCTTTCATTTGCATGGATAGTCAAGAAACTACTGTATTAAAACTGCAAACAACAAAAAAATGTTTAGCTGAAGTCCAAATCAATTTGTTTAAATAAATCCTACCTCACATGGGTTGACAGGTAAAGTATCAATTCACAAGTGTCAAGAGGTATAAATCAAAAAGGTGTTTAAATCTCAGGATCCCTTACCTACATGAGGTGTTTCTTTGTTGATGCCTACTTTCAATCTCAGTAGACTGTTTTAACATGCTTATTGTGTAAAATCTTGACAGGTTTATAGCACATTCGCTCAGCACTAATCCCATAAATGTGTAAGGCTTTCATTTATCCTGATTCAGATTGTTTTTTACTACCTTCATTAATTGGAAGATGTCCTTCTATGTAAATTAGGTCTTGATCAGAATAATTTTGAGACTGTGAAACAGAAAAGGGAGATTTTACAGAATAAATGGTAAAAGTTTTGCTTTGACTGACAGACCAGAAAAGGACAAGTTATTTTTATGTAGTCTCCAGTTACATTACATATAAACATTTGGTTTCAAAATGCCAATTCTCTCTGAAAAGCATGAAATAAAATCTTGAACTTGTCATATACATATGTGTCTGAAAAATGACCAAGCATTTTAGTTAATGATCAATTATATTAATTGTCATGAGATGCCACAGATGATAAGATATAGAGACTGCTGATTACAATTAAATAGTGTTATAAAATATTTTGGGACATATTTTGCCTGTAATTCTTCAGCCTAAAACATATATTAAAAAGTAAAAGTAACACATATACTTTTACATGGTATAGGTCTTATTTTACAGTGATATGATAAATATTTAACTTGTCCTGAATGTTATCTGTTAAACATACAAAATTGGTTGGCCCAGGCCATTGTTTCTCATTGTTTCTTTTAACAGAGGCACGAAAGATACAGCAGTGAACCTAGAATGCACCAGTAAAATAGCCATAACTGGATGGTATGCAAGCATTCCCTCAATGCACACATTTAGGGAAATGGTGTGGCAGGGTTTTTTTATAAGTAGACAAAATAATATAAAAAGAGCATTCTGGGACACATTATAGAGCATCATGTCCTATAATGATATAAGTGCTATGAATCTTGTTGAACTGGGAGGATTTTTCTCAAGCTTTGTCTTGTTGGAGAGCAATCAGGGATACACCTAGGGTAGAACAGAAAGGCTCTCTAAGAAGCCATAGGTACAGAAGAAAGACCTTTGACTTACAGACTGAAAAATCAACTTCACATCTGACTTTATTTCTGACTATCCCCAGCACTATATTGGTGTCAATATCCTGCTTTCTGTACTTTTTACTAGCTGCAGGTTGGCTTTTTTTTTTTTTTTTAATTATAATTTTGACTTTGGGGATATCTAAAAGTCACACAAAAATAAAGAAACAAAGAAAAAACAGAAACATGACAACTCAAGTTTTCTGGGGATAAGCATATGCTGTAAGATGATTTGCTGCATGTCCTTAGAAGTGCATCAAATCAAAAATTCTTTAGTGGTGGACCTACTCTGTACATGTACTCTTACATTTAAATAAAATTGAGGATAAATTTGGGTTTCTATATTATGTAAAATGTATTCATTTCATTAATTCCTCCCTACTGATAACCCTCCATGTGATCTCCATTCCTGTGACTGTGTTCCTGTTCCAGTTTTTTGCTCAGTTTTCTTTTTTTAAGGTTTAGATATTGATAGTTGTGAGTTTCTTATCATTTTACTGTTCATAGTTTTGATCTTCTTCTTTGTTTTTTAAAGATTATTTATTTAGCCCCAGCTGATATGGCTCAGTGGATTGAGTTCCAGCCTGTGAACCAAAGAGCCACCGGTTCAGTTCCCGGTCAGGGCACATGCATGGGTTGCAAGCCAGGTCCCCAGTCGGGGGCATGCGAGAGGTGACCACACATCAATGTTTCTCCCCCTCTCTTTCTCATTCCCTTCCACACTCTCTAAATAAAATAAATAAATTTTTATAGGTTATTTATTTATTTTTAAACAGAGGAAAAGGGAAGGAGAAAGAGTGGGAGAGGAACATCAATGTGTTGCTGCCTCTCACGTGCCCCCTCTGGGGACCTGGCCAGCAACCCAGGTATCTGCCCTCATTGAGAATTGAACCCGTGACCTTTTGGTTTGCAGCCTGGCACACAATCCACTGAGTCACACCAACCAAAGCAGTCTTCTTCTTTTCCTTAGATAAGCCCCTTTAACATTTCATATAATAAGGGCTTTGTGATAATGAACTCCTTTAACTTTACTTTATCTGGGAAGCACTTAATCTAAATGGTATTTATTCTAAATAAATATATTTATTTTAAATGATAGCTTTGCTGGATAGTCATCTTGGGTATAGGTTCTTGCCTTTCATGGCTTCGAATACTTCTTGCCAGCCTCTTCTTGTCTGCAAGGTTTCTTTTGAGAAATCAGCTGACAGTCTTATGGGAACTCCTTTGTAGGTAATTGTCTCTTTTTCTCTTGTTGCATTTAAGATTCTCTCCTTATCTTTAACCTTGAGAAATTTAATTATGATGTGATTGGTGTGTTCCTCTTTGGGTTCAAGTTTGTTGGCAGTCTCTGAGCTTCTTGGACATTCATGTCTAGTTCCTTCACCAGATTGGGGTTTCCCTTCATTATTTTTTCAAATAAATTTTCAATTTCTTTCTCTTCCTCTTCTACTTCTGGCACCCCTATGATTCAGAGGTTGGAATGGTTAAAGTTGTCCCAGACGTTCCTAAACCTCTCCTTATTTTTTTGAGTTCTTCTTTCTTCATTCTGTTCTCGTCGAATGTTTATTTCTTCTTTTTTGTTCCAAATCATTGATTTGAATCTCAGTTTCCTTCCTTTCATTGTTGGTTCCCTGTATATTTTTCTTTATTTCTCTTTGCATAGCCTCCATTTCCTTTATTTTGTAGCTGTACTCAGTCATTTCTGTGAGCATCCTGATTACCAGTGTTTCAAACTCTGCACCTGATAGGTTCGCTATCTTCTTGTCACCTAGTTATTTTCCTGGAGTTGTTATCTGTTCTTTCATTTGGGCCATATTTCTTTTTCTCGGCACACTTGTTACATTGGAAAGGGCAGAGCCTTAGGTATTCGCCAGGGTGGAGGAACCCACTTCACTGCATTGTGTTGCTGTCTGTGGGGGAGAGGTCAGAGAGGGAACAATGCTGCTTGCTTGGCTCTCACCCCACTCTCAGTCACTTTCCTCACTACCCACAAGTGAATTTTGCCTTTTAAGGCGCTGCCACGGTGCTGATTCCCAGGTGGTGGGCTTGTGTATATTCTAGGACCCTGTGGGCCCCTCCAACAGACTCTCCTGTGAGAATGGCAGTTTTTCCTGCCACCGCAACCCATGCAGATTTTTACAGTCAGAAGTTTTGAGGCTTTATTTTCCCATGCTGGAACCCCACATTGTGTGGCCTGTCTCACTCCCTAGTTGTTCCTCCCGGTTTATCTGCACTCAAATATGGGACCTCCTGGCCCACCAGGCATCGCCTTGACATGCATCCTCCTGCCCCAGCTGCCCGTCTCCGTCCCTCCTACTTGTCTGGATGAATGTTTCTTCTTTAATTCCTTGGTTGTCAGGCTTCCATACAGTTTCATTTTCTGGCAGTTCTGGTTGTTTTTTGTTTCCGAATCGGTTATTATCCTTCCTTTGGTTGTGCAAGTTTATCTTATTTTAATGTCTAATGCAAGCACTCATGTCACCATACTGCTTTGGCAATTGAGTGCATATTAGAACTTTCTGAGACATTTGCTTAAATAATCTACGCTGAAAATAAAGAGTAATCAGTAGGAACAAAGTAATTAGATGAATTTCTTTTTAATCTTAAACTTGATTATTTGTGCATATGAAACATTGATTAAATTAAGTGATCAATTACTAGTGAATGTCAAAGAGTCTTTAATAAGAAAGTGTAATTTAAAAAAATTAAGAATAATAACATCTTTGAATTTACAATACAGTAAAATTTTTGGCTATTTTTTTCCTTTTGCTATTGGCTATTTTTTATGGTGGCTTACATAGTCCTTCCATGTAATTTTATCACTATATTCAAAAAGAAATGATAGGAGAGGTAAGATATAGAAAGCAAAGCTCTTTAGAAAAGGGGATTGAAAAGTGGAAAGACAAGAGACTTCCTTAAGGTCCATCAACAAGGGAAGGTTTGAATAAATAGTGTAGCCATGCAGAACACTGATATGTACCTATCGATAGGACTGACCAAGGGCACTAAATACTACCATGATGAATGCTCCATGACATATATTAAATAAAAATGCAAAGTGCATAACATTGCAAATATAGTGCGATTCAGCATAAAGAGGGTGGATAATAGATAAGAATATAGATTAATTACTGTTTTCCCTATTTATTCAAATCCTGCTCTTAGGTTTTATTAAGTGTCATTGCTCAATTCTAAAAATTTCTCTCCTCTATGACTAGTTATAAAACCTGGTGTCTCTTGTCTAATTCATTCCAACATATTCCCATCTTGACATCCTGTTAACTTGTCTGAAACCATTTTCTCATCTTTGTTTCCACAGTTCCTCTCCTCCCTTGGCTGTTTCTGTTCAGTGTTCCCTTTGCCCTAGTCACACAAACTGGAAATCTTAGAGTTGTATGTAACTCTTTCCTTTTCACACTGAATATACATGAGTGATTACTGTTAATAAATTATTTCTTATATATTTTTCAATTTTATTCTTACTGATGCTTTCCAAGTTTAAGCCTTTCTTGCCATCTAGATTGTTCTTGGAATTAGTTTCTACATTTTAGGTTTACTTGCCTAAATTTAACCTTTCATATTTTAAAGAGATTATCTAAAATATTATTTTTTTATTATGGTCATTCTCTTCTTAAAATCCCAGTGACTACCTTAAAAGAATAATACATTAAGACACTTTTTACTAGATAATTTACTTATTAGGATTTAAAAATTTAGCTATGTTTTCATAAAACTTAAATTTATGTTTGTGTATTCAAAGATACATGACATATTTGTATTTTTGAATAAATACCTAATATATAAGGATACATATAGTACTTTATGATAAATACACATACCATATGATCTCACCTATAAGTGGAACCTAATCAACAAAACAAACAAGCAAGAAAAATATAGCTAGTAACATTGAAAGAAAAAACAAACCAACAGTAACAAGAAGGAAGGAGTGGGGGTGGAGGGAATGGGGAAAAGAAGGGGAAGAATCAAATCAAGTAACGTGTATAAAGGACTCATGGACAAAGCCAAAGTGGGGAAGGGTTGAGGGTGGGAGGTGGGGGTGGGTGGGGCAGGGGAAAGTGTTGGCGGGAAAATGGAGACAAATGTATTTGAACAATAAAAATAAATAAATATAGAAATATATTTTATAAAATTGTTATATATTATACAAGTAGCACATTATTAAATCATGTAGATATCTTATTTCTAAAAGATATTGACTTTGAATAACACATTAATAAAATGAACTCTATGTCTCAGTCCAAAAGTATTGAATACCTATTATCCAAGGCACAGTAATAAATGCTATTGGGAATAAAAAATTATCTAGACATAGTCTATCCTTAAGTGGTTAATGAGAGGGAAATATCTTTTCATAGATTTTTAGTTAAAATAGAATGAGATAGCGTATCATATAGCTAAGTTGCCTGCGACATAGAAGATGTGTAATAAGTGAATATAATATGCTTAATGTTTCAAGACAAAGTAGCTAAGAAGACTGTAGAGTTATTAATAGAGTGGGGTTTCAATTTAGTGGGGAGGGCAGATTTGTGAGAGCTAGTAAAAATTCAAATATTAGTGTTCATTCTCTTCTAAGAAATGCACTTTAAATTTACTTGCAAATTAATGTTTTCTACTTTTTCAGTAATAATCTTTATTTCATAATCCTCGAATGTATTTCAACATATTAAACAAGGCAGTATGAAATAGAAATTTTAATTCTCTATAGAAGTAATATAACTTCCAAGTGTATTGGTGTATTGGTTAGCTATGTCAAAGAAAAACTGAACCAGAAAAGTTAAAAAGGCAAGAAAGGCTTCATGTAAATCTACAATAGAGAGAAAGTCTAATCTCAACTCTGTCAAAACTATAAAGGTGAGAGGAGAGTTTTTAGGCACTGAAGTGAGCTAGTGAAAAAGCACTAGATGTTCAGAAGGAAGTTGGTCAATGTGAGTAGGCCTTCTGTATCTGCTAAGTGGCACTCAACGAAAGTTAAAATCTTACTGAAAGGAGCACAGGGGGCTCTATTATATTTCATAGGGATAGCTCCCAGGTGCCTGAAAAAGATATTCCTGGGTTGTATACAGGCAAGAGGCTCAGGAAAGATTTAATTTCAAACAGGGTTGGGAGAGAAAGGATTTACAAATGCAAGTTTTCTAAAGTAAATGCTCTAAGAAAAGGAAATTCAGGGACCAAAAGTCAGGAAGGAATGTTTAGTCAAGTTGAGGGGAATGTTAAGGCCATGATGGTCATTTATCAAGTCAACAGGTAAAAAGCTCAATTATGATTTAGTGGATGAACGGTTACAATTGAATGAGGTGATTAAAAATTTACACAAAGAACCTATTTGCTATAATAAGAGTTGTTCTCTCTACATCCAGAGAACAAAACTGTTTTTATTGTGAACAATGAACATAATTTTTGTAAATCAATAATTGCTCTCAGTGAATTTAGGAAAATTTCAAAATTACATTATTATGTAGGTATAAGTTTCTATAAGAAATAAAGATTCTCTGAGTTGAATTTGCAGGTGTTTTCACCTTGTTAAAAAGTGGGAAAATAGTAGTAGAAAACATGCCAAAAGTCAGTTAGAAATCCAAATAGTGCACTGCATTATTAACATAAATATAATGGCATTCTTAAGCAGTTTGTGGGGCTATATTTTTAAATTATTCCAAATTATTCAGTAATCACATACATTTTCATTGTGCAAAAGATGTCAGAGACTGACAATGATAAATGATTCTTGCATTCAGTTATTCAGTAGATAATAATGTCCTATTCACAAATGAATAGCTTTATCTGCTTGTGACTTTTTTAAAGTTCTTTGTAAATCTGAGCTGCTATAAAAGAAAGTCTCTGTGCTGCTACGACAGTTACCAAATATTTCTCCTGAATCCAAAGGATGGAAGAGGCCCATCACATTCTATTTATACTAGGCACAAGCTATAATCTTAATGTAATGATCCAAGTTTTCAATTCAGAGTAGAAATCATTTTATTGCTAATGAATACATTCATTTTTATCTTAAGTATATTCTTGGGTCATTGATAGATAGTCATGAAATTAGTGCTGAAAAGGTAACAATACCAAATTTTTAAGCATACCAATGAATCAAGTTCTCTTTCATTTCACTGGGTCTAATCTCTTTGATTGTTAAGATATGTTTATAATTCAGTTCAATCACAAATCAGAAGCAGAATTATATACACTTTTTGCAGTTATCTGATTACTTTTCAGTCATGGAGATCAGGCTTTAATAGAATTCTCTGAACAAACCAGTGGGAATCATCTTGATTCTAACCCCTCTCTAGTATATTTTATCCTCCTTAAAAACATCAGATTTTTTAAACTTTACATATAGATTTATTTCCCTACTGAATTATAAGCAATCTAAAGGGACTAGTATTATGTCATATTACTTATTTGTATAGTTTTATTACTTATTTTGTTGGTAAGACTTTGTTAGGAGTTGATGTAGAAAAGCTATCTAAATTTTTGAATATTTATTGTGTTGAAATTGGAACCAGAAAAGTCAAAAGTCAGCGTTTGTGCTGCCTGTCACTACCAGAACTAATAAGCAGAGAGAGGGGTTGAATCTTTTTTAAAAAATATTTTATTTAGTTAATTTTAGAGAAGGGAAAGGAGGGAGAGAAACATCACTGTGTGGTTGCAGCTCACGTGCCCCCTACCGCGAACCTGGCCTGCAACCCACGCATATGCCTTGCACTGGGAATCGAACCAGTGACTCTTTGGTTTGAAGGCGGGTACTCAGTTCACTGAGTCACACCAGCCAGGACAAATCCTAATGGATGTTTTATTCAGATGACTAGAAATCTGAGAAGACAGCAGGTTATACACACTAAGAATCCATCTTACATTCAATTTCAAACCTACCCTTTATGTAAAAAGAAGAAAAGTGTAGGTAAGGAGTTTGGAATCCAGGAAAAAGGTCAATCAGATAAAAGCTGCAGCATTCTCACCCTGGCTGGTATAGCTCAGTGGATGGAGCACCAGTTTGCAAACCAAAGGGTCATAGGTTTGAGTTCCAGTCAGGGAACACCCCTAGGTTGTGGGCCAGGTCCCCAGTTGGGGGCACACAAGAGGGGGGCACACGAGAGGGAACCACACATTGATGTTTCTCTCCCTCCCTTCTCCTCTCTCTAAATATAAATGAAATCTTGGGGCAGGGGACCTGCAGCGTTCTTTGTTGACTGGTGATTCTTTATCTGTATCTTGGATGGTTTCAGTTCCTGAAACAATAGCTTTTTACATGCATCAATTACTTAAACTTATTAACTATTTTACAACTAAAATTTTTCAACTCTTCAGTTCTCCCACCAAAATAATAAGACTATAGAAAAATTTTTCTTATATCCTCTAATTTACGTTTTATAATATTTATCCATATAATTTTATGAATAAACAAATTATGCATATAACTTTCATCTATTTGTGGATAGACAAAAATAAATTAATACAAAAAATATAATAAAAACCCTGCTTTATGTTTTTCCATTTTTCCTAATTACAGAAATTTGTTAATTATATTTAGCTGGCCAAAAAATTGGGTTTTTTTGTTTTTTGTTTTTGTCTCCGTAAGATCACTTTAGTAACGCTTAGTCATTTATTATTAGCCATTTTATGGCTAATAATATAGCTATAATAAATGGCTATATTATTAGCCATTTTAATATTGAAGATGGAAGAATATAAGGAACATTTTTGGCACATTATGCTTTATTATTTCTGTTAGAATATATTGGGACATGGAGGACCTGAGCCACCACCTACGCTTGAACAAAGGAATGCATCACCGGCTACATATCGGACCACGAGACTTCCCCATTATCCGAAGCAACTGCGGTATGAGGCATAGCCGCCAACATCCTGCTAGAAACCAGTGGCTACTCACGGCCCCTCCCCTTTCTCTTGAGCTTTTTCCAGAAACAAGGCCCATAAATGTCCCGGACTTTCTGGCACCTGGCACGGAAGGAGCCATCCCTGATCAGAGAACATTCTCTTGCAAACACCTATACCCAGGGCACCTGGGGCAGGTGAGCAGGGTGACCCACCTCCCCTGGGGTCTGCTCCACATCCTTAAACACCCTTCTACCCTTCCACTTGTGGCTGTAGTCTGCTCATGCTCAGCCTGCCAGATCAGTGTCCTCAGTGTCTTGTGTCCTTATAAAAGCCCTTAATTGGAACTTTTTGGCTCCTGGTTCTTTCTTAGCCACCTCAGCTGCCTAACAATTTCAAGAAAGGTGAAAGCACAAATGAAATGCAAAATACTTGTGTAGTGTATGGAGAAGGTTCTGTGACTGATCAAATATGTCAAAAGTGGTTTGCGAATGTTTGTGGTGTTTTGTGCTGGAGAGTTCTAACTGAATGATGCTCCAAGGTTGGGTAGACCAGGTGAAGTCAACAGTGATCAAATCAAGACACTAATTGAGAATAATCAATGTTATACCATGCAGGGGAAAGCCGACATACTCAAAATATCCAAGTCAATAAAATTACCGAAGGAAATGAAAACGTGTCTTTTATTTTAAGGAAAAAACAAAATTTTGGCCAACCCAATATTTATCTTTTAGAACTTAAGTAATGTTAAAATTACTTAAAATATTAAAAAATTGGGGAAATTTTAAATTTTAGTAACCAAAATATTATTGTAAACAAAGCATATGTTTGAAAACAAGTCAAATGAGATCAAGTTCTTACTTAACGCTTAAATGCACTTCCCTCGCCATTGCCTCTTACTAGTTTTTAATGTGTTTATTGACAGTTAATGAAAATAAAACAGTATTTTGTGAGATATGTAGTTGTTTAGCAAGGATATAAATTAGTAACTCAAACATTTAACCATAAAATATTCTGTTAAAAGAATAGGTATGTTTCACTTAAAATTATTTTCTTATGAAAACATACAGTTTATCATCAGTCATTTGTTATGCCTATATATGTTCAATTAGATTTCAATTAGATTCTCTTTTTAGATATTAACAATTTTGATTGGCTATCTTCTATAGATATAGGAAAATTGAAAATTCTTAAAATCTGTTTCAACCACTGCCTAACAATTTCAGACCTCTTTTTAAAGTTAATTCTTTTATCAGACCTCTAATTAAACACCATGCCTATATTCATGACTGTGTAATAATCTTTACCATATCAACACAGATGTATATAATTATGTTATGCAATGCCTTATTTACATGTATATGTAATAGTGTAGAGGGAAGATTGGGGCCCTGGCGGTAAATGCCATTTAGACTCCGGCTGAGACAATAGCGGCTCCCCAGCTTTGCGGTGAAAGCAAATCCCTCCCGATAGAATCCCTCCCCCGAATCGCAAGCATAAAAGGATCGAGGGGTCGCGATTCAGGGCCCAGACTTTGTAAGGATACTCCGCTGGGCCTGCTTGCGTTAATAAAGTTTACCTTCCCCTCACTACTCCTGGTGTCGACTCAGTCCTTTCCTGATCTGCCGCAACAATAGGATAAGTTGCTTCTCCCTAGTCTTCACAATGTTCACTTTACCAGCACAAAAACTGTATTTAGGTTTAATTAAACCAGTAATTTTCAGACTTTAGTGGGCATCAGATCTCCGTAAGCGCTTGCAGATACATACACTGCCTGGTCCTTCTCCCAGAGTTCCAAGTTCCGTGAGTGCGCAGTGGCTCCTTAAAATGTTCATTTCCAGGTGATTCTGATGTTGTTGAGCTGCAGTCCCACTGTGAGAATCAAAGTATATTATTGTGCAATTAGATGTTTATAAGCATATTTTTACTGTACATTAAATTGCATATTTGCAATTTGTAGGCATCTACTTATTCTGAGGCAGTTATTGTTTTCCTTTATTAAGGATGAAGATTAAATTTTGGGTGGTTACATTTCATATTAACAAGATGTAGATCTTAAATCCATATTGATTTAATTTCCAATTTTTGAATATTTTTAACATCGAACAAATTTTTAAGTTTTTACTAATTGTTAGCTATTTTTTACAGTTATTATAGCTTCTCTCACATGAGCCATAAATTCATACACTTCTTACATAAACTACCTCAGCATTCTTCTGGAGTATTAGAGTTTTCATATCAGAGCGTCCCAGTGATTATATCCCACAAATGCACAAAAAAATTGGTACTGGGGGATAAAAACATCAATATTTATTCACATAATCTAATTGTTTATTCGATTCAAATATTTAACACTTCTTCATTCACATTTGATCAGTTTGTAAAACTGATATTTGCTTTTGCTTTCTATTAATTAAAAATGAAATTAGTTCTCAGTAGGAGTCCAATGCCAAATATCTGCTTTGATCCTTTAAAGGTAACTTGAACCATGAGTAGCCAAGTGTCCTTTTATCATAATGGTTCCTCAGCTTCTTGCTGTAATCAAGTCAGTTATTACAACTCTTAGAAGACAGTGTAATTCTAGAAACAATCTTTCTAATTTAAAATTTTTATTCATTTGAGAATTAATTCATTGACTTATCTAATATTCTTTACCTCTGCTATGTGCCATGAACTAAAAATAAAAAAAGGAAAAAAGAAACAGTCTCCTTTTCTGAAAGAGCTTATAAACTATGGAAAGAAAGACAAGAAATTATTCTACACTGCATAATAATACAAATACACAGGCTGAAACCCTAATATTCACAAAGCACCTCACTTTCAAGAATTACCAGGTTTTCTGCAGAATAAGCAGAGAGGGAAAGAAAAGGAATGTGAGCTAAGAATGGCTGATACCAGGAGGTCAGCTCTAGTTTGGATTTTTCCTGAGGGCAATGGTACGAAATTGAAAGGTTTTTGAATGTAAAGCAGCATTCTTTCCATAGAATCTTCCCACCCAACAGCTCCTTCTTAACTAAGTAGACAGTCAATGCCTGAGGCATATTCCCGAGTGAGACTATTGTGTCCTTTACAGAAGTCATTGTCATTGTCACCCTGGAGACTGCATACTACATGACTCTCAGGAAAACCAGAAGCACTTCCTTTAATCTCAAGGACTGAGACTAGTAACTTTCCTGGAACCTCTAAGCATATTTATTCATATATACCCAGGGAACCAAAAGCCCAGAATTTGTTTATAAAAAATTGTGTATTTATTCTTACATGTTTAAATTTCAGTCACCTTCCAAGTACTCTCCATTTAATGCAATGCACCTATTGAGACAGTTTTTCCCACTGCTGAAAACAGTTTTTGAACTCACCAATTTTGATGTCTTTTAGTGCTTCTACTGTCTTTTGTTTCACTTATTCCACATGGGCAAAACGTTTCCTTTTGAGGACTTTTTTCATCTGGGGAAACAAATGAAAAAAGTGACTTGGGGTGAGATAGGGTGAATAGGAAGGGGGGGTGGGGCGCAAGGGTCACACTATTTTTGGCCCAAAACTGCTGAACATTCAGCAAGGTGTGGACAGGTGCACTCATAAATCACCTATCATGAAATAGGCAAACACATTGAGAGAATCTTCAAAAAAATTCACTAAAGCTGAAACACCACCTCTTACAACACCACCAGCTGGTGCACTGATACAGATGGGTTCCTAGAACACTCACTGAGCAGGGGAAGCCTGTGCTAAAAAGGACCTGCCCTCCAGAAGATAATTCCAGATTTTTGTGGAGTTCCCTCTCGAATATACAACATTTACTTATTTTTTCTTTAATGTTAACACCCAAAAAGGCCTTTTCTCAGTGGAATGTACCTCATCATACCCTGAATGTCTCCAATGCAAGGCAGTCTCCATTTAAATTTCTGACCTTCCATATTTTCTGAAAGAGGAAAAATGGGTGTCCTGATAAAGATGGTGATTCTAACCAGAACTGAACTGTGGATGAAAAAGAGGCCACATACTAAACCTGTCAAGCTCAGGGGAAGTCCGCATGGCAGCCTTACAAACTCAGACTGTAAGTAACCATATACGATGTTCAGAAACAAACTCCTTCACTAAAAATGAGTCATGGAGTGTAGTCATGTTCTTGTCCCATATTGTTACCATATAATGGACCTGTTGTGGGGGAGTACCAGAACAACATTCCCCCTTCCCTGGGGTCCCTCGGTTCTATGTCCTTTGCCTGCCGCCCTTAAAATTATGGCTCTCAGTGGCAGAGTTTGGTGAAAAGGAATGGTACCATTTATTCAGAATTATACAAGTTTCGAATAATGGCTAAATGTCATTGTTAAAATCTCAAAATCCCTTTAAAACACACACCACCACACATTTCTGTCTT
Source organism: Pteronotus mesoamericanus (assembly GCF_021234165.1). Lineage (NCBI taxonomy): Eukaryota > Metazoa > Chordata > Mammalia > Chiroptera > Mormoopidae > Pteronotus > Pteronotus mesoamericanus. The sequence continues at coordinate 19,966,809 of NW_026555285.1, read as the reverse complement.
CCACTCCTTTGCCAGTCAGAACTGTCAGGGGTGCCGTCCTTCAGAAGAAAAAGAACAGAAGTCTGGGCCTCGGCTAGGCTGGCCCCTCCTGGTTCACAACACCATCCTCTGCATTGCCATGATCTCCAATTTCTAATTCTAGAACCACGTGGCAACCTTCTCATGGCCCACTAGCAAGACTCCTTTCCCCCTTTTTCTTCACGCATGGTCTTAGCATTGTTCCCCAAAGTCTGCGTCCCAATGTCTCTCTCGCAGGCCCTGTCTTCCCTTCCCAGTTACATCCTGCTTCCTATCCCTTCCCAGTTACATCCTGCTTCCTAAGCCATGTGCTTAAAAAGCCTGTAGCATGGCCGCGGGATGTAGGTTTTAAGCCCCTGCGCAAATCCTCCCCCTCAACCACTGGGGCGGGAGCATCTTCCCAGTTCCCCCTTGGGTTAAAGTTATACAAACCTTCCTGGTTAGCCTGTTGATATGCAAAATAACCATCTTTGCATATGAAGTATGAAGCCTTCCTCCTGTTATTGACGTGCAAAATAACTCCCAATGGTCCTCAGCCTGTTAATTGACATGCAAAGTGACCCTCAATGGCCCTGCTCCCTGTATCCCATCCCCCATGGCAGCCTGCCCGGGGTTGGGGGGTAGGTGAGAATATTCTATATTTTTCTTGAACACTCCAATTTCTGGACCCCTTTACAAATCCCTTTTGGGGGGGGGCCCTAGCTGTGTCCTGTTACAGTATCTTCCTAAAGATTGACAAAGGTCAATCTTTACCTTACCTGAACCCAATTATTGTCTTTTTGTATCTAAGATAACATATCTTTGGAATGTCTGAGTAAACTCTTTCTACAAATCCCTCAGGGCAAATCTCCTACCAGAGCATGACCATGGAATATTTTTGTTATCTTCCCCTCCCCCCACCCCCACACGCACCATCTCTGTAAGTGTTCATTAACTGTCTTATACCCACCAATGTAAAAGAAGTATTTGTCTCTTCATTTTACTCTTTATTCAGTCCCAGAGATTTCTCTACTTTGCTTTCTCTTGCCTCCTTCATATAACACTAATGGATTTCGTGTAACCATCCTCATCCTCCTCCTTTGATTGTAATGTATAAAATGAAGTACAAAATTGCCATTCTCTGGGACATTTTCTCAATTTACTGAGATTTTTCTTCCAGGCAATTGTCATCAATTTGGCTTAAAAGAAAAAAAAAAACTCAAAAATTCTTACCAGTTTGAACATCTTTTTATGTTCACAGAACTCACAAAGCAAGGCAGAAGCCACAATTAGAAAGGCACAAGAAATATTTAAATAAATCTAGATCCACAATTATGTTAATAGGGAAAAAATGTCCCAATATAGGATCAGAAAGGAAGGTTGGAGGCAATGTTTGAGTAATTCATTATGTCCACCAAATGTTGCTTCATTTATTTTTGGGCCGAGTGTACCAAAAAAAAACTGTTCATAATCAGAAAACCTTAGCGATTTTAAATTTCAAAATATTTTGACAAAGTTTTACATACCTTACCTGAAAATATTATATTTCTTTATTAAATTTATTTACCCCAAACATATGAGATCTTCTATATGTGTGGACCACAGCAAGCATTATGTTACAATATTTGTTGTTTGTTTCCTGTTTTTCTTTTTTTATAATATAATTTCAGTTCCCAATTGATTGCTAGTGAGCTGAGGAGGAATCAATTAGTTTAGAGATAAATAGGACCTATTTCATAATTCACTTTTCTTGCTTACCAAAATAAGGTTGTGTGTGGTTGTTATTTCCCTCTCTGTAAATTTTTTCAATTTTTAGCAAGATGCACCCTTAAAAAATACAAAATATAAAATATTAAAAGGTATGTTTTAGGCAGGAAATTCTTTAAATATCATATGATTGACAATTGAGTATAAAAAATTATAAAAATGTAAATCAACTCATTGAGTCTAGGGATTGAGAGCTTTTTTGTGTTTAGTCTGCTATTTCTTTTATACAGAGAGATATTTCATAAATTCTCATGTTACTTTGTTACGGAAAGCCAGACTCAAGACACGATTCAGGGAACGGAGTAAGCCTTTATTCACACGCGCGGGCTCAGAGGAGGCAGTCTCCAAATTCTGAGCCCCGAATCGGGGTTAGATAGGGGTTTATAAGCCCTAGCATTCCGGCAGGAAACGGATGGGCTTCCCAGGTGGGGGAAGGGATTAGCATTCAGGTGGGAGATTGATGAGATTGATGTGCTACCCAGGTGGGGGAAGGGATGTGAAAACGGGCTACAGGAACAGATAAGCAATGATTAACAGTTAACCTGGGAGGGGTCTCTGGCTAGGCTGCTCCTCCCAAGTCATCTTGCCCTTATCATTCCCCCCTTTGATGCTAGACGAGATTGGCCTGAGTCTTAGCATCATCACACAAGCCATGGTGGTCACTCTGTTGGGGTTGGGTCGGGAGTCTTTGGTATCGGTGATGCTGGAGGAGCAGCACTCGAGCAGCGGCTCGTCTGGTGACTGCGGTCTCTAGGTTATTAATGAGGGTGCGCAGCAGCCAGGGTCCTAGACTTATTCCTAAGAGGAGTAATATCAGGGGGCCTAGGAATGGAGCCAGCCAGCGGAGCCAGATTTGGGTATCTAAGCTCCATGTCCCTTGCCTGACTCTCGGTAGCGCTTCGCACCATCTTTCAGCTCCTTAACCTTCTGGGTTAAGATTCCAGCCTAGGAATAGGCAAGTCCCCCCTTTTTCTGCTGTGAGGAGATCTAGGGCTCGCCTCTTCTGCAGGGATCATGCCTTGGTTGCCGACTAAGATGGTTGGTCACTACTCTGGGGTAGGATCAGGTCTCTGGTTCCTTGGGTAGACGGCCCACTGTCCTTCAGTTCTCTTCAGCCGGACTGTGGGGGCTCCCTTCGAGGTGGAGGTTCGGTGGCTCCGAAGTCCTGGCTCGTCTGGATCTGCTGCTGCCTTGGCCCGAGTGTAGTGGATCCAGGGGGTTATTCCTGTAACTTTAAGGGCAGTAGGGGTGGTTAATAGTACTAGATGTGGGCCCGTCCAAATGGGTTGGAGTGGTTCCTTTTTCCAATCCTTTACCCATACATACTGGCCTGGACGGAAGGGGTGTGCTGGCCTCCCTCGGGGTTTGGGTTCCTGGCCCAATTGGGCCCCGTAGATCCTGTCTAGGGTCTTACCCAACTGTTGTAAGTACTGGGTCTGCTGTAACTCCCCCTTCTGTCAAAGGTCATTGGGACTTCCTATTCTAGTTATAGGTGGGGGTCTTCCAAAAACTAACTCATAGGGAGTATACCCCGAGGGGTTCGGGGCATTCCTAACCCGTAGCAGGGCTAGTGGTAACAGGTCTGTCCATGGCAGGCCGGTTTCTTGATGGAACTTAGCTAGGGTTTCCTTGAGAGTTCGGTTCATTCGTTCCACTTTACCAGAGCTTTGGGGCCGATAGGCCGTGTGTAGCTTCCAGTCGATGCGCAGGAGCCGGGCGACCTCCTGAACCACCTGGGCGATGAACGCCGGGCCATTGTCACTACCAATGGTGAATGGGAGCCCATATCTGGGTATAATTTCCCTGAGTAGGATTCGGGTTACTTCCCGAGCTTTCTCAGTTTTGGTGGGGAAGGCTTCTACCCAACCCGAAAAGGTGCAGATCAGGACCAGGAGATACTTAAATCCTCGGCTGGTCTTGACTTCTGTAAAGTCAATCTGGAGGTCCTCGAAGGGCTGGGACCCCTTGTGTTGGACTCCCAGTGGAGCCCCTTGATGCGGGGCTGCATTGTTCCTTGCGCAGGTAACGCATTGAGCCGAGGCTGTTGAGCACAGCGTTGACAGGTTGGGGAAATAGAAATACCTTTTGAGCAAGTTTTCCAGGGAGGTCTTACCCAGGTGGGTCAGATGGTGGCAGTTTCTGACTAAATTGCTGGCCTGGCTCTGGGGCACATATACGCGCCCATCAGGTAACCTCCAAGTTCCCTCAGGGGTTTCTTGTCCTCCGGCCTGTTGGGCCCATTTCATTTCTGCTGGCTCATAGTCCCGACGGTTAATGGGGTTCCCCAGCAGGGGTCCGAGAAGGGAGGGCTGTACTTCTGCCATCTCACCACATACTGCGGCAGCCTTTGCTGTCGAGTCCGCCTTCTGGTTCCCGCGGGCCGGTATGGTGTCTTGTTTGGAATGGCCTTTGCAGTGGATGACGGACACCGCAGTTGGGGCCCACACTGCTTCGAGGAGACGCAGGATTTCTGTCTTGTTTTTAATTTCCTTTCCTTCTGCTGTCAGCAGCCCGCGTTCTCGGTAGATGGCCCCGTGGAAGTGCAGGGTGGCGTAGGCGTACTTGGAGTCAGTGTAGATATTGACTTTCCGGTCCCGGGCCAACTCCAGTGCTCTTATTAAGGCCCAGAGTTCCGCTCTCTGGGCCGACCATCCAGAGGGCAAGGCTTTGGCTTCTACCACCTGGTCAAGCGTGGTTACTGCGTACCCTGCCACTCGGACCCCTTCTCTCATATAACTGCTGCCATCTGTGAAATAGGTCACGTCAGCATTGGGCAGAGGCTGGTCCCGCAGGTCCGGTCGGCTGGCATAGACCTCCTCAGTAACCTCTAGGCAGCAGTGGTCTGGGTCCCCTAGTTCGGTCGGCAGGAAGGTTGCAGGGTTTAATCTTTTTACAGTCTTTACCTGGACCCGAGGATTCTCTTGGAGTATGCCCTGATATTGTGTCAGTCTGGGGTTGGACAGCCATCAGTGCCCCTGTCCTGCCAGGAGGCTATGGATGCTATGGGGAACGAATAGAGTGGTCTCCTGCCCCAAAGTCAATTTGTCCGCTTCTTGTAGCAGGGATACCGCGGCTGCAACTGCCCTCAAGCAAGGGGGCCACCCGGCCGCGACGTTATCCAGTTGCTTAGACAGGTAAGCCACTGGGCGCTCCCAAGGTCCGGCTGATTGAGTTAAGACCCCCAGAGCAACCTTGTCCTTCTCATGCACATGTAGATAGAAGGGCCGGCTGGGGTCTGGTAGGCCCAGAGCTGGGGCTTTACTAAGGAGGTCCTTTATTTGAGCAAAGGCCTGTTCCTGTTCTTTTCCCCATGCCAGGGGTAAGGTGTCTGGCCCACGCAGGGCCTGGTAGAGTGGCCTTGCTCTGGCTGCGAACCCCGGGATCCAAATTCTGCAAAAGCCGGCTGCTCCCAGGAACTCACATAATTGTCTTTGTCCGCTCGGGGCCGGGAAGCGGGTAATGACCATTTTCCGGTCTGTATTTAGGGATCTTTTGCCTTGGGAAATTAGGAACCCTAAATATTTGACTTCTTGTTGGCAGATTTGTGCCTTTTTCCATGAGACTCGGTACCCTTGTTGGGTTAGCAGTTTTAGGAGCGCTCTTGTCCCCTCTAGGCATCGGCTCTGGTCAGGGGCAGCTAAGAGGAGGTCATCAACATATTGGAGTAGAGTTAAATCCTTTCCCTCGTCTGAGAAAGATTGCAGGTCCCGGGCTAGCGCTTCGCCGAATAACGTGGGGGAGTTCTTAAATCCCTGTGGCAACCGGGTCCATGTCAACTGTGTCTTTACCGCCGTATGTGGGTCTTCCCATTCAAAGGCAAAGATAGGTTGGCTGGCTGGAGCTACCAGGATGCAGAAGAAGGCATCCTTTAAATCTAGACATGTGTACCAGGCGGCGGTTGGCAGGAGTCGGCTCAGTAGGGTGTATGGGTTCGCGACTACCGGGTGCAGTGTGACGACGGCTTTGTTTACCACCCGGAGGTCCTGCACTGAACGGTACCCTGTTCCCTCAGGTTTCTTGATTGGCAGGAGCGGGGTATTCCACGTTGATTGACAGGGGACCAATATACCCTCTTGGAGGTGCTTTCGGATGACCTCCGATATTCCTAGGCGGGCCTCCCTTGAGATAGGGTACTGTCGCTGGCGGCACGGTTTAGCCCCCGGTTTGAGTTCAGTTATTACTGGGACCTGGTTTCTGGCTAGTCCAGGGGGATTGTCCTTGGCCCAGACCGTGGGGAATTCCTGCAGCAGGTTGTCTCTAGCCTCAGGTCTGGGGCCATGGTCACCAGATTCCCCAGAATACAACTGGTATTCTTCCTCTCGTGGCAAAATGAGGGCCATGAGCCTAGGGCCGTCCACTTGCAGCGAGGCCTCCCCTGACTGCTGGAAGGTGATTCGAGCTCCCAGCTTCGATAAGAGGTCTCGCCCTAACAGTGGGACAGGGCATTCAGGTAGGTATAAGAACTCATGTACCCCCTGGAGGATGGCTTCCCTGTACCGGTCCAGGGCTGCTCTTCCCTGTTCGGTGTTGTGATCCCAGTCAGGTTGGGTCTCTGGGGCTGCCACCCGAGCGTACTGAGCTGGGTCTATTGTGCCCACTGGAGCATTGGCTTCTAGATATCTCTGGGCCTCCTGGAAGACTCTGCGCCTCTCTTCCGTATTAAAAAGGGTTAGGAGCAATTGGCGGCAATCATGCCACGTTGGCCGGTGAGTTTGCATAATGGACTCCATTAGGTCTACGAGTGCCTGGGGCTTCTCCGAATATGAGGGTGTGTGGTGTTTCCAGTTCAAGAGGTCAGTCATGGTAAAGGGCTGATAGTAAAAGACGACCGGTCCCGGGTATAAGGTCCCATCAGGCCCCGTTCGTGGCGGGCCCTGGGTCTCCCGCAGTGGCATCTGGAGGGACTGGTGGTGTCTTAAGCGGGAGGCGATAGGAGATTCTGGGGGCGCTGCTGCCTCGGGCTGCGGGGGCGAGACTGAAGGGGGCGGTGTTTCAGGCGCCTCTGCCTGACCTCCCAAGTTCCTAGCTGGTAAGGGGGGAGGCTGCACCGGGGGGTCTTCCTCTGGCGGGCCTTGATAGATAGGGGGTCTCGCCACTGATTTGGCAACTAGGATGCGGGTTACATCCCTTTCCTTTGATCGGGAGCAACAGTTCCGGGCTCCCCTGGCTTGCCATCCCGTAGCGCGCCTAGGTGACGAGGTTTGACCCCCGCACACTTCTGGAGCCAGTCGGGCATCTCTTGCGCTAGCTCCTGCCACTTTTCTATGTAGAGGAATTGGTTTGGGTGTCCTGGACTTCCTGTGACTATGAGATGGACAGCCCTAATTATGTCTAGGTCAAGGGTTCCTTCAGGAGGCCAGCCTACCCCAAACGTGGGCCACTCAGCGGAACAGAAAATTTCTAATTGCCCTGGATCCATATCAGGCTGCTGGCCCCGGAACCGGTCGAAATTCCTTAACATGCAATCTAAGACAGTAGACTGTCTGGCCCCCATGATCCCTCCCGAAACGGCGCAGACAAACGGGGGCAGCAGGGATACTTTCACTTTCGCCCGCCTGGCCTCTCCTCTCGCGAGGGACTTGGGTCTGTCTTAGCTAAGGCTGCCCGAGTAGAGTCCGGGTTAGCTTCCCAGCCGTTATGCCGTATGACAGACCGAGGACCCGCAGGTTAGGGCTCACTCAGACTCCGTAGGCTCGGGGGAACACCGCTGGCCTGTGGAGCCACACAGTCAGTCACTCACTCAATCACACAGAGGTTAACACTTTCCCTCCCGACAGGGAAACCATGCCAGAGGCCGGTCGGCCTGAGAGGTGATCAGCCTCCCCTTCCACCACTTATAGGTGGGTCTGATTCGGGTCTGGTCCCCGGGGCACTTACCAGTCTGGCGCCTTCAGGTAGGCTTGGGTCCACTCCCCGAGTGCCCGGGTTATGGAACGGCCCGAGGTCGGGGCCAAGGGGAGCCCAGCCCCTCGGGACCCGAAATCACCGGGGCACGTGCTTCCCTCTGGAGTCCGGGCTCACCCGGCCGACCCCAGCCGTCTTCACCGGAGGCAAACGGCCTGCTCGTGTGAGTCGTTTCCCGGTCAGGGAACCAAATGTTACGGAAAGCCAGACTCAAGACACGATTCAGGGAACGGAGTAAGCCTTTATTCACACGCGCGGGCTCAGAGGAGGCAGTCTCCAAATTCTGAGCCCCGAATCGGGGTTAGATAGGGGTTTATAAGCCCTAGCATTCCGGCAGGAAACGGATGGGCTTCCCAGGTGGGGGAAGGGATTAGCATTCAGGTGGGAGATTGATGAGATTGATGTGCTACCCAGGTGGGGGAAGGGATGTGAAAACGGGCTACAGGAACAGATAAGCAATGATTAACAGTTAACCTGGGAGGGGTCTCTGGCTAGGCTGCTCCTCCCAAGTCATCTTGCCCTTATCAACTTGACCAAAGTGGTTTGTTTCCTGTGCCTATCAAAGCCCGATACATAGGAATAGGAGTTTGTAGCAAAAATAGTTTAAGGGTTTATTTTTAGAAAGTGGCTCTGAGACACAAGTCAACTAGTGCTCAAACATCTGGTTCCCTGATGGCTTTGGGGGGATGGGTTATGTGGGGGACAGAGAATTAATCATGATGACTAAGGGAGTTAGGGCATGGTCAGGGTGTTAGTCATTACTGGTTGGTTGTCACTGTGGTAGGGAGTAGTTGATCCTTGCCGCTGGTCCTGATGTCAGCCCTGGCATCACTTCCTCTGGTTTCACTGCTTTTCTTGGTCTGGAGGTGAAACACACCTGAGATCTAGATGTTATCTCTAGTTTGACCAAATCTCTGTCCCTGAGGGCCTCAACAGGAGGCTTTGTTACTCGGATTATTTGAAACTGATTAAAACCTCATTGTCTTGAGGGCTTAATGATTAAAGGAGCAGACATGCAAGGGAGGAGGAGGCAGGTGACCCAGGGTTCTGGATGAGGCCATTTTGAAACAAAAGGAAAGAAAAGAGAAAGATCATATTAAAGAAATGAAGTTCCAACATGGTTAGATTCACAAAGAATAGGAATACTTTCGCTATTTTTCCTGTCTTATAAACTTTCTCTTATGTTCTATGATTGTTGTTGTATAATAAAAATAAGGTCAAAAAAATCAAGTGTTATTTTAGTGTTGAATTTGATATCTGTTGCTATAAATAGAATGTTTTATTTCATTTCTCAAAACAGAGATAAAGGTTTTCCTGACAAAAACTTTTCCTTTTCAACCAGAACCTACTCTATCATATTTATATTTTCTAACTCTAAAATCTGTACACTATTATTATTTTATTCCCCCAGTAAACATTAGAATACCAGGAAGCCCAAAATACTTCTATCATTCTCAGTTGTTAGGGTGGTCATTGAAGCAGGCCATGAAAGAATTCACAAAGGAAAAAATGCAGAGGGCAAAGTTTTATTCACTTCCCAAGGGTGGAAAGGAGCTACGCATGGAGACATTCACCGCCACTGAAAGGTTGGGACTGTGAGTTTTTTTTGGATTATAAAGAGTGGGAGGTGTTGTGTGGCTGCTGGGGTGTTCCGGGTGTTACAAGGTAGAAGGTTTCAGTTGGTTTTGTGTAAGCTGCAGTTTTCTCCAATGTTATCTTTTGCCTGCTGCTTGGGAGGTGGTTAGTCAAGTTCTGCTCTTTCTTTTCCAGCAATTTTCTAGTCCTGGGGACATAAGCTCAAAAGAGTAAAATAGCAATTACATTTAATAAGGTCAAAGGTCTTCCTGGAAAATGGCTCCAAAACAGCAAATGGCACAAGCTTCATCCTTTCATTAGTGATGAAAGAAAAACATCTGCATTCGTTTTGATTTCTGTGAATACAGAAAAGTAAAAAAAAAAAAAAAAAAAAAATTACACCACAAAACCAACAACAAAAATCCAATATTTAGCAAAATTTCTCTTTTAAATTTTTATTTTTATTGACTTCTAGAGAAAAGGAGGAAGGGAAGAGGGACAATATTGATTTGGTGTTCCACATCCTGGAATCAAACACACAACCTTCATATTTCAGAACAATAACTGTGCAACCTTCATGTTTCTGGATGATGTTCTAACCAACAGAGCTACTCAGCCAGGGCACAAAATTTATTTTTCCAGAATAAAATATATCAGTATTGACCTTAACATTTTTTAAATGCCTATAAAATCTAAAAGAAAGTTTATTCTTTTTAATCCCTGAAAATAGACAGTACTGGTGTTCTACATCATTTCACACACAAACTGACAGAATATTATATATTTGCACACACATATACATGTTTGCAAAAAGAAAAGTGGTAATGGGTTTAGTACTAAACCATGTAATTATCTTTAAATGGAAATATTTGTATGTTGGGAGACAATTTTTCATGGCCTTTGTTGCATGACTATTATGAGCATTTCAAGAATGAGTGTATAGAGAACAGCACTGAAACATAGATATACATTTCTTTCTCTTCAGAGAAAGGGCTGGATATCTTTCATAAACAGATAAACTGAACTAATAAGCAAAATAGAGACAGTGTCATAGATAAGAGGCTGACAGCTCCAGAGAGGGGATGGAGGAGATGAAGAGTTCAAGTGAAAAAAAGAAAAAAGAGAAAGAACTCTTGGGCTCAGACAACAGTGTGGTGATTGCTGAGGCAGGTTGGTGGGAGGAGGTGGAGGAGGGTAAAGCGGGGATAAATGGTAATAAAAATTTTCAATAATAATACAGTCTCTGTGTAGGACCAAGTTTGGGTCAGTATACCAACATCCTGCTTAGAAAAATGAGTTTTTCTGGCTTAGGGTTTCTTAACTTTGACATGAATTCATAGTGTACATGCGGCATCTACCTGGGCCACTCCACATCCCCTCTGTAAGTAAGACTTGGGGATCAAAGAGAACTGATGCAAACATACAGTATATCCTATATCTCATACCATAGGCAATTAAAGCATTACTCTGACCTGGGGATCTCAGCTCTTTGCCATAATACATAACAGATTGGAAGGCAAACTTGTCACGTTGCAAATAGGCTAAAATCTCTGATTTTTTACAGTTCTTAACACCTTACTACATGTAAAACTACAGAAGAAAAATATACACAATGACATACAAGCCCTGTCCAGAAAGTACCAGCCATGAAATTTGAAAAATAGAGACATTTATTGAAGATAATACAAGATACAAGGAATATTGTGCACAGGACAAAGATGCCTCAGTCCAAAGTAGGCACCTAGGGACCTAACACAGTTTTCCCAATTGCCATCAGCTGTCCCATAGTATTTTCCTGAATCTCACTGATGGTCTGAAATCTCTTCCCTTTCAAAGGTGATTTTAGTTTTGGGAAAAACCAGAAGTCACAGGATACCAAATCTGGGCTGTTGAAGGGCTGAAGCAATGGGTGATTGGAGCTTTGCCAAAAAAAATCAAAAGATGTGATGCATGAGTGGGTGAATTGTCTTGATGAAGCTGCCAGTCACCAGTTGCCCATAGCTGTGGCCTTCTGAATCATTGAAATAGTTTCCACTGAGGAATGTTCAAGCTTAATGCAAAATTTGGTGCAGATTTGTTGTTCACTCATTCAATCATTTTGAATGTGGCAGCCACACAGTATATATGCTCACTCAATGGCATCTACTGCCCCCATTGACTAGAACAGTGAAGCTGTCATTGTTCATGCTTTTCCATTCAGTCCACTCTTCTTGACTGCCAGGTTGCATTGTTATTGTGCAAACTGTTCTCATTATATTAACAATGGTTGGACTTTTTCTGGACAGACCTCTCATATATCTTCTGAATTTTTCTATTGCTGATATATAATTACGTGAATAAAAACATACTTTGTAAATGTATAGTATGATGAATTTTGATTAATGTTTATCTATCATGTACCCAAAAGATATATCCAAGTTCCATCATTTCAGCATTTTCACTTATATCCTTTTCAACCAGCTTCCACTGTGAGCCTTTCTAGGCAATGATTGTTTCTTATTTCTTTTTTTTCTTTTTCTTTTTTATATATTTGTCTCTGCCTTCCCCCCACCACTTTTCCCCTGTCCCCTACCCCCACTCCCTCCCTCAATCCTTTCCCACTTTGGTTTTGTCCACGAGTCCTTGCTGTATGTTCCTTGACTTTCCCCTTCCCTTCCTTTTCCCCCGCCCACCCCTCCCTCCTTCCCTCTTGTCTCTGTTGTTTCTTATCTCTATCCCAATAAATTAGTTTGTCTGTTCTTGAATTTCATTTGAAATAAATCATTTTGTATAGGTTCTTTGTGTCTTCTTTTTCTCTAAATAATGTTCCTGAAACTCATCATGTTGCTGTATAATTATATATTTTTAAAAAATTATTTCTGAATAAAATTTCATTGGATTTATAAGCACAATTTGTCACCTGTTCTCTTGATAAACATTTCTATTGTTTCTAGGTTTTGGTTCTTATGAATAAAACTACATTAATGTTTTGTGTGTCTCCTTGTGAATATATGTTGGGTAAATACCTACAAGTAGGATGAATAGATCTTATGGAGTAATATAAAATAGGAATACAGGGGGACCCCCTTAAACTGGAATTATCTTTGGAGGGTACATCCCTTGTAGTACAGGCTATCCCCACTAGGTGAGTGTTCTAAGAATCCCTCTGTATCACAGTACCACCTGGCGTTGTTGTGAGAGGCTGCAATTAGCTTCAGTGAATTTGTTTGTTTGCCCTTTTCATGATGGGTGATTTATGAATGCACCTGCCTACATCAACTGAGTGTTCAGCAGTTCTTGACCAAAAACAGCATGACCCAAATCCCCCATCCTCCACACTCACCCGATCTTGCCCTCAATGACTTTTTTTGTTCCTCCTGATGAAAAGAGTTTTCAAAGGGAAACATTTTGCTGATGTGGAAGAGGAGAAGCAAAAAAAAAAAAAAAAAATGGCAGAAGCATTAAAAAATATGAAAATAAATGAGTTCAAAAACTGTTCTGAGCAGTAGAAAAAAGGTCTTGGTAAGTATATTACATCAAATGGAGAGTACTTTGATGGTGACTGAAGTTTAAACATGTAAGAATAAATACACAATTTTTTAAGTTAATTCTGTTTTTGGGGGGGGTTCCTCCTTGTATGACAAGCATATACTTACCTTTTTAAGAAATTATTAATTAGATTGCCAAAGTGGCTCTACCATTTTATACTCCTACCAGCAAAATATGAGCATTTCATATATTCTTTATACTCTCTAACACTCTAGTGGTTGTAAAGTGATATCTCATGGTGGTTTTAATTTGCATTTCCTTGATGAGAAATGATGTTAAATAACTTTCCATGTGCATATTGGCTATTGGCATATGCTCTCTTGTGAATTTTCTGACTACATTTTGCTTCTGTAAGTGTGCTATTTATCTTTCTAGAGCTTTGTAGAAATATTTTATATATCTTTTTTACACACATGTATACGCTTATACTTTCTTATAAACTGTATAAATGTATTAAATATTTTCAGTCTGTAGTTTTCATTATTTTTGCCTTAGCAATGAATCCTGATAAATGGTTTTTAATTTTTATGAAGTTCTATTTATCTTTTTTAATAATTTTTCAATAATTATATCATGGGTGTTTAATCTGTGGAGAGAAAAGGGTCATATACTAAACTTGACAAACACAGGGGTGGCTTGCTTGACAGTGTAGGGGGAAGAAAAACCAGAAAGCCCGACGCTATTAACCCGCTCTGCTCTCGCGTCTGTAAATTTGTTAGCCCAGGAACCGCCTCCAGGGGCAATGAGCCCGCCCCCGCCCCGCCCCCCGCCCCCGGCGCCCCCTGCGATAAGCTCTCAGACAAAGGGCCGACCGTTACAATCTACTTCCGCATTCCGATCCTTTTCCCGCCCAACGCTAAGGCTTATAAACCCGGGCCCGACCCCAGCTCGGGGCTCAGAATTTGGAGACGGCCTCCTCTGAGCCCGCGCGCCTGAAGAAAGGCTTACTCCGTTCCCTGAACCGTGTCTGAGTCTAGTTTCCTGTAACCACAGCTTTACCAACTCAGAGACCTAAAGTAACCAACAGGATGGCCTGAAATTAACACCTTCTAACAAAAAGCAGGCCATGTCAGGGAGTCATGCCCTGGGCCAGTATTTTTCTTGACAAGAGTCAATCTTTACATTACCTTAGCCAGTCCTATTGTCTTTTTGCACCTATACTAACATACGTTTGGAGCATGAGAGTACTTTCCTGTTTCCAGGCCTCTCAGAGCAGTCTCCCACCACAATACCAAATCACAGAGCCCCGCATTGTTATCATTATTGTGGTGATTGTTAACGATCTTCTACCCACCTGTATAAATGAAGTATGTGTTTAATTTTTTTTTTTTACTTCAATCCCAGCGATGTCCTCATTTTACTTTTTCCCATCTACCTAATCTATCACCAATGAATTTCATGTAACCCCCTTATACCTCCTCCTTTGATTGCAATGTATAAAATAAGGTTCACAACCACCACTTTCAAGAGCATTTTCTAAATCTCTTGATTTTCTGATTCCCTGCAACTGTCATCAGTTTGGCCAAAATAAATTCATCAAAAATTTGTACAGGTTTGAATGTTTCTTGTATTGACAAATCCATTCTGAACTAAATTATTCTGTGGTTCAAGATAAGGCTTATAGGTATCATTATGAGGTATTCTTTTTCTTTACATACATTGTTTTTATTAAATGACATCCCACTGTTCTGACATTTTTATTGATGACTTGTCATTTGCAATTAAATTGCATTGGTACAATTCAACTGTCCATGTTTGTCAGCATCTTATTATAGTTTTATGCCTGTAATATCCCATAAGTTAAAAATAGTTGCACTATCAAATGAAAATGGAGGTTCATCCTCCTGTTGCCACAAAAGCCAAACTCGTGAAGCAGATGCTGGTGTTATGGAATGTGGACCCATTTTGAGGGGGAACCCCAGATGCTATTACCGGAACAACTCCGGGGTCGTTCCCCAGGGTCCTTCGGTTGTAGGTCCTTTGCCCGTCGTCCTTGAAATTATGTCTCAATGGCAGAATTTGGCGAGAAGGAAAGGAAGTATTTATTGAAAAGTTATGCAGGTTTTCCCCTAGCAGGTGTGGCTCAGTGGATTGAATGCCGGCCTGTGAACCAAAAAGTCACCGGTTTGATTCCTGGTGTGGGGCCCATGCCTGGGTTGGAGGCCAGATCCCCAGCAGGGGACACGTGAAACACGTGAAATACAACCACACACTGATCTTTCTCTTCCTCTCTGAAAATAAATAAAATCTTTTAAAAATAAGTTATACAGGTTTTGATTGATAGCTAAATGTCACACTTAAATCTCAAAATCCCTTTAGAACACCCACCAACACACACAGTCCTGCCTTCCCCCATTTTTTCCCAGTCAGGCCGTTCAGACCAGTCAAGGGTACTGTTCTTCAGAAGAAAAGAAGTCTGGAGATCAGCTATGCAGGACTCTTGCTGTTCCCAGCACCATCTGATGCCTTGCCGTGATCTCCATTTCTTAATTCAGAACCGCATGGTACCTTCTCATGGCCCACTAATAAGAGTCCTTTCTCCCCTTTTCTTCCAGCGTGGTCTTCACATTGTTCCCTCCAGTGTGGAGCAAACCATCTACGAGCTCTCATACAGACACGCTGTAACCAGGGGGAGCCACCAGCATGGCTGCTACATCTTGCTTTCCTGTTTCTAAGCCATGTGGTCAAAGGACCCCCCCAGCCCCGCCCACTGCGCTCCCCAAACCGCATGGTCAAAAGACTCTAGCATGGTTTCCAACCCAGGCGGAATCCTATCCCACAACCCCAATTCAGACTCCTTCAGCAGGCGCTGCAACAGGGGAGCTGCTCTGCCCAGTGACATCCTGGGTTTAAGTTACACAAATTTCTTGGTTAGCCTTGTTGATACGCAAAATAACCATCTTTGCAAATGAGGTATGAAGCTATCCTGTTACTGACATGCAAAGTAACTCTCACTGGCCCAGCTCCATGTCCAGGTATGAAGCTGGCCTGTTGATATTCAAAGTGACTCCCAATGGCCCTCAGCCTGTTAATGACATGCAAAATGACTTTCGATGGCCCTGCTCTTTGTCTCCTAACCCCCACGGCAGTCCGCCTTGGGGGGGAGGGTATTTTTCTTGGACACCCCAATTTCTGGACCCCATTACAAATCTCCTTTGGGGGGCCCTAGGTGCACCTTGTTACACTGGTGCAAAAGGAAAGATGTTTTATTCAAGTGCAGGGCAACGTGGGAAATGACAGACTCATGTCTCAAGGACCATCTCCTCTTTCAGCCATGGAAGAAGCCTAACCATGACCTCAGCAATGCCAAGAAAAAAGCAAGTCTCCAGAGCTCCTGCTCCACTGTAAAATATAGTCCTTTGGAGATTGCAAGCAGCTGCTAAGTGGTCTTGTAACCAGGCAGCCCGGGATCTGGCAGCTTGCCACTTTGCATAAGCATAACACGAATATTTGTGTAGAAGGAAATACATTTTTATTTTCGGGGTACTCAACTGAGATGGCAAGAGAGCATGTGAACACATGGTTGAGAGCATCACCAGGTGGTCTAGAGAGAAAGGGAAAGAAAGAGAGAGAGAGGCTCTCATCTGGAGGCAATAGGCCATGTGGCTACTAAGGCCACGTGGCCATGGAGAGAACAGGCCAGTGCACCATGTGAGGGCAGGTCAGGAGCAAGTGAGCGAGCTTCTTGGTTCCCCTGGGATTATATTAGCTTGGGTGTGGTACAGACCAGGTGCTTCCTCTAAATGAGTAAAGTTCTTCCCAGACCTTCGAGTGCTTTGGGTGAGTCCACCTCCCAACTAATCCTTTCTTTCCCCAGGCTAGACTAGCAGGCTTCTTTGGTCCAGCACCTGCACCATTATGTCTCCTAAGGCACTGGCCCCTCCTTCCCCTGGTCCCACTCCCAATCTGGTAGCAAAGTCAGGGGGAGGGGGGAGGGATTTTTTTTCCTATCTAATTACCTTGCTAGCTTTTTGTACACTCAGTATAAGAACCTCCCCTGCTGCCATCTCAGCTGATGGGAGAGACACCCTGGCGCTCTGACTGATGGTTTTACTACAACAAACAGTATATGTGATATTTGTTGGTGTTTATAATTTTGGTCATGAATTCAGTTATGAATTTACTTGCGCTGGAATATAATATTTATATATCAACCCAGAAGCCATTTCTGCAGGGCATAATCAACTTTTCAAATAAAATTTTAGTTTTGATCTAAAATACCTTGTTCAGGTTGTACCTTGATTGCCTCAAAATGTAAAGGATATTTTAGAAAAACAGGGTATAGATAACTTTAAACAGATATCAATACAGACCAGAGGTCATTTTATATAAGTAATTATCATTAAAGCTTATATTGATTGGTTAATTTCTGCATCTCTTTTTTTGAATCAAATATGCATATGTTCAAAGTAATCTTCAATAAAAAAATACTATTTATATACACATGTTGAAGAGAAAAGACCATTGAAATTGTAATTTAATAAGCTTATGTAAAACAAATATATTTACCAGTTGAAAAGCAATTTATAATACTTCCAAAAACTATATGAAGCTTTTTAAGCTCATTTTAATACAGCATAGTAATGATTCCTAAATGAAACCTTTGGGTAAAAGATATTTTTAATTCTGTTTTTTTAAACTATTCAAAATTTTCTTATATGATTTACAAATTCTAGAAATATTATGATGCTACCAAGTTAATTCATAGTTCAATGTTTAAAGTCCCTCTAAATGATTGTATTAGATGTTATGCATCTCTGAAAGAACATTTCCATTACATTTTAGTAATTCACAGAATACCACAGGAGATGATAATAGACATGGAGGCCAAAATTAACATTAATGAACTTTCTACATTTACTAGACAATTTGGGAAGAGTTTTGCATGGTAAGCAAGAGAGTGGAAATACAACTTTAATTGGCTTTAATTAAAGATGCATAATTAATTCTCTTCATACCGTGCTAAAAAGCCCAGTGTCTGTTCTTTTAACTGGACTCTGCATATGAAGATGAAAAAATTGTATTACCATGATAATGTTTATCAAAATAAACTTTAAAATATAAAATACTTTTCGTAAAATAATCATGATTATTTTATATTGATCTATGAATTATTTTCCTTTCATATAAGACTAACAAATTGATATTTAAAGGTATTTGTTAAAAGGATGATTGTATAAACTCTCCTTATATAAACTAGGAGTTTTAAAAGGTACTTACTATAAAAGCATAATATAGTACAACTTATAATGGATAAAGTGAAATTGAGAATTGAGGTTAAACTTTTTAAAAAGTATTAAAATAAATCTATGAAAGATATTAGGGAGAGTTTTAAAGTCATGTAAATTACCTTAGGATTATTGGCAATTCTGAATAAAATAATAATTAGAATCCCTTATTTTGTTATCCCTCCAAAATGCTAAATTATAAAATTTTATAATACTGTCATAATGGTGTGAGAGAAATTATGAATGAAGAAAAGAAAGCATGATTATGAAAAGTAAAAATAAAAACAAAACATGATCTTGCAAATATGAAACCCTTTTAATTTTATTTAAAACCCCATTAAATGCATTTCTTAAAAAAAATAAGGGACTTGATTATTATAAGATCAAGTACTGTGTAATTCTCTCATTGAATCTAATGTGGCAAGGGATTATTAAGGGTCATGCCTTGAATATTATTAATCTGGGAATCAATTTTTGAATGCTCTTGTTGATGCCTACAGACAAGTCTATGGCGAAATGAAGAGTAGGGTTATCGATCTTTTTCCCATAAGGCTAATTATAATGAAAATATTTGTGTTTGTGTTAAAACAATTATATATGTCTTATTTTTAAAATAACAAAAATCATCAGTACTTTGCCATTAGATCTCCTTGAGTTTTAAAAATAGTTAAATCACTGAAAGCATAAATAGAGTTTGTATTCATACTGTATGTTTCTATCAATATATCCTGAGTTTTACCACTTAACATATAATGCAATTTACCAGTGCAGTAATCTAAAGGGTTGAAAACCAATCAAGTATGTTTTGAGACAATATAGACATTTTTTTTTGCTTTTATATTTATTATATATTTTATACTTCACTTTTTGTTTTTTTAAATTAATTTATTTTTTCAAATACATTTATCTCTGCCTTCCCCCCACCACTTTCCCTTCCCCACTTTCCCCCTCTCCCTCTCTCAATCCTTCCCCACTTTGGCTTTGTCCATGAGTCCTTGCTATATGTTCCTTGACTTGCCCCTTCTCTTCCTTCCCCCGCCCCGCCTTCCCCTCCCTCCTTCCCTCTTGAGAGACTTTTTTTTTTTATTCCTTCAAGGAGGATAGTTTCCTCATTTTCTTACATAAAAAAGAATAGGTTTTGGGGGTTTTTACCCAAATTTTCTGGATAATTGCTCTAACGTTGTTTAACTCAGCAAAATGAATTATTGCTAATTATAAACTATAGAAAAATATGTTCATCATTCTATTTTTTTCTATGTGAAAATGATTCACACATATGGCATATGCTGAAACACGGAGGTTAATTTACAAGATAAAAAGTGTACCTACATAACTCCACAGATGATATGAAATAGTTAAAGTTTTAAAAATAATTTTAAGTTTGGACAGTAGTAGGGTAAAATAAGGGAAGGCTATTTTGTTTAACATCAGGGAGAATGCCAGTTTTATTCACCATTATGCACATAGTATATCATAGTGCTGCCTCCTAAAGGATGCTCACTAAGTATTTGTTGAATTAATGGATGAGGAATGGCTAAAAAGGATCACTTAAATAAGTCAGTCTTAGAACTAGTACTTTTTCATTGAATACTGGTATATTTTAATATACTCAAGAAGAAATCAGTACCTCACTAGTTGTCTCTTTGTTGTTGTTAAAATGTTATGCAATTATTTTTCAAACTTTTTAAGAAAATTAAATGCCGATTGAGTAGAAAGTGCCAAGCAATGGTGCCTTTCCTACTTTTATAAAAGCGCCAGAGTGCTCTGGTTTTACACCATATCCAATTGTCATGATAAATAATATTTGACCTGTCTGCACCAGGAAAAAACAGCTACTCTCTTGAGCTAATGAATGAACATGGACGCCAAGCTATAAGACATTTTTAGTAGTGATTTTAATTAATATCCACTTGCAGGCTCTAGTAGATACTCACATTCTACCAGTACAAATACATAAATATGAAGACACATTTTCTTTGCATGTATGAAAAATTAGCTAAATCAACAGTAGACATTATAAGTAAAAACCCAATGTCTTATTTGATTTTTATTTCTTTTCATATTTGTGTGTGTGTGTGTGTGTGTGTGTATTCCTAGTCTATAAACCTCATGACCAGGATCATTATTTATAATTCTCAGATCATTCTGTAGGTGCTCTTAACACTAGCACTCTTAAAATACATTTTTCTCTAATACAAAATAATTGTTTTCCTTTTTTATTGAATTTATTGGTGACATTGGATACAGGTTTCATGTGTGCAGCTCTGAAACATGTCACTGTATACTGCATCATGCGCTCACCACCCAAAGTCAGGCCTCTTACCGACATCTATCCCCATTTTGCCTTCTTCCACTTCCCCCTACCCCCTTTCCCTCCGGCAATCACCAATCTGTACAACATAACTCTAAACTGATATAAAGTATTAAATATGTCTCCACTACTATATAGATAATAAAATTAAAATATAGTATCCAACAATTGTGAAATTCCTATGTAGTCATGTAGTTATAAGAAATATTAAAAATATTAATTTTATTATCAGAGAATAGAGCAAAATTATTTTTAAGTGTATGTATTAAAAGTCAAAAATTCTCTGTTGTTTTGATGGGTTAATTCAGTTTTCTTCTTTCCTCTATATAGTTTTCTTGCATGATTTGACTGAAGCTTTTTCTAACCTCAGTAAATATCCCCAAACATTTGTGTCTAATAACGAGATCAAATAATATATGTATATGTTTCTTCACAGTTCTTTTCCTGGCATGGTATTTGTGCTGTGGTACCTTTCTATGATACTTATTTTCATTATTTCTTCTGTTACCATTCTAGACTGAATTAAGCCACAGTTTGAGCTTTCAGTTTATGCAAAGATGATGACACTATTCAGCATATAATGGTCCCTTGTCTCTTTTTTTAGTGTCTGTTACTGATAGAGTATGAATAACAAGATCATAAACATTCCTAATTAAGCCATAAGACATGACAGGTGGCGAATTGTGTTGTAATATTTCACACATAGTGTATTGCTAAGCATGAGGCTAAAGGCTCTGGGCCATCAACGTACCTAAGCGTGAATTAACAAGGTGCAATCCGTGCCCTGGAGTATCTGACTTGGATTATGAAAGAGTGAGTTTGTTTGACAGTTCCAAAAATAATTTCGTTTTGTGTTTCCACCTACCTTAATTTTATGCAAACAGGTTAAACAATATCAATTTGTTTGAAAAAAAGTTTCTAATACTTTAAGATAAACTATGGCATATAATATTTTGACACACACAAAAAAAACACTATTGAAATGTCCTTCTTTGAACACACTTATAAACAAGCTGGTCGTTGTTATTTCCACATATTCACTTTGACATAATTTTGTGAAAATGGTTTTATAGCCTTTGAGGATAACTCTTGCCTGATGCCCATCATAATGAAATGCAGTTTGAATGATTCTATTTCACTCAATTATTACCTTAAAGCTGTAAGTCTATGCAAAGTATAAAAATGGATGGTCACGGTTAAAAAGAAACACCATTAGAAGCAGATAATTTCTCAAATATAGCACAGCTAACATTTAGAAATTAATATTGCAATATACTTTGTGCTATGTGAGAGTGCTCCTTATTATGCATGCACTTTGAAATAAAAACATCAAAGACATAATAACTATAACATAGACCTGAACACCTGATCTTTCAAGTTACTAAGCATAATAAAAATATATACATGTCATATAAATTATTAAAATCAATTGATTCATAATCAGGAAATCGATAATAGGCCACTTAAATCTACTTCAGTGAAACTATATTATGCTGATAAAACAAATGTTTCTTTGGACCTTGTCTCTAACAGTCCCATGTTCACTATAGAATCACATAAACTATCCCAGATTCCAAAGAAAGTATATCATTATTTTTAATAACATAACTTTTGCTGTTAGATATCAAAACTGAGTTTATTTTGATGTTGCTAATTAGAATCCTTTCATTTCAGCTGGAATATCTTCATTTAGTATTTCTTGGAAAGCAGGTCCAGTAGTAATGAACTTCCTCAGCTTTTGTCTGAGGAAATCTTTCTCTCTCCTTATTTCTGAAGGACAACTTTACTAGGTAAAATATTGTTTGTTATCAGTTTTCCTTACCAGCACTTTAGCTATATTGTCCCACGCTTTACTGACTTGCAAGGTATCTGCTGAAAAATCACTTAATAACTTAAGAGGTCCCCTTGCAAGTTATGAGTGTCTTTAATCTTGTGTCTTTAAAAATTCTTTTATTCTTTGATTTTTGATACTTATTTAATAATGTGTTTTGCTGAAGGCATCTTTGGGCTGAATCTGTATGGGTACCCATAAACTTCATGTATCCGTATGTCTACAGTTCTGCTTATATTTAGGAAGTTCAGCCATTACTTCTTTAAGGAAACTTTGTCTCTTTCTCTACTGGGATCCTCATAATGCAAATAATGTTTTACTTGATGATGTGCTTTGACTGTAATTTATAAGTATTGTGTGCCTTTTGTGATATCATGTTTCCTTGATAATTTTATTTCTAATAGCCTTGTGTTAATGTCTGCACATTCAATGGAGCAGGCATCTCTTCCAGACTTCTTGGACCAGTTTGGTGGGGAAATATCACCTGTGTGTGGGTGTGAGTCATCTGCTTACATTTTAAGGCTAATGTCCCTGTAAATGTTTTCCTCTTTATACTGGAAACATTTGCTCCTATATAGTTGTACTAACAGAGGGGCCCTTCCTTATCTTCCTTTGACAGGATTTTCTTCAAAGGAAGTAAGAGGCAGATATCGCTGCCACTATTTTTAAGCTCTGAGTCATAACATTTTTTTTCTCTCTTTCTTATGTGGTACAAAATTTGCTACATGTTCAGATAAACATCTGGCTGTTATTGCATCACCATGTAAAGAATTGGAGCATGAGGAGCTAATATAAAATGTGTATAGCCTTTATTTTAGAATGCTATATTCCTGGATTCTAGAACTGTAGACCCACATCTGGAGTATGGTACTTAATAATTACATGACCTTTGGAAAAATGACTTGTTGAATTACTTTTCTGTTCTATCTGTGGTCTTTATTATATATCTGAATTACTTGAACTCCTTTTAACTTTCTTCATAAATTCTATTGCATGGCATTTTAAACTATATAACTAACTAATTAACTAACAGGTGAGAAGTATCTATCTGTATTAGAGCAATAACTTAAGGGACAGAAATAGAAAACATAATTATTTTAGTAGTAGAATCAATAGAATTAATCATTCTTCAAATGTACAGAATAAGAAGAATAACTTTAGAATGTGGTTTTCCCCCTTAAATTATTGTCATGCCATTAAAAAGTGATTGTTAGAAGGTAGGGCAAATTTGGAGAGATGTATTAATGATTTTTACTATTTTGCATTTGACCTGACAGGACTCAGATGAATCCATCAGTCAGGCCTTTAGAAAATTAAGCATCTGTGATTGTTTTTATTTTAATTTTATGAAATAGAATACTAGGAATAAAGAGTCTATGTTACATGTCTGAGGTCACATGACCAGTGAGTCATGTATGAAATCAGCAGTATTTCCAGAACACTTGCTTTTAACCCCTATCATATTCTGACTCTAAAACTTAAATTCCCCATCATAAGGGCCTTGACTATTTTCTCTTAGAGGAATTAGCAATAGAAATAACTTTTATTCAGTTGTCTAAGAGTCAAAGCTGAGAATCATTCTTGATTTAGCTTAAATGTATATAAAATATAAGTGTTTTAACTCTTTAGTAACACCAGTATCATTTCTCCTCTCTTCATTTTTAGTTATAATGATGTAGAGTAAGACACTTGTCTTTTTCAACTGAACAATTGCAATAACATTTTAGTCGCTCACCAACATCTTGTTTGGATCCCTTCTTGCAGTGCTGCTTAAAGTATAATTCACAGACTAATGTCAGTCCAAAGATTGTGACATTCTACACTAGCTAATTACTTAAATTTGAAATTTTATAGTTCTTTGAAAAAGTAATTTTATGGCTATTGGATCTAATAATAAAATCAAGAGTTTGTATTGTATATATCATTTTAATTTCATTTATCAGGTATTATATTTTATAAAATTAATCCTTCATGGTAAATTAGAAGAAAAACACAGGCTCTTCATTACTGATAATGGTAGAAGCACTGACATATTCTTCTACTGTGATCTGAGATTCCCATTTATTTCCAAAAGGATGTTCAATTATCTATGATATCTATGAGGTAGTGCCTCTCTCTCTCCCTCCTTCCTTCCTTTTCTCTCTCCCCTCTTTGTGCTTTTATACTGTAACAATTTGAGTCATTCATTACAAATTAGAATGGCATAGCTCAGAACTCTAATACTAACCTGCTTGTAATTTCCAATTCGTACCCATACATTTATGCTACTTCTTAATTTGAATGCTCTATCTCCAAAATGCCCAGCTGCACACTAATATGGTTAACTTTCTCCAACTCAGTACTTAGACAGTGATCTTTTTTCTTGTAATCCTACAATTATTCCAGTAATTATTACTTCTTATTCTTATTTTCCCTCAAATATTTCTTTGTATTCCTAAAATTAACTTCCTCCAATATTGTGTGATATTTGCATTTTTCCAATTAAGACATTTATGTTCTAAATAAGACATGAGGGAAAAGAGTACATTTAATTTGTTACTGTGTCCGGGGCTTAGTGTAGTATTTAGAACACAAAGTTTGAACTTAGAAGAATATGATAGGAGGGGAATGGGATGAAGGGTAGTGAATTTTTAAGAGTTTATCTGTTAAAGAGAGTCTTTAGAATATGAGAAAAGTTACATTCATACTGTAAAAAAACACTTCAAATTTAATGAGTTAAATTAAAAAATTCAATAATTTTCAAAGATTCTGAAGATCAGAAATTTGTGCAGGGCTTAAATTGAGAGCACTTTTATTTGAGATATAAAGGAAGCCTAAGATTTTTCTCTTTATTTCATTATCTGAGGTTATTCAGTGGTACTATGCTGGTGGTTTGGCTGATCTGAACAGTGTAAGATAGCTTCATTCACACGCCTCTTGCATGGGAAGAAATGGGTGAAAAGCTGGATGGAATAGGAAATATTGAACTCAGTGGCTTCTTCGGTATAGTAGTCTCAGGGCAGTTGGATTTCTTGCATGCCAACTAGCTTTCCTCAAAGTAAGTAACAAGAACAAAGTGGAATCTGATAGCCTCTTTTGACCTACTTTTGGAAGATAGAGAGCTATCTTCTCATATATTCTATATATGAGTAGGTTTACAAAGTAGTTATAAAGTTTTCTAGGTTGAAGGAGAGGTAAATTAAATTCTGCCTCCTGATGGAGAAATTACAAGTTCACGTTAAAGAACAGTGGGATAAGAAATGTTGTTTGAGTCTTTTAACCTAAAAGTGGGTGAAAATAACAAAGTCAACTAAGGAAAATAGAAGGCTGATGTCTTGATCTTGAGAATGGTTTGATTTGTCAAAAGGCAGGAGACAGGGAACCCAGAAGTCAAACATAGTTACAGTGAGTAAGTTAGGAAGAAAATTAAGAAATTCAATTAAATGAAAATGAAAAAGGCCAATGAGAGTAAATAATTATACAGAAGTATATAGAAGGAGAAGACTATGATGATTATTTAATTAAGTGGACCAGACATCTGATAATAGCCTCATAGTAGTTCTAGGAATAGATACATGAGGAGGAAAATTCTCAATTTTATTGACAACACTAAGAACCCCTTCCCAAATGCCAGATGCTAATCTCAGTTACTCCACTTAATAACTATACGAACTTGGGCAAAACACTTAAATGTCTAAACACTGTGTTCTTACCTTGTTGTCTTGTTATAAGTATTAACAAAGTTCTTATATGCTTAGAGCAATGCTTGGGAAAATCATAGATATATCACATATACATAGTTTTTGTTCAATTAATATACAGGGATGGGCAAAATAAGGTTTACAATTTTGAGCACAGAGTTTATTCTTGTAATGTTCATTTATTATTGTATTATTTTCCATACATATAACTGTAAATGTACTTCTGCCCACCCTTGTATTTTAAAAGGCTTTCCGCTTAGTTAGTTGTATTCATTACTTGGCCACAGTTTGTGAGAGCACAAGCTTAGAGGTACAGTATCAGATTTTTAAAATGTGTGTTCCCTGGGGGTCAAGAAGTATTTCATGTACTCTTGCCTCAGTAATATATTAGGACATCTTCAGTATCCACCTCTGATATAGAATCATCAAGTCTATACCACAATGTATATCATACAATCAATTAGAAATCTGCTTGACTTTTTTATAATATTAAAGAAAAGCGAGGTAATTAAGACATTTTAAGGTGCCCATTCACAGACCAAATAGCATGTCATTTCTATAAACCTATCAAATAGTTTTTAAACATCTGTTTTTGTTAATATCAATTACACCTTGTTATCTAATGAAAGTAAATTATGCTATATCAATGCCTTACCCTCTTCTCCATCCCAGACAAGTACATTCAACACTAATTCAACATTATAATTTATTTGCTACTATGATTAAATTAGTAGAAAATTTGGAACAATCACACAGATTGTACTTTTCATTCATACTGATCTTGTTATGAAGCATCAACCACTTGACCAAAAGAGGACAAGTGGCAGTACATCTGCATAACGTAAGGGCAGGTTTTCTGGTGCATGTCCTGCACATTGTGCTTTAATGGAACTGCCTCCCAATAGTATAACTGCAAAGGAAAAAAATGCCCTTGCTTTTAGGAGCACATGCATTTTTCTTATGTTTGTTTATTAATCAGTGTATAAAAGATTTTGGACATGACGGAACTGTGGAGAGTTTGACTAAAGCAAACCTTATCTAGTATGGTTATATATGATAAGGCATTGGTTGCTAAAGAGTTGTCTTTAAACCAGCAGCATCAATGTCATCTGGAACATTGTTAAAAATATAAATTTGCAGTTCCCATCCTAGTGGTCTGGGTCTTACCAACCCTCTAGGTGTTTTTGATACACTTTCAAATGCAGCAAAGGAGTAGTTTTGACTGGAATATGGAACTACCCAGAGTCTTTAACAATATATTAAAAATTTAATGCAAGTAAAATTTACACTTCCAGAATCAAGTGTATAAAGTAGTACCTATCTTTGTATCTCTTTCTCTAATCATAAATTATGAGATGAGTTTTTTACTGATGGCAGGATGGTTACTATTGCCAGTTAAAGAAAGATGAACTTGATGATATTCCTTTTGGAACTGAGTTCCATTTAACTGCTTATTCAATGCAGAGTTTTCCTTGGATTTCTCTCCCTTCATCTTTATATTGCATTTATGTGGATGTACATATCTTCTTTATCTCAAGGAGGAAGTGACTAAGTAGTCTCATAACTATTTTTTGTCTCTACTGACTTCTGAGAAGGATTAATGTACTTAGTCTTGTTCATCATTAATACCTGGGGCCTGCTAGGTCCTCAGGTAGCCGTTTCCACATTCTACCTCTGCCTTCTCCCATTTCTATATGATTTTGAGAGATCTGTTTAATCTAGCCTACACTGTCATCCTTTCAGAAGATATTGAACAATTCAGAGAAGCATCCTTTATGCACTGAGGTTTGCTGTACTCTGCAGTCTGTCCTGGGGTAGGGGGTTGAAATATACCTAACTAATTCCATCCTTATTGTTACTCTTCCTTCCGACAAAGTGTTGAATGCAGGACTTCTCTACGTTGTAACACATCTAGCCTCTAAAAGTTATTTGGTCATTTATTTCATCTTTTCCACCTACAACCTGGGCTCTTAGCCTTCTCCAGCTAATAGAGATTCCTCAGAACATCCTCCTGCCAGAATTTAAAATTTGGGAAGGAATAAACCCTAAAATCAGTTTACATAATTCTCTTTTTCTTGTCTACAGCATAAACTCGGTGTACCTTTTCATTCAAGTTGAATTATTTAGTACCTGTACCTAGATTTTTGGAATTGTCTTTATGATACCCTAATCTTGTCTTTCAAATATACCTCTTAATGATCTCACTTTTTAAAAATAGGAACTTCTTTTTCTTCTATGTAAATTAAACATTTGAATTACACAATGTTAAACTCTGACTTTAAAACTATTTTCTCAATATTGGGTTTCAAAAATAATCCATAGAGAAAGTGTATTCATCTAGTCCTTGAGACAATGCCCATGGGTTTAATAGCATTAAGGACCATTGGGGGGGGGGGGAAACACCTAAAGCCCTTTAAAATCTTTAAATTTTGTTGCCATGCATCAGGAAGAAGGAACCTTGAGTTGAAGAACAGAAAATAATCAACAGTATTTTCATTTATTTAATAATTTAGTACAACACAAACTGATATCAATAAATCATGTTCAAATACTGGTTTTAGAAATTAGAACTATAATACTGACCAAAAATTTAAACAAATAAAAATCCTTATTCATATGTACCTTATTGAAAAAATCTGAAATTAAGGGATGTTGGCCTTTTGTATTACTAGACAAGCATTACTGCTAACTTCTAATGTTCTTATTGCTACTTTGAAATGTTGTACATGCTTAAAGGAGGCAAATCTACTTCAAAGTCATTGCTTTATATATTTTCTCTATAAAAAATAATGTATTTTATCCAGGCCTTACTTTTTTGACAAGATTGCATAAAAATGCCATGATATAATCTGTGTTTAATTTATATGCATCTTTTGATTTATCATGGGGACTATATACAGTCCAGTATGTGAAAATCTAAAACTGTATTATGGGAGAAGTCCTGATAATTTAGGATTAACTTTGTGTTTTACAATAATTATCGAAGTTTTGTCATAAGAGAAAAAAACCTCTTTATTGAATTGTGTCACCTTTTTTGCTGTGAAAGTGCATATACTTAAGAAAAATTATATAAATTATGTCATCACTTACTTTGTATCATTAAAAATACAAATGATATGTTAAATTATGAAAAAGATGATATGTTGTTTATTTTGAATCATGGAAAACACCAATAAAGATTAAATCCTAACAGCAAATACCATTATCTAAAAAATTATAAGGTATATCATTCCATTTTAGAAATATGTTTTCATTTAAATACTACCATATATTTATTTCTTATAAATTATAAGCTATTTTCTACTAGGCAGTCACTATTTACTTTAAAAACAGTTCATACTGCATTCAGTTAAGAAAGAAAACATGAAATTTTTCTCACTGCAAAGCTTAAAATGTTTTTTTTTAATGACAAGTATTTACTATATTTTAAAGTCCAATTTCAAGAGTAGGTATTGAGAGAAGGAATAACACATAAACTGTATATTTTGCTAATGATGCAGGCTAGTCTGAAAGGACAGGCTGAAAGTAGTAAAGTCAATGGAATAATCAATACACTCAAAGAAGGATGAAATAAAGGACATGCAAGTCCCGTGATTAGTAAGCAGACAGTTCATAGCAGCAATCCTACACAAAATACAATTCACGTCTCTACCATTTGCAGAAGGAATGAATCTGAAAACAGCTAAATCTGGACTCTCAACCTAATTGGGTATTATTAAGAAAATGGGATTAAACACATAGTCATATGTAAAAATTTGGTACAGGTAGGGAATGCTACTTGAAGTATTTATTGTCATTTGTGTTACTTTATGTTTTATGAATAAATATTTCAATTAATTTAGCACTTAAAAATATCGACTTACTTTTGTTCAGTAAGCTTTAAGAAAAAGCCTGTTAAACACCCATTCCATGTAGCCTCACTGTTATTCCTCCCTTTTTAAAGAATAGATTTTTGAATTTAACAAAGAATGACAATAACTTCAAGTACAAAGGCAAAAATTGTTGAGGACAATTTTAATGTGTTTTATATGTTCTGATTAAAATTTAGATATATATTAAATCTATTCTTAAGATGACCAGCATCATATAACTAAATATCACTTTGTCCAGTAAAATATATTTGAGTTGTGATCATATATATACAAATTTAAATGTAAAACAGGAAAAATAATAATAATAAAGTTATAAAATCTAATTTTAACTAAATACATGAATCTATATATATGTTTATATTGTTTATCCACTTAACTGCCTCTTTCCAGGGTTCTTTCCTCCCTAAACTTATTTCTTTAGAAAAGAATCAGAAAAGATTGATAACTAAGGGATATTTGTTTCAATGGATGACAGCACTGACAAGAATTGTCAATGAGGAGAATTCCTATTCCACATGTTCATCTCTTTGCAACACAGCACCCTTGAGAAAGGTTTGAAGCCTCATATTCTTTTTCTTTACCTCTTTACCTAATCAAAATGTATTTAGAGGAAATTGTATTTTTATCATTCTTTCATGCATAAATCCATACTTTGTCATTGTTAAATATAACAGCCTTATATACAGTTGGGAAAGACATTTGTGTGTGGGAGTTTCTTTATATTAGTAACAACTTGTGCTATATCAGTGCATATTTTCCCTGCTAAAATGATATCCTATCTAGGTTAAAATCATTGCAATATAATGGAAGTGCTATTATTGTAGTGGACACTGTTTTTGTCTATCTAGAATTTGTTCCTCCTTACTTTGTTTCTAATGTATACTCATTTTATTTCAATTTCTGCTGGATGCCAACAGAATTGCATAGAACTTGGAAAACTTCTTCACTCCCCTGCTCCTGACCTGTAGAAGTAGATGAAGATAATTAAACCAATTGGTGCATGGACAAGGTGAACAAGAAACAGTCAGTTTGAAAGGAAAGGCTCCAACTTCATGGTTTTCACTTCTCTCTCTGGCTGTGACTTACGCTCCAGCCCGTCCGTAGCTGCAGTTTCTCTGCCTGGCACCGTACAGCAATAAGGGGAATCATCATAGTGGCAAAGCTTTCATTGTCTACAAGACCAGGGCGAAAGAAAGAAACTGGGTTTCTTTCCTACCTAACTGTATGTTGAAAAATAAACTCTTCATATTTTTAAGTTTGAATTAGTTTCTGTTACTTGAAAATAATAGCATTTTAATCCTTAGAGCCAGGTTGGACTTTAAGGTGCAAGACCATGACATCTCAGTTCTAAATTGACTACTTAGTTCCCAAAGTACACAAAGTGATAATTTTCCAGTGACTTTAGACATTTGAATTATACAATGTTGGATGTCACAGTACAATAAAAAGGTACTCTTATTCTCCCATCACTTTTCAGATGAGTGGCCCCAAAGAACAGAGTGATTGAATTTAATTTAGTGGCAGAGCCAGATTTAAACCCAGGCTTGTCTGAATTCAGAACTCCATTCTCTTTATGAGCCTTCCAATATATCCGTTTATAAAAAGCATACCCCATAAAAGTTGTTTAGTGTCTCTTACAGATAATAATATTGTGGTAGATAATATCTCATCTCCGGTACAATCTATATTTTTCTAATAACCTTTATTGGCACTATTTTCTGCATTTGTTTCACTGAATAACAACAGATTGGAATGATAAAATAAATAATAAAACCACTTAGTGTTTACTCTAGCAATCTTTTCCATCTAATCTCTTTTTTGTTGTCACAGTGTTTTCAATTCATTAATTTTGGCTGACGTGGTTCTAATTTTATTTTCTGATAAACTCATGACATTATACTTTTATTGTTCTGTAAACATAAATATTGGGTAGGAAGAGGAATCGAAGCCAGAAGGAAATAAGATTCTTTAGATGCTAGAGAGAAAAAGTAAAACAATAATTAGAAAATAATAGAAATTGATCAACACTTTATTGGCTGCATAAAAATATAGAGCATTTTGTAAGTGCTTTCTGACTCCCAATCAGATAGAGTTTAAATAGCCATTTTAAAAAAGATTTTATTTATTTATTTTCAGAGAAAGGGGAAGGGAGAAAGAGAGGGAGAGAAACGTCATGTGTGGTTGCTTCTCATGCGCCCCCTACTGGGGGCTCTCCCACAACCCAAGCATGTGCCCTCGACCGGAAATTGAACCAAGGATGCTTTGGTTTACAGGCCAGCACTCCGTCCACTGAGTCACACCAGCCAGGTAAATAGCCACTTTTAAAAAGAGGATAACTCATAATTTGTAATGATTTTCTGGGCTCCATGTCTCCATGTCCTAATAATCTTGAACTTTGGAGCATTTAATGGCACTTTATATTTTTACTTTTCCCCAGGCTCAATGGCCAACTGATGAAAAAAAGAATTAAACATAGAACTAGGTAGTTAATTATTAATTAAATCTCCTATTGTTACTCCCACTCTAACTTGTACCACATCATCAGGAACTGGCTCTAAATCATCTGTAAATAAGCCCTTCCCTTTTACTAATTTCTCCTATTTAGGCTCCTAACTCAATCCATGCCTGCAAGTTATCTGCCTAGTTCAGAGACCAGTTGCCCAATTTCTCCCACATTTTGACTGAATTCTGTCATAAAAATGCAACCTGATTATTTTATTTGCCAAACATCTGTGTTCTGTAACTGTGCCTGGCCCTCACACTTGTGGCCAGGTGTATTTCTGAAGCTGCGATATGAGCATCTATTGGGGTCTATCCCTATCCCTCTTGTTATATCTCTTTGAGAGTAGCAGCTAAACAACAAGAACTTCATACTGATGTCTGAGGCTTAAGATTCCATTGAAATGGAACTTTCATGCATAGCTCAACACTGTTTCTTAGATCCAACCAGCCAAACTCTACTTAAAGAAATAAAAAATGTCACAGAGAATAACTCTTTAATGCCAGATCTAAAACAATTTCGACACACAGCATTCTTTGCTCAGAGAAACAGCTATAGATGAAAAAAGCCATATATAGTGTGGAAAAGAAACATTCTTTCATCACTAAACTGTACATGAAAAGGAAAATAATATTAATGTTATTGAAAGGAGAATAATATTATTGAAATAATATTAATATTAAGAAAATCTTAATCATCCTAACTTTAGATTAAAGTTAAATATATTAAAGCTAATTTATATTAAAGCTAATTATATATTAATTAGCTTTATATATTAAAGCTAATACCTGTATCGCATGACAACAAATGTATAAAACAATATATTTATAAATTAAGCAATTTCAAAGAAAAGAGATAGAGAATATAATAGAGAAATTCATGATGTGCATATGTATATATTATACTTTTAATATTAGCAAATATTTCTTAGAATTTTTTAGTAGATGAAGTGAAGATTGTAATTCTGACACCCAACAACACTAAACATAATTGCTTCAGATGAGCAACCAATCAAATGACTCAAGCTATAAACTTTGAGTTTATGGTTGTGAATTTTTTATTCATTAGGCAAGAGTCACCACTAAACTCTGTATGTAAAAAATCTGATAGAAAATATGCTAGGATTTGTGGACCACACAGTCTTCAGTTTCTTGCAAACTACTCAGCAGTGTTATGTTAGCGTGGAAGGAGCCATAGACAATATATAAGTGAATGGGTATAATTATGCTTTGATAAAGTTGCATTAACAAAAAGAAGGAACCAGACCAAATTTAAATGGTGGATCCTAGTTTGCCAAACTTGACCTGTGAGACCTATAAGAAATTTATAGAAAAAAATGACTGAAAGGTATACAAAAATAAAACATTCTCATTTCTTCTTAATGATATTTCATACTCTTTTGCTTTACTTATCTTTAAATATTAGGTTACTATTTTCCAAGTTTCATTTTCCTCCATTTGTAATGTGTGAAATCTATATGTGGATAGTTAATTTAGTAAGATGACTAAATCTTACATCACAGTTGCTGACTATGATGAGAGGTTATCTCTCTGTTATCTAACAATGCATTCAAATATAAGGGGAGGCAAAAGTAGGTTTACAATTGTTAACTTGCAAAACAGAGTTTATTCTTATCTCATTATTTATTAGTTATTATAGTATCTCCATAGAAACAACTGTAAACATTTTACCACACCCTGTATCCTTTCCCAACACTGTTTATTATGTTTTTAAAGAAGAAACTTTTATTTATTTTTGTTCAGATTTTTTTTAACACTTATTGAACCACTGCTGCATTTTGGGCACTATAAATGCACTGGAATACAAAGATGGTTAAGAGAATTTCCATGCTAAAAGTTTACTGTGAATGGCATCTTTATTTCTCCTTGGAAGGTAAGAATGGCAGAAAAGTGTTTGTGTGAGCAAAGATACACTGTTTCAAAACAGATGGGAGCTTCTGCTGTAAAGGATGAACTCAGCAGTTCTGGCTTGTCCAAATTCTGTACTTTCCAAAGAGAGTTTTAGCCTTTGCTCACATTCTGGGAGAAAATCTCAAAGCCCTTGGACTGCCCAATCTGTTAAAAATGGCTTTCCTTATCTGGGGTCTTGGTCATGCCAGACCATTTATGCTAATAATGAGGTTCATGGTGAGGCCTTAGACCATATGGTATTAATTAGTTTGACCTTGAGAGGGACTGGAGACCAAGTAACCAACTTCAAATCTGCAGGCAGTCAATCATGCTTATCTTGACCAATTTCCAATAAAAACCCTAGACACCAAAGTAGGACAACAACCTACAAGGTTTCCCAGTTGCTGATACTCTTGCCCATTGACACACACTGTTGCTGGGAAAATTGAGCATTGTTGTCTGCCTTGCTCCCCTGGGAGAGAACAATTAAAAGTTTCCCCTGGTCTCTCTCTCACTCTGCCTTTTGCAACTTTTTTGTTGTTGCTGATTGTACTCTGTATCCTTTTGCTGCAATAATCTATAACAGAGTGTGTAACAGCTTTGCTGAGTTTGCCTCCTTCCAGTGAATCATCCACCTGAGGGTGATCGTGGTGATCTCTCATCACAGTACTTTTAAGGAAAAGTAAGCTGTTTAAAATACCAAAGTTATAAATTGAGAAGCAGAGGCTAATAGTAAGTATAAATGGATGTGTAGGTTGGGCAGATATTGAAGTGTTTTGTAAAACATACTTAAAATTGTGGATATTTTCCTGTGCATTAAGTGTTGTAAACTCCACCCTGCCATTCCTTCCTTCCTTCCTTCCTTCCTTCCTTCCT
Source organism: Pteronotus mesoamericanus (assembly GCF_021234165.1). NCBI lineage: Eukaryota > Metazoa > Chordata > Mammalia > Chiroptera > Mormoopidae > Pteronotus > Pteronotus mesoamericanus. The sequence goes on along the minus strand of NW_026555285.1, from coordinate 19,931,830 downwards.
TCCTTCCTTCCTTCCTTCCTTCCTTCCTTCCTTCCTTCCTTCCTTCCTCCTTTCTCCTTCCCTCCCTCCTTCCTCTCTCTTTCTTTTTTCTTTTTCTCTCTTTATTTCTCTGTCTCTCGTTCTTTCTCTCTCTCTCTCTCCCCCCTTCCCTGTCTCCCTCTCTCTCTTTCTTTCTTTCTTTGGGTAAAAAAAAGGTTTATTGGAATAATGCCACATGTTGAATGTAACTACATTCATGCTACAATAGAATATTCATTGTGACAGAGACTGCATGGCCCACAGAGGCTAAAATATTTACTATATGATCCTTTACAGAAAAAGTCACCAATCTTTTATATGTAATGAGATGTTATTGAAAGATTTAAGCATGAGGGAAATGTGGACAAATTTTAATTTTGTTCATGGAGCTGGATATTGGTTTTAAATTCCTAGATAATGCTTGTAAAAAATATTGGTTATGTTAGATGTGGTATATTAAATGTGGCTAAATTAAGTGGATGACAGAAGTGGAAAAAAACCACATTTCCCAATCGTAAAAAAGTGTTAATTTAATAAAATTAATTACTTTTTTGCATTTCAAATATAATTGCAATATATAATTGAAGAATGGCTCATCATTTATTCTCTGCCATTTAAATATAGACTCTTTGAAAAAGAAATAGAAAAATATAATTTCTGTATTTTTTATAATTGTAAGAACTGTCTAGTTAACTATTTGTATGCTTGTCACATATGAAACATACTTTGGTGAAAAATATTGTGTTTATAGTTTTTATAAAGTGCCCTGACTTTGAAATGTAAAAATCAAGGTATCTGGCATAAATTTAGCAAGTATACACTGTTTTGTTTTTTTTTTCCCAAATTAAAAAAAAAATAGGACTTCTGGTTTCTGGCTCCCCATGTAACGAGCTTATAAGTCTCTATTCCATCCTAAAAAATAAAAAGCTGACTAGACTGTAAAGCAGCTCCTCTAAAATCCATCAGGGAGACCACAGAGAAAACTGCTGCCTCTGAGACCAGAGAGTCAGATAAGTGAACACAAGGAGGCATGGCCCCCATGAGAAGAACCCCCAAACAGTAAGAGCCAAGGGAGCCAGTGCAGAGGTAGAAAAAACTGAACTGTGTTGAATTGATGGAGGCTTACTGGGGACAGTTAGAAGAGTTAAAAATTCCAGAGGACCCAGTTATAGGATCGTCTCTACACAGTGTGAGTTTTATCTCCAGAAGCTTAATCAGATTCTAATAATAAATATGAGAAAAATTCCCTTATATTTCCATCAGGGGGAGGGAAGAAGAACCATTTTGAAATATGCCAGGGTGCTCAGTTCTTCTTGAGGAGGCCTACCGTCAGGAGGAAGTAGTTAATCAGTGCCTAACCTGCTGGGGTATTATGTGAGCCTAACTGCCCTGGGGAAGGAATATACCCAGCTTCTCTAAACTTTAGGCAACCGTTATTCTGAAAGCTAGGCTTTAGGAAATGCATGACAGAGGTTCTCATTTAGGGCTCATGACTTACACAGATATCTTGAAATACCATTTAAAGTCATTCTAAATCACCCTTACTGTTGGGAACCATCCTGCCTGATTCCAGGGACCGTAGGTTGGCCAGCAGGCAACAGGGCCCCAAGGCTGGAGCTGAGCAACGAGGTCTTGGGAAAATAGGCCACTGAGGAGACAAAACCTGTTCCTCTGCCTCCCTCACATCACCCTGATTGGCCCTGGAGGATGGCTGGTTAGTCAACAACAGGTAAGACCCCTCAATGGCAGGGGCAACCTAAGACAGGCACAGTCACATAGGGGCCATAAGGGAGGGACTTGGGGGACACAGAGAAGGGGCAAAAGACCCTCACCCTTCAGCATTGTCATGGCCGGAGTCCTCATTCTATCTGAAAGAGGTCTCCTTATCTCTTGGTTGCCCTCTCCACCCATCTGACTGGGTCAGTGAAACAATACTAGAGGCAGGTACAGCCCTGATCTGGATCAGGCGGTTCTAGGAGGCAATTAGGCCTCGAAAAAGAATGCATTAAATCCTATGACACCTACTTTGTTAAGAATGCCCTCGAGTTAATGAGTACTTGGGGTCTGAGCATAGGATGAGAAGGTTTCCCAGGATTCAGGGCCCTGGAATGGGCACCACCCTGTCTACCAGACCTTGACCTGAGGCAAATCTCTGCTCTTTCACTTGTTATCTATGATCTCTATCTGTTTTCTGTAAACATAGCCCTTAGGCATTGATTAATAAGCTTTGCATGCAGGCTGTATACCCCTGGGCATATCATTCTCAATAAAGTCCACTTCAGTAGAAGGGCTTGGGACATTCTCCACTGGAGGGAATCACCACCCCCTCTCCTGACAAGCAAATCATGTATATAGTTTATAGCCTCATCTGTGGTGGCCAGGGGGACTCTGTGGGACAGAGCCTCCCCCATCTGGAGCCCGAACAGAGACCCCTCACCTTACTTTTAAATTAAAGTAGTTAATGGAAACACCACAAGATCTTTTTAAAGAAGGTTATACATTTCTACATCACAAATTTAATTTTTTTCAGTATTTTGTAAACTATATTTAATAGTTATTAATAATTCTATACATTATACATTTTATTAATTTAAAAGTATTATTCCCAAAAGGAATCCATAGGTTTTTACTAGGCTGCCAAAAGGGTCTTTAGCACACAAAAAGTTTAATTACCTTTGTAGGTTGGGTGTTTGGGAACTTTGTGCCTTGGGGTGGTTACCTCAGCGATCGGAAGCCTCCACACTCGCATCAGCTGCAGGAGGTTAACCTGACACTAAAGCACATGTATCTACAATTTATAATTGTATCTGCAATATATAATAGGCATGATAGTGAACTGCAAATGTCTTCTGAAGGGGGAATGCTGAGTTTGAATTCTAACTTCCCCATTGGTAACTTGTTTTAAATTTTTTTTTTAATTTGAAAAAAGGTAACAGTAATACCCATAGTAGAATAGTAGAACTGATTTAAGGATTATGCTATTTAATACGCACGAAGTACTGAAAAAATATATGTCTTATGATAATCACTAAACATTTTTCACTATTATTTTTTGAAGAAAGAATGCTTTCACAATATCCATTTTATTCAACAATGTATGGTTTCTCTCCCAAAATTTGTGATATTGGATGCTCTTATTGAAATAAAAATATTTAAATTTGAGATCACATTTTACACTGCATTTCATAAGTAATGCAGCTAGTCTTTTTCAGTTCTTTACAGTTCTTGGTTTGTGAATTTTATTTTTTGTCATTTGCTTATTTTTCGTATTATAAAATACTTCTTGTCTTTTTTATGTATAACAAGTTTTTATGCGTTTTAGTGTGAATCCCAGGGAAAAGAATCTGAGGAAAAGGCTCATGTGATTTTTCTTTTTTGAGAACGTATAAAATTAGGGAAGCAGAAGTGAAGGACAAAGGGACAAGGAGAGCAAGAAGGAGAACCAATGAAAGGCTGGTTACCACATGGTATTAAAATATATGCATAACACATAGGCACAAACAGCAGTGTGGTGATGGCCAGAAGAAAGGGGAATGGGGGCTGGGTGGAGGTGGGCAAAGAGGGGCAGAATGGGGACAATCTGCATTATGTCAAAAATAAAGTTAAAAATATACAAATAAATAAAATATACTGACAGGTTGACCACATGACATTCTTCTGAATAACAGTAAAATGAATGTGTCCTTACAAAGACCATTCGATAGAGAAAGGGGTAAAAACTTACGTGCTTTGACTAAATCCATTAGTCAAAGATTTGCACTCCTAGAGATAGGTAAGAATTTATGTTTTGAGTTAAAGATTTGCACTCCTAGATTTAGACTGAGCTCCGCATTTAAGTTGCTCATGTATATAAACTGAGATGTTTTATACCTCAAGGTCTACAGGAAAACCCCAAGTTTGGGGGCAAAAATATATGGATTGGGTATTGCTAATGGTCCACCCTCATGAAATCAGGGACAGGAAGCAAAGTGCCAATTGCTGCAGCAATACCTTGGCTGGGTCACTGTCCAAGACCAGGAAGACATGGGAGGATCTGAAGTGACGCATTGGAGGTGCTTCATACACATATCAGGGACACTAATTCTATGTTATAAATGTAACTTTTCTCAGGTTTCTTTTTATAGTTGCAGCAAGAAATATTTAAATGTATATAGTTTAATATCTCTGTTTAAAAACTGGGTTGATTATATCATACCTAATTGCATATATCATACTTGGTTACTTAGCATAATCCTACAACTTTTTCTTAATACCAAGTTAAAAGAAAATTACTTCTACTACCTGTTAAATTAGAAATTATATTTCTAATATATTTAAATAGAATTAAATTCAAACAGTGATATTTTGTTACTATTATTGAAAAATAATCAATTCAACAATACATCCTCACTGAAATGGAGCTAAATTTAACATAACATTTCTTCACTCCTTGTGGTTATGAATTATGAATGGGTTTTATAAATCTAATTTATTAAATAACATTTTACAATAGATATTTTTCTTATACAACCAAGCAGGATTTTTTCTTATTTTCCTTTCTTTCTGAAATGTATTTTTAAAATAAAATGTTCATAATAATTATATAATTAAATTATTTCCCAAAAATAAATAAGCATTTTTTAAGGAAAAAAATCATTATTTCTTCTTATGAAGGCTATAGAATTATCTACTCTTTTGTTATACATTACATTAGGAATGAAATTGAGTTCTAAAATTATGGCTATAAATTCTTGTCTTTTATAGGAGGGATATTTTATAGTTGATTGCAAACTCAATGTCCCATATTAGCAATTCATCATTTTACAATATTAATATTCATTTTTACTAAATATGGAAACCTCATATAATCAGCAATTTCCTCATCAATTTAGGGAAATCAAATTCATTATTAAAAGTTAGTATAATATTAACAGCAAAATGCCATCTCTGTTTTAAAAATAAACAAGTCTTGATTTACGTATTATGTCTAAATTTGAACATTGTAAGAAGAGAGAAAATTTATAATGTAATATGCAAATTATTTTAAAGGATATCTAACTCATTCAATCTATGTGTTAAATGAGAGAAAGAGTGTGAGAAAGAAGGAAGAAAGGAATAAAAGTAAAAAGAAAAGAGGGAAGGGAGCATAACAAAAAATAAAGTTTATATTTTTCTTTCTAGTTACCAACATAAATAAAATGTGCTGCTCATATTCTAAACATAAACTTTATTCTTACTCAATTTTAGTCTTTTTTGGCCAATATAAGTACAAAATTAAAAGTTAATTGTGTCTATTTATATAAGAGAAACATCTAGAATTTTTAGACAAAACTATTAATAGAGAAATACCTCTTTATATTCTAAGAGGACACATGGCTGGGCATGGTACAAATCTATATACTAGAATAAAAGCAAGGGTCTCATGTTGCTGAAGATAAGAATATAGTGGTAAGAATTCTTTCACAAAATTTTTTGTGTGTATATATTAATATCCTACTGCCCTATTCTATGATTACTAAATCATAGTTAATTAAATTGTAGTTTACATTTTAAAAATATAATTTCTATACTTGTTCATAAGATAGGCTCAATGTTATGTACTAGAAATCAAAACAGTCTTTATTTCATCTGAAAATGTATGCAAGGACCTTTCTAATGAAAAATAATTCTAATTTATAACAAAGATTTACATTGCCTATATTTAAAAAAATACATTTAGGGAATGCATAAGAAGAATATAATTTTATAAGACAATCAAACATGAAGCAAATAAAGTGAATTGATTGCCTTCCATCTAATGTTAAACAAATTCGTCAGTAATTACCCAAAGTGTTTTAATATGACTTGCTTTGATTTATGTTGCTACTTAATTTCTAAATTTTCACATATATTTAATATATTGATTAAATTATTCAATATATATTTAATCTATATATTTAATCAATATATTTAATATTCTATATATTTAATCAATATGTTTAATATATTGTCACCTAATATGAGACAAAGGAGCCAAAAATACTCAATGGAAAAAACATAGTCTCCTTAATAAATAGTGCCAGAAAAACTTGATAATCACGGGCAGAATAATAAAATTGGACCCCCATCTTTCACTGCTCACAAAAATTAAGCTCAAAATGGATTAAAGACTTAAACTTAACTCTTAAAGTCATAAAACTCTTAGAGGAAAACATAAGGAAAAAGGCCCTTAACATTGTTCTTGGCAATAATATTTTTTGGATATGACACCAGAAGCACAAGCCACAAGATTAAAAATAAATAAGTAGCACTACATCATACAAAATAGTTTCTGCTCAAACATAATAAATAATCAACAAAATGAAAAGACAACCTGTGGAATGGGAGAAAATATTTGCAAACTACATATCTGATAAAGAGTTAATATTTAAAATATAAAAGAAACTCATACAACCTAGTAATAATAATATCAATATTCTGATTAAAAATGGGTGAAAGAATTGAATAGACAATTTTTCAGAGAAGATATTGAAATGGCCAACAGGTATATTAAAAAATGTATGACCTCAATTATATATGGAATCTAAAAAAGCCAAACTCATAAAAACAGAGTAGGATGGTGTTTGCCAAGGCCTGGGATGTGGAAGAAATGGGCAGTAGGTATTAGTCAAAGAGTATCAATTTCAGATATTAGATGAATAAGTTCTGGAGACTTAATGTACAGTAAAGTGACTATAGTAAACAAATCTATATTATGTACTTGAAAGTTGCTGATGGAGTAGATCTTAAAAGCTCTCACCAGAAAAACATGGTAATTATGTGAGGTAATAGAAGTGTTAACTGAACCTCTCTGTTAATCACTTTGCAATATATATGTTTCTATCAAATCATCACCTCATATATCTTAAATTTACACAATAATATGTATTAATTATATCTCAACAAAAATGAAAAATAAAACTATATTTATTAAACTTAAAAAATAAATAAATAATATAATATTGTTATGGTCAAATGGTTGGGTTAGCCAAAAATATTGATTTTTTTTCATAAGATGGGTCTCGTAGCACTTAGCTGTCTTCAACTTCATTCAAAGCAATTTTGTTAGAATTGTGACAATAGTCATATCAGAATATATTTAAAAAACTTATCAAAATTGGTGAATTTTTGTATAGTCATTTTAATATTGAAGGTGGAAGAAAATGTCCAACATTTCTAACATGTTATGCTTTATTATTTCAAAAAAGGTAAAAATGCAACTGAAACATACAAAAAAATATTTGTGCAGTATATGGAGAAGGTGTTGTGCCTCATCGAACGTATCAAAAATGGTTTGCAAAGTTTCGTGCTGGTGTTTCTTGCTATACAATACTACATGGTAGGGTAGACCAGATGAAGTTGGTAGTGATCAAAATGAGACATTAATTGAGAACAATCAACATTATACCTCCTCCTCTCCCTCCCATCTGGCAACCTTCTAGTAACTAATTTCTTTTCTCTCACTTTTAAGAGTCCCTCTTCATCTTTAACCCTTGGCCTTTTAATAATGATGTGTCTTGGAGTGGGCCTCTTTGCATCCATCATAATTTGGACTCTGAGCTTCCTTGACTTGCATGTCTATTTCCTTCACCAAATTAGGGAAGTTTTCTTTCACTGTTTTTTCAGATAGATTTCCAGTTCCTTGCTCTTTCTCTTTTCCTTCTGGCAGCCCTATGATGTGAATGTTGGACCTCTTAAAGTTGTCCCAGAGGCTGCTTATACTGTCCTCATTTTTTTGGATTCTTTTTTCTTCCTGTTGTTCTGCATGGTTGATTTTTGCTCCCTTATGTCCGAAATCATTGATTTGATTCTTGGCTTCATCTATTCTACTGTTGTTTTCCTGTAAGTTGTTCTTTATTTCAATTAGTGTATCCTTTGTTCTGAATGGGTTTTTTAATGCTGCTGAGGCCCTCACTAAGTTTCTTGAGCATCCTTATAAACAGTGTTTTGAATTCTGCATCTGATAGATTGCTTATCTCCATTTCATTTAGATCTTTTCCTGAAGTTTTTATCTGTTCTTTCATTTGGTCCTTGTTTCTTTGTCTTCTCATTTTGGCAGCCTCCCTGTGTTTGTTTCTTTGTATTAGGTAGAGCTATTTTGACTCTGTGTCTTGGTAGTGTAGCCTAATGTAGTAGGTGACTGATAGGGTTCAATGGCACAGTCTCCCCTATCACCCAAACTGTGTACTAGAGGTGTGCCCTTTGTATGGGCTGAGTATACCCTCCTCTTGCAGTTGAGCCTTGGTTACTGTTTGCAGATCAATGGGAGAGATTTACTCAGGCCAGTCAGTGGCAAGAACTGGCTATGACCAGCAGCCGCCAACCTCTACCCTCCATCAAGGATAAGCTGTGCAGGGGCAGGGTGGTAGTGCTCCAACGTGGTCTGTAGCTATCCACTGGGTATGTTGGCCCTGGGGTTTCCAGGGTGGTAAAGGCCAACAGCAGCCCCCATCTGACTTTGGGCACCACACCTGAGCTGTAAAACAATCTGGGATGGCTGCTACTTGTGCTGGGCTTGGAGGGTCCCAGGCGAAGCCAAGCAGTGACTCTTATCTGGCTAGCACTATGCCTCACTGAGGCCAGCTGTCGCTTGTTTGATAGGATTTAGGAGCCAAGACCAGCCATTCTTATGTAAAAGCTGCTTGGGTGGGCCCATAAGTTGGTTGGGGTAGAGCCTCTGTGGAACTCCAAGGTGGGTCACAGAGTGTTAGGCAGGTTGAGAGAGTCTCAGATATGGAACCAGGCTGGTGGCTCTGTGAGGGTGGGGCTCAGCAAAGGGATGATGGCCTCTGTTTGCCCAAATGCTAGATACTTCAGTCTCTCTCTTTATACCACTGGTGCCCTTCAACTACCACACTGCTGCTGGAGCTCAGTGGGAGCAAGTCTGAGTAGATGAGTCTGTGTGTGGTTTCCTCTAGAGGGACTGCGTAGGGCTCTTGCGAGCTCCTACACAGTCTCAATCCTCATTGATTTTTGCAGCCAGAAGTTGTGGGGACTTCCTTCCTGCACTGGAATCCTGGGCTGAGGGGCCTGGTGTGGGTCTGGGACTTCTAGTTCCCGAGATATCCTTCCCAAATTTTTATCCTTTTGGGTATGTGGTCAGCCTATTCTGTGTCCTCGCCTCTCCTACCAGACTGGATGGATGTGGCATTTTCAATTCTGTAGTTGTCAGACTGCCATTCAAATCAATTTCTGACATCCCTTTGTGATGGTTGCTCTATATTTTAGTTGTAATTTTGATGTGGTTGTGCGAAGAGATGAGCCATGTCTGCCTGCATCACCATCTTGACAGGAAACCAGTCCCAACATCATTACGTTTAGAACCTGACATACCAAAATGAGATTGAAAAGCAGAGTGCTCAGAAAATATCTGCTGGTATCACCTCTGTTAACTGACCTTCCAAAGTTAAATGATTTTATAAAGTTATTAAAGATATTAATAAATATAATAAATTAAATTATTGGGTAAGCTCTTATTCTCATCAATGTATATACTATTGGTATTTTCCTCTCTAAAACAGAATTTAATTATCAATAATTTAATTAGAACATCAGCAAAAAATAAGCAAGATACATAAACACTTAAATTTTCATTATTTTATGTAGTATTGAAATAAAATTTCCCACTTAAAATGTAAAAATTCAGTTGTTTTTAATACATCTGCAAGAGTTGTGTGGCCATCACACAACTACCTAGTTTTTAATAACTACCTAATTTTTGAAAAGATACCTACTTAGAGCAGTCACTTTTCATCACTCATACTCCTCGCTCCTAACAACTGTTACTCTATAATAGTTTATATTACTTTGGATTTGCTTATTTTAGACACATTATATAAATGGAATCATACATACTTAGTTTTTTGTGACAAGCTTCTTTCATTTAACATAATATTTTCAAATTTTATCCACACTGTGGCATGTATCATTTTTTTAAATCACTTAATAATATTCCTCTGTGTGGATATACATTTGTTTATGCATTATCAATTGGTAGTTGTTTAAGCTCTTTACACTTTCTGGTTAGTTTGAATAATGCTGCTATAAACTTTCATTTACAATTTTTTGTTTGACACATATTTTTATTTCTATTGTTTATATACTCAGAAGTGGAATTGATTGGTTGTATGAAAACTTTATGTTTAACATTTTGGTAAACAGTCTATTTTTCACTTTTCTTTTTTTCTTTCCTTTCCTTTTCTCTTTCAATATTAAAATATTATCAGTCTATTGGGATATTTGTATATTTATTATATAATTGTAAGAGCATTTTATACATGACAAGTCCTTTGTCAGATTTATGATTTGCAAATAAATTCTCTCATTCAGTGAGTTGTCTTTTCACTTGATGGTGCCCTTTGAAACACAAAGGTTTCTAATGTTGAGAAAGCCCAATTATCTATTTTTTCTTTTGTCACTTATTTTTTGTACCATATCTAAAAAAAAGAAAAGATACAAATATGAATATAGGAAAGCAAAAAAAAAAACAAAACAAAACACCAAACAAACTTTTCCATTACTGAATATCTCTAAATCCTTGGTGGTGATTTAGTAATTAAAATTACTATTGTCAAGCAAAGTAGATTCATAGAACTGTCATGACCTTTAGAAAAAACATCAGTGATAAATAAAAAATTTTTGAATCCTAATGTAAAACCAAAGAAATATAGCTCTTTAATTCTTGACATTTTGTATAAACATCCAACAGGGATGGAATTTAATAGTTGAAAATTTTGAAAGAATGTACAACTCATAATATTATAAGATCAATTAAAATACTTTTGCAAATAATAAGTATTTTTTTAAAAATACTTCTCATCAATTGCTTCAAAAGTAATCATTTGCCTGTTATGGAATCTAAAAGGTAGACTGTTACTTTTTCTAAAGAGAAGTAAAAATTACTCTAAAATTTTGTTTTTGAACTTCAGCTATGCAATTTATGAATATCTTAAACTAAAATTCACCTTTAAAAACAAAACTTTTAAATAAGCAAATAAATGAATAAATTCAGTATATCAGAAGATTGATATGTAACTTCAAGACTCTCATACCCTATCTCAAATTTCAAAGTTTGTGTTTATAAAAATACTAATTACCATTGTTAACTGTCTTTATAAATGAAAGTAGTCATGATTTTTGACTAATATAATACATTTGTCTTAAATAAATATTTATTATGGACTGAATTGTGTCCCTCAAATTCATATGCTGAAACACTAACCCACAATGTGATTGTATGTAGAGGTAGGGCTTTAAAAGAGATAATTAAGGCTAAATAAAATCATAGGAGTGGGGTCAATATTAATTTTATTTGACATATGAAAAAAGAATATTTACACAACAATCATGCATCTGTTGATTTACATGTGTTGAAGTCAACTTTGTTGCATAGAATTTTTATGGAACTTTTACAAACTTACTTTTTTTAATATTGAACATATGTCACTGGTTTATTTCATCAAACTTAATAACTTTAATTAGTGACATTTAATTATTTCCTCAAAGGCATACTTTGTTGTCATAAATAAATTCTCTTGTATTAGAGCTATATATCAAGTAAACTTCATAAAGTATTGATATTTTATTGGAAATGTGATTACAGCAAAAGTAACTCAAATACAATGTAGTATTTATGTCAACTTTGATCAGATCATTATAAGAAAAGTTTTGCCACATCTGTTGTTCAACAATAGTCATTGAATGGCATAAACTAGAAGAAATGTCACAAAAATATTTATAATGAAAGTAAATGGTAAATATTTCTATTTATTTTATTCTTCTTACTATTTTTGTGGCCAACTTAATTTTTCCCTTTTATCTAATTTTAAAATGCCCCCCCAACCTATTCCTTACCCTTCTTCACCCTAATCCCTGCCCTGGAATGCTGACTTACATGTACACCATCATTAGATTTCTTGTATTCACATTTAAGATTTATTTCAGTCAATGAGATTCTTGACAGGAAATCAACAAGAACTAAAACCATGAAGTGAGGGCATTTATTCCTCAGGCTCCTTCCCTCCTGGGATACCCTAGTTTGGCTGGTCCATGATTGAAGTTTGCTGCTTGTCACAAGCTACCTCTTCTTTTCTTCTAGGTTTTAGTAACTTCCCCCACTTTTTTTTTCTTTTGTCCTAGAAGTGGTAAGTAATAGCTTTGCTATTATATACTCCCTAGAATCATATCATCTTTTTTGATTTGCTATACTTTGCTCATATTTTTATAAATATTCTTTTAGTAAATACTCCCTGAGGTATTCTAATTTGACTGTGCCACCAGTTTCATGCTGATACCCTGTCTGAAACAAAGATCTAACTTCAAAACAGATACTTTCAATTTTAAGGAAATTTATGTAAGTTATGTCAGTAATATGATGCTAATACAGTCAAAGCATAACAAAAGCACTTATTAAAGTAATTTTCTCTAAATTATCTATGTGTCAGTTTAGAATTACTAATCTCAGTAATCACAAAGTATGAGTCAGTTTTCTGTAATGAGCCTTGCAGGCCTTTCCTGCTCCTGAAAAATTATTTGGAACCCTAAAAATGTCACAGTAGCAACAAAGCAATTAAAATTCCTGACTTAACATTTGTGAAGTCTAGATTCTATTGTGGTCAAACTACAATAGTAGTGGTGATTTTTAATGTTAAGGGCGGATTAGAAAATGTATTTTATGTAGCTTCCTCTATTATGCAATTAATACTTTGTGAACCAGAGAAAGTGAACTATTAATTTTTATTTAATCTTTATTTTATTTGTTTCCATTACTATTTAGTCCCCTTATGACCCTCTTCCCCCCAGCAATCACCACGCTGTCGTCCATGTCCATGAGTCTTTTTTCTTCAATTCTTCTACCCCCTAATTTTCCCCCACCACTACCTGTCATCTGCTCTCCATCTATGAGTCTGTCTCTGTTTTGCTTGTTAGATAAGTTTGTTCATTAGAGTCCAAGTATGAGTGAAATCCTATTGCATTTGTCTTTCTCTGCCTGGCTTATTTCACTTAACATAATGTTCTCTAGGTCCACCCATACTGTTGCAAAAGGTGAAATTTTCTTCTTTTTTCTACAGCTAAGTATTATTGCATTGTGTAAATGTCCTGTAGTTGTTTTATCCACTCATAAATTGGTGGACGCTTTGGATGCTTTCATAGCTTGGTGATGGTAAATAATGCTGCAATGAACATAGGGGTGCTTAGGTTCTTTTGAATTAGTGATTTAGGTTCTTTTGGCTATGTTTCCAGAATAGGAATTGCTGGGTTAAAAAGCAGATCCATTTTTGGAGGCATCTCCATACTGCTTTCCATAGAGGCTGCACCAGTCTGTATTCCCATTAACAGTGCAAAAGGGTTCCCCTATCTCTGCATCCTTGCCAGCACTTGATTCTTTTCATAATATAGAGAGCTACATAAAAACAAGATGCCACATTTGCTGTAAACATGAAAAATAAGGTACTATATTTGGCAAGTCTCATTTCATTGATCTAGGATGAAAACTTTTTTTTTTATACTTACCAAAAAGAAACTCAAGATGTTGATTAGCCAGTGTTGGAAATCACTGTCATATCCAGTCTTTCTTGCCTAAGGAAATAAATTTGAGCTTACATTCTGTCGCTTCTACACAACTTTCTGCGAGCATCACCAGCTTACAGAAATTGCCTAGTTTGTTTAGTGCCATGTGACCAGGACTGTCTTGTAAAAATTGTGAGTAAAAGTGATACAGAAATTTGTACTAAAAGGAGGGTACAGCTTTCAAAAAACAGGAATATTTGGCTTAGTACCTGAGAGGACATCAGTGACAAAATTATTCTTGAAGGCTGGGTGATGATTTTCTATATTGGGCAGTGGCAAAAATATTTAGTAATACAGTAAGCTCTCACTTAACGTCATCTGTTCTATAGGTTCTTGAAACTGCAGCTAAGCAACATATAATGAAACCCATTTTGCAGTAGGCTAATTGATACAGACAAGTTAAATTCTATGGCATTTCATCAACATTGAACAAAACTATGTTATTGGAGAACCTGCTGTATTGCTGTCTATTCTAGATAGAAGAGATTGTTTCTTCACATAGCCAGGATCTTTAAGCTTTAAAAAATATGCATTGGGCCCTGGCTAGTGAGTCTCAGTGGACTGAGTACCGGACTGTGAACCAAAGGGTGCATTTCAATTCCCAGTCAGAGTACATGCGTTGGTTGCAAGCCAGGCCCTGGTAAGGGGCACTTGAGAGGCAACCACACATTGATGTTTCTCTCCTTCTCTCTCCCTTCTCCTCTCTAAAAATAAATAAATAAAAATTTTTAAAAATATGCACTGGT